>NC_060125.1:338672741-343472741 GCF_021461395.2 Schistocerca americana | reverse complement strand
GAAAGTGGGTTTAATATACATCCCCTTCTTCCTTGGCGAAAATGACCTGATCGTTTGCTGTTTGCTCAATTATGGCGAGGAAGAAGAGGATGTATACACTATGTGATCAAAAGTATCAACACACCCCCAAAAACATACGTTATTCATATTAGGTTCATTGTGCTGCCACCTACAGCCAGGTACTCCACATCAGGGACCTCAGTAGACATCGTGAGAGAGCAGAACGGGGCGCTCCGCAGAACTCACGGAATTCGAACGTGGTCAGGTTATTGGGTGTCACTTGTTTCATATGTCTGTATGCGAAATTTCCACACTCCTAAACGTCCCTAGGTTCACTGTTTCTGATTTTATAGTGAATTGGAAACGTGAAGAGACAAGTACAGCACAAAAGCGTACAGGCCGACATCGTCTGTTGACTAACAGAGACCGCTGACAGTGGAAGAGGGTCATAATGTGTAATAGACAGACATCTATCTAGACCATCACACAGGAATTCCAAAGTGCATCAGGATCCACTACAAGTACAATGACAGCTAGGCGGGAGGTGAGAAAACTGGGATTTCATGGTCGAGGGGCCGCTCATGAGCCACACATCACACCGGTAAATGCCAAACAACGCCTCGCTAGGTGTGGGAAGCGTAGACACTGGACAACTGAAAAGTGGAAAATCGTTTTGTAGAGTAACGAATCACGGTACACAAAGTGGCGATCCGATGGTAGGGCGTGGGTATGGCGAATACCCGGTGAACATCATCTGCCAGCGTGTGTACTGCCAACAGCAAATTTCGGAGGCGGTGGTATTATGGTGTGGTCGTGTTTTTCATGAAGGGCGCTTGCATCCCTCGTTGTTTTGCGTGGCACTATCACAGCGCAGGCCTACATTGATGTTTTAAGCACCTTCTTGTTTCCCACTGTTGAAAAGCAATTCGGGAATGGCGATTGCATTTTTCAACACGATCGAGCACCTGTTCATAGTGCACGACCTCTGGCGGAGGTCTTTCACGACAATAACATCCCTGTAATGGACTGGCCTGCACAGAGTCCTGACCTGAATCGTACAGAACACCTCTGGGATGTTTTGGAACGCCAACTTCGTTCCAGACCTCACCGACCGACATCGATATACGTCTCCTCAGTGCAGCACCCCGTGATGAATGGGCTGCCATTCTCCAAGAAACTTTCCAGCACCTGATTGAACGTAGGCCTGCGAAAGTGGAAGCTGTCATCAGGGCTAGGGGTGGGCCAACACCATACTGAATTCCAACATTACGGATGGAGTGCGCCGCGAACTAGTAAGTCATTTTCAGCCAGGTATCCGGATACTTTTGATCACATAGTGTACGTCAAGGAAGCTTATAGAAGAATATGTCCGCCCCTGGTAGCTGAGTGGTCAGCACGATGGAATGTCATACCTAAAGGCACGGATTCGATTCTCGGCTGGGTTGGAGATTATCTCTGCTCAGGGACGGGATGTTGTGTAGTCCTTATCGTCATCATTTCATTCACATCGACACGCAAGTCGCTAAAGTGGCGTCAACTCGAAATACTTGCACCAGGCGACCGGTCTACCCGACGGGAGGCCCTGACCACAAGGCATTTCCATTTCCAAAGAAGAATATGAGCAGGGTTGTATATACTTCCTTTTAATGGGGCATATGTTTCCCCATCATTGGATGAGGGAGGCCGTACTTGTACAAGCTTGCAGCCGTGCGGATTGGCCGGGCGGCTTGAGGCACCATGTCACAGGTTGCGCGGCCCCTCCCGCCGGGGGTTCAAGTCCTCCCTGGGGGATGCGTTAGTTTAAGTAGTGTGTAAGTCTAGGGGCCGATGTCCTCCACAGTTTGGTCCCTTAGGAATTCACACACATTTTGAAAGGGTACAGTACCACCCGACATTGAAAATAGGTACAACATTCTTCGTTATTCTTGTCAGAGCAACATATTTTTTGTAATAATAACTCAATTTCACCTAATACACCAAAGCCGGATACCAGTGTAGGAAAGAAGGACAATTTATTTATTTAATTGATTACATGTGCACTCCCACAAAATAAATCCCTACATCTATTTTGGTGAGATCTATGAAATGAATGAATGTATGGTCGTCTGCTAACCGCAGACAGTGAATGTGCAATATATGATCATCTTTGAGACGGTCCTTTGGTCACCTTTGGTGGAACCAAAGAGATGAAATTTACTTGAGCTTTGACCGTCTGAAACGCGGCTGGCCAATACGGTAGCAAGGTGCTCCCCCACCTCGGCGGAGGTGCGAGATGACCTGAAGAATGGCCATGTTTCAGCACTCTGGCGCTGGACCTTGTGTTGGTAAGACCTGTCTTAGGTGTGCTCCGTAAAGACAAAAGAGTGGAGAGAATGGTATGCATGTGGAAAACTTAAGAGTAGTTTGGAATAATTATTTATCTATTCAAAGAACTTTTGGGGGGAGAATTAAACGACAGGCAGGTAATATTAAGGGAATCGTAGTAATCTTCGGATGTGACCAACGGTCACAATGAAACCACGTGTAGCAATAAGTTGAGATACTTGCGAGTGGTGGTACTAAGTTGAAATACTTCCGAGTGCTAAAGTTAAGCCGAATTACAGGCGTGTGTACTATAAGTTGGAAATATTTAAGGAATGGCGTGTGCAGGAGTTGAAATTAGAGACGAGTACTTCCATGTGGTGAGTATTGTGTGAGTCTCAATCTGTGTATGAGACAAAGGATAAAGAGAAGTACTCGTCCATGATATCAATTGAGGACTCGCGTGTGTGACGAATATGTTCTTAATATTACTCTGCGTGTTATGTTTCCGTGTGACGCTGGATTCAAACTGTAATACTCTGAGAGAGAAGCAAGGTGAGTCAGCCGTCTATCTAGCAACGTCACTTGGCTTGCATTGTACAGGAAGACGTGCATATATCCTCCAGAGTTTGTAGTAGGAAAGAAAAGTTACGAAGTGGGGCAGTGTTGTGTGAAACTGGGATGAATATTAATTGAAGTGGGAAAGCTGAAAGTGGTGTGATTATAACGTTGTGACTATTCTTGGTGTTGTATTGTATGTTGCAAGTGTGATGTATTTCATGTAATATAAGTATGTGTAGTTTGCATGGGAGAGTAGCAAGATAGGTTCAGAGGCAGTGGGTTATGCATATTCCTTTTTGTACCGCTCGGTCTGGAGGAAATTTTCGTGATGATGGGTGTGAGAGTGAAAGTGTGAGGTACAGCATAAGATCCACTATCCTATCCAGAAACTGCACTGTAGCGTTAGATCATTACGAGACCATAAGATAGAGAATCACCAATGTAAAGCCATGCCCACTTAGCGGAGTTTCTCATGTGTAATTGTTGTATAAAATGTAATGGTAAGCTTAGGTTAACTTTGAATCATAATAGAATTTATCGGAATAAGATAGTGAAAAGAAAAAGATTGGTGGCCTTGTTCTTCGAATAGTGTGTAATAATGATACCCAGAACTTGTAATGTGTGCGCCATTCACATTCAGTGCGATGGCCACGTGTTGATCAAAGCCACTGGGCAAGAAAGAAAATGTGGTATTGCCAGAGCGTAGTGAAGAATTAGAGTTGTGTAAATTACTGATAGTCAGATGTGCGTTATCCGTTTCCGTTGCGTAATATTCAAACAGGAAAATAATTTGTAGCTTAATTGTGGGTACTAGAGCTCATAATCAATCATTGATGTTGCTCAAGAAATAAGAATAAATCCACTCGCTTGGCAGACCACTCATCTTGCAGGCCTGATTGCTTGATGCCACAGTATGAGCAAGGCATGTGGGTGCCTCTCAATTTGAACAAGCCTGCATTTGGCTGCTCCCCGAAAGTTCCATCACGTGAATCGTAAATCATCTCGTCATTATTCTGGAAGTAGCTGTCATACAATGGTTTCTTCATTCGATGAAAGAGAAACGTGCGACTGAGTGCTAATTCAGGTGAAAACGGTTGAGTTAGGCCGGGGGCGGGGGGGGGGGGGGGGGGCGTATGGAGGGGGGGGGGGGCAGTCATGTGTGTTTGTGTCCCATGCAGAACAAAAAGACCCACTGCGATAGATTACCACTACGATTCGCCTTAACAGATCCTTGTAGCCTCGTCAGAAGATTACGGTAGCATTCTTGTGCTATGCTTTGTACCTTACATGCATGGTCTGTTTTCTCGGCACCATATCAGTCCCAACAAACAGGCCGATGGCGGTTGGGTCATCGCTTCGTTCAGCGGTGGTGAATCCAAATGTTTGCACTGGTTTCTTTGCTCCTTTGTCTAGGGTCACGGTGCTACAGCCAACAGTCATCCATTGTGATTAGCGGCTAAAGAAGTCATCTGGAACGACCTGAAGCAGCTGCTACATTTCCCCTGCTGCCTCGGTTCGGCGGATTTTTTGAGAGCTAATGAGCAGCCGCGGAACTCAGTGGGCGGCGGCTTTTGTAACTTTCAAAATGTCGTGCAAGATGCGCCGATTTTTGATTTTTTCCACTATGGCCTCGATTGGGATAAGCCGGTCTTGTTTCAGCAGGGCATCCACTGCGCTTGCAATTTCCGGTTCTTCACAGACATAGTCTGACACACCGTTCTTCGTGATTCAGAGTTGTCTGACAACACTGGAAGTTTCTGTGATAACTAACCATGGTGTCATTTGATTGTATTGTTGCTATATACTTTCGACAGCTCAGCATGGATTGTTGCTGCAAGGTTCTCCTTCGACTACAGAAAAAGAATTACCGCACAGTACTCCACTTCATCAACGCGCTGCACCATTTTCTTTAAATTTTCATTTTTTCTTGTCTAGCTGTGTGTTGTACTACTGTGGAGTGGGAATTTCAGTGTGTACCAAAACTTGTAAACAAACAAAAATTAATTACATAACTTAATTTCTTGGAGGTGGTAATTAAAATTTTATGACTATCCATTGTAAACTCTTCAAATGGCTCTGAGCACTATGGGACTCAACTGCTGTGGTCATCAGTCCCCTAGAACTTAGAACTATGTAAACCTAACTAACCTAAGGACATCACACACATCCATGCCCGAGGCAGGATTCGAACCTGCGACCGTAGCAGACGCACGGTTCCTGACTGCGCGCCTAGAACCGCGAGACCACCGCGGCCGGCTGTAAACTCTTCCCTCACGCTTTCTTTTCTGCTGTTATTAGGGACATCGTGGAATCAGTTTGCTGCAGAATAAAGCATTACATGATTGTGTATGTGAAATATACGTATCAAGCACGGGTATTTATGAAAGAAATCTGTATACGTGACTACATTTGTTTCGATGCATTGTATTTTTTCTTTCCTCTGTTATGAAATCAGAGTAGAAATTTTATTGAATCGCGGCCAGAGACTAATAAACGAGTCACGCTTCTAGAAATATCCTGAAGTCACGCTTTCAATGTTTTTTTTGGACAAATGGAATTTTTCAATTTTTCCTTCCGTATTTTTTGTGGTGTTTTCTTGTTCGATTTCAAGCTGTGAATACGTAATGACATTCGCGTGTTAATGGAGTGAACTATTATATTGTAATACTAACGTATATTGCATTTATTTCAAAACACTTTACTATCCTCGTTTCCTGTGTAATGAATACAAGTGCATTTATTCATTTTATCAGTAGGAATTTCTGCTGCACACGCTGATCAGCGAAAACATGAGTATCAACTCGCGTGAGAGCGCACTGGCCTCCCCATGGCAATACAAACAACAGTACCTCCGTAACAAGAAATTCGATACAGACCAAGGCACATGTCGATACACATATTTTCAGAAGATTGCGAGGAGTGGTCTTGAGCACTTACTTGGCACTTGATTTTATTCTAGATGTAAAGAAACGGAAGAATGTCCTTTCGCTGACGGTGATATCAACAGCGACGAAGCACAATTCCGTTGCAAAAGAAGGAGGGAAAAGTTGGTCGTGGTCATATTCACATCTTTCAAAACATTCACCTGAAATTATTTATTGAAGCGTGGAAAAAAGGTTGACGTGGCGATAATTTGAACTCCCTCTTCTTCTAACGAATGAAGCGCCTTATTGCCTTCCATCGAGATGGTTGATTTATAGAATTGACGTCTAGCACAGTATTTGAAATCTCAAATTATTATTGTGTGGGCTGATGCAGTGAAATGGGTTTGTCATGCTAGAGAGTGCTTTGTACAACGAGGAAGATACTATCTATGAATAAATGTAAAAATTCAGCAACCAAATTGATAAATGCATACAATCGGTTAATGTGGAAAAGTCGGCAGTTATCATGGTACTTTCAGTATCCATCGTAAGATTTAGTAATGGCCAGCTTACTGTTAGCCCCTTGCATCAAGGGCGGCGGTGTGGTAACGATTAGAATGGTTATTTGTTACGTTAACAGACAAATTAGAGTAATGATTTTTGGGTGAGTTCCAAAGTGAACTCAGGCACAAGCTCTCTCTCTGTCGTAGTAATCTTCCCCAGCAAATATCACTAGTGTATCCAGGGTACTGGCTACTTGTACGGAAACTGTAGTTTATGTGGGAGTCGCAGTTCGATCTGACTGCGTCGGAAAATATCGCAGATATCTGTGAAGTTCAGTGACCCAGTGTATTCAGTCCACGTACGAGTGGTTCTGCCAGCGTAGTGAAAGGTGCATTGTCGTATCTTCATCAGGTGCTATTGGCTGAAATGGATTGTTACTACATGTGAATCGTACCTTGAGGTTGACAGACTATGAAGTGATATAGTCGAAACCTGAGATTTAAAAACGGATGACATCTACTTTATTCTCGAAGCTACCATTGCTTAAAATAAAAATAGCTTCGTTTATTATAAGCTCATGTATTAACGTTAATAGGCGGTTACAAGTCAACACAGAAAATTATCCAGCCTTATAACTAACATACTTTTCATACACTAATAAATGGTAACTATAAACGTTTTAGCTTGGAAGTGATCAGCGACGATAGCATACTCGCATTACTAAATCCGTCTCTACAAAATGCCGACCTAATATGAAATCTACCTGCCAAGCACCCTATACTCAATTTTACTGACTGTCGACATGACTTGAACTCTCTTAATTGCCTGTGCGAAATCGTACATAACAAGATGACAATAGTCGAAGTGATTCTGTCTGTTCATAAATTTCAGTACGTTTTAAACATGATTGTCTGGTTTTTATCAATTGTCCTTCCTAACGGCTACATTGACAAGACCATTTACACTTACACAACTTCGTATTTGCTGTTTTATTAAACAAATAATGAGTGTTTTGACACTCATACAGCATCCCAGCATCTAATCAGAGCGTAAGACCCCAACGATTGCACTACGTCAGCGCAAGATGCTTTGATTAGTATAAAGCTAATCATGGCTGCAAGAGACAGCGACGGGTTGTGTCCTTAAGGTGCTCGACTCGAAGACATCGTATGCTGATATCACAATCAACTTTTTGGAAAAGGAAGCGTGAATCTTCTTCATCACATTATTGAATAGTTGAAAGTTTATGCCTTCCCTTCCACTGCAATCATAGTTAGCCATGTAGTTTTTTGACAGTGCTATACCCACAGTTCGCCTGGGATGGTAGTGCAGTTTCAAAACGGAAGTACGACGCAGAACTTGGGATGAAGAGCGTGCTCCGAAACACGTTCGCTTCTTCCGCTACTGTGCTCTGATATTAAGTGCACAATGTTTTGCTGACTGTCCTATTTTCGGAGAGCATTTCAGTCTCATCTTTCGTGGAGCATACAGCCTAACTTTATTTTATCCACTGTGTCTAGGTTTACACCAGTGGGAAGCAACGGGTGTGGTACCGCCCACTGGTGGGGTTTGTAGAGATATAAGGACTTGTTTCCGGGTCCATATCAAATTTCGGGGGGAGAGCGGGGGGGCGGGGGGGAAGGGGGACCTTACAAAGTCCATGGAGAAATAGAGGAATACCAGAAGAGGACTCGAGAGACAGCGCCGTTTTATGTAGTTTGGTGTGGAAGCCACACCAAGTGCACAACAGCAGTAGTGGACCCTTAATCTTCTAGCAACAAAATAGGTGGTGCAGTGGTAACAAATTGGCCTCACATTCGAGGCCTCACATTCTGGATGGGGATGGTTTCAAACCACCGTCCACCCATCCAGATTTAGTTTCTCCTTGCGCCTAACGGGATAAACCCACAGACACAATATCGCATCTATGCCTGTTTGAGAGAAAATAATTCAATGCTTGGGCGTTGTAGCCAAGTCTGCACTTTCTTATGACATTTTAGTATATTGTCAACATTCAGAAGCACCTGCAGCAGACTTTACAAAAATGTTTCAGGATTTTTTTAGCATGATAGTTCCAAATGGGATACCACGACATTTCAGAAACCGACAAACACCGGAATTATCACTACAGGAAAAGTTGAGAGTACTGTCAACAAATGAAGAGCTAGAGTCAAAGTTTAAAAAATGGATATAAGGAATTTTGGCTTCAAAGGCAAATATGACAACAAAGGTCGAAAAATTTGTATCACTGATCAAGTTCAGGATTCTCACTAACAATGTAATATCAACTTTTTAACTATTTTTATTACTATTGAGTCCTTTACAGGCTCGTGAACCTTTTATCGGTAGAAGCCTTCGCTCTATTGTAAATCGGCACGTTTTAACCTAGCCACGAATACTATCGCTCCGTGGTTGAGCGTGCGGCATGTCCTACGCGGCGGTTTTAAGAGCATTGCTTGCACAGTCCCGCTGTCAGTGTGTAATGCTCGCTTAGTGGCTTTAAGTCTAACTAGACGCAAAACTGTGAGTAATTGTATTTGAAGATCTTCGATATGACGTGGAGACATAGAAATGTTTTTCTTTGTGTTGTGTGTGAAGCGCCGGCCGGAGTGGCCGAGCTGTTCTAGGCACTTCAGTCTGGAACCGCGCGACCGCTACGGTCGCAATTTCGAATCCTGACTCGGGCATGGATGTGTGTGACGTCCTAAGGTTAGTTAGGTTTAAGTAGTTCTAAGTTCTAGGGGACTGATGACCTGAGATGTTAAGCCCCATAGTGCTCAGAGCCATTTGAACCATTTTTTTGTGTGAAACCTTGTATTTTTGTCTCCTTCTGTCCTTGAGACACACGGTTGGGTGCTTCCTCATCTCGGGCGTTGGAGAAGATGCACTCGGGATACTGCATCTGAGGAGACCTCGACCTGAACGTGCTGACGTTTGAAAGGTCAAGCTAGTGGTGGACCGATAACCCCTTGCGCATAGCACACTGTAAGTCGTCTGCTTCGCTCACTGCAACACGAGTAGAGCACTGAAAAAAAATGTAATCCGACGAGGAACATTTTAAGAAAAACGCTTTTAATTTCCCTGTCTGCCACAGCGGAGTAAATTATGTGTTCACATGGATGGTCGCTGCAAGGATGACCTTGTAAGTAGGCTGTTTAGGTTTCTATATTGATAACGCCACGTAGCGCTCTGTATGAAAATCACTGGGTGTGCTGTGTGCCGTCTGTGGCTAGTTTGCACTGTTGTCTGCCATTGTAGTGTTGGGCAATTGGCTGTGAACAGCGCGTAGCGTTGCGCAGTTGGAGGTGAGCCGCCAGCAGTGGTGGATGTGGGGAGAGAAATGGCGGACTTTTGAAATTTATAAGACTGGATGTCATGAACTGCTATGTATATTATGATTTTTCAACACTATTAAGGTAAATACATTGTTTGTTCTCTATTAAAATCTTTCATTTGCTGACTATGCCTATCAGTAGTTAGTGCCTTCCGTAGTTTGAATCTTTTATTTAGCTGGCAGTAGTGGCGCTCGCTGTATTGCAGTAGTTCGAGTAACGAAGATTTTTGTGAGGTAAGTGATTTGTGAAAGGTATAGGTTAATGTTAGTCGGGGCCATTCTTTTGTAGGGATTATTGAAAGACAGATTGCGTTGCGCTAAAAATATTCTGTGTCAGTTTAAGCACAGTCATGTATAATTTTTCAAAGGGGACGTTTCAACCTTACCTAACATTAGCCCTTTCAGTGTCACCGCAATGCTGTCAGGTTCTGGTTGTAGTTTTCATTATAATACTTCCAGACCTCCACCCTGCCAGAATTTTAAAACACTTTATGTGTTAAATTATGTCTGATTTTCCGGGGATTAGGCACACAAGTTTTTATAACCCGCGATTCTGTCGTTTTTTACTGCCACTAAGTTTAAGATTTGTTACCGCATGTACGTATAATGTACCCATAGAAGTGCCACTACAGTAGGTTATGCGCTACTCTGATTGTGTTTTTGGTGTCGGCATTAATTAATATAGGTGCCTGTTCTATGGTACGCAATCGGAAGTTAGTACCTTTTGTGTCTACAGTTTTTAAAGCTGGATTTTTCATAGTTCTTTCATTTAATGTTATTAGTTTTATGGATTGATAAATTTTTATTCAAAAATCTGAAAAGTTTTTTTCATTTAATTTTATGGATTGATAAATTTTTATTCAAAAATCTGAAAAGTTTTCTTTTGCGAGTATTTACGGCTAGACTATAACATGCCCGTTCCTTGGGCCAACCTTGGAATTTTATGATCTCATTTATTTATTGTGTATTTTAAATGTTTCCATATTTATGAGTGTTTTTGAATTGTTTAGTTGCCATGTAGGAACTGTTTAAAGCCTCGGAAAGGAAAGTAAAATTGCATCGCCTTATCACGCGGTGTTCACGTCAAGATGATCGGTGATAGAGGCTAGTCGGTTAATGTAAATTGGATGCATTAATGAAAGCCCCGGTTGGGTAGCCGCGCGGTCGAAAGAGCTTTCCCACGGTTTACGAGGCTTCTCCCGTAGGAGGTTCCAGTTCTCCCTCGGGCGTGGGTGAGTGTGTTGTTCTTAGCGTAAGTTAATTTAAGTTAGTGAGCCGTGCACGGGTCGCGTTTATCCTGCTTATTGTTCGTCATCTTCTCTTACTGTACTGCCGCCTCGTTTTCTTATTCCATTTACTGGCATCACTAACTTCCTGCCTTACTTGCCCGTAAGCGGCAGCAGCAGCAGCAGCGCGTATCGATAAGTGCACTGTCGTACCATCTCTGAAGCGACAGATAGTGTTTCCGGGTCGTCGTGTGTCTGGGAAGCAGTTGAAGATGGACCAGCAATGCAGTCGGGACGCAGCAGAAGTGAAGTCGGGGACGCAGAGCCGCTAAGGCGCGGACAGCCAGTGCTCGGTGACCGCTGGCGACAGGCGTGAACTGCCCGACGGATGGAGATTGGAGCGGGACGACCGTTGGTTGGTCGTCTCATCAGGCGATGTATATTTGGTCCTTCACAGTTTCCGGGCATGGGCAGTTGGTCGGTTGGCGTGGAGCAGCGAGGAAGTCCCAGAGGCGCGTAGTTTGGCGGAGGCCGCCGGCGGCGTCCACGCGCGGTCGGGGTGTGTGGCGCTGTTCCCATTGCTACGAGGTCCGTGGCTCACCGATCCTGGACACGAAAGTTGAGTTTTGACTTAATCTACCTTCAAGTCACGACAGTTCACATTGTGTCGTTTGGATTTCGTTGTCGGCTGTTGGGACATTCCCGCGAGCAACAACGTGTGTTTTCAAGTTGGCAAATTTTAGCCACCTTCCGGTTGAGTTTAACTGTACTTGGTTATTATGAACTGAAGTGCACCAGCGGAATCTTCTACCTTGTGGCCGTTAACGTTCCGGTTACCAGTCCTGGCCGTTGACGTAAATTCAGGCAGTGTATTTTCCTCATCGTGTTGTCGCTGTCCAGCACGGTGTGTAGTTTGACAGCTCAATGTATAATTGGTTGTGGGCGCCAATACCTTCTACGTTGTTCCATTGAACTCCCTGTTGTGTGCTGGTCGGGTGGAGTGGAAGTTATCTTGTCGGTGGGTCCGTTGATTGTCTGTCGGTTGGGTTGTCGTCGCATCGAGAATGGTTGGGCCGACTGCCTGTCTCACCTAAGCGAGCGTTAGTGTTTGAATTCCAGGCCGGCCTTCGGGAACTTCTGAGCCCCGTTGGGTGTACTGCCTTTTCTTATTTGTCCCTGTTGTTTGTATTTGTGTGGCTTCTAGCTGATTTTTAATTTAAGTTTGTTTTGCCCTTAAGGCGTAAGATTGTTTGGGCCTTCAGCCTAATTTAAACAACTGTTTTAAGTAAGGCCTTTCGCCCTTTTAAAAATTTAATTTTGATAAGTCTTAAGTGATGGGCCTTCAGTCGATTTTGAATTAAAGTTGTTTTGCTCTTAAGGTGCCAGACTGTTTGGGCCATCAGCCTAGTTAAAGAACTGTTTTAAGATAAGGCCTTTTACCTTTTAAAAATTAATTTTGGTTTGAGTCTTAAGAGATGGGCCTTCAGCCGGTTTTTCCTAAAATTAAAGTTGTTTTGATCTTAAGGTGTGAGATCGTTTGGGCCTTCAGCCAAATTGAAAGAACTGATTTAAGATAAGGCCTTCTGCCTTTAAGTGTCTGATTTTGGTTTGAATTTTAAGTTATTGGCTTTCAGCAGATTTTAAATTAAAGTGGTCTTGCCCTTAAGGCATGAGATTGTACGGCGTATTCAGCCGGTTATTAAGTTCTAAAAATTAATGCTGTGGTTTTTTTTTAAATTTTCTTGGCTCTTGTAATGTTTGGTCAAATAAATAAAGTTGTATGTTCGAGTGTAACTGACAGTCGCTTATTTTGGTCCCTTTCCACAATTTAAACTACCTGTACTGTACTGTGGGTTTAGCAGGGCGTCTCAGTTAGATTAAGTAGTGTGAACACCTAGGGAGCGATGACTTCAGCAGTTTGGTCCCATAGGAACTTACCACAAACTTCCAAAAATTTCCATTAATGAACGTTTTATGCATTAATTTTGTACCTGAGAACACGTGATTTTAATCGTTGTGCATCTGCGTTAAGCCTAACGGTAATAAACTTGTGTAAATTTCATTATTTTCTGTAAAGAGTAGCACTGACCTCGAGTCAAATAATATAATTTTTTTGGATGAATGACTTTCTGTTGGTAGTTCCACTCCCAGTGCCAATCTCTCTATCTTGCGAAACACACCAATATTATTAATATATTTCAATAAAATTGTTTTAGAAATCTTGTTTTTCCTATATTTATATCATCATTCACCCAGGAAGAGCGCCATCGCATCACTGTTGGGAAACGTGCTGCTTGATCCGAGAAAGTTCTTGATTATAAGAGCAGGAGTCTTTATGTCTACTTATGAAAGGGAGGTGGTGGATAATTTTTTATCGAAAAAGGGGGTTGGGCGGTAGCCCAAGAAAGATTTATACTGCTGACACTACGCTGCATGTGGAAACTAAGCAACCTACATTCGAAGACAGTCTAGAGTCAGTTTACGATCAATGTGTCAAGTGTGGGGGTACCTGTCACGCCTTCACACTCAGCCACGCCACGCAAACAAGCCCAGGAAGATCGTCCGTCGGAGAACAACGTCTTTAATCAAACACCGAACCGTCGTGCAATGCCTGAGGATAGCGTCTAGGGTACGGTGCTACCGAAGCGTCCACACAGTTTTGAGGTATCTCACGTAATTGTCTGGCAGAGTGGCAAGAATTTAGTTTATTCAAAGAACAATTGAGTTTAGAAACCACGTTGCGGGCCAGCGGAGGACATTGTCCTCAGCGGCCATGCGTTTTTTCCATAACACGAATGAAAAGAGCGCGACATGACGACAACGTTCATTACCCCTCACACAGAAGGCTTTTTTAAATACGACATACGTGGATGACTTGCAGCTGGGCAGAAGATTGGCTCTGATTACTATGGGACTAACCTAAGGACATCACGCACATCCATTCCCGAGGCAGGTTTCGAACCTGCGACCGTAGCGGTCGCGCAGTTCCAGACTGTAGCGCCTAGAACCGCTCGGCCACCCCAGCCGGCCGGCAGAAGATTCCGGACATTAGAATGCTCTTGTGATGGGTGTATGCAATTAGGTCGCAGTAGATGAAAATAAGATCTCCAGTATGGGAAAAGACCGGGCCAGGGGACAGTGTCCTCTGACTTGATATTTATAAGATCTGTTCTGCAGTCCATGTAGACAAGGTTTTGGAAGTGGCGTTTCATCCACTTGCTTGCCTAGCTGCGAAGGGCAGAAAGGTGTACCTGATGCAGCCTGAGAATGCAATGGTTTTGTTGTAGAGCCGCTTTTTCAATGTCACTGTTATGTGATATCAGAACTGCCTTGAGTAGCATTTAAATCTTTGCATGTTATGCTGAATACCTCATAGTTTAAAAAATATTTTTGCAGAGTAATGCCGGCCAGTTTGGCCGTGCGGTTATAGGCGCTACAGTCTGGAAGCGCGCGATCGCTACGGTCGCAGGTTCGAAACCTGCTTCGGGAATGGATGTGTGTGATGTCCTTAGGTTTGTTAGGTTTAAGTAGTTCTAAGTTCTAGGGGACTGATGACCTCAGCAGTTAAGTCCCATAGTGCTCAGAGCCATTTGAACCATTTTGTACAGTAACATGTAGTGCTGATATCATAGTTTTGTGTCTCATTTGCTAGTTGTGCTGTATGTGCTGTGTTTCAAATAAATAATCCTTTATTGAATTACAGGCCACCATATCCTCATTCCGGATTATCTCATTGTGTATGTTATGTTCAGTTGTTCATTCACTCTACAAAGAAAAATTTCTCCTCTCCGACCCGATTGTCGTCACCAGCAGGCCTAGTGTAGCACCCTCCCCCTACCACCAATAACCATATTCTCCATACTTAGAGTAGGCCAGATCTAGCCAATGTCACGCTCAAGTTACCCCAGGTTCTGTGTCACTTTCATTGAGATCCATGATACAATAGAGCTCGAGTGTTGGCGAGATATCTCTCGACGTATCTGAATGGTCGTTACTAGAAATGGTTTTGTTTTATTTCTAAAAACATCGCAAGTTCATGTCGCCAAGTGTACTCCCCTTACACCTACACAGAGATGGAGTTACTAAACATGGTTTTCCGAAATGACTTCTCTAAAGAAGACGAACTAAATGATTCAAAATTCGAATCGACAACAGCTGTCATCATGTTGAACTCGATATCGTCGGTGTAGCGGAGCAAATTAAATCACTTAATAAAAACAAGGCCTATAGTCCAGATTGCATACCATTTAGGTTGCTTTCAGAGTATGCTAACACAATAACCCCATACTTAGCAATCGTACAACAGCTCTCTCCCAACTAAAATCTGTAAAGTTGTGCAGGTCTCACGAATACTGAAGGAAATAGCAAATCCGCAGAATTACAGACTCATGTCACTGATGTCGATTTGCTATAGGATTTTGCAATATATACTGTTTTCAGACATTATTAATCGCCTCGGAAGAAAAGCGATTTATGGACAAATATCCGACACAGATTCTGAAAATATCTTTCATACCAAAAACAACTAACTCATTATTCACGCGAAGTAGTGAGTGCTGCCGATAGGGCATCTCATGTTAATTCCATACTTCTAGATTTCAGAAAGCTTTTGAGGCCGTTTCTCACAAGCGACTTCTAATCTAATTGTGGAGTATCCTCTCACTTGAGCAACTGGATTCATGGTTTCCTGTCAGAGAGGTCACAGTTCATGGTGACCGAAGGAAGGTCATCGAGTAAAACGCCGTTTCCTAAAGAAATGTTTCTGGGGTCCTGCCCACTCGTCTCGTATAGGGTGCCTAAAGGATGTTGCTTTCTCGGATAGCTGGACAACAATTCAAGCAAATCACATTAATGGGTTTGATTGCAATAAAGTAGACTGACAATACTTAACGTTGATTCACAGTGTCGTGCCGCAAGCTACTGGCGACATGCAATTAATCAATGTCTTTCTCTATATAGAATGTCTATGCAGGTAATGGATATGGATCACAAGTAACAGCCACACTGGACTCGCATTCGGGAGGACGACGGTTCAATCCCGTCTCCGGCCATCCTGATTTAGGTTTTCCGTGATTTCCCTAAATCGCTTCAGGCAAATGCCGGGATGGTTCCTTTGAAAGGGCACGGCCGATTTCCTTCCCCATCCTTCCCTCACCCGAGCTTGCGCTCCGTCTCTAATGACCTCGTTGTCGACGGGTCGTTAAACACTAATCTCCTCCTCCTCCTCCTCTCCAAGTAACAGCTCTTCTAGTGCTCTCCTCTGGTCCGAGGCTACCATTGTCCGTCTTCTGTTGTCCGGACGAGGATGGCAGGAGCTGCGCTTATGTTCTCTTCTTGTAGAGGCCGCTCCTGTCGTGGTGCAGTCCTCGTCAGCGGGCCATTGGCTGACGTCGTCTCACTGCCTTCTCTGCTCTTGCGTTCTTCATCTTCGTGACGGCGCTTGACGTTACGCCGGAACAGTGTCATGGGCTCTCTGCTGTTCTTAATCCACAAAACGATTTAGGAGACAATCTGAGCATCCTTCTTAGATTGTTTGCAGCTGAGGTTGTCATTTACCGTCTCGTAAAGTCGTCAGAAGATTAAAACCAATTACAAAAATGAATTAGGTAAGGTACGCGTACGGTGTGAACAATTTTAACTGCCTTCATATAGTAAAAAGTGTGAAGTCATCTACTTGAGTACCTAAACGAATCCCTTAAATTTCTGTTCCAAGATAATCACACAAATCCAAAGACTTTGAACTGCACTAAATTATTAAGGATTAGAATTACGAATAATTTAATTGGAACGATACCGTGGATAATATTCCGGGGAAGGAGGACCAAAGACTGCGATTTATTGGCAGAACGCTCAGAAAACGCAGCAGGTCTACTGAAGAGACTGCGTACAATACGCTTGACCGTCCTCCAAAAAAATGGTTCAAATGGCTCCTAGCCCTATGGGACTTAACATCTGAGACCATTAGTCCCCTAGTACTTAGAACTGCTTAAAGGTAACTAACCTAAGGACATCACACACATCAATGCCCGAGGCAGCATTCGAACCTGCGACCGTAGCGCTCACGCGGTTCCAGACTGAAGCGCCTAGAACCGCTTGGCCACAGCGGCCGGCGACCGTCCTCTTCTCGAGATTGCTCCGCAATGTGGTATCCGCATTAGATAGGACTGACGGAGAACATTTGAAAAGTTCAAAGAAGGACAGATCGTTTTGTATTGTCGCGAAATAGGGAAGAGTGTATTACAGATATGATACACGAGTTGAGCTGGCAATCATTAACGAGAAAAGCCTTTGGTTTAATGCCTTCATACCAACTCGTTTATCGTATCCGTGACACTCTCTTCCGTATTTCCTGATAAATAAAAGGAACTGCCTTTCTCTAAACTTTTTCGATGTCCACCGTCAATCCTACGTCCCAGAGGACAAACAAGCGTAATGTGTATTTCAGTAGATCTGCTGCGTCTTGCCAGTTTTCTTGCTTTAAAACGTCGTTGGTTTGACTTCCCTATTGTTACAACTGAAATTGTTTGTAATTTTAATTCGTAGGTATTTATTCGAACATTTGTGTGATTTAACTTGTGATCGAAATTTAACGGATTTATTTTTGTACCCATCCCTTCACAGTGAGAGACGATAACAACTTTTTTGCACAATTCGCGTATCGTGTCTGAGTCATTTTGCAATTGACGTTGATCTTCTGATGGCTTTACTAGACGGTTAATGACAGCATGATCTGCGAACAATCTAAGAGGGTTGCTCAGATTATTTCCTAAATTATTTATGTAGATTAGGAACAGCAGAGAGACTGTAAAACTTCCGTGGGGTACGCCGCATATCGCTCCTGCTACTCGATGACTTCCCGTCGGTTACCTTAAGTATTGTAGCCTTTCTGAAAAAAAAAACAAAAAAATCACGGATCCATATCGCGTTGAATCAGTACGCGTGTACACTGCAAACTATACACGAAAACTCGTGACATCACATCCAGCATACAGTTGAAACTCCATGGAATGACGTACCCTTATGTGCCACCCAACCTTCTAGGCGTGCAGTCCGGAACCGCGCGACTGCTACGGTCGCAGGTTCGAATCCTGCCTCGGGCATGGATGTGTGTGATGTCCTTAGGTTAGTTAGGTGTAAGTAGTTCTAAGTTCTAGGGGACTGATGACCACAGCTGTTAAGTCCCATAGTGCTCAGAGCTATTTGAACCATTTTGCCACCCAACCTCAGCTCGACCCGGCGCATTGTCGAGTTAGGGCCACTGTACAGTCTGAGGTGGCGGCTCTGTGTACTAAATTTCGCACACTGTGTACTACAGTTCTCCTCCAAATTTAATCGTGTTTTCTTTCCCACTATACACATACAAGAAGTATAATACCTTCATTTGCTATCGTCCTACATGTACACCTAACCTTCGCAAGACACTCGGTGTGTCACGGAGAGTCCTTCGTGTACCAGTGTCGCTTCCGCTTTTCCTGTTGCCGTTGCCTATGAGTCATGGGAAGAACGAGTGCTTATATGTCTCTGTGTGGACGCGAATCTCTCTGTCTTCAGGGTCTTCTCGTGAGAGAGGTGTAGGAGGAAGCAATAGATTAGTTGACTCTTCTAGAAACGTACGCTCTCAGAACTTTTGACAGCAGACCTCCCCGTGATGCAGAATGCCCCTCTTGCAGCGACTGCCACTTTCGTGCTTACTAAATGAACTCGTAACGAAACGTGTTGCTGTTCTTTGCATGTTCCCTAGTTTCTCTATGAGTCTTATCTGACACGGATCCCAGACTAACGAGCAATATTCAGGTATTGGTGAAACGATTGTTTATAAGCTGCTTCCTATGCCGTTTCCTTCGCACTTTTCCAATCAGTTTCAGTCCGACATCTTACCAACGATTACTCGTCCCACTTCGCTCCCTACGCACACTCTCTTACTTTATGTAAGTAACTGATTCCACCGATTGTTCTGAAGTCGCATAATCATACAGTAAACGGTTTTTCCATCTTTGTATTCGTAATTTGTTACATTTGTTTGTGTTAATGGTCAAATGCCACTCCGTGCACCAAGCGTCGATTCACAGCCTGTCTTCCTGCATTTTGCTACAATTTTTCAGAAGCCTCTTGGAACTTCTAACGTTATATACCAGGTCATTTACATATACTGCGAAAAGTAGAGGTACCATAACATTTTTTTGGGACAAACCGAAGTTACTTTTACTTCAGAAGACTTGTCCCCGTCCAGGCTGTCACGCTGTGTTCTGTGTGCTAGAAACTTTTCTATTCGGCCACATACGTGGTGTGTTATTCCGTACGGTTGTATTTTCTTCATTAGGCGGCAGTGTGGAGCTGTATCGAATGCCTTCCGGATGTCAAGGAACACAGCATCTACCTGTGCGCCTTTATGTACTGCTTTCTGGGCCTCGCGTACGAACAGAGCTGGCTGGGTTTCATATGACGTTGTTTTCCGAACCCACGTTGGTTCCTACAGTGGAGATTTTCTGTCTCCAGAAATATTATAATAAGCAAGCTTAAAACAATGTTCCTAAACTCTACAACAGACAGATGTCAGAGGTTCAGGCCCACAGTTTTGTACGTCTGTTCGACTGCCACTCTTGAAAACGTGAGTGATCTGTGCATTTTTCCAAGCATCTGCAACGGTTCGCTCCTCTAGAGAGCTATGGTACACTGCGGCATGAAGAGGGGCAGTTTCTTTCACCAACTCTATGTAGTATCGAACTGGTGTCCCGTTAGCTCCATTAGTTTTTCCTCTGTTGAGTGATATCAGTTGTTTTTCTGTCCACGTCACTTTGATATCTGCCATTTTACGATTCGTGCGTCTGTTTAAAGGAAGGACTACAGTGCCACTTTCCAATGTGAAACAGTTCTGGAAAAAGAACTTTAGTATTTCTGCCTTTTCTGTATTTTCCTCTATTGCACTGCAGTTATGTTCACAGAATGTCAGGACAGATGAGCTCTGTACGTTTACTGATTTAACGTAGGACCAAATCTTTTTAATATTATCTCTCAAGTCGGTGCACAGAATTTTGCTTTCGAATTCGTTGAACGCTCCTCACTAATTTGAATTTTGTTTAGGTTTTGTGTGTCTGTGAGGCTATGGCTATGCTCAGCTCTCTTTGCTTTCGATCCTCAATGGATCTTTTTTATGCCTCATAATTTTGCTCGGCTCATACTTGGCTAAAGCGTTGTGTACGACGCTCTTGACCTTTGTCCCTTGATGCAGCAATTTTTACTGGGTACTAGTGTAAGTGAAATCTGTTTGGTATGTTTGTTCTTGGGACTAACAGCACCGCAGGCATCGCCCACACAAGGAGTGATGCTGGAGCGACAACAGGAGTTTGGCGATGACCGCGAGCCGGACACGTTTAACGTCCGCTTGCCATTCTGCAGGCGCCCCACGCGTCAGCACCTGCGGCGACTGAAGGCGTGGGCAGACAGCGCCAGCTAACGCGCTCGGCCACTGACCGCAGGGCTGCCTCTGGCAAACGGAGGACTCTGCAGATGCTGGACGGCTTGCAGTGTCGCTCGCCCCTGGAGCCCGGACAGCTAGCTCATTGCAGCACACGTACCCCAAGGTAGGTGGTAAATACACTCATGCTCATAAATTAAGGATAATGCTGATACATGGTGAAACAACACTCTGGTGGGCGGTTTGCGGGTTTAAATCACCTCGGGGTATGACCATGCGGTGCATTTGACCTGCGGTCGTCGCACAGTGGCAGCAGTCCACATATGCAGAGGTGTATTGGTGCATGTCAGAGTACGCTGCAGTGATTAAGTGTGCAGACGTTATCAAACGTGCTAATGGCGACTGTTTGTTGGGAATGGCTCAAAGAACACATATTGACGACGTTATGAGGGGTAGAATACTTGAGGCTGGTCAAATACAGCAGGTCGTAGCACGGGCCCTCCGTCTGCCACAAAGTGTGATCTCAAGATTATGGCAATGACTCCAGCAGACGTGTCCAGGCGCTACAGTACGGGACGTCCACAGTGTACAACACCACAAGAAGACCGTCATCACACCATCAGTGCCCGCAGACGGCCACAGAGCTGCAGGTAGCATTGCTCGGGACCTTACCGCAGCCACTGGACAGTTGTCTCCAGTCACACAGTCTACAGTCGACTGAACAGGCACGATTTATTCGCCCGGAGACCTGCAAGGTGCATTCCACTGAACATTGGTCACAGGAGAGCCCGAAAAGCCTGGTGTAAAGAAGACAGTACATGGTCATTGGAACAGTGGTCCCAAGTTATGTTCACAGACGAGTCAAGGTATAGTCTGAACAGTGATTCCCGCCGGGTTTTCATCTGGCGTGTACCAGGAACCAGATACCACCCCCTTAATGTCCTTGAAAGGGTCCTGTATGAAGGTCGTGGTGTGATGGTGTGGGGTGGCATTATGATTGGTACACGTATACCACTGCATGACTTTGTCAGAGTAACCGTAATAGGTCAGGTGTGTCGGGACGTCATTTTGCACCAGTATGTCCACCTTTTAAGGGGTGCAGTGGGTCCCACCTTCCTCCTGATAGATGATAACGCACGGCCTCACCGAGCTTCCATCGTAAAGAAGTGCCTTGAAACAGAAGACACCAGACGAAAGGAGTGGCCTGCCTGTTCTCCATCGAGCACGTCTGGGATGCTCTCGGTCGACGTATCGCTGCACATCTTCAAACCCCTAGGACACTTCCGGATCTCCGACAGGCACTGGTGCAAGAATGGGAGGCTATACGCCAGCAGCTACTCGACCACCTGATCGAGAGTATGCCAACCCGTTGTACGGCCTGTGTACATCTACATCTACGTCTACATCTAGATTTATACTCTGCAAGCCACCCAACAGTTTTTGGCGGAGGACACTTTACGTGCCACTGTCATTACCTCCCTTTCCGGTTCCAGTCGCGTATGGTTCGCTGGAAGAACGACTGCCGGAAAACCTCCGTGCGCGCTCGAATCTCTCTAATTTTACATTCGTGATCTCCTCGGGGGCTATAAGTAGGGGGAAGCAATATATTCGATACCTCATCCAGAAACGCACCCTCTCGAAACCTGGACAGCAAGCTACACCGCGATGCAGAGCGCCTCTCTTGCTGAGTCTGCCACTGGAGTTTGCTAAACATCTCCGTAACGCTATCACGCTTACCAAATAACCCTGTGACGAAACGCGCCGCTCTTCTTTGGATCTTCTCTATCTCCTCCGTCAGACCGATCTGGTACGGATCCCACACTGATGAGCAATACTCAAGTATAGGTCGAACGAGTGTTTTGTAAGCCACCTCCTTTGTTGATGGACTACATTTTCTAAGGACTCTCCCAATGAATCTCAACCTGGTACCCGCCTTACCAACAATTAATTTTATGTGATCATTCCACTTCAAATCGTTCCGCATGCATACTCCCAGATATTTTACAGAAGTAACTGCTACCAGTAATTGTTCCGCTATCACATAATCATACAATAAAGGATCCTTCTTTCTATGTATTCGCAATGCATTACATTTGTCTATGTTAAGGGTCACTCCCTGCACCAAGTGCCTATCCGCTGCAGATCTTCCTGCATTTCGCTACAATTTTCTAATGCTGCAACTTCGCTGTATAGTACAGCATCATCCGCGAAAAGCAACATGGAACTTCCGACACTATCTACAAGGTCATTTATATATATTGTCAAAAGCAATGGTCCCATAACACTCCCCTGTGGCACGCAGAGATTAATTTAACGTCTGTATACGTCTCTCCATTGAGAACAACATTCTGTGTTCTGTTTGCTATAAACTCTTCAATCCAGCCACACAGCTGGTCTGATATTCCGTAGGCTCTTACTTTGTTTATCAGGCGACAGTGTGGGACTGTATCGAACGCTTTCCGGAAGTCAAGGAAAATAGCATCTACCTGGGAGCCTGTATCTAATATTTTCTGGGTCTCATGAAGAAAAAAAGCGAGTTGTGTCTCACACGATCGCTGTTTCCGGAATCCATGTTGATTCCTACAGAGTAGATTCTGGGTTTCCAGAAACGATATGATACGTGAGCAAAAAACATGTTCTAAAATTTCACAACAGGTCGACGTCAGAGAAATAGGTCTATAGTTTTGCGCATCTGCTCGACGACCCTTCTTGAAGACTGGGACTACCTGTGCTCTTTTCCAATTATTTGGAACCCTCCGTTCCTCTAGAGACTTGCTGTACACGGCTGTTAGAAGTGGGGCAAGTTCTTTCGCGTACTCTGTGTGGAATCGAATTGGTATCCCGTCAGGTCCAGTGGACTTTCCTCTGTTGAGTGATTCCAGTTGCTTTTCTATTCCTTGGACACTTATTTCGTTGTCAGCCATTTTTTCGTTTGTGCGAGGATTTAGAGAAGGAACTGCAGTGCGTTCTTCCTCTGTGAAACAGCTTTGGAAAAAGGTGTTTAGTATTTCAGCTTTACGCGTCTAATCCTCTGTTTCAATGCCATCATCATCCCGGAGTGTCTGGATATGCTGTTTCGAGCCACTTACTGACTTAACGTAAGACCAGAACTTCCAAGGATTTTCTGTCAAGTCGGTACATAGAACTTTACTTTCGAATTCACTGAACGCTTCACGCATAGCCCACCTTACGCTAACTTTGACATCGTTTAGCTTGTTTGTCTGAAAGGTTTTGCCTGCGTTTAAACTTGCAGTGAAGCTATCGTTGCTTTCGCAGAAGTTTCCTAACTTTGTTGTTGAACCACGGTGGGTTTTTCCCGTCCCTCACAGTTTTACTCGGCACGTACCTGTCTAAAACGCATTTTACGATTGCCTTGAACTTTTTCCACAAATACTCAACATCGTCAGCGTCGGAACAGAAATTTTCGTTTTGGTCTGTTAGGTAGTCTGAAATCTGCCTTCTATTACTCTTGCTAAACAGATAAACCTCCCTCCCTTTTTTTATATTCCTATTTACTTCCATATTCAGGGATGCTGCAACGGCCTTATGATCACTGATTCCCTGTTCTGCGCTTACAGAGTCGAAAAGTTCGGGTCTGTTTGTTATCAGTAGCTCCAAGATGTTATCTCCACGAGTCGGTTCTCTGTTTAGTTGCTCGAGGTAATTTTCGGATAGTGCACTCAGTATAATTTCACTTGATGCTCTGTCCCTACCACCCTTCCTAAATATCTGAGTGTCCCTGTCTATATTTGGTAAATTGAAATCTCCACCTAAGACTATAACATGCTGAGAAAATTTATGTGAAATGTATTCCAGATTTTCTCTCAGTTGTTCTGCCACTAATGCTGCTGAGTCGGGAGGTCGGTAAAAGGAGCCAATTATTAACCTAGCTCGGTTGTTGAGTGTAACCTCCACCCATAATAATTCACAGGAACTATCCACTTCTACTTTACTACAGGATAAACTACTACTAACAGCGACAAACACGTCACCACCGGTTGCATGCAGTCTATCCTTTCTAAACACCGTCTGTGCCTTTGTAAAAATTTCGGCATAATTTATCTCTGGCTTCAGCCAGCTTTCCGTACCTACGTACGTGTGCATGGTGATCATATCCCATATTGATGTCGGGGTGCATGCGCAGGAAACTGTGGCGTTTTGTAGTACATGTGTTTCGGGACGGTTTTCTCAACCAATACCGTGGACTTATAGATCTGTGTCGTGTGAGTTCCCTATGTTTCTATGATATAGCGCCAGTATTGTGTAGTGCCACGTTGTGTGGCGCCACATTCTGCAATTATCCTTAATTTATGAGCATGAGTGTAAGTGTCTGTGGTAAACATGTGCGTATTTGAATAAAAATTAATATATTTGTTAAAAACAGTTGTTTTTGTTTTTGTTTTCCAGTGATAGGAATTGATGTTCACGTGTAGACGTGTGTTTGTGTACGATCAGTCTCCTTCAACGTTCCTATGTGAAGTATGGCGTTCTGTGACAGCGCCACAGAGATGATGGCGAACGGCGCACGACCCTCGCGCGACTTCCCTTTCAGGGATCCTAAGGAATCGCCATACAAAACGCATCAGTACGGGATTCGTGGTGATGGTCGTAAGAAGCGGTCACCCCAGGGCACCCGCATCGGAGGAAAATGTGCGATCAGGGCGGGATTTGTTCACTAGAACCTCCCAAAAATTAACTCATTTGTCAGTCTGTGAAAGTGGTATAATGCGATACAAGATCTGAAATGTTCTCAGAAAAGAGGTGGAATTTCGTTCGTCAAAGCTGTATTACTTCCAGTATCCATAAGTAGAAGACTGTGACCGACAGACGCAAAGAACATTAAGAAATATTAATATATTTGTCAAAACCAATAGCATTCCTTTCTTTAAATTGTTAGTATTTGATCTTCACGGATAGATGCCTGTCAGTACATAGCTTTTCGCGCTCGACGACTATCGGTGTAAGTAGATAATTCCTCGTTCCACATACTCGTAAATTTTGTGACACAGAAGGTGCCACCCACTCAAGCCCCGCCCCCTCCCCCCTCCACACACACACACACACACACACACACACACACATTTACAGGCTGTGACGCGTATAAGTGCAGATATGTTGTATGTAATACCTTAATATGTACATATATTAGTATGTTAGTTCTTTTTTCTCTTTGTCCAACAATCTTCCCATAAACATTTTACAAACTTTATCATCTGATGCTTTCTGCAAGGCCTTAACTGCACCACTAAGTGGACTATACCTAACTGTATAGGCTAATTCCTTTGCGTCAATGTACCCATTCCTCAACATCTGACCGGCTGCCCAGGGAAAAATAAGCATTAACGGACTGCTCTTGAAACATGTACTTGGAGGTACTAACCAACTAAACTCATAATACTACTAATACCTATAACTATTAGCCTTCAGGTGATGTAAATACTGATGTAATGTTGTTCAGTACACTACCCTCAGTCACCAAGAGAAATATCTACAGATGCTTGTAGCAGCGCCACACATAATTTGTTACGTTCACCAAATACATTTAGAACATAAATACGGCCAGCAAACAATCTCTAACAATCTCTGCCCTTGAAAGTAGTTGCTCTCATTGAGGTGGCTTGCTGGCATCAGCTAAAAATGCGTCACTGGGTCAACTAGGTTTTGGCAGAAAGTTCAAAGTACATCAATTAACTAGACTTAACACAAATTTATTGATAGAAAATTTTATAAACTTAACTAAACTTGAAGAAGAGGCATGTCAATGTTGTTAAAAGTTGGCCTGCACTGGTCTATGAAAACTGGTCTAGTCTGTAGAGAGCGATGACAGATGTATCTAGTAGTGTGTCCAGTAGGATTCCGATGGGAGTAGCGGTAGGTAAGTCCTGATCCTGTCCTCAGGCACTGTTGATACACACATATAGTGATACTGTGACCTTGGATGGATGCAGAGTGGATACTTGGTCGATACTGACTGTGTGGAGTCGTGTGTCTGTTTATATTGTAACACCCCACCCGTTACTTATCTGGTTTTGGCGTGTGTTCACCCAAGGTAATTTACTAACAGATCAACAGAGAGTGCAAAACTGCCGCAATATCGGATAACGCAAAGAAAGTAATAAGGCCATGTAACTCCTGATTGAACTGCGGTGGCAGTGTTGACATTAATTGATTCAGAATTGATCCCTTTTAAATAAAAAGGGGTGCACATTGATGTTATATTCACCTATTGAACACCAGATGCAAATGTTGAACATAAAATTAATTAAGGAAGTGACTTGGGATTTCAACTACTTGATTGAAAACAGATGCAGTCAATTATCACAGATTTATTTTAACTCATGACCTTGAGTCATCACATTACATGACTCTCCTAACAGGCAGTGGTAATAAATTGCATTTGCGTGGAGTAAAGCGCGATAAATAAAAAGTAATTCCTATCGACTGACTCAGGCATAATGCGAAGTGCGAGAAGAATTCTACAATACATGGCCCATGAAACCCTCGTGCAAACTTTGCCGATACGATCCAACAAATTAATCAGTGGCCGGAGCAGGCGCAATATCACCGAATTCAGGGTGGTGGAACGGTGTCGTTGCGCAGACGTCGGCCGACCTTGTGGTGCTGCAAGGCTGCACTCGTCTATTCATTCCTAGCTATCTTGCTCAGTACATAGCTGAACCAAAACTTTCTATCTCCAAGCTCAATCGTTCCCTTTGCTAAGTCCTAAACTGCAGAGATGCTCACTCTTTCTCAGGCAAGCTGAGTCAAGAACGCCACGTCCGCACTCTAGGCAAGCTGGGAATGGAAGACCGCTACAGGGACTTCTCCCAGTCCACTCTTCGCCTCGGTTTCCCCTCCAGCAAAATCACTTACGCCAATTGCAGCGCAAGTCGTGCTCCTTATGCGTCACTTCCCAGCGCCTACCAATGCCCGCTCTAGGAAGTGAACAAATTCCCACAAAATTTCCCACCCTCTCAACTTCTGCTATTTAGAACCTCCCAGGCCACCCATCAATGTTAGCATCTGCACAAACACCAATTTTTCCGGAATTCTGACTCCCAGGAGAGTACTTCAAATTCCTTGGTCTTATGTTCCCATTGGAGGCCGCCGTATTTCATTCTGTCGCTCTTCACCTGATTTGCTTCAGACTCTGCGGACCGTGAATTCGGTATGAAGTTGATACTGTCACGAACACGCATATTTTGACCTCTGTTGACCTCTCCACTGTAGCTTTGGTCGGCTTTCTCGCATGTTTAACAGAAAACGGGATGACGGACATTTATTAACAAGCGTACGAGTTCTCTGTCTGTTTCCCGGTACACCAGCATGGCGTGGGGGTCAACCACCCATGCTGTCACTCATCTTAAGGTGGCTGGAGGCCACGTCGCGTTACCGCTTTTCCACAGCTTGAGCCGCCCTAAGCTGCCTACTGTCGCTTCCCTTCACCGTTCCCCAGCCGGCCACGGTCAACTCTAAATACTTCCCTGGGGTAAACTAGCGTACAGTAAATCGACTCGTTTCCACAAAGTTTTCATGTCGTGTGAATTCCGTCCAGACTATACCCTCTACAAGATGCATTGTGCCTTGTCAGTCATTTTGTTCAGCCCTACTGTTCGCTCAACGTGAGTTAGGTGATCTCTAATGACTTCATGTAAGGGGCATAGTTCTTGACATCTTACAATATCTGCAGCGGCTGATTAATGTATACTTGAGAACTATTTTCAGTACTAAGGCAGAAACATGTGATGTGTATCTGGGATGGATCACGTTCAACGAAGTGCGAACCCAGGTTTCCATTCTGGAGGAGAGCAGAGTCGCAGTTATTCACTGTCTTTCCTCCCCATTCAAAAAAATATAATTTGCTGTTATCCCACATTTAATGTGCCACAGACAATTTAATAATAAAAACAATGAGATTTATAAAATGTTTTTACAATAATAATATCTTGTTCCACAGCAACTCTCAGATTTAATTCGACGCTGTTTCCTTAGATTAAGAAAGGAATCCGAGGAAGATCCAAAAGGTAGAATATTAGCATCTCTTTGTTTGGAAACCTCCAGTCAATATCAGCATTATGTTGAAGTCACGTCCTCCTGAGAGCCATTTCCAGCTGGGTACTTCCACACAGGGCCTCGTATAAAGCGTCACGTCACGTCAGCACCTGAGAACCACGTCGCCCGGTGTGATGTCTCCACGTCTACAATAACAGGTTGTCGTCGTAGTTGGAGCTGGCAGTACGCAGCCGAACCAGTTATTAGTCTTGGAAAACGTAATGGCAGCTCTCGCCGCGGAGCCCGGTGTCCTAATGTGGGACCCACTAATGACGACCGTTTCATCCGATGATGGCCTCTCTCAAAACGACAAAAAAACATTAGGTCTTCCTGCGCAACCACACCTACGTTGCCCGAATTAGGAAGGTGTCTAAAAAATGGAACACATTGTGTCCCGGAAAATCTCAGGTTAGGGTCCGTATTTCTTCTAGCGTGAATTGCCTGTCATGAAAAGCTTTATCATGAATCAAATTGAACTTTGTGAACATCTCCCAAAGACAATTTTTTGTATCGTGTACAGTGTATTTCGGAAACTATACGCAGCAAATGAATCAAGCAAACAGGAATACAAACGTCTCAAAAATGAGATCGACATGAAGTGCAAAATGGCTAAGCAGGGATGGCTGGACGACAAATGTAAGGATGTAAACGCTCATCTCACTAGGGGTAAGATAGATACTGCCTATAGAAAAATTAAAGAGACCTTTGGAGATAAGAGAACCACTTGCATGAATATCAAGAGCTCAGATGGAAACCCAGTTCTAAGCAAAGAAGGGAAAGCAGAAAGGTGAAGGAGTATGTAGATGGTCTGTACAAGGGCGATGTTCTTGAGGACAATATTACAGAAATGGAAGAGAATGTAGATGAAGATGAAATGGGAGATACGATACTGCGTGAAGAGTTTGACAGAGCACTGAAAGACCTAAGTCGAAACAAGGTCCCGGGAGTAGACAACATTCCGTTAGAACTACTGACAGCCTTGGGAGAGCCAGGCCTAACAAAACTCTACCATCCGGTGAGCAAGATGTATGAGACAGGCAAAATACCCTCAAACTTCAAGAAGAATATAATAATTCCACTCCCAAAGAAAGCAGGTGTTTGACAGATGTGAAAATTACTGAACTATTAGTTTAATAAGCCACTTTTGCAAAATACTAACACGAATTCTTTACAGACGAATGGAAAAACTGGTAGAAGCCGACCTTGGGGAAGATCAGTTTGGATTCCATAGAAATGTTGGAACACGTGAGGCAATACTGACCCTACGACTTTTCTTAGAAGCTAGATTAAGGAAAGGCAAACCTACGTTTCTAGCATTTGTAGACTTAGAGAAAGCTTTTGACAATGTTGACTGGAATACTCTCTTTCAAATTCTGAAGGTGGCAGGGGTAAAATACAGGGAGCGAAAGGCTATTTACAATTTGTACAGAAACCAGATGGCAGTTATAAAAGTCGAAGGGCGTGAAAGGGGAGCAGTGGTTGGGAAGGGAGAGAGACAGGGTTGTAGCCTGTCCCCGATGTTATTCAATCTGTATATTGAACAAGCAGTGAAGGAAACAAAAGAAAAATTCGGAATAGGTATTACAATCCATGGAGAAGAAATAAAAACTTTGAGGTTCGCTGATGACATTGTAATTCTGTCAGAGGCAGCAAAGGACATGGAAGAGCAGTTGAACGGAATGGACAGTGTCATGAAAGGAGGGTATAAGATGAACATCAACAGAAGCAAAACGAGGATAATGGAATGTAGTCGAATTAAGTCTGGTGATGCTGAGGGAATTAGATTAGGAAATGAGACACTTAAAGTAGTAAAGGAGTTTTGCTATCTGGGGAGCAAAATCAATGATGATGGTCGAAGTAGAGAGGATATCAAACGCAGACTGGCAATGGCAACGAAAGCGTTTCTAAAGAAGAGAAATTTGTTAACATCGAATATAGATTTAAGTGTCAGGAAGTCGTTTCTGAAAGTATTTGTATGGAGCGTAGCCATGTATGGAAGTGAAACATGGACGATAACTAGTTTGGACAAGAAGAGAATAGAAGCTTTCGAAATGTGGTGCTACAGAAGAATGCTGAAGATTAGATGTGTAGATCATATAACTAATGAGGAGGTATTGAATAGGATTGGGGAGAAGAGAAGTTTGTGGCACAACTTGACTAGAAGAAGTGATGGGTTGGTAGGGCATATTCTGTGGCATCAAGGTATCACCAATTTAGTATTGGAGGGAAGCCTGGAGGGTAAGAATCGCAGAGGGAGACCAATAGACGAATACACTAAACAGATTCAGAAGGATGTAGGTTGCAGTAGGTACTGGGAGATGAAGACCTTGGACAGGATAGAGAAACATGGAGAGCTGCTTCAAACCAGTCTCTGGACTGAAGACCACAACAACAACAACGTAGGAAATACACTTTTTTCAATCTCATATACGTGTTTTCATCCACATACTACATGTATGACAGAACACCCACACAACGCTTGTATTACAAGACTATTCGAAAAGTAAGGTCCTGTGGGGTGCGAACTGGAAATCGTAGTGAAAATCCGATGAAGCTTTGCACAGATGTTTCGGGAAATGTCTCTAGTATGCCTATCGATTGTTTCACGTCGCTTTTTTCAGTTCTGTGCGCACAGCAAGCACATGAAGATTCCTAGAAAATAGCCTCTCCCACAGGTGTGTGTGAGGGCCTGGTGCGAGATTTCGCCTGATCTCATGCAGTCCACGTAACGTAACTGTCAAGCCTTTATTTCTTATGACAATTCTCAGTTGCACTCTACAGAGGCAATGAAGATGCGAAGTGTTTGATCACCCAAAATGCAGCCCACTGGCTATGAAGACAAGATTCCGGCACATACAACGAAATGTACACCAGCGAAGAGAATTGGCTGGAAGCACAGGCGGCTGCCTTCTATGCCCAAGGTATTGAAAAGTTTGTATAATGCCACGATAAATGTCTAAGTCGGAGCGTTCACTACGTGGAGAAGTATCTGGAATGTATAACTAACTGCTGCAAATAAAATATTTTTGATTCTCACATTGGTTTCCATTTCGCGACCGATCGAACTATACTTTCCGAATAGCCCTTGTATGAGTGTGTATATCCTCATTTCTATGAGCGCGACGGTTCTTATTATTTCAGTGCGGATGCAAATCACGTCCGAATTTATGCGGAAATGATTGTGAGCTGCCTACAGGTGGTGAATGGACAGGGCCCCCACCAGCGTGTAGAAGGATGGAAATTTTGGTCACATGGGAAGCAGGCCACGATAGCAAAGGCGGTCACGTTAAATCAGGTTTGGAATCCCGGTCGGGTAAAGATGTTCATTGTCGTCTTAGGATTTATTTCCAAGACCAAATGCCGCTGATGTCGTTGGTTTCTCTTAATTCATATGGTTAGGTTGTGTCATGTTCCCAGCAGCGCGGGGTAGCCGCCCCCCCCCCCCCCCCCCCCAATCGGAGAGGCTCGAGTCCTCCCTTGGGCATGGGTATGTGTGTTGCCCTTAGCGTAAGTTAGTTTAAGTTGGGTTTGGTGACATAGGAACTTTACACCACCACTACCCATAAAATTCCTCTTCAATCTTCTCCACTGCTCGATGTTACGACCCTCCTCTGTGATCTTCAGGATTTCACCCGTATCACTGGACGCCTGAAGACTGTAGAGATACTGTCGCATTTACTTATAAAATGGTGTTTTACCTAGCTCTTTCGGAGTGGAGTTACTGGTTAAAAATCTTCCAGTTGCTATTGGTGGACCGTCGACACTGGGTAATCAACGAAAGCAGATACTTGAAAAGAGGAAGTAGCCTAAATATAATTGTTGTCATGCCACCTCGATAGTTTCCTGATAGCAGTTTATGTTCCTCTCTCGTCGCAGTTGGATGTTTACTTTCCTAATAGTGGGCAGTCACAAAGGAGGAAGATCTTTTGAAATTGTACCCATTCTTCATTATTTCGACTGCTTCATAGACTTTCCTTCTACAAATACTACTTTCTCTGCCTACCACGCATATGTTCTTAAAATCAATAACTTCGCAACTTTCTGCCTTACCGCTGATTTTTGCCTTAAACGTATGTGGCGTTCGTGCTCTTTAACGTCTTGTTTTCCTATCTTCCAGTTTCGATGATACTTCGAGACAACTACAGACCGCTTCACAGATAGGTCTAAATCATCTTCCGAGGGTTGAGTGATAATTAATGCCTTCATGAATGTTGTAATTGCGTGTAAATATGTTAGTAAACAGAGTAAACGAAGCACAGGGATTTGCCTAATAATGTCTATTTTATGACGTACTCCCACCCAACTGGATACAATTTTCCAAACAGTAAACAAGTTCTTTGAAACCATCACGAAGGAACTCCACCTTCTACTTTCGCAATCAGGTCGTCACCACTGCCTGGATTTCTTCATTGCAGCTCTAATGATACCCCCAAGTGCCTTAATTAATTTTAAGGAACAGAAGAAAATTTAAGGGCTGTTAAATGCAATGTATGACGGATGGAATACAATAAATTTCAGCCTGCCAAGTTCTTCCATTTTGTCTCTTGAAGTATGTGTCCAAGTGTTCTCTTGTTGTAACAATGCATTATACCCTCGAACATTGCTGAGATGTTTCTTTGCAACTTCCTGTACGAAGTGTTATCTCTTCTCTTGCAAAACTCATCGATTCCTGACAAAGGTCACTGAACTCTGTTTGTCACACAGATCCATTGTTCTAGTACAGCAGTGTTGTATTAGCTCTCCCAGAATCGCATAATGTCACCATCATTACTATAAATAGCTTTCCCTCGTTTATAAATTCCAACTGATGCATCTCGTCGAGCTGTTACAAACTGGATGGTAGTATATTGCTTCAGTCGTACTGACGAGCTCGACGTACTGTGTAGTATTTCTGCGTCAGTAGCTTCATAACGTCTCTTCCCTAAACAGATTTTTTTCTTCTACATACTGATGAACAGTTAAGAGATGACCATTCGTGTTTTTATTAATTGGTTAAATGGATTTAACCTTAGTTCTGAACTTCAGCAGTATTATAAATTTGGGGTACAGTTTTGCCTGTTGGACGTATTGTGCTTGCTATGAACAGTAGGCAGTGCCTCTCTACGGTAAATCCCACTGACTGCAATGTCGCGTGAAGTAGACAAGAAAATATGATGATATCTGACCCTGTGATTTATCTGAAAGCCCTGAATGAAATCAGACTACATGACTTCATCACACCTGATTAGAAAATTAATTTTTTGATTATTTAAAGTTTTTCTCAAGCAGAGATCGCTGATCTCACCTGAAAAGGACATTTCTTAAAACAATGACATACCTCCTCGAAATTTAAAAATCATTTAACAAGCAGGATTCAGGTTAAAAATAATGGTCATATGACTGGTATGTTGTACTCTGCCATGAATTCCTCTCAGAGTAGCCCTTGCAACCCACATCCTCAATTATTTGCTGGACGTATTCCAATCCCTGTCTTCCTCTACAGTTTTTACCATCTACAGCTACCTCTAGTCCCTGATGTCTTAACAGATGTCCTATCATCCTGTCCCCTCTCCTTGCCAATGTTTTCCACTATTACTTTCCTCTCCGATTCCGCGAAGAGCCTCCTCATTCCTTATCTTATCAAATGGTTCAAATGGCTCTGGGCACTATGGGACTTACATCTGAGGTCATCAGTCCCCTAGAACGTAGAACTACTTAAACCTAACTAACCTAAGGACATCAAACACATCCATGCCTGAGGCAGGATTCGAACCTGCGACCATAGCGGTCGCGCGGTTCCAGACTGAAGCGCCTAGAACCGCTCGGCCACACCGGCCGGCCCTTATCTTATCAGTTCACATTATTTTCAATGTCCATTTACAGCGCAACATCTCAAATATTTCGATTCTCTTCTGCTCCGATTTCCCTACAGTCCATGTTTCACTACTATAAAGTGCTGTTCTCCAAACGTATATTCTCAGAAATTTCTTTCGAGGTTAGCGCCTATGTTTGATACTAGTGAAATAGTAGGAACGGGAGGGGAGTGGTAAGGTGCCAAGCCAGTTTACAAACGTATATTAAGAACAAATTTATTGTTAGACTCTTCAAAACATTAAACACTGAACGCAAATGGCCAGTTCAGAAAACTTTAAACAGACTTTGATAACCAACATTGAAGAATATTATTAATTTCAAAACTCATTGCTGACAGGAAAACAATACTGACAATACACAATATGTACAAAAAGTTTCAGAAATCTGTGACAATGAACTTCTCTCCTTAAAACAAATAATTCAAAACCACAGTTTCACTAACAGCTGACTTGCGAAATCACTCAAGACAATCAGTCAAACAGCAGATACGATCCTTGCAAATCCAGATACGATCCTTGCAAATCCATTGACAAGCAAGGGATAAATAAGAGTACTTTACTTGTGCCGATGTTACGCCACACAATATTGGAGTTGATTATACAAATGGTAGATTCCTCAGTGCACTTACTGGCCTTTCTCTTTACGATAGTCCGCTTCGTGGCCCTTCTGGTTAGACAAACTTACGATGCTCGCAACTTAAATATGTCACCATCAGGCATAGACAGTGCTTAATTAAGATGTTAAAAAACGGCAAGCTTCTTCATCTCCCAGTACCTTCTGCAGCCTACATCCTTCTGAATCTGCTTAGTGCATTCATCTCTTGGACTCCCTCTACGATTTTTGCCCTCCACGCTGCCCTCCAAACTAAAATGGCGATCCCTTGATGCCTCAGAACGTATCCTACCAACCGATCCCTTCCTCTAGTCAAGTTGTGCCCCAAATTTCTCTTCTCCCCAATTCTATTCAATACCTCCTCATTAGTTACATGATCTACCCATCTAATCTTCAGCATTCTTCTGTAGCACCACATTTCGAAAACTTCTATTTTCTTCTTGTCTGAACTATATATCGTCCACGTTTCACTTCCATACATGGTTACACTCCATACAAATACTTTCATAAACGACTCCCTGACACTTAAATCTATACTCGATGTTAACAAATTTCTCTTCTTCAGAAACGCTTTCCTTGCCATTGCTAGTCTACATTTTATATCCTCTCTACTTCGACCATCATCAGTTATTTTGCTCCCCAAATAACAAAACTCCTTTACTACTTTAAGCGTCTTATTTCCTAGTCTAATTCCCTCAGCATCACCAGTTTTAATTCGACTACATTCCATTATCCTCGTTTTGCTTTTGTTGATGTCCATCTTAAATCTTCCTTTCAAGAGACTGCCCATTCCGTTCAGCTGCTCTTCCAGGTCTTTTACTGTCTCCTCTGACAGAATTACAATGTCATCAGCGAACCTCAAAGTTCTTATGTCTTCTCCATGGATTTTAATTCCTACTCCGAACTTTTCTTTTGTTTCTTTTACTACTTGCTCAATATAAGATTAAATAACAACGGGGATAGGCTACAACCCTGTCTCACTCCATTCCCAACCACTGTTTCCCTTTCATGCCACTCGGGTCATGTAAGTGCCATCTGGTTTCTGTACAAATTGTAAATAGCCTTTCGCTCCCTGTATTTTACCCCTGCCACCTTCAGAATTTGAAATAGAGTATTTCAGTCAACATTGTCAAAAGCTTTCCCTAAGTCTACAAATACTAGAAAAGTAGGTTTGCATTTCCTTAATCTATCTTCTAAGATAAGTCGTAGGGTCTGTATTGTCTCATGTTTTCCAACACTTCTACGGAATCCAAACTGAACTTCCCCGGGGTCGGCTTCTACCAGTTTCTCCATTCGTTTGTAAAGAATTCGTGTTATTTTTCAGCCCTTGGCAATAAATAACACAAACCCATTTAATCTTTTTTTTTTTAATTTAATCGTCTGTGTATTAAGCCGGAAGATGAATGCTCCTTCTCATACCAATTTAACAAACCAACAATTTGAGTGATTTCCAGACTCTTCGAGTAAGAAGTAACAATTTGATCAATCTAAACAACTGCACTTGGCTTTATGAAACAGTTCCGGATCAACAGCGGTGCAAACAATTGAAGCCAGCTACTCGTATTCCACACGCACTCAGTACGGTATGTCAACAGCTAGTTCACAACACCTCCTGTGTTTACGGGAAGCAACAGGTTCAGCCCACGTAACCGTACTAGAATTATAAACAAATCAGTGATCGTTCCCCCAGCTAATCCATGTGATCGCTGAGTAAAAGGAACTCCCTTTAAAGCACAAAATATGTAAAGTACGGTTAAACGACAACAGCACATGATAGTTCTTTAAATATGTACGCCGTACTAAATTACAGCCAACTGGAGTTAAGCCATTTCTTAACGAGCGAAAACAAAATTTGAACAGTACAACGTGGGCAAATTATTAATATCAAATCACCTAACCAACCAGCTAACATATATGCTCAGTAGTGCTTAGACCAACCAGCTGTTTCCTGACATATACGTTCAGTTGTGCAATCCGGTCATAGAATAGTGCATAATAGCCTAACTGTACTCCTACTTCTACTGTACACACGCTGTGGGGCTCATTAATGCCTTAAACAGCTTTTAAGCCACCAAACCAACCAAACCAAGAAATGGTCACCGCTGTTTGCCAACACAAGTGCAAATTGGTCCCTCAGTCTCGAGTCCAGCACTCACGTCGGACTCGCAGTCAGCGACGACGCCGGCTCCACACAGTCAGAGCGGTCACCACGCCCCTCACTGCAACTCCACTCGCTCTCTCCATCTACCAGCAGCAGCGTGAACCGCCACTTCGCGGAGCGTCCTAGCACCACTGCGGAACCGCACTTGAAGGACTCGAGAGCGACCGACACGCCGCGTGTGCTTCAAGTCAAAGACCCTCAGACCAGCGTCTCTAATTGCAAGACTAAACCTCGGACGATCATCGATAACGAGAGTCATTACTCTGCCAGTGAAGCCATTGCGCACGGATCAGCTAACAGACTCCTCTTAGCCATAAATGCCCTTTTCGCCAGTGCTAGTCTGCTCCTTATGTTCTCCTAGCTCCGTCCGTCATTTGTTATTTTCCTGCGTAGATAGCAGAATTCCTTAACTTCGTCTACCTCGTGACCGTCAGTCCAGATGTTAAGTTTTTCACTGTTCTCATTTCTCCTTTTTACTTTCGTTTTACTTCGATTTACTCTCAGTACATGCACAGTACCCGTTAGACGGTCCATTCCATTCAGCAGATCCCAATCCTTCTTCATTCCTTATGCTGTTCGATTTCTTAATAAATTCTGTGGTCATTGTTCTGTCAGCAAAGTATCGTGCCATCGGGAAGTGGGGAACGGTTGCTCTTGTGAAGAACAGCGAAACCCGGCGATGCGCAATTATTTATTCGTAACTGTGCGACCACGTCCACAGCACGAGCCTCTGACCTTCTGATCATTGTTTGTGAGGTCATATCTCCCGAAAAGTGTGTTGTACAATGATATAATTTTGTGGGTACATTCAGCGTCATATGTGGATGCTGTGTGCAAAGTGTTTTCTGAATGGAGTTAATAGTAACGAAGTAATAAATTGAAACGTCATGCACGATGCGGCAGTTTTTCATGTGTCTCATTGTTTATGACATCATATTTCCTGGACTACGAGTCGTACACTGATATAATTGTGTAGTCACATTCCGTGCTATATGTGCATTCTGTTTGCAAAGTGTATGGTGAATATAGTTAGTAGTAAACAAGTGATAAATTACAACGCCATATCTCAGGCAGTACTTTCACTGCATGAACAGAGGAAAAGTGGTAAGCGGTAAACTTATTTCCTTTCATCATTTTGTAGCAGTTGCAGAATGAAAAAATTTCTTAAGAGTTTGAAGTTATACGTAAAGTCGGTTTAAAGTGGCTAAGTGCTCTCATTCTCAAATACTGGGTGAATAAAGTCTAGAACACCAGAAAATTTTGACTTACCTTTTGTTTTCTTTTTCAGCGTAGTAAAAGTCTAGGAATTCACGAATCACGAGTTATGATTGTTTCTCTCCCTCACTCCTGTGATAGGTAGGCATCTCTTATCCCCACAGCTATTGTTGGCTGACAGTAATGTTTGTTTGTACCAAGTTTGGTTGAAATCGGTCGGAATACATATATATGTTTTTGTATGTATGGAATAAGCGTCAACTGCAGCACCGGAGGTAAACAGTACAAGATTATTTTACCAATCACTGCTACAAACTGCGTGTGGTTTCCGTCAAACCAACGTGTTCCGCTTCATGAGGCTCAAGAACATATGTATAGCGCAGTCACGAAAATCTAACGGGGGTTGCTAAAGAAAATCCCAGCCGCCCTTCCAAAACTAAGTTAAAAACCAATATAAAATTTATACACGCGAAATTTCGAGTCATAACGCCCTTGATAGCTGAATTTGATTACTGCACAGATTAGCTACATTATGAACCATGGACCTTGCCATTGGTGGGGAGGCTTGCGCGCCTCAACGATACAGACAGCCGTACAAATGGCTCTGAGCACTACGCGACGTAACTTCTGAGGTCATCAGTCGCCTAGAACTTAGAACTAAATAAACCTAACTAACCTAAGGACATCTCACACATCCATGTCCGAGGCAGGATTCGAATCTGCGACCGTAGCGGTCACTCGGTTCCAGACTGTAGCGCCTAGAACCGCACGGCCACTTCGGCTGGCTAAGCCGTACCGTAGGTGCAACCACAACGGAGGGGTATCTGTTGAGAGGCCAGACAAACGTGTGGTTCCTGAAGAGGGGCAGCAGCCTTTTAAGTAGTTGCAGGGGCAACAGTCTGGATGATTGACTGAACTGGCCTTGTAACACTAACCAAAAGTGCCTTACTGTGCTGGTACTGCGAACGGCTGAAAGCAAGAGGAAAACTACAGCCGTCATTTTTCCCGAGGGCATGCAGCTTTACTGTATGGTTAAATGATGATGGAATCCTCTTGGGTAAAATATTCCGGAGGTAAAATAATCCCCCATTCGGATCTCCGGGCGGGGACTACCCAGGATGACGTCGTTATCAGGAGAAAGAAAACTGGCGTTCTACGGGTCGGAGAGTGGAATGTCAGATCCCTTAATCGGGCAGGTAGGTTAGAATATTTAAAAAAGGAAATGGATAGGTTAAAGTTAGATATAGTGGGAATTAGTGAAGTTCGGTGGCGGGAGGAACAAGACTTCTGGTCAGGTGATTACAGGGTTATAAATACAAAATCAAATAGGGGTAATGCAGGAGTAGGTTTAATAATGAATAAAAAATAGGAGTGCGGGTAAGCTACTACAAACAGCATAGTGAACTCATTATTGATAGACACGAAGCCCAAACCTATAACAGTAGTACAAGTTTATATTCCAGCTAGCTCTGCAGATGACGAAAAAATTGAAGAAATGTGTGATGAAATAAAAGAAATTACTCAGAAAGTGAAGGGAGACGAAAATTTAATAGTCATCGGTGACTGGAATTCGGTAGTAGGAGAGGGGTGAGAAGGAAACGTAGTAGGTGAATATGGATTGGGGCTAAGAAATGAAAGAGGAAGCCACTTAGAATTTTGCACAGAGCACAACTTAATCATAGCTAACACTTGGTTCAAGAATCATAAAAGAAGGTTGTATACATGGACGAAGCCTGGAGATACTGACAGGTTTCAGATAGATTACATAATGGTAAGGCAGAGATTTAGGAACCAGGTTTTAAATTGTAAGACATTTCCAGGGGCAGATGTGGACTCTAATCACAATCTACTGGTTACTTTAGGTTAAAACTGAAGAAACTGCAAAAAGGTGGGAACTTAAGGAGATGGGACCTGGATAAACTGAAAGAACCACAGGCTGTACAGAGTTTCAGGGAGAGCATAAGGGAACAATTGACAGGAATGGGGGAAAGAAATACAGTAGAAGAAGAATGGGTGGCTTGGAGAGATGAAGTAGTGAAGGCAGCAGAGGATCTAGTAGGTAAAAAGACGAGGGCTAGTAGAAATCCTTGGGTAACAGAAGAAATACTGAATTTATTTGATGAAAGGAGAAAATATAAAAATGCAGTAAATGAAGCAGGCAAAAAGGAATACAAAAGTCTCAAAAACGAGATCGACTGGAAGTGCAAAATGGCTAAGCAGGGATGGCTAGAGGACAAATGTAATGATGTAGAGGGTTATCTCACTAGGGGTTAGATAGATACTCCCTACAGGAAAATTAAAGAGACCTTTGGAGAAAAGAGAACCACTTGTATGAATATCAAGAGCTCAGATGGAAACCTAGTTCTAAGCAAAGAAGGGAAAGCAGAAAGGTGGAGGGAGTATATGGAGGGTCTATACAAGGGCAATGTACTCGAGGACAATATTATGGAAATGGAAGACGATGTAGATGAAGATGAAATGGGGGATACGATACTGCGTGAAGAGTTTGACAGAGCACTGAAAGACTTGAGTCGAAACAAGGCCCCGGGAGTAGACAACATTCCGTTAGAACTACTGACGGCTTTGGGAGAGCCAGTCCTGACAAAACTCTACCATCTGGTGAGCAAGATGTATGAGACAGGCGAAATACCCTCAGACTTCAGGAAGAATATAATAAGTCCGATCCCAAAGAAAGCAGGTGCTGACAGATGTGAAAATTACCGAACTATCAGTTTAATAAGTCACGGATGCAAAATACTAACGCGTATTCTCTACAGACGAATGGAAAAACTGGTAGAAGCTGACCTCGGGGAAGATCAGTTTGGATTCTGTAGAAATATTGGAACACGTGAGGCAATACTGACCCCACGACTTATCTTAGGAGCTAGAGTAAGGAAAGGCAAACCTACGTTTCTAGCATTTGTAGACTTAGGGAAAGCTTTTGACAATGTTGACTGGAATGCTCTCTTTCAAATTCTGAAGGTGGCAGGGGTAAAATACAGGGAGCGAAAGGCTATTTACAATTTGTACAGAAACCAGATGGAAGTTATAAGAGTCGAGGGGCACGAAAGGGAAGCAGTGGTTGGGAAGGGAGTGAGACAGGGTTGTAGCCTCTCCCCGATATTATTCAATCAGTATATTGAGCAAGCAGTAAAGGAAACAAAAGAAAAATTCGGAGTAGGAATTAAAATCTATGGAGAAGAAATAAGAACTTTGAGGTTCGCCGATGACACTGTAATTCTTTCAGAGGCAGCACAGGACCTGGAAGAGCAGTTGAACGAAATGGACAGTCTCATGAAAGGAGGGTATAAGATGAACATCAACAGAAGCAAAACGAGGATAATGGAATGTAGTCGAATTAAGTCTGGTGATGCTGAGGGAATTAGATTAGGAAATGAGACACTTAAAGTAGTAATAGAGTTTTGCTATTTAGGGAGCAAAATAACTGATGATGGTCGAAGATATAAAATGTAGACTGGCAATGGCAAGGAAAGCGTTTCTGAAGAAGAGAAATTTGTTAACATCGAGTATTGATTTAAGTGTCAGGAGGTCGTTTCTGAAAGTATTTGTATGGAGCGTAGCCATGTGTGGAAGCGAAGCATGGACGATAACTAGTTTGGACAAGAAGAGAATAGATGTTTTCGAAATGTGGTGCTACAGAAGAATGCTGAAGATTAGATGGGTAGATCATGTAACTAATGAGGAGGTATTGAATAGAATTGGGGAGAAGAGAAATTTGGAGCACAACTTGACTAGAGGAAGGGATCGGTTGGTAGGATACGTTCTGAGGCATCAAGGGATCGCCAATTTAGTTTGGAGGGCAGCGTGGAGGGTAAAAATCGTATAGGGAGACCAAGAGATGAATACACTAAGCAGATTCAGAAGGATGTAGTTTGCAGTAGGTACTGGGAGATGAAGAAGCTTGTACAGGATAGAGTAGCATGGAGAGCTGCATCAAACCAGTCTCAGGACTGAAGACCACAAGAGAGAGAGATGTGGATGCTGTCTGCAAAGTGTTTTGCGAATGGAGTTAATAGTAACGAAGTAATAAATTTAAAAATCGTGCACGATGCGGCAGTTTTTCATGTGTCTCATTGTTTATGACAACATATCTCCTGAACTACGAGTCGTGCACTGATATAATTGTGTTCAAATGATTCAAATGGCTTCGAACATTATGGGACTTAACATCTGAAGTCATCAGTACTCTAGAAATTAGAACTACTTAAACCTAAATAACCTCAGGACATCACACACATCCATAACCGAGGCAGGATTCGAACCTGCGACCGTAGCGGTCGCGCGGTTCCAGACTGTAGCGCCTAGAACCGCTCGGCCACACCGGCCGGCTACAATTGTGTAGTCATATTCAGTGCAATAAGTGCATTCTGTTTGCAAAATGTGTAGCGAATACAGTTAGTAGTAAACAAGTGATAAATTATAACGTTATGTCTGAGGCGGTACTTTCATTACATCAACAGGGGAAAAGTGGTAAGGGGTAAACTTTTTTTCCTTTCATCATTTTCTAGCGCTTGCAGCGTGAAAAACGTTTCGTAAGTGTTTGAAGTTTTACGTAAAGTCTGTTGCAAGTCGCTAAGTGCTCTCATTCTCAAATACTGGGTGAATAAAGTCTAGGACTACTGCAAATTTTGACTTACCTGATGCTATCTTTTTCAGAGTGGTAAAAGTCTAGGAATTCACGAATCACGGGTTATACTTCTTTCTCTCCCTCACTGCTGCGATAGGTGGGCGTCTCTTATCCCCACAGCTATTGTTGGCTGACAGTAATGTATGTTTGTACCACGTTTGGTTGAAATCGGTCCGCATACATATATACATTTTTATAATATGTATGGAACAAGCACTGCAGCAGCGGAGGAAAACAGTAGAAGATAAGTTCACTAATCATTCCCTTGATAGCTGAATTTAATGACTGCACAGATTAGCTACATTATGAAACGAAAACGTCTAACTGGATTCCAAACAAAAATGTTTCATCCTAATTGCATTTGGAAGTAGCAGCTAATACTCATCACGGCATGAGAGCCCGACTTACTGTGACCAATTACTTCCGAAAATATCCGAGAGGTGCGACCCCCCCCCTTCCCCCCCCCCCCCACCCCCCCCCCACCCCCCGCCGGTGTAGGTGGCCGTCCCCTGTCGTCACAAGAAATGACAGCGCCCGTTACTCAGGCTCGCAACAGTTTACCGAACAAAATTTCGAACCTGAGTTCGGCGGAAAATCCCACTGTCAGTGCCTTGGTGTGAATGACCAACCACAAAACACACTTTTAAAAAGAGCGGGACAAACGGTCCGGTCACGCAACGAGGTAGCTTTGAAACGAAAATTCTATGGACGTTCCCACGCTTCTACAACATGAAAAACGGTAGCTGTACTGATTATACGTCGCCACATGCAGCGTCAGTTAATCACACTTTCGTAAGTCACAGAGTTAACAGTGATTCCGGTGAGGGTAAAGGGTAACAAAGGACCGCGATACGAAATAAAAGGTAACAAAATCAATAAAGTATCTTCCCTACGTAATCATTCTACCAGGCATGAACTGATGATAAGAAAACAGCAGAAAAGCTATCTTCTGCACTAGGTAAAGCCAAATTTATCATTCGAAATCATACTTTCGCGGAATCTGGCCTTTCGTTATCACCACGACATTAATGGTGAAAACTGACTTTGGGAGAGTTTATCTCAATGTCACAGTAAAATACGAGGCTGTGCTGAAAAGTAATGTTTCCGAATTTCTTATATGAAGTTTCTTAAACCTTTTAAAATAAAACAAACCTTATTAACATTCCATTATTATTATTCTATTATCCGTTTGTCCCGCTCTTTTTGAAAGTGTGTTTTGTGGTTGGTCACTCACACCAAGGTGCTGACAGTGGGATTTCCCGCCGAACTCACGTTCGAAATTTTGTTCGGTAAACTGTTGGGAGACTGAGCAATGGGCGCTGTCATTTCTTGTGACGACTGGCTGGTGGCCACCCACACTCTGTGGAGGGGGGTCACATCTCTTGGATGTTTTCGGAAGTAATTGGTCACAGTAAGTCGGGCTCTCATGCCGTGATGAGTACGTACTCTCGACACTGTCACAATAGCGAAGAACACATTTCTCACAACGAAAGACCGATTTGCAGACACTGTTATGTAGAAAGACTTTGTTGACGGAGCCACAACCCCGCCTTTGCTGCGCCCCTTCATCACTATCAAAGTAAAGTTCTCGAAGATGTTCTTTAAGTTTTGGAAACAGGTGGAACTCGGATGGGGTGTAGTGTATCTTGTAAAATTATCGATTTTTTGTCTGTTTTGCATTTCCATCCACCTGTGGAGAATTTTAACAATAACATTCTTATGTCTTGGGAATTTTGCCTTTAAGTTATAAAAAAAGAGAACATTATGAATATGCGTGGTGGAGAGTACAGCAGTCTTTAGATTGCAGCATTTGATGATGTTACCGAGAGTAGTTACTTCTGTCTGAGAACTGTAAGGAGTTGGTTGAGGTATCAAGGCTGGATTATTTTTTGTGATTTAACCACTTTTGGCAGCCGCTGCAACGATACATTTATCAACGTAATGGCGCCTACACACAGAGTGATTCAGTTGCTCCACCGATGCCATTTCATGCTACCCACAGTCATATCTGGCCATCAAGTACAATGTGGGAAGTTTTCATATTCTCTCGCTACGTGGAAGCTATTAGTCATACAGAAAAAGCGAACAGGTCCTTTTCGTAGGGAACAGAATTTAAAATTTGGTACTTGGATACGTTTTCGCTGGAGGCCACGGTATTCGAGCTATTCAAGAAAACCGTACAAGAATGATGCTCAGACACACGTCCAACACAACGCTCATCCCTCACTAGTCAGGATTTCTAGTATGTTGCTCGTGGCACTCCCTTCCACCACTGCACAATAATTTGAGACTACACAAACTATATCTGATATTCGACCTTGTTTGGACGCTATTGGAATGGAAATTCGTGTTAAGGTCTTATGGACCAAACTGCTGAGTTCATCGGTCTCTAATCTTACACACTATTTAAAGTAACTTAAACTAGCTTACGCTAAGGACGACACACACACCCATGCCCAAGGGAGGACTCGAACCTCCGACGGGGAGAGCCGCGCATCCCGTGACTAGACGCCTTTAGACCGCGCGGCTACCCCGCGTGGCGGACGCTATTGACTGGGCTATTACGCCGCCAGCACAGTCGGCTATTTGATTAACTTTATTAATTTAAACGTGCCCGTGAGCATAATAAACGAAAAACGGCTATTGTAAATGTTATGCTAAAACTAATTACGCTGACAATTCAGTCCAGACTTATATCACACAAGCACAGTAGTTACGTAGTCAGAAGGGTTGAAGAATACAAGAGTGTAATTGCTTATTTTATGCTGTTACAATTCACAAAACTGTTAGGTAAAATTTACACAAAGGGCAGTTTTACAATTTCTAAGTGCTCGACTAAGCTGAGACCAGTCAATGAAAACCAAGAAAGGTCGAATGTCGGAAGTAATTCGTGCTATCGATAATTTTTTTACAGTGGTAAGACTTAGTGCTGTGAACAACATACTGAGTGTGTGAGTGGGGGTAAGTTTGAAGGACACTGTTGTAAGTTTCTCGTGAATAACTCGGAAACTATGGCCTCTGGCGAAAACGTATCCTAGTACAAAATTTACTAGATTAAATTTCGTACAAAAATGTCCTGTTCGTTTTCTCTGTAAGACTAACTGTTTGCACGTAGTGAGCGAGAGACTACGAAAATCTGGTGCATTGTTCTGTAAGGCCAGATATAACATTTCAGGTTGCACAAAGCGACATTAGAAGGGACAGCTCAATCACGCTGTGTAAGGAAAAGTATACTGCTCACTCGAAGATTATACTTCTCTTAATGTTGAAAAAGTACATTCCTGATTTCATTGAACCAATCCCAGATTCATAGTTATAATATTCTTCGGCGACTAATATATCGTGCTGATCGATACTTGACGGACGTATAGTAAGAACCTGCGCCCATGGTCATATTTTCTTTAGGAAACATGTTTATATTTTAGGGGCCTTTATCATCTACAACCAATGGAAGACTGTCATCTACTTCTCATCAAACAAGCTGGCGGTTTCCGGGAGGTCTACGGACATCGATTAATAGTCTTTCAGCTTCAAGCTTTGGAACAAAGTGCAGTATCGTTGCTGAGGGTGCTACGAGACTTCTTCAGAACAAATCTGCGCTAATTCCAGCAAAATTAAAGTATAGTTGCATATGAATCTATTACTAGGAACCAAATGAAATGAAAGGAGACCGTAACGATTCTTCATATGTGCTGCAATCAAAGAAATTATCTCTCACACTTATGGGTATCAGTACATTCCCCAATATTGAATTTTCTAGACGTGTGGTTAGGGATGTTTTAGGGGCCAGAGTCGGGACTGTACAGGGGATGACCGGTGACGCTGAATTCAAGGCGTGAGATTTTCACAGATGTCGCAGTCCTCATTCGTTTTCTAGCATTGTCATGCTGAGGAAAAAGGTGGTCGGCATGTGGACGAGCTCTTCGAATTCGTGGCGTCAGAAGTTCGATTGCAAGGTGCTGTTTCTTACGCGCCAGCGAAGTTACGTTACGCACTGCTCTGTTACACTCTACAACTCGGAGCCCTCCGACAGCAGGTTGCAACTTGCGTCAACGAAGCGAGAAAGTCGACCGAGTAATACGTATGACGTGTAATACCTTAATCGATATTGAGAACACAATGAAGAATTAGGAAAAAATACGTTTTAGCACGCCCTTGTAATTCTAAATTGAGTCGCCAAGTCACTGCGTCAAGTAGGCGGAAACCGCAGTTCTGTTGTACTGCAGGTGGCCTCTGCAGTGGCAAGGCACTATGCCATAAGATCGCTAGACGGTAGTAACTGCGTTCCGACTGTTTTTCCACAGCCCTGTTAAAAACCACCATTCAACGCCGTATGCCGTCAAAAAACGCCCGGCGGAAACGTAGTGCGTGAAAAGAGGAAATTTATGAGGCGAGAAAATATGGCGAGTGACAAAATGTATTCGGTGCTCAATTGTCGCTAATGACTTGCTCCATTGAGAATAAGAAATTCGACGAATACTGAAACTAGCGAGGGCCCAAGAACGTTTAGGACAGAACACTACCGAATAATAGAACGCTTCCGTTAGTCAGGAACCGATGAGGGTAGCGAAATAAAGGTATTCTAAGACTACCGACTTGGCCCTAGTCAAGCATGAAATGCTTGTAGGGAGAAATCATGCGACTATCCACAGGGTACGATATTTAGTCCCTTACTATACACTCTTTATGTCACCGATCTGGAGACTCTATTTAGCCCAACGTTAAAGATCTTCGGTACGTTTGTATTTACGCCCAGTCGCCGTGTGTTTTGGTGACAATATTATGGTTTCAAGGCACATGTCTCAAACGCGCCATGTGAGAGTAAGGAAATGGACTAACTTTGTTGCCTGAAAAATCTGGAGTTGTGGTATTCACGACATAACGACGCATTTACTTCTCATCTGAACTTCAGCTTAGCGCATAACGTCTTCCCGTTCTGTCACGTGATCAGTCAAATGCTGAGTTACTTGGCGTCTACTTTGACTCCGCAGTGACGTGAACATATGTTGCGTACCCACGTAGACAATGTGGAACACACTGCGAATTTACTGCGAATGTGCTTGCTAGAGTTTGTTGGGGAGTGGTACTCTAGATTATAGCCTTGATCCGCTTTGCCTTCGATGATGGTAATGGGACGATAACGACTTTTCGTAAAGGTGATGTACTCCATTATAGGAGGCGTCTTGTTCTTGGGGTCGACGCCCATCAACGCACTGTTGATGGAAGGGTCTGCAGTGCTGCTCACCGTAAGTCAACAGACGTTGTCCAATAATTTTCTCTTTAGTCGCTATTCCATATTTAGTTGTGCTTCCCTACAGGAACCAGCACGAGCCCCAGAACTGAATTCCACTTCGCAGCTATGAGAAGTGGCTACTTCTCTTACCGCTAGTCCTTCCTTGTTTTCGCACTCCGTTTGGTACTTTCATCACCTCAGTCCTGGTGTCGTATTTTGCATCCAATTTCAGAAGGAGGACGAACGTAAATTCGGCCTGAAATAACTCCTTACCCGACACTGGCCTAACTATCCTTGCATTTATACGGATGGCTCTGAAAGTGAGGCTTCTATGGGATACGCCTTCTTCAGCTTCTCTAGCGAGATATACCAAATGTATGCACTGCGATCTGAATGGCGGAGTTACTGGCCATCAGGGATGAATTTCATTATGACATACAGACTATCCGGCTCGTATTGATCCTACCGGACTCGTAAAGTGTGTTACAGAAATTAAAACATCCGGCGTTTGATAAATAGACAAACAGGTACGTATTGTATGTGTTGTAGGCCATAACAGAGACGCGGGCATAGGGGATGACATGCGGTTACATAGAATAAAAGCATATTAAGGCTTTCTCCATAACGAAACTGTTGACTGCATGGCTAAGAGGAGCATTTCGGAAGGACAATTCCGGCCAGTACAAATCCTTTATATAGATTTCAACTCGACGGTCATAATAGCCGCTTTTCACGACTGGGACTGTCAGTGACACGTATCCCAGCACTACAAGGGCGGCCACAAACAGGCCGTACAAGCGAACGTCTCTTCGCGGCTATGGTTTACCTCGGTGAAGCTTAGTAGACGTCATGTGACCTTTTTCTTGACTTCGCCCTTTATTGCTATAACGATGAGACGATAATACATCGCCCTTTGTGGGAACATCACATTTACGTTTAAATTTAACTAAAAAAATGAAGCTCGATGATGAAGGCACATGAGGAGAGCGCAAGGAAGGGCTGTGATGGAGGAGGAAGGCCCAAAAAATCTCAGCCGGCCGGAGTGGCCGAGCGGTTAAAGGCGCTACAGTCTGGAACCGCACGACCGCTACGGTCGCTGGTTCGAATCTTGCCTCGGGCATGGATGTGTGTGATGTCCTTAGGTTAGTTAGGTTTAAGTAGTTCTAAGTTCTAGGAGACTTATGACCACAGCAGTTGAGTCCCATAGTGCTCAGAGCCATTTGAACCATTTTCAACCAAAAAATCTCACCCGCAAGAGACTGGCCCATGGACGTTAGCCGCCCATCTATATGGGGTTGAAAATCATTGCTTCTGGACACTCTGATCAGGGCACAAAAGCGATGGCGGATCTGATCCACTTCATATTGGCAGGTACCAATTACTCGGCCGTATAGGCGGTCGTTTACAAACAACTGATTGAGAGGGTTACCCTCTCTCCATAAGTGTAACTCCTTCAATTTTCTGCGTTCCATCGGATGACTTTGCCATCTCCTATATTTTCGAATTGAAACAAAATGTGAAAAATACAATTGGTCAGGGACGCATCTATGTCAGGGGATCACACAGTGGGCAGGGATGCACAATGCCTACGAGTAAACAAAATGGCTGTGAGCACTATGGGACTTAACATCTTTGGTCATGAGTCCCCTAGAACTTAGAACTACTTAAACCTAACTAACCTAAGGACATCACACACATCCATGCCCGAGGCAGGATTCGAACCTGCGACCGTAGCGGTCGAGCGGTTCCAGACTACGCGTAAACAAACCTTTCAACATCAAGTTACATTTTTTTAAAAAAATGGCATATGTACGTTTTTTTCTACTGAAATGAAAACTATACGTACAATTGGTGACGGCAGACTCGGTTTCACTGCTCTAAATCTGCATGATGTTCGTCTTTTAGTGATTTTATTTTACTTTAAGATGTTTGTACAAAGAACTCTTTTATTGTTGTATTGCGGTAATTTCAATTGTGTTAATATGACACTTTTGTAACTACTGTTGGCTGTATGATCCTTGTTGCCTAAAGGCAAAAGCCGCGCGGGATTAGCCGAGCGTCCTAGGGCGCTGCAGTCATGGACTGTGCGGCTGGTCCCGGCGGAGGTTCGAGTCCTCCCTCGGGCATGGGTGTGTGTGTTTGTCCTTAAGATAATTTAGATTGAGTAGTGTGTAAGCTTAGGGACTGATGATCTTAGCAGTTAAGTCCCATAAGATTTCACACACATTTGAACATTTTTTGTACATAAAGCCATAATAAATATATAAATCTTGCGACTAATGGAACGTTCAGGCAGTGACAGAACTATAGTTAGCGTCTCGTGTGATACTCGGTATCCAGTGACGAATGCATATGATACGCGCCACAGTCCTAATTGGGAAGCAGTTGAATGATTGCTGTATCAGTCCCGTTAATTGTTCCGAGACAGCTCAGTTTTCTTTCTGATTACAGCCCCTGGCATGTTTACTAATTTTAAGATGAATGGCTCGAATCCAATTAGACGTAATTAATTACCATCAGAGAGCGACAGGCTGCTGTGGCTCGTTCGGATTCTGAGCCAGCGGCAAAATTTCGGGTGCGCGTCCCGCACGCCTCACCGGACGAGGCCCCCGTCTGAGGACGCTGAACCTGCGGGCCACGGGGGGCCCCGGAAGGTGAGCCGCGGCGGCCAGTCGTTGACCCAGCGGCCGGTGGCACGCCGCCGGCACAGTAGCTGCCCGTCTATCTGGCCAGCGCCCCGCCCCGCCTCCAGCGCGCCTGGGAACTTTGCACGGCCGGACGCTGCCGGACGGAGCAGGTCATTACCAACGCTGGAACCTGCTCAGCGGATGGCCTCAACTTTTTTCAGTCCAACTCTTTCCGGTGGCTCTACATCTGCATCTATACTCCGAAAGCCGCCTCACGTTGTGTGGCGGAGGGTACTTCTACCGCCGGCCGGAGTGGCCGTGCGGTTCTAGGCGCTACAGTCTGCAACCAAGCGACCGCTACGGTCGCAGGTTCGAATCCTGCCTCGGGCATGGATGTGTCTGATGTCCTTAGGTTAGTTAGGTTTAATTAGTTCTAAGTTCTAGGCGACTGATGACCTCAGAAGTTAAGTCGCATAGTGCTCAGAGCCTTTGAACCATTTTGGTACTTCTACTATCGCTACCTGTTACCTCTGTCCTTCCTCCAGTCACGCAAAATTGGTTGACAAATCACTGTCTGATTTTCTTGTCGTCGCCATTTCACGAGATCCGTTTAGGAGCAAGTAAAATGATGCCCGACTTCACTACGCGCGTTGTGCAATAACTAAGTTTCATCTGCTACCAGTCACGATTTTCTCAATTTTATTTTTCACACGACGCGTTTCGGGAAATGGATCCCATTTTCAAGTGCGTTCTTTGTGTTTGTTATGTCATTCCTATGTGATGTTGTTGATGTGTGAGATTCCGCTTCATTTTGTTGACTTTACTGCAATATATAAGAAAACACGCGATTTTTAGTTGGTTGTCGATCTATTTGTGAAGTTAGTGGCGAAACGTAGAAGAATTTGTCCTTACAGTTTCCATATGGTCCATTTGTGCACACAAGAAACGCACTTGAAAATGGGAATCATCTCCCGAAACGCGTGATGGGAAAAATAAAATAAAGAAAATCATGACTGGTAGCAATTGAGCTATTTATAAACAAACCTATTGTTTCCACAGTCGCAGGCCTTCAGAACCGTTTATAATGGATCAAATGAGAAACAAGTTTCTGTATTTTATTCCTCTGCAAAATAAACTGTGCCCGTGTCATGTGAGGGCTGGCAAGATAGACTGGTGCTTGTTGACGTAGCGCCTTGCATCGCGAGCAGATAGATATAGACAGTGAGTCATGATTCTAGGACGACAGATATGCGTTCAGATCCAGCAGTAGATTCAGAAACAGAGTGCAGCACGTAAAGCTGGCTCGTAATGTCGACACATGAACATAAAATGTAATGTCTGGACTACGATTACTCACTTTCACAGTAGGTGCTAAAAGTGTACACCGGCCATGTCAGCACACATGTGAGCATGCTTGACGAGTTTTATATACTGGGTGATCAAAAAGTCAGTATAAATTTGAAAACTGAATAAATCACGGAATAATTTAGATGGAGAGGTACAAATTGACACAGATGCTTGGAATGACTTGGGGTTTTATTAGAACCAAAAAAATGCAAACGTTGAAGAAATGTCCGACAGATGGCGCTTCATCTCATCAGAATAGCAATAATTAGCATAACAAAGTAAGACAAAGCAAAGACGATGTTCTTTACAGGAAATGCTCAATATGTCCACCATCATTCCTCAACAATAGCTGTAGTTGAGGAATAATGTTGTGAACAGCACTGTAAAGCATTTTCGGAGTTATGATGAGGCATTGGCGTCGGATGTTGTCTTTCAGCGTCCCTAGAGATGCCGGTCGATCACGATACACTTGCGACTTCAAGTAACCCCAAAACCAATAATCGCACGGACTGAGGTCTGGGGACTAGGGGGCCTAGCATGACGAAAGTGGCGGCTGAGCACACGATCATCACCAAACGACGCGCGCAAGAGATCTTTTACGCGTCTAGCAATATGGGGTGTTTTTTTTTTTGTTCTAATAAAACCCCACGTCATTCAAAGCACGTGTGTAAATTTTTACCTCTTTATCTACATTATTCCGTGGTTTATTAAGTTTTCAAATTTATACTGACTTTTTGATCACCCGGTATATCCTTGTCCGTTCTTGTGTTGTGACGCTATAAATGACGTCCTGGATACTGGCCTTGAGTTCTTCGATTGTGTATGGGTTTGTTTCTTCTACTTGAGCCGTGCGCGGCTCGTGTTCGTGCCGTTTATTGCTAGTCACCTTGTCTTTACAGTACTGTCGCCTCTTTTCTTATTCGATTTACTGGCGTCACTAAAATGCTGGTTTGCTTGCCCTTGAGGAGCAGCAGCAGCGCTTATCGATAAGTGCACTGTCTTTCTATCTCCGGTGCCACCTCTAGTATTTCCGGGTCGTCGTCTGTCGACAGATGAGTTGGGACGGAGCGCCAGTGAGGTGGGGACAGCCAGTGCCAGCCGATCGTTGGTGACACGCACATGCACTGTCCGACGGAAGGAGACTGGAGCGGCAACGACCGTTGGTTGGTCGTTCGGTCGGTCGTCTCAGCGGGCGACGTGTATTTGGTCTTTTGACCGTTTCTGGGCCTCGTCAGTTGGTCATCTTGCCGGACGTGGGCCGGTTCCTTCCTTGTGCAAAGATGTCGGGTAGCCAACGGGCAAGTGTTCCCTCTGCATGGTTGGGTCCGAACCAGTGTGTCCGGGTCGCCGTGTCTCCGAGTTCCGGACGGACATCAAGGGAGTCAGGATGGAGCTGCAGTGAGGTCCGGACAGCCAAGACTCGCTCGACCGTTGCCGACACACATCACTTGAGTGGGGACGACCTTGGTTGGTCGTTCAGGCGGTCGTCTCGTCGGACGACGTGTATTTGGTCGCAGACAGATTATGGAAACTGTGTGTGTCGACTTGTGATTTCTCCTTGTTGTTACACAGTGACTGCTTTTCGGATTGTTCGAGTTCTTATGGAAGTGTTTTCGTGCAACTGTGTCTAGCTTGTGTGATTTCGACTGAGCAGTTATGTTAATGCTGCCTTCGCACTGGAGTTGTCAGTCGGTCGCTTGGGACAGAGTCCGGCACGGCGTGTGGTTCGGCAGCCTTTGGCGTTGTTCATATTTTTGAGTGGTTACTGCGCCTTGGCTGTATTTAGACACCTGTGGTGTCACCGCCAGACACCACACTTGCTAGGTGGTAGCCTTTAAATCGGCCGCGGTCCGTTAGTATACGTCGGACCCGCGTGTCGCCACTATCAGTGATTGCAGACCGAGCGCCACCACACGGCAGGTCTAGAGAGACTTCCTAGCATTCGCCCCAGTTGTACAACCGACTTTGCTAGCGATGGTTCACTGACAAAATACGCTCTCATTTGCCGAGACGATAGTTAGCATAGCCTTCAGCTACGTCATTTGCTACGACCTAGCAAGGCGCCATTACCAGTTACTATTGATACTGAATCATGTAACGTCAAGAGCGACGTTCACCATTAATGGATTAAAGTTAAGTATTCCACCAGTTACGTCCGTTTTTTCTAAATTCTAATTTCCTTGTCCTGTTCCAGACCTCTCGCCAGCCTGCGTGAGCTAAAACGCGTGCCTTTCGGCTTCCTCTAGTAACACGGTGTTGGCTCTCCTGCCAAGCACAACAACACCAATATTTGAAGACGTAGTGCTGCAGGTATCTTCGTCCTCCCTGACATTTTCCGTTGTCGTGCCGGTGATCGGGCGGAAGGGAATTGATTAGGTTGTTGGTCGGTTCTTCAGCTTCCTGAGTCGGGTTGCCAGTTCCAAAAGGCTCTGAGCACTATGGGACTTAACTGCTGAGGTCATCAGTCTCCTAGAACTTAGAACTAATTAAACCTAACTAACCTTAGGACATCACACACACCCATGCCCGAGGCAGGATTCTAACCTGCGACCGTAGCGGTCGCGCGGTTCCAGACTGTAGCACCGAGAACCGCTCGGCCACCCCGGGCGGCTGATTATTTAGTATTACGCTTGGCTGCTTATCTCACCTAAACTTACGTTAGAGTTACCTCCTCAGGCCGACCCTTGGAGCACTGCTGAGCACCACTGTTCTGTTGTTTTGGGTTGTGATTTTCTTTTAGTCTCAAGTACTGTGCGTGGCCTTCAGCCGTCTTAAATTACGAGAAATGTTTTTAAGATAAGGTCTTCAGCCGTCTTAAATTAAAACTTTGAAGATTATCGTTTAAACTAATTTTATTTAAAAAAAGAAAGAGGAATTTCGCTCTATTGGAAAGGCCTTAAGCCTTGAGTTGTTCAATGTTCAGTATGTGGCCTTTAGCCGAGCTTTGACGTGAAACATTTTCAAGTAAGGCCTCCAGCCGCATGCATTCCTTAAAGCAATTTTAATAACTTGTGTTCTGGCTTTCAGCCGTATTGTTTTGAGTCCTTTTGAGGGCATGGATAATTAAGTGTTTTTAGGAAAATAAGTCTGTGTGTTTTGTGCAATTGACAGTAACTGATTTTGGCCCCTTTCCACAACCATAACACGATCCGCTCTGTCCTGCGAAACCAGATTTCAATACTCTTCCCTTTAACACCCCACGCAAGTAGAAGTCACAAGTGGACAAGTCTTGTGACCGAGGTGGCCACAAGCCTTTGCTGATTGTCCTCTCTGGTGTAAACATCTCACGCACACGGGACAATGATGCAGCTGATGTGTGGCATGTTGCACCGTCCTGCTGAAAGCAACATAACTGACGTTCCTCTTCTGTCAAGTCTGAATAAAACTCCTCCAGGATTTCCAAATACACCTCACTATTAACTGTCGTCTCAATGAATATGAGCCCCATACTGCGTCTAGCGGAAATGCCACACCAAACACCAATCTTCTCGTCATGTAAGGGTATCTGGTTGATGGCGTGTGGATTTCCTGTCGACTAGCACCAGTTGTTTTGCTAATTTATGTATCCAGACACGTGGAACTACGCCTCGTCACTCATGATGAAATTTAGAAGGTCCAAGAACCACTGGGAGCATTTCTCAACAGCCATGAACAGAAATGCACTCTCTGCTGCAGCTCAGGCTTCTTCAGTTCTTGCGCAACACTTATCCGGTATGGTTTTAATTTCAGTTTCCTTAAAACACATCTGCAACTTCCCTCACTCGCATGATCCTGTTGACTCAGTCTCCTGGTTGACTTACGAGGACTTCATGTCATTATCTCCTGCAACTTTCATTCAGGTGTGTAGACAGGTGATAGTCTGTTCCTGGAAGAATCCTGAGCCGATCCTGTACGCCGCCATTTTTCAGTCAGTTCCTGTATGGTGCTTTTTGGTGGCAAAGAACGTCTTGGACATTTGTCCCGAAACAAATTGCAAGCAGTCGCGCACGAGCTAACCATTTCCTCTGATGTACCGAAACTGCGCAGAACTTTGTTCTTTTTGTGTAAGGCAGCTATAGCGGAATCCAGTGAAACTTGTCGACACCAAGTGAGAAAAGGCCTCGTTTTGTGACTCCGGTTTAGTGTGAGTGTGTGATAATGGCATGTTTGTTACCCGAGCGTTTCTGGTTTTCCATTACTACTGATGTGCGCAGTGGAACATTATTGTAGCGTACGACGGACCGGTTTTACGTGCCGCATCTTGTAGTTACGGCTGTGGTCGAAAGGCGTCAACTTCTTACTGCCTATGAAAATATAAAGTCAAAACAAAACAAAACAATTAGAAACGAAACTTTACCTGCTGTGAATATTACAACAGTAATTAATTACTGCTGATTTAATATCTTTAGCTATTAGTGTGAATGAGTGTTTTGAACGCGAGTTAATATAATAAATGAATATTGTCATATCTATTAACTGTGAATACGCTAGCATGAGAACTGTGGATGTAAAGACAGAGTGAATCATACCCTCAAGTGAAATATGTGAAGTGCAACTAGCCACTTTAATCCTGGGAAAACGAGAAACATCTTACGATAATTCAGTCACTTAAGGGAATATTTCTGACATTTGTCGATGTTCTAAATTTGTTCATTTAGTAACTTGTTCACAAAAGCTATTATGTTGTGAATGATCAAATGCAGAAGATGCGGTATTGTGCAGTTTAATAATGATATCGGATTGGCCACCATGTATACTGGCCAGAGGACAGTACGTTCGCGCGTACTTTGTGGGCTAAAGAATTTCTTTGTGAAGCCTAAATTCAGATAGGTTCGCCATGTTCAGAGTTCTGAATAAATGTGATAAGGCTGTGGACTGACGAATTAAACGTGACCGAGGAATTCTGCAAAGTGTGAGAAAGGCGGATTTGTGAAATTCCGATTATACGTGTAAATTATGACTTTTGAAGTAATCAAAATCCGCATGACGTGTTATACAAGTCGCGACCGTGAGCTAAACATTGGTAATGGTCAATTTGTGTAATATTTGAGAGTGCATACTGTCAAAGACAATTAGTTTTGTAAAGTTTTTGATAACTGGTTTGGCTAGATACCGTAAGATGACTATTACGATTGACTGAGATTGCGTTTGACAGTCGAAACTGTAACATGATTAGCTTGGCGGTATTTTTGTATCAAAACAATGACAAAATATCTAAGCTTTCACCCACAGACAACCTCTCAGTTAATAGATCAGTTATTGTGAAACAAGGAAACATTTGTTGCACGCCCCAGACGCTGGTAGAGAGCTATTTGTTCCACTACAGGTTAACCAGTGGAGAAACATTGCCGGGCTTTGTGGCCGAGTGGTTCTAGGCGCTTCAGTTCGGAACCATGCGACCGCTACGGTCGCAGGTTCGAATCCTGCCTCAGGTGTGGGTGTGTGATGTTCTTAGGCTAGTTAGGTTTAAGTAGTTCTAAGTTCTAGGGGGACTGATGAACTCAGGTGTTACGTCCCATAGTGCTCAGAGCCATTTGAACCATTTTTGGAGAAACATTATTGGTCTCCTAAGGGGCAGGAGTATGTACTGAGCTGCAGAAGAAGAAATTCACCAGAAGAGGATATTGCGGTATGTAGAAAGATTTTAAACCTCTATGTTGCAGATGATCACATCGGCTTACGATGTGTAGCACAGTATCTTGCCAGTATGCTGTCATTAGAAAGTGTGTCCGCCTGTGAGCTGCTCTCTGGCATTAATTTTTTTGCAGAAAAACAACTATCCGCTGTCGACATCCATCGGGAGTTAACCTTTGTTTGTGAGGAGGACTTATGAGCATTCAAATGGGAATAAGCTCTGATCCCTGAGAAAAATTAAACGTCAGAGCGTGGTATGGAAGAAACCTGGCGAAAGTGCCCAAAAAAGGCAGATATCAAACATTCGGCGTAAAAGTTGTGGCAACCATCACCTGGAACTGTCAGAGGGTGTTACACATTCACTACCTGCCTCGCAACATCCCAATAAATGCAAAATGGTTCAAATGGCTCTGAGCACTATGGGACTTAACATCTGAGGTCATCAGTCCCCCAGAACTTAGACCTACTTAAACCTAACTAACCTAATGACATCCCACACATCCATGCCCGAGGCAGGATTCGAACCTGCGACCGTAGCAGTCGCGCGATTCCGGACTACGGCGCCTAGAAATAAATGCAGAGAGGTACGGTAATGTCTTGTGGAATCTGTGAGTTTCTGTCAAAAGAAATCCTCCTGAACTTTTGTCTCGCAAAGATCTATTCCTCCATAACACTGGTCGACCACCTCGTAAAAATAGAATTACCCAGGCGGAGCTTGGAAGATACGGCTTGGAAGAATTTCCCCACCCTCTATATTTACCACACGTTGCCCAAGTGCTTTTTACGTAATCAGAATATCCACGGGTGTACTGCCAGTCTACAGTTCAAATTGCTCTGAGCACTATGGGACTCAACTGCTGAGGTCATTAGTCCCCTAGAACTTAGAACTAGTTAAACCTAACTAACCTAAGGACATCACAAACATCCATGCCCGAGGCAGGATTCGAACCTGCGACCGTAGCGGTCTTGCGGTTCCCGACTGCAGCGCCTTTAACCGCACGGCGACTTCGGCCGGCTCCCCCCGCCAGTCTACAGTGTCCAACGGGCACAATATTTCGGCGATCATACATGTCGCCATCATCAGGTGAACTGACGGACTGAGCTCCTGCGAACGTGCCGGCACGGAGATTCGTACGCTATGGCTGCTTAGAGGGAACTGGGTTCGGTCGCGGCGGCGGCCGATTTAAATACCCTCCGCGTGTTTCAGCAATTCAAAGGTCATCTTGAAGGTAAGCGCTTAAATACCAGCGATGGAGACACATCAACAGTGAACAGCTGGTTACGAGTAGAGGACCCAGCCTGGTACCACACTGGTTTAGAAAAACTTTTGCCACGTTGCCAAAAATGCTTGGAAAAACATGGAAACCATGCAAACAACTAAAAGAAGCGTTCTTCAATGTCAATAAAATTATTTCAGCGTAATAACGTGTTTGTAGCGTCTTTTATAAAATAGGAAAATTTGCTTATCGCACGCCCCTCGTACATCTACATGTACATTTACGCTATGCAAGCCATCTTGTTTGTGGCGCAGAGTCCTTTCTATACCATCGTCACTGAGTTCGAATGTGTCTAATTTTACCTCCATGATTTTTTCAAGAGATATGTATTGGGGGAAGCAATATGTCGGTTGAAACATTTACAGACATACACTCGAATGTTAGCAGTAAACCATGCCGTCATGCACGACCCATCTCTTGTAGTCTCAGCCACTGGAGTTCCACGAACGTCTCCGTGCCTCTTCCACGCTAACCAAATGACCCTGTGACGAAAGGCGCTGCTCTTCTTTGGATCTTCTCTACTTCCTCCGTCAATCCTATCCGGAATGCATGATTCTAAGTGTGGCAAGACATTGACCAAACTGTACTGTGGTCAATGGACTTTACTTTTACGTTATTTAATGTATTTCGTTGTAAACGGCGACTATGAATGATTCGATCGTTTTCAAAGCTATATATTACCCAAAGGTATTACATGTACAACTGTTATTTATGTATGAACATAATCTTAAGACTATCATGTTTGCATTTTCCTCCCTGCAAATGTTTTGGGAGTGACCCCCTGGCCACACTACACACTACAAGCGGTAGTGAGGTTCGTTCAATACCTTATTTACAAACGTCCTGTCAGTGGTAATCCCAGCAGCACTGATGTGTTCTCTGATCTGTTACGGTGTTGTTGGATAGGTAGGGGAGAGGGGAGGGGGGAGAACGGATACGTAAACACTGTCCTTAAAGTGCGCTCAAAAGGAAAGTGTCACAAGCAGTCACATGAGGCGACCTGGAGGCCCAAGGGAAAGGAGCCACATCATCTTCACCACCATGCCCAATACAACGATGCTGAAGTTCGTCATTTAGGTAGCGGCGAACATCTATGCTCCGAAGAGGAGCTGTTGCTTCTTGTTGGATGTAGAATTTTTCCGAACCAGCAATCAGTTGTGGAAACAACCACAACTATAACGAATCAAAGTAAGAGGTACCCGTCACAGTTATCTCACAGAAGAAAGACGGCCCACACAGTTTCGTCTGTGACATTGCACAGAAAACATTAATCTTCGGTGAATCTAGTTCATGCACCACGATTTCAGGGGATATTCAATGCCCCATCGTCTCACATAGTGGTGGTTAACCTTCTCAGATAAATGAAACATTGCTTCGTCGCTGAATATCACATTGAAGGTGAAATGTTCATCTTCAGGTGCTTCATGCATTGTGTCGCAAATTTGAAGAAAGAGGCCCTGCAGTCTGAAATGTAACCACCTTCGCAAAATCTTCCACGCTGTTTGCGGCGGTACTCCAAGTTCGTGGCTTGCGCAGACGATTGAATTTTTTGGACTGCGTGCGAAACTTGCCTTCACCCTGTCCACGATTGCATCTCACACACTTGGCCGACCGATACTTCTGTTTACTGAGACAACCAGTGCCCCCAGCTCCACGATGCCAATCCACAATGCTTAGTTTACATGGCGGATCTTTTCCGTAATTCAGAATGTGCGCCGCAGTGTTATAACAGATGCGGATCTCGCATATCAAAACACACTGCCGCGCGGGATTAGCCGGGCGGTCTTAGGCGCTGCAGTCATGGACTGTGCGGCTGGTCCCGGTGGAGGTTCGAGTCCTCTCTCGGGCATGGGTGTGTGTGTTTGTCCTTACGATAATTTAGGTTAAGTAGTGTGCAAGCTTAGGGACTGATGACCTCAGCAGTTAAGTCCCATAAGATTTAACACATATTTGAACATTTTTTGAAAACACACTAAAAACACCAGCTGATGGGCGCAATGGCAGCTCGTTGAGGTTACGGTTCTATTCATGCATCAGTCATGTTTGAACATGTAATACTTTGTAAATTACAGAACACTGAGAACTAGTGACACGTTTATAGTAATCCTGCATTTCGTCGTCTTTCTTTTTACGTACAATTCAAAGAATTTCTGAAACACGTGTCAGCTGCTCTGTTCAATCTGTCACTAATAAAATATTTTAATTCTATCCTAATACTTAATAACCTACACCACTGGTCGGCAAATGCGCGGCCGGTGATCAACATATACGGAACTACACCACCAGACATGTTGAAACTTTGTACTATAAGAAAGTATGTTTGAGACGCCCAGTCAGGAACAGGACTTCGTAGTTTCTACATGGTCATTGTGATTGCTTTAGCAACTGACTTGCATTTACACCGTAGATCACAATTTTGTTGTGGCTTTCACACTGACACGATTACAAAGGCGAGCTCGACACTTTGTGTGAAGATTGCTATAATGCACACGGTATTCGACGCGTATGAACCTAAAGGAGTGCATATTATTTGGGTAGCAGCGCAATTCCACCAATTGCTCTGCAGTTCAGGTGAGTTTTAATTACCACGATACTTGTTATATATTACTATGAATAGCAAGTACATCGGTATTTTCTCTCCAAATACGCTGCTCTTTTTTTTTTCTTTTTTGGCAATACTGCAATAATTTTCAGTTTACGTATACCTTACCTATTCTGCATAGCTATTCTTTGGATTTTTTCTTTCTATATGCAGTTGTTACAATCCCCCGAGCTCCGGGTTTGTAATGAACGATCAGGGGATATGGTTTGGGAGGGAGGAGTGACTCACGCCGAAGAGTGTAGAGAAACACAGGCAAGTGTATCATTGGCTTCTTTCATCGAAAGTACACAGCCGGCATTCTGCTGAACTCGCCGATGGGGCGCACAGCATGCGTGCGTGGGCCAGCGCCAATGCCAGTGTCGGAATCCGCAGCGTCGGCGTCCGGTTGCCCAGCCCTGCCGACGCAGCTATCCCACTCGCGCCACGGCTAAGTGGTCGCCGCGTGCGTTAACAGTGCCCGTGGCCCGAAACACGGCAGACCCCTCGAGCGAGACTCGTGAACCCCGTGTAGAGTGCTGAGGCGAGGCCATCGGCCGCCGTCGTTGTCTTGAGCCTCAGCAGCTCCGGCCGTCCACCCAGGGCACCTCGTTCAGTGCCCGCAGACAGCTCTGGACGCGGTAGGCCACGAGTTCGCGCCCCGGCCCTGCCCCTGCGAACGGCAGGACGGTGTCACCCAGAGAGCGGAGGCCAGCAGCTCTCTCGCTCCTCGCGCCGGTGTAGCTCCAAGGCGCCACGCTCCCCGCCACAGCAATGATGCCTCCTTGCAGCGTAAGTTTGAGGTAGCTTCAGCGGGCCAATTGACCGGTGATATCCATCACCAAAAGGTTCGTGGTTGGCCTGCAAGTTAAACAATCGTCATGTTCTAGACGCGGACAGAATGGCGACGCGAGTGCCTGCTTTGAGCCTCCGGGCTCGCTTATTAACACGTCCTTTCCCGACGCCCCTGGAGGGAACAATCGGAGTGCTCTTTAGTAATTACGTCAGCTTTCCTCGGCCCGCTTCGGCCCCTACACACAGGTCACTAGGCGCTGTTGTAACTGCAATGTATGATGGACTCTTCACAGCTCGTCGGTGCCTTGGGTGTTGCCCTGATTACTTCACATTTGTAGACGGTGCCTGCTGGGCCGTTCCTTCTAGCCTGCGCATGGTGTCGTAGAGTTGCCCGCGCCTGTCATCCGATGTGCCAATCGGTCCCTGAACTACTGCCGAGCAGCGTAGCTGCGCAAAATTTACAATTCCTCAAATTCAATCCTGTACTTATTCAGCCGCAGCATGTTTTTCTTTTAAAAGGTTCTGTATGTTACTTTCACTACATTAGCTGAATTTTGAGTTGACTTATAAAATGTTTTTTCTTTCTTACTCTCATTAGTAATCTGACTGGTCTGATGCTGTCCACCTGTATTGTTCCTATCTTTTTCACCTTGGAGTAACCTTTCCATACTTTTCTTTTTTAGTCTCAGCTTCAAACTTCGTTGATGTAGCCTACCAGCAGCTCCTCTCCTGCGCTAACCTCATAATTTCAGAGCAGCACTTGCGTCCTATGTCCCCATTTGCTGAATATATGCAAATTCTGTCTCCTCCTACAGTTTTTACCCTCTGCACCTCCTTCTCTTACTACAGAGGTTATTGGTCTTCCGCAGCACTATAAATCAAACGGATAGATTCTGTTTTCTTCCGGTTTCCTCACTGTACAGGATTCACTAACACAGAATTGTGACGCCTATAACACAATTGCCAACAAATTTTTTCGCCTATTTTATGTACTGTGTAATCGATATTATATGAAACTGTAATAAGTTTTTATTTATTTTTAATGCAAATACGTCGAATTTTGTGTTACTTAATGTGGAATTATTAATGTCAAATAGTTTAACGATAGTCGGTAACTGCCAACGATAAAAGAGTAACAGATAAATAGACAGAGTAGTCCCTCGTCAGTGGGGTGTGACGTCAGAGAACGAGAGAGGTAGAAGGTATTCAGTGAGAACAGAGTGATGAAAGTGGTTGGACGTGCAGATAATGTGCTCTGTGTAGCTATGGTGATATGTGTCTCGATATAACCCCATGGGCGTCAAAGTTAGCATCCGAATTGCAAGTTTCCATCAGACACAGATAGAGGTCGTCTGAGATCCGGCGGGCCCAATGGTACACAGCGTCTCAGTAATATGAGTACCCTCTGCTGCCGTGACATAGGACGACTGGCAGCAGTCACATAGCCGATCGTACTTGGAGCCACTTCGCTATGTGGCACTACACAGACACAGCCTACTTGCGGCTGCGACACGAAAATTCGGGACTGCAGCCGCATAACGTCGAATTCTTGACATGATTCCATGAAGCCATCTTTCAGTGAGTGTTTTGCGCTAGAGATTGCTAATTTTTTCCCTTTACTGTGATTTCATTGCCGGCCGTGGTGGCCGAGCGGTTCTAGGCGCTACAGTCTGGAACCGCGCGACCACTACGGCCGCAGGTTCGAATCCTGCCTCGGGCATGGATGTGTGTGATGTCCTTAGGTTAGTTAGGTTTAAGTAGTTTTAAGTTCTAGGGGACTGATGACCTCAGATGTTAAGTCCCATAGTGCTCAGAGCCATTTGAACCATCTTTTGTGATTTCATTCCCTTGCCCCATATGAGCAGGGGAGGGTTGGCAGCAGCAAAATCCGCCGCTCTTCAGCAGAGTGATGCATTTAATAAAAAAATTAAAACGTTACGTATAAAAGGCGATAAAGAAGTACATAAGTACATAATAAGGGGAGACAGTGGGGGTTAAAGTATACATATACATGGAGACGTTCATTGAGGGACAGTTAAGAAAAAGTCCACATAAAGTTAAAAAACACAGTTGGCGATGTACATAGCACGTAAAACACACTGAAGTCACACGCACAAGTTAAAGGTTGGCCACAGTATTGAAGCACACCAGAACGACGACACTTTAAAACCATTGCATGAGATGGAGCACACACGATGAAGAGTGAAAACTGTTGCGCGGACCTTCCGAGGGAGGGGGGGGGGGGGAGGGAGGCCTGAGAGTTCAGAAAAGAGGGGACAGGAGGAGTCTGAGGGGGAGGGGGTCTGGAGAGGGTGGGAGGAAAAGCAAGGGGGTCAGAGGGCGCACCAAGGGGAAGGAGATGGGCAGGGTTGGAATGGAGAGGGAAAGCAAGTCAGGAGGGAGTGCAGAGATGCAGAATGGGAGCACTAGAATAGGAGGGGTGGGGGAGGGAGGAAAAAACCGCTCAGGGGAAGGGAAGAGGACGGGAGTGTGAGCTCTGAGGAGGGGAAGAGGGAAGGTGGGGTTGGAGTTGGTAGGAGGCATACATATCAGAATGTTGCATTGGGAAAGGAGGTGGAGGGTGGAGGGTGTGGAGATGAATGCCCAAAGCACTTTGTAAAATTGTTTGAGTGAAGCAGGGGGGGGGGGAGATTTACTTGCCTGTTTATAAGTTTGTATGTTGGCAGCGCTTTGGACTGCATTAATATCACTGACAGCGCTGTGCTCCCTCTGTCAGAGACTGTGGCTGGAAGGACTCGCAGTTAGATGTTAATAGTTAGCAGTGATGGAGGTTAGAAGCAGTGTTAGCGCGAACGGACGGTCTGGACGTGTGTCCGTCATGGAGATTTAATATTGGTTGGACATGGATTGTAAAATGTGTGTAATGGAATTATTGAAGATTATATAATTTTTGGAACCGGATGTCACAAGCTTGAGGTAAAACCTGCTAAATACATTGCTTGCTCTGCAAAAAAAAATCTTTCCTTTGCTACCAACATGCCATTTAGTAGTTAGAGCCTACAGTAGTTAGAATATTTTTATTTAACTGGCTGTATACTTGCGGTATTTGCTGTAGTTCGCGCCATGAAGATTTCTGTGAGGTAAATGACATACGAAATGTATGGGTTATGGTTAGAATTTCTTCTAATCCATGGCCACAATTTTCTGTTAATCATTAGTCAGATTGTGTTATCCTTATTTATTGTGGGTAATAAACAAATAATATACGTTTGAGTTGTATTTGACATGGAAAATTCTGAAATGATAAGAAAAACAGCAAAGAGACAGTAGGTTCAGTTTCACTCAGTAGTTTTAGAAGGTTCAGTTGCATTAAGTAGTTTAAGTAAAAACGTAGAAGTTTCACCTTCTCACTTATTTCAGTTTAAGTAAAAAAATTTCTTATTGAGAAGTTTCAAAACATACATTATCAAAATATTCTTCCTCAATTTAAGGTCTATCTTTGATACTGGGCCTATAATTGTTTTCGTTTAATGTCCGCCTTGCTCCGTCCATGATGTGTAATTTTGTTCCCAAGGTAGCAGAACTGAACTTCGTCTTCTTCGTGACCACCAATTTTGATGTTAAGCTTTTCGCTTATCTTATTTCTACTACATGTCCTTACCATCGACTATTAAGCCATGTTCTGTACTCATTAGACTGTTCAATCCACCAAACAGATGCTGTAATGCAGTGAGGATAGCAATATCATCAGGGAAACTTATCATTGACATCCTTTCACTTTACTTGCACACTACGTCTTCATTTATTTGTTCGGTGTGTTCCAATTTCTGCCTGTCCCTAGAGCTTTTAGTCTCTAGAGTCCATCAAGTACCGCAGACGTCTTAACGTATATCGTATTAGGTTTGCCCCTCTTATATTCAGTATTTCTCAATGTTCCTATTCTCGCCGATTGTGCAGAGAACCTTCTCATTTCCTATCTTATCAATCAAACCGACTTCCAACATTCCTCTACACTACCGGTTCACCCTTCAATTCTCTCCTTTTGGGGTTTTCCCACAGTCCGTGAGTCACTTGCATACGTTGCTGTCCCGCAAATGAAAACTCTCAGAAATTCCTTCCTCAGAGGCCTATTTTTGATCCCAGTAGGCTTCTTTTGGCCTGGAATGTCCTCTTCGCCTTGTGCTAGTCTGCTCTTTGATTCCTCCTTGCTTCTTCCGTCTCGTGTTACTTGGTTCCCAGGTAGCTGCATTGCTTCACTTCGTCTAATTCGAGACCCCTAATTCGTCACTAACATCAGTTCTGGCACTGCTTATTAATTTCGTCTTCCTTCTGTGTACTCTCAGTCAATAGTATGTGGTTATTAGACCGTTCATCCATTTAAATGGGTCGTGCGGTTCTTTTTCACTTTCATTGAGTAGAGGAGTGCCATCGGCTAATCTTATCATTGATATTCCTTGACCTTAGATTTTAATCCCACTCCTGTACCTTCCTTCTTGGGCTTCCATTCTTACTTTTCCCTGTTGGTTCTTGTACATACTGCATACACGGTCTAACAAAAATATAGGGCACAATTTGCAGGGCAGATTTCTCACACGTAGACGAAAATTTTGTTGTATGAACATGGGTCTGGAAATGCTTTGTTTTCGTGTTATGACTTACTTTCTCTAACTTATTAATCATGCGAAATACACACGAACAGAATGCACAGCATACCACATTCAACTCTTTCTCACGGGATATGTTCAGTATGCTCCCGTGGGAACTGATGCGCTATGTGATCAAAAGTATCCCTACAACTGGCTGAAAATGACTTACAAGTTAGTTGCGCACTCCATCTGTAATGCTGTAATTCAATATCGTGTTGGGCCACCCTTAGCGTCGATGACAGCTTTCAGTCTCACAGGCATAAGTTCGGTCAGATGCTGGAAGGTTTCTTGGGGAATGGCAGCCCAATCTTCTCGGAGTACTGCAGTGAGGAGAAGCCTGGCATGAAGTCGGCGATCCAAAACATCCGAAAGGTGTTCTATAGGATTCAGGTTAGGTCTCTGTGTAGGCCATTCCATTACAGGGATGCCAGTGTTGTGTAACCACTCCGCCACAGGCCGTGCATTTTGAACAGATGCTCGATCGTGTTCAAAGATGTAATCGCCATCTCCGAATTGCTCTTCAACAGTGGGGAGCAAGAAGGTGCTTAAAACTTCAGTGTAGGCCTGTGCTGTGATAGTGCCACTCAAAACAACAAGGAGTGCAAGCCCTTTCCATGAAAAACACGACCACACCATAACACCAACGCCTCCGAATTTTACTGTTGGCACTACACACGCAGGCAGATGATTTCCACCGGGCATACGCCATACCCACACCTTGTCATCGGATCGCCACATTGAGTACCGTGATTCGTCACTCCTCACAACGTTTTTCCACTGTTCAGTGATCAAATGTTTACGTTCCTTACACCAAGCTTGGAGTCGTTTGGCATTTACCGGTGTGATGTGTGGCTTATGAGTAGCAGCTCGACCATGAAGTTTGAGTTTTCTCACCTCCAGCCTAGCTGTCGTGGTACTTGCAGTGGATGCTGATGCAGTTTGGAATTCCTGTACGTGTCCCTTCACGTTCCCACTTGACTATCACATCGGAAACATTGGACCTAGCGATGTGTAGGAGTGAGGAAATCTCTCTTACAGACGTATGACACAAGCGACACCCAAGCACCTGTCCACGTTCGAAGTCTGTGAGTTCCGCGGAGCGTCCCATTGTGCTCTTTCACGATGTCTAATGACTACAGAGGTCGCTGATATGGAGTACCTGTCAGTAGGTGGCAGCGCAATGCACCTAATATGAAAAACATATGTTTTTGTGGTTGTCCGGATACTTTTGATCACACAGTGCGCATGCATCAACCGGCCGTCATAGTGATTCTCGGATGATCTGATGTATTACTGGTGTATTGGGTATGGTTTTGCAGCCTTCCATAATGCGGACACAGAGACTCTATATCTTGTACTGGTTCCATACAGAGGGCTTTCAAATGCCTGCACGAATAAAACTCCAGAGGGTTTAGGTCCAGAGAGTGTGGAAGCCACGCAATTGGTCCATGTCTGCCTATCCATTTGCCACCGAATCTTTTATTTAGGACCCGACGAACATTGACACTAAAATGAAAGGGTGCTTCATCGTGCATGAAGTGCATGTTTTGTGGCACAGCTGCTAACGTATCAGATTAAAACGTTCTCTACGGAATTATGATGTCTTTGTCCGCTGAGCCTGGGTGCAAGTAAATGAGATCCTGCCAAACAGTCACCAGAAATACCGGCACAAATGTTGAAAGAAAATCTCTGTTAATTACATGCTTCAACAGCTGCGTGACGATTGACGTCTTCCCATACAAGCCGACTGTGAAAATTTATAATCTAAACTGATTGAAGCACTTTGAAGAAATTGAGTTGCAACACGGAAAGAAATCGTTCCCAGTCCCATGTTCATACAACATAATTTCTTCGTTACGTGTGAGGAATGTGTCCTGAAATTTGTGACGTAAATTGTTTCTCACCTGGATGTCTTGCTTTTCTTGTTCTTCACACCTGTTTTGTATTTCCCGTGAATTTCGAACATTCTGACCATTTTACGTTATCGCACGTTTTTTCTTGTGCGACATATTCTAAGAAAGTGTCTTGATCTTAAGTTATTCCATGTTTAATTCCTTTAAAATACTGCATTAGAAAGACGTGCAATCTACAAGGTTGTCCGAGTTGGACAATGCCACCCCCGGCTACTAAAGTGTCGCTAGCCCTTTGCTTTGCACTATTGTTATGTAGAATAAAATTAACGACTTCTTCGAAAATGCTGGTTGCCAGAAAAGGGAGGCCGGATGAGAGGCCGTGGAGGTTCGTAAGTGGACATTAGAGGAAGAGCTAGTGTTCAGTGTTGCACGGACTCGAGATTCTAACTCACAGCGGGTACACAGAAATTTACTGATCAGCGCTTTCTCTGGTGATTTAGCACCGTTCCGTTTCTTTGTTATTAGGATGAGGAATGGCGCAAGCGGCGCAGCAGTTTAAGGCAACGTGAATTTCCCCGGCCCGGCACTTAAACGGCTTGATGAGTAGCGAGGCGCATGTGGGCCCGGATCAACGGCCGGCGGTGTTTTGGCTCTGGCGAGTCAAGGACCCCTCAGCGGGCCTCGCCGCCCACGCGCCTCCTCCCCCTCGCCCTCTCTCCTTCCCGCTCCTCTGGTACTCCTCTCGCAGTAATTACGAGGCGGAAGAGGCTCGTCCGAGGTCGCTGGGAACGCCTTCCGCATCACCCCGCATTCGTCCGTTTCCCTCGTCGCTGGCTCTTGGCAGCGTCGTGCCGCTGTCAGCGACCAGCACTTCTGCGTGCCTGGGTTGCTTCCAGTAGACTAGCTTGAAGCGTTTGTGTCCTTACCGCCCGAAAAATAACAGACGCAGTTTCAAAACGGACAGCGCTGTTTTGTTGACATACAACCCTTTAGGCAACTTGTCTGTGAATCCACTTCAAAACATCGAATTTTTGTTTTTATCCTAAGTCTCTGTTCAGAGTTTCTTGAAAGAAATTGTGGTCAAAATACCTGGACTGGACAATAGGAAATTGTTTTCTAAAATCAGCTTAAGGATCCCTCGATGTACGTCCACCACCCATGTTTCTGCTGCTTTCACACGCCATTCTTATCGTTAGAATCCTGTTCGAGAAAAATATACTACACAACTGTTTTTCTAGTTGACAGCCCTGTTAGAAGATACGTTTTGCTCTTATGTACTTCTAAATGTCTTTAGTTTTCGAACATTGTTTTACTGATAAACTTTTCTGTAGTTTGAGTTACTGTTGTTTAGTCATTCTCGAAATTTGTTACGTCTGTAATTTGTTTTGATGTGTGACAGTTAGCAGGTGTAAAGTTATAGAGTCGGTACGAATACGTTCTGGGTTTAATATGAGACAGTCACTACTGGCAATCAATTCAATGAGAGTGGCCGAAACTAAAATTGTGCCCTTGAGGCAACTAGAGAGTCCAGAATAGATGAGAGAAACAAGAAAAGGGAGTGAAAAGATGAGGAACAAAAGAGCAAGAACATTATGCAGTTGGAGTGCGTTAGGAAGAACAAAGGTGAGTCATAGATAAGATATAGCTTTGAATGGAATTTCCCGAGAATTAAATTTTCTGACTTGTTTATTTTATGGATCAAAATCTACTATCAACAGGTAGGAAAAGATTACTTACAAAAAAGTTACCAAATTCTGATTAAGCGTATCTAATGTAAATATTTCTGGAATAAATACGTTTTGCAGAAATGCCATGACTGTAGTCTACTTTTTATTAGATAGAAACGTTGCTAATGTGAATTTTAAGTTTCAAGCAAGTAAGTAATACAGTTAGTCATGGATTCCAAGTATGGACTGGCATTTAAAAATGTAATTTACTGTTCTACACAAACGTGAGAATTAATGTTATTAATTCTATTTCAAAATGTTGACCAAGAAACACTCGTATTGTCCCACAGTTTTCATCCTACTGTAAGTTCATGCTTTCTACTTAGAGATGTGTAAATTTTATGATAATTGTTAGTATTTTTACAAGTATTTACGGGAAAGTAACCTCAACGGGACTCGTCCTAAAAAATCGATTTTTTAATTTTTTCTTAAAATATTCTCTGTAATTTTCGGAACAGGAAGAAGTTTACTTTGAGGATATTGCATCGAAGAAAGACCCTAAATTAAAAAGAATTTAAAAGTGTCTACCGACGCCCCAATGTCACGCTGACAGCTGTATTAAAAACAGAATTTTGTTCCCACGTATTTGCTTTTTATGACTGTTTGGTCTCTAATGCCTCAGTGACACAAGATTGCGAGTATTAGAGAACCAGTTACATGGTAGGACTCAAAAGACCTTTGTATGGGAATGGATAACAAAAAATTTTCTGACTGGACTAAGTACTTGGTAGCTGATGGTTGCAGTCACAGTACTCAACAGACGCCAGCTCTTATATGTTGGCCACTGACGGGATCGAGTGTATGATTCGGGTTCACCCGCTCAGCGTCATTTAAGGCCTGGTATACCGAATCACCAAAACTGGTAGCAACGCTATAACATCAGAACGACGGCTGTATGTCTTTCATTTCATTATGACTGTGAAAATACGTGTGCTGGATGCTCTGTTATGTTACAGTGATGGTGCAGTGTCAAGGATTAAAGTTATGGAATTGATGTAAGTGCCTGGTGGACTGAATATGCAACGAATTTTAATTGCCGTTGACCGCAGGAGACTCTTAGGAGAAGGGACATAAGCGTTAGAAACCATCAAAGAAGCTACAATAAGAAGAAGAAGTCTGAAAATGAAAGGGGAAGGAGAACAATACCAGAAGCGAGATGAATTTGGACCTGGGATACGTTAGTGTTATATTGGGTAGGTAGAGAATCAAGCTAGGGCGAATATGGACCTGGAACGCCTCAGTATTATGCAGGTTAGGCAGAGAAAAAACTTTAACTTCAACTTGAATTTCCCACAAGTTCATTTTTTTTATGTTCCGTTACGCATTGATTAAAAACTGTTAGAGATATATGGCTGAAGTTTTGTATACTGTCTTAAAACGCACTTAAATAAACAATAGAGTATTATTATGACTTAAATTTGAAAATTAAAGAAGTACTATGAGTCAGTTACTGAACTTTATAATAATCATTATTGGAAATTTTGGAATCCTAATTTACGACAGAAACATCTTTTTAAAAGTCGGTTTTAAACATAATAGTATAAAGAACATCCAGAAAAGAATTAGCTTTTACTTTGTTTTTATTTCGAGATATAAGTACCTGAGCTGTACATATATAATTAACATGCTTTATTTCACTTACATAGCCGGCCGTGGTGGCCGAGCGGTTCTAGGCGCTTCAGTCTGGAACCGCGCGACCACTACGGTCGCAGGTTCGAATCCTGCCTCGGGCATGGATGTGTGTGATGTCCTTAGGTTTAAGTAGTTCTAAGTCCAGGGGCTGATGACCACAGATGTTAAGTCCCATAGTGCTCAGAGCCATTTCACTTACATAGAAAATAAAATTAAGAAAAAATTGTGGTTCATACATCAGATCTTTCACACGATATCTATCAAAAGATGGTAAGTATTACACGAGCTTACAACTACTATTCTTCGAGCTACAGTATTTAGAAAATTGACATTTTTTCGAGATTTCCCTCGTGTTTAAGAACCAGTCTCTTTAACTGCTACCGATATATATCCGTGAACAGTCATCGTGCCTCCAGTGCTAACGGCGTATATGAGCGACAGGTGCTGAGTGTGCAGGGAGTGCTAACGTCGGATGTACATGTTTCGAGGTTTTAATAGGAAATACGCTCCATAAAACACACACTACATACGGACAATTGGCACACAAGTCCATCGCTCTTTCATTACTTACATCAAAGAAGAGCAAAAAGAAAGAAAAATATGTACTGTTCGCATGAAAAGGAAAGGTACGCCAAAACCTGAAGACAGATTGCAAAGAGAAGAGATGGAATTTAGGTCAACGGACACTATAACGTCTTTGAGTTGGCATGACAAAAGAAACGTATGTGTGTTGACGACGTGCTGTACTGCAGCAATGAAATCTGCTGTGAATGTGAACCTCCAAACGAATACCGTTGTGTCATGACACACCCTCGTAAAAAAAAAGAAAAAAAAAACTGCACTAAACACCGATATTATTATGACTAATTTTATACATTTTATTACTATTACTATGAAAATCTTATGCATCTGTTGCACAGTATATTATTTTCTTTCGTTGTATGTGGGGATGGGGGAGAGGTCAGTGAATAACAGTTATGGCATCTCTCTTCAGCCAGTAACAAACTATAATTATGGAGGCCGGAGTATCACATATTCATACGACCGAAATACCAAGAGGAAACTTCTCACTGGCGTGCAACTGTAGTAAATCGAAACGATCTTATTTGTAAAGTTTACAGATGTCCAATGTCGTATATAAGCATGTGATTCCTTATTACAGGCTTTTTCACGGCCTTGAAACTATTTTCCTAGAAACAAACCAAATAAATCATGATGACTTCATTTCTCTCTAGCGAGCCACCGGTAACCACGGGTCCCTTGTATTAAAACACTCAGGAAATATCCCTGAACAAACTGCAAAATTTTGTCGGTGGTGTTTGACTTTATCGTGAAACTTATTACAAAAATGTGAGACACATCCATAGAATAAATAGACTTTGCTTGAGCGCCGAACCACTATGCATTAGGTATATCATTCAAGATAGTTAATATTAATTTCTTCTAATACCTCCTCTCTCTCCGCGTCATTGTGAATTATCTACTTTACAAAGTTCAAGAAAGACAGATTATAATCTCTCTTTCTCTCTCATGTATATTTTTAATTACAAATGGGTGAATCTTCTCGGATTTTGTTTCTGCCAACAGTGGTAAGCGGTCTTTAGTAGTTACTGCTGCTTCTCAGTCTACAGTTTTTTGATTCTCTTGTTGGTGCATGTGAATTATAAACAATCTTTCACTGTAAGCGACTGCCGGAGTTTTTTTGTACAGGATACCCCTCCAAGGACTGGTGGACAGTGTGGGATATGACAGGAACACTCATTTGAAGAAGAAAGCTTCTTACTGATATATGTCCTGTTCCGAATGGTTTCCGAGATAGATTACATTTAATGTACACTTAGTGTGCGCGTCGTGTCTTACCCTAATTGTTGGTTAAGTCGTTGTAGTGCAATTAACTGGCCACCTCGTTTTTATTTGTGGGATTGGATGAAGTCCGAGGTGTACAAACGAAAGTTAATTATGCGAGATAAGCTACTTCGTTGCATCGTACACGCTACAACCTTCATTAAGGAACGCGCAGAGGCACTCGGACAAATTACACATGTCTTCCCAAGTGTGCACAATGAAATGTAGTTGACGGTGGGATATTTGAACATTTATTGTGAACTCCACAACAGCTATGACTTGTACGATAACTGTTAGAGGTGAGTGTGCTAAAAATATGTATTTTTCAACTGACATTTTGTAAAGCACAAGTTGTTATGTTCACTAACTGTAGTTCCTGTGTACATATGTAACCAGTCAGTGTAATGAATAATACAAAAAATAAATCACAATGCACACTAAATGTACTGTTTCTCGGAAACCATTAGGAATAGGTCATATGTCCATATCAAGTTTCTTGCTTCAAATGATCGTTCCTGTCAAAACCCTAAATACTGTGACACCCTGTACCTATTTCCAATTAATTATCCCTGCACTACAATGTATGCAAGTAAGCTAACAAAGGCCGTGTGATCACTGGACACAATCAACAAGCCAAACCATACTCCTACACGACAGACTTACTGCAGACTCATAGTATTTTCGTTGCCCCACTCTTGGAATTACCTATTGTAATTTTCCATCAACGGTAGAGATATCACAGAGAATTAATGGCAACAGTCAACACAACGTTCGAGACCTGAAAGGAAAATTTTAGACGACTTATTCTTTTTCTGTAAATTCTATTTTACTACTCTACTTTATTCAGCATACAATTACTTGTTCCTGTTACTGTTGTGATTGTTGTTTGTTTATGATGTTGCTGTTGTGAAACGAAATTGCTGTGGCAATTTCAGAATGAATGACTGAAACCTTTTGATTTCTTGGTTTCAACAAGACATATTTCTACACTTCTCTCTACTTAGTATTACAGCCAGAGGGCACATTTAGGCAGAGAGATAGTAACCCTGTGGGTCCAATTTTGATTGCCTTAATACACCTCCAAATTAAACGTGCTAGTACATACTTATTCTAAAACAATTTAAACGAGATGTTAAGTATCGCAGGTCCTTTCGTGTGATAAAATGACGTAGATAATAATTTCCGCCGGGAACGACAGATCGAGTTGCACTGCTGAAACGTACTGTGAGAAGCTTGGCGCAAGGAAATAAGAAATACCTTTAAAAACGTTCTATTTCTTGAGAGAGAATTCAGTATCTCTCTCCATTGCAACTCTGATAGTCTGCTTATGAGGAGTTGTTTACCCACGCAACTTGCGTAACAGCCACATGCTGCACTCTAAATCGCTTTAAGACTTTGAGAATGACAGTGGAACATCCATAGTTGATTAGGGTGGGCTCTGAGCACTATGGGACTTAACTTCTGAGGTCATCAGTCCCCTAGAACTTAGAACTACTTAAACCTAACCAACCTAAGGATATCACTCACATCCATGCCCGAGGCAGGGTTCGAACCTGCGACCGAAGCAGCAGCGCGGTTCCGGACTGAAGTGCCTAGAACCGCTCTCCCATAGCGGCTGGCAGACACCGAAAAACAGTGAAATTTCACTGTCGCTATTAAATGCTACACCTAGTCTCACAATCTTTTATTGCATGGACAAAGTACTAAATAGCACGATTAACTGAAATTTCAGCGCTGTGACAGAAATCATGAATGAATGTGAATGTGGTCAACATGTTTATGGCACAGGGGTAGTATTACAAATAAAGAGTTAAATGTTCAGAGCAACAAAACAACACTTCGAGTTCATAACCAGTCACTGGTAAGGCGGTGGGCAATGTAACACGGCTGTTAGGAGACGTCTTGAGTTTAGAAATGGGGTTTATACACTTCTCCAAACAATCTTATTAAGTTTGTTTATTTTTAAATTTGTCCATGTTGCATATAATTTGTTGAGGTCAGCAATTTCATGAAAAATTTGTAAAACTGTCTTTCCCCGGCTTAATGTTCCTAAAGAAAAGAGAAAACGTAAAAAAATGCTCCATAAAAGATAGTGAATGAGGTATTTTATATTTTAGGCATCCGCAGCTGTTGAAAGGCATGATGTTAAGAAGAATTCCGCCAAGAGGTGGTTAAATTCTTGTTTAATTGGTACACAACCGGTTTCACTGCCTAAGTCTCTTCATCAGATGCAATAATAACGAAAGGTCATCGGTAAACCCACCGCTCCTGGTCAAAATGTATTATTCAATGAATATAAAGTAGTATTCACGGAATAGTATAAGTTGACTTGGAACGATGGGTACACCTATGCCCTTTTGACAGCGTTGAGCCTGATAATGCAGCCTTAGGCCGCAAAACCAGTTGTGCACCATAAAACAATAATTTCACCAGCAGTCACAGAAAAGCAAAGCTGTGTTCCTATCATTAGCAAAGTCTCCTACGAAGTATCTGATATGATCGCACCACATAGCTTAAACATCGTTTTCACAACACCAAACAAATTGCAATACACATTCAGACATAAACGCCGGCCGTTGTGACCGAGCGGTTCTAGGCGCTTCGTTGCGGAACCGCGTGACTGCTACGGACGCAGGTTCGAATTCTGCCTCGGGCATGGATGTGTGTGATGTCTTTAGGTTAGTTAGGTTTAAGTAGTTCTAAGTTATAGGGGACTGAATATCTCAGATGTTAAGTTCCATATTGCTCAGAGCCATTTCAACCATTTGTATCAGACATAAAAACACACACACACACACACACACACACACGCACACAAACTAGTCGACAGACACATGAAGTCAGGCAAAAGCAGAAAAGTCTGTTGCATATATAAACCTCTATATTTAGTCTAAACTGACAGAGACTTTCGCAAAGGCCCAGTTAACACACAAATTCCTACCACACAAACAGTTATTCTAAATAAGCAATTACCACCCTACAGTAAGGACCCTAGGCACCTACTAAATGATAAAAAAGTTATCATCCAAGGCACAGCAGATGGACATACATGAAATTTTCATCGATGATCAGATACATACTAACAAATTGCTCTGTTACTGGTTAGTGATTAATAATGCAAATTTGTTTAAACATGCCTTAAATGTAGAAACGTTGTCCATTAATAGTGAAGAGATCTGAGAAAGTTTATATTCACTTACATAATCACAAAGGTAATCGTGGACAACATGTCTCTTTAAAATAAATCTGAGATAAAAGCTGAATAATACTGATTAAGTTGGTAAATAATGAATAATTTCTATCTACAACATGTGCCATGACTTAAATAACCTTGTATATAAAATTTGTGTATTCTTAATGTATATATTATCTTCTCAGTTGAAGTGTATGTTATCTTAGAAGTTGAAGAATATTTGGAAAACTGTTTGACAAATTGTGAAGCGGTGGTGTTATGTCTATTCTTGTGTTCTGTTGGTCACATAAGAATATATCCCAATAACATGTAATGCAAGATATCTGTGGCGTGTAATAACATAGATTCATTTTTCTGGGCAGGCAACAACATTTCGGAACCTACCATCATTTGAACACTCACCAAACTAGCGCTCTGCACTTCGCAGAAATCTGTAACAACTGATGTACATTTGACATGTGACTACCACAACTTCAGAGCGGTGATCTGTGACCCCAAGGGCCCCGGGTTCGATTTCCGGCTGGGTCGGAGATTTTCTCAGCTCAAGGACTAGGTGTTGTGTTGTCCTCATTATCATTTCATCATCATCAGTGGAAGGCAACGGGTAACCGCCACTGGAGTAACAACTTCCCTAGACGCTCATGCGGTGGGCCTCTCTGACGAGGCTTCCCTAATGACAAGACCTGCCGTAAGGCAGTGCACAAAAAGTTAAAAAGTTACGACAACTTGCAACTGAAAGACGTCGTGCCAGTAACTACCGAAAAGTAAACGTGACTGAAGCTACGGAAAGGTTTCTTTTTTTTAAATTACTTTTATTTGCTAGCGACAACAACACAAAAGCTTTTCAGTATGTAGCAACGTATTGCACATAAGTAACTGGAGAGACTCGTTATTGTTCGATTGCGAAATAGGAGATCAGTCACACGAGACAGGGACAACCGTAAAGTATCTAGGAGCATCGAGTCCGGAGCTTCAAGAAGTGGAGTGAACATATAAAGCTAGTTGCACGTATGACAAATTCAGACTTAGCTCCATCGATCAGTTCTTGGGCACTGTTCGTCCTTCTGTCACTTTCACCATGTAGGATGAATAGAGGAGATATAAAGAAGAGCTGTACGATTTGTTACGAATTCGTGGAGCAAATGTAGAAGCGTTATCCGATTCCAGAGACAGAAGCAACGAAAAAGTTGCGGAATGGAACAGAGAGAGTTACTGATACACTTCAATTCTGGGAATAGTTATGCAACGTATTATGTGCTCCTGCAAATATTTCTTGAAGGACCATGACAGTAATAACATACACTCCTGGAAATGGAAAAAAGAACACATTGACACCGGTGTGTCAGACCCACCATACTTGCTCCGGACACTGCGAGAGGGCTGTACAAGCAATGATCACACGCACGGCACAGCGGACACACCAGGAACCGCGGTGTTGGCCGTCGAATGGCGCTAGCTGCGCAGCATTTGTGCACCGCCGCCGTCAGTGTCAGCCAGTTTGCCGTGGCAGACGGAGCTCCATCGCAGTCTTTAACACTGGTAGCATGCCGCGACAGCGTGGACGTGAACCGTATGTGCAGTTGACGGACTTTGAGCGAGGGCGTATAGTGGGCATGCGGGAGGCCGGGTGGACGTACCGCCGAATTGCTCAACACGTGGGGCGTGAGGTCTCCACAGTACATCGATGTTGTCGCCAGTGGTCGGCGGAAGGTGCACGTGCCCGTCGACCTGGAACCGGACCGCAGCGACGCACGGATGCACGCCAAGACCGTAGGATCCTACGCAGTGCCGTAGGGGACCGCACCGCCACTTCCCAGCAAATTAGGGACACTGTTGCTCCTGGGGTATCGGCGAGGACCATTAGCAACCGTCTCCATGAAGCTGGGCTACGGTCCCGCACACCGTTATGCCGTCTTTCGCTCACGCCCCAACATCGTGCAGCCCGCCTCCAGTGGTGTCGCGACAGGCGTGAATGGAGGGACGAATGGAGATGTGTCGTCTTCAGCGATGAGAGTCGCTTCTGCCTTGGTGCCAGTGATGGTCGTATGGGTGTTTGGCGCCGTGCAGGTGAGCGCCATAATCAGGACTGCATACGACCGAGGCACACAGGGCCAACACCCGGCATCATGGTGTGGGGAGCGATCTCCTACACTGGCCGTACACCACTGGTGATCGTCGAGGGGACACTGAATAATGCACGGTACATCCAAACCGTCATCGAACCCATCGTTCTACCATTCCTAGACCGGCAAGGGAACTTGCTGTTCCAACAGGACAATGCACGTCCGCATGTATCCCGTGCCACCCAACGTGCTCTAGAAGGTGTAAGTCAACTACCCTGGCCAGCAAGATCTCCGGATCTGTCCCCCATGGAGCACGTTTGGGACTGGATGAAGCGTCGTCTCACGCGGTCTGCACGTCCAGCACGAACCCTGGTCCAACTGAGGCGCCAGGTGGAAATGGCATGGCAAGCCGTTCCACAGGACTACATCCAGCATCTCTACGATCGTCTCCATGGGAGAATAGCAGCCTGCATTGCTGCGAAAGGTGGATATACACTGTACTAGTGCCGACATTGTGCATGCTCTGTTGCCTGTGTCTATGTGCCTGTGGTTCTGTCAGTGTGATCATGTGATGTATCTGACCCCAGGAATGTGTCAATAAAGTTTCCCCTTCCAGGGACAATGAATTCACGGTGTTCTTATTTCAATTTCCAGGAGTGTAGAATATCGAACTAATACAGAGGCTTACACTGAAATCTTCTGATCAGAAACGCTTAGAATTCTTAGAATGAGCAGCAAGGTGGGGCAGAGTCGCTGTGAACAGTTCAGTGGTAGGATTGTTCTCACCATAATCGACAGCAAACCAAAGACAACAAAAGTAGTTCATGTACGCATACGAACGTCACAATTAGAAGACGAAGACATACAGACAGCGTACTCTGATCAGCCAGAACATTACGACCACCGATTTACTATCTGTATAAACCGGTCCAGGCGATAGCAGCGTCACCTAGCATGGAATGACTGCTAGTCAGACACACGCACTTTGCACGTAGTATCAGTGAGCGTGCTGTCGTGAGTAGAATGGGAACGGCGCGCAATCGGAAATTGTACGACTTGTAGGGCGTTCGATGAGCGTTGTGGTGACTGTCTTTAACACGTGGCGAAACCACCACCGGACAGCCCTAACGATGGGCCTCCGAAGACGATGACCAGTGCATGTGTCATTGTTAAGACCATGGCATCGCCAACTACGACAGAAATGGGCATGTGACTATCGGCACTGGATGTTAGCCAGTGGCAGAGCGTTGCGTGGTCTGACGGATCCCGATACCTTCTTCATCACGCCGATGGGAGGGCGCGAGTTATTGTCTTCTGGGGGAACATCCGTACTGCGGGTCGGAGACAAGTTGGCGGCGACTCCATTATGCTCCTAGGAACATTCACTTAGGCGTCCATGGGTGCAGTGGAGCTCGTGAAAGGCACCATTATGGCCAATCATAAGCCACCTCAATAGGTCAGGAGTGCGCTGAACAAAGGAAGCAGCTTCTCGGCTAGAACAGTAGATGCGGCTTGCACATCGTGTTTTTTTCTGGAGGATGACTCCTTAGGAGCAATGATAAAATGCCTATCGAAATCCAAGACAGATCAGCCACATTACTCTCAGACCTCAGATTCTGGCCTTCCACATCGCAAAAAGAAAAAGAGAAGAAAATGTGCTATTAGTAAACTGCAGGACCATCCATGCCCCAGAATTAGGCTCGCTTGTTAAAGGTAGTAATGTCCATATAACATTAGAACTGGCTGAAACCGGAAATAGAATAGGCACCAGTGGAGTCAGACCAAAGAATTCTGTAGTATCTGGTGTGGTTATTACAGATTCCGAATGTGAAACAGTCTGTGTAATGGTAAGCATCGTTGGTGGGTCAAACATGGTAATCGGATGCTTTCGTAGACCACCTGCGTCAGGAGGTGTAGCAGCAGAGCGCTTCTGAGGCAACTTGGACAATACCTCGAGTAAGTTTACTGGCTACGCTACTGTAATTGCCATCTATAGAATGGGAGAATCACGCAATTAAAAGATAGTGCCAGAGAAAGGATACACTTGTCGGATGGTTTTGAAAGTCTTATCTGACATTACTTCGAGCAGATAGTTAAAGCACCAACACGTGACGGCGATATTCAAATGGTTCAAAATGGCTCTGAGCACTATGGGACTTAACTTCTGAGGTCATCAGTCCCCTAGAACTTAGAACTACTTAAACCTAACTAACCTAAGGACATCGCACACATCCATGCCCGAGGCAGGATTCCAACCTGCGACCGTAGCGGTCGCGCGGTTCCAGACTGAAGTGCCTAGAACCGCACGGCCACACCAGCCGGCGAGGGCGATGTCTTAGACTTCTTGGTAACTTACAGACGCGAACTTTTCGAATAAGTTAATGTCGAGGAGGTAATCAGCAATCACAACAATGTGATAGGGTCAGTGACTATGGGTGTTCCGGAGACCGTTTAAAAAGTTCGGAAAACATTTTTGGTTAGCAAAAATGATGATAGACAAATGACATCATAAAACATTCATCTCCGAGGACAAAAACTTGGAAATGCATGAAACTCAAAAGCAAATGCCTTAGGCATGTATCAGTAAACCCCAGATTCCTTAAAAAATCGAACTGCTATGTATAAAATAGCTTCAAATTTCTGATTACAAATGGGTTTAAGTGTCAAATATTTGATGATAAGAATGTATGCGACAAAAGATTTAGAAAAAGTTTGGAACTATGTTTAAAGTTTTTTGGAAGTCGCTAAGTGCTCTCATTACGGAAACACTGGATGAACACAAGTCTGCCTAATTTGCTCTCCTTAAGCAAAAGTAAGTTTTTCAAGCATCTGAATGTTTATGATGACGTATCTCCTGAACTATGTGGGCACAACGGTATAATTTTGCAGTAACATTCAGTTGTATACGTGGATACTGTCTGCAAACTGCGTTGCGAAGGCAGCCTATAGTAAAAAAGTAATAAATTAAAACGTCACGTCTAATGCTGAAGTTTTGCTGCAAGAAAAGCGGTAATGTAGTAAGTGACAAACTTTTTTCCTTTCACCAGTGTGTGGGGATGCTAACGTGAAAAAGTTTCTTAAGGGTTTAAAAATTATTTGTAATGATCGTTGGTAGACGCTAAGTGCTTTCATTATCCAGTACTGAATGAATAAAGACTGTGTACTCGCAATCCGTCCTGTCACAAAACAAACACACAGTTTATAGCTCTTATACTTATGTTATCGTGTTAAAACATGTCTTAGAATATACCTCTTAAAAAGTAGATCATGAGCGCATTTCAAATTTTTAAATTCGGTCGATAATTAGGGAAAGATTAAAAATGAAATTTTTGATGACCCTGGACGCCGGTATACAGGTAAGCTGCAACTGCATATACATTCCAGGCTCTAAAGGAAGTCGCTTAGTGACATCCACAGAAGGAAAAGAATCGCAAAAAACGTAATGAAATTTCGGGAATAGGTTTGTCTAGGTAATATACACTATGTGAGTAAAAGTATCCTGACACCCCCAGAAACATACTTTTCCATATTAGCTGCATTTTGCTGCCACCTACTGCTAAGTACGCCATATCAGCGACCTCAGCAGTCATTAGACATCGTGAGGAAGCAGAATGGGGCGCTCCACGGAACTCAAGGACTTCGAATGTGGTCAAGTGATAGGGTATCACTTTTGTCATACGTCTGTATGCGAGATTTTCACACTCCTAAACATCCCTAGGTCCTTTGTTTCCGATGTGATAGTCAAGTAGAAACGTGAAGGGACGAGCACAGCACTAAAGCGCACAGGCTGATCACGTCTGTTGACTGACAGAGACCGCCGACTGTTGGAGAGGGCCGTAATGTGTAACAGGCAGACAACCACAGGAATTCCAAGCTGCATCAGAATCCACTGCAAGTACTTTGACAGTTAGGCGGGAGGTGAGAAAACTTGTATTTCGTGGTCGAGGGGCTGCTCATAAGCCACACATCACACCGGCAAATGCCAAACGACGCCTCGCTTGGCGTAAGGAGAATAAACATTGGACGATTGAACAGTGAAAACCGTTTTGTGGAGTGACGAATCATGCTACACAATGTGGCGATCTGACGGCAGGTTGTGGGTATGGCGAATGCCCGGTGAGTGTCATCTGCCAGTGTGTGTAGTGCCAACAGTAAAATTCGGAGGTGGTAGTGTTATGGTGTGGTCGTGGTTTTCATGGAGGGTGCTTGCACCAGTTGTTATTTCGCTCGGCAATATCACAGCACAGGCCTACATTGATGTTTTAAGCACCTTCTTGCTTCCCACTGTAGAAGAGCGATTCAGGGATGGCGAATGCATCTTTCAACACGATCGAGCACCTGGTCATAATGCACGGCCTGTGGCGGAGTGGTTACACGACAATAACACACATGTAAAGGACTGGCTTGCACGGAGTCCTGACCTTAACCCTATAGAACATGTTTGGGATATTTGGGAACGCCGGCTTCGTGCCAGGCCTCACCGACCGACATCGATACCTCTCCTCAGTGCAGCACTCCGTGAAGAATGGGCTGCCATTCCCCAAGACACCTTCCAGCGCCTGACTGAACGTATGTCTGCGAAAGTGGAAGCTGTCATCAGTGCTAAGGTTAGACCAACACTATACTGAATTCCAGCATTACCGATGTAAGGTGCCACGAACTTGTAAGTCATTTTCAGCCAGGTGTCCGGATACTTTTGATCACATTGTGTATTTAAGTGACTAACATTGCAAGATCACAGTTTAATGTAAGAGCGAGACAAGCCATTGCTAATGTGAATGCTGGTACATTAATAACCTTTGTAAACGTAATGTTGAATACAAGCATGCAAACGTCCGTGGATTGGAATGATAATGAAATCAAGACCCTAAGCTGTCGACAGGCGTTGATATACATCAGCGGGGAAAGATGAAAATGTGTGCCCCGACTGGGACTCGAACCCGGGATCGCCTGCTTACATGGCAGACGCTCTATCCATCTGAGCCACCGAGGGCACAGAAGATAATGCGACTGCAGGAATTTATCCCTGGCACGCTCCCCTTGAGACCCACATTCTCAACTTAATGTCCACGTTACATTCGTAGTGCCCCTGTCCATTGCACTCATTACTCGCGATAGACAATCTTACTGAGTCCCGTAAGAGTTCAGGCAATGCGTGTGCTTCCGCACAGAAGAAGAAGATCGATGGCCGGTTAGCCTTAACTATATATGAAGATGATATCTGTTCTTCCAGACATGTCCATGCGTTGTGTTGTACATGTGCTGGATGTCACTTTGTGGGATGCAGTTCCATGCCTGTTGTACTTGGTCGATCAGTGAATGTAGCCGAATGAAAGTATGGCATTGTTGACCGGGAGGCCCCATCGGGGGAAGTTTGGTTCCAATGTCTCTGAGCACTATGGAACTTAACTTCTGAGGTAATCAGTCCCCTAGAACTTAGAACTATTTAAACCTAACTAACCTAAGGACATCACACACATCCATGCACGAGGCAGGATTCGAACCCGCGACCGTAGCTGTCGCGCGATCCCAGACTGTAGCGCCTAGAACCGCTCGGCCACTCCGGCCGGCTGGGGAAGTTTGGGCGACGGGTTGCAAGTTTTGGTCCATGCGACCTCGCGATGGGCGACTTGAGCGTCGGTGATGATGAAATGATGATGAGGACTACACCCAGTCCGCGAGCGGAGAAAATCTCCAACCTGGCTGTGTATCGAACCCGGGTCTGCTGCACTGGAGGCAAACATGTTACCACTCAGCTAAGCAGGCGGACGGTCGGTGAATAAAGGGACGGTTAATGCTGGTTGTGGATGACGATGGAGTTGTTTTCTGATGATGTTCCACCTGTGGTCGGATGTAGGTAGATTTGGTGATCAAGCAGTTCAAAGCAAAATGTCGACAATGTGAAGAGCATATTGGGTTACAAGAGCAGTATGTTATCCTGTTGGAAAACAACCTCTGGAATTCTGTTCATGAATTGTAACACAACAGGACGAATCATCAGATTGAAGTTCAAATTTGCAGACAGGATGTACGGGATACGGGATAACCTTAAGAGTGCTCCTGCTATCAAACGAAATCGCGCCCCTGGCCATAACTCCAGATGTGGTTCCAGTGTGTCTAGCATGCATAAAAACTGGTTGCAAGCCCTGAACTGGCACCGTCATAACCAACACACGGCCATCAGTAGCACCGAGACAGAGCCTGGTTTCATCAGAAAACACAACAGACCTCCACCCTGCCCTCCAGTTCACTCTCGCTTGACATCACTCAAGTCGCAAATGGCGATGGTTTGGGATCAGATGCACTACAGGGCATGTGGCTCGGAGCTGTCCTTGAAGTAGCCGATTTGTAGCAGTTCGTTGTGTCACCGTGGTGTTAACTGCTGCCGGCCACTGTGGCCGAGCGGTTCTAGGCGCTTCAGTCCGGAACCCCGCTGTTGCTGCGGTCGCAGGTTGGAATCCTGCCTCGGGCATGGATGTGTGTGATGTCCTTAGGTTAGTTAGGTTTAAGTATTTACAAGTCTAGGGGACTGATGACCTAAGATGTTAAGTCCCATAGTGCTTAGAGCAATTTTTTTGCCAACTGGTGATCAGATTGCTGTTGCAGAAGCAATACGTTGCGCCAGAGCCATACGCCGTAAACGATGGTCTTCCCTCTCAGTAATGCTGCGTGGCCGTCCGGAGCCAAGTCTTCTTGCGATTGTACATTCTCTTGACCACCTCTGACAGCAATCATGTACTATAGCTACAATTCTGCCAAGTCTTTCTGCAATGTCGCAGAAGGAACATCAAGTTGCTCGTAGTCCTATTACACGACCTCGCTCAAACTCAGTGAGGTGTTTAAAATGGCGTTTTTGTAGCCTTAAAGCCATTCTGACTAACATCAACCGATCACGTGGAGTCTCAGAGGTAACCAATGCTTGCGATCGTTACAAATCAAATGTGTCTGAGCACTATGGGACTTAACTGCTGAGGTCATCAGCCCCTAGAACTTTGAACTACTTAAACCCAAGGACATCACACACATCCATGCCCGAGGCAGGATTCGAACCTGCGACCGTAGCAGTCGCACGGTTCCAGACTGTAGCGCCTAGAACCGCTCGGCCACTACGGCCGGCGCGACCGTTACAGCGTTTATGTGAGGCAAACCTGATTTGCATCCTTTTAGTGCCGCTACTAGCGCCGCTCTTATGCAAATGGAGTGAAATTTGAATATATGCATCTTTCAGATACAGAAACACGCCTGCCACTTTTCGTTTATGTCGCGTAACTCTTTCTTGGTGTTGTGATTTTTTTTCCGCCAGTGTATCTAGGTGCGCCGAGCAGGTTTGTAAGGGATGGAAAAGCACATCTCAGAAAACTGCTCCCAAATCAGAGAGAGCTTCACTTCCACTTTAAGCGAAGTAAAACCGAGGTAAGCGAACAAAAGCTAAATGAAACCAAGGAGAACGGTGCAATAAGCAATCAATAAATTTCAAGGCAAAATTTTGCCAAACGGCCTGCCTAGAAATCGTAAGAAGTCACACGCGCATAATTATAGGCCTATTTCGCTGACGTCAATGTATTGTAGATTTACGGAACATGTTTTACGTTGACGTATATTGTCGTTCCAGGAGAACGAAAATCTCGTCTGCAAAAACCATCATGGATTCCATAAGCTGAGAGCTTGCGAATCGCAGCTCGCTCAGTTCCTCTGTGAACTTTAGAGCGCCGTACAACAAGACGCACAGGATGATGTTCTATTCCTTAATCTTCGAAAGGCATTCGATACATGTCCGGTAAAGATATCCACTGCTGATCGATTACACTATAGTACAACAAATTATTGGGAGCAGTAACTGCCGTAAAATTCCTTGGTGTAACCCTCCAGAGCGATATAAACGAGAATTATCGCGTAAAACAAGTATTAAGAGAAGGAGATACCAAACTGAGACTCAGTGGGGAAATCTTAAGGTAACTTAATTCACCTACAAAATAAATGGCTTACGTAACACTCGTCCGACCTAATCCTGAGTATTGTCTATCAGTCTGAGACCCTTAGCAACCACCCTCAACAGAAGAGAGAGAGGAGATTCAACGAAGAGTGACGTGTTTCGTTACTAGATCGTTTACTCACATGAGAGGGCTACGGAGATGTTCAAGAAACGCCTGTGGCAGACGGGCGTCGAGCATCACGGAGAGGTTTACTGTTAAAATTCCGCGACCTACGTTCCAAGAATATTCGGATAACATATTACTTCAAATGTTGCTTCTCCCACATAAACCGGGCGAAAAGACTGCCACGAGAAAGTTAAAGAAATTAGATGTGATACGGAACTTTACCGACAGTTATTTTCCCCACCGCCGTTCGTGAATGGAACAGCAGAGGGGGTAAAAAGATAGTGATAGCAGAAGTTACCTTGAGCACACACCGTAAGTGGGGAGTATAGATGTAGATGTAGACGTAATGGTCCCGTTTAGTGAGCTGTGCATGGGCTCGGTACTAGTTGGCTGGAGGCGGTTTTCAGTGATTGAAGTGAATTTGGAGAGGTTCAGTAGAAGCGAATACACACATTAACAAAAGTGTTGCAACGCCCCTACATGTTGCACAAGTGTGTCGCTGTTGCGACTGTTCCAGTACATTTTTTGTAAACAAGCAAATATTTACCATGAGCGCTATCTACGGGTAAAAAGCCCCCCTTGAAATTAAAAGTAAAGCACCAGCTGAGGCGCATTAGTGACGTCTGTGGAAAAATTAAGTGAACATCTATTGTGCCACAAAGCAGAATTGCGATGACCAGGTGATCGGGTCCGCCTCATCACTTTACACACAGAAGGCTTGTCAAACAGGGAATTTGCTCAACGTGTGGACCGGCGTCAGAGTGGTGAGGTGCGGACGTGAAATCGGTTTCACTTGACAGGTAGTGTTGGCGATTTGCACCGAACAGGCCGTCCATGTCCGATAGGTGCACAGGATGGTCGACATCTACGACGTTTGAGTCAAATATAGTGTGGGCTGAGTGCTCCACAGCAGAACTCAGCGTTTGAAGAAGTTACAGGATGTCATGGATAACATAAAATTGTTAGGACAAGATTGCAAGATGTGAATCTCATTTCCCGATTTTCATGGCAAGCATCGAGTCGTACAACACAACACCTTTACTCCGTTACTGTTGGACAATGAACCAAGCAGAATGGAGACCCCAGGACTGGCAACGGTTCTTGTTTACTGACGAATGTCGGATCTGTTTCTACTCTGTCTCTTACAATGTGCTTGGAAACAGCTCGGTAATATCGAATGCCTCCAGCACTGTGTTTGAAATATGCAATGAGGTGGTGGTGGAGTTACGTTACGGGATGCAATTACATGAGACAACAGTAAAACTCTCGTGGTTATTGTGGCCAATCTCAACTACTCTACGGTACAGATACGAGATTATGCAGCCTATAGTGGGAACGTGTCGCCAACATTTTGGCGACAAATTCATCTTGATGGATAGAATCTCGTACGCTCATCGTGTCGTTTTCATCATGCGAGGATCGCCAGAATGGAGTGGCTTGCCTGTTCCCCGAACATGTGTGGTATCGATTTTTCGGACGTCAACGACCACGTACCCTGCACGACTTATGCAGAATAGCCACTGAAGAGTGGGATAATTTGATTACCTCATATACGGTATGCCCGAGAGAGAAGACGTTTCATCACGTATCGACGTTGGTCGGAAGTGCTGTGAAAAGCCCCCATGAGAAAACAGGTTATTTTGTCATTACACAATTATTTTGTTTTTTGATCTGGTGATTTGGGAACATTTCAAATGAACATGAAGTCATGCCTCAGAGTCAAGTTTTTCTCTGTACCTTGAATTTAGAAATAAAGAGCGATGCAAAAGATTTATTAGGTTTGTTTCTGTGGATATTCGAATGTTTTTTTTCCTACTTACTTTGAACCGTTGTCCTGTCTCATTTTTATAAAGATTATCAGTGGAGGCCGTTAGGAGCATACTAAAGGCGGCTTATGAAGTTATCAGTGTACACAGTCCAGTCCAGTGTTCGTATCTTGCAACTCTCTGAAAGTAATTAGTTTGTTATCGGGTTTTAATGACTGATTTTGGAGTAAAGAGAAGTTTGTGTCTTGGAATGCAGAAGATTATTCTCCTGGCTCAGTACTCATTACACCTGAAACGTAACGGGCCAACTGCTAACGTCAGCTAGCAACTTTCAGAGCAGAGCCGGATTGAAGATTCGATGACTAATATTCATGACTAATCCTGTGTTGCACAGCTACACTAGGTGCGATTTCTTAAACGTCATATTAACTGGTGCTAAAAGAACAATCCCACAAATAACACAGCAACGCTGTTATCTGGTCAATCACAGGGAAGAATCACGTTAAGTACTAGCTGGGCGGCTTGATGGTACGGGCTGGAACTCACGGTTCACCGAGAAGGTGGCGATCAGCGGAGGGTAGTCATCCAGTGTGTGATTCGACAGTGCGATGACGCCAAGCTGAATGCATGCAGACCATAGTTCAAGCACAGGCCTAAAGGTAATGGCTACGACGACTGGCTGCTTCTTCGTCATCTGCAAGCGGTCTTCTTCTCATACCCCTTAGCTGCCCTGCTGGGTGTGTTGTGTACACTTCGATACTATTGGCGTAGTATGAAGAAGATGGTATTGGTTAGTTGTTACAAATGTCAATTAGTCGGATAGCGTTTTTTTTTAGCAGCACTTCCGTCCCAGAACTCATAGCGATTGGAGTGACCAGGTGTTGCCATTGGACAAAGAAGACTTTGTTTGTCCCAGTGTTCCTATTCGGTTAGTTCCTCGAGGAGCCCTACCGGAGCAGTAAGATGTTGCAATTTCAGCTTTCAGAGGCACTGAGTGAAGTCTTCGGCATCGTCAGCGTCCGGAATAAATGCTTTTGCATTTTATATAGAATAATTCCAGACTGGCTGGAAGTAGTTTAATTGGTATTGTTTCTTCTGTACAGCAAACTTTTTTCGGCAACAGCGTTTCTCGAGGAAACCTGTAGGTGTCACAGTTGGTGAGTCTACTTACGTTTATACAAGTTGCATGTAAAAATGGAGCACTGACGTACGTTACACGTCCCTGGATACTGTTGATCAATTTTTCTTTTCCATAAAAATTTGGCGTAGTATCGCTGTTAGAAAACTATGTCTTCCCATACAGAAATCTTGATTCTTTTATTCTGACAACTTTTAAATCTAAATCGCATATAGAGAACTATTTTTATTAAACTTCTCTTGCTAGCCCTGAAGTTCAGTTCTGTGGGACAAAACCAGTGAAATTTTCACAAAGTTGCTATTGCCTTGTATTGCCTACATCAGTACTCTACAGTGCACACTTAAGTACTTCGCAGACCGTTCGTCTCTATCGTTCCCCTCTCGAATAGCTCGTGGAAGAAAGAACACTTAAATATTATACTTTATTACGATGATCATTTATCCCTATATCGGTGGTGGCCAACAAAATATTTTCACATTCACAGGAGAAATTTGGGTATTGAAATTTGGTGATAATATATCATCACAAGAATAAACGGCTTTGTTTTAATGATTGCTGTCTCAATTTGAAAATCATATCCGTGACACACTCTCCCCTATGTCGCTGTAATACAAAACGAGCTGTCCTTTTTTGAGCTTTTTCGATGTCCTCCGTCAATCGTACTTTGTAAGGGTCCCAAACCATGTACCAATACCCTAGAAGAAGACGGACTTGCGCAATGCAAACAGTGTATTAAGTAAATTTGTTGCATCTTGTAAGTGATCTGTCAATAAAGGTAGTCTTTGGCTCGCCTTCCCTACAATATTATCTATGTGATCGTTTCACTATAAGTTGTTCGTAGTGAAACGTCCCCTTTGAAAAATTATACATGACTGTGTTTAAACTGACACACAATATTTTTAGCGCAACGCAATCTGACTTTCAAAAATCCCTACAAAAGAATGGCCCTGACTAACATTAACCTACACCTTCACAAATCATTTACCTCACCAAAAATCTTCGTTACTCGAACTACTGCAATACAGCGAGCGCTACTACTGCCAGCTAAATAAAAGATTCAAACTACTGAAGGCACTAACTACTAATAGGCATAGTTAGCAAATGAAAGATTTTGATAGAGAACAAACAATGTATTTACCTCAATAGTGTCCAAAAGTCATAATGTGTATAGCAGTTCATGACATCCAGTCTTACAAATTTCAAAGCTCAGCCATCTCTCTCCCCACATCCACCACTGCTGGCGGCTCACCTCCAACTGCTCAACGCTACGCGCTGTCCCCATCCATCTGCCCAACACTACAATGGTAGACAACAATGCAAACTAGCCACAGACTGCACACAGCACAGCCAGTGATTTTCATACAGAGCGCTACGTGGCTGCAGCGTTACCAACATAAGAACCTAAACAGCCTACTTACATAGCCCCCATGCTCCCCACAAAAAATTTTACAAATTGTTTTGGGCAGTGGCCAATAATGATTTGATAAAATTTTTCATAATTACAATAACAAAGATATCAAATGCACACACTCATTGATACAATGTTGGTCAAAAGCCAAAATTTTCTCACAGTCCATAAAGACAGTCCTGATCATTCATCACAGTAAAATTGCAGTGTTTTTCTCAAAGTCTGAGCAGTAAAAGAAAATGCACACAGAAGTAGTGGATTTCCATGCAGTCTTGAAGAAGTAGTGTTGTCCTTCCAACAGAAAGACAATGCCGACTCTTGACATGCAGACAGGTAAAGGGTCACAACAGAGCAAACCCACAGCAGAGTCAGTCGAAGTTTTGAAGAATGTTGGTAGGTAGGTCATCACAGAACAGACCACTATAGTCTTGTTAGAGATTACGGTATTGATGGGCCACCAGAGATGCAGACCCACTGCAATCCTTGTGGAAATAATGGTATTGGTGGACCATCAAAGATGCAGACCCATCGTAGTCCTTGTAGAAATAATGGTATTAGTGGACCATCAAAGATGCAGACACACCGTAGTCCTCGTAGAGATGGCCAGAAGCCATCTGCTGCGACTGTGAAGGTGCACAATCACCATCGAAGAGTCTTGCAGACAATATAGCAAGTCCATAAACCACCACTTGTCCACTCACAAACAATTTGTTTGAAATGTCCTTAGAACCAGCGATGCTGTTATCCAGACCCTTGCTGAATTATCAACACACGTGCAAACACTATCAGTCCCTACTTCTCACATATTGTCCATATACTATGACCAACAGAAACGTGTGCAGTGAAATGAATGTTTACAAATTACTTAATTTGCTGAACTGGTGTCAATTACAATACTATAACATGAGAATACAATAACAAAGGTACAAAATATATCATTAAAGAATATAACAATACAGATAACATTTGTAGTAATGTGGGCTTTACAAAAGAATCGAACTAACATATACATCAGTGTTACAGGAATTATGACATAAGTACATACATAAAAGATCAGAATAACTTTCGAAACATCAACTTCACACATGAGCATTAAAACAGAACAGAATAAATACTGTCTAAACATCTTTACAAAGAAAATAACTTAGTATTTGAAAAATTCTACAACATAAATCTTATTAGCTAAACACATAAAGACAGGAAAAAGACAAATACACAAGAGTACACAAACACATAGTTGGATAACACAAGGAAAGGGCAGGGTTTGTTTTCAGTGTAACATTTGGCACTGCAGTACTTTGCAAACAAAACCTTTTTTTTCTTGGAGATCTCCCTTCGTTCATCATTATTCCCAAAAAGTCCTATCTATACCTGCGTTCTGTACTTTTCTCATACAACTTCTCAATGCATTTCTTCCAATTCATCGCAACTCATTCTCTTATATAGTCTACCCCCTCTTAAGCTAACTTAAATCCACTGAGCTCAGATGCTAAACTAAGGGACGAGGCAATGCAGCAGCATAAAACAATTAATACCAACAGCAATGAAAAAAAATGGAAATTGTCAAAGCAAGCTACAGTAAATCTAAAGTACCAAGCAATGCAACATTACAACTAATATGAGCCAATTTGCAGCAACAAGAAAAATAAATCAGTAGTAAAACTAGCTTAACAGAGTAATACAAAGTGAAATTTAGTAGCACTATGCCTGGCAAACAGCAGCAGCAAATGTAATAACTTATATCTAAACATGACAAAGCTCAAGCAAAAAAAATATTACATGAAAGATGGCCATGTCTAATACCTATGTCACATCTTAATACTAGAGTGATGCATCACAATTTATTCTACAAAGGAAATTACCAAGTACTTGAAAAGAATATTCTGTATACAATTCCTGCGAAGGGAAATGTCTTTTTGTGCTCCTTCGTTTTTTTGAAGTACATCATAAAGTTATTCTTTACTGGGTCTGTAGACAGAAAATAGTGATATTAGTACATCTATTAAATTTTATAATAGCCAATGCTGCAGTGCAGCTAGAAACTAGATATTAAAGAAAATGAGCAAATATGTACAAAGGAAGACCAACTAGAAAGACAGTAGCCATAATCAGGTGTATAGACATAAAAATATTTCTCATCATTTCATTAGGCATTTCAGTAAATATCATAAATTAAGAGCTCCACAGTGTTATCACATGTTTTCAAGTTTGAGCGTGTCGTATTTGCGATGCTTTCAATAAAGGAATGTCAATAGCGAGGATAATGGCCCCTTTTTTTTCTCCGCCTGTGCCTCTGAAAGGCACACACTAATGGCTTTTTTCCAGGCGACTGTCATGCAGCTGGGTGCCCACGACTCATTACATGAAGGTGGTCGCTTAACTTTCTTACTGAAATATTTATGACACCAGTTTGCATTACAGTGACAGTCTCATATAAAAAATTTCACAGGTCGAGAATTTGCGTTGCAAATGTGTAGAAACAAAATCCTATGAATATAACAGTGTTCAAAAAGTTTTCGTCGGCATTGTGATACATTCAAGCATTTACACACATTTCATAACTCTTAAAGTACGATTCTTGGTTTCCAACATCCTTTTCCACAAATCAGGGTCCCTAACCACTACTCATTATTCATATACGTATTCATCGACACTTCTTCAATATTTCTTCATAATAAATACACAGCATAATCAAATTTCTCATAAATGGTAGCATCATCTTATTGATCATAAACATACATCAACAGCATAATACACATCATCGTCGTAAAAATAACATCATAACACCTCAATCAAATCTCAAAAACGTCGTAGCTTTCTGCAACAACGTCAAAACCTAAAAAAAATTCTCTGCTCATTTCAATAGTGTCATATACCTCAAAAGTACTTTAAAAATCATGATCCCATACCAAATACGACATTCACAGCTCTCATATTATCACAATGGTTCCAAAAAATATGAACAGTTCACAAGTACAGACAAAATACAATTTCATAAGTGGGACGTTATCCAACTGTGTAATTGTGTAAACATGTGTCACTGATGTAGTAAAAAAAATGTTTATCTCTCAGTTAAATGATCAGATAGCTGTGTAATTTATGTGTTAGAGAAATATGTTACCGATGTGTAAAGTTGTATAAGCAAATACCATATTAGCTAGGGCTCCTTGTGCTTGCCAGACACATGGTACACAAAGTAGGCGTGTACCCCCTGAGGATTAATGTAATTATACCCTCAGCTGTTACAGATTACAGCTATGGAATGAAATGTATCACGGAAAACCTTTGTATCATTGTACTTCAAATATCCTTAAATAATAAATGTTTTAAGTACAAAATTAATCACTCGAATACGTGTACTGTAGCGCTAAACTGTGCATCTTGTTGTAACATAATCTCTGTCATTACTTAAGGGTAAAAAATGTGCCAAGTGTCGTAATTATCGTCGTCTGTAAGCAATGTTCTGTAGAAGTCAATGTACTTACCTCATGATAAACGAAAGTGAAATGCTTTATGTATAGATATCTTAGTTATTACGCTTATTGGCATGATGAACAAAGTAGTGTGCTGTAACGTATTGTTGTGCTACGGAAATGGCTGTCTCATTGTAGCTATACCACAAAAGTTACTACTAAAACATGTTTTCCTTTCCAGAATAATTCAGAAAAACTGTGCAGATATAAAACAGAAACACCGCAAAAGCAATATTGTAAATTGTCACTCATTAATAGCGTCGTGATAAAATCGTGTAGCTGTTACATAAACTAACCACTGTGTCATCTGGTATCTCACAGAAAGTACTTTAAATCCAGAATGTATTTTCAAGTAAACCGAAATGTTGCATTAAAATCTCATTAGCAGTACTGGTAAATGTTCTAAGTATGTGAGCCATATAGTCGTTATGTAATCGTGCAACTAACAAGCAAGAATGTACACACACAATAACCCTGTGTCGTCTGATCACAATAACAATGCATTCGTAATTTCTGTTTAAATAATTTCTCTTGGTTCTTGAGTGGCTATTTAACTTCAAACATTGTTGCATGTTAACAGATTCAAGTCTGACAAAGCATACTAGCAATGTAAAGTGAAAAGTTATATGGCAAAGACAAAGTTAAAAAGCAGATTATCTCTCAATAAAAGGTTTTACATGTGAAATGTGGTGTAAACCTTTACTCTTCCTAGTACGCAGAGTTTCAACTTCAACACAATTATCATGTGGTATACGTCGGATTCTGTGAGGTTCATTGTAAACTAGAAAGAATTTGTGACTCAAGTGTTTCTTATGTGACAATGAATGAGCTTTAATGAGAACTTTCTGTGCTGCAGATATTATATTTATAATAGCCAAATCAATTATGTCTTTGTGTCGAAGTTTACTTGTATTCGGGAAAGGTACAAGCTCTCTGATTCTGTTCAGTGGTTCTTCATTCTTCAGTACAAGAGTAGGTGGTAAAGCAGTGAAGTCATGAAGCATTTCATGCAGCACGTTTTGAAATAAGTACAAATATCTGCCCCAATGCTGATGCTTTCTGTGACAATAAGGTCTGCAAAGCTTATTGATTTCTTTCATAATCCGTTCGGAGGGGTCACAATGTGGTGAGTACAATGAAATAAAAACAGGTTTGATTTTATGATTCCGAAGCATGCGTGACCAAACAGCAGATCTGAATTGCAGTCCGTTATCTGAAATGACTTTACTAACGTGTCCAACTTCACATAAGAAATTTTGGACAAAGGCGTTGGATACAGACAGTCCAGTGTCTTTACATAACGGTGTGAAAGAAACAAATTTTGAAGTAAGTTCAACAGCGACTAGAATGTACGAAAATCCATTCGATGTTCTGTCAAGGGGTTCCAAGAGATCAACAGCAGCAAATTCTTTTAATTTAGAAGGAATGATAGGAAACAGCGGAGCCCGATAGGAGATAGTAGATGGTTTCGCCTTTTGACAAAGTTTACAAATAGACAAGACTCTTCGAATTCTCTTTTCCATATTGTTAAAATAACAAGTCGTTCGAAGAATATGATAACATTTTCGTGGGCCAAAATGTGCGTAGCTGAAATGAATGTACCAAATGAGCTTATTAACAAAATCGTCAGGAATGCAAAGTACCCATAGTTTGTCATCAACAGTGCAGCGTTTGAACAGTATGTTGTTTCTAACCAGATAATAATGCCGAATCTGTGTGTGTGTGTTTTCATGCAATTTGCTCTTGATGTCGTTCCAAATCGGATCTTTATCTTGTTCATGAGCAATGTCCTTTAAAGATGTGGTGATGAAGTTTTCAAAGGCGACTTTCTGAATGTTAAGAATACTGAAATTTTTCTCGAGGTTGCCTTCGGTGTTACTTTTCTCAAGCCCAGCCGGTGCGCATACCATGCGTCCGCAAGAATGGTCTCCTTGCCGGGAATGTAGACTATTGTGAAGTGGAATTCTTGCAGAAGCAATGCCCAACGTTTTAACCTGTCATGATTTAATTTTGAAGACATAAGAAATTGTAATGCACGATGATCACTGTATACTTTTACGTGCTTACCAGAAAGAAAGAAACGGAATTTGTTAAATGCCCAAACGACAGCTAAAGCTTTTAATTCAGTAACGGAATAATTTTTTTCAGATTTTGTTAGCACTCGGCTAGCAAAAGCAATGGTTTTCTGAACGGTAGTGTCATTTTCTATGGCTTCTTGAAATAAATGGGCACCAAGACCGACTTTACAAGAATCCGTACTACTGTCGTCTTTCTTCGATTTACTCTCAATCCTTGTTCTGTACTCATAAGACTGTTTGTTCCATTCAGCAGTACTTGTAATTCTTCAGTTTTGCTGAAGATAGAAATGTCATTAGCGAATCTTATCACTGATATCCGTCTACCTTGAATTTTAATCCCACGCTTCAACCTTTCTTTTATTTCCATGATTGCTTCTGCGAAGCATACATTGAGCAGCAAGGAAGAAAGAGTGCGTCGGTGTACTGAACCCTTTGTAGTAGTGCAGGAATTTCATGTGTACTGTGGCGCATTTGAGTTCTTAGGGTTCCTGTAAACGATTAAACACTTTATCAAACTTCACTAAAGTCATTTGGTAGCCTGCGGCTACATGTGACGTGTTTGTCAAACGTAGACTGTGTTAGACTCGTTTTAAATTTTGATCGATGGCAAGTGTGAGAAGATGTCGAACTTGTTTATGTGGATGTTTTGCAGCGCAGCTTTAGCGAGAAAGAGCTTGTGTCACTGTATCGTGAGTTTCCTCAATGATAACTGCAGTCAGTAGAGTATGTGGATAAAAAGAAAAGAGCAGTGTCATGCGAGAATGAGATTTTCACTTTGCAGCAGTGTGTGCGCTGATATGAAACTTCCTGGCAGATTAAAACTGTGTGCCGGACTGAGACTCGAACTCAGGACCTCTGCCTTTTGCGGGCAAATCCTCTACCATCTGAGATATCCAAGCACGACTCACGGTTCGCAGGAGAGCTTCCGTAAAGTTTGGAAGGTGGGAGACGAGATACTGGCAGAAGTAAAGCTGTGAGGACGGGGCGTGGGTCGTGCTTAGGTAGCTCAGATGGTAGAGCACTTGCCCACGAAAAGCAAAGGTCTTGAGTTCTAGTCTCGGTCCGGCACACAGTTCTAATCTGCCAGGAAGTTTCAGCACTGTCATACATTGCGCATGAAGACGTTGAGAAAAAATTCAATATTCTACGAACAACATAGAAGCGGGAGTGTAATAAAATCGATGATATACATTTCTTCCACGGACGAGGTACACATTCCCATGTTGTGGTATGTTAATGAATATTCATTAGATTTTCGTGGAGATATTTGTCTCTCAATTTCAACCGTTCTCGGCATAATCGTACTGTTTCGTTTTCTCCTTTAGACACAGCGGTAAAGCCATTGCAAGAAATGGTTTGTCTGCATAGACACCCGTTGGCAAGATACACGGCGACACGACACGCACAGCGTTAGAGCTGCTTCAAAATTTGACAAACTTTTCAGCAGGCAAAGTTTTTCTTTCTTTTAAAAGAAGTTCTTTATTCAATCCAATAATATCATACATCATAACCCACCACCTTATACCACCTTATACATTAGTGGGTCTTAATATTTACAATACACTTCAATGATGTTAGCAGCATTTTTTCTTTTTAATTCTGGTTTTAGTCTACTTACATGCTACAGGAAATAATGAATTAGTTTCTTAATGGGTAAGTTCTAGTCTCTACTCTTGTCTAACTATTCTAAAAGATACTTCCTGCAGCGTTACAGGGGTGCCAGTTGTCGTATAAACCTACTACGTGGCCGTGCCCACAGAGTTAATCCCAGTGGGCATGCCCCTGGCACCGGCTGGCCCTTAGAAAATCTCTGCAGGTTCTATTTGTGCAGTTGTCAAATTCGGGTGTTAGCGCACCTTCCCCTATTCCAGAACGTGGCGGATTCCTACCGTAACGGCGATTGGCCAGTCCACGCCCTGGCGGAACGGGATAGGTCGCATAGAGTCATGTCGTGATCAGTAGTTCGTGTGTTTTCCCTACGATACTCTCGCAGGACCTTTGCTGATACCTTGCTGGCAAGGCGGTTTGTAATGTCGAATGTGATCGGGTTTCTGATTAAGTGATAGGTGTCGTTGTTTGGTACTTGGTTTCTTAGGTCGCTGGCTACGTCACAGCACGCAAAGTTTGTCAAATTTTGAAGAAACGGTGGCGCCGTGCGCCTCGTGTCGCCAAGTATTTTCCAGGCCTTAACAAGCTACGCTCGAAGAGTGGCGACGCACTACTTGTTCCTCGGACACTAACGATCATTGTCTCGGCAGTGGCTGGTCCGCCTGTTCCCTGGGTGTATCTGTAACAGCGGCAGATAAACTGTACCGGGAAGGCGGGTGCTGCGGCGCCTTCCAGGAAGCGTCCCAGAGGCGCGTCGCCTCACGCACTCACGCACGCACGCACATTCCAGCGTAGCGCGGCGCGGCCAGCCCCGCTCGTATCGTGATTGCCGGCCGCGGCCCGGGGCCAAACAGCGGAGCCAACGACCGCTCCAGCCAGCGGACGCGTCACACCGCCGACCTCCTGTTTTGCACGTGGAGCGCACAGCCGGGCCAGCCTGCTATTACTTTCTGGCCAACGACCGCGTAATTGGTCTCGTGTAATCTGTGCGTAACGACATGGTAACACATGGTAGCTCTCTTTCACTGTCTCAATTTCTCCGTCTATCGCTCTCCCTCTCTCCCCCCCCCCCCACCCCTCCTCCTCGCCCTCCCTACGTCCGTCCCTCTCCTCACTCTCACTCTCTCTCCCTCCCTCCCTCTCTCTCTCTCTCTCTCTCTCTCTCTCTCTCTATCACACATACGCACACACACACACGCGCGCGCGCAGAGAGAGAGAGAGAGAGAGAGACAGACAGACAGAGAGAGAGAGACACAGAGACTTGCCTATCCTCTACGTTCAGAGCTTAGAGTTTATGAATGAAATATTTTTGTTGGAGGTCAGTACGTTGTACGGGTACAAATTAAGCCTTTTCTATCTTCTTTTTCTTGTGCCTTTTTCTCGAATTCTTGCACTTTTTTTTCAGTCTTCTGAATGGTTTAATACGGCCAGCACGAATTTCTCCTGTGCCAACTTTTTCATTTCAGAGTAGCACTTGCGACCTCCGCCATCAGTTATTTCCTCCACGGTTTTTACCCTCTACATGGTTGTGAATAGATTAGTCACGGCTAGCTTAACAGGTGGCCGGATGGAATTGCTGTCGCCACTCCATTACCACACTGGGACGGAATATGTCTACTGAAACTCTCTGTATGTAACGTTATTCATGTGAAAGTGAGTGGAAGCTTTGTAAATGTTTGCGAATCGTGTCACTGGGACAGGACTTAGGTACCAGACTAGTATTCACCTAGTGAGATGTGGAAAAAAGATTAAAAACCACGTCCAGGCTGCCCGGCCCAATGACAAACATCGTTAATCACCTGCGCATGTTCGATCCGGCGCGGCGCACCATCGCTTCCTGGAAGCAGCGTTTTAACAGGCACGGCTATCTGGCCTCCTTTCTGGGACAAAATAAGGTTGAAATATGTTTCCCCAAAATTTCAGAACATGTTCGAAGTGGACACTACGAATCTTACGAAATATCTGAAATACGTGCAATACTAGGAAAAGTCAGTATTAATACCTAATAGTTATGGAAACAATGCCACTGGGATGTGAAAATATGGTTCGTTGCCGAATGCAGTCCTATTCCTAATTTATCGCTTTACTGTTGCGATGAAATAAACTGTCACTTATTCGTTAGTGTATTGCACACTAGTACATTACAGTATATTGCAATCACATTCTAGTTCAAAATAAAAATAAATACAAACAAATTACTTTATTTATTGAAAAACTGTTGACACTGAGATAAATACTTCTGTTTAAGCTGATGCTGCCACCTACTGGGAACAAGTAGAACCGAAAACAAGTGATGCACTTTAAGTACATGTTGTAAAGTATTTACTAAAATCAAGCACAGAGAGTCTCTTCCCTGAGCTAGAATAAAATTATCGCTGAAAACGGTCATTTCTATTGTACCACATAAATGTGCTGTTTTGTTTGTAGTCGCTAGAATAAATATCGTACGAGGCAACATATTCCAGTAAATGTCAGCAGAACAATTCAGCTTTGCATGTCTAACATATACAGAAAATAACGAAGGATACAATGACTTGTAACATACTCTAAAATTGCGTCCGCTGTTATTGCACATAATTTCCCCCGTGCTCAGGGTGTGAGAATTGCGAAGACCATTAGATTCGGTCGTATACCAGGTATCAAATAGCAGCATCAGCTAAAATCAGCTTACATCACGTTGATGTCAGTGAGAAGGATTGCATCACATGAACTCAGAATGTGTTGCTCGTAATATAGTGCAGTATTCAGTCTTCCATCCTTTCAAGATCTCGAGAAGACAATGTCAAACTACACAATCACTGATTACTAACGATGACGTATCAGATCTAAGACGTAATGGAGACCGAAACAAGCGTTTACTCATTGTTAACTCATACTAATAGACCTTTCCTTCTTGGATGGAAGACAAAGGGACCGTTTACGTACAGTGAAAGCGGATATAGTTGGCGTATCGGAAACTTCTTTGTTCCGAAACTTTTTTTGGTGTTAAAAATGGGAGTGGTGTAAGCATCAATTCTTAATTAAAATCAATGTCAGAAAGTTTCTGAACACAATATTGTGCTCCAAACAAATATATTTTGATCGACGTCGTCTTGAAAAGTTTCATATAGTTGCACACCTATTTTATGTGTCGACCACCTAGGCATGTTTAGGGATAAATTCACTTACCTACCATCTGGACATGTTTTGCAGTCTACATTAACATCCACACATACACTCCGCAAGCCACCATATGGTGCTTGGGGGAGGGTTTCCCATATCACTACTGATCATTTTCTTTCCTGTTCTAGGAGCTTCAGACCTGAAAAGCGCTGCTGCTACCGTTGCAGGTTCGAATCCTGCCTCGCGCATGGATGTGTGTGATGTCCTTAGGTTGGTTAGGTTTAAGTAGTTCTAAGTCTGATGTCCTCAGACCCATAATGATTAGATCCATTTGAACCATTTGAGCCGTTCCTGTTACAGTCCCAAGTAGAACGAGGGAAGGACGACTGTCTTCACTAGATGAATTCACAATTGAATAGGTGAGTTGAAAAAGGTACACATTCCCCAAATTTCACAAATTAAACTGAGATAGACATTTTCTTCTTTGGACGCATCGACATCCATTGAGCATAAAAAATCTCTACTCCAAATGCGCTTGCCAACAATAGTTAGATAAGAGTGAGTTGAAGAAGGTACATATTCCCGGAATATGTTCCTTCTTCAACTCAAAGCCGTGCTAGTGTCGGCGAGACCCACCACAGCGCTAGTGCTCGCTGCTCAGTCACGTGTTTGGCGTGTAATGTAGCAGATGAGCGAGCTGTTTAAGGTTATGTTGGTTATGTTTACAGTGTGAAGTGATACGAGCAGTGCCAACATTAGCTTAGTAAAGTTTATTAGTTCTTGGTTTACTTTAACAAAGTAACAGTGTCAACAACAGACAGTGACAGCGGTGAACCAATACGCAAAAAGGGAAGACATCAAAAAGAAAAACATGTATGGGAGATGGAAAAATTAGGAAGGCGTCGTGGTGAGGAGTTTGTAAATTCAGCAGGCGTTCATGTTCCAGCCAAAACAACCGGCCCAAACTGTAAGAGTAGGGAGAAATGCTTGGATAGTTTCTGTATTGAGGAAAAGGAGAACATTATTAAAACCCTATATAGTGACAGACATAAGAATGAGCAGTACACATTGTTAATGAGCTTAATTGAGAGGTATGAGGTTGCAAGGCACAGGCCATCAAATGAAAACTCCAAACCACACTTGTCCTCTTTCATGTACTTTGCAATGAAAGGGACAAGCAGAGTTGAAGTATGTCATAATGCTTACATAAGCCCACATGCGGTGTCACACAAAGGTGTCGTTAGGTTGACACATATTTTGGCCTCTGGGAAATCCCCTATTACCATGAGAGCTTAACATGAAAACCGTTCTAATGCTGTTCCAGCCTCACATCTAGTTAAAATACATGAACATATTGATTCATTTACAAAATATGTTGCTCACTATACGTCTACACCAGTCACCTATCTTGATGCTCAACTTACTGTGGCAAAAACGCATGAACTTCTCATATACACTTCTGGCCATTAAAATTGCTACACCAAGAAGAAATGCAAATGATAAACGGATATTCATTGGACAAATATATTATACCAGAACTGACATGTGATGACGTTTTCATGCAATTTGGGTACATAGACCCTGAGAAATCGGTACCCAGAACAACCACCTCTGGCCGTAATAACGGCCTTGATACGCCTGGGCATTGAGTCAAACAGAGCTTGGATGGTGTGTACAGGTTGGTGAGAGATCTGGAGAATGTGTTGGCCAGGGCAGCAGTCGAACATTTTCCGTGTCCAGAGAGACCCATACAGGACCTGCAACATGCGGTCGTGCATTATCGTCCTGAAATGTGGGGTTCCGCAGGAATCAAGTGAAGGGTAGAGCCACGGGTCGTAACACACCTGAAATGTAGCGTCCACTGTTCAAAGTGCCGTCAATGTGAACAAGAGGTGACCGAAACGTGTAACCAATGGCATCCCAACCCATCACGCCGGATGATATGCCAGTGTGGCGATGACGAATACACGCTTCCAATGTACGATCACCGCGATATCGCCAAACACGGATGCGACCATCATGATGCTGTAAACAGAACCTGGATTCATCCGAAAAAATGACGTTTTACCATTCGTGCACCCAGTTTCTTCGTTGACTACACCATCGCAGGCACTCCTGTCTGTGATGCAGCGTCAAGGGAAACCGCAGCCATGGTCTCCGAGCTTATAGTCCATGCTGCTGCAAACGTCGTCAAACTGTTCGTGCAGATGGTTGTCGTCTTGCAAACGTCCCCACCTGTTGATTCAGGGATCGAGAGTGGTGTACGATCAGGTTACAGCCATGCGGATAAGATGCCTGTCATATCGACTGCTATTGATACGAGAACGTTGGGATCCAGAAAGGCGTTCCGTATTACCCTCCTGAACCCACCGATTCCATATTCTGCTAACACTGATTGGATCTCGACTGACACGAGTAGCAATGTCACGATACGATAAACCACAATCGCGGTAGGCTACAGTCCGACCTTTATCAAAGTCGGAAACGTGATGGTACGCATTTCTCCTCCTTACTCGAGGCATCACAACAACGTCTCACCAGGCAACGCCGGTCAACGGCTGTTTGTGTATAAGAAATCGGTTGGAAACTTGCCTAATGTCAGCACGTTGTATGTGTCGCCACCGGCGCCAACCTTGTGTGAATGCTCTGAAAAGGTGATCATTTGCATATCTCAGCATCTTGTTCCTGTCAGTTAAATTTCGCGTCTGTAGCACGTCATCCTCCTGGTGTAGAAATTTTAATGGCCAGTAGTGTACAAATTTCCTGACATGAAGAATGTAATTGAGTATGAGTTTTAGTAGGATTATTTAAAGAAAAACTTAAGTTACCGATATGGTATACCTTCGGTCGGTGTCTGCAGTACTTGTGAAGACCTGAAGATCAAAATTAAATCAAACAAGCTTAATATCAATGCAAAACGTGTGGCATCTGCTGAATTAATGGTGCATAACAGACGTGCTAAGCGTTTTTATAACAAGATGCAGGAAATAAAAGAACTATCAAAATCCATGCCTGATGTCATGGGAATTGCTTTCGATTATATGCAAAACCTGCCACTACCACTGCTATCTGTACAAGAAGTATTTTACCTTATAAAACCATGGTTCAATGTCTTCAAAGTTTACGACATAAAAAATGACAAGGCCTATGTTTATACCTACCCAGAAGGTGAGGGAAACAAAGGGCCAAATGATGTATGTTCAATGGTTTTGGATTTTATTACACATCACATTCCCGAAGAAGTGCAGTACTTCCATGTATTTAGCGATGCATGTGGATGCCAAAATAGAAATCATTCTCTGTGCAGACTTTTGTGCTCCTTGACCATGAACAGTAGATTCAAGGTTATACATCAGTATTACCCCCTTAGAGGGCATAGCTTTATGCCATGTGATAGTATGTTTGGCATGTGATAGTATGTCCGGCGACATGATCGTGTCTACTCACCTGAACAGTACAGCTCAATGATTGGTGGTGCGAACAAAACAGCCTACTTTCGAAGTGACTACTATGCAATGTGATTTACTTATGAACTCAAGAACTGGTGGCCACAGTACTTTGTGAAACAGCCTAGAAGTGCAGAAAGCAGAGAAATTACTTTCAAAATAAGCACATACAAACACTTTATCTTCAAAAGTGATGCAAAAGGGTTTGTTGAAACATCCGCCTATATTGACAACCCCGTAAAATGTACTTTCAAGCTGAAGAAAACAAACACTGTTGGAATTCCTGACAGCAAGGAATATCTAACGGGAAGGGTTACCATAAAGAAAGAGAAACTGAAGGATCTCCAGAAAGCTAAACACTACATCCCAGACGAGCATCGACCTTTTTTTGATGAAAGACTCTCTTGGCCAACCAGAGATACAAGAGACGTTAATGAAGATGATGTTGATGACTAACTGATCCACCTACAACGTAAGAATAATAAAAACATATTTTAAAGTAACATTTATGGGGTATGTATCGCATACCACTAAATAAAGCTAAAATAATAATGATAGTAAAAATAAAAAAAAGAACGTTTTTTTTACAATTTTTTTTCAAACGAGGTTTTTTTTCAGCTGCTGATCCACTAGAATAAGATGACTGACAACTGCCCATTATGAAAAGTCCAACAATGAAAATTTTTTAGTCGTAAAACATTATATTTTTGCAAATATATGTAGCCAACAGTTTTGAAATACATTTTTTTGCCTTTTCACAATGACTGAATAATTTTACTTGCTTATTTCTGAAAACGTTTTAGCATAATCCACAAATTCGGATAACGTTTGTGCAATGAAAACCTTTGAGCTGAAAAAGGCACATATTCCTGAACATATTTACGCAGTTACATGGTATATAACATATATTTATACATAGGTACTGAAAGGTGGCTACACTGAGTCACAGCGCCAGAGATTGCGCCAAAGAGTTTTATTCCGCCGCTTCCACTGGCAGTGCTTGTTCAGAAGTTGTGGTAGTTAGTGCTTTGCTGAGAGGATGTCGATAGCTGTACTAGTTGAGGCCATGTCGTGTGCGGTTGTTTTGATGGGCTAGACAGCAGATGTTGTTCGAATGGAGATGTTGTAATGATCAGAGTGTATTTTTAGTCAATATATACGAAGGTAAAAAACATTTTTTTTTTAATTTCCTAACTAACAATGCCTCTTGCTCACAGATTTGGTCAACAAAGCATCTGGCTTGTGTTCATGTATTAGACTGTAATTCGGGTTTCTATGTGCAATTATAGTATTTCAGTTTTATTTAATTAATTCAGTGTAAATGGTATTTAAAATAACTTGTCTTATTGAGGAAGAACCGTGCCAGATGTGTACGATGAATCACACTTCCACACACAGAACAGTTACACTTGTGCCTTGTTGTACGTAGTTTTTGTTTCGTAGCTTTTATAGTTGCTGGGTAGTTAATTAATTGTGGTAACGGAAATTTCCTTTCATTCTCTGTTTTTATTCTATGCAGTAAGAATGCATTCTAATACTAGTCACGGCCAACCGGTTACGAGACTTCGTAATCGTACATACAGCTACTAAAATTAAAAATATTTGCATTCTAAATAATTAAGCCCCCATGCACTTGGCGACCGCTGCTTCGGATCGTCCCTTGGAATTCTTTTGATAGTAAAAATAGCAGACAGTAGTATTGTTGTAGTAATTTGTAGTTTAGTAATTGTAGTCTATGTTGCATGTGTAGATTTGGTAATGAGCATTTGTAGTTGTCTTGTCTTTCTTCTAATGGTATTTTTGCAGAATTTAATTTTTGATGTCTTGTATACGCGCTTGACAATTTTGAGCAATTATGAAGATTTCAATTGTTCGTTAATCGTGTTTCAGGGAAGTATTTCGTGTGAATGGTATTGTTGGTGATAAAGTGTCATATTGTGTGTAATTTTCGTATAGTGACGAGTTTTGTATGTTTTGTAAATGATTACGCGATCGATGAAAATGGCAAAAATGATGGATAGTGAGAATGACGAAATTGTTAACATGGCGAACTCGCCAACACAGGAGAACAGTATGATGAATAATGAAGTAGAAAACAATTTAATAAGTCGGGAAAATAGTCCGAAACCAGTTCAAAATTTTTCACAGCCAAAAAATTTTCAGAATACGAGATTAACGACAGAAGATTCTGGAATAGTATCGAACACAGATAGCTTTACTGCTATGACGAAAGAAGTTCGTTTTGCGGGAAATGTTAGGGGTGAAACGAATTTCGAACCAGTTAATATGGAGCAGTTGATGAGTGCAATATTAAATTAGGGATCTGAATTAAAAACAGTGGGATCACAAATAGGAGCAATTAGAACTGAGATGGGAACAATGGAAACACGGTTAGACTCACAAATAGGAACAATTAAAACAGAGATGGAAACAATGGAAACACGGTTAGACTCACGAATAGGGACATGTTTCAAAAAGATGAAAGATGAATTAAAGAAAGAAATTAGAGAAGAAGTACAACCGATTTTGAATGCTCACAATAATAGATTTATCTCAATAGAAATTAGACAAAAGGAACAGTATAGAGAACAGGGAGAAAGAGATCGCGTGATAGTACAAAAATTTTCGGAGTTACATTTACAACGTGCACACGATAAGGAAGAAATATTTGAAAGAATCGAGGAATCCGTACCAAATGACAGAATAAGTAACCTAACGCAACAGTATGAACAGTTAACTACTAAATGTGTCAATACCGAAACCCGAGTCGCGACACTTACGGAAGACGTAAATAAACAGAGAGAACAGATAGGTGACTTATCGGAAAGAGTTGAGGAGATTTCAGATAAATTGACAAGTCTTAATTTAAATGGGGACAGAGATTCAGATGATACAGCTCCATTGCCATTTGTAGAGACCGAAGAGTACCAGAACATAAATAAACATGTTGAAAATCAGGGAAAATTTAATGAACGCGTTAAAAGGGAATTTGGGGCGTTACGAAAGCAAGTCAAACAAATTGAAAGCGAAATCGTAGGAAGAGACAGCAGAAGAAATTTAGATTCACAGATAGCAGCGGGTTTTGAAGATAATAATGTATTTCATTTACGAGATGCAACAAGAGAGCGCCAGGCGCGCGAACTTGACAATAATCGACATTGGGAATGGGACAGACGCGGTAGGTCTTTGGCGCCATGAGGCGAAAACTTTTGACTATAAACACTTTTTAACTGTTCGGAAACTACGATCTTTCGCAATTCTAAGAATGACATACATCCATGTTCATGGTTAGATCAATTTATGCACGCACTTCCACCAAATTGGCCACTAAGTCACAAACCGGAATTTATGTGCGGCTATTTATGTCCTCAGGCGATTCACTACACTAAGTGAATATGTGCCGTAGCATGCACAGGGCCCCGAGCTGTAGTAGTGCTGTTTCCCTTTTAGTTTTCTGCACTGCTGCCTACTCTTTTACTAATCTTTGTATCTATCGAAACAACTCTTCAACTATCAATCTATCTAGAGAGTCGGTAAAGAATAACCGGATATGACTATTTTACCCAAAAGTGATTTCGGAAATTACCGTTTAGACTTACTATATCTTCTGCAGCATTCATTCGTAGTCTAAACGAAATTTTACCTGTTTATCTTCGTGACAATATTACTTCATATGTTGACGATAATCTTATTGCTAAACGTTCTTGGAGCGAGCATAACAAAATTTTGGATTCATTATTACGTATTTTTGCAAGAGTTGGCATTACAGTGAACTTGGAAAAATCTGAAATTGGTCGTTCTCAGGTGAAATTTCTGGTCATATTATTTCTACAGAAGGTATTCTTCCTGATCCAGAGAAACTAGACGCTATTCGTAATTATGCTGTTCCTATTACAAAACGTGATGTTCGTAGTTTCCTTGGTGTCTGTAATTTTCTTAGACGCTTTGTTAGATTGGACAATTTGGTCACACCTCGTTTATGTGAACTATCTGGAAAGAATTCTAATTGGTGTTGGGATGAGGAAGCTCAATCAGAATTTGAACAACTTCGTGATGCTTTAGTTGCTGCTCCACTTCTTTCACATCCGGATTTATCTAAAGATTTTTGTTTGGCGACGGACTCATCATACAAAGGCTTAGGTGCACATTTATTTCAAGGGACAGAAGAAAACGGCGTTGTAGTACAGAAAACTATTGCATTTGGAAGTCGTGTTCTCTCTAAATCAGAAAAGAATTATTCGATTACGGAACTTGAGGCCTTGGCTGTTGTTTGGGCTTTCACAAAATTTCGCGTATTTTTTTATGGCAGACATACTAAGGTTTACACCGATCATCGAGCTCTGGAATTTCTTATGTCAACAAAATTAACTCATGGAAGATTGTCACGATGGGCGCTGTATCTACAGGAATTTGACTTTAGTATTGTTTACATACAGGGTTCTTCAAATATTATTGCTGATGCTTTATCACGTGCACCTATGGATTTGAAACAAAGTGCTGAGGAGGACTGCAAGGAAAACAGTTATTGTTTGATGTATATTAAAGGGGTCGCGTTTGAAAATTTGATTTCGTCTACGCTCCAGGACATCGCTAAGTAGCAAAATAAGGATCCAATCTGGAAGGACATTAAGGAGAAGTGGAGGAGAAAGGAAAGCGTAGCGATTAGACAGTATTGTTTAGTTCGCAATGATATTCTTTTTAAACGAAAATCGGTCGACAACTCTGTTTGGTTAGTTTGTATTCCTGATGAGTGGGTTAATAAATTGATTTGGTATACACATTTCAGTTATGCACACTTTGGTCCCAGAAAATGCTTTCATAAATTACGAGAAAATTGCTACTTCAGTAATATGGAAAAACGTATTCGATCTGTTCTTGCCAAATGCAAATTATGTCAAAAGGCTAAGCCGCCAACTATTTCTCACAGAGCACCGTTGTTTCCTATCATTCCAGCGAAATTAAAGGTGATGGCTGCAGTCGATTTGTTCGGTCCAGTGGTTCGTTCTACTGTTTTACACCTTTATGCAAAGCAACAGCTCGTTCAGTATCTAATGCTTTCATCAAACATTTTTTTAAAGAAGTGGGTAATGTTGTTAAGGTTATATCAGATAATGGATCACAGTTTCACTCTAAAATTTGGCTTCATACTCTACGGCGTCGTAAGATTAAACCAATTTTCATTTCACTTTTTCACCCTCAATCTAACGCTTCAGAGAAATGGATGAAGGAAATCAATAAATTGTGTCGACTTTATTGTCGTCGGAATCACAGAACATGGGATCAGTATCTTCATATTTTTCAAAACATTCTGAATGAACTCCCTAATGATTCAACTTCTTTACCGCCTATATTGATATTAAAAAATAAAGCACCGACAAATCGCATTTCTGAAATAGTTCCTTTTCCACCTACACGGAAACTGCGGCAATCAGAAGTTGTGAACCTGGCTCTGCAAAATATTGCATCTGCAGCTGCTAGAAGAGAGAAATCAGCTAAGCGTCCTGGTCGTTTAAAAACCTTGTCAGTTGATCAAAAGGTGTTAATTAAGTCTCACCGTTTGTCTCACAAAGGAAAAGGCTTGTGTCGCAAATTTTTTCTGCTTTATAACGGTCCATATAGGGTTCGCAAAATCATTCATGATAACACTGTCGAAGCAGAAACTCTTAAATCTCGGCGCTCTAAGGGAGTACATCATATATCGAACGTTAAAATTTATGTGGAATGACAGACTTTTGAGAAACTAACAGTTATACGTAAACATGCAGAGAGTACAGATACCGCGCCGTGTTCCGGCGGCGGCACATACTCAAAGCAACAGTCAAGTCTGCGCGCCGAACAAGGCAGTCGTTGACCGGAAACAATTACTTGCTACGTCACGCGTACCTACAGCTGATCGAGCGCTCAGTGCGAATGCACTGACAGCCGTAAACAAATACACAGTCTAATTTCTCCGATTAAATTCAGTATAAAGCTATAGTGACTTGATAAATTATGTTATTAACGTTCAGTTTTTTTCAGGATACAGTTGTATAAAACATTTAAGAACTTCAGGTAAGTTCTGTGTGTGTCCGACGTTAAGAGGACTTGCTATCGAGAAAATTTCAGGAAGAATGTAATTTCGAAGAAGAAAGTAATAAACTGAAAAGGTAACTATTAATTGAGTTTATTTTTCAGGTAACATATTTCCACTTAGGAACGTACTTTAGACGTAATTTGCTGCTCGCGATTACGTGATGTATACTCTGTGTTAACTGTTTCTGACAATGATTGGTTAATGAACAGGATTGTTACTTATGTATATTATGCATCGCTTGGCTACTGTGCTTTTTCACTGATGTCATTTTTTTTTGGTTATGTGCCTGCTGTGCTTATTTATTTAAATTATAATTGTCACCTCATTAGTTGTGCTGATATGGTTATGTATGTAAGTTATTCTTTGTGATTTATCTGCTTGAGCCTTCATGTTTACTTATTAAGATTACATATGAACATTTATTTGCTTATGCTGATATGATGCTAATGATCTGTTTATTATGTAAGATTCATATTTGCTGCTTTGCGTATGGATTGCATATTTACACATTTCTGTTTGTTGTCATAACTACTCTTTAATTTGGTGTATAGAAATGCTGATATGCGGTGTACGAACATGGAGTTTAAGTCACACTATGGTATTAATTATATATTGTCCGCTTGGCAGGAATTGTGCTGCATCCACTTGTTGACATTCTGTTCTCCACTGGTATATTTACTCGCTATTGCATGTTTTGCTTACGCTCAGTGACTTATATTTTTAAGATAAGAAAATGAACTGCTATAATTCGACGAACGACATTAGTACAAGAAACTTCATAGAAGTCACATGAGCTGGAGGTTTTATGGAAGCTGTATAAATTTATGCTAATAGGAAGGAAGCTAACGACATGACATACCAACACTAGATTTAGACCATTGACAGTTATTACACTGCATTCTTCGTAAGCAATTGAAATAGCAAGTGACACTTGACACAAGAAAAACTCCACATGTTTGCTTCTGTTTTGCCATGATTCTTAAAGTGGTGTACACACTGTGAAATATTACGATTTATTCACACTCCGTACTCCTACTTACTTATTGAAAGTTATTCAAACTAAAGGCTGTTAGAGGTCATGTAGGCATTTCTTTTATTCAATGATGGACAAGGTAACCAAAATGTATTTTATAATTCATAATGAGTAGAAGATTTGGGTCAGATGGATTACACAGAAGTTGTGTGTCGGCATTGTGTCTTCGGATTGTATGGGATGATGAATTGAAGTTTGCACTAGGATTTTATCTGTACTTGTTCGAGGAGACTGACTAGAGGAAAGAGTTGTTATGGAAGTGAAATGATATTGGCGATAAGGTTTATATGTGTCGACGTATTGAAGAGGTATTATTGAGGTATTGAGATTGTGTGAAGTTGATGATTATTGGAGTTTTGGTGGACAAGAGGTAAGGTAAATGATATTGATGGTAAGGTTTATATGTATCGACATAAGAGGTATTATTGAAGTATTAAGATTATGTGATGCTGATGATTATTGGAGTTTTGGTGGATAAGAGGTAAAGTAAGTGAGGAGCATATTTTTTTTTGTTGGTTTATGTGGAACAAGGAGGATGAAGACGGCAGACTAGAACACTCAAGTGGAAGGAAGATTGTCTACACACTCACTTTGTTAAATCACTAAGCAGTATATACCTTTTTTTGGAGAGAGGAAGCATTTGCGTATCTTGGCACACTGACAGTTGTTCAGCAACCGTACATTTTGATTTGGCTTGGCAAACATTGGTCTTGACATGATGACTATGACGTTGACTAACTATTATTGACTGTTACACACTGCTGCCACTACTACTTGATACACATGTCGAACATCAAATCTTTGACAGAATTGCATTTACGCAGTTAACACTATTCAATTACACAGCAGTACTTAATGTGGATGAAAGGTGAGTGAGTGTGTTTTGTGTGTTTTCCTTTCCTAATCCCAAATAATTGGTACCGACCTATCTCCTAAATATTATTTTACTTGTTTGTTGTGGCTTGCACTGACACCCATAAATATTATAGGTTTACTGATATTTGTGTATTTGTAATATTTAATATGACAATTATCTGATATCATTTGTGTGTTTATTATTATTTTTATGTTTAGTGTAAGAGCATTGATGATAATTTTGTAAAAGTAATTGTGTGTGCATTCAAACTGTTGTTCGTGCTTGCACCCGTTCAACATTGATGGGTGCCACTTACAATGTTTAATTTATGCTAATGAACTCTGATGAACTGTCTAATAAGTGATAGTGAATATTATGGACTGTTACCTGCACTTGTTCAACATGATGGGTGCCACTAGGAGATGTTTAAGTTCTGCTGATGAACTCTGATGAACTGTCTAATTAGTGATAATGAATATTATGGACTGTTACCTGCACCTGTTCAACATTGCTGGGTGCCACTGATGGAACTGCTTCTACTGAAATGATGTCTCTTGTTAGTGTCTACACCTGTCAACATTACTGGGTGTCACTAATGGAACTGCTTCTACTGAAATGATGTTACTTGTTGCTGTCTGCACCTGCTCAACATTGCTGGGTGCCACTGTTGGAACTGTTCAACCAGTGATGAGATGTCACTTGTTGCTGTCTGCACCTGTCAACATTACTGGGTGTCACTAATGAAACTGCTTCTACTCAAATGATGTCACTTGTTGCTGTCTGCACCTGTTCAACATTGCTGGGTGCCACTGATGGAACTGCTTCTACTCAAATGATGTCACTTGTTGCTGTCTGCACCTGCTCAACATTGCTGGGTGCCATTGATGGAACTGCTTCTACTGAAATGATGTCACTTGTTGGTGTCTGCACCTGCTCAACATTGCTGGGTGCCACTGATGGAACTGCTACTACTGATGAGGTCACTTGTTGCTGTCTGCACCTGTTCAACATTGCTAGGTGCCACTGATGGAACTGCTTCTACTGACATAATGTCACTTGTTGGTGTCTGCACCTGTTCAACATTGCTGGGTGCCACTTTTGGAGCTGTTTAAATACTGCTGATGAAATGTTATGAGACTGCTATTTCCAGCTGTTGACCATTGCTGGGTGCTACTGTTGGAACTGTCAATTACTCTGAGGAGTGCTACTTGTTTATTGAACTATTGACGAGATTTTATGTAAATATTTGTATAAACTGATTTTTTGTGTATTTACTGTTTATGAAATGTTATGAGACTCTTACCTACACCTACTTCTCATTGCTGGCGCCATTGATTGAATGATACTTGTGTAAACTATTATGTAAAATCACATGTATGAAAGCATTTGTATTCCCTACTGTATTTTATATATTAGCTTATTGAAGGGTCAGTGCAAAGCCGAAATTTATCTAGTTATGTGATATTTACTTATTAATATTATCTTTTATTTTTGTCTGTATTTTTTTGGACGAATTTGGTGCTATTTTCACCATCAATGCTGGCAAAAATATCATCAAATTCTAGCCCGTGGAGGAGGGCATATGAAAGGTGGCTACACTGAGTCACAGCGCCAGAGATTGCGCCAAAGAGTTTTATTCCGCCGCCTCCACTGGCAGTGCTTGTTCAGAAGTTGTGGTGGTTAGTGCTTTGCTGAGAGGATGTCGATAGCTGTACTAGTTGAGGCCATGTCGTGTGCAGTTGTTTTGATGGGCTAGACAGCAGATGTTGTTCGAATGGAGATGTTGTAATGATCAGAGTGTATTTTTAGTCAATATATACGAAGGTAAAAAACATTTATTTATATTTTAAATGTCCTAAATAACAATGCCTCTTGGTCACAGGTTCAGTCAACAAAGCATCTGGCTTGTGTTCATGTATTAGACCGTAATTCGGGTTTCTATGTGCAATTATAGTATTTCAGTTTTATTTAATTAATTCAGTGTAAATGGTATTTGAAATATCTTGTCTTATTGAGGAAGAACCGTGCCAGATGTGTACGTTGAATCACACTTCCACACACAGAACAGTTACACTTGTGCCTTGTGGTTCGTAGTTTTTGTTTCGTAGCTTTTATAGTTGCTGGGGACGTAATTAATTAATTGTGGTAATGGAAATTTCCTTTCATTCTTTGTTGTTATTCTATGCAGTCAGATTGTGTACTAATACTAGTCAGGGCCAACCGGTTACGAGACTTCGTAATCGCACATACAGCTACTAAAATTAAAAATATTTGCATTCTAAATAAATAAGCCCCCATGCAGTACCATGTTCAATGTGTTTGCTACACTTAGTTGAACACATTCACAATAGTAAATTTTTCTGTATAACAACCAGTTTTCTCGCAAAACAGTTTGTTTTTATTTGCCGAAAGTTTATGTTTTTGGAATGTGTACCGTTTCCAACTCACCCATTCAATTGGGAATAATTGTTACCATTCGCTGGAGAATGGAATGGCGACAATGAAAATCTGTACCAGAGTGGGACGTGAACCCAGAGGGGAAGGGGGGGGGGGCGGGGTTGGGTTCTTTGGGAAGGAGACCAGACAGCGAGGTCATCGGTCTCATCGGATTAGGGAAGGACTGGGAAGGAAGTCGGCCGTGCCCTTTCAAAGGAACCATCCCGGAATTTGCCTGGAGCGATTTAGGAAAATCACAGAAAACCTAAATCAGGATGGCCGGACGCGGGATTGAACCGTCGTCCTCCCGAATGCGAGTCCAGTGTTTAACCACTACGCCACCTCGCTCGGTCGTGAACCCAGATTTTCCGCTTATTGCAAGAGGTCGCCTTACCATTTGGCTATCCGTACACGTTCACAGCCAGACCCAAACTTCCGTATATTGTCGGCCATACGTCTATGATCTGTACTCACACATCCATTTCGTGTGTACCCGTACAGATCAGACGTTGTACTTGAAAGTCGCATGCCCGGTATTGGCAGATAAATACGATCTGGCAGTGCATGTGTTATCCTGATGAAGAAGCACTGCGGTGACCAGAGCCCTTACGAACCACATCAGATGGATTTTCCGCTTATCGCGAGAGGTCACCTTACCATTTGGCTATCCGTACACAACTTGCGGAATGACCCAAACATCCATATGTTCTCAGCCATACGTCTACGATCTGTACTCACACATCCATTATGTGTTCTCATCCAGATCAGACGTCGCATGCCCAGTATTGCCAGATAAATAAGATTTGGCAGTGAATGTATTATTCTGATGAATAAGCACTGCGGTGACCAGAGCCCTTACGAAACACATCAGATGGGTTCGCAGTTCAGAATAATGGCTACAATCACCTTTAGAACGGAATGACGAGAATGAAATTCTGTACCAGAGTGCATATGTAAGTTTGGATGTGGCCGTGACTCGTGCACGGATATCAAATGGTAAGGCGACCGCTGGCGATAAATGGGAAACCCCGGTTTACGTCCCGCTCTGGTACAGATTTTCATGTCGTCATTCCGTTCTACGGCTGATGGTCATGATTATTCGCAATTGCGAATTCATCCGATGTATTTCGTAACGGCTGTGGTCGCCGCAGTGCATCGTCATCAGAATAACACATGCACTGCAATATCGTATGACGGTCTATACGTCTCCATATGAGCCCTAATTTCTTGTATCTTATTTTCGTTGTCCTTTCGCGCACTGTATGTTAGGGGCAGTAGAATCGTTCGGCAGTAAGCTTCAAATGCCGGTTCTCTGTATGTTCTCAATTGTCTTTCTCGAAATGAACGTCGCATTCTCTCCAGGGGTGCCCATTTGAGATCCTGAAGCATCACCGTAACACCTACGTGTTGCTCGAACCTACCGGTAACAAATCTACCAGCCCGCCTCTGAACTGCTTCGATGTCTTCCTCCAATCCGACTTGGTATGTATCCCAAACACTCTAGCAGTACTCAAAGATAGGTAGCACCACGGTTCTATGTGCGATCTCCTTTACAGGTGAACCACTCTTTCCTAAAATTGTCCCAATAAACCGAAGTACTGTATCCTAATAGGTTTGATTTTCCTACTCATCCGTATTACCATACATTTTTCCACATTTAGGGGTATCTGCCATTAATTATCAATAATCGGACCTGTTATAGAGTGAAAGCAACCCTAAGAACATTTTTCGCACAGCTGTACTGCAAAATACTTACATGAAAAATCTAAATTTAACAGAGTTTCCACGTGGAATTCATAGAGGCAACTGCTGTCGTACACTGTTACCTTAGTGTCATTGACGTAAGTGTTCAGAGGGCAATCATAAAAGTTTAAATGATCCCCATAAGAAACGTAATATTTTGTTTGTCTACTTTTACGTGCATCTAGTTCCCGTACGGACTGGAAACCACGCTAACAGACCACATAGTACATCGTTAAAAGGTACAAAAGAAATAGCACATCTCATTGAGAAAGTGAACTATCGTACTGCAGTTAGTTTTTGCATTTGATGGGGAACAACGCTACAACAACACATGTTAGTGTGGTAGAAGCTGAAAGTTAAAAAAAAATAATAATGCCGACGGTGGATTATTATTATAATGTTGGTCTACCTACCCACCTTGCAGAAATGCCAGGTTCTATCAGTACTACGATAAATCTTTTCACATTCCCAGCACCACTGACATCGATTTGCTTACCTAGCGTCTTCTAAAGTTGACTCGTAGATCTCGTCCCGATTTGCTTCTCCTCCGTATAGGCGCAGGATTCGACATTCAAATAACTAACTGTGCTAAACTGAAGTGACAATATGGAAGAAAATCCAGTGCTACGATATGAAGTTATCAAAACATAGGATGCCACATCATTTCTTATTCATGAACGTTTATCGGTAATGAAGAAACGCAAGTAAGAGCCTGATTACGTTTATTTATTAAATCAAATCCTGCGGAAGCTGTTTGCAGAGCACCGGAACAGAACACAGTCCAATGCTTCACAGTATCATAAGATGCTTAAAACTTCACACAACCGTTCACCAAGCACTGTTCAGCACAACAAACGATTTTCGGTAACTCCTTACACTATACACTCTAAAGTTCGTGTTGCATTCTTTCAGACCTGAAATAAAATTTCTAGTGAGTTGTTACACAAACGTTTCCCTAAGCACTGTTAACTGCGACGAATAATTATCGGCATCGTATTCCACTAGATAGTCCCGACGCATGTTGCCTCGCTCATTCCCAACAGAAGACTCCTAGTGAGCTTTAATAACAGTTTGGCGCCTGCTTATTCAGTGGGCGCTTCTGATTGGTCCACCGTCTTCCATCAGTAACGGTTAAGTTAAAGTGTTCTTCTCATTTACATTTTTACTTTAGTTAATGACTTGATGAAATTATTATTGATGTCGCATCAGTGCACTAATGTTGAGGCTAAGGACGGAGGAGCATAGCAGTGTTTAAATAATAAATATTAACTAGTAACACTGTACTACTTTGCTCCACGCTTAGTATGTCATTGTCGGCTGTCTATACTGTACGACCATATGATACAGTCTCTGCTAGCAAATGATTTTCCACGCTTTTAAATCATCTGCCGCACAATTCAGTGCATTGTGCTCTCTCAGAACTTTGTTGGTACTAAATGTTCGTATACGACTGGTGAATACAAGTAGAAGTAAAATAAAAATGTAATGTTGACGAAAAATGTGACAGAAACACCGCAGTGTGCAGCAACAATGTACCACAACATGATACGGTGTTTGGTGGCACATGGACTTCCCGTGTTTTCGAATATATACCATACTTCATTATACCATGTCCACATTTATGCAGCCGAAGTTTTTAGTCTGGCATTAGTTTCTCTGCCACTTTTGTTGCGTTAATTTTTTTTTTTTCCCTTGCTCAGTTCGAAGTAGGTCTTACGGATATCTGGAGACTAATTTATCACGCCAGTCCCAACAATACACTAGCGCAGTGGCAAGTGTGGCACTGGAAGGTTGAAGCAGAAAGTGATGCGGGAGTCCACCGCGCGTCAGCGGATGAGCTGAAACACCCGGAAGGCCGGCAGGCGGTGCCTCCGATGAAGGCACGTGGCCGGCGCCAGGGCGTGTGGCCGCATACCAAGCGGGGGCTCTGACGTCACGAACAGGCGCGGCGGTACGGCGAGTGGTTGGACACAATCGTGAGGGAACATCAACGCCGAGAGTCCCTTTGTTGACTGCTTTCTCCAACGAAGCTGCCTCACATCTGGTCATGTAATCTGAGGTACGCGTCAATAAAGAAAACATTTTTTTCTGTTAATTTGGCGCCTGTTTTGACTACTGCATTCAACAGTCGTTCACAACTCACGGGATTATAGGAATTGTGATACTGATCTAATGTGTCACAACTTTTGCTTTTTTTTTTTTTTCTCGTAGAAAGTTGAGCTACAGTGGTAGGTGGTCCACTGCACCAATTTGGAACTGGTTTACCTAATTCAGTTTTTGCGTTCATTCGATGCCTTTCAAGGTTCATGTATATTGAGTAATTTACTTACCTTCTTAACTCTGCATACCTGTTATATTTGTGGAGGCGAAAGCTAAAGAACTACTTTTATCCTTCTTGGAGCGATCATATCGCTGGAAAGAGGTGTGCTGGCGTTATGCAAGTGTTGATACAAGAGCAACGAAAACACTTCGTATAAGAATCAGCAAGCGACCGTGTTGTTGGTACCAACTGGCTTCCCCGAAACTGGTACCATACACTGCCTGAGAAAAAAAGAGAAGCGCTAAGTAGAAATGGTCGGATCTTAATGTAACTTTCTTAAAGTACGCCACATCGGTGAATATGTAAATGATTAGAGTTGTTATTCCCTGTGAAACACAGAACGACCACTGGAGTGCGTTAATGTTGTTCGTGATGGAAACCTGGTAGTCAAGGAAGGTAGGATTCGGTTACGATTGTGGATGGGGCCGTAATCGGTTACTGTTGGTACTCTTTTGCAATTATACACATTTATTTTAAAAGGTAACACCAGACTCAACAATAAATAAAGATATCACACGTTATTAATGAAGGAATAAACAACTGTGTAATTAATAGTGCTTTCAGTGCGTTCCACTTTACCAAATGAGCATAAAATACAGACGCAGCAAACAATGTTTTAAAAGCAAGCCAATGTGATCCCAATTAGAATTTTAAGGCAAGTAGCCACAGTCACATCCGAAGGCCTTTAACGCCAAGAACGGCAATTATAAAAAATTTAACAAACATACTGTAAAAGAGCAATGCAATAGCACGGTTAATTTAAAAAGACAGGCAACTGATCACCATACGGGTGAGACAAAATGATGCTATACTTGGTAGCACAACCATTTAAACTTGCACTAACGCCAAGAATGGCAATTACATAAAAAAATTTAGAAACGTACAATGAAACAGCAAATACAATAATAAAACACAAGGGCCAGTCACAGACGGTGCACCAGGAATCGACCTCTTAGTAGGACCGGCAAAAAACACTCTCGCGAGCGATAAGATAGGCAGCCAATACTTGCATTCACTTCACAATACGGTAACTCAGACTAGTGGCAGTCTAACGAATGACTAATGATAATCTTGTTGAATCTACCTGAGGTCCAATAAACCAAATGCCTAGTGGTAAAAATGCACCAAAGCAGGAACCGGCAGTCTTGAATCCGCCCGCAGAACAAAGTTCTTAGAGCGCCCAGAACGAGAAGGGAATTATTACCACCAAAGTAGAAGAATCGCCAATCAACCTACGATTAAGGAAAGTGTCAAAACTACACGACTCACCAGACAGCAGCGGCAAGGCGAGGCAACGTATACTGCCACTACATACACTAAGCCCCAGGGCAGGTAACTTGGGCATTAGTGGCCACGAGGCAGGAAAAATACCGCTGGTTGAACTTAACAAATATTAACAAACTGAACGCAGTAATTAGTAATTAAAAGTCCACGAAAGCTAATCAGATCCGCCTTCCCCAAGCATTCCACTCTCTGCTATTCACCTTAGCAACAATACGAGCAGCAACACGAACCCAAGTCATTAGAAAATCGAAATATCTCACAATGGTGGAGGTTTCTCTACTTGAATCCAAATGCACGATCCAGTTTACGACAAGGTCGTGCACCCTCGTGACCACAGGCCTTCGATAAGGCAGTCCATGAGCGCCACCAGCGGTCCCGGCGTGTTCTCACACTACGCGGACCTGGCTCCCCCTGAGTCCCCAACCGAAATGACACTGACATGACCCAGACGAACAACGATGTCTCCCCCAAGATAGGGCCACAGTTACTACATATCGATAACCGCCACTGCTGCTACTAGCGGACAGGCAGTGCTTGCGAAACCAAGTGGCGCCAGTTAACACCAGAAGAAGACGAACAACCGCAACCATGTCAACTAAACGATACGGTCTTGCCTCCAACAGAGGACAGAAACCTACAAACAGTACCAACGCGAGCCGCAGCATGGCATAGTGTTGTTATCAGACCTAGCAGAGTAGGATATAAGAGCCATGAAAAGCGTCAGATATTGAGTGATCACTGTGAAGGACGTGCATATGCTTTGTGTTTATATGAGACTGCGTTATCAGACACTGACAGCGCTTGAAACGGGGCCTGATTGTGGGTATCCATTTGGCTGGTCGGTCGATTCGTGACATATCCAGATTTTTAGGGCTTCGGACGTGACAGTGACCTGATGTTGGACTGCATGGAACGTGAGGCCAGGCATTCTCGTCGCCAAGGTTCCAGTCAATCACGTCTGACCACCACAAGGTAGGACCACTGTGTTTTCCACCAAGCACTTCTTAACACCTTTAAGGTGCCTGCATTCCAGGAACAAGTAATGGACTCCGTGCGACATTTTGTGTCATCCTACACCATTTTTCGGATACTAGCAGCAGCTGGACTACAGAGGTACTGTCCCATGCGTAGGCTGCGTTAACATTACAAAAACAACGGCTGGTTCTTGAGTGGTGCCATTACCGGTAAGCATGAACTGCTGATGAGTGGTGTCGCATTCTGCTCAGCGACGAATCGCGGTTCTGCACTACCTGGACGACAATGAAAAGTGGCACGTTGTTAAGCTTGTCTATTTTCATTCGTATTTCATAAATGATTCGCGCTCGCGCTGTCTTGAGGAAAGTCGCCTCAGCTAGCATTATACGATCACGCAGCCTATAGTGTAGTTTACTGCACCTATCCTCTTCGAAGGGCCGAGCTGAATGCATGTGTTCTGGACGGTGTAACTCTTCCTGCCAGAAGGTGGGCATCTGGGCTGTGATACGAATCTGTTTGATCGACGTGAGAATGCCCACTGCTGAAATTGATGTGACATCATAAATACGTAATACGTTGTGTAAACTTGTTTAGCAGAAGTACGGATAAAAAGATTTTTTTGAAAGAATAACCACCATCTGACTGTATTTTACTGTATTTATATTCTATTACTACGTAGATTTCGGCTTTTATGCCATTACCGAGTACTATGTTCAAATCAAGAACATGAAAATAGTAAGGCACATTGTAAAAGATGATTTTTTTAAAATATTAGATGCAAATTGATATAAAATTACGAGATATTCACTTCCTTTTTGGAAGCTTAAGTTTCAAACATTCTTCTCTAGCACAACTTAAAAAAGCTCCTGCTGTCTTCTTGTCTGAACTGATCGTCCACGCCTCATTTCTGTACGAGACTACACTCCAAATACCTTCAGTAAAGAAGTTGCTAAATCTTAAATTTATATTAAATGTCAACAAATTTCTCTTTTTCAGAAAAACTTTTCTTGCTGTCGTCAGGCTGCTCTAGCTATCATCAGTTATTTCGCTGAAACTTCCTGGCAGATTAAAACTGTGTGCCGGACCGAGACTCGAACTCGGAACCTTTGCCTTTCGCGGGCAAGTACTCTACCAAATGAGCTACCCAAGCACGACGCACGCCCCTCCTCACGGCTTTACTTCTGCCAGGAAGTTTCATATCAGTGCACACTCCGCTGCAGAGTGAAAATCTCATGTCTCCGCAATATCCTTTCTTTCAGAATTGCTAGTTCTGCAAGGTTCGCAGGAGAGCTTCTGTTAAGTTTGGAAGGTAGGAGACGAGTTACTGGCAGAAGTAAAGCCGTGAGGACGGAGCGTGAGTCGTGCTTGGGTAGCTCATTTGGTAGAGCACTTTCGCGCGAAAGGCAAAGGTCCCGAGTTCGAGTCTCGGTCCGGCACAGTTTTAATCTGCCAGGAAGTTTCATATCAGTGCACACTCCGCTGCAGAGTGAAATCTCATTCTGGAGTTATTTTGCTGCTCAGTTCTCAAAACTCATCTACTAATTTCAGTGTATCATGACTTTTTCTATTTTTTATCCTCGTAGGGCTGGATGGATTGTCTGATATCTAAACCATTGACTTTGGTCTGTAATATATCATTCTTTCATCGATGAGGTGAAAAATTACGTGACTTACACATACTTTTAGGCCTCTACTTACAGTGCGGCTTCATTCTGGTGTACTGTCTTAAATAGTTTTGCGTAGGCTTTGCTACTGCCTCAAAGCACTCTTTTTCGTCTCGTTGTCTTCAAAGTTCTCAGCACCCAACCTTTCGTATGCTAGTCGATTTCTACCAGAATATTGGAAAATGTTTTGTGCTCACGTGTTGTGGTACTTCTGGAGACCGAAAATCTCCTAACCCAGCTAGCTATGTTCGTCCACGAGACGCAGAAGGCAGTAGATGCAGGTAACCCTTGACATCTGAAAAGTATTCGATACAGTTGTGCGCAGCGGCCTAATGAATAAAATACGAGCGTATTGAATATCAGACGAATTGTTTGACGAGATTGAAGGTTTTCTAGAAAACAGGACATCGCATGTCATTTTGAACGGAGCGAAATCTTCAGATGTAAAAAAAAATTCGGGAGTGCTCCAGGGGACTGTTGCAGGACCATTATTTTTTTCAATACATAAAAATGACCAAGTAGATAACTTCAGAAGTTCCTGAGGCTTTTTGTGGATGATGCTGTTGTATACAGAGAAGTCGCGCTACTAAAAAATTGTAACGAAATGCAGGAAAACCGGGATGGATCAATGCTTGATGCAGGAAGTGTCAATGAAACCACAGAGTAAACACGTATAACGCATCGCAATACATAGACAGAAAGAGCCTTTATTGCATGGATACAAAATTACAGAACAATCACTGCGAACAGTTCGTTCCGTACAATATCTAGAAGTATGAGTACGGAACGGTCTCAAGTGGAACGACCACATAAAATCAATCGCCAATACGACAGATGTCAGACTGAGATTTATTGTAAGGATCCTCAAGAAATTGTCCATCAACAAAGGAAGTAGATTATAAAACACTCGTTCCATCAACACTTGAATATTGCACGTCAGTATGGAATCCCCACCACACAGGACTGATAGATGAAATAGAGAACATCCAAAGAATAGCAGCACGATTCGTTACAGGTTCATTTTGTAATCACAATAGCCAACTACAGTGACAGACGCTGCGGTTGATGGACCCGCGACCGAGCGCCTTCCCAGGTGGCAGATAGGGGAATGTCTCCTAGATATAGGTGGTACCGAGGAAATGAAATACTCGGGGCGGACGAAAACTATCAGTAGTATCGGTTCCCACAATGAGCGGCTACAAAAGGCATCTGTATCACATGTTAGTGGCGGCCTCAAGCAACCCACTGATCTGAAAAATCAAGTTGTACACGGCAACATGCCGCAAATACAACCTCTAAACATCATGATGGAATACGAGGAAAATCTTACTACCCCGTCAATAGACTGGAACAGTCGCGAGCATCGGATTCCGGGAGCTCACGCACATCATGAGAACAATCAGGGCTTCTCAAACTCCCTCAAGACAAAACAGGAACACTACATTGCAACACTCAAAGTGAACACATTACTCAAGACGGGCAAGATGAAATAGCTCATAGATACTTTAGGCAGGTTCAAGATTAAAATTTGTACACTACAAGAAACAATATTAACAGATGCCCATTTCAACACAGGGAACTACAGAATATACACACATAAAAAAAAGTTTTGCATCACCTTGGTTCGGAGAGTTCCGGAACCTGTACAGAAATCTGGAATAGAGATCAACGTAAACATCGTTTCACCCTTTTTATTGCTCATTAAGACCACACATTGCTTGTTGTACCACCCTACAGCGAGGCCTTCGGAGGTGGTAATCGAGATTGCTGTACACACCGGTACCTCTAATACCCAGTAGTAGCATGTCCTCTTGCATTGAGGCATGACTGTATTCGTCGTGGCATACTATCCGCAAGTTCATCAAGCACTGTTGGTCTAGATTGTCCCAATCCTCAACGGCGATTCCGCGTAGGTCCCTCAGAGTGGTTGGTGGGTCACGTCGTCCATAAACAGCCCTTTTTAATCAATCCCAAGCATGTTCGATAGGGTTCATGTCTGGAGAGCATGCTGGCCACTCTAGACGAGCGATTTCGTCATCCTGAAGAAAGTCATTCGCAAGATGTGCACGATGGGGGCGCGAATTGTCGTCCATGAACACGAATGCCTCGCCAATACAGTGTCGATATGGTTGCACTATCGGTCGAAGGATGGCATTAACGTATCGTACAGCCGCTACGGCGCCTTCCATGACCACCAGCGGCGTACGTCGGCCCCACATAATGCCACCCTAAAACAGCAAGGAACCTCCACCTTGCTGCACTCACCGGACAGTGTGTCTAATGCGTTAAACCTGACCAGGTTCCCTCCAAATATGTCTCCGACGATTGTCTGGTTGAAGGCATATGCGACACTTATCGGTGAAGAAAACGTGATGCCAATCCTAAGCGGTCCATTCGGCATTTTGTTTGGCCCATCTGTACCGCGCTGTATGGGTTCGTGATTGCAAAGATGGACCTCGCAATGGACGTCGGGAGTGACGTTGCGCATCATGCAGCCTATTGCGCACCTTTTGAGTCGTAACACGACGTCCTGTGACTGCAGGAAATGCATTATTCAACAAGGTGGCGTTGCTGACAAGTTTCCTCCGAGCCAAAATCCGTAGGTAGCGGTCATCCACTGCAGTAGTAGCCCTTGGGAGGCCTGAGCGAGGTATGTCATCTATAGTCCTGTCTCTCTGTATCTTCTCCATGTTTGACAACAGCGTTTTGGTTCCCTCCGGGAGACCTGGACAGTTCCCTCGTTGAAAGCCCTTCCCATCACAAAGTAACAACGCTGACGCGATCGAACAGTGGTATTGGCCGTCTAGGCACTGTTGAACTACATACAACACGAGCCGTGTACCTCCTTCCTGGTTTAATAATTGGAACTGATTGGCTGTTAGAACCCCTTTTGTCTAATAGGCGCTGCTCATGCACGGTTGTTTACATCCTTGAGTCGGTTTAGTGACATCTATGAACAGTGAAAGGGACTGTGTCTGTGATAAAATATCCATAGTCAACGTCTATCTTCAGGAGTTCAGGGAACAGGGATGATAGAAATTTTTTTTTTATGTTTTAAGAGAGGACAAGTTACTCTCTCACCTATTTTTCATCAATGGAAAATTATTAAAGGTTTTGTTACAAACTGACGCAACTTCAGCAAGCCTCTAAGAAGTTAATGACCTGAGCAGATGTTGATGGAGCCTGGTAGGGCACTAAAAGCATGAGTTTTTTTTATGGTTCTTAGCTTGTAGAAACGGCATGTTGGGCGTTGAAAGCAATTGGCAGGGAGCCCATCCCTCAGTATATCTCGCCAGACAGGCCCACAGCCATACAGGACAGACAGGGCAGCCCCTTGTCAAGACAGGTCTCCAGCAGATCAACGCTGAGCTACCTGCTGTGGCACCAGCGTAAGGCTGGGATGGGGGCAATGGACTGAAGGACTGCATCCACACAGAGGAGGTGTAAACCGTGCATTGTGTGGAAAAATTTCACCTGTTTTCATGTTCGCCGATAGTGCAAGTAGGCCAGTGAACCACTTCACCAGCCGCTTTGGTTGTATAAGAAAAATCCGCCGAGACACATTTGGAGACAGAATCTTTATTACATTTCATAGCTTGGACTAACAAGATCCAAGGCACAAGCAATTTAGTAATTTAGATAATGATCTTTAAGATTGTGTCTGTTTGCTTGTTGCCACAGGAAGCGACATGACTTTGGAGAAAATCGTCTTCCCCCTCCACGAAAACTTAAAAAAAGAGTAATTGTGGTTTATTTATTTATTAATTTTTTTTGCAGAGACGCAGGTTTCTTAACTCTTGCCCTGTTTCGACATGAGTTTGTGCTGTCACGTGGGAGGTGAGATTTAGCGCCTCTAGAGCCCTGTGATTGGCTCAAGACGGCGTGAAGGCAGTGTCGTTCGTGCACTTTGCGGGAAAACAGATTTTTTTTTTTGTGGAGAGGTGCGAGGCACTCGGGTGCGGGACTTCAGTCTGGGAAGCACTTCTGGTCGATGCTCTGGCATGTGTGGTTGGTGCTAGGGACCTGGCCTCAGACTGACTTCACTTGCGAATTGTTTGGACTGGGGGGTCTGTGGTGACTTTTTTACTGTACCGACAGTGTGACTTGAATCGTTTTGAACTATTTGCTTGCTACGAGCACACTTATTCGTTTTTCGTTTACTAGTCTCGACGCTTGGTATCCTTGTGTGCTCTGTCGTATAAGTGAGCTAAATTGGTCCTTGGTACGACCAGCGAATGAGTGTGTCACACACTGAAATCTAACGTGATTTCAGAGCTTCGGTAGAGAGTAAATTTCGATCCATCTGCCTGATCAGTAGACCGTGAGATTTTTGCAATTCTTTTGTGGCACGATCGATTCACAGGTGCTGCCTCACGTCTCACCCCACCGCACACATCTCGCCAGCTTTAAGTCACATTGCTGTACGAAGCAAACAGGTTAACATACTGCTGTTCCGGCACTGTCAGGGCATACAGATCTCAGTCTCCACTTGCTCTTAGCTGCACCTATGTGTGAAACTACAGTAGATGTGATCAATGAAAATCTGCTCAGCGTCAAATTAATTCAGATTGCGTTATCCACATTATTAGGGCCAGAGTACTTAACTCACTTCTGCCACCCAGGATCCTTGTCCATTGTAATTTTAAACCACCTGTTAGTTGTTTATGGTATTCAATCAATAACTTGAATGAGATTTTCATCTGCAGCGGAGTGTACGCTAATATGATTGGAAAGTAGGAGACGAGGTAGTGGTGGCAGTAAAGCTGTGAGGACGGCCACACCATGACACAAACCTAAACGGGAGACACCTGATAGATTTAACCACATCGAAGGTCTCAAATGGAAGAGAGAATTATAGATTGACCACGTCATAATACAAGAGAAGCACAGAGGGAAATCCAGAACATCTTTGGCTCGGATCACCACCTACTACAGATAAAGACACGTCTAATCCCTTAGAGGAAAAAACAGAAGAACATTGTACCAGACCCAGAATATCTAATGCTCAACTAAGAAGAGAAAACACTGGAGAAAATTAAGATAGGAACAACGAAAAACTGGGAACAGCTACCAGTAAAGCTTCAAGAAGCCAAGAAATTAGCAGTAGCACCGAGAACCAGGAAACACCGCTGGTGGATCCACACATGTGACCTAGCAATCGAAAGACCAAACAACACATGGAAGAAATTCAATAGCAACAAGATACCAGAAAACTGGCAAGAATTTCTCAAAACACAGAAAGAGACTAGTAAAATTACACGTAAAGGGAAACGAAACTACGACAAACAGAACTAGAAGAGACAGAAGCAGACTTCACAAGGAACAACACGAGGAATTTCTACAGGACGTTCAGAGAAAACATGATGAAATACCAAGCACCGAACCTCTGCCTCAGGAGACCGGACGGCACACTGGAGATCAATACTAAGATCAACTGTAACCAACTAACGTAGTACTTCGAGAATCTTCTAAACGCAGAATGACCAGCAGACAAACTGGACCCAGAGGAACCCGCACCAAACCCAGATATCCAACCGCCATTGATAGAAGAGGTAAGAGAAATCATCAGGAACCTCAAAAACAATAAAGCACCAGGAGAGGATGGAGTCATCGTTGGATTCCGGAAGCTACAAGAGCCGGATCTCACAGACACATACACAACATCATGAAACAGATATGGGAAACAGAAGAGATACCGAAAGAAAGGCGCACAGCACTGATACACCCTCTACACAAGAAAGGGAATAAGTCGGACCCAAACAGCTATAGGGGCACCTCACTGTTACCTGTCACATATAAGACACTTTCGAAACCACTGCTAAAGAGATTAGAGGAGCAAACAGACCACCTGAATGGTGAATACTAGGCCGGGTTACGTAAACATAGGTCTTGTGCTGAACTGATAATGGAACCATAAGATGATACTGCAACACAGACAGAGCATAACCATCACCTTCGTCGACTTCAAGAAGGCGTAGGACCCAATAGACAGAGAAACCCTCTTTAAAATCCTGGAAGAATACAGAGTAGATAGGGAGTCACTAACCGTAATTCAGTAAACACTAACAAACACGACATCTAAAGTGAAGTTCTGTAGAGAGCTCTCAGAGCAATTCGGAATCAGAACAGGAGTCAGGCAGGACGAAGACCTTTCACCATTGCTGTTCAACATAGTACTGGAGAAAATAGTGAAGGAATGGGAAAAGACACAGAAAGGAGTCCTGTTAGGAAAAGTAAGAGCCAAGTGCCTAGCATCCACAGACGATTTAGTCATCGTAACGGTACAAGAAACAGAAACAATAAGAGCCATAGAGGAACTAAACGAAATCACAGCCAAGACCGGACTACAGATATTATACGAGAAAACACAGTTCATGAGCACCCAAAAACACATCACTATACACAAAATTTGGGACAACACACAGAACAGAAAATTTCCAGTACCTAGGGGAAAGAAGACAGATTATAGACAGAAGTTAGGAATCTAATGGAGAGAGAAGAGCGACGCTGCAGAAGACCTACAAACTGACTTAGAATCAGTACAATAAGAAAGCTATCTCACGAAAGGCCAAGCTACAACACTACGAGAAGGTGGTGCTACCAGAAGCACTATACGCAGACGAGACCGCAGTAGTACAAGGACAGACACGAATCATACAGATAGAGAAGACGGAACGAAAAATGCTCGGGAAAATGTTCGGGGCGACGCGAAAAGACGGGGTACGGATAAAGAGGTGAGCTGAAGAACTAAACGAACCAACAGAGAAAATAACAGACCGAATCAGGAAACGAAGACTACAGTTTTACGGAAACCTCAGCAGAATGTCACCACATAGGATAACGAGACAAATCTTGGAGTGGATTAACACAAGGAAAAACAACAAATGGATGAATGAAGTAAGAAATGACATGGAACAATTCTACCTCGCACAGGAAACAATACAAAACAAAACACTCCTTAGGAACCTGATCAGAAGAAACAAACTACAAGAGACACCACACAACAACTGGACACAATGGACCGTACAGAGACGACAAGAACACAGCCAGAAGATGAAGGAATATTGGGCGAACAGGAAAAGAGAGAAGCCGATGAGAACACAGAACCTGAGGTGGGCCTCTTGCTCTCCTTGTCACCGTCAGTGTAATAGTTTACACAACATTAAACTTAAGTGAGTAGTCGCCATGATCACTGTTTCATTAACAAGGACAACGAGGCAAGTGCCATAACCAATTTCTCAAAAATTTCACTCAGTAGAAACGTAGTCAAAACCAGTAAAAACATGCATCTGCTTATCCATATATAATCTATCGTTGCAGAGAAAACTATGGTCAAAGTTTTAGATATAGTTGTATGCCATTTAGTGCACGATAACCTCAGCCAAACTGACGGCGCAATGCACTGCGATTTCTGACTTTTGCCCCCGTTTTCGAACACTATTGTTGTTTTCATTTGTGTTACTTTATTTAATTATTTTTCATTTATCTACCCATGTCTATAGACGGTAACTACACGAACGTTTCTTATCAAGTAAAGGGGTACAAGGAGGTTATAGTAATTGTAAAATTAGAACTGGGTTTCACAATAAGTATCACACAATTACTTCATAATATATGTGGGTATCATATTTTCAGGGGTTGCAAACCTTTAAACTTTAATATTCGTATATTTCATTCATAGACCAATACTCATATTAATTCTTATCTTTTATTTTTATGTTTATTGTTCAGGAAGATTTGGTGCATTCTTTTGGATGATATCGATCGTAAAAACATTCGACAGAAAGTCGAAACATCACGAGCATTGCATGAAAACAGGTTTGCCGCAGTGACATTTCCTCACGTGAATCTCACTTCGCAAAGAAATGTCTCTAACGTTGCTGAAGATTTCACTCGTTGACAACAGTTCAGCAGCAAACCGTCCATAACGGATCACTTTACCGAAAACTGGCGCTTTGAGTTTATTACTAATCAAGATACACTACAGGGATTCCGCCAAAAATAATTTCAAATACTTTTCTTCATTTTGTGCCGTGGGCGCAAGTTTTCTGGTAATGCACCGGCGATCGGTCGATCGAGTGTCGTTCCCTGAGTTTGGTCTACCGATTTTCCGAGTCCAGGAGGCCGTGAGCTGCCAAAAACGTGGATATAAGGCTCACACAGTGTGAGTGGAGTGGATGCATCTTTCCGGGATGACATACGGGAGATCCTCCAGGTCATTTCTCTGTTCACGCGGCCCCACATTAGGGCTGTCATTCGTGAAGCAGCTCAAACGATCGGTCGTTTGGAGGACGGGCTCACTAAGGTCATCGCTCTTGTCGAAGGGCTCAGACAGATTTTGTTATAAAGGCGAATCTCCCACCACACAACCATCAGCCCCCTAGGAATCTAGTTGTCTGTATTTTTAATGCTAATGGCCTTAAAGGTGTGAAGACTGAACTGAACACTTTCCTCTACGACCATCTCGTGGACATTTTACTTGTCTCAGAAACCTACCTGAAGCCGCCGACAATTTTCGTCTCCGCAACATAGTTTGCTGTCTCACTGACCGACTCCATTGCCGAGGTGGGGGCACGGCAGTGTTTCTGCATAGCTCACTCGTCCACAATCACGAGGTTTCCAACCACTCGAACATATAGAGGCTACAGCAGTCACTGTTTCTACCCGCCTTTTTTATTTAACTTTTGCTGCTAGGTATTTGAACCACAACCAACCACTTCTTGAATCTGATCTCCATACCTTGACGTTATTTGACAAACCCATTGTTGGGGCAGATCTCAATGCCAAGCATCCGGCTTGGAATCCTCGCGTTGCTAATCCCAAGGGCAGCCTCCGCCTTGACCTAGAAGGCCTTCTGGCGCTGTCGGTCTCTGGCCCCTAACTCCCACCCAAACACAAATCCGCTCTGACTGCCAGCCGCACGTTATGCATGTGGCCATTTTCTAGAACACTGTGGTGCAGTTTTCGTTGGAAACACTCCATGAACTGGTCTCTGACCACGACCCCGTGCTCCTGCACGTTACCGACGTCGCTCTGTCTTTAGACGTCCTTTCTACCTTGACTATCATGGATTGGGACAAGTTTTCGAGGATCCTTAATAACACCACTCGGTAACATCTCCACCGATCAACGACTGCCAATCTGGTTAGTGCTATTGATTACCTAATCACAAAAATCCAAAAGGCGATGAGTGCCTCATTTTCCATTGTCCAAGGGCTATAACCCCACTCAATGACTTGCCTGCCCTCTTGTGAGGACTCAAAGTCCTGAAGAACCGCTACCGAAGGCGGTGGAAGCAGTTTCGTGATCCTCGGGATAAGCATCTCCACCGTTAATTCTGCCACCGGCTCGCCGATTGGAAAACGGAACAATCGGAGGACAGGATGTCCGCCTTCCTCCTCCAACATAAATCTGAATTGGCTTCTGTCCGAGTCCTGCAGCACTCCACAGTGAAAACCAACCATCCCCTCCGCATAGTGGATGGCTTAACTTATGATGCTCTCCCCTCCGCTCTCTCTGGCAGATGAGTTTGGGGCCCAAAACCAATTGCTCATCCAGGACCTCAAGCCTGATGGACTCTAAGATGAACACGATATTCTAGCGGCCATTGCCGCCTTCAGACACATACCACCTGCCCCTCACCTTACGTCCCCAGCGGAAATCCAACGGATCCTCCGGCGGAAGCGTGGGCAGTCGACTCGCACTTTGAATGGCATCTTAAACGAACACCTCCGCCAGCTCCCACGCAAGCCTCTCGTCTGATTTATCAGCACCTTGATTGACTGTCTCACAATTGGCGTTTTTCCATCACAGTGGAAGCAGGACGAAATGATTGCCATCCCCAAACCCTTGAAGGATCCAACGGTCCCTGCTAACAACAGGCCTATAAGCCTTCTGAATGCCATTGTCAAGGTTCTAGAATCTTTGATTCTCCACGGAATCTCACAGCCTCTGGCGCAGACTAGGACAATCTGTCCAGAACAGTTTTTTTTTCGCTTCCCACCTGTCGACCGCACTCCAAGTTCTTAGAGTCACAGAACATGTCAGCAAGGGCTTTTACTTCACCATGCCGACGCTAGCGTTTTTCCTGAACCTGCAAAACGCATATGACAAGATCCGGCAGGAAAATCTTGTGTAAAAATTGCTGACACAGACGATCATCGCCGACATCTGTGTGGATATCGTAGATAATTTCCTTCACCATAGGACTTTCTTGGTTACTCAGCAAGGTCAACGCTACAGCTTACGTCACATGTCGATGGGCGATATGTTGTCTCCAATCGTTTTTAATATCTATGTTAACAATATGCCAGTCCTCCCACACTGTCATTTGGCGCTTATACCACTGGCCGCAACACAGGAAAGTTGCTCGCCTCCAGAGGGAAGTGGTTGCGACACTGACCTGGTGTCGTTCCAACAAGATTATCCTCAATGCCGCCAAAGCTACGGAAGTCTACTTCAGTAAACGGCGCCCCATCGTCCGCCACAACATCACTATTGCAGGCATCCAGGTCCCTTGTTCCCCAGATATCAAGTAATAGGTGTCCATATTGATAAAAAAACGACTATTCCATCGCCATGCAGAGTATGTAACCCAAAAAGGACTCAAGCCGATAAAAGCGTTGTACTCAATGTTCACTAGCAGGAACTGGACCTCGACACCGAGCTCTGGCTGTACCTGTTGGTTTTCCACCCCTCACGAAGCTATCGCTCTACTGCTACGATTAGTACCTCCAGGATGCATACTCTCCAGCGCCTGCAGAATAAGGTGCTTCACCGGAGCCTTCATGTCCCTCCCCTCACGAGGGTAGTTACTCTCCACGAGGAAACGGACATGGCCACTCTCAAGACGTCCAAGAGAGAAAAGGCAAGGCGTCTCTATGCCAAAGTAGAAGCCCTACACGACACAGTCGCTGGCCTACAAAACATTGGCACAATGTCTCCCCCGGCACTGACACCGGCACACTGTTCCTCTCACCATCATTGAGCACTCCTATTCTGACCATGGCTAACAATATCACTGTTACGGTCACTAATGAAGCGTTAGTGTTGACTTGATCATTCTATGGGTATCGACCATCATCAACCACCACTGTCGGTACGTAATGTAGTTCGCAGTTAGTTAATATTTGCATACAACCTGAACTTCCACCCTCAGAGTGTGATATGGACTTTAAGTCCCCACCATCACACCTTCATCATTCACTCCAGTGATGTCTTTGGAACGACATCATTGTCGAATCGAGCAGATTTACTGTCCACCAAAACAGTCTACCGGTGAAGCTGTATTTCAACCTCCCACAAATAATAACAATAATAATAATAATAAACCCTGTGGAGGCCCGGGAAAAAAATAGGCCTCCGGTATGTTCTGCCAGTGGTAAAAGACGACGAAAAGAACTAACCACTAATAGGGCTAACTCCCCTTTTAGTGTGATTAGTTGGTTCAGGACAGAACTAGTGAAGCCTCGGGCAAGCGCTGTCATGGTTGGGGACGACGCTTGAACCCTATGCCCGTCCACAATGGTAACGACACTCCTCGTTACAAGGAAAATGATTTAAATCCAAATAGAGGTGTTTTGCAGGATATGCTTCCTGCAACCACTCTAGAAGGAAAACAAAGACAGAGAATGAGATGGTCAAGTGAAGTTAACCGACACCTCATGTTCTGTTATTACCAAGCAACAAACTTACGAACTAACATAATTGGATACAGATCACAAGTATACACAACGTTTATTACCAGATACCCAGAATTAAAATTTTTAACAGAACAACGACTAGCTCATCAGATCCATGTAATAATAAAAAAAAGCAGGATACACCAGTCAGAATTAGAAAACATCAAACAACAAGTACAACAAATACTGGAACAAAATAATGTGCAATCACAAGAAGAAGAAGAAAATACAGCAATGGACTCAAACATCCCAGAGCAAACAAACAAAGAACAACACACGTCAATTAAACAATCAGAGGAAAACAAAATCTTAAGACAGCCACCAGAACAAACACAAATAGAATACAATGTGACACACATGTTAGATATAGAAGAAAAATTTCAGCTGACGTATATACAAGGTGTTTCAAAAATGACCGGTATATTTGAAACGGCAATAAAAACTAAACGAGCAGCGATAGAAATACACCGTTTGTTGCAACATGCTTGGGACAACAGTACATTTTCAGGCAGACAAACTTTCGAAATTACAGTAGTTACAATTTTCAACAACAGATGGCGCTGTGGTCTGGGAAACTCTATAGTACGATATTTTCCACATATCCATCATGCGTAGCAATAATATGGCGTAGTCTCTGAATGAAATTACCCGAAACCTTTGACAACGTGTCTGGCGGAATGGCTTCACATGCAGATGAGATGTACTGCTTCAGCTGTTCAATTGTTTCTGGATTCTGGCGGTACACCTGGTCTTTCAAGTGTCCCCACAGAAAGAAGTCACAGGGGTTCATGTCTGGCTAATAGGGAGGCCAATCCACGTCGCCTCCTGTATGTTTCGGATAGCCCAAAGCAATCACACGATCATCGAAATATTCATTCAGGAAATTAAAGACGTCGGCCGTGCGATGTGGCCGGGCACCATCTTGCATAAACCACGAGATGTTCGCAGTGTCGTCTAAGGCAGTTTGTACCGCCACAAATTCACGAAGAATGTCCAGATAGCGTGATGCAGTAATCGTTTCGGATCTGAAAAATGGGCCAATGATTCCTTTGGAAGAAATGGCGGCCCAGACCAGTACTTTTTGAGGATGCAGGGACGATGGGACTGCAACATGGGGCTTTTCGGTTCCCCATATGCGCCAGTTCTGTTTATTGACGAAGCCGTCCAGGTAAAAATAAGCTTCGTCAGTAAACCAAATGCTGCCCACATGCATATCGCCGTCATCAGTCCTGTGCACTATATCGTTAGCGAATGTCTCTCGTGCAGCAATGGTAGCGGCGCTTAGGGGTTGCCGCGTTTGAATTTTGTATGGATAGAGGTGTAAACTCTGGCGCATGGGACGATACGTGGACGTTGGCGTCATTTGGACTGCAGCTGCAACACGGCGAACGGAAACCCGAGGCCGCTGTTGGATCACCTGCTGCACTAGCTACGCGTTGCCCTCTGTGGTTGCCGTACGCGGTCGCCCTACCTTTCCAGCACGTTCATCCGTCACGTTCCCAGTCCGTTGAAATTTTTCAAACAGATCCTTTATTGTATCGCTTTTTGGTCCTTTGGTTACATTAAACCTCCGTTGAAAACTTCGTCTTGTTGCAACAACACTGTGTTCTAGGCGGTGGAATTCCAACACCAGAAAAATCCTCTGTTCTAAGGAATAAACCATGTTGTCTACAGCACACTTGCACGTTGTGAACAGCACACGCTTACAGCAGAAAGACGACGTACAGAATGGCGCACCCACAGACTGCACTGTCTTTTATATCTTCCACATCACTTGCAGCGCCATCTGTTGTTGAAAATTGTAACTACTGTAATTTCGAAAGTTTGTCTGCCTGAAAATGTACTGTTGTCCCAAGCATATTGCAACAAACGGTGTATTTCTATCGCTGCTCGTTTAGTTTTTATTGCCGTTTCAAATATACCGGTCATTTTTGAAACACCCTGTAGAATACAAAGATACAAATACAGACAGTAGACCATTCTTGCATAGACCACCAAATAACCCACAAGTTGAAACAACAATAACAACTATCAACACAATCATACACAACAAAATAAATGAAAATACAACTATGGAAGAGTTACAACTACTGGTTTATATAGGAACACTCATTACACTAAATATACACACTAGGCAGAGATCAGAACCAACCAAAACACAGAAGAAACCCACAAAACCAGCATGGCAACACAGGCTACAGATCAGAATAGAAAAACTGAGAAAAGACATCGGACAGCTAACACAATTTATAGGAAATGAAATATCAGACAAAAAAAGGTTAGGTAAAATCTCACAACAAGAAGCGATAGAGTAATTAGATGAAAAGAAGCAGAAATTACGAGCATTGGCCAAACGACCTAGAAGATACAAAAAAAGTGAAAATAGAAGGAAACAAAACCAAACATTCAACACAAAGCAAAAGAAATTTTACCAGACAATAGATAACACACACATTAAAATAGACAATCCACCAAACATAACAGACATGGAACACTTCTGGAGCAACATGTGGTCAAACCTGGTACAACATAACAGACATGAACGGTGGATACAAGCAGAAACAGACACATACAAGATGATACCACAAATGCATGAAGTGATAATTTTGCAACATGAAGTCACTTGAGCAGTTAATTATACACACAATTGGAAAGCCCCTGGAAAAGATACAATAGCACATTTCTGGCTAAAGAAGTTCACCTCAACACATTCACATCTAACTAAATTATTCACAGTTACACTGCAGACCCATAAACAGTCCCTGATACACTTACACACGGAATAACTTATCTGAAACCTAAAGATCAAGCAGACACAGCAAACCCAGCAAAATATCGCCCCACAACATGCCTATCAACAATATACAAAATATTAGCTTCAGGCATTACACAGAAATTAATGACACATACAACACAGAACAAAATTATAAATGAAGAACAAAAAGGCTGTTGCAAAGCAGCACAAGGATGTAAAGAGCAACTGATAATAGATGCAGAGGTGACATATCAAGCTAAAACTAAACAAAGGTCGCTACACTACGCATACATTGATTACCAAAAAGCTTTTGATAGTGTACCCCACTCATGGTTACTACAAATATTGGAAATATACAAAGTAGATCTTAAATTGATACAGTTCCTAAACAGAGTAATGCAAAATTGAAAAACCACACTTAATATCAAAACAAATTCAAATAATATCACATCATAGCCAATAGAGATTAAGCGTGGAATATACGAAGGAAACTCATTAAGTCCTTTCTGGTCCTGCCTTGCTCTGAACCCACTATCCAACATGCTAAATGATACAAATTATGGATATAATGTTACTAGAACATACCAACACAAAATCACACATTTGCTATACATGGATGATCTAGAACTACTGGCAGCAACAACTCAGGCAATTACTAACGATAACAGAAGTATTCAGCAATGATATAAATATGGCTTTTGGAACAGACAAATGTAAGAAAAATAGCATAGTCAATGTAAAACACACTAAACAAGAAGATTAAATATTAGATAAGCACAGAGACTGCATAGAAGCGATGGAAAAAACAGATGCCTATAAATATCTAGGATACAGACAAAAAATTGGAATAGATAATACAAACATTAAAGAAGAACTAAAATAAAAATATAGACAAAGACTAACAAATATACTGAAAACAGAACTGACAGCAAGAAACAAGACAAAAGCTATAAATACTTATGCTAGACAAATATTGACCTCTCATTTGGAGTAGTGAAATGGAGTAACACAGACCTGGAAGCCCTTAATACACTTACACGATCACAATGCCACAAATATAGAATACATCACATACATTCAGCAACAGAAAGATTCACATTAAGCAGAAAGGAAGGGGTTTCATCGACCTGAAAAACCTACATTATGGACAGGTAGACAATTTAAGAAAATTCTTTATAGAATGAGCAGAAACTAGCAAAATACACAAAGCAATCACTCACATAAATACATCGGCTACACCACTGCAATTTCATAACCACTTCTACAACCCTTTAGATCACATAATATCAACAGATATGAAGAAAGTAAACTGGAAAAAGAAAACACTACATGGTAAGTACCCGTATCATCTAACACAGCCACACATCGACCAAGACGCATCCAACACATGGGTAAGAAAAGGCAATATATACAGTGAGACAGAAGGATTCATGATTGCAGTACAGGATCATACAATAAACACCAGACATTACAGCAAGCACATTATTAAAGATTCCAATACCACAACAGATGAATGCAGACTATGCAAACAACAAATATAAACAGTAGATCACATCAGAAGCGGATGCACAGTACTAGTAAATACAGAATACACCACAAAATATGACAACATAGCAAAAATAATACATCAACAACTTGCCATATAACATAAACTAATAAAACAACACGTTCCCACATACAAGTATGCACCACAAAATGTACTGGAGAATGATGAATACAAATTATACTGGAACAGAGCCATTATAACAGATAAAACAACACCTCATAACAAACCTGACGTCATACTCACCAATAAAAAGAAGAAATTAACACAACTAATCGAAATATCCATACCCAATACAACAAATATACAGAAGATAACAGGAGAATTGAAAAATACATCCAACTGGCTGAGGAAGTCAAAGACATGTGGCATCAGGATAAAGTTGACATTATACCAATTATACTATCAACTACAGGAGTCACACCACACAATATCCACCAGTACATCAACGCAATACAGCTACATCCAAATGTATATAGACAACTACAGAAATCTGTAATTATTGATACATGTTCAATTACCCGAAAGTTCCTAAATGCAATGTAACATATACCCTACAGTTAAAAGGAAGTTACGCTTGATCAAGGTCAGCGTCACTTTCCATTTTTAACCAGACATAACTTCTGAGAAAGGAAAGAAATAGTAATAATAATAATAATGATTAAAAAAAAAAGAGTGGAGTTGGGTGTACGGCTGGGGAAGTGTGGAGGCACGTTGTAGCGTGCTGGGCAGAGCAAGTCGCTGCTGGTGTCGGCCAAACAAGGTCGTAAGGAGGCGGCAGTGCTGAATAGGCAGTTGTCCTGCCGCGACAGTCACATTGGACAGCCGTTTGAAACTGCACAGACTACGCCTCGCCGTTAATTTGCCTATCGCTTTACAGACTGGACCTTCTGGTGACCATCCCAGCGTCTGGTCATTAAGCAGATTTTGATATTTCTGTCGAAGAGGTATTCTGGTTGAGTTGTGTTCGTCTGGCTGTAACTTACACTGAGTGCATTTAGGTCGTTGGTCGTACCTGTTAAATTGTCACAAATCTACTTAACATTTATAAAGGGTGATACGAATTAATATGTCGGCCGACCAAGCACGTTGTAATCTCATCCGATGAGCGTTTAGAGCTGTATTTTGTAATTACTGTGGTACAGAAATTTTATGTGAACCGCTAAAGCTTAAAATTGATTTGTTATCTTGTGGCGATGCTACTTCGAAACTGTGTGGGCTGGTTTATGTCAGTATCAGATCACACATAATTCTTTTCACCGTGTGAAATCGGATTTGTATACAGTACTATTTAAATTTAATATTCTGTCTATTTCTGTAGTAGGCAAACTATATTATACTGTGCAATGGTGCGTGCCTCACACCATTGTTTCTGACTACCTATATCTGTGTCCTTTAGTCAAGGTTGTGGTACGGACTATGATCAAACAAGGTAACGGGTTAGAGTTGTTAAGTTTCTGTACTTTAAACAAAGCCTGACACGTTGGACATTTTGGTGTTAAATTGTTCCTTTTTATTTTACAAATGCGTTCCATTATACTTTCCATAGTCCGGTAATTGACTACCTAACTTGCGTGAAACCGAGAGAGTGTAAAAGTTAGTTACACAGCATGGTAGCCCCTGGGACAAAAAGTATATTTGTAGGTCCACTATCTTAATCTCTGTATCAGCAAACAGTTTCGTTGTGGTCTGGCCGCAAAATCAGTTACTAGTGACATTTGGCGCCTTTTGATGTGCCCATTTGGTATGTTTTGGTGGAGCCTTCCACTGGTTAAGCACCTGACTATGTTAAATAATAGACTGAGTCATTAACTGTCCAGTGAGAATTGAGTTTCTTCTCATGATTTTGGGTACTGAATTGTAACTTGAAAGTGTCTCATGGGCTGAGCGGTGAAATATTTAAGTGATTTCAGATTCTTTGAATAATCGTCTTGCCTAAGTTATCTGAGAAACCTAATGAGCAATAGGCGCTTGTTGTGAGCTGTTAGGCCTGAAGCAGCTGTTGCTCTCAAAAATTACCTCTCCATATTATTAAGTCTCCATATTATTCATTAAGAAATTTTGATTTTGTTGTTTATTCAACAACTATTTTGCTCTTGGTACTATGCTAAGGCTTTCTTTCATTATAAGCCCGATGTAAATTTTGGAGCAGTTGTCAAGTGTGTATCTCTGAATCCTTTCAAATTTTCTATGCTTTGATAATTTCACTTAATGATTCTTTCATTTATTTGCCAAATTATTTCATCCCATTTGAATTTAATTGGATGTTTGTCTTTATGTAAAGTTTCAAGCAGGCGCTAGCGTTTATCTCTGAGGTCTGAGTAATCTTGATGACCTCAAAGTAATAAGCACAGTTAAATATTACTAAGCTTTGATTGGATGCGAGTTAAGTGTCACGCAAAATTGTTTAATCATGGACCTTTGTAATTTTTGGAATATTGAGTTTGTGTACTAAATTATTATTGTGTACTATATTGTTTCGTTTGGGCACCAGCACGTAAGCGCTACACTCTTAACTTCCTGCAGCCTCACATTTTTTTTTTTTAATTGGTTCACCATACGTACGATTACCAGACGAATAATGGCAACGTTATATCGACATACATTGGAAAACATTCGTGCAGTGATCTCCTACGGGCATGGCTAAACAAATAAAAAAAAGGAATAATGGAGTTTCCAACACAACGTGCAGATGCTGGATGCCTCTGCAACACAACTTCGTCTGAAAAATTAAGCCCCTAGAAGATACGTAAAATACTTCGAAAACTTAGACCGTCGAGTTTCTCAGAAACGGTCAAGTAGCTACGAAGATATATAAAATACTTCGGAAACTTAGACCGTTGTGTTTCTCAGAAATGGTCAAGTAGCTACGAGTAAACCGAGACGTGTGTTCGCTTATTTTGACTCCTCTTCCACTGAGCGAAGTTTCTGAGAAATCTGGTTATGGCAATGCGTTTTCCTCGCAAGCATACGACTGAGAACTCAGGCCTGGAGCCTATAGCTATGAACGTATGCAAATAAGGGGAATCCTGTTTCTTAAGGCCACTTCTGCCTGCATTTAGGAAGTGAGTCTTTCTATTCTGCTTTTGTTTTCTTATTGGGGAATCTGTCTCTTTTTTATTCTGTCGCTCATTTTCCTTTCATTTTCAGGCTGTCGGATTTGTTGCTGACAGCATTTAAGGTCAGCCAATGAATGAGCGCCATTCACTGCCTGGAATGATACTGATAAAGGATGTCAAATTAAAGACCTTACAGCTGTCAAATTTCAACGTTATTTAGTTGGCAACCAGTTTCAGCATTTTACTACGCCATCTTCAGGCCTTGCTGCAGTGATCACTTCAACCGAGACGGCAGGTGATGGTTGAAGTGATCACTGTAGCAAGGCCCGAAAATGGCGTAGTAAAACGCCGAAACTGGTTGCCAAATAAATAATTTTGAAATTTGACAGCTGGAAGATATTTAATTTGACATTCTCTATCGAACAGCCGAGTCCCGAATCATCTCTAAAGAGATGGATATACAGAGACTTGATACTGATCAAGCAGCAAGCCCATCCACTTAGTGAGACCGTGCCACAATCAAGGGAAGCGTATCGTTTGTCAAATGTAGCTAGAAATTTCTAAAATTTCTTGAAATTTTACAGACCCTTTGGATTTAATACCACTTTAATCTCCAACAGTTATACGTGATATTCGGAAACTGATATCTAGCGAGCTATAGTTTGACGTTGTCACTAAGAATCTCGAAAAGGTCTTGAAAGTGTTTGACCGATTTACTCGGTGCTTTAATAAACCATTCACAGTCACAGGCTTTGATTAATATTGTTACCAAACATTTCGAAAAGTACTTGGCCGATTTACTTTAGATTTCTCATTATCTGTTATAAACGACTGTGGAAAAGGAAATACACCCCGATTTCAGGCCACAAGTGGCCAATAGGGACCATTCGACCGTCGTTTCATCCCTAGCTGAGGATGCAGATAGGAGGGGCGTGTGGTTAGCACATCGATCTCCCGGTCTTTATGATGGTTTTCTTTGACAGGAACCACTACCATTCTGTCGAATAGCTCCTCAATTGGCATTTCGAGGCTGAGTGCGCCCCAAAAAATGGAAACAGCTCATGGCGGCCCGGATGGTCACTCATTCAAGTGCCGGCCACGCCCGACAACGCTTAAGTTCGGTATATGACGCGAACCTGTGTACCCACTGCGGCAAGGCCGTTGCCCACGGAATCGGAAATAGCGCATTGAAAGTTCTCGGTTTCGTTTTCTTTCCTGCAGTCAGTTTTAACTTCACTATCAGGGCATTTAATTGAGTAGACAAATAATTTCTTCCACCGAATTCTTTCTCCCTACATGTCATTTTAAACAAAGACTGCATACACATCAATCTACTGTGTTGTTTACTTCATTGCAGTCAGTCTTAAGACAAAAGAGGGATGTTATTTTTATGGGTTGTCGACCTATGATTAGAATATTACTGTGGAATTTAAATCGTGGGAATCTCTGCAGTCCTACCCATTTCCAGATTAAAACTAGGAGAGATACTGTCATTGATGCTACTATTCTCACAGATACGACAGCTAGAGAGGTCTCTCTGGCACCCATTATATAAGCCATCGCAACCGTTTTACCCATTTATTTCAAGTGACTTCATTTCTCAACCAATGTGTCATCCGCAACAACAATAAGAAAGGCTCAGAATCAGAATGAGAGATGTTGGTGGTGGTGGGGGGGAGAGGGCAGGGGTGATAAAGGACATAGGGAGGGTTGGTTCAAATTGCTCTAAGCGCTATAAGCCTTGAGGTCATCAGGCCGCTAGACTCAGAACTACATAAACCTAACTAACCTAAGGACATCACACACATCCATGCCCGAGGCAGGATTCAAACCTGCGACCGTAGCAGCTGCGTAGTTCTGAATTGAAGCGCCTAGAACCGCTCGGCCACAACGGCCGGCCAGAGGGAGGGGGAAGAAGGAAATTGGCAGAGTGAGGGGTGAGGAGCAAATGGAGAGACACTTGGGGATGAGGAGGAGATGGAGATAGGGGGAGGAGGATGAAATGGACAGAGATGGGAAGAGGAGGCGGATAGAGAGAGGGAGGCAGAGAAGGAAATTAGGATATATACACAATTCCTATACGTATTTAGCAATTGCAAAAAAATTGCTGGGTTCTCTAGGTAAAAATATAAATACTACTAAAAGGCCGAAGCTGTCATGACCCCCCCAACCCCTCCCATCGAAACGCGTCTGGATCCAAGGCGGAGAAGGCTCGTTAAGACGGCGTCCCTATTTGAACGGTTAATATGGACGCATATTACCGGGACAGCGCTCATTTATCCGCGCTCACGTCCGTGCTGATGACACCGATTGTGCATGCCGCTATTGTGACGGCCGCCATTGTCCGCCGCCGTCTCGGTGCTGTGTTGTGGCGCCAGCTGCCTGCCGGCCTGTCTGGACCTCAAACTGCTGCGTCACGGTCGCCCTCGATCCGTGCCGTCCACAGGGCACTTTGTGTCTCTCGTCTGACTGCTGCGGTGATACACAGGGTGAGGCAGAACCCTCAGCACGCAAGTTTCGGAGTTTGTTAAGGTCTGAAAAAATCTAAGTGACTGGGCATTGTCACATTCCTCTTCAACGTCTCCAAAACTGGCGGTTTTAACACCGCTGCTGGGGTAATCCTCATGAGTCTTCAGGTGGCACTGAAGACGCTCCTATTATATAGGTAGATATGTCAAGTTTTTCAGAAATTTGAAGAATATGACGCAGTCTAATTAACCAAAAGCTTTTTCCTTCTACATCTACAAACATACTCCACAAATCACTGTACCATGTCTAGTGGAGGGTATCATGTACCACTACTGGTCGTTTCCTTTTCTGTTCCACTCGCAAACTGAGCGAGGAAAAAACGATATTCTATACACGTCCCTACAAGCTTTAATTTCTCTTATCTTCATCATCGTGGACCTTACGCGCCACTCACGTTAGCTGCACTAGAATCGTTCTGTAGTCAGATTCAAATGCCGGTCCCTTAAATTTCTTCAGCAATGTTTCTTGAAAAGAAAGTCTCCTTCCGCTCAGGGATTCCAATTTGAGTTCCCGAAGCATATCCGTAATACTTGGCGTCCTTCGAATTTACCGATAACAAATGTAGCAGCCCCCTTCTCAATTGCTTCCATGTCTTTCTCTAATCTGACCTGATGGTGATCCCAAACACTCGAGCAGTACTTAAGAATGGGTCACGTTAGTGCCCTGTATGTGGTCTCTTCTACAGATGAACCACAATTTCTAGAAGTCGATCTTCCCTTTGCTTACTACAATCCTTACACGCTCGTTACATTTTGTCTCCCTGCAACGTTACAGCCAAATATTTGATCGTCGCCACTGTGGCAAGCGTCACACTACTAATGCTGTATTCGAACACTACGTTTTTTTCCCCTACTCTCCTGTATTAACTTACAATTTTTCTTGTATACTGCTATAGTCGCTCAACGATGACACCTTCACGTACATCAGTGTCATCAGCAAAGAGCAGTGGACTACTTGCTCATCCTGTCCGCCAGATCTTTTATGTGTATAGACGGTAAGTGAGGCGCTTTCACACTTCTCTGGGACACTCTTGACAATACGTTGTCACTGATGAACACTGGCCGTCGAGGAAAACGTACTGGCTTCTGTCGTATGAGTTGGTAGTGTCTGTTCTTTCGGACATCACGCATTTGTATTAGTCATTCGCCTCGATGTGCAATGAATCCATAACTTTCAGGACGAATGCACATTTACATCCGACCTCTTGCGGGTGTCTTAAATTAGCGAGCAGGAAAGACTGGACAGGCACTGAGGACAGGTGGCGCTGGTTGGGAATGTGAGTCGGCCGGGGCACGTACTGAGGTGGTCCACGCATTTGCGATAAACAGTGTCCGGATGGCACAGTGTTATCGCAATTGCCTAGTAAGTAGGAGAACCCTGGTCTGAGTCCACATTTTCGCTAGTCGACGCTCATTCCGGATAAAGTTTCGAAGCAGCTGATATCATTTCCGTTCCTTTACTTTACTTTCTACCTTCAATTTTACGTAGTACTGGGATCTGTTACTTAAGAAGTCCTCGAGTCACATATTTTCAACCTATTCCGTGTGCTCGTTAACAGTCCGCAGTGGACACAGTCTCAAACGATTTTCGGAAATCTAGGAATATGGCATCTACCTGTTGCCCATCCATCATCCATTGCTCGCAGTATGTCATGTGGAAAGAAAAGCAAGCTCAGTTTTGTACGAGTGATGCTCTCTAAAACCGCACTGGTTCCTGGATAGAACCTTCGTTAATTTATTATATTCGACTTGAAAATATGTTCAAGAATTCTGCAGCAAACCGATGTTAAGGATACTGATCGGCTGTTTTGTCAATCCGTTCTTTTTACCGTCTTACATACACCAACGCTTTTTTCTAATCGCGTGGGACTTTGCTCTGGGCGAGTGATTAGCGATAAATGAAAACAAAGTGAAGGCCCAATGCCTTAGAATGCTCTTTTTAAAACCAAATAGGGATGCTATCCGGACTTTGGGCCTATTAAAAAAAAAAAATACCGAAAGAAAGTCGGCCGGCCGGTGTTGCCGAGCGGTTCTAGGCGCTTCAGTCTGGAACCGCGCGACCGCTACGGTCTTAGGTTCGAATCCTGTCTCGGGCACGGATGTGTGTGATGTCCTTAGGTTAGTTAGGTTTAAGTAGTTCTAAATTCTAGGGGACTGATTACCTCAGATGTTAAGTCCCATAGTGCTCAGAGCCATTTGAATCATTTGAAAGAAAGCCGTACCACGAAATAGTTATCCGAATGGATCGGAAGTCAGTAGATATGATGTACATACACAAACAAAATGATATTTTGAACTGGGGAGAACCGGCGACCTTGATGGTGAATGTAGGGTTTGGCAAGCACCAAGACAAGCTTTAGAAATTCTCGCCGAGAGCGGGCTGGTATTATCTTGCTGAAATGTAAGCGCAGAATGGCATGCCTCGAAGGGCAACAAAACGTGGCTTAGAATATCGTCAACGTACCGCTTTGTTGCAAGCGTGCCGTAGATAGCAAATGGTTCAAATGGCTCTGAGCACTATGGGACTTAACATCTATGGTCATCAGTCCCCTAGAACTTAGAACTACTGAAACCTAACTAACCTAAGGACATCAAATAACACCCAGTCATCACGAGGCAGAGAAAATCCCTGACTCCGCCGGGAATCGAACCCGGGAACCCAGGCGCGGGAAGCGAGAACACTACCGCACGACCACGAGCTGCGGACGTAGATAACAACAGAAGCGTTCCTTGTTATGAAAAGAAATGGCACCCTAGACCATCACTCTCGGTTGTCGGGCCGAATGGCAGAAGACTGTCAGATTCTGTTAGGGGCATCTCCAGACACGTCTTCGCGGGTCATGGGGCTCAATTCGAAGCCAGACTCATCACTGAAGACAATTCTACTACAGTCAGGGTAGTGACTGAGGTTCTGAGTGGACAATACAGGTTGCTGACAGAACTACTTGGATCTGAAGATGATCCTGATTTGTCGAACATGTAATGTAATTAAAACTGTGCAAGTGAAATGAGAATGACCTTAAATATCAGTGTAGTTGCTGTTTTCCGCAAGACGAATACGTCGGGGAGCGGAAACAGGTATTCATCGAGCAAATCGCTTATTTGCAGATGGTTCTGCACATTTTAGTATCACGGCAAGAAGCTGAAGATGTAGTGCAATGTAGAACACCTATCGAAAATGTAGGAAGACGGAATATGGTTGTTGTGACATGTCTGGCCTTTTGGGCCATAACAGACTGTCCCACGCTTCAGTGTTACTACAGTAACCGCGTGTGGTGTAAGAAGTGGAGAGAGTTAAAGACAACATACGGTAAAATGGGTACCTATTTCGTGGACGACTATAGGATAATCTACTTGGCTGTCACATCAGGAGCCAGCGTGCCAAATCTATAATTTTCGTCTATTAATATATTTAAAAGTATGACTCAGATTTAAATATCGTTCATGCAGGCGAACTTCTCAGTAGCTATCATCCACTTACTTCAGATCTCCTTTCAATAACGTCTTTCATTACCATAAGAATAACAATATTCAGACGAAGCACTTCGTGCATCTTTGGCTCTCGCGGAAAGTACGCACCAAGCGAGGAGATTCGTCCTGACCGCTTCAGTCGAGCCCGGTACGAAGTGTCATACCGTACCGTACGATACAGAGGGGCAACAGCCTTCTGAATGGAAGGTAACCTGATGGAGATCAGAAATTGTCTCACTGTTCACTTCAGAACAATAAAAGAACTAATTCACAACAAAACACGACTGTCATGGCTGCTACACTACTGCAGGGCCTACTCTGTATTATTATTAGTATTATTATTATTACTATTACTATTGGCAGTGATCAGAAACAAAGCCTTGGCAGTCTGAAGTGCTACAATTTCTGCCGTTTCAAAAGAAAAGAGCTCAACAGTCAAGTGATTTACAAATAGTAAGTATACTGCAGAGACGGCCAATTTTTTTGGCTCGAGGACCACATTGTGGTAGCGGATGTTAGCGGAGGGCCGCACCTTTTGAAATGATCGCATTTGTTAGTTAACGTTACATTTCAGAAAATTTACGAATCTTCCATGAAAATCAATAAATACAAGTTACATAAAATAGTCACAGTTTTAATCAGTTTATTTATTGTGCAAATTTCATGTCATCTGTTGCTGCAAGAACATTTAATTGTGAAATTAATTTAAGTAGACAAATGTATCATGTCACAATTTTCTACAATTTATTTTTCAAATCAATAGTAATATTACTTGCTGAGATTCTCATCACAGCCCACAGGTTAAGGTCTATCAAAGAGGATTTGGAGCCTGTGTTTAAATCTTCCTAGTCTAAAAGCTAGAAAAACTTATCTCATTAATAGATCTAGATCTATATACAGACAACTCCTTCCCAGCAGTATTCTTCTACATAGAAATTTTTCAGCAGGCATTGGTTTGTGAAAGTCAACTAATGTCACAGCGTTTCATATGTCGTTTTCACATTGTGATCTGACCGCATGTCAGTATGCAAATGGAAAATGCCTTTATAGTCGTTTCCATCAGCCGCCGCACCGAGTGGCAACTTTGTTTGAGCGACTGATATCTACAGCGCGCAATGTGTGGCGCGTGAGCGTACTGAAGTGGTCATCATATTGGAAATTCTCGGTCGCGCACGGGAAGGAAATCTTGATCAAGACGTATTTTTCTGACTGTCTTGGTGGGTCACACAAAAACCCTTAACAGGCTGCCTGTGTCCCGTGGGCTCCTATTTGCCCACTCCTTGTATAGAACATACATTTTAGTTTGGTTGACTTTAAATGCCGGCGTAGGCTGTGAGTCAAGCGAGTGTCGTTAGGAAGAGCAGTGGTGCTGAGGAAGCATATTTTGTAAAAAGTGTCTACCCTCAATGATGATAGTTATTTTTTCTGAGGAGGATTTAATAATGTGTAAAAAAAATTTAGGAATAAGCAGTATCAAAGATCTCATTGATTCATTAATTCGTGGTTTCATGAAACACTTGCAAAATCGCAGCATCATTAATCTTTCATTATTTTGAAATAAACACGTTCAAAGTAAAATCTTTTTCACCCTAAAGTTATTTAGTCGCTAATAAATAAGCGCAAATGGTGATGGGATAGTGAGGGGGGAGGGGAGGGGTGAGGGAAGGGGGGAGGCGGTACTAGCTATTATCTGATTCCAGTCAGGAGCAATGATCTCAGAAAGAGTGAAAAGATTCTTTCGGTGTTGTTCCACATGTTGCAACAATGTGAAGTTTTAAATCCTTCTGGATTTTCGGAACTTGTGAATGCATTTCATCTTTGTGTTCACCACAGAAAATAAAGTCCAGTGGCGTCAAATCTGGAGAACGTGCAGGCCAACTGAGAACGCTTTAACGTACTGTCCATTGACGGAGAAAGTGCTGGGTGAGTGCTTTCCTAGCCACAAGAGAGTGGCGAGTCGAGCACCTCTCACGCTGGTACCATATACATCTATGGTTCTCAAGTGATGTTTTCTCTAGGAGTGTTACTAACACTTCCTCATGTAACTTTCCGTATCTTTTACTTGTTAATGTTTCTTCAATGAAGTAAGGACCAGTAGCGTAGCCTGTAATAATTTCGTATTAAAATGATCATACTCCACCGAATCTGATAGTCAGCCTGCGTTAGGCGGCACACTATTTCGTATTTTGCGCTTCCCTCTCTATGAGCCGGAGGACTTGACCGATACGTGATTTTAAGGAAGAAACAGGAGTCCATGGGGAACAGTTATGGGATCCAGTAGTAGAATCGGAATTGAATAGAGCTTTCGAAGATAAGATCAAATACGGCTGAAGCAACACATATTCCATCGTAATTTCTAAATTAATTGGGGAAGTGGCAACAAAACGACTAATCACGTTTGTGTGTGGAATGAATGACGCTGCATCATTCACACGATTCCGAACACTGAAAGAGCCGACAAGTGCAAACATTATGGAACAATCCGTTTAACAGCTGCTGCATCCAAGTTTCGGTAAGAGTAATACATAGAAGAATAGGAAAGAAACTTGAAGATGCGTTGGATAACGATCACTTTGGCTTCAAAGGCACCAGAGAGGCAGTTCTGCCGTTGGGGTTGATAATGGAAGCAAGACTGAAGAAAAATCAAGTCACGGTCGTAGGACCTGTCGACCAAGGAAAAGCGATCGCCAGTGTAAAATGTTACAAAATGTTCGAAAGTCTGTGAAAAAGTAATGGTAAGTTAAATACGTACAAAAACCATGAGGGAACAACAAGGCTGGAAAAGCAAAAACAAGTACTCGGATTAAAAAGGATGTAAGACAGAGCTGTAGTCGTTCATGCCTACTGTTCAATCTATACATCGAAGAAGCAATGACGATAACAATACAAAGATTCAAGAGTGGGATTAAAATTCATGGTGAAAGGATATCAGTGATAATATACGCTGATGACATGAAAGTGAAGAAATATTACAGGATCTGTCGAATGGAATGAACAGTGTAATAAGTACAGAATATAGCTTGAGTAAATCGAAGATACACAAATGTAAAGAGAAGTAGTAGAAATGAGGACAAAGTAAAACTTAATATCAGGATTAGTGATCACGAAGTAGATGAAGTTAAGAATTTCTGCTACCTAAGCATCGAAATGGTTCAAATGGTTCTGAGCACTATGGGACTTAACATCTGAGGTCATCAGTCCCCTAGCACTTAGAACTATTTAAACCTAACTAACCTAAGGACATCACACACATCCATGCCCGAGGCAGGATTCGAACCTGCGACCGTAGCGGTCGCGCGGTTCCAGACTGAAGCGCCGAGAACCGCTCGGCCACACCGGCCGGCCAAGCATCGAAATAATGCATGACAGACGGAGCAAGGAAGACATAAAAAAAACAGTGTAGTACTGCCAACATGTGGCGCTATAGAAGAGTGCTCAAAATTAGGTGTACTGATAGGGCAAGAAATGGTTTTCCTTATACTCGGTGAGGAATGAAATACATGAAAAACCATGACAAGGAGAAAGGATAGGATGATAGGACAGGATATCTGTTAAGTTATCAGGAAATGCCTTTGTTGTTATAGAGAATCCTTTGAAGAAAGGGCCTACTGTCCTGATGACATCAGAAGCGAGCTACAGAATTCCATCCTGTGCAGTCCCGTTGGTTAATCTCCTCTTGAAGTTCTGAAGTTGTACATAATACGGTTGGAAATTGTCTCCGCGCAATATGGGAATAGTGTTAGGCTAACTTATTCCAGAGTCACTCGTAATATCTCTGGAGCTGATATGTGGATTATGAGTTATAATTTCCGGAATACCTACTTCGCTTCGTGCGCTTGTTGTAGGCTTCCGCTTTACGCTCTGCATAATGTATCGGAGCCGTACAAATAACAATTTTTTGCATACGCGCTAAAATGTCGTCCTTGTTGCACGCCGTCTGTCGGAATATCTTTGTGTGTACAAGTCAACTATTCTCTTCACGTTCCTTCGTATTCTTGGTGAAGAAGCATTATATCTAGTTGCTTTTGCACTGCGAGAGGCATTTACCTGCATTTGTCCCAACTTTGTGACACAATGAAGTACCTAGGCTTAACTATCGACGCCTTCTGCAACACGGCAGGACTCTCGCCATCGATCAATGGTTGCGAGTCGTGGACTTCGTTCAATAAACACACTCTGTCATCACCTACCCTGGCCTCTCGTCTCAATGATCAGGCCCGGATCTTACCTACGCGAGCCACAATGGCGTGACGTTTATTAGCAGCCTTTGGATCTTTCGTCGCAACTGGCATATTACTCAATTACTCTCCCTCATCCACCCAAATAATCGAAGGACTCTTCGGCTTGTTCATGTCCATGAGAGGGCTGGGGCCCTCTTCCTGGACACACAAGCTTTGGAGGACTTGTCACAAATCTTGACGGGCCTCCTCATGTAATCGTTTAAGCCACATTCCCTCGCACCCCGGGATACGTTCCTCCTCTTTATACCGTCTAAGCCATTTTTAGGTTGAATTTAGCTGCGTTCGCCTCGCCGTACCGGCAACGAGTCCTTCATAGAGATCGACATCCGAACCCCAGGGAACACCACACGTCTCATGGTAGGTCGTGTGAAAACGAGAGGGACGAGCCTTATGGACACTGATGTTCAGTTTATATGGTATGTAATGGTCTATTGCAAACAAGTGACACAGCCAAGTCTTCAGCGAATCAACATGGCAGATTCACCCAAATTCACCGCTGCCGAACGCCGAACATGGATGCACTACGTCTTTGCTGTTGAGAGGCGGGCTGCATCCGATACATTGTTCGATAAATCCTGGCCTACTTTCTCCGAGTGATGCCGGCACATACACTCCTGGAAATTGAAATAAGAACACCGTGAATTCATTGTCCCAGGAAGGGGAAACTTTATTGACACATTCCTGGGGTCAGATACATCACATGATCACACTGACAGAACCACAGGCACATAGACACAGGCAACAGAGCATGCACAATGTCGGCACTAGTACAGTGTATATCCACCTTTCGCAGCAATGCAGGCTGCTATTCTCCCATGGAGACGATCGTAGAGATGCTGGATGTAGTCCTGTGGAACGGCTTGCCATGCCATTTCCACCTGGCGCCTCAGTTGGACCAGCGTTCGTGCTGGACGTGCAGACCGCGTGAGACGACGCTTCATCCAGTCCCAAACATGCTCAATGGGGGACAGATCCGGAGATCTTGCTGGCCAGGGTAGTTGACTTACACCTTCTAGAGCACGTTGGGTGGCACGGGATACATGCGGACGTGCATTGTCCTGTTGGAACAGCAAGTTCCCTTGCCGGTCTAGGAATGGTAGAACGATGGGTTCGATGACGGTTTGGGTGTACCGTGCACTATTCAGTGTCCCCTCGACGATCACCAGTGGTGTATGGCCAGTGTAGGAGATCGCTCCCCACACCATGATGCCGGGTGTTGGCCCTGTGTGCCTCGGTCGTCTGCAGTCCTGATTGTGGCGCTCACCTGCACGGCGCCAAACACGCATACGACCATCATTGGCACCAAGGCAGAAGCGACTCTCAATCGCTGAAGACGACACGTCTCCATTCGTCCCTCCATTCACGCCTGTCGCGACACCACTGGAGGCTGGCTGCACGATGTTGGGGCGTGAGCGGAAGACGGCCTAACGGTGTGCGGGACCGTAGCCCAGCTTCATGGAGACGGTTGTGAACGGTCCTCGCCGATACGCCAGGAGCAACAGTGTCCCTAATTTGCTGGGAAGTGGCGGTGCGGTCCCCTACGGCACTGCGTAGGATCCTACGGTCTTGGCGTGCATCCGTGCGTCGCTGCGGTCCGGTCCCAGGTCGACGGGCACGTGCACCTTCCGCCGACCACTGGCGACAACATCGATGTACTGTGGAGACCTCACGCCCACATGTTGAGCAATTCGGCGGTACGTCCACCCGGCCTCCCGCATGCCCACTATACGCCCTCGCTCAAAGTCCGTCAACTGCACATACGGTTCTTGTCCACGCTGTCGTGGCAGTGTTACAGACTGCGATGGAGCTCCGTATGCCACGGCAAACTGGCTGACACTGACGGCGGCGGTGCACAAATGCTGCGCAGCTAGCGCCATTCGACGGCCAACACCGCGGTTCCTGGTGTGTCCGCTGTGCCGTGCGTGTGATCATTGCTTGTACAGCCCTCTCGCAGTGTCCGGAGCAAGTATGGTGGGTCTGACACACCGGTGTCAATGTGTTCTTTTTTCCATTTCCAGGAGTGTATTAGTCCGCAGCTCTGTCCTTTTCCCAGACGATACCTACTATCCTAACACGAAAGCCAAAGCAGTCGCTTAGAGCAATGGACAAGTGGCTCATTATCTATTTCGCAATGATACCAAAAACGTCTTGGACTTCTGAAATTACTTACATGAACCGCATACCAAAATTGTCTCAACTCGAAGTATCAACAGTTCTTTTCAAGTTACCAAAGCACTGCCTTCCGCGACCCTCCGTGCAGCTAGAACTTTCCGGGTAGGAGATGACATCCCTATACGAAATAAAGACTCCAAACATGGAGAACCACACTCCATGGAATGTTTCCGTGAAAACTTGCCCGATAGGCCCATCGCCGGATTCGCGACGCGGCAGGGATCACTAAGTGCTGCAACCTCCCCCCCCCCTCCCCCCTTGAGAGGCTTCCTTTGTTTACTTCTTTTACCCTTACTTTCATTGCCGACTTATTTAGCCTTTCGCCGTAAAAAATTCATAAATAATTACACAAAATCTTCCTTCGTTCCCAAAGTCTGTCCCTATAATTGGGGCTGTGGGGACGCCGTGGCCAGGACTAGTGATCCGGTCCCTAACCAATCTGACACCAAACGCACAGCGAACATTGCCCCCCGTCCCCCGTCCCCCTCCGCCAAATAAAATACTGCCTCTGAAAGAAGAAAAGAATTTGAAAAATGGCAAAAACGGTGAAGCGTCTTTAAAAAATAAAAAACGCTGTTAAGATGGCTACTTGCATAGCACGGGAAATCAGGGTTCGAGTCGCTGTAGGACACACATTTTCAACTGTCGCCATTGAATTTATTTCAGTGTACGATTGCGGCTAATGTAAGAATTTCAATTTAGACACAGATATTTATTTTCTCAAAATAACGAACACCCAGTACTCATGACACACGTAGACAGAATGAAAGTTTAATTTCCTCCGAGCCCGTTTTATACCGGTACTGGGGTGGGGCAACACTTTTTCCTCCTTATCCTACATGACCTATTTTCTTCTCTGGATATGAAATTATGAACTTCCGCATAAGATAGCAATCAGTTCCTTCTTGAAAACACACAAAAAAAGCATTTCTAAATATATTAATAGCTCCAAAACTGGTAATCGGATTTTGAAGAGCTCAGTGCCATTACATTCGTCTCTCTTAGAGTTAGGATATTCGCCAATGGTCTTGCTGCAGTGGTAACACGGGTTCCCGTCAGATCACCGAATTTAAGCGCTGTCGGGCTGGGCTAGCACTTGGATGGGTGACCATCCGGTCTGCCGAGCGCTGTTGGCAAGCGGGGTGCACTCAGCCCTTGTGAGGCAAAACTTAGGAGCCACTTGATCGAGAAGCAGCGGCTCCGGTCTCGTAGGCCGACCTACGGCCGGGAGAGCGGTGTCCTGACCACATGCCCCTCCACATCCGCATCCAGCGACGCACGTGGGCTGAGGATGACACGCCGGCCGTTTGGTACGTTGGGCCTTCTTGGCCTGTTCGGGCGGAGTTTAGTTCAGTTTATAGAGTTAGGTTATTGACAGCAGAACTTGCTATAGTGCCATTTGAAAAAGCAACGTCGATAACGATATCTCTGTAATTAACATAGCCCTGAAAAGAGACTGTATGCCGTTTAGTGAGGACTTTCTCACAATTTATTTGCGTTAAAACAGAATTACGAAACCGCAGACATTTCCAGACATATCTGAGGTGGACAGTAATATTTAATAATACCCGTGCGAGTCCTGCGGAGGTGTGAGAGTGCACGTGGCGCCTCGTTGACGGTCGGTGCATCTTGTGCCAACACGGAGCAGCGCCAGGTGCGCCGCGTCGCGCAGCCAGGCGCATCCAAGTAGCGCTGCCGCGACATCTGGCTCGCGAGCAGCAGGTTCGTCGCCCGGACGCGGCCGCACACCTGTCTGCATCCTTAAGCGCTGAGAGGAGTTTATCTTGCACTTACTAGAAAGCGTTAAGGCATGTGCATTTCCACCTCCTGACTGTGCATGTTTATAAATTCAGTCTAGCGATCCAAGATGACTAGTTCTGTACAAATATTGTTAAGGCGTAATGGAGAACATAAGCGGTATCTGTGGAAGGCAGGGATTATTGTATTCAACATACAATAACAAGGTATATTTCAGCTTTTTTTCAAGAAATGATACGAAACTTTACCCTCTCGACTCTGTTACAGGTTACATATTTTAACGCGTGTTACTGTGGATCACTCATAAACTCTAGCAATACCAATGCGTTTCCCATAACGCGCATTACCAAGAGGGGAAGGGGTAAGGGGGAAAGGGGGGATGGGAGAGGGGGGAGGGGGAGGAACGAGGGGTAGTGGGAAGGTGGAGGGGAAGGGAGGAGAGGGGAGGTTGGGAGGAAGACTTGATGCCCATCCTAAAAAAAAAAAAAAAAAATAAAAAATAAAAAAAGGACAAAATTCACTAACTGTTGCTGACTTAAACTGGCGACATGCAAACAAGCACTGACGTGTAAGCACGTTCCAGAACCTGAAAAGATCTTTTACCACATTCTCAGCAGTACCAATGCGATTTCCGTAACATGTACTGCCAGACTAAGGCACTTCATTACCACCACAGAAAAGGCAAATTTTGTACAATTTATGTAAGTCTGCAGGCTTTCGTGGCCGTTGTCACCGATGTTAAAATCTTCTGGGTTATTAGGCTGCGTCATGTTTCTTCTAAAATGTTCGATGTGGACGCGACACTCGTCTCTGACAGTGTTCTAGCGGTAGTGGACACAAAAAGACCCTGAAGAAAATCCCAGCAGAGGGGTCGAAACGTCGAACATTTTAGAAGAAACATCACGCGGCCTAATAACCCAGAAGATTTTAACTTCCTGTTCATTTTTGCTTAGAACACACTTTTTAAAAAGATTTTGATGTGACATTAAGATCTTGAACTTGGAGATATCGAATAACATTCGTTATGAAAAGTGATATCCACTACTTAAATGTTTTTGTTGAGTTTAAATGAACAATTTAAAACATTTATGGAATCTGGCAGAAGAATTCACAAAAACAATTTTTTTTCGAGATTGTAGAGTATTAAGTAACTGACGAGAGTACAGTCTTTTCAAAAGATGGGTATCAAGACCGCACCCCCTCGATATTGCGAGGGTTAGTTAGATTACAAACAGAAAATATTTTATTCGAACTGCTAGTATGTGGAGGCGACACTTACCTTGATAGGAGGTCACTTTGTTGCTACGGTACACAACTTACTAATCACAAAATACAGTAGAGGCATTATGGTATAAAGAAAGAGATGATGTACAGATTCAAGGAAAATGGAATATTTTTGTGGCGTCAATTGTGAGTAGATTTTCCTAAATAACTGTACATAAATCTATTAATAGACAATCACAGTTCATAGAAGACGACAGGGGAGATATTGTTGTAAATAGTAGAATGAGATTAATATAAAACCCAGAACAAATCACTACTGCGTATTAGATGCATGCTACAAAAAATACTGAAATACAGGGTACTATAAGTGATTCATTCGTTTTCAAAGTTATGTATTTTTCAAAGTATTACATTTACAAATATGACATGGGATCAATAGAACCGTAAACTCACCGAGTTAGCAGTTTGCCAACGAGCTGGCGTAACCGAGTGCAGTGCCTTGATAAAATGGCGACAGAGAACAAAAAGACTTCCGTGTGTTGGTGTACGTGAGTTGTGTGTTACTAAATAACGAGTTATGGAAAAGAACCGCCGTGTAAACAGCAATAAATGGTCCGCGCAAGCCACGAACTTTGAATACCGCAATAAACTATGTTGAAGGTTTTGCGATGGCGGGTACATTTCAAACTGTACCGTCTGCCACTCGCGCGACCGGAAAATTGTGTCCGGTCTTTTAATTTTGCATCACAATGCGGGAAGGATGAAAATTCCGTCTCCAAACTGATACTCAGTGATGAAGCAACCGTTCATTCATCTGGAAAGGTTAACCGCCACAATGTGAGAGTGAGGGTCATTGAGAATCCTCCTGAAATTGTGGTACGTGAATGGGATTCGCCGAAGGTTAATGTTTCCTGTGCAGTGTCACAGACAAATTTGTATGGGCCGTTTTTCTTCTTTGTGACAGATACCTCTTGCCGTGGTATGTTGCACTTGAGGTTGTTTTCACAAGTGACGACTGATATCGACAAAATCATCCTCCAACGACACGGGGTGTCCCTGACTGCAGCATCGATGTTCATCGCTACCTGAAATCGGCGGATTGAGCGGATTGGTGCAGATGACGTGGCTCCGTTCCCTTGGCACACAGAATCGTCTGACGTAACGCCTAGTGACGTTTGTTTTCCTTTGGGATACATGAAGGACCATTACTACTGCCAATAAAACTGGACCGCTCAGAGACCACACCATCGTTGGTGTGAGGTCCATTGACAAGTTGTTGCTATAACATATGGAACGAACATGACCACCACTTCGACGTATGTTGTGTGGCCAGAGGGTCACTCACAGAACATTTGTAGAATGAAAATGGAAATTTGCAGATTTGTCTCCGGCAATGTTATGTGCACTTTCTTCGATAATATTTTACTCCAATGAAGAAAATGTAAAATAACAAAAGTCGTACTGCAGAAGAAATGTGACACATTACAGGTTTCAGCCTTTCGCCCTTGCACTTCAGTCCATACATCGAAGTAGCAATGAGGATCTTAAAAGAAAGTAAATAAAAGAAAGGTTCAAGACTGCGGTTAAAATTCGAGTTGAAACAGTATCAATAATAGGAAATTCTGATTGCACTGTTTTCCGCCGTGAAAGTGAAGAAAAACTGCAGGGCCTAGGCACGACTTACGCCCAGTTCTCACAGCTTTAATTCCGCCAGTACCTCGTCTCCTACCTTCCAAACTTCGCAGAAGCTCTATTGCATATTTTTCAGAACTAGCACTCCTGGCAGAAAGGATATTGCGGAGACATGGCTTAGCCACAGCCCTTCTTCAACAGCCTTTCTTCCAGGAGTGCTAGTTCTGCAAGGTATGCAGAAGAGCTTCTGCGAAGTTTGGAAGATAGGAGACCAGGTACTGGCGAAATTAAAGCTGTGAGGACGGGCCGTGCTTGGGTAGCTCAGCTGGTAGACCACTTGCCCGCGAAAGGCAAAGGTCCCGAATTCGAGTCTCCATCCGGCACACAGTTTTAATGTGCCAGGAAGTTTCACACCAGCGCACACGCCGCTGCAGAGTGAAAATGTCATTCTGCAGGGTCTGTTCAATGGAATGTACATTCTCTCGTATACAGGATATGGATTGAGAGTAATGCGAAGAAACACGAAAGTGATGAGAAGTAATAGAAATGAGAACAGCGAGAAACTTCACATCAGGATTGATGGCCACGAAGTAGATGAAATTAAGGAATTCAGCTACCTAGGTACCAAGGTAACCAATGACGGACTTAGCAAGGAGGACCTCGAAAACAGATTAGCACTGGCAAAACCGGTATTCCCGGCCAAGAGATGTCTACTAGTATCAAACATAAGCCTTAATTTAAGAAATTTCTGAGAATGTACTTCTGGAGCACAGGACTGTTTGGTAGTAAGAATGGACTTCGGCAGAAACTGGAACTGAAGAGAATCGAAGCATTTGAGATGTGGCGCTACAGACGAACGTTGAATATTCGGTGGACTGATAAGGTAAGGAATGAAGAGATTCTGCGAAGAATCGGAGAAGAAAGTAGTATGTGGAAAACACTGACAAAGAGAAGAGCCAGGATGATACGACAACTTATAAGACATCAGAGAATAAGTTACATGTTTCTTTAGGGAGCTGTAGAGAGTAAAAACTGTAGAGGAAGACAGAGATTGGAATACATCCAGCAAATAATTGAGGATGTCGGTTGGAAGTGCTGTTCCGAGATGAAGAAGTAGGCACAAGAGAGGAATTCATGGCGGACCGCAGCAAACCAGTTAGAAGATTGATCACTCAAAAATAAAAAAAAGCACATTAAAAATGCGTACTGCAAATTGACTCGAGCCCCGAGCCTTATCCTACTGGTGAAAATGTTCTGCCGACTAAGCCATTCATGGGGCGTTTCCCACGATCCCCACGCCTCCCCTCTCACAGCCTCACCTCTGCCAGTACCTTTCACCTGTTCTACAAACTTTTAGTCAACCGTCTGGTCATTATGAGTACAGATTCTGTAGATGTATAAATATCCAGCCACATCTTGTTCCTATTTAAATTCGTGAAAGGATTATCACTTTTCTGTAAATGTTCGGAAATGAAAATTGTTCACCTAACCAAATGCAAAATAGCGATATCGCAATCACAACATGAGTCATCTCACAAATACCTGAACGTACCAATGTTGTGGAGATAAGAAATGGAGTAATGCGGAGAGCAGACTTCGGTTCACTGATATAGTGTGGGGAAATGGAGTTAGTTTGCAAATGCAATTGGTTACAGAAGACACGTACGACCTGATCCCAAATACTGATTAAGCGGGCGGGAACTATACAAAAAGTATCAACAGTGTCAGTTGAACGTATGTAAAGAAGGACACCATTTCTTGTCACAAGATTTTTGGGAAAAGAACGTTCTGTCTATGGAGAAGAATGATTACGTAGCATAAACTTCGATTGGTTTCAGTCACAACAGATACACCGTCCAGTCAAATTAATTGTGACAAGTCTTATGTTCGATGTCAACATTCAATAATCAGTCAGAGACAGCAGGTGGCAGCACTAGCGGCGGAGGGTATATAAAGCGTGACGGGGGACATGGAAAAATAGAGGAGTCATTGTCGCACGCAGAAACGGAGCGGTTTATCTGACATTCAAAACGTGATGACCATTGACTTTCGGGCCAAGGGCGGAAGCATTTCCAAAACGGCTAACTCCGTAAACAGTTCGCGTGCCACCGTGGTTAATATACAGGGTGGTCCACTGATCGTGACCGTGGCAAATATCTCATGAAATAAGCGTCAAACGAAAAAACTACAAAGAGCGAAGGGGGAAACCATATGACGCTATGGTTGAGCCGCTAGATGGCGCTGCCATAGGCCAAACGGATATCAACTGCGGTTTTATAAATAGGCACCCCCATTTTTTATTACATATTGGCGTAGTACGTAAAGAAATATGAATGTTTCAGTTGGACCACTTTTTTCGCTTTGTGATAAATGACGCTGTAATAGTCACAAACATATGGCTCACAATTTTAGACAAACAGTTGCTAACAGGTAGGTTTTTTAAATTGCAATACAGAACGTAGGTACGTTTGAACATTTTATTTCGGTTGTTCCAATGTGATACACGTACCCTTGTGAACTTTTCATTTCTGAGAACGCATTCTGCTACAGCGTGATTACCTGTAAATACCACATTAATGCAATAAATGCTCAAAATGATGTCCGTCAACCTCAATGCATTTGGCGGTACGTGTAACGACATTCCTCTCAACAGCGAGTAGTTCGCCTTCCGTAATGTTGGCACATGCATTGACAATGCGCTGACGCATGTTATCAGGCGTTGTCGGTGGATCACGATAGCAAATATCCTTCAACTTTCCCAACAGAAAGAAATCCGGGGACGTCAGATCCAGTGAACGTCTGCCCCGTGGTATGGTGCTTCGACGACCAATCCACCTGTCATGAAATATGCTATTCAATACCGCTTCAACCGCACGCAAGCTATGTGCCGGACATCCATCATGTTGGAAGTACATCGCCATTCTGTCATGCAGTGAAACATCTTGTAGTAACATCGGTAGAACATTTCGTAGGAAATCAGCATACATTGCACCATTTAGATTGCCATCGATAAAATGGGGGCCGATTATCCTTCCTCCCTTAATGCCGCACCTTACATTAATCCGCCAAGGTCGATGATGTTCCACTTGTCGCAGCCGTCGTGGATTTTCCGTTGCCCTATAGTGCATATTATGCCGCTTTACGTTACCACTGTTGGTGAATAAGGCTTTGTCGCTAAATAGAACGCGTGCAAAAAATCTGTCATCGTCCCGTAATTTCTCTTGTGCCCAATGGCAGAACTGGGCACGACGTTCAAAGTCGTCGCCATGCAATTCCTGGTGCATAGAAATATGATACGGGTGCAATCGATGTTGATGTAGCATTCTCAACACCGACGTTTTTAAGATTCCCGATTCTCGCGCAGTTTGTCTGCTACTGACGTGCGGATTAACCGCGACAGCAGCTAAAACACCTACTTGGCATCATCATTTGTTGCAGGTCGTGGTTGACGTTTCACATGTGGCTGAACACTTCCTCTTTCCTTAAATACCGTAACTATCCGGCGAACGGTCCGGACACTTGGGTGATGTCGTCCAGGATACCGAGCAGCATACATAGCACGTGCCCGTTGGGCATTTTGATCAGAATAGAAGCACATCAACACGTGATCGACCTTTCTCGCAATTGGTAAACGATCCATTTTAACACGGGTAATGTATCACAAAGCAAACACCGTCCGTACGGGCGGAATGTTACGTGATACCACGTACTTATTGGTTTGTGGCTATTACAGCGCCATCTATCAGAAAGCGAAAAAGTGTTCCAGCTAATACATTCATATTTCTTTACGTACTACACCAATGTATAATAAAAAATGGGTGTTCCTATTTAAAAAAAACGCAGTTGATAATCGTTTGACCTATGGTAGCGCCATCTAGCGGGCCAACCATAGCGCCATCTGGTTTCCCCCTTGAAGCTAGACGAGTTTCGTTCTTTGTAGTTTTTTCGTTTGATGCTTATTTCGTGAGATATTTGGCCCGGTCACTATAAATGGACCACCCTCCATACAATGCACGGCAAAATGGCTGTATCCAAAAGAAGCACCGGGCCACAGATGACAGGGGTGAAAGAGGGTTTTGGATATGTGTACGGGTGAACAAACGTGAAACTGTTGAGCAACTGAGGGCCCAGATGAACCAAGGGGCTACTAAAAGTGTCTTCCCAACAATCGTTCAGAGAACGTTACTGCTTGTGGACCTCAGCAGCAGGCGCCTGGTTCATGCACGCTCGCTGACTGCTGTTCATCGACGACGAAGGCTGGAATTGGGGCACGCCAATACGGCAACTAGACCCCTAACTGATCGTCTATAGGTGGCGTTTTCAGATGAATCGCTTTCTTTTCCCTTTCGGCCAGATGGCCATTGTCGTGTACGTCTGAAAGCAAAGGGTTCAGGCCGGAGGAGGGGGCGTTATGGTCTGGGGAATGTTTCGTGTCATCCCCTGGGCGATTTCCTCACTCTGAAAGACACAGTTGGTCAATGCAAGTATGCATCTATCATTCGGGACCATGTCCAATCTAACGTGCAGCTGGTTTTTTCTCGGCACGATGACACCTACCAGCAAGACAATGCAACGTGTCACACAGCTATCAGCATACACGTGAGGTTCGGGGAGCACCAGGACGCGTTTACCGCACTCCCCTAGCCACCAAATTCTGTTTCTCTCTCTCTCTCTCTCTCTCTCTCTCTCTCTCTCTCTCTCTCTTTTCTTAAGGACTCAGAAATTCTGTAAGACTTTGTTAGTTTAATTTCATTGTCCTGGAATAATTATCTGCACGCCAAGAAATGTCAGTTGGAATGCAGTGAGTTTGGTGATTAGAAACGTTCTTATTATTAACTGTCAATGGAAAGAAAAATTTACATATTAATAATCGACTTACAAATGTTGAAACGAGAAGACGATAGATTGCTTATGGTCACATCACCATAGTGACTACTTCCAACAAATTTAGAAGGCCAAAGAAATATGCAAAAAATTTCATTGGTTCAGGAATCAGGGTTGCGCACTATACAAAATAAAGATGAAATAACTCAAAGAAAATTATTATTGCACAGCAAAATTCAAGAATGATACAACCTTCTAGCAGCAAGGCTCAGCAATGAGGGACAAACTAAAATACCGGATGGTTTTCGAGGACAAAATGTATACGAAGATGTGGTTTATCGCCAGCGACTTACTTTTACTTTCATTGTCAGATTTTATTACATTCACTCATGGTAGCTACTTGAAGCGAAATGATTTGCTAAAATCGCTATCTGATACCCTTTATAATCCAAACACTTCGTTCTTTGTCTTTCAGCCCTGCCGCGCGGAGTGGCCGTGCGGTTTGACACGTCATGTCACGGACAGCGCGGCCCCTCCCGTCGGAGGTTCAAAAAATGGCTCTGAGCACTATGGGACTGAACATCTATGGTCATCAGTCCCCTAGAACTTAGAACTACTTAAACCTAACTAACCTAAGGACATCACACACATCCATGCCCGAGGCAGGATTCGAACCTGCGACCGTAGCAGTCGCGCGGCTCCGGACTGAGCGCCTAGAACCGCTTGACCACCGCAGCCGGTCCGTCGGAGGTTCGGGTTCTCCCTCGGGCATGGGTGTGTGTGTGTGTCGTCCTTACCGTGAGTTAGTTTAAGCTGTGTGTAAGTCTAGGGACCGATGACCTAAGCAATTTGATCCCTTAGGAATTCGCACACACACTTTTTCTTTCAGCCCCATTGTTAGTTCCTGGTTCTTGCACATATTGTGTATCATCCATCTTTCCCTATAAAGACTATTTTTTTCAGGATTTCAAACGCGTCACATCATCTTACAGTGTCCGCCCCAGTAGCTGAGTGGTCAGCGTGACGGATTGCCGTCCTCTGGGCCCGGGTTCGATTCCCGGCTGGGTCGGAGATTTTCTCCGTTCAGGGACTGGGTGTTGTGTTGTGTTCATCATCATTTCATCCCCATCCGGCGTGCAGGTCGCCCAATGTGGCGCCGACTGTAATAAGACCTGCGATATGGCGGCCGGACCTGCCCCGCGAGGGGCCTCCCGGCCAATGACGCCAAACGCTCATTTCCATTTCCATCTTACAGTACCGATCCCTTTTTTTAGATGGATATAAATCTTGTTAACTTTTCTTGATTTTTCTTAAGTGTTGCTTGCGCCGTTGAGCGCAACGTCAGAACTACCTGTCCTGTGCGTTTACCTTTCCTGAAGCCAATCTTACAGTCGTCGAATAGCTCCTCAATTTTCTTTTGCATTCTTCTGTATATTATTCTTGTGAGTAGTATGGATGCATGAGCAGTTAAGCTGGTCTATGGTTTTCGTATTTAACTGATCTTCTTAAGGTTCAAATGGCTCTGAGCACTATGGGACTTAACAGCTTGGCCGAACGGTTCTAGGCGCTACAGTCTGGAACCGCGCCACCGCTACTGTCGCAGGTTGTAATCCTGCCTCGGGCATGATGTGTGTGATGTCCTTAGGTTAGTTAGGTTTAAGTAGTTCTAAGTTCTAGGGCACTGATGACCTCAGCATTTAAGTCCCATAGTGCTCAGTGCCATTTGAATCTTAATAGAGAAATGTTCATCATACGTGCCGGCCGTTGTGGCCGAGCGGTTCTAGGCGCTTCAGTCTGGAACCGCGCGACCCCTACGGTCGCAGGTTGGAATCTTACGTCGGTCATGGATATGTGTGACGTCCTTAGGTTAGTTCGGTTTAAATAGTTCTAAGTTCTAGGGGACTGATGACCTCAGACGTTAAGTCCCATAGTGCTCAGAGCCATTTGAACCATTTTTTTTTCATCATACATATACAATACTTTTTCTGTGGTATTATTACACTGCGGCGACAAAATTCATGGTATACCTCCTAATATCATGTCGGACCTCCTTTTGTCCGGCGTAGTGCAGCGACTCGACGTGGCAAGGACTCAATAAGTCGTTGAAAGTCCCTTGCCGAAACAGTGAGCTATGTTGCCCCTATAGCTGCCCATAATTGCGAAAGTTTTGCCGGTGCAGGATGTTGTATACGAACTGATCTCTCGATTATGTCCCATAAATGTTCAATGGGATTTATTGTGGACGACCCGAGTGGCCAAATCATTTGCTCTAATTGTCCTGGATGTTCCACAAACCGGTAACCAACAACCGTTGCCCGGTGACAGGGCGTATTGTCATCCATAAAAATTCCGTCGTTGTTTCGGAACATGAAGTTTATGAATGACGGAAAATAATTTAGAGGAGTGTAACCATTCTGGTCCAAATGTTCTGTTCAGTTGGACCAGAGGACCGAATCCAGTGCATGTAAACATAGCCCACACCGTTATGGAGCCCCCACCACCATGCACAGTGCTCATTCGACCACTTGGGGTGATGGCTTCGTGAGGTCTGCGCCACATTCGAGCCCTACCGTCAGCTCTTCTCAACTCATCCGACCAGGTCACGGTTTTGAAGTCTTCCAGGGACCACTCCCGGGAGAGGGGTTGCAGGCGACGTCGAGCTGCTAGCAAAGGCGCTCGCGTCGTTCGTCTGTTGCCTTAGCCCATTAACGGAAACTTTCACCTCACTGTCCTAACGGATGCGTCCGTCAGGCGTCCCACATTAATATCTTAGTTATTTCAAGCAGTGATGCTTATCTGTTAGCAAGCAAACGTCGCGGCCGTCGGCCACTGCATTGTCCGTGATGAGAGGTAATGGCTGAAATTTGGTATTCTCAGCATGTTGGTCGTGTGTGGACACATTTGGTAATAACGTCGCCATAGTTCACGTTTCCGAATTTATCGTACGGATTTCGGAAAGACACGAATGCCACACGTTTCCATGCTTATACAACCGTTTCGAGTCGCTCTGTGATGCATATACGCTGCAGCAACTCCCTCAAGCGGATACTTTCTGACTGCTCCTTAAACATGTACAATGGTAATTTCGTTATTAAACATTTTGTTATATTTGGAAATATGCATTCTGTGTCATCTTAAAGTCAAATATTTCCTGTCTATTTTTCTTTAATGTGAATTACAACTGTCACAGCTTTCTCTAGACGCAATATCAGTCACGGCATTGTCATTCTCGCAACAACATTTATGAAGCGAAAGGAATGCAAAACGAAATAATGAGACCTGCTGTAGTGCTGGTTTTTTGCGGTTACTGCAGTATTTCCCTACAAGACTAGAAAGTCCTGGAACGTGTAAAACGAATGTTGAGTGGCTGTTAAGGTAATTTATCGTCATTTTCCTGACGTGAAGTTTTTGCTAATGAGGGCTGAAATGATCAGCGGTTGTCGACAGCATGAGATCATTCAAACACCTGTTCTTTATTTTGCCTGAGCATGGTATACATGCGGCGTAGCGTCGTAAGTGTTTCTACGTGTCATGCAGGACACATAATAACCGCCAGCCTTGAGCCGTTCATGGAATTTATGCTAGACAATCCGCACGAGCTTACATGCGCGTTGACAGCGCGTAAGCAGAAAAAGAGACATAAATCAATCACTTATTACCGCTCACGGGAACTAAGGATTACAACTGCATGGGGCTTTAAGAGGGAGCAGGCCATAACCTAGGACATATCTTGAAAATCCGTGTTCTGTGTAAAACTTCTGTGCTTTGGAAATGTAGCGATTGAATTGAGAAGACAATCTAGTGAACATTTCACTAAAGAAGTTCATTCTCGTTTAGATTTAAGGTTGCAGTAATTATGAGGTCGTATCTGAAAGCTCCCGAAATATATTATTTAAAATTACTGCGTCTTACCTAGATCTTATTTTGCACCATCAGCTTCAAAGAAGTCCACGATCCCAGCGTTTCTGACATGTTTTAAATGAATCTTAAAAGCCTTTGCTTGTTTGTTCAGTGCCCTTGGCGATTCCATCTGAATCTTCTACATTGAAATGTCTTTGCCCTTTTGACGTGATTTTCCTCTGGCGGAAGAGGGATAAATCATACGGAGCGAAGTCTAATCAGTACTATGGATGGCAAATAACTTATTTCTAATCAAAATTCATGAATAATGTAATTGTAACGTCGTTAATCGTGATGATAGACTATTCACTTCGTATTCCAATTCTGTGGACGTTGTTCACCCTCAAACATTCCAACAGAAGTCTTTATTGACCGTTTGGCTAGGAGGGAAGAACTTGAGAGCAATCCCGTCAACATATAAAACAGAGCCACTAGGACTTACTGTTACTTTTGACCCGCTGAAGTGTCGGAATGCCGATGCTGTCAATGACCTCCTGAATGGCTGTTTTCAGCTCAGCAATGGCTTTGGGGTTGTTTTTGTACACATTATCCTTAATATAGCCCCACAAAATGTAGTCGAATGTCTTCAGACCAGCAGAACATGGCGGCCAATCGAGGCCCATGCCTGTTGCGTCTGGATACCACAGAGCCAGAATGTGGTCCCCAAAGTGCTCCTCCATGACATCACTCTCCGTCTTGGATGAACCACATATTGACGAAATCAGGATCCTTTGGGTAAAGGGGATGCAATCATCTTCCAAAACATTCATGTTCCGTTCGTAGTCACCGTGCCATCAAGGAATATCGCACCGATTATTCCGTGACTGGATGCTACACACCGCACAATCACCCATTGAGGGTGAAGAGACTTCCCGATCGTGAAACGCGGATTCCCAGTCCCCCAAATGCGCCAGTTTTGCTTATTTTGCACATTTTCAAGTGTAAATGGCCGACAACAAATCCCATCATGCCCTAACGCAAACCGTTCAGAAGTTATGATGACTTTATTTCATATAGTTCAGTAATTGTCACCCTGTAAAAACCACACGAATTCTGAAAACTGACGTATCAACTGCGGACACAGTAATAGTAATTCAGAATATTCTCTTGTCATTTAATTCAATACTTGCTAAGAGCAGAGACATATGAGATACGGGAGGCCATTAGGTTAAATCTTGAGTCAAATTCAGTTAAGAATGGTAGTTTTGTGGAGAAGACAGAAGAGTGGAGAGTGTATGAACAATATTTCTCTACGGCGCATTGTAGAAGTAACGGTAGAATTACTGTCGAATGTTACATCTTCGCAGCAGAAAATTCGGAAGCATTTGATAATTTCATCTGTATAGCTTGACAGATGCGATGAAAATATCTTCCATTACAGCGTACTGTCGAAGGATGTGTAAAGCCTGGTAGTTGGCGCCTATATGTGTGTCGTCGTTTGCAGGTGATCTTCAGTATACAAGGTAGCACTACGAATGCTCGAAGTTGTAGATGAATATTCCACTCTTCCAACAGTTCACAAAAATGTGGCCAGATAACCTCATTACCAGGATATTTCGATCGGTATGCTTCCATGTGTGAAACAGTCACTACAGGAAGTTATACTAGTAGCCAATTCTGAAACAGCAGATCACTGTTTTGCGAGGGGAAGCAGCAATGCCATGCACTGTACGTCGCGGGACGTGGTCTACCGGTTACAGTCGCTCGTTGGCGACGCGTGGGTCACCGATTCCATTCCCAACTCCTGCAAATGTTTGTAGTTCAGGATTTGTTCAGATCTGTCTGCGCTTCGCTGTGTGCTTAATAATCGTATTTCACGACTCTACTACGATAAATGGAACTTGATTCTGTATCTTACATAACAGTAGCTTCTAATTTTTACTATGGATTTAAATTGGTCCGTGAAAAGTATTTTATTTCAAAGTTAGATATTGAGCCTTCGTTATGAAATTCGTTTGATTCAAGATAATCATAGTAATACGCTAACGCCAGACTCCAAAGTTATGCTTAGCCAAATAATTTTTGGTCTCACATATTCTGAAAGCACCATTTAACTTCACGTTTAAGTCTACATGTACCAGCTTTGCTACTGTACGACGTAAACTCTTAGATGTAGCCATTTTTTGCGGAGCAGTGGGAATTATTTTCTAGTAATACACCATAAGACAAAAAACTCATCATGAAGGAGTTACTGTATTGTGAAACGTCCCCTTTTGAACAAATATACATGACTGTGCTTAAACTGACACACAATATTTTTAGCGCAACGCAATCTGACTTTCAGAAATCCCTACAAAAGAATGGCCCTTACTAACATTAACCTGTACCTTTCACAAATCACTTACCTCACAAAAATCTTCGTTACTCAAGCTACTGCAATACAGCGAGCGCCACTACTGCCAGCTAAATAAAAGATTCAAACTACGGAAGGCAGAACTACTGATAGGCATAGTTAACAAATGAAAGATTTTAATAGAGAACAAACCTTAATAGTCCTAATATATATAGCAGTTCATGACAAATTACAAAACTCCGCCATCTCTCTCCCCACATCCACCACTGCTGGCGACTCACCTCCAACTGCGCAACGCTACGCGCTGTTCACATCCAGCTGCCGCTGCCCAACACTACAATGGCAGACAACAATGCAAACTAGCCACAGACTGCACACAGCACAGCCAGTGATTTTTATACAGAGGTGGCGTTACCAATAAAAAACCTAAACAGCCTCCCCACAAAAAAATTTTACAAATTGTTTTGGGCAGTGGCCAATAATGATTTGATAAAATTTTTCATAATTACAATAACAAAGATATCAAATGCACATAGTTATTGATACAATGTTGGTCAAAAGCTAAAATTTTCTCACAGTCTATAAAGGCAGTCCTGATTCATCACAGTAAAATTACAGTGTTTTTCTTTTTTTTCAAAAGTCTGAACAGAAAAGAGAATGCACACAGAAGTAGTGGATTTCCATGCAGTCTTGAAGAAGTAGTGTCCTTCCAACGGAAAGACAGTGCTGGCTCTTGACATGCAGACAAGTAATGGGCCACAACAGAACAAACCCACAGCAGAGTCAGTCGAAGTTTTGAAGAATATTGGTAGGTAGGTCGTCACAGAGCAGACCACTGTAGTCCTGGTAGAAATAATGGTATTGGTGGGTCATCAAAGATGCAGACCCACTGTAGTCCTCGTAGAGATAATGGTATTGGTGGGTTATCAAAGGTGCAGACCCACTGTAGTCCTTGTAGAGACGGCCAGCAGCCATCTGTTGTGACTGTGCAGGAGCACAATCACCATTGAAGATTCTTGCAGTCAATATAGCAAGTCCATAACCACCACTTGTGCACTCACAAAGTGTTTGGAATTGTCCGTAGAACCAGCAATGCTGTTATCCAGTCCCTTGCTTAATTATTAACACACGTGCAAACACTAACAGTCCCTACTTCTCACATATTGTCCATATACTATGACCAACAGAAACGTGTGCAGTTAAATGTAACTTACAAGTTGATAATATGATGAACTGGTGTCAATTACAATTTTATAACATAAGAATACAATTACAAAGATACAAAATACGTCATTAAAGAACATAACAATACAGATAACATTTGTAGTAACACAGGCTTTACAAAAGAATAGAAATAAGCATATACATCAATCGTCGTAGCTTCCTCCAATAATTTCAAAACCTAAAAAAATTCTCTGCTCATGTCAAAAGTGTCATCTGTCTCAAACACACTTTAAAAATCATGATCCCATACCAAATACATCATTCAAAGCTCTCATAGTATCACAATGGTTCCGAAAAAAATATGAACAGTTTACAAAGTACAGACAAAATACAGTTTCATAAGTGTGAAGTTATCCAACTGTGTAATTGCGTAAACATCTGTCACTGATGTATTAAAAAAATGTTTGTTTCTCTATTAAATAATCAGATAGCTGTGTAATTTATGTGTTAGAGAAATATGGTACCGTTGTGTAAAGTTGTATAAGCAAATACCATATTAGCTAGGGCTCCTTGTGCTTGCCAAACACATGATACACAAAGTAAGCGTGTACCCCTCTGAGGATCAATGTAATTATACCCTCAGGTGTTACAGATTACAGCAATGGAATGAAATGTATCACGGAAAAACATCGTATCATTGTACTTCAAATATCTTTAAAAATAAATGTTTTAAGTACAAAATTAATCACTCAAATGCGTGTCCTGTAGCGCTAAATGTGCGTCTTGCTGTAAGATAATTCTGTGGAAGTGTCGTAATTATCGTCCTCCGAAAGCTAAGCTCTGCAGAAGTCAATATACTTACCCCATCATAAACGAAAGTGAAATGCTTTGTGTATAGATATCGTAGTTATTACGTACATTACTGTGATCAAGAAAGTACTATACTGTAAAGTATTGTTGTGCTACGAAAAAGGTTCTCACCTTGTAGCTATACCACAAAAGTTACTACTAAAACATGTTTTACTTTCCAGAATAATTCAGAAAAACTGTGCAGATATAAAACAGATACACCGCAAAAGCAACAAGGTAAATTGTGCCACACATGAGTAGCGTCGTGATATAGTCGTGTAGCTGTCAAATAAACTAACCACTGTGTCACCTGGTATCTCTCAGAAAGCACCTTGAATCCATAATGTATTTGCAAGTAAACCAAAATGTTGCATTAAAATCTCATTAGCAGTACTGGTAAATGTTCTAAGTATGTGAGCCTTATAGTCGTTACGTAAACGTGCAACTAACAAGCAAGAATGTATACACACAATAACACTGTGTCATCTGTTCACAATAACAATGCATTCGTAATTTCTGTTTAAATAAATTCTCTTGGTTCTTGACTGGATATTTAACTTCAAACAGTGTTGCATGTTAACCGTTTCTTAAGTCTGACAAAGCATACTAGAAATGTGACGTGAAAAATTTTATGGCAAAGACTAAGTTAAAAAGCAGATTATCTCTCAAAAAGCGGTTTTTAATGTGAAGTGTGGTGAAATCCTTTACTCTTCATAGTACTCAGAATTTGAGCTTGAACGGAATTATCATGCGGTATACGTCGGTGAGGAATGCTGGAATTTTTCTCAAGGTTAGCTATGTTATTTTTCTCCCAGCCAGCCCGCGAACGTGGCTGCCTGCGGTGCAAGTCACTGTCTGTCCCTTTGTTGGCGCGCGTCGTTATTGGGATTAGGAGGCCTAACTTCTACAAATTCACCTTGTCGAGAGGCCCCTGCTCTGTTCGAATCCCGCCAGTTCTGATGAAATTCAGGTCTGTCGTTATGATTATCTCGTCTGTCGTCATGTCGGTAGATTTCATAATTTCTTTCTTGTCGGTCATGTGGTGGAGAATTCCTTCCTGAATCGTAACTGCGCGCTGAACTGTTGCGTCTGAAGTTATTCTGTCTCCCTTGATAATAATTGTTTTGGTTCCCATATTGTCTGGTTCTCTGATTGTCTCTGTGATAGTCATTACTACGGAAATGCGATTTTTCTCTGTAACTATTATTACTCTGCCAGTGGTTGTCATACGGGTGGTGTCTGTTTTGGTCACGATATGGGTTGTGAGAATAGCCTTGTCGTGTCCAGTTATTATTTCTTTCATCGCGGAATTGTGACAGATGTGACCTGTAATTGTTGTGCTCCTGTTTTCGCGTTTCGCGATTGTCAGTGTCAATTTCCAGTTCTTGTAAGAGTCCTTGAAAAGCTTCAATGTCGTCTTTGCAACGTCCTACTATAATAATATGTCGTAAATGTTCAGACAATTTGAGTAAGCAAATGCGGATGAGTTCTGAGGGGCTGTATGGGTTTGAAAGATACTGATTCTTATGCAACATGTCTTCAAAATATTTGACAAGACTGGAAAATTCAGATTGTTCAAAGTGTTTCATCATCATGATGCTATGTTTTACTCGGTCTTGTGTAGCTTGAGACCAATATGCTGAGAGGAAGGTGTGATAAAAATCTCCTTCACTGTGACAATCGTGAATGACCGATCGCATTCTTACAGCTGGTTCTTTCTCTAAGTAGCCACACATAAATTCTAATCTGTATTCTAACGACCAGTTGGGAGGAAAACAATGAGAGAATTGATGGAGCCATGCTTGTGGATGAATATCGTTGCCAGAATTCTTAGATGTTTTGAATTTACGTATAGTAATGAACAGCTTATAATCAAAATCATCATGTCGGCGAGTCGCATATCGGTCATTGTTAGGTCGTGTCGGGCGTCCCATCTCAAAATTCGGTGCAACTTGCCAATTTCTTTCATAACTTCAGAAATGCCCTGTGTTATTATTTTGCGGCTATTCCGTATTTCTAAGTCCCTCTTCCCGTGTTGGAGCGCGAGTGTCCTCTGAAATTTGTAATTTTTGTATTACTTGTGCCAACTGATCTTGTACTTCCCGGATTTTTCTTTTGTATTGTTTATTGATTTGATTTTGATTGAATTTCCTAATTTGTTCGCACTCTTCTGTGTCATTAAAGACTACCGGTTTGTGTCATTCAGATTATCATCTACCTTCATAGATAAATTAGTGAATTGATCCTAAAGTTCGGCTACTTTCTCCGATAATGTACTTATTTCCTCAGTGTGTTTTTCTGAACCAAGTTTCAGAGTATCTACGTGTCCTTTAAGTTTTCCTGAGTTTTTGCAATTTGCGTAACCGAATCGGTAGATGCAACTGAGTCAAATTTAGCTTGCAAGGTCTCATGATTTTCATGAACAATAGTTTGCAGTTCTTTTATGGCTGCTTCGTGATTCTGTAATGCATTTTCATGCTGCGAAAAAATAGGTTGAAAATGCTCACAAATTTGAGTTTTTACGTCATTACAGACTTTTTGACATTTCGATTCGATGTAATGTAACTCAGTAGTTAAATCTTCACGTGTGTGTTCAAGCGTGGTGTCTAACTTTTGAAGATTTTGTTCCATTGTGTCTAACTTTTTAAGATTTTGTTCCACTGTGTCTAACTTTTGAAGCTTTTGCTGTGTTTGTCTCTGATTTTGTTCCATTGTGTCTAACTTTTGAAGATTTTGTTCTATTGTGTCTAATTTTTGTAGCCTTTGTCCCATTTGTTGCATTAACTGTAATAACAATGCACTGGTGTCTGAAACATGTTCCTCAGTGGTTTTCGGCAGTGAAGTTGCACCGGCAACATTCACATTTTGACAAGCAGAAAATGTTTCTCGATTCATTTGAGAAAACGGTGAGAACCCAAAACCTGAGTCTACAGTATTTGCAATATTGTGTTCTGTCATTCCCGATTCCTGACGCGAGCTGTTGCTGATCGATCAATCGATAATGCTTCCCTGTTCACTAATTGTTTCACTGCCGACGCCATTGTTTGCCGCCCGCTCCATTTCCCTATGCACAATTACCAAGTTTGTATGTTGAACATTAGTTAATTCATTACACAGTGGCGCTAACACACTGCTTTCGTCTTCGCTGTCATTTCTCAGTTTACTTTGGAGCCTAGTGTTACGTTTTTCACACGCCATTATTGTCACAATATTTGACACGACAACACAGAAAAACACAATTTGAAGAGCAAAAATATGTGAACACATTAACATAGCACTGAAAATAATATCTAGTTAATTGCAAGCGCAGCTGCGAAATACTTGCTGCAAATCTACATGCATGCCACAACTGTTTTACTGTAAAACAATGAAAGACTGCAACTACAAAGGAGATTCTCTCTACAATTACGCGCTAGCAATAAACAATAGCTACACTAATTACACAAACTACAAGAAAAAAATCAGAAGATTCCAGTGAGGTATCCTCGGCTAAGGGTCGACATATGAAACGTCCCCTTTTGAACAAATTTACATGACTGTGCTTAAACTGACACACAATATTTTTAGCGCAACGCAATCTGACATTCAGAAATCCCTACAAAAGAATGGCCCTTACTAATATTAACCTGTACCTTTCACAAATCACTTACCTCACAAAAATCTTCGTTACTCAAGCTACTGCAATACAGCCAGCGCCACTACTGCCAGCTAAATAAAAGATTCAAACTACGGAAGGCAGTAACTACTGATAGGCATAGTTAACAAATGAAAGATTTTAATAGAGAACAAACCTTAATAGTCCTAATATATATAGCAGTTCATGACAAATTACAAAACTCCGCCATCTCTCTCCCCACATCCACCACTGCTGGCGACTCACCTCCAACTGCGCAACGCTACGCGCTGTTCACATCCAGCTGCCGCTGCCCAACACTACAATGGCAGACAACAATGCAAACTAGACACAGACTGCACACAGCACAGCCAGTGATTTTTATACAGAGGTGGCGTTACCAATAAAAGAACCTAAACAGCCTACTTACAATTGGGATGGAAATCATTAGACGTGATGTACATGTACAGAGAAGCAAATGCTTACAACTTCAGAAAAACTGGATGATTTAGTCAAGAGAAAGGGCTTCTCAAATTGAACAAGTCAATAACGCGTTGATCCACCTGCGATCCTTAAGTAAGCAGCTATTTGCTAGGTATTGACTGATAGAATTGTTGGACGCTTGATGGATATCGTATCAAATTATGTCCAAATGGCGCGTTAGATAGTCAAAATTACGCGCTAGTCGCAGGGCCCTGCCAATAATGCTCCAAACGGTCTCAACTGGACAGAGATCCGGCGATCTTGCTGGCCAACACAGAGTTCGGTAAGCACCGAAACATGGACTAGAAATTCTTGACTTGTCGGGGCGGGTATTATCTTGCTGAAATGTAAGCCCAGGATGTCTTGCCATGAAGTGCAACGAAACGGGTGCTTTAAAGTTGTTGCTGGTCATCGGGGCTCATTTCGAAGCAGAGCTTATCATACTGAAGACAGTTCTACTCCAGTCAATGAAATTCCTGGCCGCAGACGCCGCTAAAAGCCACTGGGAGTAATAATTGTCCGGGGTGCCATTTCTTTTCCCCCATATCATTACGTGAGGCGCGACTTTTCTAATTCCAGTGTGTAAAGAGAAATCTCTTTGGGCCAAACGACAATATTTCTAGCACGTGAGCTGCGATAAATATCACATTCACCTGGAAACACAACCTTGGCACTGTTCACAGCCTTTGGAAACTGAGTTATCGCACGGGATGTTAAAATGCCCTCATTGCAGTGTGTTTTCGAGAACACGTTTACGAACGTCAGTTGAAAAGACCTGACATTAAGGTCTTTTTTCATATGATCTCGCTTTGTCGTCCTCGGCACATCGAATTCCGAAGCACGTTTCCGTGTCGACTTCCTAGAAGATTGTTCAATCGAAGCAGACTCCAGCACATGTTTCTTCTCGCGTCTCTTTCCTTTCTATAACACTGCCAAAAACAAAACCATGTCTTTCCCAAACCAAAAGTGTTGCCTTTCACAATCTTCTCTGGAATGCTGTTTCATTGTCTGGCCCGTGTGTTGTCGTTAATGCACCCACACACTTGTCACTAAGCGCTGCTCATAGTAACATTACGATCACTCATGTCTCCCATGACTACAAATTAAGACTCGACTATGGCTGTGACTCCGAAAAAATGTAAACAGGAACTCCAACAGTTGATTCCAACAACTGATAAGAAGTAACATAGCTAACGTTCTGCATAATAACTTTTGATACTGAACAAAGGTTAGAGGATACGGTGACTTCTCGGTCACCCTGAATATCACATCTACCGGTTTCCGTCCCCTTACGATAAGTCCTTCGTGGTGCGCCGTTTTATGAACACGAACTCCAGAGACAAAGCTGTAGACATCTGGGATATTTTCTAAGTATTCTCTTACTCTCTTATATTATACCCCTAGCCTCCCGTGGCTAGGTAAGGTATAATAGCGTAGATATATTTTTTCTGTTTATACCTCTATTACCGTTGTTCTGCGCAAATGCCTTCAAAGCAGTGAAAATATCTGTAATGTGTAATAATTCTATCACGGAAGGATCTGGTTTCACGGAGACGCCTATATACATATCGAGAAGTACTGTGATGTGTTTACTGTCGCTGCGGCAACAGCTCGGCATGGCGTCGTTGTATCGCTCTTCCATTGCATTCAGAACCCGCACACGAGATGTGTCTCTGCCAACTCTTAATCAGTAAACCTATCCATAGTAGTGCAATGGATGACTGTTTACGTACAATGAACACAACTGAAAAAGAAAAAGAATGGGACAGAACTTATGAACATAAAATGTCAATATATTTTATGTATCTGGGATAGGAGCGTGGTCATGTCCTTTTTGTCTCGATATGGTTCACATCTGAAGCTCAGCATCATACATGTATTCAGCCACCACCCCCTTCTCTCCCCCCGCGTTTCCCATTGAAACGTCCCCTTTGAACAATTATACAAGACTGTGCTTAAACTGACACACAATATTTTTAGCGCAACGCAATCTGACTTTCAATAATCCCTACAAAAGAATGGTCCTGACTAACATTAACCTATACCTTTCACAAATCACTTACCTCACAACAATCTTCGTTACTCGAACTACTGGAATACAGCGAGCGCCACTACTGCCAGCTAAATAAAAGATTCAAACTTCTGAAGGCACTAACTACTAATAGGCATAGTTAGCAAATGAAAGATTTTAATAGAGAACAAACAATGTATTTACCTTAATAGTCATCAAAAGTCATAATATATATAGCAGTTCATGACATCCAGTCTGACAAATTTCAAAATTCCGCCATTTCTCTCCCCACATCCACCACTGCTGGCGGCTCACCTCCAACTGCCGAACGCTATGCGCTGTTAACATCCAGCTGCCCAACACTACAATGGCAGACAACAATGCAAACCAGCCATAGACTGCACACAGCACAGCCAGTGATTTTCATACAGAACGCTACGTGGCGTTACCAATAAGAAAACCTAAGCAGCCTACTTACATAGCCCCCATGCTCCCCACAAAAAATTTTACAAATTGTTTTGGGCACTGGCCAATACAGATTTGAAATTTTTTTTCAGAATTACAGTAAGAAAGATATCAAATGCACACAATTATTGATACAGTGTTGGTCAAAAGCTAAAATTTTCTCACAGCCCATAAAGACAGTCCTGATCGTTCATCATAGTAAAATAACAGTGTTTTTCTCAATGTCTGAGCAGTAAAAGAAAATGCACACGGAAGTAGTGGATTTCCATGCAGTCTTGAAGAAGTAGTGTTGTCCTTCCAACGGAAAGACAGTGCTGACTCTTGACATGCAGACAGGTAATGGGCCACAACAGAGCAAACCCACAGTAGAATCAGTCGAAGTTTTGAAGAATATTGGTAGGTAGGCCATCACAGAGCAGACCCACTGTAGTCCTGGTAGAGATTACGGTATTGGTGGACCACCAGAGGTGCAGACCCACTGTAGTCCTGGTAGAGATTGTGGTATTAGTGGGCCACCAGAGGTGCAGACCCACTGCGGTCCTTGTAGAAATAATGGTACTGGTGAGTCAGCAAAGGTGTAGACCCACTGTTGTCCTTGTAGAGATGGCCAGCAGCCATCTGCTGCGACTTTGCAGGTGCACAATCACCATCGAAGAGTCTTGCAGTCAATATAGCAAGTCCATAACCACCACTTGTGCACTCACAAAGTTTTTGGAATTGTCCTTAGAACCAGCAATGCTGTTATCCAGTCCCTTGCTGAATATTTAACACACGTGCAAACACCAACAGTCGCTACTTCTCACGTATTGTCCATGTACTATGACCAACAGAAACGTGTGCAGTGAAATGGTACTTACAAGTTACTTAATTTGATGAACTGGTGTTAATTACAATTTTATAACATAAGAATACAATTACAAAGGTACAAAATACATCATTAAAGAACACAACAATACAGATAACATTTGTAGTACAGGCTTTAAAAAAGAATAGAAATAAACATATACATCAGTGTTACAGGAATTATGACGTAATTACATACATAAAAGATCAGAATAACTTTCGAAACATCAACTTCACACATGAACATTAAAATAAAACAGAATAAATAATGTCTAAACATCTTTACGAAGAAAATAACATAGTATTTGAAAAATTCTACAACATAAATCTTATTAGCTGAACACATAAAGACAGGAAAAAGACAAATACACAAGGATACATAAACACATAGCGGAATAATACGAAAGGAAAGACAGGGTTCGTTTTCAGGGTAACATTTGGTACTGCAGTCCAACCCAAAACTTCATTCCACAAATCTTACGTCTTATTTCAACATTTGTTTCCACCAAAAAAATCCTATCCAAGCATGCTTTCTGTATTTATATGTTCACACATTTCTTACCTCATTATTTATTTTCCATTATCTTACCTCATCATTTATTTCCAAGAAAATCCTACCTAAACCTGTTGTGCCTAAACCCTATTTTTCTGGTTCATATTCTCTTTCAAAATACCATTTTGGCCAAACCATTTTCTTATAGCTTCTCAATGCATTTCTTCCAATTCATCACAACTTGTTCTCTTATATGGCCTACCCCATCTTAAGCTAACTTAAATCTACTGAGCTCAGATGCTAAACTAAGGGACGACGCAAAGCAGCAGCACTAAACAATTAATACAATCAGCAATGACAAAAAGTTCAAATTGCAAAGCAAGCAGCAGTAAATCTAAATTAACAGAGAAAATGCAAAATTACAACTAATATGAGCCAATGTGCAGCAACAAGAAAAATAAATCAGTAGTAAAACTAGCTTAACAGAGTAATACAAAGTAAAGATTAGTACCACTGTACCTGGCAAACAGCAGCAGCAAATGCAATAACTTATATCTGAACATGACATAGCTCAAGCAGAAAAAATATTACACTAAAGACAACAATGCAGACAAGGGAAATGTATATTCACGTCTTAATGTCTATGTAATTAAAGTGGTGCACCACAAGAAGTTATTCTACCAAAAAAAAGTTACCAAGTAGTTGAAAAGAAATTTTCGTATGCAATTCCTGTGAAGGGAAATGTCTTTGTGCTCCCTCTTTTTTTTGGGAAGTGTATTACAAAATTAGTATTTGCTGGATCTGTAGACAGAAAATATTTATATTAGTACATCTATAAAATTCTATTTTAACCAATGCTGCAGTGCAGCTAGAAACTAGATATTAAACAAAATGAGTAAATAAATACATAAAGCAAGCCATATAGCATTTCTCCCAACTAGCAAGACAATAGCCATGAAATGTTTCTCATCGTTTCATTAGGCATTTTAGTAAATATCATAAATTAAGAGCTCCACAGTGTAATCATATGTTTTCAAGTTTGGGCGTGTCATATTTGCGATGCTTTCTACAAAGAAATGTCAATAGCGAAGATAATGGCCTCTTTTTTTATTTTTTCTTCTCCACCTGTGCCACTGAAAAGGCACACACTAATGGCTTTTTCTCCAGGCGTCTGACACAGCTGGGTGCCCATGACGCATTACGTGCAGGTGGTCACTTAACTTTCTTACGGAAATACACTCCTGGAAATTGAAATAAGAACACCGTGAATTCATTGTCCCAGGAAGGAGAAACTTTATTGACACATTCCTGGGGTCAGGTACATCACATGATCACACTGACAGAACCACAGGCACATAGACACAGGCAACAGAGCATGCACAATGTCGGCACTAGTACAGTGTATAGCCACCTTTCGCAGCAATGCAGGCTGCTATTCTCCCATGGAGACGATCGTAGAGATGCTGGATGTAGTCCTGTGGAACGGCTTGCCATGCCATTTCCACCTGGCGCCTCAGTTGGACCAGCGTTCGTGCTGGACGTGCAGACCGCGTGAGACGACGCTTCGTCCAGTCCCAAACATGCTCAATGGGGGACAGATCCGGAGATCTTGCTGGCCAGGGTAGTTGACTTACACCTTCTAGAGCACGTTGGGTGGCACGGGATACATGCGGACGTGCATTGTCCTGTTGGAACAGCAAGTTCCGTTGCCGGTCTAGGAATGGTAGAATGATGGGTTCGATTACGGTTTGGATGTACCGTGCACTATTCAGTGTCCCATCGACGATCACCAGTGGTGTACGGCCAGTGTAGGAGATCGCTCCCCACACCATGATGCCGGGTGTTGGCCCTGTGTGCCTCGGTCGTATGCAGTCCTGATTGTGGCGCTCACCTACACGGCGCCAAACACGCATACGACCATCATTGGCACCAAGGCAGAAGCGACTCTCATCGCTGAAGACGACACGTCTCCATTCGTCCCTCCATTCACGCCTGTCGCGACACCACTGGAGGCGGGCTGCACGATGTTGGGGCGTGAGCGGAAGACGGTTTAATGGTGTGCGGGGCCGTAGCCCAGCTTCATGGAGACGGTTGCGAATGGTCCTCGCCGATACCCCAGGAGCAACAGTGTCCCTAATTTGCTGGGAAGTGGCGGTGCGGTCCCCTACAGCACTGCGTAGGATCCTACGGTCTTGGCGTGCATCCGTGCGTCGCTGCGGTCCGGTCCCAGGTCGACGGGCTTGTGCACCTTCCGCCGACCACTGGCGACAACATCGATGTACTGTGGAGACCTCACGCCCCACGTGTTGAGCAATTCGGCGGTACGTCCACCCGGCCTCCCGCATGCCCACTATACGCCCTCGCTCAAAGTCCGTCAACTGCACATACGGTTCACGTCCACGCTGTCGCGGCATGCTACCAGTGTTAAAGACTGCGATGGAGCTCCGTATGCCACGGCAAACTGGCTGACACTGACGGCGGCGGTGCACAAATGCTGCGCAGCTAGCGCCATTCGACGGCCAACACCGCGGTTCCTGGTGTGTCCGCTGTGCCGTGCGTGTGATCATTGCTTGTACAGCCCTCTCGCAGTGACTGGAGCAAGTATGGTGGGTCTGACACACCGGTGTCAATGTGTTCTTTTTTCCATTTCCAGGAGCGTATTTACAACAGCAGTTTCTGCTACAGTAACAGTCTCATATAAATATATTTCACAGGTCAAGAATTTTCGTTACAAATCTGTAGAAAAAAAGTCCTATTGATATAACAGAGTCCAAAAAATTTTCGTCGGCATTGTAATACATTCACGCATTTACATACATTTCATAACTCTTAAAGTACGATTCTTGGTTTCCAACATCCTTTTTCACAAACCAGAGTCCCTAACCACTACTCATTGTTCCTTACCTTAGTCGTTGACACTTCTTCAATATTTCATCATGACAGATACGTAGCATACTCAAATAACTCATATAGCATCAGCTTATTGATCATAAACAAACCGCAACAGCACAATACATATAGTCATCGTAATAATAACATCATAACACCTCAGTCAACTCTCAAAATCGTCGTAGCCTCCTCCAATAATTTCAGAACCTAAAAAAAAATCTCTGCTCATTTCAATAGTGTCATCTTCCTCAAACCTACTTTAAAATCATGATCCCATACCAAATACATCATTCAAAGCTCTCATAATATCACAATGGTTCCAAAAAAATATGAGCAGTTCACAAAGTACAGACAAAATACAATTTCATAAGTGTGAAATTATCCAACTGTGTAATTGCGTAAACATGTGTCACTGACATAAAAAAAATTTTTGTTTCTCTGTTAAATAATCAGATAGCTGTGTAATTCTGTGTTGGAGAAATATGGTACTGATGTGTAAAGTTGTATAAGCAAATACCATATTAGCTAGGGATTCTTGTGCTTGCCACACACATTGTACACAAAGTAAGCGTGTACCACCCTGAGGATTAATGTAATTATACCCTCAGGTGTTACAGATTACAGCAATGGAATGAAATACATCACGGAAAATTTTCTTTGTAATTCAAAAATCTTTAAAAATAAATGTTTTAAGTATAAAATTAATCATTCAAATACGTGTACTGTAGCGCTAAACTGTGCGTCTTGTTGTAAGATAATCTCTGTGGAAGTGTCGTAGTTATTGTCCTCCGAAAGCTAAGTTCTGCAGAAGTCAATGTACTTACCTCATGATAAACAAAACTGAAATGCTTTGCATATAGATATCTTAGTTATTACGCTTATTGCAGTGATGAAAAACCTACTGTGCTGTAAAGTATTGTTGTGCTACAGAAAAGGCTGTCTCATTGTAGCTATACCACAAAAGTTACTACTAAAACATGTTTCACTTTCCAGAAGAATTCAGAAAAACTGTGCATATATAAAACAGAAACACCACAAAAGCAACAATGTAAATTGTGTCACATGTTAATAGCGTCGTGATACAATCGTGTAGCTATCAAAGAAACCAAATGCTGAGTCATCTTTAATCTCACCGAATGTACTTCAAATAAAGAGTATCTTTTCAAGTAAACCAAAATGTTGCATTAATATCTCATTAGCAGTATAAGTTCTAAGTATGTAAGCCCGATAGTCGTTACGTGATCGTGCAACTTGTTGCAAGAATGTATAACACTGTGTTGTCTGTTCACTATAACAATGCATTCGTAATTACTGTCTAAATAAGTTGCCCAGGTTCTTGACTGGATATTTAACTTCAAACATTGTTGCATGGTAAAAGTTTCTAAGTCTGACAATGCATACTAGAAATGTGAAGTGAAAAGTTTTATGGCAAAGACAAAGTTAAAAAGTAGATTATCTTTCAATAAACGGTTTTACATGTGAAATGTGGTGTAAACCTTTACTCTTCCTAGTACGCAGAGTTTCAACTTCAACGCAATTGTCATGTGGTATACGTCGGATTCTGTAAGGTCCATTGTAAACTAGAAAGAATTTGTGACTCAAGTGTTTCTTCTTATGTGACAATGAATGAGCTTTAATGAGAACTTTCTGACCAATATATAATTTCTTTGCATTTGCTTTGCCGTGTAGTTTTCTCCTTTTGTCTGCTGCAGATTTTATATTTTTAAGAGCCAAATCAATTATGTCTTTGTGTCGAAGCTTACGTGTATTGGGGAAAGGTACAAGCTCTCTGATTCTGTTCGGTGGTTCTTCATTCTTCAGTACAAGAGTAGGTGGTAAAGCAGTGGAATCATGAGGCATTTCATTCAGCACATTTTGAAATAAGTGTAAATATATGTCCCAATGCTGATGCTTTCTGCGACAATAAAGTCTGCAAAGCTTATTGATTTCTTTCATAATCCGTTCGGAGGGGTTACAATGTAGTGAGTACAATGAAATAAAAACAGGTTTGATTTTATGATTCCAAAGCATGCGTGACCAAACAGCAGATCTGAATTGCGGTCCGTTATCTGAAATGACTTTAGCAACGTGGCCAACTTCACGTAAGAAATTTTTAACAAAGGCGTCGGATACAGACCGTCCAGTGGCTTTACGTAACGGAGTGAAAGAAACAAATTTTGAAGTAAGTTCAACAGCGACTAGAACGTACGAAAATCCATTAGATGTTCTGACAAGCGGTCCCAAGAGATCAACAGCAGCAAATTCTTTTAATTTAGAAGGAATAGTAGGAAACAACGGAGCACGATAGGAGATAGTAGATGGTTTCGCCTTTTGACAAAGTTTACAAATAGACAAGAATCTTCGAATTCTCTTTTCCATATTGTTAAAATAACAAGTCGTTCGAAGAATATGATAACATTTTCGTGGACCAAAATGTGCGTAGCTGAAATGAATGTACCAAATGAGCTTGTTAACAAAATCGTCTGGAATGCAAAGTACCCATAGCTTGTCATCAACAGTGCAGCGTTTGAAGAGTATGTTGTTTCTAACCAGGTAATAATGCCGAATCTGAGTGTGTATCTTTTCATGCCATTTACTTTTGATGTCTTTCTAAATCGGATCTTTATCTTGTTCATGAGCAATGTCCTTTAAAGATGTGGTGATGAAGTTTTCAAAGGCGACTTTCTGAATGTAAAGAATACTGAAATTTTTCTCGAGGTTGCCTTCTGTGTTACTTTTCCCAAGCCCAGCCGGTGCGCGTGACAGTGCGTCCACAACAATGTTCTCCTTGCCGGGAATGTAGACTACTGTGAAGTGGAATTCTTGCAGAAACAATGGCCAACGTTTTAACCTGTCATGATTTAATTTTGAAGACATAAGAAATTGTAATGCACGATGATCACTGTATACTTTTACGTGCTTACCAGAAAGAAAGAAACGGAATTTGTTAAATGCACAAACGATAGCTAAAGCTTTTAATTCAGTAACGGAATAATTTTTTTTTCAGATTTTGTTAGCACTCGGCTAGCAAAAGCAATGGTTTTCTGAACAGTAGTGTCATTTTCTATGGCTTCTTGAAATAAATGGGTACCAAGACCGACTTTAGAAGAATCCGTGCTAAGGCAGAAATCTTGTGACAGATCTGGATGTGCTAGTATTGGCGCGTTAAGTAGCGATTCTTTCAAAGAATTGAATTCCAACTGTGCTTGTTCGTCCCAGTTCCAAATAGTATTTTTTCCAGTGAGAGAACAAAGTTTAGGTGTGACAATAATTTGCATATTCAGAAAACGACGGTAAAAATTTACGAGATCTAGAAAACTGCGGACTTGTTTTTTTGTGGATGGAACTGGAATGGCTCTGATTGCTTCTAACTTTTCAGGATCCGGCTGAATGCCTTCAGAAGAAATAATATGTCCCAAAAACTTCACCTTTGTCCTACCGAATTCAGACTTTTCCAAGTTAACTGTAATTCCAGATTCTGCAAAAATACGTAACAAACTGTTGAGGATGCGATTATGTTGTTCCCATGAGGCTTCTGCTATCAGGATAACGTCCACATATAAGGTGATGTGACGCTTTAAGAACTCAGGTAATATGGAATTTAGCCCGCGAATGAATGCTGCCGAAGAAATGTTCAAACCGAAAGGAAGTTTCCGAAACTGATAACAAACGCCAAAACAAAGGAAAGCTGTGTATTTTCTACATTCTGGATGAAGTTCGATCTGATAAAAGCTGGATCTGAGATCAATAGAAGACAACACTTTTACACCATTTCTTCCAACGTTTGCGGCCTGTCTGTTTCAGGAATAATGATAGTATTGATTTGTCTCGAATCTAAGACAAGCCTGATCGATTCATTTTTCTTCTCAGCAACATGTAATGGATTGTTTTATGAGCTTACTGCAGGTTCAATAATGCCCTCGTCAAGCATAGATTGTATTTCTGTTCTAACACGGTCCCTATAATGTGCTGGAATTACGTATGGTCTAACACAAAATTTAGTATGCTCACGAACACGAAATTGGTATTGAAATCCCTTGATTGTTCCTGTTTTGTGAGTAAAAACTGTGGAATGTGCTTGTAAAATCTCTAAGAGGTCCTGCCTATCACTGTCATTACAATTGTTAATTGTTTGAATTTTATTCTGAATTAACTCATTTGTTTCAAATATGCCGTACGTATCATCACTGTCAGTACTTGCAGAGTGCTTGTTAGTGTCTAGTTCCGTAGAAAATTCCGAACTATTGTCTAACAGAAGGTAAAGCCGATTAATTTCCTCGTCATGGTTTGAGAGCCAATCTTCAAATTTCAAAGCTATTGACTTACCTTCTTTCTCTAAACTTATTTCAGAATCGTATAAGTTTAAGATTGCTTTGTATTCATTCGAAAAGTCTACTCCCAGTATAATTTCCGTCGACAATAATGGAACAATAAGAAAGTTCATAGAGAAGCTGTGACTTTGACAAAAGAATTCTAAGTTGGCGTACATCTACACTTTTTCCAAAGATTGCACCTTGTAATTTAATCTTACGTAACGGAAGTGTGGGGCAATCGTTCGATTTGTTACATTTGCAAAAGGCTGTTTCACTAATTACTGAAATGGGACTGCCAGAGTCAAGTACTGCCGTAAATTTTACGTCATTTACTGTAATGTGAATCACAGGATATGCAATGTTGTTCTGTTTTACGTCGTGTTCCTGGAGTAAGATGTCCCTAATGTCTTCCATTTTTACGTAATTACTAGCTACGGCAGCTGCGTCGTCAGTTCCATACGTACGTTTCGTGGCTGCCAGCGGTATGAGTCATTGCCTATTGTCTCTTTGTTGGCGCGCGTCATTATTGGGATTTGGAGACCTAACTTCTACAAATTCACCTTGTCGAGAGGGCCCTGCTCTGTTTGAATCCCACCACTTCTGATGCAATTCAGGTCTGTCGTTACGATCATATCGCCTGTCGTCATGTCGGTAGATTCCATAGTTTCTTTCTTGTCGGTCACGTGGTGGAGAATTTCTCCCTGAATCGTAACTGCGCGCTAGACCATTGCGTCTAAAGTTATTCTGTCTCCCTTGATGATAATTACTTTGGTTCCCAAATTGTCTGTTTCTTTGATTGTCTCTGTGATAGTCACTACCGCGGAGAGGTGATCTTTCCCTGTAATTATTACTACTCTGCCAACGGTTGTCATACGGGTGGTGTCTGTTTTGGTCACGATATGTGTTGTAAGAATAGCCTTGTCTTGTCCAGTTATTATTTCTTTAATCGCGGAATTGTGACGGATGTGACCTGTAATTGTTGTGCTCCTGTTTTCGCGTCCCGCGATTGTCAGTGTCAATTTCTAATTCTTGTAAGAGTCCCTGAAAAGCTTCAATGTCGTCTTTGGAACGTCCTGCTAAAATAATATGTCGTAAATGTTCAGGCAATTTGATAAAGCAAAAGCGGACGAGTTCTGAGGGGCTGTATGGGTTTGAAAGATACTGATTCTTATGCAACATGTCTTCAAAATATTTGACAAGACTGGAAAATTCAGATTGTTCAAAGTGTTTCATCATCATAATGCTATGTTTTACTCGGTATTGAGTAGCTTGAGACCAATATGCTGAGAGGAAGGCATGGTAAAATTCTCCTTCACTGTGACAATCGTGAATGACCGATCGCATTCTTACAGCTGGTTCATTCTCTAAATGGCCACACATAAATTCTAATCTGTGTTCTAACGACCAGTTGGGAGGAAAACAATGAGTGAACTGATGAAGCCACGCTTGTGGATGAATATCGTTGCCGGAATTCTTAAATGTTTTGAATTTACGTGTAGTAATGAACAGCTTACAGTCAAAATCATCATGTCGGCAAGTCGCATTTCGGTCATTGTTACTTCGTTTCGGCGGTTCCATCTCAAAATTCGGTGCAACTTGCCAATTTCTTTCATAATTTCCGAAATGCGCTGTGTTATTATTTCGTGGCTGTTCCGTATTTCTATGTCCCTCTTCCCGTATTGGGGTGCGAGTGTCCTCTGAAATACGTAATTCTTCTATTACCTGTGTCAGCTGATCTTGTACTTCCCGGATTTCTCTTTGGTGTTGCGTATTAATTTGATTCTGATTTTGTTTCAATTTCCTAATTTGTTCGCACTCTTCTGTGTCATTAAAGACTACTGGTTTTGTGTCATTCAGATTATCATCTACCTTTGTGGATAAGTTAGTGAACTGATCCGAAAGTTCGGCTACTTTCTCCGATAGTGAACACATTTCCTCAGTGTGTTTTTCTGAACCAAGTTTCAGAGTGTCCATTTGTGTTGAAATCGAATCTACTGTGTCCTTTAAGTTTTCCTGAGTTTTTGCAAGTTGCGTAACCGAATCGGTAGATGCAACTGAGTCAATTTTAGCCCACAAGGTCTCATGAATTTCATGAACAATGGTTTGCAGTTTTTTTATGGCTGCTTCGTGATTCTGTAATGCATTTTCATGCCACGAAAAAATAGGTTGAAAATGCTCACAAATTTGTGTTTTTACGTCATTACAGACTTTTTGACATTTCGATTCAATGTTATGTAACTCAGTAGTTAAATCTTCACGTGTTTGTTCAAGTGTGGTGTCTAACTTCCGAAGATTTTGTTGCATTGTGTCTAACTTTTGAAGATTTTGTTCCATTGTGTCTAACTGTTGCTGTGTTTGTCTCTGGTGTTGTTCCATTGTGTCTAACTTTTGAAGCTTTTGCTGTGTTTGTCTCTGATTTTATTCCATTTGTTGCATTAATTGCAATAATAATGTATTAGTGTCTGGAATGTGTTTCTCTATGCTTTTTGGCATTGCATTTTCACCGGAAACATTCACGTTTTGACAAGCAGAAAATGTGTCTTGACTTATTTCAGAAAACGGTGAGGACCCAAAACCGGAGTCTACAGTATTTGCAATATTGTGTTCTGTCATTTCGGATTCCTGAGGCTAGCTGTTGCCGACCGATCGATCGATAATGCTTCTCTGTTCACTAATTGTTTCACTGCCTACACCATTGATTGCAGCCCGCTCCATTTCCCTATGCACAGTTACCAAATTACTACTTTGAACATTAGTTAATTCATTACTCTGCGACGCTAACACACTGCTTTCGTCTTCACTGTCATTTCTCAGTTTACTTTGAAGCCTAGTATTACGTTTTTCATACGCCATTATTGTAACAATATTTCACACGACAACACAGAAAAGCACAATTTGAAGAGCAAAATAACAAAACACATTAACATAGCATTGAAAATAATATCTAGCTAATTGCAAGCGCAGCTGCGAAATACTTGGTGCAAATCTACATGCATGCCACAACTGTGTACGACAATGAAAACTACAACTACAAAGGAATTTCTCTCTATAATTACGCGTTAGCAATAAACAAAAGCTACACTAATTACGCAAACTACAAGAAAAAATCAGAAGATTCCAGTGAGCTATCCTCGGCTATGGGTCGACATATGAAACGTCCCCTTTGAACAATTATACAAGACTGTGCTTAAACTGACACACAATATTTTTAGCGCTGACTTTCAATAATCCCTACAAAAGAATGGCCCTGACTAACATTAACCTATACCTTTCACAAATCACTTACCTCACCAAAAATCTTCGTTACTCGAACTACTGCGATACAGCGAGCGCCACTACTGCCAGCTAAATGAAAGATTCAAACTACTGAAGGCACTAACTACTAATAGGCATAGTTAGCAAATGAAAGATTTTAATAGAGAACAAACAATGTATTTACCTTAATAGTCATCAAAAGTCATAATATATATAGCAGTTCATGACATCCAGTCTGACAAATTTCAAAATTCCGCCATTTCTCTCCCCACATCCACCACTGCTGGCGGCTCACCTCCAACTGCCGAACGCTATGCGCTGTTAACATCCAGCTGCCCAACACAACAATGGCAGACAACAATGCAAACTAGCCACAGACTGCACACAGCACAGCCAGTGATTTTCATACTGAGCGCTACGTGGCGTTACCAATAAGAAAACCTAAACAGCCTACTTATACATTAAGCTTCCAGCCATGTGTAAATTATTTTTGTTTTATTCATAACGAAGACAGAGTTAATCATTAATACTTCTGGCAATTACATTTTAGCCACATTACAGGTGGTCCCCGTCTCTATGCACTGGGGCGAGTCCTCAGAAGACCCCTGTTTTAAATGTGATAGCGATCACTCCCTTCCTATTTCCTTAATATCCGACTTCTTAGCTGAGTTTACTGCGCTTTCGTGCTTTATAGTACTGATATGTGCATACTATTTTTTTAGATAGAAACAGTTTATGTAGTTGTGCGACACTGAAAATGTAAATGAAGTTTTATATGCGTATTATTTCCGTTACTGCATGTATTACACACGTACTCGTATTTACATTCATTTTGTTAGGTTTATTTAGTTGTGACATTGTAACCAATGTTACGTGTATTGTATTTCGTAACTGAAGCATGATTATCCCCTTCCTCCCCGCATAACAGAGAACCATGATTAATGCACCCCATCTGTGAGCTATAGATACATAATCTATACAGACTCGTTGCTTAAAAAAGTTTATGACAGCGTCTTTGCTACATGTCGGGGAATTGTTTCGTATTTTTTTTCGCATGTGGGCTCAACACGAGAATAAGTTTCATGCTTTTGTGTGAAATTGGGTGCATCCTCAGTGGCTTGTGGAGAATAAGTTTCATGTTTGTATGTGAAATTGCGTGGATTATCAGAGGTTTGTTGCTCAATACGCACTAATATTTTAAGTGGTGCTCCCACTATCATTAAAAACATTCCGACACTGTGTAATGCAGATCACGTTAGTACTTATAAGTGGCTCCACGTCGGGACTGGTGGATTAATTTACATGCTACATGTGTTGCAACACGTTATATAAATGTTATTTCATTGTAAAGTACTGAGCTGCATCCTATGTTAATTTGACAACGCTGCCATTTAGTGATTTCTGTTACGTTTTGTACATGTTGCATGTTTTATTCTGTGTTTTGGTTGTTTGATAATGACTGAAAATTTTCTAATAGCAGATAACAGTCAGAAGCGTACAGCTCAAAACTGATTTGTTTTCATCTGAAAAATGTATTGTGGAAACAACATTACTTAGTAACTAGTTTGTATGTTAGTTACTAACCCAAAGATACGAACAGCCTCACCATCTCTTGTCATGTTTATTTTGCTTACGTGTTAGGTGTTATCGGACTACTGGGTTTGCTGGCATCTCTACGAACACGCTGCTGCCTTACCGTGTCGTCCAGGTTGTCGCTCTAGCAGGAGCTATCGGAATTGGGCAGGCCTACACTGGGTCTTTAGACGTGAATCAAGTTTTGGAACAGGCTTTTCTGCTGGATTTTGTAACAGATGAAAATTGTGCGTCGCTCCGGGATTTGAACTCGGAAAATTTGCTTTTCTGGAGGAGATGCTATACCGTCCGACAGACATCGAGATAAGCTCGCGAAAAGATCCGTTTCTAAGGACTGGATAGTTGCACAGGTTATACTGGTAATAGCTCTATATTCTCACGAAGTAATCAGTGCTATCGACAGGGGACTGATTCCATATTTTGAGATTTACGGAAGGCTTTTGACACGGTTCCTCAAAAGCGACTAATCAAATTGCGTCTCAGTTCTGCGACTGGATTCGTGTTTTCTCATCCGAAAGGCCACAGTGCGTAATAACTGACAGAAAATGATAGAGTAAAACGGAAGTGGCATCTGTCGTTCCCCAAGGAAATGTTATAAGCCCTCTGCTGTTCCTGATCGATTTAGGAGACAATCTGAACAGCCCTCTTACACTGACTGCAGATGGTGCTCTCATTTACTATATTGTAAAGTCATTAGACAATCAAAGCCAATTGCAAAACTATTTAAACGAGGTATATGCACTGTCCGAAATGTGGCAATTGACTATAAATAATGACAACTGTAAAGACATCCTCAAGAGTACTAAAAGAAATTCCCTAAATTTCGGTTACATGATAAATCACACAAATGTGAAGGCCGGGATTTCGACTAAGCATTTATGGACTATAATTACGACTTACTTAAATCGGAATGATTACAGAGGTAATGGTTTGGCGAAAGCGAACCAAAGACTGCGATTCATTGAAAGAACATTTAGAAAATGCTACAAGTCTAAAAATGGTTCAAATGGCTCTGAGCACTATGGGACTTAATGTCTGAGGTCATCAGTCCCCTAGAACTTTGAACTACTTAAAGCAAAGTAACCTAAGGACATCACATACATCCATACCCGAGGCAGGATTCGAACCTACGACCGTAGAGGTCGCGCGGTTCCAGACTGAAGCGCCTAGAACCGCTCGGCCACACACCGGCCGGAGCTACAAGTCTACTAAGGAGTACTTCCGGAGTACTGGTGGGTGCACTGGGATCCGCATCACATGAGACTCGAGGAGGACATTGAATTAGTTCGAAGAAGGGCAGCTCGTTTCGTACTATCGCAAAATAGGGAAAGTGTGCCACGGAGATAATAGGTGAATTCAGGTTGCAATCATTAAAACAAAGGCGTTTTTCGTTGCGGCAGGATCTTCTCGCGAAATTTCAATCAACGTCTCCCTCCTCTGACTGCAAAAATGTTCTGTTGATACCCACCTACATAGGGAGAAATTATCAACATGATAAAATACGAGAAAGAAGACCTCGGACAGAAAGACTGAAGTGTTCGTTATTCCCGCGCGCCGTTCGAGGGTGGAACGGTAGAGAAGTAGCTTGAAGGTTGTTTGATGGACCCTCTGAGAGGCACTTATTTGTGAATAACATAGCAATCATCTCGATGTAGATGCAAATGGTGACTAATGACAACGGTAATAATCAATAGGATTAGTTCGGGCAACATCCGTTCGCCATATACACTGAAGAGCCAAAGAAGCTGCTACACCCACCTAATGTCGTGTAGGGTCTCCGCGAGCAAGCAGAAGTGCCTCAACACGACGTGGCATGGACTCGACTAATGGCTGAAGTAGTGCTGGAGGGAACTGACATCATGAATCCAGCAGGGCTGTTCATAAATCCGTAAGAGTATGAGGAGGTGGAGATCTCTTCTGAACAGCACGTGGCAAGGCATCCGATATATGCTCAGTAGTGTTCATGTTTGGAGAGTTTGGTGGCCAGCGGATGTTTAAACACAGAAGAGTGTTCCTGGAGCCACTCTGTATCAATAATGAACGTGTAGGGTGTCGCATTATCCTGCTGGAGTTTCCCAAATCCATCGGAATGCACAATAGACATGAATGGACGCATGTGATCAGACAAGATGCTTATGTACGTGTCATCTGTCAGAGTCGTATCTAGACGCATCAGGGGTCCCATATCAACCAAACTGCGTATACCATTTTCTTTTAGACATCTGTGAACATGCAACTGTCACGGGAGGAACCCAGCTTGTGGTTGACGTGGTAAATGAATGCAACCTCTTCATACTGAATAGGGAGGGTCAGCCACCTACCTACCGCGGAGATGCCGGTGGTGCGAGTAACATAGACCTTTTTCTAGGGAAACCAAAATCTCTTCCACTAGTCAACACTTGGAGGGTATTGGATAGAGCCAGCGACCACAACGCAATCGTCGTAGCCACAGACAGACATGTCAATACACATAACATGGACCATGAACAGCAGCATTTACTCATAGGAAGAGCAGACTGGCAAACAGTTCGAGATGTCGTTGAGGCGTCGCCACTAAACACTGTTCAAGGCAGTATAGATTACAAAGCGGATGTACTGACAGAGGTCCTACAAAGAGCACAGGAAGCAGCTATACCACGGGCAAAAGCTGTGTGGGGACAGAAACAACCGTGGTCGACAGAACTGGCAAGATTAAGGAAGGATTCGCGGGACAAAAGAAAGTACTACCATAAAACAAAAACAGCTCCTGAAAGACAGATAAGACTTGACGTGTATTGTGACGCTAAACAGAAACACTAAACATAACTAAAGACAACAAGGCAAGACTACTGGACCAATTTCGTCAAACTCAGTTATAGAACGACATCTGGGGACGAGTTAAGACATAGACAGTTCTGGAGGCACAATAACCAGAGGATGGAGAAGCACAGCAGCGTATCTGCTGAACAGGCTCCTCACAGACGACGAACCCACACGAGACAAGCGACACCACGCTGAGAGAGCATGAGGCAACCATACAGGGTTATTACAAATGATTGAAGCGATTTCACAGCTCTACAATAACTTTATTATTTGAGATATTTTCACATTGCTTTGCACACACATACAAAAACTCAAAAAGTTTTTTTAGGCATTCACAAATGTTCGATCTGTGCCCCTTTAGTGATTCGGCAGACATCAAGCCGATAATCAAGTTCCTCCCACACTCGGCGCAGCATGTCCCCATCAATGAGTTCGAAAGCATCGTTGATGCGAGCTCGCAGTTCTGGCACGTTTCTTGGTAGAGGAGGTTTAAACACTGAATCTTTCACATAACCCCACAGAAAGAAATCGCATGGGGTTAAGTCGGGAGAGCGTGGAGGCCATGGCGTGAATTGCTGATCATGATCTCCACCACGACCGATCCATCGGTTTTCCAATCTCCTGTTTAAGAAATGCCGAACATCATGATGGAAGTACGGTGGAGCATCATCCTGTTGAAAGATGAAGTCGGCGCTGTCGGTCTCCAGTTGTGGCATGAGCCAATTTTCCAGCATGTCCAGATACACGTGTCCTGTAACGTTTTTTTCGCAGAAGAAAAAGGACCATAAACTTTAAACCGTGAGATTGCACAAAACACGTTAACTTTTGGTGAATTGCGAATTTGCTGCACGAATGCGGGAGGTTTCTCTACCGCCCAGATTTGCACATTGTGTCTGTTCACTTCACCATTAAGAAAAAATGTTGCTTCATCACTGAAAACAAGTTTCGCACTGAACGCATCCTCTTCCATGAGTTGTTGCAACCGCGCCGAAAAATCAAATTGTTTGACTTTGTCATCGGGTGTCAGGGCTTGTAGCAATTGTAAACGGTAAGGCTTCTGCTTTAGCCTTTTCCATAAGATTTTCCAAACCGTCGGCTGTGGTACGTTTAGCTCCCTGCTTGCTTTATTCGTCGACTTCCGCGGGCTACGCGTGAAACTTGCCCGCACGCGTTCAACCGTTTCTTCGCTCACTGCAGGCCGACCCGTAGATTTCCCCTTACAGAGGCATCCAGAAGCTTTAAACTGCGCATACCATCGCCGAATGGAGTTAGCAGTTGTTGGATCTTTGTTGAACTTCGTCCTGAAGTGTCGTTGCACTGTTATGACTGACTGATGTGAGTGCATTTCAAGCACGACATACGCTTTCTCGGCTCCTGTCGCCATTTTGTCTCATTGCGCTCTCGAGCGCTCTGGCGGCAGAAACCTGAAGTGCGGCTTCAGCCGAAAAAAACTTTATGGGTTTTTCTACGTATCTGTAGTGTGTCGTGACCATATGTCAATGAATGGAGCTACAGTGAATTTATGAAATCGCTTGAATAATTTGTAATAGCCCTGTACATTAGTGACAGTGTAACCACACCATTCTCACAAGAAGTCGCGGCAGCAATCAGCAGGCTTAAAGACCGACCAGCACCCAGCCCTGACAAAATACTCTCAGAAACATTAAAACAAATAGTAACACAAATCACACCTTTTCTCAATAACATGTTCGGCGAGGCACTACTAGCAGGCAGAATTCCAAACCTCTGGAAAACTGCTAAAGTAGTAATAATCAGTAAATCACAAGACAAGGAACCAACAGACCCCAAAACGTACCGGCCGATCTGCCTCTTAAACACTCTCGCCACGACACAGGAAAGGCTCCTGTGTGACCGCTTACAACCGCACAGAAGCCTCCTCGAGCTAACGCCCGATCAATTCGGTTTCAGTGGAGGTAGATCAATAAAAGACGGCGTCAAACAAGCCTGAGAGTTACAATAGCATCTGTGCCAAATACATGGCCGCTATACTAATCGACATAGCTTTTGACAATCTGTAGTGGCCGTCCCTCATTATCACGTTAAGGGGAATGAGACTATCAGTTTCACTTTACAATAGCCTCCTCGACTACTGCAGAGGCAGAGTGGCGGAGTGGAGGACTAGTACACGCAAAGTTATAAAGAGAATAACGAAGGATGTCCACAGGGCTCGATCTGCGGACCAATATTCCGGGATATCGCAATCGAGACCGCGCTGAACACGCTGGACGACGACGATATTGTAAGAGGTTTGGTGGCGTACGCAGATGACCTGCTCGGAGTGGTGTCAGCCAACTCGAGAGCAGCACTAGAGACAAAAGGCACGTAACTGTTTCAGAATATTAACCATTGGTGCAAAGAAAATAAATTAAAAATCACTCCCAACAAAACTGTATATTTACTGCTCAAAGATACACTACAGAGGAATCCAGTTCTAAAATTAGACAATACAAGTTTACAGAGGAAGGAAGCTACACGTTATCTAGGAATGCATCTTGACGATAAACTGACTTTCAACCTTCATATCAAATTGACAATTCACAAAGGCTCGAGAAGCTCCAGAATTATGCGAAAACTAGCAAGAGACTTAACACAAAGTACAAATTACCTACGTTATGAACCTACCACATTGCGATATTTAAATGCATCGCATGGTTCACCGCAAGTGTGTGGGAATCAAAAAATGGCTCTGAGCACTATGGGACTCAACATCTTAGGTCATAAGTCCCCTAGAACTTAGAACTACTTAAACCTAACTAACCTAAGGACATCACACACACCCATGCCCGAGGCAGGATTCGAACCTGCGACCGTAGTAGTCCCGCGGTTCCGGACTGCAGTGCCAGAACCGCACGGCCACCGCGGCCGGCGTGTGGGGATCACTACAGAACATACAGACTAACAAGACAATTGCAAGACGAGGTCAACCTAGTGCATTCCTGAGAGTGATTGAAGCCTTCAACACCACATCACTAGAGGCACTGTGCGTGGTGATGAGGTCCTGTCCTATAGACATAATAATACGCTACAGAGCTGCACTTTACTGGTCTAAGAGGGACAGGCTCGATAATGTCACAAAATTACAGGAACCAATATTATGAACAAAACACAAATGAAACAATGGAGGATTCAAACATGACAGAGTGGGGCGCATCCGATAAGGGTGGCCGAGTACTCTCTTTCTTTCCTGACATACGCGAAAGATTACAAGAGAAACATGACGACCCAAGACGGGGGATGGTCCATTTCCTGACAGGCCACGAGCCGTATCCGGTACATTTAAACCGCATGGCACTGACTAACTAACGATGAAATACGTGTTTGCCGGCAGCTGTAGCCGAGCAGTTCTAGGCGCTTCAGTCCGGAATCGCGCTGCTGCTACCGTCACAGGTTAGAATCCTGTCTCGGACATGGATGTGTGTGATGTCCTTAAGTTAGTAAGGTTTAAATAGTTCTAAGTCTAGGGGACTGATGACATCAGATGCTAAGTCCCATAATTCTCAGAACCATTTGAACCATTTTGAAATATGCGTTTGCGGAGAAACTGGGGCACCAGAACATGCCACACTGCTATGAAACAGGCTTGCACAAGTGAGACCTATACAGAACAGCAAATGACATCGCCAGAATAATACGTAATGCCGATGATTGGAAACAATCAATAGCGTAGCTGATATTGTATCGAATACACTACATGAAGAATACAAGCGCCAAAACCCATATGGAAGGAGGCGTAGACAAGCACAAACAACACAAAAAACCACATGGGAGAACACAAGCACAACCACAGATTCCGAAACAGAGGATGGAACCAACACACTAAGTGAACATGACTCAGAAGGGATCAACACGTAAGGGACCTAAATCAACAACGCATGACACTGTATGCCACAACACAGTCACAAACAACAGAACAGGCAGCAGCAATAATTAAACAAACAAACAACGACACCACATACCAAGACTCTAACAATAATGTAACTTCGCTCGGGAGGAGAAGACTCGAAGTACTTTTATTCCGAGGCTCCTACTCCTCAATGACATATTTCATAGTGTTTAAAGTATACTGAACACAAGCAGTAATGTATTGTTCGTCTTTTTATGTGTAGATAAAATTATATTCCCTTCTCTATTTAAAGCTACAATGAATTAATTTTATACATCAAATGTATTTTATGTATAAAGTAAGTATAAAATTAAAAATTTATTAAGTTATTTAAGGAATAATGCATTCAGTAGCAATGAACTACATTCTATTTCTATTAACAAACTTACAAACGTAAGGGTATTTCTCACGTAAAGCTAAAATTAGTGTATTCCATGTTTCAAATGCTCAATCAGTATTTAATCTGTACCATACCAGTTGTATGTATCTCAGGTATCACATAGAACATACCGCAACTACCAACAATAGGTCAAACAAACAGCTGCTGAATATCATGTAGTGTCCTGACTTGCAACATTCCCAGTAATTTACCAATACACACAAACACAGTAAACATACGTAAGCACAAACCATTTCAGATGAGAATAGCTCGAGGTTCTACATGTTACACATCCAGATACAGTATATCACTTCCTTCTACATATTGCAAATTATTTTCACCACACTCATTGTATTACATTTTTCTTTTTATTTTTCTTTGTCATTTGCACTGTATAAATTATATTCTCATCAACTAGGCATAAACAAGTTATATAGAACCATTTTAACAAATGAGAAGTTTTTATATATTATGTTCTTTATACTACTTAAAAAAGCATTAACAACTGTATACCAATAACATTGTAATAATGAGATGTGTTCGTTGTTGGATTTAGAAGCATCCGACCCACCTTACATTTCAGTAAGTTTGCCTTCTTCATCCCTGATGCCACACAATTAGTCTATGTCTGCCTTAGGCCTATGCTGCTCCTTTGATAGGCTGTAGGTGCCACGCTCTCCAGCCTGTGCTTCAAGCCTTTGGTAGGGTCATCGGAAAAATATTTAGTCACTCCAGGGCCACAGCAAGACGAATCGATAAGCCATTACAGTTGGCCCACCGATCCAGTCACGTGATCAACGCGAAAATTAAGGAACTACCAATCAGTGAGACATTTATGTATCAAAGGTTTGTTGTACATAAACATGCATAAATGCAACGGTGTGACAGAGTGAAAAATAGGGGCAATTGTGTCTGAGCGTGCCCATCGGCACTGGGTGTGTAAAGTTGCTGGATTTGTTGGTGTTTCTTGGTGGACTGGTGTAACACATTGCTGTAAGACACGTCGCCACGATAAGCGACGTCAAAATTGTGGTCGGAAAAATTCCTGACTGAGAGGGAATCAGAATCGCTTCCAAACCCGACAGGAATTGCTGCAGGCAGTCAATGAAGGCCCATCTGCACATGTGAGCGGGAGAACATTGCGAAGGGAACCACATGCAGCGAGTGTTTGAAAACTGTCAACTTGCAGTTACTCACATGGGCAGCTAAATCTGCACGTCTTGTATGGGCTAGAAATCACCGAACGTAGGCGTTAGCTATCTGGCGGAAAGTTAAGTAGTCACGTTTTTGCCTATATTCAAATGATGAATGTCGTCGAGTGCACCGAAGACTAAAAGATTTCAAGCTAAATGTGTGCAAGGGCAGGTTCAAGCGGGAGGTGGGACTATGATGTTTTAAAGGTGTTTTCACGAATTGGGACCGCCCTCGAGGTGACCACTAACATGGACCTTCATGATTATTTAAACTTCCTGAAAGAACCATTTTTGCCTTTCTGTCAACATCTGCATGATGGGTGCGCTAGTGTTACCCCCATTCTTCAAGACGATAGCAGCAGAGTTCATTGGACTGGAAGAATGTGTAACCGGTTTTCTGAACATTCCGTCAGTGTATAACATCTCTATTGGTCTGAATAATTATCTGGTCTGAAACTCATAGAAAATCTATGGGACATGGTGGAACAGAGGTTAAAACGCCGACGTCAGCATCTCCGCAATTGAACGAAACTGCGCCATCAAATCGTCAGCGAGTGGCTTAACCTGGATGCGGTGTACCTGCACAAACTTGTGGACTTAACCATATCCAGGTGGCTATCAAGTCCAGGAACCGAATTACAAGGTATTAAATTATGCTTGGATTTATTTGCCTAGGGGTGATTGGTTTTCTGTCCAGTGATCTCTCTATGGCGGTCTGATTTCGGTGCTGCAACTGCCTTCTTTGCATCATGCCCGTCATTATAATTATTTCCCAGCCAAAATAACAAAACCGTTGTAGTACTTTGAGCGTTTCATTTCTTACTCCAACTTCTTCATTGTCTCCTGAATTAATTCAACTAATTTCCATTAGTAACGTTTTGCTTGTGTTCATGTTTATTTTATAAAATTTTTCAAGACACTACCTATCCATCGCCATGAATTTTTACGCGCAATCGATTTCCATGAATGGTTTATGTCCGTCATTTTGATAACGTCGTGTGTCAGCCCAGCAGGTTGCATCACAAGGTTCATTATTCCCGACTAGCCTAGAGAGTTGTTTCAGACTAGTCTTCGAACTAAAGAGACCAACAACAAAACAATAGTTCAACATTTTTTTGTGTGTGTCTCAATATTGTTGAAAGTGCTACCGTTTTTTCATCTACATCTACATTTATACTCCGAAAGCCACCCAGCGGCGTGTGGCGGAGGGCACTTTACGTGCCACTGTCATTACCTCCATTTCCTGTTCCAGTCGCGTATGGTTCGCGGGAAGAACGACTGCCGGAAAGCCTCCGTGCTTGCTCGGATCTCTCTAATTTTACATTCATGATCTCCTCGGGAGGTATAAGTAGGGGGAAGCAATATATTCGATACCTCATCCAGAAACGCAGCCTCTCGAAACCTGGACAGCAAGCTACACCACGATGCAGAGCACCTCTCTTGCAGAGCCTGCCACTTGAGTTAGCTAAATATCCTGTTTGAGTTGTAGGTTGTAGGATTGTCACGTGTGTGTGGATTTTCTGCTGTTGGGTCTCTTTATAATTCACTTTGAAGGACGGGATCATACTTTTTAACCATTTGGTCACCAATCCTTCTCCTTTGGTATCGTCATCACCTTGGTTCACCTGGGTTTTTGCAATTGCCTACATGATTGCCTCTCTTATGCTGGGTTTAATTGGCTTTTGGCTATCTTGCTACATTCTTCTTTACTCTGGTCAGACTACTGTCTGGGATGGATTTTAGACGTCCCACTAGTGGAACTTGACAGCCGAAAGGTGTCTTCGATCTTTGTGTCGGGAGAAAAGAAAGAAAAGGACAAGAAAATAACACGTTGTAGGTGGCTGCCTTAAAAAGCAGCGCGGCCGGTGCCACCTGTGCGACAGCGCGTCCGCAATTCGACCCCGCCAGCGGCACGCCGAGGTCTCCGGTTTAAGGTGACGCGGATTCGATACTGTAAGCCGATACAGTTAACGGCGAGGCAGCGAGATCGTATCCGACGGTCACGTGCTGACGCTGCACAAGCGCGGACGGAGGAGGAACGACGCGTCATCGGAAAGGAAAGGGGGCTTAGCGTCTCGCGTGCGTACGTACGTAGAAACGTGTTTGTGAGTGTGCGGCTGTGTGTTAGGCACGAGGAGAAGCGAGAAGCATCAGCGGCGGACGAGCGAGTAAGGCAGAGAGAGAGAGAGAGAGAGAGAGAGAGAGAGAAAGAGAGACTGTTGAGTTCAGCAGTTGGAGGGAGGGGGGTCGTGAGGCAGCATTTAAAAGGAGCAAATCGTGCGGCCCGCGCGTACAAATGAGCTACCCGGCCCGGCCAGGCCGTGGGCCGCGCCCGTGGCGTGGCGTGGCGTGCCCTGGCCCCGACTGGCCTCGGCTGGCCCGCCGTGGCCCGAGAGCTGGCAACGCGGTAGCCTTGGCTCCGGTCCAGGGAGGGGCCGCGACACAGGCTGCGGGACGCCGGCCGAGGCGGGCAAGCCGACTCCGGCTTCTGCCGCTGAGCTGGACCCCGCGGCCGAGACCGCGCTGAAGCGGATTCGCGACGTGTGGGAACAGGTGTTGCGGTTCGGGCGCTACGAAAGGATGGTCACAAAGTTTTAATTATTACCTCGAAGGAATTTAGCTGCGGCTACGAAACTTGCTGATAATGTTAATCACTATATACACTGCTGGCCATTAAATTTGCTACACCAAGAAGAAATGCAGATGATAAACGGGTATTCATTGGACAAATATATTATACTAGAACTGACATGTGATTACATTTTCACGCAGTTTGGGTGTATAGCTCCTGAGAAATCAGTACCCAGAACAGCCACTTCTGGCCGTAATAACGGCCTTGATACGCCTGGGCATTGAGTCAAACAGAGTTTGGATGGCGTGTACAGGTACAACTGCCCATGCAGCTTCAACACGATACCACAGTTCATCACGAGTAGTGACTGGCGTATTGTGACGAGCCAGTTGCTCGGCCACCATTGACCAGACAATTTCAGTTGGTGAGAGATCTGGAGAATGTGCTGGCCAGGGCAGCAGTCGAACATTTTCTGTATCCAGAAAGGCCCGTACGGGACCTGCAACATGCGGTCTTGCATTATCCTGCTAAAATGTAGGGTTTCGCAGGGATCGAATGAAGGGTACAGACACGGGTCGTAACACATCTGAAATGTAACGTCCACTTTTCAAAGTGCCGTCAATGCGAACAAGAGGTGACCGAGACGTGTAACCAACGGCACCCCGTACCATCACGCCGGGTGACACGCCAGTATGGCGATGACGAATACACGCTTCCAATGTGCGTTGACCGAGATATTGCCAAACACGGATGCGACCCTCATGATGCTGTAAACAGAACCTGGATTCATCCGAAAAATGACGTTTTGCCATTTGTGCACGCAGGTTCCTCGTTGAGTACACCGTAGCAGGCGCTCCTGTCTGTGATGCAGCGCTAAGGGTAATCGCAGCCATGGTCTCCTAGCTGATAGTCCATGCTGCTGCAAACGTCGTCGAACTGTTCGTGCAGATGGTTGTTGTCTTGCAAACGTCCGCATCTGTTGACCCAGGGATCGAGATGTGGCTGCACGATCCGTTACAGCCATGCTGATAAGATGCTGTCATCTCGACTGCTAGTGATACGAGGCCATTGGGATCCAGCACGGCATTTCGTATTACCCTCCTGAACCCACCTGTTCGATATTCTGTTAACAGTCATTGGATGTCGACCAACGCGAGCAGCAATGTCGCGATACGATAAACCGCAGTCGCGATAGGCTACAATCCGACCTTTATCAAAGTCGGAAACGTGATTGTACGCATTTCTCCTCCTTACACGAGGCATCACAACAACATTTCACCAGGCAACGCCGGTCAACTGCTGTTCGTGTGTGAGAAATCGGTTGGAAACTTTCCTCATGTCAGCACGATGTAGGTGTCGCCACCGGCGCCAACTTTGTGTGAATGCTCTGAAAAGCTAATCATTTGCCAATCACAGAACCTTCTTCCTCTCGGTTAAATTTCGCGTCTGTAGCACGTCATCTTCGTGGTGTAGCAATTTTAATGGCCAGTAGTGTACATATCCACACTTCGGTGTGTGACCATTTTTCCCTGTGTAGGATATTTTGGCGCAAACCAACATAGGAGAATACATGAAATACAATGCAATAGGCCGAAGAAACTGGTACACCGGCGAAATATCGTGTAGGGTCCCCGCGAGCTCACATAAGTGCCGCAACACGACGTGGCATGGACTCGACTAATATCTGAAGTAGTGCTGGAGGGAAATGACAGCATGAATCCTGCAGGGCTCTCCATAAATCAGTAATGGTACAGCAGTTGCAAGGAATCACAGATATGCTCAATAATATTCAGGTGTGGGGAGTCTGGTGGCCAGCAGCAGTGTTTAAATTCGGAAGAATGTTCCAGTAGCCACCCTGTAGCATTTGTGGACGTGTGGGGTGTCGCATTGTCCTGCTGGAATTGTCCAGTCCGTTGGAATGCACAATGGACATGAATGAATGCAGGGGACCAGAGAGCATGCTTACGCACGTGCCACCTGTCAGAGTCGTATCTACTCGTACCACTGGTCCCATACCACTCCAACTGCACACGCCCCACACCATTACAGAGCCTCCACCAGCATGAACAGTCCCCTGCTCAAAAGTAGAGTCCATGGATTCCTAACGTTGTCTGCACACCTGTACACCTCCATCCGCTCGGTACAATTTGAAACGAAACTCGTCCGACCAGGAAATATGTTTCTGGTCATCAACAGTCCAATGTCGGTGTTGACGGGCCGAGGCGAGGCGTAAATATTGGTGTCGTAAGTGCATCAAGGGTACATGAGTGGGCCTTCTGCTCCGAAAGCCCATATCGATGATGTTTCGCTGAATGGTTCGCATGCTGACACTTGTTGGTGGCCCAGCACTGAAATATGCAGCAATTTGCGGAAATGTTACATTTCTGTGACGTTGAACGATTCTCTTCAGTCGTCGTTCTTGCAGGATCTTTCTCTGGTCGCAGCGGTGTCGAAGATTCGATGTCTTACGGATTCCTAATGTTCACGGTACATTCGTGAAATGGTCGTACGGGAAAATTCCCATTTCATCGCTACCTCGGAGGTGCTGTGTCCCATCGCTCGTGTGCGGACTATAACACCACGTTCAAATTCACTTAAATCTTGATGACCTGAAATTGTAGCGCCTTATACCTCTTGTCTTACGTAGGTGTTGCAGACCGCAGCGCCGTATCCTGCCTGTTTACATATCTCTGGATTTGAAATTTGAATAAGCATACCTATACTAATGCCTTTGGCGCTTCAGTGTATATTTGCAGCTGAGAAATATGGACTACTATCAGCTGTATAATGGAATTACGTCAATGGAAATTTGTGCTGAACCGGAACTAGAACCAGGATTTCCCGCTTATAGACAGCAGTCGACTTACCATTCGGTTATCCTAGCACGACCCACTGCGAGACCCACACTTCCAGCCCGCATCTCGTGGTCGTGCGGTAGCGTTCTCGCTTCCCACGCCCGGGTTCCCGGGTTCGATTCCCGGCGGGGTCAGGGATTTTCTCTGCCTCGTGATGGCTGGGTGTTGTGTGCTGTCCTTAGGTTAGTTAGGTTTAAGTAGTTCTAAGTTCTAGGGGACTGATGACCATAAATGTTAAGTCCCATAGTGCTCAGAGCCAAGCCGCACTTCCATATGCTGCCAACCATACGTCTAAAACTTGCATGCATGTCCGAAGGAACTTTACATCGTAATTTTTGAATAACACAGATGCTGCAACACCGTATGGAACATAGTAGAAGCCGGCATTTTGACTACTCTTGGAAACCTCAGAAATGACCTCGTCATCACTCAGGAAATGTCTGTCTAGCAATGGTTTCTTCATCCTTGGAAAGAGGAAAGAGTCAGTGGACGCTAAGTGAATTCGTAGGAGAACAGGAGTTTGCGGTGTGTGAGTGTAATTTTGATAGCGCAGAGAAGCAGTATTTGCGCTTATGTCTATGTAATAAATATTTTATCCTATAACACCCTATCTCAATCTATTTGTACAGAAATAATCCGCAATCTAACGTGCATGGCGGAGGTTCCATCGGCTGACAATGTTCTTTATACACTCTCTCATCAAGTAATACAAACCTTAAATTATATACTACCAATTGGTAGTTTTTTGTGATCTTTCCAAGGCGTTTGATAGTGTTATCATGTTACTCTCTTAGAATATTTCAAATTCAATGGAACTGATGGCTTCACAGGGTGGCCGAGCGGTTCTAGGGACTACAGTCTGGAACCGCGCGACCGCTATGGTCGCAGGTTCGAATCCTGCCCCGGGCAAGGATGTGTGTGGTGTCCTTAGGTTAGTTAGGTTTAATTAGTTCTAAGTTGTAGGGGACTGATGACCTCAGTAGTTAAGTCCCATAGTGCTCAGTGCCATTTGAACCATTTTGATGGCTTCACACACACACAACCGTTTTGAATCATAATTAATCGGCGTGGTGCACGTGTGCGCTGCAGTGGGCCTCGTTAATGGTTTTTCTTCCCTCAATGACTCCTGAGGCTGCAAATGTGCTCATTTGCAGCTTTCTGACAGACTGAAAACACCAAAAAAGCGAACATTAACAACCGTGCACTGCAGTGAACATGTGCACCACAGGCTTAACAAACAGAATGTAAAACGTCGTACCGAATAATAAAAATAATGTAGGAAAGGTAGAAAATTTCCTTATATATATATATATATATATATATATATATATATATATATATATATATATATATATATATATATATATATTTGAATGAGCTTGCCCCCTGAAATTTAGTAAACAGAATTGGTACTTTTTGCAGACGATACTAGTGCACTAGAGAGAAAACGATGGAAGTGATGGCAAATGATATTTTCCAAAGAAATTTAAAATGTTTCTCAGGAAAAAGCCTTACCCAGATATTGAAAAGCACACTATATTTAGTTCTTTACAGTATGAACAGGTGTCAGTAAATAGGCTAGAATTTTCCAAATTTTTGGGTGGTACGTATTGATGAAAACGTAAACTGAAAGTCGGTTACTTCTGAGCTTTTCATAAATTAACTTGCGCCAGTTTGGCTTTTCGTATAATTGCTAATTTTAAGAACAAACGAATCAACGTCCTAACATGTTTTGCATATTGCCAGTCAGTAACGTCTTATGGAATTATTTTCTGTGGTAATAATCACTTAGAAAGAAAGTGTTGATTGCACAAATAATATGTATTTTTCAGCCACGGATGTCATGTAAGTACCCGTCCAAGGAGCTAGGCATTTTAACTGCGCCATCACAGTTCATATATTCAGTGTTGAAATTCGTCATAAATTATCCATCTCAATTTCAGATGAACAATGATGTCCATACCTACTAGACGGAAAAATGGTCTTCATTGCCAATTACTAAAGCTGTCAGTGACTCAGAAAGCAGTTCAACCAGCGGCAACATAAATCTTTGATCATTTGACCAATAACATAAAATGTTTGACAGGTTCCAAAGCAAGTTTTAAATTTATCTTAAAATCATTTATAGTTATCAGCTCCTTCTCCTCCACTGATGAATTTATGCCTAAAAACACTTCTTTAAGTGTCGTTGCATAAGAAATATTAAAATAGTAGTGTGTTCATAAATGTTAACTAATCATATATATATACCTTGTAAACTGATGCATTCCAAATCATAAAAGACTTGTTGTAATGACAGTTGGAACTAACTAAATAACAAATACTAACCATTTCATTTCTTGTTCCACTCGCAAGTGGAACGAGGAAAAACGACTGTCAATGTGCCTCCACAGAGCCCAAATTGCTCTGATGTTGTCTTTGCGGTCCTTACTCAGAATGTATGTTGACGGCAGCAGAATCGTCCTGCAGTCAGCTGCAAATGCCGCTTCTCTAAATATTTTTAACAGAGTTTCGCGAAAAGAACATTGTCTTCCCTTCAGCGATACCCATCCAAGATTACCAAACACTTCTGTAATACTCTCATGCTGTCTGTACCGATCGGTAACAAATCTAGCAGGCAAATTCCGTAATGCTTTCTTTGGAAGGTCACGACCGATTTCGTTCCCCAGCCCTCAAACATTCTGAGCTGTGCCCCGTCTGGAATCAAGTCGATGTCTACGACACTTTAAACTCTAATATTTCTTCCTACCTATCGAGCTGATGGGGACCAGAAACACACGAACAGTACTCGAGAATGGCTCACACTAATGTCCTACACGCTGTTTCCTTTGTAGGTGAGCTACACTTTCCTAAAATTCTGCCAGTAAACAGAAGTCGATCGTTCCTCTCGTTTTCGTTGCATTTCACATCGCTTGGCAATCTTACGCCTTGATATTAATACAACGTGATTGTCTAAACCAGTACGTCACTAATAATGTTATCGAATACTAAAGGACAGTTTTTCCTACTCATTTTCACTAGCTTCCATTTTTCCGCATTAAGGCAACGTTCCTGTCTAAGTCATCCTGTGTCCTCTTACAGTCATAGGCACTCGATGACCATAATTTCCTTTAAACTACAGCCTCATCAGCAAAGATCCTCAGACTGCTGATCACCCTGTCCATAGAAAACAAGAGCGGTCCTATCACACTCCCCTGGGGCACTACTGACACAGAACACTCGCCGTCAAGGACAGCGCACCGTGTTGTACTACTTACGAAAGTTTCGACCCACACACATACATGGGAACCTATTCTGTATGGTCGTATCTTCGTTAAGTCTTCAGTGGGGTATCATGTGAAATGCTTTCCGTTGTCTAGAAATATAGAATTTTTCTGTTGTTAGTCACTCATTGTTCACAGGATATCATGTGTGAAGAGGGTGAGCTTAGTTCCTTCCCGAATTCGTCCTTATTTGTGGACAGAAGCTTTTGTACCTCAACGAAATTTATTATATTCGAGCCTAGAATAATGTTCAATAAATCTGTAGTAAACTCATGTTAAGGGAGAATAAATTATTTCTCCAAGTTCTACAACAGCCCGACCTCTCATCACGTAGTGGTAGGGAATGAAAGTTTCCCATGGTGAGCATCAAGGCAAGTCACGACTTGTGCGACTCCAGTTGTCTCCGTTGACAGAGGCGATGCACCGACTGAGACATTCGACTAGCATTCGGGAGCAACTATCAAATTTAGGCTTTCCATCGTCTCCTCTAATCATTTTCTTCATCGTTGTCCAATCCGAGATTGTGCTTCATCTGTAATGACATTGGCGTCGGTGGAGCTTTAATCCCTAGTCTTCCTTCCTTACCTATTCTCCCATAGCATTGTCTTTGCGTGCTCCGTAACTTCACAACCATGTCATACACTTGTTTTTAACAGTCCATCGAAACTCTTTCTCAGTCGGAATCATAACGTTCTCTTAAGAATCCAAACTATTCGCAAAGAAAGTGAGCTGAGGAGGGTTAGCCATTACATTTTAATCATCACCCCAGAAGAATCGAAATTCTGTTATGAAATCTGCTCACATTGCTCATCCTTCTCTACGTATTCACCCAACGATGCAATAATTTTTTCCGACGATGGATGACTAGGTGGAGACCTTGGTTACAGAAATCTGTATTTTGACTCTTTAGCAAACATTCCAGTCAAAACTCACATTGTTGTCATTCAGGAAATGCCTGTCATGCAATGGTTGTTCTTCATCCGACAGTATAGTCATAGGTGGGGTGAGCCAAAATTTGATAGCCCAGGTAAGTAGCATGTGTGGCTTGAGCAGAATGATATGGGGCGTGGCTGCGGAGCAAAGACTCTCCCTTGCACAGTTTGACACGACGATCTGCCTTGACAGTCTCCCGTAAACTAGTAAAGATATTTCGCTTGAGTTCGTTTGTTACTTGCTAGCCTGTTACAAGTACCGAGTGGTTATAATTAAACTAACAGTCTTCCAAGTACTGCAGTGCAGGCTGTATACATCGTAGGACACTGAAATATCGTAATATGAGCTCGTGGCGTTTCCTGGGGAAAAAAAAGGAAAAGAAAAGTGTTTCCACTTTCTGACACCAGGTGAAAATAAGGCGCTGTAAGGAATTAGAATGTGAAAAGTGTTCTGCATGTGAAAAGTGTCCGCCTGGCACTTGGCGACATGTGTTAATTTATTTTGCAAAGTGATTTTTGGTGTAAAGTATTGAGAAAGTTGAAGTTTTCCGTATGAAACGGAAGGGCTATTGAAAAGAAAGACCGTGCAGTGTTGGTAAAGTTCTTTTATCAGAACGTCAGCAGTAGCAGCTCCGCATTGCGGAAATATTGCCGATAGAAATAGCTGTGAAGAGACCCCTTGTCAACAAATTGGCTACAGAATATGATCAAGAAGTTGAAACGGGTGAATTAGGTCGTGCAGCAGGGAGAGGCACCCGGCCTATTTCTTTGACAATTGACCATGAAGTTGCTGTAGCTTTATTGTCACGGGAATCGTCTCTTCGCTGATAAACAATTCATAATATTTTGCGGCACATTTTACACTAGTATCCCTAAAAGGCTCAGAATGTGCACCAAATGAAGCCCCAAGGTAGGCTACAAAGCCATGACTTCGCCCTTAGTTTCTTGGCACGCATGGAAAAGGATGACATGAACCCAGCCAATATTCTTTGGACGGACGAGGCACACTTTACTCTACATATTTCCGTGAATGCACAGAAATGTTGCATATGGGACTCTACTCCGCCACAGTTGTGCAGGGAAACCTACTTCATGCAGCTTATGTCACTCTGTGCTGTGATTTCACAAACTATTCCATTCCCCGTACGTTTCTCTTCGAGAAGATGACGCCTTGCGTGCTTGTTAGGTGTACAGCGACATCTGCATGCATCTCGTGATTGCAGTTTCGCAAAAAAACCAACATTGCTTCCAAATAAATACTTTCATGCAAAATTGGGTGACACAGCACGTCACTTGTGAGGTGAAAGCTTGTTGTGGGGATAACTGAATGATTCTGTTTATCGGAAATGTACTGGACTTTTACTGATCTGAAGGATAGCATACGGAGGCATATCCCTATAATTACACCGGATATGCTGTGAGCAATTGTCGACCATGGTGTGCTATGGCATATTGAACACCTTCTGTTGCAACTAGTGACCATATCGTATAAACATGCCAAGGCTATCGTTATCCTATGTTTGTCGTAGCCTAGTAGTAGTAGACTACCGTATACAGTAGTCTTGGAAGAACTATGACACAAGCTCGAACAACAGGGGCTCACGTACTAGAACATGCGTTGATGCTATGAAGCGGTGCATTGATAATGACTAGGCACTAGCGAAAATCTAGATTTGCCGAAGAAAATGTGCAATAAAATGACGACTGATTGCTGTGCTCTATCATTTGAAAGTCATTGCAGGAGAATTTTGTCAACAATTGCCTTTGTGCACTGAATGTATCAATATCTCACCAGTGGACTGAAACTTGCCACATGACTTACCCACAACTGAAACTAACACGTCATGTCATTTCAAGTCCCTAAATATGGTTACGTTCAGATATCTCTATGAACTGACTGACTCCAAATGTGACTGACTGACCGTCATAGTGTACTACGTTGTAAGTTTCGTTCAGTGTACGTTTTCCCATATGCGCTGAAGTCGTTGAGGAAGTGCATTCATTACGTGGTGAAACAGGTTCTGCAGTTGCACACTGAATTGTGATTATCGACGTTAACGTGCCACCTCTGCACAAGGCATTTCAATGGACGTTCACTGCCGGACCACACAGTTACGAGGGTTGTCCAGAAAGTAAGTTCCTGTCGGTCGCTAAATGGAAACCACAGTGAAAATCAGAAATATTTTATTTGCAAGAGTTAGCTACACTTTCCTGATACTTCTCTACATAGTCGCAGCTCCGATATAGACATTTGTCGGAGCATTATACTAAATTTCCAACACCATCGTCATAGAAGGCAGCCGCTTGTGCTGTCCGATAATTCTCTACGCTGGTCTACAGCGCGTAGCCTGCGCCGAAGTGTTGGCTTCGTATCCAGCGCTTCACGAGAACAGAGATGATACTCAGGACGAGCCAATTAGGGCTGTGTTGTGGGTGATCGAACACTTCCCATCGGAAAGGCTGCAGGAGCGTCTTCACTGCCCCTGAAGAGTGCGGCTGAGAATTGCCATGAAGATGGAAGTGTGTGACAGTTGTGTTAGCTAGGCTGCATTCATACTTCTAGATAAGCTCAAGTACTGTGGTTTAAATCATACCTAACTGGAAGAGTGCAGAAGGTTGAAATAAGCAGTTCACATAATATGCAGAAAACTGGCGATTTCTCGAACTGGGGAACAATCAAGCCTGGGGTGCCGCACGTTTCGGTCTTGGGTCCTCTGCTGTTCTTAATATATATATTAAATACTTTCTATTCTATATTCACGTAGATGCAAAGCTGGTACTTTTTTCCGATGATACAAGTATAGTTATCACACCCAACAGACAAGAATTAACTAGTGAAATTGTAAACGATGTTTTGCGGAAAGTCATTAAGTGGTTCTCTGCAAATGGTCTTTCATTAAACTTTGTCAAAACACAGTATATACAGTTCCACACAGTAAATGGAATGATACCATTAATAAATATAGACTTCGATCAGAAATCGGTAGCTAAGGTAGAATATTCAAAATTTATAGGTGTATGCATTGATGAGGGGTTCAACTGGAAAAAACACACTGAGGATCTGCTGAAACGTTTGAGTTCAGCTACTTATGCTGTTAGGGTCATTGCAAATTTTGGTGATATACATCTCAGTAAATTAGTTAACAACGCCTGTTTTCATTCTTTACTTTCGTATGACATCATATTCTGGAGTAACTCATCATTGAGTAAAAGAGTATTCCTTGTATAAAAGCTTGTAATCAGAATAATTGCTGGAGCTCATAGAAGATCATCCTGCAGACACTTATTTAAATAGCTAGAGATCTTCACTGTAGCCTCACAATATACATATTCACTTATGAAATTTGTTATTAACAATCCGAACGAATTCAGAAGTATAGCACTGTACATGGCTACAACACTAGGAGAAAGGATGTTCTTCACTACTCAAGGTTAAATCTAACTTTGGCTCAGAAGGCGGTAAATTATGCTGCCACAAAAGTCTTTGGTCACTTACCTAATAGCATCAAAAGTCTGACATATAGCCATGTAGCATTTCAAAGGAAATTAAAAGAATTTCTTAATGGCAACTCCTTCTCCTCATTAGATGAATTTTTGGATGTAGTAAGTGGGTAATTTCCCCAAACCCCACAAAAAAAGTTAAAAATATTAAGTGTCATGTAATATTTTGTGTACTGTAATATCTTGTGTAGACACCTGTTATTAACCTGACACGTTCCACATCATTACGAAGTGTCGCATTCATGATCTATGGAACAAGTACTAATCTAATCTAAGGCGAAGCCTCTCAGCGGACCCTCCTACTTGGCGGGAGACATCGTTGTTCCAGACACCTTTACTCGCTCACAGTGCGCTCACAACTGAAAAATGCGTCTTGATGCGATCGACGGTCATACTAGAGACACTACCCAACACATCTGTGCAGAGCTTCATCGGGTTTTCACTGTGGTGTCCATTTCGCGATTAATCGGAACTTACTTCCTGGACAACCCTCGTAAATTGACTTATGTCAGTTGCCCAGGTGAGGTGCCATCTCTAGCTGAAATAATACCAATGTCTTTTTAAAATTCTCTTTTTCCTCCATTGTGAAGGCACGATGAAAGCAATTACATACCCACAACGCTTAACCTTACAGATTCTTCGTATGACAAAGTGGAAAATGAAACATCAGAAGATGAACAAAATTCAGATTTTTTTTTTTTTAGCTACAATCTGAAATGACACAATTTTAGAGACATCACTGCTCTCATACAGATATGAGTTTTATGTTGTGTTCTTGTGGAAGAGGTAATTAAAAGCAGATGGGGCCAGCAGTGAGAATTTTGAACGACGAGGGAGGCATGCACGGGTAATCTGTGCAGTTGTGTGAACCGCTGCGACGAGATACCTTCATACTTGCCGGCACGATAGCTCAGCGTGTTCGGTGAGAAGGTCATCTGCTCCTGTAATAATAATCTGAGTGAAGAGATCAACGATGAACCTGAACAGGTGTCATGGGACGTCCACCCCGAACAAACGCAACGAATAATAACGAACAAAATGAGGTTAACAAAAAAGAAAAAGTGGCTAGCGCGTCTTCCTAGCATGGAGGGGAACCTGGGTTCGATTTCGGCCTTGGCACTAATTTTCACTTCAGTCTGTAAGCGTAAAACTTATGTATTATCACAGTCAAGACAACACATTCTTGCCACACCCGTCCTAGCATGGCATCGTCGACTGTGGCAGTCGCTTCCTGTATTCTCTCCCGGAGCTCTGCTACATCACGTGGTACAGGCAGTACATACACCAGATCTTTATTGTGTCCCCACAGAAAAAATTCACAGGGAGTGAGATCTGGTGATCGGGGAGGCCATTTCATGAAACAGCTGTCCCCTTCGGTAACACGGCCGATCCATCAATGTGGCAGCTCCGTGTTCAGGTACCCTCGAACTACATGATAAAAATGGGGTGGAGACTGCTGAAAGATGAATGGAGAGTTTGACTGCATTTGAGACATCAGCCATTGCTTCAACAACTCCTTGTGAATGTCTCTCGTACACGCTCCACATTCAACACTGGGACGTCCACTTCTCTTTCCCGGGCACAAGCAACACGTCGTAACGAACTTGTTGTGCCAGTGGTAAATGGCCTTCCTTGTTGGTGAAGTCTTACCGTACTTGGTTCTGAACATCTGTTGAACAGCTATGGCACACTTCTTTTTGGCGAAATCCAACACACAGAAATTTGCACCGCACCTGAACTCGCCATGTTTGCGACTAGCGCTGACTATCGGCAGATTACGAAACTACGCTGTGGCGGCATACATGAAAAACAATATCAGGGTTTTTCTTCAAAATGACATATGTATGATATCTGTACAACGTTTGTTTCTTGTGCAATAAATAATTAAAAGTGTTCAAGGACTTATACTCTTTCGTAAAATTTTCGAAGAAAAAAGAAATGTACTAGTAATAAAAATGAATTTGTGTGAAAGAACATGTACAATCACACAATGTGCAAGCTGCTACATAATAATAGGCAGCAGATGTTTACTTAATAAATCAATAAATAAAATAAAAATAAAAAATATATCTTTGCGAGACACGTAAAGTCCCGGAAATTGTGTCATTTCATTTGTGTAAGTAACTGCACCTAGGTTTGAGAATGGATCCTCCATTTACGTTCAAAGACGAGGTGCTATTCCAGAGCATGGAGAGCCTCGGCAATTCTGTTCTTCTGTAGGGGGTAGTTTAAAGTAGACTGGGGCGCCAGTGAGAATTTGTATCAAGGAGTGAGGCGTGCCAGAGTAATTCGTGCGGATGTGCGAACCGCCGTGCTGACTTCGTGACTAACGCAACAAACCGAGCGAGGTGGCGCAGTGGTTAACACACTGGACTCGCATTCGGGAGGACGACGGTTCAATCCCGTCTCCTGCCATCCTGATTTAGGTTTTCCGTGATTTCCCTAAATCGTTTCAGGCAAATGCCGGGATGGTTCCTTTGAAAGGGCACGGCCGATTTCCTTCCCAATCCTTCCCTAACCCGAGCTTGCGCTCCGTCTCTAATGACCTCGTTGTCGACGGGACGTTAAACATTAACCACCACCACCACCACCACTAACGCAACTGCCCAGTTAGCAGGAGATCCGGTTTGGATTCCCGTTCTTGGTACAAATTTTCACTCGCTGCTTCACTCCACTTGCGTTTTAATTAAAACCTGTTATCTTAATGTGGCGGTGAAAGAAACCTGTATTGATTGAGTTTACGTAGTTACGCTGTAGAAAATACCGGTGTTGAAACTCTTGTGACTACATTGTTTGCATGACTCTGGCGCATCGTTGGCAGATCCAGGTAATCGGTTGGAAGAAAATCGGATAGTGAGAACGAAAGTGCGGAACCTGGATGTGGAGTTGTGTAGGACTGTGGGTTAGAAATGTAATTCTCAAGTGAACTTTCCAACAGTTTGGGGTAAGGGGAAAACGATGTGGCCATCATTCATCACAATCTTCTACTGTCTTTCCAAACTGAATCGTACTGTGCATCAGGAGATATTAAAAATTTTCTGCAAAAAATGCTCAAAATTACGTTATATCTTTGTTTACTTGGTTGCTACTGGTTTCGGAGTGAAATTCTTTGTTTTTAAGTGCTGTATTTATTCTGGTGTCATCACTGGTCAAAGACCAGACAAATGACCTTTGACTCACGCATCAGAAAGAGAGACTACATCACGGAAGACTTTTGCCCCAGGTGCTGCAATGTCGCTGCATCCCAGAGAAGCAGACTTACGTCTGTCCACTGTCGCCTATATAGCGCGTAGCAGTTTTCCCTGCAACACACCAAAGTAACACAGTGTCTGTTTTTCTTCCACTAGGTACAACCATAATAACACGAAGAAACTAACCGAAAAGATTGGAAACGAGATGGGCGATTATACAGGAAAACAAATTACACGATCGTACCATTGTGTGAAGTTTTAGTATCCTGACACATTGCATTCATCTGTGTATATAAAAGGCAGTGTCCCAACTGTGTGACTGACTTACTCACTGACTCATCAACGCCCAGCCCAAACCACATGCAGATAGTGTTGATCATACATTGTAGGTCTCATTTAAGATAAAAAAATTTTAAAATTTCATCCATAAGCGGATGCAATAGGGAAGAACAGTTTTTCTAAAAATTAGTTGCTATGAAGGCAATTTTGAAACTAGACCTAAGAATTCTGCTATTTGGTTTCTCAATTAGAAATAAAGAAAGAAACGTTCAGAATTTCTGGGATTCTAACTCTTATGGGGGGTTAAAATTTTCACATTTTATTTCACCCCTTGAAGATCGTTGTTGGAAGTAAATTATTATTAAAGAACAACTAAAGTGTATTTAAAGCTATGTCTTTGAAAGTTAGTATTTGATTTCTCAGTTAGAGATAAGAAACCATGTGTTTCAGTTTTTTTGTTTTTGTTTTTGTTTTTTTCGAAAATTTCACCTCTGAGGGGGTGAGACAAGGGATGGAACGTCTTATGTAAAACATTTTGTTATAAAAGCATTTTAAAGCTAAATCTATTAAAATTTGAATATGGTCTCTCAATTAGAGGTAAGAAAATATATTTTCCAATATCTTTTTAATTAAATCCCTGTGAGGGCGGAATAGGGACTAAAAATTTTTATGGGACAAACTCATTATGCAATTATTTTGAAGCTAAATCTATGAAAATTTGTATTTGGCTTCTCTGTTAGAAATTTAAAAATCCACGTTTCACTATTTTTGGAAATTTAACCGCTAAGGAGGTGAATGGGTGGTTCAACGTTTTCTAAAAAATATTTCATTATAGAATTATTTTTTAAGTCAAATCTTGAAAACTGATATTTTGGTTCTCTGTCGGACATGAAAAAGCACGTATTTCACTTTCTTTGGAAATTAAATCCCTAAAAGGGTGGAATATGGCCACGCTGATTCATTGCCGAGCCCAAAGCATTAGAAATAGAAACTTGAAATTAGGAGAGGGCATCGTTTAAGAGGGACTGTCTGAAGTTCCACTTACAGGAGGGGTTGAAATAGGGGATGAAAGTCTGTTTGCACTATGTTGCAACTAAGACAGTTTTGAAGCCAGGACAACGAAGAATGGTGCTTAGCTTCTTAGTCAGAAATAAAAAAGAAAAAAGCGTTTTCTAGCACTTTTGTAAAATCAACCATTAATGGGGTAAAATGGTGGATGAATGCTTGTTTTGAAACTAAATCATTATTAAAGAACTAGTAAAGCATTTTTAAAGCTATGTCTACGAAAACTGGTGTTTGACTTCACAGTTAGTAATAAAAAAGTATGTCTCTCATTGGTTTTGGAAATTCAACCAGCTAAGACAGTGATATAAGGAATGAAACTTTTTATGAAATTATTTATTATGAACGCCTTTTTAAAGTTAAATTCATAAAAATTTGACATCTCTGTTATAAATTTAAAAAAACACTTGTTTTTGTAAATTAAGCCCCCCAAGGGGATGACATAGGGGATGAAAATTTTTACTAAATATTTGGTTGTATTAAAAAAGCTAAATCTATGAAAACTGGTATTCCACTCACCCGTCAGACATAAATAAATATGTATTAGGGGATGAACGTTTCTACGGAAATATCACGAAAAGAATGCACAACATAACCTTGTACTCCAGCTACCAGAATCGCTTTTTGATCTGAAGTACATTGTGAGAACACTATACTTGAGAAGCCTTAATTAGCGTGAGAAGTTTACTAGGTATTGAAATTTGTGAACTAAATCAGAGAAAGCTATTTAATGACTACCATGACAAATTGACTTTGTCAGAACGGCACAGAAAAAGAAACACCTCATTAACATATTAATTCTTCAGTAGGACCAATATACGTTTACAAAATTATTTTTTATGTAATTACTTCGAAAATGTGATCGAAGCAGCCGTGTTATGCTAGTTTGTCACTATTTTTTTAACTTCCACGATTTTATTGTTTAATTTGATCACACGCCAAGCTGCATAATATCTATAGTCACAAGTGAGAGCTGGTTAAATGAATCCCAGAACACGAAAGAACAAATAAAATACGTTTTCGCTAGACAGCAGTAAGTTTGGTAATCATATGTTGGAAAGTGCGCTGAATATTATAATTTGAATGGCTTCTATTTGACGAGAGCTCTTGTGGAGTATGATCCTTGTGGTTGCAAGTGCTCCTAGGGTGTGGAAGGGTGTGCTGTGTTACATACGCCTTAATGAGAATCATTTACATTTGTGATGCAGTGCCAGAGATCAGGTTAAACATTCATCCTCAATTTCTGGTTAATCTAAAATTGCAGTGTGAAATAATTTATTGAATAATGGATTTGCAAGTATATTCTACAGTAATGTCAATTTTTTAAATAATTTATATTCATGTAACAAACAAAGCAATAAACAGGATACTTGTAACACACAATCAACTCTTATAATTTGCCCCCCCCCCCCCCTCCATCATCCCGTAATCGGTCGGTCCTGAATAGATTCGCAGTGTATTATTAAAGTTGACGTAATTTGTTAAACAGTAAATATGAGTTCTGACTCTAGTGATAGATAGGCTAGAATTGTAATTGGCGTGAGAATAAGTGAAATTTAACATTAGCAATCCAGGGATGGTGTACATATGGTGATGTATTGTTTCCGTTAGGGGGTGTACAGGCACATCGCCTGAACAGTGACAGTGAGGTCTACATCTACATCTACATCTACATCTACATCTACATCTACATGGATACTCTGCAAATCAAATTTAGGTGCCTGGCAGAGGGTTCATCGAATCACCTTCACAATTCTCTATTATTCCAATCCCGTATAGCGCGCGGAAAGAATGAACACCTATATCTTTCCGCACGGGCTCTTATTTCCCGTATTTTATCGTGGTGGTCGTTCCGCCCTATGTAGATCGGTGTCAACAAAATATTTTCGCATTCGCAGGAGAAAGCTGGTGATTGGAATTTCGTCAGAAGATTCCGTCACAACGAAAGACGTCTTTCATTTAATGATTTCCAGCCCAAATCCTGTATCATTTCTGTGAACTTTATCGATGTCCTCCGTCAGTCTTACCTGGTAAGGATCCCACACCGCGCAGCAGTATTCTAAAAGAGGACGGACAAGCGTAGTGTAGGCAGTCTCCTTAGTAGGTCTGTTACATTTTCTAAGTGTCCTGCCAATAAAACGCAGTCTTTAGTTAGCCATCCCCACAACATTTTCTGTGTCTTCTTTCCAATTTAAATTGTTCGTAATTGTAATACCTAGGTATTTAGTTGAATTTACGGCTTTTAGATTAGACTGATTTATCGTGTAACCGAAGTTTAACGAGTTCCTTTTAGCACTCATGTGGATGACCTCACACTTTTCGTTATTTAGTGTCAACTGCCAATTTTCGCACCATTCAGATATTTTTTAAAAATCGTTTTGCAGTTAGTTTTGATCTAATGATGACTTTATTAGTCAATAAACGACAGCGTCAATGCAAACAACCAAAGACGGCTGTTCAGATTGTCTCCCAAATCGTTTACATAGATGAGGAACAGCAAAGGGCCTATAAAACTACCTTGGGGAACGAGTGAAATCACTTCTGTTTTACTCGATGACTTTCCATCATTTACTACGAACTGTGACCTCCCTGACAGGAAATCACAAATCCAGTCACATAACTGAGACGATATTCCATAAGCACGCAATTTTACTCCGAGCCGCTTCTGTGGTACAGTGTCAAAAAACTTCCGGAAATTCAGGAATACGGAATCGTTCTGAAATCCCTTGCCAATAGCACTCAGCACTTCATGTGAATAAAGAGCTAGTTGTGTTTCACAGGAACGATATTTTCTAAACTCACGTTGACTGTGCATCAATAGACCGTTTCCTTCGAGGTAATTCATAATGTTCGAACACAATATATGTTCTAAAATCCTGCTGCATATCGACGTTAACGATATGGACCTGTAATTTAGTTGATTACTCCTATTGCCTTTCTTGAATATTGGTGTGACTGTGCAACTTTCCAGTCTTTGGGTATGGATCTTTCGTCGAGCGAACGGTTCTATATGATTGTTAAGTATGGAGCTAATCCATCAGCATACTCCGAAAGGAACCTAATTGGTATACAGTCTGGACCAGAAGACTTGCTTTTATTAAGTGATTTGAGTTGCTTCACTATTCCGAGGATATTTACTTCTACGTTACTCATGTTGGCAGCTGTTCTCGATTCGAATTCTGAAATATTTACTTCGTCTTCTTTTGTGAAGGCATTTCGGAAGGCTGTATTTAGTAAATCTGCTTTTGTGTGTGATATCTAAATCACAGCGATGCCTCATGGTCCGTCTGAGCAACAGTGAATACATTAACAAAGTGAACTCCGATGTGTATAAAATTGATTCTAATATTAAATCTGCCAGAACCTTACTTATTTACGAACTAGTGGTGCAAGTAGGAGCAGATGATGTGACTGGTGTCTACCGCCTTACGGAGGCAATGCTTTGGAGGATGCGCAATAACATGAACAAATTGGGTAAGGAATCTGATGTTGCGATTTTTAAGATAAGATGAGGAGTTCATGTCCCAATTATATTATTTGTTTTTATATTCTGCACTAAGCCTTTCGAAATATGTTTAATGTAGGATTAACTTAGACATCCAGATGACGGGCGTTGCTGCGCATTATGTTCCTAATATTTTCGGTTGTATGCTAAAAATCTTATAACGTATAAGACTGAAACAACTGCAAGTTTCTTTCATTTGTGATTGGAAGAATATTATGCAAACATGAATAATGACAATCCTGATACAGGTCGTTTCATGATCAGGGCATTACGAAGTATAATACATGGATATGATTTAAAATATTTAGAGAAATGAATTCTCAAATGAAAAAGTTCTGTCACACTGATGTTGCCGAGTGACTTGTCCAAGAGAAATATATGATGCAGCTGAAATTTCAAAACTACGTTATTACAAGGAAGCAAAAATCTCATGACTGACTTCCCCAAGTACCGCTATACCAATCACTGCAGTGAGCATGTTGTTACACTGCAGAGGATGGTGTTGCAGCTGTTGGGCCTAGGTTGAAGGTGGTCTGTGTGAAGCCTGATCTCCATTACCTTTCAAGTATAGTAATAAAGTATTCCGACAGGAGCTTGAGCTAAAAATATACGTAAATAAGCTTATATAACTGGACTTAGAGAGCGAATTAAATGAGAAATAATAGAGGAAAGTCTTGAAATTCTGGGATGATTTACAGGAGTGAGTAACAGATATGGGTACACAAAACGAAAACTGGTGCGTCCTTACCATGTGACATCAATGTACTGTCGTAGTAGTCACTAGAATAGTGGCATCATAATACAAGTCACATTGAGTTAGCATGTATCGAACAAACTCTATGTGTGTTTATCATATTTTCAAACTGTCAAACAACAAATATGATCAAGTACCACTGATAACAAGAGAGACTTCACATTGGAGGATATCAGTAGCATGGGATGACTGTCTGGCACTTACAGTATTGTAAACTCAGAGCACATGCAAATGGCACCATAGAATGTTAGTGGTAAAGTGCAACGAAAACAGGAAAAATTGTATTTCATTTTATGCATGGCCTAGATACTAAAGTATTTAGGGCTTTCGTTATTTAACTGTGTGAACTGAATGCCACAGATTTACTTTTAATCTTCACTAATCTTTGATGTATTATTGCCAGTGGAACCTGTTCAGGACATGGCAATCGAGAGACTTAACAGATACTTAAACCACAGCAAGATTATATTTTCCACCAGATCCTTATAAAATATTTACCATTACATTTCACCTCATGTTGGATCTTGTAATTTTACTCATCATCGTAAAACATAAGCTTAATATGTTTTGTATTTCACAATGTCTCTTGAGAATAAGTGCCACTTGATATTCTACCTGAGTTTATAGGCCACAAATGAAAAACATTGAAGGGTAATAAAAGCAATCCAGATATGAAAACACTGGCATACTATTTTTAATATTTGTAATAACTTGTTACTGGATATACAGACCAAGAAATAATTTCAAATTTAGATAAGCTGAGTCAACTACCCAATTTTTGCTGTGCCTCTATGTTGCAAAGTTTGCCCTTATATATTAACATAGAAATTTCAGATAAGTGTCCCACAACAACTAACGAATGAATAACCTGAACAAATGTAACCCCGTCAGTGAAGTTTGCTTTTCCTGTTAGTAAAATGTAAGCCTTAGAGGAATTTATAATAGTGACATTTTATCCCCTAGACAACAATAATTATGCAACAGAGATATTTTTTGTCTGTACTGTGACTTTTATAAAGTAGGGAATAAAATGGTACCTAATAAAATAGAAACAATAGGAATAAGAAAGGCTTCAGCCTCGAAATGAAGTGAAATTTTTGGTAAAAAGTTTATGAAGAATAATATAGGAATTCCTCACTGTAGCGTCTTAGATGGATTACGAACTGTACACAGTGTAAATCAGTGGCTTTTCAGGTATTGTTAGATACAGGGAAAATTAACTTTGTGGATGATGACATTGTAATTAAGGTAAGGACCAGAATTCCTGGTGGACAGGGAAGGTGATAACGTTTGGGACGTTGCAAATTTGTCAATAAACCATAAATTAACCTGAGCATAAAGAACATAAACTGAATTAAGTTTTAAGTGCGAACATAATTATGTGACATTAAAAAATAATTCTGTATATTGCATAACGAATAAGAGATGCTGACATACGTAACTGACCAAAACTAGAAACCAGATAGTTACTCGATATGTGCCACTTTCCACCGAGATGTTGACGTATGTAACAGATTATAATTGGAACCCTGGTCCGTATGTGTCGTGTGTCAGTTGCCACCTACTAAGATTTCGGGAAACTCTTTATGTAATATGTCAGAGCATTAATCTGGCAGTTACTTTTCTCCTGAAGGTCGTTAAAGTGAACGTGTAAACTCACTGCTACGTACACATCACACACTTTAGACCGGTTAAAAGAAGAAAAATTCAAGTAATTGTCGAGAAGTATGCAAAATACTCTATGAGAGCGTTCGAACGGGAGAGAATTTTAAAGTATCTGGTTCCGCACTTTAGAAAAATGTGCAAGTATGTGTGAAATCTTATGGGACTTAACTGCTAAGGTCATCAGTCCCTAAGCTTACACACTACTTAACGTAAATTATCCTAAGGGCAAACACACACAGGACTCGAACCTCCGCCGGGACCAGCCGCACAATCAATGACTGCAGCGCCCAAGACCGCTCGGCTAATCCCGCGCGGCTCCGCGCTTTAGAAAGTAATGTAATTTACATTAATCCATTCAGATTCAATCAGACAAATAGAAATTAATCTTGGACCAAACGGGTAGTCCCAAGCTTGTGCCTTGGAAGAGGCGCTAGGATAAGAAATGTTAAGCTCTATTTAAGAAAGATTTATATATTTTACTATATATCCAAAGGCAGGTTATTTTAACACGCTGTCACTGTCGTCTATTGGAAGCTAGGCAAAGCTTACTTTTACTTGCAAAGACATGACAGTTTAAATTTATTAGGTAGCGTTTTTCCATGAGTTTGATAGACAAAACAGATATACATAACAAAGACTGTAATCATCAGTAATACATTCGCCATCACTGTTTACAACAGTCGACGACGAACCCCGGGGTAACTTTTCATTTCCACGACTGTAGAAATCACATGATTTTCAGGCGAAGAACTCATCGAACCATGTTCGAAGAGCAGTTTCATCTAGAAAGGAAGTTCCTTGAAAGCTGTTCTATAGAGAAACGAAACGGTTAAATTCTGGGGGTACAAGATCAGGTGAATAAGGTGGGTGCAAAATGACTTCCCAACCCAAGTCCTGCATAGTGCTTTTGTCTGTGTTACGAACTGAGTGTGGGCGTTATCGTGAAGTAACATCACATGACGCAGTCTTCCTGGTCGTTGTTATTAGTTTGTGTCTGCAAGACGTCTCAGTTGTTGACAATAAATGTCAGCAGTGATGGATACACCCCAGGGAAGCACTTCATAGTACAACACACCGTCGCTTTTCCACCAGAAGCGTAACGTTATCTTTTGTGGATGTGTGCAAGTTGTTGTACGGGAAGTTGCTCCTTCTTTTGGTCTCAGCCATTCATTTCTTTTCTTTATGTTAGCATAAAGACACCAGTAACGGTAAATGAAAGGATTGCTTGCTATTTTTCAATAGCCAGTTGACGACGAGCATGTAGAGCCGCAGATAAAGCCATTTCATGATATCCGTGTTTTGGTTAGAGGATGTAGTATGCATACAAACGATTTTTTGCCGTGCTGTGTCCAATGGCACAAAAGTTTCTCGCTGCCTCCGCTGCTGTCACGCGAATAGCAGCAGTGAACTACAAACAAACATCTATATCTACATCCACATGATTACTCTGCTATTCACAGTAAAATACCTGGCACAGGGTTCAATGAACCACCTACATAACGTCTCTCTACCTTTCCACCCTCGAACGGTGCACGGCAAAAACGAGTGCTTAAATTTTTCTGCCCGGGCCCCGGTTTCCCATATTTTATCGTGGTGATCATTTCTCCCTATGTCAGTGGGTGCCAACAGAATACTTTCGAAATCAGAGGAGGAAACTGGTGATAGATGTCATGAGGAGATCCCGTCGCAACGAAAAACGCCGTTGTTTTAATGATTGGCACTAAAAATTCACGTATCATGTCTGTAACACTATCTCCCCTATTTCGCGATAATATAAAACGAGCTGCCCTTCTTTGTACTTTTTCGATGTCACCCGTCAGTCCCTCCTGATGTGGATCCCACACCACACAGCAATACTCCAGAATAGGGCGGACAAGCATGGTGTAAGCAGTCTCTTTAGTAGACCTGTTGTACCTTCTAAGTGTTCTGCCAATAAATCGCAGCCTTTGGTTTGCTCTACCCATAATATTATCTATGTGATCGTTCCAATTTAGGTTATTTGTAATTGTAATCCCTAAGCATTTAGATTAATTTACAGCCTTCAGAATTGTGTGGCTTATCGCATATACTAAATTTAGCTGATTGCTTTCAGTACTCATGTGAAAAACTTCACACTTTTCTTTATTCAGGGTCAATTGCCACTTTAAACTCCATACAGATATCTTATCTAAATCATTTTGGAATTCGTTTTGGTCATCTGATGACTTTACAAGACGGTAAATGACAGCATTATCTGCAAACAATCTAAGAGGGCTACTCTAATATAGATCAGAAACAATGAGCGCCTGTAACACTTTCTTGGGGAACGTCGGATGTTAATTCTGTTTTACTCAATAACCTTACGTCTGTTACTATGAACTGTAACCTTGCTGACAGAAAATCACGAATCCAGTCGCACAACTGAGACGGTATTCCATAGGCACGCAGTTTGGTTAGGAGACTCTTGTGAGGAACGTTGTCGAAAGCCTTCTGGAAATCCAAAAATAAGGAATCAATTAGACATCCCCCGTCGGTAGCACTCATTACTTCATGATTATAAAGAGTTAGTTGTGTTTCACAAGAATGAAATTTTCTGAATGCGTGCTATGTGCCAATAAATCGTTTTCTTCGAGGTAATTCATAATGAAGAACACAGTATATGTTCCAAAACCCTACTGCAAATCGACGTTAGTGATATGGGCCTGTAATTCAGCGGATTACTCTCATTTCCCTTTTTGGGTGTTGGTGAGACTTGAGCAATTTTCCAGTCTTTAGGTACAGATCTTTCTATGAGCGAGCGGTTGTATATAATTGATAAAAATGGAACTATTTTACCAGCATACTCTGAAAGGAACCTAACTGGTATACTATCTGTACCGGGGGCCTTGCCTTTATTAAGTGATTTAAGCTGCTATGCTACACTGGGGATATCTACTTCTATGTTTCTCATCTTGGAAGTTGTTCTTGATTGGAATTCAGATTACTTACTACTTCTTTGGTGAAGGAGTGTTGGAAAACCGTGTTTAATAACTCTGCTTAAGTGGCCCTGTCACCAGTGACTTCACCGTTCATATAGCGCCGTGAAGGTGTTGATTGCGTCTTGCCGCTGATGTGCTTTATGTATGACCAGAATCTCTTTGGGTTTTCTGCCAGATTCCGAGACAAAGTTTCGTTGTGGGAAATTATTAAAAGCGTCTCGCATTGAAGTACGTGCTATATTCCGAACTTCTGCAAAACTTTGCCGATCTTTGGTATTTTGCATTCTTTTACATTGGGCATGCTTTTTTCATTGCTTCTGCACTAGCAATCAGACCCCGTTTGTGTACCATGGGGGATAAGTAAGATCACATATTAATTTATGTGGTGTATATCTCTCAATTGCCGTCGATACTGTCTCTTTGAAATCACATCTTTTCCTCTCTTACGTGATCAGATAGGAACGAGTGGAGACTGTCTCTTAGAAAGGCAGTAAGAGCATTTCTATCACTTTTTTTAAATAGATATGCTTTGCGTTTGTGGTTGTGGATGTTACACTATTCAGCCTAGCACCAACTGCCTTGTGGTCGCTAATCCCTGTATCTATCATGATACTTCCTATTTGTCCAGGTTGCTTTCGTAACCATTGACGCTCCGAGTGGGCACATGAACTAATTGTTAAAAACAATTTTCTGAGAAAGCATTCAGTACAATTTCAGATGACGTTTTATGCCTGCCGCCGGCTTCAGAAGTATAATTTTTCCAGCATATCGAGGGCAGATGGAAGTCAGCAACGACTCCAATTGTATGAGTGGTGTACCTATTTTAAATGAGACAAAAGATTTCTTTGAACTTTTCGGGAACTATATCTTCTGGTTCGGGGAGGGGGAAGTGGGCGGGGGGGTGGGGGGGGGGGGGGTCGGTTTAACGATCCACTTAACAGTTCAGTCCAACTGTCAAGTATAATCTCTACCCACACTATTTTGTAGGAACTATCTATACCAATTTCACTACAAGGCAAACTACTTACGACAGCAGTAATTACTCCACCACCAACTGTATTTAATTTAGCCTTTCTGAACACTGTGTGGTCGTTTGAAAAAAATTTCGGTACAACTTCCTTCCGGCTTTAGCCAGCTTTCCGTACCTATATTTGAGCTTCAGTGCTTTATATTAAGGCTTGGAGCTCTGTTTCTTTCCCAACACAGCTACGGCAATTTACAACTACAATACCGATTGTTGCTACAACTACCATTATTGTGTTTCGGCTGCCCCTTTTAGACGGACGCCCTTTCTGTGGTTTCCTGAGACCCTCTAACCAAAAAAATCGCCCATTCTTTGACACAGCCCCCGCTACCCGTACAACTGCTTCCTGTGTCTAGTGGACTTCTGCTGAGTGGAACCAGAAAACCCGATGCCGCAAGTCAAGGAATCTGCAGCCTACACGCTCACAAAACCGCCTGAGGATCTGATTCAGACCCTCCGCTCGGCTCTGCACCAAAGGACCACAGTCGATTCTGTCGAAGATGCTGCAGGTGGTGAGCTCCGTCTTAATCTCGCAAGTGAGACAGGCAGTTTTTACCATTTTCACTGGCCACCCGAAACCAGAGAGAATCTCATTCGATCCAGAGCGACACGCGTCATTGGTACCGACAAGAGCCAGCACCTGCAATTGGTTGTACCGTGTAAAGGTATCCGGAAGCACCTTTTCCACATCCGCAATGACTCCTACCGGTATGCACACGGAGTGCACACTGGCTTCCTTCCCCTCCTTGGCAGCCATATTCCTAAGGGGCCCCATTACGCATCTAACGCTGGAGCTCCCAACTACCAGCAAACCCACCGTCTGTGAATGCCCGAAACCTTGCGGGCCGAGAAGCTTTCTTTGGAACAGGATGGACCTCTGCATCCGGCCTATAGACTTAGTCGGCCACAGATAACGCCAGAAACCTGTTCGTCAAACGAACCGGAGAGGGTCTACGATCGGCCCCTCGGAAAGTCTTTCGCTGCCTGTCAAACTTGGAAATGATCTCCCACTCGACCACGGATGAGGGGTCAACCTCATTCCATGCGGTAGCCGGGACGACCACAGCAGCGGGCCTATCGGGGGACATGTGGGACGTGATCGACGTCCCTCGCATGCCTGCGTCCGACCCCCCACAGTCATGCCGCTTGGCAGCAGCCTCAAGTTGCATAGGACAATCGATTAGCAAACCCATAGCAACCGGAATACGAACATGCAAGACAAAAACGATACATACTTATGGACAAACGTAATATATTGCTGCAAACCGCAAAACCTTGCGATGCTTAAATCTCAGAATATTTAAATTATAATAGAGTAAAAATCAACTTTAGAACTTACGAAGCATTCATCAACATTGATATTTTCCTGAACCATGGATCTTGCAGTTGGTGGGGAGGCTTTCGTGTCTCAGCGATAGCGATAGCTGTACCGTAAGTGCATCCAAAACAGAGGGGAATTGTTGTGAGGCCAGACAAACGTGTGTTTCCTGAAGAGAGGCAGCAGCCGTTTCAGTAGTTTCAGGGCCAACAGTCTGGATATTTGACTGATCTGACCTTGTAACATCAACCAAATCTGCTTTCTGTGCTGGTACTGCGAAGGACTGAAAGCAAAGGTAAACTATAGCCGTAATTTTTCCCGAGGGCATGCAGGTTTACTGTAAGGTTAAATGATGATGACGTCCTTATGGGTAAAATATTCCGGAGGTAAAATAGTCCCCTATTCGGATCTCCGGGCGGGGATTACTCAGGAGGACGTTGTTATGAGGAGAAAGAAAACTGGCGTTCTACGGTCGGAGCGTGGAATGTCAGCTCACTTAATCGGGCAGGTAGGTTAGAAAATTTAAAAAAAGGATGATGGATAGGTTAAAGTTAAAGTGAAGGATTGTATGATTCAATAAAAGAAATTATTCAGATAGTTAAGGGAGACGAAAAGTAGTAGGTGTACATGGACTATGGGTAAGGAATGAAAGAGGAAGTCGCCTGGCAGAATTTTACACAGAGCATAACTTAATCATAACTGACACTTCGTTTACGAATCATGAAAGGAGGTTGTATACTCAGAAGAGGTCTGGAGATACTGGAAGGTTTCAGATAGGTTATATAATGGTAAGACGGAGTTTGAGGAACAAGGTTTTAAATTGTAAGACATTTCCAGGGGCAGATGTGGACTCTGACCCACAATTGAATGGTTATGACCTGTTGACTAAAACTGAAGAAACTGCAAAAAGGAAGGAATTTAAAGCAATGGGGCTGGATAAACTGAAAGAACTGGAGGTTGTAGAGAGTTTCAGAAAGGGAATAAGGGAACGATTGACCAGAGCAGAGGAAAGCGATACAGTAGAAGAAGAATGGGTGGCTTTGAGAGATGAAATAGTGAAGACAGGAGAGGATCGAATAGTTAAAAAGACGACGGCTAGGAGAAATCAATGGGTAACGGAAGAGACAATGAATTTAACTGATGAAAGGAGAAAATATAAAAATGCAGTAAAGGAAGCAGGTGAAAAGGAATACTAACGTCTCAAAAATGAGATCGATGGGAAGTGCAAAATGGCTAAGCAGGAATGGCTAGAGGATAATTTTAAGGATGTAGAAGCATATATCACTAGGGGGTAAGCTAGATATTGCTTACAGCCGGCCGCTGTGGCCGAGCGGCTCTAGGTGCTTCAGTCTGGAACATCACGACCGCTACGGAAACAGGTTCGAATCCTGTCTCGGGCATGAATGTGCGTGATGTCCTTAAGTTAGTTACGTATAAGTAGTTGTAAGTTCTAGGCGACTGATGGCCTCAGATGTTAAGTCTCATAGTGCTCAGAGGCATTTGAACCATTTTGAAACTGCCTACAGGAAAATTAAAGAGACCGTTGGGTAAAAGAGAACCACCGGTATGGATGTCAAGAGCTCAGATGGAAAACCAGTCCTAAGCAAAGAAGGAAAAGCAGAAAGGTGGAAGGAATATATAGAGGGTCTATATTAGGGCGATGTAATTGAGAGCAGTATTACGGAAATTTAAGATGGTTTAGATGAAGATGAAATGGGACATATGATACTGCGTGAAGAATTTGAAAGAACAGTGAATGACTTATGTCGAAACAAGGCCCCAGGAGTAGACAACATTCCATTAGAACTACTGATAGTCTTGGGAGAGCCACCCATGACAAAACTTTTCCATCTGGTAAGCTAGATGTGTCAGACAGGCGAAATACCCTCAGACTTCAAGAAGAATATAATAATTCAAATCCCAAAGAAAGCAGGTGGTAACAGGTGTGAAAATTACCGAACTATCAGTTTAATAAGTCACGGTTGCGAAATACTAACACGAATTGTTTACAGACGAATGGAAAAAACTGGTAGAAGTAGACCTCGCGAGAGATCAGTTTGGATTCCGTAGAAATGTAGGAACACGCAAGGCAATACTGACCCTACGACTTATCTCAGAAGATAGGTTAAGAAAAGGCAAACCTACGTTTCTAGGATTTGAAGACTTAGAGAAAGCGTTTGACAATGTTCACTGGAATACTCTCTTTCAAATTCAGAAGGTGGCAGGGCTAAAATACAGAGTACGAAATGCTATTTACAATTAGTACAGAAACCAGATGGCAGTTATAAGAGTCGATGGGCAAGAAAGGGAAGCAGTGGTTGAAAAGGGAGTGAGACAGGATTGTAGCCTATCTCCTATGTTATTCAGTCTGTGTAGTGGGTAAGCAGTAAAGGAAAATTTTGAATAGGAATTAAAATCCATGTAGAAGAAATAAAAACTTTGATGTTAGCTGACGACATTGTAATTCTGTCAGATACAGGAAAAGACCTGGAAGAGCAGCTGAACGGAATGGGCAGTGTCTTGAAAGGGGTTTATAAGACGAACATCAAGAAAAGCACAACGAGGATGATGGAATGTAGTCGGATTAAATCAGGTGATGCTGAGGGTATAAGATTAGGAAATGAGACATTTAATGTAGTAAATGAGTTTTGTTATTTGGGAAGCATAATAAATTATGACTCTCGAAGTAGGGAGGATATAAAATTTAGACTCGCTATGGCAAGGAAGGCGTTTCTGAAGAAGAGAAATTTGTTAACATAGAGTGTATGTTTAAGTGTCATGAAGTCTTTTCTGAAAGTATTTGTATGGAGTGTAGCTATGTATGGAAGTGAAACATGGACGGTGACTAGTTTAGGGAGGAAAAAATTGAAGCTTTCGAAATGTGGTGCTACAGAAGAATGTTGAAGATTAGGTTGGTAGATCACGTAACTAATGGGGAGGTACTGAATAGAAATGGGGAGAAGAGGAATTTTTGGCACAGCTTGACTAGAAGAAGGGATCAATTGGTAGGACACGTTCTGAGGCATCAAGGATCACCAAATTAGTATTGGAGGGAAGCGTGGAGGGTAAAAATCGTAGAGGGAGACCGAGAGATGAATACAGTAAGCAGATTCAGAAGGATGTAGTTTGCAGTAGTTATTCGGAGATGAAGAAGCTTGCACAGGATAGAGTAGCAAGGATAGCTGCATCAGACCAGTCTCTGACTGAAGACCACGACAATGTTTACAATAAATTTTAAGAAAAAAATATTCATAAGTAGCAAAAAAGTAAATCACTTCAAAAGTAAGCAGTTCATTGGCCACTAGACTAATCCCTTTTACGATAAGTGGACACAAACAGCTCGTTCCCAAAAGAAATCCGTTTGCGTGGGGAATTATCTTTAGACTGGGCAGTTAGCTGGCACCAGTCTTACATGCTATCTCTATGGTTATTCATTTGGCCTTGCATCAACACATCCTCCGCGCGTAGTAATAATAGCTCTTAAAACATAACAGTTGTTAAGCACTTGCATTAACAAAGCAACGTGAATAAAATACCTTGTCCCTTAATAACATCAGAACTTGGCCTAGATAACTGATTTATAGACAAGGAGTTTGATTTACCTAAAAATGTTACTCAAGTAGAGAAGGAGGTAGACCGTTAATTGCCAAACTAATCGACAAATTTAAATATTAAAAACAAACACAGCACGTCATTTACTTGGTCCATCTTAAAGCAAGCGATTTAAATTACCCAAAAATTCCTTAACAGGAAAAGAACCCAGGCAAACTCAACTGACAGATTCAAATACCAATAAATTGCACCTCAGTTGCTTGGTGCACTACAATCTTTAACTTTAAGGAGGAATTTTCGTTGTGTTCTTACGCGATCACTGGAACTAAATCTGTGTCTAGTATCCAGTACGTCTCTCTACAGAGATGGCGTCTTCCAGCAAGATAACTGTCAATGTCACAAGATCAGAATTGTGCTGCAGTTTGATGTCTTGACCACTAGCCTCATACTGTTTATGCTATCAGTGTATATCGCTAACATTAGGGGACATTGGAAGGTATTTGTATTCTAACAGAGCGCAGGTTCCATACCATCAGCTCTGTAATGGACTGACAAGCTTCGTCTACAACATTTACGACTTCTTCTGTGGCTGACTGAACAAATGGCATACACGAGGCAGTTTTGGACTCCATGCCCGAAACCGAAAAATACGGCAGACTGCAAAGGTCGAGTGAACACCTTCGCTGAAGGAATGTGATTTTGACCCAGTCTCGCTTGAACATGTTTATAATGATGGTCGCATACATTATCTCCAGAGTGTTTTCAGGTACAAAGCGGAGAGTTATCTGATGTACGGTTTTGGTTAAAATTTGATTCAACATCCTCATCCGATGTTTTAGGTGCAATATGCAGTGCAACATTTTTATTGTAAGAGTTTGAGGACTCGATATACAACTCTTCCTTCAGGTTAGTTAAAATGTCATACCTATACACAAATGTCGAGGTATGTACATTCATTCTTGGAAGTTTGATGGGAACCACTAATCCCTGCCTTGTTAGCTCACCTGACATGTCGCTCGTCGTAAATTTCGGAGAAATACTGGCCGTAAAATTTGTAATGATCCTCCGGCAACCAAAAATGTGCTTCGTGGACTCGAGTGTAAACTACGTAGAGGTAAACATTGATTACAAGCAATGAGGTTTCGTGTATTCCTATATCCTACTATAAGATGCTTTGATTTCACTGCGTACTGTCCCAGTATCCGAAATCGCCTTTACCATATGAAGCCGTTTACCACATACAGCTGCATAAACCTTCGTCAAAAACTTTATATGAATAACGGAATTCCACGATTAGCGTCCATTCTGCTTTTGCATGTCATCTACGCTCTTTTCAACTAGTTCCTCAAATTGTTCAAATCATTTGGGATCTAGCAGTGAGGTTCCTTCACCCATCTACCATTCATTCGTTTAACTACATGGTCTGCTCAGAATTATTTTATTTCTGTAATAGAAGCGATTACGTCTTTCACCCGACCTTGATCTCTGACTTAAAGCTGCTGGGTAACTACTTTCACAAATGGAAACTACAACCGAACCCAACCATGACAGAAGTATCATGCTTCCCCCCTTTATAGAAGATTAGCGAGAACAGAACTCAGCGTCAACTTTGAAGGAAGACCTTCGTAACAACCACCCTAAATATCTAGGAGTCACGCTGGATAGAACGCTCCCTTACAAGGAGCGCCCGACAGAAGCCGCAGGTAAGACGAGGGCAAACGTTAACATTGTCCATAAAGTGTGGGGCTCCTTTTGAGCCACAGAAAATAGTCTTCGCACATCTGCAGGCGGTCTCGTTTACTCGGTAGCGGAATACTGCGACCTTATATGTAGTATGCTCGCGTACGGAAAAGGTTGATGTGATAATAAATGACATTATGCACTCTGTCAGGGACATAATAAAATCCGCCACAACTGCATGGTTCCCCTCCCTGTTCCACATACAGCCAACGGAGATACCGCGTAAAAATTCGCGTCTTGGAGAATATGAGAAGATTAACAATAACTTTGAGCTATCCGTACGTAATGGCCTAGCTGACAGGGATCAGTGAGGAATGAAACGAAGATGGTCACTGCTAAAGAACTGATGAACTAAACTTCAACGTTCACAGCACCTGGAAACAACTCTGACAAGAGGACTGCACACCACGTTGTTTCACAATCACAAAGAAACCTCTTGGCTTCAATCAGTTACTAAGTGTGTGGACGGCATCAATCTGGAAACGCATTGGCCATGCAAGAAGCAATATCTGCCTCCATAAACGGAGAAAGATACAGTTTCCAAAATGAAGGTGCGAGGCTGAAAAGCAAAAACCCCAACATATAGTGGAAGAATATACAAATCGATCCTACAACAGATCCTTCAAAGATTTTCTTGGAGCAGCAGACGGCGCTGTTGATAGGTAAGTAAATCTGAAACATAATACGTACACAAACTATGTTGACTCTATTGTTATACGGAATACGATGTACAACATATGATAAATAATAGGTAAATAATAAATGTTCATGTCCCACTTTTTCTTTCCCTATCTGTCCTGTTAATTCCCGATATGCATCTCCACGTTTCTCGCTGAGTAAACCTAAGTTTCGGCATGGTGTTCGAATTAAACGGACCAGGAAAGAATCAGAAGTATAAGCTTTATTTTAATAAATAAAACTGAGCACAATTTTACAGAAATTATCAGTCGTCTCTCACACATTTTGTTTATTGGTTAAACCGCTTGCAATATTTACAGCCTGCTAGTAGGATGCTCACTCTTACTATGTCTTCATGTAGCCATCGGCTAAGAGATAATATGAGTTATTGGAAATGAGAAACGTATCGAAACCGATCCAGCTAATAAACTACAGGTGTGAACTTTGACTGGTAACCCATGAAGATAAATTTAGCGTGATCACCGAAACCTGGAGCCAGCAGCATGGCACATTTGAACAGTCTTACAGGTCGTTAAGGAATTCAAGAGTAGGAAATCTTGCTTTAAAAATAAATAAAAGTCACCTTGTGAAAATCATTCAACACCAACGACATGCAAACAGTTGGATGAGGAGATACAAGGTCCCCATGGATAGATACAAAAACCGACAAATGGCTAAAAACTAATACTATACTGTGAAAACGAGAGATTTTAATGGGGAAGTAGGTAAAAAAGATTTTTTTCAACGGAGAATCACATGATACCAGCGTGATGTTGGTCATACATTCGCAAATTTCGTCAAGACCAATCCATATTAGTCCTTAACAAGTTCTCCGCTGATCAAAAAAAAAAAAAAAAAAAAAAAAAAAAAGTATTGGCAAGAATCAAATGAAAAGAAAAATGAAACTGACTGTGTTTTATCGTCACGTGAAAGTGTTACGCTGGATGTGACGGTACAGCATCACTTTAGAATTCCAAGTGAGCATAGACTCAGAAGAAGATTAATTATAGATAGAAGGAAAAAACACAGTGACGGTACAGCATCACTTTAGAATTCCAAGTGAGCATAGACTCAGAAGAAGATTAATTGTAGATAGAAGGAAAAAACACAGACTCACCCAATAGGTAAAACGAGAGATACATCAGATTAACATGAGCAACAATTTCAGGGTTTTAGGAAATGAAGATTACTTTACCATAGACAAAGTGGCAGTTATTATTTGACAAAGGTGCTTATGGGAAAACCAAAAGATATTCTGGGTCCCAAGACAGCAAACGGCAAGAAAAAAGGAATTACTAAACAGAGGAGAGAGAATCTCAAGAAAATAGCGATACGAACACGAAACAATGTGCTGAACTGAACATGAGAAATGTGTTCGAGGGCATATGAGAGTTTTCTCTGAAAATGTAGCAAAAGAAATGACTGAAACAAATGAGAATTTGAAGAAACTGAAACAGACAGGTTGTTGAAATTACATTGCATCAGTTAAGAAAAAGAATGACGTCGTCTTCGCCACTACTAATTTGTACTCTTGAAATAATGTGAATTTGGAGAAACTGAAGCAGACAAATGGTTAAAATCACATTGCATCAGTTAAGAAATAGAATGACGTCCTCTTTCCCACTACTATTTTACACTCTGAGACCAAAACAAGCACCACGAAGGAATTATCCTAGATGGACGGAAATCGCTGGATGCACTGTATATCTACTGACAAATAGTGGTTATAACTTCAGAAAAATTGAATGATTTATTCAATAGAAAGGGCTTCACAAATTGAGCAAGTCAATAACGTGTTGGTCCACCTCTGACAAACAAAGTGGCTCGCGAAACTATCAGTCTTGGTTGTAGGGCTGTATGGCGGGCAACTGTCAAGTTGGTAACATACCGATGTCAGGAGCGACTCCGGGCACCTCATCGGCCTAGAATATCATTGACTGGAGACGAATTGTCTTCAGTGACGTGTCCCGCTTTGAACTGAGCACCGTTCGCCAGCGAAGACATGTCTGAAGAGGCCCTGGACAGTGGTGAGATACCAGGCCAGTTGTCGCCAACCAAACGGACCAACAGCCAAGAGTGATGGTCTGGGGCGCCATTTCTTCTCATAGCAGAAACCCTTTGATAGTCATCCACGCCATCCTTACAGCACATCGGTACGTCGACAATATTCTATGCCCCGATTGGTTGTCCTTCATGCCAAGCCATCCTGGGCTGTCATTTCCGCAAGACAATGCCCGCCCGCACACGGCGAGACTTTCCATTGCTTGTCTTCGTGTTTGCCAAACCCTGCTTTGGCTCTGTGACCAAAATTGTACTGAAACAGAGGATGACAGACTAAAGGCCGAAATACTAAATGTCTTCTTCCAAAATTGTTTCACAGAGGAGTTCCTTCTCTAGATTGTCGCACAGATGAGAAAATGGTAGATACAGAAATAGATGACAGAGGGATAGAAAAACAATTAAAATCGCTGGAAAGAGGAAAGGCCGCTGGACCTGATGGTATACCAGTCCGATTTTACACAGAGTACGCGAATAAACTTGCCCCCTTCTTGCAGCCGTGTACCGTAGGTCTCTAGAAGAGCGTGGCGTTCCAAAAGATTGGAAAAGGGCTCAGTTTTGTAGAAAGCACGTCGAACAGATGTGCAGAACTATAGACCTATATCTATAATGTCTATCACTTGTAGAATTTTGGAACACGTACACTCCTGGAAATGGAAAAAAGAACACATTGACACCGGTGTGTCAGACCCACCATACTTGCTCCGGACACTGCGAGAGGGCTGTACAAGCAATGATCACACGCACGGCACAGCGGACACACCACGAACCGCGGTGTTGGCCGTCGAATGGCGCTAGCTGCGCAGCATTTGTGCACCGCCGCCGTCAGTGTCAGCCAGTTTGCCGTGGCATACGGAGCTCCATCGCAGTCTTTAACACTGGTAGCATGCCGCGACAGCGTGGACGTGAACCGTATGTGCAGTTGACGGACTTTGAGCGAGGGCGTATAGTGGGCATGCGGGAGGCCGGGTGGACGTACCGCCGAATTGCTCAACACGTGGGGCGTGAGGTCTCCACAGTACATCGATGTTGTCGCCAGTGGTCGGCGGAAGGTGCACGTGCCCGTCGACCTGGGACCGGACCGCAGCGACGCACGGATGTACGCCAAGACCGTAGGATCCTACGCAGTGCCGTAGGGGACCGCACCGCCACTTCCCAGCAAATTAGGGACACTGTTGCTCCTGGGGTATCGGCGAGGACCATTCGCAACCGTCTCCATGAAGCTGGGCTACGGTCCCGCACACCGTTAGGCCGTCTTCCGCTCACGCCCCAACATCGTGCAGCCCGCCTCCAGTGGTGTCGCGACAGGCGTGAATGGAGGGACGAATGGAGACGTGTCGTCTTCAGCGATGAGAGTCGCTTCTGCCTTGGTGCCAATGATGGTCGTATGCGTGTTTGGCGCCGTGCAGGTGAGCGCCACAATCAGGACTGCATACGACCGAGGCACACAGGGCCAACACCCGGCATCATGGTGTGGGGAGCGATCTCCTACACTGGCCGTACACCACTGGTGATCGTCGAGGGGACACTGAATAGTGCACGGTACATCCAAACCGTCATCGAACCCATCGTTCTACCATTCCTAGACCGGCAAGGGAACTTGCTGTTCCAACAGGACAATGCACGTCCGCATGTATCCCGTGCCACCCAACGTGCTCTAGAAGGTGTAAGTCAACTACCCTGGCCAGCACGATCTCCGGATCTGTCCCCCATTGAGCATGTTTGGGACTGGATGAAGCGTCGTCTCACGCGGTCTGCACGTCCAGCACGAACGCTGGTCCAACTGAGGCGCCAGGTGGAAATGGCATGGCAAGCCGTTCCACAGGACTACATCCAGCATCTCTACGATCGTCTCCATGGGAGAATAGCAGCCTGCATTGCTGCGAAAGGTGGATATACACTGTACTAGTGCCGACATTGTGCATGCTCTGTTGCCTGTGTCTATGTGCCTGTGGTTCTGTCAGTGTGATCATGTGATGTATCCGACCCCAGGAATGTGTCAATAAAGTTTCCGCTTCCTGGGACAATGAATTCACGGTGTTCTTATTTCAATTTCCAGGAGTGTATTACGTTCGAGTATAATGACTTTTCTGGAGACTAGAAATCTACTCTGTAGGAATCAGCATGGCTTTCGAAAAAGACGATCGTGTGAAACCCAGCTCGCGCTATTCGACCACGAGACTCACAGGGCCATAGACACGGGTTCCAAGGTATATGCCGGGTTTCTTGACAGAACGCAGCATGTCATTCTCAATGGAGAGAAGTCTTCCGAAGTAAGAGTGATTTCAGGTGTGCCGCAGGGGAGTGTCTTAGGACCGTTGCTATTCACAATATACATAAATGACGTTGTGGATAACATCGGAAGTTCACTGAGGCTTTTTGCGGATGATGCTGTAGTATATCGAGCGGTTGTAACAATGGAAAATTGTACTGAAATGCAGGAGGATCTGCAGCGAATTGACGCATGGTGCAGGGAATGGCAATTTCATCTCAATGTAGACAATTGTAATGTGCTGCGAATACATAGAAAGAAAGATCCTTATCATTTAGCTACAATATAGCAGGTCAGCAACTGGAAGCAGTTAATTCCATAAATTATCTGGGAGTAGGCATTAGGAGTGATTTAAAATGGAATGACCACATAAAATTAATCGTCGGTAAAGCAGATGCCAGACTGAGATTCACTGGAAGAATGCTAAGGAAATGCAATTCAAAAACAAAGGAAGTAGGTTACAGTACATGTGTTCGGCCACTGCTTGAATACTGCTCACCGGTGTGGCATCCATTAGGGTTGATAGAAGAGATAGAGAAGATCCAACGAAGAGCAGCGCGCTTCGTTACAGGTTCATTTAGGAATCGCGAAAGCGCTACGGAGATAATAGATAAACTCCAGTGGAAGACTCTGCAAGAGAGACGCTCAGAAGCTTGGTACGGGCCTTTGTTGAAGTTTCGAGAACATACCTTGACCGAGGAGTCAAGCAGTATATTGCTCCCTTCTACGTATATCTCGCGAAGAGACCATGAGAATAAAATCAGAGAGATTAGAGTCCACACAGAGGCATACCGACAATCTTTCTTTCCACGAACAATGCGAGACTGGAATAGAAGGGAGAACCGATAGAGGTACTCAAGGTACCCTCCGCCACACAACGTCAGGTGGCTTGCGGAGTATGGATGTAGGTGTAGATAAAGTTTAATACAGAACTGAAGAAATTGAAAGAATCACTTTGATTGTAGACTGGGAGTTAATTATAATAACGCAAAACTGACATATAATTGACACGCCAAGAGACACTACTCAAACTAACAATGATGCTTTTGTTTTCGCGGCAGTCGAAGAAAACGGCTGGATGGACTGTTAAGGAAATGAACAGAGGACGAAAGATGACATCGTCCTTTTTGCAAATTAAATACAGTTCTTAATAGTTGGCGTCAAATTAATCTGAGTATATAAATTTATTATCATTGTATATTAGCCCTCCCGGTTAGCCATTCGGTCTAACTGCAACTGATGACTTGATGTTCGCTGAGAAAAACATGGCAGCAGAAAGAATCGCAGAGAATATTTCGAAACAGCGACAATAATTCCCTAAAACATGCCATAGCGAACAGTAAATGAAGTAGTATGAAAGTATCCATCGAAAACTAAATTTCAAAAAACGAACAGTAAAAATGTAATAATGTGTTACTGTTGTTGTGTAACTACGCTATTTTCTGCATGTTTTAGATTTTAAAAAACCCACCGCTGCTGGTGATATTTATCGCCGAAACTAGTTTGGGAAAATAAACAAGTACACAAATAACAAGGTGTTTTGCAACAAGGCGGACTCAGTGTCTGATATTGTTGATAGGGCTATCTGCATTGCTTAGGTACGCAAGTCATCCCACCGACGGCAAGGTCCATGGTTCTTGGGCTTTGCTAAGCTGGTACTGCGAACGGCTGAAAGCTAAACTACAGTAGTAATTTTTTATCGAGGACATGCAGCTCTACTGTATGGTTAAATGGTTATGGCACAGAGCATAATTTAGTCGTCGCTAACGATTGGTTTAAGAATCATAAAAGAAGGCTGTATATGTGGAAGAGACACTACATTATACAGAGATTCCAGATACATTACATTATACAGAGATGCAGGAACCAAATTTTAAACTGTAAGACGTTTCTGAACTCTGACCACAATTTATTGGTTCGGAACTGTAGATTAAAACTGAAGAAACTGGAAAAAGTTAGAAAATTAAGGAGATGGGACCTGAATAAGTGAAAGAAACAGAGGTTGTTGAGAGCTTTAGACGGAGCATTGCGCAACAGTTGACTAGGACGTAGGAAAAGAATGCAATAGAAGACGAAAAGGTAGCTTTAAGAGATGAAATAGCAAATACAGAAAATGATTAAGTAGGTAAAAAGACAAGGGCGAGTAGACATCCTTGGATAACACAATAGATATTGAATTTAACTGACGAAAGAAAAAAATTAAAAAATGCAGCTGAGGAAGCAGGCCAAAGGGAATACAAACGTTTAAAAGTGAGATTGACAGGAAGGACAAAATTGCTAAGCAGGAATGGTTAGAGGACAAATGTAAGGATTTAGAAGCAAATTTCACTAGCGAGAGGTGGGAAAATTAAAGAGGCCTTTGGGGAAAAGAGAAGTAGTTGTATCAGTACCAAGACCTCATATGGTAAACCAGTCCTAAGCAAGGAAGGGAAAGCTGGAAGGTGGTAGGAGTGTCGTTTCTATACAAGGGAGATTAAGTTGAAAACATTAGTATAGAAAGTGAAGTGGATTAGACGAAGATGAGATGGGAGATATGATACTGCGAGTTGAATTTGATCTAAGTGCAAACATGGCTTGGGGAGTGGACGGTATTCCGTCAAAAGTACTGATAGGCTTCGGAGAGCCAGCCATTACCAAACTATTCCATCAAGTGTGCAAGATGCATGAGACACGTGAAATACCCTCAGACTTCAAGAACAGTGTAGTATTTCCAGCTCTAAGGAAATCAGTTGCTGACAGGTGTGTAATTACTGAACTAACAGTTGAATAAGTCACGGCTGCAAAATAATAACGCGAATTCTTTATAGGGGAATAGAAAAACCGATAACAGCAGACCTCGGGGAAGATTAGCTTAAATTCCGGAGACGTGACGGAACACCCGAGGCAATACTGATCCCACGACTTATCTTAGAAGATGAGTTAAGGAAAGACAGACCTACATTTTTAACATTTGTATACTTATAGATAGCTTTTGACAAAGTTGATTGTAATATTGTTTGTGAGTTTCTGCAGGTAACAGGAGTAAAATACAAGGAGCGAAAGGTTATATACAACTTTTACAGTAAATAGATGGCAGTTGTAAGAGTCGTGGGGCATGAAAGAGAAGCAGTAGTTGAAAAGGGAGTGAGACAGGATTGAACATATCCCTGATGTTGGATTAAAGTTCAGGGAAAAAAAAAATCTCCGATTGTTGCCGATTACATTGTAATTCTGTCACAGACAGGAAAGGATTTGTAAGAGCAGTTGAACGGGACGGACAATGTCTTGGAAGAAGGATATAAGATGAACCTCACCATAAGCAAAACAAAGGTAAGGGTATATAGTCGAATTAAATCAGGAAATCCTAAGGAATTCAGTTAAAGTAGCATATGAGCTTTGTTATATGGGTAGCAAAATGACTGATGGTGGGTGAAGTAGAGAGCATTTGAAATGTAGGCTGGCAATGGCAAGAAAAGCGTTTCTGAAGAAAAGTTTGTTACCATATAATATAGATTTAAGTGTTAGGAAGTATTTTCTGAAGATATTTGCATAGCGAGTAGCTATGTATGGAAGAGAAACACGGACGATAAACAGTTTAAATAAAAAAAGAATAGAAGCTTACGAAATGGGGCGCTACGGAAGAATGCTGAACATTAGATGGGTGGATCACGTAACTAATAAGCCACTGAATAGAATAGAGGAGACGAGAAATTTGTGGCACAACTTGACCAAAAAGAGAGGTCATTTAATTGGGCACGTTCTGAGACACCAAAGGATCACCGATTTAGTATTAGAGGGAAGTGTAGGGGGTAAATCGTAGAGGGAGACCAAAAGATGAATACTGTAAGTAAATTCAGAACGGTGTACTTTGCAGTAGTTATTCCGAGATGAAGAAGCTCGCATAGGATAGGATAGCGTGGAGACCTCCATCAAACCATTCTTCGGTCCGAAGACCACAAGTTGTATCAAACCAGTCTTCGGACGGAAGACCACAACAACAAGACGTTTGTCTCAATAGAGGAACGACGTCTCTGGAACATATGGAGCAATGAGTATCACCATCGCTCATCACTCTCATGTCTCTACATACACAAATTCAAGTCATCTTCTCACATCCATATGTATATGCAAGCAACTGCTGTAGGAATTTTGATCCGATTTTCTTTAATAGATACCCTGATTGATAATGAAGGTTTAAAGTTAATATTTGAAAATTGTGCCTGTGCCGCCTAGCGAATAGCTGCCATAATTCGACAGAACAGTAGAACCATGTGACAGCAGAAAGTATTTGGTGTGATAGTCTAAAGGACAGATTGCCTGAAGCACTGTGAGAGCGAGTGATCACCTGTAATTACATTCAGCTGGCCACCATTTGCGCACCACCTTAGCTTACACGATAACATTGAGAACGAGTACTGCAAATCAACCTCAAGTTTTTACATTCTGCAGCAACTTTGCTCAACCCAGCGCCCCTGAGGTGGAACAGTTTCTACAACAAAATGCAAAGATCCCAGCAACCAACATTGTAGGTATTCATCTCTCGATCGTAAGTAGCATGTTCTGTCAAGCTTATTAATGATGGTGTGGGTGATCAGATCATCAAGAAAACGACTCAAATGGCTCTGAGCACTATGGGACTTAACATCTATGGTCATCAGTCCCCTAGAACTTAGAACTACTTAAACCTAACTAACCTAAGGACATCACACACATCCATGCGCGAGGCAGTATTCGAACCTGCGACAGTAGCGGTCGCGCGGTTCCGGACTGCGCGCCTAGAACCGCTAGACCACCGCGGCCGGCTAAAACGAGTCATGTCCTCTGATTTTGTCACGCTGATGGTATCGTGAGTAACGTCACCATCCATATGTTAACCTTCTGAATTACTGGGCGAGGAAGCTGTTGTGACACTCAGTCCATATGAGACGGTGCTCAGACATGTTGCAGAGAAATTGATGCCATTCTAGACGTACTCCATCCTGAATGGAGTCTGGCAGGCCATGATCGACCTACTTAGGCATGTGCCATCAATTCTCCAAATCGGTGATCCTGCTCTATTATTACCTACAATAGCCAACTGAGGACACGTTACAGGTGTGTCAAAGAGCGAGATCTGCATTCTGAATCCATACACTGCAGAATTACAGAACTCCCATCCACACACATGGTGGTCCCATGAACATCAACCATAATGCTAATGATGAACGTCGTAGCCCCTACATCTCTTGTCTTCATCATCCTGTCCGTGGTACCTTAGCCATGGAGGGACGATCCATTGAGGACGATCCACTGACCCAATTGAATACTGATCCTTCTCCACAAATGACGCCTTGGCCAACTGACAACGTGGCGTTTGACTACGAGACACAAATCCAATTGCTCAACATGTCAACTAGGGCCTCCATGCTAGAACGACACAACTTCTCGCCTTTATCTGAGACAGAGATCCATTTATTCCCTGAGTTGTTGCAATCCTAGACACAGGACAGTACTGGAACAATGAGATCTACAGTCAGTAGAAGACTGGATGGATGATACGCATCAAAATCCAATGACCGATGGCGACAGCAATGGGCTCGCTCAACTGATGAGGAAGTCTCAGTCAGTCACTTAAGCAAATCACATGACTGTTGTCATTCAGGATGAAACTCGCACTTCCTTACTAGCACCCCACGCGCACCTCCCTAAGGATGAGGAGGAAACACCCACAGCCACAGTGTGGGGCAATGAGGAGGACGACACACACAAACAGACACTAGGAATGCTGCAGGCACTACCAGCCCCTAGATATGTTCCGTGCTGGTCTGCATCACGGAAGAACAGCGTGGTGATGTGATACGATGGATTCCACATTACTTCAATGACATGGTTGAACCCCACACCCCTTCACCTTACATACTGGGTTGTGACTATTAATGCCAACATGACTGGTGCACAGATGTGGCTGCAACGAGTATATGAGATACTACAGGCGAAGGATATTAAAATCAGTTTATTAGAGGAGGTGGGGATTGACACACTCTCTGAAGTGTACAGATAAGGCACCTATAAAGCCACATGTGACCCAGTCACCCACAGACTGACCATATATGTTGTGACAGCATTCCCATATGTGTAGTAAAAATTATATGTAACTATGTTGTTGAAGATGTAGCGACAGTTGCTAATTAATGACAGATAAAAAAGATTTATAAGTCTTGTCACTCTCCAGTACAACGTCTATTCAGAAGATATCGAACCCTGGCCACGATCCGGCCAGTGTGGGCGACCGGTTCTAGGCGCTACAGTCCGGAACCGCGCGACCGCTACGGTCGCAGGTTTGAATCCTGCCTCGGGCATGGATGTGTGCGATGTCCTTAGGTTAGTTAGGTTTAAGTAGTTCTAAGTCTAGGGGACTGATGACCTCAGATGTTAAGTCCCATAGTGCTCAGAGGTATTTGAACCATTTTGAACCTGTCCACTATGAAAGTCTGTTAATGTTCTTCAACTGGTACACACACAAAAAGGGCTCAGTCCATGAATGTTCGAACTTACTTACATCCGCTACTGGATCTCCAGAGAGGGGATGCTTGCACCTCATTGGAAGCAGCGTAATCGTTCTTGATAGCGCCCTCGTGCGCGGTGGAGACTGTAGTAAACGCGGCGGCGTAACGGGCGGCGCACGTATCTGGAATTCTGTTGGCCCGGATAACGACCGATACCGCAGTGGGGTGCCATGCTCGCGGTGCGTCCTTAAATCACCGACCAGTTCCGGGAAACACAAGTGAAGTACAACGTTCTCCACGGTTGGGAGCCACGCACGAAGAATTCTTCTTTTACCCAATATTCCAATGTTGTTGTTGTTGTGGTCTTCAGTCCTGAGACTGGTTTGATGCAGCTCTCCATGCTACTCTATCCTGTGCAAGCTACTTCATCTTCCAGTACTTACTGCAACCTACATCCTCCTGAATCTGCTTAGTGTATTCATCTCTTGGTCTCCCTCTACGATTTTTACCCTCCACGCAGCCCTCCAATGCTAAATTTGTGATCCCTTGATGCCACAGAACATGTCCTACCAACCGATCCCTTCTTCTGGTCAAGTTGTGCCACAAACTTCTCTTCTCCCTAATCCTATTCAATACCTCCTCAGTAGTTACGTGATCTACCCACCTGATCTTCAACATTCTTCTGTAGCACCACATTTCGAATGCTTCTATTCTCTTCTTGTCCAAACTATTTATCGTCCATGTTTCACTTCCATACGAGGCTACACTCTCTACAAATACTTTCAGAAACGACTTCCAGACACTTAAATCAATACTCGATGTTAACAAATTTCTCTTATTCAGAAACGCTTTCTTTGCCATTGCCAGTCTACAGTTTACATCCTTTCTACTTATACCATCATCAGTTATTTTGCTCCCAAATAGCAAACTTCATTTACAACTTTAAGTGTCTCATTTCCTAATCTAATTCCCTCAGCATCGCACGACTTAATTCGACTACATTCCATTATCCTCGTTTTGCTTTTGTTGATGTTCATCATAGATCCTCCTTTCAAGACACTGTACATTCCGTTCAACTGCTCTTCCATGTCCTTTGCTGTCTCTGACAAAATTACAATGTCATTGGCGAACCTCAAAGTTTTTATTTCTTCTCCATGGATTTTAATACCAACTCCGAATTTTTCTTTTGTTTTCTTTACTGCTTGCTCAAAATACAAATTGAATAACATCGGTGATAGGCTACAACCCTGTCTCACTCCCTTCCCAACCATTGCTTCCCTTTCATGTCCCTCGACACTTCTAACTGCCATCTGGTTTCTGTACAAGTTGTAAATAGCCCTTCGCTCCCTGTATTTTACCCCTGCCACATTAAGACTGTGAAAGAGAGTATTCCAGTCAACATAGTCAAAAGCTTTCTCTAAGTCTAAAAACGTTAGAAATGTAGCTTTGCCTTTCCTTACTCTTTCTTCTAAGATAAGTCGTAAGGTCAGTATTGCCTCACGTGTTCCAATATTTCTACGGAATCCAAACTGATCTTCCCCAAGGTCGGCTTCTACTAGTTTTTCCATTCGTCTGTAAAGAATTCGCGTTAGTATTTTGCAGCTGTTGCTTATTAAACCGATTGTTCGGTAGTTTTCACATCTGTCACCACCTGCTTTCTTTGGGATTGGAGTTATTATATTCTTCTTGAAGTCTGAGGGTATTTCGCCTGTGTCATACATCTTGCTCACCAGGTGGTAGAGTTTTGTCAGGACTGGCTCTCCCAAGGCCGTCAGTAGTTCTAATGGAATGTTGTCTACTCCCGGGGCCTTGTTTCGGTTCAGGTCTTTCAGTGCTCTGTCAAAATCTTCACGCAGTATTGTATCTCCCATTTCATCTTCATCTACATTCTCTTCCATTTCCAGAATATTGTCCTCAAGTACGTCGCCCTTGTATAGACCCTCTATATACTCCTTCCACCTTTCTGCTTTCCCTTCTTTGCTTAGAACTGGATTTCCATCTGAGCTCTTGATATTCATACAAGTGGTTCTCCTTTCTCCAAAGGTCTCTTTAATTTTCCTATAGGCAGTACCTATCTTACCCCTAGTGAGATAAGCCTCTACATCCTTACATTTGTCCTCTAGCCATTCGTGCTTAGCCATTTTGCACTTCCTGTCGATCTCGTTTTTAAGACCTTTGTATTCCTTTTCGCCTGCTTTATTTACTGCATTTTTATATTTTTATCCTTTCATCAATTAATTTCAATATTTCTTCTGTTACCCACGGGTTTCTACTAGCCCTCGTCTTTTTACCTATTTGATCCTCTTCTGCCTTCACTATTACATCCCTCAAAGCTATCCATTCTTCTTCTACTGTATTTCATTCCCCCATTCCTGTCAATTGTTCCCTTATGCTCTCCCTGAAAGTTTGTACAACCTCTGGTTTAGTCAGTTTATCCAGGTCCCATCTCCTTAAATTCCCACCATTCTGCAGTTTCTTCAGTTTTAATCTACAGTTCATAACCAATAGATTGTGGTCAGAGTCCACATCTGCCCCTGGAAATGTCTTACAGTTTAATACCTGGTTCCTAAATCTCTGTCTTACCATTATATAATCTATGTGATACCTTCTAATATTTCTAGGATTCTTCTATGTGTACAACCTTCTTTTATGATTATTGAACCAATGTTACCTATGATGAAGTTAAGCTCTATGCAAAATTCTACCAGACGGCTTCCTCTTTCATTTCTTTCCCCCAATCCATATTCACCTACTACGTTTCCTTCTCTCCCTTTTCCTACTCTCGAATTCCAGTCACCCATGACTATTAAATTTTCGTCTCCCTTCACTACCTGAATAATTTCTTTTATCTCATTATACATTTCATCAATTTCTTCATCATCTGCAGAGCTAGTTGGCATATAAACTTGTACTACTGTAGTAGATGTGGGCTTCGTGTCTATCTTGGCCACAATAATGCGTTCACTATGCTGTTTGTAGTAGCTTCCGCGCACTCCTATTTTTTATTCATTATTAAACCTACTTCTGCATTACTCCTATTTGATTTTGTATTTATAACCCTGTATTCACCTGACCAAAAGTTTTGTTCCTCCTGCCACCGAACTTCACCAATTCCCACTATATCTAACTTTAACCTATCCATTTCCCTTTTTAAATTTTCTGATCTACCTGCCCGATTAATGGATCTGACATTCCATGCTCCGATCCGTAGAATGCCAGTTTTCTTTCTCCTGATAGCGACGTCCTCTTGAGTAGTCCCCGCCCGGATATCCGAATGGGGGACTATTTTACCTCCGGAATATTTTACCCAAGAGGACGCCATCATCATTTAACCATACGGTAAAGGTGCATGCCCTCGGGAAAAATTACGGCTGTAGTTTCCCCTTGCTTTCAGCCGTTCGCATTACCAGCACAGCAAGGCCGTTTTGGTTAGTGTTACAAGGCCAGGTCAGTCAATCATCCAGACTCTTGCCCCTGCAACTACTGAAAAGGCTGCTGCCCCTCTTCAGGAACCACACGTTTGTCTGGCCTCTCAACAGATACCTCTCCGTTCCTCCGTTGTGGTTGCACCTACGGTACGGCCATCTGTATCGCTGAGGTACAGAAGCCTTCCCACCAGCGGCAAGGTCCATGGTTAAGGGGGGGGGGGCATATTCCAAATGAATTTCTTTCTGGTTACGTCACTGTATCATCCCAGTGATACGCACACATTGTGTAACCAGTTTTTGGTTCCAAACTACGACGTTGTTTCCTGAGGGGAAAAAAAAGATAGAAAGAAAAATGAACCATATGGATACCCTCGTCTGTATTCCAGTGTATCCAGCTATTTCCTTTCCTAGGTAATCAACGCAGCTCTTCGATGGGTGAGGGGGATACCGTGACCAGGTCTCAGGGTATCGATAGCTGCCAGTCTGCTCCACAATCCCCTTCGCGTTCTGCCTTTTAACCTAGCAGTCACCTCCCAATGATGTGGAGATTCGCCAGAAACGAAATGTTCCTCAGTTTCCTCGTTACAGTGTAGCTACTCTTCCTCTGGTTGGATAACAAGTCAGGGACATGAAAGTAGCCAAAGAGATATACAGTTGATAGAAGTCGATTCGGAACAACTGCAAAGCGAAAAAAGAAATACACGCGAGTCCAAAACTTGTGGTTCTCAGTTATTTATGCATGCAGTAAAACGCAGCATGGGATACAGAATTATTTCGTTTATACAACGAAAGTTTTTGAACAACGCAGCAGATGATTCAACCTACTGCTTTCGTTGGGTCAAAGACAAATGCGAAAAAGATTCTCTGGGTCGCGGGGCGAAATGTATTATCATTATTATTTTTAATACAGAAGACTAGTAAACAAATTTCCTTTGGTGAGAAAAAAATTTTGGCCCTTTAAAGATCATAAAGAGAAGGGCTCGATATTCTCCAGTGGAATTGAGAAGTATGTTGTGGATGAATACACAAGATTTCGAAACACTTCTACAGATTGTTGTGGATGCAGTTAGAAATATGACAATTTCAGACCGCCTGTTTCTTCTTCCTTCATACTACCAGTCACAGTCCGCCGTCTTAAATCACTGCAATTTTTTGAACAGTGAGTGTGGTTTACTCAACCTTGAAGTATCGTAATAAATACGACGTATCGTAATAAATACGACCAATAACGGAAAAATAATCACCTCATCATCAGATTGTGATGTGACATAACTAGAAATAATCAATTATTTTGAAGCAATAATTTGCATGCAATCGTTTGAGAACAGTTACACGGCGTAAAAACACACGAACCAAAAATATGTGGTGTTTTATTTTTCATGTTTCAAATGAAACGTTTCCGAAAGGGCACTACAACAAGTTTGATTCGTTTACGTACAGTACGTTCTTTAAGCAGCTCAGCAAGTGACTCAACTTTCTGCTTTCTTCTTCCCTTGAACCAACCCCAGATGTGACAAGATTGTTTGCGAGAAAGTCTCTCATTAACAGTCCATGGCAAAGAACTGCGGCAGTGTGTCTCAACAATGCTTCACGAGATGAATATGCTGTATCACGAGCTAAACATGTAGACCATGCATGTTTTTTTTCTTATTTTTCCGTTTTTTCTTTGTGCCACTTCAGTCAACCTTCGACACGTATTGAATGACTTACACACACTTACACCCAATATTCGCATACATTATTTACAATGGTGGTAAACACATTAATTACTTTCATCATAATGTGCTCCCATCATTGTCACGAGATGTCACTGGAAATGCCATTTCAGTATAGAACCATAACATCACGTCTCCAGCCAACTTTCCTAGCATGTACTAATTCCACTGCATAAGTTGTATGACAGTGGTGATATTCACTAACTTAAGGTTGTTTCCTGAACTTTATTCGTGCTCCCCATGCAAAATACGCAGTATCAGTCGCGTCATCCGTCCACAGATACTTAAAGCTATCAATGCGAATCCGCCCCGCAACATTAAAGATCAAAACTTGCTCAAAATTATCCAGCAGAATTTAAAAAGTGGAATCTGTTTGAACGGAGATTTTTGTTTATGACAAGATAATAGAACAAGTAAAAAGTTTTATCTTGTAAATCAGGTAAGTTATCTAGAAGATAAATGTGTAGAGGAAAACAACCTGAAAGATCACAGTTTATATGTGGAACTGTAAACAGCACATTAAGAAATAAGATAAGGTAAGAAAGGAAACTAAAGTACATTTTGTTAAACTATGGCAGTTATGTACTTCTCTTCGAATATGAGATCTGGGATTGTGCCAAATAACAAAGAAATGAAAGTCAGGCATCTACAATTAGATTCCTGACACAGTGAAGGGACGTATAAAATTAGATAAAATAAAATGTCTGTTCGAATAATGAGACTACAGATTACGAAGCACCATAGTGTTTTTGCGATATGTTCTCTGGAACAGCTGAATGAGTTCATTAGCAGATTGACTTATATGGGTGACATCATATCAGTTGCGCTTTTGGTAGCCTTCGGTTTCTTGTTATGTAATTGCACGCCAGGTTTTTCTGCTTGACTTGATGGGGGGAATCAGTCCTCACAATTTGTTCATTTATTTTTATATACACTGTGCAGAATTACGCTAATGCATGCAAAAATTAGCTTAGCAGTTACTTAAGAGCATTAAGATGTAATCTATATTCTGCCCCCATTAATCCTCATCTCCGGTTCATACGGATCGTTTTCTTTAAATAGAACAAATTTAAATTCAAACATCCACTATACATGGGTCCCTATTGTTTGGAACAAGAGACAGAAGCAATATAAGACATAGTAATGTTGGTGAAACGCCAGCGTGACCGTGCTGCACATAAAAAACGTACAATTCTGTCTCAAGTAAACGTATTGCTTCCAGTGTATGAGATTTATTGTTCTTCTTTTTAATGTTGTTGTTGTGGTCTTTAGTCCGAAAACTTTTTTGCTGGAGATCTCCATGCTACTCTATCCTGTGCAAGCTTCTTCATCTCCGAATAACTACTGCAACTTACATCCTAATGAATATGGTTATTGTTCGTCTCTTGTTCTACGCCTACAATTTTTACACGTCACACTTCCCTCTAATACTATATTGGTGATCCCTTGATGTCTCAGAATGTGTACTATCAACCGATCCCTTCTTCTATTCACATTGGGCCACAATCTTTTTTTATCTACAATTCTATTCACTATCTCCTGATTATTTACGTGATCTAACCATCTAATCTTCAGCATTTTTCTGTAGGACCACAGTTAAAAAGCTTCTATTCTCTTCTTGTTTGTTTCTTCTCTAAATACAATATTTTTAAATTCGACCAAACACCATACAGGGTTCCTGGCCCGGTGTCAACAAACAGGCTTTGAGTTGTACAGCAATGTATTATTCCCTTCCGTTGCGAAAATAAAAAGACACCACAGTTTGCCAATATCCGGTCAAAAATTTATGTGAGAATAATGGATAGGCCGTGTGTTTACATTAAAATAAATATAGTGTGTATGTTCGTGTCATTTGACCTATGTCATTTTAATTTTTCGGAATTTCCTGTTCATCTAAATGTTCGCTAATTCAACATCTACGGTCCCAGCTATGTCAATGAACGAAGTTCCATTGTTTCTGCCAAACTGCAAATTGCGTGTCCATCCACTCACGGATGTTGACTTACATATGCTGACCCTATTTGTTTGTCACATCGCTGTACGGAAACGCCCTATACGTTCAATCACCTAGGCGTGGCAAGAGAGTGTTGTTCGTCCGCTGTCTCCCAGAACGGGCACCTCAACTACGGCACAGAGAAACCGGTATTCCTTCCAGAGAGCCAAATTACGAACTAAAAATAAACACCGACCCTAAGGCCATGCTCTCGTCCGCACGCTTGAATGTATCCGTGGATATTTTCTCCTATGTTTGTGTGTGTATGTCAGAGAGAAAGTATGTGCGTGTGTATGTGTGTGTGTGTGTGTGTGTATGTGTGGCAGTAGGAGTGGGGGAAGGCGCGGGAGGGCGCCTCTGCGCAAGCGTGTTTTGAACCCGGAGTCGGTTGGTAGTTGGAGGACGTCGTCAAACGGTCGCCATCGACCAGTTCTTATTCCTTCCTCTTTTTTTCCCGTTGCCCCTTTCCATCCTTTTCCCCACTGCCCACTTCTCTTTGGTCGTTTTCGCCCGTGGTCGTCGCGCAGGGCAGACGGCCTGGAGTGGGAGTACAGCGCAGCAACATCTTACCAACATCACAGTGCGGAGATTTAAATTTAAATAACAGCCGCTATAAATTGTCGATTCCGCGTGGACGTCTGTCGCCGCTGTCCTCGGCTTCTTTTTCTCCCCCTCCCCTCCCCTCCCGCGCCTCCACCGTGGCAGCGTCCTCCGCTGGACAGAGTCCCATTATGTGATCTTTTTATTCTTGCTCCGCCAGCCGTCTCGCTCGCCAGGCTTTGTTCAGGCGGGCTCTACGCGCAGTGGAGCCGTCTCCGCCGCGACGGCGCAGCCTATGGGCTCTGCAGACGCCGGTACGTGGACGCCAGCGCCCCTTTCCTTCGGCCACTCCTTCGCCTCCCAGCGACGGTTAGGGACGTTATTTAAATTGTTCAAAGAGGGATCCTATTAGCCCTTTGAGTACCAGTGACTTCAGCCTGAAACCACCATTTTATTATTCCTGAGTTGGATAAAAAGTAGTGGCAACAATAGCATAACATAAAGGATGTGTATTATAGGGAATTCCCGCTGTTTGGAGTTGATAACAGAAGGTCGGCTCAAGTAGTGCAGTGGGCGGCAACAGTCAGTTGCACTGGGTACTGTCTGGTAGTACAGGAAGCTTTCCGAACGCCCTAACAGTATATTAACCCTAGGACGCCGAACCCTTTTTTTCTAACTTTGAAGCCTAAGAGGGGGGGGGGGGGTCGGCGAGCCCACAGGTATTAAATAAGTTTACTGACGAAAAATTACAACTTTCAAAATGGTTTATTTTAACTAAGGCATCGGTTTATAAATGTTGTTAATTTTTATAAATATTTGAGTGAGTGAATAAAAAATTGACATATTACAATACAAAATACAGATGTGTTCATATACAATAGATTACTCTTGAGTCCTCAACTTCAAGGCAAGAGACACACTTCACAATTTTTTCTGAATGTGTGTTACACACATGTTTATGACACTGCCCACAATACTGTTTTGGTTTACTTAGATTGTTGTACTTCTGCTTCTTTGTTTTAGCTTCTCTTACACAAATATGGCACCGACCTTTCCCTGGAGAAGGCGGACGTGCTTCTGTTGTCACTTCTTTGATTTCCTTTTGTACAATAGTCTCCACTGATTGAACAGTTTGGTTAGATAACCCTCTTGCGTTGGCACTTCTTCTCCTACCTGCAGTTTCACTAGTTCCATCCCAGCTTACATAAAATAGCCAACAAACAATATCTCAAATGGAAAATGTAGAATGAAAGTTACTTGGGCAAAAGCAGGCGACATAAAAAATTGTGGGTTCAACGAATCCCCTCCTTAGGCGTCTTAGGGTTAAGAGAACACAAAAAATGTGCGTGGATCACGTTTGAGTCGGCACGTAGGCGGAACGTACGACAATTTTCCTACCAGCACAGCATCCCGTCAACCTTCAAGGCAATGCACAACGCGCGAAGACGAACCCCACGTAGTACCTCCTGCATACGTGGGGGTAGGAGATACTGGACCATCCACCATATTCACTCGATATGAGTCCGTGCAATTACGCCTTGTTTGCCAAAATGAAGGAACCTATTTGTGGCATCTGCTACAACACAGTAGAAGACATCATCCGGCCGTAGGGTGGTCCTTGCGAATGTGATCTAGATGGAGGCGATTATATTGAGGTATGTAATATAGTAAACGTCTGTCAGTAAAATCTGGTATGAACTATAACCATGTTTCATCCAACCCAAGCACTATCTTTTATAAGAAGTGCTTTGTAACAGTCGTAGCATTCAGTGCAACACTTCTCGCGGAGATTGCTCTATGTGCCTGTAATTCGAAATGAAACTGCTCAACAGTATACAGATTTGATGCAAGATCTATTGAATCTTAGGCTTTTCATTTAGAACTATAATTTGTTTTAGGCATTATGAGTTTATGGATGTTTCGAAACGTCGGACTGTGTCTACGAAAAAGGCGAATTTACTGTCAAATCTATCACATGAAATGATAGCTAGCTGAAAATTGTATGTTCTAATGGCTCCAAAGTAAAACCATATCCTTAAAACAATTGATTTACTTTTTGTCAGTTTCTTATTATTTTAGTTGCTTGCTATGATAATAAAGGTTAATTTTGTAAAAAATTTTAAAGTTATATTCCAAAGTGAAACCGTCTCCCTCGAAACATAGTATTTACTTTTTGTATAGTTCCTTCTTGTATTTGTTGCTTACTACTATAGTAAGGTTAATTACAGGGAACAATTTAAAATTATGGTCTTTTATATCGTTGGGATTAAAAGGCCTGCTGCGATGAGTGGCCGCGTGGTTAGAGGCGTCACGTCACGGATTGCGCGGCCCCTCCCGCCGGAGGTTCGAGTCCTCCCTCGGGCATGGGTGTGTGTGTTGACATTAGCATAGGTTAGTTTAAGTCATTTTAAGTAGTGTGTATGTCTAGGGACCGATAACCTCAGCAGTTTGGTCCCTTAGGAATCCACACACATTAAAAGGGCTAAGAAATCTCAATGTTCGAAGAGATAGTAAAGCAAATGAGAGTAGGTCCAAGTGATATCATGGTCATCCTGAACGCAGTGTCACTTTTTATGAGTAGATCAGTTTCGCTGTAGTAAAGGAAGCTAGAAATAGCAGAGGGGCAGTTCTCACGCTGCGCTTGATAGTGAAAGCAAAGGCTTAAGGAATATCAAGATACCATCAAGGGGTTTGTACACCTAGAAGAAGCGTTCGACAAGGTAACATGATGTAAGATGTTCGAAAGTATCAGGGAAAATGTGTAAGCTTTAGAAAAGGAGAGCTAATATGAAATACGTGGAAAGACAGAGAGGGAGCAACAAGAATGGAAGACCAAGAGCCAAGTGGTCCTATTGAACAGGTTGATAGACACGGTTGCAGTCTTTCGCCTCTGCTCTTCAGACTATACATCGGGGACGCAATCAAGGAAGTAAAGGAAATCGTCAGAGTTAGTGCAAAAATTCAACATGAAAGAATACCGGTGATAACATTCGTTGATAACATTACTTTCCTCAGTGATACTGAGGACGAACTGCAGAGCGTGTTGCACAGAATGAAAACTCTAATAATCACACACTATGGACAGAGAGTAAACCGAGGAAAAACGAAAGTAATAAGGAGTAGTGGATATCAGATTAGCGGTAGAATTAATATTAAACATCGGCATCACGAAGCAGACGAAGGAAATCTTTTACCGTGGAAGAAAGATAATTCCAGGGCCGATCAGAAACGTTCCCTTTGAGGACGTTGCCGCAGTGTATATGCAACATAAAGCTACTCCGATTCTAGTATATAAGGTGTGTGGTTAATGCGGAAACGTGATTTATGACGACAATTACCAAATGCGTACAAACAGCAGAAACGATATGTTATCCTTTCGTTGGCTGCTGAAGGACAAACATCGATAGATATCCGTCGTAGAATGACGAACGTGTATAGGGTAGCATGTCTGGCGAAAACCACCGTCCGGGGAAACTGCATCCAGAGGTTCAGCTGCTTTGTTATGACAGACGTCCCCAGATCGCAAATATCGAAATGCAGAATGAGATTTTCACTCTGCAGCGGAGTCTGCGCTGATACGAAATTTCCTGCTTGGTTAGCTCAGATGGTAGATCACTTGCACGCAAAAGGCAAAGGTCCGAGTTCGAGTCTCGGTGCGGCACACAGTTTTAATTTTGCAGGAAGTTTCATATCAGTGCACACTCCGCTGCAGGGTGAAAATCTCATTCTGGAAAAATCCTCCAGGCTGTGGCTAAGCCATGTCTCCGCAGTATCCCTTCTTCCAGGAGAGCTAGTTGAAGAGCTTCTGTGAAATTTGGGAAGTAGGAGGAGAGGTACTGGCCGAATTGAAGCTGTGAGGACGGGTCATGCCGCCGTTAGGGAGCTCCTAACGGATGACAGGCACATACATTGGATCCCCTGTGGTGCGAGCTCACACCACCGATATTTTACAATCTGGAAAGAGAAAAATTTGTAACAGAAAGCTCAAAAGTAGAAAATTTATTTTTTCTGTGGACTGCAATGGGTTCCACAGGTAAATATCTTCTAAAATCGAATGGAAAAAATTTTATGCATAATAAGAATCACATGGACTGGCCCACTTCAATAAACCACAGGTTAGACAAAGAAGTTAGCCGTGACATCAGACCGCACCATTGGCCACGCAGAGAGTGAGGTGCCTCTTGTCTCTGTAATGTAGTATGACGAATGTTTTGGTTAACCAGATAGAGGAAAGCAGTGGGAGGGAGGCTAGGGTATTGTAAGGAACATTTTTATCGGTTGGCACTTGGATGACCTGGAGCCCTGTCAATCTGAATTCAGAAACTGACAGTGCGAGTTGTCATTGTAGTAAATATTCGAGCAGAAACAATTTCATCTTGGACTTCATCATCAACTTTATCTTTAACAACTTTGGCATCTTCAATCCTTATATGAATGAATCCATCTATTCTTTCGTATTTGTCTGAGAGATCAGGCACCACGTGGAATCCGCAGCTGTGATACATACCATGTAAGCTGATGGTTGGGAGGCGAGAAAGGAAAGGAAAGGAAAGGGAGGGAACTGCTGACATCAGTTGCATTGGAACTTAACGCGGAAACAGCCATGATGAGTGAAAATGTGCGCCGGACCGGAACTCGACCGCGGGATCTCCTGCTTACTAGGCACATGCGTGCACCACTGCGCCACCCGGACACAGGGTTCTCCGCAAATGCGCGGACTATCTCAGCATTCTCCCAGGCCGACTCCCATTCCCACCCAGCGCCACCTATCTCTAGTCCTCGTCCACGCCGTCTATGCTCGCTAATTTTAGATTCTTCCCACCAGAAGCCGAACGGTAATGCGCATCCGCACTGAATGTTGTGGATTCACTGTGTGCGGAATTAGTATTTAATTTAGGGACGACTAGGCACTTCAACAAGATCAACAAACAACAAGAATAGCGTTGCCACAATTTAACAAATAGCCTCTAGCCCTAGGTCACATCAATGCCCGTTCCCAACTGGCAGTGGTTGATTGGCTAATGGAGATTGGTGACTTTACCCAGCGTTACTTATTTACGTAATTTATTAATAATAGTTCACTGAAAAACAAGTCTCAAAACACTTCGTAGAAAGGTTGGTTAAATAACTGTTCCATTGATTAATAGGGTAATAAATTCTCAACCAATAACAGTAGCAAACAACAAGTTGTTGTTGTTGTGGTCTTCAGTCCTGAGACTGGTTTGATGCAGCTCTCCATGCTACTCTATCTTGTGCAAGCTTCTTCATCTCCCAGTACGTACTGCAGCCTACATCCTTCTGAATCTGCTTAGTGTATTCATCTCTTGGTCTCCTTCTACGATTTTTACCCTCCACGCTGCCCCCCAATACTAAATTGGTGATCCATTGATGCTTCAGAATATGTCCTACCAATCGGTTCCTTCTTCTCGTCTAGTTCTGCCACAAACTCCTCTTCTCCCCAATTCTATTCAATACCTCCTCATTAGTTATGTGATCTACCCATCTACTCTTCAGCATTCTTCTATAGCACCACATTTCGAATGCCTCTATTCTCTTCTTGTCTAAACTATATATCGTCCATGTTTCACTTCCATACATGGCTACACTCCATACAAATACTTTCAGAAACGACTCCTAACACTTACATCTATACTCGATTTTAACAAATTTCTCTTCTTCAGAAACGCTTTCCTTGCCATTGCCAGTCTACATTTTATATCTTCTCTACTTCGTCCATCATCAGTTATTTTGCTCCCCAAATAGCAAAACTCCTTTACAACTTTAAGTGTCTCATTTCCTAATCTAATTCCCTCAGCATCGCCCGAATTAGCTCGACAACATTCCATTATCCTCGTTTTGCTTTTGTTGATGTTCATCTTATATCCTCCTTTCAAGACACTGTCTATTCCGTTCAGCTGCTCTTCCAAGTCCTATGCTGTCTCTGACAGAATTACAATGTCATCGGCGGACCTCAAAGTTTTTACTTCTTCTCCATGGATTTTAATACCTACTTCGAATTTTTCTTCTGTTTCCTTTACTGCTTGCTCAATAGACAGATTGAATGACATTGGGGAGAGGCTACAAGCCTGTCCCACTCCCTTCCCAACCACTGCTTCCCTTTCATGTCCCTCGACTCTTATAACTGCCATCTGGTTTCTGCACAAATTGTAAATAGCCTTTCGCTCCCTGTATTTTACCCCTGCCACCTTTAGAATTTGAAATAGAGTATTCCAGTCAACATTGTCAAAAACCTTCTGTAAGTCTACAACTGCTAGAAAAGTAGGTTTGCCTTTCCTTAATCTTTCTTCTAAGATAAGTCGTAAGGTCAGTATTGCCTCACGTGTTCCAATATTTCTACGGAATCCAAACTGATCTTCCCCGAGGTCAGCATCTACCTGTTTTTCCATTCGTCTGTAAAGAATTCGCGTTAGTATTTTGCAGCTGTGACTTATTAAACTGATAGTTCGGTAATTTTCACATCTGTCAACACCTGCTTTCTTTGGGATTGGAATTATTATATTCTTCTTGAAGTCTGAGGGTACTTCGCCTGTCTCATACATCTTGCTCACCAGATGGTAGAGTTTTGTCAGGACTGGCTCTCCCAAGGCCGTCAGAAGTTCTAATGGAATGTTATCTACTCCCGGGGCCTTGTTTCGGCTCAGGTCTTTCAGTGCTCTGTCAAATTCTTCACGCAGTATCGTATCTCCCATTTCATCTTCATCTACATTCTCTTCCATTTCTATAATGTTGTCCTCAAGTACGTCGCCCTTGTATAGACCCGCTATATACTCCTTCCACCCTTCTTCTTTCCCTTCTTTGGTTAGGACTGGGTTTCGATCTGAGCTCTTGATATTCTTACAAGTGGTTCTCTTTTCCCCAAAGGTCTCTTTAATTTTCCTGTAGGCAGTATCTATCTTTCCCCTAGTGAGATAAGTTTCTACATCATTACATTTGTCCTCTAGCCATCCCTGCTTAGCCATTTTGCAGTTCCTGTCGATCTCATTTTGAGACGTTTGTATTCCTTTTTGCCTGCTTCACTTACTGCATTTTTGTATTTTCTCCTTTCATCAATTAAATTCAGTATCTCTTCTGTTACCCAAGGATTTCTACTAGCCCTCGTCTTTTTACCTACTTGACCCTCTGCTGCCTTCACTATTTCATTCCTCAAAGCTGCTCATTCTTCTTCTACTGTATTTCTTTTCCCCAATCCTGTCTATTGTTGCCTTATGCTCTCCCTGAAACTCTGCACAACCTCTGGTTTAGTCAGTTTATCCAGGTCCCATCTCCTTAAATCCCCACCTTTTTGCAGTTTCTTCAACTTTAATCTGCAGTTCATAACCAATAGATTGTGGTCAGAGTCCACATCTGCCCCTCGAAATGTCTTACAATTTAAAATCTTGTTTCTAAATCTCTGTCTTACTATTATATAATCTATGTGATACCTTTTAGGAATACAAACGTCTCAAAAATGAGATCGACAGGAAGTGCAAAATGGATAAGCAGGGATGGCTAGAGGACAAATGTAAGGATGTAGAGGCTTATCTCACTAGGGGTAGGATAGATACTGCCTACAGGAAAATTAAAGAGGCCTTTGGAGATAAGAGAACCACTTGTATGAACATAAAGAGCTCAGATGGAAACCCAGTTCTAAGCAAAGAAGGATAAGCAGAAGGGTGGAAGGAGTATATAGAGGGTCTATACAAGGGCGATGTACTTGAGAACAATATTACAGAAATGGAAGAAAATGTAGTTGAAGATGAAATGGGAGATACGATACTGCGTGAAGAATTTGACAGAGCACTGAAAGACCTGAGCCGAAACAAGGCCCCGGGAGTAGACAACATTGCATTGGAACTACTGACGGCCTTGGGAGAGCCAGTCCTGACAAAACTCTACCACCTGGTGAGCAAGATGTATGACACAGGCGAAATACCCTCAGGCTTCAAGAAGAATATAATAATTCCAATCACAAAGAGAGCAGGTGTTGGGAGATGTGAAAACTACCGAACAATCGGTTTAATAAGCAACAGCTGCCAAATACTAACGCGAATTCTTTACAGACGAATGGAAATACTGGTAGATGCCGACCTCGGGGAAGATCAGTTTGGATTCCGTAGAAATGTTGGAACACGTGAAGCAATACTGACCCTACGACTTATCTTAGAAGCTAGATTAAGGAAGGGCAAACATACGTTTCTAGCATTTGTAGACTTAGAGAAAGCTTTTGACAATGTTTACAGGAATACTCTCTTTCAAATTCTGAAGGTGGCAGGGGTAAAATACACGGAGCGAAAGGCTATTTACAATTTGTACAGAAACCAGATGGCAGTTATAAGAGTCGAGGGACATGAAAGGGAAGCAGTGTTTGGGAAGGGAGTGAGACAGGGTTGTAGTCTCTCCCCGATGTTATTCAATCTGTATATTGAGCAAGCAGTGAAGGAAACAAAAGAAAAATTCGGAGTAGGTATTAAAACCCATGGAGAAGAGATAAAAACTTTGAGGTTCGCCGATGACATTGCAATTGTGTTAGAGACAGCATAGGACTTGGAAGAGCAGTTGAACGGAATAGACAGTGTCTTGAAAGGAGGATATAAGATGAACATCAACAAAAGCAAAACGAGGATAATGGAATGTTGTCGAGCTAATTCGGGCGATGCTGAGGGAATTAGATTAGGAAATGAGACACTTAAAGTTGTAAAGGAGTTTTGCTATTTGGGGAGCAAAATAACTGATGATGGACGAAGTAGAGAAGATATAAAATGTAGACTGGCAATGGCAAGGAAAGCGTTTCTGAAGAAGAGAAATTTGTTAACATCGAGTATAGATTTAAGTGTCAGGAAGTCGTTTCTGAAAGTATTTCTATGGAGTGTAGCCATGTATGGAAGTGAAACATGGACCATAAATAGTTTGGACAAAAAGAGAATAGAAGCTTTCGAAATGTGGTGCTACAGAAGAATGCTGAAGATTAGATGGGTAGATCACATAACCAGTGAGGAAGTATCGAATTGGATTGGGGAGAAGAGAAGTTTGTGGCACAACTTGACCAGAAGAAGGGATCGGTTGGTAGGACATATTGTGAAGCATCAAGGGATCATCGATTTAGTATTGGAGGGCAGCGTGGAGGGTGAAAATCGTAGATGGAGACCAAGAGATGAATACACTAAGCAGATTCAGAAGGATGTAGGTTGCAGTAGGTACTGGGAGACGAAGAAGCTTGCGCAGGATAGAATAGCATGGAGAGCTTCATCAAACCGGTCTCAGGACTGTAGACCACAACAACAACAACAACCTTTTAGTATCTCCGGGGTTCTTCCATGTATACATCCTTCTTTTATGATTCTTGAACCAAGTGTTAGCTATGATTAAGTTATGCTCTGTGCAAAATGCTACCAGACGGCTTGCTCTTTCATTTCTTACCCCCTATCCATATTCACCTACTATGTTTCCTTCTCTCCCTTTTCCTACACTCGAAGTCCAGTCACCCATGACTATTAAATTTTCATCTCTCTTCACTATCTGTATAATTTCTTTTATCTCATCATACATTTCATCAATTTCTTCATCTGCAGAGCTAGTTGGCATATAATCTTGTACTACTGTAGTAGGCGTGGACTTCGTGTCTATCTTGGCCACAATAATGCGTTCATTATGCTGCTTGTAGTAGCTTACCCGCACTCCTATTTTTTTATTCATTATTAAACCTACTCCTGCATTACCCCTATTTGATTTTGTATTTATAACCCTGTTTTCACCTGACCAGAAGTCTTGTTCCTCCTGCCACCGCCGAGCGGTTAAAGGCGCTACAATCTGGAACCGCACGACCGCTACGGTCGCAGGTTCGAATCCTGCCTCGGGTATGGATGTGTGTGATGTCCTTAGGTTAGTTAGGTTTAAGTAGTTCTAAGTTCTAGGGGACTTATGACCACAGCAGTTGAGTCCCATGGTGCTCAGAGCCATTTGAACCATTTGAACCTCCTGCCACCGAACTTCACTAATTCCCACTATATCTAAATTTAACCTATCCATTTCCCTTTTTAAATTTTCTAACCTACCTGCTCGATTAAGGGATCTGACATTCCACGCTCCGATCCGTAGAACGCCAGTTTTCTTTCTCCTGATAAACAACATCACTTCTAAATAAATACTTACAGAATCGTAATGCTATAAAGGTACCTTACAAACTTCAAAATTCACTTTCATTTAACACGCAGAAATAAAAACATATCCAAAACTGTCAGTTAGTGTATTTGTCGAATTCCAGTATTTATAACCCGTTGAACTACAGAGCAGAACTGACAATTTCAAATCTGTCCAATGAGTAATCCCGATAACAGAAAATTTTTATCACAAATAAGAAATATAATAACTTTATGACAAAGCCCATCCGGCATTGGCCACACCTTTCCACAATCGTAATTTTCGTTGAAAAGTGACAGTTACTGCTCAATCTCCACACAGTTAAGTAAACTAACACCGCAGAAGTCACTGAAGGTGACACGTACCATATTCTATTGCTTTCTTCTCCAGTATCATGACATCCGTATTGCGGGCGAACATGCTACAGCACAGCGTGTTCAGGTTGGGCACACTTTGTCTTGTTCATCTGCCGTGGCAAAGCACCCACAAACGACATCGGTCACAGCTCGCCGTAAATTGCGTCCATACAATTGCAGAGCCCACGGCTTATCGTTCCACAGCAGCGCTGAATTCCCAAACGTCTCGGTTTCACCATCAGTTCATTACCACAGAGTGCCAAAATTATTAATGCACAATTCGGATCATCCGGACCCCGACAGTCTGCCGTTCTGTCCTCCTCGCTCGGTACTCTCCAACTCTCCTCTCCTCGTCGCCAGAGGGCCACTCGCCGCCAACTCGGCGCCCCAGTATCTCTGGCGAGGCCAATATCGACCTTAATATTCGCTGCCGGAACACAATCGTGCCGAAACCGGCACAATTGCCCACTGAGACGACTCAATTATATGAATGCGTGGTGGACTATCTCGGCACGGTGCCCGCCCAACTCCCATTCCCACTCAGTATCACCTGTCCGTATGTCTTCCATGCTCGCTAATGTTAGATTCCTGCCGGACGCGAACGATAATGTGCACTGCACATTCATATAATTGACTCACCTTAATGAAAAATGAATTCACAACCGTCAGTGTCGACGCATATTGTCGTTCTGCTTCCGGGGGAAATCTAAAATTAGTAAGCATGGAGGACATGGATGGGAGCTGTGGACAGATGGCGCTGGCTGGGAAGCTGAGTCGGTTAGGGACGTGCCGAGATTATCCTTTTATTTGCGATAAAAGCTGTGCCCGGATGGCGCAGTGGTTAACCAAACTGCATAATAAATAGGAGATCCCACGTTAGAGTCCTGGTCCAGCACACATTTTTACCCGTCGCCGCTGCTTTCAGTTGAAGTCCCAATGCAGCTGATATCCTTTCCTTTGTCTCCTCTCCATATTCAATTTGTATAATATCTTCAACCCAGTTGCAGGGCTGCTGAGAGCTGCTGATTTGACACAGTCAGAGCTGACATACTGAGGCATTTAGAGAAATTTCGGTCTTATTGGCACTTTGCCTTTGGAGGGGGATTTAGCAGTCACTTAAGGTCGCTCTTAGAACACTATGTTGAAGTCGAGCAGCAACTGCGAGACGAGGTTTAGGGAAACCAATGTCATTTCCAACGTTTTCACACATTGCTCTTGCTGTAGAATACTCGGTCCCATGTACAAGAATTGTTCTGCATCAATTAGAAGACATGCAAGTACTCCCCCAATTTACTCAGCATTTCGGCGTATTTTCCCTCAATTTATACGTATTTTCCGTCATTTTATCGATTTTTTATGTCACTTCTGTCCATGGGATCACGACAAAACTTCTTGATTGGTGGAGTACTTGTATGTCTCTTCTGATTGGTGCAGAAGAGTTCTTGTACATGGCGAGTGTACGACAGCAAGAGGAATGCGAAAATGGTGAGATGGAAACACCGGGAACCGGAGATACAGTCTGTTATTTTTCAACGAGGCAGCATGCTACTCTGTGCCTATTGAGGTAATAGTGACACGCGGGAGTTGACTGCTGTCTTCGAAGCTTTTCTGAAGAAAAGAGAACCATCTGCCTCTAAACTTACTTGTATATGCGTTAAAGGTTGACAGAGAGTGGATGGAGTGATAGGGTGAGATGGAGCTGTAACGAGGTAGGATTTAATGGTAGACTGATGATGCGTTCTACAGAGAGAGGGGCATGTTGCTGCATGTCATATGACCATTTTTTGGTCCGTTGCTCTGTCGGGATGCGTCAGCTGTGTGACATAACCTGTGTTCGACTCGCATACAACTGCGTGTTCTGTGTGGGGCGTAGAGCACTGTCTACTTGCGATCATTAACAGCAAACCTCTTGGTCATCAGCGAACTTCCATTCCGTTTAGACACATTCCTCTAGACGAACGAAGATTCATGCGACGTACTCCATTCCCCTGCTGGATCTTGGGCATAAAATCGAGTCTTCAGTTTCATAACTATGGTGATTCTAAGTTAGCGACAAGTGTTTGTGAGACTAAACTCTCCGTGTATAAATCTGCTTGACAGATTCCTGTTTACAGAGTTGGTGGTGGCATGACGTGTAATTTCACGTGTTGGACGCCGCTGCTATGCGTTTATCTGTTTCCTTGTAGGAGGTATTCTCCGTTACTAACGAGCATTTTATATAGGACTGATGCGAGCGTAGTATAGTTTCGGGACCGTAATCGGAGGTGAACAGTGATGGTTATACACCTCTTGAAAGCTGTATTGTACGTGTATCAGAAGGAAACGATGTTAGAAGGAACAGTTTATCACCATAGTTTATAGTAGAGAAACCTGCAAGGAGAATGTATGTCATGCTGTGGAAATACACTCCTGGAAATTGAAATAAGAACACCGTGAATTCATTGTCCCAGGAAGGGGAAACTTTATTGACACATTCCTGGGGTCAGATACATCACATGATCACACTGACAGAACCACAGGCACATAGACACAGGCAACAGAGCATGCACAATGTCGGCATTAGTACAGTGTATTTCCACCTTTCGCAGCAATGCAGGCTGCTATTCTCCCATGGAGACGATCGTAGAGAAGCTGGATGTAGTCCTGTGGAACGGCTTGCCATGCCATTTCCACCTGGCGCCTCAGTTGGACCAGCGTTCGTGCTGGACGTGCAGACCGCGTGAGACGACGCTTCATCCAGTCCCAAACATGCTCAATGGGGGACAGATCCGGAGATCTTGCTGGCCAGGGTAGTTGACTTACACCTTCTAGAGCACGTTGGGTGGCACGGGATACATGCGGACGTGCATTGTCCTGTTGGAACAGCAAGTTTCCTTGCCAGTCTAGGAATGGTAGAACGATGGGTTCGATGACGGTTTGGATGTACCGTGCACTATTCAGTGTCCCCTCGACGATCACCAGTGGTGTACGGCCAGTGTAGGAGATCGCTCCCCACACCATGATGCCGGGTGTTGGCCCTGTGTGCCTCGGTCGTATGCAGTCCTGATTGTGGCGCTCACCTGCACGGCGCAAAACACGCATACGACCATCATTGGCACCAAGGCAGAAGCGACTCTCATCACTGAAGACGACACGTCTCCATTCGTCCCTCCATTCACGCCTGTCGCGACACCACTGGAGGCGGGCTGCACGATGTTGGGGCGTGAGCGGAAGACGGCCTAACGGTGTGCGGGACCGTAGCCCAGCTTCATGGAGACGGTTGCGAATGGTCCTCGCCGATACCCCAGGAGCAACAGTGTCCCTAATTTGCTGGGAAGTGGCGGTGCGGTCCCCTACGGCACTGCGTAGGATCCTACGGTCTTGGCGTGCATCCGTGTGTCGCTGCGGTCCGGTCCCAGGTCGACGGGCACGTGCACCTTCCGCCGACCACTGGCGACAACATCGATGTACTGTGGAGACCTCACGCCCCACGTGTTGAGCAATTCGGCGGTACGCCCACCCGGCCTCCCGCATGCCCACTATACGCCCTCACTCAAAGTCCGTCAACTGCACATACGGTTCACGTCCACGCTGTCGCGGCATGCTACCAGTGTTACAGACTGCGATGGAGCTCCGTATGCCACGGCAAACTGGCTGACACTGACGGCGGCGGTGCACAAATGCTGCGCAGCTAGCGCCATTCGACGGCCAACACCGCAGTTCCTGGTGTGTCCGCTGTGCCGTGCGTGTGATCATTGCTTGTACAGCCCTCTCGCAGTGTCCGGAGCAAGTATGGTGGGTCTGACACACCGGTGTCAATGTGTTCTTTTTTCCATTTCCAGGAGTGTATATTTCTTACATTGGGATACTAAAAGCGTTGCATTCCACACGACTGATAGGTCGGAAACCGCAACGATCTAGCATTATAGCGTGTTTTAAGTGCAGAACATTGTAGCCTCTCCTAGTAATACTTCTTGGTACTGACCCCAGACACTAGAACAATACTTTATAATTGTTAGCGCAGTTGATTTACGTAAAACACAGCAAACTCTGTTCATCCGGAGCTCCATAATGCATAAAAACCACCCGTTTCTTGTTCTTAGCTGTCTGTTACATCATCGCAACAGTTTCATTATATACTGTACAGCGATAAGGGGTGCTACCCTCCTCGACATTCGCGCATCTGGAGAAATCTTGTGCTCTTGGATGGGTGCGGGGCAGCAGTTACAACCTTTGTTCGCACTGTTCCTACTTGGAACGTGGAATGTAGTGGTCTACATCTGGTCAGCTGCTTGGAGCGATGGAGCGTTGGCCAAAGACAATGCGAGATCTTACGGTCTCTATCCTAAGAATGCGAGAATGCCCTGTGACTCCCATCCACATAGAGAAAGATCGTTTGTTACGCACTATGATCAAAGTGCGAGAGATATATAGGTCGCTGTGTGGTATACTTTGGTGTATATGTTCGAGAAGTAACAACGAATGAACATACTTCAAGAGTCATCTACTTACATTCGCGATGGTACTCACAAAGTAGTGCAGGGGCTGTTTATTGAAGATACAGAAATTGGTAAGCATGCTGCTGCGTCAATGGTCGGTGTTGAAATTACGATAAAATTGCTAAAATTGATGGCACTATCAACTATGATGCCTATCATTACAGTACATCGACATTGTCTTCTCCATCCTGCAGTCCAGGTACGCTGTTGATTACCACATAATGTGATTTACACTTTGCAATGTCTAGTTTCCTGGGGGAATCAAATGATCAAATTTGTTAATGTCATTTTAGACTCTGACACAGATGTTGAAGTCATGGTGGAAAAAAAAGTATGGCAGTGTAGAAAGCGTGTTACAGCAGAAAAAGCGGTGTATCAAACAATGACTGATTTTATGTGGGAGAAGGTTCTCGTACAGTAGAGGAGATGAAATTTTACATCAGTCTATGCAAGCGACATCGATCACTGGCCACCTGCTCCAATGGATAAATACCTGTATATTTAATAGGATCACCACTTATACTTGATGCCAGCATGTAGACGGTATTCGTTTTTGAAATATCAGAAGAGAGAAATGCGGTAAAAATCTATCAGATGAAATTAACAGAGCTTTTATATATTGTAATTTTTCTCTGCTGGATGGTACAGAATAACGATGATAGAATGTTTGGGTGATAGACGTGAATGGATCCTGAGGGACGCGTATGTGCTTCAATATTCAGTCTTCCTAATTTTCCCAGCAAGAAACACCACTGTAACTGTTGGTAGTGTCGTTGTGTTGCAGGAGCAGGCTTCATTTGAAGCTGACTTTACACATCGTGCATGGGTGGCAGAGCTATGACAACGTGTTGCCACTTCCACCGAGTGGTCAAAATACGCTCCTGTAGCATTAAATCAGCTCATTCTAAATAGGTTGCAGAATGTGGTCGATATTGCTCTCTCTGACTTCTGGGTAAAATTGGTAAAACTGATCTCGCTATTAACTTCGGGGTGTATTACAGTACATCACTCCATATCAATGGTGCCTTTCGTGTCTTTCCAGTCCAGACCGACCACTGGGTATGCAATTGACTACAGCATAATGACTGACTGACACCATTCCGTTGAGATGGAGAGAACCTTGGTGGAACACTGGATATCTGCTACTTGTCACTGTGGAACATGGGATTAAATGTAGAAGTCACCACCTTAATACAGTTGTTTAGAAGCGTTCCTCATTTCTAAAAACTCCTCCTATTAACTTCTGCTGCGATACCCTAACATGTTCTAATTTTTATTTTTTTAGTTATTTTCACCAATAAGATAGCAATCCCTCTTTGTATTTGTTCTACCTCGTGCGTGTTGTGAACAGCATCTTCCGGCAATGGTCAACACAGGAACAGTAATCATGTACGTGACTGCAAAATGAAGGAACAAAGCTTTTTGAAATGGAGTACAGGGACATCTGTTACCCTTTCGATGGGAAGATGAGACTGACAGTTCAGGTAATCGCCGGCGAATAGTTGTTGGAAGCGCTCTACAGCACCGCAGACTCTTGCAGTTTCCATAAGTTGCGATGTCTTCCACATTTTATCAATGAGGAACATCGCGTGCGTGTTTTATTTCTACCAGCCTGTGGTGTGGTAGCTGTACAGTTTATGCCACGCAATGTTGAGTTTTCTGAGAGCCAGAGGATCGAAGCGCGTTAATGTCGGTTTAGCAGCAGCTGGCACGGGTCTCTAAGTCATGGTAGAAAAAACAAAGTGTGTGGTTTTGTATACCTATTGAATGTGTTACAAATGAAAAAAAAGACAATGTATTAAACTGCTTATGAAGCAGCAGTACAGGGACCCTCTCATGCCGTTGATAGTCCGTTGGATATGGCCATCCTACAGTACAGGTGATGAAACTTTACACCGGTCTGTGGAAGCAACTTCGATGACGAAACACCTTCTCCAATGAACCAATACCTGTATATTTAATAGGATTGCCCCATCTGTTTGGGTGATAGACATGAGTGAACCCTGAGAGACACAGCTCTCCTTTGGACTACCTGTATGTACTTTGGAGATGTGTCACAAAATCTTCGTCCTTCCTCTACGCCATGTATGATCTGTAGTCTTCCTAATTTTCCCAACAAGAAACACCACCGTAGCTGGTTGTACTATCTCTCCTACTGACTTGTGTTGCAGGGCAAAGCTTCGTTTGGCACTGACCTTACATACTGTACATGGTTGGTGGAACTATGACAACGTGTTCCTATTTCCACTGAGTGGTAAAGACGCGCTCCTTTCACATTAACTCATTTCGTCCTGTTTTCCCACAGGATGGAGAAGGTCTTAGATATAGTGCTCTCCAACTTCCGTGCAGGTTAGACTTAAATTGGAACGATCACATGGACTAAGCTGCAGGGAGGGCAGGGCTGAGAATCAGGAGCATTTACAAGATGCAGAGGGACTTTCTAAAAACAGCGCTGGAGTTCTTGGTGAAAGGGATCCTTAGCAGATAGGTTCGAAAAAAAAGGTGACTCATTTCGAGAAATGAGAGTGGCACAAACATGATTCACCAGTGGCTCTAATCATTAAGACACCTCTCTGTAGGATCCTATGCAAATATGTGCTTGAATGGATAGATTTAATTCCAAATTGCTGACAGTATTTCGAACACTATTTCTGCCTGAAAGTGTAAGATTATCACCGACCATGTGTGCCTGCAGACGCAAGACCACTTTTTATGCAGGGTGATGGTAACATAGACATTATGATCATGTTTTTAAATTTCTGGCAATACACTGTTTAAACTCCTCTCTGTCCAACGCCAGCAACTCGTCAGTTGAACGTATTTCTCACAAAAAGGAATAAAGATAGTACGTTACACCTCTGCCTTCTCCCGCCAGATTGTAGGTGTAGGGTAAAGTTTGAGTGTGTCTGTCGCTGGTTTCGAGTGGTATTGCGAAATTTTTTTCCAGCAGGATAACGCCACTTGTACGGTATCGTCAGTTTTTTTGCTGTATTGCGCTTTTATGCTATCCTTGCGTAGCGCTGTGCATATAGTTATGTAATTAGGCCCTATCTTTGTGATTGATTACGTAATTAGGATCGAACTTTGTGTTAGTTTCCCGAAAAAAAAGTACTCTAACCTAACCTTCCTCTCCTGCATCTGGACAGTTTCCATTTGTTAGGGGGTGCACTTGGGCTTTCCATCCAGTAGAAACAGAGTTCGAGTCCCAGAAAGGGCACAGTTTTTTTTGTTTTTTTTTTTTTTTTTAGTTTTCCGTCAATTCCAACGGCCTCTGGTGGTTTAGTTGCGTTAGGGAGGTGCTCTTGAGCCTTCTTCCCAGGAGGACCAGGGTTCGAGTCCTGGAAAGGGTATTGCCAATTTTAATTTCCCGTCAATTCCCGGGTGGAAGGTGGGGTCGGATGTCAGTACAGCCCTGGGACAAGGAAATTCCCGCCAAAATTCGAAATTCTCGCCGAAATTCGAATTTCCCACTAAAATTCGAAGTTCCCGCCAAAATTCAAACTTTCCGGCAATAGGGTAGGTTTGTGGGAATGATGTGGTAGGGGAGGGTGGGAGGAGGGGGCTGGGGCACACATGCAGCTGAGACATGTTTTGTAATTCGAGGGCGGGGGTGGACGTGGTCGGGGGCGGGGGTGGGGGTGATTAATTGATCAATTTCATTAATTTGCACATCAATTTGATATCAAAATTGCGCTCGCTCCGCCAGTTCTGTACTACTCCCAAACATGTAATGATCGTCATGTTGTTTATACTAGTCGTATTCCTTTAAATTATTTAGTTATCATATTTTAAGTGCAGTTTACGTACGTGTCTAATCTCGTACTATGTCTTGTTTATCCATTTGTGATGTTATACTCCTTGTGTTACGAGTCTATGCCTGATGTTGTGTTTGTGTCATTTTCTGTGTCTGAAACTACATCAGTGTCTGAATTTGTGTACTCCAAAGATTCCTGTTGTATTTGTTGTGTGCCCGTTCGAGAACTGCTGTATGGGTTTCCTTATCTATGGACGTTATGCACTGTTCTTGAAAACTTATAAGCGATGTTATCGAGAACACAGCAATTGTCTGGGCCTTGTAACATTTGTTTGGCGTTATTATATTTTCTTACATGTCTTACGTATGTGAGGCTGTTGCAGTGTCTTGTTGTGTCTAGGAAGCTTCTACACTCGGTTCGCTAGACAAACAATCAAACAAGTCCTATTAATGAGTTTTATTACTACTTAACTTTGGCAATTATACAGATGTGTGGCAAGGAAAGGGCGACTTACCAAATAATCCGTCTTTGCAGTGACTGCTGACCTATATCTGACAAAAGTCTTTCCTGAACTCTGTCGAAGCGCCCGACGTTGACGCTGCTATCCAAGTCACTAATCTTGAAGCTGCTATTGAACTGAGGCGTCACCAGTCGGTCGTAGTGCTTATGTCCTCATCACATAGAGCCGCTTCTGTCACATTGTCGCCCTGGAGGGAAAAAAAATGACGTTCCACATCGACGAGGATCTGCTCAGCACGGATCTATGGAACGAAAAACTAATCTAATCTATCCAAGGGAGGTCTGGTCAGTATCCGATTGGCTGACTTCGTCTCACAGCCTTCTCTTCCCTGTCGTTCCCTCCTGGCGTGCCGGCACTTGACTTTACGCCGTAACACAGCGTAATGCCACGTGTTCAGAAGACCCATATGCTCTACATGTGAACATACCGCTATGGCGAAGGCTCACGAGTGTCAGATGTGCCGGGTACGGGCCGCGGAAGGTCAAAACGTAAAACACGCAGTAGTTTGGTTCCGAATGCTTCAGCTTCAGCCGTTCCCATATGTAGGGGAAGAAGGAGGAAACGCAAAAGCCACCACATCCGTTGCAATTAGTCAAGGCCCCAGCTGTTTGACTGACGCATGTCGACAATATTTTCCCCTTTATTTCTCGAACCTCGCCGTTCCTGCTCATCATTAGCCAGAACGCCGCTCCTCTGTTGTTGATATTGATTTCAACGGAGCAAGTCCCAAGAACCAAGGCTTTTATCTGAGTGGTGCCAAAAGCACCATACATTCTGAACGCTATGCTCCTCTGTCCCCGTCTAGCTGTGATTGTATAGCTCAACAGAGAGAGGCGGTTAACCGATTCTCTTTCTGCAAAGCACACTGTGTCTTCGAAGAGATCTGTGTGATACGTTCGTGACGTCTTCACAGGTAGCGTGTATTGTGTGGTATTTAGCGTTACAAGTTTGTGCATCAGTTTCGTCGCTTTATCAGTTGTCAGTCTGGCTTGGTTCAAATGGCTCTGAGCACTATGGGACTTAACATCTATGGTCATCAGTCCCCTAGAACTTAGAACTACTTAAACCTAACTAACCTAAGGACATCACACACCAGCCAGTCATCACGAGGCAGAGAAAATCCCTGACCCCGCCGGGAATCGAACCCGAGAACCCGGGCGTGGGGTCAGTCTGGCATGCACATTAAAAGCAAGTCTTTCGCCAGCATGTTTTCCTAAATATCGTGTTACTTGTAACCTCTTTATGATAATGTACACAGTTTAATAATTGGTTTCCATCTGTGTAACAGATATGCTGTTTTGTTTGCAGTTATTTTGGGTTTGCGACTACATCCATTATTTATGCTTACAGTTTCTAACACGCAATTCAGCAAAACCCAACGCTTTAATTTCACAGAATGGATATATGATTAGTGAAAACGAAAAGTTCAAATTTCTAGGTGTTCAGATAGATGGTGAATTGTCATGGAAAGCCTACATTCAGAATCTTGTTCAGAAACTTAATGCTGCCAGTTTTACTATTCGAACGGTATCTGAAGTAAGTGATCGTTCGACACGAAAATTACTCGTAATCTACTTTGCTTATTTTCAGCCTCTTATGTCGCGTGGTATTATATTTTGGAGCAACTCTCCCATTCTAAAAGGATATTTCTGGCTCAGAAATGAGCAATTCGGGTAATAAGTGGTATAAGTTTGCGAACGTCTTGTCGACCCTTGCTCACTAGTCTAGGTATTTCGACATTGGTCTCTTAATATATTTACTCTTTACTGTTATTTCTTATTAACAATATCAGCTTATACCCAAGAATTAGCAACTTTCACTCAGTTAATATTCGGCAAAAATCCAATTTGAATTTGGATCGCACTTCCTTAACTCTTGTGCAGAAAGGTGTACTGCTGCATCCATTTTCAACAAGCTACCACTCGAATTCGAAAATCTTAGCAGTCATCCACGCACTTTCAAATCGAAACTGAGGAACCTCTACATGGGTCACTCCTATTACGTTGAGAAGTTCCTTGAAAAATTAAGCTGATTCTTGAGTTACATTGTTGATTGCGTTTACTTAAAATCATGGCTTGACGTTTTTTGGGTTCTTTAACATTTTATTTTATATTGTAATCTCATGTACTGAATTGTTCCATGACCTTGGAGTTTTGCTCCTCCACTTGGTCCTATGGAACTAGACGTGTAAATAAGAAAAGAATATTTTGTTTTCTAGGTGAACTCATGAGTTTGTCGGTGCAACAACTGATAAGTCATCTGCATAAGCCACTACCCCGTTTATCCTTTCATAGGCATCCGAGTTATTTAGGAGTAGCTTGATAACAATGTTGCAAAATACTGGGAGATAGATTGAGCCTTACGGGCATCCTTTCCTTATTTTCTCGACTACGTCCCGGTGTTCTGCTATCCATCCTGCTGTCTTATTTTTGCTATAATCTAGTAAGCTGTTATACAGGGCAGTTGGTAGTTGCATCTCCCTCAACCTAGCAGCAGCGCAGGCCAACAAAAGTTTCTAAAGCACCTGCAAAGTCGATTAAAATGACAACTGCATACTTATTGTTTGTCATGTGTATTACTTCTAATGCGCCGTTGGTTGTGTCGCTTATCGTCTATAGACATTTTTGCCCTTCCCTTGCCATGTCTTGCGTATTAGTGTGGTCTTAGGCCAAAGAGCTGTCTGTGTGATTGTAATCGATCACAAAGGATCCGCTCCTGCACTTTAGCCAACATGTTTAGGACGTATATTGGCCTGGACTGCCCTTTTCTTGATCGTACATGATTCTGTCTGTAGCAGTTCTTCCCGTTCATCTGTATTCGATCTCGTATTTCGTAGCTGTATTAAATTGTTGTATGAATTTACCACGTATCTGTTATTATTTGAAATTTTAATTGCTGGCAGTGTAACTTGATCGCTGACGTCTTCATCTCCATCTACATCTATATAGATACTCTGCAAATCACACTTAGGTGCCAGGAAGAGGATTCATTGAACCATCTTAATAATAATTCTCAGTTATTCCGATATCGAAGAACGGGCGGAGAAAGCGAACACGTACGCGTATATCTTTCCGTGTGAGCTCTGATTTCGCTTCTTTTATGATGATGATCGTTTCTCCCTACGTACGTCGGCGTCAACATAATATTTACTCATTTGGAGGAGAAAGCTGCTGACTGAAATTTCGTCAGAAGATTCCTCCGCAACGAAAAACGCCATTGTTTTAATGATGTCCATCCCACATCGTGTGTCACGTCATTGACACTCTCTCCCCTATTTCGCGATAACACAAAACGTGCTGCTCTTCTTTGAACTTTCTCGATGTACTCCGTTAATCCTGTCTGGTAAGGATCCTACACCGCTCAGCAGTACTCTAAAAGAGAACGAACGAGTGTACTATAGGCAATCTCTTTAGTAAATGGCTCAAATGGCTCTAAGCACTATTGGACTGAACATCTAAAGTCATCAGTGCCCTAGACTACTTAAACCTAACTAACCTACGGACATCACACACAGCCGTACCCGTGGCAGGATTCGAACCTGCGACCGTAGCAGCAGAGCGGTTCCGGGCTGAAGCGCCTAGAACCGCTCTGCCATAGCGGCCGGCTATCTCTTTAGTAGATCTTTGGTTTGGCTTCTCAATAACATTTCCTATGTGTTCTTTCCGTTTTAAGTTGTTCGTAATTGTAATTTCTTGGTATTCCTAGGTAATTAGTTGAATTTACGGCTTTTAGATTTTACTGATTTATCTTGTATACGAAGTTTAACAGGTTCCTCTTAGCACTCATGCGGATGACCTCACACTTTTCATTATTCAACTGCCAATTTTCGCACTACACAGATATATTTTCTAAATAGTTTTGCTATTTGTTTTGAGCTTCTGATAACTTTACTAGGCGATAAACGACAGCATCATCTGCAAACAACCTAAGACTGTTGTTCAGATTCTCTCCTAAATCGTTTATATAGATAAGGAACAGAAAAGGGACTATACTGCTACCTTCGGGAACGCCAGAAATCACTTATGTCGTGTTCTATGGCTTTTCGTCAGTTACTACGAACTCTGACCTCAAAAATGGTTCAAATGGCTCTGAGCACTATGGGACTCAACATCTGAGGTCATCAGTCCCCTAGAACTTACAACTACTTAAACCAAACTAACCTAAGGACATCACACACATCCATGCCGGAGACAGGATTCGAGCCTGCGACTGTAGCGGTCGCGCGGTTCCAGACTGAAGCAACTAGATCCGCTCGGCCACACTGGCCGGCCGCTCTGACCCCTCTAACAGGAAATAGCTCCTCAACTGTCACATAACTGAGACGATATTCCATAAGCACAGAATTTCACTATAGGCCGCTTGTGTGGTACAATGACAACCCTTCTGGAAATCCAGAAATACGGAATCAGTTGTCTATAGCACTCAGCACTTCGTGTGTGTAAAGAGCTGCTGCGAGTGTCCGTCAAATCCGTCGACGAAGTATGTATTCGAGTGAAGTAGTAGGAGGTAGCTGCTTCCGTCTGTAGACAAGCTGAGTAATGATAATTAAGTTGCAGAACACAGTAAAAAAAATGTTACTTGGAGAGATGAGGTCAGAACACGTGCAGGAAAACACGACAAAAAGACGGAGAGCGCAGTAACGTATCGCTCGCAGCAGGACCGGACGGGCGATCCCGCCACGGCGCTCTGTCCATGCAGGTCACGAACGACGGCCGCTCGCCGGCCTATATTTTGCGGAGTACCCGCTCCTGCGTGTGCGCGCGAGTGTCCGCAATTACCCGCTACGTGCTACCGTGCGTGCGGCTGAGTAATTGGCGAGTGCGGCGGTCACGCGAGGGCCGAGTAGGAGCTACCAGCGGCGACGGCGACGGCGACGACGGGGCCGTCGACCCGCCCTCCGACGTACGACGCACCACTCCAGCGGCCGCGTACGTTTCCAGAAAACAGCGCACGCAAATCACCTACTCTGCGCTGTCTCGCCTCTGGGAAACCGGTTCTCCAGCGCTCGGACCTCGGCGTAAACACTTGAGATATCTGACCTACCTGACACTGAACTCCGCACGTATGCTGCTCTTCATATGAAGCCCAATACACTACTGGCCATTAAAATCGCTGCACTACGAAGATGACGTGTTACAGACGCGAAATTTTACCGACAGGAACAAGATGCTATGATATGCAAATGGTTAGCTTTCCAGCGCGTTCACACAAGGTTGGTGCCTATACCGGCACCTACACCGTGCTGACATGAGGAAAGTTTCCAACCGATTTTGCCCGCATCTCGTGGTCGTGCGGTAGCGTTCTCGCTTCCCACGCCCGGGTTCCCGGGTTCGATTCCCGGCGGGGTCAGGGATTTTCTCTGCCTCGTGATGGCTGGGTGTTGTGTGCTGTTTTTAGGTTAGTTAGGTTTAAGTAGTTCTAAGTTCTAGGGGCTGATGACCATAGATGTTAAGTCCCATAGTGCTCAGAGCCATTTGAACCATTTTTGAATCCAACCGATTTTTCATACGCAAACAGCAGTTGACCGGCGTTGCCTGGTGAAACGTTGTTGTGATGCCTCCTGTAAGGAGGAGAAATGCGTACCATCACGTTTCTGACTTTGATAAAGGTCGAATTGTAGCCTATCGCGATTGCGGTGTATCGTATCGCGACATTGCTGCTCGCGTTGGTCGAGATCCAATGACTGTTAGCAGAATATGGAATCCGTGGGTTCAGGAGGGTAATACGGAACGCCGTGCTGCATCCCAACGGCCTCGTATCACTAGCAGTCGAGATGACAGGCATCTTATCCGCATGGCTTTAACGGATCGTGCAGCCACGTCTCGATCCCTGAGTCAACAGATGGGGACGTTTGCAAGACAACAACCATCTGCACGAACAGTTTGACGACATTTGCAGCAGCATGGACTATCAGCTCGGAGACCATGGCTGCGGTTACCCTTGACGCTACATCACAGACAGGAGCGCCTGCGATGGTGTACTCAATGACGAACCTGGGTGCACGAATGGCAAAACGTCATTTTTTTCGGATGAATCCAGGTTCTGTTTACAGCATCATGATGGTCGCATCCGTGTTTGGCGACATCGAGGTGAACGCACATTGGAAGCGTGTATTCGTCATCGCCATACTGGCGTATCACCCGGCGTGATGGTATGGGGTGCTAATGGTTACACGTCTCGGTCACCTCTTGTTCGCATTGATGGCACTTTGAAGAGTGGACGCTACATTTTAGATATGTTACGACCCTTAGCTCTATCCTTCATTCGATCCCAGCGAAACCCTACATTTCAGCAGGATAATGAACGACCATATGTTATAGTTCCTGTACGGGCCTTTCTGGATACAGAAAATGTTCGACTGCTGCCCTGGCCAGCACATTCTCCATATCTTTCTCACCAATTGAAAACGTCTGGTCAATGGTGGCCGAGCAACTGGCTCGTCACAATACGCCAGTCACTACTCTTCATGAACTGTGCTATGGTATTGAAGCTGCATGGGCAGCTGTACCTATACACGCCATTCAAGCTGTGTTTGACTCAATGCCCAGGCGTATCAAGGCCGTTATTACGGCCAGAGGTGGTTGTTCTGGGTACTGATTTCTCAGGATCTATGCTACCAAATTGCGTGAAAATGTAATCACATGTCAGTTCTAGTATAATATTTCTGCATTTCTTCTTGGTGTAGCAAAAAAATTTTAATGGCTTGTTGTGTTTTTTGTTGGGTGTCATTTTTTGCTTTTCCGAGTTTTTAAATTTTATTATCTCCTCTTTTCTTTTAAATCGTCAGTTTCTAGGCCAGAGAAGTGCTACACTCCATTCGTTAACATCGTTAACTATGCTTTTCACCCCGAAGTACATACAGCTTCCTGATAATCTTGCGTTTTCCTACTTATTTTTACGATTTTGCTCCTGCAATCCTCCTTCAAGTGAACTATTCCTGAAAACCTTATCGGGTATCCAATCTTTTTTTTCTTGGCATGTATCCCTTATCTTCACAGGTCAGAATGCTCATCTGGGTTTGGCAGTTCTTGTCATATATGTTGACCGAATGCCCTCGCTGTCACGACTCCTCCCTCTCCTCGCCTCTCCCATATCCTCAGGACGGAAACTGTACACCCTTTTCAAACTTATATCCACTGTTATCCTTGTGAAAGTGGAGGAGGAGGAGGAGATTAGTGTTTAACGTCCCATCGACAACAAGGTCATTAGAGACGGAGTGCAAGCTCAGGTGAGGGAAGGATGGGGAAGGAAATCGGCCGTGCCCTTTCAAAGGAACCATCCCGGCATTTGCCTGAAGCGATTTAGGGAAATCACGGAAAACCTAAATCAGGATGGCCGGAGACGGGATTGAACCGTCGTCCTCCCGAATGCGAGTCCAGTGTGTTAACCACTGCGCCACCTCGCTCGGTGTGAAAGTGTGGAAAAGTTTTCGCAATTTTTACGAATCGTTTAGCTGGAGTGAGACCTGGACACCAATCCGGTATTCACCTAATCGGATGTGGGAAACCGCCTAAACACCAGTCAGGCTGACCAGCACACTGGCCCTCCTCGTCAATCGACACGTAGCCGGCGCCCCTTCCCAATCCATGGAAGCAGCGTGCTAACGCTTGGCTATCCGGGTGGCTATCAGATATCTCATAAGATATCTGCTGCTTAGAGAAAGATTTCTGTATACTAATTTTTCCCCTTAGCTATTCTGATGGTTTTTCACTTTTACCTTATGATTTCTCCTAATATTTAGCCTCCTTCTTTGTCGCCACTTTTAAAATGCCCCTTCTCTTTTCCTCGCCACTTCTCTAGTCTGACACAGAGTACTAATGGCTTCAGGAATCTTTTCCTTAATATTCCAATTTTTTGTTGCTAGTATGTCTCATTTCATTAACATAGCTTCCTTCATCTGTATCGTTCTCCTTTTCTAGCAATCTTTTTTAGTGTTCGTTAACAAACACGTTATTTGTTCCATTTTTACTAACACATTCTTCCAGTTTTGTGAGAATCAAATTTCCTTTTATGGTACTGTACGTGTAAATGTGTTGTTTATGGACACACAACAATGAGATTATCAGTAACCTCACTTAAATAACGCGAAATGATATGGAGAGGATATCTACCACGGTACGAACTGCATGTATCAGGGAAGTCGTAGGTACTATGCTCCAGTAGAGTAAGGTTTTAATGCAGTAATTGCTTTTATTTTCCATAGATCTGCCCAAATGAAATTTGATACAACCATTTAACAAGCATATTCCAGTTAAATTAATATAGTTTTAACAAAGCACTCTGAACCAACAATCAACTGAAGTTAAAATAACGAAAGTACATTAAGGATCTTGACCATTAGAGTTACAACTTGAACTAAGCAATTACAATTATCAAAGCAGTTTCAAAACGAATAAAAGAATAGAGTAACACGCTTCAACCAAACTGTACAATACTTGTGGACAATACTCGAATTTGAGGTGTGACATAACGTTATGTAAGAGGCATTTTATAAATTTGATTTATTTAAAATAGTTTGACGGAAGTAGTGACTTCACTCACAAATGAACATTGAAATAAGTCAATGGCGAAAGTTGAAAAATTGTGCTGGGAACTCGAATCTGGATTTCCCATTTTATGTGAGTGGCCGCCGATGAACCCTTTGCCAGGCACTTCAGTATGATTTGCAGAGCATCGATGTAAGTGTATAACCGCTTCGCTTAAGCGAGCACATTTTCCATCCGACCCAAATTCCCAACTTTTCGCACAGTACTGAGCAGTATAACTGTCCTTTAAATCATTTGATCACAGCGTTTCCTGTATTTCGGCAAGACGTTCGGACATTGTTATGCACCTACGCCGACCATATCATAGCTACCAAGTTTACAGATATACTGTATATGTGTGATGTCTGTTCTGTGAGACTTGTCTCCGCCGAAGTGCTTTGGGTGGAAGTCCACAGAATCTATGAAGTTATGCTACATTCGCGTCACTGTCAACTGAAATAGAGAGATGACCTGCAGATGAATTAGTCACTGCCTTCTTGGACGAATATAAAACAGCTTGATCTTTGTACCAGTCGTCTCACGAACTGGAGATCTCTTGTTAGGTCATGAAGACATGCATCATAGTACTTGCCCTACGCGGAATGAGCCTGCAAGGAGGTATGCCATGACAGGATCGTCGCTGATTTTATTATACACAGTTTACGGTATAATTCGTGGCTGCCAGCCACTCTGCTTCCCATCTACATACGACTCCCTATCCCAACAGCGAAGTGATAACATATAGGGGACCGGCTGACTGGGCCATCTGATTGCCATCCTGGCAACTAGTGTTGAAGAGTGAAAGACCTTTTGGAATTAGCAGATGAGAAATCGTCATACTTGCTCCAGTGCCCGCAAGATCACTTATAATTCCACATCGACCACGGTGAATTCTTTAGTTAAATGGCTTCCGTGAACATGCTCAAGGAAAACCATAGGGCGGTCAAGAGAGTCCCCTTGCTTAGAAACGCTAGTGAATACAAACATTTAGCTGTGGTGTTCGCTTAGAATGTAATAAAAATTTGGTATTAGAAACGTATGCAGGAATGCAACTCCCCAGTACCTCTTCAGTAGACAGGATGACAGTCGGATCCAACACTATAGTTTGGAAGGGAAAGTGATATAAAACGCGATATGAAAGAGTACAGGGAATGATCAAGAAGCAGGACGTTTGTGGTAGGGAGCAGCATCTAAGAAGAGCGTCATTTGAAGCGTTCATTTGGCCTGGAAGAGGCATAGTAGGTTGTAGTCGATATCAGTGAAGACCCTGGAAATGATTTCATTATTTTTTAGGGTAAGTTGTGTGTGTGTGTGTGTGTGTGTGTGTGTGTGTGTGTGTGTGTGTGTGTGTGCAGATGTATGGGAGATGTGACGTGGTGAAAGGAGTGCGGAGGTAAGCCGAGCTTCTCAAACAAGGGGGCACATCAGGCTGTTGGAAATTAATAACGTGGGAGGTATCTCCGATGTTCGAGGAGGCCTTGACTTATTATAATTTATTAAAATTGATATATTTTATTCTTTTATAAATTCCGCTGTCAATGGTTATCGGTCAATTTTTATTGATCATCTAGACTGTATACTTTTGTAAAATTATTAGTGGTTTCGATTTCATTGCGTACTTGTCAGGAAACGGACATATCAGCTTTCTGCCACCTTCACGGAAACACAACGCGAGGGCCAGTCAAACCAACCTCTCCTGAGACACCAAGGGAAGACTTCTTCGTTTTGTATATCAGGTGCTACATGCAGCCTGATATATATTGACAGCCCGGCTGATCATGCTATGGCCACAGCAGACGCGCACGTTCAGCATTTCCACCAGTAACGCCGGATCGGAGAACGACGCCCCGGATAATGAAGGGATGATGTATCTGACCTGTTTATCATCGATGCCAGCAGCTCCAACTTCCAATTACTGTAAACAAACAGCATTAAAGAAGTTGTATCTGCGAGCTCCTTACACCTATTGCATCTCTATCCATCTTTGGCAGAGAATCGCCCCCATTACTTAGCCGTCCTTGCACCAACCCAATTATTCCAAAAATATCTAGTTTGATGCTTTGTATATCTCTTTTCAGATATTCCTGCTTCCCTACAAGATTAAGACTTCCGACATTTGACGCTCCGAATCGTAGAATTTTACCCTTTCGTCTTAGCTGTCCTCTCCCAGAGATCAAAATGGGGGACTGATCTGGAATCTTTTACCAATATACAAGTCATCATGTCACTTTTTCAATTACAAGTCACATGTGCTGTGGATACACGTTGTGTGTCTTTAATACGTTGAAATTTTTGAATGAAGGCATTCCGCTGTAGGTTGTTAAAATGTTATTCACTGCGACTGCAATTTTAATACATGTCATGCATTCTGAAAGCAGTCTGTCACCAAATAAAATGCAAGTTATTACAAAATTGACAAACGTTGAAAAATCAAAATTTCAAAGCTTCTTACGTGGGATGTTACATCCCATTCAATAACATAAAGCTGTGACAAGCTGGAAAATAAGTCCCACCAGCGTAAAAGCAAATGCATGGGGTTGTGTAAATACAACTTAGATATAACTTGAGCACACGTTAGACATGTGCTGGACTAGCATCAGGTAAGATAAACAAAATCTCGTGTAGCAGGCGTGGTAGATAGATCACAATAGCGGCAAAGATGTAAAATTATAAACGGGAAGAGCCATACGGTACAAAAGTGCTAATGTATGAAGTCAATATGTTTGATAAATGTGTGCACAGAAAGGAGAAAACGGCCAGAAATATGTGTTAAATAAAAACGCAGTCAATAAAAGATACTGAGATGTAAATTAAAAGTAGAGAAAAAGATGAAACGACTATCATGTCACTATAAAATAATGACCATAAAATACAAGTGTAGAAGAGCGTCTAAAATCTCAGTCAAGGCCAACAAATCGTATGAATGTGTCTTCATTTTTCAAATCTTGTATTCATTATGAAGCAGAATGTCATCATTATCTTCAGAACATATTAGGCTTTATATGTCACTACCGACAGAAACAATTTCAGAATCTGCTAATGTGTGCTGAATTCGATGATAACGATAATAGAATGAAAAGTGCATATAGGAAGGGTACAATGCTTCTTCCATACTGTTCAATCTGCGTATCGAAGAAGGAGTGAAGAATATAAATTGAAAGTACATATATGGGGTTAAATTCAGCATGGGAGAATATTAATAATCAGATTAGTAGGTGACAATGGAGTCCTCTGTGGAAGTGGGGAGGAACGATGGGATCTTACTATCGGATTTTTGTTCCACATGATAATTATAACGACTAATGATGTTTCTGCACATGTGTATCATCGTCAATGGGTCATTTTTCATTCAGTTTTCTAGAAGGTCAGAGCTCTCTCTAAATGGTCGTGTAGCTTGTCATCGTTTTTATAGCAGCTGTCGTCGTCTTCTGCATGCTCCTCTTTGGCAGATAAAACCACAGAAACAGTGTACATGTTGTTTCCGTTATTAATGCACCACTGTATGGTGTAGAGCTGGGTTTTGGTACAATCGACTTACGTCTTACGATATTTTTGTTGTTACTCTGGTTAATAATTTTAGATGGGAAGTTAAATTTTCCGGATAAGTGTATGATGTAGTTCACACAACGTCCACGTGAACAAAGATTAACCGATGGTCGTAGTGACTGCGCAATGTGCAGTGCGACCCGAAAAGTGCAACTGGAAGCTTTTGTTGTGTGTGGGGGGGGGGGGGGGGGGGGGGATGAAATAGTGTTGACCGTGCAGCAGGCTCTCTCGCAGTGTCCAATATTCCAATTAAGACCGTACCGTCGGAAATGAAACCTTGATGACTGATTAATAAAATAAGCCGCCGATATAATATGATTTGAGTCTCACCAGAAATCTTATATATGACTCCTTCCTGTTGACAGTTTGTTTCCATGCAGTTAACTTGAAATGGCAAAATCCTTTTGGTCGCTCCTTGACAACTATCCCCACAGCCTGTCCATACCAAGAAGATACAAAACCCACAGCTCTGTTCCCAAACATGGATATGCCACAATACCTGATACCAAAGAAAAACCCACGGACAGAAAGCAAATTGTAGTTACAGTATGGTAGTCTTATAATCATTGGCCAACCAGTGGCGCACTGCCAATATACGAGGTGCATTCAAGTTCTAAGGCCTCCGATTTTTTTTTTCTAATTAACTACTCACCCGAAATCGATGAAACTGGCGTTACTTCACGACATAATCGCCCTGCAGACGTACACATTTTTCACAACGCTGACGCCATGATTCCATGGCAGCGGCGAAGGCTTCTTTAGGAGTCTGTTTTGACCACTGGAAAATGACTGAGGCAATAGCAGCACGGCTGGTGAATGTGCGGCCACGGAGAGTGCCTTTCATTGTTGGAAAAAGCCAAAAGTCACTAGGAGCCAGGTCAGGTGAGTAGGGAGCATGAGGAATCACTTCAAAGTTGTTATCACGAAGAAACTGTTGCGTAACGTTAGCTCGATGTGCGGGTGCGTTGTCTTGGTGAAACAGCACACGCGCAGCCCTTCCCGGAAGTTTTTGTTGCAGTGCAGGAAGGAATTTGTTCTTCAAAACATTTTCGTAGGATGCACCTATTACCGTAGTGCCCTGTGGAACGCAATGGGTAAGGATTACGCCCTCGCTGTCCCAGAACATGGACACCATCATTTTTTCAGCACTGGCGGTTACCCGAAATTTTTTTGGTGGTGGTGAATCTGTGTGCTTCCATTGAGCTGACTGGCGCTTTGTTTCTGGATGAAAAATGGCATCCACGTCTCATCCATTGTCACAACCGACGAAAAGAAAGTCCCATTCATGCTGTCGTTGTGCGTCAACATTGCGTGGCAACATGCCACACGGGCAACCATGTGGTCATCCGTCAGCATTCGTGGCATCCACCTGGATGACACTTTTCGCATTTTCAGGTCGTCATGCAGTATTGTATGCACAGAACCCACAGAAATGCCAACTCTGGAAGCAATCTGTTCAACAGTTATTTGGCGATCCCCCAAAACAATTCTCTCCACTTTCTCGATCATGTCGTCAGACCGGCTTGTGCGAGCCTGAAGTTGTTTCAGTTTGTTGTCACACGATGTTCTGCCTTCATTAAACTGTCGCACCCACGAACGCACCTTCAACACATCCATAACTCCATCACCACATGTCCCCTTCAACTGTCGAAGAATTTCAATCGGTTTCACACCAAGCAAATTGAGAAAACGAATGATTGCACGCTGTTCAAGTAAGGAAAACGTCGCCATTTTAAGTATTTAAAACAGTTCTCATTCTCGCCGCTGGCGGTAAAATTCCATCTGCCGTACGGTGCTGCCATCCCTGGGACGTATTGACAATGAACGCGGCCTCATTTTAAAACAATGCACATGTTTCTATCTCTTTCCAGTCCAGAGAAAAAAAATTGGAGGCCTTAGAACTTGAATGCACCTTGCACACTCACGCTCATAAATTAAGGGTAATGCTGATACATGGTAAAACAACGCTCTGGTGGGCGGTTTGCGGGTTTAAATCACCTCGGGGTATTACCATGCGGTGCATTTGACATGCGGTTGTCGCATGGTGGCGCTGGCAGCAGTCCACGTACGCAGAGGTGTGTTGGTGCATGTCAGAGTATGGTGCAGCGAGTAAGTGTGCAGAAGTTTTCAGACGTACTAATGGTGACTGTGTGTTGATGACGCTGTGAGGGGTAGAATAGTAGGACGACTGGAGGCTGGTCAAACACAGTAGGTCGTAGCGCAGGCCATCCGTGTGCCACAAAGTATGATCTCAAAATTATGGCAACTGTTCCAACAGATAGGAAACGTGTCCAGGCAGTGCAGTGCGGGACGTCCACAGTGTACAACACCACAAGAAGACTGTTATCTCACCATCAGTGCCCGCAGACGGCCAAGGAATACAGCAGGTAGCCTTGCTCGGGACCTTACTGCAGCCACTGGAACAGTTGTCTCCCGACACACAGTCTACAGACGACTGAACACACATGACTTATTCTCCTGGAGACTTGCAAGGTGCATTCCACTGACCCCTGATCACAGGAGAGCCCGTAAAGCCTGGTGTCAACAACACAGCACTTGGTCATTAGAATGGGGGTCGCAGGTTATGTTCACGTACGAGTCCAGGTATAGTCTGAACAGTGATTCTCGCCGAGTTTTCACCTGGCGTGAAACGGGAACCGATAGCAACCCCTTAACGTCCTTGAAAGGAACCTGTATGGAGGTTGTGATTTGATGGTGTTGGTCGGGATAATGACTGGTGCACGTACATTCCGGCATGTCTTTGACAGAGAAACTGTAACAGGTCAGGTGTATCGGGACGTCATTTTGCACCAGTATGTCCGCCTTTTTAGGGGTGCAGTGGGTGCCACCATCTGCCTGATGTATGATAACGCACGGCCCCACAGAACTGCCATCGTGGAGGAGTACCCCAAACAGAAGATATCAGGCGAATGGAGTGGCCTGCCAGTTCTCCAGACACAAACCCCGTCGAGCATGTCTGGGATTCTCTCGGTCGACGTATTGCTGCACGTCTTCAGACCCCTACCACACTTCAGGGTTCCGACAGGCACTGGTGCAAGAATGGGAGGCTATACCCCAGCAGCTGCTCTGCCACCTGATCCAGAGTATGCCAACCCGTTGTGCGGCGTGTATTCGTGTGCATGGTGATCATATTTCAGATTGATGTCGGGGTACATGTGCAGGAAATGGTAGCGTTTTGTAGCGCATGTGTTTCGGGACGGTTTTCTCAACGTGTCACCAATACCATGGACTTACAGATCTGTGTCGTGTGTGTTGCCTATGTGCCTATGCTACTGGCGCCAGTTTTGTGTAGTGCCACGTTGTGTGGCACCACATTCTGCCACTATCCTTAATCTATGAGCATGAGTGCATATAATTAACACGGTTAAGGGTTTGACACAGACACACTGAACTCTCAGATCAGACGAGAAAAAGTGTTACTATACAATAAGCGCAGAGTGACTGAGAACAATTATTGCTTAAAAAGATTTATCAGATTAACTTTCAGAAATCCAATTTAATCCAACATTCCTAGAGAATAGGCCATGAATTTTAAAAACATTCATGTATTATTCACGGGTGGAAGCATTTATAGTACCGTGTCCATGTTTCTCCGAAAAGAAGGGGGAAATTGAAACTGTTTCCATACGAAAAATTCTCAATGTTTTTCAGGGTCAGATTATTTAGCTTAAATGGCATGGAGTATTTTATCCTACGGAAATGGAAAGGGCATTTAATTTCGAGTATAAAACTTGTAGTACATTTATCTACTAGGGATGAAAGGTGATGTTATATTGGGCAAATAAGACAGCAAATGGTTTTCACACACTAACATCAGTGGTACCCATTTACACGCAACTGGTACGGTAATTGTACACTTCATAACCATAATTCGTTTTCACATTACAAACAATTTCAGTTTAGTAAGTGCTCAAAGTTACACATTAACTTCGAAAACGCGTTTCTAAAGACAGTTGAACACACCTGATCATTTTTTTTACTGATTCTACCTCAGGCATTCTTAATTTGTTGACACTGATTTTCAAGTGTGGCCATTCAGTTTACCTTCAATTAAGTATGCTCCAATGATAAGTAATTCCAGAATTCGTCACCAAACATTCACGCTCCACTGCCTTTGATGTTCAACTTCCCGTGACGGTTGTGGATTTTCAAAATGGTTCAAATGGCTCTGAGCACTACGGGACTTAACATCTATGGTCATCAGTCCCCTAGAACTTATAACTACTTAAACCTAACTAACCCAAGGACATCACACACATCCATGCCTGAGGCAGGATTCGAACCCACGACCGTAGCGGTCACGCGGTTCCAGACTGAAGCGCCTAGAACCGCACGGCCACACCGGCCGGCTGTGGATTTTCCACTGGCCAATAATTCATATTATGGCGGTTCACTTGGGCATGATTGGGTAATATCGCCTCATCATGAAAAAAAAGTCTGAAAACGTATCATTTTCAACTTGTTCTAAAGTCCATTGGCAAAATTCAACACGCTTCTGGAAATAATCCTCATGAAGAGCTTGATGTAGACTAGGGTGATGTGGATGTAATTCATTACTCTTAAGTATTTGAAGAACGCTCAGTTGAGAAATTCCCGAGTCACGTTCTCATTGACGGGAACTTAAGTGAGGATTAGTGGGAGCTCCAGCTAATACTGCGATTTCCCAATTTTCCCCAGTAAAAATTCTTCTTCGATTATGTTTTCTTGGTGAACACCTCTTGATTCAGAGAATAAGTTCGGAAGTCGTTGAAAATGTCATACATATGGCTGTCTACTTTCAGAATACCGTTTTCCGCGTAAGTTGCAAGCTGCTCTAGCGTTCTTACGAGTTTCACCATGTATTGAATATCCATTATTACAAAACGAAGTGGAGCTCACTGAGAATAGTAGGTAATGTTCTTATGAGATTTAAACTGGCACTGGAAAAACTCGTACTCATACCAAAAAAAAAAAAGAACTGTAAACAAATGAGTATCGTTAAGGGAATACAAATGAAAGATCAACAAACCAGCTTACAAAACAAATGAATTTCTCTCATTGAATAACAGTAACAAAATGAAAATAGAGAGGCAAGTCAAAGTGTGTGAATACCGTTTTCTGTCGTATTTATCCAATATCACATCACCTATCACCCCTACAACTTTTATACTCAAAACTGAATGCCCTTTATATAAGGAGGAACACCATCCCTATTTTATTTATTTTTTAAATGGTTTCACCCTGAAAAAAACATTGGAATAGTATTTTAAGGACGAGTTACGGTCACTTTCGTATGTTCCCTTACGGATACTGCAAGGATATTGCAGTGTTACCAAACAGCGTTTCTTGCCAGCAGAGCACAAGAATTGCGTGGCCTGTCCCTATCCTCTTATTGCAGCAATATAGCACAGTACGTCCTTACCTAATAATTCAAGCAGCATTACTTAATGTACGTCTTCACACACCGTATGTAAGCAGAGGGTGCATTCTTCTCTCTACAGACAGAAAATAAATGAAAGGTACAACCTCCAGTCGTAAAGTGTATTTAACAGAGTTCACTTACAGTTCCCACACAGCGTCTGACTGCATCCTTCAGTTTCGTAGGTAACATCGTCATCGACGACAGGATGGATAGCTTTCTTCCAAACCACAGAAAGCAGTATTATCGAGTACACACACCAGTTCCACGCGGCTGGCGTAACCAGGTCCACCCGACCGCCAGCTGGCAACTCCTTTGCTAGATGTCCCTTCCTCCCGTCTCTCGCAGACTGCCGAGCGCTCTCCCCGCTACCGTTTCGCGGTGGCAAGAGTGTCCAACGCATATTACTTCACTACAAAGATGTGGCGTCTCACAGCACAGCAGCACTCACAAAAAAACAACGTTGAGTTGGAGCTGTGGCCTTGGTTCATAAACCAAACAACGATGAGTTGTAAGAATTACCAGCAGCAATGAGCTTCCCGTCGAACATAGCATCAAAATTGGGGACTGTATACTACTCGAAATCAAGAAATTATCCTACGTTCGTATCAAAATAATACATGATGGACGAATCAAGGTGGACAGAAGTAGCTAACTATTACAGGAAAATGGATTATACCCAGCTAAAAAAGATGGTTCAAATGGCTCTGAGGACTATGGGACTTAACTACTGAGGTCATCAGTCCCCTAGAACTTAGAACTACTTAAACCTAACTAACCTAAGGACATCACACACATCCATGCCTGAGGCAGGATTCGAACCTGCGACCGTAGCGGTCGCGGGGTTCCAGACTGTAGCGCCTAGAACCGTTCGGCCACTCCGGCCGGCCCCAGCTAAAAGAAATCTTTTAATATGAAGAAGTGACCTGAAGAGTTGAAATACATTTCTGTTATTGTTCGTCTGTAATGAATCATGGACTGTGGGAAAAGTGGAAAAAAGGGGAAGGGAAATGTATGAGATGTGATGCAGAGGTATGCCGAAAATTAAGTAGACTGATAAGAATTGGCGAAGATGTCCAGAGAGCAAGGAATGGAATACATATAAACTGTAACCAGAAAAAGGCACGTGGTGATAGGACATGTGTGAAGACGTTACACAAAAGTTTCGTGATACTGGAGGGAACATCAGAGAGAAAGAATTAGAAGACAGAGATTGGAATTTGTACACCAATAATTCAGGATAATTGGTATAGGCATTACTCTGAAACGAAAAGATGGACACAAGAGATAAAATCATATATAGCCACATCAACCATTCGCACGATTAAAAGGGGAAAAAATCCACTTTAGAATGCCATTCTACACACTATAAAGTGCTTCACATGCTGAAATTGCCAATTAAGTTACGTCAATGGGTCATACTGGCTTACACTTCCAGGAATCCAATTACTTTCGATGTTTATTGTTAACTTAGTATAAAGCTGACTTACCTGGTCATAAGAAACATAATGATTCTAGGGCTACGGAGACTCCTTGTCATGGTCTGACGAAACTACAATCGTCCGATCGTAACTGTGGGTTCTTTGATAGCTCTGAAAGATGTCTGGTCGGAACTACAACATACGAAAAATCATTTGATAATTAAAAAAAACTTAACTTTATAGAATCCATTGCCACAGGACTGAGCCGAAAATTAGAACCGTCTTTGAGCAGTAAAGCACAACTTCATGAACGCAGTTACAAACTTCTCTCTTGAAGTAAAAGTTCAACATTTTCAAAATTAAAGTTACACCTCAGACTTGAATAGCACCGTTATTCTGACTAGATGAGGTTGACTGCTTCATCGGAGGTAACTAAATGGACAGGGAAAGGCCTTACTCAGCTCCACGTGGACCACTCGGCGATGGCGCTGCAGTGCTGAGATAGAGGGCTTGCTTGTAAGAGAGTCTCCCATTCGTCATTGCGGATTGCAAAGCTGTCCTTGATATATATAGTATCGATGCATGTTGCCGACTTTGGGGCGGCACTGTGATCTTTTGACACACTCTTTATATCTACCGTCTTAACCACCCCTTTCTGGTGCACTGTTATACATCTTTCGCTTTTGAACTAATTCGGATTATTCTTTCTAGGAGTTACACCTCCCACAAATGGTAATGTTGTTGACCCCTCAGTGAGTCGTAACTATTCCATATAAAGACCTGAGGTGAAAATCAATGAAAGGCAAGTTTTATGGTGTGGAAGTTAGTTGCGAAGAGTGAGTTATACGTTTCTTTGAAAGGAAATATTTTTATTTAAGTAACAAAGTGTATGCTATGAGTAAACACAAACTAGAGTACGAAATATGAACAAAAAATGTGGTATGTCGAAAATTTATTTTTATAGGAGAAACGTAATTAACCTTAACCTGGTAGGAATGTAAACCCCATTTCCCCCAAATGTACGTCCAGCGTTAACGACGTTGTGCTGATGACCTATTCCCATATGTCTATAAAGTAACTGCTTAAAGACACTTTTAAGATCGTGATGTGTTATAAATGACCGTTTTTAACTGTGTAAAATCCCGAATGGCTGATGTTCATGTAGATGGTTAATCAACAAAACCATTTGTCGAATAGAGCTGGTAGACGATGCATTGGTGTGAATATTCTAATAAACTTCTGGTTTGTTAGTTTGTGATACCTTCGGCGTTTACCGTTTAGTGACATAGTGTATTAGCGAAAACAAAGAGGGAAATAATGGAAACAAGGAACGACTGAGCAGTCATCTGCGTACATACTAAAGATAAATTAAAAGTAATGTTGATGATTGTGTGCTGTCGGTATTTACTTACAGCCAGACACAGACGTACCAAGAAAATGTTGAGCACCATCTGTTAGGTGAGACTAAAGGTTCTAAACTGTTGTCGGTAGTCAAGAAATTCCTTGTTCGTTGAGCAAAATTCAATTTGGGTTCTACCATATAACGCCACTTAGCTTTCTTCGCTGACAGTTGTGTGAGTATTTGTTTCTGGCTACCATATTGATCAGCATTCCGTTCTAACAGTTCATGCCCGAGTTGTCTTATGCCTAAATTTCAAGGGCATCCAGAAATGTTGATTGTTGATTGTTTTGTTGAAGTCTCGCGTCTGTATTTATTCATTTACAAGAAATGAATTTTGTTAAAATTACGTACTTCCGTTTAACGGCCAATCTGTAAAAATCGCCAATTTTTCTACGTTGCGTGTTCCTTTTAAATTGCTGAAGTTATTTCTTTATTTGATGTTTACTCTGCTGAGGTGTGGAAGACTATATTTTGGTTTCTAAGGACGTTGTAAGATCAGCCCGGCGGTTCATCCTTAAACGGTTTGAATGTTTACTCTATGTATCTGTCTTGGATTTGAAGGGACCGAGCGATGTCTAAGCTAGCTCAAGCTCGTAGTCTTATGCTAACACACTATTTGTTACCCATGCATTTGTCCCTAGCTCCTTCGTGATTTGTTCCGAAAGTTCTGAACTTGTTAAAACTGATTCTTTTACTGGTTACCGTCACTGAAAGTCGTGTGTACAAAATTAAATGGTTTCGGTAAATTTTGTGTCAGTTTCATCATGAGTATTTTGGCTGTTTTGACTTGTTTATTTTCTTAATGTCAAAATGCTGTTAAAGCGAATAAAGATTATCAACCTTTTTTTTCGCTTAGCGCTTACCACTTCCATTCATAGCCCGTTACGATTTCAAATTAGATTATGTACACTGCTGGTTTTGCACTTCACAGGCACGACCCCTTAATGGAACACAAAAAATAATTGATGTCTGTGGAAATTACATTTATTGCGAGCCTCTCTCCTACTGGTAAGTCCCAAGCTGCTGGAAAATGGCTCCGGTGACTCCTGTAAACAAGGTGAGTAAAAGAACGGACCAGCCAAATTATCGACCAATATCCTTCTCGTCGATTTCCGTCAGAATTTTTGAGAGTGTGGTACCTTCGAATACAATAAATTTCCTTGAAAGAAAGAAACTTGTACACACAGATCAACACGGATTTAGCATTGCTCGTGCGAAATTCAGCTTGCTGTTTCCTCGGACGATATCCTGCGAAACATTAATGAAGGCCAATATTAGGATTACACACTTTCAGATTACCGTAAAGTATTTGACACAGTACCACACTGCAGACTATTAACGAAGGTCTAGGCGTTACGGTATACTCTCAGATATGTGAGTGACTCGAAGACTTTTAAAAAATAGAGCTCAGCGGGTGTTCATTAGAGATATTGATATCGTCAGGATTTCCCTAGGAAAATCTGACAGGACTGCTCTTGTCCTCTTTATTCATAAGTGATCTGCCAAGTAGAACTGTCAGGAATATGCAACTGTTTAGTGATGCTTCTGTAGCATACTGGAAGGTTCAGTTCTTGGGTGACTGTAGGACGGTATAAACGACTTCGTAGAGGTTCTGTTTGGGTTGTATGAATGGCAGTTTGTTCTGAACTTGGGAAAACGTAGTTAATGCAGATGGCAAAAGAACGTACTTTTTAAGACATAAAAAGAATGTCGAGATCTGGCGACATCGCTGGCCAAAGTTGGGTTTGGGAGGCACGAAGACCAGCAGTAGAAACACTGTCAATGTGCGGCCGGGTATTATCTTGCTGAAATGTAAGCCCAGGACGGCTTGCCATGAAGGGCAACAAAATGGGGCGTAGAATATCGTAGACGTACCGGTGTGGCGTAAGGGCGCAGCAGATGACAACCAAAGGAGTCCTGTTACTGGACGAAATGGCACCCCAGACCATCACTCGTGTTAACTGGGCTGTATGGCGGTCGACAGCTATGTTGGTATCCCAACACTGTCTGGTCATAGAGGTTCAGCCGAACAGTGACTGATTACTGAAGACAGTCATACTCCAGTTAGTGAGTTTCCAGATTCCGATTACCAGCAAAGACGCCCTGGACAGTGGTGGGATACCATCTTCAGCGTCATCCGCCACACGGCCCGACAGCCAGGACTGAACGTCTAGGATGCCATTTCGCTTCATAGCAGGACCCCTTTGGTTGTCATCCACGGCACCCTTACAGCCCAGTGGTATGTCGACTATATTCTAAACCACGGTTTGTCGTCCTTCATGGCAAGTCATCCTGGGCTTACATTTCATCAAGGTAATGTCCGCCTGCACACGGCGATACTTCCTGCTGATTGCCTTCGTGCCTGCTAATCTCTGCCTTGGTCAGCGAGGTCATCAGACTTCTCCCCAACTGAAAATGTTTGGAACATTATGGACAGGGCGCTCCAACCAGCTCAGGTTTTTGACGACGTAACGCGCCAGTTGGACGAAAAGTGGTCATCCAACAACTCTATCAATGTCAAACCGAATAACTGCTTGAATAATGGCCAGAGGTGGACCAAGCCGCATTTACGTGCTCAGTTTGTCGAGCTCTTTCTCTTGAATTAATCATCCATTTTTCTGAAAATGTAATTATTTGTTTGTCCGTATATGTACGTCACATCTACCGATTTCCGTCCCATTCGGATAATTCTTTCGTTGTGCGTCTTTTTTGTCTTCGAGTGCGTGATATTCCATTACAGTATTAGTGATGTGCTGCTTCACATAGTCGCGTCGATTAAATATCAAATAAAACGATACCAGTCACCGTTATTAGGGTTTTATTTTTACTTTTAGGCTACCAGTTTCGACGATACATTACGTCATCTTCAGGCCTATACAGTGAAGGTTATAAAAGGGCAATGAATACATATTAAAATTAAAATACAGAGCGTATTGTCTAAAAGTTGCAAGTGTTGCATATTAATTTACGTAATTAAAATATATACAGTGAAAGCTATGCCAGAGCAGTAAGTACATATTAAAATACAGAGCGAATCGTCTGAAAGATGCAAGTGTTACATATTAATTTACATAATTAAAGGAACTCAGTCTTAATTCAAATCTACATGATACACCATAACATGTACTATCAGAAGTTAATTAGTTATTCATGCATATTGTGAAATCCTCAGTAACCTAATGGAAGTATTTACAACAGAAGTGTCATAGCAATGCAACCATCAGTCCAGTATATGCGTTGTCTGTAAAAGTGTGTGGTTATAAATGGCAGACTCTACAGATTTTATCAAAAAGTAAAGGGCGGGTAAAGTAGCCGACTAATCATATGTAAAGTAGGTAACAGGATCATATATCAGGTAAAGTGGAGGGTGTATACTATAAGCAATGGTACTATTTATAGTAGATATACATAAAGGAACGATAACTTAAAAAAAGGCATTACACATTTGTAACCATAGCTGTACTCGATGGTTATTAAACTATATAACACAAGGGGGGAACCATAAGAACACTCTAGGATGACGACTGTAAGAAGTAAAAATAAAAATATGAAACGTAAAAAAGTAAAAAAATAAGAAGGAAACATGTGTCCAACCATGCGATAAGACCATGGATACCACAACCGAAAATAAATATCTAGTCATCATGTTGCGAAGCAACACGAAATGGAGTGAGCATGTAAGGGAAGGCGATTGGGTGATTTGGGTTAATGGGGAGATTTCTGGGAACGTGTGTCTCGTCTGTTAAGGAGAGCGAGTGTAGAACACTTGCGTGATCTATTGTTGACTGCTGGTCTTGTGTTTGGAACCCCCAACAGGTAGATCCAAAGGAATAATTCGAAACCTTTAAGAGACGTGCTGCTAAAATCTTTTACGAGTAGGCTACGCCACAGCGCGAGTATTGCATAAATACACCGTAAACTCAAATGGCAATCCCATTTCGCGAAACACTATTGAGAATGTTTAGTGAACAGGCGTTTGCGATAGTCGACAGAACGATGCTACTGCCGCTAACAAACACTTCTTGTGAGGATCGTGAAGTATGGAGAAATCCATGTGTTTGTACGGAAGTGTATAGTTGTTTTTCCCTCGCTCCATCTGCGAGCTGAACAGAAAAGGGGACGGCCACAAGATGTACAAGATACCCTCCAGAGCGTGTCGTATGATGGCTCGCGGCGTATGACGTGGAATAAAATATTCGTAATTGTTTTCGGTCACTCTTGTTCAAGTCTTTGCAGATGAAATTCTGCATTACGCATACTGCCTGTTAAACAAAAGAACCATCGCCTCGCGAGTGGTGGGAGGCCGTCCCAGGCGAGAACGTGACCTCACGACCCGCTGCAGCGCTACGCAGCAGGTAGCTCTTTTATTGGGGAAGGTGCAGCCATTAAATTTACTGCAGGAAGCGGCCACACCGGCTACCTGTCCCTTTTATGTGTCCCACTAGCTTCTTTTTTAGGTGTCTTCTTTTTGTGACGGCTGTCACATGTAGCTGTCTACCGGTCTTTTTACGTTATAGCCGCCGTTGCCGTTTTTCCCAGAGATTTATGTGATCCGTAACGAAGCCACCTCCACACACTCCGACCAGTAGGCAAATGGTCCGTATCACAAGAGGTGCACTAAGGCAACCAGGCCGAGTATTATAATTACGAGAGCGTGATGAACCGTTATGTCTACCACTGAAACAGAAACAAAGGGAGATATATAGAGAGACAGCGGTAGTGAGGAGCATGAAGAACTGTGCTACAGTTTAAATGAATAGATGAGCATGAAATTCTTAGATATGTACCGACTAGAATAGGTCACGATGGTACACAATCACTGTAAAAACGAGCGTAAAGAAACAGAAGCTAATGCATGACAGATACAAAACGAATCAAAGTAATACACAGGAGATAGAGAGAGGCTGAATGAAACAATTTTTTCTGTCAAGGAGACAACGTGTGAAGCGTTCAGCTGCTACCATTATTACCTGTTACCGAAAGATCTTTCACAAAGCCAGAAGAAATTCTGGTCTTATGTAAAATTTGTTAGTGATACCGAAGTCAGTATCAAGACGCTCGTGTATGAGGCTGCAACTGATACTGATGGTATCAAAACAAAAGCAAAAATGATAAACTCCGTTTTCAAATGTTCATTTACAAAGGAAAATCTTGGAGCTCTGACTTGTTTAATCCTTGCACCGCTGCAAATACGAGTGGAATACATGGTGTGTATAAATTAATTGTATGAACGTAAACTTTAACAGTGAAAAAGCTATATAACTTTCAGAAATGATTCATACAGGACTGAATCCAGTATAACTTCAAATTTAGTTTACAAATCTCATTGTGGCTACGTTTTGTAAAACGATAAATGTCCCACCTGTAATTAGTTTCCTGTCAGATCCAGTGATCCAAGTCTTGAGGTGTAGTAGCAGCTGCTTGTGTTGTCCGTTGTCGCAGCTACTCGACGTTTCCCGGAAGAGGAAGCACAAAAACACTGTCCTTAATGTAGCCCCATACAAAGCAGTCGTTTGGAGTTAAATCAGGTGATCGTGGTGGCCAGAAGCGTCAGAGACAATTGGTCGATCCTGACCCACCTTGCTATGTAGTACATATCCAGTTTCGGTGACGATGATGATGTTTGGTTTGTGGGGACTCAACTGCGCTGTCATCACCGCCTGTGCAAAGTCCCAATTTTCACACAGTCCTATTTTTACACAATCCCCTCTAACCACTGTCATGACTGATGGTGATGAGGAGGAGGAGGGCAGCACAAACACCCAGTCCTCTGGCAGGGAAAATCCCCAACCCGGCCGGAAATCGAACCCGGGAGCATGTGATCCAGAGGCAGAAACGCCAGCTACTTTAAAAAAAAAAAAAAAAAAAAAAAAAAATTTCAGGCACCCAAAGGGAGGGGTGGGGGCAAAGTGGGCAGGGGTCACAACCCCTGGCCTGGCCACCATGTCCCGTTCCCACCCTCCAGGAACCAAGGGAAGCGTAGGGAACATGGAGTAGAGGTACAATGAACATCGTGTATTTATTTATTTTCCTTTTCGTTCTTTCGTTTTTATTGTTATTTATTTATTTTTGTCATTAATACCGCCGAGAATATCAGGAAACCGGCATCACGCGTAGAGGAGGGCGCAGCATGACGTCAGACTAATTGACACTATCAACGTAAATTTTTTTCGAGAAGAACATTCCGATTACAAGTGAATATATCGGTTCTAAGTGTGGAGGAGGCAGGGATCAGCTATTCATAACAGGAACAACCCAGCTTGGAGGTGGGTTAAGGAAAACACTGCACATGAAACTTGAGAAAAATGGTCTTTATTTTGGATTTCGGACAATTGCACAATGGCGTTAAGGAATTGCCAAAAGTCCAAGGATATTTTTCTCGCCATCAGCAAATCAGTAGCGTGCTGCGTGTCCACATATTCACCGCACAAAGTTCGTCTTCGCTTGCGAGAAGTATCCCGCATCCGGAAAGAGGAGTAGTTGAGTAGGTCTCTGATGAGGTGTCGTACGGTTAATTAGGGACATCTGTCGCACCAAGAACCAGACACCACTGGCCGATCTGCACTCCAGGCGGTGCTCGTCTGTGTCGATAGTGTCGCAGTCGACACACAAAGGAGTGTCTGCGAGGTGAATCATGTGAAGGCGTGACTGGCATACTTGCTTCCCATTGACAGTAAGGTACCGTGCGGACTGGATGTCAGTGTCAAGATGCACACCGATCGCCAAAACACACGCCAGTCGACAAGGGGAAGCCTCCGCTCAATCGCATTCGGTGACCTGTGCTGCTGAAGGAAACCGTTGATCGCCTTTTTGGATGTCAATTGCGCCGGCAGTACCACAGACGGACGTATCTCAGTTCAACGAAAAACTGGTGAAAGTGAAAGAAGGTCAGCGGGCCTTCTGAAAGTTGGAGCGTGGTGCAAGGGCTTCCAGCAATAGTCTGGTAAGGCACGTAGGGCTATGGCACCACAGTGTCATGTGAGAGTCAATGAAAAGGGCTACCGCTCTGTCGGGCACATGATACCGACCTAAACCGCCCCTGCACCGCGGGAGGATGAAGGTTTTGGACCTTATCTTGAACAGAACGCCGTGGCAAACAGGCTAACCCAAAGCCGCTAGCATGCGGCGGGTCATTGATGGCGGAATAGAAAGTGTCTGTGCCACGTGGGGAATACGTGACGGCATATATATATTTACGTATTGTGTGTGTTACAGATGATCGAGTGCTCGCAGTATGAAAATAGACGTCGGCAGTTGAGGGCGATTGTCCGCCGCAGTTCACTTGCGAAATTTCATCCAAAGCATCAGAGAGTTTCATCCTTAGAAAGTCACGCACCTGTAGTCATGGTCCTCGATTAGTGGACGTTATGGCAGGCAGCAGAAGTTTCGCCGTAGGTGGTAACCCATGTCATTGACTCCCTGGGCTCAAAATCGCTACGAAGAACGATGACGAGATCGTCTGCTTATGCATGCAGCTGAATACATAGACACCGAGAGACATCCCAGAGAGGTGTTAGTGGAATCCGCATCCATGGCCAATGCATCCAACAGTGCAGAGAGCGGGCAGTCTTGACGCACTGCTCCAAAGATCGAGATGGGAGGAGTAAGACCATTATAGAGCACACGAGACGTAGCTCCACGAAGGAGACGCATTACGACGTCGACGGTAGTACCAGGGTAGCCTATATTGCGGAGCACGCCTTCCAGATATTCGTGATCGACTCGACCGAACGCCTGGCTGAAGTCAAGAGCTGCCAAAAGTTCAGGCATACGAAGAGCGTGAGCAAGAGCGATTCTGTCCCGATAGTGGCACAGGGCAGTGCGAATATTATTGGTACCTCCCAAAGAAGTTTGGTCGGGGGAGACCACGTACCGAGCTGTCCGTTTAAGTCGTGCAGCCAAAAGGCGGGTGAATATCTTTGTATCGCTGTTGAGTAACGTCAAGGGGCGGCACCCCGAGGCTCGTGGATGGGAATGAGGAAAAAATTGAGGAAACCGTCAGGAATCGGCACGAAAGGCGACATACGTTCTTGGCGAATTTCCGTCCCCACTGGCGCCAGAAGGGGACGATATGTCCAATAAAATTCCAGTGGGAAGCCGTGAGGGCCAGTAGACCTGTTCTTAGAACCCGCCTGGATCGAGTCATGAACTTCGTCCTTCGTGACGTTAGCAATCAGATGCATCGTCTCATCCACGGGAATCGAGCCAAAGGAGAGTAAGGAGACCGCCGTAATCCTGGCAGGGCGGTGACGTTGTTCAGAGTACTGCGTAGCATAATGTTCGTGGAGGGCAGACCCGTCAGGAATCGGCACGAAAGGCGACATACGTTCTTGGCAAATTTCCGTCCCCACTGGCGCCAGAAGGGGACGATATGTCCGATAAAATTCCAGTGGGAAGCCGTGAGGGCCAGTAGACCCGTTCTTAGAACCCGCCTGGATCGAGTCATGAACTTCGTCCTCCGTGACGTTAGCAATCAGATGCATCGTCTCATCCACGGGAATCGAGCCAAAGGAGAGTAAGGAGACCGCCGTAATCTTGGCAGGTCGGTGACGTTGTTCAGAGTACTGCGTAGCATAATGTTCGTGGAGGGCAGACCCGATATCCCGTTGGGCATCAAAACGCCGCCCGTCATCAGTCGTAAGAACATTAATCAATTTCCTCCGACAGTGGCGTCGTTCCGCTATGACATGACACATAGATGGGCACTCTTGCACTAACCCATCATGTGTGCGCGCCCTTACCATACCTTCAAGGTGGCGGCGAGAGAGGAACGTGAGCTGTGCCTTGGCACGATTCACCATCGCCTGGCGCTCTTGTGAATACGGCATTATAGTACATTCCCACACAATGATGAAATAGAAAGAATTCCTGAGTTCGTCACCGCGACGCGGCACTCTCCCTTCCGTAACCAATCAAGGCCTTGCGAAGAGCAGGCTTTGCACAGAGCAACCACCATGACAGGGCAGGATGATAGGCACCTCGGCGGCGATGACAAGCTGCTCACGTGGTCTCTAAGAGCTGCCAGCAGTCGGGTGAAGTAAGGTGGATCGTGTTCAGTTTCCATGGTCCATCCTTTGGCGTAGACATGTGCCTCATGGTCAGAGAACGCATGGGCCAGACGTCAGAAGCATGCACCCCACTGATAATATCGCGGGAGATGTAAACACGATCGAGTCGGCTGGAAGAATGGCTAGTGAAATGCGTAAACCACAGACGGCCGGCCGCTGTGGCTGAGCTGTTCTAGGCGCTTCAGTCCCGAACCGCGCAGCTGCTACGGTCGCAGGTTCGAATCCTGCTTCGGGCATGGAAGTGTGTGATGTCCTTAGGTTAGTTAGGTTTAAGTAGTTCTAAGTCTAGGGGACTGATGACCTCAGATGTTAAGTCCCATAGTGCTTAGAGCCATTTGAACCATTTGAAACCCCGGACGTTCGCGATGAACATGCTCCCAAGAACCTATTAGAGATTGAGCTGGAGAATTTTCGCTATCGGCGCACGGAGAGTGACGTGGTAGTTTGTCTTTGGGTGCCTGGGTGCAGTTGAAATTGCCTCCCATGGTCATTGCATCCTGCCTGCCCAGGAAGAGAGGCGCGACTGTCTCTGAGAAGAAGGTGGAACGTTCACAGCGGTGACCAAAACCACATGGCGCATACACATCGCCGATCCCGACGCCCCTAAATCTGAGAGCCATACCTTTGACATCAGGCAGATAAGCGTCTACATCAGCGAAAATACCGTCACGTAAGAGGATCGCCAACTCACCACCAGTAGGGAAAGGATGAGAGACATGTATTGTACGAGGTTCATTCAAGTTCTAAGGCCTCCGATTTTTTTTTCTAATTAACTACTCACCCGAAATCGATGAAACTGGCGTTACTTCTCGACGTAATCGCCCTGCAGATGTATACATTTTTCACAACGCTGACGCCACGATTCCATGACAGCTGTGAAGGCTTCTTTAGGAGTCTGTTTTGACCACTGGAAAATCGCTGAGGCAATAGTAGCACGGCTGGTGAGTGTGTGGCCACGGAGAGTGTCTTTCATTGTTGGAAAAAGCCAAAAGTCACTAGGAACCAGGTCAGGTGTGTAGGGAGCATGAGGAATCACTTCAAAGTTATTATCACGAAGAAACTGTTGCGTAACGTTAGCTCGATGTGCGGGTGCGTTGTCTTGGTGAAACAGCACACGCGCAGCCCTTCCCGGACGTTTTTGTTGCAGTGCAGGAAGGAATTTGTTCTTCAAAACATTTTCGTAGAGTGCACCTGTTACCGTAGTGCCCTTTGGAACGCAATGGGTAAGGATTACGCCCTCGATGTCCCAGAACATGGACACCATCATTTTTTCAGCACTGGCGGTTACCCGAAATTTTTTTGGTGTCGGTGAATCTGTGTGCTTCCATTGAGCTGACTGGCGCTTTGTTTCTGGATTGAAAAATGGCATCCATTTCTCATCCATTGTCACAACCGACGAAAAGAAAGTCCCATTCATGCTGTCGTTGCGCGTCAACATTGCTTGGCAACATGCCACACGGGCAGCCATGTGGTCGTCCGTCAGCATTCGTGGCACCCACCTGGATGACACTTTTCGCATTTTCAGGTCGTCATGCAGGATTGTGTGCACAGAACCCAGAGAAATGCCAACTCTGGAGGTGATCTGTTCAACAGTCATTCGGCGATCCCCCAAAACAATTCTCTCCACTTTCTCGATCATGTCGTCAGACCGGCTTGTGCGAGCCCGAGGATGTTTCGGTTTGTTGTCACATGATGTTCTGCCTTCATTAAACTGTCGCACCAACGAACGCACTTTCGACACATCCATAACTCCATCACCACATGTCTCCTTCAACTGTCGATGAATTTCAATTGGTTTCACACCACGCAAATTCAGAAAACGAATGATTGCACGCTGTTCAAGTAAGGAAAACGTCGCCATTTTAAGTATTTAAAACAGTTCTCATTCTCGCCGCTGGCGGTAAAATTCCATCTGCCGTACGGTGCTGCCATCTCTGGGACGTATTGACAATGAATGCGGCCTCATTTTAAAACAATGCACATGTTTCTATCTCTTTCCAGTCCAGAGAAAAAAAATCGGAGGCCTTAGAACTTGAATGCACCTTGTAAAACCATGGGGAGCACAAAAAGTTGCAACATGCACCTCCGGAAGGAGAGCAAAGTAAACGTCCGCGGCATACAGCATGTCAGGGAGTAAAGCCAGTTTGTGGCTTACTCGAATAGTGTGGATATTGTCCTGGCTATGCGATAAGTCGGGGACGCTGCCATCGCCAGGAGGACAGGCGATTCAAACATGGGGGAAGCACAGGGAACTCCCTGTTAGGACCCCCGGAAAGGTACATCGCTGTGATATGGAAGGAGCCGACCCCACCAAGGGGGCTTCATCGTCCTGTGCATCTCCAGAATGTCCATCCTCAGCACCGACGTCGTCCGCTCTGGAGACAGACGTGTCACCAGTCCGGTTTGGTGGAACATTATCAGAGGTGCGCCCACGAGTAGTGTCAGACACAGAAAGGGAGGCAATCGCATCCGACGCAGGCAGGGGAAGGTCGGTGTCCGGAGGTGGAGGCATGGATGAACGTCGCGTTGTCAGGTGTCAGAGCGTCAGAGGACAGCGCAGCATCAGTAGCAGGGTCGTCATCCTGTGCAGACTTCTGATGGACGCAGCCATCAGCAGAGGTATGGCGTTGTCTCCTCCATTTCCTCGGCGACCGTTGCTTCCTAACATTCTGTTTCCTGTCGGATGGCGGGTGGCTATCGTTCGACATGTGGCCAGATGGCTGATATCGAAATAAGTGTCCAAGGGATAGAAAAGCAACTGAAATCACTCAACAGAGGAAAGTCCACTGGACCTGACCGGATACCAGTTCGATTCTACACAGAGTACGCGAAAGAACTTGCCCTCCTTCTAACAGCCGTGTAACGCAAGTCTCTATAGGAACGGAAGGTTCCAAATGATTGGAAAAGAGCACAGGTAGTCCCAGTTTTCAAGAAGGGTCGTCGAGCAGATGAGCAAAACTATAGGTCTATATCCCTGACATCGATCTGTTGTAGAATTTTAGAACATGTTTTTTGCTCGCGTATCGTGTCATTTCTGGAAACCCAGAATCTACTCTGTAGGAATCAACATGGATTCCGGAAACAGCGATCGTGTGAGACCCAACTCGCTTTATTTGTTCATGAGACCCAGAAAATATTAGATACAGGCTCCAAGGTAGATGCCACCTTCCTTGACTTCCGGAATGCGTTCGATACAGTTCTGCACTGTCGCCTGATAAACAAAGTGAGAGCCTACGGAATATCAGACCAGCTGTGTGGCTGGATTGAAGAGTTTTTAGCAAACAGTACGTAGCATGCTGTTCTCAATGGAGAGACGTCTACAGACGTTAAAGTGACCTCTGCGTGCCACAGGGGAGTGTTATGGGACCATTGGGGTTTTCACAATATATATATATGAGACCTAGTAGATAGTGTCGGAAGTTCCATGTGGCTTTTCGCGGATGATGCCGTAGTATACACAGAAGTTGCATCACTAGAAAATTGCAGCGAAATGCAGGAAGATCTGCAGCGGATAGACACTTGGTGCAGGGAGTGACAACTAACCCTCAACATAGACAAATGTAATGTATTGCGAATTCATAGAAAGAAGGATCCTTTATTGTATTATTATATGATAGCGGGACAAACACTGGTAGCAGTTACTTCTGTAAAATATCTGGGAGTATACGTACTGAACGATTTGAAGTTGAATGATCATATAAAATTAATTGTTGGTAAGGCGGGTGCCAGGTTGAGTCCTTAGAAAGTGTAGTCCATCAACAAAAGAGGTGGCCTACAAAACATTCGTTCGACCTATACTTGAGTATTGCTGATCAGTGTGGGATCCGTACCAGGTCGGGTTGACAGAGGAGATGATCCAAAGAAGAGCGGCGCGTTTCGTCACAGGGTTATTTGGTAAGTGCGATAGCGTTACGGAGATGTTTAGCAAACTCAAGTGGCAGATTCTGTCAGAGAGGCGCTCTGCATCGCGGTGTAGCTTGCTGTCCAGGTTTCGAGAGGCTGCGTTTCTGGATGAGGCATCGAATATATTGCTTCCCCCTACTTATACCTGCCGAGGAGGTCACGAATGTAAAATTAGAGAGATTCGAGCGCGCACGGAGGCTTTCCGGCAGTCCATACGCGACTGGAACAGGAAAGGGAGGCAATGACAGTGGCACGTAAAGTGCCCTTCGCGACACACCGTTGGGTGGCTTGCGGAGTGTAAATGTAGATGTAGATGAAAGGCGTTGGTAGGTTCAGCTCCATCGTCAACGACCTTGGGGTCGGGACAGACAACTTGTAGCTGCTGACGACTTAGATTCGTTTGTATTGCCTCCGGAAGGGGTGTATGAGAGACAGGTGAAACGTCCATCGCGTTTTCGAGAGGAGCCGACACCGGCGCTGACTGGTTCAGAGAGGGCGAAGGGGGCAGCTCCGCCGCAGATGCGTAGGACAGAGGTAATACAAGGGGCGTCGCAGGAGGAGGGACGTCTTCGATCGGAGTCTGAACCAGTTGGCGTTGGAGACACTCAGAATGGACATGGCCTTCCTGGCCACAACATGAACAGGTTAAAAAAATGGCTCTGAGCACTATGGGACTTAACATCTGTGGTCATCAGTCCCCTAGAGCTTAGAACTACTTAAACCTAACTAACCTAAGGACATCACACACATCCATGCGCGAGGCAGGATTCGAACCTGCGACCGTAGCAGTCATGCGGTTCCGGACTGAGCGTCTAGAACCACATGAACAGGTGTGCGGCTGGCCATCGTACATGACGACAGCCCTACAGCCGTTAATAACCAAGTAGGAAGGCAAGTGTTTCCTTGTTCAATGTGTATCTGACGGACACCATTGAGGACACAGTACGTTCCCAGCGTTTTCCGCGTTTCAGCACGTGACTGACGACGTTGCCGTAAGGTTTAAAAGCGGCCACCAGAGCGGTTGACGGTACTTCAAACAGGAGCTCGAAAACTCGCAACGTTAGGAGGCCAAAACCAGCGTGATCAACCACTACCCGATGGAAATTTGAGATCGTCAGCATGGCACCGCACAGCTCGTCCTTCGCCGGGTTTATGTACAGTCAGGGACAAAACGAGCGAGCCCCCTCACCTTTTCGTTATGCTGATCCTCACAGCTTGAAAGTCTGCTACACAGCATAACAGGCAAGGCGACGAAGTGCTACCAATGTACTATGCACAGGCATGAAATTGAAAAACTGTTCGAACTTTGTCAGAGTGTTTTCAATCATGTGTAAGACTATATTAATGTTGATTCGTGTGTTAAACACGTAAATATAAGATTAAATGAAAGAAGAAACGCTAATTAGTATCAACTAATGAAAATGAATTTCAGCTTATCGAGATATCATAACTGTTTTAGTTGTTCTAGGGGACTGATGACCTAAGCAGTTTGGTCGCATAGTTCTTGGAGCCAGTTTTCGATCTTTCGCGTAAATTTTCTCTACATAAACGGACGTATCTTTAGATGGTGTTGACATAGATGCTCACTTTTTTACACCGCCAAGGGACCGTATACCGCAGGAAGTGCGATACATTTCCGCTTATTATGTCTACCCGTACTCGAGGTAAACGAGTTTTAAGAGTTGGGTAGACAGATAGACGGTCAAGAAAGTGAGACTAGTAGTGTTCCATTTTTACCGATGTAGTTACTGAAGACGAGGGCCGCATAAATAAATTCTAAATGTTCTAGTTGCAGTCGATACATCAGCATCTTAATCGTAGCTACGCTTTCGATCCAAATCACGTTTACAGCAATGCAAATAAAATCCATTTGCCTATACACGTGGTAATTCAGTTCCCATTATTAATGCCACCGCGTTTTTGAAGCGCGAGCATTGCCATGAACGTTTTCTGGCTGTGGCGAGTCTAACAAAGAATTCGAAACGTTGTGGAATACGTTTGGCAGCTATGTCGCCGTTTATTTCTTGAGGTAGTGCAGAATTATCCTACTAAATTTACTCGGTGATAACAATATTTTGTTATTTCGATAAACATCCCGAATGATTGCCACATAAGCGGTGACATAAAGGTAGAAAATTCATGTTTTTGAGTCCAGAAAGCTCTATGCAACAGAAACTGCAGATCATTTTGCCATTTTTATGCGAAACTGCCGGCTTATTCATGTCTGGGGTAATAATAGAGGGCTGTTTGCCTGGGTTGTCTGCGAGCATAGCGAAAGGTCTTTGCTACTGCAAGGGAGGTCTGGTTTGCTTTCGGTTCTAATCTCGATGGAGGCTGATAGACTATCAGTAAAGCAATTTTAAGAAATTCTCGCGCACCCAATATGTTTTATTGCTACCTTTATTCTGTACTGGCGCCCTGTGGATGTCAATATGAAACTTGTAGAATTTCATATGTGTTACTGCCTACTTTTTCCGCTTCTGTCAACAGCTGTATTGACTTAAGTGTGGCACTGAATGATTTTTAACTAAATTTCGTTATGAATCTTCACGCATTGCTAAATTTGCACACTTTCATGGTAGGTCAGCAACGGTAATCCAGTATGACTGGTCTGAACGTTGACACAGACCATTTCGCGGCCGAATGCGCATAATATTTTGTTAATTCGTAACGGGTACTTTGTCTTACTGTAACAGTTACGCTATCTCTAAAGCTGAAATTCATTTTTATTAGTACAGTTCGTACTAATTAGCGTTTCTTCTTTCATTTATATCTTATATTTACGTGTAGTGTTTAACACATTAATCAGCATTAATATAGCTGTACTCATGATTGAAAACAGTTTGAAAAAGTTCGGATAGTTCGTCAATTTCACGCCTGTGCATAGTGTGTTGATAGCTCTTCGTCACCTTGCCTGTTATGCTGTGGAGTAGACTTTAAAGCTGTGCGGGTCAGCGAAAAGGCGAGGGCTCTGGCTCATTTTGTCCACGACTGTACATAGTAGTACTGAGGATCGGATAATGTATTCCGAGAACGTTTTCTGGTGGAAGACTCATTTAATCCTGTATAAAACGTTCAGCTTCATACACCTTCGGTCGTTCGCGATCTAATGGAAACGTTAATTTGATGTGACTTGGCGGTAAGAAAACGCCGTGATGGTCAACGAAATCTGACTCTGATACAATCCGCTACGCCGAAGTAAACTAAGGCGCGAACGCTCGTAAGCAGCACGACAGGCGAGACGCAGACATGGCGAGTGCGCCTCACCACCACCAAAGGCCGACTGCCACTCGACCACGAGCTGTGGACGCCAGTTTCGGTGAAACGATTGTACCACTTAATAACAAATAGTCTTTGAGGTGATGGCTTGCGATATTTAGTCCCGAATGGTCTCTGAACTGCAGTAGTTGATTTGGATTCATGAAATCATAGACACGGCGCCCGCTCTGCACTATTATACCACTCCATGATTCTTGAAATAATGTATCAACACATTCGAATTGTCACAGTTTTGCCTTAACCATGGGAGAACGTACGGAGAAGTCGAGAAACCTGAAATGACAGATGCTTGAAGATGGACTATTGCATGAAAGCGTACTAACAAGGTTTAAAGAGCCAGCTTTCAGTGACGAATTCAGGAATATACTACAACCACCGAGTGCGGTGGCGCAGTGGGTAGCATACTGGACTCGCATTCGGGAGGACGACGGTCCAATCCCGCGTCAGCGATCCTGATTTAGGTCTTCCGTGATTTCCCTAAATCGCTCCAGGCAAATGCCGGGATGGTACCATTGAATTCCCTAATCCAATGAGACCGATGACCTCAGTGATTGGTTTCCTCCCTCAAACAACCGAACCGAACTACAACCCCTACGCATCGTTCCTGTACGGATCGCAGAGGCTAGACTAATTACAGCCTTCAGAGGCATGTACGCAATCTTAAGTCCAGGATTACATACGAGAATGGAAAGAGAAGAAGGAATAATAACCAGAACTATGGAAGTACCCTCTGTCATGCACTCCACTGGGTTTGCAGAGTTTGAATGTAGATGTAGGTATAGATGGGTGCCACCCACATACGATGGTGCAGCTGATTTTCGCAAGCCGTTTACACGATTTCTGTAGACCTCGAGGAACGACTGCTTAATGTACATTTTAATAGATCTTTGCATATACAGTCAACTTTTTTTGTTGGCCTTGATCCTTGATAAACGCTGCACATGCTGGAATGGGGATAAGTTACTTAAGTACGAGGTCGTGCTGAAAAGTAATACCTCCAAATTCTTTATGTGAAATCATTGAAAGATTTTGTCCATAAGACAAATGTTATTAACATTCGACATCTTTATTCTTCATGTCTACATACTTATATTTTCAACTTAGTAGTTATGACGAAGAACACATTTCTCTCAACGACAGACCAGTTTATTGATACCGTCACTGTAGAATGTTTGTCTTTGTTGTTAACTGAGTCACAACCTCACCCCTGCTTGCACCGCTTCATCTCTATCAAAGTGAAGCCCTCGAAGGCATTCATTAAATTTTGGAAACACATGAAAATCGGACGCGGTCGAATTGGCGCTGTACGGAGGATGTAGATGACAGTGAACCCAAGGCATAGGATTATTGGAGTCCGTGTATGGTCGATATTGTCATACTGGGGGATAGGGCGTTCCATATGTGGACGAGTTCCTCGAATCCGAATATCGATTACAGCACGCCGTTTCTCACGCGCCGACATAGTTACCCTACATACCGCAGTGTTACTCAAATTCACAGTCATGTGGGGTAGAGGACTACAAATATGCTGACATGAAGAATAAAGATGTAGAATGTTAATAACGTTGTCTTATTTAAAAAGCTTTATGATTTTTCACATAACAAATTCGGAGCCGTTACTTTTCAGCACGCCCTCAAATTCAGCTGGGTCATCTGAAAACGTAATTTTGAAAAGGAGGAAGTATCGATCTCTTTGTATACAAAAAGAAGTTCGTATGAAAAACATGTCTATAAAAATTTATTATTTGATGACTAAATATTTACATTCCCTCTATTTAAAATAATGTCGAGGTTGAAACATAAAACTTTGTTTTATTAATTGTGCTAAACATGTACAAGCGATTGATTGTGACAGAGAGAGAACCTCATTTCTTTGTATAGAGCCTCCGTTCTTCTTTATTGTGTACACACTTAGCAGAGAGTTGCGGTTAATGGTGGTCAAGTCGTTCTCTGAGTCTGGAGAAAGCAGACGTGTTACTTGAATTGGCAATACAAATTGTGTGACTGTAACATGTGAAATGTTTCGGGATACAAACGTTTAAAAGCTATGATACTCGTACTTTACTTCATTTAGTAATTTGAAAACCATCCGCTTTTCACCAACCCTTTCATCACTAGGAAAACTTGGCGGACCTTATCATGGCTCCAAAGAAGCCAACAGTAAAACGAGCAGCAATATATTATTTTTACTATGTGGCTATGCCCTTCGACCAAACTCGCTTCAGTTTAAAGGTTAACGCACAGTCTGAGAATAAGTCATTCAACATACAACATGGACATTAACGAATCCTGTCATATATAAAATAGTGTGTAAGAGGTGATGGTGGTCGTAAGTTCCTGTAGGACCAAACTGCTGAGGTCATCGGTCCCTAGGCTTACACACTATTTATCTAACTTAAACTAACTTACCCTGAGGACCACATACATACCCACGCCCGAGGGAGGACTCTAATCTCCTATGAGGAGAGCTGCGCGAACCGTGGCAAGACGCCTAGACCGCGCACCTACCCCGCGTGGCAGTGTGTAAGTGTTCTTGTGATTAGTCATGGGGTAAAGAGTAGTATGACAATAAAAAGAACTGTTTTTGACTTTCGTTGTAATGTAATGTACGATTTTATTATTGATACGTCAATAAATTGTAAAATGAGAAACACAAAACTTTGGAATATGTTACTTCTTAATTAATTACGGTGGAGGAGATATATAGTGGCACTAGTAATAGTCGTTTTCAGTTGTAGGCGTAATAACAAATCACGAACCACTAAAACAGGGAATGGAACTTAAAGGAGATTTACTTACATGTTACATTGTGGTTTACTTTGTAATATTAGACATAGTCTGTTGGAGGGCTGAACAATCGGAAAAAAATTATCACTGGCTGATAAAATATAAGAAGAAAGACAACAGGTGGGCAATCGGTGGTCCCCGTGGTTGCTTTCAGTCCGACCCGCGGAAGGATTTTTCCAGTTCTCCTTCTGTATAAGACAGCGAATATAAGCTAATTTCAACCAATGCAGACTTTTAAACTTCTTAAAATGAGCAAAGAAATGATGGCTTATTTTTAATTTAGTGCTACAGAAACAGCCCATGCATTTGCTGTCAGTTATCAAAAGTACTTTTGGACAAATACCTTGCTCAAAGTGTCAGTGGATGTCGACACGCTAAATTTCAACCTCCTGTGGCCAAGAATAGCAAATTTACTCTTAACTGCTTGTCGACTTGGATTGCCTAACTCATTGCCATTTTTTGTTTTCATCTTCTTTCTCGCATTAGTATCAGTATATAATTCTTGTGCATTGTTGACGCATTAGAACACTGCAACTGTTGAACCTGAAGGTAATTTATAATGAATTAGCTGCAACTGTTTGCTTTTATAGGGGTTTATTTTTCCACGATGGCATTCAAAAATGCCTGTCATTCCATCTTCGGATATTTAAATTTATTTACTTATAGTTAACATCCTTTTTTTTACTAACAGCGTTGCAGAATATTGCAACGGAAGTTTTAAAGACAACTATTCGAAAATGTCTAAGTATTAGTAAATGAAGGAAATGCTCTGACGCGTAAATAAATGCAAACATTTGAAGAACTCTTGTTGTGAAGCATAATTTGTTTCCTTGAAGTATCGGGAAATGGGTACTATTCCAAAATAAATGTTAACGACACGGGCGCTACAGTTTTTTTTAATAAAAATCTGTATTCATCAAAACCAATATTATACATAGTAACCCACCACCCAAAACATTAATGGGTCGAAGTATCATACAAAAAGTCGTAATTTTCAAGCAGCATTTACCAAACCTTTATCTACTTATTGTTAGTATTAACTACAGGGTGGAAGGTTAGCTGCTCTATGGGCATGCCTACTACTTGACCTACTATTTAACCTACTATACTATCTACTCCACCCTACTCTACTAAGCTACATCCTGCAGCGTTACAAGTGTGCCAGGAGAATTCAAACCCACTGTATCTTGGCCGCGCCCACCGAGCTAATCCCAGTGGGCGTGTCCCTGGCACCAGGCTGGCCTTAATGGAAAATCGCTGCATGTCTTTTAAGAATATCCTATAATCTATTTCCTACTAATAAATTTTAACTACTGAGTCATAACTGGTAAGCGGTGTCTATAATCGGTAGGTTCACACCCTCCCCCTAATCCTGGACGCGACGGATCCCGATCGTCACGGTGGTCGACCAGTACGCGCCCTAGCGGAATGGGATAGGTGCGTAATGTCACTTTATTTGCTCATCCATAACTCTATCTCCCTACGGTATTCTCTCAGGACCTTGGCGGATACCTCACTGGCTAGTCTGTCGATGATAGTGAAGGTAACCGGATTCCTGATTAGATAAAAGGTATCTGTGTTTGGCAGTGAGTTTCTTAAGTCCGTGGCAACATCATCGAAAACAGGACACTCTAGACCACGTGGCCCGGTGTACCTATCTCGGCATCACAGTCACACGAGGGATCACCCTTTTCCCGAAACGGCAAAGATATGCCGGGTACGGGTGAGGAAGTGGAGCAGTCCCTTACTAGGTTGAAAATGCATCATTCTTAACCGTTTCTGGATGTTTGGTAGTAACTGGTATGGTCTTCTCCCTGTTTCTTCCCCATCCCAGATATCTTGCCATAATTCCACTCCCCTTCTTCTGATTGACGGTTTATCGCCCACTCGAACCCCCATGATGTCCTCAGTTTTTTCAATCTGTCCCCTTTTTAACCAGTACCATGCACCCTGATCCCTGATTTTTATGTCTAGGGGGCACAACCCCGTGAGAATCAACAATGCTCCCCCTGGGGATGTACGGTAGGCTCCGACTGAACGCAATACTATGTTGCGCTGCACTCTCATGACGGCCATAGCAGGAACGACCCTCGTGAGCCTGTGAGCCCAGACTCCGGGCCCGTAGCCCACGATGGAGGCGAGAATTGTATTATGATACAACTTGATGAGGTTTGGGGGGAGATGTAATCGCCTATGCCCTATCGTAATGAGGTTATTTAGGACCTCTAACAACCTGTGCGTTGTAATTTCAATGCGCCGGCCGAAGCTCCATTTCTCATCTGGTATTACTCCTAGGTATCGTGCCTCTCGACGACGTATTACCGGTGTGCCATCTATCCTGACTGTTGGGTTTCTGGCCAGTTAAGAGCAAATATGTTGATTTATTTGGTGCAATTTTTTCTTTGGTCCTGTGACACAATTCCGATAATATGGTCATAGTTCTCTCTATTAGGTTCTAATTCCTCTCGGCTACGGCCGCCTACCTACAGGAGGAGGTCGTCAGAGTAGGCTATCACCTCTAGCACATCTGCACTGTTCTCCAAGGTATCAAGGAGAGGCTCCATATTAACATCCCAAAAGAGTGGCCCCAAGACAGAGCCCTGTGGACACCCCTTCGTTATCTTCTTGCTCACTCTCCCGCTAGGGAATGATAGCCAGACCTCCCTATCCATACAATATCTCCTAAGACATCCATATAGCGGCCCTGGACACTCTTTCTCCCGCAAGCGGGAGAAGAGCGAAGGCCACCACAGGTTGTCGAAGGCGACACTGATGCCTACCACGATGCCAGCTACGTACTTATGTGTGGACGACCCACAGACATAAGTCGCCATGGCGATTGCGTCAGACGCAGAACGCCCTGGCCGGAAGCCGAATTGCGTACTGCTCATCCCACAGAGCACCCAGTGTGCCATCAGCCTGTCAGCCAGCAACCTCTCCAGCAATTTTTTCAGCAGGTCCGACAGACATATAGGTCTATATGACTTCTTTAGGATCTTTATCCTGCCCTTTTTTGATAATTACTACTTTAGCCTGTTTCCAGATGGTGGGAAACTTCGTGAGGTCCAGGGCCTCGTTGTAGATTCTTGCTAGAGGTGTTACTAGAGCGAGGTATTGCACCACCTTCGCTATAATGCCGTCTGGTCCTGGGGCTTTACCCCTTTTAAGTGATTAGATGTGCGTCGCCACCTCGTTCTCTGAGAATGGGTACACCGCTGTACTCTTTAGGTACTCTTCTCGAAGAGCCCGCCTAATTAGGCTTTGTTCTTCGGTGTCCTCCTCTTGTTGTGCGGAAGCAGGGACCGGAGGAGGACCTAGGCAGTTTCCTGAAATGACCTCGTCATCCGATTCCCATCCCTAACAGTTGACCGTACCATAGGCGTCGGAATCTTTTCTCTATTTTGTATGGTATGCCCCAGGAATTTATAGACATTTGGCTCTGGACGTATTTTTCCCAGCTTTGGAGTCTGATACTTTTGAGTTCCCTTTGGAATTCTTCATTATCGTTCCTGTAAATTTGCAGCCATCGCTGTTTCTTTTCCCAGAAGACACTTCGCTGGTAGTACCTCCTCGCCCTCCTGACAGACTGAAGCATCTGCCCTAGTTCGGCGGACAATGGTGACGGGGAGGCCACCACGGCTCTCCTCCTGGTTGGCACTGCTGCCTTCACCACTCTAGTAATGGCTCTAAGGCCGAAGTGGCCGTGCGGTTAAAGGCGCTGCAGTCTGGAACCGCAAGACCGCTACGGTCGCAGGTTCGAATCCTGCCTCGGGCATGGATGTTTGTGATGTCCTTAGGTTAGTTAGGTTTAACTACTTCTAAGTTCTATGGGACTAATGACCTCAGCAGTTGAGTCCCATAGTGCTCAGAGCCATTTGAACCATTTAATGGCTCTAACTAGGTCTTCGGGGTGCTTACCGACGTCTTCGTCACCGTCTGGCCATGTCGGGATGACAAACTCTTCTGTGAGGCGTTCCCACTTTGTTCTGTTATAGTTAAACTGAAATTCCCATCCTGTGTCCCAGTGACACTTTCTATCGGCAAGCTCGAAGGTGATTGGATTATGATCACTTGTCGTGACGTGGTTTCTTACCGTCGAGTTTTGCAGATGGCCGGAAATATTAGGTGACACTAATGTTAAGTCAATGTTTGTTCCTTTTCCTCCCCCGCCAGTATAGGTGGGGGGATTTCCAGTTCTGTTAGCAACCAAGTACTGCAAAGACATGATCGTTTCCTCCATCTTCTCCCCTCTTCCATCCCGAGTGCCTCTGTACCACAGGGGGGGGGGGGGGGGGACTTCACGTTTACATCTGGCATCACCATTATCCTTCGATCTCTCAGTGCCGTGGTTATTTGTACTAGTTGGTTGAGGTACACTTCTATTTCGTCACCATACTGGAAGTAAATATTTACCAGGTGTATAACTCCCACGGGCGTCTGGATTTCGACAACAATACAATATTCGTCTGAGAGGTGCTCAAGCACTGTTACTCTTAAAACTTTGTTTATTATTATGATGGTGGGTTTAGGATCATTGCCGAAGCATACTATTTGCCAGTTCACGGCAGCGAAAGCTATATTTCCCGCAAGAGGATATGGCTCCTGTAGACAGAGTACGTCAAGACTCATCTCCTCCACCACCCTTCGGAGCTCCTGCATGGTCTACTGTTGTGTGCGTTTAGTTGTCCTGGCTGTATCGTGGGAGTCATGGAAAGTGCGTGTGAACGTATGACCTGGGAAGTCTTCGTTGATCCATTATGCATCGTGGGACAACGGCTGGCATGAACTTCTTGATGCAATAATTTACCAACAACCGTATGTATTGTAGAAATTTATTTTGTTGTATGAACTTCTGTGTGCTACTAATTTCGGCATTATATTGATGCCATCTTCAGGCCCCACTCGTCATAGTCGTAAAATCGCTATACAAGGAAGGAGCCATATAACTGGATCCGTGAATCAATTGGTCCTGCAACAGCTCCTGGTGGCCAGGCGACACAGACTAATGAGCAGATGTTTCTTTGGAATGTTCAGTTCTAGAGCAAAATTTGTAGCAAGATGAAGAATGAGTCACTTTGGTTTTCTGGGTAATGCTGTTGAGGTAAGGACCTGAATTGTACATGTTGACGGAGGTAGCCCTCCGAAGCGTTTCATAATTAATAAGCCTTCACTTACTAATACTTTTCATAAGCAGATATTCATACAGATCTTTAACAAGCGTAGCCCGATCTGATGGGGACAGTATACTAGCACCGCAATAAGCTCAGACGGAACGGAAGACATGGATTAACCGTAAGTGAAGGAAAGGCGAAGGACGTTTAATATCTGTTACAGTGTGGGATTAGAGGAGACAGCTCTGGCCGTAATTTAAAGAAACTTGGAGATGAATAAAAAGAGGAGATGAACAATGTCACGATTAATCAACGACCAGTTCCAGACCAAAACCACATATGCAGTAATTGATGCAAATGAGACTTGGAACGTAGCCACAAATGGGGATTTACGTACGTTTAATACGGCAATGATATGCACGTAATATAGCGGAATTAAAGGCTCTGGCAGAACTTCAGTACTGCAAGTGACAGGTTGTCATGGCTTCCTTGGCTGGACTAACGCCTGTTTACAACGAGTTTTTGTCGTCTGAACACGTACGCTGTGTGTGTTGTGCTATGTAAGAGTTGTGAACTTCACTATCGCAGTCTCGTGTTCTAGCTTCATTAGAAAAAAATGAATTGTTTTGACACGCCACAATCGTTTCTTATTGGGGGCACTATTCTTTTCCGTACATAGTCAGTTACTTACTCGTCCATATTTACCGGCACACAGTTTCAGGCAACAAAAAAATGGTTCTGAGCACTATGGGACGTAACAGCTGAGGTCATCAGTCCCCTAGAACTTAGAACTACTTAAATCTAATGAAATTACGGACATCACCCACATCCATGCCCGAGGCAGGATTCGAACCTTCCACCGTAGCGGTAGCGCGGTTCCAGACTGAAGCGCCTAGAACGGCTCGGTCACTGAGGCCGGCAGTTTCAGGCAACACATATGGCGTCGTCTGTAGTGTCGTATAGGGCATTCAATACAGAAATTATGCTCTTGTGCCGACAAATAAATACTAGGCACTAAATCTCAAAATGTACAAATGTGTGTGAAATCTTATGGAACTGAACTGCTAAGGTCATCAGTCCCTAAGATTACACACTACTTAACCTAAATTATCCTAAGGACAAACACACACACCCATGCCCGAGGGAGGACTCGAACTTCTGCCGGGACCAGCCGCACAGTCCATGACTGCAGCGCCTGAGACCGCTCGGCTAATCATGCGCGGCCGCACTAAATCTCTTTGCGTCAATAATGATTCCAAGTTTTTCCACTCATCCCTCGATCTGTAAATTGATCTAAGCGACATGATCACTGCAACTTAAAATACACTAAAACAATGGTCATGGGGTCTCAGTTCCAAACGGTACTCATCACTGAACACAATTACACTCTAGCCAATGACACTGCAGGCCGAATACGTGTCTGGAGACACCACGGATGGTGGAGGGATATCAACCTGATTGTCTAACTCCATACGGCCTGACAACCAGGAGTGATGTTCTGGGGAGCCATTTGTTTTCATAGCAGCACGCCTTTGGTTGTCATCCGCAGGACCTTTACAGCACGACTTTTTACACCCCGTTTTGTTGCTCTTCATGGCTAGCCGTCCTGGGCTTTCATTTAAGCAAGATAATGCCCGCCTGCACAGGGTAAGTGTTTCCAGTGGTTGTTTTTCTGCTTGCCAAACCCTCCGTTGGCCAACAAGGTCGCCGTATCTCTCCCCCCCACTCCCCTCACCCCCAATTGAGAACTTTGGGAACATTATGGGCAGGGACTTCCAGTCAGTTCTGAAGTTTGACGATCTGACACCCCAGTTGGGCAGAATTTGGCACGATATCCCTCAGGACGACCTCCGACAACTCTGTCAGTCGATCCCAAGTCGAATAACTGTTTACATAAGGGCCAGAGGTGGAACAGCGCGTTACTGGTTTGCTCAATTTGTGAAGTTCTTCCTCTTGAACACATCATGCAGTTTTTCTGGAACTCTAATAATCTGTTTGTCTGCTCATTTATATCATATCACATTTTCCGGTTTCCGTCTCACTTGGACCATTATTTCATGATGCATCGTATTTAGTATCTTACAGTGTATTTATTTATTCATTGACAACGAGTTTCGATCAAGCGACCACCTTAAGGCTATCAATGAAAGTGACACCAGATTAAAGAAATGTGAGAGATGCTGCAGCAGATAATATTTACGTTTCTGATGCCAAGGAACCATTCTTTAACGTGATGTTCATCGGTGAGTCGATGGTGGCCACTCGACCAAAACTGTGAATAAAGACACATTAATGTAGCTTTTGTTGGTATTTCTATACTGTTCCTGAAATACTGAAAGTTGTAGATCGATATCTATCCTTACCTACCCATCTATCTACCTCTTATCTGTGAAAAGGGAAGAAGAATGGTTAACGGCGGATAGTGGTGGGAGAGGGATCAATGATGGTTTTCTCGTGAATAATGCTTCAGCTGGTTAACAGACACTTTACTCATGCATTTTCCGCCTAGAGTGGCGCAGTATATGATGATACATGTTAAGAGTCTCGTGTGTGTTATTTGTGTTTGTTTAGATTATTTAGTATCACCATTTAAGTTCCGTTTATTTATTTAATAGTTTAGCGTATTGCACTATGGTACGTCAGGTACATAGGTAAAACTTTCAGGTTGAGAGAGGAACAAAATTCATGTAGGAAAACTGTCTGAAACCTACACACAGAAGGCAGACACTGGCTCTCGTAATGTTACAGTTATTGTGGTAAACTAACGTAATTTGTTGTAGCCACGAAACTATCAGGGCCATTAAACCGTCGAACATTTTCATTATGCAACATAAGATGTTAGAGAATGTACCTTGTTAACAGCTGTCACACATGGTAGATAGCTAGGTAGTTGTATGTTTCACAGACAATCCCCCTCCTTGATTACCTCGCTCAGGAAGTCAAAGTGGACCACAACGTACATAAGTGATTTCAACATAAGAAAACATTCAAGCTATTGGACAGAAACACAGGCAGGGAAACGGGTGCTCTTACCAAAGACCGTTCTTTTGGCTTTTTTTTTCTGTTTTTACAATGTCTGTTCCTCCAGACAATGATGCACGTCTGAAGGAATAGAATTGTGGGCAATCTGCGGTCACTGATTGGTGGGATGGTGAGGGGAAAGGGGGGGCGTACAGACTGTGCCACGTGGAGGATTGGATTGCCTCTGGAACTGTGCACAGATACCTAAGAAGGGTAATGCGACTGCTCACAAGAAGTGGGGTACCCAGGTTCGAGACCCGATCCGGCACAAATTCTAATGTGTCACCAATAGGTGTTCTCTGAATACCTAACGCAGCTGCTGGAGAAATATTCGCAGTTGTGATTAATATTTTCTTTCGAAAGTGTTTTCTGTTTTCCGAGGGCAAACCATCAGCTTCGTCAGCCTTCAAAGCAGCTACGGAGAAAATGAAAGAAACACTGACTTGTCGAAAACTTTACAACAGAGCAGAGACGAAAGGCGACTCGGGCATTAACAAGGCAAAACATTCATTGCAGCTACGGGTTAGCTTGTTCAGAGTCACTTTAAAGCAAGTTAACCTAAGTAAATGCTCCTCTCTCACAAAACCAGTAACCGGAGTTAAACTGTGGCGATCGAATAAACGTTGAAGATTGCACTCAGTTCACAACGTAAACATTAGCTGTCAAGTAACAACAGCTTAAGAGAGAGTGACTGACATTTGGGAGGTGCCTAAACTACCATGAAATGACGCTGGACGCAATTTAACAGATAAAGGTGAGGTAAATGTCTTTCTTGTTTCTATTGCTGGAAGCTTTAGGCTGCTGATTGCTATTGTTTCTTTCTCTTTTCGTAATATGTATACTTCGAGATCTGTGTATTGGATTTCATCCCCTGTACATTCTCAAATCACCTAAAATGCTCTTGCACAACGCTGTCTCGCTGCATTTCTGCCTTGAAGATAATGGAGTGTGCAACTGTGGAAATATCGGCGGTTGTCGAAGACGTCGTCCGGCTTCATTCCCGAAATTGACTGAACATTTTGTTCAAATGGCTCTAAGCACCATGGGACTTAACATATGAGGTCATCACTCCCCTAGACTTAGAACTACTTAAACCTAACTAGCACACATCCATGCCCGAGTCAGGATTCGAACCTGCGATCGTAGCAGCCGCGTGGTTCCGGACTGAAGCTTCTAGAACCGCATGGCCACAGCGGCCGGCGAACATTTTTTACTCAAGTTTCACGTTGTTTGCCTCTATGAGGAGGAAGTAGGTCGTTGCTAACGGAACTGAGGTAAACTTTGTAGTTTGCAGTAGAACACTGAGATAGTAATGTACACTTTCGTTTAATGTACACTTTCGTTTTTGTTAGTGTGAGTTACTAATGTTTTCCAATTGGCCAAGATTGTGCATCGTATTAACGGTCCATTCTCCACAGTCAGATTATAAAATAAGAGATTTTTACGATTGTTTTGGAATAACTAATGAAGCAATCGACGTAAATCAATCTGCATATTATTTATTTATTTTTGGATAAAATTCTCTAGTATTTGAAGAAATACAGGCGTCATTAAGGTAAAAAAAAAATCGTCTAGTACTTCTTGCGGGCGTGCCCGAGAAGCAATTCAGTCAAATTTCATAAAGATATCTTTATTATTATTTATTATTTATTTTATGGCCTTCATTGGACCACTGTAGTCAAAAGTACAAAGTTGTGAACAAGTTGTTACACAGGGATACAATTTGGCTCAACAATAACTTAATGTGATATTTAGGTAATATTATTATTAGAGTCTATTCTTATATGAAAGGTGTTTGGCTCTTCTGTCTGCCCAATATTTCTTCATTCTTTCAGATATTTTCTTTCTTTCTTCATCTGAGACCACTCTTCCTGTACTCCTTTTATTGATTTTCATTTGTAGTCTGGTTTGCGGGTCTTGCAGTATTCTGGTTTTCTCTGTCTTGTTTTTTAGGTCATCTACTGTAATTTGGAGTTCTTTTATATCTTCCTTAATTTCTGTGATCCATTTGATGTCGCTCTTGCTATTCCACAATTTTTGGATTATTTTTTTACTAATCCTGTTTTCTGGAGTTCTCATCAGATGTCCAAAGAATGAGATGCGTTTCTTCCTGATCGTGCTCATGACTGGTTCTATTTTCTTATATACTGTTTCATTTGATGCTATTCTCCAATGTCCATTTATTTTGTACTGTTTATTTATACATGTACTAATTATTCTTCTTTCTATTTTTAGTATTCTGTCAATTTCTGCTGTATTAGTTGTTTTGAAAATAGTTTCAGTTGCATACGTTATTTCTGGTTGTGTAACTGTTTTATAGTGTTTTAATTTTGCATCTATAGATAGGCTTTTTTCGTTGTATGTAGTTTTGGTAATGTAATTTGCGTAGTTCAGTTTTTTTATTCTATTCTGCCATGATGGCTTCTCATTTAGATTGTATGTTATTATTTCGCCTAAATATTTAAATTTATCAACAATTTTTATTTCCTGTTCTCCTATTGTAATTTTGCTTGCAAGTGGTGGATCAGCTAGCATAATCTCCGTTTTTTCAAATGATATTCTAAGGCCTACTTTCTCTGCTATTTCTTGTAGTGATTTCACTTGTTGCCTGGCTTCTTGAACGGTGTTGGCTAGGAGAGCAAGATCATCAGCGAATCCCAAGTAGTTTAAGCTAATATCATCTTTTGCACTTCCAATTCTTATCATCTTTGGATTGTCCTTGTACCATTCTCTCGTTATGTATTCCAGCGCACATTTGAACAGTAATAGTGATAGGCAGTCACCTTGTCTTAAGCCAGTTTTTATGAGGAATGGTTCCGAAATTTCTCCTCTAAACTTCACTTTTGATTTGGTGTTGGTTACAGTGAGTTGTATTATTTTAATTAGTTTTGGATGGAGTCTTAGATTTCTTAAAATTTTTAATGCTGAAGGTCTGTGGAGACAGTCATATGCCTTCTTAAAATCTACAGATGTTATTGCCAGAGGTTTGTTCCGTTTCTTGTAGCATGCCATAATCAATTTTAAACTAATTATCTGCTCCGCACAGCTTCTCCATGGTCTGAAACCTCCCTGATATTCCCCTAACTCCTGTTCTAATTGCTCCTTGATTCTTTCATATAGGGTCTTGGATAGAATTTTGTATGTGCAATCTAGGAGAGAGATTCCTCTGTAGTTGTCTGGGTTGCTCTTATCTCCCTTTTTGTGTAGTGGGTGGATGATGGCTGTGGTCCAGTGTTTGGGGAATCGTTCTGTTACCCAAATTTTTGTTAGAGCCATGTGTAAGGAGGTCTTGACTGTGTCAATTGCATATTTCCACATTTCATCAAAAACCTGATCTTCTCCACATGCCTTATAATTTTTTTGTTCTCTAAGAGTTTTTTCTACTTCTTGGAAAGTTGGAGAGTCTAGTTTGTTAGGTTTGGTTTTTATTGGGGTATTTATGTTGATTTGTGAGGGTTCTTTGGGTTCCTCGCAATTCAGAAGTTTGTTAAATGCTTTTGCCATGATTTCTGCATTTTCCTTGTAACTGTGTGTCATTCTTCCATCTTCATCTTTCAGTATTAGTTTAGGGGCCTCATACTGTTGTAGTGGTTTCCCAAAGATTCTATAGTAGTTCCTGGAGTCGGTTTTATGATAATTATCTTCTATAGAGTTTATAATATCTTTATGGAATCCTCTCTTGATTCTTCTAATATTTTGTGTGAATTTTTTTCAGTCATTTTTTAGGTTAATGGCTTTATTTTCAGTTCTATGTGTTTGAAACTTTAACCATGCTTGGTGTCTATCTTCATGTAATTTGTCACATTCTGATGTCCACCATGCATGTTTCCTTCGGGGGTTCAAGGGAGCTAGATTCTCTGCTTCTTTTTTAAGATTAGGCACTAGTTGTTCTAGATCATCTGTTAATTTTATGGTTTGTGTTATTTGTTGGTACTTATTATTTTTAATTGGCTGATGTGGGTCAAACCTCCTTTTTATTTTATTAGTTTTTCTGGTCCACTTATTTAACGGAGTGAATTTGATTTTAATTTTAATTATATAATGGTCTGAGCCTGTGTCTACTCCTCACAATACTTTAACATTGTGGATCTCCTTATGAAAATTTTTGTCCATACAGACATGGTCTAGCTGCCACTCCCCCTTCCTCCAGTCTGGATGTTTGCATGTTTTAAGTTATCTTTATTAGCGTTGCGTGCTTGCTAAAATTGACGTCTTTCGGAAATATGGCTGAATTACTCTTCGGGTACCTTTTTTAGTTTATTCATTAGGTATCGCGAAAAATGTTACCAAAACCACACAGCCCAAGTACACCTTTGTGTCATACATTAACAATTTTATTATTATGTCGGAATTAAAAAAAACTGTGCTTTTACTTTCTGCGCTATATCATATAAAGATTTCACAATAAAGGATGGCAGCCAAAAACAGTTGCAGGATAGAATTTTTTTTATTAAAATTCTTGACCAAGGTTTCGGTACATATAAATATACCTTCATCAGAAGTAAACTTCCTGAATAGAAAGACACATTCATTAGAAAAGCCATATCAACGAAAGTTTTTTTTTTTTTTTTTTTTTCTTTATTGTATTTCAATTCCCCATCGGGGCGGGCTGGCAGCAGCATATGCGCTGCTCTTCAGCCGAAAGACATAGAACAAAACAATAGAAGACGTTTAAAAACAGCAAAGGAGAGAAGAAGGCGAACATAGATATAAAAAAAGGGAGAACATCATGGAAAGCAATATACAAAAAAACGGGGTGACTGTAAAATGGAGATAAAAAAAAACTGTTTAAAAGTAGCACACACAAAAAGCCACACACTGCGACGATTAAAAGAACACAAGGCACAGTATGACTGGAGCATAAAGGTGTTGACGGATGGCATAGCACACAACGTAACACTGACGGCGAACCTCAAGGCAGTACACAATTAAAATCACACCTCTGGACGCACACGAGAAATAGCACGAAACACAACACTGACGTGGCACACTGATGATGATCAACACAGAGGATCTGCCAGGTTCAAGGAGATGAGGGAGACCTGAAGTAGGGAGGGAGGGGAAGAGATGGGGGAGGGGAATGGGGGGCGCTCGGAAGAGGGCCAGGTAGGGAGGGATGTGGGAAGGAGAGAGGCAAGTATGGGGTGCAGGGTCTCAGGGGAGGGGGGATGGAGGAAAATCCGCTCTGGGAGAAGGAGGAAAGAGGAGAAGGGGGCCCTGGGGAGGGGGGGGGAACAAGGCCGGGTTATAGTTGGAAGGAAGGGTATATGTCACGGCGAAGTTCGTCATCCGGGAGGGGGAGGCGTTGGAAATTGCCCTCATGAAGGAGATGGAGGGTGTGGAGGTGGAGAGAGGGAGGGATACAGCGATAGAGGCGCGGCAACGGGCGAGGGGTGGAGAGGAAGGAGGAAACCAGAGGGTGGGGGGGATCAACCCTGCGAACAATGTAAAGGATGCGGAGATGTTGGAGGAACAAGAGGAGGTGGGGGAAGGGGATCAGTTCATACAGGAGCCATGTGGGGGAAGGAAGGCGGATACGGAAGGCAAGGCGGAGCGCATGGCGTTCAAGGATTTGGAGAGCCTTGTAAAAGCGGGTGGGGGCGGAGATCCAGGCGACGCTGGCATAACAGAGGATAGGACGGATGAGGGATTTGTAGGTGTGGAGGATGGTAGAAGGATGCAATCCCCATGTCCGGCCGGACAGGAGTTTCAGCAGGCGGAGGCGGGAATGGGCTTTCTGCTGGATGGTCAGGAGATGAGGGGTCCAGGTGAGGTGTCGGTGAGGCCAAGGTATTTCAGGGTGGGGGTGAGTTGGATAGGACGACCATAAAGGGTGAGGTAGAAATCTTGGAGGCGAAAGGAGCGAGTGGTACGGCCTATGATGATTGCCTGGGTTTTGGAGGGGTTGAGACGGAGGAGCCACTGGTTACACCAAGTGGTGAACTGGTTAAGGTGGGTTTGGAGGGTACGTTGAGACCGTTGAAGGGTAGGATAGAGAGCCAGGAAGGCGGTGTCATCAGCATATTGGAGAAGGTGAACTGGTGGGGGTGGCTTGGGCATATCAGCTGTATACAAGAGATAAAGGAGAGGGGAGAGGACAGAACCCTGGGGGACACCAGCCGTGGGATAAAAGATACGGGAGTTGGTGTTGTGGAGGGTGACATAGGAAGGACGGTGCGAGAGGAAGGAAGCGACCAGACGGACAAAATTGATAGGCAGGGCGTAGGTTTGGAGTTTAAAGAGGAGACCGGGATGCCACACACGGTCATAGGCATTTTGGAGGTCAAGGGAAACAAAAATGGCGGAGCGACGGGAGTTGAGCTGGAGGGACAGAAGGTGAACAAGGTTGAGGAGTTGGTCGTCAGCAGAGAAGGAGGGTCGGAAGCCACACTGGGTAAGGGGGAGGAGGTGGTGTTGAGCAAGGTGCCGATGGATACGGTGGGAGAGGATGGATTCAAGGACCTTACTGAAGACGGAGGTGAGGCAGATGGGACGATAGGAAGAGGCATCAGAAGGGGGTTTGTTGGGTTTGAGGAAGAGGAGGACGCGGGAGGTCTTCCACAGGTCAGGGTAGAAGCCAGTAGAGAGGATGACATTATAGAGATGGGCGAGGACAGTGATGAAGGAATAGGGGCTTTCTCGAAGGTGACGGTAGGTGATACAGTCGTGACCAGGGGCCGTGTTGCGTTTGGACTGGAGGAGAAGTTTAATGTCTTGTGCTGTGATGGGAGTGTTGACGTCGGAGGGGGGCAACTGCCCCAAGTACTGGAGACTAGGAGCAAGTGGAGCGACTGAGGTATCAGCACTTTCCATGACGGTGGGGAAAAGAGAATAATCAAAGTGGGGATCATCGGGGATGGAGAAGACCTCGGAAAGGTGGGAAGCGAAGTGGTTGGCCTTACTGAGGTTGTCTGGAAGGGGGCGATCGTTATGGAGAAGGGGGTAGTGGGGAGCGGAAAGGGAACCAGTAAGACGATGGAAGGCAGACCAGTACTTGGAGGAGTTGATAGGGAGGGTGGCATTGAGTCGTGTGCAGGTCTGGCGCCAGTCCCGGCGCTTCGTTGCTGTAATAAGGTTCCGTACGTGTCGCTGTATTTGCCGGTGGCGTTGGAGTGTATCCCTGTCACGAGTGCGGAGGAAGGAGCGATAGAGGCGGCGGGATTCACGGAGGAGGAGGACAGCCCGCGGAGGGAGAGTGGGACGGTGTGGGTGGATGGTTTTAGTAGGAACATGGGCCTCCACGGCGTCAGTAATTACCGTCTGAAGGAAGGACGAGGCGCGGATGATGTCGTCAGGATGGCGATAGGTAAGAGGGTGGCTTTCGACCTGGGTGGAGATGGAGTCCCGGTAGGCATCCCAGTTGGCACGGCGATAGTCATGGACGACCTTGGGAGGGGGTGCAGGTTGCGGAGCCGGAGGGGGACGGTTTGCAGACGTTATGGTGAGAAGGACAGGGAGGTGATCGCTACCTGTGGGGTCAAGGACGGCGACAGTGATACGCCCAAGGAGGTTGGCGGAGGCAATGACAACATCGGGGGTGGTGTTACTTTCGGGTCGGGTGTGCTGGGGAATGGGAACAAGGTCACCCTGGATTGTGGAGAGGAACTGATGCCACCGCCGAAGGGCAGCAGGAGTGCGGCTATGGATGTTGAGGTCGGCGGCAATCACATAGGTGGAGAAGGTGTGGTCAATGTGTGAGATGAAGTCATAAGGAAGAGGAGCAGTGGAGCGGACATAGATGGTGGCACAGGTAATGGTGAGGGAGGGGAAGAAGACGCTAAAGAAAAGGTGTTCAGTGGGGTCATTGAGGAGAGGTTGTGGCCGGACGGGGATATGCTTAAGGTGGCCAATCGCGACTCCACCCTGCGCACGAGGACCAGGAGCATCAGTGCGGTGGAGGATATAGGGGGAGGTGCGGATAGAATGGTGGGGCTGGAGAAAGGTTTCGTTCAAGAGGAAGGTGTCGACCTGGTGGTGGGAGAGGGTGTGCATGAGGAGGTATTGGTTGGAGCGGAAGGAGCGAATGTTCTGGAAGAGGATGCGAGACTCGTGCCGCGCCATGACGGGAAGGAGGGGGGGAAGAGAGGGAAGGGAAGAGACTTAAACGAGGGTGTCGAGGCGGGTGAAGGTGAAGTGGGCTTGGTTGTGGGAGTAAGTGGCGAAGGTGTTCAGGTGGAAAACAGAGCGAGCAGCAAGGGATATTTGTTGGAAGGTGTGCGGGCGCTGAAAAGGGTGAATGTTTTGGAGTACAACGGTAATGAACCGGATGATGTCCTCGGCCGTGGGGGGCGGACGGAGGGAATTGTTAGGATGGACAGGAGGATCGACGGGACGAACTGGGACTGTAAGTTCAGGGGTGGCTGGAGGGGGTTTAGCTTTACACTTGTGGGAGTATGTGGGATGGGGGCCATTGCAGGTATTACAGGAAGGAGGAGCAGCGAGGTTGGGGCAGTTCTTGAGAAAGTGGGAGGCCTTGCAATGGGGACAGGTGGGGGGGTTTTTGCAGTTGGGAGTCAGGTGGTCATTGTACATCAGGCACCGTTGGCAACGGTAGGATTGGGGAGGGGATTTGGAGGATTCAACAGGGTGGCGACGGTGGTATATCAGGGCACCCTGGGTGAGGAGATGGTCTATGGATGGGGCGGACTCTGAGAATACCCGCATGAGGTAGGTGGGACCAGAGGCATTGTGGATACGGCGGGCAGAGCGGATTTCCAAGTCCGGGTGGGAGTTCAGTTCTACCAACACTTCATCCTCTGTGATTACCGGGCTGAGCTGGGTGATCACAGCAGTGTAGGTGGGGGGGCGACGGGGAGGCTGGGGCTGATGAGGAGTGGAAGCGGAAAGGAAGGGTGTCAGAGAGGCGTGGGGGCCAAACATAACTCGTGGGAGTTTTCGCAGGAGGTCTGTGTGAAATGATGGGGACGGGGACTTGATAAGGACTGAGTCCCTGCGGGGAATGAGTTGGGAGATGGGAGCACCAGGTAAGTACTTTCGTATTTCCTTGGTGAGGGTACGAGCGTCGAGGAACTTAGGATCGGGAGTGGACAGGACAAAGGTGTGGAGGGTGGGGGCCAAGGTAGGGGTGGCAGGAGGAGGGGTGGTGTCCATGGTGACGGCAGGGGGAGGGGGAGGTGGCGTTGATTTTTTGTGGGAAGTGGCGGGAGCAGAGTCGGTAAGGACGCGCTTTTGGGGTTTTTTGGAGACTGGAGGCTGGGAGGAGGGGAGAGGGACGGGGAGGAGAGGGAGGTGGCGGGTGGCAGATCCCTGTGGCGTAGTGGAGGCACCGGGAGAAGCAGCTGGTTCAGTGGTGGCGATGGTGGCTCGGCGCAACGTGATGCGTGCGGGAGATGCAGAAGACGACGCGACGGGGTCGGTGAGAGAGGGGAAGCCAACCACCTGAGGGGCGGCAGCAGAGGCGGCAACAGAGGCGTACGTGAGGGCGGGGGTAGTAGTGGGAGTTGTTGAGGGTGTGGAGGCTGGAGGAAGGGTGTAGAGGTGTGGGTATACAGCAGGGGAGGAGATAGGGGGGTGGGTAAGTGGAGGAAGGGAAGGGGAGGTGGAAGGAGGGAGGCCAGAGGCGGCACTGCAGGAAGTGACTGTGGGAGAGGGGGAGGGGGAGGTGTAGATGACGGTGGAGGTGGGAGTACTCATTGCAGACGAACGGCGACGGACAGACGGACGTGCAGCAGGCGGCGTCGGCGTCGGCGATGGGCAGCGGCGAACAGCAGGCGGCGTCGGCTGCGTCGGCGGCGGCGAACAGACGGACGAACAGCAGGCGGCGACGGCGATGGACAGCCAGCAGGCGGACGGACGGACGAGCGAGCGAGCGAGCGAACGAACAGCGACAGCAGCGGGCAGACAGACAGACAGACAGACAGACAGACACAATCTTCGAAGACGGAGATTCCACCCTGAGAGTAGCCCAGGCTTTGCAATCTGACGCTTTCGAAGGAGGGGATCCAACCCTCTAGATCAGCGAAAGTGAGAAACAGAAGCTTAAATAACGGTGAAATTGCTAAAGTAATACAGGCACACAATCTTTAGTAATTACTAAAATTACATCATGCACTGGAGAATAATGAAACAATTATGCCAAAAGGCGTCGTCAGTAATTAAAATATCATCTCCATTTGTACAACATGTGTAATGGGCACAGGATCAAAGCGAACAGTTTAACAATGTTACTTCGCCTATGAACTGTTGAGACACGAGTGTGAAGGCACTAAGGTAGATTGTTTCGCCGAGAGAGGGCACTTGCATGTGCCAGACTCGCGCATATTACAATCCATAAATACATACATAAGCGCATCAAAATTATTAAAGGTTGTGTTAATTCAAACTTTGTCTTAATAAATAAAGCGTATCACGCCAATTAAAGACATTTATGTAAACTAGAAATATAGAACCAAATTTACCTGTGTCCTAGTGTCAAACGGATAAAGCTTGCGCTTGGAACATCTAACGAGAGAGGGTACTACTGTAATGCGCGAGAGTCTCGCGTAACGTAGGCAGTGAAATACATACTAGCGAAACAACCAAAATGTTATAACTGCAACTGTTTTTGGCTGCCATCCTTTATTGTGAAGAATTTTAACAGTTGCTGCTGCAGCCATGTTTAAAATCTTGTCATATAAAGATAATTATTGGTTTTAGGATTTCGGATAAGATTTGCAAGATGTAAGACTTCCGTCATGGACACACTTCATTTTGAAAAGAGCAATTTTAACTCCTCGGATCGGAGGTTTAATAACGAGAGAATTTCTCGGAAAAAATCAGAAAATGTTGTCCAAGAATCAATAAATAATAGACATAAAGATTTAAGTTGATTGCTTCATTAGTTTTTCGAAAAAATCGCTTATAGACTAACTGAGGAGAAAGGACCCTTAATTCTCCTGCCGCTGAGGAACTAAAGGGAGAAAATTAACATTTCTTGAAATTCTGGCCATTAACAAGCACCAATCAAAGATTACTGACCTGATAATTGACGACCAAACACAATTCCATTACTCACCCTTATTAAACCAGCAGCCAGTAATTACTCTCCTCAGCGTTGACTAATAAGCTTGTTATAACTGTTCCACGCCCATATTCCATAGATGCCTTTCTTACCCTCCCTTTATTCCGTCTGCCCGTGCCATTACTCACTTGTAGAACATTCGTGCTTTATATACTCATATCGTGTTAATATTTGAATGTATTGTAATTTAAGATTTATTTGTTCAGTGTCTCTTTAAGTATTACAACATGCTTATGTTTTGTATCGATGTAGTCATAAAATGTCAAATATCACTGTACAGCGTTCTTCGTACAACTATGAATTCTTGGGGTGCAGTATCTGTTCAACATTAAGTTATCTGACGATGCCCTAAGAAGCTGAAAGCCCGTTCACAACGAACTAATAAATATTATTGTGCAACATTAATACGTTGTATTCAAATTATTAATAAGAAACTACAATCGTTTAGTGGTGGAAAGGCAAAGGAGATGTTGGAATAACTATAAGACTGTATAAATATATTGCGAAAGAATTTGCTCATCTTCTAGCAACAGTTTATCTTAGATCGCTGGAGCCACGAAGGCTGCCAAGCGACTGGAAAAATGTGCAGGTTATTCCGGTTTTCAAGAATGACCGTAGGCTAGATGCACACAATTATAGATCTATATCGTTGACGGCCAACTGTTCCACAATTATGGAATATGATACACGCTCAAGAATTATGACGGTTTTGGAGAACGAGAATTTCCTTTATAAATATCCACATGAACTCCACAAACAGAGATCTTGCAAAACTCAGCTCGCTCCGTTCTTCGTTGAGATTCATAGCGCAGTAGACAAAGGCGCTCACGTTGACGCCGTGTTCCTTTACTTCACGAAGGCATTTGGCACCTTCCCGCATTGGTGGTTTGTGAAAAAAATACGACCTTTTTAACTATCGGGGCAGATCTGCACCAGGATTAGAGACTTACTTGCAGATAGAACTCAACACGTTTCTCCTAACGGAACAGAATTGACAGATGCAATGATTATTACCGAAGTACTACAAGGAAGTGTGGTGGTATCTTTAGTGCTTACAGTGTACGTAAATGATCCAGTAAAAAACGTCGGCAGCTATGCAAGACTTTTCGCAGATGATGCGGTTGTCTGTAGGAAAATGTCAACGCCAGAAGACAATATCCATTTGCAGAATGACCTCCAGAGGGGTGACGAATGTTGCAGGCTCTGGCAGTTGACCCAGAACGTGAGGAAATGTAACATATTGTACATACACAGGAAAAGATGTCCATTGCTGAATAACTACACTGCTGATGCCAAACTACTGTAACCAGTGTGTAGCGTAAAATATCTAGGAATAACTATCCAGAGCGACCTCAAGTGGAATCATATAAAACAAATAATAAAAAAAAAAACCATAAGCCAGACTGAGATTCACAGGAAGAATCATAAAGAAATGTAACTCGTCCACGAACCAGGTTGCTTACAAGGCGCTTGTTCGACCGATTTCTAAGTATTGTCCCCCAATATCTGATCCTTATCAGGTCGGTCTGATAGAACAGCTGGTGAACATCCAACGAAGATCGGGGCCGTTCAGTGGGCGCGAAACCATTACAGAGATCCTCAACAGACTCCACTGGCAGACGTTACAAGAGAAGCGTTGTGCATCACCGTCAGGTTTGCTATTGAAATTTCGAGAGAGCATTTCTCGGGAACAGTCGAACAACGTATTACTGCCTCTTACATGTTGTAGTTGTTGTGGCCTTCAGTCCTAAGACTGGTTTGATGCAGCTCTCCATGCTACTCTATCCTGTGCAAGCTTCTTCATCTACCAGTACCTACTACAACCTATATCCTTTTGAATCTGCTTAGTGTATTCATCTCTTGGTCTCCCTCTACGATTTTTACCCTCCACGCTGCCCTCCAATACTAAATTGGTGATCCCTTGATGCCTCAGAATATGTCCAACCAACCGATCCCTTCTTCTAGTCAAGTTGTGCCACAAACTTCTCCCCAATCCTATTCAATACCTCCTCATTAGTTATGTGGAATACCCATCTAATCTTCAGCCTCCTACATACAACTTCTGAGCTCATCAGTCCCCTAGAACTTAGAACTACTTAAACCTAATTAACTTAAGGACGTCAACACATCCATGCCCGAGGCAGAATTTGAACCTGCGGACGTAGCGGTCGCGCGGTTCCAGACTGTAGCGCCTAGAACCGCTCGGCCACTCCGGCCAGCAAATTCGAGGAATTTGTTATATTACAGTTAAGTAAAAACAGTAACACACATTTAAAATACTCGCTTTTAGAACGTGAGGACAAAGAATAAATTTTATTCATCTATCTGTAGATTTCAGTTCATAGCGGAGTGTGAGATATTTGAAAGTGGACACCTGTATTAAGTGTGTGTAACAAGTAACGCCATTTGTTAGATGCGTAAAGAAATATTTGCACAAATGTTGTCATTTTCCTATATGAAGAAATGTTTAAATGTTGATGTTATTATTTTCGTGATTAGTTCATTCAAAAGATTAATAGTGTAGAAAGCATTAAATATGTAGAGATAGAAAATGCAGTATGTATAACGAATTAACATATCTGTACGGGAACTGCATCCACTACACAGGGAGTACAGTAACTGTCTGTGGTACTTGATTGTAGTGTAGCGTGCTCGAACTACAGCAGCAGCGTGCGACTATGATGATAAAGGAAATCAAAAGCGAAATTTATCTGGAACATGGTGATGTAAGGGAATATTAGAAGAAGAGAAAGGCCGTTATGCATTGCCATAAAATGAACGCGGACATGAAGGTTACCTGTCTTTCCTTCGTAGAGTACTGTTTCTCAACAAACAAGAATCTTTTTTACTATCAATTTAGGCACCACCGTTCATTAAAGGCCGCGCGGAGTAGCCGTGTGGTCTAGGGCGTTTTGTCACGTTTCGCGCGGCTCCCCCCGTCGGAGGTTCGAGTCCTCCCTCGGGCATGGGTTCTGTGTTGTGATTAGGGTAAGCTAGTTTAAGTTAGATTAAGTAGTGCGTCAGCCTAGGGACCGATGACCGAAGCAGTTTCCAATTTCCGTTCATTAAAATCAGTGAAATTGATCCGTGTATTACATCACTATTTTTCTAACCCACTTTCATAAAACATTTGACATTCACTCAAATAGAACGTACTGTTTTGGCATTTCAGTAAGCAAATATAATCAAAAAGAGCACGGTATTTCTTTCACAAATAATTATCCTGTTTGATAGCATATCGACCACCTGCTTAATAGTTTGTCTCTCCGACTTTGGAACGAAATATATCACTGACTCTGCGTATCACAGATCCGACAGTTTGTTGGTAGGTTTGTGGAGGTATGTGTATGAAACGTCCCCTTTGAAAAATTTATGAATTACCGTGCTGGTAAACCTTTTACGTTATTTGATTTTCAAACAGCTGAGCAGAACTGATAGTACTCGCACATTTCTCTCTTTGCTTATTCTGATCAACACTAAACTGACACACAATATTTCTTAGCGAAACGCAATCTGGCTTTCAATAATCCCTACAAAAGAATGGCCCTTACAAACAATAACCTATACCTTTCATGAATCACTTACCTCACATAAATCTTCGTTACTCGAACTACTGCAATACAGCAAGCGCCAATACTGCCAGCTAAATAAAAGATTCTAACTACTGAAGGCATTAACTACTGATAGGCATAGTTAGCAAATGAAAGATTTTGATAGAGAACAAACAATGTATTTACCTTAATAACATTCAAAAGTCATCATTTATATATGAGTTCATGATATACAGTATTACAAATTTACTCTTTCTGATGGACACACGTCCAGATCGTCCGCTTTCAAAATTTTGCCATTTTTTTCCCAACATCCACCACTGCTGGCGGCTCACCTCCAACTGCCCAACACTACAATAGCGAATATTCAAACAATGCAAACCAGCCTCAGACTGCACACTGCACAGTCAGTGATTTTCATACAGAGCGTTACGTGGCGTTACCATCATAAAAACCTAAACAGCCTACCTACATGTGGCATTAGGTATCCATGCACAGATCTTTTAATTCGTGCAGATAACGGGCTGCTGATTTGCGTACGCATTGATGGCACCCGACAGCGACCCAGAAGGGTTTCATAGGGTTTACGTCAGGCAAACCTGATCGCCGAGATATCAACGTGAGTTCACGATGACGCTCCTCAAACTACTATGCCACGGTTTTAGGTCCGAGACACGAACAATTATACGGCTGAAAGATGACATCGCTGTCGAGGAAGACATCAAACATGACGGGAGGCAGGTGGTTCAGAGCCGTCAGCGTATCTTCGATTACTATTACAAGTCCTATGCTAGCGCAGAAGAATGTCTCCCATAGCATATTATTACTTCCACTAGCCTACGTCCGGGGCACGCTGTACGTTTCGAGGGCCGTTCATCTCAATGAAGGCGTTTGTGGAGACGACCATCGACCTAGTGCAGCAGAAATGTGATTCACCCGAAGAGCCGAAACGTTTCCATTGATCGACGGTCGAATCCCGATGGTTCTGCGTCTACTGCAATGGTAACTGACGGTGTCGTTGGGTTAACATGTGAACACGTAGTGGTGGTCTGCTGCGAAACTCCGTACGATGAACGGTGTGCTCCGAAACACCTGTTCGTGAACCAGTATTGTGCACTTTCGACAGATATGCCACAGATCACCATTTATCCTACTTTACAGCGCAAACAAACCTTCGAGCCCAGCATTCTGTAAAGGGTCGTGGACGTCTGGCCATTTAGCACCTAGTGGTTGTTTCACTATTGTTACTGTTTTCCGTAGATGCTCACAATAATAGCACGTGAATATTCGACCAGCTTCGCCGTTTTTGAGATACTCGTTTACAGACTTTGCGTAATAATAATCTGTCCTTTGTCAAAGACGCTTATTTGAATGGATTTCCCAATTTGCAGCTCTTATCTTCGCTAGGTTGAGCCCCCGACCGTGTCTGCTCCGCTTACATACTTTCGTTACCGCATCACTTGCCCGCAACGCCACCAGGCGGCATCCAGCGTCGTGGTGGACAGCGGTTGTTGTTGTTGGTTGGGGGTTGGGTTGTTTTAGGGAAGGCAACCAGAGAGCGAGGTCATCGGTCTCATCGGATTAGGGAAGTACGGGGAAGGAAGTCGGCCGTGCCCTTTCAAAGGAACCATCCCGGAATTTGCCTGGAGCGATGTAGGAAAATCACGGAAAACCTAAATCAGGATGGCCGGACGCGGGATTGAACCGTCGTCCTCCCGAATGCGAGTCGAGTGTGCTAGCCACTGCGCCACCTCGGTCGGTGGACAGTGGTCATAATGTTTTGGCTCATTAGTGAATGTGTGACAGTGTGAGTGGTTATTACGTGTATTATGACTGTAAGTTACTTTCTAATCCAAAGCAACATAAGCAGTATCGTTTGTAGACTTCGGCCAATACTCCAAACCTGTCGAAGTGTTATTTATTACTGATTTCAGTTAGAGCACGGTCACATTTTTGCATAAATCGTTACTACGAAATTGCAAAATCCTGAAAGTCGCGCTATAAGTTGAAGCTAATGCAAAGGCTCACCGACGATCTTTCTTCACGGAGATGTAGGTGGAGTCAATATGTTATTCCCCTAGGGCGCTAACGACGAAGGTCCGCTGAGAACTTGCTTGGCACTGAGTACGGCCAGCCTGAACACATCGTTTCCATATTCACATCACAGTCGTGAGACTGCGGCTGCTGTGAGCAGCGATATCGCGGAACGACGAGTCACATTGTTTCGACATGCCACGACTCTGCCGTTATCGAATTCCGATATGTGCTAGTAGAGGTTTCTTTTTCTTATAGGGGGCATAGTACCCACTTCTCGCAAAAGACCAAGACTGAAGTGCGGCTTCTGAATTAGAAAACGGTTCCTAATCTTTGCCTGTAAAAAGGATGTAGATGGCGTTTCTGTTACCTATTTCGAGCTCTTGTGCTGATATGCTTATAGGAGTGAGGTGATGCAGTGATTTAACATTCTGGACTCACGCACGAGAGGATGACGGTTCAAATCCACGTCCAGCCCTCCTAAATAAAGTCTTCCATGATTTCTTTAAATTGCTCGAGATAAACGTAGGAAGGGTTAGTTTGAGAGGACGCGGTCGGTTTTCTTCCCCATCACCGAGACATTCCGAGCCTGTGCTCCGTCACTAATGACGTCGATGTTGACGGGACGCTAAATCCTAATTTTCTTGCCTTTTTTTTTTTTTTTAATGGAGTGGTTATATAATCTACAAATTCAAATAACTAGTACGCTTATTGTAACTATGAAAGTCGTAAGTGAGGCGTGCGACCATGTTTAATAATTGTTGTCATGATTTTAAAAAAGCCAATATATCGCAAAAGTAGTCACAAGATGCTAACGGAACTCTTTTGTTTTCATAACGCGCTTGGGGTGTGGCCTATCATCGGATGACCTACTAAATTAATAACATATTTTTACAGTACAGATGTGAATACATGCGGAAACGTACACTCCTGGAAATGGAAAAAAGAACACATTGACACCGGTGTGTCAGACCCACCATACTTGCTCCGGACACTGCGAGAGGGCTGTACAAGCAATGATCACACGCACGGCACAGCGGACACACCAGGAACCGCGGTGTTGGCCGTCGAATGGCGCTAGCTGCGCAGCATTTGTGCACCGCCACCGTCAGTGTCAGCCAGTTTGCCGTGGCATACGGAGCTCCATCGCAGTCTTTAACACTGGTAGCATGCCGCGACAGCGTGGACGTGAACCGTATATGCAGTTGACGGACTTTGAGCGAGGGCGTATAGTGGGCATGCGGGAGGCCGGGTGGACGTACCGCCGAATTGCTCAACACGTGGGGCGTGAGGTCTCCACAGTACATCGATGTTGTCGCCAGTGGTCGGCGGAAGGTGCACGTGCCCGTCGACCTGGAACCGGACCGCAGCGACGCACGGATGCACGCCAAGACCGTAGGATCCTACGCAGTGCCATAGGGGACCGCACCGCCACTTCCCAGCAAATTAGGGACACTGTTGCTCCTGGGGTATCGGCGAGGACCATTCGCAACCGTCTCCATGAAGCTGGGCTACGGTCCCGCACACCGTTAGGCCGTCTTCCGCTCACGCCCCAACATCGTGCAGCCCGCCTCCAGTGGTGTCGCGACAGGCGTGAATGGAGGGACGAATGGAGACGTGTCGTCTTCAGCGATGAGAGTCGCTTCTGCCTTGGTGCCAATGATGGTCGTATGCGTGTTTGGCACCGTGCAGGTGAGCGCCACAATCAGGACTGCATACGACCGAGGCACACACGGCCAACACCCGGTATCATGGTGTGGGGAGCGGTCTCCTACACTGGCCGTACACCACTGGTGACCGTCGAGGGGACACTGAATAGTGCACGGTACATCCAAACCGTCATCGAACCCATCGTTCTGCCATTCCTAGACCGGCAAGGGAACTTGCTGTTCCAACAGGGCAATGCACGTCCGCATGTATCCCGTGCCACCCAACGTGCTCTAGAAGGTGTAAGTCAACTACCCTGGCCAGCAAGATCTCCGGATCTGTCCCCCATTGAGCATGTTTGGGACTGGATGAAGCGTCGTCCCACGCGGTCTGCACGTCCAGCACAAACGCTGGTCCAACTGAGGCGCCAGGTGGAAATGGCATGGCAAGCCGTTCCACAGGACTACATCCAGCATCTCTACGATCGTCTCCATGGGAGAATAGCAGCCTGCATTGCTGCGAAAGGTGGATATACACTGTACTAGTGCCGACATTGTGCATGCTCTGTTGCCTGTGTCTATGTGCCTGTGGTTCTGTCAGTGTGATCATGTGATGTATCTGACCCCAGGAATGTGTCAATAAAGTTTCCCCTTCCTGGGACAATGAATTCACGGTGTTCTTATTTCAATTTCCAGGAGTGTATTTATACCGGCACAACGGTTTGAAATAAAAATTCGTATTTTCTGTATTAATGCAAAAAAATGGTTCAAATGGCTCTGAGCACTATGGGACTTAACTCCTAAGGTCATCAGTCCCTAAGAACTTAGAACTACTTAAACCTAACCAACCTAAGGACATCACACACATCCATGCCCGAGGCAGCATTCTAATCTGCGACCGTAGCGGTCGCGCGGTTCTAGACTGTGTATTAATACATACCATAATGTGAAATGGCTATAACGCTATGACAAAGAGGTCTTCCGAGTTATGAGGCATGAATTTAATATATCTATGTAAGGACAGAAATACTGATTTCATTTGACAGCTAGCATATGAATGAATACAGGATAAGCAAACTCCATTACGCTAAACGGCATGTGAGTGGTTACATTCTAGCCAGCCAGTGAATAATAGTAAGCCTTTACTTCTTAGTAAAGTTTATTTTAAAGAAGAACTGATACTTACACAAATTTAAAGTTGTGTGCGTTTTATGTCAACATATAGGCGAAGTAAAACATGTTTAAGACTTATGGTAGAAGATAAAAATTAAAGTAAAGGAATAAATTATGTAATTAAGATTCTTTGCATAGGTTTTATCTTTTTATTTTTACATTTATCGTTCACCATATGTCTTAAATATGTTTTAATTTGCCTATATATTGATATGAAACACTCACAAGTTTAAAATTATATCGATATCCTTTCTTTTGGAAAATAAATTTTAATAAAAGCTGATGTCTAACTATCATGTACGGGCGGGCTGCAGCGCCACCACTAAAACACCATCTAGAGTAAACGAATTTTGTTATGTGGTGTTGAGAGCTACCGTATTCATTCCTCTTCTAGCTGTCCACATATCAAATCACTAAGTCTGCCGTTTCGTGAATACAGTAACTTCATGTCTTATAGGCCGAAAGTCTTCTTCGTCACAGCATTGTTCTCATTTTGCGCAGTGTTATGCATTTCTGTTAATAATAATAATAATAATAACAATAACAATACAACGCAATACAGCTACATCCAAAAGTATATATACAACCAGAGAAATCTGTGATTATTGATACATGTTCAATTACCCGAAAGTTCCTAAATGCAATGTAACATATACCGTACAGTTAAAAGGAAGTCACGCTTGATCAAGGTCCGCGTCACTTTCCATTTTTAATTAGACATAACGTCTGAGAAAGGAAAGATATAATATAACGATAATAATAATTTTGGTTTCAAACCGTTGTGACTGTGTAAATACGTTTCTGCATCTGTTATTAATAGCTTGTAAATTCAGGAAAGTGAGAGGGTAAAAATTCTATAGGGAGACAAAGGTCGAATACAGTGTTGTGGTTCAAATGGATGTAGTTTCCAGAAGTTTTGCAGAAATGAAGAAATACAGAGGACTTATATCCTGAACCAGTCAGTAGTTTCCCGAGGTTTTAACAGCAATAATTTTTAGACTATTCGTAATGAGCTGTTAAAAGTAACAGGCATCAAATCCAACATCAAATATAGTTACCTCATCCCTGACTACAGGGGATCAGTAAAAATCATTAGCGAAATTCTCAAAATATCAAAGCAAGCAGTTTCAAGTCATATTCGGAACATACGTTTGATGTTCTAGTCACTGCACTGCTGGATTACATTAAGATAAGGAAACTGATACAAAACACTGTCTAGTCACATTAATGTGACCATCTGTTACACCACCTTCTACCGCGCGAGATGAGCAAGAAGAGAAGCAGTGGTTTTCTGGAAGGTACCGCCAGGGTTGCGGAGCCAAGCCGACCCTGTGGTGCGCTAGATGTCTCCGTTCAGGAACCATGGCGCGAACAGCCCCATCGAGGAGGTCCTACAGATTCTCGATTGGGTGTAAATCTAGGGAGTTTGGCGGCCAGAGGAGTACGGTAAACTCATCCTGGTGCCCTCCACGCACATTCACTACGAGCAGTGTGATACGTTGCACCGTCCTGCTGGTAGAGGCCATCGTGTCGAGGAAAACCGAACTATATGTAGGGTTGGACATGGTCCACAAGGATAGTTGCATACTTGTATTCATCCACTGTGACTTCCAAAATGACGAGATCGTCCAGGAAATGCCATGAAAACATTCTCCAGACCGTAAAGCTTCTTTCTGGTTGCAGGGTGTTTGCTTTCAGATGTTTCACGCCGTAAACGCCAACTGGGTCATAAAACTTGATACATCTGAGAAGGCCAGTTGCGATATTGGCATTAAAATTCCAGCCTTCGTCGCCGATGAACAGCAGTCAGCATGGGTGCATGAACGAGGAGCCCTCTGCGGAAATCCATACGCAGCAACATTCACCGAATGGTCGTTGAGGCGATCCTTTTGGTGTACTTTTGGTTTATCTGGGCGGTCAGTTGCCCAGTAGATGCACATCTTTTCGCCGGTACACTTCTCCGCAGCCGCCGTTCAAGCCTATCATCTATGAACCTTGGTGTACCACAGTTACCTTGGCACCTGTTTCGGATAGCGCCATTTGCCCATGCACGATAAATTCAACCACGGAGAACGGTTCACAGGCTTAGTCGTTTCGTAAGTGTTCCAGCCTTGGCCTGAAATCCAAAGATCGTGACCTTTTGGGCATCTGTTTCCGTACTATGACAACGGCTCACTATTTCCGCGTCCCCCTGACCCGCTTCACATACGTTCTATTGCTAGTGGTGCCACCTGTCGTCTGTGAGAGGTTGTGGCACGTTGACGTCGAACATGACGTTGATACTTTAATACGACTGGACCATGTATCTTCAGCGTGGCCGGACAAAGTCTGAAAATCTTGTAAGAGTGTGACAGAAGAGGTTATACTGAGAGTTATTTGTTAAGATTAAATTGGCTGCGTTTCGCCTTTTCCGAGTTATTTAGTATTGAAGTTCGCCTGTCAGGCCATTGTGCGAGCAAACTGAAGCGGCGCGCGAGAGATAGTGTCCCCAAATGTGTGCTTCGTTAGGTTTCCTAAAACTGAACAAGAGAGCCTTACAAAAATTGGACATGGGATCGTAGCAAGTATCGATCTCGAGGCAGAGGCTGAGCAGTCTCGTCCTCTATCATTTACCCTATGAAAAGAACTAGCACAAATTGTGTTTGGCAGCCTGCTTGAATTTCGCACGCTGTGACTTGACTGGCAGAATTCGATGCTAAATAACTCGGACATGGCACGACGTCTCGGATTTTTTCTTAACAATTGTTTCTCAGCCAATTTGCGCTGCAATAGCGTTACAAGCTTTCCCATCGTTTCTGGCCACCCTGTATATTGACAATAAAGACATCAAACGAAAATCTGTTGTATTTTACTGAAATAAACTTAATTTTAGAAAATACTGTGCTTCAAATGAATTTCTACTGTAAAAAATTTGAAATAAACTGCCACTTTTTACTATTTCAAAATATTCATATACTTCAAGAATACAGTAGATGGCTGGCAATGGAATCGGAACCGAGACTAGAGGGCTAGTCGTACTGGGGAGAGTGACAATAACTAGACGCAAAGGTCGGACTAGTTTGAATGTCCTGCCAGGTCCGAGGCCGGAGACTGCAGAAAGCCACTTGGCACACCTCCATTACCGGCTATCGCGGCTTTCTTTGATGTGGGCAGACACTGGTTTGGTATCTACTGGCACCCCAGTCGCACCAGTTGGCGCAAGTAAACAAGTATCTCCGCAATCTATAGCATTTTGACAAGCCTGCTGGTAAATTCACGGACGTGCCTTAACTGAACTGAGTATAGCATAGCATCCTTCAGTACTTCGTAAATTTAAATCAACTTTTCATATTCTTTATTCAAGTAATTTATTGCATAATTTAGTATAAATCTGATGCCAACATCTACCGTTTCCTCCAATAGCCCAACTTGCTTCCTCTTTTTCAAAAAGAGTGAAACACAACATAGCATATGAAGAAGCGCAGACACGTTTAGCAAACGTTTGTGGTCGTATCTCATATTGTATAATGAAAGGTTTCTGTTGGATTCCTTTCATGTTAATTTCTTAAAGCTGTTGTCATTTACGGCATAAATTCCTCTTCTAAATTAACTGTGGCGTTTCTGACTCTATCTGGGAGGAGACTGAGCAGTGGAACATGTTACTTTTACACATAAACAAGAACAATCTGTCACACTACTACACTTTAAAACACAGTTTATATGTAATTCATGTCACACAGTCTCATATGGAACCTACATCCGCTTTCTTTTATACAGTGTATATGATAACATACTGTCATCCCCCTTCCCTTCTGTGTGAAAGGATGAATGAGCAAATGTATTTCTAGTTGCATGCTTGATGCTAGCAGACAAGCCTTTCTGCTAGAGCACAGCAGGACCAACGTTGGAACAGGTAGCTATGCTTCCTAAAAGCAAAGAGGTTTCTATTCTTGGTATGGTCCTGTCCATCCCTTGTCATGTTGGTTTAGGAAGCTGCCTCTCTGGTCACTTCCGATTATATCTGTGAGGCACCGTCGGTAGAAGATGACTATTACAAGATTATAATTAATGTTAGTCTGGTTGGCAATTTGGTAAACTAGACTGGATACCTGGTGAAACAGTTGCTCAGTAATGCAAGGCTAACTTCCCCAGATAGCTCACAGCTTTTAACCCGCTTTTACTATCTTGAATATCAGCACCGCTTTCAGAACAACTTAATGCATCAACATTACAATAATGTTTTTAAATATAGGACCAACTATTATTATTAATCAAAGAATCATTGCCTCGTATACATACCACAACTAATAAGGCAGTTACAGTGCCACTGATAAGGGCAAAGGCAATTTGTAACAGGGCACTGCCGACAAGAAGTGTTCCGACTGTTGCCGACTTTTAACCGTTAGTATTTGGGGACAGGCAACAAATTTATCTCGCCCTTACATTATAACTAGTCTATCGTGGTCTCATATTTATGTAGGTTACCAATTAATAATTAGATCGGAACATAGTGGCCTGAGATGCAGCCCCACCATGTCTATTTTGGCTATCGGGCAGAAGATTTAAAGACCGCTGTTGAGTTTGGTCAAACACTACTAAAAAAAATATGAGACAATTCGAACTCCCCTCAGAATTAGACCATTTAGTGCAGATTTGCATGGAAGAAATATTGTACAGAATTAATACACCAGCAAAAAAATTGAGCTTTGGATTGAAAGAACTAAGAGAATTTACGAAAGAAAATCCTATGAAGATTCTGCTCACGGGAGCTCTTATCACTGTGTTTGCAACATCTTAAAAATTACTACAAAATTGCTAACATTATTCTGGAGAAAAGAAACTAAAGAAAAACGTCCTTGTGATGAACTCTACATCCTCACTTCCAATCCATTTGTTTTTGACAGACCACGACATATTTCAACCTCAACGAAAGCATCATAATGCAAAGCCATATTCTTGTTTAGTTGTCAAAACTTCTTCCCTTTTACACACTTTACTCATAAAAGGAGTTGTATGTTTAAAAGATCCAGCAAAGACACTATAAACGAAATAGCGTCTCCTACATCTTTTAAGGCGATTTAAGGAAAATGTCATGCTCTTCAAACTTCAAAAATTAACTGTGAGTAATTTTAAGAGTGTTGCTGTATACATGAATAATTCTAAGTTTCATCAAAAAAAGATGAAGAAAAGCTCCTTGTATTTGAGAGAATAGCACAATGAAATATTTTTGAACCCACTGTGAATATATTCTCCCGAGAATCGAGAATCAGGAAAAAAAAGGAAGCACAGTGTTTTCTGTATATAATAAAGAAGAGACGGTTACATTTGCCGGATCACACATATTTACTAATTTTATCACAGTCAACGGGGTATGACGGCAGTAGAAAAAGGCGAAGAGCCAAAACAATATAGTTAGGCGACATCTGATATGACACGGAAATGCTCAGCAAGAAAACCAAATTGATGATCGAGACGCAAGACAGTTAGCAGTTAAACGGAGACCAAAAAATGCAAAAATAATGTGTAGTGTAGCAAAATTAACCACAAGTTTCGGTTTTCACTTGAGCTAAATTTCTTTTAAATGCATTTTTCATCCTGTCATATAAACACTATGTCGTTTTAATGATATTAATGTGTATTTATTTAATATGTGAAATGAACGCGTAAGATAGATAGTAGGTAGGATTTGAGGAGGGGGTGGTAAGGGGAGAACAAATATAAGGAAAGTTGGTGAGCAATTAAAGTAAAATACAGAAAGGGAGAGTGGGCTGGTAAGGAGATGAAGGAAGGGGAGGATACGAGAGAGAGAAAAAGAGAGAGAAAGAGATAGAGGCAGATAGAGAGAGAGAGAGAGAGAGAGAGAGAGGGAGAGAGAGAGGGTGGGAGGGGAGGGACAGAGAGAGAGAAATATTAAGTGATTTTATAATTTTTTTATCTCATGATTTTGTGTATAGTTTCCATTATTTATCTAGGCAGAAAGTTGCTGTCTAATGCGTGTTGGTGAAATGTCTTTAGGCCGATCACAAGCAGAAACGGAAATTTCCTTCGCCCACTAATAGCACCCTGGGCGTTTACTGCCGGGATATACGCAAGTTTATTTCCAACTGTTCCTATACAGAGTGAAGCAAAACCCCATCGCAAACTTTCAGAGGCGGTAGTATAGACCAAAGAAGAAAAAAGCGTCTAGCAACCATGGGCCCTAAACGAACACTTTCTCATCTTCGCTACTGTGAGACACATCTCTTCTACTGAAAGCTCTCTGCTTTCCTTTTTTTGCGTGGTGTTATTGTGGACTAAAACAAGAAAAAATGTCCAGTAAACATGGGCAATGTGCTTATCCTATGAGCTATGAGCACTTGTTCGTCTACGCCACTGTGAAACACATCTGTTCTATTGAACAAGTGCCCATAGGACCCATATTTACTGGACTATTTTCCTTGACTTATCCTATACTATTTCTTCCCACTATATGCAATCCAAGAGCTTGCAGCAGAAGAGATGTAACAGTGATGACGAACACGGTCCCTAGCTCATAACATATTTATTTTGAAGCCTGCGTTTACTAATCTTTTTCTTCTGAAATTTTGTCGGTGGAGTTGTGATTTGCCCTTTATAATACCCTGACCGTTATATGGAAGCCACTTGCCCATAAGCCTGCCATACAGATTCTGAACACAACCCGCTTTGGGCAAAGTCCAGATCCATCTCATTCCTCGCTAACAACCAAGAGGACGATTCTACGACGCGGCCAAGAATTAAAGTTACAATAATTAGAGAGTGTCCCTCTTACAGCAGAAACACGAATGTTCTGCGTGTCCTTGTTACGTTACAATAACATGTCAAATATCTTTAAGTCTTTACATATTTTTTCACTGGTTTCATAGTATTACACAGATTTATCATACTTTCTAAGGCCTGGTAACTGTAGTCATCAGCTGCGTAAGCAGCTGGATGAAAGGCTATTTTATTTCTATTGTACAAGAAAACATCCTTTTATTCGATAAATCTATTGCGAGTCTACAGCACCACAAACTGTAGATAAAAATAACCCTAGATATGATGCTTCAAATGGCTCTAAGCACTATGGGACTTAACTTCTAAGGTCATCAATCCCCTAGAACTTAGAACTACTTAAACCTAACTAACCTGAGGACATCACATACATCCACGCCCGAGGCAGTATTCGAACCTGCGACCGTAGCGGTCGCGCGGCTCCAGACTGTAGCGCCTAGAACAGCTCGGCCACTCCGGCCAGCTAGATATGATGAATCCAGTGTATGTTCTAAGGGCAAAATGATATTTTTTATATGAAATACAACTTAACAATTTTCGGATCCTTTTTTTTCCTTTTCTTGTAATACGAAACATGGCTTCTTGCAAAATTGCGTGAGTCCAGCTCTACGGGACGTACCACATACACTTTGATGATTGAGTTTTCGAGCATCCGAATGCGTGACGGAAATGACCGTATCTTTTGATTGCAAGATTAAACGTCTTACATCGCCAAGAGACCGTAGACCTTAATATGTCAAATAAATTTCAGCATGATATGCACAGCGTTTCATGAGAAAAAAGTGTGCTTTATAGATGAACATACAGACTGACAAAAAAATGAAAACTTTGTTTTCTTGTTATGCAGTTGCATATTAACAGTTGTCTGATTATTTAGGCAATTGTTCTGTAAAATCTTGCTTCATGCCATGTTTCATAATTCTACGTCAGTGGAAGTACGCCATAGGTTTTGATGAACAAGTTTTCGAGTTTCAAAATATGTGACATTGGCCGTATATTTTGATTAATTTAATTTAGAAGTTTAGATCTTTAACTCCGTCTAGGGCCCATAGACCTCAGTAAGTGATATAAATTTTGATACTCGTATCTGTTCCTGAGAAAAAGGGTTCTTAACAATCGGACAGATAGACAACGAAATGCCCTACAAGACTTCCGTTTGTTAGCGACTGAAGAACGGAACCCTAATAATCGTAAAATAAAATCTAAAGACAATGTATGATAGGTTACCCCTTAGAAGACAGCTACAATGACTGTAAATTCAATCTGAATTATATTCTTAAAAAGTAGGAATGAATGAGTAATACTTCAGCACGTCACTCCGCTTCTTTGGTAATGTCTCAGCTAATCTGTTCTTTCTCAGTTGCGAAGTGAAGCTTTGTGATCGAATATGATGGATCCGAGAGCCAGAAATGATACAAAAGGCTTACTTCCGCTTCTTGGATATACACTGAAGAGGCAAAAAACTTGTACACCTGCCTAATATCGTGTAGAGTCCCCACAAGCACACAGAAGTGCCGCAAAACGACGTGGCATGGGCTCGATTAATGTCTGAAGTAGTTTTGGAGGGAATTGACACCATGAATGCTGCAGGGCTGTCCATAAATCCGTAAGAGTACGAGGGGGTGAGGATATCTTCTGAACAGCAGGTTGCAAGGCATCTTAGATATTCCCAATAATGTTCATGTCTGGCGAGTTTTTGTCCAGCGGAAGTGTCTAAGCTTAGAGGAGTGTAGAGGAGTGTAGAGCCCCTCTGTAGGGATTCACATTGTCCTGCTGGAACTCAGCAAGTCCGTTGGAATGCACAATGGACATCAATGGATGCAGTTGATCAGATAGTATGCTTACGTACGTATCAGCTGTCAGAGTCGTATCTGGACGTATCAGGCGTCCCATATCACTCCAACCGCACACGACTCACACCATTGCAGAGCCTTCACCAGCTTGAACAGTCCCCTGCTGACGTGGATTGTCCATGGAGTGATGAGATCGTCTTCGTATCCAAACACGACCATCCGCTCGATACAATTTAAAATGAGAGTCGTCCGACTACGTATCATGTTTCCAGTCACCAACAGTACAATGTCCGTGTTGACGCGCCCACTCTCGTGCAGTCATCAAGGGTACACGAGAGGGTCTTCGCATGGGAAAGCCCACATCGATGATGTTTCACTGAATCGTTCGCACGCTGGCACTTGTTGATGACCCAGCATTGAAATCTACAGCAATTTACGGAAGGGTTGCACCTCTGTCACGTTTAACCATTCTCTTCAGTCGTCGTTGGTCCCACTATTCCAGATCTTTTACCGGTCGCAGTGATGTCGGAGATTTGAGGTTTTTCCAGGTTCCTGGCATTCACGGTACACTCGTAAAATGATCGTGCAGGAAAATCTGCACTTCATCGCTACCTCGGAGATGCAGTGTCCCATCGCTCTTGCGCCGACTGTAACACCACGTTCAAATTCATTTAAATCTTGATAGCTTGCCATTGCAGCAGCAGTAACCGATCTAACAACTGCGCCAGACACTTGGCGTCTTATACAGGCGTTGCCCACAGGTTTTGGCGCTTCAGTTTATGATGGAATATCATTTCTATATAATAAGAATGGACTCAATATCGACCCCTGTGGTACACTGAAATGGTTCAAATGGGTCTGAGCACTATGGGACTTAACTCCTGAGGTCATCAGTCCCCTAGAGCTTAGAACTACTTAAACCTAACTAACCTAAGGACATCACACACATCCATGCCCGAGGCAGGATTCGAACCTGCGACCATAGCTGTCGCGCTGTTCCAGACTGTAGCGCCTAGAACCGCTCGGCCACTCCGGCCGGCACCTGTGGTGCACTCGAAGGGTGTAATCTCTATTCTGAAGAAGCTGTTTCATTAAGTGCCATCCGTAAGCGGTGCTGAGGGGTGGACGCGCAAGGCGAGACGCGTGGCCGCGGGGTGTTCCCTCTGTGGTGATCATCAGAGGCCAGCGCGACGCGTCCTGTCCGGCTGCAGGCCGGTTCCCTCTGCAGACCCCAGGCCTCGGCACCGGCTGTACCCCTCTCTCTCTCTCTCTTCCTCTGCCTCTGCAATTAGCGTCTGAAACGGGTGTCAGTGGCGAGGCGAGCCACAAAAAGGTACAGACGACCGCTCGGGGAAAAAAAGCCCACTGGCCGGGAACAAAAGCAGTAATCTGGTCTGCCGTGTTCCGTGGCCGGGAAAGAGCCGGCCAGAGTCAACAACCTGACGGCGGGCGGGCACAGGCCAGGCTAGTCCTGCCGTAAACACGTCACACCGCTTCGGTACCGCACCTGCCTGTACACTTGATCGTTACTCCTTACAACGTGTCCGCTTCCTTCCTGTTGTGACGTCCTTAGGCACACGGGAACTTTTCATAATTTATTTTCTTGTGGCGTTCGGTACCGAATTACTTACGATTCTAGCCCTAAAAATTGTCACACACTAAGGAGGTATACAGCAAATGCCAAATTGGCAAGACGTGTACGACTTGGATGGATAAGCGAAAGACTAGCATTACAGAACAACCGCACAAAACAGGTTGGCGTAACGTTACCTGCATTCAGGTCATAAAGAAAGATTACGCAGTTTGTTTGTCACTCGGAATCCGAATTTGAAGAATATCAAACAACAGAAAACCCGGGATGGAATGTAACAATATTATGAAAAGGAAAGTTGCCACTTACCATATAGCAGAGAGGCAGAGTTGTAGACAGGCACAACAAAAAGTCTGACACAAAGTTTTCTGCCAGTAAGCCACACTGTGGCTACAGTTGCCTGAGACTGCAGTAGAGTGTGTGTGAATTGCATTTGCGTTTGTGTGTGTGTGTGTGTGTGTGTGTGTGTGTGTGTGTGTATATGTGTATGTGTGTGTGTGTGTGTGTGTGTATGTGTGTGTGTATGTCGTCTATTTTTGACGAAGACCTTACGGGTCGAAAGCTTTATTTGTGGCATTCTTTTTATTGTGCCTATCTGCGACTCAGCATCTCCGCTATATGGTGAGTGGCAACTTTCCTTTTCATAAATTTGAATAATAGTTAAAACTTTGAACATAGTTGCTAACGTTCAGTGACCGTGTCAGAATTATATTAGAACAAATAAGCCCTCGGTCACAAACATTAAGTCAAAATTGACCAGGTTTCGATGCTACTTTAATTTATTAATGTCTTATATCCTATTATGTTTTAGAACAGTTAGTTTAGTTCTGAAGACGACTCTCATAGTACCGTCGGAACCTGGTCTATTTTGACTTAGTATTTGTGACCGAGGACTTTGTTCTAATATTGAATAATAGTTGTTTGTGGAAACATCGTTTTATGCTTCTCCTAATGGTGATAAACATCAGCTAGCATGTATTGGAATTCGACAGCGATAGGTTCATAGTTTATCAAGACTGCTGTTTATCCACAGTCCAGTCACATTAACCTTAGCATACTAAAATGGGAAAAATGGTACAGTGTTACTAAACCATCCTAACTTTACTAACAAAAAAATGTTCAAATGTGTGTGAAATCTTATGGGACTTAACTGCTAAGGTCATCAGTCCCTAAGCTTATACACTACTTAACCTAAATTATCCTAAGGACAAACACACACACACCCATAACCGAGGGAAGACACGAACCTCCGCCAGAACCAGCCGCACAGTCCATGCTGGCTGGCTGGCTGGCTGGCTCTGAGCACTATGGGACTTAACATCTATGGTCATCAGTCCCCTAGAACTTAGAACTACTTAAACCTAACTAATCTAAGGACATCACACAACACCCAGTCATCACGAGGCAGAGAAAATCCCTGACCCCGCCGGGAATCGAACCCGGGAACCCGGGCGTGGGAAGCGAGAACGCTACCGCACGACCACGAGCTGCGGACGCACAGTCCATGACTGCAGCGCCCAAGACCGCTCGGCTAATCCCACGCGGCGTAATTTTACTACTCCATATTTTATTCAAAGGAAACCGTAATTTACAGTTTATGGACTAGTTAATCACAAGGCACCAGTGGAGTATCACATACAAAACACGTACAAGATGTCCTGTTTTCCACACTATACTGAATAACAGACTGGTGGGAACCACGATGTTTTACCAACCGTAATCGTAAATTTGACGAGGGTTTAATTATCTGGGGTTAATGTGACCACTCCTATGTTCGACGACAACATACGATAACCACTTACAGACGGCACGTGACAGTTAGCAGTGGAAGGTATACTGTGTCGGTGTGACGCGGAAACGGAGTGGTTTATCTGACGTCAAAAAGGCCATGATCATTGGATTTAGGGCCAAAGGTGAAAGAAATTCCGAATCGCCTGAGTTTGTAAACTGCCGTGGTTAAATTATACCGTGCATGGCAAAATGGAACTATCTAAAAATGGCAGCGAGTCAAATGGGGTGCATCATAGCCCAAAGATGACAGGGGCGAACAACAGCTGCTGCGTCGTGTACGGGCGAATAAAAATGCAACTGTTGAGCAGCTGACAGCCCAGATGAATCAAGGGGCTGCCGAAAGCGTCTCCTCCATGAGTAAGTTGCTGCATATGGGCCTCCGCAGCAAGCACCTGGTTCATACATCCAGACTGACTGCTGTTCATCAGCGGCGAAGATTGGAGTTTGCACGCCACTATCGCAGCTGGACGTCCACTGAGTGGTGACAGGTGGCCTTTTTAGATGAATCACATTTTATATCCATCGGAAATATGGCGTGTCAGGCATGACAAGTGTGAAAGCAAACACCCTGTAACCAGGAGAGAGCATTATGTTATCTGAAATGTTTTAGTGGCATTTCCGGGGTGATCTTGCCATTCTGGAAGGCAAAATGGATCAACACTAGTTTGTACCTATCCATAGGAACGATGCCCACTCTTACACGCAGTTTGTTTTCCTCGGCACCGTTGCACCTACTAGCAGAACATCGTAACGTCTCATACAGTTCGCAGTGTACGTGTGTGGTCAGAAGAGGACAAGGATGCATTTACTGCGCTCCCCTCGCAATGAAACTCCCGGATTTAAACCCACTAGAATCTGTGGGACCACCTCGATCGCGGTGTTCATTTCGTGGATCGTATAGGCGAGAAACCTGGGGCAGCTGACTACGGCACTAAAATATGGATCGCTCCATATACATGGTGGTAGCTTCCAGAACCTCACTGCTTCTGTTCCTACGCGTTTCGCGCTGCAAAAGTTGGTTATTCAGGCTTCTGACAGGTGGACGCGTTAATGTGACTTGACAGTGTAGTCCCACGATATTGCTGTTCACATTGGCAGGGATCCGACAACTGTTTGATGTTTTCAGGAATGCCGTACTCAACGACATGCAAGACCTCGACTGCACTACAAGGCTAGTGCAAGACGAACAGACATATTGTCCACTCAGCTGTGCAGGGCCGAACGGCCACGTCTCGTACTCTGATTTAGGAAATGGAATTGTGTACAGCATGGCATCTATGCATATTGACAGTGTCACTTTTGGAGCACCATGGACTGTCAGCACAGTCAACATTGTTGACGTTTCCCTTGATGCGGCAGTAGAGAAAGGCGCCCCGACAGTGGTACTCCCAAAAATAGCAAACAACATTTTTACAGGCACTAAATAGTCTTTTCAGACGAATCCCGTTTCTGGGTGCACAATCATGATTGATGTATCCACGTGCGCAGGTTCCAAGGAGAATAAGCGTTACAAGATTATCATACGAGTCTAGTGCGTGGAGCGACAGTATTGTGTGCCAAGTGGTTTCTGAACATGATCAGCTCTGGCTCATGTAGACGGTAATTTGGAAAGTATTTCTGATAGGTTAATGCTGATGAGCCGTGCGGAGTGGCCGCGCGGTTAGAGGCGCCATGTCACGGATTGCTCGGCCCCTTCCGCCGGAGGTTCGAGTCCTCCTCCCTCGGGCATAGGTGTGTGTATTGTCCTTAGTGTAGTTTAAGTAGTGTGTAAGTCTAGGGACCGATGACCTCAGCAGTTTGGTCCCTTAGAGGTTCAAACACATTTCACATTTTTGTTAACACTGATGACTGTATCGTGTCTTCTAGGTCTCCATAACTTTATCCTTCAACAAGATAATTTAGAACTTCACGTTGTCCATTCTGATCTCCATGTTCTCCATGTTCTCCTGGACAGCACTTTCTATTGATCGCTCATCCGTTGAAAACATCTGGTCACATGGTGCTGAGAGATTAGCGCACCAATTGTCACCATCCACTCGATAGATGGTCTCCGGCATTATTTTAAAGCTGCATCGAATGGCGTATCCGCATCTGTCATCCAAGCACAGCACAACTCGATTTCCAACTGATTCAAAGCCATTGTTGCTACCGGATGTGCAGCTCTGTGAACTGAGTTTCGCAGCCTTTACACCCTTAAAAGCCTGGAAATATGTATGACCCTGTAGCACAAGGGTTGCATGAAGTTGTTTCCATGTGCACAGACTTATTATTCTGTGTACCCGAGTGACGATCCGCTACCTGTCTGTTGCGTCTGACATGTAATAAAGTCCTTCTTTGTGGGAGAATACTTGAGTCGAATTTCTCTTTCTCGGTAGTGAGCAAACAGAGATCTTGACTCATGTTTTGTATTGTACTGAGATAATTTCAGCCCTTCGTGGCTTGTGGACGGCATGGTGCGTCCACTATGTAGGCAGAGAATTGCAGGTACACTAAGCACATCATCCTCAAAGGGACCAACGCCTCAATGAACAGATCATTGGGGCAGTGCAACTGCTGCCCGTACTTCTATTGGTGATAGGTGCACTCCGGTTTTATGTTCTGGGAAACACAGTAAATGTTCCATTTCTTTGCCCTCTGAGTGTTTTCTGAAACTGCCAGTCAGCGTGTAGGTACACTGTTTCTCACCGCTAATTAGTATCAGCCAACTTTATGTCCATCTAATACGGGAGGCTGGTCAAAAGAAAGTCAAACATGTGCTCCAGCAATCTCGAAATTACGTGTGTGTTAGAATCGAACATTGTATACTTCTTATTTATACGGTTTCTGCACTCCACGTGTTTTTTGAGAGTAAGTAATTGACGGTATCTACTTCTTATTCATCCTAGTAGCGTTCTGATAGGAATGATTGGCTTGATGTGATACACTGCACTGAAGAAAAACGCAACACGATACATCTTTTTATGGGAATACCTAGGTGTAGGTTGTCAATGGCTGAGTCAGTTTAATCATTTGTAGGCATGAGAAGTCCATTGTGGACACAACATTAGGCAACCACACATACCCACGCAGTATGTTTCATACGCCGTAGGGGTTCACAAATGTGTTCATGAATTCTCACTGCTACACTGTAGATGCGCAATAAATTAAACGGTTATTTCCTATCCTTCCTGTTTGTGAATTTTAATGGCCACCAGTGTTATTTTACCTGTGTCTTAAAGAAAAAGTGAAATATATGCTATAAATTTTTATAGTGTATGTATAGGTTTAACGTACGCAACCAAGATCGTGTCGCCGCAAGGAATGCTAAGGCGGGAGGAGCGTGTTATACTTTCTGTTTTGATCTTTTGAAATCTTAAATGTAGAGCTTTTGACTTAACAGTTTTCACTCTGCAGTAGGAAGATAACGTTGTGGCTTTGCTACTTTCTTTCTGTCGTTTATTAGTTGACTTCCTGTTGGTATATAACCTGCTCATAATACAGGTTGTACGTGGCTCCGTCATGCCCACTTTGCTAGAGTATTGGTCAGGGAGTCTGGCTGATACACGAAGCACCTGGATTCTATTCCCGATAATGCCAGGAATTTCTCATTGGCTGAAGGACTGCAGTGAGATTTACTCAGTACCTTGATGCAAACTGAGGAGCTACTTGAAAGAGAAGTATCTGCTCCAAGGTTCAGGAAACCAACAACGACAGGAGGAGCAGTATGCGAACAGCATGCCCCTCGAAACCTTATCCAAGCCACCACTGGTAGAGGTTGAAACGGCGGTTCCGATTGGCCCGTCCACGTCAGAATCCGGAGATCGACGAGGAGCAAGACTGCTTGGGAGTGCCAGGGATCTTCTGCAAGTAATAATAAATCAGTGATGACCTATGATTACCTCGATAGATTAGCCTTCAACATGATATCTGTGCTTTGTTACCTTGATAAAATGCATATTTTTGGATACACTCCCACTCACATGAACTTCGTGAGACACCACCATCGTTTGTAGTGATGAGTGATGCTTACTGAATTACGCTCTAGTACAGTAAGGCAGTTTTTGAGACATATATGTAGCACGTTATTACGTGCAGGTCCTCATGATCCTGTCGGTACTGACGGACCACCGTGTCATTCTCTGCCAACGGTGTCGTTGGACGCCACATGGAGGGGCGTGGCGTCAGCACGCCACTCTCCTGGCCCCTGTCAGTTTTCGTGACCTGGAGCTGCTGGTACTCGGTCAAAAAGCTCCTCATTTGGCACCATAAGGCTGAGAGCTCCCCGTTCCAGTCCTCCAACCAACGAAAAATCCTGCCAGTACTGTGAATCGAATCCAGATCCTCTGCGGGGCAGTAAGCCGAGCTGATCACTTAGCTATGGAGGCGAAGGTGACATGTAAGTTCTTTTACATGCTGCTTCTGCATGTATGCATGGGTAAACTATATCAGCACAATAATAATAATACTAACCTCTACAACAAAAAATCCATGTCAAGACAGACAAAAATTGGGCACTACGGCACACGCATAAAACCAACAGTCCTCTACGCAAGCAAAACACTAATACTTAACATGAAACACGAGTGTGGAATAATCAAAACGGAAGGGAGAAAAATCATTAGTAAAATTTTAGGAGAAAGGTTCACAGGCTACAGTCAATCAAAGAAACAGAAAAGTTATCGAACTTTGAAACTGACATTAAGAAAAGTCGAATGAAATTCTTTACTCATTTCAATAGATTATCAGAAAAGATTTTGACTAAAGAGTTAATAGACTATATAACATCACTTGAAAACTCAGCACCGTGGCTGAACGAAATTCTAATGGGCCTGAAAAACGCAAACATAAGATCAACCAACATTTTAGAGAGAGACATTTTCAGGCACAAAACGGACAAGTGGGAAGTTACTAACCAACCAAAATATTATTGCGTTTGGCCTCTCGTGGCCGTTATCGGAAACACGCTGTGACGTTACAGCAAACAAGTACAGTGGTGACGCCGGCCGGAGAGGTCGAGTGGTTCTAGGCGCTTCAGTCTGGAACCGCGCGACCGCTACAGTCGCAGGTTCGAATCCTGTCTCGGGCATGGATGTGTGTGATGTCCTTAAGTTAGTTAGGTTTAAGTAGTTCTAAGGTCTAGGGGACTGATGGCCTCAGATGTTAAATTCCATAGTGCTCAGAGCCATTTGAACCATTTGATCAATGTTGACAATGGAAAATGCATCGCATACTTTCAAGACAGGTATCCGTACATTTTTAAGTGATTGAGGGTGTCATCGTGAAATATCAAGATAAAAACTTATGTTTAGCAGACCGAAACGCCCTCACTCTGAGGTGCAATAACATTGTGGTCGACTAAAACAAAACTGAACCTAAAACAATACGCAGCAGAGTGGTCGGAAGAACGTAAACAAGCCCTCTCGGAAAGAATGAAAGGCTAAAAAAATTCAAATTGCTCTATGCACTATGGGACTTAACATCTGAGGTCATCAGTCCCCTGGAGTTAGAACTACCTAACCTAAGGACATCACACACATTCATGCGAGAAGCAGGATTCGAACCTGCGTCCGTAGCAGCAGCTTGAAAGGCTACTGGAACAACAAGAAGAATCTAAAGAAAAGTTGATTGAGCTATTTACTTAACGTCTTCCATATACTGGGAGAAACGGCTAATAATAATAATACTTAATGGTTTTGCACAATGATACGGGCAAGTTACTTAGAAAGAGGTCTATAATAAGGTTCCCTTCACCATAGCCTGGAAACGAGTAGTTTGCCTTTGTTAAGAAAAAAACAGAAATTCTATAATCTAAAAGCCTGTGATTTTCTGCTCTTTGAAGTATGGAATAACCTGCAGCAGATTCACATGGAAGTTATTCAATAAGTATTCGAGCACTGAATCGCATGGAACATTCAAGACATTACAGTATTCTCATTTACTTAGTCCTTTCAATTTTTAAAGTACTGTTTCCGTGATAACATATATGGGCTTCCTCCTTGTATCTTTTTTTTTTGGGTGGTATGTTGTTCACCTGTTCAAGTTACAGGGAAGATATCAATATTTTCACAGTCTTCCAATGTCCGTTCTGCTATTGGATCAATTTGGATCCATAAGACAAAGCTTTTTTGGTATTTTGGCCTGCATTTCAACAAGAACAGGCGTAGTGTTAACGACAGTGGACTTTCATTTGGGAGAAAGGCTAAAAAACTGCCGTATCGCCATAGAGGCTGCGTTTTTCCCAACTAGTATAAGAAAGTATCGGAATGGTTAACAAAACTCTTCTGGGTATGTGACTGCATTGTTAATGTGTGAAATGTTGCAAATGGCCTTCCTCAGCGTGTTCCTGTAAACTGCTGAATGAGAGGAGTGTTAGCTCTTATATAACTTACAGCGTAAGAGGCTAATATTGTAATGTGATAGGATATTACGGATGAGGAAGAGGGGTGTTTTCTATCAGATACTGGTAACAGCTTCTTTCTCCTGTATACAGGAACTTCTCTCATTGAGTAGCTAGCAAAAAGATCCGGAGGAAACCATTTGAAACGGGGGCCGTAACGTCGGAGAACTTTGCACCTTGACAATGCGATCACATATCCAGAAGAGTTTTTTTGACCGTGATAGTGACGGCGGAAACCGACTCTTATACGTACCAGAAAGATTCATTTGAAAAGGCCGTTTTCATTCTTCATCCTTCACCAATCGAAGCTTGTACTCCATGTCTGATGACCCCTCTTGTTTGTGGAACGTTAAATACAAACTTCGCAACGTCCCCTTAGAAAATTATGAATGACTGTGCTGGTAAACTTCTACGTTATTTGATTTTCAAACAGCTGAGCAAAACTGAACGTACTCAGACATTTCTCTCTTTACTTATTCTGATCTATCGCAACGCAATCTGACTTTCAAAAATCCCTACAAAAGAATGGCCCTGACTAACAATAACCTATACCTTTCATGAATCACTTACCTCACAAAAATCTTCGTTACTCGAACTACTGCAATACAGCGAGCGCCAATACTGCCAGCTAAATAAAAGGTTCTAACTACTGAAGGCACTAACGACTGAAGGCACTAACAACTGATAGGCATAGTTGTCAGATGAAAAATTTTGATGGAGAACAAACAATGTGGTCCATGGACCAACCTGTATAGTATATGTAAATTTTGAGTAACAGTAGGGTATAAGCTGCAGCACTGAAACACTCTCTGGCTGATGCTTTTTCTGCAGAAAGTAAATTTTGCATTTTTACCACTGTCTATGTTCCATGGTGTCAGCTGTATACAACATCCATAGATGGAGCTGATGTTTTGTGGACTCGCACACAAAATCGTGACGTACTGAAGAAATCTTCCAATCCTTGTATTTCTGATTATTGTTTGTGGACTTCCATATAAAGCGAGCCTGCGAAAATTCGGGAGGAAAGCACTGAAAACATCGATCCACGTCTACCACGATTTTGACGCTTTGTGGACTCCTTTAGTACTCCATACGAAGGAAATTCTCCAGGAGCATTCCGAAGACATTGTTTCATCCTGGGCTACGTTGTTACTTCGTGGACTTACGTGTTAACAGAGCCAATGCTTATTTTCTTACAGTACTCAGCTTCAAACGGTTTGTCCATTCCGATAGAAAATCTCCAGCGGCTGTCCAGCAAGGTCTCTAGGACGGGAGGTGTGAAAATACTCTCCCATTGTTTCCAATGTCACGTTTCACTTCGCCAAGATACGTTCAAGTGAAAGCTAAAGGTCTGCTTCTACATTGGAGTCACATTCTCGGGATCGGCAGCTCTCCACGTCGTCTGACTACTCGGTAGCTTTCCTGTATCGTTCAACGCAAATACGTCTATGATAGTTTTCAAGAAGGACACGTTCAGTATTCTTTCAAAAACCTAACGTGTTCATTTTCTAATAACGTTGTCGTCAACTAGACGTTAAATACTAATTTTTTGACGTTTTTTCTCATCATATTCTCACTAATACTTTCTCCCATATCTCCGTGTCGAGAAATAATGGAGTTTAGTGTATCAAGAAGTCGATCAAAGAGAAGCGCTGGTACGTCACAAGCTGTTTGGAGCGCGGCAGATAGTGGTTTCGCTGCTGTAATGCCACAGCAAAAGATTTTTAGATATAGGCTGTGAATCAATATTTATTAGAAATAATTACAATCGGTGGTCACTTTACCAGTTTAATCGCTCCAAGCATGCCGAAGATTTTTTTGTGTTTGTGAGGTTTCTGTCATGGAAAGAAACAGATCTTACATTTGTTGCTACATTTAACTTTCTTCTAAAGAATTTGAGCATTTGTGACACGTTTTATTTGTTGTTTCCTCTTTAATATATAATCTTAATTGGACACAGCTTCCGTCAATGACTGTGTTATTTGATTTCTCTGTCTTCAAAGCAGTCGTTCAGGAAACCCTCTCTGAGCATATTTTTCCTATGTGAGAAGTGCCATTTTAGACGTTTAATGTGGCCAAGACATTGTAGACTTGGCTATAATGTGATGACACAATAAAATCGCACGAAGTATAGCGAGCACACTGATGACATGCTCATGGGCAGCCCTCTCGTTCGACAGTTGTAGCAAATCTGTTCATGCAGTACTTAGAGCAGAGAACACAAGGAATTGCTGAGTTAAAAGTTATTGGTTTCTTTCAGTATGTTGAAGACACTTCCCCGACTTAGCCACATGAACCCGAAAAACTACAGAATTCTATTTACGAAAACATCCCGTGTTCCTGGAAATAGAAAAAGGTGACAAAAATTCCTTTTCTTGAACCCCTAGTGCAGCTAAGCCCGACGCTCTCTTCCCCACAATTTATAATGTAAGCCGACACATACGGTTTTATGTCTTCATGCCTCCAGCTGGCACTATCCCTCGCAGGAGAACACCGTGCTCGACGCTCTAGTACACAGGCAGTAATCCATCTGAGACGAGCGAAATCTGACGGCAGCGAAAGACACCTGGAATCTTCCTTCCACGAGAGTTGATACAGAGACCGACAGATTCGAACGGTCCTGCGACGGAAGAGCTCCAAGAAAGACACAGAAGACAAAAACAAGGAAGAAGAAGAAAAGAAGGCCCCTTTCATACCGTTTGCTAGCCATGTATCATCAAAAATTAAGAAGCCATTGCGAAAATACCACACAAGCCAGTTTTTTGACAGTCAGCTATAACAGTAGCATTATTGCAAACAGTGGAAGACGATATGGGTCTCAAAAAACAGAGGGTGTATCAAGTCCCGTGTGAATTCGGAAAAAGTTACGTTGCACGAACGAGCTAAAAAGTTGACAATCGGTATATATATATATATATATATATATATATATATATATATATATATATATATATATATATATATAACACGAGCACTCATCAAGTGTGACAGCAAAACAGTGCGTTTAAAATGGATTACGAGCAAGCCAAAGTCCTGGCAACCACTGATAAATTTTGGGACTGCATTTTCTAAGACTGAAAATTTAATCAACAGGGACACAGGCTTCAACCTGAGCATGGCGTGAGAGCGAATACTACGCGGCATCAAAGGAAACGTGGCACGTGGACGCGAGATGCGACAGGGACGGCGGGCGGAAGCCAACTGATACTCTCCCTACCATCGTCGTAACCTAGCTCGCTGCGGGGCCGTCTTGGCTTGAACTCACGACGGGCAGGTATAATTACCCCGAGCCCGCAGCAGACATTTCACTCCTTCAGCACCATTTGATGATGGCGGTGAGGCCGTCCGCCGAAATATCTTGAATTTTCGACCATCAGATGCGTCGAGAACCATGGAAGCAGTATATAAGCTGGGAAAGTCTCAGAACACAGGAAATATATCATTTTAACGTTGTTTAAGAATGGCAGTTTTTGTTTTAGTTAACCCAAAATCTTACACTTTTTTTTGGATTAATTCAAATGGCTATAATCCAATCAGGGTATTTCGCTCAGTGACTGAAGATAATTTAGTATCCAGGTCCACTAGTGCAATAAAGGGTGCCTAGGGTGCTGCTTTCTCGGATAGCTAAACAACAATTCAAGTACATCACATTAATGGTTTTATTACAATAAAGTACATTGACAATACTTAATTGGCGTCTTTACAATGATTGGTCGCAAGCAATTGGAGAAATGCCGATAACCAATGTCCTTCAATGTATACAATTTCCATGCAAGTAAATGATGATGACGTTTGGTTTGTGGGGTACTCAACTGCGTGGTCATCAGCGCCCGTACAAATTCCCAATTTTTACACAGTCCAGTCTAGCCACTGTCACGAATGATGATTATTCTGATTATGAAACGACAAAGACAACACAATCACCCAGTTCCCTGGTAGAGGAATTGAAACCCGGCCGGGAATCGAATCCGAGACCCCGTGATCAAGAGGCGAACGCTAGCCACTAGACTACGAGCTGTGGACGTGTAAGTAAATTATGCTGTTCACAAGTCACGGCTCGTCTTCCAGTGCGGCTCTTCTAGTGCGGCCCAGGCTGGGCTGCGTGTCGCTTTTATTCTCTTCGTGTACAGGGAGGGTGGTGACGTCCTCGTCAGAGTGCTACTGGCTGACGTCTCACTGCCCTCTCTGCTGTATCGTCCTTGATCTTCGTGCCGGCGCTCATCGCTACGCCGGGACAGAGACAAACAGACCTGCCAAGTGCGATTAGCACTCGTGCACTGAGGGCTCCGTGCAAACCTAATCATGTGTACAGAGAGTTTACACATAATCCGAATAGAGAATCTCGACGATTTTTCGATATCGATACTGGAATTTCAAGGACGTATGAAAATCCTTCCAATATTTTCTGACACTAGCCCAGATGCACAGAAGGAAGTGAGCAAAATACTTCAATTTGTACTTGTGGAGAGAGATTTAATAAAATACTTTCATTTATTTACTAAAAACGACTATATGTTTGTTGAAGTAATATTTTACTATTATGCTTTTCATGGATGCAGAATGCAATGTAAGTTCTAATGGAAAAAATTTTTATATGGTATAAACCTAGTGTAATAAATCTTAGATATTTTTTCCTTTAGTTATACTTTGAAACCTTGCCAAATTTCGTGATTCTAAGTCAACGGGGAGTATGTTGTATGTTTGGAGGATTGCGAGTATCGTATCTTTTGACTTCACTGACTTAGAAGCACATGTGACATCTATTTGAACTGGATACGTGTATCCGTTCCACAGAAAAATATGTCTGAACAGATACGGATAAAAAGATGACAAAATAAATATTTCTTTCGTAGTAAATAATTCCAAATTAACAATTTTTGCTTTTTTTCATTTTGCCTTGATCTGCGCCGTGGAATCTTACTTCTTGCCAAATTTCGCGACTCCAGGTCAAAGGGAGAAATTATACAGGTTTTGATGAGTGAGTTTGGGAGTATCAGTATATGTGCCATAAATAGCCCCTAACTTTTGACATCGCTAACGTAGAAGCTTCAATTGTTGGCACTCCCAAGGGTCCGTACACTACCCGTTCCTGAGAAAAAGTGTTTGATAGTCGAACACAGACGAACAACAAAGAGATCCTATAAGGGATTCGTTTTTACCGATTGATGCATGAAATCCCCAAAACAGAGCAGCTTTCGTGAAATTTCGCAGACTTTTCTGAGAACTTACCGATCTGTACACTGTGGTTGTTATGCTTACTCTAACTACATTTCGTCGCATTGAAGTCACTGACTAATTATTATTTGACAGAGGTGCTCGAAATTCTTCTCTATTTTTTATTAGTGCAGCCTGCAGCTAGTCCTTTCCCGATCAATGTAACTACTACGAGAGTTTTTCGGAAAGTAAGAAACGATCGGTTGCGAAATGGAGACCACAGTCAAAATTCGACGAAGCTCTGCACAGATGTGTTGGGCAACGTCTGTAATATGACCGTAGGTACCGTCACGTCGTTCTTCTGAGCGCACAGTGAGAGCCTAAAGATGCCTACAAAATAGTGTCTCCCGTCAAGTATGGAAGCCTGCCGGCAGATTTCGCCTGTATTCATGCAGACCCATACAGCGTATTTTCTTCTTCATGATAGTTCTCGGCCGAACACAGCAGGGGCAATGAGGACGCTTCTGCACCATTTTCGATGGGAAGTGATCACCCACCATATAACCCGTCCTTGGTTCCCTCTGATTTTCATCTCTGCTGAGAAGAACCACTGGCTATGAAGACGAGATTGTGGCTCAGACGATGAGCTGCAGTTCTGCGTAGAAATTTGTCGGAAAGTGCAAGAGCCTGCCTTCAATGGCGAGGGTACTGGAAAGTTGATACAACGCCACGACAGACGTCTAAGTTGGAGCGGCGACTATATAGAGAAGGGAAAAATAATCTGAAGATGTGAATTTAAGTTTGTTTTAATGAGGGCGTTGGATTAGGGCAGTCCGTGCAGGTATGTCAGCTTTAATGCTGTGGTGGTGTAGTGGCTAGCATTCTTGCCTCGTAAGCAAGAAGACCTGGATTCGAGTCTGGCCAAGGCAGTAAGGCACTCACTCCGTCTTCAGGCCACAAGTGGCCCATTGGGACCATCAGACCGCCGTGTCATCCTCAGTTGAAGATGTGGGTAGGAGGGGCGTGTGGTCAGCACACCGCTCTCCCGGTCGTTATAATGTTATTCTTGACCGAAGCCGCTACTAATCGGTAGAGTAGCTCCTCAATTGGCATCACGAGGCTGAGTGCACCCCGATAAATGGCAACAACGCATGGCGGCCTGGATGGTCACCCATCCAAGTCTGGCCAAGGCACGGATCTTAATTCATTTCTTCAGCTTCCATGATTATCATAGATAAATATTCAGAAGTCTCGAGGAAAATTTAATTAGGTCGAGGAATGTTTAACTAAACCTTAGATATGTAGAGAAGTAGCTGTAAGCTGTAAGTAACTGTTCGAAATAAAACAGTATTGACTTTATTGCGGCTTCCATTTCGCAATCGATCGTTCCCTACTCTCCGAACAGCCCTCGTATATGGTTAATCGTTCAACTGCATTTACTGCAGATGAGTATTTTCCTGCCGAGAGGACTGCATTAAGCCTTGTGAGGCCAATTTAGGGGCTACCTGGAAGTAGCGGTTACAACGTCGGAAACCCTTTTTTGGCAATTCGTTATGACCTCGTTGATATTTGGTGTTCTGCCGGTGGTCCACGTCTTTACAACACGATATTTTGAGTTACGCGGTCGAAATATCGTGTTGGGAATACGCGGACCAGTGTCAGAACACCTGATCTCAATGATGATGACAATGGGAGGAATACTGAGCATATAGTTCTTCATATTGACCTAGATGATGCCGTTCAGAGCGTATGATACGGCAGACGGTCAGTACGAATGTTTTAGTCAGCATCACCTGTTACCTTTACCTGAATGCTGTCAATGTCTACTTTGCCCCTGCGCACGAGCCTGCATGCTGAGTAAAACCGTAATTCCGTTATTAAAGTGAACGTACAGCACTCGCAATTTTCTCACTCTACTTGTACACCTAACTGTTAATAACGAAAATATTTCATTTTTGTGTCTCATTAAATTAGCTAACAGACTAATAAGTGCCAGCAGCACGAGTCTTTCGCATTTAATGATCCGACAGCGTCTATAAAACGTGTAAGTGCGTTGAGCCGTTTAAAGGAAACGGATACCAATAATGTATCAAAAGAAAACGAGACACGTCGTGCAAAAAATTTCAGCTGGCTATTTGGGTGGAAGCCTCGGCGATGTACTCAGTTGCTGTCAGCCTGTTATTAAGCGAGATGCAGCGCACAAAAACTTGTTTCCTCGGTGTAGCACGCCAGAACACGTCCACAGCTTGACAGCTAGATGATTAGGCAACGCTCTAATGGTGAAAGAAATCATCTACACGGCAGCAGTCTGAGTAAGCGTATGTTAACTGTAGACGATACGTTCTAGGAATACTGGCGTGCCTTACTAGTTTGACATCTCACACTTACACATTTACCGGTAATGTGTAGTTATGAGATGTCAGACTAGTAATGCAAATGTTATTCACAAAGAAAAGTGAATGAAAAGTTGACGGAAGATTGTGCCTTTACGTTTCGTCAACATCAAGGTCATTAGAAACGACGAACTTCCAGCATGCTGGAATAACTGTAGGTCAGCACCTTGTGTTAATCAGTAGAATGAAAAACCAGCCAAAGTTCCAAATTTCAATTTTTGTATGCGCTCTATGGCAACGGCCTCGCCGCAGTGGATACACCGGTTCCCGTGAGATCACCGAAGTTAAGCGCTGTCGGGCGTGGTCGGCGCTTGGATGGGTGACCATCAAGGCTGCCATGCGCTGTTGCCATTTATCGGGGTGCACTCAACCTCGTGATGCCAATTGAGGAGCTACTCGGCCGAACAGTAGCGGCTTCGGTCAAGAATACCATCATAACGACCGTGAGAGCGGTGTGCTGACCCCACGCCCCTCCTATCCGCGTGCTCCACTGAGGATGACACGGAGGTCGGACGGTCCCGGTAGGCCACTCGTTGCCTGAAGACGGATTATGCGCTCTATATCTAGTAGCTGATGGTTTTTCGTTGTGTTCATTACAAGTAAAGCGTAATTTGCGAATGTACAAGGATGGGCCACGAATTTGGCCGTTGCCTGTTCCAATCATCCCAGCGTTTGTGATTTAGGAAATCCAAAGGGAGGAATCAAAAGTACAGAAAGCAGAAGTGACTAGAATACATTCTGAATTGATCCTCGAAGAAATAGCGTGGCAGCGCGGCCCAAACCCTTTCTCGTCGTGAGCGCTGGCCGACTCCGCTGCACTGTTCAAAGGGGTGGCCTCCCCTGTAGATTGCCAATATTGCAGATAGCCACATTTGAAGCATTCTCGTTGCTATGTCCTGACTATACACTTTGGCACTGCAGTCGTTGTGCAACGGAGGTACAGTGAAGTTCTTCATAATCTGGCACATGTAATTGTATGAAACTTCATTAAATTTTCGAAAATAATTAATTATTCGCAAAAGTAATGTACTCAATGATAGGTGTCAGGTATAATTTTGGTATCGGGATTTTTTCGTGTCTGAATCGATTGTGAGCGGGCAGCGATGTTGTAAGCTGTATCGCAGAAATTAAGCCAAAATCTTTGAGGTACGTGAGGGCGCAGTGGGAGCTGACAGTGTTTAGTTTTTTGAGAGACAGAGTCGAATTCCAGGTATGTTAGAGTTAGGCTGATAATGTTAACCAATGTTAGTGAGGAAGCTGTGGCAATATTATGATTCAAACTTAATGCATCAGTTTATCATTTTGTTCAATCAACATGATTATGAAACAGATTTGTGATGGAAGAAATCTAATGGCGTGTCAGGTAAATACAATAATGATGTTTTTTTCATTATTGCTGCGCCATCGAACTAACTTGGTTATTGTACTGAAAGTTGTTAGATTTGAGAGATAGCAAAGTGTATTGTTTGGATGTTGAGAAGTTCATTAAATTAAAAATCTGCCTAGAGCACTTTTTCTCAACATAAAAAACATAGTGTTGTCATTTTCAAGCGTGTTTCATTTTCTTACCAACCTTTCTCTTACAGTCCTTTTAATGGATAATCCAACCAAATATGTTCGATAAACAGTTCGATTTGTAATTAACAGAGAACTCATTGCACCTCTCGAGTGTCTCTGCGTAGACATAGTAATTTGCAGCTATAGCACAGCGGCGCGCAATACAGAGGAGTACTGCAACGCGTTATCCAGATTTGAGCAGAATAGAGGTAAGGAGAAAGGGTAATTAATTTTTTATTTATTCAATGTCGGCCAACTTCCGCTAATCAGAGACAGTTTTTGTGATCAAATTTTGCAAAGCCAATTACTCTAGGTTTCATGTTCACGTTAATTATTCAGACAGTGTATGCTGTTCAAAATTCTTGCAGTCAAATTACTAACTTTTGCAGTATGAAACACTTCCCTTATCGTTCTGATAACTGATTGTACAGTGCTGCTTTGCTTTTATATTACGGTAAATCATGACTATGGTTTTCAGTCAGGAACAGACTACTTCAGACATTATTTTATTTAATTGGATAACTTTCATCAAGAGTAGTCTCACATTTGAATTATAATTTGCATTAATATTTTTTGTGGTCTTTTCAAGGGGTTTGATTGTGTAGATCATGCTACTCCCTTAGAAAACCTCAACTTGTATGGGATGGGTAGCTTTACACACAGCTGCTCCGAATCATACTTTTTTAACCTCTTCATCTCAGAGTAGCACTTGCAACCTACGTCCTCAATTATTTGCTTGACGTATTCCAATCTCTGTCTTCCTCTACAGTTTTTGCCCTCTACAGCTCCCTCTAGTACCATAGAAGTCATTCCCTCATGTCTTAGCAGATGTCCTACCATCCTGTCCCTTCTCCTTATCAGTGTTTTCCACATATTACTTTCCTCTCCGATTCTGCGTAGAACCTCCTCATTCCTTACCTTATCAGTCCTCCTAATTTTCAACATTCGTCTATAGCACCAAATCTCAAATGCTTCGATTCTCTTCTGTTCCGGTTTTCCCACAGTCCATGTTTCACTACCATACAATGCTGTACTCCAGACGTACATCCTCAGAAATTTCTTTCTCAAATTAAGGCCGGTATTTGATATTAGTAGACTTCTCTTGGCCAGAAATGCCTTTTTTGCCATAGCGAGTCTGCTTTTGATGTCCTCCTTGGCCCGTCCGTCATTGGTTATTTTACTGCCTAGGTAGCAGAATTCCTTAACTTCATTGACTTCGTGACCATCAATCCTGATGTTAAGTTTCTCGCTGTTCTCATTTCTACTTACTTCTCATTGCCTTCGTCTATCTCCGATTTACTCTCAAACCATACTGTGTACTCATTAGACTGTTCACCCGTTCAGCTGATCATTTAATTCTTCTTCACTTTCACTCAGGATAGCAATGTCATCAGCGAATCGTATCATTGATATCCTTTCACCTTGTATTTTTATTTCACTCCTGACCCTTTCTTTTGTTTCCATCATTGCTTCCTCGATGTACACGTTGAAGAGCAGGGGCGAAAGGCTACAGCCTTGTCTTACACCCTTCTTAATACGAGCACGTCGTTCTTGATCGTCCACTCTTATTATTCCCTCTCGGTTGTTGTACATATTGTATATGACCCGTCTCTCCCTATAGCTTACCCCAACTTTTTTCAGAATCTCGAACAGCTTGCACCATTTTATATTGTCGAACGCTTTTTCCAGGTCGACAAATCCTATGAAAGTGTCTTGATTTTTCATTAGCCTTGCTTCCATTATTAGCCGTAACGTCAGAATTGCCTCTCTCATCCCTTTACTTTTCCTAAAGCCAAACTGATCGGCATCTAGCGCATTCTCTATTTTCTTTTCCATTCTTCTGTATATTAATCTTGTAAGCAGCTTCGATGCATGAGCTGTTAAGCTGATTGTTCGATAATTCTCGCACTTGTCAGCTCTTACCGTCTTCGGAATTGTGCGGATGATGATTTTCCGAAAGTCAGATGGTATATCGCCAGACTCATATATTCTACACACCAACGTGAATAATCGTTTTGTTGCCACTTCCCCCAATGATTTTAGAAATTCTGATGGAATGTTATCTATCCCTTCTGCCTTATTTGATCGTACGTCCTCCAAAGCTCTTTTAAATTCCGATTCTAATACTGGATCCCCTATCTCTTCTAAATCGACTCCTGTTTCTTCTTCTATCACATCAGACAAATCTTCACTCTCATAGAGGCTTTCAATGTATTCTTTCCACCTATCTGCTCTCTCCTCTGCATTTAACAGTGGAACTCCCGTCGCAGTCTTAATGTTACCACCGTTGCTTTTAATGTCACTAAAAGTTGTTTTGACTTTCCTGTATGCTGAGTCTGTCCTTCCGACAATCACATCTTTTTCAATGTCTTCACATTTTTCCTGCAGCCACTTCGTCTTAGCTTCCCTGCATTTCCTATTTATTTCATTCCTCATCGACTTGCATTTCTGTATTCCTGATTTTCCCGGGACATGATTGTACTTCCTCCTTTCATCAATCAACTGAAGTATTTCTTCTGTTACCCATGGTTTCTTCGCAGCTACCTTCTTTGTACCTATGTTTTCCTTCCCAACTTCTGTGATGGCCCTTTTCAGAGATGTCCATTCCTCTTCAACTGTACTACCTACTGCGCTATTCCTTATTGCTGTATCTATAGCGTTAGAGAACTTCAAACGTATCTCGTCATTCCTTAGTACTTCCGTATCCCACTTCTTTTGGTATTGATTCTTCCTGACTAATGTCTTGAACTTCAGCCTACTCTTCATCACTACTATATTGTGATCTGAGTCTATATCTGCTCCTGGGTACGCCTTACATTCCAGTATCTGATTTCGGAATCTCTGTCTGACCATGATGTAATCTAACTGAAATCTTCCCGTATCTCCCGGCCTTTTCCAAGTATACCTCCTCCTCTTGTGATTATTGAACAGGGTATTCGCTATTACTAGCTGAAACTTGTTACAGAACTCAATTAGTCTTTCTCCTCTTTCATTCCTTGTCCCAAGCCCATATTCTCCTGTAACCTTTTCTTCTACTCCTTCCCCTACAACTGCATTCCAGTCGCCCATGACGATTATATTTTCGTCCCCCTTTACATACTGCATTACCCTTTCAATATCCTCGTACACTTTCTCTATCTGTTCATCTTCAGCTTGCGACGTCGGCATGTATACCTGAACTATCGTTGTAGGTGTTGGTCTGCTGTCGATTCTGATTAGAACAACCCAGTCACTGAACTGTTCACAGTAACACACCCTCTGCCCTACCTTCCTATTCATAACGAATCCTACACCTGTTATACCATTTTCTGCTGCTGTTGATATTACCTGATACTCATCTGACCAGAAATCCACTTCACTTCACTGACCCCTACTATATCTAGATTGAGCCTTTGCATTTCCCTTTTGAGATTTTCTAGTTTCACTACCACGTTCAAGTTTCTGACATTCCACGCCCCGACTCGTAGAACGTTATCCTTTCGCTGATTATTCAATCTTTTTCTCATGGTAACCTCCCCCTTGTAAGTCCCCTCCTGGAGATCCGAATGGGGGACTATTCCGGAATCTTTTGCCAATGGAGAGATCATCATGACACTTCTTCAAATACGGGCCACATGTCCTGTGGATACACGTTACGTGTCTTTAATGCAGTGGTTTCCATTGCCTTCTGCATCCTCATGTCGTTGATCATTGCTGATTCTTCCGACTTTAGAGGCAATTTCCCACCCCTAGGATAAGAGAGTGCCCTGAACCTCTATCCGCTTCTCCGCCCTCTTTGACAAGGCCGTTGGCAGAAAGAGGCTGACTTCTTATGCCGGAAGTCTTCGGCCGCCAATGCTGATTATTTATCAAAATTTAGGCAGTGGTGGGGATCGAACCCGGGACCGAAGACGCTTTGATTATGAATCAAAGACGCTACCCCTAGACCAACATAATGTAAAAGTCTTGCAGAATAATTCAAACAACGTCGGAAGGGTTGAAAATTTCAGTGACTGGGAAGATATCACAAAGGAAGTTCCACTGGGTTCAATTTTTGGTCCATTCCTATTGCTAATATATGTGAACGACTTTCCACTTGACGCGTCGACAAGCAGAATTGGCACTTTTTTGGGACGATACTAGTGTTATGATGATTCCGATTAGAGACAAATCAACGTAAGAGATGATAAATGATATTTTCTACAGAATTGTAAAGTGGTTCTCATAAAATGAACTTTTCCAAGTTTTTTTTGAGAAGAACACACTATATTCATTTCTATGCTACAAACAGAGTTATACCAACAATAGATGTAGCTCGTGAGATGGAATCAGTAAATAGTATAGAATGCTCCAGATTTCGGGTGTAGGTAGTGATGAAAACTTGGAGTGGTAGGAATAAATTATTGAGTTCCTCTGAGTATGTAGTTCAGCTACTTTTGCTCTTCCTGTAGTTGCTACTCTTAGAAACAAACGAATCAGTATCAAAACGTATTTTGCATACTTCCAGCAAATAATGTCTTATGGAATAATATTCTATTACTTAGAAAGTACTGACCACACAAACAAGAACTGTAAGAACAATATAGGGCATTCACCCATGGAAGTCTTGTAGGTACCTCTTCAGGGAGATAGATATTTTAGATACGTCATGACAATATTTACAGGGTGTTCGGAAATTCCCGTTACAAACTTCAAGGGTTTGTGAAGTGGAGTGAGTACATAATGTTTTGAATAGAAACACATGTCCGGAAACGTACTGTTTCCATTCTACAACGGTTTCAATACAGATCTTGAACTCATCCACCTCAGCTTGAGAAGATGAATTAGGCGTGACTCAGTATAATTACTTTGCAACAATTCGAAAGGAAACATAGCAAAGCATCTATTTCTCACTTAAGTACATTTCATGTTTAACACTTAATCGTTACGTGTTTACATTATTATAAAACAAAAAAGGACCCAACATGCAGTATGTATAGAATAATACCGATGCATCACAACATCGGTTCGATGTGGCGACCACCAACGTTGTTACAGACATTGTACCTACGAAGGACGAGCTGGTACACAGTCTCCATCCCACCTGTTGTCTCTTCAGTTTCTAGTGCAATGGGCAGAGCTCCTGCCAACACATTTTCCCATGTCTGTACAGGAGTCTCTTAAATTAAATTTTGCGTACGACCTCACAAGAAGACTTTTCTCTTTCGCTCAGCAGAAGTGGACGACTTACAGTAGCCATTCTGAATTGAAACCGTAGTAGAACGGAAATCTTACGTTTCAGGACATGGGTTCCTATTCAGAAAACTATATATTCACTTCCTTCTACAAGTAGTATAAAGTTTGCAACGGGAATTTCCGAACTCCCTGTATGTTCGCTAACAAAATACGTCATAAATAGCCCATCATCATTTTAGATGAATGTGATGTCCATACATACAACACAAGAGGTAAAAGCGACCTTTATTAGTCACTTTTAAATCAGTCAGTGGCTCAGAAGGTACTTCCATATATAGAAACGAAAATTTTTATCTTTTGCCCGATAACATAAAATGTCTGGCAGGCGGGTAACAAAGCAAGTTTTTAATTCAACTGGAAATCATTTCTTCTGGACAAATCCTATTCTGTTGACGAATTTATATTTAAAAATTTATAGCCATTAGAAGAAAAAAAGGTTCGTTTTTTAATGTAGTTGCATGAGTAACATTAAAAAAATTAATTTATTCATTTATGTTAACTGAAATCATGTATACATATGCTGTAAACTGGTCGTTCCACATCATTTCGATAAAAGAATAGTTCATACTATCCACCAGAACATGTAAATAAATGACTAACGAAGTTGTTGTCCGAAGGGGCAAGGAAGTAGATATCTTGTTAAGTCTGAACGTGAGAGGGTTACAGGAAAGTCTAGCTGTTCCAGTTTCTCAATAAACAGAATAACGAAGAAGAAGGAAAGAATAGCCACATGTACTTCAAGACTTCACTACCTGGAATAGACGTGGAAGAACGCGGAGAAAATTTTATTTCTAGGTAATATTGCTGATCTGGTTGTCAGGGGCCTGGCATATGATTTCCACGTAACATATGTTCGTTATTTTACATTAAGAGTATTCTACCAAGTGACATTATCGGCTATGCTACGTTTTTTAACCGTATTCTACTTTACGATGTTTTCTTCTGAGCATGCATGGTCGATTTTCTTAGCATTGGATCCTTTTTTTCTCTTACTGTTTTTCCTGTACTCTCGTGAGATTGACTTACAACATATATTTTTGTAGAATTATTGGTTATACTGCCAAAGCCTGCAGCAGCATTGGTGGCTGGCTCTGAGCACTATGGGACTTAACATCTATGGTCATCAGTCCCCTGTAGCATTGGTTTGTCAAGATACTAGTAGGAACTGACCCCTATGAGTTTCTTTAAATCCACTGCCTGCCCTGAAGTGATGCGTAATGTGGTTCATCTTGTAAAAGTTATCAGATTCCATTCATCATCGTTAAATAGGGGAAGCACCTTGTGTAATGATGTGCAGTGCCATTCGAACACAACATGACTACCCACGGTTTGCATCGTTAATAATTTGGACGACAGTGTTACACCTATGAAGTGTTAACGCCTATGGCTGCGTCCTTCTCCTGAGGTCTCAGTGACGTTACCCTAAGTAAAATCACACATCTTCTTACTCAAAAAATCTTGCGTGGTTGTTTGAACCTAGTTATACGGTCCTAAGGTCTCTCTATGATGTCTTCAACTACGGCCGTATCATTCGTAAACATCAGAGCAGGCTTTACTTCGAGCTGAGGTTTTGTGCAATTTGATCTTCATTGTAGAAAGGAGTGCTTTCATATGAAATGTTTCGTATCTCTCACTGAGTAATTGCATGAGACACTGGTGTATTAAGCAGAAAAAGTATTCAGTCAGGAGTCGACACATGGGACGTCTTTATCAAGTGCAGAGTCTTCATCTACCCCAGGTCCTTTCATATGACTTACAAAACTGGAAGAGGAAGGTTACAGAACAAAGTTTTCGTTCATGAACTGCAGAAGGAGGGAGGTACTTCTTCAAAAATGTTTCACATCCCCCGATATCGACCAAGGATTTTACGAAGTTTCCCTTGGTTTATCATGCGAACTGTAAGTCCCCTCCCAAATATTTCCCACTGGGACACCCTCCCCCAGCCCCAGCATCCTGTGATACTGGCTGTGATACTGGCTGGATGATACTGGCTGTGATACTGGCTGTAAGGCGAGTGGCAATGAAAATATTAGTCAAGCAAAACTACACCTGAATGTATGATTTGAAAATATGTTTGGAAATGCGAAATGTCGATGGCTGTTAATGTGAAAATTTGGGCCACAGTATCCGTGCAACAGCCATGATGGGACTACCACAAATTATGTGCAACAGGCCGGTTCTCAAACAAAAATACGTTTTAATATTTGGCTGAACAGTGAACAACGTTGTCTCAGACTCAATCATCCAGTTCTGACGCAGGACGTTTTCCTCGGTCACTGGCCATCAGAAGAATGCCTGAACTGGAAACACCCTCCAAAACATTTGGGATTCCCTCTGCCTCACTCCAAGTCCACTGTGATGTTTGGATGAAATAGAGAAAGTCCTATAACAGCCCGACTCTCCGTTAGTTGAAAGGCTTGGGCTGGCAATGTTACTCTCCTCATGTTCTCCTACTGGAAACATTTATGAGAGAGTACCCAAAGCAACCGTCATTATTTTTTAAAAGCTATATATTTTCAAATTGTTTCGAAAACCACATTATTCCCTTCGAAATACTTTCCATCACACCTAAGAAATTTGTCCCACTGGTGCTTACACCCTTCGAAACGTATTTTGTAGTCATTTTTAGAAAGGTGTTCTTTCATGCCTCTTTTAATGCGCGTAAATAAAGTCGCACAGAGCCAACACAGGTGAATAAGGTGCGTGTGGCAGCGGAACCAAGCCATTTTTAGCTAAAAACTGTGCAACAGAGATGGCTATGCGTGCAGGTGCGTTGTCGTGGTGGAAGAACCACTTCCCTGTCTGCTACAAATCGATTTTTTTTTTTTTTTACGAACACTGTTGCGCAATCTGCTTCAAACTTCTTATAACGGTCTGTGAACACAAGGTCTCGAATTTTTTCAATCTTTTCGATGACTCGGACAGTTGACGGACGTCCAGAACAAGGTTTGCCATCAACTTTTTTTTTCCTTTATTGTTATTTTCAAACCTGTTAACAGGCAGGCCAACAGCAGCATGCGACGCCGCTCTTTGGCCTCAGAGAAACACACAAGATACAATTGAAGACATCGAGAGAAAAAACATGGTGAACATAGAGACGGAGACAAACACTTTTTAAAATACGTGGAGCCATTCACGGGCGTGGAGTCCAAGACTAAATTTGTTCAGACACTTGGACAGAGACGAATATTGGCACACGTGAACGTAGGTGCACAAAAACGAATAACACTGAACCACTTAAGCACATAACGACGACACACCCAGAACACGAGGCGTTAATCTCCGGCGCCCGAATGTTCACTAACCGTGTACGAGTCCGGGGACCTGCCAAGACAGGAGGAGGGGGGGTGGGAGAGGGAGAGGGGAGAGCAGATGCCAAGGGCAGGGGAGATAGGGGGAAGGGAGGATGGGGGAGGGGAAGCCCTAAGGGAAGAGGGCAGGAGGGAGGGGACGGGGGAAAAGGAAAGAGAAGGGAAGGGAAGAGAAGGGAGGGAGGGTGACGAAAGGAAAGGACACAGGAAGTGGGGGGAGGATCAAAGTTGATAGGAGGACATCATCAGGGAGGGGGAAGCCACCTTGGGAGAGGGTAAGGAGGGTGGAGAGATGGAGACTGAGTGGGACGTGGGAATACAGGTGCGGCAGGGGGCGGGGGTGGGAGAGGATGGGTGAGACAAGCGGATGAGGAGAATCGAGTTTGCGGGAGGTGTTCAGGATCCGTATCCATTGAAGGAAGACGAGGAGGTGGGGGAAGGGGATGATATCGTACAGGATCCGCATGGGGGAGGGGAGACGGATGTGATAGGCAAGGCGGAGGGCATGGCGTTCAAGGATTTGGAGGCATTTATAAAAGGTAGGGGGGGCGGAGATCCAGGCTGGATGGGCGTAACAAAGGATAGGGCGGATGAGGGACTTATAGGTGTGGAGGATGGTGGAGGGGTGCAGACCCCACGTACGGCCGGAAAGGAGCTTGAGGAGACGGAGTCGGGAGCGTGCCTTGGCTTGGATTGTCCGGAGATGGGGAGTCCAGGAGAGGTGACGGTCAAGGGTGACACCAAGGTACTTAAGGGTGGGAGTGAGGGCAATAGGACGGCCATAGATGGTGAGATAGAAATCAAGGAGGCGGAAGGAAGGGGTGGTTTTGCCTACAATGATCGCCTGGGTTTTGGAGGGATTGACCTTGAGCAACCACTGGTTGCACCAAGCGGTGAACCGGTCAAGATGGGATTGGAGAAGGTGTTGGGAGCGCTGCAGGGTGGGGGCAAGGGCAAACTAGAGGAGGTGGACAGGGGGTGATGGTGGCGGCATGTCCGTCGTATACAAAAGGTACAGAAGGGGGGAGAGGACGGAGCCTTGGGGCAAACCAGCGGAGGGGAAAAAGGTGTAGAAGTCAGTGTTATGGATGGTGACGTAGGAAGGACGGTGGGAGAGAAAGGAGCCGATCAGATGGACGTAGTTAATGGGAAGGGCGAAGGTTTGGAGCTTGAAGAGGAGACCGGAATGCCACACTCGGTCATAAGCTCGTTTGAGGTCCAGGGAGAGGAAGATTGCAGAGCGATGGGAATTGAGCTGGTCGGAAAGGAGATGAGTGAGGTGAAGGAGAAGATCGTCGGAAGAGAAGGACGGCCGAAAGCCACACTGGGTAATGGGAAGGAGGCGGTGCTGGCGGAGATGCTGGTGGATGCGGTGGGTGAGGATAGATTCCAGGACCTTGCTGAAGACCGAGGTAAGGCTGATGGGATGGTAGGAGGAGACGGTGGACGGCAGTATGCCAGGTTTAAGGAACATCAAGGTAGGGGAGGTTTTCCACAGGTCGGGGTAGTAACCGGTGGACGGGACTACATTGTAGAGCCTGGCCAGGGTGGAGAGGAAAGAGACAGGAGCTTCACAAAGGTGATGGTAGGTGACACGATCGTGACCAGGAGCGGTGTTGCATTTTGTGTGGAGGGTAGCAATGAGATCCTGTGTAGTGATAGGGGCATTGAGATCCGTGTGTGCAATGTTGTCCAAGTACTGGAAACCAGGAGTGAGGGGAGGGACAGAGGTGTCAGTTCGATCGCGAACATCCAGGAAGAGGGAGTAATCGAACTGGGGATCATCGGGGATGGAAAAGACATCAGAGAGGTAAGAGGCAAAGTGATTGGCCTTACTAAGGGAGTCAGGGAAGGGGTGATCATCATGGAGAAGAGGATAGTAGGGGGAGGGTTTAGTTCCGGTAAGGCCACGAAAGGCTGACCAGAACTTGGACGAGTTGATGGGTAGGGTAGCATTTAAACGGGTGCATGTCTGTCGCCAGTCCCAGCGTTTCTTAGCCGCGAGCAAATTACGAATGTGTCGCTGGAGTTGCCGGTGGCGTCGTAGGGAGTCTGGGTCATGCGTGCGGAGGAAGACACGGTAGAGACGGCGGGTTTCACGGAGGAGGAGGACAGCCTGTGGGGGTAAGGTAGGACCGCGGGGGTGGACGGCGACAGTAGGGACGTGGGCCTCCATGGCCTCAGACAAGGTCTGTTGGAGAACGGAGGCAGCATGGGTTACATCGTCAGGGTGGTGGTAGGTGAAGGGGTGGCTATCGACCTGGGTGGAAAGGGTATCCCGGTAGGCATTCCAGTTGGCACAGGAATAGTCATGGATGTACTCAGGGGGAGGGTCATTACGAGGGTCAGGGCGGGGTCAACGACCGTCTGAAATGGTGAGGATGACAGGGAGATGGTCGCTACCAATAGGCTCCAGGACATCCATCGTTATGCAGCCAAGGAGGTTGGGGGAGGAAAGGAGAACATTGGGAGTGGAGTTGGATTCGGGACGGGTGTGTTGGGGGATGGGGATGAGGTCGCCTTGAAGGGAGGAGAGGGACCAATGCCACCACCGTAACTGGACGGCGGAACGACTATGGATGTTGAGGTCGGCGGCGATCACGTAGGAGGAGAAGGTGCAGTCAATGTGGGAGAGGAAGTTGAAGGGAATAGGGGCGTTAGGGCGGACATAGATGGTGGCGCAGGTAACAGTAAGGCCGGGGAAGAAGAGACTAAGGATCAGGTGTTCGGTAGGGTCAGGAAGGAGAGGTTGGAGCCTAACGGGGATCTGGTGGTGTTGACCAATGGCAACTCCACCACGCACAATCGGGAGGGGATTATCGGAGCAGTGAAGGAGGTAGGGCGAATTGTGGACGGTGTGGTTGGGTTGGAGGAAGGTTTCATTGAGGAGGAAGGCATCCACGCAGTGGGTGGCAAGGGTGTGCAGGAAGAGGTTCTTGTTGGCGGGAAGGGAGCAAATATTGTTGAAAAGGATACGGTGCTGTCGCACCATGACAGGGATTTAAACGAGGGTGTCAAGACAGGAGAAGGTGAAATGGGCCTGGTTGTTGGAGTAGGTGGCGTACATTTTCAGTTGGAAAACGGAACAGGCAGCGAGGGAGATCTGTTGGATGGTGTGCGGGCGCTGAAAAGGATGAACATTCTGATGATGTCCTCAGTAGTAGGGGGTAGGCGAAGGGAATTGCCGGGAGGGGTGGGGATATCCAGAGGGCGGACAGGAACGGTGAGTTCAGGAGTGGTAGGAGGGGGTCAGGCCTTTCATTTCTGGGAGTAGGTAGGATGAGGGAGGTTACAGGTATTACAGGTGGGGGGGACTGGAGATTGGGGCACTGCTGTAAAAAGTGGGTTTGCCTACAGCGCGGGCAGGTGGGGGCCTCGCGGGGCTCAGATGTCGGGTGTGCATTATACTGCAAGCACCTTTGGCAGCAGAGAGATTGAGGAGGGGAATGGGAAGGGTCAACTGTATAACGCTGGTTAAAAAGGAGGGTACCCTCCTTCAGGAGACGGTCTATGGAGGGGGCGTGCTCGGAAAAGACCCGCATAAGGCGGTGGGTCCGGCAGCGTTGTGTATGCGATGAACCGCACGCACCTCCAGATGGGGATGTGCCTGAAGCTCCGCCAACACCTCCTCCTCCGTGATCGTCGGACTAAGCCGAGTGATCACGGCGGTGACACGGGGGTTGGGGTTGGCGGGAGAGAGGCGGGTAAGGAGCAGGGGTGAGGGAGGCATTAGGGCCAAAGCGGGTGACAGGGATGTGGGAAAGGAGGTCTGTGTGGAGGGTAGCGCTGGGGGACGAGATGAGCACCGAATCACGGCGAGGAGTGAGGAGGGAGATGGGGGCACCAGGAAAATTCTGGCAAAGGAAGAGGGTGAGGTTCCGGGCTTCAAGAAGGGAGGGATCAGGATGGGAGAGGAGGTAGTGGTAGGAGGAGGAGGTAGAGGAGGAGGAGGAGGGGGCAGAGACAGGTGGGGAGACATCCATGGCATCATGGGTGGGGGAAGGGGGACGAGGCGGAGCCTTTTTGGGAATAGAGGAGGCAGAGGTGCCATTTGGGCGCTTGACGGCGACAGAGGAGGTGTGGGGGATGGAAGCGACTGGAATGTGGCGGGGAGTGGCAGGTCCCGGTGCTGGAGGCGGCGCTGATGGTGAGGGCGATGGCGCAGGCGACGGTGAAGATGAGGACGATGAAGGCGAAGGGGAGAGTGGAGCATGGGCCATAGCCCACCGGGCGACCACCCAAGCGGGGGCTGCAGAAATGGAAGGAGCAGAGGGAGGGAGTGGAGGGAAGGGATCAAAGGAGGCGCGGGAGGGAGGAGCCAGGGATGGGGTGACAAATAGGGAGGGAGACAGGAGAGTGAGGAGTGGGGGGATGGACTGAGGGGGGGGGGGAGTGATGCAGCACACCATGTGATAGTGGTGGCAGCGGCAAAGGGGGATGTGTATATGATGGCAGTGGTGGTGGCTGTAGGAGAGGTGGTGGGGGTCGACATTATGAGAAGGGAGAAAGAAAACACAGGATAAGACAAGAAGCAAACGAGAGATGGGCAGGGCGAGACACAGAGTAGAAAGGGACAGAGAATGACGAAGGATGAGGGAGACTGGGGCCGAAGCCCCACTCTGCTGCTGCTGGTGGGGTGCGCAACCCAGCTGGCAGGACAGTGGGGACACCTCCGCTGCTGCTGCTGCTGTTGCTGGTGGTGGTGGTGGTGGTGGTGGTGGCGCTGCTGCTGCTGCTGCTGCTGGGGGCAGCTAGGACCACTGCTGGCTGCCAGCTGCCGGCTGCGACCACTGGTGGCTGCGACCGCTGGTGGCTGCGACCGCTGGTGGCTGCTGGTGGGGACCGCTGCTGGCCGCTGGCTGCTGGCTGGGACCGGTGCTGGCGAGGACCACTGCGGGCTGCTGGCGGGGACTGCAGCTGGTTGCTGGCAGGGACCGCTGCTGGCTGCTGGTGGGGACCGCTGCTGGCTGCTGGTGGGGACCGCTGCTGGCTGCTGGCTGCTGGCCGGGACCGGTGCTGGCGAGGACCGCTGCAGGCTGCTGGCGGGGACCACTGCTGGCAGCTGGCGGGGACCGCTGCTGGCCGCTGGCTGCTGGCTGCTGGCTGCTGGCCGGGACCAGTGCTGGCAAGGACCACTGCAGGCTGCTGGTGGGGACCGCAGCTGGCTGCTGGCGGGGACCGCTGCTGGGTGCTGGCAGGAACCACTGCTGCCTGCCGGCGGGGACCGCTGCTGGTGGGGACCGCCGCTGGCTGGACTGCTGCACGTCGACGGGCTGGCTGGCTGGCTGGCTGGAACCTGCAACACCTAACACTTCAATTGGTACCGGAAGAGCACAATCGATGGGCGGTATTCAACCGAATTACCGCCGGAGATTGCCATCAACCGACATTTCGCCATTTTTAAATCGAGTAAACCACTCGTACTTTTGAGTTTTTCCCATAGCATCGTCTTAGTAAGCTCTCTTCAACATTAAAACAGTTTCAGCAGCCTTTTTAGCGAGTAGAAAACAAAATCTCACAGCTGAACATTGTTCACTTGAACTTGTCACTTACCATCACATAAACCGAAACAAATCCAAAATAGCGCTAGCAAAAACAGTGGCTGCAGATGAACAGAACATATGAGGTCGACACCACAGGTGGCGTTGAAATGGCGATGAGTTGCGCTGTACACACCTAGCGGCAGAAATGCGTACTACAGAAGCTTCGCCGACGGCAATGTTATTCCTCACTCTCACTCTCTCTCTCTCTCTCTCTGTCTCTCTCTCTTTCTCTCTCTCTCTCTCCCTTGTATGATCAACTCATTGCTCACCGCTAATATTCTACTGAAAATATTCGGATCACTAACAGCCAACCCTCCTCTTTGGGTTACACACAGATTTTTCGGGGAGGAAAAAAATGTATCAAATCTGCAAAAGCCAGTCGACAAGCGAGTGATAATATAAATATTGGTCAAGCAAAACTACACCTTAACGTATGATTTGAAAATATGTTTGGAAATACGAAATGTCGATGGCTGTTAATGTGAAAATTTGGGCCACAGTATCCGTGCAACAGCCATGACGGGACTAGCACAATTTATGTGCATTCCTGTTGTTTTCTTAATTCCACTGTGTTACAGTTTTGAAATTTTCATGCACTTATTTATTTGTATACTAGTCATAGATGTTACATGATATTTTAAATAAGTAACCATTCACTCCTTTTTCATTCTACTTCGTATTTATTGGTACTGCATATTCATTATATCAGTATGAACTCTGCAAACTATTGTAAATTGCTATACTGCTTTTAGCTTCATACCAAATAATTCAATAAAGCTACAGTATTTTACATGTTCAAAAGTAGTCTCTAGTGCGCCGAATGATATGAAGATATCCTTATTTCTCAGTTCTCAGTAGACGGCGCTGTGGGAGTGGAGGCAACGGTAGGTGTGCGACCCCATTGTGAACCATCACTCTGCGCTAGAGAAGGTGCAGTTCGACAACTAGGGTCTACGAAAAGAAGTCTCGAATAACGTGTGAGCCTCAGGCAGCGACCCTGCTGACGATTTTACTAACAGGTTCCTGCCATAGCGATATGTATTGACGCTTAGCAAGCTCCAGGATTCGCCATAGGGGCTCAGGTGGGTCAAATGGTTCAAATGGCTCTGAGCACGATGGGGCTTATATCGTATCTTTGTTTTTTGCTGTTGCAAGCCAAATCTAGCATGTACCCTCTGCAGATCATACAAATTACACACCAATCTGAGAATCAATAAACTTATTTGCCATACTTCTACTAATATCAAATTTCATAAAGCCTTTCAGAATGCCGGCCGATGTAGCCGAGCGGTTCTAGGCGCTTCAGTCTGGAACTGCGCGACTGCTACGGTCGCAGGTCCGAATCCTGCTTCGGGCATGGACGTGTGTGATGTCCTTAGGTTAGTTAGGTTTAAGTAGTTCTAAGTTCTAGGGGACTGATGACCTCAGATGTTTAGTCCCATAGTGCTCAGAGCCATTTGAAACTTTCAGAATAAAAATACTTAACTACTCCTTGGGTATAAGTTTCATATTTGAAATAATTTGGTGAATATTTAAAATTAAATAAAGACTAAAATTTGCAACTTCAAATTATAGTCAATATTCATACACTGTATGTGCATTAGAGGATGGCCAGAAATTCAATAATTAAAAACCGAAATAGTTAATTAAACGTTTTGTTTATCAGTATGAACTACGTAAGCCTCTCAGCTTCAAAAAGCAATTATTATTTAGTGTGTTTCTGCTACGCTGTCAGATTGAGTGGATGAATGAATGTAGCATGAATGTAAAGTAACGACCTTTAAAACTGTTGTAATAGATGATAAATAAGAGTATTTTAAATGGTTTAAATGGCTCTGAGCACTATGGGACTCAACATCTGTGGTCATCAGTCCCCTAGAACTTAGAACTACTTAAACCTAACTAACCTAAGGACCAGAATGAGATTTTCACTTTGCAGCGGAGTGTGCGCTGATATGAAACTTCCTGGCAGATTAAAAATGTGTGCCCGACCGAGACTCGAACTCGGGACCTTTGCCTTTCGCGAGGTACTGGCAGAAGTGAAGCTGTGAGTACTGGGCGTGAGTCGTGCTTCGGTAGCTCAGATGGTAGAGCACTTGCCCGCGAAAGGCAAAGGTCCCGAGTTCGATTCTCGATCGGGCACACAGTTTTAATCTGCCAGGAAGTTTCATAACCTAAGGACATCACACACATCCATGCCCGTGGCGGGATTCGAACCTGTGACCGTAGCGGTCGCGCGGTTCCAGACTGAAGCGCCTAGAACCGCTCGGCCACTCCAGCCGGCTAAATAAGAGTGGGAATATACATATTATGGTGTGTTTAATGCTAAGTAGCCAATGTAAGATAAATAAAGATGAAATTGTTATATTAAATTGCGAGCAGCCACTCCTAAATTTCCACATTTTGAATGAGACGATCTGTACTGGCTGTAAAATACTTTCATTGAAAGTCACGACCAGTGTCGCGCTAATTGCAGACACATCCTTGGGTAATATGTACAAAAGCTATAAAGAAAAATGTCTGCAAATGATCCTTAACAATGATCTGAAGAACAAAGGCTTACTGAAAAAAAGTGTCGTATAGCAATACTTGAAGTGTACGTACAGAGATTTTGTTTAACAGCTCATATCGGAACACTAACTGCCTTAGAGGCACTTCCTATCGTTCACGTCCAGTTAACAAAATAAGCGCGGTAAAAGCGGTAATTCACAGTTAAAATGTAGAGGACAGCGAACAACCTCTACAAATAAAATCCGGATTGAGACAATGTGGACCTAACAAAGCTGTAAATTAGTAACGCAACGCACCTAGACAATTTTAATGTATGAACTCGTAAAAACGAGAACAGGTTCACCTGGAAATACGTCTTCAGTTGACGCGAAACCCGCCGTCACATTTTTCAGCCACAGCGGCTTGTTCCAGTCAAAAGATGACATTATTTACAGCTGGGAAATATAGATGCTAAAATTTTATTTAAGTAATTTCAAAACTGAGATTTTTGAAGGGGAGACATTACCTGAATTTAGGGAAAAACTTCGAAGCTGATTTGGTCACAGTACGTTCCGGCCGATCGGAGGAGAGAACGTTCGCGCATTCTGGAGAAAAGAGAAATTTGCACACCTTCGCCTCAGGGAGTTGGAAGTTATCTGTTGTAGCGTGTGGGACTATACTTGCGTGTGCTCGTAAAAATGTTGGAATTTACATTTTCTTAAGAAGCGGAATAGTTCAGAAACTGATTGTGATGTAGCACAAATAATGTTTCCACAAGTTCTGAGAATTTAGAGAATTTTGTGACTGTCTTCTACGGGACTGAAAATTCCTCATTGTGTGCGACGCAGCCGTAATTGCTAATTTCAGATTACTGTTCGTTGATGAACTTTGTAGAATGGAGCGAGCATACCAAAATTGAAAACAGTCGTTGAACTTTTATAGAGTTTATTGACAGTTATAAGAAGTGGCTCTTTAGACAGCAGGTCCTGTGTTCAATACTTATATTGGCTACTATTAAGACAATGCGCTAAGTGCATGGACGTGATGATGAATGTTATGTGCAAATATTTAATTTTACTTCAAAAATTTATGTTAGGTCGTACTTAGTAGCAGAAAGTGCATCGCTCAAATGGGAATATAATGTAAGCATTTTAGTCCAGAGTTTGTCCCGGATAGTGGCTTCAGCTAGATCTAGCATAAAGAACCGTATTTGCAGCAGTAAGAGAACGTTTTATGCAACAGTTTTCGATATCCTTGGAGCCTCTCACATGTGAATGCTACTTTGCCCAGAACTAGGATTCGTCTGAAAAGAGACATTGAAAAAGTCAGCTCTTCAGATTTACACTGTTGCTGATTCGCAGGCATGTTTAATATTTTTGTATGGAAAGACATGTTTCCACTCTAGTGACCAGTTAGAAGTTGGGTGCTGTATTTAGCGACTGGAATATTGATAAACGCTATTGGTTTAGTGCAGTCCCGCCAGTGGTAAGCAAATCACCACGCTTAGATCACTATCGACGGTACAAGTTGGAACGCATCTCGTATAGTTGCAGTCACGAATGATGACGGTCGAGTTTAGAGTTGTTCTGCGCACCTGACGTCACGCATTCTCCAACAACCAATGAGCTTTCAGTCGCGTGATAAGCGTTGTCGTGTGAACGTCGTAGTCAGTGCGAGCATTAAACGTGATTGTGGCGAGTTCTTTTCGTTCCATTTGTTGCAAATTGTCATGGCTGATGATGGTAAGTGACAGATTCTACATTAGCAAAGGAAATACAGTAATGTGCAGGACAGACGCTTTCTTCAAGCGCAAAGCTCTCTCTACGGACAAATCGCAACTGTTATTTGAACAACACTGAAGTCCTTGTATATGCCTCGACCTGCGCCGACCGCCATCGTTTGTGAATTGGACGATAGTGCCGTGTACAGTCACTTTGGAGCAGTCGGTTTTCTCCGCCACAGAATAAAAGTCCCAACATGCCTTGTGGTGTGCCCCTTGTCCTTTTCGACTGATTCTCAAATCTTGTGATCGGGCTGTTATTTGTACGACAACCAGTTTGCGAGTTTTGCTGTGCCAGTCAGATTGTTCCGTACAGCACATATCCAACTACCCTTGGACAATGTACTTGGGCTCGAGTAAAGTACTTGTGCTCTGTGTAATCAGTTTCTTGCCCTTAATAATGGAGCTTTGTACCAAACATTGGATATACTATTGTGGTCGCTGTTCTGATAGACCGAGTTGCTCTAGCACCGTCAAACTGTGTGTGTCGATATGCTTAATTGCTGACTCAAGACATCTGTCGTTGGTGTACGATCCTGCGCAATCAAACAATCAATCTGTGGTCAAGCATGTCGTTGAATATGGTGCTCCGTAACACACTGACACCATATTCGCTTTACAATCAGGAAATCCCAACAAAGGCAAGCTACAGCGTTGTGGAACGATAAAACTTCAGTCCCTATCGGCAATCAATCTGCCACCGCCGAATTTTGACATAATGGTTGTAGTAGTTTCTCTTCCTTACACAAGGCATAAGACGACTTTCCCACATACAACCAACACTCTTGAAAGAGAATGAGACGGCCTAATATTTCCTTATACGCAGACTGTAGAATGCCTTACTCCCAGCTGCTTTGTACAAATGCCTTCCACCGTTAATAATCTGCAAGTTTGTAACCAGGTTAACAAACCCATCAGGCACATTTGAATCTTTCTAAAGCTGCCCAATCGGCTGCTGGTGATGTGATTGTGAAATGGAAACGTGAAGAAACCGTTCGGCTCCCCGTGTCGGAGGTTTGAGTCCTCTCTAGGGCATGGGTGTGTGTGTTGCCCTTCGCGTAAGTCAGATTAAGTTAGATTAACTGGTATGTAAACATAGAGACCGAGGACCTCAGCAGTTTGGTCCCATAGGAACTTACCACAAATTTCCAAATTTCCATGAAGAAACAATCGCAGATAACGCAGGAGTAGACAGACTTCGTGTACTGACGAACGGGCAATACTTACATGCGACACAGTTTGCAGAAGAAAATTGAATTTCGCGAACCATGTTTGCTGTCGTGTAGCCCTGAATCGATTTTTGTAGCCTAATAAAACACTAATTTTCCGAGGGCCAGTTGTTTTATACGAATGGTGTCTGTAAATCAATTAGCGTTGCTTAGAATGGTTATAAAAGAAATTCGAACGAAATCAGCAGAAGAGCTCGAAAGTGTCCATCTAGCACAATGAGTATGCTTGAGGAGTAAAAAATAACAGGCTACAATGATCGATTAGCCTCTCGTAAGCCACACATTTCTGTAGTCAATATTAAGCGACGCCTGAGATGGTGTAAAGAGCGACGCAACTGGATAGTGGATAACTGAAAACGAATTATTTGGAGTAGTGTATCACGTTACACACTGCGGCAATCCGAATGTGGGAGGGAAGGGGGTAACGAATGCCAGGAGAACATTATATCATGTGTAATGCCAACAGTTGAGTACGAAGGTGGTGGTGATACAGAATGGAGGTGTTTTTCGTGGTTGGAAGGACACATTTTACAAGATTGTGTATTACGTACCATGGCGGAACAGTTCGGATGCTGTCAAGCAGCATCAGCGAGGCAATGTTTTGCATACAAAACACTATTGAAATGGACTGCCGTATCCACAGTCCCAAACTGAACCAAATGCAATACCTTTTGGTTAAGTCAGAATTCCGACTTCATCTCCCAGCGTCCATCACTACCAGGTCAGGTTTCGTCTCTTGAGGAGAGATGGCTACCATTCCGCTAGAGTCATACAGAAACATCGTTGAAAGTATCCCCAGCATTCAAGCAGTTATAAAGGCGAAGGTTGGGCGCAGCTCATTTTAATATCGACCAAAACGTGTGGGGATAGTCTTAACTGGATAGTGTATGCGCCAAACAGCACAGATCTACAGACCGAAGTTGCTTACAAACTGCAGGACCGCATAACGTTCGATAAACTGTCCGAGTTAATCCCTGCTCTCTCCCTGTGGGACGACGCGTTAATAGCACCATGCAGACGGTAGCCGCCGGACGGAGATTAACAGTAAACACACACGGAGGCTGGTGGGCGGCCGCTCCCATCTTTACAAGCGGCAGCAGCGAGCGAATATAAGCGCGGTAAATGCTGGCGAGCTACCGGCGGTCGGAGGGAGCAGAGCGGACGAGAAAAAGTGGCTGGAGGTGCCTACCTGCTGCCGGGTTACGCGCCGCGCGCGCATGCGCATTAGTCACGCGCTGCCGGCCTACCGGCTCGGCAGCCCGACCTACCTTTCACGGCGACAGCTCTGCATAGCCAACGAGACTCGGCTTTGTCCACGCTTAGGTGCGGACTAGGGCTGAGGCTCGCTGTCACTCTGCGACGACAAGAAATGCTATTCCCCGAATTAGTCACGATGAGCGAGGTTGAAAAGACCTTTTGGCTACCCTCGGTCATGTTATTCACCATTTCCCTCTATGTGGGTGCATGGACAGGAACCAGGAGAAAGGACTGGCGAAGTGTTATATGGCGCGTGGCATCATACGTAGCTGAGACTTGGACACTGAAGAAAGAGGTCGATAGAAAAATAGAAGCATTTGAGGTGTGGATTTGGAGAAGGATGGAAGAGATACACTGAAGAGCCAAAGAAACTGGTATACCAGCCTAATATTGTGTACGACCTCCGCGAGCTCACAGAAGTTCCAAACACGACGTGGCATGAACTCGACTGTCTGAAGTAGAGCTGGAGGGAACTCATACCATAAATCCTGCAGGTCTGTCCGTAAATCCGTAAGATTACGAGGGGGTGGAGATCTCTTCTCAACAGCACGTTGCAAGGCAGCCCAGATTTGATGGTCAGCGGAAGTGTTTAAAATCAGAAGAGTGTTCCTCAGGCCACTCTGTAGCAATTCTGGATGTACATGGTGTCGCACTGTTCTGCTGTAATTGCCCGAGTCCGTCGGAATGCATATTCACATGAACAGTTGCAGGTGATCAGACAGGATGCTTATGTACGTGTCACTTGTCAGAGTCGTATCTAGACGCATTAGGGGTCCCATATCACTCCAACTGCACACGCCGCGCACCATAACAGAGGCTCCACCATCTTGAACAATCCCCTGCTGACATGCAGGATCCATGGATTCATGACGTTGTCTCCATACCCGTACAAGTCCACCTGCTCGATACAATCTGAAACGAGACTCGTCCGACTAGGCACCATGTTTCCAGTCATCAACAGCTCAATGTCAGTGTTGACGGGCCCAGGCGAGGCACAAAGCTTTGTGTAATGCCGTCTTCAAAGGCACATTAGTGAGCCTTCGGCTCCGAAAGCCCATATCGTTGAGGTATTGTTCGCATGCTAACACTTGTTGATGGCCCAGCATTGAAATCTGTAGCAGTTTGCGGAAGCGTTACATTTCTGTCACATCGAACGATTCTCTTCAGTCGTCGTTCTTGCAGGATCTTTTTTCGGCGGAAGCAGTGTCAGAGCTTTAATGTTTTACGGATTCCTGATATTCACGATACACTTCTGAAATGATCGTACGGGAAAATTCCCCCTTCATCACTACCTCAGAAATGCCGCGTCACATCGCTCGTGCGCTGACTATAACACCACGTTCTAATACACATAAATCTTGTTTACCCGCCAATGTTGCAGCAGTAACAGGCCTAACAGTTGCGTCAGGCTTTTTTTGGCTTATGTAGGCGTTGCCGACCGCATCGCTGTATTCTACTTGTTTACATATTTCTGTTCAAATGGTTCAAATGGCTCTGAGCACTATGGGACTTAACTGCTATGGTCATAAGTCCCCTAGAACGTATAAGTACTCAAACCTAAATAACCTAAGGACATCACACACATCGTTGCCCGAGGCAGGATTCGAACCTGCGACCGTAGCGGTTGCGCAGTTCCAGACTAGAACCGTTCGGCCACTCAGGCCAGCCATATTTCTGTATCTGAATACGCATGCCTATACCAGTTTCTTTTGCCAGACAAAGAGAGCAATGAAGAGATACTGAGAATAATAGGGGAAGATAGAATGATTTTGATGGTAATCAGGCAGAGGAAGCGCAGTTGGCTTGGACACTGGATGAGAAGAGATTGCTGATGGAAGCTCAAATGGTTCAAATGGCTCTGAGCACTATGGGACTTAACATCTTAGGTCATCAGTCCCCTAGAACTTAGAACTACTTAAACCTAACTAACCTAAGGACATCACACACATCCATGCCCGAGGCAGGATTCGAACCTGCGACCGTAGCAGTCCCGCGGTTCCGGACTGCAGCGCCAGAACCGCACGGCCACCGCGGCCGGCTGATGGAAGCCATGGAAGGAATGTTGCATGGAAGAAGAAGAGCAGAATGCAGAAGAAACCAGGTGGTGAATAGTATAATGACAGAAAACACTTGTGAGAAAACGGAGAGGGTAGCAAATGCAGGACTGCATGTAGAGCTACATGTGAAGCAGAAGATGATGATATTGATTATTAGCACTGAAGGCAACTGCCAAGTGAAACTCCCAATCGCAACCTTCTCAGATTTTGTGGTAAGATGGCACAGAGCATAGCTGGTAAAAAACTGAACACAGGAAACAGGAACAGAAAATATAAAGGAAGTGTATTGAACTGCGAAAAGAAAGCAATGCAGGAAGAGTGAATGGTCCAAGCTAAGAAGTTCAATATTGAGTAAAATTATAGTCGGCATCCGGCCGTGACATGCCTTGGAATCGCGGCGCGCCGGGCAGCGATCCGCACGCGTGTTTGCTTACTCGCTGCGCGAGGTACTGCGTACTTTGTTGTGATTTCGAGCTTTGAACTAGGTATGACGTTCTCTTACCACCAGGCGACGGTGAAATTCACATTCGACGACTCCTAAGCGCGTCCAAAGGCTTATGAAATCTAACAGTTTTCGAGATGAAATGCATGTCGATCCCCACGGGCTGACAGGCATTCATCTGTGCCTCACTTCTAGTACAGTTTGCCTAGATGAAGAACGAAGAGGCATGTGACAACCTAGTCCGACATTTCACCAACGGCTACTGCTTTCGCCGTGCTGACGGTAAAGTGAGCATGATAATCGTAGACCACGTGGGTATGGGAGCGTGTGCTGTACGTAAATTCGAAATACCGTTTGAAGTCCCGGCCGCGCTCGTCACTGATACGCGACGGCCGTATAGCACGGTCCTAAGCTACATGGAAGAAAAGTGGGACACCTCTGAAACCTATGAAGTTCTCAATGGCGTCCAACAAGTACACATCGAACTCCGAAAACACAAGCCATACTATGTGATCATCCGCAGCTGCCGAGCCATCATTATTGGTGACGGACAACCGCGGAAATGTGCTGGCTATGGACAGGACGGACACGTCCGATCAAACTGCCTCCGGCGGTGCCTTGTCCAGGTGCGACTTGCAGATCAAGTACAGACAGCGGTGCCGACAGCATTACCACTTACGTATGTGGAAGCGGCGCGGCCGATGAGCACAGGCCATCCATGACGCCATCTCACGTGACCGCGAGCTCAGCTGCCGATGACGCCGTGACGGCGGCGCCGCACAACGAGACACCCTAGCAGGACACAACGCCTGCCACCACCACCAATATTGACCTACCAGGTTCCATATGCCGGTCTCATCGCCGAAGTTGCTAACCCCAGCTATTCGACGTGGATGGAGACGCGGTCCCAGGAACAATGTTCGCCCAAGCGTCATAAAAAACTCTGCCCCTCGACGGAAGGTGACCAATTGGGTCGAAACAAGCTGCTGACACTGGCTTTGAATCGTCTTTGCCAACGGACTCTATCAATAATGCCCCAAGGCAGGCACCTGACACCTTGGACATGATGGTGGCCTCGCCCACCCTACACGTTCCCATGACCGAAGCTTTCCAGGACAATGACCAGGCAATGAAGCCCATTGGCCGCGATGAGGTGTCGTCACTGTGACCTTCCCTGCTCGATTACTGGTTTGCTGAAATGGAGGCAAATGACTTAAGAGACGTCCTTGAGGCTTCTCCGCCACATGGGACGGGTGCCCCATATGGGGAGTGGCAAACAAGTTAAAAATGCCTGCCACTAGGACATATAGCAAAGGGGCCCCATTACTATCGAGGGGCTGCCATTTGCAGCTACATACTCTGGATGAAGATGTCCCAGTCCTATCATGTGGGTACAATCAACGTTAATCGCATACACACTGTCGTCAAAACGCGCATGTTACATGACGTGCTCGGGACAGCAGACCTGGGCATCATCCTCCTTCAAGAAGTTCAACCGGAGATGCAATTGAACATTTATAGGTACACAGTCTATAGCATCCCATCTAGCTGCGGTGCCTGTGGAACCGCCATCCTCTTACGCAATGGCATTGAGGCGTTTGACATCACTTTCCTGCCATTTGCATGAGGCCTTGCCATCACAGTGGAAGCAGTCTGTATTGTCAATGTGTATGCGCCCTCCAGGACATCTAGCTGCGGTGATAGGTTCATCTTTTATTCTGATAAAATTGCTCCACTCCTGAATGGGAATACAGAACACTACGACATAGGCGTACTTCTAATAGCATCTTGGATCCTACGGGCCAAACATCACCTAACTCTATTTGCCCGCCTAACGAGCACTCATGCTGTCTCTTGCGCTACGAGACACCTGGTGTCTCGTTCACGGGGTCCACCTTGGATATACATACTTGACTGATCACTCCGCCTCGACCAGATATACACTACGTGGTCAAAAGTATCCGGACACACGGCTGAAAATGACTTACAAGTTCGTGGCGTCTTCCATCGGTAATGCTGGAATTGAATATGGTATTGTCCCACCCTTAGCCTTGATGACATCTTCCACTCTCGCCGGCATACGTTCAGTCAGGTGCTGGAAGGTTTCTTGGGGTATGGCAGCCCATTTTCACTAAGTGCTGCACTGAGGAGAGGTACCGACGTCGGTCGGTGAGGCCTGGCACGGAATCGGTGTACCAAAACATCCCAAAGGTGTGCAGGCCAGTCCATTACCGGGATGTTATTGTCATGTAACCAGTCCGCCAAATGCCGTGCATTATGAACAGTTGCTCGATCGTGTTGAAAGATGCAATCGCCATCCCCGAATTGCTCTTCAACAGTGGGAAAGAAGAAGGTGTTTAAAACATCAGTGTAGGCCTGTGCTGTGATAGTGCCACGCAAAACAACAAGGGGTGCGAGCTCTCCATGAAAAACACGACTACGCCATAACAACACCGCCTCCGAATTTTACTGCTGGCACTACACACGCTAGCAGATGACGTCCACTGGACATTCGCCGTACCGACACCCCGCCATCGGATCACCACACTGTGTACCGCGATTTGTCACTCCTCACAACATTTTTCCACTGTTCAATCGTCCAATGTTTACGATCCTTACACCAAGCGGGACGTCGTTTGATATTTATTGGCGTGGTGTGTGGCTTGTGAGCAGCTGCTCGACCATGAAATCCTTGTTTTCTCACCTCCCTCCTAACTGTCATAGTACTTGCAGTGGGTCCTGATGTAGTTTGGATTTCCTTTGTGGTAGTCTGGATAGATATCTGCCTATTACACATTTCGACCCTCTTCAACTATCGGCGGACTCTCTGAGTCAACAGACGAGGTCGGAATGTACGCGTTTCTGCTGTACGTGTCCCTTCACGTTTCCACTTCACTAATGTTTACGCTCCTTGCACCAAGAGAGGCGTCGTTTGGTAATTAGCGGCGTGATGTGTGGCGTATGAGTAGCCGCTTGAGCATGAAATCCATGTTTCCCACCTGCCGCCTAACTGTCATAGTACTTGCAGTGGATCCTGAAGTAGTTTGGAATTCCTCTTCAACTGATTGCCGCCTCTGTCAGTCAACAGACGAGGTCGGCCTCTAAGCGTTTCTGTTGTACGTGCCCCTTCACGTTTCCATTTCACTATCACATCGGAAACAATGGACCTAGGGAATGTTGGAGTGTGGAAATCTCGCATATGGCACACGTGACACCCAAGCACCTGATCACGTTCGAAGTCCGTGAGTTCCGCGGAGCTGCCTATTCTGCTCTCTCTCTATGTCTAATGACTACTGAGGTCGCTGATATGGAGTACCTGGCAGTAGGTGGCAGCAAAATGCACCTATTACTAAAAACATATGTTTTTTAGGTGTCCGGATACTTTTGATCAGATAGTGTATGTCTCCCGAGGATTCCAAGCTGTAACAAAGGACATGGAATTGTGACTGACAGTCTTCACCAACCATTTGGCATACATTTATTTGTTCAGTCGCACTCCCCAAAAACCCACATACCGCAACTGTGGTCCACGGACGCTGAACGTTTCCTACTGGTAGAAGGACGTATCCCAGCGGAATATAGCTGCTATGTGGCACTGCGGCCTCTGGAGCCTTCGTGCATTTCCTTCCACCTTACGTTGGTGGCTCGACCACACCAAACGGGCCCTCTGACGGGTGCTCATGGGATATGGCCATGACAAAGCTAAGCTTGCTGGCGTCAGGCGATATCGGAATTTTATGACACACTGCTGAGGGAACTAATGACACGGCTGCCATCACCAGATGTCAGTTAATAGTCTCGTAGCTTGCCTACTCCATCTCACCGTGGAATATCTTGGCGGAGCCATAGTCAGGGCGGGGGCGCAGGATACCACCACCTCAGAAATAGCGTCTGTATGTCACGTCATCAGAGAGAGACACAACCACAAGCGCCACATTACAACATCAGGAGGGACAGCAGCAGGTGGAGGCGTCGATACGCAGCTGCAGCACTCGTCCAGCATTACAGGACGTCTTATTCCAAGGACCCACGGACCACTTGCGAGTACGAAATCATCCTGCGCGAGTTGCATGCTCCCGGAGTAGTGGTCCAATACGATCGCCTGCTGGTTCCCATAACTGCTGAAGACTGAAGGGGAAAGGACGTCAAACAAGCCGACTGGGAGCAGGAGAGGCACCACAGGACTGTTTATATTTTTACAAATAACATCATAAAACATTGTCAGCATGACCAGAAAGGATTCGGGATTCACACTCCTAACGGTGGAAGTTCAAAAACATAGCAAAATAATTTTGTTTTTCACATGTGAAATTTCGTTATTTTTCACTTACTATTGGCTACATTTGTTGCTACAGGTACACTTTTCCTCACAAGTAAGACAGATTCTTCGATGAATTTCACATAACATACAAACACACTTAAAGGTGTTTGTCATTTTCGTTTATCACATGACCAGCGGATGAGGGATGACTTTCAAGATTCTGCTGAGGCCTTCACGGCTACCTAGCGGCCTCGGGGCCCACGTAGTCCCCACCGTACTTCGCCATCAGCGGCTATCCCCTACTTGTCGACATCACCCCTACACGTTCCACAACAAGAGACTGAGTAGCTACATGTTTCTTATCCTACATACGACTTTTGGAAACGGATGTTCAGCAAATTTCCAAATTTGACGTTGTGGTCTTTTAATGAGAGTGTGTGAAAACACTCTTTTCCGAGGTACGTTTGTCACCACACAGTACAAATAATGCCACCTTTTACAAAACTTTCTTGTTAAAAATATTATTGACGTAATTCCCGAAAAGTCACATTATGGCATTGTTTTTCATGTAGGGGTCAGCAATCTGATCTGGAACCAACAAGTCGGAGAATTCTATATATTTACGATCAGTTCGTTTTAAGGAAGTTATTTTTCATTTGATGTCCTTCCATATATCTAAACAGCAACCACATGTAAATCTCTGCGAGAGCGCGTCCACAAGAAGACATTTTGGACATAGATATGTGTTGCATTAGCCAATAGCATTAAATCTCTCATTTGTGCTTGTAACGTTTTCAGGAGTCCTTGAAAACACATTTGTGGCGAGAATATTCCAGACTGTCTTCCAATTCTTATCTGGATATTTCTTTTCAATTTTCTTCCGTTTCCTATTCTGCATTATCACTTCTACGATCGAACGGTTGTTTGCGTCTGAGTGGTTTGTTCACTTGATTCTGATATATAGGTGTGTTCGATGCAAAATTTTTCGCACATATTTTAATTTAGGCTTGATCGATGCGACATTCGTCGGTGGGTCGAGACTCCTGGGTTCTGTCGCTTTCAGCAGTGCAGCAGTGGCGGTGTTCGGATGGTTTTTGAATGCACTGTAAATTATTTTTAAAATATAAAGGTGTTAATTTTTATGTTTTTTATTTTATTTATTTATTTATCTTTGTAAATATGTATTAGACCTAGGCCTCCTTCACCCATCTTTAGTGTTAAAGCAGTAGATGCGACGCGGAATAGATGCCCTTGCCATATGTAACCACATATTTCAATCACTATCGACTTCGCTATCCCGATGGCGATTTTCAAACATTGTCCTTCATAAAGCGCTTTCGCTAGAATAACCGTGGGTGCTTATGTGGAGGAAAAAAAAGTGATAACTAATGGGAGGTAACAAAGATGTGTCTGAACGTGATCAAGCTGTCTGATGATGAACCTGTCGGTTCGAAACCTGCAACTGGACTATTTATATAAATAAATAACGTTAATAATAGCTGGTTGTTGTTATCTTCGCTGCAAGAACTAGCCTGTGAGAAGATACCGACGCAGTTAGAATTGCCTTTGTTTTAATGATGACCACCCACAATCCTGTAACATATCCATGGCACTCTCTCCCCTATTTCTCGATAATACAAAACCTGCTCCCCTTCTTTGAACCTTCTCTATGTACTCCGTTAATCCTATCTGGTAAGAGTCTCACACCGCGCAGCAGTACTCCAAAAGAGAATGGACAAGCATAGAGTGCGCAGTGTCTTTAGTAGATCTTTTGCATCTTCTTTAGTTTCTGCCAACAAACCGCAGTCCTTGGTCTACTCCCTTGCAACATGTTTTTGGTGCTTTTTATTTTAAAATGCTCATAATTGTAATTCCAAGGTATTTAGTTGAATTCACGTCCTTTAGTTTTGATTGATTTATAGTGTTGAATCCTGCCTTCACGTCAAATATATGGGGTCCAGGAAACCTGCTGTCTCGGATCGCTAGACAATATATGAACTGCAAGGTGGCAGCTAGAATTGATGTTAATTTCACACCTTACATGAGATTTTATACATCGTTACAAGTAGATGGATATGTCACCTGATATACTTCATTGGTAGTGAGCACATTTGCATATCAAAATGTACAGTACATGGTGCAAAAAAGGGATGACACGATTCGACAGTATTAACACACTGAACCTAAATCCAGCATGTCAACGAGCAAAATGTGAAAAAAGCTACTGGAAGAAAACTTTAGTTTGGTGACAGATGCGATTTGTTAGTCATGGCCCGCGTACAAAGAAAGGCTTCTAACGGGGGTCGGTAACCTACAGCGTGATAGACAACGATCGCGCCGGTGATACATCGAGGGGAGCAGATAGCGGCCTAGCACTGCCTGCAATGGAGAAATTCTTTAGAAAACTGCATTGAGGATCTTTCCAGATAGATACAAAATGGCCGGAAACGGAGTTAAAAGAGAGTCGCAGTTACTGATCACGTCGAAGTTCCTTGGTGCTCTCGTGATGTACGCATGTAACTTTTAGGCGTCAGGAGCGGACACAAAATGTCCGGTGACTGAAATAAACTCAGAAGGAGTAGAAGTGGCGATATTTCGGAGCAGTTTAAAGGTACGCCCTTTGCGACTGGCGGAGGTAGTTTCCACGAGATGAAAGGAACGTTGCCATTTGTCTGAAAAGGCCGTGACGCGAAGCACGTGTAAGACGTCGTGGTCTCCTGACGTTCATTGCTTACATATTCCGCCCTCACAATCATATTCCGCACATCAAGACGCTTCATTCGAACCCAAACTCGATAAGATAAAGTCAATGTTGCACGATTTCATGTAAACGATATGCAGATACCAAGTAAGCGCACCGTGGTTGGAATACTCGAGGCTGGCGTACACACATACATTCCAGACACGACGGTCACAGGAGCTGTTAGTTCGGGAGAGAAACTGCACAATGGGACGCTGTTCCCTTCAGAGGATGACCCAGCCTATGTCGGCCGGTGACCGCCCGTGGAGCGGACAGCGTGGGTCCGAGTGAAAAGGGGGAGCGACCCAATGTTTGGCTTAAAAGCAAATTCCGCTACATTGTGTGGGAGTGGCCAGCCTACGCATTCTTTACACATAGTGCGCAGTTACAGAGATTTTCACAGGGAGACAGCAAACGCCAAACGCCAATGCTACAGGTTTCCAGATTGGTCGCCTTAAACAAAACGTCATTCTCCCGTTTTAGAAGAGCAATGCTGATTGGCAGACGATATTTCTGACTCCTTGAGCTGAAGGAATAATGGAAGAGACCTTCACGTCTGGCGTGGAGAGTCACCGTTCCGATGTCACTCTTGGAGTGAGGAACAAGTCTCTCCTCAGTACTTCACTGGGAGAGCCCCTCTGTCAAGAGCGAATCATAGGGAGACTCTATATTGAGTCCTTGCTTTAAGCGTTGTTCACTGTGTTGGCCGACACACTTATTGTGCGGTGTGAACGGACAGAGTCATAGTTAAACGCCTGCGAGCGAATTTTTGAGTGGCATCGCAGTGGACTGGTTATCTGACCGGTGAACAACGCCAATAGTTAGACTAGGGGCGAATAGGAATCCTTGACTTCATCAAGGTGTAGGGAGAGTTTGATTGGGAAAGGTCAATCCAGATAGAACGAGAGTTATCTTATTTGTCAGTAGCGAGTGGCGCAGACAGCAGTCATCGGTATTGTGCACTACAGTTATTGCGAGCCCCATATTTCCTCCACAACAGTACACTTCACTGCATTTCGCACGCGACAGCCTCGACCGTGCTTAGCAACATTCTAAAGGATAATTATTCAAGTTGAGTAGGTGCGCCTCTCAGCCATTCTGCCAAGTCAATAACAATCTTAAACTTTGTATAGAAATTTCATTAGCGAATCCTATCCTTGAGAGGTAACTTCACATTCCGAAAAGAACCAGGATATAACTTGTTCAATTCATAACTAAAAGTGCCATTGCGATTTCTCAGAATTTTTAGAAAATAAATAATAACTTTCGTTAGTTTCATGTTTTTCTTACACTAACTAGCACTACTCCAGAACCCAAGTATCCCACTAGTTACGTAAGAAATTTTGTGAATTTTTGTGTCATATCCTTACAGCGGACGACTCCAGAAAATATTTATTGCTGAAAGTTTTTCAGGCATTTCTCTTTAGAACGTTACGAGCGCCTGTTTGACTTATGTAGTAGTGTGGGGGTGGAAATTGCAACTTGGTTCAAATGGTTCAAATGGCTCTGAGCACTATGGGACTTAACATCTATGGTCATCAGTCCCCTAGAACTTAGAACTACTTAAACCTAACTAACCTAAGGACAGCACACAACACCCAGCCATCACGAGGCAGAGAAAATCCCTGACCCCGCTGGGAATCGAACCCGGGAACCCGGGTGTGGGAAGCGAGAACGCTACCGCACGACCACGAGATGCGGGCGCAACTTGCAGGAGCCACAGGGTAAAGGGTACATCTCAGATTAATCCGTTGCGCAGAATAACAGAATCTCAGATCAACCCCACGCTCACACACGGAAGGACACACGTGGGGGACCGTTTGCTACGAAAGGCAAAATATCGAAAACTTCAGGGACGCTCCTCTGAGCCAGCATCAAGTGTAGAACAGGGCAGATCAGGCATCACGCTCTGTACGACGCCAAAAGAGAAGTCTTGTGTGAACACGGCATTCACTTTGGCTGACAGTGCCTCACTGTCTAGATGTAAGAAAAATCTTGTAAAAAACCTTCTATTTAAATTTGATATTGTTGTGTTTACCGTTATTTCTGCAAACCAGGACGTAATACGTTATCGTGACAATCGTCCTGAAATTGTCATGTCACGATCTATGTAAACCAGTGTGCTGCATTGACAACAATACAGAAATTAAACAAATTTTGTACAGCTAAACACCGATGTACTCTGTTGTAGAATAAGGGTCCCCTCCTACCCCAATAATATATTCCAGTGACGCTAACGCACTCACAGAATATTTTTGCTGATGTCTGAAGAATGTGAAAAGGAGTGTCAGAAAGCAAATCGTATTAATGAGTTTTATTACGAAATGAACAATGACAATACTTAACTTTGACAAAACACAGAAGTGTCGCAAGCAAAAGGCGACACGCAAATAAACAGCGTTCTTCACTGTATACAATTCCGAAGTCGCTGGTCTTGAAGTGCCTAATCTTGATGCTGCTGTAGAAGTGGGCCGCGGTCAGTCGGAGCGGCGCTTACGTCCTGTTCAAATAGCTGTCGCGTTGTCGTCCTGAAGATGGGTTGGTCAGCGTTCGATTGGCAGATGTCTTCTTCACACCCCCCTCTGCTCTAACGTTCCCTACTGGCGTGCCGGCGCTTGACTTTACGCCGGAACATATAGTGCAAGCGAAGTTTAAAAGATTGATTTTAGTTCAAAATGGTTCAAATGACTCTGAGCACTATGGGACTTAACTTCTGAGGTCATCAGTCCCCTAGAACTTAGAACTACTTAAACCTAACTAACCTACGGACATCACACACACCAATGCCCGAGGCAGGATTCGAACCTGCGAACGTAGCGGTCGCGTGGTTCCAGACTGTAGCGCCTAGAACTGCTCGGCCACCCCGGCCGGCATTGATTTTAGTACTCTTGTGGATGACCTCACACTTTTCATTATTAATGGTTGAGTTTATTGCAATGATCGTTTCTCTCTACGAAGGTGGGTGCCAACAAAATATTTACGCATTCGGAGGATAAATTGGTACTGAATCTTCTTGAGAAGGCTCTGCCCCAACAAAAAACACTTCTGTTTATTGACAGCCACCCAATTCGAATGCCATATTCGTGGAACTGTCACCCCTATTTTGTAATAATGCAAAACGAGCAGCCCTTCTTTGAACTTTTTTTATGTTCTCCGTCAGTCCTAGCCGACACGGATCGAACACCGCACAGCAATTCTCCAGAAGACGGCGGACAATCGTAGTGTATTCAGTCTCTTTAGTAGACTTGTTACATTTCCTAAGTCTTTGGTTTGCTTTCCCCACTACATCATCTACATTATCGTTCTCATTCCTAATTGTAATCCATAAGTACTTATTTGAATTCACAGCGTTTAGATTTACCATGTAAACTAAATTTGACGCATTCCTTTTAGTATTCATATGGATGACTCCTTCGTCCTCCTTATTCAGAGTCAAATGCCACTTTTCTCACGATACAGGTGTCTGGTATAAATCATTTTCCAAATGATCACATTACGAGGTAGTAGATGGCAGCATCATCTGCAAACAATATAAGAGGCCTGCTCAGATTGTCACCAAAATCCATATACAGGGTGGTCCATTCATAGTGACCGGGCCAAATAACTCACGAAATAAGCATCAAACGAAAAAACTACAAAGAACGAAACTCGTCTAGCTTGAAGGGGGAAACCAGATGGCGCTATGGTTGGCCCGCTAGATGGCGCTGCCATAGGTCAAACGGATATCAACCGCGTTTTTTAAATAGGAACCCCCATATTTAATTACATATTCGTGTAGTACGTAAGGAAATATGAATATTTTAGTTGGACCAATTTTTTTCCTTTGTGATAAATGGCGCTGTAATAGTCACAAACGTATAGGTACGTGGCATCGAGTAACATTCCGCCACAGCGGACGGTATTTGCTTCGTGATACATTACCCATGATAAAATGGTCCGTTTACCAATTGCGGAAATCGTGTTGATGTATGGTTGTTGTGATCAAAATGCCCTACGGGCGTGTGCTATGTTTGCTGCTCGGTATCCTGGACGACATCGTCCAAATGTCCGGATCGTTCACCGGATAGTTACGTTATTTAAGGAAACAGGAAGTGTCCAGCCACCTGTGAAACGTCAACCACGACCTGCAACAAATGATGATGCCCAAGTAGGTGTTTTAGCTGTTGTCGCGGCTAATCCGCACATCAGTAGCAGACAAATTGCGCGAGATTCGGGAATCTCAAAAACGTCGGTGTTGAGAATGTTACATCAAGTTCGATTGCACCCGTACCATATTTCTATGCACCAGGAATTGCATGGCGGTGACTTGGAACTTCGTGTACAGTTCTGCCACTGGCCACAAGAGAAATTACGGGACGATGACAGATTTTTTGCACGCGTTCTATTTAGCGACGAAGCGTCATTCAGCAACAGCGGTAACGTAAACCGGCACAATATGCACTATTGGGCAAAAGAAAATCCACGATGGCTGCGACCTTGGCGGGTTAATGTATGGTGCGGCATTATGGGAGGAAGGATAATTGGCTCCCATTTTATCGATGCCAATCTAAATGGTGCAATGTATGCTGATTTCCTACGTAATGTTCTACCGATGTTACTACAAGATGTTTCACTGCATGGCAGAATGGCGACGTACCTCCAACATGATGAATGTCCGGCACATTGCTCGAGTGCGGTTGAAACGGTATTGAATAGCATATTTTATGACAAGTGGATTGGTCGTCGAAGCACCATACCATGGCCCGCACGTTCACCGGATCTGACGTCCCCGGATTTCTTTCTGTGGAGAAAGTTGAAGGATATTTGCTATCGTGATCCATCGACAACGCCTGACAACATGCGTCAGCGCATTGTCAATGCATGTGCGAACATTACGGAAGGCGAACTACTCGCAGTTGAGAGGAATGTCGTTACATGTATTGCCAAATGCCTTGAGGTTGACGGACATGATTTTGAGCATTTATTGCATTAATGTGGTATTTATAGGTAATCAAACTGTAACAGCATGCGTTCTCAGAAACGATAATTTCACAAAGGTACATGTATCACATTGGAACAACCGAAATAAAATGTTCAAACGTACCTACGTTCTGTATTGCAATTTTAAAAACCTTCGAGTTACCAACTGTTCGTCTAAAATTGTGAGCCATAGGGTTGTGACTATTACAGCGCCATGTATCACAAAGCGAAAAAAGTGGTCCAACTAAAACATTCATATTTCTTTACGTACTACACGAATATGTAATAAAAAATGGGGGTTCCTATTTAAAAAAATGCAGTTTATATCCGTTTGACCTATGGCAGCTCCATATAGAGGGCCAACCATAGCGTCATCTGGTTTCCCCCTTCAAGCTAGACGAGTTTCGTTATTTCTAGTTTTTTCGTTTGACGCTTATTTCGTGAGATATTGGGCCCGGTCACGATCAATGGACCACCCTGTATATTGTAAAAATGGATGCACGTATCTCTGTATGTGTGTTTGAATTTATGTTCCAACTCTCCTCGACCGATTTCAACCAAACTTAGTGCACATACGTTATTGTCAAATGATCATGAATGTGGGGTAAGAACCATCTACCTGTCAAATGGGTGGGGCGGGGATAAAAAATGAGCTTAGACCGTGACGCGAGAATTCCCAAGCTTTATTAAACCAGTATTTGAGAATGAGGATACTTAGCGACTTGCAACAAACTTTACACATAAAAATTTGTTCTCTCTGAGAACCCTAAAAGTTCACGAAAAGAAAACCGTTTATCGCTTAACGTACTACATTTTCGCTCTTCAAGATGTATGACGTTACAATTATTACTTCTTTGCTACTAACTATATTCGCGACGCATTTTGCTGACAGTATCCTCATATACCACTGAATGTAACTGCAAAATTATATCACTGTACGACACAGACACATAATTCGGGAGATATGACGACATAAACAATAACATGCGTGAAAAAAATGCCGCATCACGGATGACGTTCACATATATTACTTGCTTGCTACTAACTCTATTTGCAATAAATTTCGTAGACAGTATCCACATGAGCCGCTGGATGTACCTACAATATTATATCACTGTACGATATATCGTGCAGGAGATATAACGTCATAAACAATGAGATGCCTGAAAAACTAGTGCATTGGTTATAACGTTTAAATTGCTTACATTGTTATTACTAACTCCATTCGCAACACGTTTTACAGACAATATACACACGCTTCTGAATTATATCATTGTGCGACACATATTTCATTAGACATGACGTCGTAAACTTGAAGCAGAAGGCCGGACCTTGCTTGGTACGGGCGAGGAAGCAGAGCTGTAAATAAACACTTGGGCAAAGGTGGGTTTCTCTGCTAGTCGTTGGGAACATCAGAGGGCCTATGACACTTCCTTGGGGAATGCTAAGTATCACTTGTGTTTACTTCGATGACTTTCTGTCTTTACTACGAACTGCGACAGGAAATCACGATTCCCGTCGCATAACTGACGTTATACTCCGTATTTAGAAGGCCAGTTTGAGTAACGGTGTCAAAAGCCTTCTGGAAATCTAGAAATATGAAATCAATTTGAGATCCCGTGTCGATAGCAGTCATTACTTCACGTGAGTAAGGAGCTAGTTGTGTTTCATGGGATCAATATTTTCTGAATCCACGTTTACTATTTGTCAATAAATAGTTTTCTTCAATGTAGGCTAATGCATAATGCCTGAACACAGTATACAGGGTGTTACAAAAAGTTACGGCCAAACTTTCAGGAAACATTCCTCACACACAAAGAAAGAAAATACCTTATGTGGACATGTGTCCGGAAACGCTTACTTTCCATGTTAGAGCTCATTTTATTACTGCTCTTCAAATCACATTAATCATGAAATGGAAACACACAGCAACAGAACGTACCAGCGTGACTTCAAACACTTTGTTACAGGAAATGTTCAAAATGTCCTCCGTTAGCGAGGATACATGCATCCACCCTCCGTCGCATGGAATCCCTGATGCGCTGATGCAGCCCTGGAGAATGGCGTGTTGCATCACAGCCGTCCACAATACGAGCACCAAGAGTCTCTACATTTGATACCGGGGTTGCGTAGACAAGAACTTTCAAATGCCCCCATAAATGAAAGTCAAGAGGGTTGAGGTCAGGAGAGCGTGGAGGCCATGGAATTGGTTCGCCTCTACCAATCCATCGGTCACCGAATCTGTTGTTGGGAAGCGTACGAACACTTCGACTGAAATGTGCAGGAGCTCCATCGTGCATGAACCACATGTTGTGTCGTACTTGTAAAGGCAAATGTTCTAGCAGCACAGGTAGAGTATCCCGTATGAAATCATGATAACGTGCTCCATTGAGCGGAGGTGGAAGAACATGGGGCCCAATCAACACATCACCAATAATGCCTGCCCAAACGTTCACAGAAAATCTGTGTTGATGACGTGATTGCACAATTGCGTGCGGATTCTCGTCAGCCCACACATGTTGATTGTGAAAATTTACAATTTGATTACGTTGAATGAAGCCTCAATCGTAAAGAGAACATTTGCACTGAAATGACGATTGACACATTGTTGAATGAACCATTCGCAGAAGTGTACCCGTGGAGGCCAATCAGCTGCTGATAGTGCCTGCACACGCTGTACGTGGTACGGAAACAACTGGTTCACCCGTAGCACTCTCCATACAGTGACGTGGTCAACGTTTCCTTGTACAGCAGCAACTTCTCTGACGCTGACATTAGGGTTATCGTCAACTGCACGAAGAATTGCCTTGTCCATTGCAGGTGTCCTCGTCGTTCTAAGTCTTCCCCAGTTGCGAGTCATAGGCTGGAATGTTCCGTGCTCCCTAAGACGCCGATCAATTGCTTCGAACGTCTTCCTGTCGGGACACCTTCTTTCTGGAAATCTGTCTCGATACAAACGTACCGCGCCACGGCTATTGCCCAGTGCTAATCCATACATCAAATGGGCATCTGCCAACTCCGCATTTGTAAACATTGCACTGACTGCAAAACCACGTTCGTGATGAACACTAACCAGTTGATGCTACGTACTGATGTGCTTGATGCTAGTACTGTAGAGCAATGAGTCGCATGTCAACACAAGCACCGAAGTCAACATTACCTTCCTTCAATTGGGCCAACTGGCGGTGAATCGAGGAAGTACAGTACATACTGACGAAACTAAAATGAGCTCTAACATGGAAATTAAGCGTTTCCGGACACATGTCCACATAACATCTTTTCTCTATTTGTGTGTGAGGAATGTTTCCTGAAAGTCCGGCCATCCCTTTTTGTAACGCCCTGTATATTTCAAAATCCTACTGCAAATCGACGTTATTGATATGAGTCTGCAATTCAGCGAATTACTTCTATTTCCTTTCTTGAATATGATTGTGACCGTGCAACTTTCCATTCTTTAGGTGCAGATCTTTTGTCGACTAAGTGGTTGTACGTGATTACTAAGTATGGCGCTATTGTGTGAGCATACCTTAAAAGGAACCTAATTGGTACATGATGTGGGCCAGAGGACATGTCTTTCTTTACTGTTTTAAGCTGCTTCTTTACACTGAGGATATCTGGTTCTAAGTTACTCATATGGCAACTGCTCTTGATTCGAGTAGTGAAACATTTACTTCGTCTTCTCTGGTGAAAGAATTTCGAAAAATCGTGTGTAATTATTCTGCTATAGTGGAAATGTCATCGGGAACATTACCATTACTGCCACACATTGAAGCAGTGAAGGTGTTGGTTGTGCGCTGTCACTGAGTACATATGATCACAATCTCTTTGGATTTTCTGTTAGCTTTTGAGACAGAGTTTCGTTTTGAAAGATACATTTCAGGCTTCGGCAAAACCGATAATATTGGAGAACTGGCGTTCTTTTAAATTTGACAAGCTATTTTCGCTACTTCCCCAACAGTATTCTCACCTGGTTTGTGTACAATGTGGGATCAGTACCATCTCTTATTAAATTGTTTCGTATTATCTCTCAATACTCTCTCGGTACTCTTTCTGTGAATTTAAGTTACTTTTGTTCTACGCTTACGTAGTCATTTAGGAAAGAGTGGATGCTGCCTCTCTCGAAGGCGTCAAGTGAATTTTTCTCTGCTTCTTTAAATGGATATATTTTGCTTTTGTTTACGGTGTATTTGGATGTGACGGTGTACAGTCTTGCTACAACAACCTCGTGTTCACTAACTCCTGTGTTTGTCATGATGTTCTCTAGTTGCTCAGGATTAATTATTGCCAAGAGATCAAGCACGTTTCGCAACCATTTACACTTCGAGTAGGCTCCTGAAATAACTGCTGAAAACAATTTTCGGAAAAAGCAATCAGTACAATTTTTCACTTTAAACATGAATTTTCACAAACATAACATAACACGACAGACTTGTTCGTGTTCAAAGTTATACATAATTTACCATAGAACACGTGACATGTCATTGTATAGCCTCAACTCTTTTATCCGTGTTGTATTGTCCTCGTGTTGTAGTAGCACTGTGTGATGTGAAACTTCCTGGCAGATTAAAACTGTGTGCCCGACCGAGACTCGAACTCGGGACCTTTGCCTTTCGCGGGCAAGTGCTCTACCAACTGAGCTACCGAAGCACGACTCACGCCCGGTACTCACAGCTTTACCTCTGCCAGTACCTCGTCTCCTACATTCCAAACTTTACAGAAGCTCTCCTGCGAACCTTGCAGAACTAGCACTCCTGAAAGAAAGGATATGGCGGAGACATGGCTTAGCCACAGCCTGGGGGATGTTTCCAGAATGAGATTTTCACTCTGCAGCGGAGTGTGCGCTGATATGAAACTTCATGGCAGATTAAAACTGTGTGCCCGACCGAGACTCGAACTCGGGACCTTTGCCTTTCGCGGGCAAGTGCTCTACCAACTGAGCTACCGAAGCACGACTCACGCACGGTACTCACAGCTTTACTTCTGCCAGTACCTCGTCTCCTACCTTCCAAACTTTACAGAAGCTCTCCTGCGAACCTTGCAGAACTAGCACTCCTGAAAGAAAGCTGTGAGTACCGGCCGTGAGTCGTGCTTCGGTAGCTCAGTTGGTAGAGCACTTGCCCGCGAAAGGCAAAGTTCCCGAGTTCGAGTCTCGGTCGGGCACACAGTTTTAATCTGCCAGGAAGTTTCATATCAGCGCACACTCCGCTGCAGAGTGAAAATCTCATTCTGGAAACATCCCCCAGGCTGTGGCTAAGCCATGTCTCCGCAATATCCTTTCTTTCAGGAGTGCTAGTTCTGCAAGGTTCGCAGGAGAGCTTCTGTAAAGTTTGGAAGGTAGGAGACGAGGTACTGGCAGAAGTAAAGCTGTGAGTACCGGGCGTGAGTCGTGCTTCGGTAGCTCAGTTGGTAGAGCACTTGCCCGCGAAAGGCAAAGGTCCCGAGTTCGAGTCTCGGTCGGGCACACAGTTTTAATCTGCCAGGAAGTTTCATATCAGCGCACACTCCGCTGCAGAGTGAAAATCTCATTCTGGAAACATCCCCCAGGCTGTGGCTAAGCCATGTCTCCGCACATCCTTTCTTTCAGGAGTGGTAGTTCTGCAAGGTTCGCAGGAGAGCTTCTGTAAAGTTTGGAAGGTAGGAGACGAGGTACTGGCAGAAGTAAAGCTGTGAGTACCGGGCGTGAGTCGTGCTTCGGTAGCTCAGTTGGTAGAGCACTTGCCCGCGAAAGGCAAAGGTCCCGAGTTCGAGTCTCGGTCGGGCACACAGTTTTAATCTGCCAGGAAGTTTCATATCAGCGCACACTCCGCTGCAGAGTGAAAATCTCATTCTGGAAACATCCCCCAGGCTGTGGCTAAGCCATGTCTCCGCATATCCTTTCTTTCAGGAGTGCTAGTTCTGCAAGGTTCGCAGGAGAGCTTCTGTAAAGTTTGGAAGGTAGGAGACGAGGTACTGGCAGAAGTAAAGCTGTGAGTACCGGGCGTGAGTCGTGCTTCGGTAGCTCAGTTGGTAGAGCACTTGCCCGCGAAAGGCAAAGGTCCCGAGTTCGAGTCTCGGTCGGGCACACAGTTTTAATCTGCCAGGAAGTTTCATATCAGCGCACACTCCGCTGCAGAGTGAAAATCTCATTCTGGAAACATCCCCCAGGCTGTGGCTAAGCCATGTCTCCGCTATATCCTTTCTTTCAGGAGTGCTAGTTCTGCAAGGTTCGCAGGAGAGCTTCTGTAAAGTTTGGAAGGTAGGAGACGAGGTACTGGCAGAGGTAAAGCTGTGAGTAGCGGGCGTGAGTCGTGCTTCGGTAGCTCAGTTGGTAGAGCACTTGCCCGCGAAAGGCAAAGGTCCCGAGTTCGAGTCTTGGTCGGGCACACAGTTTTAATCTGCCAGGAAGTTTCATATCAGCGCACACTCCGCTGCAGAGTGAAAATCTCATTCTGGAAACATCCCCCAGGCTGTGGCTAAGCCATGTCTCCGCAATATCCTTTCTTTCAGGAGTGCTAGTTCTGCAAGGTTCGCAGGAGAGCTTCTGTAAAGTTTGGAAGGTAGGAGACGAGGTACTGGCAGAAGTAAAGCTGTGAGTACCGGGCGTGAGTCGTGCTTCGGTAGCTCAGTTGGTAGAGCACTTGCCCGCGAAAGGCAAAGGTCCCGAGTTCGAGTCTCGGTCGGGCACACAGTTTTAATCTGCCAGGAAGTTTCATATCAGCGCACACTCCGCTGCAGAGTGAAAATCTCATTCTGGAAACATCCCCCAGGCTGTGGCTAAGCCATGTCTCCGCAATATCCTTTCTTTCAGGAGTGCTAGTTCTGCAAGGTTCGCAGGAGAGCTTCTGTAAAGTTTGGAAGGTAGGAGACGAGGTACTGGCAGAAGTAAAGCTGGGAGTACCGGGCGTGAGTCGTGCTTCGGTAGCTCAGTTGGTAGAGCACTTGCCCGCGAAAGGCAAAGGTCCCGAGTTCGAGTCTCGGTCGGGCACACAGTTTTAATCTGCCAGGAAGTTTCATATCAGCGCACACTCCGCTGCAGAGTGAAAATCTCATTCTGGAAACATCCCCCAGGCTGTGGCTAAGCCATGTCTCCGCAATATCCTTTCTTTCAGGAGTGCTAGTTCTGCAAGGTTCGCAGGAGAGCTTCTGTAAAGTTTGGAAGGTAGGAGACGAGGTACTGGCAGAAGTAAAGCTGTGAGTACCGGGCGTGAGTCGTGCTTCGGTAGCTCAGTTGGTAGAGCACTTGCCCGCGAAAGGCAAAGGTCCCGAGTTCGAGTCTCGGTCGGGCACACAGTTTTAATCTGCCAGGAAGTTTCATATCAGCGCACACTCCGCTGCAGAGTGAAAATCTCATACTGTGTGATGTATCTACCACTACCCGATCTTATAGATCTGAGAAGGCAATATATATAGCCGAAACTAGTAATACAGTAATTCTGTGCTTGTAATGATCTTGGCAAATAAACTAGTTTTCAAAAGAAGGCTACAATATGAAATTTAGGCGTTTCAGTTAATGAGCGCAAAGGAAATTCACGGCATGTCTATCTTATGGGAAGCTTTCTCCACTCACAAACGAAACCTTGTACTTCGATGCGCTGCTGCAGTAACAAAAACTACCATTCAATATAAGGAACTAACAACTGCAAGTGGATATATTTTGTACAAATGGCAGCATTGAAACTGCAAGTAGCTCGTCAAACACAAAACAAATTCCTTTCGCAATGCGAAACAGCGGTATTATGCGCTACGCATTTAATAAAACGCGAATCTGTGCCTGTTAAATATATGTATACTTAAATTTATAGTCGATGTTAATAAATTTCCCACCTTCAGAAGCCCTGTTCTTGCAATTGCCAGTCTACATTTTATATCCTCTCCGCTTTGGCCATCATCAGCTTTTTTAATGCCCCAGTTAGTGCCTCATTTTCGTCTCTCTCAGTATCGAAAGATTTAATTCGAGTACATTCCATTACCTTTGTTTTGCTTTTATTGATGCTCACGTTTTATCCTCCTTTCATGTAACGTCCATATCGTTCAACTAGCCTTCAAAGATTTTCGCTGTCTCTGATAGAATTGCAATGTCATCAGCAAACGTCGAAGTTTTCGTTTTTTCTCCCTGAACTTCAGTTCCTTCAACAAATTTTTCTTCGTCTTCCTTTACTGCTTGCTCAGTAAGCAAATTGAATAACATAGTGAATAACGTAACAAATCTGATTCACTCCCTTCTCAACCACTGCTTCCCTTTCATCCCATTCGACTCCTAAAACTGCCATATGGTTTGTATCAGTTGCAAGTAAGCGATTGTTCGCTGTATTTCACCCCAGCTACCTTCATTACTGCAAAGAGTGTATTTTACAGTCAACATTGTCAACAGCTTAATTTTATTTATTTATTTATTTTGAATCATCAGCCTTCTGACTGGCCACGAATTCTTCTTCTGTGTCAACATTTTCATCTCAAAGTAGCAACTATAAACTGCGTCCTCATTTATTTGCTAGATGTATTCCAATCTCCGTCTTTCTTTACAGTTTTTACCCTCTGCAGCTCCCTGTAGTACCATGGAAGTTATTCCCCGATGTCTTGAGAGATGTCCTATGCCCCTGCCCCTTCTTATTGTTGTCCATACATTCCTTTTCTCATCGATTCACGGAAAACCTCCTCATTCCTCACCTTGTCCGTCCACCTAATTCTCGGCGATTTTCTGCAGCACCAAATCGCAAACGCTTTGATTGTCTAGTGTTCCGGTTCTCCCACAGCCCGTATATCACTACCATACGATGCTGTGCTGAAACGTACATTCTCATAAATTTTTTCCTGAAAATAAGGCCTGTGTTTGTACCAGTAGATTTCTCTTGGGCAGGGATCTCTTTTCCAGTGCTTTTTGTGTCCTTCTTGCTCCGTCCATCACGGGTTACTTTGCTACCTAGGTAACAGAATTTCTTTAATTCGTCCACTTTGTGATTCCCGTTTCTGATATTAAGCTTCTCGCTGTTCTCGTTTCTACTAGTTCTCATTACTTTCGTCTTTCTCCGATACTCTCTCAGTCAACGTTCTGATCATTCCATTCACTAGATTTTGTAATTCTTCTTCAGTTTCAGTAATGTCATCAGCGAATCTTATCATTGATAGCCTTTCTCCATGAATTTTAATCCCGCTCTTGAACCTTCGTTTTATTTCCGTCAACGCTTCTTCGACGTACAGGTTGAACAGCAGTTAATAAAACGTTCCGGGCTGTTATGCCGTGGTCGAATGGATTTCACATTTAAAACCAACGTTACGTACCGATCTGCGGGGAACATTTTCCAGGGGGATCGTAGATTTTCGGAGTGTCCGATTCACACCCTGGATCGCTACTAAATGCTGCAAAATACTGTTTATGTGTGCTTGCGCGCAGTGACGTGACGTCACATGGTTTAAATACTAGAGCGCAGTGGGCCGTTGTCGTTTGCTGTCGTTCGTTGTTGTTATCGCGTCATGGTGGAAGACTGGTCCACATCTTCGGCACCAGGATCAAAATGTCGTTCATTTTCCTCTTACTTACTGGGATCCCTACGGTGTTTCACAATCTCTATGGTCTCTGGGTGTAGCCTTTTATGGTACTGCTTATGGCTGCCAGTGCTTGAGACCTATCAGAATGAAAGTGATGGTCACGTGGCTGCAAAGCATGTTTCGCCACAGCTGGTATGTCAGTCTCCTCTTTCTGCAATTTCCCTTGTGCTATTCTAGTCGTTCTTTGAGAGTTTTTTTTTTTTTTTTTTTTTTTTGTATCCACATGCACATCCCCACAACTACACGGAATCCTACAAATTCCTGCTTTCTTAGACGGTTTGCGAACATTCTTGGCTAATTTCAAGTGATCTTTTATCTTCCGTTTGGATTTGGATATTACTGTGTTCCGTTCTTTTAAGATTTTTTGCTATGCAGTCAGCAACGTCATTAATGAACGGCAGGAAAACTTCAGATTTCACAGGCGCGCTGGTCTTAACGCTCTTTTTACGTCAGCAGGCGAATAATCATTCTTGAGCAATGCACTGGAAAACACCTCTGATTCGCATACATTCCTTGTTCTACATGCCAACATTTTCATGATGCCTCGCTATAGTTGTGGCTGGTGGTTCGATCCCCGCTGTAAGTAACGGTCTGTGTGCCTGGGTTTTCAGTAAACTGTGTGGCCGAAGCTACGACCTTCTTTTTCACAAAACTAGCACATCAAGATAATTTAATCTTCCGTCTGTCTCCTCCTCGTCCATGGTAAATCAAATCATCGGATTATTCCAATTGAAATGAAGAACTACTTAAACATTGCCTCACAACCACGTATCTCAAATGGAATAATGAGTTCTATGAGCAGACATTCTAGAAACAGGCATTGGAAACTGCCAACAAGAAACCGAATGTTTTGTTCCGGTAGGTGGATGATACTTTTGTGGAGGAACTGCAGAGAGGAACTAGATCGTTTTTAAAAGTATTTCAACGGGATTAATCCGTAGATCAGTTTACCATGGAGGAGGAGGCTCTTGGATTTCCTTGATGTGCTAGTTTTCAAGAAAAAAGGTGGTAGCTTAGGCTACACAGTTTACCGAAAACCCACGCACACCGACCTTTACCTACACATACGTCAACGTCGTAGCTTCAATTAGTCCTCATAAGGAAGGTGAGAAATGCAAAATCAAAAGAGAAGTCAGCTAAGGGATTCCATATCAATTAAAGCTGTTCCCATCCTCCACAGAGAATGTCTTTTACGTCTTTTCCAATTGCTGACCACTATATTTTAAATTAGGTAATTATCCTGATGAAAACTGCTGTGGTCTGCAACTCGAAAAAATACAAAAACATTTCGTGGATCATTGTGAATTTAGCTGTGACTACGTCGTATCTTGTTCCTAGAGAACGTATTGTTACCGTTAGAAAGGAAAAAAAGATGAGGAAATTAATATATATAGAGCATACAGTACATATCTTAAACACAATGCGTTCTAGGAGCAAATAGAGCAAATCTGATAGTAGTATTTATTGGAAAGAAAATACTACAAGTTCACAATGAACTGTGGTTACGAAATTTGAAGGCAATAAGTGGGTTAAAATTAGTGAAAATGACGTTTTGGTTAACTAAACAGTATTTCGAACACTGAACTTATTATGTAAAGAGATCTGGAAGTTTCCAATGAGTGTGTATTGCCAGTTTTCACTTATCGCAGTGGGCTTGGAAGTTAATGTGAAAACGATTAATTAATTTAATATTGTATAACGTTTTTGGCCCTTGGAGTCATGATTAATAATTATCTATCAAAGCATCCTGTGTATTGCATGAGGCAGCTGATGTCATGAGAAAGTACTGATCGGTGTTTGTCACCAAGGGACGTACGTTCGGCGTTCAGTACGCTGCATCATATTTCGGTCGTCTCTTTCATTTACCTGACATGGAATCTGCGGAGCGATTCTATGCTTTGATAGGCTATAGGGCGTTTCATGTGCGCCACAACTTTAACTTCATTATCTACCGTTTGTTAACTAAGGAATCAGATAGAAATTTCTGTAAGTGTAAAGTAACTGTCATCAGTGTAGCCATTAGGAAGCATCAACGAAAGCAAACTGCCGATAACATTTAAAACATAAGAAAATTTTTGAACAGTAGAATCATATCGTGCGTTGTCGTGTTGTCGCAAACGATGCCCGCGCGAGACTGACGCGTTCTATCTGTGAGAAGAGTTCCAGGCCACCAGTGGCCAGGGACTTGTGTACTGGCGGTATAGGTGGCTATAGTCGAAGTCTTGCCGGCAGCTAGTAAAGATGTTTTCCTTGCTGTGAGGCCATTTGATTATTAGGACGGAGTTTCTCCAGACACGTCTCCGCTGGTCGTCGGGGCTCATTTCAAAGCCGGACTCACCACTAAAAACAATACTCCATTCAGTGAGAATCCAGGCCGGAGAAATGGCTGGAGACGCTCCGGATAGCGGTTGATACCAATGTGACTGGCGCCATACGGCCGACAACGAGGACTGATGGTCTAGGCTATTTCTTTCCATAGCACTAACCCCTTTGGTTGTCATCTGAAGCACCTTTACAGCAGGGTGGTATGTCGACGTTATTCTAAGCCCATTTGGTTGCCGTTCATGGGAAGTCGGCCTGGTATTATATCAGCAAGATAATTCCTGTCCCCACACGGCGACAGTTTTTACTGCTGGTCGTGCTTGCTAAACCCTGCCTTCGCCAGCAATTCCGTCCCCATTTGAGACCGTCTGGAGCATTGTGGGCAGTGCCCTCTAACCAGCTTGGGATTCTGACGATCTAACGCGCCAGTTGTATTCAATTTGGCATGATATCCCTCAGTAGGAGGTCTAGCAACTCTGTCAAACAGTGTAAACCTGGATACCTGCTTGTATAAGAGCACAGGCGAACCAACACACTTTTTTAAATTGTTTCTCTTGACTAAATCATCCAATTTTCTGAAATTTTAATTATTTATTTGTCTGTACGTGTACATCACTTCTTCCAGTTTTCGTCCCTTCCGAATACTTCCTCCGTGATGCTTTTTTTTTTCTTTGAAGAGGTTGAAAAATCAGCCAACCAACTGCAAATAAAGAATTATTAGCCCTTGACCTAGGTTTCGATACTTGTAAGAATATCTTCATCAGAAGAAGTGAGCCTTGAAGAAGATATTCTTACAAATACTGAAACCTAGGTCAAGGGCTAATAAACCATTATTTGCAACAGTCTGGCTGATTTTTCAACCTCTTCAGCTGATGTTTCGCAGCCATGTTAAAGATTTATTCTTTTTTATTTTGCATTGGTATTTGTAGATGGTATACTGGCGTGAACACACGACTTTTTGACGACTGTGGGTTTGTTATTTTAAATAACGTTATTTTCGAGAGTAAAAAACTAGCATACTTTTTGAGATCTCGCGAACATCACTCAGTAGTCTGCCTGAGCATAAATGTTCGAACCACATAACACAGCAACCCGTTTTAGACAACAGGACACGATGAACATTGGATGCCACGCCCTTCACCGCACTGGGCGACTACATGGAGTGTAAGACAAGGACAAATCAAATTACAGACGTAAAATAAAAAAAAAAAAACAGTCTCCAGTCACAAAAGGTGATATTTCTTTCAATGCACCATGCCTATCGAACCCAGGGGGCTCATCTTTAGATGCCTGATTAGTCTGCCCCTGTTAAGAGTAAATAAGTATATAACAAAGTGGAAAATTGTACGACAATTTTTATAAAATTAAGACAAAGTTACCCACGGTTTCCAGTAGTCTCTAACTTACTTTCTGCTATCTCATGTAACCGTTCTAATTCCAATACCAGACCTGTCTTCAGGATCTAATGCTAATTAATGATGTTACGCAACGGATTTTTCATAACGCGATCCTCCGTAAGGAATCCTAAGCACTGTATCCTGCGTGGGGTCTCTTTGGATCTGTCACAATTCTCTACTATGACATAGAATACTAGATACGAAAGAAAAGTCATAGAATTCAATATTCAGAATTTATTTCATAAACAACATTGAAGTTAGCAGGGATTATCCATCGACTATTCAGAGAATCATTTTCTATAGTTAAGAGATGACAATAATTTCACATTAACGGTCGTTACTATTGGTTGGCGAAGAAATATATCAGTTGGGTTATAATCACCGCCTAATATACTTACGGACGCATGAAGTTGTTTGTTAGTTGTGCAGTGGATGAGTGGCAAAGAATTGACATCGAATGAAGACAAGTGCGTTGCTGGGGCAGAACGACCATTATGGAGGACGCCGCTTCCATCCAAACGCGCATATTATCACGCTTTTCCGTTCCTATCATGCTGATGCTGCGATGTAATCTTACCATGAGCTGTGCTGTTTGGTTGGTTGGTTGGTTGTTTTGGGGAAGGAGACCAGACAGCGTGATCATCGGTCTCATCGGGTTAGGGAAGGATGGGGAAGGAAGTCGGCCGTGCCCTTTCAGAGGAACCATTCCGGCATTTGCCTGGAGGGATTTAGGGAAATCACGGAAATCCTAAATCAGAATGGCCGGACGCGGGATTGAACCGTCGTCCTCCCGAATGCGAGTCCAGTGTCTAACCACTGCGCCACCTCGCTCGGTTGCTGTTTGGTGTCTATCTATAGTAACTAGGGGTGGACCTCCAGCACTGCCAGTTGTACGTGCCATCCGCTGCCACTGTCCGACTCCGAATCCCTATTCTTCCTTATTTCTCCGTCCAATTCTGAAAATTTACATCGCTTACTCAATTGCCCCATTCCGAATCTACCGAAAAGAACACTCCTCCATGCGAAGACTTTTGAGTTAATCAAGAAAAACTCGTTTGAACGTCATCTTTGTACGTTTCTCTTGAACAAATCGGAAACTAAGGCCTCCAGCGAAAAAATATTCCGCTAGAAAATTTAACTACATTAAATTTCATACAAAAGGTCCTATCCATGTTCCCTGCGGAAGTAATAGTTCGACTGTAGCGAGCGAGAAAGTATGAAAGTCTTGTGCATGGCATTTAAAGGCGTTATGGTTTGCATAAAACCTAGCGGTAGTGGCAGCCAAATCAACCCCTATTCCTTAGGTTTTCTTAGTTGTTACTTTGTTCGCCGGAAATGCCGATTCCTTGGTGCAGCTGTGGTTTGACATTGATCTGCAGCCAAGACGGATACGAAGATTTACATAACCGTGCTGGATTAACATCTTTTTCTGACGCTTCTTCGTTCAGCCCCCATCGAGCTGCAGAAAGGATTCAGACTGACACCCTGATGCACGGATTAGGTCACCAATTCCCATCAGAATAAATAGGGCAGCAGTATACGTGCCAGTCATCCGTCCCCAATTCTCATAATGACGCGTTCTGATCTACATCCACAAGGTAATCACAACAGGGGCTACAATCTGCCTCTGGAAAGAGAAAACCCATGATGACCTGCTAATTCTGCTTTCAGTTTTATACGACAGAGCTGTTGTAACGCACACATAGGAACACAAGAGTGTTATATTGTAGGTGCGTGGATCTGCCCTCAGCCTCAAATGCATGCGGAGAAACGAAAATTTATTTCTTAACATAGAAATGAAAACGTGTGTAAAATGTCATGGTCGAAACAGTGTGCTCTCTGTGACTGGAAGCTTCTCAGACTGTAAGGTAGCAACACTGCGCCACAACCAATCACAGAATTAGGAAAGCTGCATTCCGGTTGGCATGCACCACAATAAATGACAAACTAGAGAAACAAGGAATAATTGACGCTGCAAAAAATTGATCTTACTGGTCAGTTTCAGAATGGTTTTGGAACTAATGCTACAGTTACCGAGTTCTATTTTTGGCCTGGGCCACACTTCATTCAACCAACCAAAAAGAAAAAGGTGCTTTAAAAACACATTTTGTTCACCTTCAGTTATAACAGTAGACACTAGAAGTAAAAGTCATGAGAGTAATGTAATAAATTAGCTAACGTGAATAGATGTGAAATGTTACAGGCAAACAAAGTGTTACAGATGATATTAAAGTTCAGTGAAACATTTTTAAAATTAATTCCCTCGTTCTTCATTTCGAGGATTATTAACGTGGCATTTTTGTTGATACTGACAAGGTTTTTCGGCGACACATTATCTTTTCCTTACCCTATATTATATTTTTCATTTTCATTGCCAACATAACCTTATGCGAGTACGAATAAGTTATTTTTGTGAATATTTCCCAGCTTTATTCCATAGCTTATTGTATACTGTGCATCTAATGATATTAGGATGTACTCTGACGTCGTTGAATCATAAAGATGGCTTCCGTATTTGTGTTAATAACGTGACAATATGTTCTTGGCACACACTGCTGAATGTGCATCCCATTTCGGCATACAAATATACAAACTTAAAAATACTAAGCAGATGACTATCAATCTTTTGAGGTATAATTCTACCAATTTTAGTTCTTGGGGCACGACACGTTCTTAGATTTACCGAATCATTTATATCGAAACTGGCAAGTTTTGAATTTTGCCTTTTCTTAGAAAAATTTCTGCGGACGTCCTTGTTAACAACAAGAGTACAGTATATAATCAAACTTTTCCGCTATTTCGCGGAATTTTACAACACCTATCTATTTCTGATAACGGATAGCTAAATAGTATGCAAACGGCATTGTTCAAGTACCCACAAAAAGTATGAGAAAACAGGCAACATTCCACGATGTATTCATGTCGCATTCTTTTCAGGATATACGAGTCGACAGGGTAAGAAAGAACGCAGAAACAGTATACCTGGCCCACCACGCACTGCTCTTTGACTTAATAAGCTTAACGAAATAACAGTCACGGGTGTCACTTTTCATTTAGGCCTGTGAAATCGGAGACAGCAAAATCTCTATAGGGCACCAGAGGAACGTGGTATACAATATATCACAGTCGAAAGCGCATTCCTCCAGGAATTATTACGGAGCCGGCTAGCTTGAAGCAGCAACATCGTTTTGGTATTGCAGTAATGGAAGCCATCCCGCTACGCTCAGCTAGTGAACTGATTTTTCCTAATTAGAAGCATTTTTTGGAACTTTGTTCTTCTGCGATTATCTTCGTAATGTTTCTGTAACAGAAGAATCAGACTGCAAGATATAACATGAAAACTATTTATTGTTATTTTGAAGAAGGGAGTAAAAGTGGTATCAGAGACCTTATTCAAAGAGATGACTGGACTGCGAAAATACAGGATTTAGGAAATGTTAGTTACTGTAGGCTGATTTTTATGATAAATTAAACATTTCAAGCAGACAGTGGTTTTGCCATTTATCGATATCCAAGACGTATTTTAAAAGGTGTGCGACGCACATCCACCAATATCCTACAACACAGTGGTTGAACATTTATTGGCGTCCAACAAATGCTTTTCTGTTTCCCTTGGGTCATAATTCTAATGACTCGTTTGATACGGCCCACCACCAATTGCTAATCTCTTTACCTCAGTGTAGCCATTGGAACCTACGTCCTCAATTATATGCTCGGTGTATTGCAATCTCTGTGTTCCTCTGCAGTTTTTACTCTCTACAGCTCCATCTAGTACCATGGGAGTTATTCTGTGATGTCTTAACAGATGACCTACTATCTTGTCGCTTCTTCTTGTCAGTGTTTTCCACATGTTCCTTCTATCGTCGATGCTGCTGAAAATTTCCTCATTTCGTGCCTTATCAGTCCACCCGCTTTCAACAGTCTTCTGTAGCACAATATCTCGAATGCTTCGATTATCTTCTTTTCCTTTTTTCCCACGGCCCATGTTTCACTAACATACAATGCTGTGCTCCAAACGTATAAATTTCTTCCTGACATTAATTCTTATATTTGATACTAGTAGACTTCTCTTGGCGAGGAATGCTCTTTTTGCCAGTGGTTGTCTCATTTTTATGTCCTTGCTCCACCCAGTATGGATCATTTTGCTGTCTACGTGGGGGAATTCCTTAACTTCACCTACTTCGTTGTCACCAATCTTGATATTAAGTTTCTCGCTGTTCCCGTTTCTGCTACTTCTCATTACATTTCTGTTTCTTCGCTTTACTCTCAATCCATATTCTGCACTCATTAGATTGTTCATTGCAATCAGTAGATCCTGTAATTTTTCATCACTTTCACTTAGGATAGCAATGTCATGGTTCAAATGGTTCAAATGGCTCGGGGCACTATGAGACTTAACATCTGAGGTCATCAGTTCCCTAGAATTACAACTACTTAAACCTAACTGACCTGAGGACCTGGGAGACCAAGAAGCTTGCACAGGATAGAGTAGCATGGAGAGCTACATCAAACCTGTCTCAGGACTGATGACCACAACAGCAAGGACATCACACACATCCATGCCCGGGGCAGGATTCGAACCTGCGGCCGTAGTGGTCGCGCGGTTCCAGATTGAAGCGCCTAGATCCGCTCGGTCACAGAAGCCGGCAGCAGTATCATCAGCGAATTTTATCATTGATATACTTTTACTCTGAATTTTAATCCCACTCTTGAACCATTCTTTCATTTCCATTATTTATTTACATCCGTATCTTACACCCCTTCTAACCGGAACTCCTCGTTGGTCTTCCGTTGTTATCGTTACCTCTTGGATTTTGTACAATTTGTATATTACTCGTCCGTCTTTATAGGTTACCCCTATTTTTCTCACAATTTCGAGCATCTAGAATCATTTAACTTAGTCTTACGCTTTTTCTAAGTCGAAAAATCCTATGAATGTGTCTTGATTTTTCTTTGGTCTTCCTTTAATTATGAACCGCATTGTCAGAACTGCCTCTCTGGTGCCTTTACCTTTTCTAAAGCCAAACTGATCATCAGATAACAATTTCTCAAGTTTCTTTTGCATTCTTCTGTATGTTATTCTTGTCAGTAACTTGAATGCATGCTCTGTTAAGGTGCTTGCGCGATAATTCTCGCATTTTTCAGCTCCTGCACTCTCCGGAATTATGTGTATGATATTTTTTTCGAAAGTCAGACGGTATGTAGCCAGTAGCTGTTTCTTTTGCAACTTCCACCAATGATTTTAGAAATTTTGATTGAATGTTAACTATTCTTTCTGCGTTATTTGATGTTCAGTCCTCCATAGTTATCTTGAATTCTGGATCTAATATGAAATCGCTTATCTCTGCTATATCGACTCCTGTTTCTTCTTCTATCACGTCATCAGACAAGTCATCCCCCCTCATAGTGGCCTTCAGTGTAGTTTTATCACCTACCCGCTGTCTAATCCACATTTAACAGAGGAATGCCGCTGAATTTACCTGCAGAATTGTGTCATTATTTGACGCATTAATCAGGAGATAAGACGTCATTAACATTGAGATGCGTGAATAACTACGGCATCATGCATACTTATATATTTATTACTGTTCTGCTACTATATTTGCAACATATTTCGCAGACGGTTTCCACATATGCCGCTGCTTCTACCTGTACAAATATATCATTGTACAACAAATACTGCAATAGTCATAACGTCTTGAACGCTGAGATACCTGAAAAAATCCTGCCTCACGCATGAACTTTTAATACATTTATTCTGTACTTCAAAGACACTCATACACTCGACTCGACTTAAAGAAATTCCTGACGCCTTTCCAGCTGTTTTGACAGCTTTCAACTGTGAAGCGCAAACAGCTGTATGCGAAAACAATCGTATAGAGCTATGAAAAAGCGTTGCCATAGAGACGTTTACAAAAAAAAAAAAAAGAGTTGCAGACACACGAAGCAGGTGCCCTTAGCGTACAGAAATTTGTCCGGGATCATCTCATACAGAGTCTATTGCAGGAGCATGTATAAGGTTTCATTTTTCATACAAAATTGGCAAGATGTTTATCCAGGCAACACCGGGTTTGTCAGACAGTATTTTATAAAATCAAGTACGCACATTCATCACTATCCGAAACATTGTAATACCCGTGTCAGACATATAAAAATTTCACTGGATGTAACCAGAAAATCCACCACATTCTCAATGCAGTTGTGGCAGGAATATATTTAGTATTTAACACAAATAATATGAAGGATGTAACGGCTGTAAGAGAATATATTTCTAGTAGTGCCTAAGAACCGTGTACTGTACGTCATTTGCAGGCTAATGGTACACGAGTTATCCTCTTTGTCAAATTTTTATACAGTCTTACAACTTTCCATAGCTCTTCAGACTGGCATATGATTTCATTTGGTGCTCTCCTTCATGTTCACCTCCAAGTACATATAGCAAGTGCATGCTATTAATGCCTATTTTGCCCTGGAGGGTAGATCATGTGCTGAAGTGCGGATGCTTGGACGCAAAACAGTTAGTCTATGCTGTCAGGCGTAGTCCAGTTAGTTGTGTGGTTACGACTGTGCAGAAAGCGTCCGATTCTAAAGTTTGTGACGTGTCTGTGGGATGACTGTTCAACGAAGGAGAAAAACAGTCAAAAAACCTGATTTCTATACATATTAATATACCACATAGCTACACTTATACCCGTTATACCCTCTATATATGTCACCATAATCATTTATTCCTATTTTAAAATGACGAGTCCTCTTGAACCAAGACGTCAGTTCAGGTATCTAACACAGGTCTACAGCTCCAACGGTCTCCGATTTTCCCTGGCAAGTGATTCCAGCGGCTCTCCAGATGTTTTTGTAACATAGATCTGACAGAGTACCCCTGGACTTCCTCAGTGTCTTGGATTCCACTGTCTGTCGTCTTCGTTTATGAGATTATAGCCAAGGCAGTGAAGTTCCCTGTTACAGGGTGTCATCTTATTAACTAATTGTGAGTGACTCACCCTTTTTCTGTCAAATTTTGGTACAGCCTTCATCTTTCTATAACTCTTCAGGCTAATCTATGATTTCCTTTGAAGCAGTCTTTCAATGTCCTGGAGTCGTAAGGCTGCAATGACAGAACGCAATGATCACGAAGCTTGCCATCCTACTTTGATGCAACGACAGAATTCAAGTCTTAACTGACTCTCCGTATTTATCAGTTGTCCATGGTAGTCATATCCAATCACTGTTTTCCAGCGGGACATTGTCAAATCAATTGTTTTCTGTTCTAATTCATATTAGATACTATTTTACTTTCGGAAACGTATATACTGACACTAGTTGTAGAAATGTGTAGGCATGATCAGTAGTATGGAGTTTATCAACGTTTGCAAGGAGACCATGTCATTTTCATTTTTGTACGCTATCAACGTGCGCGTTAGAAAGAGACAGCATGGTACGTTACTGTTAAACAACCTTTGGTCATATTGTGGCACAGTCTTCGCCTCTGCGCCGTCTGCTACATTCTTAGTTGAAGTGTTAAGCGCTGTTGGGTGTGGCCGGCACTTGGGTGGATGACCATCCAGCTGCCATGCGCTGTTGCCATTTTTCGGGGTGCACTCAGCCTCCTGATGGCAATTGAGGAGCTGCTCAACCGAATAGTAGCGGCTTCGGTCAAGAATACCATCATAACGACCGGGAGAGCGGTGTGCTGACCCCATGCCCCTCCTATCCTCATTCTCCTCTGAGGATGACAAGGCGGTCGGATGGTCCCAATAGGCCACTCGTGGCCTGAAGACGGAGTGCTTTACTGCTTGATACCTCAGAATATGTCCTACTAATCGATCCTTTCTTCTAGTCGTGCCACAAATTACTCTTCTCCCCAATTCTATTCAGTACCTCCTCATTAGTTATGCGATCTACCCATCTAATCTTCAGCATCCTTCTGTAGCACCACATTTCGAAACCCTCTTCTCTCTTTTTGTCTAAACTATTTATCGTCCACGTTTCAATTCGATACATGGTTACACTGAATAAAAATACTTTGAGAAATGACTTCCTGACACTTAAATCTATACTCGATGTTAACAAACTTCTCTTCTTCAGAAACGCTTTCCTTGCCATTGCCAGTCTACATTTTATATCCTCTCTAATTCGACCACCATTAGTTATTTTGCTCCCCAAATAGGAAAACTCATTTACTACTTTAAACGTCTCATTTCCTAATCTAATACCCTCAGCATCACCCAATTTCATTCGACTACACTCCATTATTGTCATTTGCTTTTGTTGATGTTCATCTTACATCCTCCTTTCAAGACACTGCCCATTCTGTTCAGCTGCTCTTCCAGGTCCTTTGCTGTCTATGACAGAATTACAATGTCATCGGCGAACCTCAAAGTTTTTATTTCTTTTCCATGGATATGCATTAACATATTAATGCTGTTTGACTTTTATAGAAATTCTCTGTAAACATTTAACTCTTTTAAATGATACTTCACTTTGTTAAGCATAGTATTGTTCAGAACAGTGTTACGTGTGAAGATTACACGAAACTCTACTTTGAGTTTTTGAATACACACATCATTCTAAAATCGTTGTATTGGACTATCATTTTATAGGAATAGTTACTCTCCCCATCCCACTGTTTACCATTACGGATTATCACATTACACCATGTAGTGTGAAGCAGTTTGAATAATAATTTGGAAATAGAAACCTAGCTCAGCCACTGCCGGCTTGCTGTTTGCTGTTGCGCTTTCGAGAACTCTGGAACAATGTTGTTAAGACGCAAGGTATTTGGGAGTTTTGATTAGGACCAGATAACTGTTTTACTTCAGTTTCGAATTTAATGTAAAGAAAAGATATATTCAGACCGGTTATAGTTCAATTCAAATTAAGTTTTGTTTAGCCAAAATTAAGCTTAAGCTTAAGTTGGCTAACAGTTTGTGAGTACATACTTTTGGCTATACGTAGAGTTTTTATAGAGTGGGAGGTAAAGTTGGGCTAAATTTAATACATAAACAAAATATAGTGGGGAGGTTACACGTTGTAGGCCAGTACTAGAGTGTGGTCTGCAAAACTGAGTTTAAATACCGTTGCATTTATTCTTATTCTCCCATGTTCCGATTTTGTTTTCGAAACCACAGTTAACAGCACAGCTCAGAACATCATGAAACCGGGACACACTAATGGATACGTATTCTCATTGAGAAGAGTTTCTTACAGTCTCAGATACAGAGACTATTAGGCACTCTGTTTTTGGTAGGAAACAAATTTGGCCTATTCACTAAGGTAATTTCTGCTGTCAACAGAGATGTCCACTTTACTGTTCACTATTGAGCTTGCATTCAGTACTCCTCGGTTGTGTCTCGGGTTTGTTTTTGTGACAGTGGTAGTTGTACGTTAACAGGAGCAGAGAGGAGCACACACAACAGGAACATTAATACAGTGTTTTAGTGTTACTTGCGAGTGAAGTTCTGAAATATATGTGTAGTGTTTGTGCGTACATTTCAACAACAGAGGACAATGCAGATGAGAAAGAATACCTCGAAACGAACTGTAAGTAATCGCGAAATACAGTTACGAAGTATTTTTGCCCAAAAAAATCACGTTGATGGTTGACGTGGTTTGTTAATTCACCAGTCAAACTCACAGTGACGTAATTCAATTGCAGATACACGCTACCAATATGCAGAAGTGTATAGGGGTCCTACGAAACCCTATATTGTAAAAAATTAAGGGAATACACGAGCCGTGCTGCGGCTCGCATTGGTGCTGTTTGTAGGTTTCTGCCGTCTGTTGGAGGCCAGACGGTATCTTTTAGTTGGCACAGTTGCAGTTGTTTGACTTCTCTTGTTGACTGGCGCCATTCGGTTTCGCAAGCGTTACCTGTTCCCTGTCCGCTAGTGCCAGCAGCGGCGGTTATCGATATGTAGTAACTGTTTCCCTATCTTTGGGGCAACGTCGTCGTTTTTCTGAATCGTGTGAGTGGGCCAGTTCGGTTGAGGACTCAGGAGGAGCCAGGTCCGCGCCGTGTGAGAACACGCCGGGACTGCTAGTGGCATGCATGGACTGCCAGATGGGAGGGCTGTGATCATGAGGGTGCACAACCTCGTCGTAAACCAGATCCAGCAAGCTTTAAGATGAGTGCATTTCAATCCAAGGAGAGAAACCTCCACCACTGTGATATCTCGCGATTCTCCAGTGACTTTGGTTCGCATATTGTTCCATCGTTGCTTTTGGTTTATCGGACGTCAGTTAGCTTCAGCAAGATTATCATAAGTCATTCGTTAGACTGCCACTAATCTGAGTTACCATCTTGTGAAGTGAATGCAACTCTTGGCTGCCTGTCTCATCGCTCGTGAAAGTGTTTGTTGCCGGTCCTTCTCAAAGGTCGATTACTGGAGCACCATCTGTGGCCCCTTGGTTCTTGTAAGACATGTGTGATCTAAAAGGAGGTCTAATGGGCAGTAATTCAGTGTAATGCTCCTTCGGTCCACGCCTTAAGGGTTGTGTTACAAAGTTTACCATCATCTTATTTCACCCGTTTGGTTCTGAGTAGCTTGTTTTTTTTAATTAACCTTTGCTATTGTATTTGCTGTTTCACAGCAGGTTTATAATTTTTTTTCATTTATTGTCATTCTTGGCGTGTAAGGCCTTCGACCTTGATTGTGGTCACTTGCCTTAAAATTCTAATTTTGTATTTGTATTTACGCTGTAAGCCTTTAAGACCTTATTTACTGCCATTCCTGGCGTCTGATGCCTTCTGCTGCGTTTGTGATCGATTTGCCTTTAAATTTCAACACATGTGATTTGTAAGTTGTAGCGAGTTTTAAACAATTCATAATTTATTGCCATTCCTGGCGTATAAGGCATTCTGCCCAGATCACAGTGGCTTGCTTTTAAATCATTATCTGCTGTATCTGTATATAATGGTGATTTGCTAAATTGTAAGTCACTGAAAACACAATTATTTACACAGTTGTTTATTCCTTCATTAATAACGTGTGGTATATTTATTTATTGTTGAATCTGGAATTGATGGTTTAAAATAAATTGTGTGTAACTGTAAAAGGCAACCAATAGTAACTGATTACCGCCCTGTCCACAATCGTAACCGAATCCTGCCTTCCCTTGATTACCAGGTTTCAATACCCGAACACTCAAAATAAATAGCTTTTGGTCTGCACATTAACACTATGAACTATACAGTACAAGGTACCACACGCGAAATGAAAGTATTACACAATGCGCCAAAGGGAAGAAGGTTAGATTTGATGGAGGAACTGGAAATTTTTTTGCAATAAGAAGTTCGCGCCAAAACGTATATTAAACGAAAAACCTGAACTTATTCCAAACTGTTGTTTTAATATATATATATTGAAGTAGTCTAACTGGCGGCAGTCGTCGTAAGAGACGCAAGGCGACGGCAGCAGCCCAGAGACCGTGGGCTATAGTGTCATCAACCTCCATCTAGCGGCCCCTGCAAACTCAGCTAAGGCTCTGCCTGTTTCAGTTCCCACGAGATGGCGCGTCGGCGTCATCAGCTGCACATAATTTTAAATACACGTTATTAATTGTGGGCAACGGCCTTGCCGCAGTGGATGCACCGGTTCCCGCCAGATCATTGAAGCTAAGCGCTGTCAGACGTGGCCGGCACTTGGATGGGTGACCATCTGGGCCGCCATACACTGTTGCCATTTTTCGGGGTGCACTCAGCCTCGTGATGCCAATTGAGGAGCTACTCGACCGAATAGTAGCGGCTCCGGTCACAGAAAACCATCATAACGACTGGGAGAGTGGTGTGCTGACCACACGCCCCTCCTATCCGCATCCTCAGCTTAGGATGACACAGCGGTCGGATGGTCCCGATGGGCCTCTTGTGGCCTGAAGTCGGAGTGCTTTTTTTTTTATTAATTGTGCTGAAGATTAGATGGATAGATCACGTAAGTAATGAGTAGGTACTAAATAGAACTGGGGAGAGGAGAAATTTGTGTCACAACTTGACTAGAAGAATGATTGGTTAGTAGGTCATCTTCTGAGGCATCAAGAAACCACCAGTTTAGTACTGGAGATGTAGGATGCAGTAGGGACTTTGAGATGAAGAAGCTCGCATAGGATAGGGTTGCACGGAGAGCTGCATAAACCAGTATCTGGACTGAAGACCACAAGAACAACATATTAATTGTTCCATGATATGTAATGGCGAATAAATTTATTAGTTTATATTGTTTTCCTAGTGAATGACAGTGAAATATGCCGTGTGGTAAATTACAGCATTTGTTTGCTTTGTCTATTTTAGTCACACGACATTTGTAATTTTGTTAAACTATATACTTTGTAATGTAGTTTCATATTCTTTATATATGCAGTATGGATTAACGTAATTTTAGTTTACTTACTCTCTGTCTTACAAAAGAAGGAAAAGAAAGATCTGTTCTCACACTTTTCGCTTATATACCGAAACGTCAACTACCGTCACTTTCTGTAACTGTTAACTTGCCGTTTGCGTGTAAACACGTCGGTCAGTATTGCCGTAACAATGAGTACATGGTGGTGTACAGTGTACATAATCTACATAATCTACATTGTCTCAACGTGTTATCCAGTGTGACGATGTTGTTAATAAATTTTACGTTTTACTTTTGAGTTTCATGGTATGTTTCACTACAAATAGTTTACTGTTTTCAATAAGCATTTTAATTTTATGCTCTGTTAACTACACCCAAACATTTGTGTCTTGCTTCTTCCTTTTCAGAAGTAAATCTTTACTTACAGTCACTAAATGTACGAAAATAATTACATAGACGTTTCAATGTATCAAAATTTGTATAACTCTGTACAGGATTTTTGTTTCAATCGCTGTTGCAAATAGCGCGGAATAGTGAACGAACCAGCCTTTCCTCTAAATAATTACTTCTTATTCTTGTTTGTTTGCTAACGCATAGTACAGTATATTTGCAGTTACATTCGTCTTAGACTATACGTAGCACATTTTACCGGAAGATTTAAAATAAAAACGCTATGGGCGATGCATCGATGTTGTACACCACGAGTTCATTTACAATACCACATGTGGTATGTTAATTCCCTGTAAAAATCTTTTTAAAATTAAGCCAATAGCAGTTTTTACACAACTTTGTTACTTAAGGCGATTTTTCTTTTGGTTTGTCTGCTCTCTCATCTGAAGATAGTAATCACGCTACTTGTAGTAAGTTCTTAAAATTTGTGCAATTTTTACATTTGATTTTATATTTTCTATCGTTTTCTCCGATTCTGTCGATGTCAGATGTATTCAGTCAAGGGAATGACAACGACAGAGAAAAATTGCATTCAGGCCTAATTTGGTTACAATAATTGTTACTTAAAACATTTCATATTTTACTGAATTGAATAAAGAATACTCACTGACGATGGCACAGTTGTTTGCAAAACGGACTCACCGTATATCCAGTAAGTATGGAGAAGTTTACTGAAAAAGAGTTGGCCATCCGCCAGGTTAGCTGAGAGTGCTAATGCGCTGCTTCCTGGACTCGGGTAGGCGCACCGGGCCCAGATTGAATCCGCCCGCCGGATTAACGACGAGGGCAGGTGTGCTGGCCAACCTGGATGTGGTTTTTAGGCGGTTTTCCACATCCCTCTAGGTGAATACCGGGCTGGTCCCTACGTCCCGCCTCAGTTAGACGACTCACAGACATTTGACACACATCCGCACTTTTCCATGATTTACACTAGACGCAAACAGATGGGATACTCTGATTCCGTCCCAGTGGGTACAGGGTGGCGTCAGTAAGGGCATCCAGCCACCCCTTCAAATTAACATGACAAATCATATTTAACCGCGCCAACCCCACGGGACAAAGGCGCAAGCTATAGATAGACGGATAGAACTGACGAAGAGTTGGCCGATATGCGCCTCTTGCATGGATTGTATGTATGCACACTGAAGCGACGAATGAAACTTTGTACCAAGGCCAGCATTTGAGCCCGGCTGCCTTGAACACTGGACAGATGCGCTAACCACACAATCACCCTGATACACTAGCTTTACACAACTGCACGGCGTTCCCCACCACGCCTCCCTCCTCGATCCAGATTCCTATTCACGCCTCAGCCAACATGGTGTTCGCCTCTAGCAAATTTTCATTCGTCACTTCACACATGCACATACATCATAGATGGATGAGGACGGCTGAACTATATAGTTTCATTTACTTGTATGGATGCTCTGAATGCAATATAAGACCTGCACAAGAACACTATACTGAGCTGTTTTTGAAACAATTGCCACTTCTGTCCTTTTGTCTCGCTCTGCTTTCTGTGTTTTACGTTTTGGTAATATTATATTAGAGCCTTTTTTTCACTGCACATATACAGGGTGATTCAGGAACCTATGAAAATATTTGAATATGTTATTCTACAAGTGAAACTAAAGAAAAAAGTTCACGTTAACATAGATCCACAAATTATTAGTTACGAAGTTACGGCTAATAACAGATTTTGCCTGAAGTGTAGCAACTTCGCTAATACGAAGCCATCGCAGAACTGTAACATGTTAAAGTAAAGCACGATTTCCACTTATTTTGTTGTTATGGACCTAATGGATCTAACAAAACACGTCCCAGACGTGTATCTGCAGTAATTTTCCGGAACATCCAGAGAAGCAAAGACGTACTTTCGTAAAATTTGTAATTTAGTAGCTACTTGACCCAATTTGTTTTTTAAATTCCAGACAATTGCACAAAGTTTTCAACAGAAGTTGTAGAGAATTTAATTTTGGAAAAGTGATGGTACTAACGCTAAATGAAACTGTGAGAATGTGTCAGATAATCTGCTTTTATTAATGCCATAGCTCACGTGAATTCATGCTAAACAGGAAAAAACAAAGTTCAGTATTAAGGAAGATGTACAGTGTACAAAATAAATGGAAATCGTGCTTTACTTTAACCTCTAAGGTTTACGATTGCTTCATATTAGCGAAGTTGCTAAATTTCAGGCAAAATCTTTCATTTGCCGTAACTCCTTAACAAATTTCAGGCAAAATCTTTTATAAGCAGTAACTCAGTAACTAAACATCTGCGGACCTATGTTTATATGAAGTTTTTCCATTAGTTTTACTTGTAGGATAAAGAATTAAAATATTTGCATATCTTCGTTAATCACCCTGTTTATAGCTGCAGTAACGAGACGAATAATTCAGAGTTACTTCACTGTGAAGAACCACTATCACGAGTCCCTGATAAAAAAATATTCAGAAAATATTCCTATGAAATCTCTGAAATTTTGTTGTTGTAGTTAGGGTCAATTCTGTAATTAACGTAAGAAATCATTCAGAGGTACATGATAACTTACAATAAAGTACGACAGAGAAACTGACTGACCATCTTCAAAGGGTGTTAGTCCTGCAAAGTATGCAGAAGAATGGCGGTACAGTTGGGAAGGTAAGATAGCTCTACAGGAGAAAATAAAACAGTGAGAACGGGACATGAGTCATAGTTCAGTCCATTGGCACATTTTCCGCAATAGGGAAAGTCTGGCACACAGTCTCAAAGTATGGCACACTCCGCTGCTGAACTAAAGATTAAAAAAAAAAAAATTGGTTCAAATCGCAATGAGCAGTATAGGACTTAACATCTGAGGTAATCAGTCCCCTAGAACTATTTAAACCTTACTAACCTAAGGACATTACACACATCCATGCCCGAGGCAGGATTCGAACCTGCGACCGTAGAGATTGCGCGGTTCCAGACTGAAGCGCCTAGAACCGCTCGTCCATACCGGCCAGCAACTAAAGATTCAATTGGGTGCTTTATTTGGTTCGCAGTTTCCTACAATGCTCACATGTCAATAACTTGTTAAGTTATTTTATTGCACTTGTTTCGAGTATAATCGAGTGCATGTACAACTGATAAAAAGCGCGAAGCATTCTAGCATCCAAGAGCGATTGAATTAAATACGGAACTGATTGTACAGCATGTGAAGAGCTTTGTGGACTAAATTGGTCTTACACTACCCTCCAAGATTTGTTACCTGTGTATGAGGTTGTTGGTTTTATTTACGATATGGAGATTAGCAAACACAGATTCGTTCCCGGGGAAGAAAAGTATCATTTTAATTAGCACCATCGTTTCCCATTATTCCTGACATTATCGCTCTGTTCGTCGCGGCTGCTTCTGCGCCAGCCCGTGTACGAACAAAGGACTGACTTTTCAAGCAAAACTGTTTTGGAACCTGGTGTACACTGTTAGATTTTGAATATAAGCGTTAACTAGGGCAGTTGAAACACGTCCGAATGTCGAACGCTGCAGTCACGCACGAAGACGCTAACGCCGCTAATGAAACCACCACTGGCGCCACTCAGTAAAACAACTTTTTTTTCGTAAGAGAGCTGAAACAGGTTTCCGGAGGAAGTTACGAGCGGTAACTGTGGTAAAATATGCCGTGGGTTCTTGCAAGTACGACACTAACGTGAATAAAATATAGGCAATGTATTCTGAACTGTGATGAAACTGCCATCAGTACAGCTTACTTACGTCAAAATATGGAAGTCATTTATTTTACGTGAAATGAAATTTTCATTACGTGCTATTCCGACTTTTATGCAGTATCTCAGTTTACTAATAAACATAATCTAAGTTGGATGTACACTTAACGGTATAAGAATTCGCCGTTGGAAATTGCAGCGACGTGAATGAAAGACAACATGTCATATTTTTGCGTTTACACTGGAAACGCGCGAAAGAGGCAGTATTACTTCAAAAATGGCTCTAAACTGGTCCTGGTTCCAGGATGAATCAAAATACTTTTCAGCAAATGGAATACGCTGTTTTCGTCTACATTATACAGTACACTGTAACCTTACAGAAAACTTTACGCCAGTGATCTTTGAAGCCGGCCGGAGTGGCCAAGCGGTTCTAGGCGATACAGTTTGGAACCGCACGACCGCTACGGTCGCAGGTTCGAATCCTGCCTCGGGCATGGATGTGTGTGATGTCCTTAGGTTAGTTAGGTTTAAGTAGTTCTAAGTTCTAGGGGACTGATGACCAAAGAAGTTAAGTCCCATACTGCTCAGAGCCATCTGAACCATTTTTTTTAAAGTTTGAACCTGAAAGATCAATCCCCGTGCCCTTCACGTAAAAGGTTTCAAGTTAAGTTGCGCTCGGTTTCTTTTATTCCTCATTTCGTCATCACAAATGCTTTATTCTAACGCCTTAGTAGGGTGACTGTAGTATCCGTTATTGTATTAGATGAAATATATCCCCATCTATGAAGATGTGCGGTTAACATACCACAGAAAATATAACAGTGTTTATTTATTTAAGCTAATATAATTAGGTTCATCAGGCTCTCTCTTACATCGGATCAGTGTTTCACACATACAGTAACTTTTTTACATCATAGTTACTTAAGGAATAACAATTTTAATACGGCTAATATGGCTGACATCGAAATAAGTGTCCAAGGAACAGAAAAGCAACTGAAATCACTCAACAGAGGAAAGTCCACTGGAACTGACGGGATACCAATTGGATTCTACACAGAGTAGGCGAAAGAACTTGCCCCCATCTAACAGCCGTGTACCGCAAGTCTCTAGAGGAACGGAAGGTTCCAAATGATTGGAAAAGAGCACAGGTAGTCCCAGTTTTCAAGAAGGGTCGTCGAGCAGATGCGCAAAACTGTAGGCCTATATCTCTGACATCGATCTGTTGTAGAATTTTAGAACATGTTTTATGCTCGCGTATCATGTCATTTCTGGAAACCCAGAATCTACTCTGTAGGAATCAATATGGCTTACGGAAACAGCGATCGTGTGAGACCCAACTCGCTTTATTTGTTCATGAGACTAAGAAAATATTAGATACAGTTTCCCAGGTAGATGCCATTTTCCTTGACTTCCGGAAGGCGTTCGATACAGTTCCACACTGTCGCCTGATTAACAAAGTAAGGGTCTACAGAATAGCAGACCAGCTGTGTGGCTGGATTAAGGAGATTTTAGCAAACAGAACACAGACTGTTGTTCTCAATGGAGAAACGTCTACAGACATTAAAGTAACCTCTGGCGTGCCACAGGGGAGTGTTATGGGACCATTGCTTATCACAATATATATAAATGACCTAGTAGATAGTGTCGGAAGTTCCATGCGGCTTTTCGCGGATGATGCTGTAGTATACAGAGAAGTTGCAGCATTAGAAAATTGCAGCGAAATGCAGGAAGATCTGCAGCGGATAGGCACCTGGTGCAGGGAGTGGCAACTGACCCTTAACATAGACAAATGTAATGTATTGCGAATACATAGAAAGAAGGATCCTTTATTGTATGATTATATAATAGCGGAACAAACACTAGTAGCAGTTACTTCCGTAAAATATCTGGGAGTATGCGTACGGAACGATTTGAAGTGAAATGATCATATAAAATTTATTGTCGGTCAAGCGGGTGCCAGATTGAGGTTCATTGGGAGAGTCCTTAGAAAATGTAGTCCATCAACAAAGGAGGTGGCTTACAAAACACTCGTTCGAGTATTGCTCATCAGTATGGGATCCGTACCAGGTCGGGTTTACGGAGGAGGCAGAGAAGATTCAAAGAAGAGCGGCGCGTTCCGTCACAGGGTTATTTGGTAAGTGTGATAGCGTTACGGAGATGTTTCGCAAACTCAAGTAGCAGACTCTGCAAGAGAGGTGCTCTGCATCGCGGTGTAGCTTGCTGTCCAGGTTTCGAGAGGGTGCGTTTCTGGATGAAGTATCGAACATATTGCTTCCCCCTACTTATACCTCCCGAGGAGATCACGAATGTAAAGTTAGAGAGATTCGAGCGCGCACGGAGGCTTTCCGGCAGTCGTTCTTCCCGCGAATCATATGCGAGTGGAACAGGAAAGGGAGGTAATGACAGTGGCACGTAAAGTGCCCTCCGCCACACACCGTTGGGTGGCTTGCGGAGTATAAATGTAGATGTAGATGTAGAAGAGGGGCGTTCAGTAAGTAATCAACGTAATTTTCTTCTCGGAAAATTTTGGTAGAAATAAATGTGGAAGTCTTTGTGGGACATCGTGGAATATTCTCGTTTCAGCCCCTATAGTTCCATAAAGTTTCCATAAATGACGACTCTCTACGTAACTTTCAAAACGGCGCTTGTAACGGAAGTGCGTTCGAAGCAGAGAGTGATCATTAAGTTTATTTTGGCGGAAAACAGGACCATCGCACATATTTATAGGCGCTTCCGGATTGTCTATCGAGACCTGGCACGGTGAGTTGTTGGGCGAGAAGTCCTTTATCATAGCAACAAGGTCGCGCAAACCTGTCGTATCTCCCGCGCGCCGGCCGGCCGAACACAGCCGTGACTCCTGTAATGTTGGAACGTGCAGACGCTCTCATTCGAGGTGATCGACGCGTCATGATCATGATACCTCGCTACACAACTGGACGTGGCTGCTCGCATGTTGGTAGAGCTGACACACTTGTCCACCAGTTGGGATAGTCAAACGTTCGTGCCTGCAATATTCCTCGCCGCCTGAACAGTAACGAAGTCCCATCTGTGCGGAACTGCTGTACATGGATGATGGGGACGTCACTGATGCAGCAAGACGTAGGCTCTGACGTCGTCCTGTAGGGTAGTGTCATGAGGGAATACAGGTCCACCCAGTAACGTGGCTTAAAGCCGTTTCATTCTACCGGTATTATGATGAAAAGTACCGTTTTGTAGCCAAAGAAGCGGGGAATAATACGGCGTATGGGAATTCTGGATAAAACTAGCCTGCTTTCAGAAAAAAAAAATGTTGCATTACTTACTGAACGCCTCTTGTAGTGTTAAAATGATTTGAGTATCTGAAGGGTCAATGTGAGTAAATAACACTTTTTTTTTTTATGTGGCCCGCCCCGAATTCCTCTCCCGCACCAGTCTCTTCATCTCGGAGTAGCACTTGCAACATCCATTCTCAGTTATTTGCTACATGTATTCCAATCATTGTCTTCCTTTACAATTTTTACCCTCTACACCTCCCTCTATTACCACAAAAGTTATTCCCTCATGTCTTAATTGATGTCCTACCATCCAGTAATTGTTTTCCATTTCCTTCCTCACCGATTCATCGGAGAACCTCCTTATTCCTTACCTTACCAATCCACCTAATTTTCAACATTCGTCTGCAGCACAATATCTCAAATGCTGCGAGTCTCCTGTTCTCCGATTTTCCAACAGTCCATGTTACACTACCATACAATTCTGTGCTCCAAACGTACATTCTCAGAAATTTCTCCCTCGAATCAGGATTTTGTTGGATAAAAATACGTTTTTTAAATGAACACACCACCATTTGACTGTTTTATACTTAATATAAGTACAACCCAAGTTACAGCCTTTTATGCGATATTCAAGTATTTGCTAAAAACAAAAATTGCATTTAGTAAAAAAGCACTCCGTCTTCAGGCCACAAGTGGCCCATCGGGACCACCCGACCGCCGTGTCATCCTCAGTTGAGGATGCGGATAGGAGGGGCGTGTGGTCAGCACACCGCTCTCTTGGTCGTTATGATGGTATTCTTGACCGAAGCCGCTACTAATCGGTCGAGTAGCTCCTCAATTGGCATCACGAGCCCATTTTAAAACCATTCCACGAAATATGAACATGATCTGAAATATAAAAGGGACCTCAAAATATTTTAGCGCTCCAATTTTTTTTTATCATGTGGTGTGATCTTGAGGGGTGTGGCATTGACACGTATGTGAACAAAACAGCAAAGGGTGCCTCTATGACCCACCAGTCAGAAAAACCTCCGCTGGAACCCAACCAACTTTATTGAGGTTTTTAAGAATGTACTTGTAATGACAGGAACCATGACGAGAGACCCAGACGACTGTAGGCAGGTTTCGCTGCTGCTCTTTCGCCATTACAATACTACTCTTGTGCCTGATAGTAGGCCATCTGCTACCGGAGAGTGTCGATGAGGTTGCTAGTCTGCAAGCGCCTTGGACTTTACCCTACATTCTGTCTGTACATGTACATTCTTAAAATTCTCAGGTGCCACCAGAGGTTTTGCCGAACTATCAGTTTTTGGAGAGTTCCTTTTCCATTCCCTCTTTTATCAATGTAGCATACCCCTGAGACCACGCCACAGGACGACCGAGCGTAAGTGCCCTGAAAAAGCATAAGCACCATTTTCTGCTTGATATTATGTTCAATTTTCATCGAATGGTCTGAACGGGCCCTAGTGGCTTCAAGCTGTGCACGAGAGCAAAAATTCCTTTCGCACTGCGCTCCACATGGGTGCGATCACGTTCGATGGGGGTGCAGCCCAATAATTTACTTAGAGAAGCGTGGAAACGCAGTGTCAAAGGTTGTGAAGAGCGTCTTCCTGTTGCTCATCGTAATGGGAACAGTCGTCTTCACAGCGACGTATGTGCGGATCAACACTCCAGGGTGATATCTGGTTTCGCAGGACAGAGCGTATCAGGCTGTGGAAAGGTGCCAAGGTCAATTGCTATTAGTTATACAAGAACACATACAACTTTATATGTACTAAGATGGTATCTGTTCTTTCAGACATGTCCGAAAGAACAGATACCATCGGTGACCATGCAGCTCGTTAGAATGAACTTACAATGAAATTAAACCCTTAGCTGCTTACAGGCGTTGACATACGTCAACGGAGACAGATGAAAATGTGTGCCCCGACCGGGACTCGAACCCAGGAGCTCCTGCTTGCATGGCAGACGCTCTATCCATCTGAGCCACCGAGGACACAGAGTATAGTGCGACTATAGGGATTTATATCTGGCATGCCTCCCGCGAAACCCACATTCTCAGCGTATTGACCCACACTACATTCGTAGTGCATACAACTTTATTCCTCAAACCAATGCACACTTTTCTCTTTAATACAACAAAGACTAATTCACAGCTGAGGGCCCAAGTAACTTCTCCAGAACAAGTTTAAGTGATTGCTTTTAAAACACCAGGATTCAGAGTAGCAGCTGAAGGCTGAAATAATATTTCAGATCAGCTAAGGATATTCTTTAAAAGCCAAGCATTTACAAATTCCGGCTAAAGGCAATACTAAGGAAAATTCAAGTTAATTCTTCTGCTGAAAGCTCAAGTTACAAAAATTTTATTTGCATAAAAGAGAGACTTTAAAGATAAGCCATTACACAGTACACCAGATATACATCTTAAGAAAACTTGAAGCATCTTGTCGGCTGAAAGCCCAAACAATTACTCAAGAATAATTAAAGACAACTTTAAGATAAACACTTACAAAACACGGCTGAAGGCCGTTTCAAGAATTCAAGTCAATTAAAGAGATAGCTTACAGACAAGGATTTACATATTAAAGCCACAGATTCTGAAACAAACGCGGCTTAAGCCCTAAATACGGAGCAACAAGAATTTTAAATGAAACGCCACTGAAGGCCTAATCTTAAAGTTGTTATGAAGTTCGGCTGAAGGCCATATACTAAACATGAAACAGACAATATTGATAGACGGCTGAAGACCTGACACAGTTCCTATGACGAAACAAAATGACCAACATAAACAACAAACAGTGGTGCTCAGAAGTGTTCTGAGGGTCGGCCTGGGAAGGAAATTCTAACCACAGTTTAGGTGAGACAGACAGCCGAGCGTAACACTATACAATCGGGTTGCAGCACGACCTACGAACGGCTGACGAACCAACCAACTGCCTAATAAATTCCCTTCCACCCGACCAACAGCACGACAACCAAAAGTATCAGCGAAGACGAGAATCGCAGCAGGATTATGTCTTAATAATAACTAGCGTATAAACACAGTCAAGGCACAATAAACACTCAAAGAGAAAAAGTAAACAACACCAAGCTGTCGAGCTATACTCCGTGCAAAACAGCATCAACACGACAAGGAAACCACACCGCCGCAGAACGCTAACGACCAGGGCAGGTAACCGGAATATTAACGCCCACAAGGCAGAAGATACCGCTGGTGCACTTCACAAATGAATTATAATCATTTCAAAGGTTAAAACTATACAGGGAGACGGCTGCAAAATTTCCCGACCCCAACACACCATCACAACTAGCAATCAACGAAGAGATGTTACAACGGTTGAGCTTTCATGATAGGTTCACTGATTACTGAGCTCGTCTATGGCGGTGGCTGACAAACTTAGCCGTTCTCCCAGCTAGTGCCACACAACTCCGAACGCACATGCACGCCGCCAGCGGCCGACCGAACGACCAACCAATGATTGTTCCTGCTACAGTCTTCTTCAGTCGGACAGTCCGTGTGTGTCGCCAGCTGCTGGCAAGTACTGGCTGTCAGCACCTCACTGGCGGTCCGTGTCCGACGCTCCTTCGTGCCCGACGCTCCTTCGTCCCCGACCGCTGCTCTGTCCCCGTCTGCTGCTCCATGCCCGACAGACTCCCAGACACACGACGACCCGGAAATACTATCGGTCACTCCAGAGATAGTACGGCACACCACTTACTGATCAGCGCTGCTGCTGCCACTCACGGGCAGGTAAGGCAGGAAGTTAGTGACGTCAGTAAATGGAATTAGAAAACGACGAGGCAGTACGGTAGGAGAAGATAACACACAAAAAACGGAATGAACACTAGCCGCGCACGGCTCACATGGAAAGGCGTGGTTTCACTGACGCCCTTTATGAGACCAGCTGCAACTTTTTCGTGCCGATTCTGAGCGGTAGTGTGCCTGGAACGATTTCCCCGGTCACTCATGAGAAAATCGGATAATTTGAAGGCTGGGCTTCACGATTCTGACCATCATCGATGCGTCAAAGGAAGGGGTCAGATCTGGATAAGAGGGGGTCCGACGATCGTCGCATCGTGAGACACGCCCACGATGACACTGGACAGAATTGTGGTGAAATTTGGTGCTAACGTGATATTATTATCCCATCCCATACGTCGCATGAACTGCTGAGCTTGGCCCTTTGTTCACCTTGCTGTTTGAAGCGGCGTCGACCACGAGGGTGACGGTCGCAGGTTCAAATGGTTCAAATGGCTCTGAGCACTATGGGACTTAACATCTGTGGTCATCAGTCCCCTAGAACTTAGAACTAATTAAACCTAACTAACCTAAGGACATCACACACATCCATGCCCGAGGCAGGATTCGAACCTGCGACCGTAGCAGTCGCGCGGTTCCGGACTGAGCGCCTAGAACCGCTAGACCACCGCGGCCGGCACGGTCCCAGGGTGCCACGCTTTGATACATTTACAGAGGAAGCTTTTTCGCACCTTCTGAACAAGTTTCAAACTTAAGATTCATAATGGGTGGGATTTACAGGGTTTCAAAGAAGTGATCCTGTAATTGTGTTGCACAGTGTAGCATCAGAAAAGACTAAGTCGCAAAGAGATGTTTAGTGATGGAATATATTTTTCCTTAAACGCTTTTCTTCCTATTACTAGTTTCCAGTGTATATCCTCTCTGTTTTCACCATCGTCACTTATTTTCTGTACAAATAGTAAAACTCACGTAATCCTTTTATTATCACATTTCCTAATCTAATTCCCTCGGCATCAGATTATTTAGTCGACTAAATTCTATTGCCTTTGTTCTACTTTTTTCATATTGTAATTATAACTTTTGAAGGTATGATCTATTTTGTTGGACTGATCTTCCATTCCTTTGCCGTCTCTAACAGAATTATGAATATCGTAAAACCTTAAAGTTTTTATTGTCGTTGAAACTGAAAACTTCTTTCCAAATTTGCACTTTGTTTCCGTTAGTGCTCACACCCTTCTCAGCTACATTTTATTTTTCATTTCCTTCAACTTTAATGACTGCAGTCTAGTTTCCGTAGAAGTTGTAGAAAATATTTCGATTCGTGTGCTTTATCACTGCTGTCTTGCGAATTTTGGAGAGCATAGCCCAGTCAAAGTTGTCATACGCTTTCTCTAAATCTACGAAAGCTATAAACGGAGTTTTGCCTTTCTGATTAATTTATAGGGTGAGTATTTGTTTGCCTGTTCTTAAATTTCTTAGGAAACCAAAGTGATCTTCCCCGAGGTCAGCCTCTATCAGTCTGTCAGTTTTTGTATAAGCATTTCGTGGAAGTATTTTGCATTCATGTTGCATTCATGATTTATTAAATCGATAGTTTTGTAGCATTCACAGTTATCAGAAACAGTTTTCTTTGGAAGTGAAATTTTTACAGTCATCTTGCCGTAACAGAGTATATCGCCAGTCTCACACAAGAACGTGATTCTAATGAAATCTAAATTATTTATTATTACGCAAATGAGGCAATTCGGCGTAGTCCAAATGACGTCTAATGCATGCATTCTAACGCCTAGGAATCGTATGGATGTTTCGTGAGAAGAATTCTTTTGTTTGTGGTTGCAGACACTCGTGCACCGAGTGCATTGAAAAGCTGTTGCGCCGTATCTTGCTCAATCGTTTCGTTTCACGTGATAGTCCATCTAAATTTTATCGCCTGCAACAGTTTCGTCCAGAAATCCAGTACCGTCGACCAGGAAATGACAAACATAATTCCTCACAGGCGTCAACGCTGCAATCTCTCAACTGAGCAGTCAACAGAAATGGCACCGGCCTTGAGAACACTTTAGTGAAACACAGCGCTTCGTATACAGTACTACATTTATTCAAAATAGTAGCTATTTACAGCAATAGACTTGTTTTCCTTCATAAGCTCTTACATTACTGCAATGTTTAGGTTCGTCTGTACGTGACATTACTGGGGCAGGCTGTAATGGTCCTAACTATCTCTTGACAGCTGTCACTCCGCAGAAATAGATTAGCTAAGATGATTTTACAAGATTTGGTTCAGTTTGAAAATCGATTACATACCAAGAGCATATCTTCTTGTGACTATGATATCCAAACTCATTTCTCTAACCTCACAGCTAGTTTTCAGCGTACTTGCACAAACAGCACATCAGAGTGCAACTTTGTCACAACTGAGCTTTCCCGACCGAAATATATTTCATAGTGCGGAGTAGATATGCTTATGAAATCGTCTTGTGGCTACCTTTCCACTTACGTCGGTCTAGGGTGGAAAAAGCAATACTCTCACACATTCCCATGATCTCTTACAGAAGGTCTAGTGTTTAGTTTTTTGCTAAACAACTGTATTTCTGCCCTGTCACTACCATCGAATGTGTTTACTAAATCATGAACAAATCAGCAGTTATAAGTTCATTAATTGCAGTCGCTCGAAGTAACAATGATTTTTTAAATTTTTTCGCCCCTGGTGTGAAGCGGGCTGTTCGAGATCCAGCCCACTAAAGAGTCACTGATCTATTAAAGTCTAACACAGACAGTCACGACAGTGCTGCTCATTTTTGTTATACACTGCAAGAGCAGCGCTCTAAGCGGACACAAAGCTACACTCCTGAATGTGATATAGGATGAGCGCGAACAGTATTATTTATATTTCGTTAATTAAGTAGAAAAATAACTAAAAACAAAAATTAACCTCACGGCTGGCTTTCTCGATGCTAGGGGCGCTAGTGTAGTTCCAGCTGTCCGACAGTCACAATTGTTACACCAGTGAATGTCACGACTGTGCTGAGACTGCAGTCATGTGTGTAAGTTGCATTTGCTTGAGTATGAGTGTGTGTGTGTGTGTGTGTGTGTGTGTGTGTGTGAGTGTGGGACTGTGGGACTGTCGTTGATGAAGGCCTTAATGGCCGAAAGCTTTAATTGTGAGCGTCTTATTGTTGTGCCTTTCGTGACTCAGCATCTCCACTATATTTTTCTGATGTCTGTCCATGCATACATAACTGTATGTTAATATTCTGTTTTCATACATTGTGAAAGAAAGTTGGTGATGGTGTAGAAATCACTGGAATACTCATATGTCCTACTCTGCATTGTAATCACAGCAATGGAAGCTCTTTGATGCTGTCACAGTGGTTCTGCTTGAGCATCACTAGACCATAACAAATTGGCGGCTGATATCTTGTCATTTGGAAAGTTAATTATCAAAATTCAAATAAATTTTGACAGTTGCTTGGCACATCATATTATGGCTGAACGGACTATACAGTTTACAAAGCTTTTTGAACCGGTTGTGGGACTGGATTATGTCAGATTGGTAAACATAGTCACCGGTTTAAGTTTTGTAGTGTGTGACATTGTAACTATGTATTTAAATGGCGGATTGTCTGTTTAATTTTCACTCAACATATTATAAGCTTTGGACCTCAAACTCACCAGTTTAACATTTGAAATACTTTTCAGTTCGATACACAAAACAGAGATGTTTTGCATTCTCTTGACAGGGTATTTCAGGTTTTAAGATGCTCGGTGTTATACTAGCTCTTGTCTCTCAACGTCTTCTGTGTTGTATCATCAAAAAAATCCTCTCTCTCGCAATTCTTGCGCCTTGTCTTCGTTCTTATCTATAAAATTCCGCAACTCTTACAAAATCCTGTCCTCTGTCGAAATTTACAATCGGTTCTCTGTTCGAATTTTACTTGGGTTATAGCAATGATAGCAAACCTATCAGGTCCTAGGTAGTTCTGAGGTCTTCTCGTATCTTTGCGTAATTGCTGTGTTTTCCATCTGTATACACTGTTTTCGTGATTTAAAGCTCCTCCACTTTCCTCTACTACTAAGCCTGTTCTTGTTTGTCCCAAACAATTGATTTTTCCACTAATTAATTCCACCTTCAGGCACGTACGTTCACGCACATCCGAGTCCCGACCAGATTGGCTGCACCTGAATAACTCAAATTATTAAAAAAATTTTTAGGTAACTAGTTACAGCCGTGAGATATTTGTAGAAATGCATTTTTATTTGGCATCAGCTGTATACATATATAATATTTATTCTAGACCGGTTTCGACCTGTTTCGGTTAATGCATTTCTAAACCGACATATAATTTTTCTTCCAGTTGACGATGGCTTAATTAACCGAAAGCCGCCAAACGCAAATATTATAAATACAGCTAAGAGCAAACAAATACGCATTTCTACTTCGAATTATCTTCTCCAAATTTCAGTATCGAGTTGTTACGATTAAAAAAATTACCTAATTACAAAATCCAACTGGTATTCCACTAATACACAGACATGTCATCCCTGTCCACCATAACACTCAAGAGTCCCACCTTTGATTGACTCTACTTCAGTTTTCACTCCCACACAAATATTTTCGTAGATAAAATTTTCCCTGCTGGTGCAAAGCAACAGATCACACAAAGATAGCATATAATTACGTTAACACTTTACTACTACAACTTCATATGACATTTTCCTTTACATTTTCATTTACATTGGGACGTGAAATAAATGAACAATATTTAAAAGATTAGCAAAAAACAGATTTATAATACATTCCTGCTAGATACTGAACTGGAGAGAGGCTTTAATGTACAACTAGAAAGGGTTGCAATTACGGCACGGAGGGACGGGCATAGAACTCAAAAAATGGTTCAAATGGCTCTGTGCACTATGGGTCTCAACTTCTGAGGTCGTTAGTCCCCTAGAACTTAGAACTAGTTAAACCTAACTAACCTAAGGACATTACAAACATCCATGCCCGAGACAGGATTCGAACCTGCGACCGTAGCGGTCTTGTGGTTCCAGACTGCAGCGCCTTTAACCGCTCGGCCACTTCGGCCGGCCATAGAACTCATGCCTCCTTTAAAAATTCGATACCATTGATACAGTTGTTGCAGGGACACTCACGAACCTCCGTAAAATCACTGATCGCTGCTACAACACAACACAAGTCGGTATTGTGGCCGTCATTTTTACACAAACGTGTTTTTCTTGTCTCTGATACAACAACAGGTTGCCAGCTGCTGGTCGTTTGTCGAAACATAAGGATAGCTTCTGTCAACCTTCAAACCTGTAGTACAACATATACGAATTTTATTGTACTTTTAAGATCTTCTTTTGAATCGCTTATTTATCTTCCAGCTTATGATTACATTACAGAGATTTAGTTATGGCCGTTCGGGTTTCGATTAAAGAAGATCGACAGTACATTCTCAGCGTTCCTAGGAACACTAATGGAAGCGATAAATAGTGGCACTAACCCAATGTAGTGTGAAGCTTTTTTGAGTACAGACAATGAGACAGTTGTAAAAAAAGTGTGCCAAGGAGTTACGATGATGTACAAGGTTTGATTATAAAATAACGGGACTATTGGTGTACAACTTTTTATTTAAAAAACACACATATTTTGTTGTTGTCATCCTCCTTTATCCTTACAACGCTCCATGTGAATTTTCCATTGATGTAAACAGTGCTGGAAGTCTTCCTCTGTGAGCTCCTTGATGACGCGTGCCGCTTTTCCTTTCACTGATTCAGCGGACTGAATAGTCGCATGGTGCTAGATCAGATAAATAACGTGGGTAGTCTAATACTGGGATGCTTCACTTCACCAGAAGCCTCTTAACAGACAAGACGGCGGGGGCCCATGACTTGTTCTTCCACAGTTCGGATTTCTTTTTTCTTGTTGTCTCACAGAGTTCAGCAAGAATCACAAGGTAGCAATTTTGATTTGCAGTTTGAGCTCTTGGATCGCAGTGAAGATACACAATTTCACGAATATCGAGAAAAGCAATCATTATCACTTTGAATCTTCATACGCTCATTCGAGTATTTTTCGTTCTCGGTAAAGTTGGGGTTTCAGTAATCGATCGAATCCTCAATTGACTGTCATGTCGAATCAGGTTGCCTACTTCTTCTATATTCTCATCTGCTTTTGGCGTAGAAGGGCGTCCCCAGGAGTAAGTCATCTTCAAAGTATTCTCAGCCACCTTGGAAATGCTTGAATCACTCAATAATTCTGGTATGTGATGGACAGTGTTCACCACTTCTTTTTGTAAAGAATAGGTTTCAGTAGCATTTTTCCGAGATTCGTGTGAAACGTCAAGACAATTCGTTGCTATATTATGACACTTCTCATTTTCCGGCAAAACAAAATAGCAGCTCTTACACAAAACGAAGGTCACTGCCACACACAGAACACTAAGATATAAGAAGTGCAAGCCCCTTGTAACGACACTGAAACGAGAGAACGACTGCAGCGCTCCGAGTGACGTGGCAGTAAACCACGAATACGAGGAATATAACGCGGAAATCCATATTATTGCTTTTCGAAATACGAGTACCAAATGAAAATATCTTCCCACTCTTCACTCACTTTACGGGTGAGTTTGGTAGTCGGGTGGTAAAATGTATTTATTTGTAAAACCCAATACTGCAATTTCGACCTTGTTGCTATTACTGTATCACGTGGAACTGATGTTCCTGATTACGACCTTCTGGTGTCTATTGCACTCTATGAATTGTACTATAAATACGTTGCTCGTATTCTGCTTCATTTGAGGTCTCATCTGTATTACCGGGAGGGGTAAATGATACCATATCTCTTTTCGTTACATACAAAACAGAAATTTGGTTTTTTTGCATGTAATACTCAAATCTACACTCATGGAAATTGAAATAAGAACACCGTGAATTCATTGTCCCAGGAAGGGGAAACTTTATTGACACATTCCTGGGGTCAGATACATCACATGATCACACTGACAGAACCACAGGCACATAGACACGGGCAACAGAGCATGCACAATGTCGGCACTAGTACAGTGTATATCCACCTTTCGCAGCAATGCAGGCTGCTATTCTCCCATGGAGACGATCGTAGAGATGCTGGATGTAGTCCTGTGGAACGGCTTGCCATGCCATTTCCACCTGGCTCCTCAGTTGGACCAGCGTTCGTGCTGGACGTGCAGACCGCGTGAGACGACGCTTCATCCAGTCCCAAACATGCTCAATGGGGGACAGATCCGGAGATCTTGCTGGCCAGGGTAGTTGACTTACACCTTCTAGAGCACGTTGGGTGGCACGGGATACATGCGGACGTGCATTGTCCTGTTGGAACAGCAAGTTCCCTTGCCGGTCTAGGAATGGTAGAACGATGGGTTCGATGACGGTTTGGATGTACCGTGCACTATTCAGTGTCCCCTCGACGATCACCAGTGGTGTACGGCCAGTGTAGGAGATCGCTCCCCACACCATGATGCCGGGTGTTGGCCCTGTGTGCCTCGGTCGTATGCAGTCCTGATTGTGGCGCTCACCTGCACGGCGCCAAACACGCATACGACCATCATTGGCACCAAGGCAGAAGCGACTCTCATCGCTGAAGACGACACGTCTCCATTCGTCCCTCCATTCACGCCTGTCGCGACACCACTGGAGGCGGGCTGCACGATGTTGGGGCGTGAGCGGAAGACGGCCTAACGGTGTGCGGGACCGTAGCCCAGCTTCATGGAGACGGTTGCGAATGGTCCTCGCCGATACCCCAGGAGCAACAGTGTCCCTAATTTGCTGGGAAGCGGCGGTGCGGTCCCCTACGGCACTGCGTAGGATGCTACGGTCTTGGCGTGCATCCGTGCGTCGCTGCGGTCCGGTCCCAGGTCGACGGGCACGTGCACCTTCCGCCGACCACTGGCGACAACATCGATGTACTGTGGAGGCCTCACGCCCCACGTGTTGAGCAATTCGGCGGTACGTCCACTCGGCCTCCCGCATGCCCACTATACGCTCTCGCTCAAAGTCCGTCAACTGCACATACGGTTCACGTCCACCCTGTCGCGGCATGCTACCAGTGTTAAAGACTGCGATGGAGCTCCGTATGCCACGGCAAACTGGCTGACACTGACGGCGGCGGTGCACAAATGCTGCGCAGCTAGCGCCATTCGACGGCCAACACCGCGGTTCCTGGTGTGTCGGCTGTGCCGTGCGTGTGATCATTGCTTGTACAGCCCTCTCTCAGTGTCCGGAGCAAGTATGGTGGGTCTGACACACCGGTGTCAATGTGTTCTTTTTTCCATTTCCAGGAGTGTATTAGTTGCTGCTTGTGGACTGCTCGATTTAAATGCACTGTAAGTATACTGCTCGTATTTTCCATATTGTTCCCGTCCGTATTTCGTACTCTCGCATTTAATGGAGGTTACCGAAATTTTCATTGACTACTGCGAAAATGTACTATGTGTTATACCTGTCAATAACGTGTGAAAACATTTGCGTAACTACTGTCGCATTTTTAGCATCCGCAAGGAAGAATGCTCTAGTCACCAAGACTACAAAACATAATCATCTACATCTACATCCATACTCAGCAGCCGGCCGGTGGCCGAGCGGCTAAAGGCGCTACAGTCTGGAACCGCGCGACCGCTACGGTCGCAGGTTCGAATCTTGCCTCGGGCATGGATGTGTGTGATGTCCTTAGGTTAGTTTGGTTTAAGTAGTTCTAAGTTCTAGGGGACTGATGACGTCAGCATTTAAGTCCCATAGTGCTCAGTGCCATTTGAACCATACTCAGCAGGCCATTGTGAAATGTGTGATAGTACAAAGAAGCAACTCCATTCAAACCAGAATTACATACTCATTCCGTGACAATATATAATAAAGATGAATACTAATAATGTCAAATGCTAACATGGAGTTCTCCATTAATGCGAGAAAGTAGGGAAAACGGGTAGAGACAAAAATAGAGTGCATTTAAATCGAGCTATACACAGACAGCACAGTGTGATGAAAGTAGTTTATGTTAAATATGAAACGCAAACAAACATGGAAATTGGAAATTTGCGCTAAGGTCTTATGGGACCAAACTGCTGAGGTCATCGGTCCCTAAGCTTACACACTATTTAATCTAACTTAAACTAACTTACGCTAAGGACGACACGCACACCCATTCCCGAGGGAGGATTCGAACTTCCGACGGGGGGAGCAGCGCGGACCGTGAAAAGAGGCAATAGACCGCGCGGCTACCCCGTGCGGCGAAACACACAAGGAGGACTAAAACTCAGTCAACAGGAAATCAAGACGATGGATTGGCATACTTTCAATGCTACAAGTGGCGTGGCGGTAAACCTATGGCGTATTTCCAGAAATATCTATATGAGATTATCCACACCCTGCCACACAGATGATGTATTCGACTGAGAAGGTTTCACGGGTATTGGTCGTACATATTTGGCGCGTTCGTACTTACGCTATGACAGCATCAGTCCCCTTATTTTGTAACCACACATGGTAGTGAGTTTCCGGCAGTGCCATTAGTGCCACATGAGATTCGTCCGAGCAGTTCGCAGCGGGCTCACACTCATGCACAGAGCTAAAGTAGCAATTGAGCAGCGCCGTCTCCCACTTCTGGCTGTTTGAAGTGTGGCTGTTAGCTGTATCAGCAGTAGCAGCAAGCAGCGCGATGGTAAGTAGATGTGTGCGGGGCTGATATCCACGTGACCTTATTTACGTTTCGTGATTTTTGTTGTTTTCTCTTCGTTTACAGCTCTCACCTCAAACGAAAACAAAAATATCTTTTGTGGGTAGGAGATACAAAGTGAATTACACTACTGACCATTAAAATTGCTACACCAAGAAGATATGCAGATGACAAACGGGTATTCATTGGACAAATGTATTGTACTAGAACTGACATGTGATTACATTTTCACGCAATTTTGATCATTCATCCTGAGAAATTAGTACCCAGAACAACCACCTCTTGCCGTAATAACGGCCTTGATAGGCCTGGGCATTGAGTCAAACAGAGCCTGGATGGCGTGTACAGGTACAGCTGCCCATGAAGCTTCAACACGATACCACAGTTCATCAAGAGTAGTGACTGGCGTATTGTGACAACCAAGTTGCTCAGCCAACATTGACCAGACATTTTCAATTGGTGGGAGATCTGGAGAATGTGCTGGCCAGGGCAGCAGTCGAACATTTTCTGTATGCAGAAAGGCCTGTACAGGACATGCAACATGCGCTCGTGCATCATCCTGCTGAAATGTAGGGTTTCGCTGGGATCGAATGAAGACTAGAGCCACGGGTCGTCACACATCTGAAATGTAACGTCCACTGTTCAAAGCGCCGTCAGTGCGAACAAGATGTGACCGCGACGTGTAACCAATGGCACCCCATACCATCACGCCGGGTGATACGCCAGTATGGCGATGACGAATACACGCTTCCAGTGCGAGTTCACAGCGATGTCGACAAACACGGATCCGACCATCATGATGCTGTAAACTGAACCTGGATTGTTTCCGAAAAAATGACGTTTTGCCATTCGTGCACCCAGGTTCGTCGTTGAGTACACCATCGCAGGCGCTCCTGTCTGTGATGCAGCGTCAAGGGTAACCGCAGCCATGGTCTCCGAGCTGATAGTCCATGCTGCTGTAAACGTCGTCGAACTGTTCGTGCAGATGGTTGATGTCTTGCAAATGTCCCCATCTGTTGACTCAGGGATCGAGACGTGGCTGCACGATCCGTTACAGCCATGCGGATAAGATGCCCGTCATCTCGACTGATAGTGATACGAGGCCATTGGGATCCAGCACGGCGTTCCGTATTACCCTCCTGAACCCACCGATTCCATATTCTGCTAACAGTCATTGGATCTCGACCAACGCGAGCACCAGTGTCGCGATACGATAAACCGCAATCGCGATAGGCTACAATCCGACCTTTATCAAAGTCGGAAACGTGATGGTACGCATTTCTCCTCCTTACACGAGGCATCACAACAACGTTTCACCAGGCAACGCCGGTCAACTGCCGTTTGTGTATGAGAAATCGGTTGGAAACTATCCTCATGTCAGCACGTTGTAGGTGTAGCCACCGGCGCCAGCCTTGTGTGAATGCTCTGAAAAGCTAATCAGTTGGAAGTCACACCATCTTCTTCCTGTCGCATAAATTTCGTGTCTGTAGCAGGTCATCTTCATGGTGTAGCATTTTTAATGGCCAGTAGTGTAAAATAAATTCAAACAATCACGAGCGACTAAACTATGTTATTAATTTCAGTTTTCTGATTTTATTTCCATGTTGTTAGCAATAAAATTTTCAATCGCCTTCTAGAACAAATAAATATTTTTCGAGGTTTGCTTCAGAAATGTGGCTTTTACTGGGCTTTTCAGCAGAGGCAGACAATCTATTTGAAACGAGGTGATTCATTCCACACTACTGGCTACGCTTAACTGTTCGCTCCTTTTCAAGTGCACATTTTTATTTTCTGACACGTATGGTGTTATGCCATAAGAAAGAAGCAAACTTGAGATAATAGAGTGCTGGTATTCCAACCAAACTGGCATCCAAAAGAACAACACTGAAAAGCTTGTACGTCATTGTGAATCTGGACGTACTAATCTGCACCTTAAACCGAATTGTGATTTTCAGTATTTTTACGAAAATCCTATGCTCTTGAAGTACTCTCTGACGTCCTGTTTCTTTTATGACGTAATGTAAGATTTATTAATGCTACATACTGACGTACATATGTAAATGTCCACTTGGAGCTGTCTAGGCAGGCAAATTTGATCAGTAGCACTGCGTAAAATATTTTGTTTCAAATATATTGATAGCTTTCGGAAATTTTTTTAAAATTACCTTCACTTAAACAACGTTTTTCGATCACAAGGCATGTTTCAACATGTATCTGATACATCCTGTAGGCCTGACATTATTTCGAAATTTGTGTTGTTTACGTCTTGAATTTACAGAATGCCATTATTTGGTAAATCATAGACTGGCAGCTTGCTGTATGTTATCATTGTATCTCCCCAAACGACTTTGTATTTATTCGTAGAGTACAATATAAGCTACCAATAACTTTGTCTATTATTATACAGTTGAAAATAGTCTTGACATATCTTATTGTCCTCAGTTCTGCTGCATTTGGATAAGTTTCTATCTTTCTTTTTTTCTTCACGAACTTTGAATTTCTCCTGACTAGCTTTCTGCAGCGCAGCGAACATAGAAACCTGGCTGGAAATACTACGTAACAGTATTGCAAGGTTCGAATAAAAAAATCTGTGCTGAAGTCACCACATAGCAAAACATTGGTGTACCGACACTTTGCGGTGCAGAGTTGTTTTGAAATGAATATTACGCCAAGAACTTCTTCCTTATTTTGCTTTCGTTATGGGGACAGGATACGATAAAATATTTTTCCTAAGTACAATAATGTCCTCGTGTCTCCTCTGAACATCGCGATGCAGTGCCGCACATGATCACATGATACCGCAGTACGCGAGAAATTCCAAGTACAAATGCGACGAAAAGCGTATGAGCAGACTAAACACCGCGCATTGGCTTTTTATGTCCTCGAAGCTGCACATGGGCAGTAACGCCTGTTTTTCTGGCGCGCTCCGGCTACGGCTCAAACGAACCTGTGGAGATCTTGGGAGGACGCCGGGGCTGGATCAGCACCTGGACCGGGCTGGGCAGCGCCTTGGTGGATTAACGACGGCCCAGGTAATCGGCCGAGACGGGCCGCCTAATAGAGGACCGCCCCCAGTAATTTAATGTGCCGCGCAGACTTTATTGTCTGGCCACAAATCTGATGGCACTGTTTATGAACCCCGCCACAAACGCTCCGAACAGAAAGCGCTTCGCGCTTACACAGGTGTGAGTGCTTTACTGCTGATGGTGTTCGCTGCCCTTTTCCGAGCGACCCTTTACATTTAACCCGGACTGTTCTCTGGAATGTAACGCAACAGCCAGGGCATGAGCAACTACTACACTCCACGTAAGTTCGCGGGGCACGACATATGTCACCTCTCTCCTAATAACACGAAGCATCTCCGCGAACAGCCGCTATTCGTTGTGGCATAGACCTCTATTGGTTCTAACATAGCTGATAACTTGTGTTGAAATATTCCTTCACATAAAAAACCCGAGCACTTTGTACAGTGTTTTGCGTAGCCATTTCTTTGTAACTTACAATGTAATAACTGAAATTAACATTTATTTAGCATGGGTAAACGTAAGAAACGTTGACTCTTCAATGGAATTATGATCATAGTTTAATAAAAATTGTAGTTTATGGGAGTAGGACATACAATCAGTCGTTTTCAAACTCAATGTGATTTGAAACTTCCTGGCAGATTAAAACTGTGTGCCCGACCGAGACTCGAACTCGGGACCTTTGCCTTTCGTGGGCAAGTGCTCTACCATCTGAGCAACCGAAGCACGACTCACGCCCGGTACTCACAGCTTTACTTCTGCCAGTATCTCGTCTCCTACCTTCCAAACTTTACAGAAGCTCTCCTGCGAACCTTGCAGAACTAGCACTCCTGAAAGAAAGGATATTTCATATCAGCGCACACTCCGCTGCAGAGTGAATATCTCATTCTGGAAACATCCCCCAGGCTGTGGCTAAGCCATGTCTCCGCTATATCCTTTCTTTCAGGAGTGCTAGTTCTGCAAGGTTCGCAGGAGAGCTTCTGTAAAGTTTGGAAGGTAGGAGACGAGATACTGGCAGAAGTAAAGCTGTGAGTACCGGGCGTGAGCCGTGCTTCAGTTGCTCAGATGATAGAGCACTTGCCCGCGAAAGGCAAAGGTCCCGAGTTCGAGTCTCGGTCGGGCACACAGTTTTAATCTGCCAGGAATTTTCATATCAGCGCACACTCCGCTGCAGAGTGAATATCTCATTCTGGAAACATCCCCCAGGCTGTGGCTAAGCCATGTCTCCGCTATATCCTTTCTTTCAGAAGTGCTAGTTCTGCAAGGTTCGCAGGAGAGCTTCTGTAAAGTTTGGAAGGTAGGAGACGAGATACTGGCAGAAGTAAAGCTGTGAGTACCGGGCGTGAGTCGTGCTTCGGTTGCTCAGATGGTAGAGCACTTGCCCGCGAAAGGCAAAGGTCCCGAGTTTCGGTCGGGCACACAGTTTTAATCTGCCAGGAAGTTTCATACCAGCGCACACTCCGCTGCAGAGTGAATATCTCATTCTGGAAACATCCCCCAGGCTGTGGCTAAGCCATGTCTCCGCTATATCCTTTCTTTCAGGAGTGCTAGTTCTGCAAGGTTCGCAGGAGAGCTTCTGTAAAGTTTGGAAGGTAGGAGACGAGATACTGGCAGAAGTAAAGCTGTGAGTACCGGGCGTGAGTCGTGCTTCGGTTGCTCAGATGGTAGAGCACTTGCCCGCGAAAGGCAAAGGTCCCGAGTTCGAGTCTCGGTCGGGCACACAGTTTTAATCTGCCAGGAAGTTTCGTATCAGCGCACACTCCGCTGCAGAGTGAATATCTCATTCTGGAAACATCCCCCAGGCTGTGGCTAAGCCATGTCTCCGCTATATCCTTTCTTTCAGGAGTGCTAGTTCTGCAAGGTTCGCAGGAGAGCTTCTGTAAAGTTTGGAAGGTAGGAGACGAGATACTGGCAGAAGTAAAGCTGTGAGTACCGGGCGCGAGTCGTGCTTCGGTTGCTCAGATGGTAGAGCACTTGCCCGCGAAAGGCAAAGGTCCCGAGTTCGAGTCTCGGTCGGGCACACAGTTTTAATCTGCCAGGAAGTTTCATATCAGCGCACACTCCGCTGCAGAGTGAATATCTCATTCTGGAAACATCCCCCAGGCTGTGGCTAAGCCATGTCTCCGCTATATCCTTTCTTTCAGGACTGCTAGTTCTGCAAGGTTCGCAGGAGAGCTTCTGTAAAGTTTGGAAGGTAGGAGACGAGATACTGGCAGAAGTAAAGCTGTGAGTACCGGGCGTGAGTCGTGCTTCGGTTGCTCAGATGGTAGAGCACTTGCCCGCGAAAGGCAAAGGTCCCGAGTTCGAGTCTCGGTCGGGCACACAGTTTTAATCTCCCAGGAAGTTTCATACCAGCGCACACTCCGCTGCAGAGTGAATATCTCATTCTGGAAACATCTCCCAGGCTGTGGCTAAGCCATGTCTCCGCTATATCCTTTCTTTCAGGAGTGCTAGTTCTGCAAGGTTCGCAGGAGAGCTTCTGTAAAGTTTGGAAGGTAGGAGACGAGATACTGGCAGAAGTAAAGCTGTGAGTACCGGGCGTGAGTCGTGCTTCGGTTGCTCAGATGGTAGAGCACTTGTCCGCGAAAGGCAAAGGTCCCGAGTTCGAGTCTCGGTCGGGCACACAGTTTTAATCTGCCAGGAATTTTCATATCAGCGCACACTCCGCTGCAGAGTGAATATCTCATTCTGGAAACATCCCCCAGGCTGTGGCTAAGCCATGTCTCCGCTATATCCTTTCTTTCAGAAGTGCTAGTTCTGCAAGGTTCGCAGGAGAGCTTCTGTAAAGTTTGGAAGGTAGGAGACGAGATACTGGCAGAAGTAAAGCTGTGAGTACCGGGCGTGAGTCGTGCTTCGGTTGCTCAGATGGTAGAGCACTTGCCCGCGAAAGGCAAAGGTCCCGAGTTTCGGTCGGGCACACAGTTTTAATCTGCCAGGAAGTTTCATACCAGCGCACACTCCGCTGCAGAGTGAATATCTCATTCTGGAAACATCCCCCAGGCTGTGGCTAAGCCATGTCTCCGCTATATCCTTTCTTTCAGGAGTGCTAGTTCTGCAAGGTTCGCAGGAGAGCTTCTGTAAAGTTTGGAAGGTAGGAGACGAGATACTGGCAGAAGTAAAGCTGTGAGTACCGGGCGTGAGTCGTGCTTCGGTTGCTCAGATGGTAGAGCACTTGCCCGCGAAAGGCAAAGGTCCCGAGTTCGAGTCTCGGTCGGGCACACAGTTTTAATCTGCCAGGAAGTTTCATATCAGCGCACACTCCGCTGCAGAGTGAATATCTCATTCTGGAAACATCCCCCAGGCTGTGGCTAAGCCATGTCTCCGCTATATCCTTTCTTTCAGGAGTGCTAGTTCTGCAAGGTTCGCAGGAGAGCTTCTGTAAAGTTTGGAAGGTAGGAGACGAGATACTGGCAGAAGTAAAGCTGTGAGTACCGGGCGTGAGTCGTGCTTCGGTTGCTCAGATGGTAGAGCACTTGCCCGCGAAAGGCAAAGGTCCCGAGTTCGAGTCTCGGTCGGGCACACAGTTTTAATCTGCCAGGAAGTTTCATATCAGCGCACACTCCGCTGCAGAGTGAATATCTCATTCTGGAAACATCCCCCAGGCTGTGGCTAAGCCATGTCTCCGCTATATCCTTTCTTTCAGGAGTGCTAGTTCTGCAAGGTTCGCTGGAGAGCTTCTGTAAAGTTTGGAAGGTAGGAGACGAGATACTGGCAGAAGTAAAGCTGTGAGTACCGGGCGTGAGTCGTGCTTCGGTTGCTCAGATGGTAGAGCACTTGCCCGCGAAAGGCAAAGGTCCCGAGTTCGAGTCTCGGTCGGGCACACAGTTTTAATCTGCCAGGAAGTTTCATATCAGCGCACACTCCGCTGCAGAGTGAATATCTCATTCTGGAAAGTCAATGTGATTTATTTTCGAGCCATTGCAAACTGCTCTTCAGATGACAGTACTAAAGGAACATTATACAGAGTGGTCGGAAATTCCCGTTACAAACTTCTAGGACATGTAGAGGGTAGTGAGTACATAACATTTTGAATAGGAACCCATGTCCGAAACGTATCGTTCCGGTCCTACGACAGTTTCAATGCAGATGATTATCTCATCCACACACACGTGAGGAATGTACCAAGATTGACCCAGTACAATTATTGCAATCCATTTGAAAAGAATACTGACTCGTTCAGTTATGACTCACGCATTTTCATTACAACTTACACCTTATGGTTTACATTACTCGACAAAAACAAGAACCCAGCATCTACGGCACCAGCCGCAACGTACCGATGCATTACAACAGTGGCTCGATGTGGCGACCACCAACGCTCTTACACACATTGTACTTCCGAAGCATGTTCTGGTACACTCACTTCGTCCCACCTGGTGTCTCTTCAGTGTCTCGTGCAGCGGCCATAACTCGTGCCAGCAGATCTTCCTCTGCCTCTACAGGTGTCTCATAAATTAGGCTCTTCATACGACCAAGAAGTAGTCCATAGGGGTTAAATACGGCGATCGTGGTGGCCACGCGGTTGGACAACTACGGCCTATCCATCTTTCACCATACCGTCTGTTGAGATGTCTCTGGACAGCCAGTGAAAAGTGAGGTGGTGCTCCATCATGCTGAAACCACATTTCCTGACGGACATTCAAAGGCACAGCTTCCAAGAACGGGTCCAGTACCTGTCGTAGGAACACTATGTATGCGGGACCAGTGAGCTTGGATGGAAGGAGGTATGGTCCAATCACATGACCGTCCAGAATACCTGCTCGCACGTCCATTCCAAACCTGTCTTGAAATCCCTGAACATGTGTGGCATGAGGGTTTTCGTCCGCCCTTCGAGCATTCAGAACACAATCCCTTGTGAACCTGCATTCATCTGTGAAGAGAACTCGACGTCGAAACAGGGGCGCGTCGATACAGCGGTGCACGAACCATGTGCAGAAGGCGACGCGTTGTGTAAAGTCTGCTGGACCCATGGCGTGTACCCTTTGTAAGTGGTACGGGTGTAATTGTTGCTCCTGCAGGACGTCCAATACGATACTGTGACTAACAGCCATTGCAAGCGCAATTGTTCGCGAACTCGTTGACGGGCTATCTTCAATGCGACGCAGTACACCTTCTTCCAATTAGGGAGTGCGGCGTCGCCGTGGAGCACCACAGTCCAGCCTCCTCACGGGGATGATACCCATTTCTCGTAGCCGTTGTGTAACTTGGGCAAACAATTTGTGCGATGGAGTGTGACGGCGTGGAAAACGTTCGTAATAAAGCCGACTAGCAGCTGTTCCATTACCTCCAGCTTTGCCATACACAAGGAGCATGTCTGTGTATTCCGCAAACGTGAACTGCACCATGTTTCCTCTGTTGGTGATGCACAGGTATTGACTCCGTCTCACAGCAAAGCGGACAATAAGTGGCATCTAGGGATCGTCTGACGTAGTACACGTCATCGTGTCTTCCCTGTTGCATACCAGGACAGGGAACTCTGAGACGTTTCTCTTGACCTAAGCAGACATCTGAATTGAAACAGTTGTAGAACGGAAACGATACAATTCCGGACATGGGATCCCATTAAAAATGTTCTGCACTCACTACCCTTTATATCTACTAGAAGTTTGCAACGGGAATTTCCGACCACTCTGTGTGTTGGACCAAGTGCAGCTGTATGCTAAGGTCGTCGTGACGGTAGAAATAACGGAAATTTACTTAATGAAAATGTTTACGAAACGAGAAGACCATTACGTTTTAGGGTAGCTATGTTGCATTGCTTCGTGGTCTACAAAGACCATGGAGATGCTAAATATATCTCTTTGCCCCATGGCTGTGTTTGACATGACACGTATTAAACTACGGAAAAAATGTTTACTCGCATAAATTATGGACGTAAGTCAACATTGCAATTTCCAAATTGTCGCGTTATACATATACTGCTGGAAAAACACTAGTACACCCTTTTAGAAGTTTCTAACCCACTCAAGACTACAATGCATATCGATTATATGGAATGATTACATTTACAGATCGACAGCACAAGCGGTTCTGAGGTACCAGGTATCGAACCATCCTGAAACACTCATATTAGCGGCAATGCAGGCGCTGGCTCTGACTTGCAGTCTACCACACAGATGGTTAATACTGTCCTGGGATACGTTATGCCACCCCTGATGGATCTGTTCTGTAAGAGCTGTTGGCTGATGAGTCACTTGAGTCACTTATCACACATGCTCGATTGGAGATAAGTCCGGAGGCAGTGCTGGCCAGGGAAATTGCTGCACGTCTTGCAGAGCACGCTGAGTTTCACGGGTAGTGTGTAGCAAGCATTAGCCTGTTGGAACAATACATGAGCTTCCTATTGTAAGGAACGGCAATAGAAGGGTATAACAACATTCGACCTAGGGAGCGTCCTCGCCGGAAACACCAAAGGTGAACGACTGTTATAGCTTATCACTACGCAGACCGTAAGGACCGGGGTGGGGCAAGGGTGTCTTGGAAGAATGCACTCTTCGAGATGGCACTCGCCCGGTCTAAGTCGTACGAGCACTCAGTCAGAATCTGCTTTCATCGCTGAAGACCACGGCGCGCCATTCCATGTTGCAAGAGATCCTGACGGTATCAGTCGATGCTGAGACGTGAGTGGAAGACGGGCTAGAGGTTCGCGTGCCCATAGTCCTATTGCTAAAAATCGGTTCACAACAGTTCATGTTGACACGTCTAGGTGCATAAGCCCTCTTACGTGTGTTGTGGTAGCTGTACAATCTGCCACTGCTTCCCTTACAATATGACCATCTTCTCGGGCGTTTGCGCTGCGCGGACGTCGAGAAAGTTGTCTACGGATGTGAGAATGTTCACCGGAACACAGATGCCAGATTGTTGCACCACTGTCACATCACGTTCAGTTTGTGTGACAAGTCTCTGAAAGAACCACCCTGCCTCTTGGAAGGCCATAATTTGACGCCTTCTTTAATTGGCTATAGGAAACACGAGTACATCTCCGTGGAATGGGTGGCTGCTTGCTTCATACGTTCGCATCACACTGGGCCATCTGTTTGTGAGCATTCCCTGTTGAAGGGTAGACACAGATGGCGCTCTAGAAGCTATGCCACTATGCGATCTGGCGGACAACGTTGAAACCATTATCTGAAAATCTACCATTCTCCAGATAGCATACGCCACAATCGAATCAAAATCGACATCGTCTTTCCAGATCTAATTTTTCTTTCTGATTGTGTATAATAAGAATCATTCGCGGTTGTTAATATTTTATTCTGCCATTTAATGCATCTCATGGCACAGATAGCGATATGGAAAAGTGTGATACCTAGTCCCTACAAACTCTTTGTACATAAATACCAGATGGCTATTATTAAAGTGCATCCACCTTCTCCAGTATGCTGATGACACCGCCTTCCTGGCTCTCTATCCTACCCTTCAACGGTCTCAACGTACCCTCCAAACCCACCTTAACCAGTTCACCACTTGGTGTAACCAGTGGCTCCTCCGTCTCAACCCCTCCAAAACCCAGGCAATCATCATAGGCCGCACCACTCGCTCCTTTCGCCTCCATGATTTCTACCTCACCCTTCATGGTCGTCCTATCCAGCTCACCCCCACGCTGAAATACCTTGGCCTCACCCTCGACCGACACCTCACCTGGACCCCTCATCTCCAGACCATCCAGCAGAAAGCCCATTCCCGCCTCCGCCTTCTGAAACTCCTGTCTGGCCGGACATGGGGATTGCATCCTTCTACCATCCTCCACACCTACAAATCCCTCATCCATCCTATCCTCTGTTATGCCAGCATTGCCTGGATCTCCGCCCCCACCCGCTTTTACAAGGCCCTCCAAATCCTTGAACGCCATGCGCTCCGCCTTGCCTTCCGTATCCACTTTCCTCCCCCACACGGCTCCTGTATGAACTGATACCCTTCCCCCACCTCCTCCTGTTCCTCCAACATCTCCGCATCCTTTACATTGTTTGCAGGCTTGATCCCCCCCAACCCTCTGGTTTCCTCCTTCCTCTCCACCCCCCGCCCGTTGCCGCGCCTCTATCGCTGTATCCCTCCCTCTCTCCACCTCCACACCCTCCATCATCAGGGCAATTTCCAACGCCTCCCCCTCCCAGATGACAAACTTCGCCGTGACATCTACCCTTCCTTCCAACTATAACCTGGCCTTGTTCCCCCCCCCCCCCTCCCCACGGCCCCCTTTTTCCTCTTCCCTCCTTCTCCCAGAGCGGATTTTCCTCCATCCCCCCCTCCCCTGAGACCCTGCACCCCTTACTTGCCTCTTTCCTTCCCACATCCCTCCCTACCTGGCCTTCTTCAGCGCGCCCCCCGCTCATCTCCTCCATCCCTTCCCCTCCCTCCCTTCTTCAGGTCCCCTTCATCTCCTAGCGCCTGGCAGATCCTCTGTATTGATCATCATCAGTGTGCCACATCAGTGTTGTCTAGTGCTGTTTCTCCTGTGCGTCAAGAGGTGTGATTTTAATTGTGTACTGCCTTGAGGTTCGCCGTCAGTGTTATGTTATGTGCTATGCCATCCGTCGATACCTTTATACTGTGCCTTGTGTTCTTTTAATCGTCGCAGTGTGTGGCTTTTTGTGTGTGCTACTTTTAAACAGTTTTTTATCTCCATTTTAGTCACCCCATTTTTTTGTCTATTGCCTTCCATGTTGTTCCCCCTTTTTTATATCTATGTTCACCTTATTCTCTCCTTTGCTGTTTTTAAATGTCTTCTATTGTTTTGTTCTATGTCTTTCGGCTGAAGAGCAGCGCATATGCTGCTGCCAGCCCGCCCTGATGGGGAATTGAAATACAATAAAGAAAAAAAAAATATTAAAGTGCAACTACTCACAGAAGTTCGAAGTGGGCTGTAATTATCGTAAATGTGCTAATGCGGAATCGGTTTACGCCGGAAAGAAAATTAGTTAGCACTGTGAATGCAAGAGAAACATACAGAAATATTTGCATATGTAAAGGATGAGAAACGAGAGGTGGGCATAAAAGGTCAGACAAGTGGGAAAGGCGTAACGTTGATTTTATTATTGACAACTGCGTACACAATTTGTTTAATATGTTATGGAGACGTCGATGACATGCTGTATCCGTAAAACGATGTGATCAACAGTGCCTCGCAGCAGATCCTGTGGAATCTGAGCAATGTGTTCCTGCACCCTGGCCTTCAGGTCAAGTAGAGACTGATCATGTCCGTGGTAGAAACATTCGCTCAAGTCCTGTAGATTCAGATCAGGTGATCTTGCAGGCCATGCTTCTGGAAAGCCTCTTGTGGTACCACGCTTTATGCAGAACATTCACTGGGCGAGTGACATGAGGTGTTGTCCCTTCTTGCACGGAAACCTTTGTTTCCACACAGCTGCCCTCTAACAAAGCAGGAATCACACGTTGTACAGGAAGGAGTCGATAGTGTGCCAGCTCCTCCGGATTCTCCTCAAAGAAGAACGGTCCGAGAACAAAGGTGATTGTGAAGCCACACCGCACAGTCACATATGGCGAGTACAACGGCTATTCGTGCACAAGAATGGGTTTTAGAGTACCCAAAATTCGACAGTCCTGTGTATTCATTACACCTTGTAGTATAAAATGTGACACGTCGCTCCACAGAATAATGCCAGGCCGTATGTTATCGTCTTCGATCCGTACCAAAATTCGAAGAGCAAATTCAGAACGTTTCTGTGGATAATGAGGCTTCAGTTGCTGCACCTTCGGAACCTTGTAATATAGACTGCAAAAGTTTTCGTACTCTTGATCATGGGATGGACAGTTCTCGTGACGCTGGACCAGCACTAGCACCACCCAAGAGACTTGCTACATGGTCACGTCCAGCAACAACAACCTCGTCAACAACTTTCACCAGGCACCACGCCTAGCTGAGGCGTGTTTTCGAATTTCATATCACCTTCTTCAAATTACTTAATGACATTGGGCCTTTCGATGGTTTGTAGAGTTTTTGTTGAGGACAGGAAACCGTGTCCGGGAATGTCATTCATCAACGCTACAATGCGTTGAAGTTATAGCCGCCAGCGTCTGATACAAGGGCCCCCTTCGGCAACAAATGTGACTTTATACGCTGACGGAGCATAGGCGGAACGCCTCGCAATGTTTTTTGCTGTTCAGTGATCCCGACTGATTCTCACGATCACCACTGGAGAGGACTAAATTAGCTGCTGCGTAGAAAGGCTGTGTTTTCTATGAGCCCGATGCTGTGTTGCTGTAGTGGGTGACAGTTTCGTTCATGGGTTTCCATCTACAGTTTAACTGCAAATGGAAACCCGTGTCGTTAAAACGTCGTCCACTATCGCATTTATAGGAGATAAGGGCACTATGTGCAGTGGGCTAGGCCTTCTCCTTTGGCGATCGCGATCGCAAAATAACAAACAACACTGCGAGACGTTCGGCCAGCGGTCCTAATAGCGTACAAATACATGTTTGCTGCCGAAGGGATGGCCTATGGGCAGACGCCGGCGCCTCTGAGTATGACGCTCTGTAGCGTCGCTGGATGAGATTTTTGGACACGAGTTTCTGTATTCGATTTGTTCCTCAACACACCCTCTACAATCCGTTTATGTTTGTCACAACATTTCTGGGAAACTCTGTACGTTGCTTATACATAGGAAAAGAAATCCACAACTGTACATCTACAACATTGATGGCAAATTGCTGGAAGCAGTAACTACCGTGAAATATCCAGAAGTAATTACCTAAAGCTCCCTTAAGTGGAATGTTCATATAAAACACATAGCAGGAAAAGCAGATGCCAGACTGAGATTCATAGGATTAATCTTAAGGAAATGAAATTTATCCACTAAAGAAGTGCCTTAGAAGCCGCTTGTTCGACTGATTCTCGAGTATTGCAGAATGGTATGGGACCCATACCAAATATGTGTGATAAAAGAGACAGAAAAGATCCAACGACGTGCGGCTCGTTTCGTCACGGGATCGTTTAGTCGGCGCGAGAGTGTACAGAGACGCTCAGCAAAGTCTGTAGCAAACGCTACAAAGAGAGGCATTGTACATCAAGGTGAGGTTTACTGCTGAAATTTCGAGAAAGTAATTTCCGTAAAGAGTCGATTTTACTTCCTCCTACGTACGTCTCACGAAGTGACCACGACGACAATATTGGAGAAAATTACAGCTATCATACGTCCCACGCGCCATTCGCGAATAGAACAGGAAAGGGTAGGTCAGTTAGTGATGCCAGAAATACGGCCCTCTCAGAATTAGCCCCCCACCCCACACACACCCGGCCGTACACCCTCAGATGGCTTACGGAGTATCGATGTAGTTGCAGGGAACATTTTAGAAAAGGTCCCGTATGTTTTCAAAGTATAATCCATCGCAAATTTGAAGTGTGTGTTACCTAATTCTGTCAACGTTAATTTCAATGAGATCAGAGTGAAGAAACAATTTGTATTGTGGCACACGTGTACATATCAATCGTCGTATACCACAATGTAAACAACTGTATACAGATTCATCTGTGCAGATATCGTACTAGCCCAATCGCCAACATGGTCTTAAGTGAACGAATGCGCTGGGTATCTTTATTTTTGTGATATTTTAGGTTTGACATACCGATGTTCCTTGCTACCTTTTATAGTAAAATGACGCAGCATTATATGAAAGTATGTATGTATTAGCCTTCTTGCGGATGACTGCAGCACAGATCTGTCGAAAGCGGTAATCAATTTAAAGGTATGAAAGCGATCTTGGAGAGCCTTGTTTTTAAGATTACTATAATGTATACTTTATTCCGAGTTATATATTGGATCATTCTGCTTTGTTTTGTACATCTATGTCTACATCTACATGGTACTCTGCAAATCAGATTTAGGTGCCTGGCAGAGGGTTCATGGAACCGCTTTCACAATAACTTTCTATTATCCCATTCTCGAACGTGGCCGAGCGGTTCTAGGCTCTTCAGTCCGGAACCGCGCTGCTGCTACGGTCGCAGGTTCGAGTCCTGCCTCGGGCATGGATGTGTGTCATGTCCTTACGTTAGTTAGGTTTAAGTAGTTCTAAGTATAGGGAACTGATGACCTCAGATGTTAAGACCTATAGTGTTTGGAGCCATTTGAACCACTCCTGAACAACGCGCGGAAGAAACGAACACCTTTATCTTTCCGTGCGAGCTCTGATTTCCCTTATTTTATTATGGTTATCGTTTCTCCTATGTACGTCGGCGTCAACAAAATTCTTTCACATCGCAGGAGAAAGTTGGTGATGGACATTTCGTGAGAAGCTCCTACGGCCACGAGAAACGTATTTGTTTTAATAATGTCCACCCAAAATCCTGTATCATATCCGTGACACTCTCTCCCTGTTTCTTGGTAATAAAAAACATGTTGTCCTTCTTTGAAGTTTCTCGACGTACTCCGTTACTCCTATCTGGTAAAGATACCACGCCTGCGGAGCAATACTCCAAAAGAGGACAACAAACATAGTGCAGGCAATCTCTTTAGTAGATCTGTTGCACCTTCTAAGTGTTCTGCCAATAAAAGAAGTCTTTGGTTTCGCCTTTCCCACAACATTTTCTATGTTCTCTTTCCAATTTAAGTTGTTCGTAATTGTAATTCGTAGGTATTTGGTTGAATTTACTGCATTTATATTGGATTGATGGGTATCGTGTGGCTGATGTATAACGGATAGCTTTTACACTCATGCGGATGACGTCACACTTTTCATTATTTAGAGCCAATAGCCAATTTCGCACCATACAGATATCTTTTCTAAATGGTTTTGGAATTGGTTTCGATCTTCCGATGACCTTACTAGCCAACAAACGGCAGCATTATCTGCAAACAACCTAAGTCGGTTCCTCAGATGGTCTCCTAAATCGTTCATATACACTATGTGATCAAAAGTATCTGGACACCTGGCTGAAAATGACAAGATCATGGTACCCTCCATCGGTAATGCTGGAATTCAATATGATCTTGGCCTATCCCTTAGCCTTAATGACTGCGTCCACTCTCGCAGGCATATGTTCAATGAGGTGCTTGAAGGTTTCATGGGGAATGGCAGCCTGTTCTTCATGGAGTGCTGCACTCAGGAAAGGTATCGACGTCGGTCCATGAGGCCTGGCCTGAACTCGGCGTTACAAAACATGTTAAAGGTATTCTATAGGATTCAGGTCAGGACTTGTAGTGTAACGACGTAAGTTTTTTATAACCGATTTTCGTTTGATATATGACCATGTGCAGACTTCGTCACCTACGTCAGTTACAACCCACTTCAAAATGATTTACACTCCTGGAAATTGAAATAAGAACACCGTGAATTCATTGTCCCAGGAAGGGGAAACTTTATTGACACATTCCTGGGGTCAAATACATCACATGATCACACTGACAGAACCACAGGCACATAGACAGAGGCAACAGAGCATGCACAATGTCGGCACTAATACAGTGTATATCCACCTTTCGCAGCAATGCAGGCTGCTATTCTCCCATGGAGACGATCGTAGAGATGCTGGATGTAGTCCTGTGGAACGGCTTGCCATGCCATTTCCACCTGGCGCCTCAGTTGGACCAGCGTTGGTGCTGGACGTGCAGACCGCGTGAGACGACGCTTCATCCAGATCCAAACATGCTCAATGGGGGACAGATCCGGAGATCTTGCTGGCCAGGGTAGTTGACTTACACCTTCTAGAGCACGTTGGGTGGCACGGGATACATGCGGACGTGCATTGTCCTGTTGGAACAGCAAGTTCCATTGCCGGTCTAGGAATGGTAGAACGATGGGTTCGATGACGGTTTGGATGTACCGTGCACTATTCAGTGTCCCCTCGACGATCACCAGTGGTGTATGGCCAGTGTAGGAGATCGCTCCCCACACCATGATGCCGGGTGTTGGCCCTGTGTGCCTCGGTCGTATGCAGTCCTGATTGTGGCGCTCACCTGCACGGCGCCAAACACGCATACGACCATCATTGGCACCAAGGCAGAAGCGACTCTCATCGCTGAAGACGACACGTCTCCATTCGTCCCTCCATTCACGCCTGTCGCGACACCACTGGAGGCGGGCTGCACGATGCTGGGGCGAGAGCGGAAGACGGCCTAACGGTGTGCGGGACCGTAGCCCAGCTTCATGGAGACGGTTGCGAATGGTCCTCGCCGATACCCTAGGAGCAACAGTGTCCCTAATTTGCTGGGAAGTGGCGGTGCGGTCCCCTACGGCACTGCGTAGGATCCTACGGTCTTGGCGTGCATCCGTGCGTCGCTGCGGTCCGGTCCCAGGTCGACGGGCACGTGCACCTTCCGCCGACCGCTGGCGACAACATCGATGTACTGTGGAGACCTCACGCCCCACGTGTTGAGCAATTCGGCGGTACGTCCACCCGGCCTCCCGCATGCCCACTATACGCCCTCGCTCAAAGTCCGTCAACTGCACATACGGTTCACGTCCACACTGTCGCGGCATGCAACCAGTGTTAAAGACTGCGATGGAGCTCCGTATGCCACGGCAAACTGGCTGACACTGACGGCGGCGGTGCACAAATGCTGCGCAGCTAGCGCCATTCGACGGCCAACACCGCGGTTCCTGGTGTGTCGGCTGTGCCGTGCGTGTGATCATTGCTTGTACAGCCCTCTCGCAGTGTCCGGAGCAAGTATGGTGGGTCTGACACACCAGTGTCAATGTGTTCTTTTTTCCATTTCCAGGAGTGTATATTCTTTTTAAATTGTCATAGAATGGTTCTTGAACGAAACTGTAAAACATCAGTTGAGTCGTATGCAAAGAATTACATCACTTGGGCCAATTGGTTTTCGTAAACTTTTTCGATTTAAATTTCGTTTGTTTCTCCTCAGAAATTATATTGACACACGTTATCTTGATTTAATCGATATCAGAATCACACATTAAATAAACCTTTGAGATTCAAAGTTTCGATGAACGCTGTCAGAATTCAGTAATCTTGTCAAATATATTATTAATCCGTCCACATAATTCTTCATAAATAAATCCTCAGAACACGTGTTTCAACTTTAGTAGCATCCACTATTTTATTAGCTTCCTACACATTCAGATGTGAACTTGACCGTTGACAAATTAGGACTGACTTTTCAATAAGATTAAGCTCTATATGACGTCATTGTTGCACAAAAAGAGTACAAAAAATTCATTTTTAATTTTTAGAAGCACGACGCAACAACTCGGTTCCAGGATCTTCTATTGCTCCTTGGCTGTCGACCCGCGACGTATAGCGGCCAGCAATTTCCTCTCTGGTCGCGGCAACGAAGATGCTGTCTCCGTTCGTTGCGCCGCCCTCTCCGTACATGAAACATAAAAAAATACAAAACTTTTGGATAATTCACAGCTATTACAAATATTAAGAAAAATACATAAACAAAACTAAATTAAACTTATAGTCACCTGCAAACTGGGCTGACAGTGGTGGATGGGTGACGCTTAATTTCGTCCCACTACATACCCCACCCACAAGCTCAGTTTGTCAGGTTTTAACCGAAATTAAGACCTTTTCTATATACCATATTTAACTGTTAATACATTTTCCTCACATTTTACGTAATCTACAGTCCTTGCTCTTAGATTGATTTAATCCTTTTAATACGATATTGTTGTGACTATTTGTCATTTACTCTTAATTGTGCTATTATGGTAATTCATAACCGAATATATGGAGATTACTCCTCTTCATTTAATAGTTGCTAATAAATACTAATTTAGTACGTTCTTTAACGTTGTTACATTAGGACAGAGCGTTCAAATTGTGATAAATTAGTTTCAGTTTTATTCATTTACTAGAATTATTCTTTCCACAAACGTATATTACTAATAAGTTTCTCACAATAACTAATAGTACTATTTACTTTACGTCATTCTTTTTCCTAATGCCTTATTTATGACTGAGGTCAAGAAGAAATCAAGCAAAACCTTCTTTAGAATCTCGGCACGGCTTTCTTTACCTTCGGACACCTTGTTGGGTAATGGCAATTTATTTAGGAGAAACAGGCGAGAGAGCCCCGTCTGGTGTGTACTATATTAACACTATTACAAACCTCTATTAAAGGCACTCTGCTATGTTCTCGTGAGCCATATAGCTCTGGACGTCCATGGTCCCTAAAATTATTAACCATCCCCTTTGGTTCCTACTATCCGAGTAAATTTAAAATATGCAAAATTCCTTTAGACCTAAGAGCAAAATTACTTCCATATAAATCACCCTTTTGGTTATCTTTCTCTTTTTGAAGTACCAGTAGATTATTGTAGAACACTTGTTTAAGCTTTCTGTTTCATTCTTTAAAATAATACGTAACTATCACGAAAAACTTCACATGAATAAACTATGAACGCTCTTCTGTGTGTGACATATACTAAATATTAACTTATTTAGAAATGAAGGGTTTCATTTGATCAACACTATATAATCCTTTAATTACACCTGATGAAGGTTCCATAAGAAGTAACGCTTTGGGGTGTACAATCTTATGTACAACATATGGACCTTCAAAGATAAAGAAGAATTTTCTACATTCCTTACCGATCTTAGAACTTTTAGGATGAGATCGTACTAACACAAGATCTCCTACCTGAAATGAGGGTTCTATAGCATGTTGATTATAACTTTTAATTCTCCGTTCGGCAAACTTTTTCGTTTGGGATGCATTGTTGGATCTCATTTACTGGTGGCCAAGGTAGAGCAGCTGGTAAAGGCTCACCTATAATTCGTTTGCCTAAAATTTCTATAGGTGATAATCCCGTCGTTAGGTGAGGCAATTCATTTAATATCTTTTCGAATTCAGGCATTAGTTTGGCCCTCCGAGTATGTTTATGTGCACAATAAGTTCTACACAATCGTCCTAATTCTTTCATGACTCTTTCTACTAAATTACTTTGAGGATGATATTTCGAAATTAAGATAGGTTTGATTCCATATTGTTTTATCATATCTTGAAATCTTTGAGTAATAAAGGCACTACCGTTGTCAGACATAAGTCGTTTAGGAATGCCCCAGTTAACAAAGTAATTTCGGGTGAGGCAGCGTATAACGGTTGCTGTATTCGCTCGTTTCAAAGTATATAGCTTCACATGTTTGGACCAACATTCCATTACAACAAACACATAAGTTAATCATCCTGAACTTCGAGGCAGAGGGCCGAAAAAATCTAATGACAATAGATCCCACAGACCTCGAGGAATTACAGCATACAATTTATAACGCTTGTATTTGTTATTAACTTTAAGCTTTTGACAGGTTTCACATGCCCTAATAATACTTCTTACAATACGAGACATATTTTTGAAATAATAATACTTCATTAGATGTTTAATACATTTATGAATTCCAAAATGCCCCTAACCTTCATGAATATAAGTAATTAACTCGTACACAACAGTTTTCGGAATGCAGATTTTCCATCTCTGGTGTTCCCTCTGTGCTTTCCAATACAACAAGTCGTTAAAATATAAACACACGCCCCGGGTGTTAACTGTTTCGTCCCCATTATTAAGGTTTTGTGTAAGGTCCCTATATTGATCATAATTTCTTTGATAGCATCTAATAGCAGTTACTATCCGTTTAACCTTACGTTCGTTCTCCTGAGTTAAAAGGAAGTAAACATGGTAATTTGTTCCTGGTTCTTCTGCAATGTTAATATTCTCCATTCCTACGGGAAGCCTCGACAAAGCATCCGAAACTACTCGCACATTCTGAGATCCTTTTATATACCTAATTTCGTACTGAAATTCTTGCAAGCATAATACCCAACGTAATAGCCTACGGTGAAGTAACCGACAATTGTTCAAAAAGATTAAAGCCTGATGATCAGTATATACAATTGTTTTTCTTCCCATTAGTAATCCTCTAAATCGTTGAAAACCCCATACCACTGCGAGAGCTTCCTTCTCGGATACAAAATAGTTTCTTTCATGTTTATTTAAAGTTCTACTAGCGAAACCAATAGGCCGATATAATCCCTTTTCACTGGTCAGATCACCTTGGAATATTACACAAGACACACCATAATCAGAGGCATCCGTACACATACGAGTACAAAAGTCTTCAGTGAAATCTGGGTGGTATAACATTTTGGCTTCGGTTAACGCTCCTTTTATCTTATTAAAAACTTCCTCTTCCTCTTGTCTCCAGACCCATACTGACTTCTCTTTTAATAAATCTAGTAATTTAGGATTAACAATATCCTGCCCTGGAAGAAATCTTCTCAGGAATCCTACCATTCCTAAGAATGATTTCAGTTGGTTCCGATTTCTAGGACTCGGGCATCGAGCAATAGCTTCAATACGTGCTGGGTCTGGCCTAATACCTTTACTGTCCACTATATGCCCCAAAAATCTCACTTCCTCCTTTCCGAAGTAAGACTTAGATAATTTTAAAGTAATTCCTCTGTCAATTAAACGGTTAAACAATTCTCGTAATATCGTTACGTGTTCTTCCCACTTTTTAGTAGCTACCAAAATATCATCTACATATAAAATAATCTTTTGTAACAATTGCTGACCCAAAGCAGAATCTAATGCCCTAATGAAAGTTGACACTGATATATTAAGTCCAAAAGGTAAAACTTGGAACTGATATGATCTGCCTTCAAAAAGAAAAGCCGTATATTGCCGTGAATCCGGGTGAAATGTTACTTGATGGTAGCCAGCGGTTAGATCCATTGTACTCATATAACGAGAACCAGCAATCGTAAGAAGTACGTCCTCCATAGGAATAGGTCTGTCTCTTTCCATCTCTATAATTTTATTCAATTCACGGGCATCCAGAACCAGTCGTACCCCACCAGTAGCTTTCTTAACTACCCACAACGGACTGTTAAAAGCGCTACATGATCGTTCGATAATGTTTTGTTCTAGCATCTTACTTATTTCTCTACTAGCCGGTTCTTTGAATTGTACTGGAATAGAATAAGGTTTCTTAAAGAATGATTTTTGATCTTTAATCTTAAGTTTACAAACGTAATCTTTAATTCTCCCCGGTTCATCTGAGAAGACGGCTCTAAATTCTAACAACAAAGATTCCAACTCTTCCTTTTCTTGTTCGGATAGACAATTCGTAGAGTAACATTTTTCTTTCCTTTATATAATACGGTGACCTACTAATTAGGGCTCGTATTAGATGACTTTCAATAATTGGTTCTTCAATTAATTTAGCACGGTTTAAATGCCATTCAAAATAATTCCTATAACCTCCCCACCGTTTAGAATATGGAGGAGGGTCTAACAACTCTAAAGTTAAGTGTTGTTGTTTTCCTCTTGACCAATAATTTTGTTTAAACTGCTTAACAAAATCATCCCAGTCCCTAAATTCTGTTCTATGCAGTCCTGCCCATTCCGCAGCTTCTGCTTCTAAATGTCCTATTGCAAATTGAATCCGTTTTTCATTACTCCATTTAGGAGATAATGATGTTTCAAAAGCTTTTATAAAGATTATAGGGTGAAGTTCGCCTCCTGGTTTGAATACAGGAAATCGACTTGCTACATTTGAATTTGTCGTTATATCATCCAAACATTCTGCGAGAGAAATAGTTGGATTTTGATTAGATTGCAGAGATGGAGTTGCATCGGATTGGCTTGCCGTGATTTCTTTATTCGTATTGTTGTCGTCCGAGCTAGCAAATTCGATGCGACTGTTGTCTCTGATTACGTTATTGCTTCTACTACCTGAAATGTTTTCATTATTATCCAATTCCGATAACTGTTTAGTAATTTCCTGTATTCGCATTTCTGTATTGGATACGCGATTAGCTAATATCGATTCTTCACTGTGTTCACGACGTGAACGCTCTGTACCTTCGTCAATGTTATTATCTTTGGCAGTCTCAAGGTTACTGCATATTTCAGTAATTAAAAATTTCATGTTTTTGATTTCGGTATGATCTTTTTCTACTTGATGCGTTAATGCCTCTAATTCTACATTATCTATTGAAGAAATCTCCACAGGTTTGGTAGAGACCTCTTTAATAGATTCCAATAATTCTCTATGAACAGTTTCTGTTTGCATAGAAAATTCATCTCGTAACATATCGTTATTTTTCTGTATTTCATTTACAACTAAGATATTGACACTATCTAGTCTCTCGGTTAAGTCAGTAATATCGTTTCGCATGCGAGCTTTTTCCTCACGCGATTCCTGGATATGTTCTTCTAACCTTTTACAATTATCTGCAATCTTATTACTAAGTCCTACTAATTTTTCCTGCATTTCAACTTTAGAAGACTCTATTTTATCACTTAATTCTCGACTGGTTTCATGAAGATGTTCCTGTAACCTGTCTGTAGATTTTGTTAGCTTCCCTTTAAGTTCCTCTTTTAATCTAGCCGTAGATTTGTCGTTAGACTGTTTTAATCTAGTAATAGATTCTTCGTTAGACTGTGTTAATCTAGTAATAGCTTCTTCGTTAGACTGTTTTAATCTAGCCATACAATCTTCCTTAGATTGTTTTAACTCCTGTTTTAGTTCCTCTTTTAATCTAGCAGCAGATTCTTCGTTAGATTGTTTTAGTTTAGCGATCGCCCTAAAAAGGGATCTCATGCTCCTATCGGACATAGATTACTCTTCGTCTGACATTTCACTTCCCGACATTATTGTAAGATATTAACTAGTTACACACGCAAACTTGTAATCAACAATCCTGTAAAAGCACACTCCCTATGTACAACACTCCACTTCCAACTTGAAACAAACTCACCGGACACTAATATTGTAATTTGTAGTTCTCGATGATCAGTGTGCTGCTATGGGCTGCAGATGTAACAGCCGTCGATGCAGCCGCTGAGATGCTGCGACCCCGCTTCCGCAACCGGTAGGACGCTGAGTCGAACGGAGACGTCACTGGCTGCAACCACGCCCGGCACCGCCGTAGACAGGCGAAGCCCTCAGCAACACCTCTAATACCAGCCAGAGGAACGCCCCCCAGCTGACGTACTGGGCCTGTTAGTTTAGGAGAAAAAGGTTGTCGGGGTTTGCAGCGTTCTGCTGCTGCCCAACCGATGCGCCTTCTCGTAGAACAACTGCGTGACCGTACTGCTTGGCTGCTCTCCGTCAGCTGCCCACACCCGCGAAGACGCCGCTGGCTGGTGAAGGCTCCACGAAAACTCGCGTTGACTTCCGAAAGACTCTTGATGTTTTGTTTCGTACCTGTGTGCCTTAGTTGCACACAAGTCCTGTTTCTAAGGTCGCCACGGTGTAGTGTAACGACGTATAGATTTTTATAACCGATTTTCGTTTGATTATGACCATGTGCAGACTTCGTCACCTACGTCAGTTACAGCCCACTTCAAAATGATTTATATTCTTTTTAAATTGTCATAGAATGGTTCTTGAACGAAACTGTAAAACATCAGTTGAGTCGTATGCAAAGAATTACATCACTTGGGCCAATTGGTTTTCGTAAACTTTTTCGATTTAAATTTCATTTGTTTCTCCTCAGAAATTATATTGACACACGTTATCTTGATTTAATCGATATCAGAATCACACATTAAATAAACCTTTGAGATTCAAAGTTTCGATGAACGCTGTCAGAATTCAGTAATCTTGTCAAATATATTATTAATCCGTCCACATAATTCTTCATAAATAAATCCTCAGAACACGTGTTTCAACTTTAGTAGCATCCACTATTTTATTAGCTTCCTACACATACAGATGTGAACTTGACCGTTGACAAACTAGGACTGACTTTTCAATAAGATTAAGCTCTATATGACGTCATTGTTGTACAAAAAGAGTACAAAAAATTCATTTTTAATTTTTAGAAGCACGACGCAACAACTCGGTTTCAGGATCTTCTGTTGCTCCTTGGCTGTCGACCCGCGACGTACAGCGGCCAGCAATTTCCTCTCTGGCCGCGGCAACGAAGATGCTGTCTCCGTTCGTTGCGCCGCCCTCTCCGTACATGAAACATAAAAAAATACAAAACTTTTGGATTATTCACAGCTATTACAAATATTAAGAAAAATACATAAACAAAACTAAATTAAACTTATAGTCACCTGCAAACTGGGCTGACAGTGGTGGATGGGTGACGCTTAATTTCGTCCCACTACAGACTCTGTGCAGGCCAGTCAATTACAGGGATGATACTGTCGTGTAACCACTCTGCCACAGGCCGTGCATTGTGGACAGGTGCTCGATCGTGATGGAAGATGCAATAGCTATCCCCAAATTGCTCTTCAATAGTGGGAAGCAAGAAGGTGCTTAAAACATCAATGTAGGCCTATGATGTGATAGTCCCACGCAAAACAACAAGGGGTTCAAGCCCTCTCCATGAGAAACACGACCACACCATAACACCACAACCTCGAAATTTTACTGTTGGCACTACAAACGCTGGCAGATGACGTTCACAGGGAATTCTCCATACCCACATCCTGCTATCGGATCGCCACTATTTGTACCGTGATTAGTCACTCCACACAACGTTTTTGCACTGTTCAATCGTCCACTGTTTGCGCTCCTTACACCAAGCGAGGCGTCGTTTGGCATTTACCGGCTCGTTGTGTGGCTTATGAGCAGTCGCCCGACCATGAAATCCAAGTTTTCTCACCTCCCGCCTAACTGTCATAGTACTTGCAGTGGATCCTGACGCAGTTTGGTATTCCTGTGTGCTGGTCTGGATAGATGTCTGCCTATTATACATTACGAACCTCTTCAACTGCCAGCGGTCTCTGTCAGCCAACAGACGAGGTCGGCCTGTACGCTTTGGCTGTACGTGTCCCATCACTATCACATCGTAAACAGTGGACCTAGGGATGTGTAGGAGCGTGGAAATCTCGCGTACACAGGTATGACACAAGTGACACCCAATCACCAGACCACGTTCGAAGTCCGTCAGTTTCGCGGAGCCTCCAAATATGATTTCTCACGACGTCTAATGACTACTGAGGTCGCTGATATGGAGAACCTGGCACCAGATGACAGCACAATGCACCTAACATGAAAAACGGATGTTTTGAGGGCCTGTCCCGGTGCTTTTGATCACATAGTGTATAAAAGGAACAGAAGACAGCCTGTAACACTACCTTGGAAAACGCCAGAAATCACCTTTGTTTTACACGATGACTTTCCGTCAGTTACCACGAACTGTGGCTTCTCTGACAGGAAATGGCGAACCGATACGTCGTGAGCACACAGTTTAATTACAAGCCGCTTTTGAGGTGCGATGTCGAAAGCCTTCTTCGAACCTAGAAATACGGAACCAACCTGAAATCTCTTGTCGATAGCACTAAACATTTCGTGTGAGTAATGAGCTAGTTGTGTTTCTAAATACGTGATAATGTTAGAACTCAATATATGTTCTCCATTCTTGATGAATATCGACGTTAATGATATGTTCCTGTAAATTAGTGGATTACTCCTATTACTACTACCTTACTGCTTCGGCCACACAAACTGCAGTCGGTCTTTGGCCTCACTAATCAGCCTCCTCCAGCCTCCTCGGTCCATGTATACTTCTTCGGTCAGCCCCAGCGTACTAATATCCTCTCTGACCTGAACAGTCCATCGGGTCGTGGCGGTCTTTTGCCTCTAATATCTTCCTCCACTACCTGCCTGATTATCTGACCTTCTCGACGCATTACGTGTCCATATCACTTCAGTCTTCTTCTTTGCCATCGTCTGCCACGATGTCCATCGACTTGTATAGCTCCCGTAATTCACAGTTCTTTCTTTTCCCCCATTCATCCCCATCCTCCACTGGCCCAAAAATCTGTCTGAGGATAGCATTCTCAAATGTCAGGAGTTTTCCTTCCATCTTTTGGGTGATGGTCCAGGTCTCTGCTCCATATAAGACTACAGATTGTCTTCTTGTCTTGTAGATCTTGCTATTTGATGATCTCGATTGAAGCTGGGACCTAAACAACTTTCCCAGAACAAACCTTGACCTGTTTCCTGTTTGTATTCGTTCGGTAATCTCGTTCCTTTCATTGATTATAGCCCCAAGATATTTAAAGTCTTTTACCCTTTCAAAGAGTTTGTCCTCCACCTTCAGGGGGCTGTCATCATTTTTTCTGCTAACTACGAGGTATTTTGTCTTATCCATATTCAACTTGTGGACTGCTCTCATTGCCTGTACCATTAATGTTCTTGTCATCTGAACCAGGTCTTGTTCTTTCTCTGCTATTAAAACTAGATCCGCATAGGCCAGGATGCTGATCCTTCTTCCCAGATGTATTCCTGTCTCTAGGCTTGCTACCTCTCGCAGGGCTCTCTCCAGTACCAGGTTAAACAGAAGAGGCGAGAGGCAGTCTCCTTGTCGCACTTCAGTCCTCACCTTGAACTTCTTTGTTATGTTTCCATTTACTTTCACCATGCATGTTGTTTCCTGGGTGCATATCTGTGTCAGTTTTATGAGTTTTCTGGGAATTTGAGCCCTTTCGAGTTCTTGCCATATTGTTTGTCTATTCACACTATCATATGCTTTTTGGAAGTCCACAAAACGGCCGTGAACACTTTTGCGTAATTCCCAGCTCTTACCGTATTGTACGTAAATGGTCTACAGTTCACTTTCCCTTTCTGAAACCTTCTTGTTGGACTCCCAGTACTTTCTCTACATTTGATGTTAGTCGCTTCAGTAACAACAAGCTTAAGACCTTATAAACTGTACATAGTAGTGTAATTCCTCTATAGTTGCTTCATCTCACTGGGTCTTCTTTCTTTAGTATCGGGCAGATGACAGACTTATTCCATTCTTCTGGGATGCTTTCCTTCCCCCAATTTAAGCTGATTACGTAGTATAGTCACCCATGTAGAGTAGCTCTTCCCTTTTCAGCGTCTCTGCAGGTATGCTTTCTATTCCTGGTGCCTTCCCCCTCTTCAGCAGTTTTATGGTCGCTCTTACTTCTTCCATGCTTGGTAGTTCATATTTCCCGAATGGTACAGTATCTCTGTTTTCTCTATATGATTCGTCTTCTTCGTTTTCTGTTGTAGCACTCATGGTGTTTACATCCACATTCAGGAGGTTTTCGAAGTAGTTTTTCCATTCCTCCATAGCTTTCATTTCATGTGTGATTATCTGTCCTCCTTGACCTCTGATCACGTCAGTCCTTGGATTGTACACTTTCTTGAAGAACCTGAATGTCCTGTGACAGTCTCTTGTATTTCCTACTGTCCGGTCTTCTTCTGCCAGTTTTATTTTACTGTTCGAAGGACTTATCTTGCTTCTCTGCTTCCATGTATCCCAAACTTGTTGTTTCGTCCTGTTCGTTTGTCAACCATAACAGTTTAGTTGCTCTTATCTTATTAACTGCATCTCTACACCTGTCATTAAGCCATCCTCTGCTCTTCCTCCTTTTCTCCATTGGTTTCAGCACCTCACTTCCAGCATCTTTTAAACTTCTCTTGATTTTCGACAAAAACTTTTCAATATCATCTTCGTCTTCTTCTTCTATGGAAGCAAACTTGTTTCCAATTTCAAGTGCATATCTTTCCTTAATGTGGTTCTCTTTCAGTTGGCTTGCATTTATTTTCTGGTACGCTTCTCTTCTCCTGCTGTTACGGCTTTCTATCCTTTCCTGCATGGTTGTCACCACAAGGTAATAGTCTGATCCTATTTCTACACCTCTTTTAGATTTTACATTCTGAGTAGCACTTCTGTGTCTGGCATCCACAAGTATGTGGTCTATTTGGTTCTGCGTCTCTTGGTCAGGTGGCTTACACGTTATCTTATGGATGCCTTTCCGAGGAAAGTAGGTACTCATAATTCTTAAGTTTTTTGAAACTGCCAGATTGACTAATCTCATTCCATTGTAGTTAGAGGAATCATGCACACTGTGAAGGCTAGCGTAAGGTTTCAAAATATCTTCTCTTCCTACTTTAGCCATTGGCATCACCAACGAAAACTTCATATCGTATGATGGTGCGTTTACAGACACTAATTATAGGTCTTCGCAGAAACTGTCTTTTTCACTGTCATGTTTATATTCTGTAGGTGCATGGAATGAAACCTGAACTACGTTGTAGAATGTTCCTTTTATTATTATCCAGCATATTCTTTCATTAACAGCCTTGAAGTCCATGATGTTTCCCCTTACTCTGATGGCTACTGCAAAGCCCACTCCAAACTGATGTTTATCTTCTTTATTTCCACTGCAGAAGTAGCTATACCACTTTTCTTTATGCATTCCTTCACCAGGCCATCTCATTTTTTACAGTGCCACTATGTCTAACCTGTACCTATTCACATCTTCATCAAGGACCTTCACATTTCCAGGTGAGAATAGTGTTTTTATATTCAAAGTGCCACACTTCATTCTATGTTATTCCGTGATCTCCTGGCATTAACATTTCACTTGGAGGGGTCGTTTCCATTGTTCCGTATTAAATCCGATGCTATTTCTTGGCGTTTCTACGGTGTGGGGGTGTTGGCCCCACGCCCAACTGCCAACCTGAAGGATCAGGGTGTCCCATATAGTCTGGATCATCACCTTTGACCTATCTGCTATGGGATATGCTGCTATTAGTTAAGCTACCACCAGCCAGCTCTATACTCCGAAAAGGAACTGATTCGTATATAGCTTGGACCGGAAGACTTACTTTCAATAAGTGACTAACATTGCTTCACTACTCCAAGAATATCTACTTCTAAGGTACTCATGGTGGCAGCTATTCTAATTCGGTTACTGGAATATTTACTTCGTCCTCTTTGGTGATGGAATTCCGGAAGGCTGTGTTTAGTAATTCTGCTTTAACAGCACTGTCACCGATCGCGAAGAGAAGGAATCGATCCTGGTTGTCGGGGTAGCTTACTTTGCATGCGACCAAAATCTCTTTGGATTGGAGAGAAAGTTTCGTTATGGAAGCTGTTATAAGCGTCTCTCATTGAAATCAGCACTAAATTTCGAGCTTCTGTAAAATGAAGCCAATCTTGGGCATTTTGCGCTCGTTTCTACATGTACATCTACATGGGTACTCTGCAAATCACATTTAAGTTCCTGGCAGAGGGTTCATCGAACCACCTTCACAATTCTCTGTTATTCCCGTCTCGTATTGCGCAGGGAAAGAATGAACACCTGAATCTTTCCGTACGAGCTCTGATTTCCCTTTTCTATCGTGGTGATCGTTTCTCCCTAAATACGTCGACCTCAACAAAATATTTTCGCATTCAGAGGAGAAGGTGGGTGATCGGAATTTCGTGAGAAGATATTCCGCAAAGGAAGACTCCTTTGTTTTAATGATGTCCATCCCAAATCCTGTATCGTTTCAATGACACACTCTTCACTATATCTCGATAGTAAAAAACTTACTGCCCATATCTGAACTTTTTCGACGTACTCCGTCAATGCTATATGGTAAGTATCCCACACCGCGCAACAATATTCAAAAGCAAAGCGTAGTGCAGGCAGTATCCTTAGTAGATCTTGTACATTTTCTAAATGTTCAGCGAACAAAACGCAGTCTTTGGTTAGCCTTCCCCACAACATTTTCTATGTGTTCCTCTCAATTTAAGTTGTTCGTAATTGTGATTCCTGGGTATTTAGTTGAATTTACAGCTTTTCAATTTGACTGATTTATCGTGTAACCGAAGCTTAACGGATTCCTTTCAGCACTCATGTGGATGACGTCACACTTTTCGTTATTTAGTATCAGTTTCCAATTTTCGCACTATACTTTTCTAAGTCGTTTTGCAATTTGTTTTGCTCTTCTGATGACTTTACTAGTCGACAAACGACAAATTCTGCAAACAACTTAAGACAGTTGCTCAGATTGTCTCTCAAATGGTTTATGTAGATAAAAAAACAGCAAAGGGCCTGTAACTCTACCTTGGGGAACGCCAGAAATTACTTCTGTCTTACTTGAAAACTTTCCGTCAATTACTACGAACTGTGACCTTAAAATATGGCACGCTTTTATCGTTGTTTCTGCAGGAGTGTTCTGATCTGTTTTGTGCACGTCGGGGATCATATCCGTCTTTTGATTTATTAATACTGTTGATACAATTTTTTGAATTCAGGCTGCGCCTTGTCTACATTTACATTTTTTATTTGAGAGGAGTGGTGTTTGTCTCCCAGAAATAGGATCCGAGAATGTGATTACTGCGGCTGAACGAGACGACGGCTGGTCTTGAAACTATCGCTCGTTATCAGACAGATGCCAGCGTCACTGCTGCACAGCCATTGCCAGTGGTACGCATTACTGTGCGACACCTTGCGCTGCGCTGGGGCTGCAATGGTGCATGCATCGCGTAAGGGAGAAATGGAGAAAACTCGAAGCACAGCGGGAGAGAGAGAGAGAGAGAGAGAGAGAGAGAAAGAGAGAGAGAGTCAGATGGTGGCGTGGGGGGGGGGGGGGGGGCAGTGCGCGGAGAAAGGAGAGGCGAGAGACGGCGCGCGGTCCAGTCGGGCAGCCCGCGTCGTAAAGCTGCACCCGGCCGCCGGCCGGCAGACGTTATCTGGGGGGGAGGAGCTGGCCTGGGGTTCCGCTGTGACAGTTTTACGGCGCGCCGCCCACGACACCTCGGCGTGTCCCGGTAGCCGCGTCGCGGCCCGCCTGCGCATAAACTACGCCGCGGACGGCTGGCAGCCATCTTGATAGTCCTGCGTATCGAGAAGAGGACCTCGCGTCCCGCCGACCACTCTGGTGTTGCGGCAACGAGGCTCCCGTGAAGGAATCACGGGGTTCTCTGAGAAGCACCAATATATCGATGGTGCGGGTGCGGCTTCCAAAGTAAGAAGTGCTATTACACTGAGTTGCAGCAAACAAAAGCGAGTGGGCGCACATTTGGAATGCAGCAACGATTATACGCTGAAACGCCAAACAAACTGGTATAGGCTTGCTTATTCGAATACAGAGATATGTAAACAGGCAGAATATGGCGCTGCGGTCCGCAATGCCTACATAAGACAACAAGTGTCTGGCGCAGTTGTTACAACGGTTACTGCTGCTACAATGGCAGATTATCAAAATTTAATTGAGTCTGAACGTGGTGTTGTAGTCGGCGCACGAACGATGGGATACAGCAACTCCGAGTTAGCGATGAAGTGGGGGATTTCACGTACTACCATTTCACGAGTATACCGTGAATATCAGGAATCCGTTAAAACATCAAATCTTTGACATCGCTGCGGCTGCAGAAAGATGCTGCAAGGACGGGACCAACGACAGCTAAAGAGAATCGTTCAACGTGACAGAAATGCAACCCTTCCGCAAATTGCTGCAGTTTCAATGCTGAGCCATCAACAAGTGTCAGCGTGCGAACCATTCAATGAAATATCATCAATACGGGCTTTCGAAGTCGAAGGCCCAGTCGTGTACCCTTGATGGCTGCACGACACAAAGCTTTACGCCTCGCCTGGGCCCGTCAACACCGACATTGGACTGTTGATGACTGGAAACATGTTGCATGGTCATACGAGTCTCGTTTCAAATTGTATCGAGCGAATGGACCTCATGAGTCGATGAACCCTGCACGTCAGCAGAGGACTGTTCAAGCTTGTGGAGACTCTGTAGTGGTGTGGGGCCTGTACAGTTGGAGTAGTTTGGGACCCCTGATTCGTCTAGATATGACTCTGACAGATGCCACGTACGTAAGAATCCTCGTGATCACCTGCATCTATTCATGTCCATTGTGCCTTCCGACGAGCTTATGAAACTTCAGCAGGATAACGCGACATCCCACACTCCAGAACTGCTATAGACTGGCTCCAGGAACACTCTTCTGAGTTTAAACACTTCTGTTGGCCACCAAACTCCCCAGAGATGAACATTATGGAGCACGTCTGGGATGCCTTGCAGCGTGCTGTTCAGAAGAGATCTCCACCCCCTCGTACTGTTACGGATTTATGGACGGCCTTGTAGAATTCACGATGTCAATTTCCTCCAGCACTACTTCATAGATTAGTCGAGTCCATGCCTCGTCGTGTTGCTGCACTCTAGCGTGCTCGCGGTGGCCCTACACGATATCAGGCAGGTTTACCAGTTTCTTTGCTTCTTCAGTGAACGTGTTACGGTTTCGGAGGCATGTCGCACCAGATATTGCGCAAAGGCAAAACAGTTTTCGTAAACGCTAATTTGCTGACAGATAGCATCCCAGACGTGTACCATCGGATTGAGGTCGTGGAAAATTGATGGCCAGGACATGCGGGACCACAACCATGCTCCGCAGAACACTGCAGCACGCTTCTGGCATTATGACAATGCCAAATGCCCTGTTGGAAGACGCCATCGTCGTCGGGGAAGATATCAAACATGATGAAATGACAGTCCTCTGCAATACTGTACACGTAGTCCAGAGCTATCATGCTGCCTCGAAGACTACTGCAAGGCTCGTCGAATCAAAGGCGAATGTCACCCATACTGTAATACTGTCCTCATCGGCCTGTGCCCATGGCGCGTTTCGTGTTTTGAGCATAGTCCGGATTATGGTTTGAACAAAAATTGAAACATGGTTGAACGTGAATGCAGATATTAGCCAAGCCAGCAGGTTGCGCTTTTCTATTTCACCACGAACGACACCTGTGCAATGTTCTCAATACGTTACTAATGTCAGTTGTGGTGAGAACAGTGTTATGAGTAGTCATGAATGCATTATGTCGGAGCTAATTCAAACCTGGCCAAATTTTCGGTGCTCGTATGATGTATGCTTTCCTAACCAAGGGAGCCTAAGAATTTGGTGTTTCGAGAGCCATGGGGGGGGGGGGGGGGGGGAGCAAAAACACATCATCCGCTAAGTCAAATAACGACGAAAGTTTATGTTGAGTGATAGTGACGGACTGTCCATGAAGAGGTCTGTAACGAAAACGATAGCTGCAAAACTCACTGCAGAACTGAATATTCTGCAACATGCAAGGAACAACATATGCTGGGAATTGCGGGCGAGCTGCAATCCCAAACCACTCATCATTGATGGAAACATCTTTAACAAGAAAACGCATTCCCGAAGCCGTATAACCTGAAAGAAGAAAATAGTTTGGTCAGATGAGTCTTGCTTCACACTGTTACTAACTCCTGCAAAATTTACGTTCCAATAGTGAAAACGGTGATGGTTCGATAAATGATTTGCGCAGCCATATAGTGGTATTTCACGCTTACCCTGCAAGGTTACGTTGTTCCTAAGGATTATCTGAATATTCTGGTACAACGTTTGTTCCCCAGTGATGATGTTGTGTACCGAGACGTCAGGGCCCCTGTTCACACAGCTCGCACAGTTCAGACTGGTTCTGTGAGCCTGGCCGCCACAGTCATCAGATCTCGGTATTGTAGAATCTTCGTGGACTAGTTTCGAGAGAAGGATGCTTCAGCTGTATCCACCGCCATCATCCTCACCTGAACTTGTCACTATTTTGCAGGAGGAATGGTATAAGGCACCCTTGGAAACGATACGGGACATTTATTTAGTCATCTCGTGCCGATTGGCAGCAGTTTCGAATGCTGCCGGGATTCCTACATCATATTAGGCACGGTAATGTTTTTCTGCTGCTTCTTTATTTTTGTCCACCACCTGTATTTGTACCCAAAGATCGCCCTGGTTTAACAGGAGACGTGATTCATTCGACCAGGCGACCACTTCGATCTATAGTCCAATGTTGATGATCCATGCCCACTGTAATCTTAATTGACGATGTCCTTGAGTGGACGTGGGAACATGTGGAGGTTACCTGCACCCTCATGTTCAATAATGTGCGCTGATCGACTTGTTCGGAAACACTTTTGCCTGCACCAACTTTGCAAGCTGTCATCAGATAGCCAGAGATCGCCGCCTATTTTGCTGAAGAGAGTAGAAAGATTCTCTGACCTTATTGCTGTGTGATAAGGCGTGGACGTGCAACACCTGGTCACCTACCTTGGTCTCTGAGCCGTCCACGGCTCGCGTTTATCCCATTTATTGTTTGTCATCTTCTATAACGGAACTTCCACCTCGTTTTCTTATTCCATTTACTGGCGTCACTAACTTCCTGCCTTACTTGCCCGTGAGTGGCAGCAGCAGCGCGTATAGATAAGTGCACTGTCATAATATATCTGAAGCGACCAATAGTGTTTCCGGGTCGTCTTATGTCTGGCAGTCAGTTGGAGACGGACCAGCAGTGCAGTCGGGACGCAGCAGCAGTGAAGTCGGGGACGGAGCGCCGGTGAGCCGCCGACAGCCAGCGCTCGCCGACCGCTGGCGACACACATGAACTGTCCGACGGAGGGAGATTGGAGCGGGACGCTGTTGGTTGGTCGTTCGGTTGGTCGTCTCATCGGCCGACGTCTATTTGGTCCTTTCACCATTTCTGGGCCTACAGTCAGTTGGTTGGTTGGTTGGTTGGTTGGTTCTTGGGAAGGGGACCAAACTGCGAGGTCATCGGTCCCATCGGGTTAGAGAAGGTTGGAGAAGGAAGATGGCGTGCCCTTTCTATGGAACGATCCTGGCATTTGCCTGAAGCGATTTAGGGAAATCGCGGAAAGCCTAAATCAGGATGGCCGGACGCGGGATTGAACCGTCGTAATCCCGATTGCGAGTCCAGTGTCTGCAGTTGGTCTGTTGGCGTGAAGCAGCGAGGAAGTCTCTGCGGCGCATAGACTGGCCCGGCCCACTGGCGGCCTCTATGCGGTGTCGGACTGTGTGGTGCTTTACCCATTGCTATGAGGTTCGTGGATCATCGATCCTGGACATGATAGTTGACTGTCTCATAGTGTCGTTTGGAGTTCGTTGTCGGCTGTTGGGATATTTCAGCAAGCAACAATGTGTGTTTTCAAGTTGGCAAATTTTAGCCACCCTCTGCTGGAGTTTAACTGTACTTGGCTGTTTGAATTTAAGTGCACCAGCGAAATCTTCTGCCTTATGGCCGTTAAGGTTCCGGTTGCCTGCGCTGGCCGTTGACGTAAATTCAGGCAGTGTATTTTCCTCATCGTGTTGTCGCTGTCCAGCAAGGTGTGTAGTTTGGCAGCTCAATGTATAAATGGTTGTGGGCGCCAATACCTTCTACGTTGTTCCATTGAACTATCTGTTGTGTGCTGGTCGGATGAAGCAGAGGTTATCTTGTCGGTGGGTCCGTTGACTGCCCGTCGGTTGGGTTTTCGTCGAATCGACAATGTTTGGGCCGACTGCCTGTCTCATCTAAGCGAGCGTTAGTGTTTGAATTCCAGGCTGACCCTCGGAACTTCTGAGCGCCCTTGTGTGTACTGCCTTTTCTTGTTTGTTGTTGTTGTTTGTATTTGTATGGGTTCTAGCCGATTTTTAGATTAAGGTTGTTTTGCCCTTAAGGGGTCAGATGGTTTGGGCCTTCAGCCTAATTTAAGAACTGTTTTACGTAAAGCCTTTGGCTTTTTTTAAAAATTAATGTTATTGAATTTTAAGTGTTGGGCCATCACCCAATTTTAAATTTAAGTTGTTTGCTCTTAAAGTGTCAGATTCTTTGGCCTTCAGCCTAATTAAGGAACTTTTTTAAATTTGCCTTTTAAATGTCTGTTTTGGTTGAGCTTTAAGTTATTGACTTTCAGCCATTTTTAAATTAAAGTGGTCTTGCCCTTAAGGCATGATATTGTACAGCACATTCAGACGCTGATTAAGTTCCAAAACTAAAGCTGTGTGTTTTTTTTTTAATTTTCTTGGGTCTTGTAATGTTTGATCAAATAAATAAAGTTATGTGTTCGAGTGTAACTGACAGCCGCTTATTTTGGCCCCTTTCCACAATTTAAACTACCTGTCCTGTCCTGCAGGTTTAGTAGGGCGTCTCAAAAATGGTTCAAATGGCTTTGAGCACTATGGGACTTAACATCTGTGGTCATCAGTCCCCTAGAACTTAGAACTACTTAAACCTTATTAACCTAAGGACATCACACACATCCATGCCCGAGGCAAGATTCGAACCTGCGACCCTAGCAGTCGCGCGGTTCCGGACTGAGCGCCTAGATCCGCTAGACCACCGCGGCCGGCTAGGGCGTCTCAGTCTCATCGTCGTTCAGTCATTCTCCACAGCTAATCACGACAGCAGCACGCGAAAAGTCGACCAGCTTCGCCATTTCAGGATCCACATTAACAGGTACCAGGCAGTGGATCCAAGCAGTCTGCTGTTTGTGAAAGTCGTTAGTGGATTTCTCCATTTGCGACCCACATCGTCGACAGAATATCGCTTCATTTGTCTCTGCGCCACCTATGCACTTTTCTTACCACGAGTGCAGTTTTGCACACTGATGAGCCAAAACATTACGACCAGAATGCCACCTGGAAGCCTCGGACTCGTGGTGCGCACTAGTCATAATGTTTTGACTCACCAGTGTAGAACACTGCACAGCGCGTGGTCATACCGTTACAAGAATGTGACCAACACATATGTTAGACGTCAATAGAAACTAAGGAATAGCAATTGACAGCCGGCCGCGGTGGTCTAGCGGTTCAGGCGCTCAGTCCGGAACCGCGGGACTGCTACGGTCGCAGGTTCGAATCCTGCCTCGGGCATGGCTGTGTGTGATGTCCTTAGGTTCGTTAGGTTTAAGTAGTTCTAAGTTCTAGGGGACTGATGACCACAGATGTTAAGTCCCATACTGCTCAGAGCCCTTAATAGCAATTGACAGCACTACCAGCGGATGGTACACAAAGCGCGTCGGGAGACTCGGGAACAGTGGAGTTGTTATTGTAGTACGGAAACGGAGCGATTCCTCTGACATCCAAAAGCATATGATCATTGGCTTTAGGGCCATGGCTGGTAACAGTTCCGAAACGGCTAAGTTTGTAAACTGTTCGCGTGGTTCCGTGTTTAAATTATACCGTGTATGGCAAAACGGTGCTATCCAAAACCGGTGCTGAGGCAACTTTCGTGCGCCACTGGAAATAGGTGACAACGGTTGTGGGGATGTTTACGGGCGAAAAGATGTGTAAGTGTTGAGGATCTGACCGCCAAGATGAACCAACAGTGTCTCCTCAGTGATCACTCAGAGAACGTTCCTGCGTGTGGACCTCCGCATCAGGCGCCTGGTTCGTGCACTCATGCTGACTGCTGTTCATCAGCGACGAAGGTTCAACTGCACACCAGTACCGCAGCTGGACGTGCACTGAACGGCTACAGGTGGCCTTTTCAGACGAATCACGCTTTGTTCGCCATCGGACAGATGGCTTTTGGCGTCTGAAAGCAAACACCTTGCATCAATATGGAAATGGACGAAGCCGGAGGAGGGAGCGTTACGGCCTGCATAATGTTCTTGTGTCTTTCCCTGGGTTGTCCTGTCATTCTGGAGATCAAAATAGATCAACAGACGTATGCGTCTGTCGTTGGGGATCACGTCCACCCGTACCGATGCGCGGTATAGTCGGCCATCGTCTGCCCACACGTGGGCCGGTGGCTGGTGACAGTAGTATCTTCTTAGTGAGTTCTTTGCGTGCCAAGAAGTACCTGGAAAGGACGCAGATTTTTGTGAGATATAGCTAAGCAGTATGTGTAAAATGTGGTGCAGCAGTAATTTTACCATTATTGCAATACTATATGGTTTTGTAATATGTGTCCATATGGGACAATGTATCCATGCAGTATTTTTCTCAGCCGTTGTATCTAGTATGAATGGCCTCTCACTTCCACGCAGTAGTTTGTTAGAATAATTTGTAGATCATCTGTCAGGACGCTCTGAGAAACAGTTTTGTTAAGTTTGTTTGCACATTAAGTGTATTCAAGTTTGGATCATTTTGTGTACCACACAGGAAATTTTTCCAGGACTACTAATAAAAACCTATCGTCGAGGTGGATGTTCTTATTTATTTCCTTTTCAAATTTCTCTGTAAGTAACTGGATCTTTTAAATAGTGGATTTTCTTGGTTACTGAATTCGTGTCTAACTAATGATTTCATTTTCTGATTGGTGAATACCAAAAATTCACTTCCCCTGAACATTTACGTACTTCCTTGTTTCATCGATCAACTGAAGTACTTCTTCTGTTATCAATGGTTTCAACGCAGTTACCTTCTTTGTATCCATGTTTTTCTTTCCAACTCCTGTGATTGACCATTTTAGAGATATCCATTCCTCTTTAATTGAACTGCCTACTGGGTATTCCTTATTGCAGTATCTATGGCCTCAGGGAACTTCAAGCATTCCTCTTCATTCCTTAGTATTTCCATACCCCACTCCTTTGTGCATTTGTTCTTCCCGACTAGTCTATAATTCTTAGAAATTAATTTCTTTTCCAATCCTCTCTACGTTGCAATCTCCTGCAGTAGCAAACCGATGTTTCTTGCGATATTCGGCTTCGTTAAAGTATGTCTGGTGAGTGCAGATTTTTGTGCCATCAGATGAGGAACCCAGATGAGGCCTGTGAAGATCGTTAAAGGCTCATCCATGCTGGAACTTATCTTAGACATTTCAGAGAAAGCAGTGGAGATATTATTCTCGTAGTCAGATGCTTAATATACATTTTACCAGCTGTCTGTACTTCCTATTTTCTTTAGAGTTAAAGGAAAATCAGTGGAGATATTACCATAATCATAACTAGACGTCTACTTATTTTCTTATTTACTCTTCTACGCAATTATTGATATAAAACAGAGAGTATATGCGTTGCCCCCAACAAGAATTAATTTATTTAGACTAAAGTGTAACATTTTAAATCGATGTATGCAGATACGTTTCAAGTGTCAGAAAATCAGACAATTTCGAAGTTAGCAAAAATTGAAATTACTACAGACAGTAGGAATCGAGCCTGCAATTTACCTGGCCCAATTCATTCATTTATACACCTTAGGCGTGAACTCGTTACACACTGCCGAAAATACGGCGAAAATGTCCGAAATTGGCGTAAACGGGAAGTAGCGACTCCAAACCAGAATGTGTAATTTGTAAAACTTTATTTGAGGGCTGGGAAAAGTTGGCTTTCATCAGTCTCGCGCCAGAAGGAGGGTATGGAAGGGCGGTGGGGGTCGGAATGAGGGAGAGGAAGTAAAGCAGATATTTAAGTAATTACAGCAGGTCTAGGTTGGTGAACATAGATTAAAGAAACTTCCGAAAAACTAGTCAAGTTCAAAATGAAACTACAACCGCCAGAAAGATAAAAGTTATTATAAACTAAAAAGAGTTAAATCACAGTTAAAGACATGCAACAAAAATACGTAATGGATAAAATGATATAATAGCCGTCTCTGTTTCATCTCGAGAACACATAGGAAAATCGGTGCGGATATTTTATCATTTACAAATTACGGCACTAACTTACTGCAGCATCATTGTAAAATTAGAGAATATACACATATCACACATATCGCCCCACAGCTGTTCTCCTAATTGTGAGCCTTGTACGGCCAGCACTGCACCATCTTGCTTGCTTTGGCAGAAGCGAATAATGAAATACTGGAAAAAATCTAAATCCGCGATGGTCAGACGTTGATCTGAACGCCTTCCAAGTATGCGTCCAAATACTAAAGCGCTGCTCCGTCGCACCCAGTAAAAACAACAGGCGGTTCATGGAGTAAATGGAGAATATGGTAAGTGGCTGTTGTCGTGGGCTTAGCTGGTTATCTCCATGCATTCGCACATGCATTAAGTGTAGCTCTGGCTCCACGAAAGCTGTTTCTTCTCCGAATGTATAGTTGGTGTAGGCGTAAAATTTGCGTCGGGCCTGACAGTACATGCACTCCTACCGAACGTCAGGCGTCCGAGAAGTTGTCACTGGAAAAACAAAAAAGAGGTGATAAAAAGTCGTAAAAAGGAATTCACTTCTGGAGAAACGTTGATGTTGACTCCTGGAAACTGTGGCGAGGGGTATGCAGTGTGTCTGCAATCCCTTCACAGACTTTAATACGTTATAAATGTCACTGAATTAAAACGTCGGCGTACATTTTGCAGGCCAGATACGAATGGGCTTTCTTGCGCACGACCTCCGTTAAACCAACTGTTGGGAGGAAGGTTGGCGTTTATTTCTTCTCTAATCTTCGAGATCGAATGCAAGCTTAATTCCGTAAAGAACATCACGGTTTAACTTTATCGCACCATAGTCTAGTTTGATATACTGCCGAACAGATAACATCACTCTACCACGCATCTACAGCTACCGTCCGTTAGAGACAATAGTGTGTTTGCAGAACGCAGCTGCATTCTCAGAGCAGAGTACAGCACTCTCCATATTTATAGTATTGTAATTCTGGGTAGAGTATCAGATATCTTATGGTAATCGACGAATTTGATACCTTCAAGGTTTTTCATTAACGTGTGCTGCTCATAAAGGGAAATGACGGATAATATTGACACTGGGCCAATTGTTCCACACAAAACTTTCTGAACCGTTCAGAGTATGGTCTATGCAAAACAGACAACAGGTCAAAGTTCAATCATTGATCCAGACATTAAAAATTTATTTCTTTAATTAACTGGTATCTTTCGTAGCAACTCATCATCTACAAGAATTTGCGTTCTATTGGAAAAACTCATATTGCATCGAAAATGTGTACACTTAATAATAAATACAAGGTGAGGGTAGAAGGTAGAGCCAAACTGTTTTACCACTGAGATAACAAGACTGTACGGGGTGATTCAGAAATACGGACAGAATGTTTGTGGGCTTGTAGGTCGGATGTAGGCCGTTATCTTAAGTGTACGAACAAGGGATCTCTGACTCACAGTTAGCGCGTTAGACAAAGCTAAATCGCATTTGCTTTGCGTGGAGGAAACATTACTGTAGACTGTGGTTACTGCAGTAAATACTCGAAGTGTGCACCACTGACTTAATGGCATATCTCAAGCCGTCGAACCATGGAACAGTGGACATTGGGTAATGTTTCACTGGCTTGACCTCGAACGACTGCTGCAGCAACAGCAATTCGAACCCCGAGTTCTTCCACAGTGGGGTTCCCGGGTTCGATTCCCTGCGGGGTCAGGGATTTTCTCTGCCTCGTGATGGCTGGGTGTTGTGTGCTGTCCTTAGGTTCGTTAGGTTTAAGTAGTTCTAAGTTCTAGGGGACTGATGACCATAGATGTTAAGTCCCATAGTGCTCAGAGCCATTTGCACCATTTGAATCTTCCACAGTGTTTACAGGAGTTTGGTACACAAGAGCCTTCACAAGGCTGCAAATACAAGACAAGGGGAGCGAGATCTGGGGATCTCGCCGGCCAATGAGCAGGTCCATTCCGTCCAATCCAACGTTCAGGCCATTGTCTAACCAAGAATCTTTTCACTCGATATGTGAAATGGGGAGGTGCCCCACCATGCTGAAACAACATTCACCGTCCGGTTTGAGGCAGCACATCTTCGAGAAGACTGGGCAGTAGGTTTCTGAGAAATACGGGGTAAACCCGACCAGATAGACGGTGTGGAAGAATGTAAAGCTCCAACATTAAACAAAAATCGCTCCTGAAAACGGTGGACAGCGGTATCTCAAGGATTTTCACAAAACCTCACATAGGAGTTGCGACTGTTAAACATTCCTTCACGGGGGAGAGTCTTTTTATCAGTCCACAGAACAATGTTTGAAATATCGGGAGTTATCATTCTTTGCTTCGAAATCCATATCGCAAAGTCGCTTCGAATTGGAAAATCAGTGCGGAGAAGGGTCTCCAAACTCTACTAGAACTAGCATTTACAACATAAGCAACGGAGCATACTCTATCTCAAGCACTGTTGTTGGATATTTGTAGTACTCGCACGATACGTGTACGATTCAGTACACTCCGTGTCGACTTCGAGCATGGAAATCTCCCTCTATTGTGCGCCTTGGTTCAAATGGCTCTGAGCACTACGCGACTTAACTTCTGAGGTCATCAGTCGCCTAGAACTTAGAACTAATTAAACCTAACTAACCTAAGGACATCACACACATCCATGCCCGAGGCAGGATTCGAACCTGCGACCGGAGCGGTCGCTCGGTTCCAAACTGTAGCGCCTAGAAACGCACGGCCACTCCGGCCGGCTAATGTGCGCCTTGCACGAAGACGACGATCCACAGGAGCAAATGTTCTTTGGTTTGGTATTCATATTTTTGGGTAACGTTCTATGTTCAAACATCGTGCTCCTTTCATAGTTTCTGCAGCACTAGAGGCCAAGTACATGTCGGCAAGCTCATTCCACTGAGACGTTCCAAGCTCTACGCATGAAAACAAAGAGCAAACAAATTTTTACATAGTAAGTGCATTCCATTGTTCCACAACACACTACCTTACCCTTGGTACAACACTTGGTTACGAATTACGTTGAGGTGGAACTGAAGTACACAAACGACAGCTCATTTGGCACCGAATGAGAACAAAGGGGGCTAGTACAGAGTTTCCTCGTTAGGGCGCGTGTACCAACAAAAACAAATGACGCTAGACACCCAAATTTACGGATACGTACCACCGATTATTGCACCACGAGGCGGACCGATGACTTTATAGGGTCCCTACCGTCACAATCATGCCTCAGCGACTGCATGTTCGTTTACTTAAAATGATTTTCTATATCCAGACTATAATCCCACAAAAATTCTGTGCTTATTTCTGAAACACCCGGTACTAGAAATGGAAATATTAATTTGTGTAAAGATGTAAGTACTTATTTCTGACACTGATTCACTATTGGAGGAAACAAGAGCTTCTGTAACACTAATTGACGAGGAAAGAGAATTTGAATTGATAGTCAGTCAGTAAGAGATTGTGTACACGTAGGTACGAGAGTTAGGAGAACAAATAGGTGCAGTTCTGAAAACGGAGCTGAAAATATTGATTTCACTGTCGAATCTGGATGCAGTAATAAACTGGAGTAATAACGTGGGGGATAAAATGTAGGAAAGACGAAATCTTCGAGAGGTACCTGTATGTCTTGCACAATACGTGCAGTAGTAATTTTTAATCTATAAAAATTGTTTAAAACAATGAGATGGCCCATGCGTCAGGGACTTCAACAGATAGTGATAAAATGGAGATGAAGTTCGAAAATGAGGTCATCAGGATAATTAATGGACCAGCAGAGGAAGAAGTACTCTACAGTGAAACGAAGAATCAAGACACACAGGACTTGTGGGATGGAACTTGTAACTTGCGCTCTTACTTTGATGAGAAGGAGGAATGGGAGAAATTATTTATAGAGAACGATTAGAGGGGAGAATATCACTAAGAATACCCCATTTTCGGTGCTAGGACGGACTAAGGAGAGGTCACACACCTATCGGGAAGGATGGAGACCTGGCACATTACAGGAATATAGAACACTCAAGGGCGAGACCAAGTAAGGAAAGCCGTCTTGTAAAAGAGTACTGTGTAGTTTATTTTGACAGGCTGCTGTTCTGTTTATGTTCAACAATTTGTTGAACTTGGCTTTGAACCTAAGCAAATAAGAGAAAGCATCTATTGTGGATCTTATGATAATACGTTTGATGGACATCCCTATACTGTCTCTCTCTCTCTCTTTTATTATTTTATTTTCACTTGTAACTAGGTTTGACCTGGCTGATCGTTGAAATAGTGTACAAACTGGTGCAATTCTGAACGTAGGGAGCGGAAAATATTGATTTCACTGTCGAATCTGGACGCAGTAATAAACTGGAGTAATAATCCATAGACAAAGGGTTGTGCGGGAAGAATGTAAACTTGAAATTTCTGATGACATGAGGCATCTGTTTGGCCTGAATTCGTAGAAAATACCAACGTAATAATTTACACCAACGGAAGCAAAACTGTGAACGTCTATCTCTTATTTGGGAGAAGTATTTGAACTCTCACAAGACATAGTTAGATGTTTAGACATTTAGGATACAATTTTCGTAATATCTTGAACAAAATACATATATCTGCAAATTATAAAAAATATTGTAAACCATTTTGTTGGTATTCCAGGTTCAAATACTTGCCTTGACATGTTTCATTTCAATGAAATCTCTGTTTTCAAGCCGCATCAATTCGAGTAAAATTCATGAACTATCGGTGGCCATCTCCAGCGTGCTTATCAGGAGTAAAACTAGTGACTGCTGGGGCTGATTGTTTTTTCTTTATTGTAATGTCATTCCCCTCCGACATATGGGAAGGGGAGGGCTGGCAGGGGCACAGTCCACCACTCTTCAGCCAATTGGCTTTACAAAAATACGGGAGGGTGAGTACATAAAAAGGGGGCATAAAAAGGCGGACATAGAAACACAGTAAATGGAGATGATGGAAGTTAAAATATTCACTAAGATGGGGGCATGCACTGGAAGACAGTTAAAAAGTCGACATTAAAGATAAACGAACACAGCTGGCAAATCAAAGTGCACTTAAAAACCACTGGAGGCAAAAACGAGTTAAAAGGATAAAAATCACACAGAGCAAGACACTTAAAAAAGCACTGGAAATGAAGGAGCACTCATGAGTAATAAAAAACTACTGTTACTGAGCTGCCGAGGGACTGGAGGCTGGTGAGGAGGGAAAAAGATGGGTGGAAGGTGTGGTGAGGAGGGGAGGGGGGCTGCGTGGTGGGAGGAAGAGGAAAAAAGGCTGGAGGCGCACCAAGAGGCAGGAGATGGGCAGGGTGGGATATGAAAAGGGAAGACAAGGCAGGAGGGAGTGCAGAGACACAAGGGGAACATGGAGGGTTGTGTAGGAGTGGGAAAGCTGCTCAGGAGAAGTCAGGGGGAGGAGAGGGAGCCCTAAGGAGGAGGCAGGAGGAGGGATGGACGCCAGAGCGAAGATCATCATCTGGGAGGGGTAGGTGCTGGAAGTTGCATTGGAGAAGGAGGTGGAGGGTGTGGAGATGGAGAGAGTGCAGGACACAACGGTAAAGGCGCGGCAACAGGCTGGGGATGGAGAGGAAGATGGACACCGCGGGGGTGGGGCGGATCGAGTCAGCGGGAAATATACAGAGTGCGGATGTGTTCAAGGAAAAGGAGAAGGTGGGGGAAGGGGATGAAGTCGTAGAAGATGTGTTTGGGGGACGGAAGGGTGGATACAGAAGTTGAGGCAGAGTGCATGGCGTTCTAGGATTAGGAGAGCTTTATAGAACCTGGGAGGGGCGGAAATCCAAGTGACGCTGGCATAACAAACGATAGGGTGGATCAAGGATTTGTAGGTGTGAAGGAAGGTAGAAGAATGCAGTCCCCATGTCTGGTCAGACAGAAGTTTCGGGAGGCGGAGCCGGGGTTGCTAAGGTTTTCTGCTTATATAGCCACGATACGGTCTCTGGTACTAATAGAGAGGGCCGAAATGACGCGTGCGCGGAAGGTGATTGGCCAGATCATAGCAGCTACGCCCTCCGCGGGACCGAGGCCTACGAGAAAGACAGGCCGCGGTGCTTACGTCGCAGCACGTGACGCTGCAGGTCTTACGAGTGCAAGCAGCAGTCTCTGACGGAGTGATGAGTTTAATAACACTCTTGTATGCGTGTTTACATGCAGGCACGTTCTCCATAGCACACGACAAAACTATTATCAAGTAAATATTGGTTTCCCGTGGGCCCCCCACGGAACCGACCGTTCGCGAAGTGTGGTGGACAAGCTGACTAGTGTGCAGGGCCCGTATATCTTGTTGGCCCCGCCGCTGGACCATGTGACGTCAGGCGGCGCGAGGGGCCGGCGCCACGTTTGAAACTGCCTCTCTCACCTCCCTACAAGCGTCAAGCAATCGTCGTTGCTTCCTCTCTACATCCTTTTGTGGGTCTACTCCTGTAAACCGAAGGGTAGGCCGAATGTAGGAAGTGAGTAGGAGCAGGAAAAGGTAAAACATGTTGGTACTGCATGTGAAGTTATAGGTTTACTATAGGCAAAAACAAGTTAATAAATGGTTACATAACTTTGCAATGAGGTGCGAAGTCTTAGACCCGTCGTAAGTAGAGCAAAGTCTCTTGCTGAAGCGAAGTGTCCCTGCCGTCTGCTCTTTATCAAATGGGCAGAATCTGCAGCGGCGCTCATAGAGCTGGACAGTGCCGGCTAGAGGGCGCTGTCGTCGGTGTCGTGTAGTGCAGAGGCCCACGAGGAAGACAGGCCGAGGCGCGTACTTCACGAAGGTAGTCCTGCGTTCGTTCGCTCGCTCAAATCAGCAGACAGACTACGTTTCTACACCTGTTAACTCGTAACTAGGCTTGTCCGTACAAACGAAAACTAAACCTTCTATTGGAATCTGCTATTATGGAAACTTACTCTTATTAGTCCTTTAACGATGGGAAATCCATGGGCCTACTTATAATTTGTTACAGCTGTACTGGCGAACAATAAAATAAAATCATGCTAAAATGATTATCAGTTGCATAAGGCACCACTTCCAGCTTGTAATGAGTACTGTTAAGCAGAAGAGACTAAATACTGTAAACAATGCGTTATACCATTTATATCGAGTAATGATCTTAAATTAAATTTTGCTGTTGTACTGTTAACTAGTAAGACTTCATAATAGCAGATTGCAGTGGAAGATGCAATTCTCGCTAGTACTTACACGCCCAGATGCGAGTTGACAGGTTTAGAAACGCATTTTGTCTGCTGAGCTGAGGGAGTGAGCGAGTTCAGGACTACCTTTGTGACGTATGCGTCGCGGCCTGTCTTTCTCGTGGGCCTCGTGTAGTGCCAACCTACGAACTTACACCTACGCCGTGGCATCGTAGCTATCGATACCATACATCCAAAGACCGCCACCACGCCCTAATAATTGTGTACCCATGGTCTCCGATAAAATTGTCGCTGTTCACTCTGATCACAGCACAATAGCGAGCAAGTTTGTGCCAGACAACGTCTAAGCAGTGTAACAAGTTTGACCGCTTCACTCACGGAACAATTGACGAGAAGAATGATAAGGACTTTAGAGCAGTTCTTAGTCTCTCATGCCAATAAATGTACGATCATTCTGTGGCAGCGTGTGGCCGAGCGGCTCTAGGCGCTACAGTCTAGAACCGCGTGACCGCTACGGTCGCAGGTTTGAATCCTGCCTCGGGCATGGATGTGTGTGATGTCCTTAGGTTAGTTAGGTTTAAGTAGTTCTAAGTTCTAGGGGACTGATGACCTCCGAAGTTAAGTCCCATAGTGCTCAAATCCATTTGAACCACTCTGTGACAACGCTAAGCCCTTAATTTTTCACCAGTGACTTCTGCCAATTTTGGATTTATTAGTGGAACAGAGCAGTGCAGTCGGCATCTCTCGCATGATGCAGCTGATGACGTCAGACTAACCACCAAACTTACGCTAGCGAAAGCTAATCCACCGAAATCCAGTATCGGCCAGCACTTGTCCAACGCTTCTGCGTGGGAACGATGACTTGGTTGTCTTACCAGCCGACAAAGGAAATGCCAGTGGGATTCCGAATACTGAAAACTATCACGTGAAGGTGTTACATTTTTTAGAAGATGATGCGTACCGCAAGCTCAGCCGCAGGCCATCGTCAGGAAGACAGTGAAGTTATAAAAGGACTCTGGTTTATCAGGTGAAGTGGTGAAGAAATTAATGCCTCGTGCCGCCGGACCTCCCAGGCGTTACGGATTTCCGAATGTATGTAAGGGAAAAGTCCCTCTTACGCCCATCGTGAAGCGGAGTCAGCTCGTCCATCTACAGACTGGGAAAACATCTCGCAAGATCGTTAGCCCCAAAACTGTGACATTGTGATCACCATGTTGTAAACTCGCAAATATTTGTGGAAGCACTCAAGAAAAGGAAAACAGGCCGGAACAAGGTAATGGACAGCCTGGTCGTTGTGACACTTTTTGCGAGGGTGGCAGTACAACAAGCGCTGGATCGTTTGGCCCAACAATTTCCACGTGTAATCGGCAAATTGTTCCGTCATCTTCTACTTCTAGCTCCACGACGAATGTTATGAAATGACAGATGGCACAGTGATGGACTCACCACTAACTCCACAATCGCGAATTTCTTCATGGAGCACTTTGAGGAGCAGGCTCTTACTTCGGGGGCTTTGCGACCGTCTTGCGTCCTAAGGTAGGTCAACCACATCTTTCTGATATGGTCTCAAGGTAAAGACACACTGCAGCAGATCGTCGATCACATGGTGTCCATGCCAACATTAATTTACCATCGAGATGGAGAAGGATGGCAAGCTACCGCTCTTGCATGTTTTAGTTGAGCGGAAGGCATGAGGCCGGGTTTGTCATACAGCGTTCAGGAAACCAACGCATGCTGATCGGTACTTGAACGATATTTTTCACCACCCAGTACACAAGAAAGTGGTCCTGAACTCGTTAATACACAGGGAAAAAGTTGTATCTGACGACGACCACCTACACTCTGAATTGCAGCACTTGAGACACGTGTTTAGAGGAAATGATTATAGCAAGAAAGGCATTGCAGACGCTTTCAGGTGCCACCGAAGAAGGACGCTTGTGAATCGGTTGAAGATACCAAGGCGGCTGCTTTCCTGCCATACTGTAGCCCAACGAGCAGCAAGTTAGGACGTGTGCTGCAGAGACATGGACTTAAACAAGTGTTCCGGCTTGCTCCCAAGATAAGGGATATGTTGCGCCCCGTTAAAGATGACATGAGTCTTCGTGTGCACAGTGTGTATGGTGTCCCACAGGAACTCGACAGCGTTAACATTAGTCAAACAATTCGCACAGTTGCAGAGCGTTGGACTGAGAACAAGCGACGTATTAAACAAAGGGAGCTTGAAAAGTCGGCCATAGCGGAGCATTGCCTGCTAAGGGACACAAAACCCTGTTTCAAAACACAAGAGTCTTGACTCATGCGTCAACATATTTGTGCTCTGTTATAAAAGAGGCGGCTGCGATCAGAATGAACAGCAACAATTTTAACAGAGACGGAGCCTACACACGAAGTAGGGCGTCAGGGCAGGCTCTGACGACGAATGCTTGACGCTTGTAAAGAGGCGGGAGCGGCAGTTGCCGGCACCTCGCGGCACGTGACGGCACTCGGTCCCGCGGAGGGTTGGAGCTGCTACGAGCTGCCCAAACATCGTCTGCACACGCGTCATTTCGGCCCACTTCGATTGGCACCAGAGGCCAAATCGTGGCTATATAAGCGAAAAATCGTGTCAGCCCGTGCAGTCGGTCATCTCGCTCCAGACGATGATGCCGAAGATGGCCATCGAAACCTTGACAGCTGTACTCGAATTGACACGGCTTGAAAACCGAGAAGACTTTATTCAGACATGCCGCAGCGAAAGACTCAGAGGACACGTTTAGTTTAGTTTTTGCTATCTATACTATTCCGCTGTAATCAATAAATAGCAAGGACTTCGCATCTATACGTCGTGTGTTCTGGAAATGTACTGCTAAAGATTGTTGTTTACTAAGCAGAGCACATAATAAATATTCATTGAATGAGAAGAGAAATGTAATCCCCTGTACAAGTCATTCGTATTAAGCTCAATACCTCTGCATTTGCATTGGCAGACTGTAAGGGGATTTACAGCATTATTCTTTTGCGATTAACACTAATGCTTCCATTTGCTGTTGTTTCGTATCCTGGTCGAACGAAAATTTATGACGAAAAAGATAAAGTAAGAGTCTAACGGCTGAAATACAGAAGCGTGACACTGATTCTGTTGCTCTTTTAGAGTCGGTTCTTGTGTCTAGCGCCATACATTAAAGTAATTTTATTAATAAAGCTTTCAAGGCTGTTTGATTTGGCAGATCAATTGGCAAGTTACCAAGAGAGTAACGTATAGCTTCGGTTTCTACCTGCAGTATGTTATGCACGTGGAGTGATATATTATCAGACCACTATCACGGCTATTTTTGTTTTGGTCAGCAGCACTAGGGCTTGTTTGATGCAGTGTATCAGTTAAGGCGCTCCTTTTCATGGTGGCTGGTGTAAGAAAGTAAGTGTAATCCATTGAATTACAGGCCCAAATTACTGACGATTTTCAGTAGGACTTGGAACAGTCGCTAATGAGTTAAAACATTGTGATCACTGCCCACCACGATGTTGGATGCCGCCTGGGGGCGTTGCACGCACGTGACGCGATAGCAAAATATCTAGGCGTAGCATACACGGATGGGGAATCACTCTAGCAAAGATTAGGGCTGCAAATGGATAAATGTGTTGAGATAAGTGACTTTGACAAAGGCGGATTCTTATTACGTGGAGTCCGTGAACGAGTACCTTGAAAACGCCGAATTTGATTGAATGTTAACTTATTAATGTCGTGAGTATTTACGGAAAGAGATAGAGGGACAGAAAAATTATCACTAGGCACTAAATGGACGTCCAAGAGTCTTCATATAGCGTGGGGTTTGGAGGTTGTCTGCTCTGTAAAGTAGGATACGTGATCTGTGGCGCCTCTGCCGAAAGAGCACAATGCTGGCGCACGCAAAAGAGTTTCAGAGTATACAGTTCATTGTACACTGTTGAACATAGAGCTCCGCAGCAGAGCACTCCTACATGTGCAAATGATGACCCAACGACATACACTATGTAATCAAAAGTATCCGGACACCTAGCTGAAAATTACTTATAAGTTAGTGGCGCCTTCCATCGGTAATGCTGGTATTCAGTACGGTCTTGGACCACTCTTAGCTTTGACGACAGCTTCCACTGTCGCAGGCATACTTTGAATCAAGCGCTGGAAGTTTTTTAGGAGAATGGCAGCCCATTCTTCACGGAGTGCTGCACTTAGGAGAGGTGAGGCCTGGCACGAATTCGGCGTTCCAAAACATCCCAAAGGTGTTCTATAGGATTCAGGTCAGTCCATTACAGGGATGTTATTGTAGTGTAACCACTCTGCCACAGGCCGTGCTTTATGTACAGGTGCTCGATCGTGATGAAAGATGCAGTCGCTATCCCTGATTAGCCTTCAACAGTGGGAAACAAGAAAATGCTTAAAACATCAATGTAGGCCTGTGCTGTGATAGCGCCACGCAAAACAACAAGGGGTGCAAACCTCCTCCATGAAAAAACGACCACAACACTGCCGCCTCCGAATTTTACTGTTGGCACTACACACAGTGGCAGATGACGTTCACGGTGTATTCGCCATACCCACACACTGCCATCGGATCGCAGTATTGTGTACCGTTATTCGTCAATCCGCACAACGCTTTTCCACTGCTCAATCGTCCAATGTTTACGCTCCTTACACCAAGCGAAGCGTCGTTTCGCATTTACCAGCGTGATGTGTGGCTTACGAGCAGCCGCGCGACCATGAAATCGAAGTTTTCTCACCTCCCACCTAACTGTCATAGTACTTGCAGTAGATACTGATGCAGTTTGGAATTCCTGTGTGATGGTCTGGATAGATGTCTGCCTATTACACATTACGACCCTCTTCAACTATCAGCGGTCTCTGTCAGTCAACAGACGAAGTCGGCCTGTACGCTTTTGTGCTGTACGTGTCCCTTCGCGTTTCCACTTCACTATCAAATCGGAATTAGTGGACCTAGAGATGTTTAGGCGTGCGGAAACCTCACCCCATTCTGCTCTTTCACGATGTCTAATGACTACTGAGGTCGCTGATATGAAGTACCTGCCGGTAGGTGGTAGCACAATGCACCTAATATGAAAAACGTATGTTTTTGCTGGTGTCCGGATACTTTTGATCACATTTTTTTTTCGTCATCAGTCAACTGACTGGTTACATGCGGCCAGCCACGATTCCTTTCCTGTGCTAACCTCTTCATCTCAGAGTAGCACTTGCAACCTACGTCCTCGATTACTTGCTTGACGTATTCCAATCTCTGTCTCCCTCTACAGTTTTTGCCCTCTACAGCACCCTCTAGTACCATGGAAGTCATTCCCTCATGTCTTAGCAGATGTCCTATCATCCTGTCCCTTCTCCTTATCAGTGTTTTCCACACATTCCATTCCTCTCCGATTCTGCATAGAACCTCCTCATTCCTTACCTTATCAGTCCACCTAATTTTCAACATTCGCCTATAGCACCACATCCTCAGAAATTTCTTCCTCAAATTAAGGCCGGTATTTGATATTAGTAGACTTCTCTTGGCCAGAAATGCCTTTTTTGCCATAGCGAGTCTGCTTTTGATGTCCTCCTTGCCCCGTCCGTCATTGGTTATTTTACTGCCTAGGAAGCAGAATTCCTTAACTTCATTGACTTCGTGACCATCAATCCTGATGTTAAGTTCCTCGCTGTTCTCATTTCTACTACTTCTCATTACCTTCGTCTTTCTCCGATTTACTCTCATACCATACTGTGTACTCATTAGACTGTTCATTCCGTTCAGCAGATCATTTAATTCTTCTTCACTTTCAGTCAGGATAGCAATGTCATCAGCGAATCGTATCATTGATATCCTTTTACCTTGTATTTTAATTCCACTCCTGAACCTTTCTTTTATTTCCATCATTGCTTCCTCGATGTACAGATTGAAGAGTAAGGGAGAAAGGCTACAGCCTTGTCTTACACCCTTCTTAACACGAGCGCTTCGTTCTTGATTGTCCACTCTTATTATTCCCTCTTGGTTGTTGTACATATTGCATATGACCCGTCTCTCCCTATAGCTTACCCCTACTTTTTTCAGAATCTCGAACAGCTTGCACCATTTTATATTGTCGAACGCTTTTTCCAGGTCGACAAATCCTATGAAAGTGTCTTGATTTTTCTTTAGCCTTGCTTCCATTATTAGCCGTAACGTCAGAATTGCCTCTCTCGTCCCTTTACTTTTCTTAAAGCCAAATTGATCGGCACCTAGCGCATTCTCAATTTTCTTTTCCATTCTTCTGTATATTATTCTTGTAAGCAGCTTCGATGCATGAGCTGTTAAGCTGATTGTGCGATAATTCTCGCACTTGTCAGCTCTTCCCGTCTTCGGAATTGTGTGGATGATGCTTTTCCGAAAGTCAGATGGTATGTCGCCAGACTCATATATTCTACACACCAACGTGAATAGTCGTTTTGTTGCCACTTCCCCCAATGATTTTAGAAATTCTGATGGAATGTTATCTATCCCTTCTGCCTTGTTTGACTGCAAGTCCTCCAAAGCTCTTTAAATTCCGATTCTAATACTGGATCCCCTATCTCTTCTAAATCGACTCCTGTTTCTTCTTCTATCACATCAGACAAAGCTTCACCCTCATAGAGGCTTTCAATGTATTCTTTCCACCTATCTGCACTCTCCTCTGCATTTAACAGTGGAATTCCCGTTGCACTCTTAATGTTACCACCGTTGCTTTTAGTGCCACCAAAGGTTGTTTTGACTTTCCTGTATGCTGAGTCTGTCCTTCCGACAATCATATCTTTTTCGATGTCTTCACATTTTTCCTGCAGCCATTTCGTCTTAGCTTCCCTGCACTTCCTATTTATTTCACTCCTCAGAGACTTGTATTTCTGTATTCCTGATTTTCCCAGAACATGTTTGTACTTCCTCCTTTCATCAATCAACTGAAGTATTTCTTCTGTTACCCATGGTTTCTTCGCAGCTACCTTCTTTTTACCTATGTTTCCCTTCCCAACTTCTGTGATGGCCCTTTTTAGAGATGTCCATTCCTCTTCAACTGTACTGCCTACTGCGCTATTCCTTATTGCTGTATCTATGGCGTTAGATAACTTCAAACGTATCTCGTCATTCCTTAGTACTTCCGTATCCCACTTCTTTGCTTATTGATTCTTCCTGACTAATGTCTTGAACTTCAGCCTACTCTTCATCACTACTATATTGTGATCTGAGTCTATTTCTGCTCCTGGGTACGCCTTACAATCCAGTATCTGATTTCGGAATCTCTGTCTGACCATGACGTAATCTAACTGAAATCTTCCCGTATCTCCCGACCTTTTCCAAGTATACCTCCTCCTCTTGTGATTCTTGAACAGGGTATTCGCTATTACTAGCTGAAACTTGTTACAGAACTCAGTTAGTCTTTCTCCTCTTTCATTCCTTGTCCCAAGCCCATATTCTCCTGTAACCTTTTCTTCTACTCCTTCCCCTACAACTGCATTCCAGTCGCCCATGACTATTAGATTTTAGTCCCCCTTTACATACTGCATTACCCTTTCAATATCCTCATACACTTTCTCTATCTGTTCATCTTCAGCTTGCGACGTCGGCATGTATACCTGAACTATCGTTGTCGGTGTTGGTCTGCTGTCGATTCTGATTAGAAAAACCCGGTCACTGAACTGTTCACAGTAACACACCCTCTGCCCTACCTTCCTATTCAAAAAGAATCCTACACCTGTTATACCATTTTCTGCTGCTGTTGATATTACCCGATACTCATCTGACCAGAAATCCTTGTCTTCCACTTCACTTCACTGACCCCTACTATATCTAGTTTGAGCCTTTGCATTTCCCTTTTCAGATTTTCTAGTTTCCCTACCACGTTCAAGCTTCTGACATTCCACAACCCGACTCGTAGAACGTTATCCTTTCGTTGATTATTCAATCTTTTTCTCATGGTAACCTCCCCCTTGGCAGATTTATTGGCAGAACTATTAGAATATGAAACGAATCCACTAAAGATATTGTCTACACTACAACTGTCCGTCCTCTGCAAGATTACTGCTGCGTGGTATGCGATCCTTCCTGAGAAGGTTGGACGAAGAACATCTCGCATATAATAAGCGAATTGGCGACGCAATCATTAAACCGAAGACGTTTCACATTGCGTTGAGATATTTTCACGAAATTTCAATCACCAACTTTCCCCCTGAATGCGAAAATATTTTACTGTCGCCATACTACATAGGGAGAAATGACCATCTACATCTACATCTACGGGATTACTCTGTTATTCACAATAAAGTAGCTGGCAGAGGGTTCAATGAACCTCCTTCAAGCTGTCTCTCTACCGTTCCACTCTAGAACGGCGAGCGGGAAAAACGAGCACTTAAATTTTCCTGTGCGGGCTCTGAGTTTTCTTATTTTATCCTGATGATAATTTCTCCCTATGTAGGTGAGTTCCAATAGAATGTTTTCGCAATCAGAGGACAAAACTGGTGATTGAAATTTCATGAGAAGATCCCGTGGCAACGAAAAATGCCATTGTTTTAATGACTGCCACTTCAATTAACGTATCATGTCTGTGGCACTATCTCCCCTACTTCGCGATAATACAAAACGAGCTGCCCTTCTTTGTACTTTTCGATGTCATCCGTCAGTCCCATCTGATGCGGATCCCACACCGAACAGTAATACTCCAGAATAGGGCGGACAAGCATGGCCTTCAAATGGCTCTGAGCAGTATGGGACTTAACATCTGAGGTCATCAGTCCCCTAGAACTTAGAGCTGCTTAAACCTAATTAACTTAAGGACATCATACACATCCATGCCCGAGGCAGGATTCGAACCTGCAACCGTAGCATCGCCGACTGGAGTTAGCAGTTGGTGGATCTTTGTTGAACTTCGTCCTGAAGTGTCGTTGCACTGTTATGACTGACTGATGTGAGTGCATTTCAAGCACGACATACCCTTTCTCGGCTCCTGTCGCCATTTTGTCTCACTGCGCTCTCGAGCACTCTGGCGGCAGAAACCTGAAGTGCGGCTTCAGCCGAACAAAACTTTATGAGTTTTTCTACGTATCTGTAGTGTGTCGTGACCATATGTCAATGAATGAGGCTACAGTGAATTTATGAAATCGCTTCAATCATTTGTAATAGCCCTGTAAATGGTCTGCCAATATCGCAGTCTTTGGTTGGCTCCACCCACAACATTATCGATGTGATTATTCCAATTTAGGGTATTTGTAATTGTAATCTCTAAGTATTTAGTTGAATTTACAGCCTTCAAATTTGTGTGACTTATCGCATAATGGAAATTTACAGGATTTCTTTTAGTACTCATGTGAATAACTTCAGACTTTTCTTTATTCATGGTCAACTGCCACTTTTCGCACCATACGGATATCTTATCTAAATCTTTTTGCATTTCATTTTGGTTATCTGATGACCTTACAAGACAGTAAATGACAGCTATGCAAACAATCTAAGACGGCTACTGAGATTGTCTCCTTTGCCGTTATTATAGATCAGGAACAATAGAGGGCCTATAACACTTCCTTGGGAAAAAATTGAAAATTTGTGGTAAGGTCTCATGGGACCAAACTGCTGATGTCGTCGGTCCCTAATCCTTCACACTACTTAATCTAACTTAAACTAACTAACGCTATGGACAACACACACCCATGCCCGTAGGAGGACTCGAACCTCCGACAGGGGCAGCTGCACGGACCGCGACAAGACTCCCAACTTTCTTGGGGAACGCCGGATATTACTTCTGTTTTACTCGATGACTTTCCGTCTGTTACTACGAACTGTGACCTTTCTGACAGGAAATCACGAATCCAGTCGCACAACTGAGGCGATATTCCATGGGCATGCAGTTTGGTTAGAAGACGCTTGTGGAGAACAGTGTCGAAAGCCTTCTGGAAATATAAAAAAATATGGAGTCAATTTGACATTCCCTGTCGATAGCACGCATTACTTCATGAGTATAAAGAGCTAGTTGTGCTTCGCTAAGACGATATTTTCTGAATCCCGTGCTGACTACGTGTCAATAAATCGTTTTCTTCGAGGTTCTTCATAATGTTCTAATACAGTGTATGTTACAAAACCCTACTGCAATTTGACGTTAGTATGTGGTCCTGTAATTCCACGGATTATTCCTACTTCCCTTTTTGGGTTTTGGTGAGATTTGGACAATTTTCCAGTCTTTAGGTACGGGTGTTTCTGTGAGCGATCGGTTGAATTTAATTACTAAATATTGAGCTATTATATCAGTATACTTTGAGAGGAACCTGACTGGTATACAGGCTGGACCGGAAGCCTTGCTTTTATTGATTTAAGCTGCTTTGCGACACCGAGGATATATATTTCTATGTTTCTCATCTTGACGGTTGTTCTTGATTGGAATTCAGGAATATTTACTTCGTCCTCTTTGGTGAAGGAGTTTCGGAAAATCGTCTTTAATAACTCTACTTTAGTGGCACTGTCATCAATGACTTCACCGTTGTTATCGCGCAGTGAAGGTATTGATTGCTTCTTGTTGGTGTGCTTTATGTATGACCGGAATCTCTTTGGGTTTTCTGCCAGATTTCGAGATAGAGTTTCGTTGTGGAAATTATTGAAAGCAATTCGCATTGAAGTACGCGCTATATTTCGAACTTCTGCAAACCTTTGACAGCCTTGAGGATTTTGCATTCTTTTAAATTTGGCATGCTTTTTTCGCTGCTTCTGCAACAGCGATCTGACCTGTTTTGTGTACCAGTGGGGATCAGTACCATCACATATTAATTTATGTGATATATATCTCTCAATTGCTGTCGATACTCTCTTTTTAAAATCATTCCACAACTTTTCTACACTTACATGATCAGATCAGAAGGAGAGGAAAAATGTCTCTTCAAAGGGCGTTAAGAGCATTTTTATCAGCTTTTTTAAATAGCTATACTTTTCGTTTCTTTTTGATGGTTGCAGGTGTTACGGTATTCAGTCTAGCAGCTACTGCCTTGTGGTCGCTAATCCCTGTATTCGTCACGGTACTCACTATTTGTCCACCATTATTTGTTGCTAAGAGGTCAAGTACGCTTTCGCAATCATTTACGCTTCCATTGGGCTCATGAACTAGTAGTTCAAAATAATTTCTGAGAAAACAGTTAGTACAATTCTGGATGACGTTTTATGTCTGCCGCCGGCTTTAAACGTGTAATTTTTCCAGCATATCGAGGGTAGATTAAAGTCACCACCGACTGTAATTGTATGAGGGGGTTACCTATTTGAAATGAGACTCAAGTTTTCTTTGAACTGTCCAGCAACTACATCTTCTGAGTCGGCAGTCGTTAAAACGATCCAATTAATACTTTAGTCTGATTGTCAAGTATAGCCTCTACCCATACTATTTCGCAGGAACTGTCTACTTTAATTTCACTACAAGGCAAACTACCTATGACAGCAATAAATACTCCACCACCAATTGTATTTAATCTATCCTTTCCGAACACTGTTAGATCGTTAGAAAAAATTTCTGCTGAACTTATTTCCGGCTTTAGCCAGCTTTATGTACCTATAACTATTTGAGCTTCAGTGCTTTCTATTAGGGCTTGGAGCTCTGGTTCTTTCCCAAAACAGCTACGACAATTTACAATTACAATACCGATCATTTCTATAACTTACTTGCTGTGTATTACCTGCCCCCTTTTAGACGGGCTCCCTTTCTGTGATTTCCTGAGGCCCTGTAACCATCTCAAGAAAATAAGTGAAATCAGAGTTCGTACGGAGAGATTTATGTGTACCTTTTTTCCAATGTGCAGTTAGAGAATGGTGCTGTAGAGAAATAGCCTGACGGTAGTTCGAAGTACCCCTACCAGACACCTCAGTATGATTCGCACAGTTTCGACATAGATGTGGATGTAGATGGTGTAATGTTCGGGACGACTGCAGTGATATACCTTGTTAGGTGTGGCAACCTCGCTGAAAGTGGAGAAATCTGAATTTGTTCCTGCGAAACCCCACATGAAGATACCACAAGTGTAGGATCTGATGAACCGTCGATGTCCATTCACAAATACCCACCACATGGGTGCAACGTTTTACTTGTGAATAACTGCTTACGTGTCACGAGATGAAGAAAGATAAGTCTCTTTACGCAGTAGGATTCTTCGAACGTGACTAATATCGCGATCATTAAGAGAAAGCTGCAAGTTGTCGCTAGCTACCGGCAAGGTAAAAATAGAGTTCCACATCTGTTTAGGTTTACGTACATCTACACTTTACCTTAGAATGAGTGGCGGTGGCTACTTCTGATAGCATCATCGTACGCCCGTCCCACCGGCGTGTGAAAAAAATAAATGTCTGTACTTTCTTTCTTATGAGCGCCAATTTCGCTTATTTTCTCGTCATTTTGCGAGACTTACAGTGTGTGGCAGGAAGTAATATGTTATTCGAGTTTTCCTGGAAGTACGACTTGAGCTACAACGGAAAATCTCTCAAGCAGTGTCTGCAATTGTTATTTGTTGAGCATTTCCGTAACGCTCTAGCCATAACAAAACGATCTCGTGACGAAACTCACCCTCCTCTTTGCATCTTCTCTATCTGTTCTATTAACCCAACCTAAAATGACCTTAATACTGACGTGCAATTCTAAAGTGTCAGTTGAACAAGTCTTTTATAAGCCATTTCTTTAATGGATGACTTACATTTCAGTGAAAAAAGAAAAAAAAAAGTGCTCATGAACCGGAGTTGTTGGATTTGGTGTTTAACCTTACAAATAAGGTAGATAGGTAGGTGGTAAGTTCCTATGGGACCAAACTGCTGAGGTCATCGGTCCCTAGACTTACGCACTACTTTATCTAACTTATAACTTACGCTAAGGACAACATACACACCCATGCGCATGAGCAAGGGAGGCCTCGAACCTCCGACGGGGGACGGGAGCCGTGTGAACCGTGGCAAGGTGCCAAACACTGCGCAGCTACGCTGCTTGGTTACCATGCACATGACAGCCAGTCCTTTATATCACGACATCAACACAACTCAGTAAGGATTTCGTATAAGATGACCTGAAGCTGCTCAAAGAAAAAAAGTGTTGTAACACAATACATGTGTAATAGTACAGTTTAGGAGGTGTTCACTTATCATTAGCCGGCCGCGGTGTCTCACGGTTCTAGGCACGCAGTCCGGAACCGTGCGACTGCTACGGTCGCAGGTTTGAATCCTGCCTCGGGCATGGATGTGTGTGACGTCCTTAGGTTAGTTAGGTTTAAGTAGTTCTAAGTTCTAGGGGACTGATGACCACAGCAGTTGAGTCCCATAGTGCTCAGAGCCATTTGAACCATTTGAACTTATCAATAACAGAAGTTAGTTCAGCTAGAGGATAATGAGGAGGCAAGATCTAACGATAGCTTTGAAGAGTAAATATGGCTGCAGTGAGTGTATGAACTGACCTCTTGCCTTAATTAGCGTTTTCACATGTAACCTGGTGCTATTACTATCCTCTGCTTTTCTGAGGGAGCTTTTGAACCACACAGCGGTCTCAGGACGGGCAGTGCAGGGTACAGGAGAAAAAAGTTATGCTCGGTTCGAAGCTTGCATGCAAGCTTTCTTGGAAACAGAGCCATGGTATGCAGTACATAGAGAGAGAAGCGTTGTCAGGGTGATAATTGAATCGTCAGGCGGCTGGAGAACAACAGCTACTATTCGGTTTTATGGGCAGGCGAACAGAGAGATGTCGTATGGGAGAAAGAACTTTTATCAGCAGAAGACAGGCTCTCTGCCATAACAATGACTTCAGCAGGCGGGAATGTTCAGTACCTTAACTTTTCCAGGACCTGGTTGGAAATGAGGCTAGCTGTTCGATGCAAAAATTCTAGTTGATGAAATTCAATTGACGTCATGAGGTCGGATCAAGTAGAGAAAAGTTATTTATTGTTGGAGTTTTTAAAGTGACAAGCTTTCTTGGTTGGATATTTTGCTGAAGAAGCAGTTACGTAATTGGTGGACGGGGAATACTGTAAAATGATTGGTCATGTTTACTTGTCAGGTAGGAAAGAGAGGGCTGTGGGATTCAGACATAAAAGAGAGAACTTCGATGTAGGACTTTGCGCTGAACACATCTTGGCAGGCTGCAGTTTCCACGGGGGCAGTCGTTTTGGAGTCCTAAGCTCGAGTCTTCAGAAGGGCTATCCTACTCTCGTACTTCAGAGAGCCAGAGACAGAGGCAAAACTCTGCTCGTTTTGTCCTTATAATTTATGGTGTGCAGTAAAAGCAGCACTGGCACATTAGGACAATCCTTGATCAGAATTCAGTCTGAGCGTTGCAGTTAACTTATGGTATCTATTAGTTCATTGGTAGATGCATTCATTTTTTCCAGTTTAACATTCAGTCAAGCAGTCACTGTAATAGATCAATAGGAAAATCTGGAGTTATTTCAGAACATCGGTTGCAGTTATAGGTTTCCGAAGTAGTTTTACCGATTCGAAGATTCACTGTATTTGAAGCTCATTATACATTTTTGTATTTTTTATTGTCTTCTACTAAAACAGGGATTACCTCCTGATACAAAAATAGCTGCCGCTACGACACAGGCCAACTAGCACATCGATAGATCAGACGAGGGACCAGCGTCATAATAATAGTGACACAACGGAAACACACAGCCGCTGTGAGGCGGGGACCTGATTACATCAAGTCCGAGCCAGAGGTTCCTTGGGGACTGTGATGGGAATCTTACCTTCAGCAGAACTAGTACATTCTAAGCATGAATAAATATCTCTCGCCGGCCGGAGTGGCCGTGCGGTTCTAGGCGCTACAGTCTGGAGCCGAGCGACCGCTACGGTCGCAGGTTCGAATCCTGCCTCGGGCATGGATGTGTGTGATGTCCTTAGGTTAGTTAGGTTTAAGTAGTTCTAAGTTCTAGGGGACTGATGACCACAGCTGTTAAGTCCCATAGTGCTCAGAGCCATTTGAACCAGCCATTATCTCTCGTTTTTAGGTAGATACACGCAGCCTGGCAGTCGCAAGCTTCGAGTAGTGGACCGCTCTGGTCTATGACTCTAAATAAATGTACACGTTGGCACTACGAGAATTGGCCTCCTTTAATTGCAAGCCTACTCCGATTTTGCGGTCGGAACCTCTTGCAGCCAGTGGATCATATCTGAGCCTGCTACCAGTCGCTGACAGCCTCCTTACCTGGATGATGATGTTTGGTTTGTGGGTCCCTCAACTGCGTGGTCACCAGCACCCATACAAAGTCCCAATAAATCGAACCCGGGACCCCGTGATCCAGAGGCAGCAACGCTAGCCACTAGACCATGAGCTGCGGACTCCTTACCTGGAGGCCAACTCTTCGAGATCGGGGCAGTGCAGCCGCCCAACCACCTTTGCCTGCTCGGGCGTACTGTTATTGTCTCCCCACTCGAAAGGACAGGCACTGCTATAGAGAACTGTCTTCCTATATGTCGTCTACGGAGGGATTTTGCACGTACTGATGTGTCCCGCCCTAAGCCGTGAAGATGCATCCAGTCGGTACAAGCATGCCCTACGCATTTCCGCTGAGTCGCTGACGTCACCATTTCTCGAGGCAAGTGATACAGACAGCTGCCGGAGACCGCAGACACCTACTTACTTCTGCGCCTCCACACTTGCTGTTTTCAGCAGACAGTCTGGAGGACGGTGCCACTGCTGAGTGTCGTTAGGATTGCCTCAGTGTGTTCACTAATAAAATTGTTTAATGAATGTTGTTTTCATGCTGAGACATCACCATGGCTATCAGGCTGCCATCAGTGCTGCGTTGCTAACCTGCCCAGATTGATGTACTACTGGCTATTTTACACCCCCAAGCGATTAAACACGTTAGTATGTGACATGAATTTCAACATGGTAAATCTGCCCGTACATGAGAAGAAGAGGTCTCAAAACTCACACACACACACACACACACACACACACACAAAGTCGGACAATAAATGAAAGAAAATTTGTTTTCGCGTGATACATTTAGAAAATAACTATTTTTCGGAATTTTTACTTTACTTTTACTGTGAAGGCTTGCTGCTTGCCACATTTCATGAATCTAGGTCAACGGGAAGTACCCTAAAGATTTTAATGAGTGAGTTTGATTTCCTTGACGTCAAAGCTTCAATTTCTTACTCCGTCTTGTCTACCCGTTCCTAAGAAACAGGAATTTAATGGTCATATGGACAGACAGACGGGCAACAAATCCTGTAAGCGTTCTTTATTTGTAGTTTTAGCTACGGAACATTTAAAGCGATAACCGTCAGCATCCACACCCTACTGGACTATTCATCAGAGCCCGCAACCGGCTACTTAAGTTCCTAAATTGCAGTTTACCATCGAAATTTATTACACCTTAAAGTCTCATAGCTAGTCACCACCACGGATGCGTAGTAAATGGACTGTTCCTCCCTGACGCTGATTCTAATTGATACAGACCCCTTTCAGTTCAATAACTATGTTATGGTGTACGCTGTACCCTGACGCAATCGCTCGTAACCGAACTTTACAGACCTGACGACTATTATGTTTCCCTTGACGCCACGGGAAACTCTGAATATTTTGCGTAGTTGGATATAGAGTAAAATTTCCAAATTCCCCGATATTGTTGACAGATGGAGTATCCTAGCTCCCATTAATTTCTGAAGTTAATGTCTTCCGAAAATTTCAGCAAATACGCGACCTAATCACAACAGTAAGACGGTCCAGATTGCAACACAACTTTTCTTCGTCTCATAGTAGCACTTGCACCCTACGTCCTCAATTATTTGTTGTACGTATTCCAGTATCTGCCTTCCCCTACAGTTTTTACCCTTGAGACGCTGTAGAGAATTTCCACATTCTTTGTTTCATCCGCCCACCTAATTATCAACATTTTTCTGTAGCATCACATCTCAGAAGTTTAGATTCCCTTCTGTTCTGCTTTCCCCATTGTCCATGATACACTACCACACACGTTGCTGTACTCCAAAGGTACATCCTCAGAAATTTCGTCCTTGAATTGAGGCCTATGTTTGATACCAGCAGACTTCTCTTGACCTATGCTAGTTTGCTTTTTATGTCCTCCGTGCTTCGTACGTCATAACCGATTTTGCTCCCTTAACTTCGTCTGCATCGTCATGACCAACTATTACCTTACGTTTCTCGCTTTTATCATTTCTGTTGCGTCTCATTACATTTGTGTTTTGCCGGTTTACTCTCAGTCCATATTCTGCACTCCTTACGCCATTCCGGCCAATTCGTCAGCGAATTTTGTCATCGAATCTTTTCAGCTTGAATTTTATACCGTTCTTGAACCTCCTTTCATTTTCGTCATTTGTTCTTCAGTGTATAAACTGAACAGTAGACGTGAAACATTGCATCCCTGCTTCACACCATTTTTAATCCGAGCCTTCGTTCTTGGTCTTCCAGTCTTATTGTTCTCCCTTTGTTCTTGTATATATCACCATCTTTTACCGTTTTCTCAGAAAGAACATCTTGTACCGTTTGACATTGTCGAACGCTTTTTTCAAATCGACAAATCGTATGGAATCTTGTTTTTCTTTAGTTCTGCTTCCATTATCAACCGCAACGTCAGAACTACGTCTCTGGTGACTTTATCTTTCCTAAAAACCAGAATTATTGTCATGTAACACGTCCTTAATTTTCTTTCCCATTCTTCTGTATATTATGCTTGTCAGATTCTAGGATGAATGAGCTAACTGCGCGATAGTTCTCGCACTTACCTGCTCTTTCTATCTTCGGAATTGAGCGGATGACATTCTTCCGAAAGGCTGATGCCATTTCGCCAGTCTCGTAGATTCTACAAATTAACTCGAATGGTCGTTTGTTTGCCTCTTCGCCCAAAGATTTTAAAGTTTCCGGTGTGGAATGTTATCTGTCCCTTCTGACTTAATCGCTCTCAAGTCTCCCAGAGCTCCTTTAAATTCTGATTCTGGTATTGAACCGACTATGCCATCCATATGGACTCAAATATATATCAGACAAGTACTCTCGCTCGCAGAGTCCTTCAGTATAGTAAACCCTTTCCACCTGTCCGCTCCAACAGTGAAATTCTCATTGTACTCTTTCACCCCTGCTTTCAATTGCATCAAAGATTATTTTGACTTTACTGTATGCTGAGCCAGTCTACCCGATGATGATTGATTTTTCGATTTCTTGACATCTTCCATTTAGCCATATCACCTTTGCTGCCCTGCAATTGTTATTTATTTCATTTTTAAGTGATTTATATTGATGCATTGCTGTCGTTCCCTGGAAATCCTTCTTTATTCGATTAATTGGAGTATTTCATCTGTTTCTTCGCAGTAACGATCCTTATATTAGTGTTTCTCTCTCCAATATCTTTATAAAGATCTTGATTCCTCTTCAACTGAACTCCCTACTCTGGTGTTCTTTATCGCTGTATCGACATCCTCTGCTAACTTCAAACCGTGCTTAGGTTTCACACTTCCTTCTCCAGTGTTTCTTTCAGGCGATTCTCTTAAGCTTCAATGTGATCTTCATCATTACTAAATTGTTACCTGAGTTTATATCTGCACCTGGGTACCCCTTACAATCAAGTATCTGGTTTCAGAGTCTCTTTGTGAACGTGATGTAATCCAGTTGGGAAGTTCTGGTGTTGTATGCCTGAACTATCGTTTTCGGCGTTGTTCTTCTGTCGAATCTGACGAAAACAACCTTATCACGAACTTTTAACAGTAGCTCACTCTCTGCCCTACTTTCCTATTCATAACGAATCTTGCTACAGTTATACCATTTTCTGTTCCTGTTAATACTACCCTATATTCGTTTAACCATACTTTCCTTTCCATTTAATTTCAATGACACCTACTACTTCTAGACTGTGCTTTTACATTTCTCTTTTCGGATTTTCTAGCTTTCTTACTACGTTCAAACTTCTGACATTTCATTGTCCGACTTGTAGAATGTTATACCGTATGTTGGTTATTTTCTCTGTTTCTCATGGTCACCCACCTCTTGGCAGCAGCCTACGGGTTGTCCGAATGGGAACTAATCCGTAGTCTTTTTTCAATAGAGACATCATCGTGACACTTTTTCAATTACAGGCCATATGTCCTGCGGATACACATTGTGTGTCTTTCATGAACTAGTTACCATTGGGTTTTGCATCCTTATGCCGTCGATCACTGCTGATTCTTCCTATACCATAAGTCTTCGGGTGCCACTGCTACTGAATTTTGTACAAAATTTGAGCAGTGGCCAGATTCGGAACTGGGACCAAGGACTTTCTGATTATTAGTCAAAGACCCTAGCCCTAGATCGTGAAATCCGACTACCTGACCCTAAAAAAATATAAATTTGCTATCAATTCAAAGGTGTATATTAATGTCGCGGAGCTTTACTTGGTACTCGAGGTTTTACGCCCGTTAACTTATCTGCTTGTTATAGACGATCTGATAAGTAATGTGGACTTTTAAGAACAACGGAACTTCGTTATTTTAACAGGTGTAAATCATTAACAGAGTGAAAACTGCAATGTGTGACGGAAAAATACACTTGAGCTTTAGATTTCCAATCTTACAAACGTCCAGCTACCGACTGAGCCACATGGACCTTCAATTAGGAACGCTATAGACATTTTGGGGGCACTTTCATTACATTTGTAATGTTATGCGATGCTGTTCAGCACCTCACCCATGATATCAGAAACCATCGTCCTTCAATCTCTGACTTTATTTCGACATTACGAGCCACGACAGTTTTCAATGATGACAGACGGCGAGAAATGCAAAAATTGAAGATGGTGGATCGTAAGAAACTGTAAAAATTAGCGACTTCGGAAAATTTAAAAATTAAATATGGTGGTTTGTGAGAAATTTTAAAAATTGCAGATAGTGGATGGCAGTAAATTTTAAAAGATGGGTTTACTGTGATTTAATATAAGTTTTTTACAAACCATGAGGTTGCATTGAACGTCACTGCCTATGTTGCACTCAACGTCCTTCACTACTAAGTTAGTGTCATCAGCACTCAGAAATATTTTAGGATAATTTGTTATGTTAGAAGGTAAATCATATACATTAATAATAAACAGTAGCACTGATTTTTGAAGCACACGTCTCTAAAAAATTCCATTCTCATTGTTGCGAAGAGCGACTTTTTCTATTTGTTTTTAAAGCGCGAAAGGAGCCAGTTGTGAGCTAGACCTCTTATTCCACAACGGTCTAACTTCTGCAGTAATATTTCGTGAGCAAAATAATCAAACGCCTTAGTTAAATCAAAGAAAAAGCTTAATGTTGGAAAACATTCCGTTTAATCCCTCCAGCGCCTCACAGAGAAAAGAGAACAGATGATTGTCAGTTTCAAACTATGTCTGAAACCAAACTGTACGTTTGACAGCAAACAGGGTGAACTGAAATGATCAATTACCCTTATATAACTAGCATTTTCATTAAATTTTATAAACACTGATTCACACACGGAGGTGTAAAATTGCTTCCATTATACCCTCTCTTATTTTATAGAGCGGTTTCACTACTAGGTACTTTAATATTTCAGGAAACTGACAATCTGTAAAGGAAAATTTACAAATGTTGCTAAGTTCAGGTCCAAAATATGCAGCATCGTGCTTTGCTATCCTGCTAAGTACGCAATCATATCCATGAAAACCTTGGCCTTCAACGATTTGATACTGACCCAGTCTCCTCCCTTGTCAGAATCACAACGGTCTATTCGTTCAGCTGAAGTGCGAAACGTGAGAACAAAGCTATGCCTCCATGAACCACAAATATTAGAAGTGGTTGTTGTTGACGTGGTCTTTAGTCGCAATGCTGGTGTAATGCAGCTTTCCGAGATAGTCTGTTCTGCTAAACTGACGATTCCTTCAAACCGCAAAGTGCATCCTACCAACTGGTCCCTTATTGTACTCAAGCTGTACCACAAACTTCCTTTTTACTCAGTTCGATACAGTTCCTCATCGTTAGTTTCTCTCTCTACTTAGCTAGTCTTCAGCATTCATCTGCACTATCTGATTTAAAAATTTTCTATTCTCATATTGCTGTACTACTTACTGTCCCCATCTCACTTCTGTGTAAGCTACACTCCAGACAGATTCTTTCAGAAGCAACTTCCTAACCCTTGTATTTATATTACGCGATAACATAAAAAACGTTTCATGCTACTGCCATTCTGCGTTTTGTGTCCTCCCTACTTCGTCCTTCGACAGTTATTCTGCTTCAGATATAGCAAAACTCTTCTACTACCATTAGTCTTTCAAATCTTAGCCTACTGTCACGGGACAGATGATTTAATTTTACTACACTGAATTAATTTGTTTTACTTTTTTTGGTGTTTACCTTATAATTAGATTGATTGATTTATTTATTCTGATCCGGTTAGGGCTGTGAAGCCTTCCCTTACATTGAGCCAGGGATTCAGACATACAGTACTTTTTTACATCACAAGAAATAACAATCTTAATATGACAAATAATTTTAAAATGATTCGAGTATCTGTAGAGACAATATGAGTAAACAATACTGACTAGGAACAATAAAGTTAAAACTGGGAGTACTTCTACTACTACTACTACTACTACTGCCACTAATACTCATAATCATAAAGATAATATATATATATATATATATATATATATATATATATATATATATATATGGTGTTACAAAAAGGTACGGCCAAACTTTCGGGAAACATTCCTCACACACAAAGAAAGAAAATGTTAAGTGGACATGTGTCCGGAAACGCTTACTTTCCATGTTAGAGCTCATTTTACTACTTCTCTTCAAATCACATTAATCATGGAACGGAAACACACAGCAACAGAACGTACCAACGTGACTTCAAACACTTTGTTACAGGAAATGTTCAAAATGTCCTCCGTTAGCGAGGATACATGCATCCACCCTCCGTCGCGTGGAATATCTGATGCGCTCATGCGGCCCTGGAGAATGGCGTATTGTATCACAGCCGTCCACAATATGAGCACGAAGAGTCTCTACATTTGGTACCGGGGTTGCGTAGACAAGAGCTTTCAAATGCCCCCATAAATGAAATTCAAGAGGGTTGAGGTCAGGAGAGCGTGGAGGACATGGAATTGTTTCGCCCCTACGAATCCATCGGTCACCGAATCTGTTGTTGAGAAGCGTACGAACACTTCGACTGAAATGTGCAGGAGCTCCATCGTGCATGAACCACATGTTGTGTCGTACTTGTAAAGGCACATGTTCTAGCAGCACAGGTAGAGTATCCTGTTTTTATTTTTTGGTCATCAGTCTACTGACTGGTTTGATGCGGCCCGCCACGAATTCCTTTCCTGTGCTAACCTATTCATCTCAGAGTAGCACTTGCAACCTACGTCCTCAATTATTTGCTTGACGTATTCCAATCTCTGTCTTCCTCTACAGTTCTTGCCCTCTACAGCTCCCTCTAGTACCATGGAAGTCATTCCCTCATGTCTTAGCAGATGTCCTACCATCCTGTCCCTTCTCCTTATCAGTGTTTTCCACATATTGCTTTCCTCTCCGATTCTGCGTAGAACCTCCTCATTCCTTACCTTATCAGCCCACCTAATTTTCAACATTCGTCTATAGCACCACATCTCAAATGCTTCGATTCTCTTCTGTTCCGGTTTTCCCACAGTCCATGTTTCACTACCATACAGTGCTGTACTCCAGACGTACATCCTCAGAAATTTCTTCCTCAAATTAAGGCCGGTATTTGATATTAGTAGACTTCTCTTGGCCAGAAATGCCTTTTTTGCCATAACGAGTCTGCTTTTGATGTCCCCGTTGCTCCGTCCGTCATTGGTTATTTTACTGCCTAGGTAGCAGCACTCCTTAACTTCATTGACTTCGTGACCATCAATCCTGATGTTAAGTTTCTTGCTGTTCTCATTTCTACTACTTCTCATTACCTTCGTCTTTCTCCGATTTACTCTCAAACCATACTATGTACTCATTAGACTGTTCATTCAGTTCAGCAGATCATTTAATTCTTCTTCACTTTCACTCAAGATAGCAATGTCATCAGCGAATCGTATCATTGATATCCTTTCACCTTGTATTGTAATTCCACTCCTGAACCTTTCTTTTATTTCCACCATTGCTTCCTCGATCTACAGATTGAAGAGTAGGGGCGAAAGGCTACAGCCTTGTCTTACACCCTTCTTAATACGAGCACTTCGTTCTTGATCGTCCACTCTTATTATTCCCTCTTGGTTGTTGTACATATTGTATATGACCCGCCTCTCCCTATAGCTTACCCCAACTTTTTTCAGAATCTCGAACAGCTTGCACCATTTTATATTGTCGAACGCTTTTTCCAGGTCGACAAATCCTATAAAAGTGTCTTGATTTTTCTTTAGCCTTGCTTCCATTATTAGCCGTAACGTCGGAATTGCCTCTCTCGTCCCTTTACTTTTCCTAAAGCCAAACTGATCGGCACCTAGCGCATTCTCAATTTTCTTTTCCATTCTTCTGTATATTATTCTTGTAAGCAGCTTCGATGCATGAGCTGTTAAGATGATTGTAGGAGAATTCTCGCACTTGTCAGCTCTTGCCGTCTTCGGAATTGTGTGAATGATGCTTTTCCGAAAGTCAGATGGTATGTCGCCAGACTCATATATTCTACACACCAACGTGAATAGTCGTTTTGTTGCCACTTCCCCCAATGATTTTAGAAATTCTGATGGAATGTTATCTATCCCTTCTGCCTTATTTGACCGTAAGTCCTCCAAAGGTCTTTTAAATTCCGATTCTAATACTGGATCCCCTATCTCTTCTAAATCGACTCCTGTTTCTTCTTCTATCACATCAGACAAATCTTCACTCTCATAGAGGCTTTCAATGTATGCTTTCCACCTATCTGCTCTCTCCTCTGCATTTAACAGTGGAATTCCCGTTGCACTCTTAATATTACCACCGTTGCTTTTAATGTCACCAAAGGTTGTTTTGACCTTCCTGTATGCTGAGTCTGTCGTTCCGACAGTCATATCTTTTTCGATGTCTTCACATTTTTCCTGCAGCCATTTCGTCTTAGCTTCCCTGCACTTCCTATTTATTTCATTCCTCAGAGACTTGTATTTCTGTATTCCTGATTTTCCCAGAACATGTTTGTACTTCCTCCTTTCATCAATCAACTGAAGTATTTCTTCTGTTACCCAAGGTTTCTTCGCAGCTACCTTCTTTGTACCTATGTTTTCCTTCCCAACTTCTGTGATGGCCCTTTTTAGAGATGTTCATTCCTCTTCAACTGTACTGCCTACTGCGCTATTCCTTATTGCTGTGTCTATAGCGTTAGAGAACTTCAAACGTATCTCGTCATTCCTTAGTACTTCCGTATCCCACTTCTTTGCGTATTGATTCTTCCTGACTAATGTCTTGAACTTCAGCCTACTGTTCATCACTACTATATTGTGATCTGAGTCTATATCTGCTCCTGGGTACGCCTTACAATCCAGTATCTGATTTCGGAATCTCTGTCTGACCATGACGTAATCTATCTGAAATCTTCCCGTATCTCCCGGCCTTTTCCAAGTATACCTCCTCCTCTTGTGATTCTTGAACAGGGTATTCGCTATTACTAGCTGAAACTTGTTACAGAACTCAATTAGTCTTTCTCCTCTTTCATTCCTCGTCCCAAGCCCATATTCTCCTGTAACCTTTTCTTCTACTCCGTCCCCTACAACTGCATTCCAGTCGCCCATGACTATCAGATTTTCGTCCCCCTTTACATACTGCATTACCCTTTCAATATCCTCATACACTTTCTCTATCTGTTCATCTTCAGCTTGCGACGTCGGCATGTATACCTGAACTATCGTTGTCGGTGTTGGTCTGCTGTCGATTCTGATTAGAACAACCCGGTCACTGAACTGTTCACAGTAACACACCCTCTGCCCTACCTTCCTATTCATAACGAATCCTACACCTGTTATGCCATTTTCTGCTGCTGTTGATATTACCCGATACTCATCTGACCAGAAATCCTTGTCTTCCACTTCACTTCACTGACCCCTACTATATCTAGATTGAGCCTTTGCATTTCCCTTTTCAGATTTTCTAGTTTCCCTACCACGTTAAAGGTTCTGACATTCCACAACCCGACTCGTAGAACGTTATCCTTTCGTTGATTATTCAATCATTTTCACATGGCAACCTCCCACTTGGCAGTCCCCTCCCGGAGATCCGAATGGGGGACTATCCCGTATGAAATCATAACGTGCTCCATTGAGCGTAGGTGGAAGAACATACTGACGAAACTAAAATGAGCTCTAACATGGAAATTAAGCGTTTCCGGAGACATGTCCACATAACATCTTTTCTTTATTTGAGTTTGAGGAATGTTTCCTGAAAGTTTGGCCGTACCTTTTTGTAACACCCTGTATATAAATACTTATACTATACCAATATTGACCTACTCATTTGGAGTAGTGAAATGGAGTAACACAGACCAAGAAGCACTCAACACACTTACACGAGCACAATGCCACAAATATAGAATACATCACATACATTCAGCAACAGAAAGATTCACATTAAGCAAAAAGGAAGGAGGAAGGGGATTTATCGACATAAAAACCTACATTATGGACAGGTAGACAATTTAAGAAAATTCTTTATAGAACGAGCAGAAACTAGCAGAATACACAAAGCAATCACTCATATAAATACATCGGCTACACCACTGCAATTTCATAACCACTTCTACTACCCTTTAGATCACATAACATCAACAGATACGAAGAAAGTAAATTGGAAAAAGAAAACACTACATGGCAAGCACCCGTATCATCTAACACAGCCACACATCGATCAAGACGCACCCAACACATGGCTAAGAAAAGACAATATATACTGTGAGACGGAAGGATTCATGATTGCAATACAGGATCAAACAATAAACACCAGATGTTACAGCAAGCATAGTATTAAAGATCCGAATACCACAACAGATAAATGCAGACTTTGCAAACAACAAATAGAAACAGTAGATCACATCACAAGCGGATGTACAATACTAGCAAATACAGAATACCCCAGAAGACATGACAATGTAGCAAAAATAATACATCAACAACTTGCCATACAACATAAACTAATAAAACAACACGTTCCCACATACAAGTATGCACCACGAAATGTATTAGAGAATGATGAATACAAATTATACTGGAACAGAACCATTATAACAGATAAAACAACATCACATAAAAAACCTGACATCATACTCACCAATAAAAAGAAGAAATTAACACAACTAATCGAAATATCCATACCCAATACAACAAATATACAGAAGAAAACAGGAGAAAAAATTGAAAAATACATCCAACTGGCTGAAGGAGTCAAGGACATGTGGCATCAGAATAAAGTTGACATTATACCAATTATACTATCAACTACAGGAGTCATACCACACAATATCCACCAGTACATCAACGCAATACACCTATATCCAAACGTACATATACAACTACAGAAATCTGTAATTATTACCCAAATTACCCGAAAGTTCCTAAATACAATGTAACATATACCGTACAGTTAAAAGGAAGTCACGCTTGATCAAGGTCCGCGTCACTTTCCATTTTTAACCAGACATAACGTCTGAGAAGGGAAAGATAATAATAAGCAGAGATGACGTAACTCTTACAAGCCTTTTCTCATCTGTCCCTCTCTTTTTGCCCAATAAGTTCATTCCTGGAAATGCAACGAGAACTCTAATCATACTTTGTGAGGGACAGCACGTTTTCTTGATGGTACTGTTAGCCTTCTTTTGTGTGATCTATGGCAGAGCCAGGATAATTGCGGGAGTTAGTGAAGGTACAGACGGATTGACGCTCAGGTGGCTTTCCTGCGAATTCTTTAGGGCCCACCGACAGTAGCAGCCGGCCCGTCGCTCTGCATATGCAACCAGCCTATTGTACGATCTGTGAAGCGACTGGGAAGGCGGCGGCCCGGTGCTAGCGTAATCGATTTACGGCAGTCTGGCCTCTCGGTATAACTTGACGACGCCACCAGCGACCTATGTACTGCGGTCTTCCCAGAAGCATTCTCGATTTAGCCCATGGAGAACTGATCCTAAGGGAGGACAAGGCCATATGTATCAGATTCCCTGAGCGTGTGATACAAGAACAGAGTAACTGCCTTAGGCTGAATTATGAAGATTATAACGATAGAAAAGTACGTGTGTTTGACTTACCGGCATTGGTCATTCAGGAGGACGAAACAGAGGCCATAATACAAAAAATAAAAGAGACAAGTGACGTAAAGGTAGGGGCGGTGAGCCGGCCGGGGTAGCAGAGCGGTTCTAGGCGCTACAGTCTAGAACGGCGCGACCATTACGGTCGCAGGCTCGAATCCTGCCTCGGGCATGGATGTGTGTGATGTCCTTAGTTAGGTTTAAGTAGTTCTAAGTTCTATGGGACTGATGACCTCAGAAGCTAAATCCCATAGTGCTCATAGCCATTTGAACCATTTTTAGGGGTAGTGAAGAACATCGAACCAGATCAGCGCAGGGAGCTGGGGGTAACAGCCTGAAAGATTAGAGGAGCCCCTTCAAAATTTTGATGTAGTGTCAATTTCCACCTCCATTGACATAAGATACAGCTTTTGGCAAATTGAGCTGCACCCCAACTGCAGACAATACATTGCATTCCCAGCTTTCAGTCAGCGCTACCAATTTTGCCGATGCCCGTTCGGACTTAACATTTCGTCTGCAGCATTTATAACAAGCTAGAAAGGATTCTGACTGAGAATGTAAAAAGAGTATCACCAGTTATGTTGATGAGTTATTAAGTGCAAAAGATCTTGAAGGGAACATAGTAAGGTCCCCAGAGATCTTCTGGACATCTTCCGAGAGTATGGTGTGACTGTAGACAATGAAAAATCAACTATGGGATGTCGTCAGTTAAATTACTGGGACACTATAATAGGGTGTCGGGATAACGCCAAATCGCATTAAAAGAAGCCACTGCAAAATTTGCTAGTCCAGCGAACAAGAAATAAGTGAGAGCACTCCTAGGGGTCGTAAACTTTTACATTTAGTTCACCCATGTGAAGACACACAGTCGTCCCCGGATCAACCTACAGGAAAAAAGATCGTCTGATACTGGGACGAAACAGAGGAGAGGAAGTTCCAGTTACGGAAGGCTGAATTACGGCATGAGCCGGTCCTTTCACAGCCAAACTTAGCCGAATACTTCTGCATAGTCACTGACAGCTCGTACTCGAGATTAGGAGTGATGGTATTCCAAGACTACATTGAAACAGGGAAACGAGTCTGGGAAACAAAAGCTTTTGGGAGCAGATTTCTCTCCAAAACAGACAAGAAGAATTGTGTAACAGAGCTGGAGGCTTTGGCAGTAGTGCGAGGGTTCGAGAAATTGAAGTACTTCTGGTATGGTAGGATATTGAGGGTCTATACAGACCATAAATCATTAGAACTTTTACTTACTGCAAGAGTCAGCCACGGAAGACTTACAAGATGGGTGACATATCTACAGAAACACAATTCCACCGTAGAATATATACAAGGAAGTCGGAATGTCATCGCTGACTCTTTTTCCCGCTCACCTACAAGGTTTGAGAGTAGTAGCAAAGAAGATCTTGAGGTCAGCCAGCCAGCCACCATAGCTTATACTACGTGTGCAAGATGGCATTTGAAAATTTCGTAACCTGCAGCAGCCATTAGGAAGTTCTACCTTCTGATAAAAGGTATAGTTTTCACCGCAGCAACTTAGGGGGCGCAGAATGATGCCTATATCTTCCTGATCCCTTAATTAACGAGGTGGTGTGGCATATTCACCTGAGTTACGGCCACTTCGGTCCACATAAATGTTACTTGAAGATCTAGACAATGTCTCATTTCGGGAATATGGACAGAAGAATTCGGGATGTGCTGCCAGAAGGCGAAATAAACCACAGCCACCATCAGGCACCTCTGTTACCGACAGTGTTATCAAAGTTAAAGCGATTAGTGACGATCGACCTGATGGGCGCCTCTCGTAGTGGTTATAATTGAGTGTTAGTATTCATAGATTTAACTCCAAAATTCGTCACATCGACGCCACTCAAGAGGGCGATGGGATTAACGGTCTCATGTGATCTATACCGAGGCTTTCTACTGCAGGTAGGACATGTGAAAAGATTATTCCAGACATTTGAATTCAGTATAGGTCGAGCCAGTGGAAGGAGACGTTGAGGCGGCACAAGATCGAACCGATCTTCACCTCCTCACACCATCCAAGCTCCAATACGGCTGAACGCATGATTAAGGAACTTGGAAACTTAAAGTCGATTGTACTGCCGTAATTAGTGTACTTCATGGGATGTCTTTTTTGGATGAATTTCAAGATGTCATCCATGAGGCATGCTTTGGATTGTGAAGTTTTCAACTGTTACAGTACTGAAGAATTGGGCTCCTTAGGGCCTTAGCAGAAAGCTCGTGGATTTTCCACCGAGAACCCCACCGGTTAGTCGCAGATCTGGCCGCGACCAGAGACAGGAAGACCCATGCCGATAAAAGAGCACGAGGTCATAGTTTTCATATTCCGCGGAAGGTGTTCGGCTTTTGAACTAACAAAGGCAGAAATGTCAAAAGTTTTCTCTTTCTGCAATGGGCCGTACAAGATAAGATGTATTGCAGACCACGATGCCTTCCAACTTGAAACGCTGAAGGGTAAGAAATCTGTCGGACTTCACGACATCTCCCAAATACAACCCATCGTGAAGTCTCAGCTGGAATGAACAGTTTCTTCAGTAAGTACTCCCGTTTTGTGCATAGAAGATGGTTTTGTAGTAGATTATTTTTTATTGTTTGTACTGGGGTTACACATGACAGGAATGCGACATTCTAAGTCATGCTATGTGATCCTACTGCTTTTCTGTGTTAATTGTAGGTGTCACTGGTTAAAATTTTCTTACTTGCTCCATCTGACATTCTGTTGTGTGTGTATGTGTGTGTGTGTGGGGGGGGGGGGGGGGAGACATCACCCCTTCCTAAGAATTAGGCATCTGTACGAGATCTGAGAATGTCATGACAACTGGCCACTGCTGATACCGGAGCCATGTTGACGAGGAGCTCACTTTGTGGGTTTATCGACTGTCTCGGGCACGCTATTTCAGTGTAGCGCTGGCTTCGTTGTTACTTTTTTCGATAGCGTTTATGAGCACGCCTGCACCGCGTCGCACTTCTCTTCGTTTATGTTCTCCGGCGCTTCAGTCTGGAACCGCCCTGCTTCTACGGTCGCAGGTTCGAATCCTGCCTTCGGCATGAATATGTGTGATGTTCTTAGGTTAGTTAGGTTTAAGTTGTTCTAAGTCTAGGGGACTGATGACGTCAAAGTCCCATAGTGCTTAGAGCCATTTGAACCATTTTTATTCTTTTTGCGAGGTGTAATATGCCAGACCACTCATGTCACCGGTGCTAGTATGTCTTGGAATGTTTAGTGAAACTCATAGAACTGAATGCCAATACTTCAAATGTGCTGCGCGTTCGACGCGCTGTAAGAGCAGCCTATGGATTTTTGCCTGTCATTCCTCACCAGGTTCAGCAGCATGAGTTCTAATGCAGAAGGCTTGAAGAGCAATATCCGTATGTCAGAACAACTAACATAAGATAAAGTAGGAAGTTGACTGAGTTTCTTTCGGCTGAAGTGGTGTGGAAATTGGAAACTTGTGGTTAGTTCCTATGGGACCAAACTGGTGAGGTCATCTGTCCCTAGTCTTACACACTAGTTAATCTACCTTAAACTGACTTACACCAAGGACAGCACACACACTCATGCCCGAGGAAGGACTCGAACTTCCAACGGCGGGAGCCGCGCCAACCGTGGCAAGACGGCCTGGGCCACGCAGCTACACAATGCGGCTGAAGTGGTGTCTTTGAGTTACACCGAAACCAGTCAGCAGCAGCCCAGGTGACTCTACCATGGTGGAGACGCCAGCAGCAGTAGCAATAATCCCATCGAGTCGTCTCATCATGACAGGAATTGCGTAACTGGTAACGCGGGTCCAGAGAGTAAGACACACGTAAGCTGACAGTTTCCATTCATACCTCCTGCTACCTGCTAACTCAGAGCTTTTATGCAATTAAAATTAATCATTCGTTCGTTATAAGCGTGCATGTGCGTGATGCCTTTTAAAGTTCATAGGAAACTGTCTGGAGGTGTACTGAGACCAGAATGACGAGAGATGAGCGGCTGCACCTTTAGACAATTTTTTTTTTTTTTTTTTTTATAGATTCATTAATGTAGTATTTGCATGCCAAGATCGCGGACGTAGCATGGGTATGACAGGGCATCATTTTATTAGAAACATAATTTTCTTACGCGTGCTTACTCTTTATAGTAGTAACGTTAGTACTGTGGCTGTAGGCGTGTCCGGAAATTCCGTTCACAGTACAGGTAGTTAATACAGGGCATCATTTTATTAGAAAAATAATTTTCTTAAGCATGCTTACTCTTTATAGTAGTAACGTTAGTACTTTGGCTATAGGCGTGTCCGGAAATCCACTTTCGCAGTACAGGTAGTTAACGCTGGTAAAACTACGATCGATCGTCACTTAAAAAGTACAGTGACTTACCGTCATTGTAATTATTATGTACCTTAATTTTATTTGAAAAGGAGTTTACATCTTACAGATTATTAAGACATTATTAAGAATAATTATGTTATATTGAAAGGGTACAGTACCACCCAACATTGAAAATAGGTACAACATACTTCATTATTTTTGTCAGAAGAACACATTTTCTTTTGTAAAATAACTCAATTTCAATTAATACAGCGAAGCCGGATACCAGTGTGGGAAAGAATGACAATTTATTTATTTAATTGATCACATGTGCACTCCCACAAAGTAAATCCCTACATCCAGTTTGGTGAGATCTGTGAAATGAATGAATGTATGGTCGTCTGCTAACCGCAGATAGTGAATGTGAATATATGATCATCTTTGAGTCGATCCTTTGGCCACCTTTGGTGGGACCAAAGAGATGTAATTTACCAGAGCTTTGAGCGCCTGAAATGTGGCTGACCAATACGGTAAGAAGGTGCTTCCCCCACCTCGACACAGGTGCGAGAGGACCTGAAGAACGGCCATGTTTCGGCACTCTGCCGCTGGATCTTGTGCTGTTAAGACCTGTTTTAGTTGTGCTCCGTAATGACGAAAGAGTGGAGTCATGGTATGCATGTGGAATATTTAAGAGTAGTTTGAAATATTAATTTCTCTATTTCAGGAACTTTTGTGGGGAGAATTAAATGTCAGGCAGGTAATATTAAAGGGATTGCAGTAATCTTCTGAAGTGACTAACGGTCACAATGAAACCACGTGTAGCATTAAGTTGAAATACTTCCGTGTGCTTAAGTTAAGCTGAATTACTAGCGTGTGTACAATAAGTTGAAATATTTAAGAAATAGCGTGTGTACCATAAGTTGAAATATTTAAGAAATGGCGTGTGCAGGACTTGAAATTAGAGACGAGTACTTCCACGTGGTGAGTACTGTGTGAGTCTCAAACTGTGTATGAGACAAAAGATAAAGAGAAGTACTCGTCCATGGTATCAGTTGAGGGCTCGCGTGTGTGCTTAATATTAAATTGTGTGATATGATTCCGTGTGACGCTAGATTTAAACTCTGAGAGAGAATCAAGGTGAGTCGGCCGTCTATCCAGCAACGCCACTTGGCTTGCATTGCACAGAAAGACGTGCATATATCTCCAGAGTTCACAGTAGGAAAGTAGAATTACAAAGTGGGGCAGTGTCGTGTGAAACTGGGATAAATATTAATTGAAGTGGGAAAGCTGAAAGTGATAGTGTTGTGACTATTTAGTGTTTTATATTTCTTATTGCACTGTGATGTGTGTCATGTAATTTGGGTATGTGTGGTTTGCATGGGAGAGTAGCAAGGTAGTTTCAAAAGATTAGTGGGTTATGCTTGTTCCTTCTGTATCGCTCGATCTGGAGGAAAGTTTAGTGATGATGATTGTGAGAGTCGAAGTGTGAGGTATAATAAAAGATCCACCATCCTATCCAGAAGGTGCACTGTAGCGTTAAAAGTAATTACGAGACCATAATATAGAGATTCACCATTGTAAAGCCATGCCCACAGGGCGGAATTTCTTATGTGTTATTGTTGTAGGTTGTAGAATTTGTGTGTTTAGGTTAGAGAATTTATCGGAATAAATAAGATAGTGAAAAGAAAAAGATTGGTGGACTTTTACTTCGAATTGTATGTTGTCATAATGTCCCGAATTTATAATGTGTGCGGTGGTCACGTGTTGACAAAAGCCGTTAAATAAAAGACAAAAAAGAAAATGTGGTATTGCCAGTGCGTAGTGTACAGTCAGAGTTCTGTAAATTATTGATAGTCAGATGCGTGTTTACGTTGCGTAATAATCATATAGGAGGATAACTTGTAACTTAAATTGTGAGTACGAGAGTTCATGTTACTCGATAAATTAAGAATGAATCCACTCGCTTGGCAGACCACTCATCTTGCAGGCCTGACTGCTTGATGCCACAGTATGAGCAAGGCATGTGGGTGCCTCTCAATATTACATTGAGTCCGCCGCTTGTGGTCTCGCTGTAGCGTTCTCATTTCCCGAGCACGGGGTCCTGGGTTCGATTCCCGGCGGGGTCAGGGATTTTCACCTACCCCGAGATGACTGAGTGTTGTTGTGTCATCATCATCATTCATCTCCATTACGGTCAGAGGAAGGCAACGGCAAGACACCTCCATTAGGACCTTGCCTAGTACGGAGTTGCGGTCTCCCGCATAGTCCCTCTATGTCAAGAAGCATGGGACTTCATTTCTATTTCCATATACTGAAGAGCCAAAGAAGCTGGTACACTTGCATAATATCGTGTAGGGCCCCCGCGAGCACGACATGGTACGGACTCGACTAATGTCTGAAGTACTGCTGGAGGGAATTGATAATATGAATCCTGCAGGGCTGTCAATAAATCTGTAAGAGTACTAGGGGGTGGAGATATCTTCTAAACAGCACTTTGCAAGGCATCCCAGATATACCTAAAAATGTTCCTGTCTGGGGAGTTTGGTGACCAGCGGAAGTGTTTAAACTCAGAAGAGTGTTCCTGGAGACACTCTGGAGCATTTCTGGACGTGTGTGGTATTGCATTGTGAGGCTGGAATAGCCATTCGGAATGCACAATGGCATGAATGGATGCAGATGGTCAGACAGAATGCTGACGTACGTGTCCTCTGTCAGAGTCATACCTAGACGTATCAGGCGTCCCATATCACTCCAACTGCACACGCACCACACCATTACAGAGCCTTCACCAATTTGAACAGTCCTTTGCTGACATGTAGGGTCTATGGATTCATGAGGTTGTCTCCATACCCGTAAATGTCCAGCCGCTCGATACAATTTGAAACGAGACTCGCCCGACCAGGCAACATGTTTCCAATTATCAACAGTGCATTGTCGGTATTGAAGGGTCCATGCGAGGCTAAGGCATTGTGCCGTGCAGTCATCATGAGTACACGAGTAGGCCTTCGGCTCCAAAAGCACATATCGATGGTGTTTCGTTGGATGGTTTACACGCTAACACTTGTTGATGGCTCAGCATTGAATTCTGCAGCAATTTGCGTAAGGGTTGCAATTCTGTCACGTTGAACTATTCTCTTCAGTCGTCAATAGTCGCATTCTTGCAGGATCTTTCTCCGGCCGCAGCGATATCGAAGGTTTGATGTTTTACCGGATTCCTGATATTAACGGTATGCTCGTGACATGGGCGTACGGGAAAATGCCCACTTCGTCGCTACTTACGAGACGCTGCGTTTCATCGGCCGTTCGCCAACTGTAACATCACGTTCAAACTCACTTAAATCTTGATAACCCGTCATCGTAGCGGCAGTTTTAAGGTGTCAGGTAAATCCAACACCTTCCATGAAAACCCTGACATGATAAGCAAATCCAGTAGTATGTCACATAGCTCCGGATAAATCGTGACATTAAATTAACCAAAGTAATACGAGTAACGAGTGAGCAAATGGAATACCACAGACTAACACAAGAATGCCTAAATGCATGTCATACCTTCCCACCGTGAGACAGACGCAGTTCCGAGGGGAGAAACGAGAACAGAAGACGAGAGCAGAACCGTGTTAAGCGAGAAGGCCCTACGATAAGGGACGGACACCCACGTCGCCAGCTAACCGCTACGACGACACCACCCGCAAGTTTTTAGCATGAGACTTTTTCGCGTTTGTGTTACATCAGGACCACCCCCCAACCCATGTTAAAAGCTAGAGCCCTCCAGAAGAACAGTATAGATCTTACGATAACGCTAAAATGACCACACCAGCTGCAAGTTTTAGCGTGAGACTTTTTCACGTCTCTGTTACGTTGCAAACATTAAAAAGTATAACGTTTCTCATTGGAAAGGCAGAATTTTTGTAGGCGGAGCTTAAGGTTAACATTGAGACCCTGATTGGTCAGATGAAAACACAGCCAGATAGTTTTTTTTTAAACCAACTTCGGTAAATTGTAGTAAGGAGAAGTTACGAGAGATTTGCTTCGGAGACGGCGAGGTGAGCCCCCTGACGAACACCGACAAGGTAATGAACGCACTCGATGCCGCGTAACAGTGCATAAAGGCTTCACTCAGAACTGCAGAAGTCTCATCTGTTACACCCCCGTTTTGCGTAATACTAGTGTCGATCGTCAATTAAAGCTCATGGTGTTCACATTTGCCACTTGAAGTAAAAATCTGAAACGCGATGATTTTTCTGTTATATAGTTACTGAGAAGCCACATCAGCCACTGTAATTTACGACAAGTTAGATAAGTAATTAAAGATAATTGAGGGTCACTGTATACCATTTTGATAGTTTTCTCTCTTGTGAAACTTAATTTAAACCTAGATTATAGATGTGATATGGCATAGGTCATCCTTCGATCCATTGTAGAACTTGGAAACCATTCAGGGAATATTCGTTCACATTTTTGTTGAACGCAGTTGGTTTTTATATCCTGTATTAAAACATTTCCTTTTATCAATAGTGCAATTTATAAACCATGTTTTGTGAGTAGAATAAAATTTCGAATGGTAAACTTAACTGCTTTTTCGACGTTATTTTACCAGCTAACTAAAAATAGGAAAGCCTTGAACCTCTTCCACTAAATTTAGTTAGTATTAAGATTCTTTTACAGGGAGTGCAGTGGAACTGACGCTGAAATCATTAAGTATTTGGTTATATCATCGCTAGGCTCACTGAACTCTTCTGAATTCTACATGTCATGTGTGGTCTGACGTCTCCTTGCCAGCAACAGGTCCCAGGTTCAAACTAGTCAATTCCCTAAAAAAACACGCTCAGAGCGTCGTTGCGCGAAAGTGGTAGGGAGACACGATATAGAACAGACACCACGCAGAATGTTTAGACAGTAACCAATTTGACTGCGTCAGACACGTGTTGTTTTACATAGGAGTTCCCGACCGCGGTGCCTTATTCTGCCTGTATACATATTGTGCATTTGAATACGCATGCCTGTATCACTTTATCTGGCGCTGCAGTATATATGTACGTATTTTTGTTAAAAGCTTTAGTGAAATAAATACTCAAGGGAATGTACTAGTACTGTGGAGAGGATGAATAAGTAGAACATTTACAGGACTGCATAGGCGATGCTCTGTGGAGCCAACTGCCAAGTGGAGGAACCGCAAGAGTTGGAGCGGTTCGGGGCCCGCCAGGGGAGCAGCCGAGCGGCGGCAGCACGGGTCTCTTCAAGAGACAGACGGTGCTTAGAAAGGAGGGTTGAGTGCGTGATCAAGAATTTGGAAGTAATGTCTCCACGTTGCAATAACATGACAATTGTTTTAATGATAGTGGCAATTATAAAAATAATTTATAGATGTACAAAGTAGATATTTTCTGATAAAGCGAGTTCTGGGCAAAGGAAACTTATGGAGACTGCACCAACTAAAATTACAGGAAAGGGAGGAATATCTGGTTGGAAAGATAGATGTACAAATATAACGAGTGCATACAAGGACAATGGTAATCATTATCGTTATTCCTGTAGATGTCGGAGCTACTGATGATCTTATACAACTCTTTCTTATAATGCGGTAGGTTTTTACAGAGTCGGGCACCTGCTACTGACGTCGTCGAGAAAGTGGCTGAATGATGTAATGGGATAGAAAGGTTTTTTTTTCTGATGGGAGTCGATGTTTCTGCTATGTTGTTCAGAGTAGAGCGTTAAGTTCGAGGGGAAATATGAGGGACAGTTTACGTTCATAAGACAGTAGAGAAGACTGAGGGTGTGGAAAGCCCTGCACTTGTCCCCTCACCGCCAAGATACTTGCGCTTTGGTGGTGAAACATAACCATTGAGTCGAACGTCATAAATATCACCAACACAGGCATTCATCTAAGTTCCAGGCGCCGGAAGCTTTGCTGAGAAAGACTTTTCAGGATAACATCGCTGTAATGAATAGTTGGAAGTATAAGTGTTTTTACAAGCTTCCTTTCAGGTCAAGAGGAAATGGCTTTTTACATTCTTGTAGGACATGGAAAGATGCTGGTGCCTTCTTCCACAACGCAGTTACGTGTTCGGTCCAATTTATATTTCATCTATTGTTACTCCAAGAGTCTTTAGTGTGGGGTAGAAGTTGATATTTTTTCCCATTTAGATTTAAAAATGTTGAGGATATCAGATATTTCGGGCCATCAGTGTAGAATAACAACCAATACCGCTTTTGTTTTGGATGGGTTACACTAACTTCATTCTGTGTACATTCTGATAGAGCACACAGGTTCATATTGAAATTCTAGGTAGTTGTCTTCAGGTTTATTGGCTTTGCACTTAGGTACACTGAAGGTTATCAGAGTACATATGGTATTTGCGGTAGAACAGAACTGATGAGAGACCGTAGACATACAATGAAAAGAGTTTAGGACCTACTATCCAACCCTGGGAGACGGCTGATGCTGCTTGCCTCCATTTAACGATGCAAGACGTGACGCATTGTTTGCGAGACATCAAGTATGAGCGAAAGCGCTGCACTGCACTTGGCGAGAAATTTAGGCTACTAAGTTTGACAAGTAAAATGTCGATGACAACCATGTCAGAGGCTTCAGAATGAAACATCCCCCAGGCTGTGGCTAAGCCATGTCTCCGCAATATCCTTTCTTCCAGAAGTGCTAGTTCTGCAAGGTTCACAGAAGAGATTCTGTGAAGTTTGGAAGGTAGGAGACGAGGTGTTGGCGGAATTAAAGCTGTGAGGACGGGTCGTGAGTCGTGCTTCGGTAGCTCAGTTGTTAGAGCACTTGCCCGCGAAAAGCAAAGGTCCCGAGTTCGAGTCTCGGTCCGGCACACAGTTTTGATCTGCCAGGAAGTTTCATGTCAAAGGCTTTGCTGAAGTCTAAGAAGCACATGACAGTGGCCTCTTGTGTATCCATTGCAATCTTCAGGCCATTCGTGATCTTTACTAAAGGAGATGTCGTTCTGCGATGTTTACAGAAACCTGACTGGTATTCGTATGGTAGGTGATTTGTTAGTAGATACCTTTTCAAAACACTTCTATCCCGTTCCTTTCATCTTCCAAGTTCTTTGGTTCTAGTAGTTACTGTAATAGAAAATTATCTCTATAAACAGATGCTGCTGCAACGATCACGATATTCACGCCGTTTCGTGGCATGTACCCTGAGGCGGCTGGGAAAGACGACAATGTGTGTCGGTTAAACACGAATAAGAATAAACAACACGAAGCCACCCTCACTCGCCGCAGCTGTGATAATGTATCCGATGGCTGCCTGAGCCCGGCTTCCAATCTTGAATATATTACCTGGACCCGTTCCGTCTTCCTGGATGGTTGTAGTAGCTTTGGTGTGGGGGAAGACGGAGAAGAGATACAGAGAGAGAGAGATAGGTAGCGAAGGTTGGGTGATATGGTGGGGGGCGGGGGGGGGGGGGGGCGGGAGTGAGACAGAATGAGCAGGCGGTGAAGGAACAGAAAAGGGACATAACAGGGACAGTGGAGAGGGGGCCAGATAACGGGACGTCCCCGTAACAGTTTCTAAAATAACACCGGCCCAGCGGGGCAAACAGGCGTACGGCCGCACCTTTTAACGTAGGCTGTTTGCCTTCCGCTTAACGGCCCCTCTGGAGCCGTGGTCCGTCGTTCCTGGAGATTCCAGTGGTCTTCATCATGACGTCACAGTGACTGGAAATTGCTTATCTCACGCTGCTAAAGTGTCTTCCTGCACCCATCAATAATACATTTATTTATTTGGATCACTTCGACTCTTTAGATTACAGGTGACTTGTTCAGTACGTCTTCTTTCTACCCAATACCTCTTCGTTCTCTCGCTCCTCCTGGCTTTTCTACTTTTACGACGTTAACTTTGATTCTGATATCCTATAGCTAGAACTATCCTGCACTACTGAATATGAATTTTTTCGCTTGTTCCTATTCTATCCTAGCGCCCATGACTCCTTTCATCCAACTGTTACCTGTTAAACATGTTGCGTTCCATATGTCCTTAGTTAGAGTGTTGTCGTCCATCCTTACGACATGCTTAGCAAATCTCAATCTTCTCTACCGCACCATGCTTGCATTTGGCTCAACACTCCTGCCTTGATCTAAGTGTCCAGACTTTAACTAGTTTCATCGTTGTTCATATATCTCTCAAGATCCTTATTCCTCCTTCTCGAGGAGGAGGCTCGCTTTCTTGCCCAAAATGGTCGTCTCCGTTGCGTAGAATACGTCGCTTCTTATTGTTGACATATAATGTCTCAATTTGGCATACTTGGACAGGTATTTCGTTCCATATATTGTGTTGGCAACAAACCGTAGTTTCTGCAGCATTTGGAGCTTGTCTATTATGCTCTTATGGGCATTTAATTTGGCTGTTGTAGTTTCCCCCAGGGAGCAGAAGCTGGTGGCATACTACATCACTTCACCTCAAACTTACCAGTAGTCTCCGCACTCAGAACTTTTGTGTAATTGTACGCAGTCCTGTGGCCTGATTTTGCTTCATCATTTTCCAGTACCATTTTTGATCTTCTCATTTCTCATGTTGCAGTGCCGTATCATCTGCAAAGGTTTTGTGGTCTACTGTGGTACCATATTCAATTTTCTTTGTACGCCTCCAATAGCTATGGGTTTGTTCACCATTCTCCACTTCTTTGCTCAGGAACAAGTTGAACTGAACTGGTGACATCTTATGACCTTGACAATCTCATCTCTTTATTTCAAGGCTTTTCGATACTAATCTTCAGTATCTGACCCTCGCAGTTGTGACTGCCGAGGAGTTCCTTACTACACTACTGACCCTTAAAATTGCTACACCAAGAAGAAATGCAGATGATAAACGGGTATTCATTGGAAAAATATATTATACTAGAACTGACATGTGATTACATTTTCACGCAAATTGGGTGCATAGATCCTGACAAATCAGTACCCAGAACAACCACCTCTGGCCGTAATAACGGCCTTGATACGCCTAGGCATTGAGTCAAACAGAGCTTGGATGGGGTGTACAGGTACAGCTGCCCATGCCGGTTTAACAGGATACCACAGTTCTTTAAGAGTAGTGACTGGCGTATTGTGACGAGCCAGTTGCTCGGCCACCATTAACCAGACGTTTTCAATTGGTGAGAGATCTGGATAATGTGCTGGCCAGGGCAGCAGTTGAACATTTTCTGTATCCATGCGGTCGTGCATTATACTGTTGAAATGTAGGGTTTCGCAGGGATCGAATGAAGGGTAGAGCCACGGGTTGTAACTATCTGAAATGTAACGTCCACTGTTCAAATTGCCGTCAATGCAAACAGGAGGTGACCGAGACGTGTAACCAGTGGCACCCTATACCATCACGCCGGGTGATACGCCAGTATGGCGATGACGAATACACGCTTCCAATGTGCGTTCACCGCGATGTCGTCAAACACGGATGCGACCATCATGATGCTGTAAACAGAACTTGGATTCATCCGAAAAATTGACGTTTTGCCATTCGTGCACCCAGGTTCGTCGTTGAGTACACCATCGCAGGCGCTCCTGTGTAGCGCCAAGTGTAACCGCAGCCATGGTCTCCGAGCTGATAGTCCATGCTGCTGCAAACGTCGTCGAACTGTTCGTGCAGATGGTTGATGTCCTGCAAACATCCCCATCTGTTGACTCAGGGATCAATACGTGGCTGCACGATCCGTTACAGCCGTGCAGATAAGATTTCTGTCATCTCAACTGCTAGTGATACGAAGCCAGCACGGCGTTTCGTATTACGCTCCTGAACCCACCGATTCCATACTCTGCTAACAGTCATTGGATCTGGACCAACGCGAGCAGCAATGTCACGAAACGATAAACCTCAATCACGATAGGCTACAATCCGACCTTTATCAAAGTCGGAAACGTGATGGTACGCATTTCTCCTCCTTACACGAGGCATCACAACAACGTTTCACCAGGCAACGCCGATCAACTGCTGTTTGTGTATGAGAAATCTGTTGGAAACTTTCGTCATGCCAGCACGTTGTAGGTGTCGCCACCGGCGCCAACCTTGTGTGAATGCTCTGAAAAGCTAATCATTTGCATAACTCAGCAACTTCTTCCTGTCCGTTAAATTTCGCTTCTGTAGCACGTCATATTCATGGTGTAGCAATTTTAATGGCCAGTAGTGTAATTCCTGCGCTACTGTGTCCAGTCCCTGAGAAGAAGGACATTCAACAAGACAGTTCTGTTTAGCCGGCCGAAGTGGCCGCGCGGTTCTGGCGCTGCAGTCTGGAACCGCGAGACCGCTACGGTCGCAGGTTCGAATCCTGCCTCGGACATGGATGTGTGTGATGTCCTTAGGTTAGTTAGGTTTAACTAGTTCTAAGTTCTAGGGGACTAATGACCTCAGCAGTTGAGTCCCATAGTGCTCAGAGCCATTTGAACCAGTTCTGTTTACCGATACGCAAGCTTCGGTAATGTCCGTAAAAGTGCTCACAGGGAGGTTACATTTCCTGTGATTGTTTTAATATCTTTTTGAGTCCCAAAATCGGTTTGGTACAGTATTTCGTAACTATTTTTCTCTCTGTAACTTACGGCACGCTGGCCACTAAGCCCATTCAGTGCGTGACCTTATGCAGGAACTTAACAACAGATTTCCTGGAAGATGGCAAGGACGCTTTGGCCTTGAGGAATTGCCCTCCAGGTAGCTATTAGATTCTGCAGATAACTGAAAGCTAAGCAGAAATAATGGGCTCCACTGACAAAACCGAAAGACATGTAAGTTCTAAATAAACGGTACCGTAATCTTCGCTTCAGAAATCGGGCATCGATAGATTCATTCATCGTCACAGAACATCAGCGTGCGATTATTATATGTTCAATAATGCCCACAGTCTGTCCAAAATAACACTAGCCACACCCATACGGTATTGTATGTATTCGTGACGTTCTGAGGCCTACGTCATCTTTCAGAGGCTTCAAGATTCTCGTAACACGTTTCTGTGCGGGAAGGTGGTTGCTGGTAACGTGCTGGTACCGTTCTGTTTGGTTGGGTTTTCTGTAAAAACTGTGACAACGCAGCCATTGACCTTTCGGCGGACAAGTACGGAAAGGAATTTCAATGCATCGTCTGTCATAAACTTGATATTGTGATAGATATTACTGATGTACTCCAAGAACTCGTCCAATTTTTCACGTCCACGAGGCCAGATAACGAATGTACTGTCGACTTAATAATAATAGCGATTATGCAGGAGGCGTGTAAAGGGCGATGTCATTAAAACACCTTATAAACAGGTTGGTTATAGCTACTCCATTTATAGTCATATAAGTCAAATTTTGATCGTTTCGTTTGAACCGCTGTATGGGTCTACTGCTTGTGAGGTGGGGAAAGTCGAGCCGAGTGCAATGTTCATAGCTTTCACACAGAGCAGACAAGAGAACGGTGTACTGATGAAGGACGAACGAGAGCAATGCTTGTTGCTTTGACATTGAATATCAAAAGAAATTAACTGGTAATGATATAAGACGAGCCAATACAAGGCTCGTTGATTTAATAAAATATCTGCAGAAACTAAAGCGTAATTACACAAGACAGATTGATGGAATTATCGATGCTTTGATAGAATAATACATAAGTTATCTTTGTAGTGGGCCATTGTGCAAAAGCACAACACCACGACAGTGAAGCGAACTGAATAAAAATACAATCGGTTACGTTTACTTTTAGAGGAAAGCCTATCCAGAACTAGATGTAGGACAAGTTGTAGGATCTTGAAACACAAATCGAATCTGAGAATAACAGCTATTTATTTGCTCTAATGGTTGACACGAATCACAATGAGCTTAACAGAAATCAAACTTCTATATTGTTAAATTTAGATTACGAAAGATCGCCAACACAGTGATAGGTACCAAAGTGTTGAAGGCTGTGCGGAGCTGGCGCACAAGAACTTCTTATCGGGGCAGCTCATGCAATCGAGCACAATGTTACGGCAAGAAGCCACAAATGTAATCACAATGAGCAACACAAATTGTGTAGTAGAGTAAGCAAGCAACAAGCCGTGTGGAAGATGGATTCCTACCACAGTTGTGTTACTTACATTCACTTAAACTACTTGCATATGCCTACCAGTAACAAACCAGTGGCTGGATATAATGCCTTTCCTCGATGGACCGGAGCACTGTGCCCAGTACCTAAGTTTATGGTCGTTAGCCGTATGCTCTCAAAAACTCTACGTGGTGGGTCATGCTGTTAGCAGGGTGACAGGCGAGAATCGTTGCTAGATGCATGAGAATGCAAAGAAAATCATGCCTAACTTCCCTCATTTCATGTGCAAGATGCATAATTTTTAACAGAAAGATTGCAGTGGGCCAGAAGAGTGTCTTCATGTTTGGTCAGCCTTACACACCGAGAACTCTATCCACAGAGACGCAATACTATTGGCTGAATCAAATTTTTAGAGTGGACACAACTGATCACCATTCGTGGTCGAGATGGTGCGCGACGTGGCAACTGTGTTTTCAGACCTTACAGGGAAGAGTGAATGTCACTCTCAGTTACTCTCAGGGACTGTAAAGCGACCGTGGTGCAATCTGCTCCTGTAAGGGTGCAAGCGCCAGCATGGCTTTGACTAGCCACATACGAGGTCATTGCTCAGTTTATGCGAACTGCCTCTTCTCCTCAAAGTGGACACCGCTCGAGATAACGAGATTCAGCAACAGTTATTCTACTGACGGCTATAGGGACACTTCCATCGGCAAATCAATAGCGAATTGGGTGCAAGGCTGCTTTCTCAGACACACTACTCCAACTCACAAAGTACGAAATACCTGCAGTAAACGAAATAACGTTACCTAGCGACATGTACAGTAACGTCACAGCTTCTTGCCTGAATATTTCTCATTTTTATTCTGTTAAGTAAACACTCTCCAGTCACATTAATGCGATCACCTATCAAAAGCCTCAATAGCCAACTTTTGATGATAATGATGATGATGATGTTTTGGATTGTGGGGCGCTGAACTCCACGGTTTTCAGCGCCCGTACAAATTACCAAACTTTTCTCAGTCCAACCTTGCCACATCCACGAATGATGATGAAATTATGAGGACAACACAAACAGTCATCTCGATGCAGGTGAAAATCCCTGACACAGCCGGGAATCGAACCCGGGACCCCGTGCTCGGGAAACGAGAACGCGACCGCGAGACCACGAGCTGCGGACCCAACTTTTGAAGCGTGGAACACTGCGAGACGGGCAGGAAGAGAGTAAGTGCTGTCCTGGAATTAACGACAGGGATGTCGAGCCATGCTGACTCCCGTGCTATAGGTATCTTCGATACGTTTTTTTAGTAGAGGATCCGTGGCACGAACAGCAGGATCGAGGTGGCCACACAGATAGTCGATAGCGTCAAGACCGGAGGGTTTGGGGGCCAGAGGAGTAAGGTAAACTCATCCTGGTGCACAGTAATTGTCTCGGAACTGTTTCTTTCACTTTCTTCACAGATATTAGCTGTAGTGTCGTTGAGCTCCAGCTGTGGATAAACAAACCAGCCAGTTAGTTAATTCTCCTTGTGAGGTCTCAGAGGGCATTTTAATATGAACATTGCTCCAGCCATTCGCGTGCATATCGCCATATTCCAAGACTAGGGATGAATACATGTTTTATTGCGTAACGAGAAACATAGGGAGAGTTTCTGCTGGAAAAAACAGCAAAGGTTTATTTTGGTTTTATAGGAATTTCAGCAGCCTTGGAGACGACAGCTCATCGCTGCTGAGGTAAATACTGCGAGCAGAGGCATAAACTTGTTGGTTCACCAGCTAGCGTCGACCGTAAACTCGAGCGACCTTGGGTAAACTTTTACTCAACTTCTCACAAAACTAACCACCCTCCATAGACTTGACTGCCATCCTAAATAGTACTGAACTTTAAACCGGAATTGGATGATTTTTCATAGTACTGGCCAACATGATGAAGTAGTTGTAAGAATAAATTTGTAAAGAAACTTCTAGTTAAAATTTACCGCTGTTGTGTTTAGGCTTATTTCACTTTCTGAGGACGAGATGCTTTCTTTTGGCAACTGTGTAATATTTTCACATTGTAAACTGTGTAAATGCGTGTATTTGTGTGATAATATTGCAACATTAGACCAAAAATATTTGCAGCTTACACAGTTGTTGATCTGTCCTCAAAACCTTATAAATGTTTTGGCTGAATGCTCGTTCTGGCTTTGTTACCACTTGGAGGTCACGTCTACTGAACAGATACATTCTGAATCAACCCAGGGTCGTTTGAATGAATTCAGACTAGTAGTAAGTGGATCTTACGGGCATAATAGAAGGAGGAGTTATTATGAGAAGTGGTATTGTAATGCGTACATCTCCTGTCGTACTTGTTGTAATATGTGCGGTTGAGCAGGCGTTTGTGCAAGCTGCATGCCACACTGGCGAACTCAACACATAAATGTCCAGATACGCGATTCTATACTAACTTAGAATCCAACACAATCATATAACTGTGAAGTTGATAATTATTCATGCTACTAAGTGCCATTGTATCTGTAGTATCATTATTCCAAAACAAAGTGTAATTCAATTCATATAGTTAAAAAGGACTCAGATAAATTTCCAGATTAAAAGGAAAGAATATGTTTATCATGTTTATTGTAACACCACATGTGCTAATTACATTGGAAACACCGTCACAGTGAGACTGAAACGTGTTGAGCTAGAATCCTCTGACGATATTTATTTTTAATGGAGCGTTCTAGGAATAAATGATAGAGTGGTAAAAAGATTCCTTAAAAATATTGTTCGCTTTCGATTAATATTGTTCAAATTAGAGTTGGACAGACTTATAATTACTTTCATAAAAAAACAGCAGTATTTTCAATCTTAAGATTTACCTTAGTCACCAGCCTGATAACATCCAGATTTATAAACACTGTATCTGTGCAGAATACATCTGAATGCTCTCTAGAAGATTGTCAATTGAGACGCAAAACGCTTTCCGAAGTCTAGGCAACTCACAAAAGGGACGTCGAGCAAATAGCATATACCTCTGATGCTAGTATGATACAGCATCAAGGAAAAAAAAGAAATCACTAGTTGCAAAGCAGACTCGTAATTTGTGAACTATTCGTTGCAAGGAAAACACAAAAGCTAAATGTGACACTGACTCCAAAACAGCTAAGGGAGCTCCAATCTTAAACAGGGCATCACCATCGCTTTGTGCTTGCCCCAAAATCGACTACCGACTTCTTGCTCTCACACACTTCTCGAAATTACCGTAGGAGGGCTGAAAATTGCAAGGTTTTCTGTAGTGGCAATTGAAAATCTCCTTCCCCCTGTACGCAGGGAAAACGAGCAGGATTTTCCCATCCAGTACGTGTATTCCCTGCCAAAAACTAAAACATCGCAGTGCACTGGTCCTAGCTTTATAAGTGGCGGAATGATGAATGGTGTGTAAACGCAGCTCAGTCCTCACGCTGTGGAAACGTCGCGGTGGCTCTGTCGTCTGTTTCCACTTTTAGGACAACCTGTGGGTGTTTGCTGAAATCTCTTGGGAACTCACGTGGCTCGTACTACGTTGAAAGGCGGTTTTGAAGTACTCTGGCTTACGAAATACCCAAAGCAGCTTACCCGTTCAAATGGTTCAAATGGCTCTGAGCACTATGGGACTCAACTGCTGTGGTCATAAGTCCCCTAGAACTTAGAACTACTTAAACCTAACTAACCTAAGGACATCACACACATCCATGCCCGAGGCAGGACTCGAACCTGCGACCGTAGCAGTCGCACGGTTCCGGACTGCGCGCCTAGAACCGCGAGACCACCGCGGCCGGCAGCTTACCCGTGTGACCACTACACATGGGAGTTACTGGTGCCCTGGATTTCCGGCACTGTTCACCCACCGAATAAAATTTTAAAGTGAGACATCTTGTCACATTCCGGCAATTGGGAGTAACCCTAGCTAAAATGGTAGAATTCAAAGCCTCTGCTCTTCCATTCAGAAAGTTTATGAGAGTGCAACATGGAAAGATTATATATATAGTCGCTTAGTGACATGTGACAAACCGTTATCTTAGTTACTTTCCTCCTTAGATCTTGCGAAGGATTATAAACTAGGACGGGTAAATACTGAACGGGAGAAGACCTAGCAGTACAAGTAACAATTCACGGCCTCATTAAGTTGCACGTCAATCTTTTATGTGTGGGCGCTGTTTTCCCATACAGGATAGCAATATGTACCCGTGGGATACACAAGAGCGAGTGCAACGGAGCATAGAATACTGGGTCCACTCTCCAACTTTTCCTGGTAATCTTTTGAAATAATTCACTTCTGAGCCAAGTGTTTTAGATAAATTGTTGCACTGTTGTCCTATCCAGAGTGCTTCCTAAATGTACTGCATCGTAGTTCTCTGCTAATCCATCGAAAGTAGCATGTTGCTTTCCTTTAGTTTCTTTACTACGTATTTCCGTAGACTGCGCCCGCATCTCGTGGTCGTGTGGTAGCGTTTTCGCTTCCCACGCCCGGGTTCCCGGGTTCGATTCCCGGCGGGGTCAGGGATTTTCTCTGCCTCGTGATGGCTGGGTGTTGTGTGCTGTCCTTAGGTTAGTTAGGTTTAAGTAGTTCTAAGTTCTAGGGGACTGATGACCATAGATGTTAAGTCCCATAGTGCTCAGAGCCATTTGAACCATTTGAACCGTAGACTGCAGTAAGTTCAATTCAGTAAGAGTTCAGCTGAAGTTTCCATTAATGGAAGTAATCACTGAATTCCGTCAGACCATTGTTAGCACATTCTCAGATTGCTTCTAATCTTGACTCCGGAAGACCGATGCTCAGTCATGTGTGTACCGGGTTTTTCTATTATGTGACGCGGCAAGGGTACAGAGTTTGCAAAATTGAACTGTCTTGGAAAATATTTACGATAAGATTGACGCAACATTCTTCCTTGTTAATGAATATCATAGAAGAGCTGGAAATGGTCGCTGTTGACGCCAGTGCAGCCCTAAGCTCGATTCATCAAACAGCGAGACACGCGTAAGCAGAAACAAAGTTTTCATTGTTCTGCTGTAGCTGCTCCGTAGAGTGAGAATGATCAAAGTAAACCAGACCCTTCAATTACTGCCACAGGTAAATATCACAAGAAGAGAGATCAGCGATCGAGGTGGCTACGAGATTTCACTGCCTCTCCTGATTGTCCTCTCCTTAACAAACATCTACATTTTTGTCTATGTCTATGTGATTACTCCACAATACGTTATTAAGTGCCTGGCAGAAGGTTCATCGAACCACCTTCAGGGTATTTCCCTGCTGCATGCCGTTCCACTCCCGAATAGGCACGGGAAAGATGAAAATTAAAATCTTACGTGCGAACACTGATTTCTCTTATTTCTTTGTGATGATCATTTTACGCTACCCCAACAAAATATTTTAGCATCTGGAGGATCTTCTTTGTTCTAATAATTGCCACCCCATCTCTGTTCGTGTATCATATCCATGGCACTCTCTCTCCTATTTCGCGATAGCAGTAAACGAGTTGGCCTTCTCTGATTTGCTTCAATGTCATCGTCAATACTATCTGGTGTTGAAACCCACCGCACCGCAGAAGAGGACTACAGCCGTAGCGCAGTAGTCTCCTCAGTAGAGACTGAGTGTTCTGCTAATAAATCGCAGCCTTCGGTTCGCTTTCCCCACAAAATTATCTATGTGATGGTTCGAATCTAAAAAAAGAATTATTCGTAATTGTAATCCCTAAGTATTTTGTTGAATTCAGATATTTATGTGATTTATCGAGTAACCGTAATTTAGCAGACTTCACACTTTTCATTATTTATGGTTAATAGCCACTCTTAGCACAGCACAGATATCTTGTTTATTTCATTTTGGAGTTATTTCTGATCATCTGATGACTTTACAAGACGTTATATGACAATCATCTGCAAACGATGTAAAAGTGTAGCTCAAATTGTCTCCTAAATCGTTTATATAGATCACGAGTAGCGGAGTGCCTACAGCACTTCCTTAGGGAACGTAAGAATGGTTCAAATGGCTCTGAGCCTATGGGACTTAACAACTGAGGTCATCAGTCCCCTAGAACTTAGAACTGCTTAAACCTAACTAACCTAAGGACATCACACACATCCATGCCCGAGGCAGGATTCGAACCTGCGACCGTAGGACGGTCGCGCTGTTCCAGACGGTAACGCCTAGAACCGCTCGGCCATCCCGGCTGGTTTGGGGAACGTAAGATATTGCTTGCTACCCTTCAATTACTACAAATCATATCTAACAGGAAATCACAAATTCAGTGGCACAACTCTGATAAACCCCCAGGAATGTAATTTGATCAGAAGTCGCTTGTGAGGAACCGTCTTAAAAGCCTTCTGAAATCTACAAATATGGAATCATATTGAGATCCGTCGTCGATAGTACTCGTTACTTCGCGAGAATAAAGAGCCAGTTCTGTTTCCTGAGTACATGTTGGATGTTTGTCAATAAGTTGTTTTCTCGGAGGTAATTCAGAATGATTAAACACAGTATATATTTCAAAATACTACTGTAAATCAACAGTAGTTATTCAGAAGATTATCCCTATTTCCTTCTCAAGAGCTCGTGTCTAGGTTACAATGCGGTGTGTGCTGTTGCCCCGTCTTGCAGTAAAGATCCATTCAGTTGTTCATTTCTGTGAGTTGATCTACATACAATTTAACCAGTTTCAGGACATGCTGGTTAGCATTATCAGTATCGTGAAAGAATCGTTTTACGATGTGGTCATCAGGTATTGCGCATCAAATAAAGAACTCGAGAAATGCAACAGCTCTTAGAATACTGATGGGTTATGTTCTAATGTGTGGTGATGCAACTTATGTAGTGTGACATACCCTGAAAGCTGAACCAGACCACATCCGAAGAAATGAAAATCTGATGATCCAAAAATCCAAATTCCGCTTCACTCAGTAAGCAAAGTCGGAACTAAAACGCGCATATGTTCGTCTGGACACTTTAACTCAAGCACAACAGTAAATTTGTAAGGATGTAGACTCAGATTCTTTTCGATAATATTCCAGCACGATGACCTCTCAATTCCCACTTGCACACATGTTCCAAGGTTTTCCTTCATCCGAACTCTTTTGGGGTAGTTCCGGTTTTTATTCGCTACACGGCCCCTTTTCTTGCCATTTTGGCTGTAAGTTTTTCATTAATAGTGCTACAGCATTGCTAAAGTTGTCAGTGGCTCTTCTATTTTTGTTTTTTTTTCTTTTTGCACGCTAACATATAAGTCTGAAATGAAAACATGTTATTTCAAATGTAAATTTAAAAATTTCTTCTGGACAACTTCTATGAACTAACAGTTGCTTTTTTACTTAAAAAGTAGTAATGTATGTTGGGAGGAAGGTGTTCAATTATTTACCTACAAATTGCTAGACTTTAGCCGGTGACTCAAAGCGTAAAATGATTCACACTGAATCACTGTGACTATGTTTCTGTACCTCTTTAGCAACATACCGCCAAAATGGTATATTCAGTATATGAAATTGATATACAATATTATAAGCTGCCGCTGACATTCAAGAGGAGTTAAAAAGAGCGTTCAAGTTAGAAAATCTGAAAGTTTTAAGTAAATATTGCCTACTGAAATCAGATTTTTTTTCCAGGGAAAATTTTATGAGCAAGTTATTTTCGAATTCCTTCTACAGCTGAACACCGTTCATATCTATATATTATTGATGTTATCATAAGGAAGGTTTCTGGTATTTTCAGAGGATGGCATTTCATTAGCTACAGATGACGCGTCAGAATTGTCCGGATACGTGAAACGATGTGGCTATGTCTGATATGGTACACATTGCACCATGAAGCAACACTGTGATATTTGTCAAAATTTGTGAAGCTGGTCATCACTTAATGGGTATTAGTTGGTTAACTTTTCTTTCCATTTGGAATTTACGTCCATCGTCAGCATTAGTAAATTGTGTAACACCGTAGGCATAAATAAATTCTTGTATTTGTTGCGGTATGGAAGCAAACTGCCCCCGAATTTCTTCTTCAGGAAATTTTTGTATATTGTGTGCCAGTTTATGAAGACTACTGACTGGAAACTGGTATAAAAGTTTATGTCTTTCAGTCTTGTCGCATTCATGCTCTATGGTTCAGAAACCAAGTGATTAGGTCGATCAGTCAAGGATCCGTACATTCCTTAAGTCGTTTGTGGTACGAAATGCATCTGATGTTGTATCAAACTGCTGCAAAATTCCATTTGATAACATGGTAATAAATGGTAGAATAACCATTCTCGTCACCTATTGGCGACCACTCAGCCTCCCTTCACAATAATCACGTCAATCTTGTTGTCCTCTCCGTCCGCTCCCTATACCATGATTCGTGGAGACAGAGACGTATGGCTCTCTAGAATTACTGATTGCTGTGTTTTCATCAGGTCGTCTGCGGGCACGCTGGCATCGATCTGACCACCACAAACACAAGCGAGCCTCGCCGCTGAGCACCGCAGAATTTCACTCAGTGTCCAACTGACTCTGGTACTTCGCAATGCATTTCTCCATTGTGTGTGGTATATTGTTAACTAAACTGCACATGGCAAGTACGAATAATAACACAACTTCCAGTAATCTGTTCCTTCAGGTTTGTGGAGGCTGTCTCCCTGTCAACTGTCCGGGACATCGAACAAACAGGACAATTCTAATATCTTTACTTATGAAGAAACAGTCACGATCGGAAAACATCATTTATTTTAAATTCTGGTGTCCTCTCATACTGTAGTTCTCGTAGAAGTTCCGTGCTAACTCTTAATGCTATGATGTTGCCCATATCCGTTGTTAAGTGGCAGTTTTCACCGAAACCCATCATGTAACCTGTTTAATAACCCAGTATGCAGAGCCGACAAATAAATAAAATAAAATCGCTAATGCTGCAAGAAAGCAGCAAGAAATAGTAACGAATGCCAATGACTGCAGATCCTGTTAGATCTATCTCTTTTCCTTTTGGTGCCCTGAGATTCTTGTAACGCATTGCAGCCTGGGGCTTTTATCTGGCTGGCAAAAGATGAGAGACTTGAGGGAAACAACACGGATCATAAAAATATTTCTTCTGAAAATAAAGTTTCGGCCAGGTTCAAGATAATAAGACCTCTCTGCTGGAAGAATGCAGCGAGAGGTAAAAGTGAGTGTAACCCAGCCCATTGCAAGGTCTCGTTCTGTGCAAATGGCAATAAATGTCTGTTATCAAGGATCTGAATAACAGGAGAAAGCACACCACTGCTAGCATAGGACCCAAGCGTGAGGCTTGAAGGAGACCAGCTGGAATTTTTCTTCAAAAGTTTTTGAGGAATTCATTCATTGGCCCAAAGCAGTTATTTTCTATGGGAGGGGAGTTACAATATGTGTGCAAGTGCAAACTGTGATTAGAACTCTGTCACATATTGGGGAAGACTTTCTGCCTTGTATCCTGCTCCAAGGAAGAAATGTACTTCATGTGTTGAGTACAGCAGAAACCGAAAGAGAAGCGTATTGGTTAGCATGTTTACTAATTTGTCATTCGTTGAAACTTGCAACCTCCACTGCAATTGGCCAGTGAGATTCCAGTGCTGGCGGACCCAGCTCAGTCTTGTAAAGCAGAGTAAGAAAGCACTCTCTCCTCTGGTGTTGTGGTAAACGCTTGCTTCAGGAGAACTGTAGCCAACTCTTGCTCAGAGATGCAGAGCGCAATTTCTAGAGCAGAATTAAGATGCTTAGAATTCTCAGCTAATACTGCAGTCATCCTTTTTAGTGCGTCACTAGAGTAGTAAGCGTGTGCCATATTTTCATTCACTAAGATAAGACAAGTGTATCTCATTTATCTTCCATCAGGGTTTTTTTTTCTAGTTTATTTTTTACAGCCAGCTAGCTGCACACTATGCACTTAGGCGAGATTACTTTTGAAATGGTACAGGAATTCTCACCTCGGCAGCAACCTGGTTTTCCTACGTTTCCCACATAATGTGCACCGTAAGCTTAACCGCTTCAGGTATCCGGGCACACTTCTCTATCCAGCCCAAATTAACAAATTGTCGCACACTACTTCTGTAATGCCACCTGTCCTGGCCATTGTTCACGCTTTTCTAAGAAATTTCGTTATATCACAAACTTATTCAGCAATCATTGATCATTTTCACAAACAAATGGTTGTTTTTTTTCTACCCTGTTTCCATCAACCTGTTTCAAGGCTATCGTACATATTTCAAATCCCTCGTTCCCTTGACACAGTGGATAAAAAATTTTTAATGTCTTTTAACAATAAATCAAATTGTTATAGTGCCCTTAATGTTATCACTATGTGAGGTGCGGTGACTGTACTTCTTGCTTAATTGAGCCACCCTCTGTAACATGATTAGATAATAGGTCGGTGGTCATAATGTTCTAGCTGATCAACCTGTGTGGATACCACTGTCCCTTGACTTCAGTGTAACTTGCGTTTTATATGAGCGATAGGCAAGACAGAACTCTGTTTCTGATTATTCATAATCGAGTTGTAGCATTCCAGTCTCACAAGAACTTTCCTGAGGTATAGTATTATCGATACTGAAATGAAAGTCGATAATAAATTCAAGACGTGGATCGAACCGTGTTTCTTAATGACAAGAGACGCGGAATGAGTATAGAACTGACCGGTTTACAAGCTTGCGAATGTGGCATTCTAAATTAATACGTACCAAGTGAATAGTGATAGCAAACACCTAGAGTTGCAGATACAGGTGGTTTCTGTTTTGAACGTAGAGAGAAGGGTTGACACTTATCACTGGGGCGAGCGGACTGCTTCCGCAGCAGGGCTAGTGGGATGTCCCAGCAATTACTGGCCTTTGTGAGCGCTGGTCAGATGTAAATGGAACCTCTTTCTGGGTCGCCGCCATTACGTTCGTTACTGCTCCTCTCATTGTGTGACAATAGGATACTGGCCGTGGCTTCATCTTAACAACAGGGTGCCTCGCGGCGGTTTTCCGAGTCTCCCCTCCTTAAGTCTGTCAGGTTTAGGATAGTCGTGTATAAAGTAGTGATCCGCATCTAGATATAAAAGTACTGATTAACAGAAGACCGTCCAACAGGCAGGGTTAGCCTAGAGCGTAGTACACCATCACTGGCGCCGATCATCTACCGCGTGCGCGCGCGCGTCTGTGTGTGTGTGTGTTTGTGTGTGTGTGTGTGTGTGTGTGTGCGTGTGTTACAGTCTGTCGAAAAATGTGTATATGGTGATCACTCTTTCTTTGCATCTAAATCGGTATTTCACAGTCGAACGTGTAGCGAGAACGTGAAATGTACCATCATAATATTCCCTCTCTCCACTTAGATTCGCGGAGGAGGAAGCGTCGGCGCTCTTATGTATAAGCTCGAAGCTTCTCTTACTTCTCTAGTCACTACGAGATATGTGTATGGGCTGAAGTGATACGTTTTTTGACGGTCTTCGTATGCCCATTATCATAATATCAGCAGCAAAGATTGTCACAATACGCGTCTTTCTAATAACTGTTCGAAATAAAAGTTGTTGAACAGTTCTTACTCCATAATTTAATGAAGTCAGTGAAATGCAGCATATCGTTTTTGTTTTGGTTTTTTTTTAGTTCACATACCTCCCCCCTCTCTCTCTCTCTCTCTCTCTCTCTCTCTCTCTCTTTCCCACTAGTGCTACCCGGAAGGTTAGGATTTAACGTCCGATCGACAAAATATGACGCTCATATAACTAGGAGGGAATGCCAGGATGAATAGTAGTCAAGAAATCGTTACAATGGAGTTTTTTGAGTGATCTTCGATGCAGATCAGTTTCAAGTAATTCTAATTTTTCAAAGTAATTGCAGCATGTCAAGAAACGGTCGTACCGGAGTTTTTTCAATTACATTCAATGTTGATGAACTGCACGTAATTGGAATTTTTCCAATTAATCGTAGCATATCTGCCTTTACTACAAACAAGGAGGGTAAAATGGAAAGCAAAGTTAATGGGACCATGTAATACGCAGTTTATGTCAGGTGACTTATACGGACTTGTATTAACATGCGAATAGCTGCCGCCATCCTTTCCAGAGGATGGGTTCTCTTATGACTTTGGTCACAGGGCACATAGCTTTGGTGACTAGAGCAGTGTGCGGAACCATCTTTCCCACTTCAAAGGAAATTTAGAAGCATTTTTTTTCTTTTTCTTTTTTTCGCGGTGGATACGCAAGACTTTAAAGAATGGAACCTGAAGTAACCTAAAGAATTGAGGAAGTGGGACAGATTTTAAGTCATTGTTTTGCTGCCATATGCGGGAAATCTGTCGAAAAAATGTGTCGTAACCTTTCCAAACGCCAAGTTAAAGTAAACTTTTAGCCTGTAAACAGGTTGTACGGCATCTCACTTCCAGTGACTCCCATTATTACACTCTCGTCATTCCAACAAGCCTGTCTTCTTTCGCACCGGCCATCTTTATACACGGTAGATGTAACCCATTATCTTGATATCATATGGGTATGTACATTTGAGCAGCATTCAGATAAAATATGGGCTATTCAGTTTACATCTACATCTTCATGCGTATTCTGAAAACATTTGTGAGTGCATGGTAGAGGGTATGTCCCAATGTAGCAGTTAGTAGGTCTTTTTCCCGTTCCATCCACGTATGGAGCGCGCGGAGAATGATTGTTCAAATAGCTCTGTGCGAACTGTAATTAGTCTGATCTGCTTGTAATCTATCCCTATATTAATAGGTTCTAGTGCCACAGTATAACCGTGACTCCATATGTCTGGTGAATTTGATTCTGGATGAGTCTATCGCCCCCGTAGAAATTTTGACCGTGTAAAACAAGTTGTCCTTAGGAGCAACCTAGTCTAATCCTGCACTTTCTACTTACTTTGCTTTTTGATTCGTACTTAAAACTGTGCTATCACTAACAAAAAAAAAAAAAAAAAACTGCGAAAAGCGGTACCACGTGACTCAAACAGGCGCCAACAAATCTTATTGAAATACCATTAATTAATTAATACGGCCGCCAGCCGAGTTGGGCACTATCTATCCGACATCTGATCAATAATAAGGACAGCAATGAGTACGTAACCGTTTCGCTGTACGTTTGACAACAGAAGCTTGACGTGCGTATCTGACAACACGTTACGAAGTAATAACTAATGAAAAAGCACTTACCTTATCTCGTTAGTACTGAGATGTATTGATTTGGAAAATGGTATTTAAATTTGTTATTAAAAGGAAATGATTGACTGCAAGTAGCACTTTTTTTAACAATAATTTGGGTAACCTCATATTAACTTCTACTTAGGTACGCTGAACTCCTTGACATAGCGAACTACGTACTTTGAAGGGACTGTAACTGCCATGATACTTTACTGGTTCAAATAAGGAACTGTTGGCTTTCAAAAGATTGACGACGCCAAAATACGAACCGTGATAGTACGCAATGGCACTAGAGTAATAGACACCGATGTGCGACATGCAAACTTAGTTTATTCTTCTCTTTATTTGAGATTGCCAAAATTACTTCAATTTTAGTTACTTTACTTTACTTTGTCTTCAGTAGTTAGCAAGAATTACTTTGTCTCTCGATATTATTGAACAACATGGTTAATTGACTGAAGCTCATTATTAAGTTAACTCCCTGAAGCTCATTATTAATTACTTTCAATTGTCTTTTAGCAGACAAACAAAATTGGCAACGTTAGCCTTTTAATACATTTCTTTTAACTATTCAAACAAAGACACTCGGTTATTCAGTTACTGGAAAGGAAGGAGACTTAAAAGATGACACTGATGAGGACAATGACAAGATCACGTACGCACCTCGCTAAGATTGTCAGCGCTGATAAACGATACGACATCATTGTTCCTCAATAATACCCGTTGATATTTGTTTACATTTTGCTTAATGAAGCTGTGAAAGATTCTCAAAACAAAAGGGCAGTATTTTAGCAAGTCAAATGCGTCTGCAGCAGGATTACCGTCTTCAGTTCTCTCGCTAGGTAATGCGAAGCCCTCAAAGCAACATGAATTATCTTTTCAGGTATGTTTGACTATACAGTCTTCTATAAGACACCAAATTGTATCCCTTTATTAATTAAACTCGTATTTCTGAAATACTTAAATTTGAAAACAGAAAACATTTCAGTAATAATACCATTTACTGGAAGTTACATCGATCTTCAACTGCTATTTGTTAACAGAGCATGTTATTGTAAAGGAAAAGTCTGCAATAACACTGACAATTTTTTTTTTTTTTACTCTCACGCAATGTAAGCATTACGCTGTGCCTCTATTACCCTCCATCGGCATAATTTAAAAAATAATTGAGCGACATGCCTTTTAATGCATATCGAAGGACCCTGAAAGATCGGGTACAGTGATAAAACGAACATTAGCACTGGAGCGGGAATTTTTCGCAAAACTAGCCGAGAAATGAGCTCGGGTTTGCTGGTTTATTTATTTGTTTATTTATAGTTGGCTTCCGGAACGTGCCCGAATAGCCATCTCAGTAGTGGAATGTCAGTTATGAAGATACGAACGTAAGGACGACACGACACAACACAACATCCAGTCACCGAACAGAGAAAAGCTACGACCGGACTGGGAATCGAACCCGGGCCGGTTTGATTAGTAATCCGTCGCGCTGACCGCACAACTACCGCAGTGGACGTGGGTTGAGCTTGAAAGGTAAGGCGGCCGATATCATCTGTTGTGATGTCGACAGCACCAAATGGGGCTCTCTTGTGAAGCAAGAGGTTAGGCCTACGCTATCAAGACAATACCTATTTCCTCGTCACGTAGCTTTACTACATAGTTGAGGAACAGCTACTCTAGCTTATCAGATGAGACTTGAGATATCTTTTAATGGCGCCTATATACTCCTTTTTAAATGTACACCATAGGGAGGAAAATCTATTCGAAAGACTTGACACAACGAAGTCACAGCCGCACTAGGGAGTTCACACCTCTAAAGTCGATTCCGGCTGCATTCCTTTTCAATCACAGTTCATTTGTCTGATATATTTGTGAAAAGTTTCAGCACCACAAAAACGAGGAAACTACACTCCTGGAAATGGAAAAAAGAACACATTGACACCGGTGTGTCAGACCCACCATACTTGCTCCGGACACTGCGAGAGGGCTGTACAAGCAATGATCACACGCACGGCACAGCGGACACACCAGGAACCGCGGTGTTGGCCGTCGAATGGCGCTAGCCGCGCAGCATTTGTGCACCGCCGCCGTCAGTGTCAGCCAGTTTGCTGTGGCATACGGAGCTCCATCGCAGGCGTTAACACTGGTAGCATGCCGCGACAGCGTGGACGTGAACCGTATGTGCAGTTGACGGACTTTGAGCGAGGGCGTATAGTGGGCATGCGGGAGGCCGGGTGGACATACCGCCGAATTGCTCAACACGTGGGGCGTGAGGTCTCCACAGTACATCGATGTTGTCGCCAGTGGTCGGCGGAAGGTGCACGTGCCCGTCGACCTGGGACCGGATCGCAGCGACGCACGGATGCACGCCAAGACCGTAGGATCCTACGCAGTGCCGTAGAGGACCGCACCGCCACTTCCCAGCAAATTAGGGACACTGTTGCTCCTGGGGTATCGGCGAGGACCATTCGCAACCGTCTCCATGAAGCTGGGCTACGGTCCCGCACACCGTTAGGCCGTCTTCCGCTCACGCCCCAACATCGTGCAGCCCGCCTCCAGTGGTGTCGCGACCGGCGTGAATGGAGGGACGAATGGAGACGTGTCGTCTTCAGCGATGAGAGTCGCTTCTGCCTTGGTGCCAATGATGGTCGTATGCGTGTTTGGCGCCGTGCAGGTGAGCGCCCCAATGAGGACTGCATACGACCGAAGCACACAGGGCCAACATCAGGCATCATGGTGTGGGGAGCGATCTCCTACACTGGCCGTACACCACTGATGATCGTCGAGGGGACACTGAATAGCGCACGGTACATCCAAACCGTCATCGAACCCATCGTTCTACCATTCCTAGACCGGCAAGGGAACTTGCTGTTCCAACAGGACAATGCACGTCCGCATGTATCCCGTGCCACCCAACGTGCTCTAGAAGGTGTAAGTCAACTACCCTGGCCAGCAAGATATCCGGATCTGTCCCCCATTGAGCATGTTTGGGACTGGATGAAGCGTCGTCTCACGCGGTTTGCACGTCCAGCACGACCGCTGGTTCAACTGAGGCGCCAGGTGGAAATGGCATGGCAAGCCGTTCCACAGGACTACATCCAGCATCTCTACGATCGTCTCCATGGGAGAATAGCAGCCTGCATTGCTGCGAAAGGTGGATATACACTGTACTAGTGCCGACATTGTGCATGCTCTGTTGCCTGTGTCTATGTGCCTGTGGTACTGTCAGTGTGATCATGTGATGTATCTGACCCCAGGAATGTGTCAATAAAGTTTCCCCTTCCTGGGACAATGAATTCACGGTGTTCTTATTTCAATTTCCAGGAGTGTATTACACAGTTCGTGTTTTCAAGAACTTTTGAATGCCGTAAAAAATGTAGCATTCCATTTGAAGAAAACTTTAGCAAGTGTGTTCGCAAACTGCGAATACGGGAGCACCACAGCTATACAATTTAGAGGAAACAAAAAATTTGTGCTGGACAGTGATTCAAACCTGGATTTCCCGTTTTACGCCACCGATCGCCTTCATAAGTGCTTTTTTTTAATGAAGTAAGGCCGTCAGCTTCTGGCTGTTGGTGACAGAGTGGGCAGGAGTAGAGACCCGAGGCCTGGTCATGATGCCACGGTCATTGCTACAGAGCCACTTACTAGGTGATGTTCGACTGTATCCATTAGGTGTGCAGAGGGGGGGGGGGGGAGGGGGGAGGCAATCATACCGGTACAGTGCAGTGGAGTCCGCGTCTCTTGTTCCTCATTAACGACAAGGTAGCAGGAGGCGTGCACCATCTTACCAAGACAGCCATGGTAGATAGCGTCCACACTACGGGACACAGAGCCGTGGATCGGCGACTCTCCATCACATTCTGATTATGGGTCCTCGTCGTTAGGTGATATATGACCTATACGGTTGGGGCACCGATGTGGGGAAATCAGTATACACATAGCTTCAAGGAAAAAGGTCTTGATGTGTGAGATAGATGACCGATTTGTGAAACGGAAGTGGGAGGGATGCAGGATACAAGCATCAGTCCTCCAATCAGAAGACCAGTGACATGATTGCAGCTTAATCATTGTGCTGACATACAGAGCTACAGCCTGGTCGGATAAGTCCAGATTTCAGTTGGAAGAGGTGATGGTGAGGTTCGAGTGGGGCGCAGATCTCACCGGACCATGGACCCAAGTGGTCTACAAGATATTGGGGAAGCCAGTGGTGGATCCATAATTGTATGCGCTGTGTTTGCCTGGAATGGACTGGGTCCTCTGTTCCAACTTAACCAATTATTGACTCGAAATGGTTATTTTCGGCTAAAAGGAGAGCATCTTCAGCCATTCATGGACTTCATGTTCAGAAGCAACGACGGAATTTTTTATGGATGACAATGCGTGATATCACTGGGGCACAACTGTTTGTGATTGGTTTGAGAAAAATTCCGGATAGCTCAAGCGAGTGATTTGGCCACCCAGATCGCCCGACATGAATCTCAGCGAACCATTATGGGACATAATCGAAAGGTCGGTTATTGCACAAAGTCCTACACCAACAACACTTCCGCAGTTATGGATAGCTTATAAGCTCCCTTCTTCTCTGGAGATTATATGGGTTAATTAATGATTACTATGTTACAATCCTCTTGTTGTAGTTGACCGTGTATATCGAGACTTCGTTCATTGTTAAATGCAATGGTGTGGTACTAACTGATGGCGACGGGTTAAGAACTGGTAAAATTTAATTTATTTCCTTTATCACACTGCACAAACATAAACACACTATTATTCAAATGTGTGCCTCTACTATTAAACATAGAGATAAATGCTTCGCCCTTGGCTCACGCAGCCTACACCTTCCACAGCCTCTCAACAACTGCCTCTGCTTGCGACTCTCTGCGCCACTGGGCATTGTCGCCCTCCAAAGAACAACCACTTACAGATACTACACGCCAGTACCCTCACAAGCTGTAGTAGCAGCATGGCTCAGAGCTTCTGCACGGTCTTCCTATGACTTGTTCAATCCATGTCACGTCGAGTTGCTGCCTAACAGAAGGATGTCCGTCACTATACTAGGAGGTATCCCATGACTTTTGTCGCCTCAGTGTATAGTGCGATAACAATGCGTAAGGAAAAGAGTGAGACTAAAGTTTAAAGGGCACCAGCTAATGCCACGCCTACTGCAGGTTGTATTCATCTCAGGCGTACGTGTGCTTCATAGTGAGAAGTGGCCCGTGTTTATAGCTGCACCGCCAGAGTTCCCGTGAGAATCGGCAAGCTGCCAGTACATATTCACGCGAAGCGCTCTTTGTACTCTTACACAGCATGCTGACTTAAGAAATTGGAAACTTATGAGAACAAAAGTTGTAATTCCCTTTCCGCCATTCATGTTTAGGTTTCTTATGGTTTCTAGAAATCAAAGGCAAATGACAGGATGATTATTTTCAAAGAAAACGGCTAATTTTCTTTCCTACAGCTTCATATCTGTGAAGGAGGCAGTAACATCTACACGAAAGAGTCCGACTTGTCGTAGGCGTCTATACATGAATATAAATGTACTATTATGTGGTTGCCGTCGCTGTGCTTTAAAGACTTGCTTAAGACTGCCGTACTTGGACAAGTCTTCATACGACAATTGCAGGCAGTTTTCAACAAGTTTGTCAAGTGATGAAACGCATCAGGCTGTAGCCAGCCTCGTTTGTCATTCTCCTTTTTACTCAACACACTTAATCCATCTTATCGATGGATTTAATTAATCAATAAATTCTGATGTATATGCAAAAGTGCGGTCTATCCTTGGGAGTGGATGATAAGGATTTCCTTTAACTTCTCTTCATTCTGAAGTGCATGCCGAATCCACTCTGACAGTCATTTGGGAGAGTGGGTGCCGCTCGCCTTGCCCTGCCTTCAGCGGACGAGGCGGCGAGGCGGCTGACGGCACGCACGCTGAAGGAGTAACGCTGGCCACCTGAATTTTTTGTACCACTCTTCCATTGCATTCAGTGAAGTCATGAACGAGACATCAAGAAACTCTTTGTGAGCAGACTTATTCGTGCTGCAGTGTATCACCGCTAACGTACAACTGACTCTCTCGGAATGACAAACCAGAGACAAAACGGAATAGTACCGAATGCAAGATAAGTGTAATGCGTAAGGTGTAGTATTACTGTTACCAGCAGCAAGCACTGTGAGTGAATAAAATAAGTTTGTTTCCAAATAAGGCACATATTGTACAACGCAGACATCCGAACAGCTGTGCTGGTATTTTCATAGTGCGATAAACATACAAAAACAAAGGGGGCAGGAAACCCTGGAAACTTCCTGGCAGATTAAAACTGTGTGCCCGACCGAGACTCGAACTCGGGACCTCTGCCTTTCGCGGGCAAGTGCTCTACCATCTGAGCTACCGAAGCACGACTCACGCCCGGTCCTCACAGCTTTACTTCGGCCAGTATCTCGTCTCCTACTTTCCAAACTTTACAGAAGCTCTCCTGCTTCGGTAGCTCAGATGGTAGAGCACTTGCCCGCGAAAGACAAAGGTCCCGAGTTCGAGCCTCGGTCGGGCACACAGTTTTAATCTGCCAGGAAGTTTCGTATCAGCGCACACTCCGCTGCAGAGTGAAAATCTTATTCTGGAAACCCTGGAAAACCAATGACCACATAATACGTAGGGGACGTTTGCTATTGATTGCCTGGCTCCATCGACTTCACCGTGGATACTGTGCAATGCGCCACTTGGTGTGGCTCTGATCAAGCTGTTCACACAAATTTCGGGCTTGCAGCCGGTAGTCGTTCAATACTTGGCACGATATTTCAACTGGGCACCTGCCAGTCATCTTCATGTGAACCGTCGCAGACTGGCGAAAACTTTTTTTTTTTCTTTATTGTATTTCAATTCCCCATCGGGGCGGGCTGGCAGCAGCATATGCGCTACTCTTCAGCCGAAAGACATAGAACAAAACAATAGAAGACATTTAGAAACAGCAAAGGAGAGAATAAGGTGAACATAGATATAAAAAAGGGGGAACAACATGGAAGGCAATAGACAAAAAAATGGGGTGACTAAAATGGAGATAAAAAACTGTTTAAAAGTAGCACACACAAAAAGCCACACACTGCGACGATTAAAAGAACACAAGGCACAGTATAAAGGTATCGACGGATGGCATAGCACATAACATAACACTGACGGCGAACCTCAAGGCAGTACACAATTAAAATCACACCTCTTGACGCACAGGAGAAACAGCACTAGACAACACTGATGTGGCACACTGATGATGATCAATACAGAGGATCTGCCAGGCGCTAGGAGATGAGGGGGACCTGAAGAAGGGAGGGAGGGGAAGGGATGGAGGAGATGAGCAGGGGGCGCGCTGAAGAAGCCCAGGTAGGGAGGGATGTGGGAAGGAAAGAGACAAGTATGTGGTGCTGGGTCTCAGGGGAGGGGGAGGGGGGGGGGATGGAGGAAAATCCGCTCTGGGAGAAGGAGGGAAGAGGAAAAAGGGGGCCCTGGGGAGGGGGGGGGGAACAAGGCCAGGTTATAGTTGGAAGGAAGGGTAGATGTCACGGCGAAGTTCGTCATCCGGGAGGGGGAGGCGTTGGAAATTGCCCTGATGATGGTGGGTGTGGAGGTGGAGAGAGGGAGGGATACAGCGATAGAGGCGCAGCAACGGGCGGGGTGTGGAGAGGAAGGAGGAAACCAGAGGGTGGGGGTGATCAAGTCTGCGAACAATGTAAAGGATGCAGAGATGTTGGAGGAACAGGAGGAGGTGGGGGAAGGGGATCAGTTCATACAGGAGCCGTGTGGGGGAAGGAGGTGGTGGTGTTGAGGAAGGTGCTGATGGATATGGTGGGAGAGGATGGATTCAAAGACCTTACTGAAGATGGAGGTGAGGCAGATGGGACGATAGGAAGAGGCGGCAGAAGGGGGTTTGTTGGGTTTGAGGAATAAGAGGACACGGGAGGTCTCCCACAGGTCAGGGTAGAAGCCAGTAGAGAGGATGACGTTATAGAGAAGGGCGAGAACAGTCAGGAAGTTATAGGGGCTTTCTCGAAGGTGACGGTAGGTGACACAGTCGTGACCAGGGGCCGTGTTGCGTTTGTACTGGAGGATAAGTTTAATGTCTTGTGCTGTGATGGGAGTGTTGATGTCGGAGGGGGGGCAACTGCCCCAAGTACTGGAGACTAGGAGCAAGTGGAGCGACCGAGGTATCAGCACGTTCCATGACGGTGGGGAAAAGAGAATAATCAAAGTGGGGATCATTGGGGATGAAGAAGACCTCGGAAAGGTGGGAAGCGAAGTGGTTGGCCTTACTAAGGTTGTCTGGAAGGAGGCGATCGTTATGGAGAAGGGGGTAGTGGGGAGCGGAAAGGGGACCAGTAAGACGATGGAAGGCAGACCAGTACTTGGAGGAGTTGATAGGGAGGGTGGCATTGAGTCGTGTGCAGGTCTGGCGCCAGTCCCGGAGTTTCGTTGCTGTAATAAGGTTCCGTACGTGTCGCTGTATTTGCCGGTGGCGTTGGAGTGTATCCCTGTCACGAGTGCGCAGGAAGGAGCGATAGAGGCGGCGGGATTCAGGGAGGAGGAGGACAGCCTGCGGAGGGAGAGTGGGACGGTGTGGGTGGATGGTTTTAGTGGGAACATGGGCCTCCACGGCGTCACTAATTACCTTCTGAAGGAAGGACGAGGCGTGGATGAAGTCATCAGGATGGCGATAGGTAAGAGGGTGGCTTTCGACCTGGGTGGAGATGGAATCCCGGTAGGCATCCCAGTTGGCACGGCGATAGTCATGGGCGACCTTGGGAGGGGGTGCAGGTTGCGGAGCCAGAGGGGGGCGGTTTGCAGACGTTATGGTGAGAAGGACAGGGAGGTGATCATTACCTGTGGGGTCAAGGACGGCGACAGTGATACGCCCAAGGAGGTTGGTGGAGGCAATGACAACATGGGGGGTGGTGTTACTTTCGGGTCGGGTGTGCTGGGGAAGGGGAACAAGGTCACCCTGGATTGTGGAGAGGAACTGATGCCACCGCCGAAGGGCAGCAGGAGTGCGGCTATGGATGTTGAGGTCGGCGGCAATCACATTGGTGGAGAAGGTGTGGTCAATGTGTGTGATGAAGTCATAAGGAAGAGGAGCAGTGGAGCGGACATAGATGGTGGCACAGGTAATGGTGGGGGGGGGGGGGGAAGAAGACGCTAAGGATAAGGTGTTCAGTGGGGTCATTGAGGAGAGGTTGTGGCCAGACGGGGATATGCTTAAGGTGGCCAATCGCGACTCCACCCTGTGCACGAGGACCAGGAGCATCAGTGCGGTGGAGGATATAGGGGGAGGTGCGGATAGAATGGTGGGGCTGGAGAAAGGTTTCGTTCAAGAGGAAGGTGTCGACCTGGTGGTGGGAGAGGGTGTGCATGAGGAGGTATTTGTTGGAGCGGAAGGAGCGAATGTTCTGGAAGAGGATGCGAGACTCGTGCCACGCCATGACGGGAAGGAGGGAGGGAAGAGAGGGAAGGGAAGAGACTTAAACTAGGGTGTCGAGGCGGGTGAAGGTGAAGTGGGCTTGGTTGTGGGAGTAAGTGGCGAAGGTGTTCAGGTGGAAAACAGAGTGAGCAGCAAGGGATATTTGTTGGAAGGTGTGAGGGCGCTGAAAAGAGTGAATGTTTTGGAGTACAATGGTAATGAACTGGATGATGTCCTCGGCCATGGGGGATGGACGGAGGGAATTGTTAGGATGGACAGGAGGATCGACGGGACGAACTGGGACTGTAAGTTCAGGGGTAGCTGGAGGGGGTTTAGCTTTACACTTGTGGGAGTATGTGGGATGGGGGTCATTGCAGGTATTACAGGAAGGAGGAGCAGCGAGGTTGAGCAGTTCTTGAGAAAGTGGGAGGCCTTGCAATGGGGACAGGTGGGGGGGTTTTTGCAGTTGGGAGTCAGGTGGTCGTTGTACATCAGGCACCGCTGGCAACGGTAGGATTGGGGAGGGGATTTGGAGGATTCAACATGGTGGCGACGGTGGTATATTAGGGCACCTTGGGTGAGGAGATGGTCTATGGATGGGGCGGACTCGGAGAATATCCGCATGAGGTAGGTGGGACCAGAGGAATTGTGGATACGGCGGGCAGAGTGGATTTCCAAGTCCGGGTGGGAGTTCAGTTCTACCAACACTTCATCCTCTGTGATCACCGTGCTGAACTTGGTGATCACAGCGGTGTAGGTGGGGGGGGCGACGGGGAGGCTGGGGCTGACGAGGAGTGGAAGCGGAAAGGAAGGGTGTCAGAGACGCGTGGGGGCCAAACATAACTTGTGGAAGTTTTTGCAGGAGGTCTGTGTGAAAGGATGGGGACGGGGACTTGATAAGGACTGAGTCCCTGTGGGGAATGAGTTGGGAGATGGGAGCACCAGGTAAGTACTTTCGTATTTCCTTGGTGAGGGTACGAGCATCGAGGAACTGAGGATTGGGAGTTGACAGGACAAAGGTGTGGAGGGTGGGGGCCAAGGTAGGGGTGGCAGGAGGAGGGGTGGTGTCCATGGTGACGGCAGGGGGAAGGGGAGGTGGTGTTGATTTTTTGTGGGAAATGGCGGGAGTAGAGTCGGTAAGGACGCGCTTTTGGGGTTTTTTGGAGACTGGAGGCTGGAAGGAGGGGAGAAGGACGGGGAGGAGAGGGAGGTGGCGGGTGGCAGATCCCTGTGGCGTAGTGGAGGCACTGGGAGAAGCAGCTGGTTCAGTGGTGGCGATGGTGGCTCGGCGCGACGTGATTCGTGCGGGAGATGCAGAAGACGAAGCGGCGGGGTAGGTGAGAGAGGGGAAGCCGACCTCCTGAGGGGCGGCAGCAGAGGCGGCAACAGAGGCGTACGTGAGTGCGGGGGTAGTAGTGAGAGCTGTTGAGGGTGTGGAGGCTGGAGGAAGGGTATAAAGGTGTGGGTATACAGCAGGGGAGGAGATAGGGGGATGGGTAAGTGGGGGAAGGGAAGGGGAGGTGGAAGGAGGGAGGCCAGGGGCGGCACTCCAGGAAGTGACTGTGGGAGAGGGGGAGGCGGAGGTGTAGATGACGGTGGAGGTGGGAGTACTCATTGCAGACGAACGGCGACGGACAGACGGACGTGCAGCAGGCGGCGTCGGCGATGGGCAGCGGCGAACAGACGGACGAACAGCAGGCGGCGTCGGCGTCGGCGATGGTCGGCGGCGAACAGACGGACGAACAGCAGGCGGCGGCGGCGGCGGCGGCGGCAGCGGTTACGACGACGGCGATGGACAGCCAGCAGGCAGGCGGGCGGGCGGGCGGACGGACGGACGGACAGCGACAGCGACAGCAGCAAGCGGCGGGCAGGCAGACAGACAAACACACACAATCTTCGAAGACGGAGATTCCACCCTGAGAGTAGCCCAGGCTTTGCAATCAGACGCTTTCGAAGGAGGGGATCCAACCCTCTAGATGCGCGAAAACGTCCTCCGCTCCGCAATATATAGCGTACTGTAACTATTCTGCGCATGCGTCGAAAACTTGATAGTTGAACTAACACTGCCCGCCGACAGCGCACTCGCTGGTGGAATAGCGGAACTCAGTCGCCCTCTGCGTTGCAGTTTGCCACGGCCGTCGACGCACTCTGTCGTCTTCGATTTGAGCAAATCGTGGAGGTGACGGGATTCCATGCACTGTCCAGCTGGTAGCCGCTGTCACGGTTTAACACATTTTCCGCCAGTCGTATTTTTACGGATTCTTTAATAATGGAGTCCCAGAAAGACGTTGCTGTGGACAAAATCATTGTTTTCTCATACTCCATTGAATGTCCAGTAGAAATACAATGTTCAGCAATAGCGGACTTGCTTGGCTGCAAATGGCGGATGTACCGTTGATGTTCAGTGCAGCGTTCTTTCACGGTGCGTGTGGTTTGACCTATGTACGGCCGGCCGCGATGGTCTAGCGGTTCTAGGCGCGCAGTCCGGAACCGCGCGACTGCTACGGTCGCAGGTTCGAATCCTGCCTCGGGCATGGATGTGTGTGATGTCCTTAGGTTAGTTAGGTTTAAGTAGTTCTAAGTTCTAGGGGACTGATGACCACAGTAGTTAAGTCCCATAGTGCTCAGAGCCATTTGAACCATTTTGAACCTATGTAAGCCATACCACATTGGCACGGTATCTTGTAAATTCCGGCCTTTCGTAGTAACAGATTGTCCTTAACTGATCCCACAAGGTCCGCAATCTTCGATGGTGGGCGGAAAACTACTTTTACCTGAAATTTTTAGAGGATTCTTGCTATTTTAAACGAAGTGTTGCCAACGAAAGGAAGAAAAGCTAAAGATTGTTCCGGCATGTTCTCCTCTTTATTCACATCCTGCTTCTTAGTTTTAACTGTTAGTGCCCTGTTAATCTGCCGGATGGAATACCCAGTTTCGCTGAATACTGAATACTGTCTTTAGATGGGCGAGTTCTTGAGATAAGCTATCTAGATCTGAGACAGTATGAGCTCTATGAACAAGCGATTTAAGCAAACTCATGGTGTGCGATGGGTGATGGCAACTCGATGCTTGCAGTATGAGTGGGTTTCTGGTAAACTGAATGCCCTAGAGAACCATCATTCTTCCTTTGAACCAGGACATCCAAGAAAGGCAAACAACCATCTTTCTCTATTTCCATGGTGAACAGGATGTTGCTATGAATGGAGTTGAGGTGATGTAGAAACTCCATTAATTTATCTTCTCCATGAGGCCACACTATGAAAGTGTCATCCACATACCGCCAAAAAACTGTTGGCTTCAGCGCAGCTGATTCAAGCGCTCTCTCTTGTGGGATCAGTTAAGGACAATCAGTTAAGGACAATCTGTTACTACGAAAGGCCGGAATTTACAAGATACCGTGCCAATGTGGTATGGGTTACATAGGCCAAACCACACGCACCGTGAAAGAACGCTGCACTGAACATCAACGTTACACCCGCCTTTTGCAGCCAAGCAAGTCCGCTACTGCTGAACATTGTATTTGTACTGGACATTCAATGGAGTATGAGAAAACAATGATTTTGTCCACAGCAACGTCTTTCTGGGACTCCACTATTAAAGAATCCGTAGAAATACGACTGGCGGAAAATGTGTTAAACCGTGACAGCGGCTACCAGCTGGACAGTGCATGGAATCCCATCATCTCCACGATTTGCTCAAATCGAAGACGACAGAGTGCGAAGTATTGAACGACGACCGGCTGCAAGCCCGAAATTTGTTTGAACAGTCAGTTCGCCGGGAAAATTTTAAAATTCACCTCTGATCAAGCTGTTTTGCCACTGACATGCACTGAGTACCCCTACTCAAGGTGCAAACCCCTACTAAGTTCTGGATGAGTATTAACGTATTGTGCGCATGGAAACAGAAGAAAATTGTTAGCCGTAAGACGTGGACTGCAGTTGTGTTCCCTGATTAAACATTAATAATAACTAAGTAGTGATGAGGCCCATCAGCTACTGTAATTAAACAGGAGTTAAACTAAATACCTTTTTTAGTGATAATTGTGCGTCTGCAAAGGAAAAGAACTGGGAACGTTCCCATAAAATAGATCGAACCATCAAGATAGTTAATCTCGAAACTAAAGGTTGGTGAGGATTGAATCGGAAGGTTAGCGAGTAAAGAGTTATTCAACACCAAAGAGGAAAATCGTGGCTGAAAGGTCACCACGCAGTGACTGACTGATCAATGTGAACCAAAACACCTATCATCCCATACGAATTCCGTACGCCATTGCTGGGACACTTAAATCATTTGCGTGATACGAGGCATGGTGAGGTTGCAGGTGGGGTCCGGCTCTAGCATACCGCAGCCTGCCTGCTCATGAATTGCTTTCTTCTGTTGCGGTGAAGAAGGTCGTTTTTTTACCTGTCGACGGCCAAGTCCGTTCATTACAGCTCCCTACGAAGTCTTGTTTTCTGTGGCTCCTGCCGAAGAATTGTTTACTGTGGCTCCGATTGAGAAAGTGACTGATACTTTTCTCTCCAGCTCCTTCTCGGTGTGAGCTCACCAAAACTGCCATTTTGGTCCCTCTTACTAGACCACATACTTCATTTCGCCAATCCAAAACCTCCTAAGAATTTTTTTCCGGGACGTTCGGCATCGATGCCGACCTACCGGAACTCCTCTTCCAGTAACTTGGGACCGTCGCCCTAAAGCACATCGTGGTTATCAAAGTTTCCGAGTTCCAACCCATGAAAGGTTCCCAGAATCTTTCCGCAACTTTGTCTTCTCGATGTTTACTCTAAGTCGTCGGTAGCCCATCGGCAGCAAACAAAAGACTAGCATGTGAAGATGCCTCATGACTACTGCAGCAATATTGCGATGTTGTGGCCCGGTGCATGCCATTTGTGTGGGTAGTCTGTACTTCGGAGGAAACTCTGTATTCATATTCCCCAACTGGCGAGGACAGGGCGGGTTCGCTAAACTCAGCACACAAGTTCGTCCTTCTCCGAGAGTTGCTAATTTCAGGATTCAGGTGGCCGTCGTTACTCCTCCAGTGTGCGTGGAGCCAGCCACCCCGTCCATTGAAGGCAGGCCAAGGCCAGAGGCAACTACACTCCCCAACGACAGCCAGAATGGAATCGGCATGCAATTTAGAGTGAAGACAAGTTAAAGGAAATCCTGACCACCGAATCCCACTGATAAACCGCTCTTTTGCACATACACTAGAATTTATTGATAAATTAAATCCGTCTAATCGGTGGATTAAGTGTGTTGAGTAAAAAGGAGAATGAAACACGAGGCTGGCTACTGCCTGATGCGTTTCATCACGTGACAACCTCGTTGAAAGTGCTGCGCTTAGGTTGTCGTATGAAGACTTGTCCAAGTGCGGCAATCTTAAGTAAGTCTTAAAGCTTCGTGCGGCTACGTTCCGAACATTTTATAGGAGGTTAGATAGTGTGGGAAGTGTGGAACTGTGCCTTACGGCTTGATTTTCTTTATTATTGTTTGTTCTTAAAGCACTGGCCAATCCATCCCTCTCTGTCATTCGAAGATGGACTGTTTTAACTGCACACACCGATTTGAGCAAGTTATCAACACAGCCAAACGCATATCTTGCCCCTGGGGGTTGGTTTCACAACAACTGTGGGACACACACACACACTTCGTCCTAGTGAGGGCACAAAACAGCAAGAATTTACTCTGGCCCACAAACACTCACTCGAACTAGAGATGGCATCCTCAAGTAAGCACTCAGTTCTCCGTCAGATCAAAATACATTTGATAAAACACAGGAATAAGGAAACTTGATTAACACTTGTGACATTTACATCAGCGAATCGAGTGGACGTCCACATTAATAGAAAGTGTACAAACAGATGCAAGTTAAAAACTATTACAGTAATGTTCGTAACGTCAATCGCAGAAGGCGACGAACGAATTTACTGCGCTACTTTAAGTAAGACATCGAAAAACATCACAATACCGGACAATATATATAACCACGAGACGTCAAACGCATAGGGTGACCACCAAGACTATTGTTGCTAGAAGTACCAAACAAAACACAGGAACTTTCATAGTCTATATGAAATATCATTAAAATTATTAGGGACAAATATACTCATTTTATGTCACTGGATAAGAGTCCATAAACTGAAAAACTAAGTATCGTTTAAGGCAGGTGGAACTAAAGATGGAGCTCAGCTAAATTACAAAGGACAACAACACATTAGGTAATGCATACAAAATTGTCAACACCATAGCAACGCCTCGTAGATCTATGCCAACTAACTGGCATAAAACGTATGTCGTCGCTATCTTCACGTGGCACTGTCACACGACACTGCCACTTGGCGGCAGTCGAATCTGCCCAGTTCGTTCGGCGGGACCTGTTCTGTCGACGACTGGGTCCGCTGCCTCTTGGACCAAGAGACCTCATGTCCACCAATCATCACTGGACTCTCTCAATCTGCAGGCCGCTGGAGCGTTAACGACCTTCATCTTTCAGGTACTACGCCGCTACAGGGTGCCTCAGGAACAAGGGTGGCTGATTCTCGTTCGTTGCGTCCAGCTCCATTCAAGCGGTGCTGCATGTTTTATTCCAGCAGGAAGCGACAGGACTGTTGACTCAGTCAACTGAATATAGACAAGGAGGCCCAGGAATATCTAAGTACTGTAATTAGCGACACCAGAAGGCCGCACCTTAGTACTTTTCCAGCAAAAAGAGAGGTGTGTGGGAGTGGAGACACGTGATGTGCTCTTCGGTCGAAGAATGTGTAAAGAATAGCTCTTTGCTAGCACCAAGATGCCTTGGCAGATGAAATTGTGACTTCTCGCACTAAGAAGAAAGTTGACTGGAGCACTGGCTCTGTCATCTGTTGTGCCACTGATTCAGTTACTTACATGTTCAAACAGTGAATTAATTCCGTGTCGACGAACTCAGGTATGTAACGTTACGAGTATGAAGAAGAGACAATAATCGGCAGCTTAGAACTGCTACGAGGTAAAGTGTATTTTATGTACGGCTGACTGATGAGGGGGAGGGCGGAGTGGGGTGGGGGTCGGGGGGGGGGGGGGGGGAGGGACGCAAGTGGTATTAAAATCTGTGGTAATTTAAAAGTGGTCGGTCGCTTGTGTTAGCTGACACCATATTTGTAAAAGAATGTCAAAGGCGTTGGTATAAAGAAGGCATAAATAATTATGTAAACAATATTTAACAATATGTTGTCATTTACATTGAGCGCACTTCCTCAAGAATACTATTTATAGACCACCCGTATTTATATTTATTATGAGTGTGACGGAATGTTTGTAACCATTCCTTACTTAAATGTTGTTGTAATATATTAGTTTAGTCTAGGAAGTGGTCATGTTGAGTCAAATCATGTCTGTAGAGCTTTATAACGATGTATTTTTGGCGGGGACGGTCTTGAGGCAATGGAAAAAGAAGGTAGTAGCGGAACACTATGGGAGTCACCTGGACACTTGGGGTTCTCGCGTTAAGAGCTCAGAAGAGCGAGTTTAGACATTTTTAATTTTGTTCCTGAAGAAGGCAGACCTGCCTCTGATATAGTGCCTCATTCGGTCTTTGTGGTGAGCAGCCGCTGAAATATTTCTTTTTAAGAGACTAACTCATGAGAGAGCTGAATGTGCCCCAGCGTAGGGCTTCCACTTGTAATATAAAATAGAAGATCGACGGAATATGAGTTATTATTCTTTGTATCGCATATGATAATTTGTAAATCTTCATGTTGAACTCTGAACTGTTCTGAGGTGATGAATATTTTATGTATTAAAATTACGAAATGGACTTGGTTTTCACGTATGTTTGATGACTATTTAATCTAGGGATTCTGATACCAACGTAACTTTACCGCATTTCATAAGAATATTTCCTGTCTACATTTTAAATGAATGTCGTAACATCACTTCGCGCTTATTGTAGGTAAAGGCGCGTCACTGGATTGCTCGTATGGGATGCAGTTTGAAAGAGCAATTATACTGCGCAGTAACCGTTAGGCACCGTCGTAGTACCTCATCAACATGCTCAGAAGCATATACTAATGTCCAAGCTGCGCGAAAGTGACCTGGCAAAAGAAGTTGACTGGACTATAAGTTGCCTAGGTGCACCATCTCAACGACCAAGTCCGTCTGCTATGGATCCCAGTGTAGGGCAAACAATTGTTTACTATGGTCCGAGCGAGGACGTGTCTATGTTCTGATGTATAATAAATCTCGTTGTAATATTTAAGCCGCATATCATTTCGTAGATATATGCAAAATACCATTTCCTGGTATTTATTATGATAAAGTTCTCTTTTTTCTTCTCTGATTAGATTACGATTTTTATTAAATGCCAGCCTCTGATCCATGTAGACCGAAATAAGATCAGCTGCCAACCGTAAAGCCGGCCGTTGTGGCCGAGCGGTTCTAGGCGCTACAGTCTGGAACCACGCGACTGCTATGGTCGCAGGTTCGAATCCTGCCTCGGGCATGGATGTGTGTGATGTCCTTAGGTTAGTTAGGTTTAGGTAGTTCTAAGTTCTAGGGGACTGATGACCTCAGATGTTAAGTCCCATAGTGCTCAGAGCCATGTGAACCATTTTTTTTATTAAATTATAGTGAGTGTGCACTCATTTTACCAACTAACAGGGTCCACCATCATTTCCCTTTGTTACCGTTGTGCGCATAATTAATTAGGTGGTACGTAAGGAGGGGGTCGAGTGAATGTCTCATTCTCATGCGAAATTCGTCAGAATTACAGAGGTACAAACTCTTCTACACTCCGGCACCGCGCAACCTAGCTGAACGTCCTATACGGTTTGTAACTGCCAAAGAGTTCGCCTTCTAACTCGATGGTGCGAACGTCTGGGACCATCGTGGAGTGCCATTTTTCATTCGTTGTTCATTGTGCAAGATAATGGTTTGTTTTGAATGTCTGAATGTCGACGATGCCCATTTTGGGAGATGTAGTAAATACGTCACATTGAAGGTTGATTTCTGCACCTCCCGCACTCTAACTTTCTGTCGTCCTGCTGATGAGCTTAGTGAGGCATTATCAACTAATACCTCTCATAATTGTTAACAAAACACTTTCACATGAACTTTAGTAACGATTGAGCGTGCGACTTCGCGGTCAAGGGAGTTCCTTGTTAATGGTTAGTTGTTCCACTATGACATAACGAAACATTAAAAAATGTAAGATTTGGGCTATCTTCTTGTAACTAGCTTCTTAACGGTTACAACGCCGTATTTATACGGAAATATTAATTCAAATTCTGGAGCCATTATTCCTAAGTACCAGCAGTTCTCAGCATTTTGTCATATTCACAACATAAAGTTACGTGAAGTCGGTGGAAAATAGATGTTGATAAGGGTGGTATGACGTCAAACGAGCCGACTTGGAGCAGGAGAGGCACCACAGGAAAGCTCAAAAACGTAACAATTTTTTTTTACGTGTGAAATTTCATCATTTTTTCACTTACTATTGGCTGCATTTGTTTCTATAGGTACATTTTGCTTCATAAGTAAGAGAGCGATGAATTTTGCACAGCATACAAACCATGCTTACAGGTGTCTGAAACTGTAGAATCTATTTAATTTATGAAAAAATGAATGAGCTGTTACGTTTTAAACTTTATGTTCAGAAAAAAATCAAATTTTGTAGTTAATTGTCTTAATTTTTACCACAGTTTTTAATAGATTTGGAAACTTCTAGAGTTTCATATACCTTTAAGTATGGTTTGTATGCTGTGCAAAATTCATCAAAGAATCTCTCTTACTTGTGAAGAAAAGTGTACCTATAGCAACAAATGCAGCCCACAGTAAGTGAAAAAATGATGATATTTCATATCTAAAAAAGATTTATTTTCTTTTGTTTTTGCACTTCCACTACTATGAGTGTGAATCCTGAATCCTTCCTGGTCAAAGTTTTATGAATTTATTTGTAAAAGTATAGACAGTGGAAATTAAAACGTCCTGTGGTGCCTCTCCTGCTCCAAGTCGGCCCGTTTGACGTCCTACCACCCTTAAGTGACGAAGTGCAAGTTACCTTGATATCATGTTTTCTTATAGTTTATTAGTGTTCTGATAACTATTCAGATGATTTCTTTCTGCTTTTCTGCCTTCGAAGGCGAAATTTCTACTTTTAGCCTCCTTGGTTTCGAATAAATGTTATTCAGTTTCAGATGCCTACAAAATATTCCTAATGAAATATATTGATGAAAGGTCAGTGGACGGCCCAGGGTGTGAAAATAACTAAACGGGCATGGGAAAGGTGCAGGCCATTTGTTACTTCAAGAAAAAACCATCTTTCGCTGCACAGATACTAAAAACACAAATAAAATACAAATGATTCATAATAATAAATGAAAAGCACCAGTTTGCTTTTGTTCTACAATATTATTTTTATTGCTAACCGGTTTTCGGCTTACAAGGCCATCTTCAGGCATTTACTGAGTATTATCACCAAAGAAGTTAAATGTTAGCAGACCACATTGGAAGAGAAGTAACACATCTAGAGTGAAGTAGAAACATACAGTGAGTAACATCTTTGCAATGAAATAGTAAAAACTGAACAGTACATAAATAACAATGGAGTTGACAGGAAAACCTTTAGCACAAAATAAGAATAGCATGCCTACATAACAGTTTCTATTGATAAACAAAACTATTGAAATAAGATAAAATTAGTACTAGGCAAGGCTGCATCAAGAGGTATGAAACATGGAGAGTGATACACAACCAATTAAAAAAGAAGAGACAGTTGTCAATGTAAATACAAAATATACAAGGAACTTAAGCTATATCAATACGATAAACAGAAATTAATAAATGCAGGAAAATTGAGGTGTTTGAGGGAACCTACAGTTTGAGAGTGTGGTGGTACAGCATTTTAACATTAACATTATAATCAAAGCAGTGGCTGTATACCAGTTTACATTTAATAAATGAGCAAAGTAAAATATGAACAGTATTTGATGAGAAAATTACAAGGGGAGTTGAACATGGACAGTAATACAAGTACAAGTTAAAAGCGAACCCTTAACTATTGAAACTACAGCATATGTGGAATACAGAAAAATAACTGGATGTTATGAAAGTTGATATTGAATATGCCTTAACGAAAGACACCACTGCAAAATATATAGTTGCCAATGCACTAAAGAACGAAACCAAATTCGTGTGTAACATCCCACGATCTATTGACTTTCACACCCTCAAGTCCTTAAAACAGAAATTACAACCCCAAGGTATCGTTGCCACAAAATCTGATAAAGGCAACAGTATTGTGCTTTTGAACAAATGTGATTATGTGGAAGAAGTTAATAATTTTCTGAATACCACAGACTTCCAAGTCCTTCCTAAAGACCCTACTAAATTGTTCAAAGAGGATGTTAAATATGCAATCATTTCATGCAAAAGCATATTCTCTGAATTTGAAGTAAAACTGTTAACTAATATGAACCCAGTGCCTCCTAGAATGTACGGCCTTCCTAAACTGCATAAACAAGATATTCCTATTCGTCCAGTTGTATCATCATTCACTGCTCCAGCTTACAAACTAGCCAGTAAACTTGATGTCCTAATTAAGAGCAAGACTAAATTTAAACCAAAGCTTTGTATTTCAAACTCTGTGGACCTAGTAAACAAGTTAAAAGGTATATCTGTCTCACACAATGATAAATCCTTTGATGTCAGCAGTTTGTTTTCTAACATACCAGTAGTAGAACGTATTGACATTCTGACAGAGCTGATGCACAAGTCTACTGTCAATCCTGTGTAATTGAATGACTTGAGACTGGCCACACAGACCTGCCTTGCACAGAACTATTTCCAGATCCAAGTCACTCTTTATAAACAATTAGATGGCTTAGTTATGGGTTCCCCTCTTGGTCCACTGTTGGCTGTAATATTTATGGACCATTTTGAACAAAATTTTCTAAAAACAGAACCTTTGAGTGCAAACATCAAATACTGGTTTAGATATGTAGATGATGTCCTGTGTATGTGGACTGGTACTACAAGACAACTCAACACATTCTTGAAAAACCTAAACGGTCAACATAAAAATATCCAGTTCACTATGGAAATTGGCAACAAATCCATAAACTTCTTAGATCTCACCATTGACATCGGTACACACACACATTGTTTCAAAATTTACAGAAAAACAACTACTACAGACACAGTAATACCTTCTTGCTCACAACACCCCATAGCTCACAAACATGCAGCTTTCCACTCAATGGTACACCGTCTCATATCCATCCCCATGTCCAGAGATGATTTTAAAGCAGAGTTAGATACAATAAAATTTATTGCCTCAGCCAATGGCTACAATCCAGTTCTTATTGACCACATCTTGCACAGGAAACAAAAACGGAAAATTATACCCCTCCTCTATGCCCCACCTGCTTCCCCATCCACTGTCTGCAAGAAATGGTGTACTCTACCATTTCTAGGTCAGGTATCACAGACTATAGCCAAAGCACTGAAATCCTGCAAGTATAGGGTTTCCTACTATGTCAGGAACACTACAGCCCCGTGTGTTTTTAATAGCAAAGATAAGATCCAGTTATTAGCCAACAATGGGGTATACAAAATCACCTGTTCTGATTGTGACAAATTTTACATTGGTCAGTCAGGCAGAGACATATCAACTAGGCTGGCTGAACATGAACGCAGCTGGAGGTTGCAGAATTCAGACTCTGCATTTGCTGAGCATGTACTGAGTGAGGGTCACAACTACCAGCCAGTGTCCCATGTACTTCACTTAGTAAACAAAGGCCATAAACTCAACCTGCTGGAAGCCCTGGAAATTAACAAACATCTTGCTCACAGTCCAGATCTCATCCTAAATGACCAGACACAACTCAACACTTCCCCTCTCCTAAACTTCATATAATCATCTTTGTTGTTCATTACTTCCCACACTCTCTCTTCCTACATATTCCCATTTTCCTGTAGTCATTAAGTCGTTTTATTTGTTGCAGTTGTCTTTGTATTCCATATATGCTGTAGTTTCAATAGTTAAGGGTTTGCTTTTAACTTGTACTTGTATTACTGTCCATGCTTAACTCCCCTTGTAGTTTTCTCATCAAATACTGTTCATACACTCCTGGAAATGGAAAAAAGAACACATTGACACCGGTGTGTCAGACCCACCATACTTGCTCCGGACACTGCGAGAGCACTGTACAAGCAATGATCACACGCACGGCACAGCGGACACACCAGGAACCGCGGTGTTGGCCGTCGAATGGCGCTAGCTGCGCAGCATTTGTGCACCGCTGCCGTCAGTGTCAGCCAGTTTGCCGTGGCATACGGAGCTCCATCGCAGTCTTTAACACTGGTAGCATGCCACGACAGCGTGGACGTGAACCGTATGTGCAGTTGACGGACTTTGAGCGAGGGCGTATAGTGGGCATGCGGGAGGCCGGGTGGACGTACCGCCGAATTGCTCAACACGTGGGGCGTGAGGTCTCCACAGTACATCGATGTTGTCGCCAGTGGTCGGCGGAAGGTGCACGTGCCCGTCGACCTGGGACCGGACCGCAGCGACGCACGGATGCACGCCAAGACCGTAGGATCCTACGCAGTGCCGTAGGGGACCGCACCGCCACTTCCCAGCAAATTAGGGACACTGTTGCTCCTGGGGTATCGGCGAGGACCATTCGCAACCGTCTCCATGAAGCTGGGCTACGGTCCCGCACACCGTTGGGCCGTCTTCCGCTCACGCCTCAACATCGTGCAGCCCGCCTCCAGTGGTGTCGTGACAGGCGTGAATGGAGGGACGAATGGAGACGTGTCGTCTTCAGCGATGAGAGTCGCTTCTGCCTTGGTGCCAATGATGGTCGTATGCGTGTTTGGCGCCGTGCAGGTGAGCGCCACAATCAGGACTGCATCCGACCGAGGCACACAGGGCCAACACCCGGCATCATGGTGTGGGGAGCGATCTCCTACACTGGCCGTACACTACTGGTGATCGTCGAGGGGACACTGAATAGTGCACGGTACATCCAAACCGTCATCGAACCCATCGTTCTACCATTCCTAGACCGGCAAGGGAACTTGTTGTTCCAACAGGACAATGCACGTCCGCATGTATCCCGTGCCACCCAACGTGCTCTAGAAGGTGTAAGTCAACTACCCTGGCCAGCAAGATCTCCGGATCTGTCCCCCATTGAGCATGTTTGGGACTGGATGAAGCGTCGTCTCATTCGGTCTGCACGTCCAGTTCGGACGCTGGTCCAACTGAGGCGCCAGGTGGAAATGGCATGGCAAGCCGTTCCACAGGACTACATCCAGCATCTCTACGATCGTCTCCATGGGAGAATAGCAGCCTGCATTGCTGCGAAAGGTGGATATGCACTGTACTAGTGCCGACATTGTGCATGCTCTGTTGCCTGTGTCAATGTGCCTGTGGTTCTGTCAGTGTGATCATGTGATGTATCTGACCCCAGGAATGTGTCAATAAAGTTTCCCCTTCCTGGGACAATGAATTCACGGTGTTCTTATTTCAATTTCCAGGAGTGTATTTTACTTTGCTCATTTATTAAATGTAAACTGGTATACAGCCACTGCTTTGATTATAATGTTAATGTTAAAATGCTGTACCACCACACTCTCAAACTGTAGGTTCCCTCAAACACCTCAATTTTCCTGCATTTATTAATTTCTGTTCATCGTATTGATATAGCTTAAGTTCCTTGTATATTTTGTATTTACATTGACAACTGTCTCTTCTTTTTTAATTGGTTGTGTATCACTCTCCATGTTTCATACCTCTTGATGCAGCCTTGCCTAATACTAATTTTATCTTATTTCAATAGTTTTGTTTATCAATAGAAACTGTTATGCAGGCATGCTATTCTTATTTTGTGCTAAAGGTTTTCCTGTCAACTCCATTGTTATTTATGTACTGTTCAGTTTTTACTATTTCATTGCAAAGATGTTACTCACTGTATGTTTCTACTTCACTCTAGATGTGTTACTTCTCTTCCAATGTGGTCTGCTAACATTTAACTTCTTTGGTGATAATACTCAGTAAATGCCTGAAGATGGCCTTGTAAGCCGAAAACCGGTTAGCAATAAAAATAATATTGTAGAACAAAAGCAAACTGGTGCTTTTCATTTATTAGTATAATGTTGTTCTACCAAGAACTGACGGAAGATTCTGTTAATATGACAAATGATTCAGGTAATTATTCCAAAATTCCTTCAGCTGAACCAACAGATGATTTCTCAGTTAATTTAAATGAATAAAATTATCAATTTAGGAAGTACTAACAACCAAATAGCACAATCAAGTAAGTTTCAAACATGCACTTAGCTCTGGGCAAACAGTGACAGCAATGAATCTAAATATTACAATTCCAGCATTGGGTTTGCGAAAACAATGCTTAACGTCAATGAACATACTTACAAAAGGTATAGTAACATCAATTTACACGAGTCTGGTATAAACCCAAATATCCAATACTTGATGACTCAAACGCCACTTGTGCAGATTCATGAGACAGATGTGGAAAAATTACAAAACACCATTTAATAAACTGAGCATTACACCAATATTATAACTATTACGTTAAAAAACAAACTTCAAACAGCGAAAACTCGTAAGAGGCAGGTACGTCAGGTCAGGTCTGAATAACATGGTTTAGAATGACAGGCCCGATTGCTGCGAGACAGAAACTCAGCTTCTGAGGGGTGCCGTAGCAGGCCAGGAGGCCGTAACGTCTCCGAGGCTACGGCTTGACGAGAAGCACACACACACACACACACACACACACACGCACACACACACACACACACACACAGCCGATGTGGACAGACTATGGTCGGTGAACCGGCAGGTAACAGGTAGCACTCCGGGGCAGCGCCTCCAAACGCTACGAACAGATCGGAAGGCCGAGAGCAAACAAGCAAAAATATAATTCATGCATAATAATCATAGAACATATGAAAATGCTCAGACTAAGACAAGAAGGTCAAAGTGCGCGTGGCCTCAAACCCGAACCAAAACTTTTGCATAACAGCAAGAATTTTACAATAAGAATTACTAAACCGATTAACTGGTTAATCTTACAATGAAATACAAGTGTTGCCCAGAAATTCTATACTGAACAAAATGAGAATTACACACACGAAAGAATGGTGTTTTAGCTACACATTCTATTCTTTCACCTAATGTCCATCCCGTTCTGTGGCCTTCCTCCTTCGTGAAACAGGAGCCTGTATGCCGTGTCGGTACCAGTCCTTACCCTGGTGGCGGAGTCAGTGCCTCACTGTGTGAATCACCTCCTCATCGTCTTCGAAATATCTTTCACAGATGTCATGCATTAATGGCGAATGACAATATGAACTCGCTGCAGCATGTCAGGTGTGACAGCCGTGGATGGTTTCCCCGACCACTGCAACTCGTGGAGCTCCGCCGTACAGCCTTCTGATGACCTCACCCTCCGTACCCAGTGACTAACTATTTCAGTCGACAGCAGATGCTCCATAGACCTTGGAGAAGCATTTATGAATATTCCCCTCAGTTTCTTTCTCTGCAGTGAGAAATTCAATGGCGGTATGTTGCTTGTAACGCACATCACCTACAGACCCCATTTTGAAACTTCCTCCCACTACTCTGTCGATCGGAAGTGACGGAAACTTCGCGCGCTCACTCAGGAGACTTGAATTAATACATACGTAACGTTCCCATTCGTAGCATTGTTTCCGGCTGAAAAAAAATGCAGTTCATTACTTTCTGCGTAAACCTCGTATAACAAGTTAATGTAATAACCAGGAAAACACACGGTACTCAGACACATTAGCTTAAGTGGCTCAAAAGGTACCAGGCATATCTTGGACGGCTAACGCTCAAAGAACTAAAATAGTAATTATATGTTAAACGATAAATATTAATTTTCTTGAAAGAGGCAAAAATCTCAGCAGAGCTATAAAACTTAATTACCCAAATGAGCCTAGGTTCACTGCACAGATAGCTAATTTTATAGTCGCTGTATCAGTCAGGGAAGCAACGACACAAGTAAGTTACAATTCCGACAGATAACACACGTGGCGACCTAGAGCATACGACAACTAACTTTAGGCGCAACCGACAAAATTAGCAGACATTGAACAAGTTGTAACTAAAGGACATTTTAAAACACACAAATTTGGCACTCAAACAGGCACCAAAAACGTAAATCTAACTATTCAGAGTGATGGAGAACCGCAGGCAATCCAACGTAGCGGGAGCAACGTCAACACGGGAGCACATGCGTCAATTAAAGGGCAGAATAGACGACATCAGAAAATTAATAGCACCCCAACACTCACATCAGCAACTATACCTCCTGTAAGAGTTATGTGCTGCCTGCGATATGTAAGCTATAAGAGAATGTGAGACCAAAGAGCAGTGTTGACTGCAGTACGAACTGTGTAGCAGTAGCAGTAAGTTGTTGCTAGCGAGCAGTCGCCTGTCTGCGCTTGTCAGTCCTGTCTGGTGTATCATGTTGGCTGGGCCGGTCGCGGTGCAGCGATGCCGGAGCCTGAGTATTATTGTACAAGGTAAAAAAAGCAGCCTCGCGCATATCTAGTAATATTATGTAAACTCACATGCAAATCTTTTAAAAATGTCCTAATAATAATCTTTGTCTGATTTCTAACAAGCATTCATTTCAATTTAAAGAATTTAATATTTTTTTTAATGCATGATCATTCCGATTGTTGCAAAAGAAAAATCATTTGCTTCCTTTCATATATAACAAATGTATAGGCCAGCATTGCACAGAGCTGTGCCGGAAAAGAGCTATTGTGAGAGCAGATAGTTGCCGACTTCATCGAGGTGAGAATTTTTGCTTTTTATTCAGAATGATCTTACAGGGCCATGACGCAGCACTGCTGTCGTCCAAATTTTACCAGGTTACTGAATTTATTTTTTATTACGAGGTTTATGAATTTTTGTGTTTCGAGCTTATATTAAATGAGAAAAGAATTTTGTGGGTACATTAAATGGGAACCAATTTTGTTCAGAGGTTACACAAAAAATAGAATCATATTATTATTATTATTAATTAAGTTTTTTTTGTGAGGTTACACAAAAATTAGAATCATTAACCAAATAATATTTATAATTATTTCGTGTGGGGAGGTTACACTCCTTCATCCAGGATAAATCGACTGCGTCGATATTAGGCTCAAGTATAGCCGGCCGACTTAATCGATGACCGGCCGCATAGACAATCGTGTCCCTGCAAGCTCAGTGAACGGCTCAGCGTACGTCACATGTGCCTCTTATCTATCTCTCTCTGTCTCTCTCTCTCTGTCTCTCTCTCTCTGACTGCGACCTACTGACCTCCGATTTGTTCAACAAGCTGCTCCAAGGAACTACAACCAAAGACTCAACTAACAGGCGACCGAAGCGCCACACGGCGACTAGACAAAAGACAGATCGCGCCAGTAGGCAAAGATGTAAAAACACAGAATGAGCCGACACGGGTCAGATGTGTATAGAATTTAAGAGTCCACTCCCTGGAAGTGACTAGCCAGTGATGGCAATCAATCCCCTTACATGAGCCAATTACACATTATTTTATTTTTTAAATATTTAATTACCTGTGAATATCTATATCTTCTGTATTTGCTTCGTTGAAATACAAATGATAATGCTCTAGTTACACCGAAAATAAAATATTTGTTGCAATTTGTGAGGACTTTTTTCACATTGCTAGCAGCGTGGGGTAGCCGTGTGGTCTGGGGTGGCTAGCCACGGTTCGCGCGGCTCCCCTCCGTCTGAGGTTCCTGTCCTTCCTTGGGCATGGGTGTTTGTTGTCGCTAGCGTACGTTAGTGTAAGATTAAGTAGTGTGTAAGCCTAGGGACCGATGACCTCAGCAGTTTGGTCCCATGGTATTTACCACAAATTTCCAATTTCACATTGCTTTTAGGCGGCGAATCGGTAGCAACGTACTGTTATCAAGAAGCTGAATGCACACCGTATCGGCCCTCAACCAAGAAGAGTCCTAGATAGTACAGAGGATTGAAACCGTGTCCTCCTCATGGTAGTCACCAACGCTGCTGAGTACTGAGCTAAGGAAACGAACATGGGATTTTACATTATCAGTTGTGGCTCCTATTAACGCCATTTTAAGTAAGCATTGGTCAGATGCCCCCCTTCGGGCATAAAAACGGAATTCGGCAGTTATACGACAGTCGAACTTCGTTCCTGATGGTGATGAGGAAGAAGTCGCCAAAAACTTCAGTTTTTATCCATGGGCTCAGTCGCGACAGACGTCTTCGCCACAGGTCATGTGGTTTTCGAGCAAGACTTGAAATCGTATTGGGTTCTTTGGTGTATCGAGAAATATCGGGGCCCTTCGTGGGCGAGGTACCGTTTGCAAATTCCTTATAATAAGCAAAACTGCCATTCGACCTAGCTCCGATGCGGAACAAACTTTTGTGAAACATTTAAACGCTGCTCGAGCACCGGTCCAGTCACTCCATCGCGTCCGAACCCGTTGGGCCGCCATCCGAACCCGTTGGGCGGCTGTGCCCGGCTGCGATGGCCGCGCAGGTAGAGTCCGCCTGCGGCCCCCGGCCCGGCAGATCGGTTATTAAGATGGGCGGCGCACGGTAGCTGGCCACAACAGCGCTGCAAACGACTGCCCGTATCGCTTACACGTATCTGCCCTGCCCCGCCACGCCGCTCCACTCCACTCCCAGCGGGGCTTTTTCCCTCTGCCTTCCGGCCGTCCATCGAACAGCGCGCCTGCTTGCCACGCCTGCTTCTCTGCTCTCCATCTGCTCCTCTCCTCCTCGTCCTCCTCGTCCTCCTCCTCGAACTTCGCCTGCTGCCTTCGCACTCACACTCGCCAGCGGACGTCGTTGTGCCGTGGCAGGCCCAGCCTTCGGACACAGACGCTGCTTCTGTAGTAATGACAGCACGCCCATGACGCCGAGATCACTGTCGATAAGGGATTTACAGTTTGAAAAAAGAAAAGCACGGATCTATTGACGGCAGCAACAACCACCTTCAGACTACGTGCGTGCACAGGCGTGCTGTGTGTGTGTGTGTGTGTGTGTGTGTGTGCGTGTGTTCGAGAGACGGAGGGAGAGAGTGCGCGAGCAAAAATGGTCCTAGCGATTCTCGAACGTACAAACACGAATGTTGTTACACCACGGTAATAAAATTATACGACTTCCTAACACGTTCTTGAAGTAAAAATCTCGAGCGATGGTTAGTATGTAATGACGTGAGAGGGCTGCTCTACAGGGGAGCAATAACATTGCTTAGTTTGTGTATCTGTAGAAGTAGGCGGTCCCGAACGAACATGTTACCATCATCAGTGAAGAACTCTTGTTGTAATTCGGTGCTTTGTGGGCTGATTAGAAGAAATTAAGCTAACGGCAGTAGGAACAGCGTCGTCATTAGCAATGTAGCAAATGGACATTTCGTGGACAGAACGGAGAATCAGCTTTGACATCATTCCGGCAAGGATTTAGATGAAACAGGGCGTAAACTAAATACATTTAGCGACTTCTTAGCAGATTAGAACTGTGTGCCGGACCAGGACTCGTCATTGGGATGTTTGCTTTTAACGGACAAGTGCTCTACCAACTGAGCTCAACTCAAAGTCCCTGCCTCCTCCTGTTATTTACACCTTTATAACATCCATTACCTCTCTCTTACATTCCAAATTACAGCGGACACTCAACTGGAGGGTGAAAATCCATCCTGGAAACAATCGTCTAGGTTTTGTCAAGCCATTTACCCGTTGATCCGAGGCTGTTTGGGGTACTAGTGAGAGTTGGGGAGATTCACCTGGCTGCCTTACGAGGGTTGCACAAGTATTGTTAGGTAGTGGGACTGCCATCCAATTTACTCCCCTACAGAGGCTGGCTGGCTTCCCCTCGTCAAAGAGTCCTCCCTATCCTTTACTTTTAAGCAGAGATGACCGAACATAGGAAGGACAGTCTTAGCATAGTCGAAAGTGACTGAGCCGTGGCGCCATTGAGTTAGTACACTGTTCTGTCTGGCGCCACTGGCTCAGGTGTGGTATCGACTATCAGTCTTGCGGCCCCATTCCCAACACCTATGAGAAAGTGTTGGTGTCTGTGGGTTGTGCGCTTAGAAGGTCTTTGCTTGCAGATATATATACGGTGTTCGCTTGCCCAAGAGAGGGACCAAGTTTGGGGATTGGCGGTAGCGTCGCTACAAGAGGTGCCCACGGGGCCGAAGCCACGTGCTACGCAAGGAGGGCCTGCGCAGAGCGAAGATACCGTAGTACTTCACCGGGATCAGCATCGACTACAAGAAGCAGGCCGACGTCCCGTCGGTTGGCTGGCAACATTCGAGTCTGAAAACCGCTCGTGGCCTGGCTGCCCTCTTCTACCTGGCTTTCATTGGCACCACTCAGTAACCGCTGCGACGCACCGTGGATCCATAGAACTGCTTGCTGATAAACGGGAGTAACATTCTGCAATCCTCGTGGTAGTTTGTTTCATTGTCTAAGTGCCCTCTTTATTTTTTGGCTTGTCCCCGACCCTCTGAGTTATACTCGGTAGGCTCTTTGGTCGTAAATATAGGCCGTAGTATTGTACTAAGACGCTAGTTGTCGCTTGAAAATTTGTCCCTCTATTATATTTCCTTTCCTTTTTGGTTTGTACCTGACCAGTAATGTTGTATTGAAACAGCTCTTGGTCGTGAATATAGCCGGATAATTGTACCAAGGCACAGGTTGTCGTTAAACAAAAGAGGGATCTTGTGGTTAGATTTAGATGATAACCGGTTCAATTCTTTGATTGTAATTGCATTTCTCAGTCATTAGTTATTATCTGATCAACCTGTTGTACTAAGCTGTTCGCTGCTGTGAAACTTCCTGGTAGATTAAAACTGTGTGCCGGACCGAGACTCGAACTCGGGACCTTTTCCTTTCGCGGGCAAGTGCTCTACCAACTGAGCTACCCAAGCACGACTCACGGCCCGTTCTCACAACTTTACTTCTGCCAGTATCTCATCTCCTAGCAACTGTGAGGATGTGGCGTGAGTCGTGCTTAGGTAGCTCAGTTGGTAGAGCACTTGCCCGCGAAAGGCAAAGGTCCCGAGTTCGAGTTTCGTTCCGGCACACAGTGCCAGGAAGTTTCATATCAGCGCACACTCTGCTGCAGAGTGATAATCTCATTCTGTTCGTTGCTGTGTTTGAAAGACCGAATCATTACTGCTTTATTTCAGCTGGATCTTGTGGTTCCGCCGAGTGAGTTCTCTTGTAAGAAGTGTTTACAACTAATGTTTTAAGACGTCCCTTCAGAAGCGACGGGTTGGGATCCACTCGCACCTTGGTTGCCATTGAAATTAAGAGGTTGGTCGCTGTGAAGTAAGCATTATCATTGTCATATTGTTTCCCAATCTGTTTATCCTCTAAGCACAGGTGCACACATTAACCATGAACCTTTCGACACACAGCTTTCAAATTAAAAGCTACGTCATCTTTATGGAGTAACTGAATCACTCTTGTCATCAGTGGTACCTATATAGTTTTAATGTGTTGCAAAAGGGCATTTAATGAGACACACTGTGTCTAGCGTGGTAGTGAACACCGCTGTTTCACCCGATGACGGGCAGGCTGCAGGTCCGGCCGTCTCGTAATCATTGTCATATGTTTGCTGTTTTGCAATACACCACTTCAGATTCCTTTTGCAAAAGCTTATTCAAGTTAACTTTTAAGGTCAAAAGAATTTTGCATATTTGTTCATTTTGTTAAAGAAAATTTTATAGTTATATATTGTTAAATAAACAGGTTGTGTGAAAAGAAAGTTATTATGATGGGTCCTCGCTTCCACGTATTCCTTAATTCGAGTAAGTACCGTGTATCGCCGGCCGGAGTGGCAGAGCGGTTCTAGGCGCTTCAGTCTGGAACCGCGCGACCGCTACGGTCACAGGTTCGAATCCTGCCTTGGGCATGGATATGTGTGATATCCATAGGTTAGTTAGGTTTAAGTAGTTCTAAGTTCTAGGGGACTGATGACCTCAGATGTTAAGTCCCATAGCGCTCAGAGCCATTTGAAACATTTTTGAACTATGTATCAGGGACCAATAGGCCGTTGTGGGAAATGCTTCGTCGGCCTCCTCAGTGGCTTTAAAAGGAAAATATTCTGTACGGACAAAAATTGCGATCCCCATAAAACAGTATGACAGATCAACAATTTTAAATATTTAGGTTGTGACGTCGCATATGATTACGACGACGACGACATAGAGAAGAAATTAACGAAGTATGGAAATAGGTGTGGAACAACAAACAAAAGACTAAAAAAATTAAAAAGTGGACTGAAACAAGACTGAAATTTTATAAGACATTGGTAGTTTCGATGCTCGTCTACGGAAGTGAATCTTGGGCTACAACTAAACGTCAAGAAAGTCACATACAAGCAACATAGACGACTTTTCTAAGAGCAGTGACGGGATGCACAAGAGCCGAAAGAATTCAAAATTCGGAAATGGGGGAAGAACTGAATATATTTAAGATCCTCAAGAAAATACAAGAAAATAGGAGTAACTAGAACGAACATCTCGGAAGAATGACTGAAGAAAGACTACCTCTACGTATTAGATTTAAGGCAGTAGGGAAAAAAAGTCAAGGAAGACCAAGGAAGCGATGGGTGCAGTAACAGGCAAAACAAAAGATGGCCTAATGTTTGAAGTGAATATGGTGATCCTTTCTTCGGAGAGTGCTACTCTTGCAAGGTCTTCCGGAAATCTTTTGTGAAATTTCGAGGTTAGGAGGGGGCTACCAGGGGAAGTAACGCTGTGAGGGGGCTTCATATGTAGTGCTTGGATTGCTCAGTTGCTAGAGTTCTTGATCACGACAGGCAAAGGTCTAGGGTTCGAGTCCAGGTCCGCTATACAGTTACAATGTGCGAGGAAGTTTCAAATCAGCGCTCACTCCGCTGCACAGCGAAAATTCAGCCTCGAAGCCATCTGAAAGTTGCTCGAGATGGAGACGGAGAGAATAATGAGTCTTGTGTTAGGAAGGGTTTCACTTCCTGTGTGTGAGTAATTTTTCTTTAGTTTGTGATCTGTATATGTGCTAGTTAGAGGGAAAGTCTCAGATGATACCCTTTTTACATCCCAAGAAACTCTGGCCGTTCATCTTGCAGAATATGAACCTACTTTACAAGTCACCTTCTTGTTGAAGAGCCACCAGCTTCCATACCTACAACTACAGCTACATCAACGTCTATTCTATGCAAACAATCGTGAGGTGTATGGCAGAAGCTACATCCCATAGCACCAGTTACTAGGGATTCCACCTGTTCCATTCACGTATGGATCATGGGAAGAATGATTGTTTGAATGCTCCTGTGCGTGCTGTAATTATTCTAATCTTATCCTCACGATGCCTACGTGAGCGATACGTAGGGATTTTCATCACTCAAAGCCGTTTCTCTAAATTTTGTTAATGGACTTTGTAAGGTGGCAACGGCCTTGCACCTTACGTGAGTCCATTTAAAGTGACACTTTAGGTATTGTTGGAGTAATACTCTAAATTACGGTGTAGGAAATCTATGTGGAAACGCATCGGCACGCGAGAATTCCGCGATTTTGTAATTATAAGATTTTGCGGAAAGGCAGTACGCGAGACAGAGCTCGGCTACCTCCGCGCCTAGCCGCCGAAGGCCACAGCCTAACGGTATGAATGGTGAAATGGGGAATTTCTGTAATCCGTTTAGAGAGACCACAGTGGTCGCCAACCTCTGAAGGACGTGCGCCTCCAGGTGTTCAAGTGTTTACCAAAACAGAGCAGTGGATAGCTGGGTGGGCTTTCCTGTGCGTGCTCTCATCTATGTCCCACTAATTTTACGCCTTCGAGTAACTCAAGTGGGGCAGGCCAGGAGTTCCGAATAACAAACTTTCAATGCAAGAATCTGTGTTCACTACAACGGGGAATCTTGCCGGGAAAATCTCGAGTGGTCTCTTGGGAGAAAACTTCCAGTAAACGCGTTATTGCCCACAGCTGTGGTTCTTCCCAGAGGCGAGGGCGGAGTTTACTTGTGAAATTTTGTAGAAATAAAAGAATGGTGGAAAAGAGTTCTGTTCCCAGGCTGTACATTGGTTGGCACTGGCTAACTGGGTATTTTAAGAGCTTCTAGTGATATGATTCGCTCGGTAAAAGTTGAGGGGAGAAAACAAAGGTGAAGAGCGATCTTGCTGAACTCTCGGTAAAGGTCTTCCATTCTGGGCTCTCGCACTGAGAGGACGTTAGCCAAGTCGTCTCCCGTCTTGGTCTTTCGTTCTGAGTGGACGTTAGCCGCGCCAGCTCTTTGCTGCTGGGAAGATCGTTGCAAATAGAGAAGTTTATGGACAGCAGTCTGTTGTCCGAGTAGTGTAGGAGTGTACTTTCCAAGACGCCACACACCAACCGCACAGCCGCGCCGTCGACGTCGGAGACCGCCGCTGCAACAGGAACATTACGGTGAGATCGCACCCGCTTCGGCCTGTGTTAGGAGTAACGTTAAATAGTTGCATCACTTGCAATTGCTGTTTCCACAGAGGTTAAAAAATGGTTCAAATGGCCCAGAGCACTATGGGACTTAACATCTGAGGTCATCAGTCCCCTAGAACTTAGAACTACTTAAACCTAACTAATCTAAGGACATCACACACATCCATGCCCGAGGCAGGATTCGAACCTGCGACCGTAGCGGTCGCGCCGTTCCAGACTGAAACGCCTAGAACCGCTCGGCCATCAGCGGCCGGCTCCACAGAGGTTTCACAGTACTTTGGGGTGTAGTGGTTCTTCGTATTTTACGTTTTGTGTCGATGTCAGTCGGTCAGCCAAGTTATAAGAGATCGCGTTTTGGACCAATTTTAACACAGTTCACTGCCAATACCAGTCAGGAGGATAATTTGTAAATTGTTTATTGTGTGTTTATTCAGCATTGATCTGAAGGTAATAATAAAATTAATGTGATTCAGTAGAGCCTTTACTTTCGGTAGTTGATCCTGAATTCACCCTTTTGCTTTATTTTATTTTTGTATATGTGTTTGATGTCATTGAACACCCTAAGTGTTCGTGATCGTTCATGTTTGGAAGTAGAAACAAGTGTGATTTATCGTCAACGCTACCACCGCAGATTAATTAGGGGTGACAGGGCCACATTTAAATCTAGCGTTATCCATTTCTGCATACAGTTCCACTCCCAGTTTCTCTGTAAGTTGCTTGTCACGGGCGAACACACGCAAAAATCGGACAAGCATCGGGTGGGGTGTTACAACTTTTTAGGCATAGTTCACCTCTATCTTCAGGAGTCATCCAGTTCAGTTCCTTCAGTATTTCTGTGACACTCTCCCATGGATCAAACAAAATTACCCAGGTAATTCTAATAGTTGATGATTCAAATAGTGACTCACTGATATTATAACCGTAGGATACTACGTTTTTTCGTTTTGTGAAATGCACAATTTTAGATTTTTGAAATGCTCGTCCGACCTTTCTGATATACGTTTCCTGTAATTTCCCTAAATAGCTTCAGGCAAATACCGGGATGGTCCTTTGAAAGGGCACGACCGATTTCCGTCCCTAATCTGATGGGACCGAGGACCTCGCTGTTTGGACCCTCCCTCAAATCAAACAACCAACCAAGATTTCTGAACGCTTAAAGGAAGTTGCCAATCTCTGCACCACTTTGTAGTCTTATCGAGATCTAACTGAAGATGCGGCTTCTTTCAGGTAGTACTTCGTTATAGGTAACTGCATCATCTGCATGAAGTAGGAGGTTACTATCAATGTTGTCTGCAAGATCAGAAATACGGAACATGAACAGCAATTGTCCCAACACATTTCCCTGGGGCACACCTGATGTTATTTCTGCAACTAACGATGAATTTTCATCCAGGATAACATGCTCCGTCCTCCCTAAGAAAAAGTCCTCTACCAGTTACAAATTCCACTTGATACCCCACACGATCGTGCAATAAGCATACAAATATTACATGTAAGTGGCTGCCTTGATCCGAAGTTTTCAGTATTCCACGTGAGAAAAGTGCGAGTTGGGTTTCACATGATCCTTGTTTTCGGAATTCGTACTTGTTGGCTATGAGGTGGACATTATATTCAAGATACCTTATGTTTGAGCTTAGAATACGTTCAAATATTCTACAACAAATCGATGTTACGGTAGTTCTGTGGATCACTTCGCTACCCTTCTTGTGGACGGGTATGACTTGCGCTCTTTTCCAAGAACAGGGCACAGTTTTTGCAAGAGGGATCTGCGATAGATTAAAGTTAGATGAGGGGCTAACTCAGTTGCAAATATAGGTTCTGATAGGGATTCCATCGGGCCCTGAAGCTTTGTTCAGTCTTACCGATTTCAACTGTATCTGAACGCCAACGTTTCAGTGGTATGAGGACGAAATTGGGGCGTTTCTCCTGGGTTCTTCTTTTGTAATAGAGCGTTAAGTGGAAGGGCAGGGGGTGACGAGGTAGGAGTAATACAACATTTCTAAGCGCAATTTTATTGTTACTAACCACTGATCGTCTTAAAACCAACCACTTAAAAACAAGAAATAATTGGTTTAAAACAATATTTCAAAAGACTTTACAGTTAAACGTTTAATTTAATTTAATGTAGTACCTTGGCCAAGAAAAACTTTACAACCACAAGTGAATATAACACATGAGCTCATCCTATCAAAATTATTGCAGTTCCTCATTCGTCTATCTTTACTCAATGCAAACAGAAAACACAACTATCAGAATTTGTCTTTCGAAGGGACACGAAAATAACCATTTGAGTGCCGGCCGGGGTGGCCGAGCGGTTCTAGGGGCTACAGTCTGGAACCGCGTGACCGCTACGGTCGCAGGTTCGAATCCTGGCTCGGGCATGGATGTGTGTGATGTCCTTAGGTTAGTTAGGTTTAAGTAGTTCTAAGCTCTAGGGGACGAATGACCTTAGAAGTTAACTCCCATAGTGCTCAGAGCCATTTGAACCATTTTTTAATCATTTCATTACAGTACATATGAGTAGCATGTCAAGTTTTCGAACTCCCCCTCCCACAGAGTTCTCTTAGTTAAATATACGCCACAGCTGAGCCACATAGAACATGCCCGATATACAGATCCCTGGGCGACGACCGTTCCAATCACCAAAGCTCCACTATAACTCAAAAAGGTTAATGATCGATACTATCCACGGCGTCGCCGATTCCGATCAAAAGCAAGTTCTGTCAGGAACACGTCGTGTAGCAGATTTACTTAGTCCGAGGTCCCCTCTTCATTCACGCTCCATGGTTTGCAACCGTTCTCTCCGGCCGTCCCTCATGGCAGTCGGCAGAGGGCGACACCTGAGCGGCGATGGTCGCGTCACACTGTAGCACTGGCGCGGGAAGCCTGCGCGCGCCATTCAAAGGCGTCGGACATGTGGCGATGATACCATCGGCAGATTCTCCCCCGCCAACACCAAGTCCACCGGAGTTGGGCACCTCCATACAGTAGCATCACCGGCCGGGTTGGTAACACATATTCGTGGAGTAGTCTGAGTGGGCGAAGTGCATGATCACCAAATGATTCTACATGAAATTATTAACATGGGAAACAAGGTTTGTAGAGAATCTCTGCGGGTATCTTTGATTTAGTTTCAATGGTAGCAATGTTTAAATTCACTTTGCGCAGAAAAGCGTAGACGACTCAATCCACTACAATATGTAATATTGAGTATCCCCACTAACGTGATGTTGTAACAGACTAAAGACGCTAAGGTCAGGGGGGCCAGCAGCTGTTGTGTGAGAGCTGGTGTCTTGTGACACAGTACGCTGAGCAGCAGGCTATGGTCGGTCGACAGTTGTGGTCTGACGCTCCGTTTTTCAGGTCAGAAATATGGAGTTGACTGGCTAGCAGTCTCTCCTAAAACAAGTTCCCGTGGGCTGGAAAATACAGCAACTTGCCTACAGACCGTAGGGTATCTAGAAGCGGAACTAGCCAATCCCTAACAGTAGACTAGCCCACACTACATCGCCTATACCGATGATGATGATGACGATAATTGTAAAGAGAAGACACAGCAAGTGGTGAAGTTCTGGACCAGCAACCAAGTCTGCATCGCGGCAGGCGGAAGGACGTGATAAGAAAAAAACAACTCGTAGCGAGAACCAAGTAAATGCAAATACGCGCACGACTCTGCCGTAGCTTACCGGATTCTGACGGGGAAGAGAGGGTAGTGCCGGCGGCTCGCTACGTATTCCTGCTGCATCGGCTCCGGACGAGGTCTGATTCAGAAGTCTGCTGGACGAAGACACTGCCTGAAGCTGCATACGGAACTCACAGTATCTCTACCAAACGTAAAACGCGAATTGGCTCTGCTACAGAGGCTGAAGTGTCTCCTCTGCAAGCATAGCATGAAGTCATTCCACCCAGAGCAGAATGCGAAATGAAGTCGAGAGTGCAGATCTATGGACGTTTCTCCTGTCTCAAACAGCAACTACCAATCAGAAAGTAACAAGTATCACCAACGAAAATATTAAACAAACGCCGGCCGCAGTGGTCTCGCGGTAAGGCGCTCAGTCCGGAACCGCGCGACTGCTACGGTCGCAGGTTCGAATCCTGCCTCGGCCATGGATGTGTGTGATGTCCTTAGGTTAGTTAGGTTTAAGTAGTTCTAAATTCTAGGGGACTGATGACCACAGATGTTAAGTCCCATAGTGCTCAGAGCCATTTGAACCATTATTAAGCAAACGCCGCTGTACTCCCACAACTGTAGGAAAAAAATGTGGTCCTTGTACTGAAACCCATTCCTGGAAACATACGTCTAAAAATTTTACAACACTCCATGAAATGTCTTATTTTCTGCACCTTTGGCGAGCTGTTTTTGGCGCGAGAACATAGAAAAAGAAGGGCAAACGGTCTCTCCAGAAGCAGGTAGTGCACAATGTGGTGTCACCGCCAGACACCACACTTGCTAGGTGGTAGCCTTTAAATCGGCCGCGGTCCGTGAGTATACGTCGAACCCGCGTGTCGCCACTATCAGTGATTGCAGACCGAGCGCCGCCACACGGCAGGTCTAGAGAGACTTCCTAGCACTCGCACCAGTGGTACAACCGACTTTGATAGCGATGGTTCACTGACAAAATACGCTCTCATTTGCCGAGACGATAGTTAGCATAGCCTTCAGCTACGTCATTTGCTACGACCTAGCAAGGCGCCATTACCAGTTACTATTGATGCTGTAAAACATGTACCGTCAAGAGCGATGTTCACCATTTATGGATTTAAGTTAAGTATTCCACAGCTACGTCCTTTTTTGCTATTCTAATTTCCTTGACCTGTTCCAGACCTCACGCCAGCCTGCGTGAGCTAAAACGCGTGCCTTTCGGCTTCCTCTCAAAAACGGGTTGGCTCTCTTGCCAATCCACAACACACAATGAGTGGTTCTCTCTGCCCTCCACCTGCCCGAGTGCGGCACTAGACGCCGACGCATTCAGTGTCTGTTCCACCAGAAGGAGTTGGAAAAATTCTTCAGTTGATCTGCCCTTGGTGCTCTGCTTCTGGCAGAGCACGCAGAAGCCGTCTTGATCCGTGCCCAGTACATGCCAGTGTCTAGGCGCAGGTAAAGGAAGATATCACCTACGCAATCACTGCTGTTTCCGCAGCCTACCCGATTTCTAGTGGATCTGATTTGAAATGCAACTGATTTGCAGGTCAGACTGACTAATTTGCATCTAAAAATGTGGTTGGCCTGCACGACGAATTTCAGAATGAAAAGTGGTGAGGACTTCTGCTTTGACCTTTTTCAATATTTTCAGAACAGCCAGAAAGCAGGCTCCTACTTCAATGGTCTGCGCCAAGTCGAGGGTTGACTTTTTCGAAGTGATGACTACAACTTTATGACTACCCCTCATTCGGCCCATAGAGCCACGTGAGCAGCAAGGGACCGGCAGCAGCGGCGCCGGCAGAGGAACACGTGGAGTGTGTCGGTAATAGGAGCCGACGGCGGTCCGGGCAATTGGGGCGCTCCGCTGGTTCGTCCAAATGATATTAGGCCGAGTTAAGACGTGATACGGCCTAATGGCCGGAGTAGAGGCCAGCGATTGCCACTCGGTGGGCCTTCCGGCTACCCTGGGTGCTCGAAGGGCCACCACCACGCTGATACCACCTTACGACCACTCCTGTAGGTTTCGCATTTTCTTAAAAATGTGGCTGCTCGATGAATTTTGCAGATAAAAAGACTTAAGTGAAGACTGTATTACGATCGAAATAACGCCCCACTTACGGATGTGAAGTGAGTAGATTAAAAATGGCCTATATAGTAGGAATGCACTCTTCTGCCATGCTGTGTGGTAGTACCCCTCTGCTAGTTTCTGCCTGAGATTAATTAATTAACGGCTCATTGATTACTTCGAACGACTTTGCTGTCTACTTAGTTGAAATCTGCTCTGTTATATACATCGGGCGGTTATATTTAAACCGACGGTGTTCCGAGTGTTGCAGCGCGAGCTGTATTCAGTGTGGGGCAAAAGTCACTGGAAACTAGCCACTGATGTAAACAAAAAATAGAATTTATGTTTCATTACAAATACAAAAACTTACAATTACTTTTTATGTTCAGACTGTTTTCCAATTTTATTAATACAGCTTTTTAAGTCTTTTTGGAACACGGTTACATACTCTATGGCATGAAAAAAAAATCCACCGGCATGATATCAGATGAGTCAGTAAAAGCAGTTGTGTCTGTTAACTTGTTTGCTTAACTTAAAATTAGCCTCGTCAGACCACACAGTTTCACTGAATAAGTTAGGAACATGTTTATTCTGGTCAAGCATCAATTTACAGAATTGGTGACATCGATCTCGAACATCCTCAACTAAACCAAGTAGTAAACATGGAATGTAAACTTTAAACTTGTGTTTGTGAAACATTCTTTGCACTGACCTTCGTGATAAATCCAGCTCAGCTGCTAATCGTCTGGTTGATTTTCGCGGACTTTGAATCAGAGCTAAACATTCTCGCTATTCATTTTTCTCAGATGTAACTGTTGCTGTGTGGCTAGCTCTTGATGCATCCATAACACATCCATGTACTTCAAATCTGTCTTGTATGTCGTACACTGTTCGTCTAGACGGTGTTCTTCTTTCGAGAAAATGATTTAAAAGTCTCTATTACTCAGGTTTTTCACAGAGTCGGAACTTAAACGATTTTATGACTACTTACAAGTCGCCATTCGTCTTCCAGAATATTTTAAATACTTCATACCAGACCCCCCCACCCACCCAGCCCCCCCCCCCCCCCAAGTTCGCACACGCCATGCCCCCCTCCCCCTGTATGAGTTATCGTCTGAGCGCTTTTATGCTAAAACACCCACTCACATTAACCGAAATAAAGCGCAACCGAAAAGTCGCATTTCGTGGAACTGTCCAGACGTCGCCATGCTGAATAATTTAACAATAACTAGATTATTCTCACGTTTCCCGTTATATGGATAAACTGGCTGAGATAAACGTAGTGAAGCTGTGTTCGGCTTTAAAAATTTGAGGGCTCTGTCTGTCCAATCTCAGATTTTGTACGGAGGAGCTCAGAAAGTGATGCAGAAGTTAAGCTTCAGTACATATCATGTTCTTCGTGAGCAGGACGTTAAGTAGCCGAATAAAGAAAGGTGTCTTGCACATGGTCTATGAATACAGTCATTTGTTGACACACATGCAGTCACATACCTAGACAGTGTTTTCATTACTAATGAGGCGTGGTTTAAATTTAATGAAAACGCGAGTAGCCAAAAAACAAGGATTTCGTGAAGCAAATATCTCCGTGCGCTCTTTCACCCTACTTTCTTTGAAAATGCAGTGTACCAAGAAGCCGTTACATAGTTTATTTCACTTCTTGAGGTACATAAATGTTACTGTTGGATGCTGCTGGACGGTGCTACTTGGCACAAATGTAATCGGACATTTCGTTTCTTAACCAAATTTTATGGTTACCAAATCATCTCTCTAATTTATTATAGCCCACATGTCCTTTCAAGATTACGTCTCTAGATTTTTTTCCTGTGGAGATCTATGAGAACAACCCGCCTGCACTAAACAAACTGAAGATTAACATAGCAACGGAGCTTAATAGTGACAGTGCAACGTGTTACATAAGATGCCCTCAAATTTGGTAAAACGATTGTATTTTTGACGTGCGCGACTTTTAGGCCAGCCAGTAGTGTGCATACAAAAGTACTGGGTCAGGGTACATCGGTTCGATTCTACTTGCAAGGCTGAATGGCATTATAGCAATTCATGGTGTAGGGGTAGCAGTAGGGCAAGGTCGGTATAAGCACGTTTTGTTAGAGCTGAAATGTAGGGTTTCGCAGGGACGGAATGAAGGGTAGAGCCACCGGCCGTGACACATCTGAAATGTAACGTCCACTGTTCAAAGTGCGTCAATGCGAACAAGAGGTTGAAACACGTATGTATTCATTAACAGCGATGGCGAGGCATGACAGAATCTCTGACCAGAGAGTTATTTATCGTTGCTAGTCTGCGCTTGACCGCGCGAGTGTTGAGTTGCGAGTCGCACTCTGTCGGCAGCAGTAGTAGCGAGTGGACGGTTGTACTGAGCGGGCGTCGACATGGGTCGGCGGCGTGCTCCCCTTCCATCTCTGGTCACGATTCAGGACGAGGTATATTGTTTTAGAAGGTAATGAAGCAGTATTGCGCTCAGCTAATAACATATGTTAATTGTAATTAATTTGTTCAAGAATTGCCCCAATAATAATTTTCTTATAAAGTAACTGTTTTAAACAAAAAGATTCATTTCAAGTTAAATAATACTTCCTATGCATTCCCTCCAAGAAGCAAAATTAGATATGGGCCAGCATTGCACGGAGCTGTGCCGAAAAATAAGAGCAGATATTGATGGAGTTTACTGAGGTAAGATTTTTGGTTTTTGTGTTCAGGTTTAATTATTGCACAGGGCCGAAGGTCAGCGCCGCTGCCCTTATGAAATTTATCAGGTTTAATTATTGCTGTTGAGATGTTACATTCAGTTGATAGATCATTATTTAATTAATATTATTGTGGGTTTAACGGTCAATTATTATTCTTTAACTTTTGTGTGGAGTTTACATTTGAGCCATTGTTATTCTTTAATTTTGCAAGGAGGTTACGCTTGAAATTTTGTGGGAAGACAACATTTGGCTCATTATCATTGTCTTTTATTTTCATGGGGAGATTACAATTTCACTATTATTGACTTTTATTATGTTTGCGGGGAGGTTACACTCATTTACATTTTACTTAACATTGACTTTCATAATTTTGCTGGGAGGTTACAATTTCACTATAATATTATTGACTTTATTATTTTTGCGGGGAGGTTACACTTGGTGACATCCGGACCAGGATCGTATTTATTTGAGAATCTTCTGAGAAGTAGTCAGACATCTGCTCTTATTTACTTAATATAATTAGCATTTGGCGTAACGCTTTTACTAATTTTGTCACTTTCTTCCACAGATCATCGGCAATTCGTTGCTCTTTGTTGTATTTGTATTTGTTGGATTTTGCATTGTCCTTGTCTCATTTGTGAATAATTGTGACTAGTGTAAAAATGCCGCGAAAGACTGTTAATAGTGCATCGCGAGGTATAATGAGTGAAATAACCGACCTAAACAACTTGGCCGATAGTACTTGCGACATGCAGTGTAATGATGACAATCCTCCGTTTACTGACAATCAGTGTGTACCGACCACTAATAATGATTTTGATCTTAGTGATGAACAGACGAATTCAATTGTGTCCTCTGTTAATTTGACGACAATTGATGACGCGGGGCGTTCTGTTGCAATGAGCGCTGCCCAGCTTGACACACCCGGTATGCAGGATTTACGTAATGAACAGACAAACTTTTCTAATGAAAATGAACAGTGTACTGAAAGTACGACAGAGTTATTTAATTCCGGTGTAGTGACTAACAGTGTACATGCGATTGGCAAACCTTTTTGTAAATTACAGAATGACCAAATGGTCACACAAAACGTGACAATTGCAGGCACGTCATCAAACAGCACAGAGAATAGAGTAGGTAATTTTGGCTCGGATCACATTATGGCACTATTGCTACAACAATTTGATGAAAAATTTAAACAACTTGATGAAAAACTAGACAACTATTTCAAACAACAGAATGAAAGAGTAGAGAACAATTTCAAACAACTTGATGAAAATTTCAAACAGACGAGTGAAACATACGACAAACTTAATGAAAGTTTCGACAACCATTTCAAACAACTTAGTGAACTAATTAATGAAAGTTTCGAACTGACGAACGAAAAACAAGACAACCTTAACGAACAGAACAAACAAGTTAGCCAACAGATTCCAGTCGTTACCGTGCAACGTGATGATACTAAAGTACAATTACGTGAGGATACTAAGGCTTGTGCTAGTAACAGTAATGAAGAAGTTGGAACTGTTGCGCAAGAATTAGATAATAGACATGCAGCCACAACAGAATCACATACAGACGAAATTAGTGCAGTTGCTGAACAATATCCTAAAAACGCAACACAGATACACGACGAGTTTAATTTAAAATCACCAGAACTGTCACACACGCTGGATACGGAAAACAATAAGAAATTTGCACAACAGATCAGCCAAATTGACGAAAGTATTAAAGTAGCAGAAATGAAAATTATTTCAGTTAATAACACGTCACAGAATACGCGCCATTCCGAACATTTCTCACACTCCTACAGCCAGTGTAACTTAAGCAATCTACAGAGACTACGCGACTTAAAATCCGAAAAGCTACGCGACATAAAATTTGAAAAGCTACGCAACTTAAAGTACGAAATAACACAGACAAACAGATTCTCACACAAACCTGAACGTGTTCTCAAATTCAGTGACGAGAACGTAGATTACGAGCAATTTTTATCCGTAAGAAAATCTAAGGAATTTAATAATGACAGAGCACAGATACACAATTTGAACTGTATACGACAATTTACTTTTATACTTTCACCGCTATTACCTGTAATGCAGAAACTAGGTTTGAACTGGATACGTCAATTTATTTTTGTACTTTCAACAGCATTACCTGTAATGCAGAAATTGGAATTAGCATGGATACAGCGATTTGTTTGTGAATTTTTACCGGCATTGCCTGCAACGCAAAAGCTAAAATTTATTTGCAGTGCGTAATTGACCTCAGGGGATTCATTACGCTTTAATGAATATGTGCCGTAGCGTGCATAGGGCACCGAGCTGTAGTAATGCTGTTTCATCTTTAGTTTTCTGCACTGCTCCATTCTCTTCTACTATCCTTTATATCTATTAAAACAGCTCTTCAACTATTGCTCTACCTAGGATTAAGAAATGAGTCACGAAAACCCGATAAGACAAGTTATAGGGAAAGTGACATTTTTTATTAGACGCTCCAGAAATGACAACCACGAGAACTTTAATATCAGAGAAAATTTTAATCATCAGTATGTACAAAATTTTCAGCAGTCGCAAACACATTTTAGTAACAATAGACGTTTTTCTCCGCAATAGCAACAAAACCAACCGGTTAGCATACCTAACCAACAACGCAGTCTACAAGGTCAACCAAACTTTAATGTTTCACCGCGTGCACGTATAGTCTCAGCTCCAACAAATAGTAACGCACAGCAACAAGGAAATCAGTACGTACAGAAAACACACTATTTCAATTCGTATCGCTATGCGCCGTATTGAAATGACTATCATGACAAACGTAGAAATAATGAGCACAATTTTCAGCGTACATTTAATAACAGTCGATCTTATTAGCAGCAAGAACATCAGCAACAACATATTATCATGAATGAACCAGACAATAGGTATCATCCAGAACGTAATACGTCAGGAAGAAATAATAGGATTGTACAGATGGTTTAAATGCCACAGCATCCTCCCGAAAATAATAACACGCCAGATAGAATTTGATTAAATACAGTACAGGTTGCATATTCCAGTAACACAAGCAATAATTTTGACACGCAGAATCTTGTTCACGAGAATGTTATTTGAAACATGCTTTGTTGAATGCACAACTTTTATCGCACCCAGATCTTACTAGAAATTTTTCCATTGCGACCGACAGTTCTAACACCGCTTTAGGCGTACATATTTTCCAGGAAATTGAAGAAGATGGCTCTACAGTAATTAAAAACGTCGCATATGCAAGTCGCATTCTGTCACCTTCTGAACGAAATTATTCTGTTACTGAACTTGAAACATTATGTGTTGTTTGGGCTTTTACGAGATTTAGGCATTTTCTTTATGGAAGACATACCACCGTTTACACAGACCACAGAGCGATACAATTTTTACTTTCCGCTAAATTTACACACGACAGATTAAGTAGATGGAAACTTTATCTGGAGGAATTTAATTTTACAATTGTTCACATTCCCGGCACACAAAATGTTGTAGCAGACGCACTATCCCGTTCTCTCAGCAACAATCAGCAAGACATCGCAACCAACTTCTGCAAAGCAAATTTCAGCGTCATGTACATTCAGCAAGTTGCATTTGAAAATTTTATTTCGTCGTCATTACAAGACATAGCACAAGAGCAGAGTAAAGACAACGTGTGGAAAGAGATTAAACACCTTTGGCAAGATAGGAATAATGTTACGATTAGAAACCATTACACTGTACGCAATGACATTCTGTTTCGCCGCTCTCATCCTGACAACAACAATTGGTTATTATGCATTCCTGATGAACTTGTTAACAAATTTATCTGGTATACTCATTTAAGTTATGCACATTACGGAGCTAGAAAATGTTTTCTTATACTGAGACAGAACTGTTATTTTGCCAACATAGAGAAACGTATACGACGAGTTTTAGCGTCATGTAAAATCTGCCAGAAAGCTAAGTCAGAAACGACTTCACATATTCCTCCATTACATCCCATTGTACCTGTTAAATTAAGACACATGGCCGCTGTAGACATTTTTGGTCCGATTCCCAGAACTAATAGAGGTTTTTGCTACATCTTTGTCGCTGTTGAACTCACTTCAAAATTTGTTACCTTCACTCCGTTACGCAAAGCTACTGCTAAAATTGTTTCGAAAGCATTTGTGAAACATTTTTTATTTCATGTAGGGCATGTGATGAAAGTAATTTCCGACAATGGGTCACAATTTCGATCTGCTATATGGACACGTATGTTACGAGCTAGAAACATTTCTCCGATCTAATGCTTCTTCGAACCCTTGTGAACGATTAATGAAAGAAATTGGTAAACTGTGTAGAATATACTGCCATAAAAGACATATTGATTGGGACACACACATAACCTCATTCCAGGATGTAATTCATTCCATACCAAATGAATCCACTATGCTATCTCCGTCTGTTATACTGAAAAATGCTGAACCACCTAACAAAATTAAAGAATTAGTAACATTTCCTACATCTCGTTGACTACGACACCATGAAATAATTGACATTGCGCTGAACAACATCAAACGCGCCGCAGAGCGCAGGAGAAGACTGCAAAAACAGGTTTGTACACGCCGTGACTTTCACATTGGACAGAAGATATTAGTACGTACACACTATTTATCCAACAAAGGAAAGAGTAGATGCAGTAAATTTGAGCTTCTATACGCAGGTCCATATCGAATTCGCAGCATTCCTCACCCTAATGTTCTACACGTCGAAACTTTGAGAACCAGAAAATCGAAAGGAAACCACCACTGGTCAAACGTCAAACCTTTTATTGAATGAAGATACTTTATGATTTAATATGCTATAATGCCATTTGCTAATTTTATGATCACTTATGCAATTATATTCACATGACTACTTACTGATGATTATCGTATTTTTCCTTGGCAAGTGCCCGGCAAGGTAAAGTTAGCAGGTCGCTTTTCTTGTCGTTACACATTAGACAGTGCACATTTTCCAGATAAAATTACGTATGTTACGAATAATTACACAATTCTATCTAGTGATATATTAATTTTATCAAATTCTTTCTCTATTAAAGTCTTCAATTCTCGTCTCTATTAACTACACAACATACAAGCTGAACACAAAGAAGGTCACATTTCTTGTCATCATTTTTTTATGTTTGTACGATTGTTTTCATATTTTGTTTGTATGCATTATGAAATAGTTAAGGTATAGCAAACACCAGTTAACTTTGACATTTTTGCCCTATGATATCTCAACATCGTGACTATTTTTACATTTTTTGCTGCTGCATTATGATATTCTGTGTACATTTTTGCATCTGAACACTGTCTATATTTTTTGACATCATGCGTTTTCTGTCATGCTATGCTGTATGCTTAATTATATCACTATAAACCAGTTTTTATCTAATCGGTATATGAATTAAATGCAAGACATTAATCTTTGTTCATCATTTTCAGCAAGAAATAACGTGTAAAGGAAATAAATTAAACAGAAATGGGAATTTGACCTACGGAATAAACGAAAGAAGATGCAAAAACCTTATGAGGAAGAGTAAATGGATCAGAAATAACAAGCATTAACAAGAATATACTATACACATCGTAGAATAGCAGTCTTAACTAATTTTTTCTTTCAGAATACGAGGTGATTGATGCAGCCTGTCAGACAGAACTACACATCTTAGTTTTAGTGATGAAATATGATAGAAATAAGGAATAGTTGTATAATGAGTAATGAAGTGTTTTTTTTTTTTGCAGATGATAATGAATGCTGATGAATAATGATGAAGAATATGCTACTATGGATAATGAAGTTTTTCTTTACAGGTGATGATAATAATGTAGTTATGATAATATAGATAATGAAGTGATGGATAATGAAGTTTTTCTTTACAGATGAGGATATTGTTGAAGTTATGTATCTATGCTATGTAATTATTTAAGTATTTGTTGCAGTTCGTTTTGACAGTAGGTATTATATTGTATAGTATGATGACTGAAGGTTTTGGAAGGGACAGCTATGGAACACATTTTTTTTATACACATTTCACTACCTGTTAATTCGAAGTTCACTACCTTTCAGCATAAAATGCGTTTCTTCTTTCAGTTTAATATTCCATTTTTGTATATTTTTGCAGGAGAAATTATTTATGTAATTAATGTGCTATAAGCAGTTGTTCATTAAATCTATGTCATTTATGAATGTGATTACATATACTCTACTTGTTTCATAATCTTGCTACAGCTGACTCATGACGAATGACGTTACACATTTTCATTTGCAGCAACAACCCAAAAGCATTTTTTTTCTTTCCCCTGTAATTACCCAACGCAATGCATTGCTAACACAGAAAAAGGAAAGTATTACCAGTCCCAAATAATGCTACCAATTTAAAAGAGTTATGAGTAATACTGAATGATGTTTTCCAACCACAGACTTTGAGTAATAGTTACAGTATAATAATAATGCTTTGTAACTGGGAAATGAATGCTACTGATTACTGTATTGAGATGACCAATGATTAATTATGAGCATTATTCTGTAATACTATGTTATTGACTACCTCCTGTTTTATGCTTTGTAACTGGGAAATGAATGCTACTGATTACTGTATTGAGATGACCAATGATTAATTATGAACACTATTCTGTAATGCTATGTTATTGACTACCTCCTGTGTTATGCTTTGTAACTGGGAAATGAATGCTACTGATTACTATATTGAGATGACCAATGATTAATTATGAACATTATTCTATAATACTATGTTATTGACTACCTCCTGTTCTATGCTTTGTAACTGGGAAATGAATGCTACTGATTACTGTATGGAGATGACCAATGATTAATAATGAACATTATTCTGTAATACTATGTTATTGACTACCTCCTGTTTTATCTAATGACTTCTGATGATGTGTAATTAGGAAATGAGTGCCAATGTTCTCTGTAAAACACCATATGAATATTATTAAGTAATGACTTGTGATGATTTATAATTAGGCAATGAGTGCCAATGTTCTCTGTAAAGCAATTTATGAACATTATTCTGTAATACTACATACATGGTACAGAAATGTTCAATAACTGGGCAATGAATGCCGCAAACTACTAATGTAATTCTCAGTGAAGACTAGTATGTGACTTAATGTCCTTCACCTTCTGGCGTAACTACCCTGAATTACTGCAATATCGGTTTGTCCTGTATATCCTCTTGATCATGGAGCACTATATTTGGTTTTTGCACTAATTATACGTTGGTGTACCTTACAAGGACGTGGTGTTGACACGACATGCTGTCCACCACCTTGAGCGATGGAGATGTTATTATGGTCCCACTGTTTGGTGAACCTAATGTACTGCCAAAATGATAACATGGAATATTACTACGACATTTCAGTGTCTTGGATACGCTGACAAATACTTCTGGGAAAAGAACTTCAGATTGTTTCACTTGATGTTGTGCTACAGTAGAAAGATATGGACTTTCAGTGCAGCTGCGTGCAACCTAAAGTGCTACAACCATGATGCAATCCTTCCCTTTCCTATCCTAATTCTTATAACATAGTGAAAATCATTTTTTTGCTAATATGATTTGTATTCATGACCAATACATTTTTTTTTTTTTGATTTGCCGATATGTTCTGAACTACAGTACATGTGCACTTATGTCATTTGTCAAGAGATTTGTACTCATTATGTCTATTTGTTGCGAAAACTTTGAAGAATTTTTCAGTACATGTGCACTTATGTCATTTGTCAAGAGATTTGTACTCATTATGTCTATTTGTTGTGAAAACTTTGAAGAATTTTTCAGTGCATGTGCACTTATGTCATTTGTTAATATGTTTTGTACTCACATTTTGTTATTGCCTAATATGTTTTGTACTCGGTGCATTTGCACCATATTTACTTCGTGTTCTACATCTGTATATTCTCAGTTTGTAAAGTTAATTAGTTAAGAAAAAATTTGTTGCTCGTGGCAAGTCCAAATGACTCACCATCGCTGCCAAATTTTTGCCCCCCCCCCAGTGGAGGGTTAAATTTTTGCCCCCCCCCCCCCCCCAGTGGAGGGTTATGAAACACGTATGCATTCATTAACAGCGATGGCGAGGCATGACAGAATCTCTGACCAGAGAGTTATTTATCGTTGCTAGTCTGCGCTTGACCGCGCGAGTGTTGAGTTGCGAGTTGCACTCTGTTGGCAGCAGTAGTAGCGAGTGGACGGTTGTACTGAGCGGGCGTCGACATGGGTCGGCGGCGTGCTCCCCTTCCATCTCTGGTCACGATTCAGGACGAGGTATATTGTTTTAGAAGGTAATAAAGCAGCATTGCGCTCAGCTAATAACATATGTTAATTGTAATTAATTTGTTCAAGAATTGCCCCAATAATAATTTTCTTATAAAGTACCTGTTTTAAACAAAAAGATGCATTTCAAGTTAAATAATACTTCCTATGCATTCCCTCCAAGAATCAAAATTAAATATGGGCCAGCATTGCACGGAGCTGTGCCGAAAAATAAGAGCAGATATAGATGCAGTTTACTGTGGTAAGAATTTTGGTTTTTGTGTTCAGGTTTAATTATTGCACAGCGCCGCTTCCCTTATGAAATTTATCAGGTTTAATTATTGCTGTTGAGATGTTACATTCAGTTCATAGATCATTATTTAATTAATATTATTGTGGGTTTAACGGTCAATTATTATTCTTTAACTTTTGTGTGGAATTTACATTTGAGCCATTGTTATTCTTTAATTTTGCAAGGAGGTTACGCTTGAAATTTTGTGGGAAGACAACATTTGGCTCATTATCATTGTCTTTTATTTTCACGGGGAGATTACAATTTCACTATTATTGACTTTTATTATTTTTGCTGGAAGGTTACACTCATTTACATTTTACTTAACATTGACTTTCATAATTTTGCTGGGAGGTTACAATTTCACTATAATATTATTGACTTTATTATTTTTGCGGGGAGGTTACAAGGTGACCGAGATGTGTAACCAATGGCACCCCATACCACCATGCCGGGTGATACGCCAGTAGGACGATGACGTAACGCTTCCAATGTGCCTTCAATGCGATGTCGGCAAACACGGATGCGACCATCATGATGCTGTAAACAGAACCTGGATTAATCCGAAAAAATAACGTTTTGCCATTCGTGCACCCAGGTTCGCCGTTGAGTACACCATCGCAGGCGCTCCTGTCTGTGATGCAGCGGCAAGGGTAACCGCAGCCATGGTCTCCGTGCTGATAGTCCATGCTGCTACAAACGTCGTCTAACTGCTCGTGCAGATGGTTGTTGCCTTGCGAACGCCCCCATGTGTTGACTCAGGGATCGAGACGTGGCTGCACTATCCGTTATAGCCATGCGGATAAGATGCCTGTCATCTCGACTGCTAGTGATACGAAGCCGTTGGGATCCAACACGGCATTGCGTATTACCCTCCCGAACCCACCGATTCCATATTCTGCTAACAGTCATTGGATCTCGACCAACGCGAGCAGCAATGTCGCGATACGATAAACCGCAATCGCGGTAGGCTACAATCCGACCTTTATCAAAGGCGGAAACGTGATGGTTTGCATTTCTCCTACTTACACGAGGCATCACAACAACGTTTCACGAGGCAACGCCGGTAAACTGCTGTTTGTGCATGAAGAATCGGTTGGAAACTTTCCTCATATCAGCACGTTGTAGGTATCGCCACCAGCACCAACCTTGTGTGAATGAAAAGGTAATCATTTGCAAATCACAGCATCTTCTTCCTGTCGGTTAAATTTCGCGTCTGTAGCATGTCATCTTCTTCGTGTAAAAATTTTAATAGCCAGTAGTGTAATTAAATCGATAAATTAATGAAACTCCTTCTGAAAAAACTACCAGCTCTTTCCCTCTCATACCCCATCTGGAAATTGATGTGAAAAAGGACTGCAGGGAACAGATATGTCGCATAAGGACTGCGCTATTAAAATCATGATCGATTAACTATGGTTCCATCACCTCACGTAAAAAGCGATCTTCGTTCTACAGGGAAACACAAGGGTTGGTGACAGGGTTATGCTTTCTGGTAGAAATGCTGCCTGCGACTTGTAATAAAGTCTATCCAGTCAACCACATACTTTCATTGGATCCTATGGAGCCGTCTTTTAATGATTTCAGCTACTGGTGAATCATATTCATACCACCCTCATATCTCGAAACGAATCACCATTATCGAACCTGTCTGCTACAACAAAACTCTAATATGGCTTTAGACAGTCCCCCTGCATCTTGCAACTGTTACTCAGTCTCTGCCCCACCCTCCATGCAGTTTTGTCCATGTGACCATCCCAGTTTAAGTCGGAAGTGAACAGAAGTTGAGATCACTATATCTACCACTTTCTGCACACCATGGACAAACCGATTGACCTGAGTTAATGTGACAGGCTTTTTTGGCCACCCAGTGGAAATGGGATAGTACTGTCATAGCTCTGCCAATGATGTACTACATGTAAGGCCAGCAAAAAAAGGAAGTTTTGTCCTGCAACCCAAGGTAGCCTAAAAGACAGTACCATAACTGAAAGGAGGATGAGGATTTTGCTACTCCATTATGATGTGTTTCCAAGCTACATACAGAGACTACAGTCTGAAGAAGATCTGCATCCATCAGGGTGCATTCACACCTGTCACCTAAACATTTTCTCAATCACTGTTATTTTGTACCATCCAATAGAAAGAAAATGTTCTGACTATAAAAGCTTCACTAACTTCATCTGACATAGAATTCGATATGATTTTACCATGTCTCTCTCTTCTAATATATGAAAACAAATACCGTCTTGTGCTGGCATCAAGCATGTATGGCGATTCTATTAAATATACAGGTATTAATTCATTGGAGCAGGTGGCCAGATATTGAAGCCGCTTGCACAGACCAGTGTAAAGTTTCATCACCTGTACTGTAGGAGGGCCATAACCCATGGATTATGTCACAAGAGTGGGTCTATGATTTGCTGTCTGATACAGTTTTTTTTTTCTGCTGTATCATGTCCAAGCAGTCTATTGATCAAGGTTTATACACTTTCATACATTTTGTTCTTTTCCATCACAACTCCAAGGTCTGTGTCAGATTCTAAACTAGCATTGACAGACGCAGATGCACTCTAGGGACACAGATCTCTCTTAGATCGTAGTACACATACGTAGCTTGGAAACGCACTCAAATGTTGAACATACGTTTTGTTATGAAGAAAGATCATCGAAGGTGGAGGTTAGTGTTTTATGCTGCCTATATAACTTCTGTAAATTGCTAAACAGTTAATTTGATGTGGTAGTGTAAATGTATTATTTCACTCTATTTTTGATATCGAAATTGCGTCAGCTTCGATTCATCTCCAGCATTAGGCAATAGCAACACAGTATTCTGAGGAGAGATGAAAACCTCCATCTTTGAGTTTGGAGATGTTGTTCACACACACAAACAGGGAGGGGCCACTCGATTGAGGCAGAGACGTGAAGCGAGTTTGGAACTTGCCGATCAACACAATGCTGGCACTTGATGCTTTGTTTGGGTTCAAATGGTTCAAATGGCTCTGAGCACTATGCGACTTAACTTCTAAGGTCATCAGTCCCCTAGAACTTAGAACTAATTGAACCTAACTAAGCTAAGGACATCGCACACATCCATGCCCGAGGCAGGATTCGAACCTGCGACCGGAGCGGTCGCGCGGTTCCAGACTGTAGCGCCCTAGAACCGCTCGGCCACCCTGGCCGGCTTTGTTTGGGCGCCATGAGATCAAAGAAGGCCGATATCCCATCTGTAGTCGGTGATGTTTACTAACGTGATCTGTAATTATGAGATTGGGCTGTTCTTACATTTGCGGCAGCACCCTGACGATAGACACACACATTTGAGACTGCAAACAGTGGCTACTTTACCGCACTTCATTCCATTCCCCGGTGATTACAGTTATTATGTCATGGGGAACAAGGAGTGTGGGGGTGCTGTCATGAGGTCTACCTAAGTGGGGGAACCCTATCTCCTGGAAACTGATTAAAAATGAATATCAATCAATATATTATTGACTTTGATATGAATCCTACCTGTCCAGCACAGAGTACATCCTATTCCTACCAAATTTTTCTGGAAAGGATGGGGATGGGAGCAAGGAGTAAGGGGGTGGGACGTGCCCTGGTGGTGACACCATGCTGTAGAGCAGTTGATCCCTCTATGTCAAAGTGAGCACACACACAAAAGTTTTCCAATAAGATGACAGAAGTATAATTACATAATTAGGACATGTAGGTGATGGATGTGAGCTTTTTCCACCAAACAAGAGTGAGATCCAGCACCTGCAAACTGAATTTTATAAACAAACAGTAAACCCTGTGCTATATAATTGAATTTCCTGTGGTGAGATTCTTGCTCTCCAGCACAGACCGAGTCCTTTTCCCACCAATTTCCACATGGGGTATAGGAAGGAAAGGAATTGGGGTCTCCCAGAAGCAGGTTTAATGGATTTATCGATATAATTAATTAATAATTCCAGTTGATACTAAAAGTGTGCTTGTATCAGTGTGGAGAGTTCCCAAAGCGATGGGGGAATATGAGGGGGAGGGGAGGAGGGGGTTTGGGGATGGGTGGGATAGCAATAGGTTATCCCCAGGGGGTTATAATCTTCTTAGCATAACAATAGGTTAAGTACCTGTCAATCATAAGAGGTTTATCCCTGAATGTATACTTGCCCTTGATTGTAGTCAAATCTCACTAAGAAAACAAGCTCTCGCTCCTCCCCCCCCCCCACCCTTCCTTGCCCTACTACCAGTATCGTCTTCCATTAGTAATTAATATGTTACCAGTCCCGGATTCGAAGTTTGACACTGCTCAGGTTTTAAATAAAATTCAAGCGCAATGACGACAGACGAATTCCGACATAAGAAGTAATCATAGTTCTTCCACTAGCCTTGTTAAAGAGGGCGGAGAGGTGGTCAGAGCTCCAGGGCACTCTTTCCCTTCAGAGGGAAAACTGCCCCTAATAGGCAGCAGAAATAGCAATGAGCAACGGCATGAGGATGCAGAAGGCAATGAAAACCACTCCAGTAAATGTATATAATCTGTAGCCGCATGACGTCTGGCCTGTAATTCAAAAATTCATGATGACTTACTGGCAAAAGATTTCGAACTAGTCCCTCATTTGGATCTCAGGGATGGTGTTGTCAGTGGGGAGGTACTACGAGAAAAAGAAGGAATAACAAACTAATGGATAACGTTGCACGAGTTGAGGTGTCAAATGTCAGAATTTTTAAATTGTTAGGGAAGCTAGAAAATCTGAAAAGAGAAATGCAAATGGTCAACCAAGATATATTGGGAGTCAGTGCAGTGAAGCTCAAAGACGGTAAGGATTTCTGGTCAGATGAACACAGAGTCATACCAACAGCAGTATGGTAGAATGGCAGTAGGATTCGTTACGAATAGGAAAGTGGGACAATAAGTGAACTAAAACGAACAGTTCCTAACAGAGTAGTTCTTATCCGAATTCGTACCAAACCAACGCTTGGTCGCAGGTTCGAATCCTGCCTCAGGCATGGATGTGTGTGATGTCCTTAGGTTAGTTAGGTTTAAGTAGGTCTAAGTTCTAGGGAACTGATGACCTCAGAAGTTAAGTCCCATAGTGCTCAGAGCCATTTGAACCATTTTTGAACCAACGTTGGCGACAATATTTCAGTACAAATGTCGTCGTGGCAAGTAGGAGATGAAGTGACAGAGGAAGTACATTACGAAACAGAACAGGTAATTCAGTATGTAAAGGGAGAATGGAGTGCTATTTTAGGGCAAAGCGTAGAAAAAATGTTTACGGAAAAATATGGGCTTGATAGTAGGAATGAGAGAGGAGAAAGTTTAATTGAGTTCCGTAGTGACTGTCAGCTTGTAATAGTGAATATTCTGCTCAAGAGCCGGCCATTGTGGACGAGCGATTCTAGGCGCTTCAGTCTGGAACCGCGCTGCTGCTACAGTTGCAGGTTCGAATCCTGCCTCGGGCATGGATGTGTGTGATGTCTTTCTATTAGTTAGGTTTAAACAGTTCTAAGTCTAGGGGACTGATTACCTCAGATGTTAAGTTCCATAGTGCTTAGAGCCATTTGAACCATTTTCTGTTCAAGAGTTGCAAGGAGGTATACTTAAAAAAGGCCTGGAGACATGGCAAGATTCCAGGTGGATTACATCGTGGTCAGACAGAGTTTCAGAAATCAGACATTGGATTGTAAAGCATACCCATCAGCAGATGGAGATTCAGATCAGAATTTGGTACTCTGAAGAGTAGACTGAAGTTTAATAGAATAGTCCGGAAGAATCAGTGTTGAAGGGCGTGGGTTGCTGAAGTACTGAGGACGCTTTTGAAGTTTGCTGAGGACGTGGATATTTCGGTAGTGATTACGACATTAAGCATTTCATTTAAAAGGGTTTGGACCATCTCTAAACTGGGCAATCACAGATGTTGGTCTCACATAGGCACCGAGAACCCTTGTAACAGAACAAACACAGCAACTGATCGATGAAGGAAGGATGCACGAAAGTATTCAGACTAATACAGGAATATATATCACTTTCGAATGAAATAAATGGGAAATTCATGGAAATCAAGGTGAAATGGCTGCAGGAAAAATGTGGAGAAGGCGAAAAAGAAAAATTAATGACGGAAGGACTGACTCAGCGTATAGAATTGATTGATTTAAAGGCAAGGTTGGCTACATTTAGAGTTCAATGGGAATTTCACTGCTCAACATAGAGGAGAGAGTGTGTAATTGGAAAGGGTACATGGAAGACCTCTGTGAGGTTAGTGATTGTCTGATGACCTGATAGAGGAGGAAACTGAAGTATATAGGGAAGAGATAGCGGCTGCAGATGACTTCAAATGTGAAGTCCCATAGTGTCAAAAGACTAATATGAAATAAGGCTGAAGGCGTAGATAACATTCCATCAGAATTTCTAAACTCATTGTGGTAAGTGCAACCAAGTGATTGTTGAAGCTGGTGAGTAGAATCTATATAACATCAGACTTTCGGAAAATCCCGAAGATATCAAAGATAGATAAGTGCGAGAACTATCGCACAGTCAGCTTGGACGGTAATGTTCTTGATATAAGTGCCAAGAGGGAACAGCGAAGAGATTGGTTCAAATGGTTCAAATGGCTCTGAGCACTATGGGACTTAACTTCTGTGGTCATCAGTCCGCTGGAACTTAGAACTACTTAAACCTAACTAACCTAAGGACATCACACACATCCATGCCCGAGGCAGGATTCGAACCTGCGACCGTAGCAGTCACGCGGTTCCAGACTGAAGCTCCTAGAACCGCACGGCCACGCCGGCCGGCGAAGAGATTGGGTCAGAAACGAAGTGCTCAGATGAAAATGATTGTAAGGCAGGGACGCAGTCTTTCGTCTCTAACACAGAATCTACTCTTAGAAGAAACAATGTCAGAAATAAAAGAAAGGTTCAAGAGTGGATTAAAATTCCGGGTGAAAGGATGTCAGTGATAAGATTCGCTGATGACATTGCTATCAGTGAACGTGAAGAAGAATTACAGTATCTGTTGAATGGAATGAATAGTCTAATGGGGAGATAATATGAATAGAGAGTAAATCGAAGAAAGGCGAAAGAATTAGAAGTAGTAGAAACGAGAACAGCGAGGAAGTTAACACCAGAATTGATGATCATAAAGTAGATGAAGTTAAGGAATCCTGATACCTTGAAGCAATATAAATCACGATGGACGAAGAAAGTATGTCCGAAAAAGCAGACCAGAACAGCAAATAGGGCATTTGCGGCCAAACGAAGTCTACTGGTATGAAATAAAGATCTTAATTTGAGGGAAGAATTTGTGAGAATGTGAGTTTGGATCAAATCATTCTATGACAACAAATCATGGATTGTGGGAAAACAGAACAGAATAGAATTGAAGCGTTTGACATGTATTCTATTGAAAGATTTAGAAAATTAGGTGGCTGACACAGGAAATGAGAATTAGTTCTACGTCAAATGTTGAAATGAAGGTGGACTATTGAGTTAAAGAATGAGGAGTTTCTCCATAGAATCGGCGAAGAAAGGAACATCTTGAAAACTCTGGCAAGAAGAAGGGACCGGATGACACAGTATGTGTTAACGCATCAAGGAATACCTTTCATTGTACTAGAGGGAGCTGTAAAGTGCAAAAAACCTGAAGAGGAAGACATAGATTGGAATATGTCCAACAAGTAATTAATGTAGGCTACAAGAGCTACACTCAGGTGTAGAGGTTGGCACAGGAGAAGAATTCGTGGCGGCTATATCAAACGAGGCAGAATCTTCATACCTTAAAATAAATAAGTAGATAAAAATAAATTAAAATTTTAACTTCAGATCTATTCCAGAGTTGTGTGATTGGTAGGATTAGCAACATACGCTCAATTATTTGGACTGGTCATACAGAAGAATTTAGAAACACCGGAACTTGCGAGAACTACGAATGCTAGAAATGATCTTCAGCACACTAGCAATGATGAGCAGAGTGTACATAATTAGTTGAACAGGTAAATTACCACTCGTCCAATCAATGATTAAGGAATGCATCGGACTACTAAATCAAACAATGGCCACAATTAACTTAGTTCATTATTTTCATGTAATAAAATCTCACAACAAACAAAATTAACGATAGCTGAAATCAGTAAACTATTGCCTTGGCAAACTTGGATAATGAATCTGGAATGAATAATTCAAAGTTAACGCATATGCACCGAGGTCGTTCTGTGATTGCCGTTGATTAGAACGTGTTGTTGTTGTTGTTGTGGTCTTCAGTCCTGAGACTGATTTGATGCAGCTCTCCATGCTACTCTATCCTGTGCAAGCTTCTTCATCTCCCAGTACCTACTGCAACCTACATCCTTCTGAATCTGCTTAGTGTATTCATCTCTTGGTCTCCCTCTTCAATTTTTACCCTTCACACTGCCCTCCAATACTAAATTGGTGATCCCTTGATACCTCAGAACGTGTCCTACCAACTGGCCCCTTCTTCTAGTCAAGTTGCGCCACAGATTTCTCTTCTCCCCAATTCTATTCAATACCTCCTCTTTAGTTATGTGATCTACCCATCTAATCTTCAGCATTCTTCTGTAGCACCACATTTCAAAAGCTTCTATTCTCTTCTTGTCCAAACTAGTTTTCGTCCATGTTTCACTTCCATACATGGCTACACTCCATTCAAATACTTTCAGAAACGACTTCCTGACACTTAAATCTATACTCGATGTTAACAAATTCCTCTTCTTCAGAAACGCTTTCCTTGCCATTGTCAGTCAACATTTTATATCCTCTCTACTTCGACCATCATCAGTTGTTTTGCTCCCCAAATAGCATAACTCCTTTACTACTTTAAGTGTCTCATTTCCTAATCTAATTCCCTCAGCATCACCCGACTTAATTCGACTACATTCCATTATCCTCGTTTTGCTTTTGTTGATGTTCATCTTGTACCCCTCTTTCATGACACTGTCCATTCCGTTCAACTGCTCTTCCAAGTCCTTTGCTGTCTCTGACAGAATTACAATGTCATCGGCAAACCTCAAAGTTTTTATTTCTTCTGCATGGATTTTAGTACGTACTCCGAATTTTTCTTTTGTTTCCTTCTCTGTTTGCTCAATATACAGATTTAATAACATCGGGGATAGGCTACAACCCTGTCTCACTCCATTCCCAACCACTGCTCCCCTTTCATGCCCCTCGACTCGTAAACTGCAATCTGGTTTCTGTATAAATTGTAAATAGCCTTTCGCTCCCTGTATTTTACCCCTGCCAATTTCAGAATTTCAAAGAGAGTATTTCAGTCAACATTGTCAAAAGCTTTCTCTAAGCCTACAAATGCTAGAAACGTAGGTTTGCCTCTCCATAATCTAGCATCTAAGATAAGTCGTAGGGTCAGTATCGCCTCACGTGTTCCAATATTTCTACAGAATCCAAACTGATCTTCCCCGAGGTCGGCTTCTACCAGTTTTTCCATTCGTCTGTAAAGAATTCGTGTTAGTATTTTGCATCCATGACTTATTAAACTGATTGTTCGGTAATTTTCACATCTGTCAACAACTGCTTTATTTGGGATTGGAATTATTATATTCTTCTTGAAGTCTGGAGGTATTTCGCCTGTCTCATACATCTCGATCACCAGATGGTGAGTTTTGTCAGGACAGGCTCTCCCAAGGCCGTCAGTAGTTCTAATGGAATGTTGTCTACTCCCGGGGCCTTGTTTCGACTCAGGTCTTTCATTGCTCTGTCAAACTCTTCACGCAGTATCGTATCTCCCATTTCATCTTCATCTACATCCTCTTCCATTTCCATAATATTGTCCTCAAGTACACTGCCCTTGTATAGACCCTTTATAAACTCCTTCCACTTTCTGCTTTCCCTTCTTTGCTTAGAACTGAGTTTCCATCTGAGCTCTTGATATTCATACAAGTGGTTCTCTTTTCTCCAAAGGTCTCTTTAATTTTCCTGTTGGCAGTATCTATCTTACTCCTAGTGAGATAAGCCTCTACATCCTTACATTTGTCCTCTACCCATCCCTGCTTAGCCAGTTTGCACTTCCTGTCGATCTCATTTTTGAGACGTTTGTATTCCTTTTTGCCTGCTTCATTTACTGCATTTTTATATTTTCTCCTTTCATGAATTAAATTCAATATTTCTTCTGTTACCCAAGGATTTCTACTAGCCCTCGTCTTTTTACCTACTAGATCCTCTGCTGCCTTCATTACTTCACTCCTCAGATCTACCCATTCTCCTTCTACTGTATTTCTTTCCCCCATTCCTGTCAATTGTTCCCTTATGCTCTCCCTGAAACTCTGTACAGCATCTGGTTTAGTCAGTTTATCCAGGTCCCATCTCCTTAAATTCCCACATTTTTGGAGTTTCTTCAGTTTTAATCTACAGTTCATAACCAATAGATGTGGTAAGAGTCCACATCTGCCCCTGGAAATGTCTTACAATTTAAGACCTGGTTCCTAAATCTCCGTCTTACTATTATATAATCTATCTGAAACCTCTCAGTATCTCCAGGCTTCTTCCATGTATTCAACCTGCTTTTATGATTCTTGAACCAACTGTTAGCTATGATTAAGTTGTGCTCTGTGCTAAATTCTATCAGACGGCTTCCTCTTTCATTTCTTAGTCCCAATCCATATTCACCTTCTACGTTTTCTTCTCTCCCTTTTCCTACTACCGAATTCCAGTCACCCATGACTATTAAATTTTCGTCTCCCTTCACTATCTGAATAATTTCTTTTATTTCATCATACATTTCTTCAGTTTCTTCGTCATCTGCAGAGCTAGTTGGCATATAAATTTGTACTACTGTGTAGGCGTGGGCTTCATGTCTATCTTAGCCATAATAATGCGTCCACTATGCTGTTTGTAGTAGCTTACCCGCACTCCTATTTTTTTATTCACTATTAAACCGACTCCTCCTTTACCCCTATCTGATTTTTTATTTATAACCCTATATTCGCCTGACCAAAACTCTTGTTCCTGCTGCCATCGAACCTCACTAATTCCTACTATATCGAATTTTAACCTATCCATTTCCCTTTTTAAATTTTCTAACCTACCTGCTCCATTAAGGGCTCTGACATTCCACGCTCCGATCCGTAGAACGCCAGTTTTCTTTCTCCTGATGACGACGTCCTCCTGAGTAGTCCCCGCCAGGAGATCCGAATGGGGGACTATTTTACCTCCGGAATATTTTACCCAAGAAGACGCCATCATCAGTTAACCATACAGTAAAGCTGCATGCCCTCGGGAAAAATTACGGCTGTAGTTTCCCCTTGCTTTCAGCCGTTCGCAGTACCAACACAGCAAGGCCGTTTTGGTTAGTGTTACAAGGCCAGATCAGTCAATCATCCAGACTGTTGCCCCTGCAACTACTGAAAAGTCTGCTGCCCCTCTTCAGGAACCACACGTTTGTCTGGCCTCTCAACAGATACCCCTCCGTTGTGGTTGCCCCTACGGTACGGCTATCTGTATCGCTGAGACACGCAAGCCTCTCCACCAACGGCAAGGTCCATGGTTCTTGGGGAGGGGGGATTAGAACATAGAGATCGAAAATTCTAAAGAATAATAAGCACGTTCGTCTAGTGCCAGAGCTGAACGCATATTGAACTTACTGAACTTCTAACAGCAAATGAGTCTTGGAAAATAAGATTATAATTACTAGCACTCACTACGTACACTTCGCCTTTCCCTGCAGCTTGCTCCGCTGTTGTGGCTATGTCTAACTATACTCGGAATCTGCAAGTGGTGTCGTCTACACTGGCTGCAAAGTCAGACATTGTCTTGGTACCAATAACTCGTCTCTGCATGGTTGTAAGTTCAAACTCAGACAGAATAAGAACCTCTTGTATCAGACGTACGTAAGTCTCGAAGCAGCCTAGAGATAAAAGTGAAATCTGGAAGTGAACATCTGGAGGGGAATGCCTAGTATCAGAGCGTTTCCGACAGGGAAGGCTCTGCTCCTTGTGTTATACGGCGTTACGTAATTTTGATCAGTGGATTACTGATTCTGATACGGCCGGCCATTATGATGTTGTCTTACAAGGCACTGGCCTAACTCTTTACGTGGATTTCAGGTGACTAACCAATTAAATAATTCATTAGCATTGGGACTATAAAATGTATGTGATTTACTCTTTAACATTGCCTTCTTTCGTGCGCTGGTCCGTAGCGCAAAGGCTATCCGAGACACTTGACTCTACCTTCCTATCACCAAAATAATCCGAGGCATGAGGGGTGGAAATGTGTCTTTCTTATGCGTGGCGTTTTGGAACGTATTAGGTAGCGCATTCTGTCACATGCGTGCGATAGACGAAAGAAGACTTCTTTAGAAAACTTTTGCCAAAAGAAGCAGCATGATGGCACGTTCTGTTGTAAGGCATCCAGCTTTAATGAATTTGTCCTCGGAACAAAACTGACGAGATTTTTACGACACAGGAATTTGTTCTCCTAAAATATGTCAGGAAACATCTCTAAAATGTGCCTTTATTAGTTGTATTACTGCAGAGATTTTTGAAACTCCGACACATCGGAACAAATGACAGTCCTTTCATATGGAGCATATAGAATTTTGAATAGAAGTTGCATATTTATATCCGCTACTGTAAACTCAGTACGAAGACAGGGACAAAAGATCCGTACCCAAAGACTGGAAAGTTGCACAGGTCACACCAATATTCAAGAATGGTAGTAGGAGTAATCCACTAAATTACAGACCCATATCGTTAACGTCGATATGCAGAGAGTTTTAGAACATATATTGTGTTCGAACATTATGAATTACCTCGAAGAAAGTGGTCTATTGACACACAGTCAACATGGGTTTAGAAAACATCGTTCCTGTGAAACATAACTGGCTCTTTATTCACATGGAGTGCTGAGTGCTATTGACAAAGGATTTCGGATCGATTCCGTATTTATGGATTTCCGGAAGGCTTTTGACACTGCACCACACATGCGGCTCATAGTGAAATTCAGTGCTTATGGAATATCGTCTCAATTATGTGACTGGATCTGTGATTTCCTGTCAGAGAGGTTGCAGTTCGTAGTAACTAACGGAAAGTCATCGAGTAATACGGAAGTGATTTATGGCGTTCCACAAGGTAGTGTTATAGGCCCTTTGCTGTTTCCTTGTCTATATAAACGATTTTGGAGACAATCTGAGCAGCCGTCTTCGGTTGTTTGCAGATGACGCTGTCTTTTATCGACTAATAAAGTCATCAGAAGATCAAAAGAAACAGCAATACGATTTAGAAAAGATATCTGAATGGTGCGAAAAGTGGCAGTTGACACTAAATAACGAAAAGTGTGAGGTCATCCACATGAGTCCTAAAAGGAACTCGTTAAACTTCGGTTACACGATAAATCAGTCTAATCTAAAAGCCGTAAATTCAACTAAATACCTAGGTATTACAGCTACGGACAACTTCAATTGGAAGGAACACACAGAAAATGTTGTGGGGAAGGCTAACCAAAGACTACGTATTATTGGCAGGACACTTAGAAAATGTAACAGACCAACTAAGGAGACTTCCTACACTACGCTTGTCCGTCCTCTTTTAGAATACTGCTGCGCGGTGTGGGGTCCTTACCAGATATGACTGACGGAGTACATCGAAAAAGTTCAAAGAAAGGAAACACGTTTTGTATTGTAGCGAAATATGGGAGAGAGTGTCACAGAAATGATACATGATTTGGGCTGGACATCACTAAAAGAAAGGCGTTTGCGCTACGACGGAATCTTCTCACGAAATTCCAATCACCAACTTTCTCCTCCGAATGTGAAAATATTTTGTTGACACCGACCTACATAGGGAGGAACGATCACCAAGATAAAATAAGGGAAATCAGAACTCGTACAGAAAGATATAGATGTTCATTCTTTCCGCGCGCTGTACAAGATTGGAATAATGGAGAATTGTGAAGGTGGTTCGATGAACCCGCTGCCAGCTACTTAAATGTTATTTACAGAGTATCCATGTAGAAGTAGAAGTAAATGTCGAAAAGTAATGAAAGGTGAAGAATTTTCCTTTTTTTCCTTTTTTGCTCAATAAATTTACCGTCAACATTGAGCAATGCCATCCTACTAGATAGCATAATGATTTTCATCTTCTCGTTTCTACAGGGTTTTCCTTCCCGATCATGATGTGGAAGCTGATGGCAATCTTGAATTATGTCCAATCACAGTACATTAAGTTGTACACACAAGATGACGGAATTAAAAGACGGAAAGTGAGCATGGCAGATAACGGAAAACGCCGCTGTAAGAATCAGGGACGCCAGAACAGTGGATGCTCAACGGAGTGAAGCCACAGAAATATGTTAAGTGACAGACGCAAGATGTGCGGATCAGACATGGTTCCGCTTGAGGGGAAGTGGTATCCTTTAGGAGCATAGGCGTCCTCCCAAAACAAGCGCGGCCTGTGGCATTTACAAGGCAAATCAAGCAATAAATAAAGCTCACACGTCGTAGCTCTCGCGACCCGACAAGCGGCGTGCCCCCCCCTTCAACCCATACCGTGTCATCCCCCACCCACCTCCCCGTTACGTTGTCCGCCCGTCTCCTGCGTACAATGGGCCGAGATGCATACCTAAATTATGTAAATACCAGAACCATTATGTCATTATACTAATTAAACTCAACCTTCCACAGAGCTCCGCCTGCACGTCGGAGTTTCGATATTTTAACAACACAGTAGTTACTGCCTTCACATAGTTACGGCCAACTACCGCGCGCCCACGCGCAGCATGTAGACGCCGGAGTAATTTTTTAATAAAACGAAATCTTGATTGCGCGAGTAAGAAGCAGGCGGCCGTAACGAGGGGCAAAAGGCGAACCGAGCTGCGCATCATTAGGGATAGCCGGCGCGGTAAAAACCAGGCGGTGCTCGGACTGCCCGGGTCTCTGGATGTTGGGAGCAGTCCTTCACGTCGTTCTTCTTTGTTTCATACTTGCTGTCAGGAAATGTAACGAGGCCGTCTTTATGGGTTCCTGCCTACTGGTGCCCTTACTCATCTGCTGCCTGCTCAATCACACACACACGCACACACACACACACACACACACACACACACACACACACACACACACAGAGAGAGAGAGAGAGAGAGAGAGAGAGAGAGAGATCTGTATCACAAAAGTGATCACATTATTCAGCCGTCTTTGAGACCCACAAATCATGTGGATGAAGAGTGGTTGGAAACACCGAGAGAAACAAATGCTTGAAAATGAATGAACATGCTAGCCTAGCATGCAGTCTTTGCTATTGTGTTCGACCGCAGATAGTGCCTGTGCAACATCCTCGATACGCTGACAGTGTTAGTCATTGTTAGGACAGAGTCCTGCGTAGTCGTGACTGCGTTACGTCGTAGCTAAGTCAGTTCGAGCATCTAAAAATCTTTTGTTGTTGACTGATTGTGACAGGCGGTCACTAAAGAGGATCGAGACGAAAACGAGACCCGAAAGTCGCACTTGCGAACCCTGACAGCGCCAGCACAGGATCTATCGAAGATTTATTAAATGGTTCTCTGAAAATGGAATCGCTCCTAACACTCGAGAAAACGTACAACAAAAAAGAACAATTGATCTAGCACATAAACAGGAGTCAGTAAAGAAGGTAGAATATTCTAGATATTTAGATATACATATTGATGAAAATCTGAAGAAATATATTACTGATCTTTTCAAACATTTAAATTCAGCTACTTTTAATCTTGACATAATTGCTTGTCTTGGAAACAAATGAATGAAGCTCCTAACATGTTTGCATACAATAATGTTTTCTGAAATAATTTTCTGGGGAAGACTTAGAAAGTACTGGTTGCACAAATACAAGCAATAAAAATAAGTGTGGTGTTCAGCAGCAGTCATCTTGTCTGCAGAAGTTATTCGTGTACCTACGGACAAAGGTATTCTTCTCTAATTGTGATGGACTTCTCTCAAGCCTAGTATTTTGTTTGTAACACGTATTCCCTTTATTTTCTGAGACCAATCACCGAATTTTTCTGACGTACCTTGTACAACTGTTAACCAAGGTCTTAACAAATAATCCACCATAATTTGAAAAGAATAACGATGTCCATCGGTACAACACTAAGAGGCAAAATGACCTTCGTTATTCAATGTTAAAAAGTTGTCTGCGGTTCATCAACGACTTCAGTACGCATTAATAAAGTTATTTAACACGTTTCCCAAAACAATAGTCTGACAGGCAGTGAAGCATGTTTTTATTCTAAAATCTATTTTTTGGCCAACTAGTGCTTCACAGAAGATTTTTGTGACAAAGTGGAATATTGAAAAATATTCTGGCCGTCAATGTGAAATTAAAGCAAGTGTGAAATTAAAGTCCTTGTAAGCTGCCACCTTGTAGCCACCCACTGAAACTACTTATGTACGTATACCTCCTACACTGATTTGTACCTCATCATTTCGATTTAAAAAAATCGTTCATGTGATGCATGGTACACGTAATTAAGTATCTAACTAATTTCTGAAAGCCAAATATCGTTGTGTCTCATCAATAACACAAAAAATGTTTAAGAGTGTCTACCTCGTAAATAACGGGGAAGTCAATTTACTGGATAGTTGAAATGTCTCATGAGTACCCTAAACGTAGTATTCTACTTTCCCTTCTTCTGGCACTCAGAAAAAATTTACTACTGTTGCTTACCATTTTCGGATCATTCTCAGACCAGTAAAAGTGTAATACAAAGTCCAAGACAAGCAGCCGACTCAACGCATGGACCTCGGCAGCCTGTCCTTTCTAGCGGGCCGGCCAGTGTGGCCGAGCGGTTCTAGGCGCTTCAGAGCTGAACCGCGTGACCGTTACGGTCGCAGGTTCAAATTCCGCCTCGGGCATGGATGTATGTGATGTCCTTAGATTAGTTAGATTCTAAGTTCTAGGGGACTGATGACCTCAGATGTTAAGTCCCAAGGTGCTCAGAGCCATTTGAAGCATTTTTTTTCTTTCTAGTGGTAGAGCCTCTAAGAGGTCCCCTGTCTACTGCAAAACACTAGTTCCACGCATCCCAGCGCTTCGACCTACAACCGAGCCGAGTGAGCCGTCGCTTAAGACACTTGATTCATTTTACGCGTATGGGTATCTTGACTTAGGTTGTACCGGGTTTTCCCTTAACACCTGCGGCAGAATACCAGCGAATATTTTACTTCCTGTCTTTTGATTAAATTGCGCCAAGGTCAATTATTTTGCCCCTATTTGAACTCTTCTGCTTCTACAAGGGTGAGTCGAATGAAAACCTTAAATATTTTTAAAAATATTATTTATTTTGCGGAAGTGGTACAAAGCTGTATCAACATAATCGCCCCCACGCTCAATGCAAGTTCTCCAGGACTTACAAAGTGGATAAATTCCTTTAGAAAATAATTCCTTTGGTAGTCCGCACAACCACTCATGCACCGCGTAGCGCACCTCCTCATCAGAACGGAACTTCTTTCCTCCCATTGCGTCTTTGAGTGGTCCTAACATATGGAAATCACTTGGGGCAAGGTCTGGTGATGAGGACTGGCGCCATTCCTTTCTCGCTCTCTTCGTTTCCGATTGGTGGAAGTGAACCCAGGTTTCGCCCCCAGTAACGATTCTTGCAAGGAAGCCACCACCTTCTTGTTCAAAGCGCCGAAGAAGTTCTTCACAAGCATCAACACGTCGTTCTCTCATTTCGGGAGTCAGCTGCCGCGGCACACATCTTGCACACACTTTGTGAAACTGAAGCACATGATGCACAATGTGGTGTGCTGAACCATGACTAATCTGTAAACATGCTGCAATGTCATTCAGTGTCACTCGACGGTTTTCCTTCACTATGGCTTCAACTACTGCAACGTTCGGTGGAGTCACAACGTGTTGTGCCTGACCTGGATGGGGAGGATCTTCCACTGAAGTCTCACCATTCGTCAACTTCCTACTCCATTCGTAGACTTGCTGCTGTGACAACCATGCATCACCGTATTGAACTTTCATTCGTCGAAGAATTTCAATAGGTTTCAAACCTTCACTACGCAAAAACCGAATAACAGATGGCTGTTCTCCCTGGTGCAAGTCGCAAGTGGGGCGGCCATCTTCATGCTGATACTACGTACGGTATGTGTGCACCTGCACTATGCTGCCACCTACAGGCCATTATGCACGCTGTTTGTAGCAACCTTACTAACGGCGCGAAATTTTGATTTCTTATTATCAATTTAAGGTTTTCATTTGACTCACCCGCGTAATACCGTTGATATCAACCAGTATTTTAAATTATAAACTTTTTTATTTCCAAAACCATCCTTGACTCGGTCATGATTGACTCACTATACTCGTCGTCTGTTGGAATGTAGAGAAATTACGTGAACTAGCCGCAGTGAGCAAGGTTTTGATCTAGAGGGTTGGATCCCCTCCTTCGAAATCGTCAGATTGCAAAGCCTGGGCTACTCTCCGGGTGGAATCTCCGTCTTCGAAGATTGTGTCTGTCTGTCTATCTGTCTGTGTGCCCGCCGCTTGCTGCTGTCGCTGTTCGTCCGTCCGTCCGTCCGTCCGTCCGTCCGCCTGCCTGCCTGCTCGCTGTCCATCGCCGTCGCCGTCGTCGTGACCGCTGCCGCTGCCGCTGCCGCCGCCGCTGCCGCCGCCGCCGCTACCGCCGCCTGCTGTTCGTCCGTCTGTTCGCCGCCGACCATCGCCGACGCCGACGCCGCCGCTGCCTGCTGCACGTCTGTCTGTCCGTCGCCGTTCGTCTGCAATGAGTACTCCCACCTCCACCGTCATCTACACCTCCCCCTCCCCCTCCCCCTCTCCCACAGTCACTTCCTGGAGTGCCTCTCCTGGCCTCCCTCCTAACTCCTCCCCCTCCCTTCCCAAACTTACCCATCCCCCTATCTCCTCCCCCGCTGTATACCCACATCTCTACACCCTTCCTCCAGCCTCCACACCCTCAATAGCTCCCACTCCTACCCCCACCCTCACGTACGCCTCTGTTGCCGCCTCTGCTGCCGCCCCTCAGGTGGTTGGCTTCCCCTCTCTCACCGACCCCGTCGCTTCGTCTTCTGCATCTCCCGCACGCATCACGTTGGGCCGAGCCACCATCGCCACCACTGAACCAGCTGCTTCTCCCGGTGCCTCCACTACGCCACAGGGATCTGCCACCCGCCACCTCCCTCTCCTCCCCGTCCCTCTCCCCTCCTCCCAGCCTCCAGTCTCCAAAAAACCCCAAAAGCGCGTCCTATCCGACTCTGCTCCCGCCACTTCCCACAAAAAATCAACACCACCTCCCCCTCCACCTGCCGTCACCATGGACACCACCCCTCCTCCTGCCACCCATACCTTGGCCCCCACCCTCCACACCTTTGTCCTGTCAACTCCCGATCCTCAGTTCCTCGACGCTCATACCCTCACCAAGGAAATACGAAAGTACTTACCTGGTGCTCCCATCTCCCAACTCATTCCTCGCAGGGACTCAGTCGTTATCAAGTCCCCATCCCCATCCTTTCACACAGACCTCCTGCGAAAACTCCCACGAGTTATGTTTGGCCCCCACGCCTCTCTGACACGCTTCCCTTTCCGCTTTCACTCCTCGTCAGCCCCAGCCTCCCCGTCGCTCCCCCACCTACACCGCTGCGATCACCAAGCTCAGCCCGGTGATCACAGAGGATGAAGTGTTGGTAGAACTGAACTCCCACCTGGACTTGGAAATCTGCTCTGCCCGCTGTATCCACAATGCCTCTGGTCCCACCTACCTCATGCGGGTATTCTCTGAATCCGCCACACCCATAGACCATCTCCTCACCCAGGGTGCCCTGATATACCACCGTCGCCACCCTGTTGAATCCTCCAAATCCCCTCCCCAATCCTACCGTTGCCAGTGGTGCCTGATGTACAATGACCACTTGACTCCCAACTGCAAAGCCCCCCCCCCCACCTGTCCCCACTGCAAGGCCTCCCACTTTCTTAAGAACTGCCCCAACCTCGCTGCTCCTCCTTCCTGTAATACCTGCAATGGCCCCCATCCCACATACTCCCACAAGTGTAAAGCTAAACCCCCTCCAGCCTCCCCTGAACTTACAGTTCCAGTTCGCCCCGTCGATCCCCCTGTCCATCCCAACAATTCCCTCCGTCCACCCCCCCACGGCCGAGGACATCATCTGGTTCATTACCATTGTACTCAAAAACATTCACCCTTTTCAGCGCCCCCATACCTTCCAACAAATATCCCTTGCTGCTCACTCTGTTTTCCACCTGAACACCTTCGCCACTTGCTCCCACAACCAAGCCCACTTCACCTTCACCCGCCTTGACACCCTAGTTTAAGTCTCTTCCCTTCCCTCTCTTCCCCTCCTCCTTGTCGTCATGGCGCGGCACGAGTCTCGCATCCTCTTCCAGAACATTCGCTCCTTCCGCTCCAACATATACCTCCTCATGCACACCCTCTCCCACCACCAGGTCGACACCTTCCTCTTGAACGAAACCTTTCTCCAGCCCCACCATTCTATCTGCACCTCCCCCTATCTCCTCCACTGCACTGACGCTCCTGGTCCTCGTGCGCGGGGTGGAGTCACGATTGGCCACCTTAAGCATATCCCTGTCCGGCCACAACCTCTCCTCAATGACCCCACTGAACACCTTATCCTTAGCGTCTTCTTCCCCTCCCTCACCATTACCTGTGCCACCATCTATGTCCGCTCACACATTGACCACACCTTCTCCACCTATGTGATTGCCGCCGACCTCAACATCCATAGCCGCACTCCTGCTGCCCTTCGGCGGTGGCATCAGTTCCTCTCCACAATCCAAGGTGACCTTGTTTCCCTTCCCCAGCACACCCGACCCGAAAGTAACACCATCCCCGATGTTGTCACTGCCTCCGCCAACCTCCTTGGGCGTATCACTGTCGCCGTCCTTGACCCCACAGGTAACGATCACCTCCCTGTCCTTCTCACCATAACATCTGCCAACCGCCCCCCTCGGGCTCCGCACCCTGCACCCCCTCCCAAGGTCGTCCATGACTATCGCCGTGCCAACTGGGATGCCTACCGGGACTCCATCTCCACCTAGGTCGAAAGCCACCCTCTTACTTATCGCCGTCCTGACGACATCGTCCACACTTCGTCCTTCCTTCAGAAGGTAATTACTGACGCCGTGGAGGCCCATGTTCCTACTAAAACCATCCACCCACACCGTCCTACTCTCCCTCCGTGGGCTTTCCTCCTCCTCCGTGAATCCCGCCGCCTCTATCGCTCCTTCCTGCGCACTCGTGACAGGGATACACTCCAACGCCACCGGCAAATACAGCGACACGTATGGAACCTTATTACAGCAACGAAACCCCGAGACTGGCGCCAGACCTGCACGCAACTCAACGCCACCCTCCCTATCAACTCCTCCAAGTACTGGTCCGCCTTCCATCGTCTTACTAGTTCCCTTTCCGCTCCCCACTACCCCCTTCTCCATAAGGATCACCCCCATCCTGACAACCTCAGTAAGGCCAACCACTTCGCTTCCCACCTTTCTGAGGTCTTCTCCATCCCCGATGATCCCCACTTTGATTATTCTCTTTTCCCCACCGTTATGGAACGTGCCAATACCTCGGTCGCTCCACTTGCTCCTAGTCTCCAGTACTTGGGGCAGTTGCCCCCCTCCGACATCAACACTCCCGTCACAGCACAAGACATTAAACTTCTCCTCCAGTCCAAATGCAACACGGCCCCTGGTCACGACTGTGTCACCTACCGTCACCTTCGAGAAAGCCCCTATTCCTTCCTAACTGTCCTCGCCCATCTCTATAAAGTCATCCTCTCTACTGGCTTCTACCCTGACCTGTGGAAGACCTCCCGCGTCCTCTTATTCCTCAAACCCAACAAACCCCCTTCTGCCGCCTCTTCCTATCGTCCCATCTGCCTCACCTCCGTCTTCGGTAAGGTCTTTGAATCCATCCTCTCCCACCGTATCCATCAGCACCTTGCTCAACACCACCTCCTCCCCCTTACCCAGTGTGGCTTCCGACCCTCCTTCTCTGCTGACGACCAACTCCTCAACCCTGTTCACCTTCTGTCCCTCCAGCTCAACTCCCGTCACTCCGCCATTTTTGTTTCCCTTGACCTCCAAAATGCCTATGACCGTGTATGGCATCCCAGTCTCCTCTTTAAACTCCAAACCTACGCCCTGCCTATCAATTATGTCCGTCTGGTCGCTTCCTTCCTCTCCCACCGTCCATCATATGTCACCCTCCACAACACCAACTCCCGTATCTTTTATCCCACGGCTGGCGTCCCCCAGGTTTCTGTCCTCTCCCCTCTCCTTTATCTCTTGTATACAGCTGATATGCCCAAGCCATCCCCACCAGTCCACCTTCTCCAATATGCTGATGACACCGCCTTCCTGGCTCTCTATCCTACCCTTCAACAGTCTCAACGTACCCTCCAAACCCACCTTAACCAGTTCACCACTTGGTGTAACCAGTGGTTCCTCCGTCTCAACCCCTCCAAAACCCAGGCAATCATCATAGGCCGCACCACTCGCTCCTTTCGCCTCCATGATTTCTACCTCATCCTTTATGGTCGTCCTATCCAACTCACCCCCACCCTGAAATACCTTGGCCTCACCCTTGACCGACACCTCACCTGGACCCCTCATCTCCTGACCATCCAGCAGAAAGCCCATTCCCGCCTCCGCCTGCTGAAACTCCTGTCCGGCCGGACATGGGGATTGCATCCTTCTACCATCCTCCACACCTACAAATCCCTCATCCGTCCTATCCTCTGTTATGCAAGTGTCGCCTGGATCTCCGCCCCCACCTGCTTTTACAAGGCCCTCCACGTCATTGAACGCCATGCGCTCCGCCTTGCCTTCCGTATCCGCCTTCCTTCCCCCACATGGCTCCTGTATGAACTGATCCCCTTCCCCCACCTCCTCCTGTTCCTCCAACATCTCTGCATCCTTTACATTGTTCACAGGGTTGATCCCTCCCACCCTCTGGTTTCCTCCTTCCTCTCCACCCCCCGCCCGTTGCCGCGCCTCTATCGCTGTATCCCTCCCTCTCTCCACCTCCACACCCTCCATCTCCTTCATCAGGGCAATTTCCAACGCCTCCCCCTCCCGGATGACGAACTTCGCCATGACATCTACCCTTCCTTCCAACTATAACGTGGCCTTGCTCCCCCCCCCCTCCCCAGGGCCCCCTTCACCACTTTCCTCCTTCTCCCAGAGCGGATTTTCCTCCGTCCCCCCTTCCCCTGAGACCCTGCACCCCATACTTGCCTCTCTCCTTCCCACATCCCTCCCTACCTGGCCCTCTTCCGCGCGCCCCCCGCTCCCCTCTCCCATCTCTTCCCCTCCCTCCCTTCTTCAGGTCTCCCTCATCTCCTAGAACCTGGCAGATCCTCTGTATTGATCATCATCAGTGTGCCACATCAGTGTTGTGTTTAGTGCTGTTTCTCGTGTGCGTCAAGAGTTGTGATTTTAATTGTGTACTGCCTTGAGGTTCACCGTAAGTGTTACGTTATGTGCCATGCCATCCGTCTACATCTACATCTACATCTACATTGATACTCCGCATGCCACCCAACGGTGTGTGGCGGAGGGGACTTTACGTGCCACTGTCATCACCTCCCTTTCCTGTTCCAGTCGCGTATGGTTCGCGGGAAGAACGACTGTCTGAAAGCCTCCGTGCCCGCTCTAATCTCTCTAATTCTACATTCGTGATCTCCTCGGGAGGTATAAGTAGGGGGAAGCAATATATTCGATACCTCATCCAGAAACGCACCCTCTCGAAACCTGGCGAGCAAGCTACACCGCGATGCAGAGCGCCTCTCTTGCAGAGTCTGCCACTTGAGTTTATTAAACATCTCCGTAACGCTATCACGGTTACCAAATAACCCTGTGACGAAACGCGCCGCTCTTCTTTGGATCTTCTCTATCTCCTCCGTCAGACCGATCTGGTACGGATCCCACACTGATGAGCAATACTCAAGTATAGGTCGAACGAGTGTTTTGTAAGCCACCTCCTTTGTTGATGGACTACATTTTCTAAGCACTCTCCCAATGAATCTCAACCTAGTACCCGCTCTTCTTTGGATCTTCTCTATCTCCTCCGTCAGACCAATCTGATACGGATCCCACACTGATGAGCAATACTCAAGTATAGGTCGAACGAGTGTTTTGTAAGCCACCTCCTTTGTTGATGGACTACATTTTCTAAGCACTCTCCCAATGAATCTCAACCTAGTACCCGCCTTACCAACAATTAATTTTATATGATCATTCCACTTCAAATCGTTCCGCATGCATACTCCCAGATATTTTACAGAAGTAACTGCTACCAGTGTTTGTTCCGCTATCATATAATCATACAATAAAGGAGCCTTCTTTCTATGTATTCGCAATACATTACATTTGTCTATGTTCAGGGTCAGTTGCCACTCCCTGCACCAAGTGCCTATCCGCTGCAGATCTTCCTGCATTTCGCTGCAATTTTCTAATGCTGCAACTTCTCTGTATACTACAGCATCATCCGCGAAAAGCCGCATGGAACTTCCGACACTATCTACTAGGTCATTTATATATATTGTGAAAAGCAATGGTCCCATAACACTCCCCTGTGGCACGCCAGAGGTTACTTTAACGTCTGTAGACGTCTCTCCATTGAGAACAACATGCTGTGTTCTGTTTGCTAAAAACTGTTCAATCCAGCCACACAGCTGGTCTGATATTCCGGAGGCTCTTACTTTGTTTATCAGGCGACAGTGCGGAACTGTATCGAACGCCTTCCGGAAGTCAAGAAAAATAGCATCTACCTGGGAGCCTGTATCTAATATTTTCTGGGTCTCATGAACAAATAAAGCGAGTTGGGTCTCACACGATCGCTGTTTCCGGAATCCATGTTGATTCCTACATAGTAGATTCTGGGTTTCCAGAAATGACATGATACGCGAGCAAAAAACATGTTCTAAAATTCTACAAGAGATCGACGTCAGAGATATAGGTCTATAGTTTTGCGCATCTGCTCGACGACCCTTCTTGAAGACTGGGACTATCTGTGCTCTTTTCCAATCATTTGGAACCCTCCGTTCCTCTAGAGACTTGCGGTACGCGGCTGTTAGAAGGGGGGCAAGTTCTTTCGCGTACTCTGTGTAGAATCGAATTGGTATCCCGTCAGGTCCAGTGGATGTTCCTCTATTGAGTGATTCCAGTTGCTTTTCTATTCCTTGGACACTTATGCTCCAGTCATACTGTGCCTTGTGTTCTTTTAATCGTCGCAGTGTGTGGCTTTTTGTGTGTGCTACTTTTAAACAGTTTTTTATCTCCACTTTACAGTCACCCCGTTTTTTGTCTATTGCCTTCCATGATGTTCCCCCTTTTTTATATCTATTTTCACCTTATTCTCTCCTTTGCTGTTTTTTAATTTCTTCTATTGTTTTGTTCTCTGTCTTTCGGCTGAAGAGCAGCGCATATGCTGGTGCCAGCCCGCCCAGATGGGGAATTGAAATACAATAAAGAAGAGAAAAAAAAGCAAGGTTTTCGAAATTCTAGAGAAAGCGGTGTAAGCTTTAGGAAAAGAAGGGTGATATGCAATATGTACAGATCCAGGAGGGAACAATAAATGCAGGACCAAGAAGAAAGCGCTCGGTTTAAGACAGGGATATGGTTTTTCGGCTCTACCACTGAAACTATACGTCGTAAAAGCAATGGAAATGAAAGTAGGACTAAAATTCAGGATGAAATGATATCAATGATAAGATTCGCCGATGACATTGAGCCCCACAAGGATACATCACCGACGCGACCTCATATCTTAAATAGGATAAGACAAACTTGAGAAATAACTGCCCCGTCAATCGATCCCACACGAAAACATGGGTCATAATTCTGAAAGTTCGCTGTTATGACCTTCGGAATGTACGGCTTTTAAAATTCTCGCTGTTTCTCATTCGCTCCATCCGACTGCTGACGTCTAGTTCCCCAGCGTAAAGTACTGTACAGTGAGTACGAGGTTCTTGTACATACTGTGGACGAACAAAGAAGCTATAGTGCTTTGTTCATTGTGCTTAGGCGTGCGGTTTCTAATCCGTACCTAGTGTCAGAAATCTCTTAGCTTTGAAGACTTTTAGGATTTTGATTCACAAATGCTGTGTAAGTTAGTGAAATGAATTAGTGTGTCATAAGAAAGTAGGCCGTGCTATTTTACTATTCAATTATTAAGCTCACGGTTGTGAGTTATTTTCTGTGGACTGAAGAGCTAGCTCTTTTAAAGTAAAGAACATTTTCAGAGGTTGTGAAATTCTTCAACGTGATTGACATTATTATATTGTAAATCTAAAATCAGTAATTAGGTTTCATAACAATCATTCAGTTGCTTAGATTTATTCAAAAATGGTTCAAATGGCTCTGAGCACTATGGGACTCAACTGCTGAGGTCATTAGTCCCCTAGAACTTAGAACTAGTTAAACCTAACTAACCTAAGGACATCACAAACACCCATGCCCGAGGCAGGATTCGAACCTGCGACCGTAGCGGTCTTGCGGTTCCAGACTGCAGCGCCTTTAACCGCACGGCCACTTCGGCCGGCTTAGATTTATTCATTTTGATTTTGAGGCGTATATTAATACTGAACATATATAGGCATACGACTGACATATTAGGTACTCTCATTGTGTAAAATGACGTGTTGTCGAACAACATTTTAAAATATTTTACCCAATAGTCCCACTTCCTCAGCAGAAGCGTGGTAAAATTCCCCCTTATAAGAGAACACGACAGTGGTCTCCCACTGTGTTCAGTCAAGAGTGAACACCACGAGATCCTGAAGAATATCCCAGCAGAGCGATAGAAATGTCGATCTTTTAGAAGAAATATTATGTGACCTACCAATTCAGGGATTATAAATTCAGTTTCAGAAAACGTATGGCGGAAGTCAACCGCTTCTCCACTCCTATTCCCTTGCCGACAACACCCCATGAATAGGAGGGCTCTGGTTGTCACTCCACTGTACACTGCTTCGCACTCAGAACTTCATCGGCTCAAGTGGGGAGAAGGGAGTAGCAAACAATTTGGGCGCGCGAAGTCTGGAAACAATTATTTCAAAAGGTCATAATTAATGGTCCAAATTTTCATGCGGAATCGATTGCTGGGGTTAATATCTTGCAAGTGTACCTTTTTTCTCCTTAAAATATGAGGTCGAATTATTGCTGTTTCCTTGTCAGTGAAAAGTAAGGAAGAATAACAGATCGTGCTGTATGGAATGAACGGGCTGATGAGTAGGTCGTGTTCATTCAGTGTAAACTGAAGAAAGACGAGGTAATAAAGCTTAGGAAAAATGACATTAGCGATAAATTTACCTCCAAAATTGGAGACCACGAAGTAGAGAAAGAGAAGAAATTTTGCTAGATCGGAAGCAAAGTAACACACGACGGACGAAGAATGGACGTAAAAAGCAGACTAGAACATGAAAATAGAACATTTTTGCCCAGAAGAAGTCTGCTAGTGTCGAACATGGATCTTAATTTCTAGAAAAAATATCTGATAATACACACGCGACAAAAATAAAATAAAAAGAAATGAGCCACTGCCGAATGCAACCAACATAAGGTAGCTGTTGTCGCAGGTCCTATAAACGCCGAAACCCTGTGGGGTACAATCATTTGACTATACACAATGGTTACCTCAAGATGTTACTAGAGAACATTGCTCATAATGTCAGCGAGTCCAGTTGTAGGCTAATACCGCGATACAACAAATATTAAGAAACACGTTATTAGAGATAAGACAGTCTTAACGCTTGCAAATTAAACTTCATTACAATAAGTCACGCTGCAGAAGTCGTATCACACTCATTAAATGACATGACGAATTGTTGTTCGTGATTCAAATTTGAATCCACTGTTAGCCAAAGAAAGCTTACGTGTCTGATCGAGACTCAATTAGGCATAAAGAAACATAAAAAATCGAAGTGTTCACCAGTAACAGTTTACAAAGTCGAATGTCCAAAGTTGGGTATAATGACGATACGTTTAGCACTGCACCGGGAACCCCATGAACCTTATATTGCCCCTGAGAAGTAACCACGAAAGATATGTAATGAAGCACAATGCACAAGTGTGAAACGCCATGAAGTAAAGCCGTGATGATGGGCGCTTGGCTGGGGTAGACGGGGTGGGGGACGGTAGAATCCAATACTGGAACCTGAAACTTCGATACAAAAGATTTTTTTCTGTCTGGGATTCGAACCTGGCACCGTCTTATAGCTACGAATAGACATGAAATATGTATTGTTTCTTCACCAGTAGCGAGACGTGCACATGTTAGGCTAGAGGAAAAGCAATGAATAGTTCTGTGCTGCCTTGGACTCCACCTCCTAGCATATCGTCGTTCTTGACCCAGAACTGTTACCTTCCCTGTAGTTATCTTTTTTCTCTCTCTGACAATCTATGTTAGAGCCTGACGTTTGCATGAGTGCCAAGGCATCTCATATACACGCTGATTATCCGCTTAGTTCAATGGTCTGCAGGATTGATTGAAAGGGGACCGGCCCGAAGTCAGTATTTGATTGATTAGGTGATTAAGATTTCGCAACGGATAACGCGGGGGAGGGCTCAAGCAACCAATTGGGCAAGTATCTAATTACCACGCTCTAACATGATCTATATTCTCTATCCTCGTTAATTTTCATTCCGACCAGATTATAATGACTTCAATCTAGTACTCTACACAGGATGGGGTGTTATGATCAGTCACTGAATCCATAAAATTAAATTCATAGTGCTCTACACAGGATGGGGTGTTATGATCAGTCACTGAATCCATAAAATTAAATTCATATGACATTTTTTATTATTTACCCAGAAACTATACAAGCGTTATAATCGTTTTTTTTACTCGCTATTTAAGCGATTTCATAATTGCAACTAGGAAAGCAAAGACGAATAAATCTTATCTAGCACTGAAGGAGCCCGTATTATCAGAAATCTATTCAACACTCTCTCACACTGAAGGTGCTTATACTGTCAGAAATCTGGTCTCGTTTATAATATTGTGCGCTGGGAAAGAGAAGGGATCTACGTTGCTGCACCTGTAGTCCGTCTGCTTGGACAGTGATTCGTTCGCACCCCATGTTGTTACTTGGACCGAATCGTTACGAATTAATGAACCGCGCTCCTAAATGGTCATTCTCTCCATTACTTCTCAACACCGTTCCCTTAGTCAAAATTATAGCAAGGATTCTTGGTGGGAAAACGGGGGGAACAAAGCCGACACAACAAACAATTTCTTTAAAAATACAACATCCTACAAAATTTTGCACACTCAAATTAACAACTTACGACACACGCAAGCATACTCATCTTAACTATTCTCAAGAACGAACTGATAACTCGCTGGCAGTGAAATTATACATCAGGTGGATGATCGACACCAGCGGCTATTTTTTTTTTCACTCACCCCACTGTTCATTCTTGTTTTCAATCTACACAATTATTCAAAAAAATGGTTCAAATGGCTCTGAGCACTATGGGACTTAACTTCTAAGGTCATCAGTCCCCTAGAACTTAGAACTACTTAAACCTAACTAACCTAAGGACATCACACAGATCCATGCCCGAGGTAGTATTCGAAACTGCGACCGCAGCGGTCTCGCCTTTCCAGACTGTAGCACCTAGAACCGCTCGGTCACCCCGGCCGGCCACAATTATTAACACGCACAATCTATTATTTACCACTAACGAATAGTTTGGACGTGGAGCCTCGTCTAGGTTGCTGCTTGCAAATGGGTGTGATCGTAAATCAAAAGACCCATGCACAAAATTTATGAATTCGCAAAAAATTACGTCACACGCTTAGAGCATTAAGTAATTCACACAAAACACACGCATATCCCAGCAGGTTTCACATGGAATCATCGTTTCTCATCAGCAGTTACGACCACGTGTTATGCTAACTAGGTGGGGTGGGGCACCATGTTACTTTAGCAAGACTAGTAAGAAATTTAAAATTGCAAAACGCTACTGCTAAAAATGGAACTATATGATTCTTGATACTTTTTCTGCTCTCGTGTGCTGAAGGCACTAACTGATTGTATTACTACTAATGGATAATGTGAGCCACCATGCTCACCTCTGGAAAAGAAACCCCAACTGAAAATTTTAATTTATAGGCTAAATTTCTCAAAAATTTAATGGTCGTAACGACATGCTACATGCTTCCATTCTGAAAAAGAGCGGATTAATAACAATATAGTAAATTATACCTCATGCCAAAAAGAATTTGGCGGCAAAGCCTGAGATCGACCTCGATTCTGTCCACTCAGTTCATCAGCTTCTCCCAGAACGTCCCTGTCATGGTGGCCCTCACTGGTCGTTCTCCTCCAGCCTGGAGGGGAGAGGAACCTGTTACCAACCCCTGGCAAACAGGTGCATCATCGCTGTCTTCACCCCAAATTTATGTTGGCACTAATCAACCTACAGATTGACCAAATGGTTCAAATGGCTCTGAGCACTATGGGACTTAACTTCTAAGGTCATCAGTCCCCTAAAACTTAGAACTACTTAAACTTAACTAACCCAAGGACGTCATACATATCCATGCCCGAGGCAGGATTCGAACCTGCGACCGAAGCGGTCGCTCGGTTCCAGACTGTAGCGCCTAGAACAGAGTGACCACATCTCTGCCTTGTCACTACCAGCAGACGAACTCTTAATATAAACTGAAAGTTAACTAACCCAAGGCAACGTAGAGGGACTAAGGTAGGTAGTCCATTTCTTCACTCGAGTTATAACATTTCTTAAATTTGGAAAAATTATGAAAGTGTCTCAAACAACTATAGTAATTAGTACAATGTGATGGAATAAGCTAATGAGAATGAGGTGGAACAAGCTGTTCCCTCTCAACCCCACACACAGGTGTCAACAATCAAGTTCCCTTTCACTAGTAATGAGAACTGGAGGAGTTTGACATCGTGAGGAAACAACTAAATAATGGGATAGTATCATCTCTGAGGGTTCAGATACAGAGAAATATTGGAATCGGAGCTCGAGTCCCAGTTCATTGCCGATGTTTTGAAAATCTCAAGGTCACTTACAACAGGAAACGAATTTCCTGTGGCCTTAAATGACGATAGGTTTGTGAATTAAAGCAACATTACTAATTAGAGTTTCTGCAAGCAGGGACGTCTGCCTCTGATAGTCAAAACTGATCCAATTCTGTTCCAGTCAGTAGCGAATGGACATGTTTAATGTTGATATGGAACCACGGCACAGTCCTTCGTTCTTTACCTGGCGTTACTGGAGGTGAAGAGAGTATGTTTTTGGCTGTTAAAAGCTGGTACCCTCAGCAGGAATTGAACCAATGCCTTCGCTATTGGGCCGGCAGGAGTGGCCGTGCGGTTCTAGGCGCTACAGTCTGGACTCGAGCGACCGATACGGTCACAGTTTCGAATCCTGCCTCGGGCATGGATGTGTGTGATGTCCTTAGGTTAGTTAGATTTAATTAGTTCTAAGTTCTAGGCGACGACCTCAGAAGTTAAGCCGCATAGTGCTCAGAGCCATTTGAACCGTTAGAACCTTCGCCATTACAAGCTAACCTCAGTCCAACGAACCACCGAATTTCACATGTGTTAACATCAAATTTTTGTCCTAACAGGTTACACAGCACTCGTTAGGAGAAGTGTTGACATTCACTTGAGCTGTTGCTGCGAATAACCTATTCGTGGTCTGGTAGTCAAAGTCTTGCAGTGCGAATTCAAAGCCGTGATATCAGACCCACTCTTTTCCTTTCTTTTTTAAGCTGTATTCCATCTGTATGCTAAGAGCATCAGTTTGATAGAAGGTCAGAGAGAGTTTCGCTCATTTTATAACCAGCAAGTAATAGAACAATCATTCGGAAAAATGTTTGTGAAAGAGCATGTGGGCGTCTGTCATGGTAAGACCGATTTCAGCTCATCAGCCAGCGGCCAGTCCTGACAAAACTCTATCATCTGGTGAGCAAGATGTATGAGACAGGCGAAATACCCTCAGACTTCAAGAAGAATGTAATAATTCCAATCCCAAAGAAAGCACGTGTTGACAGATGTGAAAATTACCGAACTATCAGTTTAATAAGTCACAGCTGCAAAATACTAACGCGAATTCTTTACAGACGAATGGAAAAACTGATAGAAGCCGACCTCGGGGAAGATCAGTTTGGATTCAGTAGAATTGTTGGAACACGTGAGGCAATACTGACCCTACGACTTATCTTACAAGAAAGATTAAGGAGAGGCAAACCTACGTTTCTAGCATTTGTAGACTTAAAGAAAGCTTTTGACAATGTTGATTGGAATACTCTCTTTCAATTTCTGAAAGAGGCAGGGGTAAAATACAGGGAGCGAAAGGTTATTTACAGTTTGTACAGAAAGCAGATGGCAGTTATAAGAGTCGAGGGGTATGAAAGGGAAGTAGTGGTTGGGAAGGGAGTGAGACAGGATTGTAGCCTATCCCCGATGTTATTCAATCTGTATATTGAGCAAGCAGTGAAGGAAACAAAAGAGATATTTGGAGTAGGTAGCAGTTGAAGGGAATGGACAGTGGCTTGAAAGGAGGGTATTAGATGAACATCAACAAAAGCAAAACGAGGATAATGGAATGTAGTCGAATGAAGTCGGGTGGTGCTGACGGAGTTAGATTAGGAAATGAGACACTTAAAGTAGTAAAGGAGTCTTGCTATTTGGGGAGCAAACTAACTGATGATGGTCGAAGTAGAGAGGATATAAAATGTAGACTGGCAATGGCAAGGAAAGCGTTTCTGAAGAAGAGGAATTTGTTAACATCAAGTATAGATTTAAATGTCAGCAAGCTGTTTCTGAAAGTATTTGTATGGAGTGTAGCGATGTGTGGAAGTGAAACGTGGTCGATAAATAGTTTAGACAAGAAGAGAATAGAAGCTTTTGAAATGTGGTCCTACAGAAGAATGCTGTAGATTAGATGGGTAGATCACATAACTAATGAGGAGGTATTCAATAGAATTGAGGAGAAGAGGAGCTTGTGGCACAACTTGACTAGAAGAAGGGATCGGTAGGTGGGACATGTTCTGGGACATCGAGGGATCACCAATTTAGTATTGGAGGGCAGCGCGGAAGGTAAAAGTCGTAGAGGGAGACCAAGAGATGAATACACTAAGCAGATTCGGAGGGATGTAGGCTACAGTAGGTACTGGGAGATGAAGAAGCTTGCACAGGACAGAGTAGAATGGAGACCTGCATAAAACCAGTCTCAGGACTGAAGACCACAGCAACTACATCACAGCACAGCCTACATTAATGTTTTAAGCACCTTCTTGCTTCCCACCGTTGAAGAGCAATTCGGGGATGGCGACTGCCACTTTCAACACGATCGAGCACCTTTTCGTAATGCACGACCTGTGGCGGAGCAGTTACACGACAATAACATCCCTGCATTGGACTGACCTGCACAGAGTGCTGACCTGAATCCTATAGAATACCTATGGGATGCTTTGGAACGCCGACTTCGTGTGAGTCCTTACCGATCGACATCGATGCCTCTCCTCAGTGCAGCACTTCTTGAAGAATGGGCTGCCAGTCCCCAAGAAACCTTCCAGCGTCTGAACGTATGCCTACGAGAGTGGAGGCTGCCATCAAGGCTAAGGGTGGGCCAACACCATATAAATTCCAGCATTACCGATGGAGGGCGCCACGAACTTGTAAGTCACTTTCACCAGGTGTCGGGATACATTTGATCACATACTGTATATGCCGTCGGACGTAACAGCCTGAAGAAGCAACTTCCTCGCAGGCTTCGACAATGCAGTCCCAAAGAATGTCAGCCGTAGTTGGTTGGTTTCGTAGCCAGTACTCTGTTAACGTTCTGGCGACGTCAGCACACACGTTTTCAATAGGGTTCATATCAGCAGCCCATGCCACCCAGACTATGACGTTAACGCTAGTCGTGCATAGCTGCTGCTGAACGACTGCAGACTTGTGAATAGGAGAAAGGGGCTCTTCCAATGTGAAGTCTCCTTCTCTGTACAGCATTTGCACTGACGGAAACATTAAATTTTACAGTATATGGGCCTACTACTCGCTGTTGCGAGTTCTTTCTATCCTGTGAAGAATTCCCGCTCCTCTAGCAGAAATCCATCCCCAGAACGAAAGAGATAGCCGTTCACTTCCTATCGTCATGGTTACATATTCGCATCCGTGGCGAGTCACTTTCGGCTGTAAATGACTCCTGGGCCATCCTTACTGACAGAAAACACCTTCTTGTCACTCGTCAGTGAAAATGGCGTTTTCCCACGACGAGCGGCCTTTCTACCTCTAGTTGATCTCTCCCAGTGAGCGATTGCAGCAGACGGTCTGATGTGTAATCTTACTAGCCGCTATAGTACTGATGCCAGAAGAGGAAGTAAACGTATTTACGCCAAAAGGAGTAGCAGAGCCAGAGCCATGGGCTGCAGCCTTGCTGGCACATCCCAGATAGTGGGTGTTGTCCCGCCGCTGCCGGTTCGCGTACTTCAGTGTCGCCTCGTCGCCAGACTGTAGCTGGCCGCCCAGCACATCAGCCATCCAGGCTGTCTGGCTCATAGCTCGCAAGTCACAGCTGCTACAGACTAAGGACATAATGCCACATTAACCCCTTGAAGGACTGTATGTTTCATATAACCTACACAATGCTGTAGGATAAAGTAACATAGCTAGAGCTATTTTGCTATTACGTGAGCACGCACATTTGCTTTTGATGTTTCAACATATACACACACTAAAAAAAATTGCATCACCTCGGTTCCGAGAGTTTCGGAACCTGTACAAAAAACATCATTTTCTCCCGTTTTATTGCTCATGAAAACCACACATGCATGTTGTACCACCATACAGTGAGACCTTCAGAGGTAGTGGTCCAGATTGCTTTACACACTGGTACGTCTAATACTCAGTAGCACGTCCTCTTGCATTGATGCATGCCTGTTTTTATAGTGGCTTACTATCCACAAGTTCATCAAAGCACTATTGGTCCATATTGTCCCACTCCTCAACGGCGATGCGGCGTAGATCCCTCACAGTGGTTGGTGGATCGCATCGGCCATAAACAGCCCTTTTCTATCTATCCCAGGTATGTTCGACATGTTTCATATCTGGAGAACATGCTGGCCATTCTTGTCGAGCTATGTCGTTATCCTGAAGGAATTCATTCACAAGATTTGCACGATGGCGGCGCGAATTGTCGTCCATGAATACGAATGCCACGCCAATATGCTACCGATATGGTTGCACTATAGGTTGGAGGATGGCATTCACGTATTGTACAGCTGTTACGGCGCTTTCCATGACCACTAGCGGCGTACGTCGGCCCCACATAATGCCACCGCAGAACAGCAGGGAACCTCCGCATTACTGCACTCGCTGGACAGAGTGCCTAAGATGTTCAGCCTGACCGGGTTGCCTCCTGAACGGTCCATTCGGCATGTTGTTGGGCCCATCTGTACCGCACTGCATGGTGTCGTGGTTGCAAAGATGGACCCCACCATGGACGTCGGGAGTGAAGTTGTGCATTATGTAGCCTATTGCGCTGTTTGAGTAGTAACACGACGTCCTGTGGCTACACGAAGAGCATTATTCAACGTTGTGGCTTTGCTGTCAAGGTTCCTCCGAGCCATAATCCGTAGGTAGCGGTCATCCACTGCAGTAGTAGTCCTTGGGCGGCCTGAGCGAGGCATGTCATCGACAGTTCCTGTCTCTCTGTATCTCCTCCTAGTCCCGACAACATCGCTTTGGTTCATTCCGAGACGCCTGGACACTTGCTTTCTTGAGAGCCCTTGTTGGCACAAAGTAACAATGCGGACGCGATAGAACCGCGGTATTGAACATGTAGGCTTGGTTGAACAACAGACAAAGCGAGCTGTGTATCTCCTTCCTGATGGAATGACTGGAACTGATCGGCTGTCTGACCCCTACGTCTTTTAGGCGCTGCTCATGCATGGTTGTCTACATCTTAGGGCGGATTTAGTGACATCTCTGAACAGTCAAAGAGACTGTGTCCGTGGCACAATATCCATAGTCAACGTCTACCTTCAAGAGTCCTGAATTCAAAGAAAAATAAGTTAAGGAACACGCTCGTGATAAACGTCGCTACCGCAGAATATTTCAACTAGCAATCGTACAAGGCTGTAACCTATTCTTTCTTGTGAGAGCTTTCGGTTGGATCTCGCATTAAAGAAACATGTATAAAACATGTATTCTATCAAGATAAGTAAGTGGATTTTAAAAGTAAACTTTTGGTGGCATCCTTGCCAAATAATTGTGTATACACAGTGTATCATTCACATTTTAAGCACTTATACAGTGTACTCAATGTCTTTGAAACAATAAGTGTTGCACTATGGAAATTACGATCTGCTGAAACATTTACATTGTAATGACACAGTTATTCTGCAATTCACAGTTAAGTGCTTCGTAAATGGCTCACAGGATCATTTCAATCTCTCGATCATTCCACTCACACATGAAGCTCGTGAAAACGAACACCAAAATCTTTATGTGCGGATTCTAATTTCTCTTATGTTATTACAGTTGCAATATCATCCATTGTACGGCGGTGGCAACGAAAACTGTTTGCGTTCAGAGGAGAAAGGTGGAGTTTGGAACTTCGTGAAAATAATGCACGTGCCTGCAGTGAAAAAACGTATGTTTCAGTACTGTGCCGCAACTCCTCCCCCTGTCCCCTACTCCCTCCAACTTCAAGGAAAGAAAAGATAACCATCTGTATTACTCTCTGCCTTAGTTCACTATACGATAAAGACTTAGTCGCCGTCAAGGGTTTCCTAGGGGTTCTTTCAATAATCCAACAGTTGTTTCAACCTTGCCACAACATTTAATGTTTCCTAGTTACATCGTTTATATTTGCAACCGCCAGCACTTTTGTTAGATCCATAAGCATCAATTTTTTTTCACTTATTGATTTCTCGGAGCTTGAAGAAACCTTCTTAGTAACTTCACACGTTTTATTGTTTAGGACCAACTGTCACGTTTTGCAGCGTGAAGATAAACTTCCTACATCACTTTGCAGTTTACTTTGCTCTTGTGAGGTGTTTACTAGACGGCAGTATTACCTGCCACAAATGTAAGAGAAATGTTTTGATTGTCTACTAAATAGATTATATGTGTTTGAAACAGCATAAGGCCTACATCACTTTACTTGCGGAATCACCGCCGTTTCACTAGGTGACGTCCCGTCAATCTCTGAGAACTATGAATTTTCAGACATGAAATCAGGAATCCAGTCGCATAACTGAAACGAAAGTCCATAGGAAAGAAATGTCATTGGAAGGCGCTTACGAGGAATGATATGAAAAGCCTTATGGAACTCTCAAAATCCGGAATCAATTTGGTAACCCTTAAAACTGTACATTGAGCGAATAAAGTTCCAACTATGTCTAACAAAAGAGTGATGACTTAGAGGTCCATGCTGGCTTGACGTCAATAGGTAATATATTTTGAGGTATTTCATGACGCTGCAACAAAGTATTTGTTTACACATCCTGATACGAGTCGACGTCAATGAAATGGATCTATAGCTCAGTAGATTACTCTTGCTTTCTTCCATATGTATTGCAGTGGTCTGTGGAAATTTCCATTCTTCTCCCTGATCATAAATACTAGAATACTCTTCAAGACGTCGTAGGAAAAGTAATTAAGCCGCTGCACCGTTAATGCACAAGACGCAATCCTAAATATTGGTGCACTCAAGAAAGATTTTGTTTCTCGAAACATAATCGTCCTCCTACGACCGTGATAGGGTCATGACAACATAGCATGTCTGATGACACTGTGATTGCTTTTTTACTTCCTCGAATGACTGAGAATTCACTTTGGTGTGTCGTCGAATTATCAGATATTTGTTGACAGGCATAGGTGATAGCTTTCACGCAGGAACTATAACTAATCTCATTGTCTACATTGCGAATTATCTGTATCTGCCATCACAAAGACCATGAGGAGGCGATGAACGCTGCAGTTGGTCGCTTGCTCCATGAAAATGTCGATGCACTGATAAGAGTAAGTGGGACTAGCGCTCAGTTCCGGTCTGGCGCCACAGAAAAAATCTTACCTGTGACAGGGCTATAAGCAGCTGTATCGAACTCAGAACGACATCTTTAGAAATTTTGTCATCATAAGACGTCTCGCTACGTTCCGTAACGAGTAGATCTAGAGGTGAGATACAAAACACTGCGGAATTGTCACAGCCACCATGTCATATTTACATTTTAGTCCAATAAAGTTACTTAACTACTGTATATCAAAGGACTTCACATTTAGTAGAACGAAAAACCAGTCCCAGTTACAAATTTTTACTCCTTGTTCATTCCATGGCTAAGTCGGGACAAGACCCATTTTCAAATCATCATAACGAAGTCGAAAATGGCATTACTCTACTTACATTGTAAATGTTCACTGCATATGGCATTTAGACTTCCTTATGGTGATTTGAAAGTGGGTCTCGGCACGAAACTAGTCATCACATGAATAAAATATGAAAATTTGCAACTTGGGCTGGTTTCTCGTTCCACTGCGTAGAAGTTGCTGACAGGATGCATGCTGCAATTTCGTAAACTTCACATTTCATTAAGACGGCCATTCGTTGTATGCTACAACGATGTGACACCAGTTGTATTAGTGTAGTGCATATCAGTAGTGTTTCCCATTAGAGTGCTGAAAAAAATGGACGTAAATATCGGAGAAACGGTCGTCAATATATTCCACCTCGTAATCGAAAACTGTCTGATGACACACAGCTAGCTTTTCGAAACCAACACATGTGGAGACTTGCCGATTCTGTACTAAACCACGTTTAAAGCACAGTCACCAAAACAAAACAAAACAAATTTCCTTGGAAGCTGATCAATAAGGGGCGACAAAGGCAAAGACATGAAAAGAGGGGGGGGGGGGGGCCGCTAGACACAGTGTCCAGCGAGTGCAGCAAGGTGGAGGTCTGCTGTTTTGGGGTGGCATTATGTGGGGCCGACGTACGCCGCTGGTGGTCATGGAAATCGCCGTAACGATACGTGAATGCCATTCTCCAACCGACAGTGTGACCATATCGGCAGCATATTGGCGAGGCATTCGTATCCATGGACGACAATTCGCGCCGCCATTGTGCAGATCTTGTGAATGACTTCCTCCAGAAGAACGACATCGCTCGACTAGAGATGCCAGCATGTTCTCCAGACATAAACCGTATGTAACACGCCTGGGATGGGCTGAAAAGGGCTGTTTATAGACGACGTGACCCACCAACGCCGAATTGCAGTTGAGGAGTGGGACAATCTGGACCAACAATGCCTTGAACTTCTTTGGGTATTAGAGGTACCGCTGTGTACAGCAATCTGGACCACCACCTCTGAAGGTCTCGGTGTATGGTGTTACAACGCGCAATGTGTAGTTTTCATGAACAATAAAACGGGCGGAAATGATGTTTATGTTGATCTCTATTCTAATTTTCTGTACAGGTTCCGCAAATATCGGATCCGGTGATTCATATTTCTTTTTTTTCTTTGGTGTGTGTGTGTTTGTAGTTGAATAAACGTCCAAAGCAGATGTGCCTGCTCATGTTACTTTATTCTACCGTCTTGTGTAGGTTATATGAAACATACGATCCTTCAAGGGGTGAACGTGGCTTTACGGCCTTGGTCTGTAGTAGCTGTGGCTCGCGAGCTGTGGGCCAGTCAGGATGGATGGCTGATGGGCTGGGCGGCCAGTTACAGCCTGGTGACGAGGCGAGACTCAAGCACGCGAGCCGGCAGTGGCGAGACAACGTTTTTCCACTGTCGAATGTTTACCCTCCTTACACCAAGCGAGGCATCGGTTATGTGTGGCTTATGAGCAGCCGTTCGACCATGAAATCCAAGTTTTCTCACCTCCCGAATAACTGACGTAGTAATTAGTTCAAATGGCTCTGAGCACTATGGGACTTAACATCTGAGGTCATCAGTCCCCTAGACTTAGAACTACTTAAACCTAACTAACCTCAGGACAGCATACACATCCATGCCCGAGGCAGGAATCGAAGTTGCGACCGTAGCAGCAACGCGGTTCCGGACTGAAGCGCCTAGAACCGCTCGGCCACAATGGCCGGTTCGTAGTACTTGCAGTGGATCCTGAGGCAGTCTGAAATTCCTTTGTGATGGTCTGGATAAGATGTCTGCCTATTAACATTACGACCCTCATCAACTATCGGCGTTCTCTGTCAGTTAACAGACGAGGTCGGCCTGTAAGTTTTTGAGCAGTACGTGTCCCTTCACGTTTTCACTTCACTATCACATTGAAAGCAGTGGATCTAGGGATGTTTAGGAATGTGGAAATCTCGCGTACAGACGTATGACATAAGTGATACCAAGTCACCTGACCACGTTCGAAGTGCGTGAGTTCTGCTCTCTCACGATGCCTGATGTCTACTGAGGTCGCTGATATAGAGTAGCTGGCAGTAGGTGGCAGCACAATGCACCTAAGATGAAAAACGTATGTTTTTGGAGGTGTCCGGATACTTTTGATTAAGTAGCGTAGATTATATGCCAAGACGCATGATATAAATACAAAATAATGCGAGAGTCTGGATAAAACATTAGAGTCCTTCAAAATTTTTCATTTTTTCTCATTGAGAGAAGATCAGTTAGCAACAGACAAAATTAATTAAAGTTAAACTAAATAAGCCCTCGATCAAAATTTTTAGTCTTTTCACCAAGTTTCAACGCTTATATGAGTGCCTTCATCAGAAATTAAATATTCAAATTGGTTTATAACGTAATTATAAATTAATGGAATTTTTTAAAAATAAGTTAGCTTTAATTTATACAGCAGTCACTGAACTAAGCAGCCATGTTTAAAATTGTGAGATTTTTGCCTGCGCAGCATCCAAGGCTGCCTCTAAACATAAAAATCTAAAGAAGAAACCACTAAGTTCAGGTATGGCCATTCAGTTTAATGAGCAATATGAAAAAAGGGGACTATTTCCAAATTATGCGAAAGCCTATATTAATTTTGCTAATTGTATGGAAGATACCAAGTTCTACAGTCCTATCATGAAAAATCTATACGCTGAAAAAGATGTTCATAATGTAGAGGCATATTATCTGTATTTAGAACTCACAATAATCTTTCGTATTAATTACAATTTTAACGTTGACGATTTCTGGATACATATTAATGAACATTTAGAAATTTGTAAACAAGGCAAATTGCATAAGCATGAAATAAAACTTAGCTAACCTTTTTGTCTGTTTCCTGCTGAGAAATGTCCTCAAAGTACTTTCAAGAAAAGTAGTCACGTATTTTATAAAAGAATTCTAAATAATACTAACATTACTTTTACACAGAATGGAACTGTCTTGCCTGAAAAAGGGCTGAAGTACAATGTCATGCCCAACCCGTCAAACAAAAATATAGTTGAAAAAATGCTTTTTGACCTAAAGATAGGTCTTTATTGTAAAAAAATAGATAATTCATGTCAAACTAGAATTGCTTATGGTGTAGCTAGCATTCTCAGTAAAAACACAACCTGTCCTCATAATGTTACGCATAACGATAGAAAATTGGTTAATTCCATTAATAATAAACTTAAAGAATCTGATGCTCTAATAAATAAGTCTGACAAAGGTTGCTGTTTAGTTATTGCCTACAATTCTGAATATGTTTCCAAAACCTTAGATTTTTTAACGAAAACAATGTTTCGAAACTGCATGAGTATTCGTATCCAGAATTACAAAAAGGAGTCAGATCAGCCATCAATAAAGCAAAACTTCTAATCAAACCTTTTCAGAAGAAAATGCTTACCAGCATGAACCCTCAGCCCCCGAAAATTAGGACTCAATTTAAAATTCACAAACCTAACCATCCGATACGGCCGATATCTAAAAATATGAATAGCGCTTACCATGATTTGACCGAATTTCTGCTTGAAACTCTGAAAAAATCATTATTTTTCCAAAGCAATTATTTCATCCCTAATAGTCACGCCTTAGTCCACAAAATAAAATATTTAGAATGCGGTTCAGATACCAAGCTGTTTTCATTAGACAGCAAAAATCTTTGTACGAACGTTTCTGTGCAAGAAACGCTTACAATCGTAGAAAAAGATTTACATCATTTCAAAAAAGACCTTTCAGATGAACAAATCATGAATCTCATCACAGTCGTAGTCGAATATAACTATTTTGAATTTAATGAACAATTGTACCAGCAATGCGACGGTCTCGCTGTGGGAAATCCCTTAACTGGTATTCTTGCTGATATTTTCGTCAACTCTCTAGAAGAAAAGTTTTTCAACTGTTTTTAAGCTACAGCTCTAGGCATTCTCTCCAATTTCAGATACTTTAATGACATTTTAGTCATCTACAAGGGACCTGCCGATGGCATTGGACGTATTTTCAATCTCTTCAATGAACTTCATGATAAAATATCTTTCACCATCGAACCCGAAAACGAGACGCGCCGATTAAACTTTCTTGACTTGACGCTTACAGTAGAAGAAACTAAAATCTCATTCACTGTTTTTTGAAAAGAAACATACACTGATCAGATCGTACCTGCGTCTTCCATTCATCCACAATCTCATAAAAACGCTTTGTTTCATTCTCCTATTCACCGAGCTACTTCTATTCCACTCTCGAAAGAAAGATTCAATGATGAAATTAACTTACTCAAAACGACAGCAGTTAATAACAGCTATCAACTTGGCATAGTAAATGACATCCTTAAAAAGAAAACTGTAAAAGAGTTACTACTTTCATTGAATCTAACCCAAAAAAATATTTTTCTATTCCTTCCTTGGGGCCCACCTCCTATCAGATCCAACGCCATCTTCGTAATAAATACAACGATTACTTTGCCTTTTCTACCAATAATAATTTGAAGAAGAAACTTCATTCATAATTTAAAGTCGACTCGTTCCCCTTTAGAAAGTTCTGGCGCCTATAAGATTTGCTGCGACACTTGCTCTTCTTACTTCATAGGACAAACAGGACGTGCCTTTACAACCAGGTATAAGGAACAGCTTCTAAGAAAAAATGGCACTAGCACCCATAATTCGTCTTTCGCCCACCACCTTCTGATTACAGGTCACGCGCCTAAGGCTATTCACGATATCAACATTTTGCACACCGAGAAGAAAGGGCGTAGATTAGATATTCTTGATGAAATAGAAATTTTTAAACATCTTTCTTGAAATGATAACTTTATTCTCAATTAGCAGCTGCAGTTGCGTAATAAAAGCATCTTCAACGTTATAAAGCCGTTACTTGATATTTAATTTCGGGTTTCCTCGTGCAGTTACCGAAATGTTTTATTCCGTATAAGTCTACTCATAATTTTTCGTTTATTAAATGGTTTATATTGGTTGTATTTCATGTTATATGGATTTCTACAGGCCCTTTTGTATTTTATATAATGATGCTATTATACTTTCAAATGTACTAGTAGACAAAATGTTACTGTATCTGCTGCTGTTAAACAAAATTTTGCCTTTTACATCATGTACTGAATAATGTTCTAATATTCGTGTGTCTTTATTTGAGTGTTAAGTAGACATGTTGTACTTGATGCTACTAGATGGCATTCTCGGTGCAATGTTGACCTGACTGCAGTTGGTAAGGCGGGTGCCTGAGTCTGATGCTACCTGTAGCTCGACAGTTGCGAGCAACCTGTAGTGGCTTGCTTTCCACGTATTCTAGTTTAAAATTGTGACTAAAGCTTTTTCGCCTAGTATTTATTTTATACGTGACGTGTAAGTACTGCTTCTTTTTATACTGTCAATCAGTTTTTACTCTTCATACTACATTCCTTCGCTTTTACATAAGCAAACAGTTACTATGTCTGCAGTTGTCAAATAAAACTTTGTCCAGAAGTTCTTGTGTTAAATGCTGTTCATCTTAACAATCAGCTGTCCGTATTTTAAATGTTAGGTAGCCTACTTATATTTGCGGCTACTAGATGGCACTCTTGGTGTAATGTCCACCTGCCCGCACTTGCTAACACGGGCGCCTCAGTCTGTTGCTACCTGTAGTTTCATAGGTATGAGCAGCCCATTGTGGCTCGCCTTTCATGTATTATTTTTAAAATTCCAATCACATTGCTTTCTTATGACTTTCGACTCAGTTGAGCGTCTGGATTCATAATTTCGCGTCTGAAAGATCCCAGTTCACAGTAAAGAGGGCAGTAAAGAAACCCCATATTAAACGAGAACGTATAGCTTCAATGAAAACATCTAGATGCGTTCATAACGTTTTGGGAGAACGGAGCCGAAGGGCAACTCAGGTGATAATGTATGAGAGGCGAGAGAGAGTGAGAGAGACAATGGAGGACAAATTAACAATGAATAAACATAAGACGAAATCGTTTGCATAATATTTGCAGTATGGAGGGTGTATTAATGGATGGAGAGGGAAAGAGAGATGTATTTGAAATAAAATACTTTTAAAGCTTCCATCTCAACTGATTACTTTCTGAGTGCCTAGGCGTGGTATAAATGAAATAAAAATAGAATATTTAACAAACTGTATATTCAAATGCAATTCACTTCAGTTAAAAAGACAACTCAAAGAAAATCTAACACAAATTTAATTTTATCTCAGAGTTTTACACATGTCTTCTTAGTTTGGTGACCGTTGTATAAATTAAACTACATAAGCCCTCGGTCACAATTTTTAGTCCTTTCCCCAGGTTTCAATACTTCTATGAGCGCCTTCATCAGAAATTAAATACTCAAATTGGCCTATAACATAAGCACAAATTTATGGGAAAAATTATTTTATAAAAGTGTGTAGGTACTGATTAATAGTGTAAGAAAGGAACAGTCGCTTACGAGGAGTGGTATTAAAAGCCTTTTTGGACTCTATAAATCCGGAATCAATTTGGAAGCCACTGTAAGCAGGACTTTAGGCCAATAACATGCCAGCTGTGTCTCACAAGAGTGATATCTTCCAGGTCCATGGTGATTTCATATCAACAGATAATATATTTTGGGGTTCTCCACAACTCTGGAACAAAGTATTTGCATTGCTCACAGGTCCTGCTACATGTCGATGTTAATGAAATGGATCTGTAACTCACTGGATTGTGCTTATTTTCTTTCGTGTGTATTTCAGTGGTGTGTGCAGCTTTCCATTCTTCTCTCTCGCCACAAATACTCGAATAGTCCTCACGACGTCATTGGAAAAGTTATTAAGCCGCTGAATCTTTGATGCACGAGGTGTGCTCCTAAATTGTTAGCGCACTCAAGAAAAACATTGTATGTAGAAATGTAATCGTCCTGCTTCGACTATGATAGGGTCATGACAACTTAGTGGTGAGAATTATCTTGCAAGATTCACTTAATATATTCGTGGTATACCAATCAATGATCATGAATGAATTCCACTTCCGTGTGTCATCTACTCATCAAATAAATGTTTACGGACAGGGGAGATTACTTTCACGTAGGAACTACATCTAATCTCGTTATCTACATTGCGAATTATCTGATCAGCCATCACTAGGGCAACGAGTAAGTGATGAACGCCGCAGCTGGTCGCTTGCTCGACGAAAATGTCGACGCACCGTTAAGAGAAAGAGGGAGTACCTCTCAATTCCAAACTAGCGGGCGAGTAACATTTAACCTCCTCTGTGACAGAGCTACAAACAGTTATCTCGAAGTAAGAACGGTATCTTTAGAAATTTTGTCATCAGAAGACGTCTTGTTACGTTCCTTAACCAGTAGATCTAGAGGTAAGAAACATAAAAGCTACTTGGTCTGTTCTTGAATTTTTTTTTTTCGGTGGAACGCTTTCAGATATCTCAAATTAGTGACACGCATTTTACACACATCAGGCTGTAAACGTGTAGCAACGTTATTTCGCTGCAAATTAGGAGTATGAGTTCCATCTCCCGAGTCCGTCTGCATGTTGAAGTCTGGTATAGCTAATGCAATGTGCACCTATAAATAAATTTTGAATCTGCCACTGTCAGTGTCTTTAGTAATACTATTATAATCAGCATCATGAGTAGAAATATTAACGGTGCCGCCGGTGTTAACGTTATTTGTTCTTAGTCGATACTTGTAATTGCACTGTCGTTAGACACACTGATATCATTTTTAAATTTATTAATCCCCTTTTATTACTATTTATTACATTAAAATTATAGTGATTTTTCATGGAACTATGATGTAAAAAAAGCAATGTGTGTGTAAAACTCTGGTCTGATGTAAGAGAGGGCCTGAAGGCTCTAATCTGCCAATTGTATGGAGAAATAGTTTTACTTAAGCTCTGTTATTTTCTGAATGTTACAATTTTAGATTAATCCTGGATCTTAAGTAAAATGGGAAAGAATTTAACTATTAGAAAATTGGAGCATAGCTGTTGCTTAAACACAAGTATTAACATTGGAAAGTGTCTTGGGAAAGAATGCATAACGAAAGTTACTTCGTTATATCTCAGCAAATAAATGGAAAAATTATAGCTCATGACTGTGAGTTCAGAACTTCAGTTATCTTAAGAACTGTCTTCAATTGTAAGACATTTTATTCCCTTAGCATAATGACGTTTCCGCTCTACATCTTTCCAGTTGCGAGCTCTCATCTAAGTGGGACAGCTTGGTCTCTGTAAACATGAATCAATGTATGCAGTTATGTCTAGTAAATAAACGGAATTTACTCATTAAGTACTCGCTACAGCTGATTCGTAACTGCTAGTTTCAGTATAGTGTTGCTAGTCTTCGCCTCTAATGGCCTCGAACAGAAACTACATTTTCCTATTTCGGTCTGGAACAGTTTGCCCATCAAACTAGTATTGCAGTAGCTTCCCTTAATAGCAGACACAACATTGATTTCTCTTTCTGATGGAGGATCGATTGAAAGAAAATGGACATCGAGGACTAGATGAACGCCCTGTGGATGGAACATAAGTAATGACAGAGAACCACTAGCGAAGAGGAGTTCTTGATATTCTTTTGTTAATGGTTAATGAAAACCACCTCATCTGTGCTACTACACATTTGTTATGTTGCTACTCGTTTCGTTCGTAGAATATATTCAGGTTTCCAGTTTTATGCTTGCAAGGGCTGCTTGTTTTGCGTTTTTCTACGAGCGAATGTATAATAATTCAGCTTAGGCAATTTTCATTAATCATTAACATTAATGTTAACTGTTGTGGTCAACATTACCAAGGTTATTTCTTGGTGTTCTGTCGGAGGAGATAATGAACATCTTCGTAAGACATCATGCATTTGCTGAGGACCAGGTGTCCTGCGGAATTATTTCTCGCTTTTGGCTCATCAACACACATATTTTTCGAAGGTGTCCTTCACAAACTTAAAACACGGCCAAACATGCTAATCAAGGCTTAGTTGTCCAATCCTTTTAGCCTCTAAATGGAAAAAATACGATCAGCTTCCTACAGATTTGAAATGTCATCAGTCGCAGCAGCCAAAAAACACTGGATGGTCAAGGAAAGCAGGTCTCGCGAAGGTTGTCCCACTGGGAGGCCAAAGCTGCGATGTGCTGAGGCAGAGCGTAAAAACACGATATCCGATAACTGAAAGAACGCCGTAATAGTTTTAATTCAGACGAGAGAAATATAGATGTTCTGCAACAAAAGCCCTGGAGTCTATTGTCAGTCGTATACAATACTGTAACCAAAACTCCTACTAACTATCTATAAAAAAAAATCCGACTTGAAAAAGAACAAGCAACGCAAACTACTGTAAAGTGGATAGTGAGTGCCTCATCATCTAGTTTTTGTTGATATCGAGAAAGCTTTAGACTCTGCTTCGACAAAATTTTCACTGGCAAAACTTAACAAAAGGGGAATCATACTGAGATGTTTCAAATTATTAAGCAACGTTAGTAGCGCTGCTCGAAGGTGATTACTCCAACAGAGAGCCCGGTACAAATTTAAAGGCGACAGCAATGATAGTATTCCAGAAAATCATTTTCGTCAGTCTTGGAAAATGATTTTCAATCGAGTACTAATGAAGGAGCGTTACACAGGAAACTGTCGTCTTTTTTTCTTTGCTGATGTTTTGTTTGCTTCAGCTACAAAAGGATTCCCGTAATGAATGAAACTACACCATTGAACAACAAATTTAAATAAACTAATTTAAGTTCTTATGACAACGTAATAATACAGTGCATTTGATATATTGAACGCTGCTACAAAAAGAAGATCACGCGGCAGAAACGTAGGATCTACACTGAAGAGACAAAGAAACTGGTACACCTGCGTACTATCGTGTACGGACCACGCGAGCACGCAGTATTACAGCGACATGACGTGGTATGGACTCGACTAATGTCTGGTACAGTGCTGGAGGGAACTGACACCACGGATGCTGCACGGCTGTCCATAAATACGTAAGAGTACCATGAGGTGGAGATCTGTTCTGAACAGCACCATGCAAGGCATCCCAGATATACTCAATAACATTCATGTCTGGGAAGTTTGGTGGGCAGCGGAAGTGTTTAAAGTCGTAAGAGTGGTCCTGGAGCCACTCTGTAGCAATTCTGTGCGTGTGGGGGGTCGCGTTGTCCTGCCGGAATTGCCCATGTCCGTCGGAATGCGCAATGGACATGAATGGACGCTGGTGATGAGACAGGATGTTTAATTATGTGTCACCTGTCAGAGCCCAGACCAGCTTGAACAGTCCCCTCCTGACATGCAGGATACATGGATTCATGAGTTTGTCTCCATACCCGTACACTTCCATCCGCTCGATAGAATTTGAAACGATACTGGTCCGACCAGGCAACATTTTTCCAGTCATCAACAGTCCAATTTCGGTGTCGACGGACCCAGGCGAGGTGCAAAGCCTTGGGTCGTGCAGTCATCAACGGTACCCTCGGCTCCGAAAACCCATATCGATGATGTTTCGTTGAATGGTTCGCACGCTGACACTTGTTAATGGCCCAGTAGTGATATCTGCTGCAATTTGCGGAAGGGTAGCACTTCCGTCACGTTCAACGATTCTCTTCAGTCGTCGTTGCTCCCTTTCTTGAAGTACCTTTTTCTGGTCGCAGCGATGTCAGAGACTCGATGTTTTACCGAATTCCTGATATTCACGGTACGCTCGTGAAATGGTCGTACGGGAAAATTCCCACTTCATCGCAACCTCGGAGATGCTGTCTCTCATCGCTCGTGCGCCGACTAAAACACCACCTTAAAACCGACTTAAATATTGATAAACTCCCATTATAGCAACAGTAACAGATTTAACAACTGCTCCAGACAGTTGTTTTCTTATATAGGCGTTGCCGACCGCGTCGCCGTTTTCTGCCCCTTTACATATCTCTGTATTGGAATACGCTTGCCTATACCAGTTTCTTTGGATGTATCCGTGTACAACCAGTGTATTCTGTCAGTACTCATTCAAAACGGCGAGCCACCTATTTTGAATCTGCAAATCATCGAAAATTTGAGTAGTTTTCTAAGGAAAAAGTTATGTGACAGGAATACATATAGCACCTAAGGAACAAAGACTGGAGTTGCATGGTGACAGAAAGCAGATCTGGTTTGGGCAAAGTATAAGACAGAAGAGCGATGGGAGATATTCTGTAGCAGAAACTACCTGTATCAAAGCTTCATACATGCAAAGAAATGGGCTGATCTCCTTGAACGCACAAAGATAGAGACGTAATATGGAGAAACCTTAGATATTAATACGGTAGTAGGGGATAATTTTCCGATTGTGTTGATAGTCTAACGATGCTACGAGATGTTTTCTCCCATCTCTTTAGCAGTAATGAGAAAAGAAAATTTAGAACTGTGAGAAGTTATTAATGTGATACTGCAGATTTCGGCATTAAAATGATGGACGTTTTGGAAGCAGGTTTCTTCATCGTTTTTGAAAGATGCGAGCTAACTCCCCTTAGGTGTTCGGGCTGACAAGCGGTTCCTCTCCGTCGAAATATGTTGGCTCAAACTTGTCTAGGGATTGAACCGCAATTGTCTCATTACACGCCCTAAATTAGACGCTTGTGACTCTTTGGTTAAATTGTCTGGCTGATGGCAAGTTTGCGAAATACAAAGTTAACATATCATATAATAATACGGAGAACTAAATTAACGATCCATAAATAAAGAACGCCAAAATGTCTGCGGTTTGGTTAGAAAATTGTTTACTCAGAAGACAAACTAATGGCGAAATTGGTCGTATTTAGAGTTACTGTTACACTCGAAAGTATATCTATTTGACACATTTCGAGCTTTCACAATCTCATCGCGAAATACAAGTTATCTACGCGAAAAGTTACAGCTCACAGCAGGCGCACAGCTGCTAACCGCTCAGAGACTAATTTCCTAAGTCGTTTTACTTCCTAGCTGCCTAAAGACTGACTGACCACTTTCGCGTCTCAAACCGAACTTGACCCTTTAGTGTCTCCAGCCGAACTGTCTGCTTTCGCGTCTGCAGACTGCACCAGCACTGTACCCTTTGATGTCTAGACCACAATTGTCCCTCTGCCGGTCTCAGGCCGCGCTTCCTGTGCGCCGAACATACTCGCTCAACTGACTAGTGCAGGTCCTCTTCATGAAGCCGTCCATCTCACTGGCAAAAGAGTTTTTTACATTACTTTATTACTACATTATTTTACATTTTAACATATTTAAATAATCAAAACTTGACCACTTTCACGTTCTAAATGATGTAACAGTAATATCCATTATTAAATTCTTTTACACAAAACCAATACAATTTCCTTCTTAACTTTAAATGCCACGGCCAGTAGCCTTACACCAAACTGCTTTCTGTTAAATAAGTAAAGAACAAAAGTAACTATTGTGCGCTAAACTTTACAACAAATATTCTGTTACCTAATGATTCAATAAGGTGTCATGGTGTCATCGTTCAATGTGTTTTGTGTGGACGAAATGATGATCTGATGCTTAACTGAAATACTGATAATTTAAATTTACTATATCAGTTAAAGGAATGAAGTTACAGAGTTGATATTTACAACGTTTGTCACGTTAATGATGCGCTTCTATATGAAGTGTCAGTCGTTAAGATCGACGAAAGCGCTCAGATTTTAGCATTTAGGTCTTTGTCACAAAACCTGTTAATTTCATTTTAACAGTAAATCCTGAACTATTATAGATATGATCATTATTCACGTTTTACTGGGATCATCTTGAAAAATTTGTGGATGACAGCAGATTAAAATTACTCTGGTTTCATTCCGTGTATTACTACATTGTTAAACAGTTTTCGTAAATGTTTCCATTTATGGACGATCTTAGGTCTGCCATATTTAACACTGCTATGCTTCCCTGGGTTTCCCTACGACGTAGGTTCTCGTCTGTCTCACTCGCACACTACAGCGCTTAGATCTGATCAGCCTGGCCTCACTCAGCACAATAGAGACCCGTGGACTTTCCCTATCTCGTGGCGAATGTGCGCTCTTTGTGGCACAGGTTTCTGGACGACTGAAGGCTGTCTCTCTCGGCCATATATTTAAATGAAAGCGAAATACTCGTTAAATCACACACCTCCAGTTCATAACATGTTGGCGTGATGTATATGTTATGAAGTAGCACCCAGATTTACAAGACATAATTCATAATATAATATCATAAATATCCTAAGCACCTGATTAATAGTGTAATTATTTGTAGTGGTGTTGATGCAGAATGCTTTAAATTTAAAGAAATTTATATATAACATAAATTTCGGCATATTACCTATATGCCAAATAAAACTATATATTTATCAAAATCGACTGTCTATTGAAATGCCACAGAAATATTAGCGCCACTGCGCTCACTTTCACAGAACCCTTTGTCACAACAAAGTCTCCAGCGGCACTCCACAAATTCGGAGCCGAGTACCCCGCTTAAATTCTGTATGGCTCTGCATTCCATCACCAACGTTTTTCGGTAACAAATCTGTTGAAATTCAAATTGGGTGTAAATGCCAAAAAACATACACTTTCCGAAACTACATAGCTTCTGCACTGAACGCTTCCTCCAGTGGAATCGATACAAATAGATCTAAACTACACAGTACACAATTTATTTACAGCGTTTTCAAGATGCTCTTAAATTCTTCAATGATTCTGACACGTTATTCAAGTCCCACTAGAGACACACATCTGTTGACAGATTCCCAATCGACTTCATCAGCAAGTTAATATTTTCTTCCATTTTAAATAACTCCCTTTGACTCTAAATTAACAACAAATATGAACAAATCTCACCCCACGTTTAATTCCATGCAGTGAAGCTGCATACACAAATCGATACTGCATACAACAATAAATTATTCCCCCAAAATACTCTCAGATAAGTACGTAAATGTACATATATCTTCCTAGGTAAGCATTATTAATATTCATTTTCCCAATTTCTCCGACCTCCATGCGCCCAAATTGGCGTGACCATAACTTATAATTTGGAAATTACAACAAACATAAAAACATCCAAAAAATTAAGCCTAACACATGCATACACATAAACAAATCCTTATATACCCCCAAAAACCTAATTTATATGCATACTTGCACTGATTTTTGACTTGATGCCATTCACCAAATAACTGAGCTCCCCGACCTCTTCGCACCCAAATGTACGAGCATCTGAACCATCTCTTTATAACTGCACAGACCTTGTGCCAAAAAAATATTCTTGTATGACGAAATAACAAACAAACTACAATGAATCCTGAAATAAAACATTGCGAATTGCCTCTCAATTTCGTACTAGTCCCAAAATAATTCATTAAGTGTTTCTCTGGCCCCAATTTCATTTTTTCTCCCTTTTAGACCTCTCGCTACCTTAAGCTTCTCTCGAGTCCACAAATGAGGCAATAACGATTGTAATGTTCTACCATACCATAGCCAATGAGTATCAGTAAAATCACATTCCTCCTTAAGATAACATCCTCTCCAAATATCACTTTCTATATTAGAATCAAACTCACTGCATTCTCCCTTAAAATTATCGACATTAGTAGCTAGAACATCATTATCACGAAATAAGCCATTTAAAGCATTTCTGTTTACTTCCACGTCATTACAAACACCTTCACAAACACCACATTCAACAGATGCTGATACATCATACAACTTGCCACGTGAAACCCCATTTACCTCCGCTGACAAATCACCAATATAAGAACCGTTCATAGTTTTACCATCCTCTGTCGTAACATCACATAAATTAAAGCTACAGCATCGTGCAATTTCAGAATGAACAGTACCATTAAATTCCTCTGCATTTTGATTCAAACCTGAGCATAATATCTTTTCCTCGCCAACATCCTCCAGCGCCACATTAATTGCAGGTAGCGCATCAAATTCAGATCCACATTCATTCTCAAACAAACATTCAAGATCCACAGATCCATCCAGAATTTCGGGTTCACCTCAGTTAGTAGAAAGATACACACAGATTTCTTCCTCTGAAGTATCAAAAGCAGCAGCATCAACTTTCATAACTTTAGCACATAAAACATCATTACTAATTTTCCTTCAAAAATAATTCACCAATATCCGTTGATACACACACAGATTCATCAACAGCTGATGAGACTAATGCTACGTCGCTCTTGTTAACTTCCTTCACAACTTTTGCCGTCACAATATCACCTGATACATCATCACCTTCATCACTATAATCGTTAGCGCTGATTAGTACCTCTTTAGAATTTTCTATAACATCTAACTCCACCAAATTCAACTCCACCTCAGCTACCTTTTGGCACATAGAATCTTTCATTGTATTAATATTCACACACTCTTTCGTCTCGCATTCGTAAAACAAATCATTTAGCACTCAATCCTCGTCATCGCCTTCATCGTTATCTTTCATTATCTTAGGATTACTCTCCTTATGTGCGGTCTGATCTGAAAATTCACCTATTTGACTCTCATCTCTTACTAATTTTATTTCAGTATTGTGTCGCATTTCTCCTGATTTGTTAACACCTAACACATTCCTGTTTACTCGCGTTCTATTCATCGCCGGTTTATTTTGCTATCTCTGGGCCTGAGATGCGGCGAAACTTAGTTTCCCGATCTCCCATTACGCTGGTTCATTTCGCCAGGGGCTGGTCGCTTAAATCTACATTCTTGGTGTCAGTCCCTGCCACGAAAGTATGCGTTCCCATTCATTTTTATTTCATTGATTTGTTTTTTTAACTTTACTATTTTCAATTTTAATGCTAGATTCTATTTGTTCCTTTATTTTATCTACTTCTTTCTCTCCTTTATCCATTTGAACGGATAATTTGCTAATATCCTCTGTCGTCTCAGCCATTAGAGCACCTTGCCTACTCCAACTTCTTATGATGTCTCCCAGAACTGCCTCCAACTTCTCCACTTTATCACTGAAAATTTTCTCCGCTTGATCTATCTTAGAACCAAGTATCCGACCTTCATCAGACATTTTGCCCATTTCATCATGAATGGTTTTTAAATTTCCGTCTGTCAATTTCTCGATTCCACTAGGAATTTTATCTACTTCTTCTTTCACAACCGAAGTGATTTCGGATGGAACCGAATCAATTTTTAAATTTATATTTAAATTACGTCACCCATATCGGTTTTAACAGAATCAATTTTGGATCGCAATTCTCTTATCATTTGCATTAATTGCGACATCATGTGTCCCCCAAATTCATCTCCCTTGCCTGATTTTGGACTATTTGACCTACTAAATTCACCTCCGATCACGCTCTCCCGCTCCGACTTCGGGCTAAGCGGCTCACTAGTATTTTCGGACCTACACAAACTGGTCGACTGCTTAATATTCGCGACGTCTATTATTGGCGATCAGAATCAAACATAATCTTGCTATAAGCGCAGGTACCCAGCTTTGTCATGCTGTATCCTTCTGCCATGATGTTGCTGCCGTTGTTGCAGTTGAAGCCGACGTTGGAGATCTCGTAGCCTCTGCTGTGGTACTGCAACCACCGCTGCGCGATGAATCGAAGTTGAAGATGCCACTGCTGCCTGGAACCACGTGCTATCGATGTCGCCTATTCATTTTTACTTTTTTATCACTCCTAAACACTGCTAAAACTCGGCGCACACAACTGCTGCAAAATTCGTAGCTCACAGCCCCCACGCAAACTGCCTAAACTACCACAGACTTGGGACCTAGGTCACAGAATGCCGTTAACTGTGAGAATTACAATCGTAATTTAACAACTATTAAAGAAACCTCATATTCTGCCCTGAACCGATCTTACATTTAAGATTTTCGAGAGATCCTGCTTATCAAAGGTCAGATAATACTTTTGGAAACACTTTGCAGAATTCAAATCCAGTTCTAAAACATTCCAGAGTTCATATTCCGCAACTAACACTTTACATAATTTAATCCTGTTCAAACACTTCGTAAGATTCTTATCCCTCAACTAATACTTTCCAAATTCAGATCCCGGACGAGCCCCCAATTGCGAGCTAACATCCCATAGATTTTCGGGCTCACAAGCGGTTCCTCTTCGTCGAAATGTCTTGGCTCAAACTCGTTTAGAGGTTGAACCGCACGTGTCGCTTTACACGCCCTAAAATAGACACTTGTGACGCTTTGGTTAAATCGGCTGTCTGATGGCAAGTTTTCGAAATACAAAGTTAACATAACATATAATTACAGTAATAATAATATCGGGAACTAAGTTAACGACCCATAAATGATGTAGGCCCCACAGTTGCGAAAAGATTAGAATAATGTTTATTCAGAAAGCAAACTAATAGCGAAGGTGATCGTATTTAGAGCTTCTGTTACACTCGAAAGCATATCCATTTGACACAGTTCGATCATTCACAATCTCATCGCCAAATATATCTACGCGAAAAGTTAGAGTTCACACCAGGCGCAGTGCTGCTAACCGCGCAGAGACTAAGTCCAGCCCGCATCTCGTGCTCGTGCGGTAGCGTTCTCGCTTCCCACGCCCGGGTTCCCGGGTTCGATTCCCGGCGGGGTCAGGGATTTTCTCTGCCTCGTGGTGACTGTGTGTTGTGTGCTGTCCTTAGGTTAGTTAGGTTTAAGTAGTTCTAAGTTCTAGGGGACTGATGACCATAGATGTTAAGTCCCATAGTGCTCAGAGCCATTAGAACCATTTTTTTAGACTAAGTCCCGCGATACCGCACAACGCGAATTTTCTAAGTCGTTTCACTTCCTAGCTGCCTAAAGACCGACTGTCCACTTTCGCCTCTTAGTCCGAACTGTACCCTTTGGTGTCTCCAGCCGAACTGTCCGCTTTCTCGTCTGCACCGACACTGTACCCCTTGATGTCTAGACCAGAAATGTCCCTCTGCCCGTCTTCGGCCGCGCTACCCGCGCGCCGAACATACTCGCTCAACTAACTAGTGCAGTTCCCTTCCCTGAAGCCGTCCATCTCAGTGGCTACAGCTAATTCTACATTATTTTACATATTAACATATTTAAATAATCAAAGCTTGATCACCTTCACGTTCTAAATGAAGTAACAATAATATCAATTATTAAATTCTTTTACGTAAAACCAATACAACTTCCTTATTAAATTTAAATGTCACGGCCAGTAGCGTTGCACCAGTGTGCTTTTTGGTAAATAAATAAAGAACAAAAGTAACTATTATGCGCTAAGCTTTACAACAAATACTCTATAACCTAATGATTTAATAAGGTGTCATGCTGTCATAATTCAATAGGTTTCGTGTGGAAGAAAAATGGCTCCAAGCACTATGGGACATGACATCTGTGGTTCAAATGGTTCAAATGGCTCTGAGCACTATGGGACTCAACTGCTGAGGTCATTAGTCCCCTAGAACTTAGAACTAGTTAAACCTAACTAACCTAAGGACATCACAAACATCCATGCCCGAGGCAGGATTCGAACCTGCGAGCGTAGCGGCCTTGCGGTTCCAGACTGCAGCGCCTTTAACCGCACGGCCACTTCGGCCGACTGTGTGCGAGAAATGATGATCTGATGCCTAACTGAAAATACTGATTATTTAAATTTACTGTATATTATAAAGAAATGAAGCTACAGAGTTGATATTTACAACATTTGTCACGTTAATGATGCGCTTCTATAAGAAGTGTCAGTTGTTAAGATCGACTAAAGAGTTCAGGTTTAATAATTCACGTCTTTGTCACAAAACTAGTTAATTTCACTTTAACTGTATATCCCAAACTATTATAGATATGATCAATATTCACGTTTTGTTAGGATCACCATGAAAATTTATGGATGATAGCAGATTAAAATTACTGTGACTTTATTCCGTATATTACTAGAGATTTAAATAGTTCTCATAAATGTTTCCCTTTATTGCCGATCTTAGGTCAGCCATATTTAACACTGCTATGCTTCCCTGGGTTTCCCTATGACGTAGTTTCTATTCTGTCTCACTCGCACACTACAGCCTGGCCTCATTCAGCACAATAGCCGCCCGAGGGCTTTCCCTATCTCGTAGCGAATCTGGGCTCTTTGCGTCACAGGTTCCTGGACAACAGCAAGGCGTCTGTTTCGGCCATATATTAAAATGAGAGCGAAATGCTCGTTAACTTACAAAGAGAAGATGGTTCAGAGGTGACAGAATGAAATAGCACATGAACTCAAACCAGCTGCCTGTCCACAACGGAAGAGGAATCAGCGGTGGAGGAATGTTGCGTTCACAGATCGCCGAAGAAGAGAGACGAAGAGCAGACCGACGTGCCCCAGGTAGTACGAGTATACATCCCGATGACAAATGGATGTCTACCGACAGCGTGGTTGCCAGTGGAAGTGCGTGCTGCTATCCGGGATGGACGGGCACTAATGTGTATGGGACTAGTGTGCTACAGAAGCGAAATTTAACCGACAGGAACAAGATGCTGTGATATGCAAATGATTAGCTTTTCAGAGCATTCACACAAGGCTGGCGCCGGTGGTGACACCTACTACGTGCTGACATGAAGAAGGTTTCCAACCGACACTTTGGGATGATGGCATTGAAAAAGAGGATGACAGGCGTAAAGCTGAAATACTAAACACCTTTTTCGAAAGCTGTCTCACAGAGGAAGACCGCACTTCAGTTCCTTCTCTAAATCCTCGTACGAACGAAAAACTGGCTGACATCGAAATAAGTGTCCAAGGAATAGAAAAGCAACTGAAATCACTCAACAGAGGAAAGTCCACTGGCCCTGACGGGATACCAATTCGATTCTACACAGAGTACGCGAAAGAACTTGCCCCCCCCCCCCCCTACTAACAGCCGTGTGCCGCAAGTCTCTAGAGGAACGTAAGGTTCCAAATGATTGAAAAAGAGCACAGGTATTCCCAGTTTTCAAGAAGGGTCGTCGAGCAGATGCGCAAAACTATAGGCCTATATCTCTGACATCGATGTGTTGTAGAATTTTAGAACATGTTTTTTGCTCGCGTATCATGTCAATTATGGAAACCCAGAATCGACTCTGTAGGAATCAACATGGATTCGGGAAACAGCGATCGTGTGAGACCCAACTCGTTTTATTTGTTCATGAGACACAGACAATATTAGATACAGGCTCCCAGGTAGATGCCATTTTCCTTGACTTCTGGAAGGCGTTCGATACAGTTCCGCACTGTCGCCTGATAAACAAAGTAAGAGCCTACGGAATATAAGACCAGCTGTGTGGCTGGATTGAAGAGCTTTTAGCAAACAGAACACAGCATCATGTTCTCAATGGAGAGACGTCTACAGACGTTAAAGTAACCTCTGGCGTGCCACAGGGGAGTGTTATGGGACCATTACTTTTCGCAATATACATAAATGATCTAGTAGATAGTGTCGGAAGTTCCATTCGGCCTTTCGCGGATGTTGCTGTAGTATACAGAGAAGTTGCAGCATTAGAAAATTGCAGCGAAATGCAGGAAGATCTGCAGCGGATAGGGCACTTGGTGCAGGGAGTGACAACTGATCCTTAACATAGGCAAATGTAATGTATAGCTAATACATAGAAAGAAGGATCCTTTATTGTATGATTATATGATAGCGGAAAAAACACTGGTAGCAGTTACTTCTGTAAAATATCTGGAAGTATACGTACGGAACGATTTGAAGTGGAATGATCATATAAAATTAATTGTTGGTAAGGAGGGTGCCAGGTTGAGATTCATTGGGAGAGTCCTTAGAAAATGTAGTCCATCAACAAAGGAGGCGGCTTACAAAACGCTCGTTCGGCCTATACTTGAGTATTGCTCATCAGTGTGGGATCCGTACCAGATCGGGTTGACGGAGGAGTTACAGTAGATCCAAAGAAGAGCGGCGCGTTTCGTCACAGGGTTATCTGGTAAGCGTGATAGCGTTACGGAGATGTTTACCAAACTTAAGTGGCAGACTCTTCCAGAAAGGCGCTTTGCATCGCGATGTACCTTGCTGTCCAGATTTCGAGAGGGTGCGTTTCTGGATGAGGTATCGAATATATTGCTTCCCCCTACTTATACCTCCCGAGGAGATCACGAATGTGAAGTTAGAGAGATTCGAGCGCGCACGGAGGCTTTCCGGCAGTCGTTCTTCCCGCGAATCAAATGCGAGTGGAACAGGAAAGGGAGGTAATGACAGTGGCACGTAAAGTGCCCTCCGCCACACACCGTTGGGTGGCTTGCGGAGTATAAATGTAGATGTAGAAACGCCTCCGCACCATGTACGGTGAAGAGTTCATGTCGCGTCAAATCGTTGGCCGCTGCTGTTGCATGTTCAGACAACGAGTGCAGAATGTGGAGCGTGAAGGTCGACGTGGGCGTAAACGTGTACCTAGTATATCAAGGCATCTTTCAAAAATATAATATATGCGAGCAAATTCTAAGAAATACCAACACTCTAGATACAAAACATTCATTAATATAGTGCAATCACACGAAAATGAAATGGGATTGATTAGTCTCCTACCTACACTACTGGCCATTAAAACTACTATACCACGAAGATGAAGTGCTACAGAAGCGAAATTTAACAGGCAGGTAAAAGATGCTGTGATATGCAAATGATTAGCTTTTCGGAGCATTCACACAAGGTTGGTGCCTGTGGCGACACCTACAACGTGCAGACATGAAGAAGATTTCCAACCGATTTCTCATACACGAACAGCAGTTGACCGGCGTTGCCTGGTGAAACGTTGTTGTGATGCCTCGTGTAAGGAGGAGAAATGCGTACCATCACGTTTCCGACTTTGATAAATGTCGGATTGTAGCCTATCGCGATTGCGGTTTATCGTATCGCGACATTCCTACTCGCGTTGCTTGAGATTCAATGACTGTTGGCAGAATATGGAATCGGTGGGTTCAGGAGGGTAATACGGAACGCCGTGCTGGATCCCAACGGCCTCGTATCACTAGCAGTCGAGATGACTGGCATCTTATCCGCATGGCTGTAACGGATCGTGCAACCACGTCTCGCTGCCTGAGTCAACAGATGGGGACGTTCGCAAGACAACAACCATCTGCACAAACAATTCGACGACGTTTGCAGCAGCATGGACTATCAGCTCGGAGACCATGGCTGCGGTTACCCTTGACGCTGCATCACAGACAGGAGCGCCTGCGATGGTGTACTCAACGACGAACCTGTGTGCACGAATGGCAAAAAAGTCATTTTTTCGGATGAATCCAGGTTCTGTTTACAGCATCATGATGGTCGCATCCGTGTTTGGCGACATCGCGGTGAACGCACATTGGAAGTGTGTAATCGTCATAGCGATACTGGTGTATCACCTGGCGTGATGGTATGGGGTGCCATTGGTTACACGTCTCGGTCACCTCTTGTTCGCATTGACGGCACTTTGAACAGTGGACGTTACATTTCACGACCTGTGGCTCTACCTTTCATTCGATTCCAGCGAAACCCTACATTTTAGCAGGATAATGCACGACCGCATGTTGCAGGCCCTGTACGGGCCTTTCTAGATACAGAAAATGTTCGACTGCTACCCTGGCCAGCACATTCTCCAGATCTCCCACCAACTGGTCAATGGTGGCCGAGCAACTGGCTCGTCACAATACTCCAATCACTACTCTTGATGAACTGTGGTATTGTGTTGAAGCTGCATGGGCAGCTGTACCTGTACACGCCATTCAAGCTCTGTTTGACTCAATGCGCAGGCGTATCAAGGCCGTTACTACGGCCAGAGGTGGTTGTTGTGGGTACTGATTTCTCAGGATCTATGCACCCAAATTGCGTGAAAATGTAATCGCATGTCAGTTCCAATATAATATATTTGTCCATTGAATACCCGTTTAATATCTGCATTTCTTCTTGGTGTAGCAGTTTTAATGGCTAGTAGTGTATTTACGACCTTTTAAATGTGGAATGCTTGTTTAGTTTCATCTGCAATAGCGTCCTGACCTGTTTTGTGTACCGTGAGAGATCCGTTCCGTCTCGTATTAATTTGCTGGGTACGAGACTCTCAACTGCTCCAGCACTATTTCTTCGTAGCCATATCAGAGCTACTCTCTCTTAGATTATTTGGAAGAAATGGAGACTGTCTGTTAGGAAGGCATAAAGCTAATTTTTAAATAGGTATATTACGGTTTACTATTGGTAACGAGCGTTTGACGACGTAAGGAAGTTTTCGTCCTGCCGTAAATCGTGCACGCATAGCGAAATGGGAAGGCGACCGCTCGAGATAAGCGAGAAATCCGTGTTCGAGTTCCACTGCATCACAAATTGTCAATGTCGTCATTCCACATTCGCAGCTGCGAATACGTTTAATTTACTCGTTGCAACTGGATGTCGTGGAATTCATTCTCACTACAATGACCTTGTGGTCACTTGAACTAGTATCGATCATGACGCTCTCTACTTGATCAGAATTTTTTCTGGCTATAAGGTCCAATATACACACTTTATAAAAAGTTTTGCATCAACTCGGTTCCGAGAGTTCCGGAACCAGTACAGAAAATTGGATTAGCGATCAACACAAACATCATTTTCGCCCTTTTTATTGCTCATGAAAACCACACATTGCATGCTGTACCGCCATACAGCGAGACCTTGATGAGTGGTGGTCCAGATTGCTGTACATACCGGTCCCTCTGATACCCAGTAGCACGTCCTCTTGCACTGATGCATGCCAGTTTTCATCGTGGCATACTATCCACAAGTTCATCAAGATATTGTTGGTTCAGATTGTCCCACTCCTCAACTGCGATTCGGAGTAGATCCCTCAGAGTGGTTGGTGGGTCACGTCGTCCATAAACAGCCCTTTTCAATCTATCCTAGGAATGTTCGATAGGCTTCATGTGTGGAGAACATGCTGGCCACTTCAGACGGGCGATGTCGTTATTCTCAAGATGTAAGATGTGCACGATGGGGGCGCGAATTGTCATCCATGAAGACGAATACCTCGCCAATATGCTGCCGATACGGATGCACTATTGGTCGGAGGATGGCATTCACGTATAGCACAGCCGTTACGACGTCTTCCATGACCACCAGAGGCGTACGTCGGCTCCACATAATGCTACCCCAATACAGCAGGGAACCTCCACATTACTGCACTCGCTGGACAGTGTGTCTACGGCGTTCAGCCTGACCGGGTTGCCTCCAAACACGTCTCCGACGATTGTCTGGTTGAAGGCGCATGCGACACTCATCGGTGAAGAGAACGTTATGCCAATCCTGAGCGGTCCATTCGGCTTGTTGTTGTGCCCATCAGTACCACGCTGCATGGTGTCGTGGTTGCAAAGATGGACCTCGCCACGGACGTCGTGAGTGAAGTTGCGCATCACGCAGCCTGTTGCGCACAGTTTGAGTCGTAACACGCAGGTGGCGGTCGTTCAATGTAGTACTAGCCCTTGGGCGGCCTGAGTGAGGCATGTCATCGACAGTTCCTGTCTCTCTGTATGTCCTCCATGTCCTAACAACATCGCTTTGGTTCAGTCCGAGACGCCTGGACACTTCCCTTGTTCAGAGCCCTTCCTGGCACAAAGTAACAATGTGGACGTGATCGAACAGCAGTATTGAAACATTAGCTGTGTATCTCCCGCCTGGTGGAATGACTGGAACTGACCGGCTGTTAAATCCCCTCCGTCTTATAGGCGCTGCTCATGCATGGTTATTTACGTCTTTGGGCGGATTTAGTGACATCTCTGAAGAGTCAAAGGGACCGTGTCTGTGATACAATATCCACAGTCAACGTGTATCTTTAGGAGTTCTGGGAACAGGGATGATGCAAAAATTTTTTTGATGAGTGTATTATTGTAACGAATTGCACCTCTTGTGAGATACTGAAGGAAATGTTCAAAATAATTTTCTGAGAAAACCACTAACTATAATTGTATGAGTAGGATATCGATTTCAAATGAGACTCAAATTTTCCTTGAACCCTTCAGCAATTATATCACATGGGTCGGAAGGGTGGTGGCGGCGCTGGGGTGGGGGGGAGGGGGTGGGGCGGCGATGTCTCAACTGGTTAATAATATGTTTCGGTCGTCGAGTTCTACCTCTACCCACACCAGATCACAGCAAGTATCTACTTTAGTAGATAAATTACATTTAAGAGCAACAAACACACAACATTAATTTAACTTAACCTGTCTGTTGCTCGTGGTGGTCGTGTCCGCCTTGCAAATGAAGTGGATTGCGAAAACGAGCGACGTTGGTACGTTCTGTTCAAGATGATCCACAGCTAAACTATTACTAGATGAAAGGGAGCAGATACCTATAGAAAAATGCGGACGAGATGAAACTCCATCCGTTGACCCGTATCGAAGGTGTAAGTCAAGGGGGGAGGGCGGCTGCGGCCTGACATCTGACTTTTCTTGGCTTTGAGGCCCCACACTCTGATGAGGCTTCGATCCCAAAAAGTAGGGCTGCTGCCAGCTAAGTGGAGAGACAGGGCTCAGAACCTACTTTCTTTGACATGAGGAACTGACCTTGTCTTTTTCTTACAGAATTTTCACATTATGGCCCAGTCTTAGTTGTCAGAGTGACGGCCCTTGCTGTATTCCTATGCCATCACTAGGAAGAAGGAGCAAATATTTAAACTCGAAAACTTTTTAACAGTTTTTGCCTTTTTTGAGTAAATCAACAACTTTTCTCAGAATTGCTGCAGGAGAAATTAGATTCCAGATTTCGGTTCCTCAGTACCGTGGGGATTGTTATATCGTCTCCTTTGAGTCAGCTAGTATGTGTACAGCGGCTTGCGCCTTTCATTTAGTGACAGTGATTATTAGGATCGCTTTCAGCGCCACTTGAAAGACAGTAGAGCTACTCTTCGTTTTCTTGTTAAATTTTTGTGTGTATCACAGCTTTAGGAGTGTAGGTTTACGTCATCTGCAGCGCCAGAGTCGAGTAGTTTGAACGTTCTAGAGCAGCAAGTAGTAGTTTGCTGTCGCTTGCGTGCTGTGCACTTGGGTTCAGTGGGCTAGTATTTATTTTAGGCTAAAGCAAGATCTCTACAGAGCATAATTTAGTCCTGATTTATTCCTTTTATTTGTATTTTGCTTACACTCAAACCATAGCAGCGCTACAGTCCGGTAATTTTCTCTTATTTGCATTTTTGGAGTCTGTACATAACTTTGGATGTCTCAAAAGCTAAGCGACAATTCCGACTCGCTTATTATTCGTGCGCAGTCTTTGGTCAGAGTAGCTGTGTCGCTGGAAGATGAGCTTGTTTTCGTCTGCTTGGCAGCGAGGAGCGCGAGGAGTTCTATCGTTAGAGTAATAGTGACAGAGATGCCGATTAGAGGACTCGAGCCAATGTAGACGTCATGTTAAGTGCATCTGTCTTTAAGTAAAATGATTTGTGTCTGAATATTGTGAAACAGAGCAGAAAGATTTGATTAGTGATGTAATGAGAGTAGAGGGAATGAAGGTAATATATTTATTTAGTGCCACTGCAGTTCTGCGTAGTTTAGAAACGTTGTTGAATGAGACACCCATATCAGGGAACTTTTTCATTAAAGATTGAGCAATTTTCACCATAAAGAATTTTTCATGTTTATTAATGATTTGTCTTACATTTGTGAGATAAGTGTTTGAAATAAATGTTTGATGTCAGTGTTAATGAATGTTGTAACATGAACTTCATACAAGTAATGATGTTGTCTGAAACTGTTTGTCCTCACAGATCGGATTTAGAAAAGCTAAATATGGCGTCAGTAACCTGCAGCAGCATTGAAGGAAATGTCCCAGAATTAGTATCGCTTATTGAAGGTTCAAAATGGCTCTGAGCACTATGGGACTCAACTGCTGAGGTCATTAGTCCCCTAGAACTTAGAACTAGTTAAACCTAACTAACCTAAGGACATCACAAACATCCATGCCCGAGGCAGGATTCGAACCTGCGACCGTAGCGGTCTTGCGGTTCCAGACTGCAGCGCCTTCAACCGCACGGCCACTTCGGCCGGCGCTTATTGAAGGTTATAATGCTCAGATGACATTAGGAATGGAAGGTTGGTTGAAACGAAAGTGGATAGCGACGAAATCCTAAGTTCAGACTGGAATATTTATCGCAAGGACAGGTTCGTTGCCAACGGTGGCAGTGTATTTATTGCAGTAAAGAATTCGATAATATCCAGAGAGCTTACCACGGGTTCCGGATGTGGATTAATCTAGGTGACATTAAGCATCGACAATCGGTCAAAAATGGTAATCGGGTGCTCTGAAAGACCGCCTGCGGCAGGAGCTGTAGTGAGTGAGCGCTTCAGAGAGATCTTGTAGAATATCGGTAGTAACTTACCCGATAATGCCGTTGTAATAGAGTGTGACTTCAACTTTCCAGTTATGGACGGAATGGCATGCAATCAAAACTAGTAGCAGCGACAGCGATACGTGTAACGTAACAATGAATGACTTGTTCGAAAATTATTTCGAGCAGATAATTAGAGACTTTACTCTTGAGGGTAATGTCTCAGACCTCCTAGCAACAAACAGATCAGTTGACGTAGATAAAGGCATCAGTAATGATAAAGCAGTAACAGCAGCTATGACGATGGGTATCATAACTAATGTTAAAAAGGTAGGAAAATATTTTTGGTAAGCAGGAGCGACAGATTCTAGAATTTCTGAGTAGTCACCATCAAATATTCAGTGCTGAGGACGACGTTGTGGAGCACAAATGGAAAAAATTCAAAACCTTGCTTAAATATGCCTTAGACAAACCTGTTCAGAGAAAGTCTTAAGGAATGGGAAGACCCATCGTGGGTTAACAGCCGTTTTATAAAACTGCTAGGTAAACAAGGATAGTCCCATCACAGATTCAAGAGAAGTCAAAACCTAGTTGATAAACGAAAGTTTAATAAAGCGAAAATGAGCATAAGAAGAGCAATGAGACAAGCTTTCAAATTTTGTCGTCCGATCTGAATGTAAAACCTAAGAGGACTGTTTATTTATTTATTTATTTACTTGTCAAGTTCCGTAGGACCAAATTGAGGAGCAAATCTCCAAGGTCATGGAACGTGTCAGTACATGAAATTACCACATAAACGTAATAACAGATAAACATAAATGTTCATGAACCTTAAAAAAGACAGTCCATAAGTTTAAGTAAACGCTGTCAGCAATACAATAAAAAATCAGCTTAATTTTTCAAAGAAATCCTCGACGGAATAGAAGGAGTGACCCATGAGAAAACTCTTCAGTTTAGATTTGAGAGCGCGTGGATTACTGCTAAGATATTTGAATTCGAGTGGCAGCATATTGAAAATGGATGCAGCAGTATACTGCACACCTATTTGCACAAGAGTTAAGGAAGTCCTACCCAAATGCAGGTTTGAATTCTGCCGAATGTTAATCGAGAGAAAGCTGCTTATTCTTGGGAATAAACTAATATTGGTAACAAGAAACGACAATAAGCAGTATACGTACTGAGAGGCCAATGTCAAAATACCCAGATTCGTGAACAGAGGTCGAGAAGAGGTTCGTGAACCAACACCGCTTATTGCCCGAACCGCCCGTTTCTGAGCCAAAAATATCCTTTTAGAATGAGAAGAGTTACCCCAAAATATAATACCATACGACAATAGCGAATGAAAATAAGCAAAGTGGACTAATTTTCGTGTAGAACGATCACTCACTTCTGATACCGTTCGAATAGTAAAAATGGCAGTTTTAAGTCTTTGAACAAGATCCTGAATGTGGGCTTTCCACGATAGCTTACTATCTATCTGAACACCTAGAAATTTGAACTGTTCAGTTTCACTAATCATATGCCCATTCTGTGAAATTAAAACGTCAGGTTTTGCTGAATTTTGTGTCAGAAACTGTAAAAACTGAGTCTTACTGTGATTTAGCCTTAGTTTATTTTCTACATGCCATGAACAAAGGTCATGTACTGCACTATCTGAAACTGAGCCTATGTTGCACACAACATCCCTTACTACCAAGCTAGTGTAATCAGCAAACAGAAATATTTTAGAGTTACCCATAATTCTAGAGGGCATATCATTTATATAAATAAAGAACAGGAGTGGCCCCAACACTGATCCCTGAGGCACCTCCCACTTGACAGTACCCCGCTCATACCCCACATCACAGCCGTTATCAACATTGTGAATAATGACCTTTTGCTACATGTTGCTAAAGTAAGAGGTGAACCAATTGTGAGCTACTCCCCGTATTCCGTAATGGTCAAACTTCTGGAGCAATATTTTGTGATCAACATCGGTTGTGAGCTCTGCAACATCCATGTACTAATTTATATTTACGTGACAAACCCTATTTTTAGGGCTATATTTTAATTTTACAAATGGATCTATGCAGACATTTGAAAAAACTGCGATGATACATCAGTCCATACTAATGTAAAATTGCCACGTTCTGAAGAAGACAAATTTAAATTTGTTGAAACCTGGGTAAAGAATTCTTTATCCATTGCAACTGGTCGGCTGTTTATAAAAGTAAATAAATAAATTTGAAAGGTTTGCGACTGGATTCGAGACTTGCTTGCTGACAGAACTCAACACATCGCTCTTAACGGAACGAAATTGGCAGCTATGAAGATAATTTCCGGAGTACCCTAAGGAAGTATGATAAGACCTCTACAATGTATGTAAATGATCTAGTAGAAAGCTAAGACTCTTGGTAGATGATGCAGCTGTCTGTAAGAATGTAGCAACACCAGGAGACAATGTCGAGTTTCAGAATGGCCTACAGAGGAATTATGAATGGTGTAGGCTCTGGCAGTTGACTGTGAACGTTAATAAATGTATTATGTTGGGCCTACACAGGAAAAGAAATCCACTACCGGTGACTTCACTATTGAAGACAAACAGTTGGAAACAGTATCTACCGTAAAATATCTAGAGACACCTTAAGTGGAATGACAAAATAAAACAAATAGCAGACGACAGACTGAGTTTCATAGCAAGAATCTAAAGGAAATGTAATTCATCCGTGAATTCTTGCATGTTGTTCATCAGTCTGGGAAACTTACCAGGTAGCACTGATAGAAGAGAGAAAAGGCCGAACGTAGAGCAGCGTGTTTCGTCACGGGATCACTATTTTAATAACAACTGCAACAGTTAGAAACTAGCATTAAATTCGTGACGTAAGAACCGGTACAGAAACCCTGAGACAATAACATACTTGTTGTGTGGCCTACTAGATGGTACGTAGATACATGCAGTGCGCAAGACTTACCCCCACCTGGTGTAGATAGGGTAGTTTCATGCTGTCGTCATCAGTCGTTGGTTGCTTCGCAGAAAGGCGCAAGCCAAAATTTGGAAGTACTTTATGAAATGCAGTAGCAATGAAGTAGAACGTTCCATTTCGTTTAAAAGTTTACAAACATGAGGAGGCATAAGAAATTTGCGATATTGTCTAAGGAGAAAAGATCCTTATTGATCCTTGGGAAAGAAGATAAATTCCATTGATATACGAATAGTTTTATCGATGCGCTATACGTAGGGTAATAACTGAACCCTTAATTTCGTACTTCCTTCAGAGTAAAAAGTTGATACCATCCAAAAATGACCATGCCGGTCCAGAGTTGCAAATTTTACCTATTTTTTTTACTTGAACGGAATGGAAAGTGTCTTGAAAGGAGGATATATGATGAACATCAAAAAAAGCAAAACGAAGATAATGGAATGTAGTCGAATTAAATCAGGTGATGCTGGGGGAACTAGATTAGGAAATGAGACGCTTAAAGTAGTAAAGGAGTTTTGCTATTTGGGGAGTAAAATAACTGATGATGGTCGAAGTAGAGAGGAATTAAAATGTAGACAGGCAATGACAAGGTAAGCGTTTCTGAAGAAGAGAAATTTTTTAACATCGAGTATAGATTTGTCAGGAAGTTGTATCTGAAAGTATTTGTGTGGAGTGTAGCCATGTATGGAAGTGAAACATGGACGATAAACAGTTTGGACAAGAAGAGAATATAAGCTTTCGAAATGTGGTGCTACAGAAGAATGCTGAAGATTAGATGGGTAGATCACATAACTAATGAGGAGGTATTGAACAGAATTGGAGAGAAGAGAAATTTGTGGCACAACTTGACCAGAAGAAGGGATCGGTTGGTAGGGGATATTTTGAGGCATCAGGGGATCACAAATTTAGTATTGGAAGGCAGCGTGGAGGGTAAAAATCGTAGAGGAAGACCAAGAGATGAATAAACTAAACGGATTCAGGAGATGTAGGTTGCAGTAGGTACTGGGAGATGAAGAGGCTTGCACAGGATAGAGTGGCATGGAGAGCTGCATCAAACCAGTCTCAGGACTGAAGAAGACAACAATAACAACAACATTCACTTGATGACTAGTTTCGGGCCGAAACCCATTTCAAATCATCATAACATAGTCAAAAATGATATTTCCGAAGATGTGAAAAACACATCAAAAATGTGCAACGAGCAGTTGCAGCGCATGTTGATCTTTGGCTCTCGCTATCGCTTCGTTCATCTCCTTCACCATCTCAATCTTTGTCGGATTTCTGGAGCAGCCTCATCCTCAAATCTATCGTGACCTCCTACTCCCTCACCTTCGTTAAAAGTTTTCAATCTTTGTTCGAAGCGCACGTTGATTTCTGGAAATACAGGTAAGAACAATAAAATACCGAAAATCGGTTATTTCAGAAACCGGTTATTTTGAGCGGTTTTAACTGTCAGGCTATACTGGAGACGAAAGAAATCCAGTATAACCGAAAACCAGGTGTTTCGGTGATAACCGCCATCCGAACCTGCGAGGCGCTGCGCTCGCCGGTAGCACGTGCAGCGGCAGCGCCGTCCTCCCACGCAGCGTGACAGCGGCGTCGGCGTCACAAAGGCAGGTGTGAGGCGGGCGCGTGCTTTTTGCCGCCGGGCCTGCGCGGCGCGTCGCCTCGAGCGGCCTGCCCGGGCCGCGATAGCATCGCGACGCCCGCACCCCCACGCCTCTGCTGGAATGCGCCCCGGGCCAGGTGTCGGACGCCGAGGCCACGGCCGGCGGCAAAAACCACCCGGACGACGACCCGCTATTGTCCGTCTCCAGCATGTCTCCCTCCTCAACATTTCCCTCTCAAGTCTCATTTTATACCAAACGTCGCTACTTGGCTAAAAATTGCGCTTCATTGGTGGTATGTTTTCTCATGATGTTCTCCGCTACTTTTGATGAATAATTTTACTGGCGGGTTAATTGACACAGTAAAATGCCTTTAAAAAAAGTGCAGAACCCGGAATACGTGAACCGAGTGGTGATAAACTAACGGCGTGCCGAGTGCTGCAATGCGGGCTGTATACATCGCAGGTGCTGAAACATCGTTAATCAGTGCGTTCGCAGATTTTGCTCGAAAAACTAGTAGCTTCGTTTTTTGCCAACAGCTGAAAATACGGAACTGTAAGCACTCATATTGTGGTTTGGAACCAGGAAAAGAGGAAGAACGATCACACACATGATAACCGTGGTTCTTCGATTTTTATTAGGATATTTCTTGATGCAATAATTTACCAACAGCCGTATGTATTGTAGAAATTTATTTTATTTTATGAACTTCTATGCGCTACAAGTTTCGACATTACATTGATGCCCTCTTCAGGCCCCTGTACAATGAGTAGAAGAAATATATTATAAATATTATTAAAAAATTATATAAAATGTAGAACATACGTTAACAATTGACAGGTATCATGTTTACTATGTAAGTGGTTCAAAGAGATATTGTATATCATTAAAACTATATTTAACAATAGGGCACATGTGCTTCTGCCTATGTCATGCTGTTGTTAATAGTCTTCCCTGTTTTACTCAACGCATGATATATGAACATATGTGTACGCTATTATTCATAAAACTGTAATACACAGTTGTAATAGGCCATGCAACACATCAGATGTTCTGCATACATTAGCATGTCCAGTGTAAAAGTAGGAGAATTTTTTTAATAGAAACTAACTAATATAAAAAAAATTTTAAAAAATTCTTCTACTGTTCCACTGGACATACGAATGTATGCAGTACATCAGATGTGTTGCGTGGCCCATTACAACTGTATGTTACGGTTTATGAATAATAGCGTACACAATGTTCATATATCATGCGTTGAGTATGTGGTGTCACCGCCAGACACCACACTTGCTAGGTGGTAGCCTTTAAATCGGCCGCGGTCCGCTAGTATACGTCGGACCCGCGTGTCGCCACTGTCAGTGATTGCAGACCGAGCGCCACCACACGGCAGGTCTAGAAAGACTTCCTAGCACTCGCCCCAGTTGTACAGCAGACTTTGCTAGCGAAGCTACACTGACAAATTACGCTCTCATTTGCCGAGACGATAGTTAGCATAGCCTTCAGCTACGTCATTTGCTACGACCTAGCAAGGCGCCATAGCATTTGATATTTATCTACATCTACATCTACATTGATACTCCGCAAGCCACCCAACGGTGTGTGGCGGAGGGCACTTTACGTGCCACTGTCATTACCTCCCTTTCCTGTTCCAGTCGCGTATGGTTCGCGGGAAGAACGACTGTCTGAAAGCCTCCGTGCGCGCTCTAATCTCTCTAATTTTACATTCGTGATCTCCTCGGGAAGTATAAGTAGGGGGAAGCAATATATTCGATACCTCATCCAGAAACGCACCCTCTCGAAACCTGGCGAGCAAGCTACACCGCGATGCAGAGCGCCTCTCTTGCAGAGTCTGCCACTTGAGTTTATTAAACATCTCCGTAACGCTATCACGGTTACCAAATAACCCAGTGACGAAACGCGCCGCTCTTCTTTGGATCTTCTCTATCTCCTCCGTCAACCCGACCTGGTACGGATCCCACACTGATGAGCAATACTCAAGTATAGGTCGAACGAGTGTTTTGTAAGCCACCTCCTTTGTTGATGGACTACATTTTCTAAGCACTCTCCCAATGAATCTCAACCTGGTACCCGCCTTACCAACAATTAGTTTTATATGATCATTCCACTTCAAATCGTTCCGTACGCATACTCCCAGATATTTTACAGAAGTAACTGCTACCAGTGTTTGTTCCGCTATCATATAATCATACAATAAAGGATCCTTCTTTCTATGTATTCGCAATACATTACATTTGTCTATGTTAAGGGTCAGTTGCCACTCCCTGCACCAAGTGCCTATCCGCTGCAGATCTTCCTGTATTTCGCTACAATTTTCTAATGCAGCAACTTCTCTGTATACTACAGCATCATCCGCGAAAAGCCGCATGGAACTTCCGACACTATCTACTAAGTCATTTATATATATTGTGAAAAGCAATGGTCCCATAACACTCCCCTGTGGCACTCCAGAGGTTACTTTAACGTCTGTAGACGTCTCTCCATTGATAACAACATGCTGTGTTCTGTTTGCTAAAAACTCTTCAATCCAGCCACACAGCTGGTCTGATATTCCGTAGGCTCTTACTTTGTTTATCAGGCGACAGTGCGGAACTGTATCGAACGCCTTCCGGAAGTCAAGAAAAATAGCATCTACCTGGGAGCCTGTATCTAATATTTTCTGGGTCTCATGAACAAATAAGGCGAGTTGGGTCTCACACGATCGCTGTTTCCGGAATCCATGTTGATTCCTACATAGTAGATTCTGGGTTTCCAGAAATGACATGATACGCGAGCAAAAAACATGTTCTAAAATTCTACAAGAGATCGACGTAAGAGATATAGGTCTATAGTTTTGCGCATCTGCTCGACGACCCTTCTTGAAGACTGGGACTATCTGTGCTCTTTTCCAATCATTTGGAACCCTCCGTTCCTCTAGAGACTTGCGGTACACGGCTGTTAGAAGGGGGGCTAGTTCTTTCGCGTACTCTGTGTAGAATCGAATTGGTATCCCGTCAGGTCCAGTGGACTTTCCTCTATTGAGTGATTCCAGTTGCTTTTCTATTCCTTGGACACTTATTTCGATGTCAGCCATTTTTTCGTTTGTGCGAGGATTTAGAGAAGGAACTGCAGTGCGGTCTTCCTCTGTGAAACAGCTTTGGAAAAAGGTGTTTAGTATTTCAGCTTTACGCGAGTCATCCTCTGTTTCAATGCCATCATCATCCCGTAGTGTCTGGATATGCTGCTTCGAGCCACTTACTGATTTAACGTAAGACCAGAACTTCCTAGGATTTTCTGTCAAGTCGGTACATAGAATTTTACTTTCGAATTCAATGAACGCTTCACGCATAGCCCTCCTTACGCTAACTTTGACATCGTTTAGCTTCTGTTTGTCTGAGAGGTTTTGGCTGCGTTTAAACTTGGAGTGGAGCTCTCTTTGCTTTCGCAGTAGTTTCCTAACTTTGTTGTTGCACCACGGTGGATTTTTCCCGTCCCTCACAGTTTTACTCGGCACGTACCTGTCTAAAACGCATTTTACGATTGCCTTGAACTTTTTCCATAAACACTCAACATTGTCAGTGTCGGAACAGAAATTTTCGTTTTGATCTGTTAGGTAGTCTGAAATCTGCCTTCTATTACTCTTGCTAAACAGATAAACCTTCCTCCCTTTTTTTATATTCCTATTAACTTCCATATTCAGGGATGCTGCAACGGCCTTATGATCACTGATTCCCTGCTCTGTACATACAGATTCGAAAAGTTCGGGTCTGTTTGTTATCAGTAGGTCCAACATGTTATCTCCACGAGTCGGTTCTCTGTTTAATTGCTCGAGGTAATTTTCGGATAGTGCACTCAGTATAATGTCACTCGATGCTCTGTCCCTACCACCCGTCCTAAACATCTGAGTGTCCCAGTCTATATCTGGTAAATTGAAATCTCCACCTAAGACTATAACATGCTGAGAAAATTTATGTGAAATGTATTCCAAATTTTCTCTCAGTTGTTCTGCCACTAATGCTGCTGAGTCGGGAGGTCGGTAAAAGGAGCCAATTATTAACCTAGTTCGGTTGATTAGTGTAACCTCCACCCATAATAATTCACAGGAACTATCCACTTCTACTTCACTACAGGATAAACTACTACTAACAGCGATGAACACTCCACCACCGGTTGCATGCAATCTATCCTTTCTAAACACCGTCTGTACCTTTGTAAAAATTTCGGCAGAATTTATCTCTGGCTTAAGCCAGCTTTCTGTACCTATAACGATTTCAGCTTCGGTGCTTTCTATCAGCGCTTGAAGTTCCGGTACTTTACCAACGCAGCTTCGACAGTTGACAATTAGAATACCGATTGCTGCTTGTTCCCCGCATGTCCTGACTTTGCCCCGCACCCGTTGAGGCTGTTGCCCTTTCTGTACTAGCCCAAGGCCATCTAACCTAAAAAACCGCCCAGCCCACGCCACACAACCCCTGCTACCCGTGTAGCCGCTTGTTGCGTGTAGTGGACTCCTGACCTATCCAGCGGAACCCGAAACCCCACCACCCTATGGCGCAAGTCGAGGAATCTGCAGCCCACACGGTCGCAGAACCGTCTCAGCCTCTGATTCAGACCCTCCACTCGGCTCTGTACCAAAGGTCCGCAGTCAGTCCTGTCGACGATGCTGCAGATGGTGAGCTCTGCTTTCATCCCGGTAGCGAGACTGGCAGTCTTCACCAAATCAGATAGCCGCCGGAAGCCAGAGAGGATTTCCTCCGATCCATAGCGACACACATCATTGGTGCCGACATGAGCGACCACCTGCAGATGGGTGCACCCTGTACCCTTCATGGCATCCGGAAGGACCCTTTCCACATCTGGAATGACTCCCCCCGGTATGCACACGGAGTGCACATTGGTTTTCTTCCCCTCTCTTGCTGCCATTTCCCTAAGGGGCCCCATTACGCGCCTGACGTTGGAGCTCCCAACTACCAGTAAGCCCACCCTCTGCGACTGCCCGGATCTTGCAGACTGAGGGGCAACCTCTGGAACAGGACAAGCAGCCATGTCAGGCCGAAGATCAGTATCAGCCTGAGACAGAGCCTGAAACCGGTTCGTCAGACAAACTGGAGAGGCTTTCCGTTCAGCCCTCCGGAATGTCTTTCGCCCCCTGCCACACCTTGAAACGACCTCCCACTCTACTACAGGTGAGGGATCAGCCTCAATGCGGGCAGTATCCCGGGCAACCACAGTCTTAGTCCGATCAGAGGATGCGTGGGACGAGCTGGCCGTCCCCGACAAACCCCCATCCCGACCCCCACAGTGATGCCCATTGGCAACAGCCTCAAGCTGTGTGACCGAAGCCAACACTGCCTGAAGCTGGGAGCGAAGGGATGCCAACTCAGCCTGCATCCGAACACAGCAGTTGCAGTCCCTATCCATGCTAAGAACTGTTTTGCAAAGAACGTCTGAACTAATCTACAGAGAGCGCAAACAAATCGACAAAATTTAAACGGTTATTAAAATACCAGATTGCCTAGTAAATGCAGTAATGCTGCTACTTGCGCACTGCTGACACTGCTCGGCGGCGGAAGGAGACTAAGCGAAATTACACTATTCAGGTACTAAAACACGATGCTACACTCTCAAATACTACAATACGCCCGAAATTTATGAATTAAACAATGCAAGAACCAAAAACACGCAAAGAAATTAAGAATTAAACTATGTAACAAATGAGTGAGCTAGGAGTAAACGACTTGCTGCTCAGCTGCTTATCCAACGGCGGCAGGGAGCACACTGACTGCGACCAACCGACACTGGCCGTTCAAAACAAAACAGTAGACAAACGACTACGCGAATTTACACTATTCAGGTACTAAAACGCGATGCTACAACTCTCAAATACTATAATACGCTCGAAATTTATGAATTAAACAATGCAAGTACCAAAAACACGCAAAGAAATTAAGAATTAAACTATGTAACAAATGAGTGAGCTAGGAGTATACGACTTGCTGCTGCAGCTGCTTATCCAACGGCGGCAGGGAGCACACTGACTGCGACCAACCGACACTGGCCGTTCAAAACAAAACAGTAGACAAACGACTACGCGAATTTACACTATTCAGGTACTAAAACGCGATGCTACAACTCTCAAATACTATAATACGCTCGAAATTTATGAATTAAACAATGCAAGTACCAAAAACACGCAAAGAAATTAAGAATTAAACTATGTAACAAATGAGTGAGCTAGGAGTATACGACTTGCTGCTGCAGCTGCTTATCCAACGGCGGCAGGGAGCACACTGACTGCGACCAACCGACACTGGCCGTTCAAAACAAAACAGTAGACAAACGACTACGCGAATTTACACTATTCAGGTACTAAAACGCGATGCTACAACTCTCAAATACTATAATACGCCCGAAATTTATGAATTAAACAATGCAAGTACCAAAAACACGCAAAGAAATTAAGAATTAAACTATGTAACAAATGAGTGAGCTAGGAGTATACGACTTGCTGCTGCAGCTGCTTATCCAACGTCGGCAGGGAGCACACTGACTGCGACCAACCGACACTGGCCGTTCAAAACAAAACAGTAGACAAACGACTACGCGAATTTACACTATTCAGGTACTAAAACGCGATGCTACAACTCTCAAATACTATAATACGCCCGAAATTTATGAATTAAACAATGCAAGTACCAAAAACACGCAAAGAAATTAAGAATTAAACTATGTAACAAATGAGTGAGCTAGGAGTATACGACTTGCTGCTGCAGCTGCTTATCCAACGGCGGCAGGGAGCACACTGACTGCGACCAACCGACACTGGCCGTTCAAAACAAAACAGTAGACAAACGACTACGCGAATTTACACTATTCAGGTACTAAAACGCGATGCTACAACTCTCAAATACTATAATACGCCCGAAATTTATGAATTAAACAATGCAAGTACCAAAAACACGCAAAGAAATTAAGAATTAAACTATGTAACAAATGAGTGAGCTAGGAGTATACGACTTGCTGCTGCAGCTGCTTATCCAACGGCGGCAGGGAGCATGTACAATCAAGAGCGATGTTCTACAATTATGGATTAAAGTTAAGTATTACATCAACTACGTACTTTATTTGCTACTATTAATTCCCTTAACTGTTCCAGACATTTCTTCTACTCATTGTACAGCGGCCTGAAAATGGCATCAATGTAATGCCGAAACTGGTAGCACATAGAACTTCATAAAATAAAATAAATTTCTACAATACATACGGCTGTTGGTAAATTATTGCATCAAGAAGTTCATGCCAGCCGCCGTCCCACAGTCCATAATGGATCAACGAAGATTTATTAGGATATGGTCGCAAGTTACAGCATGTGTTCAGTACAGTCTCCAGACTGGGAAAAGTGTTGCAGCTGTAACACGCCGTAGTCGAGAGTTGCTCGTAGCATATATGGCGTAATCAGAGCGATATGTCGTCGTATACTACTCTTCAAATCTGTCTGGATACATTCTTGGTTCAAAATGGTCCAAATGACTCTACGCACTATGGGACTTAACATCTGAGGTCATCAGTCCCCTGGACTTAGAACTACTTAAACCTAACTAACCTAAGGACATCACACACATCCATGCCCGATGCAGGATTCGAACCTGCGACCGTAGCACCAGCGCGGTTCCTGATAGAAGCGCCTAGAACCGCACGCCCACAGCGGCCGGCGATACATTCTTTACAGACACGATTTTTCAGATATCCACACAATCTGAAGATACATGGATTTAGGCCCAAGGGATTTTGAAAATACCTGGAGAATATGCGGTTTTTATCGAAAATTCCGCGAAATAAATCTTTCATCTGGCAAGCGACATGTGGTATCGCCCCATCTTGCATGACAATAATTGTGTGGAACAGAACAGTCCTTGTAAAGTTGGAATTACGTGTTGCACTAGAAGGTCCTTATAACGTGCAGATGTCACGGTACACCTATCAGGCACGCGAGATGTTATCTCCTCGAAGAGAAACGGACCTAAAATGAAGAGGCTTGTGAAACCACACCTCACAGTGTCATAAGTTGAGTGCAGTGTGTGTCACTGCAGAGCATGCTGCGGAGCTGAACCCCATGTGCGACAGTTCTACGCATTCACGTCACCGTGCAGGGTAAATTGTGGTTCGACCTTCGAAACAATACTCCCAGGCCACGTATCGTCCATCTCCGTGCACGCCAAATCATGAAGGGCAAGCTGATGGCATTGTAGCCTGTCTTTGAGCTTCATTCGTTGCTCATTCTGCATCTTGTAGGAATATCAATGTAAAATGCGCCGCAAATTCTTTTCAACTGTTGACCAGAGGATAGACAATTCCAGTGACTCAGCTTGAGCACTGATTGCTGAATTTGAGGCATGTGCTGCACGGTCAGCAATAGCTACAGCAAGTTCGTCAACTGCCATGGGAGCGGGCCGCCTCCCTTTCCCTGCTGCACCCCCTGACTCACCTGTTTCTTCAAAATTTCTTGAACATATTTCTTAGCTGATTTACTGACACTGGGTCTCTTCGCAGCTGTTTCTGTCGGAGATGTTCCCCCCAATGCAGCCTGCTACTGCCACCGCTCTGATAAAACAACTTTACCAGCAGTACGCGTTCTTTCTTCTTAATAGCCATTGCGTTTCGAAAGGAAAAGTACGATGTTCTTAACCCTTTAGACCAACAGTCACTTCTCAAAAGAACTCAACATACGTCGCCAAGCGACAAACGGCATACGGATGTTAAAACGGGAAACATTTCACATTCTGACTGGTGGCAGAAACCATTTCTTTCCTGACCATTCTCCACGAGCACACCGATTACTGAACGTACATACGATGTTTCAGCGTCCTGTGATGTACACAATCCACACTGCAGCACTCTGAACACTGTCAGTTTAACTATAACCACCTGTTACATAAAGAACACGTACGTACCACCGGTGGTCGTGTGAATGATTAGAGTTACAATTCTGTATGACCGATCAAATGGTCGCCAAGATACACTAGTGTTGTCCGTGTTTAGTGTTGTTGGCAGGCCTGGCAAGCAGGGTAAGCAACAGATGTTGAGTGATCACTGTGAAAACTCGAAAATCTCACGTACTCGTGTGACACAGCACTGCCAACATGTGACGGACAATAAATGGGGCCTTATTATGGGACTCCATTTGGCCGGCTGGTCGAATTCTGCAACATCCTGGTCTGTGTGGCTTTCTGCTGTGACAGTGATCCGATGTTGGACTGCAGGAGAACGTGGGAGAAGAAATATTCGTCGTCAAAATTCTACTCGACCACGTCTGCACACGACAAAGAATGATCGACGTATTGCTCTCTTAACCCCTTCACATCTCCACCTGCCATCCGAGAATTAGTAATTACTTGAGAGAAATTGCTCCCTTCCTAGCAGCAGTTTATCGTAGATTGCGGAGCGATGGAGGGTACCTAGCGACTGGAAAAATGGGCTGCTCCTGCCAGTTTTCAAGACGGGCCGTAGAACATACACGTAATTATCGACCCATATCGTTACAGTCAATGTGTGTGGATTTATGGAACATTCTTTATGCTCAAGAATTACGACGTTTTTGGAGAACGAAAATCTCATGTAAAAAAATCTCTTTCGCAAAATTCTGACATCCCACCTCATTGGTCTGATATTAGCAGTAACCGGACTATGGAATTACCATCTCGTGTGCAGGCTGTCGTCAACACCACAACAGAAATAGCTCTCTCTCTGGAGTGCGCCGTGACCGCGAGGCATGGACGGCTGATGAATGGTATCGTATTGTGTTTAGCGATGAGTCATGGATATGCAGTACACTGGACGACCACTGTCAGCGAACATGAGGCTGATCTGGGGAGGAGCTCCATTATTCGAATGTTTTGTAGATGCACAGATGTTTTGGCGTCATGTTTTAACCTCATATACGCTAGGACACTTGCGTCTTGAACTACGAGTATCAGTTTACCTTCAACGCTAATTTACACGAGTCGTACTGTCGTGTTCACTAGATAAGTCTGTAGCAGACTGCTCACTTATTGTGCCTAAATTCGCACCATACCCCATTCAGCCGCAATATTTGGACGTAATATACAGCAAATCTTCAAACGGGGCAACACATACCGTTGTTCATGTAGTTTGCTTTGACGACTGAAAAAAAGAAAAAGAAAACAGTACCCAGTCGCGGTTCAAGTACATGACTTAAATTTCCTAGCTACGTAATAACAGTCTTCCATATGGTAATTTTTTCTTCGAGAGAAAGTGAAATATCAACTTTCCTTAGCCGCGCGGAGTGGCCGCGCGGTTTGAGGCACTATGTCGCGAAGTGCGGGGCCCCTCCCGCCAAAGGTTCGAGTCCCACCTCGGGTATAGGTGTGTGTGTGTTGTTCTTAGCATAAGTCAGTTCAAGTTGTGTGTAAGTCTAGGGACCGATGACTTCAGCAGTTGGTCTCTTAGGAATTCACACACACACACACACACACACAACTATCCTTATAAAATTGTGTAACAACCAATACACATGTATTTTGATTCTGTTAAATATCAAAGTTTTTCTCACGTCAGCTTCGATACTGGTTTAGTATGGTTCAGATGGCTCTGAGCGCTATGGGACTTAACATCTGTGGTCATCAGTCCCCTAGAACTTAGAACTACTTAAACCTAACTAACCTAAGGACATCACACACATCCATGCCCGAGGCAGGATTCGAACCTGCGACCGTAGCGGTCACGCGGTTCCAGACTGAAGCGCCTAGAACCGCACGGCCACACCGGCCGGTACTGGTTTAGTACCCTAATTTCAACACTGTCTGCATTGCGTCCCACATCTCTCTAATTTACTTCTGTCTGAATCGCAGATCGCAGTCCACTCAAGATTTGGGCCGTTAGTATTGGCATAGAACTTCGAGGCACTATGCAACCGTACTAACCCACGTACTTTACAAGCAACGGTCGAATTTCATTTGCATTTGACTAAACTGCATGGCAACCCACGAAAGCTTTTGTTACAGTAGGGGTTACGTACGCGACTAGCGGTCTTGGTTACTGTTATGCGTCGGCGCGTTCTGTTAGCAGCATTGGTATTCAGAAGGCCAGCCTTTGGTGCACCGCCGCTTTACTAAGAAACGCACACAAGCCTCATGCCGCGGCGATTAACTGATTCACAATACCTGCGTGGCTCGCTAGCTGCATACCAGAACACGCACTGGCCAACAAATTTTTTCGAACTCACAGTTGTATGAAATTATTTTACTTATTCTTATTGTTTTCGATATGTTGATTTCAAATATGAAACCGGTTTTTCTCCGAATACTCTAGTTTTCATGCAATTCTACCTTCCCCACTCCAGTCGTTTGTGGTCAGATTCATTACTTACAAGGAGAAACACGTGATGGCAGAGTGTTTCAGAAGTATTAAACGAGATCTCTCCGAAGCAGTCCACAAACGGAAAAGTTTAAAAAGAATTTCGATCCCTCCCAAAACTTGCAGCTGAGATATTATCTTCTAAGTTGAAAGAAAAATGTGTAGTGAGTTGCACTGTAATATAGTCTTACTACTGAAAGCGAGAAGAGGTATTTCTTTCATATTTTACGGAAGAAAATAAGTTTGCTTATTGCCATAGTGTCTCGGGTCTTCTCTGGGAATTAGCGTTTACACTGTACAGTCCAGATGACTGGCGTTTGTTTGTAGATATTCAAAACGTAGTATGAAACTTGTTCTGTTACGTAATGGAAATCTCTTTGCACATGTTCCACTTGGTCATTCTGTGCATTTATGAGAGGAGCATGACGACATGAAGACTCTGATTAACCTACTAAAACACCAAGAGCATAACTGGAGAATACGCCTGCTCTTTAAAATGAATAATTTGCTACTAGTTCAACAGAAATGATTTACAAAGTATACCCGCTTTATTTGCAGCTTGGCTTGAGGTAGGCACTGGATCCATAAGGAGTGGACCACACGTAACTCTGAAAGCCAGTATGCCGAATGTGGTCAACGATCCAACTGTGAGTCAAGTAAAAATAATTTCAGCTCCACTCCACAGCAGACAGAGTGTGAATATAGAGTTTGTTTAAGTATTAGATGAGGACAGTGGAAGCTTCCAATGCCCTTCCTGCCTTTAATGGACCTACGTATTCTGTCATCTGTACATGGTAAAGAAATTCCCACAAGGATGAACATCAAGGGAGGGACTTCCTGGGTGTCATTAGCGGCGTTAATGGAAAACTCTCTTGCTCAGAAAAATGCTGCTAACTATGAGAGTCTCATAGCTGATATGTTGTTAGCTTTTCATGTCCTTGGATGTAAGATGAGTGTCAAACTACATTTCCTACACAATCATACTGACACATTCCCTGATGACTACAAAGACCTCAGTGACGAGCAAGGCGAAAGGTTCTATCAGGATCTCAACACTATGAAAGATGGAACAAACATATGATGGCAGACTGTGCCTGGAGTATTAAACGAGATCTCCACAAGCGGAGGAGGTTGAAATGAAAATTTTTGCAACGGAGTTTGTTACTCTTAAGTCAATTTTATCTGACTATAACTTTGTTTATAATGGTATGTGCTTCATTTTGTACCGCTGAAAAGATTTAGACTGTTTTTCTATTTAATTTCGCAATAGCCAGCTAAGATCAAGAGACTTACATCAAATATTTGTCCACCTATATTATGATTTAGTAGTAGAAACATGAATCATTAATTTTTGGTGACTGGAAAAATACTGGAGCTTTCAGTAAAAATAGACCTCAGATCGAAAACCAGCACCCTACAATAGGGTTGTTCACCAGTGAATTGTAGCCTTTCTCATGATGGCGCCTTCATAGAGAGAACAAGCGTTCGTTTCCCTTTTTTTAATTTTGTTTTCATCGTATCGATGATCTTTTTCCATTCTCTTTTTTACGGTTTTCTGTTGTTAATGGCGTAGTTAGTTTCAGAAATATAGCGACTGAAGTCAAAAAAACCTATCAGGAAAACAATCGCTGCGTATATGAACTTTAAGCGTTGTACTAAATGTCCTAATATGGACATCAATTACAATACAGAATAAGGCACGTAAATGTTCTAGACAGGACTGCAGATCATGTAGCTATTGTGGTATATGGGCGGCTTAAAAGTAGTTCGCTACAGAGTCGGCATCTCAAGATGCAAGTATTAAATGATGGCTAGATACAGTAGTCTCCATAGAATCACGTCAAAGATTTAAAAAAAATGGTGGGATACTACTGATAGTGGCTAGCGGACCTGCTCTGCCCTCGAGGTAATGATAATTTACCTGAAAGACCTTCCTGTCACTTTGACCGTAGGGTCATTAGAGAATGAAACCTACAGCTTGTGTTCCTACCAGAAAGTGTTGCAGAGTAAGAGACAGGGGGGAAGCCACAAACAAGTAACAGAGAGGGAGGAGGTCAATTAGTTTTTGTATGTACATAGACGATGTGCGAGGCTGAGTTTTCGGTGCGGACAGCATCAGTCAGTAGTAGTCGTGAACTTACCAGAGCTCCAGACTCACGGATCTGTTCCCACAAGCACCCATAAGAAAAATTGTCCGTGGCACTTATCTGCCAATGAAGACATTGTTATCCTGTTGTCATCAATGAGACGAGTTCCAGTCGTCGCTCTAGATACTGAATTAAACTGTGAAGCTTTAGTCGATTGTAAAAGCTGCCCGAGCTCACAAGAGATATCTACGTACCAGCGACTACCACGAATTCTGTAGATGGTCAAGAAGAGATCTGGATCACTAATCGTCATAAGGAGCCACGACTGCCTCCGAAGGCTATGTGCGTAGGAACAGCTGAACCGACGCAGTATAGCCAGCTCAGTTTTATCGACGTAGAATTGTGTTCCACCACCACTGCAGACAAAGCAGGGCATGAAGCTACTATCTAAATGTCAATAGCATCGGTCTGACAGAGGAACAACGTCGGCGACAGTTAGCCACTGGGGGCCAATTTTCGGACACTTCAGATTCTGAGTGGAGGATAGACCGACCAAGCGGCCCATGCCGAAACACCACAACAACTCTGAGGATAGTCCAGCAAACAATGCCACGTCGTAATCACAATCAAGTCGAAATCCACAAGCAGGGTCGTCAATGAAGAAAAACATTAACCACTGAGATCATGTTTATTACAGACAATAAGGCACAGAAGAACAGAATTGCGTCCTGGACGGAGAGTGTTGCTACAAACATCGAAAATTCCAGAATTTGCAAACATAAGAAGCTCCTTGATCCTTCTGGAAGTAATAATAGTACATTCTGGTTTTAACCAGCGACTTTAAGCATTCCAATCACCTACGGTAATTGCTACTCAACGTCGGACGCAATATATAATAACACCGAGATATTGGCATGCAAGTCCAGCTATTGGGACAGTGTCATTAGGGAGGCAGTTGAGATTAAATTAGCGAGCAACCTCGTTAACAGGGATGGAGGTTTCTGTTTAAACTCTGTTTGGAATCCGGCTCTCTCCTTTGTCGAAAAACAGAGGAACAGAGTCAATGCTGCCTCACCTGCGAATTCATAGTCTCACTATCGATAGCGCTGACTTTGGTCATCTTTGGTGGCACTAGTGTTCAGTGTGTGTGTGTGTGTTATCTTTCCTGCTTCTGTCGGAGAACCGAGGTATTAAATTTGCATGTACGCCGCCTGTCCGTCGCAGTTTGCCTTGAAAATGGCGGGGTGTTCTCCCGCCGAAATATCGGCGGTCGCTGAAAGTGTTACCTGGCTGAATTCGCGAAAGTTATTTGAAAGTTGTATACGCCAGGAGAACCTCAGGTCTTGCAGAGTAATTGGAACTCCCATGGTTGCTACCGGATTGCGTCGTAGGCACTGAATATGAATTCTCGTAGTGTATGAGGACCGCATGCACCAAGGTCCTTACACGTCCCAAAAGCCAGAAATCCACAAGGTAATGATGGATAGGCAAAGCTATTGGCCTCCTCAGCCAATTCTATGCTCCTGGAAGACTCATCTTAGGCATCAACTCTTCCGAAGTTAGAAATGTACCAGTGTCCCATCGTGCGTGTACCACATTAGTAGTCGTTCATATAATGGCACATTCTCCAGCAACACAGGTAACTGGTGAAAATACATACCACCGTTCCATTTGTTGTGTAGAACGTAGGGACCTGGCAGTCTGTCCCCTTGGACGCTTCTCAAACACTGATGGTAAATGTGTCCTGGTGTCGTCTCTCTCCAAGTGCATGCAGGCTGGAGTCGGCCCATACTTTTGCATTACAATTCATCTACGTCTCTCGTCTCGCACCTCGTCAGTAAACAACTCCCCCGTGAACTACAGGACGTGAGCACGTGTTTGCAGAAATTACTGGCAGAATTGCAGTCTATCGGGCAGATCGTGGCAGAATAAAAGATGGCTCTAAGCACTATGGGACTTACCATCTGAGGTCATCAGTCCCCTAGACTTAGAACTACTTAAACCTAACTAACCTAAAGACATCACAAACATCCATGACCGAGGCAGGATTCGAACCTGCGACCGTAGCAAAAGCGCGGTTCCGGACTGAAGCGCCTAGAACCGCTTTCCAGAACGAAACGTTTCTGGAAACGTTCCCCCAAGCTGTGGCTAAGCCATTTCCCCGCAGTATCCTTTCTTCCAGGAGTGCTAGATCTTCAAGGTTCGCAGGAGAGCTTCTGTGAAGTTTGGAAGGTAGGAGACGAGACACTGACAGAATTGAAGCTGTGAGAACGGGGAGTGCGTCGTGCTTGGGTAGCTCATTGTCACCGCTGCTTAAATATCAGCGTGTTTGTTCAGAGAGGCGGTGGCCCTCTGTAATAAAGAAACTGAGTAAAGGAATCAATGATCAGCTTGAACGGATGTCTTATGACGGCAACACGTACTGCCAGCGATGGCTTCGAGACCATCGGCAAGGGCAGCATCAACACATTCGGCAGCAGCAGTACAGCAGAAGCAGCCGATATAACTGATAATTTAAGTACGTGTGCCGATAGTCTAAAGATGTGCGAACCCGCAGCGTCATCGTCAGTGATAGAACCTACAACGAATATGCAATCATCCGGTCTGAATGATTCCGACAATGCTAGTGTGTCACTTAGCCCTAAATCTGAACGTGGTAGAGTCGAAATGGAATTTACTGATAGGGCAGATATTGCAAAATCAGAGGGGGGAAGTAAGCCTTCAGAAAATGCATCGTCACAATTAATGCAAATTTTGCTAGAAATGTAATCTAGTGCAGTGGCATTGACTACAAAAATAGAACAGGGAAATTTCGTTCTCAATTCAGATACCAAAAGTGTAAAAGCTGAGGAGTAGAAGATGAAATCAGATATCGAAGGGATAATTGTTACAAAATTAGAAGTTATAAAAGCAAATATGGGCAAGATATCTGAGGAGGTTGGCGTGGTTAAAATTAGAGTCGATGCAGTAGAAAATGATTTCGTGGAAAATTTGGGAAAGATACGGGACGGGTAGGGTAGCAATGTTAAAAATTGTGTGCTGAGACAAAATGCACTTGGGGCAGTAACCACGAAATCTGTTAACAATTCGTCAGTTAGAATAGCAGAATGTGAAAAGGAAGTGCTTAAAGATAGAGAAAATCTTGAATAAAAATTAAATAAAAACACTGTGCAACATGAACAGCAGTTTAAATATGTGAGGGCTGAATTAAATTTTTTCATAGCGAATCATTTTAGTACTGTGATAGGAGTTCCATGGTTACTTCAGGAGCGACAAAGTGTTTTGCAAATCATGTAACATACCATCCAGTTGATTTTCTTGCTTCATGTAGGGATGTTTTTGTGAAGGGAATGTCGGAAAAGGCAAAATTATGTTCGCTAAAAGACATAGTGAGGATAATGTGCAATCATGGACAAATTTGATGAGTGCTTCATTTATTACTTATGAAATGTGTGGGAGTTCTTTCCTGAACAAATTCTGGAGTGAAGCAAAACAAACGCGACTTCAGAATGAGTTCCTAAAAGGACTAGGTTTCCAACCCGGAAGTGGGTCGATGCGCGTTTTTTATGTGGTTGAATTCACTAATTTGATGCATATAAATGGTCTTCTGAGAATATTGACGCAGATTACCACGCTCAAGAGACGAGTGCCGTACTTTACATTGAGATTTTCTCCACAGAGTTTATTGAGAAACTTGAACAGGCGTTGAAATTCGAGCCACATAATTGGAACAGTAGTCAGGGATATGGGTATCAGAAAAGATACAATAATAATGCAATAATTACAATGATCGTAACAGAAATAATTATCACCGTAACAATAATTTTCAAAAGGGAACTGGAAATGGGAATTCTCACAAAGGAAATCAGAACGGGGAACGAAGATATGAGGGACAGGAGCCTCACGGAATGCAGCGCCAGAGTACGAGGTCAGGAAACTAGAGATAACCGAATCTCCAGTCTGAGGTGACGAAATAATCTGGAATGTAAAATGATATATTATTTTAAAAATCCTGTGGGTGTTGAGAGTTAGGCAAAGAAGCCACAACTGTTGGCGATAGGGATCATAAGAAGCAGAAATAAAGTGGGAAATAAACAGCGCAACCAAAAAGAGAGCGCAAGGATTATGGTAAAATTTGTTGAGAGATTCGATAATCAGGACATTGGGCTGAAAAATTTGTTTTGTGAAATGGAAGTGAACAATGGAATGAATATATGTCCAGCGGAAAATACTGTGATCAAAAGAGAGACGGAGGTGGATCTGAATTTGGTGGGGGTGGAATGTAGCCTGTAGCTACTATTATAGTAAAGTAGGTGAAAGAAAGACAGATGATTTTGTATCGGAGGAAATAGAAGAAGGTCCCTATGAAGGTGGGGAGCAGATGAAGTTTTAGGTTGTGTGATTAATTGTAAGTGTGTTGCAACTACTGACATCATTACTTCAGAGGAAGGGAACAGTATAACTGATGCTTACAAGGATGGTGAAAACAGATTTTGGAGCTGATTTAAATCCTACAGGTGAGTTGAATGTAGATCCGGAGAACCTAGGAATGGATAATGAGATTGAGGGTTATTCCGAAATGCTAATGTGTACAATGGATATCGAAGAGAAATGAAGGAGTAATTCGATGAGGGAGAACTGTCTGTAGACAGTGTTATCTCAAGAGATTAATCCTTCCTTAAATTAAAAATATGCATCTAGAAATGAAGTAATTGATGTTGATGAAGAAAGAAATTATGCGTTTCTCGAATCTAAAAGTGGTGTCGTACTGGTAGTTACAAATTTGGTAAGTGAACACAAGAGTCCTTTGGTGAACGAAAAAAGAAGGCTCGAATTTGAGAGGGAAAGAAACGCAGAAAACTGAGCTTCAGAAGATACTCACGCTGGTGACATAAATTTTGTAAGTGGCATCAGTGTGGAGTTGACTCTTGCGAATGAAAAACATGGCATGTATTAATATATGCGTGAAAGTAAGTGTATTAGCGTGTGTAGGTTTAACTATTCTGGAGGTCATATTTCTTGTGTAAGTGATAAATATGGTGAATTTAAGATATGTGTAAAATGTGTAGAGGCACCTCTTAGTGCAAGGACTGACCTAATATTGAGCGCACGACTCCTAGTGCGTGGACGCCGGCAGAACGTAATAACTCTCGTTATTTACGTAAGACAGGAGTAGACTGTACTGTACGTAAGATTTCAGGGCAGGGGGAATTTCAAGGTGTTATTTAAATGTGTTGCTTGTAGTATTTTGGATGAGTTTTTCGTGTAATATAGATATATATGTATATAGTTTTTTGTAATTATTGTTCGCACAAAATTTAATGCTTGAAGGTCGTCCGATATCATAAAAATATTAATTGCTTGTGAGGTTACGTGCAACCTATAAGCTAAATTTTTGGGGGTTTATTACGTACTTTAATTGTATAATGTACGTGAGTTTGGAAGACATTTGGATAGATTTATGTAGGTAAAATTATGGGGATAATTTCATAATACGTTAATGGAAATAAGTCTGGGGATAAATCGTAATTTTGAGCAAATAAGAATGAATATTTGTTGATTTAATGATCTAGCTATCCACTGAGTTAAAATTGAAAACGAAAGGGACACAGTTTCTAATTAGACGTGGCAACACTGTAGAGAAATGATAGAATGTTAGTTGATTTATGGTGCTGAACTAATCTCATAACACGAAAGTCTTATGTTATAGTGGGAACATGACAGAGTGTTTGAAAAGTCGATCTGAATCAAGTGTTTTGCCTATGCTATAAATCACTTTTGGCTTGCTGTCCTGTTTGTGAATATATCGATTCAATTGGAAATGGCGTTCAGTGTCTGATCTATAGGGATTTGGAAATTCATATTATATATTATTAATGGTAACTATAACACAGCAGTAATTCGGCAGCCATCGTTCTTTAGAACAGAAGGTGACTGCGAATTGACGCATGTTTCGGCCCAGTACATGGCGTCATGATATTCTGCAGAGGCGGCTGGACTGCGAAAAACCTAAATTTCGACGCCAGAACACCGATTGTGTGTTGTGTTGGTGATGAAGAAATGCTACGATGTGGACAAACAAAAAAAATACTAACAAACGAGCGAAAAAGCTCTAAAAACGTTTGATAGATAGTGCATAGTTACATAAAAATTGTTTGTTTTTGTGGCATTTACTTAATATGCCGTAATTTGGTTACATACAGTAAACGTATGCTGATAAGATGTCATGACATATTCTAGGGAGTACGTGCTGTTTCATTACCACCACAAAGGTACTTACACTATTTTATGGTTATTATTTGCAGCGAATTAGCTGCGAGGTATGAAAGCAGACAGCCCTATGAGTAAATCCAGCTATTCTCCTTTTTTTATTTTTTATTTGCGGTAGGGTCTTATGGGATCAAACTACTGAGGTCATCGGTCCCTAAGCCTAAACACTACTTAAACTAACTTACGCTGTGGACAACAAACACAAACACCCATGCCTGAGGTAGGACTCGAACCTAGGACGGGGGGAGCCGCACGGACGGTGCAAGGCGCCTAGAACCGCGCGGCTACCCCGCGCGGCTATTCTCTTTAAACGGAGCCGTAGGTAGCCCCAGTACCTAACGTACAAGTAACCACAGGTAAACACGCAATTGATTTTGTCGTATGGGATGCTGTTTAGAAGGGCAACTACGCTAGCAGTAACCGTTAGGTGGCTGGTGGTTGGCCATTTCAACCATGATGTTACTGGGGCGGACAAGCTGGTGAAAAGTACGGGCTGAGGGTCAGGTAGGTGACTGCCAATCTGAATTGTCACCAATAAGCGGAAGCAATCTATGGTGACTGGAATTTGAACGTCCTTGCAGCTGAAATAAAATTAATTAAATGTAAGGCATTTACTATTCAGTTCGCTGAAACTAGGCATTTTTGCCAGCCTTGGTATTTCGGTTTTTTTCTATATGAATATAGCTTAATTTCTTAATATTGTAAGTTCGCTTCAACGCAGTTCGAATAATCTTGTATTTCAGCGAAATTTTATGTACATTTCCTTTAAAAAAAGGACTTTTTTTCACAATTGTAACTGAATAACATAGCCTTCAGCTGATCAGTTCTTATGATTTCCTGTTAATCTGCTTGCATGTCTGTTAAATTTATACAATAAGTCGCCTCTATCACAGTCTTGTCAAACGGTGATGTATACAAATTGCATTATCTTCCGGTTCCTCATCGCCTTCTGCGAGTTCTGTTTTCCTGTTAATGAATTTTCCTCAGCAATTAAAAAAGAGGGTTATCTAATGATATTCAGATTGAAAAAATTCTTAGAACTATGTGTAAAACACCTTCTGCATCTCCTGTTATTTTCTTCAGTAATTAAAAAAAGGGTTATCTAATATTATTTTGAGTAAATAAATTGTAAGTGTGTGTTAGAACGCCTCCAGCGTCTCGTGTTATCATTTTGGAATTTTCTTCAGTGGATTTTAAGGAAGGTTTTCTGTTGATTTATTGATTAAAACATATTTTGTTAACTGTGTGATAAAGAACTATTTATAAAATATCGTGCCATATTCCTGGCAAATAAATTTATTCCAGGCAGTTCCCATTTCATTTACACCCACACCCCCACCCCCTAGCCCCTTATCCGGCCTAGTGGCCGAGCGGTTGTAGGTGCTACAGTCTGGAACCGCGAGACTGCAACGGACGCAGGTTCGAATCCAGCATCGGGCATGGATGTGTGTGATGTCCTTCGGTTGGTTAGGTTTAAGTAGTTCTAAGTTCTAGGGGACTGATGACCTCAGATGTTAAGTCCCACAGTGCTCAGAGCCATTTGAATCTAGCCCCTTATCTAGCCTGTAAACGTAAACAAGTGTGGATGACGGAAAGCTACATCCACAGCGCCTCGTACAACACAATACATGGATACCAGCTCTGCCGCTCCGTCAGGTGACTACGGTCGACCGCACGAAACCGGATGTATCAGGTCAGTGAAGACGAGGGATTCGGCAGACAGCGTGTCTGTGAATGGACCCATTTTTGTAGGCGGCCGCAGACGTTTTTCCGCTGGTGAAAGTTGTTTGCGGCCAGGCAAGGCCGCACTTTTGCTTTGTAGGAGCCCGCCCGGTGTTTTGCGCAGGAAACGACGTCGTACTTGGCAGCACGTGGCGTCGGCCGCCCGCCGCTGCAGCCGGCAGAGCGGCGGGCGGCGTCTTTCACAGGCGACGCCGAGGCTGACGGCGGCGGTGACGCTCAGGGGCACCTCACGTCGCCCTGCCGCCCGCCGCATCCCAGATGAGCCGGCACGGCCATCCACGTCTGCGGCCCGGCTCAGAGCTCCGGAGCGGCGGCACCTCGGGCGCTGCCAGGGACTGCTTACGCGCAGAGACTGAGCTGTTTTTTTATTGCTTATTCGTAACTGGATCGAGACCATACAATGAATTCTACACTACTGGCCATTAAAGTTCCTACACCAAGAAGAAATGCAGATGATAAACGGGTATTCATTGGACAAATATATTTTACTAGAACCGACATGTCATTATATTTTCACGCAATTTGGGTGCATAGATCCTGGGAAATCAGTACCCAGAACAACAACCTCTGACCGTAATAAAGGTCTTGATACGCCTGGGCATTGAGTCAAACAAAGCTTGGATGGCGTGTACAGGTACAGCTGCCCATGCAGCTTCAACACCATAGCACAGTTCATCAAGAGTAGTGACTGGCGTATTGTGACGGGCCAGTTGCTCGGCCACCATTGACGAAGCGTTTTCAATCGGTGAGAGATCTGGAGCATGTGCTGGCCAGGGCAGCAGTCGAACATTTTCTGTATCCAGAAAGGCCCGTACAGGACCTCCAACATGCGGTCGTGCATTATCCTGCTGAAATGTAGGGTTTCGCAGGGATCGAATGAAGGGTAGAGCCACGGGTCGTAACACATCTGAAATGTAACGTCCACTGTTCAAAGTGCCTTCAATGCGAACAAGAGGTAACCGAAACGCGTAACCAATGGCACCCATACCATCACGTCGGGTGATATGCCAGTATGGCGATGACGAATAAACGCTTCCAATGTGCGTCCACCACGATATCGCCAAACACGGAATGGACCATCATGATGTTGTAAACAGAACCTGGATTCATCCGAAAAAATGACGTTTTGCCATTCGTGCATCCAGGTTCGTCGTTGCGTACACCATCGCAGGCGCTCCTGTCTGTGATGCAGCGTCAAGGGTAACCGAGCCACGGTCTCCGAGCTGATAGTCCATGCTGCTCCAAACGTCGTCGAACTGTTTGGTACAGATGGTTGTTGTCTTGCAAACGTCGCCATCTGTTGACTCAGGGATCGTGATGTGGCTGCACGATCCGTTGCAGCTATGCGAATAAGATGCCTGTCATCTCGACTGCTAGTGATACGAGGCCGTTGGGATCCAGCACGGCGTTCCGTATTACCCTCCTGAACCCACCGATTCCATATTCTACTAACAGTGATTGGATCTCGACCAACGCGAGCAGCAATGTCGCGATACGATAAACCGCAATCGCGATAGGCTACAATCCGAACGTTATCAAAGTCGGAAACGTGATGGTACGCATTTCTCTTCCTTACACGAGGCATAACAACAACGTTTCATCAGGCAACGCTGGTCAACTGCTGTTTTTTGTACGAGAAATCGGTTGGAAGCTGTATAATGTCAGCACGTTGTAGGTGTCGCCACCGGCGCCAACCTTGCGTGACTGCTCTGTAAAGCTAATCATTTGCATACCACAGCATCTTGTTCCTGTCGGTTAAATTTCGCATCTGTAACACGTCATCTTCGTGGTGTAGCAATTTTAATGGCCAGTAGTGTATTATAACTCTGAGTACCCAGCATTCCTCGGATATGCATGTATTCCAGTCTTTTATTAATTCGTCTTCACCCTCCAGCTCCACTTATCTGTCCACCTCTTCCACGGCCTCCTGTCCTGTTCATCTCCTGCTGCCTCTCTCCTTGTACAAACCCTTCTTTTTAACTTCTCCTCCCCTCTCTAATTGCGTCTCCTCCTCCCCATCACTTTATCAGTCTCTTCCTTCTCCTCTCTGTCTCCTCCCCCTCTCTCTGCCCATCTCCTTCTACACTCTCTATCTCTCTGTCCATGTCGTCTTCCTCCCTCTCAGTTTTCTTCTGTCTGCATCACCACCTCTCCCCTCTCTGACCATCTACTTTTCTCCCCTTTCTACTACAACTCCTCCTTCCTTCTGTCTGTCAATTTCCTCATCTCCCATCTCTCTTTCTATATTTTCCTCCCCTGTCTCTGACCATCTCCAAGTCTTTCCTTTCTCTGTCCATCTCCACCTGCGGCCTTGTGGTGCGCTTCCAGAGACTATTTCAGGAACTAAGAGTGCAAATAGCACAAATTCCTGCTGAAGCAAAATGAGTAAATGACTGCCAAAGTTAGATGAATATCTACAAATTATGTGAGTTACTGTCAAAACACCGCATAACTTTTTTCTAATGATCAGGTAGTCCGTGTATAACTGTGGGGACGAATCGAGATTGTAGTGCTTCGGCACTATTCCTTATCATATATTAAAAATGCTTTTACTCCTTGCATCTTAAGGCTTTTTAGAGTAAAACATGTACAAGAGCAAAAACATTTTCTATACCCTCATTTATTCTGAAGATTTTCTTCGTACACTACACATGATACACATAAAGGAACTTTGACTCGTAATCAGAATAACACAGGCACTGCAATATCGTATTTATCCGCCGACATCGGTCAAGCGAAAATGTCTCACTTGTACGGGAGTATAAACAACAGATGTACGTGTATGGGCTGTAGACACGTGGTTGAGGTCATATGGAAGTTGGGATCTGATAGCGAGTCGTGCAGGGATAGCCAAGTACTGAGGCGACGCATCGCGATACGCGGGAAATCCGGTTCGAATACCGATCCGGTACAAATTTTCGTTATCGGCATTCCGCTATGCAGCTGGTGGTAGTCAACATTCGCAATACCGAATACATTTAACACATTTCGTAACGGCTGTAGTTCCTTTGGAACTGCATGCATGTAAAACGGAACTTTGCATCGTAATTCAGAATAACATTGGCACTGCAACATCGTATCACGTCTTGAAAAATGATCTATGATTGTGAAACGTCCCCTTTGGAAAAATTGTACATGACTGTGCTTAAACTGACTCACAATATTTTTTTAGCGCAACGCAATCTGACTTTCAGAAATCCCTACAAAAGAATGGCCCTGACTAACATTAATCTATACCTTTCACAAATCACTTACCTCACAAAAATCTTCGTTACTCAAGCTACTGCAATACAGCGAGCGCCACTACTGCCAGCTAAATAAAAGATTCAAACTACTGAAGGCACTAACTACTGATAGGCAGTTAGCAAATGAAAGATTTTGATAGAGAAGAAATAATGTATTTACCTTAATAGCAGTTCATGACATCCAGTCTTACAAATTTCAAAACTCCGCCATTTCTCTCCCCACATCCACCACTGCTGACGGCTCACCTCCAACTGCGCAACATTACAATGGCGAATATTACAACAATGCAAACCAGCCACGGACTGCACACAGTACAGCCAGTGATTTTCATAAAGAGCGCTATGTGGCGTTACCAATAAAAAAACTAGACAGTCTACTTACATACCCCCCATGCTCCCCGCAAAAAATTTTACGAATTGTTTTGGGCAGTGGCCAATACAGATTTGAAGAAATTTTTCATAATTACAATAACAACGATATCAAATGCACACACTTATTGATACAATGTTGGTCAAAAGCTACAATTTCCTCACAGTCTATAAAGACAGTCATGATCGTTCATCACAGTAAAATAAGAGTGTTTCTCTCAATGTCTGAGCAGTAAAAGAAAATGCACACGGAAGTAGTGGATTTCCATGCAGTCTTGAAGAAGTAGTGTTGTCCTTCCAACGGAAAGACAGTGCTGACTCTTGACATGCAGACAGGTAATGGGCCACAACAGAGCAAACCCACAACAGAGTCATTCGAAGTCTTGAAGACTATTGGTAGGTAGGTCATTACAGAGCAGACCCACTGTAGTCCTGGTACAGATTGTGGTATTGGTGGGCCACCAGAGGTGCAGACCCACTGCAGTCCTTTGTAGAAATAATGGTACTGGTGAGTCAGCAAAGGTGTAGACCCACTGTAGTCCTTGTAGAGGCAGCCAGCAGCCATCTGTTGCAACTGTGCAGTTGCACAATCACCATCGAAGAGTCTTGCGGACAATATAGCAAGTCCATAAACCACCACTTGTGCACTCACTAAGTTTTTGGAATTGTCCTTAGAACCAGCAATGCTGTTATCCAGTCCCTTGCTGAATTATTAACACAAGTGCAAACACTATCAGTCCCTACTTCTCACATATTGTCCATATACTATGACCAACAGAAATGTGTACAGTGAAATGGAACTTACAAGTTAATAATATGATGAACTGGTGTCAATTACAATTTTATAGCATAAGAATACAATTACAAAGGAACAAAATACATCATTAAAGAACGTAGCAATACAGATAACTCTGTAGTAGTACAGGCTTTACAAAAGAATAGAAATAAACAGATACATCAGTGTTACAGGAATTATGACATAAGTACATACATAAAGATCATAATAACTTTTGAAACATCACCTTCACATATGTGCAATAAAACAGAATAAATAATGTCTAAATATCTTTTCAAAGTAAATAACATTTTATCAGAAAAATTCTACAATGTAACTCTCATCAGATAAACACATAAAGACAGGAAGAACACAAATATATAAGAGTACACAAACACATAGTGGAATAACAGAAAGGGAAAGGACAGGGTTTGTTTTACTGCAGTATCTTGCAAACAAATCTTTCTTTACTTCTTGGAGATCTCCCTTCATTCTTCATTATTTCAAAAAGTGCTATCTATACCTGCTTTCTGTAATTTTTTCGTAAAACTTCTCAATGCATTTCTTCCAATTCATCACAATTCATTCTCTTATATAGTCTACCCCCTCTTAAGCTAACTTAAATCTACTGAGCTCAGATGCTAAACTAAGGGACGAGGCAATGCAGCAGCATAAAACAATTAATACAAACAGCAATGAAAAAAATGGAACTTGTCAAAGCAAGCTGCAGTTAATCTAAATTACCAAGCAATGCAACATTACAACTAATATGAGCCAATGTGCAGCAACAAGAAAAATAAATCAGTAGTAAAAAGTAATACAAAGTGAAATTTAGTAGCACTGGGCCTGGCAAACAGCAGCAGCAAATGCAATAACTTATATCTAAACATGACAAAGCTCAATCAGAAAAAATATTACACTAAAGATTGCCATGTCTAATACCTATGTCACATCTTAATACTAGAGTGATGCATCACGATAAGTTACTGTAGCAGACAAGTTACCAAATCGTTTAAAAAATTATTTGTGCAGTTCCTGTGAAGGGAAATGTCTATTTGTGCTCTCTTTTCTAAGAAAGTACATCATAAATGTATTCTTTCCTGGGTCTGTAGACAGAAAATAGTGATATTAGTACATCTATTAAATTTTATAATAACCAATGCTGCAGTGCAGCTAGAAACTAGATATTAAACGAAATGAGCAAATATATATAGCCTATATAGAGCAATGCATGAAACGTCATTCACTAGGCAAATGGCGTCTCCAAAGGCAAAAGAATCTCTCAACAAGAAAGACAATAAATGTAAAATGTTTCTCATCATTTCATTAGGCATTTCAGTAAATATCATAAATTATGAGCTCCACAGTGTAATCATATGTTTTCAAGTTTGAGCGTGTCATATTTGTGATGCTTTCTACAAAGAAATGTCAATAGTGGGGATAATGGCCTCCCTTTTTTTTACCTGTGCCTCTGAAAAGGCACACACTAATGGCTTTTTCTCCAGGTGTCTGACACAGCTGGCCGCTCAAGACACATTACGTCAAGGTTACTTGGCTTTCTTACCGAAATATTTATGACACAAGTTTGCACTGCTGTGACAGTCTCATATAAAAATTTCACAGTTCGAGAATTTGCATTGCAAATCTGTAGAAACAAAATCCTATAAATATAACAGAGTCCAAAAAATATTCGTCGGCATTGTGATACATTGACGCATTTAGACACATTTAATAACTCTCAAAGTACGATTCTTGGTTTCCAACATACTTTTTCACAGGTCAGAGTCCCTAACCACTACTCATTATTCCTTACCTTATTACACATATACATATTCGTCGACACTTCTTCAATATTTCGTCATATTAAATACATAGCATAATCAAATTCATCATATAGCATCAGCTTATTGATCATAAACATACCGCAACAGCGTAATACACATCGTCATCATAACATCATAAAACCTCAGCCAAATCTAAAAAAAGGCATAGCTTTCTGCAATAATGTCAAAACCTAAAAAAAATTCTCTGCTCATTTCAATAGTGTCATCTACCTCAAACGTACTTTAAAAATCATGCTCCCTTATCAAATACATCATTCAAAGCTCTCGTAGTATCACAATGGTTCCAAAAAAAATATGAACAGTTCAGGAAGAACAGACAAAATACAATTTCATAAGTGTGAAGTTACCCAACTGTGTAATTGCGTAAACATGTGTCACTGATGTAGTAAAAAAAATGTTTATCTCTCAGTTAAATGATCAGATAGCTGTGTAATTTGTGTGTTAGAGAAATATGGTACCGATGTGTAAATTTGTATAAGCAAATACCATATTAGCTAGGGCTCCTTGTGCTTGCCAAACACATGGTACACAAAGTAAACATGTACCCCCCTGAGGATTAATGAATAATACCCTCAGGTGTTACAGATTACAGCAATGGAATGAAATGTATCACGGATAACCTTTGTATCATTGTACTTCAAATGTCTTTAAAAATAAGTGTTTTAAGTACAAAATTAATCACTCAAATACATGTACGTAGCGCCAAACTGTGCATCTTGTTGCAAGATAATCTCTGTGGAAGTGTCGTAGTTATTGTCCTCCAAAAGCTAAGTTCCGCAAAAGTCAATGTACTTACCTCATGATAAACAAAAGTGAAATGCTTTGCGTATAGATATCTTAGTTATTACGCTTATTGTCGTGATGAAGAAAGTACTGTGCTGTAACATATTGTTGTGCTTTGGAAAGGCTGTCTCATTGTAGCTATACCACAAAAGTTACTACTAAAACATGTTTTACATTCCAGAATAATTCAGAAAAACTGTGCAGATATGAAACAGAAAACCGCAAAAGCAACATTGTAAATTTTCACTCATTAGTAGCGTCGTGATAAAATCGTGTAGCTGTCACATAAACTAAACACTGTATCATCTGGTATCTCACAGAAAGTACTTTAAATCCAGAATGTATTTTTAAGTAAACCAAAATGTTGCATTAAAATCTCATTAGCAGTACCAGTATATGTTCAAAGTATGTAAGCCTTATAGTCGTTACATAATCGTGCAACTACCAAGCAAGAATGTACACACACAATAACACTGTGACGTCTGTTTACTATTACAATGCATTTGTAATTTCTGTTTTAATAAGTTCTCTTGGTTCTTGACTGGATATTTAACTTCGAACATTGTTGCATGTTAACAGATTCTAAGTCTGACAAAGCATATTAGTAATGTAAAGTGAAAAGTTTTATGGCAAAGACTAAGTTAAAAAACAGATTATCTTTCAATAAACGGTTTTACATGTGAAATGTGGTGTAAACCTTTACTCTTCACAGTACTCAGAGTTTCAACTTGAACGTAATTATCATGCGGTATACGTTGGTAAAGAATACTGGAATTTTTCTCAAGGTTAGCTATGTTATTTTTCTCCCAGCCAGCCGGCGAACGTGGCTGCCTGCGGTGCAAGTCATTGTCTGTCCCTTTGTTGGCGCGCGTCGTTATTGGGATTAGGAGGCCTAACTTCTACAAATTCACCTTGTCGAGAGTGCCCTACTCTGTTTGAATCTCGCCATTTCTGATGCAATTCAAGTCTTTCGTTACGATTATATCGTCTGTCGTCATGTCGGTAGATTTCGTAGTTTCTTCCTTGTCCGTCACATGGTGGAGAACATCTCCCTGAATCGTAACTGCGCGCTGAACTGTTGCGTCTAAAGATATTCTGTCTCCCTTGATAATATTTATTTTGGTTCCCATATTGTCTGTTTCTCTGATTGTCTCTGTGATAGTCATTACCGCGGAGAGGTGATCTTTCCCTGTAATTATTACTACTCTGCCAACGGTTGTCATACGGGTGGTGTCTGTTTTGGTCATGATTTGTGTTGTGAGAATAGCCTTGTCGTGTCCAGTTATTATTTCTTTCATCGCGGAATTGCGACGGATGTGACCTGTAATTGTTGTGTTCCTGTTTTCGCGTTCCGCGATTGTCAGTGTCAATTACTAATTCTTGTAAGAGTCCCTGAAAAGCTTCAATGTCGTCTTTGCAACGTCCTACCAAAATAATACGTCGTAAATGTTCAGGTAATTTGATTAAGCAAATGCGGATGAGTTCTGAGGGGCTGTATGGGTTTGACAGGTACTGATTCATGTGCAACATGTCTTCAAAATTTTCACAAGACTGGAAAATTCAGATTGTTCGAAATATTTCATCATTATGATGCTATGTTTTACTCGGTCTTGTGTAGCTTGAGACCAATATGCTGAGAGGAAGGCATGATAAAATTCTCCTTCACTGTGACAATCGTGAATGACCGATCGCATCCTTACAGCTGGTTCATTCTCTAAATGGCCACACATAAATTCTAATCTGTGCTCTAATGACCAGTTGGGAGGAAAACAATGAGAGAATTGATCGAACCATGCTTTTGGATGAATGTCGTTGCCTGAATTCTTAAATGTTTTGAATTTACGTGTAGTAATGAACAGCTTATAGTCAAAATCATCATGTCGGCGAGTCGCATGTCGGTCATTGTTACGTCGTTTCAGCGGTTCCATCTTAAAATTTTTTGTGCCTTGCCAATTTCTTTCATAATTTCCGAAGTGTCCTGTGTTATTATTTTGTGGTTGTTCCATATTTCTAAGTCCCTCTTCCCGTATTGGAGCGCGAGTGTCCTCTGAAATATGTAATTTTTGTATTACTTGTGGCAACTGATCTTGTACTTCCCGGATTTCTCTTTTGTGTTGCATATTAATTTGATTCTGATTTTGTTTGAATTTCTTAATTTGATCATACTCTTCTGTGTCAGTGATGGCTACAGGTCTTGTGTCAGTCAGCAGTTCGGTTACTTTCTCCGATAGTGCACTTATTTCCTCAGTGTGTTTTTCTGAACCAAGTTTCAGAGCATATACTGTGTCCTTTAAGTTTTCCTGAGTTTTTGCAAGTTGCGTAACCGAATCGGTAGATGCAACTGAGTCAATTTCAGCTTGCAAGGTGTCGTGATTTTCATTAACAATGGTTTGCAATTCTTTTATGGCTGCTTCGTGATTCTGTAATGCGTTTTCATGCCGCGAAAAATTAGGTTGAAAATGCTCACAAATCTGTGTTTTTACGCCATTACAGACTTTTTGACATTTCGATTCAATGTTATGTAACTCAGTAGTTAAATCTTCACGTGTTTGTTCAAGTGTGGTGTCTAACTTTTGAAGCTTTTGCTGTGTTTGTCTCTGATTTTGCTCCATTGTGTCTGTTGCTGTGTTTGTCTCTGATTTTGCTCCATTGTGTCTGTTGCTGTGTTTGTCTCTGGTGTTGTTCCATTGTGTTTAACTTTTGCAGATTTTGTTCCATTGTGTCTAACTTTTGAAGCTTTTGCTGTGTTTGTCTCTGATTTTTTTCCATTTGTTGCATTAGCTGTAATAACAATGCACTAGTGTCTGGAATCTGTTCCTCTACGCTCTTCGGCAGTGCGTTTGCACCGGCAACATTCACATTTTGACAAGCAGAAAATGTGTCTTGACTTATTTGAGAAAACGGTGAGGACGCAAAACCTGAATCTACAGTATTTGCAAAATTGTGTCCTGTCATTTCGGATTCCTGAGGCGAGCTGTTGCCGAGCGATCGATCGATAATGCTTCACTGTTCACTAATTGTTTCACTGCCTACGCCATTGTTTGCTGCCCGCTCCATTTCCCTATGCACAATTACCAAATTACTATGTTGAACATTAGTTAATTCTTTACACGGTGGCGCTAACACACTGCTTTCGTCTTCACTGTCATTTCTCAGTTTACTTTGGAGCCTAGTATTACGTTTTTCACACGCCATAATTGACACAATATTTCACATGATAACACAGAAAAGCACAATTTGAAGAGCAAAATAAGATAACACATTAACATAGCACTGAAAATAATATCTAGTTAATTGCAAGCGCAGCTGCGAAATACTTGGTGCAAATTTACATGCATGTCACAACTGTTTTACTGTACAACAATGAAAAACTACAATTACTAAGGAAATTCTCTCTATGATTACGCGCTAGCAATAAACAAAGGCTACACTAATTACACAAACTACAAGAAAAAAATCAGAAGATTCCAGTGAGGTATCCTCGGCTAAGGGTCGACATATGAAACGTCCCCTTTTGAAAAATTATACATGACTGTGCTTAAACTGACACACAATATTTTTTTAGCGCAACGCAATCTGACTTTCAGAAATCCCTACAAAAGAATGGCCCTGACTAACATTAATCTATACCTTTCACAAATCACTTACCTCACAAAAATCTTCGTTACTCAAGCTACTGCAATACAGCGAGCGCCACTACTGCCAGCTAAATAAAAGATTCAAACTACTGAAGGCACTAGCTACTGATAGGCATAGTTAGCAAATGAAAGATTTTGGTAGAGAAGGAACAATGTATTTACTTTAATAGTGTTCAAAGGTCATAATATATATAGCAGTTCATGACATCCAGTCTTACAAATTTCAAAACTCCGCCATTTCTCTCCCCACATCCACCACTGCTGGCGGCTCACCTCCAACTGTGCAACGCTACGCGCTGTTCACAGCCAACTGCCCAACACTGCAATGGCGAATATTACAACAATACAAACCCGCCACAGACTGCACACAGCACAGCCAGTGATTTTCATAAAGAGCGCTAAGTGGCGTTACCAATAAAAAAACTAGACAGCCTACTTACAATTGTATGTACTTAATCCGTGCAGGTGGCTTATTCGAGTGATGCTAATGCTTCAAGTAACCTCTGGAATTCCACGCATACCGGTTTACATCCACCTACCTATTCCTCCACCAATAGCTTTGTGCTACTCTTCGGCTGGCAGATCTGTAACCTCCATGACCCGCTATATGCTCATGAACTTCCTGAAGCACTCTATTCCTGAGCGTCGCTGGTATCACTATCCGCGGTCCCAACTTTGTTTCAGTGCTTAGCAACCCATCCTGCATACAATACAGTGACTGCTTAGAATACTGCTTACATTCGTCATCTGCTCTCTGCGCAGTTTGCCATTACTAATGCTCATTACCCCCAATATGTAACTTTTCTACTTAAGCCATCTGCATTTCCGTGCTTCTTCCCACATTCAATCGTGACTTCGAAATCGAATTCATTTAGTCTTACCGCCCATGACATCAACCTACTAGAAGGATTCTTTAACCCCAACAACACTTTAAATCCCATATGACCCGTTATTACTCGAAACATTTTACGATACAGATAGCATTTGAAATATGTACTTCCATAAATAATGCTTAACATCTTTTTCTCCATTGTTGGACAATTTCTTTCTGCGGTATTTTGTTGTCTTTGTGCATAAGCTACCGTATCTTCTACACCTTTTACCATGGTTTGATGCACCACATGATGAAACCAATCTTCTATTAAAATCCGAAAATACCAATCTAGAGTTCAATGTTAAAGCTTCTTTTAGTTCCTCAAAAGCATGCTAGCACTCTTCTGACCACATAGATATAGTACTCTCTTTTAACAGTTGCGTCAAGTGTCTGGCAATATCTGCAAATCCTTTCACGAACCGTTGGTAATAGTTCGTGAATCCTAAGAATGTTTGCAATACCTTTACAGATTCTGGTGCGGGAAATTCATGTTCAGTTTTATTTAATCTTGAGTTTGTCTTAACTACACATCTACATATGATATGACCTAGGTGTGCTACCTCTTCCATCACAAAATTACACTTTTCTGTAACAGTGTTAATATCGCAGCTTTTAACCTTAAGGATACTACCCTCACTCGCTGCATATCCTGTTTTATGTCACCCACATACCCGTCGTCTAGGGTTAGCGTCTTTCATTGATAATCAAAGCGCCTCGGTCCCGGATTGCGAAATAAGATACAGACTCAGATCACAATTTAGTAGCTACAAAGAGTAGGTTGGAGTTTATGAGATTAATCAAGAAGAATCAATACACAAAGAAGTAGTATACGGAAGTAGTAAGGAATAAGACAAGCTTGAAGTTCTGTAAGGCTGTAGATACAGCATTGAGGAACAGTTCAGTAAGGAGTACAGCTGAAGACTTTTCTTTATCCTATCCGCAAACTGTTACACAGTTTCCGTATTTCTCTTAGTTATTACCCCTAATTGTTCCGTCCAGTGTTTATCACTATTTCGTTTCGTATATATCTGAACTGAATCTTCTTTAAATTAGTCGATTGTTGTGGCTCCCTTAAGAGCTTCTGTATAACCTACGTAAGTTTCTCGAAGCACCCTGTTAGTTTTGCAACACTGAATAATTTCTTATCAGATGAACCATCCATTCTAGCCACATTTTCAGGGTCTCCCACAAAGGCCTGCACATCCTCAGTTGCCTTACAAGAAAAAGGAGTAATTAAACTTGCCACTGACAGATCTACACCCCACTGTGATGATCGTAATTTTACCAACTTTTGCAGTTCTGTATTATCCGCTGTTAATTGTGTTACCTTTTCAATAATATGCATATTGCTTCCAGCTCAGACACACCTTGCATCTCTGGCTCTGTAGAAGTTTTGTCCTTGACAACAATCGTTTTGTGATCCAACATTCACAAGACAAGAAAACAAAATACACTAACTTAATTCTTACATCTAATTGTTGAGCCATCTCTACTCCCACCGCTGCCTAGCTACATTCCCTCAACGATTACGTACATTACATTTTACTGACACTGATTCTGTACTTGGCGCCGAGACCGCCTCAAAGTTACACTGTGCACGTCTAACAGCACTAATCAGTCATGACTTCCTTTACCTTCAAACCTAGACCAATCCACTGGTTCTCTACTTATACTAAAATCTACTTAACAAAATGCACGACACTCAAACCATTTCTCAACGACCAAAATACAAAAATATTTTTGACTCACCGTGCCGTAGGCTGTAGGTTCAGATGTTGCTCTAAGAAATTGATGTCAGTGATCAGACACGTGTTAGATGACCCATGGATGGTTGCCCTTTGAGTGTGAAATGAGATGTCAAGACAACAGTAGATTTGTTTAATTAACTTTTTTATTCCGGCCATCGGCCGTAGTACATCGGCAACAGGTTGCTGGAGGCGTGCAGTTGCCTCTTACGTGAAACAATAGACGTCCGGCATTGCTGACTGGACGAAGAGCAGGGACCAAGCATGGCGTCACTCAGATGGCACTGTCAGCGATGTCTCTGGTTGTGGTCGTGATGGCAGTGCAGCTGACAATTTTGCGAGGACAGCCATGACCCCCTCCACCGAGTGAGCGGCTCTCCAGCGACTCTCTCATAACTCGGGACAGGCTGCCCCGTCCTGTGGTTGATGAGCGGACACAGTACTGTGTATCAGGATGTCGGTCCGAGTGTCACAGGCGAGTGTGTAGGCTGTGATACTGAAATGAGAATATTTTAGTACATGAATAGCCGAGTACTTAGACGCTCCGGACTATGTACATTTAGGGCTTGAGGCACGCAATCTAAAAGCTACAATGGTGCCAAGTGAGGAAAGACTTCCATCCTTCCACTAGCATACTGCAGCGTCGGCTGTTGTTACACCGTGCCAGCTTGTTCTGCTTCGCAGGCCTGTCGGTCATTTTTTGCTTTGAAAAGATAACATTTTGCTTGACTGCAGCTGGTTCTGCTGCAACTCACTTTCGCAGTGACATACTTTTTGACTGATTATACTAGATATGCTACACTTCCAATATCTTGTTATGTGTATAAAAACATCATACAAAGAAATCACGAGTACTCACACAAACGATCCATGGCGTGAACAGCCCAATCGAGGCAGTCCCTCAGATTCTCGATTGGGTTTTAATTTGGGGAGTTTGGTGGCCAGTGGAGCATGGTAAGTTCACTCCAGGTCTCTTCAGACCAGACACATACACTACGAGCTATGTGACACCGCGTGGAGGAAAAACTGCTTGTAGACGTGGCTAGGTGCCTTCCAGAAATACAAGATCATGTAGGCAATGCCATGAAAACGTTCCCCAGGCGCCAGCACTCCCTCTTGCAGGGCGGACCCTTCCGCTGATTTTGCAGGGTATTCGCTTTTAGACGTTACACAGCAAATATGCCAACGGCCGTCTGTCTGATTGATCATAAAAACTGGGTCATCTAGAAGACACTCCCTGTCGACACTGAGCAGTCAGTTGCTTAAACTTGCACATCTATTCACATGTCATCTATGTGCCGTAGTGCACCACAGTTGTCTTGGCATTTGATAGTGCCATTTTTCCATGCATGGTATGCTTTACACACAGTGATACGCGAACAGTTTACAAACATATCTGTTTCAGGAATGCTTCCGCCCTTGACCTGAAAACCAATGATCAGGTCCTTTTGCACGCCAGATCACTACTGGCCATAAAAATTGCTACACCAAGAAGATGTGCAGATGCTAAACGGGTATTCATTGGACAAATATACTATACTAGAACTGACACGTGATTACATTTTCACGCAATTTGGGTGCACAGATCCTGAGAAATCAGTACGCAGAACAACCACCTCTGGCTGTAATAACGGTCTTGATACGCCTGGCCATTGGGTCAAATAGAGCTTGGATGGCGTGTACAGGTATAGCTGCCCATGCAGCTTCTACACGATACCACAGTTCATCAAGAGTAGTGACTGGCGTATTGTGACGAGCCAGTTGCTCGGTCACCATTGACCAGACGTTTTCAATAGGTGAGAGATCTGGAGAATGTGCTGGCCAGGGCAACAGTCGAACATTTTCTGTACCAGAAAGGCCCGTACAGGACCTCCAACATGCGGTCGTGCATTATCCTGCTGAAATGTAGGGTTTCGCAGGAATCGAATGAAGGGTAGAGCCACGGCTCGTAACACATCTGAAATGTAACGCCCACTGTTCAAAGTGCCGTCAGTGCGAACAAGAGGTGACCAAGACGTGTAACCAATGGCACCCCATACCATCACGCCGGGTGATACGCCAGTATGGCGATGACGAATACACGCTGTAAACAGAACCTGGATTCATCTGAAAAAATGACGTTTTGCCATTCGTGGACCCAAGTTCGTCATTGAGTGCACCATCGCAGGCGCTCCTGTCTGTGATGCAGCATCAGGGGTAACCGCAGCCATGGTCTCCGAGCTGATAGCCCATGCTGCTGCAAAAGTCGTCCAACTGTTCCTGCAGATGGTTGTTGTCTTGCGAACGTCCCCATCTGGCGACGTGGCTGCACGATCCGTCGCAGCTATGCGGATAAGATGCCTGTCATCTCGACTGCTAGTGATACGAGGCCGTTGGGATCCAGCACGGCGTTCCGTATTACCCTACTGAAACCACCGATTCCATATTCTGCTAACAGTCATTGGATGTCCACCAACGCGAGAATCAATGTCCTAATGTCAGCACGTTGTAGGTGTCGCCACCGGCGCCAACCTTGCGTGAATGCTCTGTAAAGCTAATCATTTGCATATCACAGCCAGTAGTATAAATTGCTCCATTTCCGCATTACAACAAGAGCTGTACTGTTTCATACTTTGTCCTGACACGCTTTATATACCCCTTCTGCTAGAGCTGCCAGCTTCCGTCCTTCAGTGGCTGTTGTTGCACATTGATGTCGAACATAAGAGGTGGTCACGATCAAGTGACTGAACCAATTATAATAGCAAGGAAGTCCGACTGTTATGGAAACATCAAAATTTACTATTTAAAATGAATGGTTTCATTGATCATTATCAACATTTCTCTTAGAGCTAAGACTATGAACACAGGTCTGCTTAATGAGACTACACGAGTGTGTCAATCTGGGGAATGCTATTTCTTTCAGGCATTTCCGGCTTTCTTTCTGGCAGTGGATCTTTTCCTTACAATAGGGAAGCCTCAAACAGGGCCAACTGATTCGGCCAAAGTGTGGCAGGTCTCTTGTGATCACCTAAAATGAAAGACTGTAAAAAGTTTTGCTCACTACTGCCCCATTTTAGAGAAAACCAATGCTAAAATTCTTGACGCCGAATACACTCAATATTGGAAGATCGATAGATAATTCAAAATTAAGCATTTTGCTTCATGGTATATGGGCTCTGAATGCGTATATTTTTCTTGAAGTGGCTCAAAGAAACTTCAAAGAAATTGACGCTGGCTGAGTGGTCAAGGCAACAGCCTGAGGACTGTACGATCTGTGTTCGATTGTTAAATGAGCTCTATAGTTTGCATCGTTTGTAAATTTGATCTATCGATACTGGCGAGACGATGAGGTTTAGTAGGATGAATACATCAATAGCATGTAAGGCGGCGGTATTTTGCCTCCTTACATGTTCAACTACCAAGATCAGTATGGTTGATTTGATTATCATACTTATATCATTTGGGATCGGAAGTTAGGTGGTGTTATCAGTTTATTAATCTGACTGATACTGGACAGCTTCACACTAATATTTGAGGTACTGTATGGTTTATAAAAGTAATTTTTGTACTAGAGAGCCGGCCAGTGTGACCGAGCGGTTCTAGGCGCTTCAGTCTGGAACGGTGCGACCGCTACGGTCGCAGGTTCGAATCCTGCCTCGGGCATGGATGTGTGTGATGTCCTTACGTTAGTTTGGTTTGAGTAGTTCTAAGTTCTAGGGGACTGATGACCTCAGATGTTAAGTCCCATAGTGCTCAGAGCCATTTTTTTTTTTTTTTTTTTACTAGAGAATCTGATTAAGCAGCGGACTTCAAGTAGGTTTGGGTGAGTTGGGAGTTTTTTCTCAGTGGCTGAAGGGAAAAATTTTACAGCTTGCCACAAAGCCATCCTGTCGATCTGCCCATAGGGTGTCGTCCCCTGTTGTCAGGGGCGCAGGCGAAAGTTGATAGGGGACAGTAAAGATAGCCATCTAACAACAATCGTCTCCAGTTTTTTCAGCCCCGAGTGAAGGTGTCTCCCATCGCCACACAGGTGTCCAGGAGTCATCCGTTAAGAATCCTTACCATGAAGGACGCACAGCACTTTTCTGTTGCTGTATCCAGGAGACCCTGTGATTCACTATGCCCTTCAGGTGTACGTGGCTTGTAATTGATCAATAAGCTTCTAGAACATTTTTTATGAACTGCTTAGGGTCGGCCAGCTATTACACATCTAGAAAGAGTGGGAGAAAATCAGTTTGTAACGAATACCACCGTTGACTGGCTCAAGAGCCCACATTAGTGAACCAAGGTTTGTTAGTATGTAGGTAGAATGTGTCGAGGGACTCTGGTGGTTGTTCAGCCGACACATATTGCTGGTGAGCATATAATTTGTTTGGATCCTAGCTGGCAAAGCGTCCAGTGATCACTCTCAAAAGTAGTCTGAGAAAGTGTCGATTGTGCCAGTTGAAGCAAAATCATTTGGTTTCCCTGCGAGCAGAGGAACAAATTGATGTTTCTCTATGGAGCCTTAGGCATTCCAAAGTGCTCACTTACGATCGCACACTTGAGTCAAGTGTCTGCTCCTGGCAAGTGTGCAAGCAGATTCTCTTGACTCTCGAACGGACTCTGCACTTGATTAACTTCGAATACAGCAGTTTGTGAATGCAACCACACGTTCTCTGTGTAGGTAAATTCACTTCTGCACATTCATACTGCTTCTCCACGATGACTTCATCCCTCTCCAGATCGACCCAGCACATGTGCTCTCCACCGACTGTTTATGGTGATCATCACCATCATCATCATGTACTCCTCGCCGTGTCCCGCGACAGCGACTCCATCAGTCGTTTAGTCCGCATAGTGGCGGGATCGGATGCGGCTTGCAAAACCGAACTTTGCTTTGAAGAGCCGGTCGCACGATGTGCAATACAGTTGCCCAGTGGAGTTACACAAATAGATGTAATTGAGCTTGGGCTTAGATTTGCGGAGCTTTCGTTTATCGACCAGGTTCTTTAGGCGGATATACTCGAATTGTTCCACACTCTTGTGTACAGTTGAGCACCACTCTCATCAGTGCAATGCAAGCTCCTCCCAACGTTTGCTCGGAATGCCACAGGCTGTGACGTGGCGTTTGATGGTGTATTTATATGACAGGTGTTGGCCACCTTGCCGCCGCTTTCCAGACAAGAGCTCTGAGTAGAACACCGCTTCGGGAAGTCTACTGTCGTCCATGTGTATGATATGGCCACTCCATCTCAGTTGGTCTTTCATTAAGAGAGCTTCAATGCCAGGCAGTAACTCAGTGAAGGTGAAAGGTGCCTAGCCTCCTAATGTCAGCTTTATAGCAGCACCAGCTTTCCGAGGCGTAGAGTAAAGTTGGTAATACTATTGCTTTGTAGACCGCAAGTTTAGTTTATAGTCTGAGATCATGTGATTTCCATACTCGGTGATTAAGTTTACCGAAAACTGAAGCTGCATTGGCTATACGAGTTGCAATTTCAGCTGTCAGGCTGTTATCGCTTCTAATTTGACTACCGAGATATTTAAAGTGTGACACGTTTTCCAAATGTTTGTTGTCCAACTTATGGTGATACATGCATGTTGGCTTAAAATAGGGACTAGTAACGATAAATGCGTTCAGTTCCACTAGATTGTTTTCTGTGGTCTCTGCTGTCTGCGCCAGTCAGAGTTGAGGATTTTGCTGACAAAGAGGCTAGACAGTATTAACCACTTAATTGTTTCTGTCGCGAAAACGGGGGATGCGATTTTTGTGGACAAGATAAGTTTTGTGCCAATCTTGATCTTAGTACAACCAGTAAAACTAATTGAATGTTTTAATTACACAGAATCTTCTTCGAATTTCCTTGATATTTTGTAACAAATATCTTGACACCATTCCATTATTCTTATTCAATTAGCGTTAGTGTCTATCCAACTGATCCTGAATGTGTTATTTAAGAACATTAACCAATTAGAATGAACTAAATAATTTTTGTCTAACATCTGAGGGCGATTGTCAGAGCGGAGCATATTAAAATCACAACTCACACCAGTGTTACAAAATAGCGACGCTGCCAGGATCTTGAAAAATAGGAATTTTCTGGTCAAATTTTGGTCTTCATTTTTTCAGTGCAACTTTTGTAGCTATCAGGTTAATAGACGACAAAGCGCTCTGTATTATAAAATTAAATGTGTGGGACTGTTACTAGTTTTGCACAGTTCTGCAATAAACAGTTATCTTCACTTGGGAGAACAAGAAACGTACATGTACTCTGCTGTGCCATAAACAATATTTCTTTTTCGGTATTTCTTTGTGAATTCTGTGCTTACTTTATTTTTTCCCATTGTTGTTTCTTTTTGGTTACTGGATGATGTGCGTTAGGATGGGACTTGGTTCAGTGTTAGGATAGTGTAGTATATTGGGAACCGTTAGACACAGCCCGTTTTTGCAGTAGATTCACTTAGTGTCTATTAGGATCTTTTGTTTTTTGCGGGAATTGTTTTCATGCATACACCTGAGGACAGTACACTACAATTTTCATGTTAACACGTAGTAAGGCTTTCAAAGAAAAGGAACGGAGTAGCACAGTATACAGAGTAGAAATGACAGAAAACTGAGTAGTAAGGGAGGATATAATGGAGGACACAAACAGCTGAATTACGTAGACGACATCAGTCGTGAATACATAATGTGCATCTGAACGAGTCAGCCTGACGGGCGCATACCGTCGTGAAATGTTAGACAGACAGAGAGACCACGACTGCGTGAAGGGAGACTCTCACTGTCACTTTGCATGGAGGGAGGACAGCACGAGAGAGAAAGTAGGGTAATGACATACCATGCCTTCACGATTATATGAAAGAATCGAGGCACTAAACGTGAGAGAAGATTAAGAAGACGTGAACAGAAGCACCAACAGAAATTAATAAGACACAAGCAGAGATTAACAAAACTTAAGAATAAATAAAGGAAGTAGGGGAGGAGACGGGAAAAAAGATAGAGCAACTCGAAAACCAAATGGTATCCCGAGCAGAATTAAAACAAGATGCTTCAGACAAAAAAAAAGCGAGAGTCAAAGCATGAGGTACACAAGTGTATCTCGCAAGAAGCTCTACCAGAAACCAGAACCACTGCGAAAGCACGATCTGTTCTCACTAAGATCCATAGCAGGATAGAGAAACTGGAACAGGAAGAAGCACAATCTTCAGGCATGCTAACGCCTGAAGAACATAACGCAAGGTACCGTGACATTGAGAAAAGTAGAGCAGAGCAGAGGCTACTTCAACAAGATAGAGTCCTCTGTTGGTCAAGGTACGCATCTACTCAAGATATGGACAGACGAAGATGCGGTGTTACGAATACTGAGAAAACGAGCCTAACTTCGCGACCAAACGATGGTGCAAGAATAACTGAAAACAATATAAACGCAGTGTGTGAAATCCGAACCTTTCGGCCTTCAGCGGTATAGCAGTGGCCGGAGAAAAATATACCAAGCGCAGCTCCAATTGAATCTGTGCACAAGAAACCAAGTCGTGAACACACCAGTAGTGAGGAATCGCACAATTGTCAAACTGTATTCCGCTAAGGAGATGTAACACACTCAAGACTAATGAGAGCGCGTCACAACAAGCAGGAGAAGCAGCATGAAAGGAATACACATGTTAGTGTGAGACAAATATAACTGTAGACTGAAACAGGAGAGAACAACAAGTGGAATTCGACCACGAAAAATATTTGACTACACGGAAGTTTCAACATTATGAAGAGGACGGAGACATACTGCATCCCCGAAGTTTAACTGAACAATTTGCCAAGGCAGTACCGCCGTACTGTCAAGAAGACAAGAAAATTGAATTTCTGTGCCTCATCTCAAAGGCATGTAGGCAGAGTCGATGAGAAAGACAACACGACTTTGTAGGAGGTATGAAGAGTTTAAAAATGTGTTCCTTGATCGTTACTTGTCACGAATATCGCAAGAGAGAATCAAACACGAACAGATTTTTTGAGACACAGAGTCATATAGTTTCAAAAGTGTAGCAAAATTATTTAACCAGGTAACCAAGAAAGAAGTTTCTAGACACACCGTGCAGCTGTAGCAAAATTAAACGGCTGTGCTTCAGGAAACTGCCGCTTTCGTATCAGCAAGTGCTAATTGGAAAGTGTGACGACGACACAGAAACATTCTGAGGAATTTTACGAAAATTCGAGTTTGTCATGAACGAATTGCATGAGAAAAACAAATGAAAACAACGTCAGGCTACTTTCTACCAGGCACACAACAATAATAACAATCATAACCACAAAGAAGGAGATTTCAAACAACTAGATATTTGGAATGGAAACGGAAGCAGGCCACGTTATAACGGTCGGCAATTCCGCAACCAGAATAAACAAGGTAGTAACTGGAATGGTGACCATAAAGGAATGGAAACCAGTTCCAGCGAATTGGGAATATATAAGGCAATGCTGCTAACTGTAGGATCACATTGCAGAAGTTCATCCACCGAACCCAGGACGAGCAAGGGTAGAAGAAATCCCACAAATCTGACTATTTTCGCTGTGGAAAAGAGTGTACATATACATGCTCGTAAAATCGAAAGCCGTCACGTGAAATTAATTGACTATGACAATTTAGGGGAGCTATTGACCCAAGAATTTGACACAAATCAGAAATACGACCTGCGTCCAATAACATAAATCCTAATAGACAAAGTAAAGGTAGAAGCTATCTCAGTCAGTGGAGGCCAAGTGTCAGCCATTTCTGAAACGTTATGCAAAAGAAGTGTGAAGTGTGTAAATGCGCTAATGTTGACATTTCTATTGTCATGACAATCAAGCTTGTGACTTACAGTGCCAACAGAATGTTTCGTTAATTAACTGGAGTGCAACAGCACCACATGTAGCACAGGGCGATTTGTAACATTCGATGCGATGAAGTCTTCAAGAAGAGGTGTCACGATGCACTGTGGGCGTCAAAATTTTGTGTTTACAATGGAGGAAACTGTTTATTGGACTTAATAGCTGACAAATTACGCGTTTGGTGTTCCTTGCACAAATCAATGCGACTTGTGTATTTTTAAGGTTCCTTCTCCCTGTCAAATCGACATAGAAGACCAAATTGTATACATAAAGGAGGTACTGTGCACGATAATTTAAATAACTTTTGAGGCGGTCGACTATAGCATGTCTTGTCAGATCGGAACATTTTAAAATCACGACCAACTCCAGTGTTACAGCTTAAGAATTAGGCATTATTCTACAATCTTCTTCTCAGTGTGTTACAAAACATCACACTCCTTCCTCTGCAGCTGGAATTCGCTTCTGGTAACCCAGCGGGAACTACACAGCCGTGCAGATGCGTAATTTATGAACAATTTTCACCCCTGAGTTTTCAAGTGATGTTATAGTAAGTATGATGCGCATCAGAATTCAAGGAATAGAAATATTCTCTCGAAGTTTGCACTTGAGTAAGTGTTCTCAGTTTATATGACATGATGGGGTACTGGATAGTTCCTGACCTTGTCTGGAAAGAATACGGCTAGAGTTTTGAAATTACCCATTAATGCAGTATATTCTCCTGTGAGGATGATACACTTGGTATATCGTTGGTGCAACTTTTCTAGTCCATACAAATGAAATACATGTGGTCGGTCGGGAAACCAGCTCTCTGCTGCCTCTTTGAGGTCTTCATTCGTGAAAACGGTTACCCTTCAGGTATTTCTTCAAGTTCAGAAAAAACAATTGTCCGAGGGTCTTCAATTTTGCAGACACAACGTTGGACGTGTGCGTAGGTACTTTGTCGTGCAACTCTTATCGTAGATCCCTCAGGTAAATAGTCCACCAACAGAATGCCATCTTCTTTCCCAGAAAACGGATGCCGTCACTTTCTTGGCCGATTTCTGTGTGTGTAATGTCTTCGGTCATGGGGACTCACTGTGAAACCATTCTTTTAATTGTTCCATTGTTTCAGGGTAATAAATGTGAAACCAAGTTTCATCTTCACCCACTAACGGCACCAAAAGGGTCACTGCAGCTTCAAAATATCGCAAAGTGGCTTTCCATGTTTCAACGCACACAGCTGTGATCGCAGTTCACGCATTTCGGTACCCATTTCACTGAAACCTTGCGCATGTCTCGAATTGTGACGATGATGAAACCAACATGCTCAGTATATCTTCTATATTTCTGGAGGATATTTCTTGGTTCAGAAGAATCAACTGACGAACAACATCGGATGCTGCAGTGTGTGTGACCACTCTGGGGCTCGTCTTCAGCAGTGAAATGGCTATTTCAGAAACAACATATCCATGTTTTTTACAGTTCTTTATGACGCACACTCGTCTCTCAGTGTTTGTGACATCTCAGTGTTAAGGTCTTTTGCATACTTTCCTTGGAGAAAAAAGAACTTCATGACATTCTGTAACTCCAGTGACGACAAAGTTACTTGTGACACTGCCATCTCGGCTATCACATGAAACAGAACAAATGGTAGGAACAGTGAAAACCTGATGTTTTTACTGTTTTTTTTTATTCATCAGTATTCTGACTGGTTTGATGCGGCACACCCGAATTCCTCTACTCTGTCAACCTCTTCATCTCATAGTAACACTTGCAACCTACGTCCTGGATGTATTCCAATCTCTGTCTTCCTCTACAGTTTTTTTCCCCCTACATTTCCCATTAGTACCACAGAAGTTATTCCTTCGTGTCTTAACAGATGACCTATCGTACTGTCCCTTCTCCTTATCAGTGTTTTCCACATACTCTTTTGCTCTCCGTTTCTGCGCACAATGTACTCATTCCTTGCCTTATCTATCCACCTAATTTTTAACATTCGTCTGTAGTACCATGTCTCAAAAGCTTCGATTCTCTTCCGTTCCCGTTTTCCCACAGTTTTTGTTTCACTATCACACAATGCTGTGCTCCAAACGTAGATTCATAGAAATTTCTTAAGGCCTAAGTTTGATACTAACAGACTTCTCTTGCACAGGAACTGCACAATTACATATTAGAATTTCAAACTTTCATATGGGACCCCCATTTTTTTTTTTTAATTTCATCTCTAAGACAGTAAAGCCAGGAGCTTTTCAGCATCCCTTTGCAATTACCATCAAGGCCGGTCTGAGAACATAGACATTGGATACAAATCTTGCACTCTGACGCCTAACTCTAAGCTTGATGCCCCAAACGGCAGCTTGTGTTGTTTGGACCTTAAACCGGCCTCTCCATTCTCCGAAAGTTAATCTAGTTTTTATGCTACTCTGACCTCCAAAAATAAGTTCTGAAATTTCGACATTCATTTATGTAAAAATATGAGTTGCTACGGAAACGTTATGTGTTAGTGCGGGGAGAGAGTCTTGAACTCCATGGCGCCCGCTGCCCGCACTCTTTTCTTTGGATCCGCACCTGTAATACGAGGGGCTTCCAATAAGTAACGCTACACAACATTTTTCACACAGTTAAAGTTGAAAAAATGCAATAATTTTTCGGTACGTCCTGTAATATTCCCTTTTTAACCCCTATTGTTTCATTAAGTTCGGATAGGTGTCGGCACTGTACGCAGCGTTTAAAATGGCGTCTGTAACAGAAGTGTGAAGCAAACAGAGAGATATCACTGAGTTTCTTTTGGAGGAAAACCAGAACTTCGTAGGCATTCATAGGCGCTTTCAGAAAGCCTACAGATACATGGCAGTGATCAAAACCACGGTGAGTCTTTGGGCGGCGAGTCAGTCATCATCGCAACAAGATCGCGTTTTCGTTCGTGTCGGAAAGTAAACCAATTTTGTGACGATTTACGAGTTCCTAATCAGCAGTGAAATATTTAGTCTCACCTGAGTTCTTTGGCAGTTTACATTTGAACCTCTGCGTCTTAATCTAATTTGTTAGAAACAAAAAAATGGTTCAAATGGCTCTGAGCACTACTGTGGTCATCAGTCCCCTAGAACTTAGAACTACTTAAACCTAACTAACCTAAGGACATCACACACGTCCATGCCCGAGGCCGGATTCGAACCTGTGACCGTAGCGGCCACGCGGTTCCAGACTTTGGCGCCTAGAGCCGCACGGCCACTCCGGCCGGCCTTGTTAGACATACTTCTTGCGTTTGCGACAGTGTACACAGCAAAGTTCAGCAGCATAGACTTTTGTTTGTCTGTGAAGTGTAGTTTTCGACGACATTTAGTATGGATACGGGCAGTGACTGCTGTGTGCGGTTGCGAGCCCAGTCTGCGACACTTCACTCTCAGCTCCGGGTTGTGTTGGCTTGAAAAACACATCTTAAAGATGCAGTGGATGTGCATCACTGTTGTGGGCCGGCCGTGAGGATTCAACGGACGTCAAGCATGATCCAGGGGTCGGGCGAACGGTCCGCACCGATGACCAGCCCAGTTACTGCTCTTATCCGGGTTGATTCCTCACTGGAGGTCGAGCGAGAGTCACCTCAGGGCGTGCCAGGCTGCGATACACTTCCTGGGGCCGGAACGAATGGCCTCCCCAGTTAGTCTATCATGTTCCAGGTGCTGTCTGTGGCTGAGACTGTCCCTCAGCCAGATGCAGTCGTTTGTCCTGTTTTACAGGTAACCTCTCAGCCCCCAAGATGTGGGCAGTCACAGTGGGTGGTTCAAAATGGTTCAAATGGCTCTGAGCACTATGGGACTTAACAGCTGTGGTCATCAGTCCCCTAGAACTTAGAACTACTTAAACCTAACTACCCTAAGGACATCACACACATCCACGCCCGAGGCAGGATTCGAACCTACGACCGCAGCAGTCTCGCGGTTCCGGACTGCGCGCCTAGAACCGCGAGACCACCGCGGCCGGCACAGTGGGTGGGATTATTGGTAGTTGGGAGCTCCAAAGTGAAGCACGTTTTGGGGCGCCTTAGGGACAAGGCTGCCAAGGAGGAGAAAAAGCCAGTGTGCACTCCGTGTTCATACCGGATGAAGTCATTCCAGATGTGGAACGGGTCCTTCCAGATGCCATGAAGAGCATAGGCTGCAGCCAACTGCAGCTAGTGGCTTACTACCGTACCAATTATGGGTGTCGCTTTGATTCAAAAGCCGGCCGAAGTGGCCGTGCGGTTAAAGGCGCTGCAGTCTGGAACCGCAAGACCGCTACGGTCGCAGGTTCGAATCCTGCCTCGGGCATGGATGTTTGTGATGTCCTTAGGTTAGTTAGGTTTAACTAGTTCTAAGTTCTAGGGGACTAATGACCTCAGCAGTTGAGTCCCATAGCGCTCAGAGCCATTTGAACCATTTGATTGAAAAGAAGCACCGTCAGTCAGTAGAGTAATGGCGACTGTCTTCTTCGACTCTGAAGGTGTTATTCTGTTTGAGCTCATCCCTCAATGTGAAACGATCATCGGAAGAAAGCGTGTTTGTCGTCATAAAAATGCAAACGAACTTCTTCTTTTAAATCCTACCGCACGGCCTCTCACGAGTCTGCGTACCCTATAGGAGATCACAAATCTTCATTCAATTATTCTTCCTCATATAACTTACAGCCCGGATCTCACACATTTTGATGTCAATCTATTTGGCCCAACGAAGGATGCACTCCGCGGGAAACAGTACGTAGATGACGGGGAGGTAGTTGAGAGAGTAAGATCTTGGCTCTGACGTCAACCAGTACGCAGCCATACAGGTCCTCCCTGTAGGGTGGCACAAGACTTTCGAATTAATCGATTATATTGAAACATAGGGTTTTGTAGCTAAAAAGTGGGGATAATACTGTGTAATGGAATCCTGAATCAAAGCACCCCTCTTTCAGAAAAAAATTGCCTTCCATTCGTTCTGGAACGCCGATCGTATAAGCAGGTTCTGGAGCCAATGCGTGCTCATTCGCGAAAGTTCTCACGACCGCCCGTATTCCATAGAAGGCCTGTTGTTGACTGCAGCTTCTGCTCCTGCGCAGACCGGAGCGCCGTCCTCGTCCCGCTGGCGAGGGCCTGCCGCCTGGTAATGCGGTAGCCGTGTCGTCGCTCGGCCGGCCCATAACTCTGCACGCTGCGACCCGCTTTTGCCATCCTCTCCAGATGCCCAGCCCACCTCCGAGCTCTCTCCTCGTTAACGGCATTCCACTACCCACATTACACCTCTCTCTCAGTCACACCCACTCCACCACGCCCACTACGGGTTCCCTCAGATTTCTAGTTCATATGTTTACACACCCTACTTCTGGGTTTTATGCAACCTGCAGCGCCTTCAAATACCACATTCAAGATTTTCATGTTCTCTCGTTAGCTAGGCGCAAATTATTAGTCCTACAGAAAAAATGAAAACGACTTTTCGTAGAAAATTTAATGTATGAGTAGTTTAATTTTGTACTGCGAAACGTTTTCGCTAGAGGCCATAGTTTTTGAACTATGCAAGAGAAACATACATAAGTGATCTTCAAATGCTTTTTTCTTTAATAACCGTAAAACCGTAGCCTCCAGCGTAAACGTGACCCAGTACAAAATTTAACTACATTATATTTCCTACAAAAATGATTTGTTCGTTTTTCCTATAGACCTAATTGGTTGTAGCGAGACAGAGAATATGAAAAATCGCTTGTGGTTTATCAAGGTACTGCTGGTTTTACTGAAAACCCATAGGTAGGGGCACCTAAATCACCCTGTATTTCAACTGAAAATAATTAGACTGCATAACTTATTATTGCCTTCAGCGCAGAACACTCTTTAATTCTGATAGTTATTTTTTATTGCAAAGGATCAAAATGGAATAACGCCAGGAAGGACTTTTGCCTACCATTACATACTCTGTGTGACTTCTCCTGGCAAGACATTCACAAAATCGTTGTAATATATGTGAAAAAACAGAAACATTTATTATTGTTATTATCATTATTTCATTTCTCTATGAACGGTTGTCGATTATGTAGACTCTGTAAAAAAGAAATAGTCTTTTTTCATTTTTATGTTTGTGCAATAATTATGGATCTATACTTTGCAAATAACACCCGCCAGGGTAGCCGAGCGCGCTAATGCGCTGCTTCCTGGACTCGGGTAGGCGCGCCAGCCCCGTGTCGAATCCGCCCGGTGGATTAACGACGAGGGCCGGTGTGCCAGCCAGCCTGGAAGTGGCTTTTCGGCGGTTTTCCACATCCTGCTAGGTGAATACTGGGCTGCTCCCCACGTTCCGCCGCAGTTACGCGACTCGCAGACATCTGAACACGTTCGCACTATTCCATGACTTATACTAGACGCAGACAGCAGGGGTACACTAATTCCATCCCAGAGGGTACGGGGTGGCGACAGGAAGGGCTTCCGGCCACCCCTTTCCACTAACCTTGCCAAATCCGTTCCTAACAACGCCGACCCTGTGTCAGCACGGGAAATGGCACCAGTGAAAGAAAGAAAGAATTTTGCAAATAACGTCTGTGGTTGGCGACTGTAGAAATCGAAATAGACAATGATAACTAACAAAGATAACAAAGATGCATATCAAACTGCCTATAAATAGTGGAGGTTAAAACATTTCTCTCTCTGTCTTCTTGTAGCCGTCAAAGTTCTAAGAACCTGTAACACTCAATTGAGTGCCTGGTTAGCTTTCTTTTGTTCCTTGTTCAAGAAACAGTGCATTGGAGGCTGATGAATGAAAAAGGTGTTACTTTATATTTTTGTTAATTTTTGAATATAGAAATTGTTAAAAATACATGTAACAATTTATTGCTAGCTCGCCCAGTATTTCATTCCACACTTTTGGATGTTTTCAGCATATTTAGAATTTTTCATGAAGCAGAGCTGTGCAGCGATCGCGGGAGCCGCTGCCGCAGCAAATTCGAGTTAAAACGAATGAAAGCAGGTAACGGTACATTAAAATTATTTCTTTCACCTTCACGGAGACCTCAGAGGTGAATGGTGTGTTTTATTATGTCATTTTCCGGTGGACATGGGCAACTGCTATTACAATATCAATGACGTAAGTAATTTAAGTAAATCAGTGCAATAAAATTTTACTTGTGTGAAATCAAAGACTGCTGTGATGAAACCTGTTGTGGCTAACAATACAAAAACCAAATTTCATTTTTAGTCTCATGCTCTCGTGTTGGTCGTGGCAACCGATAGTGTTCATGTATTAAAAAATTCACTGCAGTTTTTACGTTTAGCGAACACAGCATACTGTAACTTCTGTACATATAATAAGAGTAGTTTCCAGTGCATTTCAGAGATGAAAGTAGCGAAGGACATGTTTAATTTCATAATTAGTAATGATACCGTGTTCCATTTCTAACAAACCAGATCAGGGTTACATAAAAATAGTTTGCAAATTAAAGGTCATACGTGCGCAGCAGGAAATCTTTTAGTGTTGTGCAAACCCCCACGTAATAGATGAAGGTGCACAAAGTTAAAATATTTTCAACTGCAGAAACTAATAGTGAGACTCGCATTTTATCTGTTGTGCTCGCAACAATAAGCAATTTACAGTTAATTAAAATAACATGCCATATAAACTGCGTATAAAGTCAAAAGCGCGGTGGGGATTACGTGACAGCTGGCTTTCCATCTTTTGCTTGTATTCCTGAAATATCGTCGTTAGCGTTGGTTGCTTGTAGATTCTGATGAGAATAACCTTATCACTGAATTACTGAATGTAACTCGTTCTATGACCTAACATTTTACTTGTAGTGAATCCTAATCCAATTGTACTTTTTTCTTCTGCTGTTGATGTTACCCTGCACTCGTTTGGCTGGAAATTCTTATCTTCTTTCCGTTTCAATTTACTGATCCTCCATTAAGTACAGACCGAGATTCTAATTTCCCTTCTCATATTTTTGAACTTCCCTATGGCATAGAGATATACGCTCCCTTTCGTAGAATGTTACCAATTCATTGGTTACTCAACGTTTTTCTCATGGTCACCTCCTGCTTGGCAATCATCTCCCGGAGATCTGAATGGGGCACTATAGAGGAATCTTTCGTCAGCGGAGACGTACTCTCGACACGTTTTCAGTTAGTGGCCATATATACTATGCATACAAATTAAATATCTTTAAAAATCAGTTTCCATTGCTTTCTGCATCATCATGACGTCCATCTTCGCTCAGAATTTAATCACTAGCTCTTTTCGTACCCAGACCCATTACGATTTTGATTACCAATCAAAGACACAACTCGTAGATCCCATGTCATTCTTCCTTCAGACTTATCTTTACAGCAAGCACATTATATTTTGATTCTGAAATGTTATATGTAAAGATAGTAATAAATTATTAATTATCATCCCGCAGATATGAAGTTACATATTTAATTATATGTTGGATTGTACGCTCCTGGAAATTGAAATAAGAACACCGTGAATTCATTGTCCCAGGAAGGGGAAACTTTATTGACACATTCCTGGGGTCAGATACATCACATGATCACACTGACAGAACCACAGGCACATAGACACAGGCAACAGAGCATGCACAATGTCGGCACTAGTACAGTGTATATCCACCTTTCGCAGCAATGCAGGCTGCTATTCTCCCATGGAGACGATCGTAGAGATGCTGGATGTAGTCCTGTGGAACGGCTTGCCATGCCATTTCCACCTGGCGCCTCAGTTGGACCAGCGTTCGTGCTGGACGTGCAGACCGCGTGAGACACCGCTTCATCCAGTCCCAAACATGCTCAATGGGGGACAGATCCGGAGATCTTGCTGGCCAGGGTAGTTGACTTACACCTTCTAGAGCACGTTGGGTGGCACGGGATACATGCGGACGTGCATTGTCCTGTTGGAACAGCAAGTTCCCTTGCCGGTCTAGGAATGGTAGAACGATGGGTTCGATGACGGTTTGGATATACCGTGCACTATTCAGTGTCCCCTCGACGATCACCAGTGGTGTACGGCCAGTGTAGGAGATCGCTCCCCACACCATGATGCCGGGTGTTGGCCCTGTGTGCCTCGGTCGTATGCAGTCCTGATTGTGGCGCTCACCTGCACGGCGCCAAACACGCATACGACCATCATTGGCACCAAGGCAGAAGCGACTCTCATCGCTGAAGACGACACGTCTCCATTCGTCCGTCCATTCACGCCTGTCGCGACACCACTGGAGGCGGGCTGCACGATGTTGGGGCGTGAGCGGAAGACGGCCTAACGGTGTGCGGGACCGTAGCCCAGCTTCATGGAGACGGTTGCGAATGGTCCTCGCCGATACCCCAGGAGCAACAGTGTCCCTAATTTGCTGGGAAGTGGCGGTGCGGTCCCCTACGGCACTGCGTAGGATCCTACGGTCTTGGCGTGCATCCGTGCGTCGCTGCGGTCCGGTCCCAGGTCGACGGGCACGTGCACCTTCCGCCGACCACTGGCGACAACATCGATGTACTGTGGAGACCTCACGCCCCACGTGTTGAGCAATTCGGCGGTACGTCCACCCGGCCTCCCGCATGCCCACTATACGCCCTCGCTCAAAGTCCGTCAACTGCACATACGGTTCACGTCCACGCTGTCGCGGCATGCTACCAGTGTTAAAGACTGCGATGGAGCTCCGTATGCCACGGCAAACTGGCTGACACTGACGGCGGCGGTGCACAAATGCTGCGCAGCTAGCGCCATTCGACGGCCAGCACCGCGGTTCCTGGTGTGTCCGCTGTGCCGTGCGTGTGATCATTGCTTGTACAGCCCTCTCGCAGTGTCCGGAGCAAGTATGGTGGGTCTGACACACCGGTGTCAATGTGTTTTTTTTCCATTTCCAGGAGTGTAGTAGGTACGTGTTTGCTATTCTGTGACACACTGGAACCTCCGTGCCACAAAAAATAGTGTATCGTTAGAGGAGCGGAAGTAAAATAGCACACCTCACTGACAAGTGAAGTGTCGTGAGGTAATTCGTTTTCTGCAGTAGCGGAATTGCTCCGACTGTGTCATGTCAATGTAGTCCAGTAAACAAGTCAACTGGATTGGTGTGGCACAGCTGCTGCAATTCCATTGTTTCTAAAGAGGAATTACCGCATGACACTCCACTTCCTGATGGATCACTAGTGAAGCGCCGGATTATGGACCCAAAGCTATAGGATTCGATCTCCGGTGAGTCCTAGGACTTACGTCTGTCAGTTATCACTTCTTTCACCTATGACAGATGTTGAGTAGATTTGTGTTTGGCAACGCACTTTAAACTGCAGGTCCGCCTACAACTCACTAGGTTAGTTGGTCCAAAGTTCCGAAGAAGATAACGGCGTACGAATTCCAGTAGGGCTAATAAAGTATTGTGGTACCCTAACCAGATTTACCTTTATTTTCACTCGTTTTATCAACCTTTTGTAGGTCACCTAGCAGTTTAACGTACTGTTGCAAGGCATTTCAGTGTCCGTCAGAAATACATACAGTACCCCATAAACAAACTAAGAACTACGTAACTTTATTTTTACTAGGTGAAATGAAATGTCGTGTGGCGAGGACCTCCCGTCGGGTAGACCGGTCACCTGGAGCTAGTCTTCTGGGTTGACGCCACTTCGGCTACTTGCGCGTCAATGGGGATGAGATGATGATGAGGACAACACAACACCCAGCCCCTGAGCGAAGAAAATCTCCGATCCAGCCGGGAATCGAACCCGCGTCCCTTTGTATGGCATAACGTCGCGCTAACCAATCAGCTATTGGGGCGGACGTTTTCACTAGTTAATAACACTGGTAATCAAACTGGAAATCTTTCTGAAACTGGTTTCTTGCGATACAATATTAGAATTAAACTGCTACGATCTTAATTACAATATGTCATGGACATTAATAAACCCACGTTATTATGTATATAACACTTAAATAATTGCAAGTGTTACATAAGACGTTAACATATTACAAACTAAATTGCAGTTGCATTGATTGATTGTATATTGTACAATATTACATCAGTGTTGCGTGTGTTTCATTCAGAATGTAAATGGCAATTGATTTGAAGGTATGGCATGAGGATACTTTTGGGTTTTGTTTGGAGAGACTGACGAGGCTTCTTACAAAAGAAAACAATAGTCACTCGTCAATGAAAGCTTCCAGCGACCTCTGTACAGATTTGCTTGGTAAGATTGTCTTGGTGGAAGCTTTCATCTTGTTCATCCCTAACAGCACCCAGGTATCACGGCGAAAGTAAAAATGTGTCATTACTGACCTTCTACACCTCATTTTTTGTGTATGTCCGACAGTCACTGTCGACCAGAAAACCATGAGCAACAGAAGTTCAAGCATGTAAATGGATGTTCGCGAGCTTAGCATTAAAGGTCTCATCAATCAACAAGTTTCTTATTTTAGGTAGACACGCGTTATTTCAGCTTGACATCACTGATCTGGAGAAAAAGTTTTAAAAAAAGATTGAAACGTTCTCTTTACGAACAGCCATTGCAAAATTATATGTTTCACAGAGCGTACAATGTAGTATAAGTCAGAAAGTGACATATTTCTGAGGAATGTCCCATCTCACTGCTGTGTGACAATTTTTATTTGTTTCAAGGCCGCGCGCGATAGCCACGCAATCTGAGGCGTCTTGTCACGGATAGCGCGTCTCCCCCCCGTCGGAGGTTCGAGTCCTCCCTCGGGCGTGGGTGTGCGTGTTGTCCTTAAAGTAAGTTAGATTAATTAGGGTGTAAGCCTAGGGACCGACGACCTCAGCTGTTGGGTCCTATAGTTCTTACCACAAATTTCCAAATTTCTTTCAATTTCATTACAGATCCGTCTCTGGTAACATTTTCGTTATAGAGTGACCTACAGTACACTGTGAGTGACATTAGTTTCATTATATGTAATTATGTTATGCTAGAAGATTGGACATAAGCAAGGCTGTGAGTTTAATCGCACCTCCCTCCCTGAACAAGAATCCAGAACTTGTGTGAGTATAGGCTATAGACATAACAGTGACATATGGAAGTTTAGATCTGTCGGTAACGTGTGTTCCAATAGCCGAAACGGTTAAGATGACCACTGGCGTAAAGAGGAAAATCCGGTTTCCAGTTCTGGTCCGGCACAAATTTCCGTTATCACCAATACATTCCACGGCTGGAGTTCGCAAATACCTGGAGGAGCCAACATGTAACGTCTGCGTATTCAATGAATCTTTGTTAGGCGGCACTTCATGAAGGTCTGGCTCTAAGGCCTCACGCACTTCCATTGAGTAATGAGAGCCGTTGGAAATCGAGTAGGATGTTTATTGTTAGCGAGACGTAAATGAACTACGTGATTCACGCGATCTGAAAAAAATGCCGCTAATATAGGTCTAGTCACATTAATTGGACAACCTCTATGTTCGACGTACAATAACTGTAAGTAGGCTGTTTATGTTTTCTTTATGTAAGTAGGCTGTTTAGGTTCTTATGTAAGTAGGCTGTTTATGTTTTCTTATTGGCAACGTTACGTAGCGCTCAATATGAAAATCACGGGCTGTGCTGTGTGCAGTCTGTGGCTGCTTTGCATTGTTGTAATACTCGCCATTGTAGTGTTAGGCAGCTGGCTGTGAACAGCGCGTAGCGTTGCGCAGTTGGAGGTGAGCCGCCAGCAGTGGTGGATGTGGGGAGAGAGATGGCGGAGTTTTGAAATTTGTCATGAACTGATATATTTATATATGATGATATCAAGGTAAATACATTGTTTGCTCTCTATTAATATCTTTCATTTGCTAACTATCCCTATCAGTAGTTAGTGCCTTCAGTAGTTTGAATCTTTTATTTAGCTGGCAGTAGTGGCGCTCGCTGTATTGCAGTAGCTTGAGCAGCGAAGATTTTTGTGAGGTAAGTGATTTGTGAAAGGTATAGTTTAATGTTTGTCAGGGCCATTCTTTAGTAGGGAGTTTTGAAAGTCAGATTGCGTTGCGCTAACAAAGTATTGTGTGTCAGTATAAGCACAGTCTCATATATAAATTGTTCAAAGGGGACGTTTCATATGGCGACCCTGCCAGGATTCGAACCTGGAATCTTCTGATTTTTTTCTTGTAGTTTGTGTAATTGGTGTAGCTTTTGTTTATTGCTAGCGCGTAATTGTAGAGAGAATCTCCTTTGTAGTTGCAGTCTTTCATTATTGTACAGTAAAACAGTTGTGGCATGCATGTAGATTTGCACCAAGTATTTCGCAGCTGCAATTAACTAGATATTATTTTCAGTGCTATGTTAATGTGTTCTCTTATTTTTGCTCTTCAAATTGTGTTTTTCTGTGTTGTCGTGTGAAATACTGTGACAATAATGGCGTGTGAAAAACGTAATACTAGGCTCCAAAGTAAACTGAGAAATGACAGTGAAGACGAAGGCAGTGTGTTAGCGCCGCAGAGTAATGAATTAACTGATGTTCAAAGTAGTAATTTGGTAATTGTGAATAGGGAAATGGAGCGGGCTGCAAACAATGGTGTAGACAGTGAAACAGGTAGTGAACAGGGAAGCATTATCGATCGATCGGTCGGCAACAGCTCGCCTCAGGAATCCGAAATGACAGGACACAATTTCGCAAATACTGTAGATTCAGGTTTTGGGTCATCACCGGTTTCTCAAATAAGTAAAGACACATTTTCTGCTTGTCAAAATGTGAATGTTGCCGATGCAAATGCACTGCCGAAAAGCGTAGAGAAACAGATTCCAGACACTAATACATTATTATTGCAATTAATGCAACAAATGGAACAAAATCAGAGACAAACACAGCAAAAGCTTGAAAAGTTAGACACAATGGAACAACACCAGAGACAAACACAGCAACAGTTAGACACAATGGAACAAAATCAGAGACAAACACAGCAACAGCTTCAAAAGTTAGACTCATTGGAACAAACTCTTGAACAAACGCGTGAAGATTTAACTACTGAGTTACATCACATTGAAACGAAATGTCAAAAAGTCTGTAATGACGTAAAAACACAAATTTGTGAGCATTTCCAACCTATTTTTTCGCGGCATGAAAATGCATTACAGAATCACGAAGCAGCCATAAAAGAACTGCAAACTATTGTTCATGAAAATCACAACACCTTGCAAGCTAAAATTGACGCAGTTGCATCTACCGATTCGGTTACGCAACTTGCAAAAAGTCAAGAAAACTTAAAAGACACAGTAGACACGATTGCAACACAAATGGACACTCTGAAACTTGGTTCAGAAAAACATACAGAGGAAATGATTTCACTATCGGATAAAGTAGCCGAACTTTCAGATCAGTTCACTAACTTATCTACAAAGGTAGATGATGATCTGAATGACACAACACCTGTAGCCTTCACTGACACAGAAGAGTATGAACAAATTAGAAAATTCAAACAAAATCAAAATCAAATCAATACACAGTACAAAAGAGAAATCCGGGAAGTGCAAGATCAGTTGGCACAAGTAGTACAAGAATTACGTATTTCAGAGGACACTCGCGCCCCAATACGGGAAGAGGGACATACAAATACGGAACAGACACAAAATAACACAGGGCATTTCGGAAGTAATGAAAGAAATTGGGAATGTGCAGCGAATTTTGAGAGGGAACGGCCGACACGACCTAACAATGACCGATATGCGACTCGCCGACATGATGATTTTGACTATAAGCTGTTCATTACTACACGTAAATTCAAAACATTTAAGAATTCTGGCAACGACATTCATCCACAAGCATGGCTCCATCAATTCTCTCATTGTTTTCCTCCCAACTGGTCGTTAGAACACAGATTAGAATTTATGTGTGGCTACTTAGAGAATGAACCAGCTGTAAGAATGCGATCGGTCATTCACGATTGCCACAGTGAGGGAGAATTTTACCATGCCTTCCTCTCAGCATATTGGTCTCAAGCTACACAAGACCGTGTAAAACATAACATCATAATGATGAAACACTTCGAACAATCTGAATTTTCCAGTCTTGTGAAATATTTTGAAGACATGTTGCACAAGAATCAATACCTGTCAAACCCATACAGCCCCTCAGAACTCATCCGCATTTGCTTAATCAAACTGCCTAAACATTTACGACATATTATTTTAGCAGGACGTTGCAAAGACGACATTGAAGCTTTTCAGGGACTGTTACAAGAATTAGAAATTGACACTGACAATCGCGGAACGCGAAACCAGGAACACAACAATTACAGGTCACATCCGTCGCAAATCCGCGATGAAAGAAGTAATAACTGGACACGACAAGGCTATTCTCACAACACAAATCGTGACCAAAATAGACAACACCCGTATGACAACCGTTGGCAGAGTAGTAATAACTACAGGGAAAGATCACCTCTCCGTGGTAATGACTATCACAGAGACAATCAGAGAAACAGACAATATGGGAACCAAAATAAATATTATCAGGGGAGACAGAATAACTTTAGACGCAACGGTCCAGCGCGCAGTTTCGATTCAGGGAGAAATTCTCCACCACGTGACCGACAAGAAAGAAACTATGGCATCTACCGACATGACGACAGACGATATGATCGTAACGATAGACCTGAACTGCATCAGAACTGGCGGGATTCAAACAGAGCAGGGCCCTCTCGTCACGGTGAATTTGTAGAAGTTAGGTCTCCAAATCCCAATAACGACGCGCGCCAACAAAGAGACAATAGGCAATGACTCACACCGATGGCAGCCACAAAACGTTCTTATGACACTAACGACGCAGCTGCCGTAGCTAGTAATTACGTAAAAATGGAAGACATTAGGGACATCTTACTCCAGGAACACGACATAAAACATAACAATATTGCATATCCTGTGATTCACATTACAGTAAATGACGTAAAATTTACGGCAGTACTTGACTCTGGCAGTCCCATCTCAGTAATTAGTGAAACAGCCTTTAGCAAATGTAACAAATCGAACGATTGCCCTACACTTCCGTTACGTAAGATTAAATTACAAGGTGCAATTTTTGGAAAAAGTGTAGATGTACGCCAGCAAACCAATTTAGAATTCTTTTGTCAAAGCCACAGCTTCTCTATGAACTTTCTTATTGTTCCATTATTGTCGACGGAAATTATATTGGGAGTAGACTTTTTGAATGAATACAAAGCAATCTTAAGCTTTCACGATGCTGAAATAAGTTTAGAGAAAGAAGGTAAGTCAATAGCTTTGAAATTTGAAGACTGGCTCTCAAACCATGACGAGGAAATTAATCGGCTTTACCTTCTGTTAGACAACAGTTCGGACTTTTCTACGGAACTAGACACTAACAATCACTCTGCAAGTACTGACAGGGATGATATCGACGGCGCATTTGACATTAATAAGTTAATTCAGAATAAAATTCAAACAATTGAGAATTGTAATGACACTGATAGGCAGGACCTTTTTGAGATTTTACAAGCACATTCCACAGTTTTTACTCATAAAACAGGAACAATCAAGGGATTTCAATACCAATTTCGTGTTCGTGAGCATACTAAATTTTGTGTTAGACCATATGTAATTCCAGCACATTATAGGGACCGTGTTAGAACAGAAATACAATCTATGCTTGACGAGGGCATTATTGAGCCTGCAGTAAGCTCATACAACAATCCATTACATGTTGTTGAAAAGAAAAATGGATCGATCAGACTTGTCTTAGATTCGAGACAAATCAATACTATCATTATTCCTGAAACAGACAGGCCGCAGACGATGGAAGAACTTCTTCAAAATTTTAATGGTGTAAAAGTGTTGTCTTCCATTGATCTCAGATCCAGCTTTTATCAGATCGAACTTCATCCAGAATGCAGAAAATACACAGCTTTCCTTTGTTTCGGCGTTTGTTATCAGTTTCGGAAACTTCCCTTTGGTTTGAACATTTCTTCAGCAGCATTTATTCGCGGGCTAAATTCCATATTACCTGAGTTCTTAAAACGTCACATCACCTTATATGTGGACGATATTCTAATAGCGGAAGCTTCATGGGAACAACATAATCGCATCCTCAACAGTCTGTTACGTATTTTTGCAGAATCTGGAATTACAGTTAACTTGGAAAAGTCTGAATTCGGTAGGTCAAAGGTGAGGTTTTTGGGACATATTATTTCTTCTGAAGGCATTCAGCCGGATCCTGAAAAGTTAGAAGCAATCAGAGCCATTCCAGTTCCATCCACAAAAAGACAAGTCCGCAGTTTTCTAGGTCTCGTAAATTTTTACCGTCGTTTTCTGAATATGCAAATTCTAGTTACACCAAAACTTTGTTCTCTCACTGGAAAAAAAACTATTTGGAACTGGGACGAACAAGCACAGTTGGAATTCAATTCTTTGAAAGAAGCGTTACTTCACGCGCCAATACTAGCTCATCCTGATCTGTCACAAGATTTCTGCCTTAGTACGGATTCTTCTAAAGTCGGTCTTGGTGCCCATTTATTTCAAGAAGCCATAGAAAATGACACTACCGTTCAGAAAACCATTGCTTTTGCTAGCCGAGTGCTAACAAAATCTGAAAAAAATTATTCCGTTACTGAATTAGAAGCTTTAGCTATCGTTTGGGCATTTAACAAATTCCGTTTCTTTCTTTCTGGTAAGCACGTAAAAGTGTACAGTGATCATCGTGCATTACAATTTCTTATGTCTTCAAAATTAAATCATGACAGGTTAAAACGTTGGGCATTGTTTCTGCAAGAATTCCGCTTCACAATAGTCTACATTCCCGGCAAGGAGAACATTGTTGCGGACGCATTGTCTCGCGCACCGGCTGGGCTTGAGAAAAGTACCACAGAAGGCAACCTCGAGAAAAATTTCAGTATTCTTTACATTCAGAAAGTCGCCTTTGAAAACTTCATCACCACATCTTTAAAGGACATTGCTCATGAACAAGATAAAGATCCGATTTGGAAAGACATCAAGAGCAAATGGCATGAAAAGACACACACACAGATTCGGCATTATTACCTGGTTAGAAACAACATACTCTTCAAACGCTGCACTGTTGATGACAAGCTATGGGTACTTTGCATTCCTGCCGATTTTGTTAATAAGCTCATTTGGTACATTCATTTCAGCTACGCACATTTTGGCCCACGAAAATGTTATCATATTCTTCGAACGACTTGTTATTTTAACAATATGGAAAAGCGAATTCGAAGAGTCTTGTCTATTTGTAAACTTTGTCAAAAGGCGAAACCATCCACTGTCTCACATCGTGCTCCGTTGTTTCCTATTATTCCTTCTAAATTAAAAGAATTTGCGGCTGTTGATCTCTTGGGACCGCTTGTCAGAACATCTAATGGATTTTCGTACGTTCTAGTCGCTGTTGAACTTACTTCAAAATTTGTTTCTTTCACACCGTTAAGTAAAGCCACTGGACGGTCTGTATCCAACGCCTTTGTTAAAAATTTCTTACGTGAAGTTGGACACGTTAGCAAAGTCATTTCAGATAACGGACCTCAATTCAGATCTGCTGTTTGGTCACGCATGCTTCGCAACCATAAAATCAAACCTGTTTTTATTTCATTGTACTCACCACATTGTAACCCGTCTGAACGGATTATGAAAGAAATCAATAAGCTTTGCAGACTTTATTGTCACAGAAAGCATCAGCATTGGGACAGATATTTACACTTATTTCAAAATGTGCTGAATGAAATGCCTCATGATTCCACTGCTTTACCACCTACTCTTGTACTAAAGAATGAAGAACCACCGAACAGCATCAGAGAGCTTGTACCTTTCCCAAATACACGTAAACTTCGACACAAAGACATAATAGATTTGGCTCTTAAAAATATAAAATCTGCAGCAGACAAAAGGAGAAAACTACACGGTAAAGCAAATGCAAAGAAGTTGTATATTGGTCAGAAAGTTCTCATTAAAGCTCATTCATTGTCACATAAGAAGAAACACTTGAGTCACAAATTCTTTCTAGTTTACAATGGACCTTACAGAATCCGACGTATACCACATGATAATTGCGTTGAAGTTGAAACTCTGCGTACTAGGAAGAGTAAAGGTTTACACCACATTTCACATGTAAAACCATTTATTGACACATAATCTGCCTTTTAACTTTGTCTTTGCCATAAAACGTTTCACTTCACGTTACTAGTATGCTTTAGAAACTGTTACCATGCAACAATGTTTGAAGTTAAATATCCAATCAAGAACCAAGAGAACTTATTTAAACAGAAATGACGAATGCATTGTTATAGTAAACAGACGTCACAGTGTTATTGTGTGTGTACATTCTTGCTTGTTTGTTGCACGATTACGTAACGACTATAAGGCTCACATACTTAGAACATTTACCAGTACTGCTAATGAGATTTTAATGCAACATTTTGGTTTATTTGAAAATACATTCTGAATTTAAAGTGCTTTCTGAGAGATACCAGATGACACAGAGGTTAGTTTATGTGACAGCTACACGATTTTTATCACGACGCTACTAATGAGTGACAATTTACAATGTTGCTTTTGCGGTGTATCTGTTTTATATCTGCACAGTTTTCTGAATTCTTCTGGAAATCAAAACATGTTTTATTAGTAACTTTTGTGGTATAGCTACAAGGAGACAGCCTTTTCCATAGCACAACAATACGTTACAGCACAGTACTTTCATCATCACAACAATAAGCGTAATAACTAAGATATCTCTACGCAAAGCATTTCACTTTTGTTTATCATGAGGTAAGTACATTGGCTTCTGCAGAACTTAGCTTTCGGAGGAAAATAACTACGACACTTCCACAGAGATTATCTTACAACAAGATGCACATTTAGCGCTACAGGACACGCATTTCAGTGATCAATTTTATACTTAAAACATTTATTTTTAAAGATTTTTGAATTACAAAGAAAGTTTCCCGTGATATTTTTCATTCCATTGGTATAATCTGTAACACCTGAGGGTATAATTACATTAATCCTCAGGGGGGTACACGCTTACTTTGTGTACCATGTGTTTGGCAAGCACAAGGAGCCCTAGCTAATATGGTATTTGCTTATACAACTTTACACATTGGTACCATATTTCTCTAACACACAAATTACACAGCTATCTGATCATTTAACTGAGAGATAAACATGTTTTTTACTACGTCAGAGACACATGTTTACGTAATTACACCGTTGGATAACTTCACACTTATGAAACTGTATTTTGTCTGTACTTTGTAAACTGTTCATATTTTTTCGGAATCATTGTGATACTATGAGAGCTTTGAATGATGTATTTGGTATGAGATCATGATTTTTAAAGTACGTTTGAGGCAGCTGACACTTTTGACATGAGCAGAGAATTATTTTAGGCTTAGAAATTATTGGAGGAAGTTACGACGATTTTGAGATTTGACTGAAGTGTTATGATGTTATTATTACGACGACGATGTGTATTATGTTGTTGAGGAATGTTTATTATGCTACGTATTTCTCACGATGAAATATTGAAGAAGTGTCGACGAATATGTATATGTATAATGAGGTAAGGAATAATGAGTAGTGTTTAGGGACTCTGATTTATGAAAAGGATGTTGGAAACCAAGAAACGTACTTTAAGAGTTATGAAATGTGTGACTGTATCACAATGCTGACGAATATTTTTTTTTGGACACTTATATTTATAGGATTTTGTTTCTACAGATTTGCAACGCTAATTCTTGACCTGTGAAATATTTTTAAATGTGACTGCAACGGTAGCAGAAACTGCTGTCGTAAATATTTCCGTACGAAAGTTAAGTGACCACCTGCACGTAATGCGTCGTGGGCACACAGCTGTGTCAAACACCTGGAGAACAAGCCATTAGGGTGTGCCTTTCATCGCTAATGCGACACCCTAGTTACTTGAAAACATATGATTACTCGCACTTTGTGCTAATTACTGAAATGCTTATGAATTGATGGGAAATATTCGTACATCTGCACACCTGATTATGACAAGTGTCTTTCTCCGAGAGTTGAGTGCTACTGACTTACGAAATGCCACATGACTATTGAATGATATTTTTATGCTTTGCTTTTCGTAGTTGCTTATTTCACTTGATATCTGGTTTCCAGCTGTGTTGCAGCATTGCTTTTATAAAATAAAATGCATTTGCTAATGTGAACACTTTCTGTCAACAGATCTATTAAATAATTATTTTATGATCCACATTCTTTAAAAAAAAGGAGCACTTGGAAAGGAAAGAACAATAAGGAGGAACTAGTAACTGCATACATAATATTCTTTTCAAGTACATGGTAATATTTCTTTTTACAATCAGTTGTTGTGGTGCACCACTTTAATTACATAGACATTAAGATGTGAATATACACTTCCCTTATCTGCATTGTTGTTTTTACTGTAATATTTTTCTGCTTGAGCTTTGTCATGTATAGATATAAGTTTTATATTTTTTATATTTGCTGCTGCTGTTTGCCAGGCATAGTGCTACTGAATTTTAAATTGTGTTACTCTGTTAAGCTAATTTTACTACTGACTTATTTTTCTTGCTACTGTACATTGGCTCATGTTAGTTGTAATGTTGCATTGCTTGGTAATTTATATTTACTGTAGCTAGCTTTGCCAATTTGCATTTTTTGCATTGCTGTTTATAATAATTGTTTTACGTGCTGCTGCATTGCCTCGTCCCTTAGTTTAGCATCTGAGCTCAGTAGATTTAAGTTAGCTTAAGAGGGGGTAGACTATATGAGAAACTGACTATGGAGAATAGGTAAAGAATGCATTGCGAAGTTATATAAAAAGGATTTGGGCCCAAATGAGTATTGTACAATCAGAAATAATTATTTTGAAAGAAATATGAACAGAATACAGAAAGCATGCTTGGATAAGATTTTTTTGGGGGAAGCAAAGGTTGAAATAAGACGAAAGATCTATAGAATGAAGTTTTGGGTTGGACTGCAGTACCAAATGTTACACTGAAAACGAACCCTGTCCTTTCCTATTGGTGTTATCCCACTATGTGTTTGTGTACCCTTGTGTAGTTGTTTTCTTCCTGTCTCTGTGTAGTTTCATAGAATTTTTTTTCTTTTAATATTAAGCTACATTCGCTATGATGAGGAATACTGTTATCCTCAAATATAATTGGCATTAATAATATGTTATTTACTTTGTAAAGATATTAGACATTATTCATTCTGTTTAAATACTCATGTGTGAAGTTGATGTTTCGCAAGTTATTCTGATCTTCTATGTATGTACTCATGTCATAATTCCTGTAACACTGACGTATATGTCTATTTCTATTCTTTTGTAAAGCCCCTATTACTACAAATGTTATCTATATTGTTATGTTTTTAATGATGATGTATTTTGTATTTTGTTATTGTATTCTTATGTTATAAAATTGTAATTGTCACCAGTTCATGATATTATTAACTTGTTCGTTACATTTCACTGCACACGTTTCTGTTGGCCATAGTATATGGATAATATGTGAGAAGTTGGGACTGTGAGTGTTTGCACATGTGTTAATAATTCTGCAAGGGACTGGATAACAGCATTGCTGGTTCTAAGGACAATTCCAAAAACTTTGTGAGTGCACAAGTGGTGGTTTATGGACTTGCTATATTCTCCGCAAGACTCTTTGATGGTGAATGTGCACCTGCACAATCGCAACAGATGGCTGCTGGCCATCTCTACAAGGACTACAGTGGGTCTGCATCTTTGATGGCCCACCAACATCGTAATCTCTACCAGGACTACAGTGGGTCTGCTCTGTGATGACCTACCAATATTCATCAAAACTTCGACTGACTCTGCAGTGGGTTTGCTCTGTTGTGACCCAATACTTGTCTGCATGTCGAGAGTCAGCACTGTCTTTCCGTTGGAAGGACAACACTACTTCTTCAAGACTGCATGGAAATCCACTACTTCCGTGTGCATTTTCTTTTACTGCTCAGACTTTGAGAAAAACACTGCTATTCTACTGTTATGTATGATTAGGACTGTCTTTATGGACTGTGAGAAAATTTGAGCTTTTGACCAACGTTGTATCAATAAGTGTGTGCATTTTATATCTTTGTTACTGTAATTGTGAAAAATTTTTGTCAAATCTGTATTGGCCAGTGCCCAACACCATTTGTTAAAATTTTTTGTGGGGAGCATGGGGGCTATGTAAGTAGGCTGTTTATGTTTTCTTTATGTAAGTAGGCTGTTTAGGTTCTTATGTAAGTAGGCTGTTTATGTTTTCTTATTGGCAACGTTACGTAGCGCTCAATATGAAAATCACGGGCTGTGCTGTGTGCAGTCTGTGGCTGCTTTGCATTGTTGTAATACTCGCCATTGTAGTGTTAGGCAGCTGGCTGTGAACAGCGCGTAGCGTTGCGCAGTTGGAGGTGAGCCGCCAGCAGTGGTGGATGTGGGGAGAGAGATGGCGGAGTTTTGAAATTTGTCATGAACTGATATATTTATATATGATGATATCAAGGTAAATACATTGTTTGCTCTCTATTAATATCTTTCATTTGCTAACTATCCCTATCAGTAGTTAGTGCCTTCAGTAGTTTGAATCTTTTATTTAGCTGGCAGTAGTGGCGCTCGCTGTATTGCAGTAGCTTGAGCAGCGAAGATTTTTGTGAGGTAAGTGATTTGTGAAAGGTATAGTTTAATGTTTGTCAGGGCCATTCTTTAGTAGGGAGTTTTGAAAGTCAGATTGCGTTGCGCTAACAAAGTATTGTGTGTCAGTATAAGCACAGTCTCATATATAAATTGTTCAAAGGGGACGTTTCATAACGACTCACAGACGGAGGGTTGCAGCACTAAAAGTGGAGGATACAAAAATCAAGTCGGGGGGCGTGGAAAGCAGTGCAGTCGTTTTCATAATGCGGATATGGGGTGCTTAATCTCACGTACAAAATGGCAAGAGCTTCGGCACTTGTGAAGTAAACTATTCGTGAGCTACCGTGTTTAAAGTATACCGAGCACGTCGAAATGATGCTGTTAAAAACTGGCGAGGTAGCAACTCTGGTGTACCACACGCCATAAATGATAGTACAACACTAACGTGCAGTGAAACGTACTAACGTTACCCACTGAGAGGATTTCGAAATTCGACTGCGCGTGTGTCTAGTGGAATAGGGTATCTGACTATAATTTCGAATTTGGTGAAATTTACAGGAAAACCAAACGAGCTTTAATCTTGGGAGTTGACGAAAGTGTTAAAATCACAAATGAATGAAAAAAAAAATGAACGGACGCCAGCCCAATTAGATACATTACTTTGGAAATATATATGTGAGAAAATTGAATATTCGTTATTGAAGCTGCTTTTGTTGAGATTTCCCTTTCAATAGCAAACAGGATACAAACTAACACAGTGCACTCTGTATTGTGTGTAGCAGCAGTTACCAATAACACCCACGCACTAATAAACTATGGGGAGCAAAACTTCACCGAGCTCATACTAATGACAGCCACAGTCCAGAGCATTAGTTGACCAAATAATGAAACGTCACTGCATGAAGTGCAGAACTAATTTTGGACATGAAGGGCTTCTATCTTGACTGACATGAAAAAAAAAACACAAATAAAGATCAATAACACCTTAAATACATTCTTTAAGCTCCTCTACATACAACAGTTTTCCTTAGTAAAAGTAATAGTTTTCTTAATAGGTGGAGGATATGATGGGGACCCATAAACTATAAAAATTTCACTCGTCAAAGATCTTTGATTATTGCAATACTGAAGACCAACTTAAAAAGCTAATCATTCACTTAAATTATTTTGCAAAACAATAAGATACAATACTGGGCATAATTAACTTCAAAAAAGAAACCTTTCGTGGTGGATACCAAAACTACAGCCTATTTGAAACTGTGCATAATTTTACTTCTAACAATACTACCGTAAATCTGATCATTAAAGATTTGTATGTACTTAAACTTTAATTACCTCTGAAGCAGGTATTCATTGCAATAATATTTACACAATCTTGCAATGTAATTCTTCAAAACTATATTTTATAATAAACTAAGGATACTTTTGCAAAAGCCTATCCAACTTCACTTTTAATTGATTTTTGAATTTTTATGCTGAAACTTCCACTTTAACAATTTCATTTGGAGTAGTTAATTAACAAAGCATTCAGATGTTACTCTTACTTTAACTTTTACTTAATCAAAAAATCACTTTCGAACGGTTGACTGCAAGAATTGTTCATTTATATCAGGATAATCGGATTTAGTAGCACTTAGGTCAGGACCCTGCGTAGGTTCGTGATCAGGATTGAAAATATTGTTCCGGACACGAATTAATGTTTTATGAGATTATTATTGAAACAACACAAAAATTAACTCTTCCGTGTCCATATACATTACTTAACTGAATGTATGAAGTTTGTGAAGAAGTGGCGAAGATTGGTGGCACACGCAATGGCGGCTAACTGTACTCACGGCCCTTGATGTGCGAATGCTCTATAAATTCTCTTCTTGGCGTTGGATCTTCAACCTATTAGAGCCATTATATTATTCCGAGGATACCAAATAATAGTCAGATCCACATCCAAGGCAAATCCCTTCTAATGTAGCTTCAAATTGCCTCTCTTAGCACCATGCTAAGGCTAGCCACATACTGCGTGTCGTTCACACAAAGGAGCCGCTCAATTCGACCGCCAAACTCACCTTTTACTTCGGGCCATGCCACTTTCGTTGCTTAGGGACTTCCCTACAGCGTTTACATGTCACTAATACAAGTGCCCTAAGCATGAACAAACATTCTCTTTTCCATAAACGTATTCATATTATAATAATTTAAAATTTCAACATACTCTTTTGCTTTTTTCATATATATGCTACAAAACTCTAATTTTCTTGCCATACATCAATCAGTTTAAACAGCAAAGAATACACACGTCATAAATTGCATATACTTGGTTTCATAAATTAAACCTACTCCTAATCGATATAAGTGTTACAACAGGCGTGAACTACAGATGCGGAGATACGTACGGGCGAACAGACGTGCAGCTGTTGTAAAAACCAATAGCTCCGATCAACAAACAGTATCTGCTCAACAACCATTCAGTGAACATGGCTGTACATGAGGTTCCGCAGCAAGCGCATCGTTTCTCCAGCCATGATGACTGCGGTTCTTCGGCGACGAACGGTCGAATTTGCACTCCACTACTGCAACTGGACGTCCACTGAGTGATGATAGGTAGCTTTTACAGAACATAATTGATGCGTGCACGTGTTGCAATAGTTCACGCTGGAAAGGATGGTTATTCATGTGTGTAACAGGTGTTCACATTTATGTGACTGGACAGTATATTTCCCTCCTACGCTCCTCTTAACCCTAAGCAACTTTTGCTTTAACTGATCAACTGATGTACCAACACCTGTGAATCCCGATATCGAATACAAGTGCACTCTTTCCTCCAGCTTCCAGCCCTTAATATTCATTGTCCTCTTTTTCTGTATATCTTATGTGTAGAATACATTTCAGTTAATGAGTCAAAAATGGGCTTCTTCTGTTTTTATGTATGTGATACTCTCTTTTTTATTAACCTACTCCATATGATAAGCTCAGATTGATCGGTGTTCAGACTGACCCCTTGCTACATGCCTGCAGGTACGATAGATTCACGCCACGTAATACGGCATCACCTAAGTTGGGTTCCTCTTATTGGAGGAAGTGTGACTGGAGAGATGTACCACTAAAATTCGATATTTTTCCATTTTTTTTCAATATTTCTAGTTTCTCGGAGACCATAAGACCCAATTGTGACTGCGTAATGAAACCTCCTAAAAACCAAAAGAAAAACCCAGTAAAAACTTACGATCGACCTATTGTCGTCCTTTTCATATTGATCATAAGATTTAATTTTTCACTGGCTGTTCTAGACTGTTATTGCATTTATGTTTCATTTAGTTGGGTGGATATTTCTTGACGATTCTGGTAGTTTTTAAAGAACTTCTTAGGCGCGCTTGAGGGATCGTGGAACCCAAGCTTTCTGCTTACTTGACGACTCGCTACTTGAGTCATTTATTTATAGACAGAGGATGTTCGGTCCCGTCCATGTCGCAAGTTGAATGTCACAATTTACGATGTAAGTAGTTTGCTTCATTTCTCACTATTTATTGTAGATGTAATAGACCACAACTGTATCCAACACTTCCCCTAGATCAGATCTAACCTGATGATGCGGCTTCTAAGCTACGAAACCGATCGTTGAATACATTATTTACAAGAGCAGCCAAGCGGTTATTATTCAAGACGTGTGTCATCATTTCAACATCGACGGATGTAAATGGAGGTGGTACTGATTCTAGCGACAGTGCGTACCTGTGCGACCTCCAGACTGCTTCTAGATCACCGCAGAGACTGCGGCTTCCTTCCCACAGGAAGGCCGGACTTCTTGCGGCTGTGGCGGGGCCGGTGCGCTCTTTACGGTTTGCCAAGCGCGCGGTATTCCGACCTTCGCGGAATTTCTACTTCGGACCGAGCGGCATCCGCCACAGCGTCGGCTTCTAGTGAACCAGTAGCATCGCGCTTTCCACGTGTTTTACTTCTCATAAGTCGCTCTCGCATGCCGTCTAGGAGGGGACGGCTAGTTGGACGACTTGCTCAGGGCTGTCCACCGTTCATAAGCCTAACTTGCCTCTCGCAGAACCATTCCCATCAATTGAGATGTGGTGTAAAAATCTCCATACAAACAAATACAATTTGGTTTTACATGGATTAGTAACAAGTTGAGCACTGAAGTAGGTCGGTGATCTTCATGTCCAGACTCTTTTCTAATGTGCTGAGCAAATCATGTGTCACTTTTGAGACCTAGGTCCGATCTGGAGGGTAGTTACACTGAGGAAATAGTTACTGTTGTGGCGTAACAAGACAGCTACGCCACACTGAAGTAGCCGAAAGGCACGCGTAATCTCACTTAGGCTAGATAGAGGTCTGAAACAGGATACGTAATGAATGGTAGCAAGAAAAGTACGTAGCTGCTATAATACTTAACTTTTTAATCCTTCATTTGAATACAGCATTCCTTGATGATACAAGTGAGACTCTATTTTAAAATGGTTAAAGGCGCCTTGCTAGGTCGTAGCCATTGACTTAGCTGAAGGCTAATGTAACTGTCTGTCGGCAAATGAGAGAAAGGCTTCGTCTGTGTAGTCGCTAGCAAAGTCGTCGTACAACTGGGGCGAGTGCTCGTCCGTATCTCGAGACCTGCCTTGTGGTGGCGCTCGGTCTGCGATAACACAGTGGCGACACGCGGGTCCGACATGTACTAAATGGACCGCGGCCGATTTAAGCTACCACCTAGAAAGTGTGGTGTCTGGCGGTGACACCACAGTTACACTAACGAAAGTAACGTAACTGACATAAAAGTCTAAGCTTGTTGAAAGATACGAACACTCTCGAGGACGAGGAAAAGCCGAAAGCTGCTAACCGTTGACATGCACAGTGGTCGTGGTGGTGAAAGTTGTATGGAAAGTATGACAGACTAATTCATAAAACCATCTTTACCTTATGCTCCACTGCTTTTACAAAAGCCAAGATCCCCGCTATCTGTGGCACACAACGTTCCACTGCAGCGCCGTACAGTGAACGCTGAAGCATGCCCAGAGACTACGATCGCATGGGACTGACGCCGCTTACCAGAACCCAGCTGAGGAACCGCAGTGTCGCCATGCTCTTACCCAGGAAACAACTGATAAGGCCCTGGGGGCACACTCGATCGACTAAAAGCTGGATACCACTCCACAGTCTGGGACCATTAGCAGGTACGATTGACAGAGGAGCTCCAGGAAAGAGCAGAGGGTATGGTCATGTTCTCGTTTAGTAAGCACGGAAGACTCATAGGTATTCATCCAAATCCAGTGGCAGACGCTACAAGAGAGCCGTGGTGCATCAGAGGTTCACTGACAGAATTTTTTTTCTTTATTGTTATTTTACACCTCATACAAAGTGGGCTGGCAGTGGATAATTTTACTCCGCTCTTCAGCCACAAGCATTACAATAAAACAGAAAATGAAGACAGAAAAGTAACAGATTGGTAGTTAAAAAACCGTAGATACAATAATTAAAAAAACATGAAGCCGTTCACACTCGACGAAAAAAATATGAAAAACTGTCGGCACTGCGCACAAACACTGATGATTTAGACGGTACAAGTGAACCACGGCACACACACGACAAACTGATGGCGATGATCTCCGGCTCGCGAATGTCCACTTAACGTGTGCGAGTCCGTCACTGACAGAGCTAGAAGAGTATATATATATATATATATATATATATATATATATAAACTTGAGCCGTATCGCCGCCAATTTGAATGTGGGGCGCCAAATCACAGTTCTACCAGGACTTTGTGGAGACAAAGTCGCCGCAAAGGCTTCAGTGGCATGACATCCTACGCTTTCCCATGACTTTTGCACACACACCATATATACAGGGTGCTCCGCTGATCGTGACCGGGCCAGATATGTTACGAAATTAGCGTCAAACGATAAAACTACAAAGAACGAAACTTGTCTAGCTTGAAGGGGTAAACCAGATGGCGCTATGGTTGGCCCGCCAGATGGCACTGCCATAGGTCAAACTGATATCGACTGCGCTTTTTTTAAATAGGAACCCCAATTTTTATTACATATTCGTGTAGTATGTAAAGAAATATTAATGTTTTAGTTGGACCACTTTTTTCGCTTTGTGATAGATGGCGCTGTAATAGTCACAAACACATGGCTCACAATTTTAGACGAACAGTTGGTAACAGATAGGTTTTTAAATTAAAATACAGAACGTAGGTACGTTTGAACATTTTCTTTCGGTTGTTCCAATGTGATACATGTACCTTTGTGAAGCTATCATTTCTGAGAACGCATGCTGTTACAGCGTGATTACCTGTAAATGCCACGTTAGTGCCATAAATGCTCAAAATGATGTCCGTCAGCCTCAATGCATTTGACAATACGTGTAACAACATTCCTCTCAACAGTGAGTAGTTCGCCTTCCGTAATGTTCGCACATGCATTCACAATGCGCTGACGCATGTTGTCAGGCGTTGTCGGTGGATCACGATAGCAAATATCCTTCAGATTTCCGCAGAGAAAGAAATTCGGGGACGTCAGATCCGGTGAACATGCGGGCCATGGTATGATGCTTCGACGACCAATCCACCTGTCATGAAGTATGCTACTCAATCCCGCTTCAACCGCACGCGACCTATGCGCCGGACATCCACCATGTTGGAAGTACATCGCCATTTTGTCATGCAGTGAAACATCTCGTAGCAACATCGGTTGACCTTTACGTAGGAAATCAGCATACACTGTACCATTTAAATTGCCATCGATAAAATGGGGGCCAATTATCCTTCCTCCCATAATGACGCACCATACATTAACCCGCCAAGGTTGCTGATGTTCCACTTGTCGCAGCCATCGTGGATTTTCCGTTGCCCAATAGTGCATACTATGCCGGTTTACGTTACCGCTGTTAATGAATCACGCTTCGTCTCTAAATAGAACGCGTGCAGAAAATCTGTCATCGTCCCGTAATTTCTCTTAAGCCCAGTGGCAGAACTGTACACGACGTTCAAAGTCGTCGCCCTGCAATTCCTGGTACATAGAAATATGGTAAGGGTGCAATCGATGTTGATGCATTCTCAACACCGACGTTTTTGAGATTCCCGATTCTGGCGCAATTTGTCTGCTACTGATGTGCGGATTAGCCGCGACAGCAGCTAAAACACCTTGGGCATCATCATTTGTTGCAGGTAGTGGCTGACGTTTCACATGTGGCTGAACACTTCGTTTCCTTAACTAACGTAACTATCCGGTGAACGTTCCGGATACTTGGATGATGTCGTCCAGGATACCGAGCGGCATACACAGCATACGCCCGTTGGGAATTTTTATCACAATAGCATACATCAATACGATATCGAACTTTTCTGCAATTGGTAAACGGTCCATTTTAACACAGGTAATGTATCACAAAGCAAATACCGTCCGCACTGGCGGAATGTTACGTGATACCACGTACTTATACGTTTTTGACTATTACAGCGCCATCTCTCACAAAGCGTACTACACAAATATGTAATAAAAAATGGGGGTTCCTATTTTAAAAAAACGCAGTTGATATCCGTTTGACCTACGGCAGCGCCATCTAGCGGGCCAATCATAGTGCCATCTCGTTTCCCCCTTCAAGCTAGACAAGTTTTGTCTTTGTAGTTTTTTCGTTTGACTCTTATTTCGTGAGATATTTGGCCCAGCCTCTATCAATGGACCACCCTGTATATAGTGCAAAGGTCCTGGGAAAGTGTAGGATATTATGCCACTGAAGCCTTTGCGGTGACTTTGTCTCCACACAGTTCTTGGTAGAACTGTGATGTGGCTTCCCACATTCAAATCGGCGGCGATATGACTCAAGGAAGACCATGCACCATCCCATATGGCTCTGTGCAGGTGTTCGTTCTGCGTGACGGTTTACGCGATTGGAAACATTGCCTCTGCGGCACTGGAGATCCACCATAGACACCACTAATCTCTAAACCCGAATTCTTATGTAATCTTCGATATGCTATGACGTTGGCTCCTTGTGCCGACTGTAATTTCGAGCTTAAAGTTGATGAAAGTTGCCGCTGGGGCTACGATTTACCCAAATAAATTTGCCACTTACATGCACTGAGTATCCCCTCTCAGGGTGCAAAGTCATGGCATAGAGATCGCCTTAAAACGAACTAATAGAGTGAATAAAAGTGCCTATCAACCTGTACTATTTTCGTACGTCACTTCGCTGCGATACTTAAACCAGTTGTAAGTGATGTGAGACAAACTCGCAGGCAGTGATGTAATCCGGCATGGTGCAGACCATCTGCTCTACAGAGTGCTAAATCCAAATACTGAATGTCGAATCATGAATGTTGAAACAGTCTCTCAAACGAATGCCGAATCTTCGACGTCTGAAGTTGCAATGTCGAGAACTTGTGCTCTCCACTCCTTCGTGGTGTGAGCCGCCAAAAACTGCGGTTTAGGCCAGTCAGAGGCAGCGTATGTTACTCATCCACTCAGAAACCTAACCGCTTAACTCCAGAATATTCAGCTCCACTTTCCGGTAGATTACGATCGCCGACCTGTATTAAAACACAGCTCCCAAAACTTTTGAGCGTCGACCAACTGAAAGTTGTTCCTTCTAAACTTTTTGTAAATTTCCTTTGGCAATTTTTATGATTGTGGCACCAGCAGCGCAGCAGTATGATACAAAGGAGGTGTCCTGTGTCTCCCACGCTACAGCGAGATGTTATCTTCCCTAGGCGCACGGGACTACATAGGTGTTCAAGTATCTTTCTGAGAAACTCCGTATCCATATTCACCACTGCGGCGAGATTTGAGAATAGCCACTGAACTCACAGCCCTCAGGCGCCGTCACTAATACAGTTAAAGGTTCGTTCCAACCTTCGAGGTCACACGGAAAAGTAGCACAAGGTTGAAACTGCTGCACAACTTCAAACCAGTTCAGAACCTCGCTACTTAGTACGAATCATGTAAGATATAATATCAATGCAAATCCCAAATTAAAATATCTGGTCTCTCGTTAGAGCCGTTAACAATATTAAGAGCCCATTTGCTCAATTCTAATTGGCCCGCCTACAAAAGTACGATATATTTCTTGTGTGGCTCAACTTAGAAATTCAACTGGCAACACATGCCAGTTTTTAACCCACCAGAATGTAGCTGAGAGTGGAATACTTTCAGACGTCGCCTCTAGGTATGTCTGTAATAGAATTTTAAAATATTTTCGTAATTTGTCTTGAAATTACAACATTCATATTATGTGTGCTGCACTCTTTTCTGAAATTCCAAAAATTTCTCAGTACAGGTAGTATTTTCTCAAATGTTTTCCAAGGTAGAATAGGGTCATGTGCATAGAAACAAATAAGTTATTCAAATATAAAAGTACTGCAGTAGAGAACATCTCAATACTGTACTTCATAGTCTCCGTGCTGTGTCATTAGTCTGTTACATACCAATAATCAGTAAGTAGTATGAAATTAAGAAGAAGTATTCTCAAAAACCATTTACAAGTTAAAAATATTTTTAAATACTAGCTACTGGCAAAGAACCCAAATTTTCATTTTTAAGGTAAGGAAAAGTGTTATGATAAAGAGAGCTTTCTTCTCAGGATACAAGCGGATTCGATTGACGAAGTATGGTTTAACCGCCCACACGTTAGGTTATTGGTTTCGAAAATAAACAGAATTTTACTCAGCATAATACTCTGTAACTGGAGAACTAACAGCATCCTCAAAATGGCAGTAATATAGTATACACTATATGAATATGCAGAACTCTCAAAATACAATCTCATATATCACAACACTCAAAACAGAGGGAAAAGCCAGACGCTGTTTCTTACGGTCTGTAGTGCGCATTCCTTTATTTGATTCTGAAATTGCTTGATAAATTGAAATGCCTACCACGACACATCACATGTTCCTAGATACCACTATCCTTCAGGCACAACTCTCTTCCTACTCGTTACTCCATTTCCCATAACTGTGTGCTATTTATTTAAATGAATAGTTGTTTTTGTATATTTATCTGTATTTCCTAAGGTGACTGGGTGCTGTACCCAAACATGAACGAACGGTGATTTCCTTGAGGAGGAAAAATAACTCTCAAGGTGCAGTGTGATTAGTGAACGAAACGGATTCAATCACAGTCGTTTGCTTACATACGAGAAAAAAAATACAGTTTGGCCAAAAATCTTCGTAATAAAAATGGTTCAAATGGCTCTGAGCACTATGGGCCTTAGCGTCTGAGGTCATCAGTCCCCTAGAACTTAGAACTACTTAAAACTAACTAACCTAAGGACAACACACACATCCATGCCCGAGGCAGGATTCGTAATAAAAAGTAGACAAAAGAAGAATTGATATGTTACACCTTCGTAGTCCCATCCTATAATACAGAATGAGGATACGGCTGGTTTGAATGTGTCACCATTCATCCAACAGCAGTTCTTACACTGGCGAGAGAAAACAACTATGACCATATTTTGTTAGATCGTTGCCGCGCGGAGTAGCCTCCCGTCGGAGGTTCGAGTACTCCCTCGGACATGGGTGCGTGTGTTGTCCTTAGTGTAAGTTAATTTTAGATTAAGTAGTGTTTAAGCCTAGGGACCGATGACCTCAGCAGTTTCGTCCCATAGGAACACACCATAAATTTCCAAATTTATTAGCACTTTCTTCCATACAGAGCTTCTACGTGGCACGGAATCGACAGGTCCTCATCAGATTTCGTCACGCACGTTGCACCAGATATCTGTGCAATTTCCGTAAATTACTGGCTAGTGGTTTGCTGACGCCGAGCTTGAGCCAGATAACGTCCCGGACGGGTACCATCATAGTGAGACGGGGGGATTTGGTGGCCCAAATACTAACATGAGTTCACTATCCTGCACCTCAAATCGCCGGGCAATAGTTACAGCATTGCGAGTGCCGACGTAAAAGTATCCAATGTAATGACCATTCCTCTTCATGCATTTCCCTCCATTACCAACTTCACAAAGCTTCATTCAAATATCGTTTCTCATGACTGCAGCTAGCATGCTGAGACGAAACATCTTATAGATGATCACAAATTTTGGTTTGTTTTGAAATTCAGCCATATGTAAACACAATTAGTTTATTTTTGTATTTACCCAGATATGTTTCGAGACCTATATGTCATCTTCTGTGGGTCAAATTTTTATTTCTGTCAAGAACAATCTGAAATTTATAGTAATTTAACTGTTGTATGCCTAAGAATTACAATATGTGGAATTTGCATTGTTTTGTTTAGACGCTCACCTTAAAATTACATCGCTATATGAATTGCATTATTATACTCCGGTTTTTGTGCTCTTTTTTGCTGTTTTTTGACAGCATGTCATCTGCAAATTAGCCATGAGGAAAATTAATGCGTATTTATCAAGAATTGTTTCGTGGGTAGAGGTTATGAGCGTTTATGTACTTACAAAGTTTCGTTCCGTTGCGTGTTAGGTCGGTGTTTCGACGCCTATTTAGTGCACCGTTTCCAATCGGTTTTTCACACAAACTTCGCTCACTAGTTCACTTTACATGCACTTGCACAAAATGTGGCAAACGAGATCACAGCAGACGCTTCTGATTCCATTCTCAGTTATTGCCGCTGCCCACTTGTTCATTGTTTGTCATGTGTTTGTTGTTGAGATAGTTCTGAATGTTTCGTCAGAACTGGTGTGGTGTGGCTGCTGGGAGAGGGCTCTATATATATATATATATATATATATATATATATATATATATATATGTGTGTGTGTGTGTGTGTGCGTGCGTGTGTGGGGAATAAGAGAGAGAGAGCTGATAAGAGGGGTGGGAGGGAACCGAGAAACCCGAAGTTATTTTTTTTAGGCTGTTTGAGTGTTATGTTTCATGTTTGGAGGTTCCTTTGTATAGTTCACTGAGTGTTGCCAAAAGTGTTTTGTTGCACTGTTTTGTATTTTCATTCAGGACTCTCTTTCCTTGTATTATTGCTTTTTATATGTGATAGTTCTATTGCGAGTTTTGATAGAGAGTATTGCTTCCTCTGAAGATCTTAAAATCAGTCTCCATGTTAGTTTGCTGGTGGTTTTATTGTATTAGATGGTCTGCAAAAGTGGAGTGTGTACTATCAGTACTTAGGGCTCTGAGTTGTTCAGAATTCCTTGTTCTAAAATTTCTACTTGTTTGGCCTATGTAGACCGCCTGGCATGAACTACAGGTTAACTGATGTATTCTGGCTTTGGAGAATTTGTCTGCTGATGAGTTGTTAGTGGTTAGATTTTTCTGTAGTGTGTTCTTTGTGAGGAATGATATTTGTAGTCCTTGTTGCTTCAGTATGTTTCCCATCCTCTGAACGTTTATGTTACTGTATGTTAGTATGTGCCATGCTGACTCTTTGTAGGGTGATCCTGGTACCCCGTGTTTGTCTGGAGTCTGTGTTCTTGGTTCTCTGCCGTGATTGGTGATTTGTTCATGGTTCGTTCTCTTTTAATCTGTTTTTTTTTTAATTTTGTTGTTCAGTTTGTTTATCATTTGTATGTTGTAACCATTCCCTTTGGATACTTGGTGTATAGTGTTTAGTTCCTGTGTGTAGTTGAGTTTGTCCAGTGGAGTTCTGTTGAGCTTGTGTAGCATGTGTCTGAAACATGAGAGTTTGTGTGCTTGCAGTTGGTTGGGGTTGACGTGAATGGTTGTACTTGTGACTGTAGGTTTCATGAAAAGTCCTAAATTATGTTTGTTGTTGATGCTGTGTACGGTGATGTCTAAGAAATTGAGTTTCATTTCCTCTTCCACGTCAATGGTGATTTTTTTTGGATGAACTGTATTTATGTCACTGTATAACTATTTTATTTAGATATCTGTTTCATCAATCAAGCGAATGATGTCATCCACATATCAGTGCCAGTAAATAATCTTGTACTGTTTTGGATGTATGATTTCATTGAATATTGTGTTTTCAATGAGGTTTAGCAATATGTTTGCAAGTAGACTACTGATGGGTGAGCCTATTGGTGGCCATCTATTTGTAGATAGCACTCCTACTTGAAAGTGAAGTAATTCTGTTGTTTAGGGTGGCTTCTATTTCATCTGTGTGTGCACTTATTATGTCCCCTTGATACTGCAGCTGTTTTTTAACAATGCTGATTGTTTCTTCTACTAGCACATTTGTGTACATGGACGTGATGTCAAAAGATACCAGAGTTTTTGTTAACGGCATGTTTATAACTTTTATCTTTTCTATCATTTCACTGATATTTTTTTAGGTTTCTGTTGTTTTTGAAAGCGTATATTTTCTGTAGTAGCGTATGTAGGTGTGTAGCTAAGTGGTAAGATAGCGCATTTTTGAAATTGATTACAGGATTGACTGTACACTTACTTTTATGTTTTTCTGGTAAACTATTGAGGATGGGTGCTTTGGGATTCTTTTGTGTCATGTATTTGGCTCGAGTTTCCGTGACTGTCACTTTGAGAGTTTTTAAGGATTTTTGTATGTTATTTGGTACCTTGTAGTAGGATCATTGGTGAATTTGATGATGTTTGGTTCTATAAATTCTTCTGTTTTCTTTATGTACTCTGATTCATTCACAAGTACAAGTGTATTCCCTTTGTCTGCTCTGGTGATGATTGCATTGTGTTCTTGGAGTTGCTTTGTTTTGTTTAACAGATATATTTTGCTCTGTTGTTTTTGTTTTTGAGATGATGTGGATCTTGTTCTCTGTGATTAGTTGTTTTACCTCTTTTGCTACAAGTTCCCTTGTCAAGTTGTCATTGTAATTTCGGTTGTACAACTTTTATTCTATGTCAGTTAAATTGAAAATTCTGTCATGGAACTTGTGTTGGGCCCCTACTATGTCTTCTTCATCAGTTATTGTGGCAGTTCTCATGAGGTGATTCAGTTTTTTGTTCTGTGTTTCTTTGCTTTTGTTCATTATTATTTCAGTATAAGATGTAATTTCTTGAGTTATGCCATCGAAATAGGCTGGTATTTTTAAGAGATTAGCTAATACAAAGTGCGTCTTGTACAACTGAAGATTAAGCTGTTGTTTCTTCGCTTATAGGAAACGAATTTCTTCTTCTAACCAAATAATTTATGTATTTGTTTTTTTTATTAATTTTTACACTTTTCCTTACTATTTTAATCTATAGCATTTAATCTTTCAGTTTTTCAGCATAAAGACAACTTGACGTTGTTTTCAACAACGCCGCACACTCGTTTGCTTATGACAAGTCCCAGACGAGTCGAGTGGCGTGCAAACCGAATGTTTGTGTTCGCTTTCAACACAGTCTTAGGGAAACCCTGAAATGCGGTAAGGGCTCGGAGCAACAATAGTAGTCGGGAGGTAACCCATGAGGCAGCATTCGATTTCTGAAAATCTTTGGCGCTCAAAACAGGAATCAAATCGATTTCCTGATTCTATGTCAGCAGTACATCTATTGTAACAAGCATATATGTTCAGTGGAGTTGGAGATCTTCGACGAAGCAGTTATAATAAGGGTAATTTCATTTTGCAAACTAGTTCTAATGTTCAAATGTGTGTGAAATCTTATGGGACTTAACTGCTAAGGTCATCTGTTCCTAAGCTTACACACTACTTAACCTAAACGATCCTAAGAACAAACACACACACCCATGCCCGAGGGAGGACTCGAACCTCCGCCGGGACCAGCAGCACAGTCCATGACTGCAGTGCATAAGACCGCTCGGCTAATCCCGCGCGGCTATTTATTTAAGCTGTCAGCGGTTGCAAACTAGTCACCTAGTCTGAGGTAGTGCGTGTTGGATGAATATGAATTTCATATATTTTGAAATTATAGGAACATTAGAATACTACAAATTACAGATGCTGCTACGAATGCTTCATGCCACGTATTTTCTGCACTTGCTTATATAGATAATATTCGAGAGGTTAAATATTTCAATATGTCGATAAAAATTTCTAACGCATTATGGACGAATTTTGCACATTAATCTGTATTTTTGCCAGAAAAGGTATATACCTCTTATATCATCGGTGTCTTAAATGCGAATTAAAATTGTTGTTTCTGCTATAGACCATTAAATAATGTGGATCAGCTTTATCGACTCTGTACGAGTGGTGTTTGTATTCTCAATATCAGTAGTGTGAGCGCACAATGTCTACATCCCTATTAATGAATCGACAGAGGTCACCGGAATTCGAGCTAGTGATAAGCTCACCGGATAAAAAATAGTAAAACCCAAGAGAAATTATTACAATCATCACATAATATCATGTTATTCCTCTCCTGGACTTGCTAAACGCCTGGGTCGGTTAGAAAGCGGGTCAAGGTTGTGCAGGTACGTCGCATCCAGAGAATGCCACTCGCTGAGGATTTTATCACGCAGTTAGCCAAACTGAAGGGAAGCTGAAATCACCGTTTTAAAAGGTGTTCTAACATGCCCCACGGATTGTCTACGGGCTTCACGTCAGGTTATTTTGCAGGCCAGTCGAGATGTAATAGGGTGGGTGAGTGTTCAGAAAACCCATTACCTATTCTTCCAGCCCGATGAACATCGCTGTTGTCTTCTTGCGCCTATGTGGGCAATGACCTCTTACGAGGTGCGCGGCGGCGAATCGTCACTGTATGCAGTTTCCTTCGCAATGGTCTGTCGCTGGCAGGTTTGGATGGAGCTTCATTCAATGCCCACTGCCTGCGGCAATTCCTGTCCGGTTTGGAGGCGTTTCTGATTCATAACCCTCGAAACTGGTCTCTGCCCCCTCTCAGTCAGGATCACTTTCCAACAATTCTGACCACGTATTTCGTGCCCACGTGTGTGACATCACTGCTTGTAGACACATTGAACCGTCCGCCGAAAAAAGGCATTAGATCCAGCTACTTGACACACTGTATGGTCATAGACACGGACACCACGATTATGGAGTTTTGCCATTCTGTCACATCCTTACATTTACCCATGTTCACTTTCAGGTACCCTTGAAACATAAATGTCTCACTGGTCCCAACTGTCACATGCTCACATAGCGGCAGTGTGCACTCATTGTCAGCTCAGCACATGACTCGATCGCTGTGGCATCCGTAACGGCTTAACGACTCATTTGTGCATGCGCACTAGGGTGACTAATTTTTTGTCCATCGAGTTTACGTTGGTTTCTCTTTCTGCCTCCTTTGACGATCAAGTCATTGCTTAATGCTGCGCTTCATTTCGGTGATACGTAATTTATTGCACTGAGCATCATTTGTACGTGGCTTCTTCACCCCTTTACCTGACACAAGTACTTTCGTAGACAGCGAACTCATTAAGCGCTCCACACACGAGTGGTGTGGTGCTAGCAATGTCACGAAAAATATCGCCCGTAATTGGTCACACAATAGCGATTTACCAAGAAATATCACCCAATATTTCGGACGTCACCGGGTCACAAAGTTCTGTTCTCGAAAATTGATTATTTTTGCAGTGATTTGGCAATAACTGTAACCTGACCTCTAAGAATGTCCTCAGACTTAAGTTATCTACTACTTAACATAAACAGTCTTTACTGAGACCGCCCACAGTTTTGGGGCTGTGCGTAATAAGCCTTAATAATTACCTCATTTTCTTGATTCCATTTTCCTGTCTAACTTTTTACTATGCTTCACATAGTTTTTATGTTGCTGAGGAAAAATTTATTATTTCTTGAAAATACATGCAGCCTTAAAACACTGTACCCATACTCGGAAGAAATTGCCAGCCGACCAGCCAATGTTTTCTCTGATGTGTCTAAATGGCTTAAGACGAACGCCTTGATGTTTAATGCGAAACGGCACAGCCAATTTTAGTCCCCGTGTTCTCAGAGAAAAGTAAATGTTAGTAAATGAGACATCTATATGTACCACAACTGGCTACCTCCTAACCACTCCTCCTACATGGGTGTGGTTAAACATGTATTTTCAAATAGGAACCCCAAAAAATGGGGGGGGGGATTCCCATTTCAAAATTCGAAGCTAGCCCCACCCTGCAGGAGAAGTGGTTAGGTGGTGGCCAGTTGTTGCACAGGCAGATGTCTCCTTTACTAATATTATCTTTTCACCTAGAACTTCTTTATCATGCGTTATTTTGGAGATATTTAGATGTCCGGGGTTAAAACAAACACCTTTTGTTTAAACAATTGTAGGGGATAGTACAACTCTACTTAAACAAGAGCCGACCATAAACTCAACTAAATATGCATATTTCCACAACAACCCACAAACTTATTAACAACGAAGCTCACAAACTGTACCGGGTAATGAGGCGTCGAAATAAGTGGTAACAGCACACAGATACGAGAAACTTAGTACTGGAGTGCCAGCAAACACTCGGTCAATGAAGTAAAACCACGCACAGGTAATCGAAGGACACAAAATGAAGAAATAAAACAAGTAATTGAGAATGATGAAGAAAATGGTTCAAATGGCTCTGAGCACTATGGGACTTAACATCCGTGGTCATCAGTCCTCTACAACTTAGAACTACTTAAACCTAACTAACCTAAGGACATCACACACATCCATGTCCTAGGCAGGATTCGAACCTGCGACCGTAGCGGTCACGCGGTTCCAGACTGAAGCGCCTAGAACCGCACGGCCACACCGGCCTGCTGAAGAAGAAAGACAGTACTAGTGTAGTTATAAATGTTATGGACTACTTTGTTTACTAGTGTAAATGTTTTAGTTTAATTCCATCACATAACCCAGGTCATTGACCTGCCCATGACATCGCAAGCCATACACCTCTCAACTGTCAAATGATAAACCACATTTACCCCTTATATATTACGCGGCAGGCTACACAATTTGCCACAACCATCTCCCTTACCCTCCTCCCTACCTCTCCTCACCCATTCTCTGCAGCTGATCAAAATTCAAGATAACAGATGTAGCCCAGTTGTGCAGGTGGGAAAAATCTAAGCTGGCAGAACTAGTACAGTTTCGCTTTGGACCCCCACCTCCTTTCTCCCTTCCTCACCTCTTCTCTGTTAGTCACAGTAAAGTATTAAAACGAAGCAGCAAATCAGAATGTAAATGCATGCTTGTGACACAAAGTTTGAAGATATCTAGTAATATTGCAATGTTCACTGGAATATGTCTCAAAGCCAAAGACATATATATAAATATTAAAATGATACGGTCAGTTGCATCGAGATTCAGAGACATACATCATTCCCATAACTATTCACTTGAATATCATAGATATTTTCATAAAATTGTGTATACACATATAAACCTTGGACTTAATCAGTACAATATTATAACAAAGTGTAAAAAATGGCGTCAAGTTCGAAGATATACATTATGTCCATAGCAGTTACTTGAAAGTCAGCGATTTTTGCGTGAAATTATTTGATATAGCTGCCTCTGAATTGTGTACATACCTCTGTACACAGGTCTGCACACATATGTATGTAAGCACACACATACACCACACACACTTACACCACACACACACACACACACACACACACAAACACACACACACACACACACACACACACACACACACACACACACACACAAATTCATCGAATTTGTGGCTAAAACATGTTTGTGAACTACTGCAATGCTGTTTCCGTGCTTAAATTGTTACAAATAACAGACAGCTGACATTTCAAGTTTGATACGAACCTAAATGTAATTATTTTAGGCCTACTCTTGGTGTAGGACTTAATGCTGCCTCAAATTAAATATTTGCACATCTATATATTTTACAGTCGTACTTAAATATGTAAATGACAATGTTATTTCATTCAGAAGAATTTTTATGGAACATATTCTCTTCCCTGAACTTTTTTAGTAATGTTTCACCACAGATTTAATGAATAACTAGATAATATAATCGAAGCCTAACATCACATTTGAACTACAAACGTGGAATTAAATACAAACCAAATCGCTCGAATCAGAACAATAGCTGAAACTTCTGGCAGATTAAAACTGTGTGCCGGACCGAGACTCGAACTCGGGACCTTTGCCTTTCACGGGCAAGTGCTCTACCATCTGAGCTACCCAAGCACGACTCATGCCCCATCCTCACAGCTTTACTTCTGCCAGTACCTCGTCTCCTACCTTCCAAACTTTACAGAAGCTCTCCTGCGAACCTTGCAGAACTAGCACTCCTGAAGGAAAGGATATTGCGGAGACATGGCTTAGCCACAGCCTTGGGGGATGTTTCCAGAATGAGATTTTCACTCTGCAGCGGAGTGTGCGCTGATATGAAACTTCCTGGCAGATTAAAACTGTGTGCCCGACCGAGACTCGAACTCGGGACCTTTGCCTTTCGCGGGCAAGTGCTCTACCATCTGAGCTACCGAAGCACAACTCATGCCCCATCCTCACAGCTTTACTTCTGCCAGTATCTCGTCTCCTACCTTCCAAACTTTACAGAAGCTCTCCTGCGAACCTTGCAGAACTAGCACTCCTGAAAGCAAGCATATTGCGGAGACATGGCTTAGCCACAACCTGGGGGATGTTTCCAGAATGAGATTTACACTCTGCAGCGGAGTATGCGCTGCAGTGAAACTTCCTGGCAGATTAAAACTGTGTGTCCGACCGAGACTTGCAGGAGCGCAGGAGAGCTTCTGCAAAGTTTGTAAGGTAGGAGACGAGGTACTGGCAGAAGTAAAGCTGTGAGGATGGGGCGTGAGTCGTGCTTGGGTAGCTCAGTTGGTAAACCACTTCCCCGGAAAGGCAAAGTTTCCGAGTTCGAGTCTCGATCCGGTACACAGTTTTAATCTGCCAGAAAGTTTCATATCAGCGCCCACTCCGCTGCAGAGTGAAAATCTCATTCTGGAGAACAATAGCTGTCTGAAACTGTGATCACCACTAAATAACACCACAATCACTCAAACACTATTTTAGCATGGAAGGAAGAATGTATCTTTAATACGATGCATAACTTAAGCTACAATAGTCAATGATATCTGCTTTGTTTATACACAGCTTGACCGAACGTGGTGTCATCGATGAAGCATAGCGAAAAACGATTATAGAGTTGTGATCTTAAAAGGAAAATTATTTATCAAAAGGCATACAAGTATAATTACAGGTCTATAAAATTCAAACTTCGCATAAAAATTAAATTTTATTGTATGCAAGACGTATTTTGCAAAAACAATGACTATTATATATTGAAGTTGAAAGAACCTTAGGTTAAGCAGCACTTGTTGACGAAAAATTTCTATCGCTGAACCACACTTTGCAAATTCTATGGACCTTCGAAGTAAATACTTAAACGTATAAATTGTCTGTATTATTTATTAAAACACACACATCTCACTTATTGGCACTGTTGATATAAATTGTAGAGTAACAAACGACTTAAATTTTTGTACCGTAAATTATTGCAAAACGCACTACTGCTGTTCTAACCTACTGCCTAAAGCGCACTGAGAATTAGTAAAGTAAAAAGGACTACATTTTATGCTCGTAAAAAGAAATTCACCATTTTCCCATAAACAATTGTATGCTTTTACTGTATCAGTATGATCCGAATGGCTACCAGCAGCAAATTCTTTTCGTTCATATATCCAAGTGAAGGTTACGTAATTTTTTACTGCGTATCTTAGAACTTGCTGCCAGAAGCTCGCATCTATATTCTGATTAATTACATCTTTTTAACACTTTACTGCGATTCTTGGAGAGAGGGGAATGAGTGTACAAAGCGCAACCGTTCCAGTTCCTCAATCCCAGATCTTTTCTCACTAACACAGTTGTGTAGATCTGCCTTCCTGGATAGTGACAGTTGTTGAGGCGGCAGTCGCGAGGGGGGGTTAAGGAAGAGCGATAGAGTGAGGGGCGTGGCTTGTCATGTAATCTGTAAGAGGGGCGTGGCTTGTGATCTGCAATGCATGGTTTAAGCAAATCAAAACTTTTTGGTTTATGCACAATGTGATGCTCAACAGACACAACTGTCACAACATCATTAACTCTTTCTGCGACTAACGATCAATCTCCTATACATCCTTCTTTGGGTGTAACTGTTTCAAAATGGCGCCTAAGAATTAGGACTACTCGCTCGGACAGTTGACTGTACCATTCATGGACACTGTCTTGGCTGCAGGAGAAGTTGTGTCCCAGTGTGCCATAGCTCTTGCTGCATGTATTATTTAACACCTCGTGTTTCAAAGAAAATGGTCGAAAGCGCAAACGGCTCCACATTTCACGGTCATTACTGGGCTCGTCTGTACGGCTTTCGGCGGATTGCTAACTTGACTTAGGTTGCCTGACGCTGGTGTCGTCTGCCAGGACCATTCCTCTGGCGCCCCTCTGCTGAATTCATACACGAAAGACCGTTCAAACAGCGCAAAGGACTCCCTTACAACTGAAAATACCCTCTTGGTGGAAATGACTAACTTCATAATTAATTACAATTTCTAACATAAAAGATTTTGTACAATACCTGTATACCTGGCTGGCATCATCACTGTCAATTTGATACCCCTCGTTAGCTCTAACAACACTCATAAAATCAGTAATCAAGTTACAGTCAAAATTAACTAATACAATAGCTAGCCTCAAGTCTTTCTTAATCCCTGTTTATCCTCATTCTGACGTGACTATAACTGTTTACCACCTCCAGAGGATGTGGCATCACACTAGGGTTTAGAACTATTTAATCTACTTAAACACACCAATTTAGTTGGGTAATTATTTGTAAAGTAAGATGTCTACACTGACGATCCAAAAGATTATGACCACAGCCCACCGCGACGTTGGATGCCGCCTGGTGGCGTTGCGGGCACGTGACGTGGTAACAAAAGTATGTAAGCGGAGCAGAGGCTGGTGGGGGATCACCCTAGCGAAATAGGGGCTGCAAATTGGGAAATAAATTGAGATAAGCGACATTGAGAAAGAGCTGATTATTATTACGCAGACAGTTTTAACGGGTATTTCGAAAACGGCGAACTGGTCGAATGTTCACGTCGTGAACAAACGGAAAGTGGCCGAAGGACCGTCCACGACTCTTCACAGCGCGTGGGGTTTGGAAACTTGTCTGCTCTGTAAAGTAGGATAGGTGATGATCTGTGGCAACTCTGCCAAAGTAACACAATGCTGGTGCACGCACAAGTATTTCGGAGCACGTTGTTCCTCGAGCATTGTTGAACAGCTCTCCAGCAGACCAACCCTACGTGTTCACATGTTGACCCAATGACATCGTCAATTACGATTGCAGTGGGCACGGGACCATCGGGATTCGACTGTCGACCAGTGGTAACCGTGTCGGCTCTTTGGTTGAATCACATTTTTGCCACACTAGGTAGATGGTCGTCTCAACAAACGCCATTATAGAAGTGAATGGTTGCTCGAGACGTACAGCACCTTACGAACACAGGCTGGTGGGGTCAGTATTATGCTATGGGAGATATTTTGCTGATTTTCCATGGGACCTGTGGTAACAATCAAAGAAACGCTGACAGCTGCGAACCACCGGCATCACGTCATGTTTGATGTCTTCCACGACAGCGATGTTATATTTCTGCAGCATAATTGTCCATGGCTCGGAACCAGAACCATGCTAAAATGATTTGAGGAGCATTATAATGAAATCACGTGTATGAATCGGCGACCATATTCACTTGATATATATCCTATAGAACCCATCTGGGTCGCTATCGGGCGCCTACACGGCGTACGCAGATCAGCGGCTCGTTATGTACTCGAATTACATGACATGTGCGTAGACATCAAATGGCACATACCTCCACAAACGTAACAACCGTCTGTCGGATACCTGATAGGCAGAATTAGTGATGTATTTCGTTCTAGAGACGGACAAACAAGCTGTTAAGCAGGTGGTCAAAATGTTTTGGCTTACCAGTGTACGTATGTATATTTTTCATTCACGTCGAGAATGTTGTGAAATACGATTTTAGTCTTAATTTCGCAAATAAATCTTATAAATCTCCAGTTCCGAAATAGCCTTTGATTCAATATTTGCTCACGTCTAGCATATTTCATTCTGTAGATCTAATTAATCAATGTATATGTTCTAATGCCGGTTGATCATGGATCTGGGTAAAGGAGGTGAATGATTTACATATTTCTGTAACGTAGCAAAATTATTCACTTACTGATTGCTCCATACTTTTTATCTTTTATTTTATTTTATTTATTCATTTTGCACCAAGGCTCATTTCGGGGTCCCCAAGCCATAGGCCCGATTCCTCCATCCTAGCGTTGACTCTGGTGACACGGACAATTATCCTACTAGAGGATGCCACACCATCAGGGGAGACATCAGCATGAAGCGATGCATATAGTTCCCAATAATGTCCATACAGTCCACAACTGTCTTGGTGCCTTTCATTACCACCACAGTTTCCCTGGAGCTCTTGGTGGACACCTCACGTAAAACAGTGCTGCCCTCATGGACCTTCGACCTTGTCGCGGTACCTGTTTCGTGTAGCTGTTTCCCGAGATGACTAAGTATCCGAAGACGAGCAAAGACCTTGTGTAGCGAGAATGGTGATTTACCCAAGCAGACAATACGTTTCCATTGATCCGTGATATAAATTCGATGATTCCATACCGACTACAGTCGTAACTGACGTAGTCATTGGGTCAACGTGGGAATACGATTTGGTCATCTACTGTGGAGCTCTATGTCCAGTAATCTGCTTTGATCGGTGTGCTCCAAAACCCTTTTCCTGCACCAGAACTATTATATATCGCAATAAGGGCCACAAAATGCCACCAATAGTGCTTTACACAGCGGGAACGTTTCCCAACTCTGTTTTCTGTGATCGTGATGTGATGGGAATGTGTGGGACGGGATTTCCAGTTTCAGAGTTAGCTTGATGACCGACGGCGATCTCCCGAAAACCTTGGTCAGACAGGGGAAAGGGAACCATTTTAAAATTTCTAGGAAAATGTTGTTCACTTCTCTAAAATAAAAATAAAAATAAAAATTTTCCGTAATGTGTGTATGTATGTTAGTGTTATCATCGACAACATGCTTTATTCACTCATATGTAGGACAGCATCTGCAATTCTTCTCACCCAAAATCCCATTATCAACGATTTATTTCGTTAAATTTGTGGAAACACTACGTGTCTTCAGTTCATGATACTATTTATCAAATATTTTCCTCGATTTACTGACTCGAGGACTTCTCATTCCTTCCCGCGCCCGGGTTCCCCGGTTCGATTCCCGGCGGGATCAGGGATATTCTCTGCGTCGTGATGACTGGGTGTTGTGTGATGTCCTTAGGTTAGTTAGGTTTAAGTAGTTCAAAGTTCTAGGGGACTGATGACCATAGATGTTAAGTCCCATAGTGCTCAGAACCATTTGAACCATTTGAATTTGAACTTCTCATTCCTTAGATTAACACACATAATTTCCAAACGCCTTCTGTAACACATTTCAGAGATTTGTACCAATCGTTTTATATCTTTCTTCCTCATTCCATATTTCACATCTATAGTGCAGATCTGTGCTTTATATATAGCTTTTCATTACTCTTTCCTTGGTCTCAAGGTTCATACTTTTAGATATTAGCAGCGCGTCCTTGTCAGAAATGTCTTTTGCTTAGTCCAACCCTTGCCTCCCCGTTTCTTGAATTACCCTTCCAACACAACAATATTCATCCACCTCTTCGAGAGACTGTCACCTAAATTTTCATCTCTAGGGAAAAGAAAAGAAAAAACAAAAAAACAAAACAACGAAAAAAAACGATCTGGTATTTGCTCACAAAAGCTATTCGCTACTACCAACATTTATTAAATAACTTTTCAGCTTGAGTGACCTTCCTTTTCCAAATTAACTGACATGAAGCGTTTCGTGATTGTACATTAATTTTTATTATGGATTCCTTCGAAGAATATTTGCTGGATGCATCATTGAAGTTGTCTACCGAGGTTTCTTCATGTCAGCTTACTATACCTGAATCTTAGTAAAGAAAAGAACAGACGCATCATGATATGCATTCACAGTTGCGAAGGAGCGTTGCATCGTAATACTGAACAATCGGACACTGGAATACTGCATTTGTCGGCCGAAACCGGACAACCGACTTTCAATTAAAATCTGTCTCCTGAACGGGGATATACATAATAGATATATGAGTGCAGGCTGTAGACGCGTGGCTGACGACACATGGACGTTTGGGTCTGCCCATGAGTCGTGGTCGAATAGAACTTCCATATTATTGTGTGAAATGCTTATAACTAGTGTGACTGAGCTGAGAAGGTTAAAGGTCAGTTTCTTCCATTAACCTGTCTCTAACGGAGACAGTTTCCTTGTGTACATTAAAACTAAACTAAACTCCAACCGAACAGGCCTTGGAAGACCCAAAGGTACCGACCTGCCGCAGTGTCATCCTCAGCCCACATGTGTCACCGGATGCGGATGCGGAGGGGTATGTGGCCAGCACACCGCTCTACCGGCCGTTATGTCAGTTTACGAGACCGGAGCCGCTACATTCTCAGTCAAGTAGCTCCTCAGTTTGCCTCACAAGGGCTGAGTGCACCCCGCTTGCCAACAGCGCTCCGCAGACCGGATGGTCACCCATCCAAGTGCTAGCCCAGTCCGACAGCGCTTAACTTCGGTGATCTGACGGGAACCGTGCTACCACTGCGACAAGGCTGTTTTCATGTGTACATTAATGTAGTAAAAATTGTCCCAAAAACTTGCTGATATCCTTCATAAAGTGCTATTTATGGTTCGGTTAAGATTGGAGCATATGTAAATCAAAGTGCAGTTTTTCATTTATTCATGTTTGAAGAAGTCTGAATGTCTTCCGAAATGAGATTTTCACTCTGCAGTGGAGTGTGGGCTGATATGAAACTTCCTGCCACATTAAAACTGTGTGCCGGACCAAGACTCAAAGTCGGGACATTTGCCTTTCACGGGCAAGTGCTCTATCATCTTGCCCGCGAAAGGCAGAGGTCCCGAGTTCAAGTATCGGTGCGGCACACAGTTTTCATCTGCCACGAAGTTTCAAGTTTAAATGTGTTTAAAAATCTTTTCTTGATGTTCAAATTAATTCTTTCTGGTAATTTAGTCAGTAATACAATCTCCTGTTGTATATCTTTAACATCAGCATAATTGCAATGATCAAACTGTTTTTGTTTGAATCATTCACGTATAACATATGTGCATGGTTAGTAAATGTACTTAGTATGTATTTGTAATGTGTAACAATGTTCCTTAAATAAATGTTTATAAACAAAAAATAGCCTAATTGTAACGTGACCGCTCGAGATGAGCGGGAAATTCGTGTTCGGGTTTCGGTCTGGCACAAATTTTCACTGTCTCCTTTAACTTATACAGCTGATAGTGGTCCACATTCGCAACTGCGAGAAAATTTCATTTATTTCATGACGACTGTAGTCGCCACAGTGCCTGTTCCTTCGGACATCCATGTATCCTAATTCTGACCAACACAGGCAGCGCAACATCGTAAATAGATACATCTTAAAAGTCTAGAGAAAAACAAAATCAACATATATCACCATACGGCTCATCTTGTCACTCCATAACACGCAAGCATACTGCACTGCAGTACTAGTAAACAGAGCCAGTAAATTTCACATTATGATGAAGGAAAACCTTACGATCTCAGCACGATTAAACAACCAGTTTCAGCAACTGGCAATCTTGACGGTTTTATTGACAGTGACATATAGAAAAGAGATAACAATAGTAAAGAAACTGCTACTCTGAAAATAGAAAAGAAACGATTGCTCACGTATCATCCATAAGCAAACATTCCTACAAAGGAGCAAATATCAACACACCACACACCTTTAACATTGCTACACCCAAGCAGTACATAAATACACAGACAGATAACACAACAATCCATAATTTAAAAGATATGGAGTGTAACCTATGGTCCTTGTTTCATTTCTGTTCCTCAGACAACATGAAATGTGTATAAAGCACGTATTAGAAACTTTCAGAATTTATTCTTGATATCGAAACACTACAAAATGTTCATATCGAAATGGATCCGAAAATCCTTCGTTTAGAGATGTGGAAGGATTTATCACTCGCGGCACAAAAATGATACACTTACCAAACATATTTACATGTATGAAAGAATTTACTACTCACTGCGCGAAAAGATACATTAATGAAACACATTTACATTTACAGAAATTGCTCGAACTGGCTATCTCCTGATTTCATGCATCTCTTGAGCCTGCGGTCCATACTTTGTTGTACGTTGTGGAAAACTGGGGGCTTTTCAGATCCATTTCGGTGACACATCCTCAGAACATCGGCATTGTGTGCGGGAGCTGAATACAAAATTATTTTAAATGTCCCCAAAGGAAAGTGTCGATTGGAATTAAATCTGAGGATCATGCAGGCCATCCAACGGATCCCCCTCGACCAATCCACCTGTTCGGAAACTGTTTATCGAGATAATAGGGAACTATTCATGTAAAGTGAAGTGGAGCACGAACGTCCATTCATTAGGTTCGCTGGATTGCGATGGCAGGTACGTAATCAAGTAGATCAAACCACTCGTGTCTGAGAAACTGCAGATAAGTTTGTCGACTAAGATGTTGCGGAAAGAAGTAGGGGCTAATGAGATAATCATGAATGAAATCCTCCCAAATGTGGAGTCTTAAGTCTTTTCATATCTGTCTTGTCGCACGGCATGAAGGTTTTCAGAAGGCCAGATATGGTTGGTACGATAACGGAAGATCCTGTCACGTGAAAAGCCAGCCTCATCAGGGAACAAGGTACAAGGTAAGAACTGCATAAAAACAATACACTACCCTCTCCCTCATTTAATTCTTGCACCCACAGAAGGTGATGTGGGTACAGAAGATCTTCATGCAGAACGCTCCAGATAGTCATGTGGTTAACACCTTTCCTTATCGCAGTGCTCCTCGTACACGTTGGTGGTAATTTCATCCACCGTGCAAAGAACTTTTATTTCAAGTTCGGGCTTCCGAATATTGTGTGGCCCCTCGCCGTCTGTTACTATCTGTGTTGTCCAAAGAGCGAGATGCAAAAGCGAGGCAGGTACCTCGCAGCGCAACCACAAGAGAAAATAGCAGCGCAAGCTGCATCGACGATCAGCGACACCGGCCTAGCCACGCCCAGAAACGTTTCGCTATGCGGCTGCAATAGATGTACTTACGGCCGAGCATAGTACTGCGCAGCCCAGTCCACAGTCATCGGCTAAGACGACAGCATCGTCTTCTAGTAGGCCAGCTGTGTGATCAGTGTACCAGTCAGAAGCCCGCTTGAAAGTATTTGTTAAATGTACTGTAAATGAGATACTTTGTATAAAATGATACTTTAATGTGCAGAGACCATTGTAGATACTCATGACATTCCTATGGAAACGGATTGTACAAAGCTAAGTTGTTCTTCTTATCTATATTGTAACAAAGTGAACTAATATTTTATGTGTCATAGTTTCTCTCGGACTTCTCTCGGTGCAAAGTAAACGAACTCACCATTGTGACAACGAGTGTATTTTCGTCTTGTACGACACTCCTTTCTTAAATAAGCCTGACCCTCGGAAGCCTTGCTGGAGTTGTGCAAACATTCTTGCACAAGATTACAGCCTCCCAGGGAAGCATTCAGCACTAAGTTGATGTGCAGCATCGACACTCACAACTGTTAGGCCTATTGTAGCGCGTATCCGTCAATTTAGACACTGAATACATCGCTGTGTTATTGTGGAAGTTACTGATGAAAGTTGCTGTGAAACAGAACAAACGACAATCAGACGAAACAAGACAAATGCCATGACCAACTGCAAACAAGCACTGGAAGTACAGATGCGAAATTGAGGTAAGTTACACAGCCGGGATTCAGTAGAGTGAATTTATTTTATGCCTCCAAAACGAAGGAATTTCGGACTCATGTTCACATGAACTGTTACTAATGTTTTGATCTACGCCTACATCTACACATATATTGCGAAAACCCGCAGCAGCGTGTGTGGCTGAGGGTACTCTATGTAATAACTAGTCCTTTCCTTTCCTGCTCCACTTACAAACAGAGCGAGACAAAAAAGACTACCTATATACCTCCGTTCGAGTCATAATCTGTCTAATATACTGTTCATCGTCCTTACGCGAAATGTATGTTAGCCGAAATAGAGTAGTTCTGCAGTCGGCTTCAAATACTAGTTCTCTAAATTTTCTTAACAATTCTCCTCGAAAAGAATGTCGGCTTCCCTCCACTGATTCCCATTTCAGTTCTCGAAGCAACTCCGTAGAACTTGCGTGTTCTTTGAATGTACCGGTAACAGCCCGCGTCTGAATTACTTCGATCACTTCCCATAATCCTACCTGGTGCGGACCCCAAACATTCGAGCAGAACTCAACAATGGGTCGCAACAGTGTCCTATTGAGATCTCCTTTAGAGATGAACCACGTTTTCCTAAAATTCTCCCAATAAACCGAAGTCGACTGTTCGCCTTCCCTACCGCAACCCTCACATACTCGTTCCATTTCATGTAGCAACGTTACGCTCACATATTTAAACGACGTGACTGTGTCAAGCAGTATACTACTAATGCGGTATCCGAACAATACGGGTTTGTCTTTCCTATCCATCCCCATTAACTAATATTTTTCACGTTAGATTTGGCTGCCATCCATCACACCAACTAGAAATTTTGTCTGAGTCATCTTGAATCCTCTTATAGTTTTACAGTTACTCAACTTTGACACCTCCCCGTACACCAAAGCGTCATTAGTAGATTGCAGATTGGTGCCCACGCTACTCGCTAAATCATTTATGTTTATACAAAATAAAAGCGGTCTGATCACGATTCTCCAGACCACTCCTGACGGAAGCAGTGTATCCGATGAAAATCTCCATTCAGGACAACATACTGAGTTCTATCGCTTAAGAAGTATTCTAGCCACTCACATGTCAGTGAATCTATTGCATATGTTCGTTAATCAAGTTTCTGAAAGATGTTTCTAGCCATCCTGTATAGTATGCAACTGGTTCAAAAGCCTTTTATCAAGAAATTCAAAGCTGTCAGCGCACTGACAGCAAGCTGCTGTGGGCCACCTGGCAAGCGTCACCCAGCCAAGTATTTGCGCGTAGCTCACCAGCAGCTGAGAATACGAATGAGACTGTCAGCTTCGGGGGCCCCGGCGTGTTCCCCGTCCATCAGCCGCCCCCCAACTGCACTTATCCTTCCGCCTTCTCCGTCCTCCTGCTCATCCCCCCCCCCTCCCCCTCCCCCCCCCCCCGCTCCGGCTCCACACCGCCCCCGCCCCCTACACATTCGGGAGGCCGTAAATGCGGCCATTACTGTGTGAGATAAGGCTGCACGGTTGGGCCGCTCGCCTCTTAAAACGCGCGCCCGCAGTAAAAGCACGGGCCCCGCCGTAACTCATCCGGATATTAAACGCCAGCACGCCACGGGCCCGCGACTCGCCCTCCATTCGAGCGGCCCGGACACGGACGCCGAGGCTGCGGGAAATTTATAACCCGGCGCGGCCCGCGCTCGGCCCTTCACGGGCTTCCCTTTTTGCCCTGGCTGGCAGGTACGCGAACGGAGCAGCGAGGCGATCGCCGACCGGGTAAGCCGGTAGGCGGAACCGTTCCCGCAGATTGCGTCGGAATTCCCCGTTCCGCATATTGCCCCGCTGCAGAGGCAGGTGTTCCTGGCGCTTTTCTTCACTGTTCAGCCTTTTAACTTCGCCCACATAGGTACGGTCGGGAAATTTTCGTCGATGTACGAAATTGCCCATTACTAGTCTTTTGAGTGCCACCTCCTGGATGATATTACGCTGGAAATACTGTTTCCTAATTCGCCGAAAATCAGCCACTGACATGCATGTACATTTGGTTTCTAGGTAATTATGTAGAGTCATCGAGAAACGTCTGAGAGCGCCTCCAGCAATATAACGTCAAACTGTGACCCGGAAGAAACTGTCTCAGGCTCTGTTATCTGGATTCATCTTTTTCGTCAAATTTCATCTCACACTCCAACATCGCCAAATGTAGGAGACTTTCTCTTTGACACCTGTAGGGAAGAGCATCCAAGTCGCTAATGAGAACAATATACGGAAGAATGAAAAAGAAAATTGAGGATCTCTTAGAGGACTGCAAGTTTCGCTTTAGGAAAGCACTTTTTTTTTAACTTGCTTGATGTTGACCGCCACGAATTCCTCCTCTTCTGTGCCAGTCTTTTCATCTCAGAGTAACACTTGCAACCGACGTCCTAAATTATTTTCTGGATGTATTCTAGTCTGTTTCTTCCTCTACAGTTTTTACCCTCTACAGCCCCTTCTGGAGCTATGTAGGTTATTCCCTGGTGTCTTAAAAGATGTTCTATCACCCTGTGTAAGTAAAAGAAAGCTTCAATAGCAGAATTAAAATTAAAGGTGAAAGGATATCAATGACACGATTCGCCGATCACATTGCTATCCTCAGTGAAAGTGAAGAAGGATTACATGATCTGCTGAATGAAGTGAATAGTCTAATGCGTACGGTATATGGATTAACAGTAAGTCTAAGACAGACAAATGTAATCATAAGTAGGAAAACTATAACAGCGAGATACTTAACATTAGGATTGATGAACAGATAAAGTTAAGAAATTCTACTACCTAGGCAGCAAAAAAACCAATGATGTAGGAGCAAGGAGGACATCAAATACAGACTACCAGTGGCGAAAAGGGCATTCCTGGCCAACAGAAGCCTGCTAGTATCAAACGTAGATTTTAATTTCATGTAGCCATTTCTGAGAATATACGCCTGGAGCACTATGTTGTATGGTAGTGACACATGGACCGTAGGGAAACCAGAATAGAGATATGGTGCAACAGATGAAGAAGAAGAAGGTGCATGATGACAGGACGTATGTTAAGAAATCAGGGAATAAGCTGACAGGGTGAAAACTGTAGAGGAAGACAGAGACTGGAATACATCTAGCAAACAATTGAAGTCCTAGGTTGAAAGTGCTACTCTGAAATGCAAAGGTACACACAGGAGAGGAATTCGAGACAGGCCGCATAAAACCAGTCAGAAAACCAGTGACATAAAAAAAGCGAGAGGGAGGTGCCAGGAAAAATGGACAGGCTAAGGAGAGATATTCTTATTTTTTAAGATGTGTGGTAGTAGACGAAAACACGTAGAAATCAGTGATTGCATTCTACAACTGCTGAAGTACAATATCGAATAGTTTAACTGCCTTAGGGTTTAATTAAGTACTTTAAACAACTCAGTTTTCACGAAGTGACAAATTGGGCACTTTGCCCGACGTGAGCGGCCATTGCGGCCACTTAGCTTAAAACTAATGACGAAGTGATAAAAGCTCTTTTAACGAACAAGTAACTATATTCTATTGTAAAACGTGATAAGAATTAAATTACTTACATTTTTCGCAAATAAAATTCGAACTTTGCTCTTCCTGTACAGAGTTCACGGGCGCACTGGGAGTACTAGAGACACTAAATCCGCTACTATTCTGGATTTGAGTTCAAACTTTTTTCCGTTCATGCACACTGTGTTCATCACTCTTGTCGAAAAGACCTCTTCTACTCTTGTATTTTCTACTCTTTAAACTCTTCTTTTTACTGCCTTTGTTCTTTTCGGCTGCTTACCGCTTTTCCTTAATTCCGCTTTCAAAATGGCTCTGAGCACTATGGGACTTAACATCTGAGGTCATCAGTCCCCTAGAACTTAGAACTACGTAAACCGAACTAACCTAAGGACATCACACACATCCATGCCCCAGGCAGGATTCGAACCTGCGACCGTAGCGGTCTAATTCCGCTTTATTTTCTTTGCTTTATTTATTTGCGGCTAGGGGGGCACTCTTATGATGGCTTGCTATGAGTATCGCAACGGAGTCCTTCTTTTGGCTGCTGCTGTTACGTTTCTTCCTCCAACACAAAGCAGCCAGAAGCCACTGCCGAGATTGACGCCGCTACACAAAAGTGTATACCCTCTAACAGCATGACCGAAATTTCAGTAACTACAGATATGACTCTTTCAACACACTTTCATTAAAAAACATAAGCCATATGCACTCATCACAATAAACACACAAACAGATCACTTAACTTACATCATAGTAACTAAATCCACGCAGGTCATTGTAACTGTGTGGAGCGAGACAGGAAACAGGTTGGATTTCGTAGATGACTGGACCTTTCAGGGAGAATAATTTCCAGTACCAGGCAACCACTTAGTAGCCCTCAGTACCCCAAAGCCCATTTTGCCCAACATGGCCACTTTGCTCGACTCTCTCCTACTGTTTGGCTTAGAAAGTACGCGCCTGAATTGCAGTGCATCTTATAACGCCCTTTCCGGGATGGGGAGGTGGCATGGCTCCGGATCGAATCTGCTCGGCAGATTAACAACGAGTGTTGGTATACGGCAAACCTGCATGTCGTTCTTATGCGGTTTCACACATCCCACTATGTGAATAATGGGCTGAAACCCAAGTCTAGCCTTAATTACGCGATCCACAAACATTAATAAAACTTTCACTCACAGCCACCTGAATGATGCTTCACGCAAACAGTTGTGGCACATACGTTCTGTCGTGGGATGTGTAACTGGGTGGTGACAGGAAGAACTTCCGGCCATAGCTTAAATTAACCATGCTTAATTCGTAAGTAACTATACTGACCCTGCACTAATGTGGGGCAAAGGGACAAGAGAAGGTAGAAGTCTCTTCGGCTTAAAATGAGATATAGGGGTGCGCAACTAAGAAGGCGGTTGTGTGACGCACTCTGCACCTAGCGAACAAACACTGCAGTTCTGGCCATAGACGGGCTAACCAAACACCATCGAACGTAGTGTCATTCTCAGCCAATGGCGTCAATGACATGCGGTGTGGTGGTGCACGGGTCAGTACACCGTTCTCCAGGTTCTTATCCGGTTAGCAGATCTCGTGCCGCTACTTCTCACTCAGACAATTTCTAGAGGACGAGTCCACCCAGTTTCAGTCCTCCTACCATGGAAAAATCGCTGGCATCACCGAAAACGAAGCCTGGTCCGCCACACATCAGCTATGCAATTCATTCACATACGCGGAGTGAGACTCCCCTACGCCCCTTTACCACATGGAGTCCGCATTTCATGGTCTAGTGCTTAGCGTCGCTCATTCTAGGGTTCGATTCCTGATCAGTGCAGAGATTTTCTTCGCTTGAGCTCTGGCTGTTTGTGTTGTCTTAATCACTTCACCTCATTACGAAGTCAAGCCCCAGTGGCAGCAGATCCACTGCGCAAAAAAAAAGAAGATCATTTTTTTTCTAAATCCCCTTAGTAGTGCCCCGTTGCGACACATAATACAAAACAATCCTTCACCCTCGGGATCGGCGACGCTTCAACCAACAAGGGTAGACACATGCGAAAACAGAGGCCACAGCTCAGGAGTTCATGCGAGTTGCCGACGTCACACTGACACCAAATTTCACTTCAATTCTGCCAAATGCCACCGTGGACGTGTCCAACGATGGTAAGGTCGTCACACCCTCTCTTACTCACATTTCACCACTTCTTTTGACGCCTCTGCGATGGAAGTCAGAACAGTGACACTCAGCGTTGAAATCACGTGGTTTTCTTATGGGTGACAGAGGGGAACAGACATGCCGTTTCTCAGCATCGACACAAAGAATTCTCAGGCGTAAAGGGTGTCCACGAAAGCACCTCTTCTCTTGGGGTGTTGATTCCTATAGATTTCGCTGTCGTAAAAGATAGTTCGCACTGCGATGAGCAACATCACTACGTTCTTGACAACGCTCAATACAACAGCCACCCCCTGGGCGTTCAACCCTAATCTATGGACATCGTGGGGCTGCAACCTCGTGGAAAGTTATCTGACCCCTTTAAACTGTAGTTCGACCGCAATTTCGTATACAGGACGGAACAATTAGTGGCCACTGAAAACTATCATTCGAAGAAATTTGAACATGATCTGAAGCAGCAAAGGGTGTTTAGCCTTTTCCGGCAACACCCTCAGTGTCACCCACGCACCTTTGTCCAGCACGTTTAAAAAAGGGGTTTCGACGCCAATTCAGTCTCTCGGCTGCTCTATCTTCTGAAGGTAGGTAAACCCCAAGTAAGTGGTGTAGAAGAAGTGGAAGAAGAATACAGTGAAGGAGAAAGTCGAAGTAGATGAGAGCCAGTGATAATGAGAGACAGAGTCTATGACAGTGACAATGAGGAAGAGAGGGGGTGTGACAGTGACAAGAGACAGATGCAATGGGAATGAATGAGGCAGTAGCAGTAGGAGAGATCGAGAGAGAGACAATGACAGTGATTGGAGACAGTAGTAGTAGGACAGAACGAAGAAGACTGTGGCTGTGAGACAGGAGACAGACACACTTAGAGGGACACAAAGAGATAATGACAATGAGTTGGGCTGGAAGAATGAGTCAGAATGGGCAACTGAGAGTGCATGTGTATGAGTGACTTGTAGAGGTTCACAGGTGGGTATGATCGAGTTACGGTTAGGGGAGCTTCTGCGAGTGAGAGGTGAGTCACATGTTAAAAAGAGCGCGACTATGCTTGCTTGCCAAATTTTTAAGGGTGCTGAGGAACGTAGAATGAGGCAGCTGATACGCCAGTTTTCAGGAAGAGTTTTTTAAGCAGGAGCATATTCGCACTTTGTTTTGGGCCGGTAGGAGAATTTTTTCAGCTGTTACTGTAAATGGTCTGAATGGGGACAAATGTTAGTAACATTTCATTTATTACATATATTAGTAATATCTTAGTTTAACGCAAAAGGGGGTCAACTCAAAACAAGCGTTTAGAAGCCAATAATACTGAATATTTTGGTGAGGATGGCCTCCAGCCAAAAAGAATGAGGCAGTGGCGGAATACTACTGGAGTGCAGAGACGAGAAGGGTGCTGGAGACACGCACTTAGTTCCCAGAGCTGGAATAAGGCAGACCTACCTGAGACAACTAGTGATATTCAGTCTTGAAGGTGATAATTTTGGGTGGTAAACGGCCACTGGAGTACTGTAATTATCGAGGGGAGTTTAACTATCACGAGTTCTAAATATGGTCTAATACTGAATTAGATTTTTTCCGCTCGAATTTCTAAATTACGACTGGACGGAACTTGACATTCTACTCTGTATCTCGCTTACACAGATATCTAGATTAGCATTCTCAACTGTAAACTGTTTTGAGCTGGCGAATATTCACGTTCAAACAACGAAAACGAACCACTATAGTCACATCATCGAAGAAATTTATTTCAAACGACTAGTTTCGGTGTAACGCTTACGTCAAGCTTAGGTTCATTATAAACCTAAAGAGCTCTTTCATTTCTTGGTCCATACATCGTAGAAGCCCTTTACTACCAGTTGTCATGGACTGCATACATATGGAGTCTATACTCAGCAATGTATTGTCACCACGTGGTCACAACACGTTGTAGAGTATACACTAATGATGTATACAATCCACAACCACTCGGCAATCTTCAACCAAACAATTTTAAAATTAAATTCATATTACATCATTTAAACGATGAAATCTATGATTTCACTAAATAAATTACTGTTCGTTAGTTTTCATCATTAAAAAATAAATAGCTGATTTTTTGAGTATTTAAAAGATTTCTACAGAAGAATGAAGCTGATGTAAATTGCCAAAGCTAAGGGTATCTTAGGATTGGAAGTATTTTATGCGGACGGATGTTTGATTGAGAAATGTGGGAGAGTGACAAGGGATTAGTTTCTGAATAAGGCCTTAGGATGTGGATTCGGGAAGTGGTAATGATGGGAGTTCTGACAAGAAAAGAGGAGGCGAGTTCTGCTAGATGTGACAGGATGGATAGTTATCTCTGTGGATTTCATGGTCGGGGTAGTGGAATGTGATTAAAATATCTTAGGAGAGAATGTGGAGAGAGTGTAGGTGAGTAGCTGAAGCAATGTTTTGGTATAGCCACAGTAGAATACTAGGATAGGATAGCAGGGAGGGAAGTAGGTGATGGTTAGTGTCAATTTTGCGAGTAATATAGAATGTTTGGAGGTGTTTAATATCGAACAGTAGGATAGAAAATTTTATAAACTGATAGATTTGTGTATGGCAGATATAAAAGGCTACTCAGAGCACATGGTCTTTTAGGATCTGTTGTGTGTGATATAAATTTGGGTGAATGGAAATACGTACTTCATTTGCACACCAGAGGATGGATCAGATTAGAGATTTATAGATGCAGAAGGATGCAAACTCAATATTGGGCCACTTAGTAACTTTAGTCTGTTGCTGGCTTTCTGTTGAATGGCTAATAGGTAAGGTTACCATGCTAGCTGCAGAGCGTTATTTCAAAGTTTTGTAATGTGTTAGTTAAATGGACAGGACATTCGTGAATGGTAGGGTAAAGGTTGTGGGGTAGAAACTGTGGGCGGTTCATCCTGTAATTCTAGGCTGGGATTTAGATGAGTTTCTTTGAGGAACCGTAGGTTGTACAAAAAGGTGAATTGTTTGAGACAGACCGGGAGGGACAGTTGTTAATTCTGGAGAGTGGGATAGAGGACTAGGAAGAAAGTGTCATCAACATACTCTGGGAGATGCACAAATCGGGAAATTTGTGGTAAGTTCCTATGGGACCAAACTTCTGAAGTCATTGGTCCATAGGCTTATATACTGCTTAATCTAACTTAAACTAACTTACGCTAAGGACGACACACACACACCCATGCCCGAGGGAGGACTCGAACCTCCGGGGGGGGGAGCCGCGCAAACTGTGGCAAGGCGCCCTCAGACCGCGCGGCATTAGTGGATTAATCACATCTGAAGATGGTAGTAAAATGTTCAAACCGGTAATGTGAAATTGTAGTTATTAGGCGATCTTGACTTGATAAATTATTGAATAAACGTTTATAAGGTCATATACTTTCGTGTGATAATATGTCTGTTATAAATTAAACAATGAAGTACAGCCCCAGTATAGCAGAGCACGACGGGTTTCGGTGATTTACTCACACTTACAAGTGCTAAGGTTAACTCCCACAGCACTTGAAAATGGGAATAAATTCCTGAAACTCGTCGTGGTGCGCGTAAGAAAAAGCAAGTGATGTAGCATTTTATTGTTTAAATCATTAAAAACCAACCAATCCCTAATTTCAGTGTGGATACATTAAAAGACCAGAGGTTTCAAAATTTCTGGAGTAGCTCTAGTTCCGAAAGTTTGACGAGTGCAGGAAGTGGAGGTATTATCGAATTTGGTCATCATTTACGCTAGTAGTACATTTGAATGCAAAAACTGTGGTCATATTGAAAGGGTTACGTTCATAATGCGGAGAGATGCGAAAATGGTCTTACGTCTCATTTCGTTTGCAGACACCGGAAGAGAACCTCTGAAAATACGATTTTGTTTTAACCACTCCAACCCTGAGTCAACGTGCAGAGTGGAAATGCATCTGTTAAACGTTTCGTTAGAAAGAATGGAAGTAGCGAGATATCTTAAAGTGAAAACGAACTGTACTGTTTCCGCGGAAACGTACGCCTTTAGGCTACATTAGTATGACTGTTGCACTTATGAAATTTCTAAAATTACGAGTCGTCTAAGGTACTCACGGGAAAGTTAAATCCCGCAGTGTAGTATAACTGTTCGTATGGGCTCATTGTACCATGAGTGTTACTATGCTCAAACCAGCGGTGTAACAGTTGTGGCTAATCAGCCTTATCTCGTATGTAAAACCGAATGTGGTAACCCCTTTTACAAGCATAGGAAAGTAGGAGATGTTATTCAGACACACTAATAAACATCTGCTTGCCTGACTATGACGTAAATTAATACATCGAGCTTTAGTACATCGTATATCACCTGGACCACGTGGATGACACTAACGAGTACTGTTCCGAGTTTACAAGAAGAAGATGAAACCGAACCTTAAATTTGGCGACCGTGCACCGACTGGAGAAAATCCCTCGAAACATCATGACCTCGTATCTTGCTCGCTTCTTTCGGTTTTGAAGGGATCGAAAAGAAAAAAATAAATGAGTTCTGCCACTCAACGTCTTCCCTACCATCAGATTAGAAGAATCTGACGCGATGATCTGCTGCTCTCTGGCCCATAATGGATTTGGATAGTTCTTCACGTACTGTATTAATTTTGATTGCTGATTGAAATTAATTAATTAATGAAGAGAAGAGGAGGAGACCACAGATCAGTAAAAAGCGGCTAAAAGAAAGTCAGATATATTCTCGTAAACACAATGAAATGAGAGGCAGTGTCGATACAAATAGGTGGTAACTATCCAGTCCCCACTTCCAGACTACACAGGCGATCCATAGGCTTGCTATTGACCAAGCGACAAGTTCATGGAGAGACTTAAAATAAGAACAAGGATAACGATAACTATTTCAGACCGTGGAGATAGTTCTGATGCAGCTTAGCAAAGATAAACTCTTGGATTCGAAACACAGGTTATAGTAAAGAACCATGAGTGGAAACACCTTGCTTTCACACAGACAGGAGTATCATGACAAACACTACCGAATTAACACTGACAGAACCGTGAGGCTGATCTCTCAGACAAAATATTTGCATCCTAAACACGGTCGGCTTTGCCATGAGAACTTTATGGCGAATGACTTGGACAAAACTAAGCGTAACTATGCCTGATTGCTACCGTGGCAGTGGAAATGAACACATGAAGCGCAATACCAGGGATACAGCCCCTCGACTGTTTGTCAAAAAATAAAGTCTACAGAGTACTGCCACGTAATGAGTCTACTAAGCACTGTAGCGAACTGAGGCCACGAAATACTGCCAGTTACTGCGAGTGAGTAGGTGATTCTCAGTAGGCCTTTAAACTAGGGTCCTCGCACACTGTATGCTTCCTCCGACAGCGAAAGGTCGGTACTTCCAACATGTGATAGAGCGAGAATGCCGACGGTCGCTTGGACTTTCAGCCGAGTTCTTGAGACCAAAGGGCCCCCGGATCTTCCGCAGGTCTGCGCCACTTTGTGAAAGTGGTGTATTAACTGATAGCTGAAAGCTGAATCCAGAAATTCCTCCGTCCCCCCCCCCCCCCCTTCCCCGTTTAGTAGTCCTGTACTCATTCAAGCTATCTGTGGTTACAAATGGCTCGAGAAAATTACTTTTAATGCGTAACTAAGTGAATTAAATCCATCATCTTTTTAATAAATGGGTGAGCAAGCCGTTCCTAGTACTATTGAGCCTGTAATTCTATAAGCAAACCGAACCAGTTACTGGAACCGAAGTTTTAATTATATTTTACCGCCTCTCTTTGCTTAGGGACTGGGCTGGACCGATGTAGAGACTTTGACACGTGTTCTAAACGTCTCTAGAAAGTCTCTCGGTTACAACTTGTCCGAAGCGAAGGTCAATTGTCGCCCAGTGAGTGAGCCCCAGTAAGTAAGACTGATCATCAGGTGCTATTCAGATTTGTGCAACTGATCAGATGGAATCTAAATTTCTGTCCATATGTATATAGCTTGTATTTAGCGCTGAGGGTAGCTAATATTGTTTAATACATTTATCATGTTACAGGATTTGTAGCATCAAAGTTTCCATTTTTATTTATTTATTTTGTATTTGATATTTCACTGTGTACCCAACTTTGATAAATTAGTTACTAACCAATATATTTAAAGTCATTGTTATTTATTCAAACATAAACACTGTATTACGCATCAAGCTGTATGTCAGCTACTGAATCAGTTTCGATAAACGTTTGTTTTCCTATCTCTTTACAAACCTAACGTAATACATACTATCTGTAATGGCGTAAATATTTGTATCTCTTCTTGCTCAGAAATACAGTGTGCATCAAAAAGGATCATCCGATTTGGCACGTTTATATTTCTGAAACCACTAAACGTATACAACGAATTTTGTTTTTTGATGAACGGAAAACTCAATAAGTTTTTTTTTCATACCATTTCATAGGTGTTCAAGCCGCGCGGGATTAGCCGAGCGGTCTCGGGCGCTGCAGTCATGGACTGTGCGGCTGGTCCCGGCGGAGGTTCGAGTCCTCCCTCGGGCATGGGTGTGTGTGTTTGTCCTTAGGATAATTTAAGTTAAGTAGTGTGTAAGCTTAGGAACTGATGACATTACCAGTTAAGTCCCATAAGATTTCACACACTTTTATTTATTTATTTTTATAGGTGTTCAATACGCCAAGGTTGATTCTATTTTGTCAAAAACTGACATATTGAGCCCACGGCTGTGTGCAAAATATAGGTTGACTCTTACTCAGAAGACTGATGCAACCAGCCACTTTTTCTAATGCTATTTATTTACTTAAACAGTGGCGTTACCGGTTTCGAACAGGTTCGTCTTCAGACGGCTAGTTCACGCATTAAATTACATTTTGAGTTTTGTTTTCCTATCTGACGAAACTTCCTACAACCAAAACAAAATGTGAGACAGCGCCTTTTCAATTAATTTAAAAGCTACCCCCATGAACCATGGACCTTGCCGTTGGTGGGGAGGCTTGCGTGCCTCAGCGATACAGATGGCCGTACCGTAGGTGCAACCACAACGGATGGGTATGTGTTGAGAGGCCAGACAAACGTGTGGTTCCTGAAGAGGGGCAGCAGCCTTTTCAGTAGTTGCCTGAACTGGCCTTGCAACCCTAACCAAAATGTGTGGTACTGCGAAAGGCTGAAAGCAAGGGGAAACTACAGCCGTAATTTTTCCCGAGGGCATGCAGCTTTACTGTATGGTTAAGTGATGATGGCGACTCTTGGGTAAAATATTCCGGAGGTAAAATAGTCCCCCATTCGGATCTCCGGGTGGGGACTACTCAGGAGGGCGTCGTTATCAGGAGAAAAAAAACTGGCGTTCTACGGATCGGAGCGTGGAATGTCAGATCCCTTAATAGAGCAGGTAGGTTAGAAAATTTAAAAAGGGTAATGGATAGGTTAAAGTTAGATATAGTGGGAATTAGTGAAGTCCAGCGGCAGGAGGAACAAGACTTTTGGTCAGGTGAATACAGGGTTATAAATACAAAGTCAAATATAGGTAATGCAGGAGTAGGTTTAATAATGAATAAAAAAATAGGAGTGCGGGTAAGCTACAACCAACAGCATAGTGAACGCATTATTGTGGCCAAGATAGACACGAAACCCATGCCTACTACAGTAGTACAAGTTTATATGCCAACTAGCTCTGCAGATGATGAAGAAATTGATGAATAGTATGATGAGATAAAAGAAATTATTCAGGTAGTGAAGGGAGACGAAAATTTAATAGTCATGGGTGACTGGAATTCGTCAGTAGGAAAAGGGAGAGAAGGAAACATAGTGGGTGAATATGGATTGGGGGAGAGAAATGAAAGAGGACGCCGTCTGGTAGAATTTTGCACAGAGCATAACTTAATCATAGCTAACACTTAGTTCAAGAATCATAAAAGAAGGTTGTATACATGGAAGAATCCTGCAGATACTAGAAGGTATCGGATAGATTATATAATGGTAAGAGAGAGATTTAGGAACCAGGTTTTAAATTGTAAGACATTTCCAGGGGCAGATGTGGACTCTGACCACAATCTACTGGTTATGAACTGTAGATTAAAACTGAAGAAACTGCAAAAAGGTGGGAATTTAAGGAGATGGGACCTGGATAAACTGACTAAACCAGAGGTTGTACAGAGTTTCAGGGAGAGCATAAGGAAACAATTGACAGGAATGGGGGAAAGAAATACAATAGAAGAAGAATGGGTAGCTCTGAGGGATGAAGTAGTGAACGCAGCAGAGGATCAAGTAGGTAAAAAGAGGAGGGCCAGTAGAAATCCTTGGGTAACAGAAGAAATGTTGAATTTAATTGATGAAAGGAGAAAATATAAAAACGCAGTAAATGAAGCATGCAAAGAGGAATACAAACGTCTCAAAAATGAGATCGACAGGAAGTGCAAAATGGCTAAACAGGGATGGCTAGAGGACAAATGTAAGGATGTAGATGCTTATCTCACTAGGGGTTAGATAGATACTGCCTACAGGAAAATTAAAGAGACCTTTGGAGAAACGGAGCCACTTGAATGAATATCAAGAGCTCAGATGGAAACCCAGTTCTAAGCAAAGAAGGGAAATCAGAAAGATGGAAGGAGCGTGTAGAGGGTCTATCCAAGGGGGATGTACTTGAGGACAATATTATTGAAATGGAAGAGGATGTAGATGAAGATGAAATGGGAGATACGATACTGCGTGAAGAGCTTGACAGAGCACTGAAAGACCTAAGTCGAAACAAGGCCCCCGGAGTAAACAACATTCCATTGCAACTACTGACGGCCTTGGGAGAGCCAGTCCTGACAAAACTCTACCATCTGGTGAGCAAGATGTACGAGACAGGCGAAATACCCTCAGACTTCAAGAAGAATATAATAATTCCAATCCCAAAGAAAGCAGGTGTTGACAGACGTGAAAATTACCGAACTATCAGTTTAATAAGCCACGGATGCAAAATACTAACGCGAATTCTTTACAGACGAATGGAAAAACTGGTAGAAGCCGACCTCGGCGAAGATCAGTTTGGAATCGGCAGAAATGTTGGAACACGTGAGGCAATACTGACATTACGACTTTTCTTAGAAAACAGAGTAAGGAAAGGCAAACCTACATTTCTAGCATTTGTAGACTTAGAGAAAGCTTTTGACAATGTTAACTGGAATACTCTCTTTCAAATTCTAAAGGTGGCTAGGGTAAAATACCGGGAGCGAAAGGTTATTTACAATTTGTACAGGGACCAGATGGCAGTTATGAGAGTCGAGGGGCATGAAAGAGAAGCAGTGGTTGGGAAGGGAGTGAGACAGGGTTGTAGCCTCTCCCCGATGTTATTTAATCTGTATATTGAGCAAGCAGTAAAGGAAACAAAAGAAAAATTCGGTGTAGGTATTAAAGTGCATGGAAAAGAAATAAAAACGTTGAGGTTCACCGATGACATTGTAATGCTGTCAGAGACAGCAAAGGACTTTGAAGAGCAGTTGAACGGAATGGACAGTGTCTTAAAAGGAGGATATAAGATGAACATCAACAAAAGCAAAACGAGGATAATGGAATGTAGTCGAATTAAGTCGGGTGATGCTGAGGGAATTAGATTAGGAAATGAGACACTTAAGGTAGTAAAGGAGTTTTGCTATTTGGGGAGCAAAGTAACATGGTGGTCGAAGTAGAAAGTATATAAAATGTAGACTGGCAATGGCAAGGAAAGCGTTTCTGAAGAAGAGGAATTTGTTGACATCGAGTATAGATTTAAGTGTCAGGAAGTCGTTTCTGAAAGCATTTGTATGGAGTGTAGCCATGTATGGAAGTGAAACATGGACGATAAATAGTTTGGACAAGAAGAGAATAGAAGCTTTCGAAATGTGGTGCTACAGAAGAATGCTGAAGATTAGATGGGTAGATCACATAACTAATGAGGAGGTATTGAATAGAATTGGGAAGAAGAGGAGTTTGTGGCACAACTTGACCAGAAGAAGGGACCGGTTGGTAGGATAGGTTCTGAGGAATCAAGGGATCACAAATTTAGTACTGGAGAGCAGCGTGGAGGGTAAAAATCGTAGATGGAGACCAAGAGATGAATACACTAAGCAGATTCAGAAGCATGTAGTTTGCAGTAAGTACTGGGAGATGAAGAAGCGTGCACAGGATAGAGTAGCATGGAGAGCTGCATCAAACCAGTCTCAGGACTGAAGACCACAACAACAACACTTTAAAAGACGCTGTCTCTCTTCTTTTTCGGACTGCTGGGCATCACCTCCCGAATGAAGTTTCGTCAGATGGGGAAACAAAACTCAAAATGTAATGTAAAACGTGAACTAGCCGCCTGAAGATGAAACTATCGGTTCGATACCGGTAAAGGCGCGGTTTAAGTAAATAAATAGCAGTATAAAAATGGCTAGTTGCTGTAATCTTCTGTGTAAGAGTCAACCTATTTTGCTACCGTTGAACTGCATGGCTTATTTCAATACGGTATTCAAATTGTTCCCACACTGCAGCGAGCAAGTCTTGAGTTACAGCTTCCACAGCTGCTCTTACGCTATGTCTCACTTCATCCATTGCTGGCGGTAACGGAAGAAGAAAACAGACTCTTTTAGAAAGCCCACAAGAAGTAATTATATACAGTCAGGTCCAGTGACCTTGGAGGCCACTAATCTTTACATTCAAACATTCCCGCACTTGCAGATACCAGTGTGGCGGTGCCCCATCCTTTTGGTAAATGAAGTCGCTCGAATCAGTCTCCAACTGTGGGTAAAGAAAGTTCTCAAGCATATCGAGATATGTGATTCCTGTAACAGTGTCCTCGGCAAAGAAAAATAGCCGTTACACCTTTTCCCCGTGAAACTGCACAAAACACATTAAATTTTGGTGATTTCCTCTCATGTTGTACAACTTCATATGGTTGTTCCGTATCCCATATTCGCACATCATGACGGTTCACCTTTACGTTTAAATGGAATCACTAAACACTAAGCGTGGAAAAAAGTGTCATCTTCCTTCTTGCCAAGAACGAAATTACAGAACATTGTTGTTTGTCACCCTCACGAACAGCTTGCAGTAGCTGAATTTTGTGTATTTTAATTTGTCAACGTCGACGCAACATACGCCAGACAGACATTGGGGGCATGTTGTAGAGCTGATTTCTGCGGTCTCTTGTGAAACTAGGGCGGATGCGTTCCACATCTATGTCAAACACTCAGGGTGACCCGACGATTTGCCTTTACACAAAAAAAACCTGTTTCTCGGAATTGTTCATGCCATCGTCTAATGCTCTGTGCTGTAGGAGGATCCACACCGTACCTAGTACGAAAGTCACGCTGAACAGTTACTACTGACCCGCACTGCGCAAAACGTAAAACACAAAACGTTTTCTGTTGTTCCGATACCACTCTTACTACAACTGAAGTGGGCGCACACTGCTGTTACCTAGAGGGAACCATGTAAAACTTGAGAATTTTGCTCTTTCCAATAGAACGCGGTTCACTTTAATGAAATAAAAAAAAGAATATATATATATATATATATATATATATATATATATATATATTTATTATGTAAAAAAAATGAAAATAAAATGAATCGAAAATGGATTTGCAAATGTGGGGATGGAAATGTTGCTTTATATATTTTTGTTATTTTTTCTTTCTGTACGAACTTTGTTATAGAGCCCCTTATTTACGTGTGGTAATAAAAATTCATTTAGACAGAATTAAGCACATTTAAAATTACGTGAACCTTCATCCCTCTCATGCTGATAAATTCATACTAACTGATTAAGAACATTTAGTTGAAAATTGTATAAATTAAATTTTTTTTTACGTATTTCGGCCTTGGCACACATTTTCTAAATGCAGTGGTTTTTTTAAAATATTTACTGAATTCTTTCCCGGCGTTAGCTATGGAACACAAGACTCTCTCTGTTAGCATAAAATGGTTAAATATTGCCAAGCCGACCTGAACGTTTAATTATCATTGACAAAACACACTTCACTATACGTTTAAGTTATTTGCTTTAGAAATTGAAAGAACCAACAGATTGTTAAACTTCAACGTCAACTATCCACTTATGAATGCACAAATGTGAAACCAGTAATAAATTCCACCAGTCTCAGGATTGCTGTAAAAGAAAAATATTTTCGTAATTCACTGCTAATTTTATCTGCTCCCGATTTACGGGTTTGATTAATTTTTCTTAGCGGAACAATTTTTTAAATGTGCCGCCGCTGCAAATCGTTCTGTCGCGGCACAGCCCAGCAACACCAACGATAATTGCTAAAAATGTTGAAAATTCTTTAAAGAAATATTATAGATGACATGGGCAAGCTAATTTACATTAGTAATACACAATTTTGATAAATTATAATGTATTTAGACCACCACAATAATTCAACTTACATTACTTCGTAATTTCTCCTCTAATGGCGGCTAAAGATAGATATAGACAAAAGAAGTCTACTCATTCATAAAATGCTACGTCACAGGTTCCTCTCTCTCTCCGCTCTCGAGGAAGACGACAAAGAATGCACATTATGTATTCCTATTTATACCACTGCCGACCGTTAATGTCTCTTTGCAATCTTACAACATTACTCCCCTCTGTGGCTGTATTTTACATTTTTCTTATCGCAGATATTAACATATTTCGTAATTACATTGTGAGTATAGAAATATTACAATAATAAATACATCGAGAATATTATTACAGAAAATATTACAATAATAACGAAAGTCCTTTATACAAAATTAAATAATATTTTTTTGTTAAACAATTACAGTTCATACGAATTGCTTCATAGCGTACATAGTAGAATTAAATGTCATTTCCTTTGATTAGTAGTGTGTGTGCTGCCAGGGAACGTTACATTGCCCCCTGGCAGCATTTGGCAAAGAGTTTCTATACTTTGACACGATGGTGCCAGTAACGTTCTTTACAATTCTGTATTTTTTTATGGATTGGCTCTTTTAATTAGTCCCAGGGTTATATATGTTCATGGCTCCCCTATTTGGGCGAAGGCAGACAGGAAACCTGGGCAAAACTGTGACGGAGCCCAGCCATCCCAGTTGGTTCATGATTAATCTTGTCTCTTTAACAGTTATTATTTTGAATTGATTTAGCAGTTTGTCATCAACGGTTACATAATATCACAGTCACATACAGTTCAACGAAAGTTTGTTGTGTGTGATTAACAACTCGTAATTATCATTTTTGGGATATACTGCAAGGTCACTTGTCCTAGGATATATCACTTAGTTTTTTGAAATCATTTAGTACAACGTCACTTTTCATAATGTTCTCACTACCTACGTGTTAAAAATCCATCTCCTACACTTGTTAGTGTTCATTTTCTCTCGTCAATTTACGGGTATACATAATAAGTGTTCAATGTTTGTAAAAAATCGAGTTCATTGACATGTTATGCAGTTTGCGTAAATATTTTGGAATATGTCAATAATGCTGTAGTTGGTGAGCGGTGCGGAATGATTGTTGAGCGGCGCTCGGCGCGGCGCGTCGGCTCCGTGTACGTACCGCCCCCGGTGTTGACAGCTACGGCGCGGAGAGGCGTGTGGCTGTCTGGTCTGCTACGGGCTGCTGCGGCCGCTGCATGGCTGAAGTAGCCGGATGCGCGTTGTATATCAGCTTGCCCGTGTGACATTTTCTTGCAGTGCTCCAGCAAACATGCAACAAGTTCACAAACAGTGTACTATCCTTAAGGGCATTTTTCCTGCTGTGGGAAAGAACGCACACAGTTATTGGCAGTTATTATTCAGTAGGCTTTCACTAGTCTGTTTTGCACAATGTTTCGTTGTCACACGTTTTATGGGCACACAACATTTTTTTTCACCATGTCATGACTTGTCATTAGTCACACGCAAGTTTTCACCTTAGGACAAAATGTATCTCTGTAGTCAATGCGCTTTCCTGGCGTCCCTTGACACACAAAGAGTTATAGTTTGACACTAGCTTGGTCCACCGTCTGTTATCGGCTCACTGTTCGTGTCGTGCTAGTTCCTTGTCCACTTGCACACACGGCGATGATACAGTTTCTTATTGCTTGTTCAAAACAGCCTCGTGACGTATTGCTGCAGGTTTAACAGTCGCTGTCTGTCTCTGCCACACAATACTGCACTTTTGTTTAAGTTTTTTCAGTTACAATGTCCGTTGTGCAATTTTTTGTAACAGCATATTCGTAATTTCTTTGTTCGCTCTTTACCAAGGTGTGTGATAATTGCGTACATGGTAACAAATATTAAAATTTCGTATTAGTTTGCCCAAAAATCATCTATATTTATGTTCGAGTAGATTTTATTTGTGCATTCCAGCCGGATTCAGGCATATTGTTCAATAACTCCTTTGAAATTATGTCTCACTTTACTTGCAAGGTCCTACGTAACTACAGTGTAGTCTCTGTAGACTAAAATTGACTTGGACTGTATCGGGCTAGCTCTTTTTACTGATTCGATGTGCACATGCTTCAATTGAAGCTTCTTTGTGCGTAACTTTGCGTTACTTAAATTTGCAATAAGTTGGCCTCCCATGGTGCCCTCGGGTCACTACTGGGTGCATTACTCTCTTTGATAACACTGGTTTGAAAATAAAGTTCTCAGGGTCTCATATTATTAATATTATTCTGGGTTCGAACCTGTCAATCTGACAGCTACACACACACACACACACCCACACACACACACATATATATATATATATATATATATATATATATATATATATATATATATATATATATAATAGAGAAGACTGTACCAAGAAATATTTCAAGTTTGACACACATATAGAATATTATGCAGTACACAAACTAATCACTACTAAAATGTTCCTCCTGACTCATCTCTGTCATGTCAGTGTGCACCGCCCCTTTTAGGTCCCGCACTTCCGCACTCGAGCCCAAGTCTTTGGCCTCAATCGCGGCGTGCACCTTCTCGTCCATTTTTTTTGTAAATTCGTTTTCAATTTTGTTCGCCTGTTCGGACATTTTCTGCTCTATTGCTTGACTTGTGTCAATTTCTAATTGTTCCATCCTGTTAGCCAGTATACTGATTTCACCCACGATACTGGCGTTAGCACCTGGATATTATCTACTCTTTCGCTCAGTTCTTGCACCGCTTTGGGTATTTCACCCACAATACTGGCGTTAGCCACCTGGATATTATCTACTCTTTCGCTCAGTTCTTGCACCGCTTTGGGTATGGTTTCATAGTTTTGTTTCAAACTAACGATCTCACTTTGCATAGCTTCCAAAGATTGCATTAACTGCAAGTCTCTCTCATGCTGGCGTCGATCACGCTCTGCTTGTTTAGCATCACGTTCTCTTTCACGTTCTGCTTGCATACGTGCAAATTCAGCTACCAATCTCTGGTCACGCTATGCTTGTTCATGCACAAACGTAGCTTGGAAATTGAGCATGCGCTCGAACATAACTCTTAATGATTGCACTTCTGACACCTCACCACTCTCTGGTCCGTGTCTAGTGCTTGTAGGTGGCTCAGTATTTCTACTTTCAACTGAATCACTGGCTGGCAGTGGCAACAGTTCTTGCCCTTCTGCCCCCAGATTCTCACATTGTACTTCCTGAACTACACCGCTAACATTACTTTGTGCCCCACTTTCTAACTCGGTATCACTGCTTGCTAACGGTTGTTCATTATCCATGTTTATATTTTTCTGACTACGCAATCTAACCATAGTCAACAAAAGAAACAAAATCTGAACTAAATATCCTAACACTCAGGTTTCACTGACATAATCACACAAGAAATGGTCATTTGTTGAAACACACTTATTATATACTACGATGACTAACTACTCAAATGTCCTGTTATTTAAAAAAAACACTAACAACAAGCACACCACTAATGATCCGAGAACACTGCACTGAGGCTACTTCACTACCCACAGGACAACTACACTGTAGCTTTACCTTTTGGTGATCTATCTTGCGGGCAGCTGCCGCCTGATATTGTGGTAGGTAATTAATTTTTTCACATAATGAGCTCTCTTCTTCAGCTTGCCTCAGGGTATATAGTGTTCTCATGCAAAATATCATATACAGGTATTACCACACAAGATTGGTTAGGCAATACATACAGTACATGAAAAAATTAGTTATTGTTCTCCAACAAAGTTCGACTACAATAATTCCCTAGTTATCTCATGGGTATTTTGTGGCCACTGCTTATTCGGGCCCCACGTTGGGCGCCAATTTAATTAAATAAAAAAAAGGAAAATATATTTATTTATTTATTATATAAGAAAAATGAAAATAAAATGAATCGAAAATGGATTTGCAAATGTGGGGATGGAAATGTTGCTTTATATATTTTTGTTATTTTTTCTTTCAGTACGAACTTTGTTGTAGAGCCCCTTATTTACGTGTGGTAATAAAAATTCATTTAGACAGAATTAAGCACATTTAAAATTACGTAAATCTTCAACCCTCTCATGCCGATAAATTCATACTAACTGATTAAGAACATTTAGCTGAAAATTGTATAAATTAATTTTTTTTACATATTTCGGCCTTGGCACACATTTTCTAAATGCAGTGGTTTTTTTTAAAATATTTATGAATTCTTTCCCGGCGTTAGCTATGGAACACAAGACTCTCTCTGTTAGCATATAATGGTTAAATATTGCCAAGCCGACCTGAACGTTTAATTATCATTGACAAAACACACTTCACTATACGTTTAAGTTATTTGCTTTAGAAATTGAAAGAACCAACAGATTGTTAAACTTCAACGTCAACTATCCACTTATGAATGCACAAATGTGAAACCAGTAATAAATTCCATCAGTCGCAGGATTGCTGTAAAAGAAAAATATTTTCGTAATTCACTGCTAATTTTATCTGCTCCCGATTTACGGGTTTGATTAATTTTTCTTAGCGGAACAATTTCTTAAATGTGCCGCCGCTGCAAATCGTTCTGTCGCGGCACAGCCCAGCAACACCAACGATAATTGCTAAAAATGCTGAAAATTCTTTAAAGAAATGTTATAGATGACATGGGCAAGCTAATTTACATTAGTAATACACAATTTTGATAAATTATAATGTATTTAGACCACCAAAATAATTCAACTTACATTACTTCGTAATTTCTCCTCTAATGGCGGCTAAAGATAGATATAGACAAAAGAAGTCTACTCATTCATAAAATGCTACGTCACAGGTTCCTCTCTCTCTCCGCTCTCGAGGAAGACGACAAAGAATGCACATTATGTATTCCTATTTATACCACTGCCGACCGTTAATGTCTCTTTGCAATCTTACAACATTACTCCCCTCTGTGGCTGTATTTTACATTTTTCTTATCGCAGATATTAACATATTTCGTAATTACATTGTGAGTATAGAAATATTACAATCATAAATACATCGAGAATATTATTACAGAAAATATTACAATAATAACAAATGTCCTTTATACAAAATTAAATAATATTTTTTTGTTAAACAATTACAGTTCATACGAATTGCTTCATAGCGTACGTAGTAGAATTAAATGTCATTTCCTTTGATTAATAGTGTGTGTGCTGCCAGGGAACGTTACATCACGCACATGCCTCACATTACATAGTAGTTACGATTTTTTTAAAAATTGGATGATTCGTTTTGATCTACCCTGTATGCACGATGATCGCTAAACGCTCTTAGTATAAATTCTGAGATAGCTAAGGCGCTTAGTATAAATTCTGAGATAGCTATATCCGTAATGAAATTTCTAGCAAACAATGCAATTCGACATTGACATTTTTACATCGACCAAAATTCGGAGGGATGAGAGCACAATGTACCCTGCATCGTAAATCTCGCACTCTTTTCATCAGTTCATGACTTGGAAAGAATAAACAGGCCTCGGTGGAGCGACTTTCTGCCCGCCAGTTTTATCCTTCGTTATGGCACGCCCACACAATTTACTTGGGGTCGGGGGCGCACGGCTGTAAAATCCGACGTCATAAATGCAGAGTCGGGCTCTGCGACGGCACAATGCAGCCAGAGTTACGATGGCGGGACCCCGAGAGGTGCCGGTTCTGAATCTGCCGGCCGGCGCCGTATACCTCCAGGTGGCTCGCATTCTGATATTACCAGCTTCTAAAGATCAGCAGTTCTGCGTGTTTACGCCAGTACCACCAGAACAAAGGATACATTTAGCCACTAAACTGTATTTTATTGTAACGCACATGATGAACATCTCGGCGCTACTGTAGCCTTAAAAATTCTTTCACAATTGTTAGAACTACGGAAATTGCTACGGAAACGAGTTATTTGAGCTATACAAGAATACTACAGTACAAAATTCTTTTCACGTTCCCGGAATTAATTATACACGTAGTGGTTTTTCTAGGTTCACTGTGGTAAATCGCACCGGCTTTTGTCTTATCGTAATTATAAAATTTCCACCATTTACTCTAAATGAAACAACGTTCATGAAGAGAGTTACCACAAACGGCGATGGCAAGGCGCTGGCTTCCAAGCAGTCTCCACAAAGATTAGACACTTAACTTACTAGTTTCGAATCAAAGTCTTTATCGGACGGAGACGAGAAAGTTTATCTGAGCAAAGGAGGCTGTAGGTTCTAGTTTGAGAGGCTCCCATGGTCAGTGAGACAGGAAGACTTTTCCAGGTAAGCTATTATCTGTCCGAAGAGAGAGGAAATAATAGTGCAAAAGATATGATTCTCACCTTCTTTAATACACGTCCAATAGGACTCACTAAGTCTTTTAATATCAGTTTTTCTCGATAATGTTTAGTTAATCATGCCACTTTTTCTTTTAGTAATCACCATTCCACAAAGTTTGGTATTTTTCGATTTGTGCCTCTCTGGTGGAATCTCCTTGTCAGAGAGGCTTGTGGTACAAATGTGGAGGAATCGTTAGCGCCAGGATTTCACCCGGAACAAGTCCCGCCCACTCACCCCCGGTTTTCCCGGTCTTTGTTCGGCGCCTGGGCTTGGTTTCAGTTGACCCACGTGGTTTACCGCGTTTACAAAAAACGTGCACAATTGGCCTCAGCTGTGCCAGGTACTTCCACAGCAAACATAAGAGAAAACAATTTAGCACTGAATTCTTTAAATACGAGAACTCAGTATTCAGATGAATAGCCTATGAAGAAACATACTTCTATGTGAGAAAAAGCACCCAAAGCTAAAACAGGAAAAACCTACCCTCAAAGAATAATTTGCTTGGAGAAAGAGGAACCACGGTTTTTGGAACTCACAGTATATGCCAAACAAGCACCAGTGTTCACTATAATTCCAGAGGGCATCAAAATTACTTTGTTCTTGCTAGATCGATCCAGGCTGTTTTTGCGTGTTATTCACTGAATAGTTTTGCTGGAAAGTTTTAGGGGTGGAAGAAGAGCTGGCACAGCATGAAGGACGTTTCACAGCCGTGAAACACTGCAGCATTTATTTCTTTCATAACTGCTCTGTGACAAACACACATCATCATTATTATTTTTAAAAAATGGTTTGAATGACATGAAATTAATTTATCTTTTGGTTAAAAATAGAACAAAGAATAACGACAGATAATTGTCCTGAGACGTTTGCAACAGCATATAGGACACTAATCACACACAACCGCCACAATTCTTCATAACCTCGTTTATAATGCGCAAGTATGGCATTGGAAGAATTTACAAGTTAAAATTCACCCATTACCCCTGCAAATACTAACGAAATATGTCATATAAGCAAATATCGTACTGCTTTCATTAGGCAGTTCTACTTCATGGCATTCTTATATTCTTTAATTTTCGTGAGCTACTATGAGGGTCTACATAAACAAAACGACTTTCACTTATTTCTGTATAACGTTGATTTTAGACAACAGAGTTAGTCGACTGCATCCGTGGCTTTACTACCGACATGAGAGATTCAAAACCATTGTTTTCGCATTGTATGTTTGCTCTGCTGTTTCTCTCAAATAAACGTACTATAATAAGTGAATTAGTTAATGAAAATTTGTCCTTATTGCCTTTAAATAACATCACGTTATTTTTTGTCTTCTATTGCTGGCGATGCTTTCAATTCTCTATAAATATTTTTAGTTCTTTAATAATACACATTCGTATTATATTACTATCTAGAAAGACTTAAATTTCTTATCATTACTAAATTTCATCACAGAGTAACATGTGTTGGACTGTGACGATAACAACTTTGATGTAACTTCCAGTTTGCTGAACTGGCGGCTGTTTAGGGGAGGACCTTCTACTTTGGATAGGCGTGGAGGGGGATGAATGGGCGGGACTTGTTCCGGGTGAAATCCTAGCGCTAAGGGCACGTCAAATGTGGCCCTCGAGGCGGTGTGGTTCGGGCGTCGGAGGAGCGTTGAGTTAGCAGCGGCACGAGGAAGATGGCAGGCGGGGCCCTGTGCCGAGAGCAGTCCAAACACACTACGTGATCAAAAACATCCGGACACCTGACTGAAAATGACTTACAAGTTCGTGGCGCCCTCCATCGGTAATTCTTGAATTCAGTATGTTGTTGCCTCACCCTCAGTCTTGATGACAGCTTCCACTATCGCAGGCATACGTTCAATCAGGTATTGGAAGGTTTCTTGGGGAATGGCAGCCCATTCTTTACGAAGTTCTGCACAGATGAGAGGTATCGATGTCGGTCGGTGAGGTCTGGCACGACGTCGGCGTTACAAAACAATCCAAAGGTGTGCTGTAGGATTCTCGTCAGGAATCTGTGCAGGCCAGTCCATTACAGGGATGTTATTGACGTGTAACGACTCCGAGACAGGCCGTGTATTATGAACAGGTGCTGGATCACGTTGAAAGGTGCAATCGCCATCCCCGAATTGCTCTTCAACAGTGGGAAGCAAGAATGTGCTTAAAACATCAATGTAGGTCTGTGTTGTGACAGTGTCACGCAGAACATCAAGGAGTGCAAACTCCCTCCATGAAAACCACGACCACATCATAACACTTGAAAGGTAGTGGAACGTGTTACTTTTACACATAAACAAGAACGATCTGTCACACTACTACACTTTAAAACACAGTTTATATCTAATTCATATCACACAGTCTCCCCTTCCCTTCTGTGTGAGAGGATGAATGAGCAAATGTGTTTCTAGCTGCATGCTTGAGGGTAGCAGACAGTAGGACCAACGTCGGAACAGGTAGCTACGCTTTCTAAAAGCAGAGAGGTTTCTATCCTTAGTATGGTCCTGTCTGTCCCTTGTCATGTTGGTATAGGAAGCTGCCTCTCTGGTCACTTCCGTTTTGTATACGGAACCACGCTCGCTAGCGGCCCAGGTCAGTCTGTCCGCGGCGAGCGTCTGAAGTGGTAAGATCTCTGGCTAAACCCGTGTCTGCTAAGTCTGTAGGACAATGGATTTCTTAAGTCCAGCCTAACTGAAAATTTAATCACCTTTATTTTAGGTTTAGCTCTAAAATATCTAATGTTATCTTAAATTGCAACGCAGTGTAATTCGCGTGTGAAGTTCAGAATATCTTCCGGTAGTTGCTTTGTCACTACTTTGTGAGTAAAGTGGAACCACGTGTTGATCAGTAACTCTAACTAAGATCATGAATCTTAAATGCGAATGCTCGTGTGATCATAACGTCTCGTCTTGACAATATTTTTCAATATAGCAACTTTTCATTATGTTCAACCCACGTGGGGTGTACTTTGTGAGACCAGTACCACGTGCTTATACAATTGTTTGACCCATCAGGTTAATAGTAAGACGTTAGTAACCAGTTCGAGGTTTTTCTTTTGTAAATTGCTTTTCGATCTAATTTATTTTAATTATCAAAATTATTGTGGAGTTACACTCTTTGTGTAAACCAAGTTGACCACGTGAAGCATGTGGTGTAATCATCAAAGTAGCCCTCAGCTATTCTTTACGGGAAGATTTCACAGAGAGTTAGTATGAATTTAGTATACCAGTGTGTGGTAATTTCATGACGGACAGGATTGCGCTACGAACCTAACTTCTTTGGGTGAAAATTGAATCGGTTGGTAGTGGTTAATTTCCTCTTGCACATGTTTCAACGTTCTTCGTGTGTTATTTTATGAATGCAGTGTTGTATGCAGTCTCCCAATCTTGGCTCCATATTTGATGTGTTCTGTAAGATTACAAACTCACATTTTCACCCACTTTTATTGTCTATCAGCACCACTTTCATAGCAAATTAAAGCAACAACCAGAATGAGATTTTCACTCTGCAGCGGAGTGTGCGCTGATATGAAACTTCCTGGCAGATTAAAACTGTGTGCCCGACCGAGACTCGAACTCGGGACCTTTGCCTTTCGCGGGAAAATGCTCTACCAACTGAGCTACCGAAGCACGATTCACGCTGTGAGTACCGGCCGTGAGTCGTGCTTTGGTAGCTCAGTTGGTAGAGCACTTGCCCGCGAAAGGCAAAGGTCCTGAGTTTGAGTCTCGGTCGGGCACACAGTTTTAATCTGCCAGGAAGTTTCATAAAGCAACAACGTTACACATGGCGACCCTGTTCTGTGATTCCGCTAGACTATGGAATCTCTGAAACGTTAGATTGCGAGCGTTGTATAATCTTAATATTTTTCCCTACAGCACTCAAACAACTTCTGCGTTGTTTCTGAGCAGACTTTCAAAAGATTCACGGCGTTGTTGAGCGGCGTTGTGTTGTTTGTCTTGTTTTGTTTTCTATATTTGTTTGTTTTATATGTATGTGTTATTTTTCTAGCTTGTAAAATGCACTGACTTCGATCAAAGATATAAATTTGTTTTGCGTGTGAAATAGTGCTTACTAGGTTGGGTACCTTTCGTGTGACTGTCGTAATTTTTGGGGGATGCGTTTATTCTGATTAGTGTGTTGCGTACCGTGTATAAATTGAACTAACGCAGACACGTAACCAAGCTAAAAGTAGGCGGTCCAACAACTTAAGCAACATGGACCAAGGGGGTAATTTGATTTCGAATATTAACGCGTCAGACAGTTCCGAAAATGCATTGGGGAATACTTCAGAGGAAGTGCAAAACAGGCTCACATCAGAGCCAGAAATTAATTTGCCTCCAGCTAACCAAATTGATTTGGCAAAACTCATGAAAGCCTTATTGCAACAAAATAAAGAAAACGCAGAGAAATCAGAAAAATCGTTCCGAGAACAAAAAGAATCATCTGAAATATCGATCCGAGAGCTAGGCGAACAAATGACGCAGAAATCTGAAAAATCGATCTGCGAGCTAGGCGAACAAATGACGCAGAAATCTGAAAAACTGATCCGCGAGCTAGGCGAACAAATGATGCAGAAATCTGAAAAATCGATCCACGAGCTAGGCGAACAAATAGACGAAAAACTAATCCAGCAGACAAATAAAGTCGACAAGTTGATGCAGAGAGTGTCTGATGACATCTCACAAAGAATAAACAAATTGGCAAGTGAAATAAAAAGTGATATTATGAAAGAATTAGACCATACATTTGAACAAATCGATGATCGTCTGCAAGCCTTAGAACAGGGCAAGCGGAGTCGCGATGCGGAATCGAAAGAGCGCGAAGAACAGCTACTTAGGAATTTCCAAGCGCTGAGAGAAGAATGCCAAAGGGAACACCAGCAGATACTCTCAAGGGTCCAGGGGGCGGAAACACATTGTCCCACGTCCGTTAGCAACACAGTAGCAGACAACAGGCAAGCGATTCACACACTCGAACAGCAAGTAGAACAATTGAAGCAGACTGGGGCGGAGGACAACAGACAAATACATGATAAGATTGCGGCATTAGCGGACATCGTAGGCACGATGAAGGTGACGGAAAGCGAGAACAATACTACACCAGTAGCGGTCGCAGAGACCGAAGAAGTGCGTTCGCTTCTTAGATTTCAGAAGGGGCAGTCTGAAGTGAACAGGCGGCACAAAGCTGTAACAGGTGAATTACAAGAACGCATGGCGCATCTGGTAAACCGCATGGCGTGTGATTCCGAACTCGCCAATAGCACTAAAAATAGCCGTACGAACAGTGCAGAGAGGGACTCTTGCCACGAGGGAGATTTTGACGACAGGGAAGAATTTGTTTTGAGGGGCAGACATGAGAAAAATAGAAACATTCAAGGGCCACGCCGGGAGGAAATGCAGGGATTTGATTTCAAACATTTCCTTATGGTGAGGAAGTTTGAGATATTTCGAAATTCGCAAAAAGGAATACATCCAAGAGCATGGCTCGAGCAATTTGAGTTTTGTCTTCCCCCCGAGTGGGCAAGTTCACATAAGATAGAATATATGTGTGGCTATTTGAAAGGTGAACCGGCGATTCGCATGAGGTCGGCAGCGCATCACTGCAAATCCACTCGGGAGTTTCGACAAGCCTTTCTGTCCGCCTACTGGTCGGAAGCGGCACAAGATAGGGTCAAGCATGGCATAATTACGCTGCCAAATTTGAACCAGTCTGGTTTCGGCAGCCCAGCACGCCTATTCGACCACATGCTGCAGGCAAATCAATTTTTATATGACCCATACTGGCCTGCGGAACTAATTAGGATATGCATCACCAAATTTCCGATGCACTTGCACCACGTCATTCTTGCGGGACGATGCAAAGAGGACGTGGAAACGTTTAAGACACTTCTCCAAGAGTTGGAATATAATACAGCAGAATGCCCGCCTAATCAGGCACAAAGTTATTACGGGGCACAGCAGCGCGATCGCAGTCGTAGCCGTAGAACTAATCAACGGCGTGACTGGTCGTCGCGACGGGAACGGAACAATAATCGGGACCGGCCGTATAGAAACTGGGGTAACAGTCGCGAACACAGGTGGACCAACGGAAATGCTCGAGGACGTGGACAGGATCGTGAATGCTACAGGTACGACAACCAGAATCGATACTACAATGAACACGATGGGAATAGGATTGTAGGCGGAGCACCACATGATGTTGAAATTCGGCTGGCCCACCCTAGACATAATCCAGCAAATGGAAATGGACAAAACCGGCAATGACAAATGATCAGCGCAGAAGGCGCCCAATCGGAACAATTGAGCGACATGGCAAATGAGTACATAGGGTATACAGAGAGGACAGTGAGGAGTAGAGAGAACGGTGAGGAGAAAGAATTGATTAGTTTAAATTTGTGACATATGCATTTTGAATAATATGTTGGTAAAAATAATGATAAAGATGTTTCTGTGTGATTGATTGAAGTGATTTTTGCGGTTTTTTTCTCCTTGTGCAATTAGGATTTAGGTTGGTTCAAATGTGAAGCTAAGGTTTCTTTGTGAACAAGTGAAATGCTGCTTATGGTTTTTTTTTGTGTAAATTGAAAAGAGTCGCTCCTGAGAGAAGCAAGATCTGTGTTGAATTAATGTAAAACTCAGGGGAATATCCGATCTGTGGGTATTATGGGACTGGCAAACCCAGGTCCCCAGCTGTTAGTAACCTCGTTTCCGATTTTCTGCTTTCAGTGCTACTATCTATCTATTACTGTTCTATATCTGTCAGTATAAATGAGGATCTCTTACTATAGTATGCGTGCTGTATGAATATTTTAAGATAGGAGAACTCTGAGAAAGGAATGAGTAAGTTTGGAATCTTGAAAACACGATGCGATAATACGATTGTTTAACCAATGGCTTCCCAATATACGCTAATATGTTAATATTGATGATATATGTCTTTTTTGTTCTTTATAGCTGAGTACGTAAAGTGCTGTCTGTGGATTTCGTAAGTAGATTCATTCCTTTCAAGGTGGAAGAAGAGTTGTGGTTTGTGTAATTTACGTGGCCCTGAAATAGTATTATGGCATTCAAATGACGAGCAGTTTTTCAGCAAATGGAGAATGGAACAGAAATATGGATCCTTTCTGTAGTCTTGATTGATGTTGAGCCAAAGAATGAAAAATTGTTCTGCGTTAATACTTGTCCTAGAAAAGTGACGTTTATGTGTTTTGCTGATGCTGTGAGCATTACAGCTTACTGTTTTCGCGGGTGCGGGATGCACTGCAGCCTATATGATTTGTACTGAGGAAATTTCCCTCTTGAAGGTGTAAGTAGGCTGTTTATGTTTTCTTATTGGTAACGCCACGTAGCGCTCTATATGAAAAATCACTGGCTGTGCTGTGTGCAGTCTGTGGCTAGTTTGCATTGTTGTCTGCCATTGTAGTGTTGGGCAGCGGCAGCTGGATGTGAACAGCGCGCAGTTGGAGGTGAGCCGCCAGCAGTGGTGGATGTGGGGAGAGAGATGGCGGAGTTTTGTAATTTGTCATGATTTGATATATATATATTATGACTATTAAGGTAAATACATTGTTTGTTCTCTATTAAAATCTTTCATTTGCTAACTATGCCTATCAGTCGTTAGTACCTTCAGTAGTTTGAATCTTTTATTTAGCTGGCAGTAGTGGCTCTCGCTGTATTGCAGTAGTTCGAGTAACCAAGATTTTTGTGAGGTAAGTGATTTGTGAAATGCATAGGTTAATGTTAGTCAGGGCCATTCTTTTGAAGGGATTTTTTGAAAGTCGGATTGCGTTGCGCTAAAAAATATTGTGTATCAGTTTAAGCACAGTCATGTATAATTGTTCAAAGGGGACGTTTCATATGTCGACCCTTAGCCGAGGATACCTCACTGGAATCTTTTGATTTTTTTCTTGTAGTTTGTGTAATTAGTGTGGCTATTGTTTATTGCTAGCGCGTAATTGTAGAGAGAATCTCCTTTGTAGTTGCAGTCTTTCATTGTTGTACAGTAAAACAGTTGTGGCATGCATGTATATTTGCAGTAAGTATTTCGCAGCTGCGCTTGCAATTAACTAGATATTATTTTCAGTGCTATGTTAATGTGTTCCCCTATTTTTGCTCTTCAAATTGTGTTTTTCTTTGATGTTGTGTGAAATATTGTGACAATAATGGCGTGTGAAAAACGTAACACTAGGCTCCAAAGTAAACTGAGAAATGACAGCGAAGACGAAAGCAGTGTGTTAGCGCTACTGTGTAATGAATTAACTAATGTTCAACATAGTAACTTGGTAATTGTGCATAGGGAAATGGAGCGGGCGGCAAACAATGGTGTAAGCAATGAAACAATTAGTGAACAGGGAAGCATTATCGATCGATCGCTCGGCAACAGCTCGCCTCAGGAATCCGAAATGTCTGGACACAATTTTGCAAATACTGTAGATTCAGGTTTTGCGTCCTCACCGTTTTCTCAAATAAGTCAAGACACATTTTCTGCTTCTCAAAATGTGAATGTTGCCGGTGCAAATTCACTGCCGAAAAGCACTGAGGAACATGTTTCAGACACCAGTGCATTGTTATTACAATTAATGCAAAAAATGGGACAAAAGCTTCAAAAGTTAGACACAGTGGAACAAAATCTTAAAAAGTTAGACACAATGGAACAAAATCTTCAAAAGTTAGACACAATGGAACAATACCAGAGACAAACACAGCAACAGTTAGACTCAATGGAACAATACCAGAGACAAACACAGCAACAGTTAGACGCAATGGAACAAAATCTTCACACCACGCTTGAACAAACATGTGAAGATTTAACTACTGAGTTACATAACATTGAATCGAAATGTCAAAAAGTCTGTAATGACGTAAAAACACAAATTTGTCAGCATTTTCAACCTATTTTTTTGCGGCATGAAAATGCATTACAGAATCACGAAGCAGCCATAAAAGAACTGCAAACCAGTGTTCATGAACATCATGAGACCTTCTGGGCTAAAATTGACTCAGTTGCATCTACCGATTCGGTTACGCAACTCACAAAAACTCAGGAAAACTTAAAGAACACAGTAGATTCGATTTTAACACAAATGGACACTCTGAAACTTGGTTCAGAAAAACACACTGAGGAAATGTGTTCACTATCGGAGAAAGTAACCGAACTTTCGGATCAGGTCACTAACTTATCTACAAAGGTAGATGATGATCTGAATGACACAAGACCCGTAGCCTTCACTGACACAGAAGAGTATGAACAAATTAGAAAATTCAAACAAAATCAAAATCAAATCAATACACAGTACAAAAGAGAAATCCGGGAAGTACAAGATCAGTTGACGCAGGTAATTCAAGAATTACGTATTTCAGAGGACACTCGCGCCCCAATACGGGAAGAGGGACATAGAAATACGGAACAGCCACAAAATAATAACACAGAGCACTTTGGAAATTATGAAAGAAATTGGCAAGGTACACCGAATTTTGAGATGGAACCTCCTAAACGACGTAACAATGACCGACATGCGACTCGCCGACATGATGATTTTGACTATAAGCTCTTCATTACTACACGTAAATTCAAAACATTTAAGAATTCTGGCAACGACATTCATCCTAAAGCATGGCTCCATCAATTCTCTCTTGTTTTCCTCCCAACTGGTCATTAGAGCATAGATTAGAATTTATGTGTGGCTACTTAGAGAATGAACCAGCTGTGCGAATGCGATCGGTCATTCACGATTGCCACAGTGAAGGAGAATTTTATCATGCGTTCCTCTCAGCATACTGGTCTCAAGCTACACAAGACCGAGTAAAACATAGCATCATGATGATGAAACACTTTGAACAATCTGAATTTTCAAGTCTTGTCAAATATTTTGAAGACATGTTGCATAAGAATCAATATCTTTCAAACCCATACAGCCCTTCAGAACTCATCCGCATTTCCTTAATCAAATTACCTAAACATTTACGACATATTATTTTGGCAGGACGTTGCAAAGACGACATTGAAGCTTTTCAGGGACTCTTACAAGAATTAGAAATTGACACAGACAGTCGTGGGATGCGAAAACAGGAAAACCATCACTACAGGTCACATCCGTCACAATTCCGTGACGACAGAAACAATAACTGGACATGACAGTGAAACGTTCCCTTTGATATAATAAGAGAACACATTAACATAACACTGAAAATAATATCTAGTTAATTACAGCTGCGAAATACTTGGTGCAAATCTACATGCATGCCACAACTGTTTTACTCTACAACAATGAAAAACTACAACTACAAAGGAGATTCTCTCTACAATTACGCGCTAGCAATAAACAAAAGCTACACTAAATACACAAACTACAAGAAAAAATCAGAAGATTCCAGTGAGGTATCCTAGGCTAAGGGTCGACATATGAAACGTCCCCTTTGAACAATTTATACACGACTGTGCTTAACCTGACACACAATAGGCTGTGCTTAACCTGACACACAATATTTTGTTAGCGCAACGCAATCTGACTTTCAAAATTCCCTACAAAACAATGGCCCTGACTAACATTTAACTATACCTTTCACAAATCACTTACCTCACAAAAATCTTCGCTGCTCAAGCTACTGCAATACAGCAAGCGCCACTACTGCCAGCTAAATAAAAGATTCAAACTACTAAAGGCACTAACTACTGATAGGGATAGTTAGCAAATGAAAGATATTAATAGAGAACAAACAATGTATTTACCTTAATATCATCACAAGTCATAATATATATATCAGTTCATGACAAATTGCAAACCTCCGCCATCTCTCTCCCCACATCCACCACTGCTGGCGGCTCACCTCCAACTGCGCAACGCTACGCGCTGTTCACAGCCAGCTGCCGCTGCCCAACACTACAATGGCAGACAACAATGCAAACTAGCCACAGACTGCACACAGCACAGCCAGTGATTTTCATATTGAGCGCTACGTAACGTTGCCAATAAGAAAACATAAACAGCCTACTTACACAGAGAAAACATAAACAGCCTACTTACATAGAGAAAACATAAACAGCCTACTTACATAGAGAAAACATAAACAGCCTACTTACATAGAGAAAACATAAACAGCCTACTTACATAGAGAAAACATAAACAGCCTACTTACGTAGAGAAAACATAAACAGCCTACTTACATAGAGAAAACATAAACAGCCTACTTACATAGCCCCCATGCTCCCCACAAAAATTTTTACAAATTGGTTTGGGCAGTGCCCAATACAGATTTGAAAAAAATTTTTCATAATTACAATAACAAAGATATCAAATGCACACACTTATTGATACAACGTTGGTCAAAAGCTAAAATTTTGTCACAGTCCATAAAGGCAGTCCTGATTCATCACAGTAAAATAGCAGTGTTTTTCTCAAAGTCTAAGCAGTAAAAGAAAATGCACACAGAAGTAGTGGATTTCCATGCAGTCTTGAAGAAGTAGTGTTGTCCTTCCAACGGAAAGACAGTGCTGACTCTTGACATGCTGACAGGTAATGGGCCACAATGGAGCAAACCCACAGCAGAGTCATTCGAAGTTTTGAAGAGTATTGGTAGGTAAGTCATCACAGAGCGGACCCACTGTAGTCCTGGTAGGGAGTATGGTATTGGTGGGCCACCAGAGGTGCAGACCCACTGCAGTCCTTGTAGAAATAATGGTATTGATGGATCATCAAAGATGTAGACCCACTGTAGTCCTTGAAGAGATGGCCAGCAGCCATCTGTTGTGACTGTGCAGGTGCACAATTACCATTGAAGAGTCTTGCGGATAATATAGCAAGTCCATAAACCACCACTTGTGCACTCACAAAGTTTTTGAAATTGTCCTTAGAACCAGCAATGCTGTTATCCAGTCCCTTGCTGAGTTATTAACACACGTGCAAACACTAACAGTCCCTACTTCTCATATATTGTCCACATACTATGACCAACAGAAACGTGTGCAGTGAAATGTAACTAACAAGTTAATAATGTCATGAACTGGTGACAATTACAATTTTATAACATAAGAATACAATTACAAAGGTACAAAATACATCATTAAAAACATAATAATACAGATAACATTTGTAGTACAGGCTTTACAAAAGAATAGAAATAAACATATACATGAGTGTTACAAAAATAGTGACATAAGTACATACATAAAATAATGAGAATAGTTTTCGAAACATTAATTTCACACATGAACATTGAAGCAGAACAGAATTGTAAACAACTTTACAAAGAAAATAACATATTATTAATGCAACTTATATTTGAGGATAACAGTATTCCTCCTCATAGTGAATATAGCTTAGTATTAGAAGAGAAAAAAATTCTATGAAACAGTACACAGAGACAGGAAGAAAACAAATACTCAAGGGTACACAAACACATAGTGGGATAACACCAATAGGAAAGGACAGGGTTCGTTTTCAGTGTAACATTTGGTACTGCAGTCCAACCCAAAACTTCATATATCTTTCCTCTTATTTCATCCTTTGTTTCCACCAAAAAAAATTCTATCTAAGCATGCTTTCTGTATTTATATGTTCACACATTTCTTACCTCAACATTTATTTCCAAGAAAATCCTACCTAAACCTGTTTTCTCAATGCATTTCTTCCAATTCATCGCAACTCATTCTCTTAGAGGCTACCCCCTCTTAAGCTAACTTAAATCTACTGAGCTCAGATGCTAAACTAAGGGACGAGGCAATGCAGCATCACATAACAATTAATATAAACAGCAATTACCAAAAAATTGGAAAATTGCAAAGCAAGCTACCGTAAATCTAAATTAACAGATAAAATGCAAAATTACAACTAATATGAGCCAATGTGCAGCAACATGAAAAATCAATGAGTAGTAAAATTGGCTTAGCAGAGTAACACAAATTAAAGTTCAGTAGCAGTATGCCTGGCAAACAGCAGCTTATATCTAAACATGACATAGCTCAAGAAGAAAAAATATTACAGTAAAAACAACAATGCAGATAAGGGAGATGTATATTCACATCTTAATGTCTATGTAATTAACGTGGTGCACCACAAGAAGTTATTCTACCAAAAAGTTACCAATTACTTGAAAAGAAAATTATGAATGCAGTTACTAGTTCCTTCTTATTGTTCTTTCCTTTCCAAGTGCTCCTTTTTTAAAGAATGTGGATCATAAAATAATTATTTAATAGATCTGTTGACAGAAAGTGTTCACATTAGCAAATGCATTTCATTTTATAAAAGCAATGCTGCAACACAGCTGGAAACCAGATATCAAGTGAAATAAGCAATTACGCAAACCAAAGCATAAAAACATCATTCAATAGTCATGTGGCATTTCGTAAGTCAGTAGCTCTCAACTCTCATAGAAAGACACTTGTCATTATCAGGTTTGCAGATGTACGAATATTTCCCATCAATTCATAAGCATTTCAGCAATTAGCACAAAGTGCGAGTAATCATATGTTTTCAAGTAACGAGGGTGTCGCATGAGCGATGAAAGGCACACCCTAATGGCTTGTTCTCCAGGTGTTTTCCTGTGCTCTGAAAGGCACGCGCTAATGGCTTTTTCTCCAGGCGTCTGACACAGCTGGGTGCCCGCGACGCATTATGTGTAGGTGGTCCGTTAACTTTCTTACGGAAATATTTACGACAGCAGTTTCCGCTACAGAGACAGTCGCATATAAAGATATTTCACAGGTCAAGAATCTGCGTTACAAATCTGTAGAAACAAAATGCTACTGATATAACAGTGTCCAAAAAAAAATTTTCGTCTGCATTGTAATACCTTCACGCATTTACGCACATTTCATAACTCTTAAAGTACGATTCTTGGTTTCCAACAACCTTTTCCACAAATCAGAGTCCCTAAACACTACTCATTATTCCTTACCTCATTATACATAAACATATTCGTCGACACTTCTTCAATATTTCATCATGAGAAATACGTAGCATAATAAACATTCCTCAACAACATAATACACATCGTCGTCGTAATAATAACATCATAACACCTCAGTCAAATCTCAAAATCGTCGTAACTTCCTCCAATAATTTCCAAGCCTAAAAAAATTCTCTGCTCATGTCAAAAGTGTCAGCTGCCTCAAACGTACTTTAAAAATCATGAATCCATACCAAATACATCATTCAAAGCTCTCATAGTATCACAATGGTTCCAAAAAAATATGAACAGTTTACAAAGTACAGACAAAATACAGTTTCATAAGTGTGAAGTTATCCAACTGTGTAATTACGTAAACATCTGTCAATGATATAGTAAAATAAATGTTTGTCTCTCTCAGTTAAATGATCAGATAGCCATGTAATTTGTGTGTTAGAGAAATATGGTACCGATGTGTAAAGTTGTATAAGCAAATACCATATTAGCTAGGGTTCCTTGTGGTTGCCACACACATGGTACACAAAGTAGGCATGTACCCCCCTGAGGATAAATGTAATTATACCCTCAGGTGTTACAAATTACAGCAATGGAATGAAATGTATCACGGAAAACTTTCTTTGTAATTAAAAAAATCTTTGAAAATAAGTGTTTTAAGTATAAGATTAATCACTCAAATGCGTGTCCTGTAGCGCTAAATGCGCGTCTTGCTGTAAGATAATTCTGTGGAACTGTCGTAGTTATCGTCCTCTGTAAGCAAAGTTCTGCTAAAGTCAATGTACTTACCTCATGATACACAAAAGTGAAATGCTTTGCGTAGAGATATCTTAGTTATTACGCTTATAGTTGTGATGATGAAAGTACTGTGCTGTAACGTATTGTTGTGCTATGGAAAAGGCTGTCTCCTTGTAGCTATACCACAAAAGTTACTAATAAAACATGTTTTGATTTCCAGAAGAATTCAGAAAACTGTGCAGATATAAAACAGATACACCGCAAAAGCAACATTGTAAATTGTCACTCATTAGTAGCGTCGTGATAAAAATCGTGTAGCTGTCACATAAACTAACCTCTGTGTCATCTGGTATCTCTCAGAAAGCACTTTAAATTCAGAATGTATTTTCAAATAAACCAAAATGTTGCATTAAAGTCTCATTAGCAGTACTGGTAAATGTTCTAAGTATGTGAGCCTTATAATCGTTACGTAATCGTGCAACAAACAAGCAAGAATGTACACACACAATAACACTGTGACGTCTGTTTACTATAACAATGCATTCGTCATTTCTGTTTAAATAAGTTCTCTTGGTTCTTGATTGGATATTTAACTTCAAACATTGTTGCATGGTAACAGTTTCTAAAGCATACTAGTAACGTGAAGTGAAACGTTTTATGGCAAAGACAAAGTTAAAAGGCAGATTATCTGTCAATAAATGGTTTTACATGTGAAATGTGGTGTAAACCTTTACTCTTCCCAGTACGCAGAGTTTCAACTTCAACGCAATTATCATGCGGTATACGTCGTTAAAGAATACTGGAATTTTTCTTAATGTTAGCGTCTATGTTATTTTTTCCTGAGCCAGCCGGCGCAGGTGGCTGCCTGCGGCGCGAGTCATTGTCTGCCTCTTTGTTGGCGCGCGTCGTTATTGGGATTAGGAGACCTAACTTCTACAAATTCGCCTTGCCGAGAGGGCCCAGCTCTGTTAGAGTCCCGCCAGTTCTGATGAAATTCAGGTCTGTCGTTACGAATATATCGTCTGTCGTCATGTCGGTAGATTCCGTAGTTTCTTCCTTGTCCGTCACGTGGTGGAGAATTTCTCCCTGAATCGTGACTGTGCGCCGAACTGTTGCGTCTGAAGTTATTCTGCCTCCCTTGATAATAATTGTTTTGGTTCCCATATTGTCTGTTTCTCTGATTGTCTCTGTGATAGTCATTACTACGGAAATGCGATCTTTCTCTGTAACTATTGTTACCTTGCCAGTGGTTCTCATATGGGTGGTGTCTGTTTTGGTCACGATTTGCGTTGTAAGAATAGACTTGTCGTGTCCAGTTATTGTTTCTGTCGTCACGGAATTGTGACGGATGTGACCTGTAGTGATTGTTTTCCTGTTTTCGCATTCCGCGACTGTCTGTGTCGATTTCTAATTCTTGTAGCAGTCTCTGAAAAGCTTCAATGTCGTCTTTGCAACGTCCTGCTAAAATAATATGTCGTAAATGTTCGGGCAATTTGAGTAAGCAAATGCGGATGAGTTCTGAGGGGCTGTATGGGTTTGACAGGTATTGATTCTTGTGCAACATGTCTTCAAAATATTTCACAAGACTGGAAAATTCAGATTGTTCGAAGTGTTTCATCATTATGATGTTATGTTTTACACGGTCTTGTGTAGCTTGAGACCAATATGCTGAGAGGAAGGCATGGTAAAACTCTCCTTCACTGTGGCAATCGTGAATTACCGATCGCATTCTTACAGCTGGTTCATTCTCCAAGTAGCCACACATAAATTCTAATCTGTGTTCTAACGACCAGTTGGGAGGAAAACAATGAGAGAATTGATGGAGCCATGCTTGTGGATGAATGTCGTTGCCAGAATTCTTAAATGTTTTGAATTTACGTGAAGTAATGAACAGCTTATAGTCAAAATCGTCATGTCGGCGAGTCGCATGTCGGTCATTGTTACTTCGTTTCGGCGGTTCCATCTCAAAATCCAATGCGCCTTGCCAATTTCTTTCACAATTTCCGAAGTGCCCTGTGTTGTTATTTTGTGTCTGTTCCGTATTTGTATGTCCCTCTTCCCGTATTGGGGCGCGAGTGTCCTCTAAAATACGTAATTCTTGTACTACTTGTGCCAACTGATCTTGCACTTCCCGGATTTCTCTTTTGTACTGTGTATTGATTTGATTTTGATTTTGTTTGAATTTTCTAATTTGTTCATACTCTTCTGTGTCAGTGAAGGCTACAGGTGTTGTGTCATTCAGATCATCATCTACCTTTGTAGATAAGTTAGTGAACTGATCTGAAAGTTCGGCTACTTTATCCGATAGTGAAATCATTTCCTCTGTATGTTTTTCTGAACCAAGTTTCAGAGTGTCCATTTGTGTTGCAATCGTCTCTACTATGACCTTTAAGTTTTCCTGAGTTTTTGCAAGTTGCGTAACCGAATCGGTAGATGCAACTGAGTCAATTTTAGCTTGCAAGGTGTTGTGATTTTCATGAAAAATAGTTTGCAGTTCTTTTATGGCTGCTTCATGATTCTGTAATGCATTTTCATGCCGCGAAAAAATAGGTTGGAAATGCTCACAAATTTGTGATTTTACGTCATTACAGACTTTTTGACATTTCGATTCAATGTTATGTAACTCACTAGTTAAATCTTCACGTGTTTGTTCAAGTGTGGTGTCTAACTTTTGAAGATTTTGTTCCATTGTGTCTAACTTTTTGAGATTTTGTTCCACTGTGTCTAACTTTTGCTGTGTTTGTCTCTGATTTTGTTCCATTTGTTGCATTAATTGCAATAATAATGTATTAGTGTCTGGAATCTGTTTCTCTACGCTTTTCGGCAGTGCATTTGCACCGACAACATTCACATTTTGACAAGCAGAAAATGTGTCTTGACTTATTTGAGAAAACGGTGATGACCCAAAACCTGAATCTACAGTATTTGCGAAATTGTGTCCTGTCATTTCGGATTCCTGAGGCGAGCTGTTGCCGACCGATCGATCGATAATGCTTCCCTCTTCACTAATTGTTTCACTGTCCACGCCATTGTTTGCCGCCCGCTCCATTTCCCTATGCACAATTACCAAATTACTACTTTGAACATCAGTTAATTCATAACTCGGTGGCGCTAACACACTGCTCTCATTTTCACTGTCATTTCTCAGTTTACTTTGGAGCCTAGTATTACGTTTTTCACACGCCATTATTGTCACAGTATTTCACACGACAACACAGAAAAACACAATTTGAAGAGCAAAAATAAGAGAACACATTAACATAACACTGAAAATAATATCTAGTTAATTACAGCTGCGAAATACTTGGTGCAAATCTACATGCATGCCACAACTGTTTTACTCTACAACAATGAAAAACTACAACTACAAAGGAGATTCTCTCTACAATTACGCGCTAGCAATAAACAAAAGCTACACTAAATACACAAACTACAAGAAAAAATCAGAAGATTCCAGTGAGGTATCCTAGGCTAAGGGTCGACATATGAAACGTCCCCTTTGAACAATTTATACACGACTGTGCTTAACCTGACACACAATAGGCTGTGCTTAACCTGACACACAATATTTTGTTAGCGCAACGCAATCTGACTTTCAAAATTCCCTACAAAACAATGGCCCTGACTAACATTTAACTATACCTTTCACAAATCACTTACCTCACAAAAATCTTCGCTGCTCAAGCTACTGCAATACAGCAAGCGCCACTACTGCCAGCTAAATAAAAGATTCAAACTACTAAAGGCACTAACTACTGATAGGGATAGTTAGCAAATGAAAGATATTAATAGAGAACAAACAATGTATTTACCTTAATATCATCACAAGTCATAATATATATATCAGTTCATGACAAATTGCAAACCTCCGCCATCTCTCTCCCCACATCCACCACTGCTGGCGGCTCACCTCCAACTGCGCAACGCTACGCGCTGTTCACAGCCAGCTGCCGCTGCCCAACACTACAATGGCAGACAACAATGCAAACTAGCCACAGACTGCACACAGCACAGCCAGTGATTTTCATATTGAGCGCTACGTAACGTTGCCAATAAGAAAACATAAACAGCCTACTTACATAGAGAAAACATAAACAGCCTACTTACAACAGGTCTATTCTTACAACGCAAATTGTGACCAAAATAGACACCACCCGTACGACAACCGTTGGCAGGGTAGTAATAATTGCAGGAAAGATCATCTCTTTGCGATAATGACTATCACACAGACAATCAGAGAAACAGACAATATGGGAACCAAAATAATTATTATCAAGGGAGAGAGAATAACTTTAGACGCAACGGTCTAGCGCGCAGTTACGACTCAGGGAGAAATTCTCCACCACGTGACCGACAAGAAAGGAACTATGGAATCCACCGACATGACGACAGACGATATGATCGTAACGACAGACCTGAATTGCATCAGAACTGGCGGGATTTAAACAGGGCAGGGCCCTCTCATCACGGTGAATTTGTAGAAGTTAGGTCTCCAAATCCCAATAACGACGCGCGCCAACAAAGAGACAATAGGCAGTGACTCACACCGCTGGCAGCCACAAAACATACTTATGAAACTGACGACGCAGCTGCCGTAGCTAGTAATTACGTAAAAACGGGAGACATTAGGGACATCTTACTCCAGGAACACGACGTAAAACATAACAATATTGCATATCCTGTGATTCACATTACAGTAAATGACGTAAAATTTATGGCAGTACTTGACTCTGGCAGTCCCATTTCAGTAATTAGTAAAACAGCTTTTAGCAAGTGCAACAAATCGAACGATTGCCCCACACTTCCGTTACGTAAGATTAAATTACAAGGTGCAATCATTGGAAAAAGTGTAGATGTACGTCAACAAACCAACTTAGAATTCTTTTGTCAAAGCCACTGCTTCTCTATGAACTATCTTATTGTTCCATTATTGTCGACGGAAATTATATTGGGAGTAGACTTTTTGAATGAATACAAAGCAATCTTAAACTTTCACGATGCTGAAATTAGAGAAAGAAGGTAAGTCAATAGCTTTGAAATTTGAAGATTGGCTCTCAAACAATGACGAGGAAATTAATCGGCTTTACCTTCTGTTAGACAACAGTTCGGAATTTTCTACGGAACTAGACACTAACAATCACTCTGCAAGTACTGACAGGGATGATATCGACGACATATTTGATACTAATGAGTTAATTCAGAATAAAATTCAAACAATTGAGAATTGTAATGACACTGATAGGCAAGACCTTTTTGAGATTTTACAAGCACATTCCACAGTTTTTACTCACAAAACAGAAACAATCAAGGGATTTCAATACCAATTTCGTGTTCGTGAGCATGCTAAGTCTCGTGTTAGACCATACATAATTCCGGCGCATTATAGGAACCGTGTTAGAACAGAAATACAATCTATGCTTGACGGGGGCATTATTGAGCCTGCAGTAAGCACATACAACAATCCATTACATGTTGTTGAGAAGAAAAATGGATCGATCAGGCTTGTCTTAGATTCGAGACAAATCAATACTATAATCATTCCTGAAACAGACAGGCCGCAAACGTTGGAAGAACTTTTTCAAAATTTTAATGGTGTAAAAGTGTTGTCTTCTATTGATCTCGGATCCAGCTTTTATCAGATCGAACTTCATCCAGAATGTAGAAAATACACAGCTTTCCTTTGTTTCGGCGTTTGTTATCAGTTTCGGAAACTTCCTTTTGGTTTGAACATTTCTTCGGCAGCATTCATTCGCGGGCTAAATTCCATATTACCTGAGTTCTTAAAACGTCACATCACCTTACATGTGGACGATATTCTAATAGCAGAAGCTTCATGAGAACAACATAATCGCATCCTCAACAGTTTGTTACGTATTTTTGCAGAATCTGGAATTACAGTTAACTTGGAAAAGTCTGAATTCGGTAGGTCAAAGGTGAGGTTTTTGGGACATATTATTTCTTCTGAAGGCATTCAGCCGGATCCTGAAAAGTTAGAAGCAATCAGAGCCATTCCAGTTCCATCCACAAAAAAACAAGTCCGCAGTTTTCTAGGTCTCGTAAATTTTAACCGTCGTTTTCTGAATATGCAAATTCTTGTTACAGCGAAACTTTGTTCTCACACTGGAAAAAAAACTATTTGGAACTGGGACGAACAAGCACAGTTGGAATTCAATTCTTTGAAAGAATCGCTACTTAACGCGCCAATATTAGCTCATCCAGATCTGTCACAAGATTTCTGCCTTAGCACGGATTCTTCTAAAGTCGGTCTTGGTGCCCACTTATTTCAAGAAGCCACAGAAAATGACACTACTGTTCAGAAAACCATTGCTTTTGCTAGCCGAGTGCTAACAAAATCCGAAAAAAATTATTCCGTTACTGAATTAGAAGCTTTAGCAATCGTTTGGGCATTTAACAAATTCCGTTTCTTTCTTTCTGGTAAGCACGTAAAAGTATACAGTGATCATCGTGCATTACATTTTCTTATGTCTTCAAAATTAAATCATGACAGGTTAAAACGTTGGGCATTGTTTCTGCAAGAATTCCACTTCACAATAGTCTACATTCCCGGAAAGGAGAACATTGTTGCGGACACACTGCCACGCGCACCGGCTGGGCTTGCGAAAAGTAACACAGAAGGCAACCTCGAGAAAAATTTCAGTATTCTTTACATTCAGAAAGTCGCCTTTGAAAACTTCATCACCACATCTTTAAAGGACATTGCTCATGAACAAGATAAAGATCCGATTTGGAAAGACATCAAAAGCAAATGACATGAAGACACACACACAGATTCGGCATTATTATCTGGTTAGAAACAACATACTGTTCAAACGCTGCACTGTTGATGACAAGCTATGGGTACTTTGCATTCCTGACGATTTTGTTAATAAGCTCATTTGGTACATTCATTTCAGCTACGCACATTTTGGTCCACGAAAATGTTATCATATTCTTCGAACGACTTGTTATTTTAACAAAATGGAAAAGAGAATTCGAAGAGTCTTGTCTATTTGTAAACTTTGTCAAAAGGCTAAACCATCTACTATCTCACATCGTGCTCCGTTGTTTCCTATCATTCCTTCTAAATTAAAAGAATTTGCTGCAGTTGATCTATTGGGACCCCTTGTCAGAACATCGAATGGATTTTCGTACGTTCTAGTCGCTGTTGAACTTATGTCAAAATTTGTTTCTTTCACTCCGTTACGTAAAGCCACTGGACAGTCTGTATCCAACGCCTTTGTTAAAAATTTCTTACGTGAAGTTGGCCACGTTGCTAAAGTCATTTCAGATAACGGACCGCAATTTAGATCTGCTGTTTGGTCATGCATGGTTCGGAATCATAAAATCAAACCTGTTTTTATTTCATTGTACTTGCCACATTGCAACCCGTCTGAAAGGATTATGAAAGAAATCAATAAGCTTTGCAGACTTTATTGTCACAGAAAGCATAAGCATTGGGACAGATATTTACACTTATTTCAAAATATGCTGAATGAAATGCCTCATGATTCCACTGCTTTACCACCTATTCTTGTACTGAAGAATGAAGAACCACCGAACAGAATCAGAGAGCTTGTACCTTTCCCGAATACACGTAAACTTCGACACAAAGACATAATTGATTTGGCTCTTAAAAATATAAAATCTGCAGCAGACAAAAGGAGAAAATCACACGGTAAAGCAAATGCAAAGAAATTGTATATTGGTCAGAAAGTTCTCATTAAAGCTCATTCATTGTCACATAAGAAGAAACACTTGAGTCACAAATTCTTTCTAGTTTACAATGGACCTTACAGAATCCGACGTGTACCACATGATAATTGCGTTGAAGTTGAAACTCTGCGTACTAGGAAGAGTAAAGGTTTACACCACATTTCACATGTAAAACCGTTTATTGAAAGATAATCTGCTTTTTAACTTCGTCTTTGCCATATAACTTTTCACTTCACATTACTAGTATGCTTTGTCAGACTTAGAATGTGTTAATATGCAACAATGTTTGAAGTTAAATATCCAGTCAAGAACCAAGAGAACTTATTTAAACAGAAATTACGAATGCACTGTTATTGTGAACAGACGACACAGTGTTATTGTGTGTGTACATTCTTGGTTGTTAGTTGCGCGTTTACATAACGATTATAAGGCTCACATACTTAACAGTACTGATAATGAGATTTTAATGCAACATTTTGGTTTACTTGAAAATACATTATGGATTCAAGGTGCTTTCTGAGAGATACCAAGTGACACAGTGGTTAGTTTATTTGACAGCTACACGACTATATCACAAAGCTACTAATGTGTGACACAATTTACCTTGTTGCTTTTGCAGGTATCTGTTTTATATCTGCACAGTTTTTCTGAATTCTTCTGGAAAGTAAAACATGTTTTAGTAGTAACTTTTGTGGTATAGCAACAACGAGACAGCCTTTTCCGTGGCACAACGATATGTTACTGCACAGTAATTTCTTCATCACGCCAATAAACATAGTAACTATGAAATCTATTCGCAAAGCATTTCACTTTCGTTTATGATGAGGTAAGTACATTGACTTCAGCAGAACTTTCCTTACGGAGGACGATAACTACGACACTTCCACAGAATTATCTTACAGCAAGACGCACATTTAGCGCTACAGGACACGCATTTGAGTGTTCAATTTTGTACTTAAACCATTTATTTTTCAAGATTTTTTAATTACAAAGAAAGTTTTCCATGATACATTTCATTCCATTGCTGTAATCTATAACACTTGAGGATATAATCACATTTATCCTCAGGGGGGTACACGCTTACTTTGTGTACCATGTGTTTGGTAAGCACATGGAGCCCTAGCTAATATGGTATTTGCTTATACAACTTTACACATCGGTACCATATTTCTCTAAGACAGAATTACACAGCTATCTGATCATTTAACTGAGAGAGACAAACATTTCTTTTACTACGTCAGTGACAGATGTTTACGTAATTACACAGTTGGGTAACTTCACACTTACGAAATTGTATTTTGTCTGTATTTTGTGAACTATTCATATTTTTTCGGAACCATTGTGATACTACGAGAGCTTTGAATGATGTATTTGGTATGAGATCATGATTTTTAAAGTACGTTTGAGGTTGATGACACTATTGAAATGAGCAGAGAATTTTTTTAGGTTTTGAAATTATTGCAGAAAGCTATGACGTTTTCGAGGTTTGGCTGAGGTGTTATGGTATTATTTCGATAACTATGTGTATTATGCTGTTGTGGTATGTTTATGATCAGTAAGCTGATGCTATATGAGTTATTTGATTATGCTACGTATCTGTTATGATGAATATTGAAGAAGTGTCGACGAATAAGGTAAGAAATAATGAGTAGTGGTTAGGGACTCTGGTTTGTGAAAAAGGTTGTTGGAAACCAAGAATCGTACTTTAAGAGTTATGAAATGTGTGTATATGTGTGAATGTATCACAATGCTGGCGAAAATTTTTGGACACTGTTATATTCATAGGATTTTGTTTCTACACATTTGCAACACAAATTCTTGACCTGTGAAATTTTTTATATGAGACTGCCACTGTAGCGGAAACTGGTGTCGTAAATATTTCGGTAAGAAAGTTAAGTGACCACCTGCACGTAATGCGTTTTGGGCGCCCAGCTGAGAGGTAGTCGTCTGACAAAAGAAAGCCATTAGGTGTAAAAAAAAAGAGGCCATTATCCTCGCTATTGACATTCCTTTGTAGAAAGCATTGCAAATACGACACGCTCATTACTTGGATAGATACTTACATCTGCACACCTGATTATGACAAGCGTCTTTCTCGAGAATTGAGAGAACTTTTTACTACCTTATGAAATGCCATATGGCTAATGAATGATGTTTCATGCCTTCCTTTGTACATATTTGCTCATTTTCTTTAATATCTAGTTTCTAGCTGCACTGCAGCATTGGTTAAAATAAAATTTAATATATGTACTAATATAGTTATTTTATGCCTACAGATCCAGTCAATAAGAAATTTATGATCTACTTCCAAGAAAACGAGGGTACATAAACAGACATTTCCCTTCACAGGAATTGCATAAATAATTTCTTTACGATTTGGTAACTTATCTGCTAGTGTAAGTTCTCGTGATGCATCACTCTAGTGTTAAGATGTGACATAGGTATTAGACATGGCCATTTTTAGTGTAATATTTTTTTCTGCTTGAGCTATGTCATGTTTAGATATCTGCTGTTTGCCAGGCATAGTGTTACTGAATTTGACTTTGTATTATTCTGTTAAGCCAGTTTTACTAATGATTTATTTTTATTGTTTGCTGCACATTGCATTATATTAGTTGTAATATTGCAATTGCTTTGCTAATTTCTATAATGCTGCTTGCAAATCTGCAAATCTGAATTTTTTTCATTGCTGTTTGCGTTAATTGTTTTGTGCTGCTGCATTGCCTCGTCCCTTGGTTTAGCATCTGAGCTCAGTAGATTTAAGTTAGCTTAAGAGGGGGTAGACTATATACGAAACTATGGACAATAGGGAAAAATTGCATTGAGAAGTTATATGAAAAAGATTTGGGCCAAAATGAGTATTGTACACTGAGAAATAATTATTTTGAAGGAAATATGAATAGAATACAGAAAGCAGGTATAGATAGGACTTTTTGGGAATAATGACGAATGAAGGGAGATCTCCGAGAAGTAAAGTTTTGTTTGCAAAATACTGCAGTAAAACAAACCCTGCCCTTTCCTCTTGTGTCATCCCTCTATGTGTTTGTGTACTCTTGTGTATTTGTGTTTTTCCTGTCTTTATGTGTTTAGCTAAAAAGATTTATCTTGTAGAATTTTTCAAATACTATGTTATTTTCTTCATAAAGTTGTTTAGACATTATTTATTCTGTTTTGTTTTAATGCTCGTGTGTGAAGTTGATATTTCAAAAGTTTTTCCGATCTTTTATGTATTTACTTATGTCATAATTCCTGTAACACTGATGTATCTATTTATTTCTATTCTTTTGTAAAGCCTGTTTTACTACAAATGTTATCTGTATTGTTATGTTCTTTAATGATGTATTTTGTACCTTTGTAATTGTATTCTCATGTTATAAAATTGTAATTGACACCAGTTCAACAAATTAAGTACCTTGTAAGTTACATTTCACTGCACACGTTTCTGTTGGTCATAGTATATGGACAATATGTGAGAAGTAGGGACTGTTAGTGTTTGCACGTGTGTTAATAATTCAGCAAGGGACTGGATAACAGCATTGCTGGTTCTAAGGACATTTCAAACAAATTTTTTGTGAGTGGACAAGTGGTGGTTTATGGACTTGCTATATTCTCCGCAAGACTCTTCGATGGTGATTGTGCACCTGCACAGTCGCAACATGTGGCTGCTGGCCGTCTCTACATTGACTACAGTGGGTCTGCATCTTTGATGGCCCACCAATACCATTAATTCTACAAGCACTGCAGTGGGTCTGCACCCCTGGTGGCCCACCAATACTATAATCTCTACCAGGACTACAGTGGGTCGGCTCCGTGATGACATACCTACCAATATTCTTCAAAACTTCGACTGACTCTGCTGTGGGTTTGCTCTGTTGTGGCGCATTACCTGTCTGCATGTCGAGAGTCAGCACTGTCTTTCCGTTGGAAGGTCAACACTACTTCTTCAAGACTGCATGGAAATCCACTACTTCTGTGTGCATTTTCTTTTACTGCTCAGACTTTGAGAAAAACACTGCAATTTTACTGTGACAAACGATGAGGACTGTCTTTATGGACTGTGAGAAAAATTTAGCTTTTGACCAACATTGCATCAATAAGTGTGTGCATTTGATATCTTTGTTATTGTACTTATGAAAAATTTTATCAAATCATTATTGGCCACTGACCAAAACAATTTGTAAAATTTTTTGTGGGGCGCATGCGGGCTATGTAAGTAGGCTGTTTATGTTTTCTTATTGGTAACGCCATGTAGCGCTCTATATGAAAAATCGCTGGCTGTGCTGTGTGCAGTCTGTGGCTAGTTTGCATTGTTGTCTGCCATTGTAGTGTTGGGCAGTGGCAGCTGGATGTGAACAGCGCGCAGTTGGAGGTGAGCCGCCAGCAGTGGTGGATGTAGGGAGAGAGATGGCGGAGTTTTGTAATTTGTCATGAACTGATATATATATTATGACTATTAAGGTAAATACATTATTTGTTCTCTATTAAAATCTTTCATTTGCTAACTATGCCTATCAGTAATTAGTGCCTTCCGTAGTTTGAATCTTTTATTTAGCTGGCAGTAGTGGCGCTCGCTGTATTGCAGTAGTTTGAGTAACCAAGATTTTTGTGAGGTAAGCGATTTGTGAAATGCATAGGTTAATGTTAGTCAGGGCCATTCTTTTGTAGGGATTTTTTGAAAGTCAGATTGCGTTGCGGTAAAAAATATTGTGTATCAGTTTAAGCACAGTCATGTATAATTGTTCAAAGGGGACGTTTCAAAGGTAGAGGAAGATTAAATAATTTTGATTATGGGACCGAAGGAAAGCTTGGTTTAAGGTAATAAGGATGAAGCAAAACATTTGTCATTTAAACTACAGGAGGATTCGGATCTTTTGTGTCTGTTGTAAGTTCAATATGTTAAGATGAAACTGTTTCACAGAAAAGAGGAGACCACAATTTTGCCATTCATGAGAAATGAATCCAGAATAACCACCACAGGCGAAATAACTGATTTGGAAGCGAAAGGTAACTTAAAGAAGGAACGAAATTGGAGCAAAATGGGTAAGAAAATGTAATATAACCTGTAAGAAAAAAATTGTTTACCCTTCTCAGAGTCATCTGTGTGATTAATTCTTGTGATAACGTAATCTTAGATGAAATTGTCTTACTGTTTTATGTATGAACATATGAGTATGATAAATGTTTATTTGCGAGTCTCTTATCAGGTGTGTCAACTGGTATAAATGTTTTGGCGTGTAAATAACCATTGTTTATTTTTACTGTTTATGTTTAAGGAAAGTTTCTCCATATTTATCATGTGACAAGACATACGCCACGAGCGTCAGGAAGAGGATGAATTAGAACAATGTTGTAGTGGTATAAACACTGTGTTGAAGTAGCATTGAAGTAGCTTGTTGGATTAACTAGTAGTGGATTGAAGTAAAATTTTGAGTAACGCATGTTTATGGGTAGTTGGTGTGTAGAATAGACAACAGGGGTGCATGTGTGTGTGTAAATAACATGTGAACCCTATGCTGTCCTGACCTATACTTGCACAAGGCATAATCCTATTCATTTTAGTGAATTAATAAGTAGCATTTGATTTATTAAAACGTAAGTGAACCACATTAGTGATGTGGATTTAAATATTACATTGTCAGTTCATTTAATTTTTATTTTTATACTGTCAAGTCATTTAACTTTTATTTTTATATTGTCGATTCATGTCACTTTTTTGTTTAAAAAAATTAAGTCTAACTTTTGTTCTTAAAAATTGTGAAATCCAGTACTAAGTGGTATTATGTATGACATTTTGTAATCACATAACTATGATGAACAATTTCTGTGAATGCAGTTGAGAACGTCCAAGTGAACCGGCTAAACTCTTACGAGACAGCGAGAGCAACGAGGAGGAGGACTAGTTGTAAACAGGCGGGTTTCCCAGCAGGACACACTGTCACCGGGACCACTTCTGGAGCTCGCTCGCCAACAAAAGAGGGGCTGTGGGGCAAACACTTTCCCTTGCACCTGGAGCTAATGGCCGCCGCACCAGTGCGACCCTTCGTGGAGGCGATGACCTGAGATGGCTGTGCGACCACCGCGCGGAAATCCATCTGCTGGCAACGCACCACACGCACGCAACCGTGACGAGACGGCCGCGGTGAAACGACAGAAGACAGGGGATAAAGGGGCGTGGAGCCTTTTGACACGTACTGTCAAGAGAAATTGGCAGACTTCAACGACGCCTATCAACGTTTCCTGACGGATGCCCAACGACAAGCGACAGTAAATCATGGTTCGATGTTCTCTGGTCGCTAAGGGTGGCACAAAGGAGAGCCATTAAGTGTCATCCTTGCCCAGGAATGTCAAACCGGCGAGCCAATTGAGGATAACTCAAGAATGCCCACTGTCAAGCGACAGTAAATCATAGTTCGATGTTCGCTGGTAGCTAAGGGTGGCACAAAGAAGAGCCATTAAGTGTCATCCTTGCCCAGGAATATGAACCTGGTGTGTCAAACGAGGATACCACACGAATTTTACAACACAATCATGGAACCAAATCGAGATGTACATGACACGGGCCAACAAGAGAAACTTCATGAGAGGGCAGAGACGGTGGGATTGCATGCAACAGATGGACAAAAATCCCTACTGACAGCTGCAGCGACGAAACCCCCCCCCCCCTCCCCTCATATTGCGCCTCGGAACAGTGGAACTGCTGAGTGTGTCAGTGAACAGTGATTATACAGTTCTTAGTTCAATGAATATATGTGTGTTTCTGTCACAGAAACTTTGACACATGTGTTTTACAGGGGTTCGATTTATTGGTGTTTATTAGACTGACTCTTGTATTTTGCAGGTGTTCTATTTATTGTTTTTTTTTAGACTTTGACTCTTGTATTTTGCAGGTGTTTTATTTATTGTTTTTTTTTAGATGTTGACTATTGTACTTTCAGAGCTGTTTTATTGATCAATGTTTGTTCTTGTGTGATGTATTAGATTTGTGATATTTTGTTTCGTAAATTAATTCCTGTGGCATTGCTTCGTTTATCAGTCAGATAGCTATTCATTCTCATTGGACTGTGATCGATTAGCCTTTGCATAGGGCATATTTATAGTGAAAAACCCATAAGGGTAACAATCACATAATTATTGTAGTTTCAGTATAATGACACAGTGCTCATTGTTTGCTAACTAACTGAAATATAGTAGAGTGATTAAATTAGTGCCACATAGTTTTTTCAATTCTACAAATTATTAGGTTTATAAGATATAGAATTTTTTTGCGATAACCACTCTGTAAAACATGTTTTTTCTCTTATCTTTTTTTTTTTTTTTTTTTTTGCTTTTGCGGATTGTGCATTGTAATATTGTGCTTTATAATACTGATGTTATTTTCATGTTTTTTTTATTGCTGTGGCACCTTTGCTATTTTCATAAATTTTACTTGTTAATAAACAGTCATAAACATTCCTGTGATCAGTTGGCTCTTGCAATGAGCAAATACTGGTGAACTCCATAAGGGTAACAACCAGAAAACGTTTTCATATTAATGACACAGGAACCATTGTTTTTACTGGCTGACTGAATTAGATCTACACTATCTTTTAAATAGGTGTCACAGACTGTTTTTTTTCTCTTTGAAATTGGTAGATTCTAAAGATGCGTTGAAATTATTGTGTTTTAGCAAGTAGCTGGTGACCTTTTGCCTTTTCTTTAAATTTTTTATTTAAGTTGGGTGTGAGAAGCCTGCTTGGGAATGTCCCTAGCATGGCCAGAAAATTCCCTGCACAGTCCTTTCCCAGAGAGTTGGGGTTATGAAAGGCCTCTGTTGGATTCCTTTCATGTTAATTTCTTAAATCTGTTGTCATTTATGGCATAAATTCCTCTTCTAAATTTACTGTGGCGTTTCTATCTGGGAGGAGACTGAGTAATGGAACGTGTTACTTTTACACATAAACAAGAACGATCTGTCACACTACTGCACTTTTAAACACAGATTATATGTAATTCATGTCACACAGTCTCATACGGAACCTACATCCCCCTTCCCTTCTGTGTGAGAGGACGAATGAGCAAATGTATTTCTAGTTGCATGCTTGAGGCTAGCAGACAAGCCTGTCTGCTAGAGAACAGTAGGACCAACGTCGGAACAGGTAGCTACGCTTTCTAAAAGCAGAGAGGTTTCTATCCTTAGTATGGTCCTGTCTGTCCCTTGTCATGTTGGTATAGGAAGCTGCCTCTCTGGTCACTTCCGTTTTGTATACGGAACCACGCTCGGTAGCGGCCCAGGTCAGTCTGTCCGCGGCGAGCGTCTGAAGTGGTAAGATCTCTGGCTAAACCCGTGTCTGCTAAGTCTGTAGGACAATGGATTTCTTAAGTCCAGCCTAACTGAAAATTTAATCACCTTTATTTCAGGTTTAGCTCCAATATCTAATGTTATCTTAAATTGCAACGCAGTGTAATTCGTGTGTGAAGTTCAGAATATCTTCCGGTAGTTGCTTTGTCACTACTTTGTGAGTAAAGTGGAACCACGTGTTGATCAGTAACTCTAACTAAGATCATGAATCTTAAATGCGAATGCTCGTGTGATTATAACGTCTCGTCTTGACAATATTTTTCAATATAGCAACTTTTCTTTATGTTCAACCCACGTGGGGTGTACTTTGTGAGACCAGTACCACGTGCTTATACAATTGCTTGACCCATCAGGTTAATAGTAAGACGTTAGTAACCATTTCGAGGTTTTTCTATTGTAAATTGCTTTTCGATCTAACTTATTTTAATTATCAAAATTATTGTGGAGTTACACTCTTTGTGTAAACCAAGTCGACCTTGTGAAGCGTGTGGTGTAATCATCAAGCCCTCAGCTATTCTTTACGGGAAGATTTCACAGAGAGTTAGTATGAATTTAGTATACGAACGTAACTTCTTTGGGCGAAAATTGAATCGGTTGGTAGTGGTTAATTTCCTCTTGCATATGTTTCAACGTTCTTCGTGTGTTATTTTATGAATGCAGTGTTGTATGCAGTCTCCCAATCTTGGCTCCATATTTGATGTGTTCTGTAAGATTACAAACTCACATTTTCACAATCCTAACTAAGGCACCAGTTTAGTTATGAATCAAGTTTAATATGCTGAAATTTCAATAATCAATGTTAAAATAAATTTCCAAATATATATATATATAAGAGAATTTAAATAAAAGAAATAAATCAGTTTATATTTGGAAATTTATTTTAACATTAATTATTGAAATTTCAGCATATTAAACATAATCAAAAATCTCAAAAACTGGAAAGCATGTGGAGAAGACACAATTACAGCAGAAATGGTCAAGCTTGGGGGAGAAACATCAGCAGAAGCACTACACAAAGAACTTGAACAAGTATGGGAAACCAAGTAAATCCCAAGTCACTGGAAAACTGCCCTAATTCACCCTTTGTTTAAAAAAGGTGACAAAAGGGATATTAACAACTATCGTGGACTATCGCTTCTCCCAGTCCCATACAAAATTCTATCAAAAGCCCTACTCAGTCGTGTATCACCAATTATAGAGGGAAAACTTGGAGAATATCAAGCTGGCTTCAGACCCGGAAGATCCTGCGCCGAACAAATTTTTTAACCCAAATCAACAATGAACTATTTATCTACACGGAGCAAGAAATATTTCATAACTTTCATTGATTTCAAAAAAGCTTATGACTCAATCGATAGGGACACACTCATCAACACACTTCGAGAATATGAAATAGATGAAACAACAATCATCATAATCAAAGAAACATTAACAAATACAACATCAAAAGTAAAATTCCAAGGAGAAATTTCACGGCATTTCGAGGTCAAAACCGGCGTCAGACAAGGAGATGCGCTGTCCCCGGTACTCTTCAACTGTGTTCTGGATAAAGTCGTAGCAGAATGGTGAAAACTCACGCAAAAACATGGAGTTGAGAAAGTCCAAATTGGAGGGAAGTGCTAGAAAGCCATTGAAACCAACTGTTTTGCCTTCGCTGACGATCTCGCCTGTTCAGCTTACACACAAAAAGACACAATAAAACAAATAGAATTACTTAAAGAAACTGCTGAAAAAGCAGGCTTGCAAATTTCATTTGAAAAGACAGAAATCATTACAAATATCAAAAATCCACCAAAGAAAATAACTACGAAATACGGGAAAATACAGGTATCTAAACATTTTAAATATCTTGGTGAACTAATTCAGCCTGTGGCAAAAGGTCATCCAGCCTACAGGGCTAGAATACAAAAACTAGAGACAATATGCTGAAATTTCAATAATCAATGTTAAAATAAATTTCCAAATATAAACTGATATATATATATATATATATATATATATATATATATATATATATATATATATATATATATATATATATAAGAGAATTTAAATAAAAAGAAATAAATCAGTTTATATTTGGAAATTTATTTTAACATTAATTACCGCAGACAAATGTATTCAAAAAAATGTATAACCAAAAACATTAAACTCAGACACTACCAGACTGTCATTAGACCACAGATACTATATGCATCAGAAACACTGGCAAATTTTACATACGCAGAACAGATAGAAAATCGTGAAAGAAGAATTGTGAGGACAATTCTTGGACACAGGAAAACAACAGATGATCAAGGCAAGCCTGTATACAGACTAAAAAGCAACAAAGAAGTGTATACGAAGTGCATTTTACAGACGAAATTAGAAAGAGAAGATGCTCCTTTTATGCTCACATCATGAGGATGAACCCGAATAGGCTTACAAAACAAATATTTTCGTACATCGCAAATCTAAAAAATAAAAATTTATGGTTTATCAACACAGAAAGAGGTCTAAAAGAAATGGACATAGATCAGAAAACAATATTTAACAGAAACCTTTTTAGAAAAGAACTGAATTCATTCACGGATTTCGATGTGAAAATTAAGAAGACTTGTGGAACTAAATGGTCTGAAGAGAGGAAAGCCGCCTTCAGCACAAGAATGAAAGAAGTGTGGACTGAGAGAAAGAAGACTTCCCAGAAGCGCAAGAAATAACTGTTTTCACGGTCTTTAACGGCCAAATTTGTATTGTCGTATGACTATTAAAAGATTACAATTAATGTTAGTCTGGTTGGGAATTTGGTAAGCTAGACTGGATACCTGGTGAAACAGTTGCTCAGTAATGCAAGGTTAACTTCCCCAGACAGCTCACAGCTTTTAACCCGCTTTTATTGTCTATCAGCACCGCTTTCATAGCAAATTAAAGCAACAACGTTACACACCACCACCACGGAATTTTACTCTTGGCACTACAAACGCTGCCAGATGACGTTCACCGGGCATACCCACACCCTACCATCGCATCGCCACATTATGTACCGTGATTCGTCACTCCACACAACGTTTTTCCACTGTTCAGTCTTCCAACGTTTACGCTCCTTATACCGGGCGAGGCATCGTTTGGCGTTTACCGGCGTGACGTGTGACTTATCAGCAGCCGCTCGACGATGAAATTCAAGTGTTCTCATCCCCCGCCTAACTGTCATAGTACTTACAGTGGATCCTGATGCAGTTTGGAATTCCTGTGTGATGGTCTGGACAGACGTCTGCCTGTTACACATTATGACCCTCTTCAACTGTCGGTAGTCATCAGACGAGGTCGGCCTGTACGCTTTTGGGCTGTACGTGTCCCTTCACGTTTCCACTTCACTATCGCATCGGAAATAGTGGACCGTGGGATGTTTATGAGTGTGGAAATCTCACGTATAGACGTATGACACAAGTGGCACCCAATAACCTGACCACGTTCGAAGTCCATGAGTTCCGCGGAGCGCCCCATTCTGCTCTCTCTGAATGTCTAATGACTCTTGAGACATGGAGCACCTCGTAGTAAGTGGCGCCACAATGCGTATATTTTTGGGGGTGTCCGGATACTTTTGATCACATAGTGAAGTTGTAATTTGGAAAGAAGCTCCCCTTTTTCGTTTACAATTCTGGTGTTACCAGGAGATTGGTGGTTAATGCAATGGTTGGAGATCTGTACAGCCGTCATGTGTCTATGTGTGTGTGTGTGTGTGTGTGTGTGTGTGTGTGTGTGTGTGTGTGTGGATTCCGAAGGGACCAAACTGCTGAGGTCATCGGTCCTTAAACTTAAACACTACTTAAACTAACTTATGGTAAGAACGACACACACACCCATGCCCGAGGGAGTACTCGAACCTCCGGCGGAAGGGGCCGCACAATCAGTGACATGGCGCCTCTAACCGCGCGGCCACTCCGCGCGGCAACAGCCGTTTCCATATTGTCGTGGCGCCCTGATTGCACTGACACGCGGGTACTGATAGCTCCACGTAAAGCTGAGTACTTGCCTATCAGTTTGTTTTTGTTATTTATCTGCCGGCCGCGGTGGCCGAGCGGTTCTAGGCGCTTCAGTCTGGAACCACGCGATTGCTACGGTCGCAGGTTCGAATCCTGCTTCGGGCATGGATGTGTGTGATGTTCTTAGGTTAGTCAGTTTTAAGTAGTTCTAAGTTCTAGGGGACTGATGACGTCAGACGTTAAGTCCCATAGTGCTCAGAGCCATTTGTTATTTATCTTGCGAAATTGTAATTGAGTCTACTATTGTGGGACGCCATTAGTTCCACTATTTCGTGACTGATCATTTATTTGTTTTATTTGTTCTTGTTACAAGGCTGTCATGGAGTTTACCCTGGTGTGGCCTATTATTTGCGTGCTTGTGTGGGACTAGTGATAACTGATTTATGTTTCGGATCTTGTCACGCAATTTAAGACGCTTATGAAAATTAAGGAGAACTTAACGTGGCTGTACTGAATTAAGGAAGTGAAACGGTTGGTTAGACAATTCCAAGAGTGTCTTAGAGCTAAGCCTAATCCGAATTCCTAGAAAGGTGGATTCTTATAGGGCAGAACACCCCAAGGATAAGCTACTTATCGAATATCTTGGTCCTCTACCACGCAATCATCAGAGAAACAAATTTTTATTGATTAGTTGATGTGATCTCTCGCTTTTTTTGGTTGTTTCCTAGTAGACTGAGTACAGCTGCGACCACTATGTAACATTTGTCTAAGGTTTTCTCCATCTTTGGGGTGCCTAGGGCTCTGGTAAGTGATAACGCTCAAGCATTTTTGTCGAGGGAATTTAAGAAGTTTTGTTTTGGCAGTGCTATTAGCCATATAACTACTACACCGTAGCACCTGCCACCATGATTTTCAGAGCGCCTGATCCCAACAGGAATTCTGCCCTAATTATACACAAATAAAAAAAAAAGTTTTCCATCACCCCAGTTCCCAGAAATCCTGAAGATAGATGTTGACTGTGGATAATGTATCACAGACACAGTTCCTTTGACTGTTCAGAGATGTCACTAAACCCGCCCAAAGATGTAAACAACCGTACATGAGCAGCGCCTATTAGATGGAAGGGGTCCGACAGCCGATCACTTACAGTCATTCTACCAGGAAGGAGGTACACGGCTCGTGTTGGCTGTAGTTCAACCATGCCTAGACGGTCAATACTGCGGTTCATCGCTTCCGCATTGTTAGTTTGTGCCAGGAAGGGCTCTCAACAAGCGAAGTGTCAAGGCGTCTCGGAGTGAGATGTTGTTCGGACATGGAGGAGATACACGGAGACAGGAACTGTCGATTACATGCCTCACTCAGGCCGCCCAAGGGGTACTACTGCAGTGGATGACCGCTACCTACGGACTATGGCTCGGAGGAACCCTGACAGCAACGCCAGCATGTTGAATAATGCTTTTCGTGCTGCCACAGGACGTCGTGCTAAGACTCAAACTGTGCGAAATAGGCTGCATGATGCGCAACTTCACTCCCGACATCCGTGACAATGCCCATCTTTGCAACCACGACACCATGCAACGCGGTACACAGCGCCCAACAACATGGCGAACGGACCGCACAGGATTGGCATCACGTTCTCTTCACCGATGAGTGTCGCATATGCCTTCAACCAGACAATCGTCGGAGACGTGTTTGGAGGCAACCCGGTCAGACTGAACACACTGTCCAGCGAGTGCAGCAAGGTGGGGGTTCCCTGCTGTTTTTTGGTGGCGTTATGTGGGACGACATACGCCGCTGGTGGTCATGGAAGGCGCCGTAGCGGCTGTACGATACGTGAATGCCATCCTCGGGCCGATAGTGCAAACATACTCGCATCATATTAGCGAGGCATTTGTCTTCATGGACGACAATTCGCGCCCCCATCGCGCACATCATGTGAATGACTTGCTGCAGGACACCGACTAGAGTGCCCAGCATGTTCTCCTGACATGAACTCCATCGAACATGCCTGGGATGGACTGAAAAGGGCTGTTAATGGACGACATGACCCACCAACCACTCTGAGGGATCTACGCCGAATCGCCGTTGAGGAATGGGACAATCTGGACCAACAGTGCCTTGATGAACTTGTGGATAGTATGCCACGACGAATACAGGCAAACATCAATGCAAGAGGACGTGCTACTGGGTAGTAGAGGTACCGGTGTGTTCAGCAATCTGGACCACCACGTGTGAAGGTCTCGCTATATGGTGATACAACATGCACTGTGTGGTTTTCATGAGCAATAAAAAGGGCGGAAATGATGTTTATGTTGATCTCGGAATCGAGGTGACGCAAAACGTTTTTTGATGTGTGTATTTCATTCGAGGCTCAGACTCGGTGGGACCAGTCAGTAGGGTGGTTGTTCCTTGCGTTGAATACTGCACACCATGAGATTCGTCGGGTTACACTTGCCTTCACTGTCAACTCAACATTGTCTAATGTCTGGTCAATCAACGATATGAAGCCAATGGATGGCAGTCCGGAGACTATAAGGAAAAATTGGCGGGCTGTTAGGAACAACATTCTGCGTGCGCAGAAGAGGGAGCTGCCCGGTGCAACAAGGTTAGGCGTCCCATCACTCGGCGCGTGGACAGGTTTATGTAAAAAAAAGTTTGGGCGCATAGTAAAGTAGCTGATAAAACCATATCTAAGACGAAGTCTCGGTTTTTGGGTCCGTATGAAGTTACCAAGGTTATTTCCCCATCTACGTTCCTGGTAAGTGAAACATCCGGTGGTAAACCGATAAGGGCACACGTTTTTCAATTAAAGGTGGTAAGCAACCAGGGGGTCCAGTAATGGTGTCACGGCCTTCTCCCCGAGAGTTTTGACTTAAGAGGGCGGCGATGGTTCAAATGGCTCTGAGCACTATGGGGCTTAATTTCTGAGGTCATCAGTCCCCTAGAACTTAGAACTACTTAAACCTAACTAACTTAAGGACATCACATCCATGCCTGAGGCAGGATTCGAACCTGCGACCGTCGCGGTTTCAGGCTGTAGCGCCTAGAACCGCTCGGCCACCCTGGTCGGCTAAGAGGGGGGAGACTTCTAAAATTATAATAATATATACATATACAAGTTCTTTATCGATACTCAGTTTCCAGACACAGAGTAGGGGGAAATGGAAAATTTATGAGCGTTCCTAAGCAATGGTTCCACATGATATAAGTTCACTCACAAGTGATAAAGGCGCTATGTAGTATATTACCATAAGTTTATGACAATACCGATGCATTCATATTGCTTTTAATGTAAGTTCCGCGATTTTCCTGCAGTTACGATGCAGGCCTGCTGTTGTATAAAGAGTATATCATATTGTCATCAGACCCAAGTTAAGTCCGCCTACTGCATCTAGTGGTCAAAACTGTTTATGTAAGGTTGCCACTGAGGCAGACCTGACCCGATGGTGTCCTACCCAGTTCTGGTTTGGTGATCGTGCTCACTGGGAAGTGCTTATGATTATCTTGGTTTGTGCGTTGCAGAACACGAGAAGTGTATGTTGTTATGGGGCCATCTATGCCCAGACTGTCACGAACCTATCTTATAATGCCATATGCACATCCTAATAGTCACTAAATTTTATTCTGTAATGATCCAGGATTATTACAGAACATATTCACTTCTGCCAGTGATTCCACAACTAAGTATTTCTTCTTCTCCTTTCCTTTTATTATGCGGAGGGGAACCTGTCATTGTCTGCAGCCTTGGAAGCTTTCTTAGTTCACTCGCGACATGAGGGTTAACTTGGAAGGGCCAGGGAGTCAGACACTTGTCCAGAGCTGAAAGCAGCTTCCAAGCACCTATACGGCAGGGAATTTGCTGCGTCCCAGCTGGTGCGCTGTGATCGAGCTGCAGTTCATAATAACTCCATTACGCAAGACGCTGGGAAGAATCATTTTTAGAGAGATAAAAATCAGAAAAGTAGGTGTAGCACTTATAACTTGAGGCCATGGGAGCATCCCATATCCATGGCCATGCCACGAGGGGATGTTCGTTTAAATCTGAGAAACAGGGACTCTGGCTGGATCACAATAACTATTTCGGTAGAAGGCTCACTTCTCCTGGCTTGTGACGTTCAAGCATAATGCCGTGGCCAGAGATAGAAACCTGTCATGGAGTGGAGGAGAAGTTGTCTGTCTTCCACACAAGACCACTATTGGTTAACAGTGACAGTGAGAGTAGGAATTTGTTAAACTTATTTATAAAATTGTAGTGGTCGGAGCTCACAAGGTGTGCTCCAATTAGCTGGCGAGATTCCTACGCTGACAGATTCAGCTAAGGTTCAAAGAATAAAGTCAGGGGACACTTGATGTCATGAGATTGACGAGTACACACATGTACCATGTGCGCATTCCACTTTAGGTAGCTGCAGAAAGAGAAGTCTGCATCTTAGAGCCGAGTACAGGGGTCAAGCAGGACTCAAAATATCCAGCTGCTACTGTGCCTTCTTCCACAGTCACACCGTTTTGGACCTGTAAGCTTGGGCCATCGATGCAGTCATCGAGCCAAGAGGGACGTGTTTATTTATATTGGAGTTCATTTACGCAGTTGTAAAGTGAAACGCGTATGTATTCAGTACCAGCGATGGCGAGGCATGACAGAATCTCTGACCAGAGAGTTGTTTATCGTTGCTAGTCTGCGCTTGACTGCGCGAGAGTTCAGTTGCGAGTTGTTCTCAGTCGGAAGTTGTGTGTGAGGAGTCGGCGGGCGTCGACATGGGTCTCTGGTCAAGGTTCGGGACGAGGTATATTGTTAAATAAGGTAATGAAGCAGCATTGCGCACATCTGATAATGTAATGTATGTTAATTGTAATTAATTTGTTCAAGAAATGCCCCAATAATAATTTTGTTTCCAAAGCAATCGTTTTTAAGAAAAGAATCATTACAATTGAAACAATATTTCCTATGCTTTTTCTCCCAGAATCAATTTATCAGATTAATTATTGCACAGGGCCTAAGGTCAGCGCTGCTGCCCTATTATTGTGGGTTTAATGATTAATCTTGATTTCTCAAATTTTGTGTCGAGTTTACATTGGGACATTGTTTTTCAATGTTTTTGTAGCGAAGGTACAGTTGCTTTTATTTCAATTTAACGATGTTTTGTGGGAGCTCAACAACATTTGGGTCATTATTATTCAGTAATTTTGTGGGGAACTAACTTTTGGCACGTTTTCATTATCATTGAGTTTTGTTTTATTTTTGCTGGGAAGTCACTCTGGGTCAATGCCCATTAACATTTAATTATTGTCATTTTTCAAAATTCTGCGGGGAGGTTACACTTGGCTCTATTCCCATTAACATTTTATTATTGTCATTTTCAAAATTTTTGTGGGGAGGTTACAAAAGTTTACGGCCAGCTAGTTGCTACCACCATTTCGCGATTATATTCGAGTTAATATTTTCTTTTCTGGTATTCTTTTCTTAATTAACTAACAATTTTTGCTGTCATTGGCAATATCCACGTTACAAAAATGGTTCAAATGGCTCTGAGCACTACAGGACTTAACATCTGAGGTCATCTGTCCCCTAGAATTTAAAACTACTTAAACCTAACTAACCTAAGGACATCACACACATCCATACCCGAGGCAGCATTCGAACCTGCGACCGTAGTGGTCGCGCGGTTCCAGACTGAAGCGCCTGGAACCGCTCAGCCACAGCAGCCGGCTTCACGTTACAGTTTCACAGTATGTTTTCGTGCGTCTACCCACCTCTGGCACAGTTATATTTCATTATTACAGCCATATGTTTACTTATTAAATCTTTACATCTACATCTACATATATACTCCGCTAGCCACCAAGCGGTGTGTAGCGGAGGGCACAATTCGCGCCAATGTCATAATCCCCGGCCCTCTGCTCCACTCGCGGATCGCGCGAAGGGAAAACTACTGTCTGAAGGCTCAGTACGAGTTCTTATTTCCCTTATCTTTGAATTGTGATCATTGCTCGATTTGAAAGTTGGTGGTAATAATATATGCTCTACATCCTCGGTGAAGATCGAATTTCGGAATTTAGTGAGCAGCTCCTACTGTTTAGCGCGCCGTCTATCTGCAAATGTGTCCCACTTTAAACTTTCTATGAGGTTTATAACGCTCTCGCGATGGCTAATTGTACCAGTCACGAATCTTGTCGTTGTTCTCTGGACCTTCTCAATCTCTTGAATCAGGCCCAACTGGCGAGGGTCCCATACAGAGGAAGAATACTCCAATACTGGACGAACTAACGTATTGTAAGCTATTTCCTTTGTTGAAGGACTGCATCGCTTCAGGATTCTACCAATAAACCGCAATCTAGAGTTCGCCTTACCCGTTGCTTATGTAATCTGATCATTCCATTTGAGATCATTTCGAATTGTCACACCCAGATACTTGACGGACGTTACCGCTTCCAAAGACTGGGCATTTATTTTGTATTCGTACATTAATGGGGATTTTCGCCTTGTTATACGCAATAGGTTACACTTAATAATATTGAGAGATAACTGTCAGCCATTACACCACGCATTTATTATCTGCAAATCCTCATTGATTTGTTCACAACTTTCGTGTGATACTACTTTCCTCTAGACTACAGCATCATCGGCAAACAGTCTAAGGCCGCTGTCAATACCATCAACCAGATCGTTTATGTAAATCGTAAAAAGCAGAGGACCTATTGGGCTGCCCTGGGATTTACCTGAAGTTACGCTTGTTTCTGTAAAGTCACCCTGTTCAGGACGACATACTGCTCCCTGTCTGTTAGAAAACTTTCTATCCAACCATATATGTCATCGGATGGACCGTAAGCGCACACTTTTTGTAGCAAGGGTCAGTGCGAAACCGAGTCGAACGCCTTTCGAAAGTCGAGAAATATGGCATCAACCTAGGAGCCGGTATCTAGAGCCTGTTGTATATCATGCACAAAGAGGGCCAGTTGTATCTCGCACGACCGCTGTTTCCTAAAACCGTGCTGGTTTCTGCAGAAGAGCTTCTCAGAGTCTAGAAAGGTCATTACGTCTGAACACAAAATATGTTCCATGATTCTACAACAAATTGATTCAGTAAAATTGGCCGGTAATTATGTGCATCCGATTTTCTATCCTTTTTATAGATTGCTATGACCTGGGCCTTCTTCCATTTCCGTGGATCTTTCCGCCGTTCCAATGATCTCTGATAGATGACGGATAAGAACGGTGCTATATTTGTAACATAGTCAACATAAAATATTACGGGGATACCGTCTGGGCCAGATGCCTTCTTGGCGTCTAAGGAACTTAACTTGCTTTATTTAGGAGTTAAATCGTTTATTCAATGACTTATGTAAAAAACCAATTGTTGTAGTGACCACTAGTTTCCTTTTCTACTCGTACTTAGATGAGCCCCTCCGTTGATGTGATGTATGGTACCCATACTTTCATGCTTTATTGGGCCACACCAAGTAGTTATCCTTCAATAAGACATTATCCGTTGGGCAATATTATTTCTCTTTAATTTAAGTGATCTAATGGTGAGATTCCCTTCCCTGTAAGTTACCAACGATCACATATATAAGCGTATGTTAAACAGATCAATCGACACCAAACAATGTGTATGAAGGCTGTCTTGTGGGAGAAAATATCTCACCGAAATAGGGAAACTAATAGGTGATTCATTTGAAATGCGTTAATAAAATAATAAGACAATCGTTTTAATAACTATAAATTTATTTCTTTTCAGATATAAAGTTTGTTGCGTTTAAACCAGTTCCCTTCAACAGTAACATAGCAATAGAGTCGTTGTTTGCAGCCCTTGTTGCGGTTCTGGTACACTTCTGCTAGAATACCACTCAGCTTGCAAGTTACATTCTTCTGTATATTATCCAAAGTACCAAATATGCCCTTTCAATTGTATTTTGAGCTGGAAGTCACAAGGAGATCAGACAAATAGATGGACTACTGTGGGCTGAGAAGCCACAGAAATGTCATTCCTTACCAAAGATTTACAGATGCAGATTGCTTTATTATAACATGTTATCGTATTTGATCGCATTCGCTCATTCGTGCTTAACTACGTTAATTGGTTTCCGTGTGCCACTTTCAACTTGGGCGTTTTCTTTCTTGATCATATTCGAAAATCCATGATACATGGCATATGACAACACAGCTGGTGAATCTTGGATCCTCTGAAGGTGGTCCCCTCATGAGATATTTAGAATCATCATTACACACAGTTTTTACAGGTCCAAAAAATTTTACAAAAACTTTTCCTAGCTAAACACATTCAGGTTTAGCTCACTGACCATTATCAACGTAAATCGACGATCTAATCTCGAAAAATACTTCACTCTTGCACAATGGGATTTGCCCTTGGGCTTCCAGGCCTCCCTTTTCGATATGCGAAAAAGAACCTGTGCCATCAGAACACTTTTGCTATGGGTAGAGATTGTTTTCAGCATGCACTTTTTAAGTTTTGATAAGTCACTGTGGCGATTTCCTCGAGGTTCACATAAAATTTTAAAGCATAACTTGGTGCATAGGTTTGCCAGTCCGTGTTGAACCCACGCGGGGTAGCTGCGATCTGAGGGAGCCTTGCCACGGTTCGCGGGGCTCTCCCCGTCGGAGATTCGAGTACTCCCTCGGGCATGGGTGTGTGTGTTGGCCACAGCGTAGTTTAAGTTACATTAAGTAGTGTGCAAGCCTAGGGACCGATGGCCTCAGCAGTTTGGTCCCATAGGAACTTACCACCTACTGTGTTCAGCGCGCGCTTGACCAACACAACTTTCCTAGGACCCTCCCAAAACTCTGGTAGCTACTGCTGCATGCATACCTCCAACTGCATCATTCACGAAGTCGTCGGATGCGGGTTGTACTGTGAAGAGTTGCCTTATCACACTCTGAGTGTAACTTGGATCGCATTTTGTGTTACGCTCGCCATGTGGTCGAATATGGTTGACCGTATAATGCTACAATCGATGAGCATATCTGTATGCTCTGTTTTTACGAAATAGGACGTAGAGCTCCTGTGATATTATAGGATCATTCCACCGATCGTGATACCTTTGTACACAGCTGACAGGTCACACGTGTCGGTTGACCAAAACTTCAACGGTATCCCTCATCACACACAGGGCCGCAATTTTCTCTCACCTTAAATTCGATTGATTACAACTACTGTGCCCGTCGATGCCGCCTGGTCTCTTTTATAATATTTACTAGTTCATATCGATGCTCGCAGGACAACCGTCCCTTTCAGAAAGACCCTCCTTTTCACTCTGGCCATAGTCCACCTCTACGATTTGCAAAGACCGAATGTTTCTAATCAGTCCATAAGGGGCTGATTGATCCCCATTTTAGTCCTCACACTGAAGACAACTGCTAAGCAACTCTGGTTATCCCACTTGGATCCCCCATGTGATAACTATGAAGTTTTGGCGGTTGACTGTTTTATGACGTGGTATTTCGAGAGGTCAACGGTCATGAATCTACATTAACGCGGTCGAAAGCAATTCTTTGAGAATTTTAAGTTCTGCCCCTTGCCTGTTTGGCTCAACTGATTGAGTTCGAAGCCAAAAGCAAGAGATAGAGTTTCCAGCTGCCACATACACTGACGCCAATGAAAAATGTTACACCTTCAGTAACAGCAATGGATGTTTTTGGATACGTTCATCACGTAAGGATATTATACAGTTAATTCTTATTTCATTAAGATATAATGGCTAGCGTCCATCACCAACATCAGTGAGTGTTTTGACAGTCACTTCCCTCACCCCAAGGCACTATTTCACTGTTGTACTCGTTTTCGAATTGAAATTAACTTCCTTTGTATGTCGTTTTGAGGAAATTCTTGCCGCACGTGTGCAATACCCTGTGCATGTGAACTTAGAAATCGTTACCTGAATCAGGGACTGTCTAGAGTCCGACATACTCCTTAAAACCAATGTTGGTACGCTTAACACAATGGAAATATTCGATATGAAATTTGGTCCTAACATGAGTTCCTAAGGTAAGGAATTGCTGTAAGCTCAATTAACAATCTTATTTTAACAAGAATTGATAAATGAAAATGATATGAAGAGAACGCTACTGACATTAAATGAAATTTAAATCGAAATAAACTGCTGATTTATTACGTCTTCATGCACCAGCAAATCAACAGACTGGGAAATAAGAATCTAATATGATAGTCAATTATTCAGGACAAATTTGATGCTACACGTACGTAACTAGCCTGTTATTTCAATAAAGTGACTGACAGAGGGTTCAATGAACCACCTTCAAGCTGTCTGTTCACAATTACGCTCTCGAACGGCGCGCGCGAAAAACGAGCACTTAAATTTTTCAGTGAGAGTCGTGATTTCTCTTAGTTTATCGTGATGATCATTTCTCCCTATGTAGGTGGGTGCCAACAGAACGTTTTCACCGTGCGAGGAGAGAACTGGTGATTGAAATTTCGTGAGAAGATCCCGTCTCAACGAAAAACGCCTTTGTTTTAATGATTGCCACGCCAATTCACGTATCATGTCTGTGGAACAATCTCCACTATTTCGCGAAAATAGAAAACGAGCTGCCTTTCTTTGAACTTTTTCCAAGTCATCCGTCAGTCCCACCTAATGCGGATCCCAGACCGCACAGCAATACTGCAGAATATGGTGGCCAAGCGTAAGCAGTCTCTTTAGTACACCTGTTGCCCCTTCTAAATGTTCTGCCAATGAATCGCAGTCTTTGGTTTGCTCTGCGCACAACATTATCTCTGTGATCGTTCCAATTTAGGGTACTTGTAATCGTGATCCCTAAATATTTAGTTGAATTTACAGCCTTAAGATTTGTGTGACTTATCGCATAGTCCGAATTTAGCTGATATCCTTTAGTACTCAAGTGAATAACTTCACACTTTTCTTTATTCAGGGTCTATTGACACTTTTCGCAAAATACAGATATATTATCTAAATCATTTTGCAATTCGTTTTGGTCATCTGATGACTTTACAAGACGGTAAATGACACTATCATCTACAAACAATCTAATAGGGCTACTCAGATTGTCTCCTATGTCGTTAATACAGATCAGGAACAATACAGGGCCTATAACACTTCCTTGGGCAATGCCGGATATTATTTCTGTTTTACTGGATGACTTTCTGTCTGTTATTACGAACTGTGACCTTTCTGACAGTCGCACAACTAAGTCGATATTCCACAGGCATGCAGGTTGATTAAAAGAAGCTTGTGAGGAACGCTGTCAAAAGCCTTCTGGAAATCTAAAAATATAGAATCAATTCGACACCCCCTGTCGATAGCACTCATTACTTCATGAGTATAAAGAGCTAGTTGTGTTTCGCTAGAACGACGTTTTCTGAATCCGTGCTGACCACGTGTCACTAAATCGTTTTCTTTGAGGTAATTCATAATGATCGAAAACAGTATATCTTCCAAAACCCTATAGGAAATCGACGTTAGTGATATGGGCCTGTAATTCAGCGGATCACTCCTATTTCCCTTTTTGGGTATTGGTGTGACCTGAGCAATTTTCGAGTCTTTAGGTACAGAACTTTCTGTGAGCAAGCGGTTGTATATAATTGCTAAATACGGAGCTATTGTATCAGCATATTCTGAAAGGAACCTGAGTGGTATACAATCTGGACCGGTGGCATTGCCTTTATTAAGTGATTTAAGCTGCTTTGTTGCACCGAGCATATCTACTTCTATGTTTCTTATCTTCGCAGTTGTTCTTGATTGGAATTCAGGAATATTTACTTCGTCTTCTTTGGTGAAGGAGTTTCGGAAAACCGTGTTTAATAACTCTGCTTTAGTGGCACTGTCATCAGTCACTTCACAGTTGTTATCGCGCAGTGAAGGTATTGATTGCGTCTTGCCACTGGTATGCTTTATGTATGACCAGAATCTTTTTGGGTTTTCTGCCAGATTACGGGACAGAGTTTCTATGTGGAAATTATTATAAGCATCTCGCATTGAAGTACGCGCTATATTTCGAACTTCTGCAAAACTTTGCTAATCGTGAGGTTTTTGCGTTATTTTAAATTTGGCCTCCTTTTTTCGCTGCTTCTGCTACAGCGATCTGACCCGTGTTGTGTACCATTAGGGATCATTACCATAACTTATTAATTTATGTGGTATATATCTCTCAATTTCCGTCGGTACTATCTCTTTGAAATCATTCCTCATCTTATCTACGCTTACGTGGATCGGAAGAAGTGAAGATTGTCTCTAAAAAAGGTGTTAAAAGCATTTTCATCAGCTTTTTTAAATAGATGTAACTTGCGTTTCTTTTTGATGGTTGTGGGTATTCAGCCTAACTGCAACTACCTTGTTGTCGCTGGTCCCTGTAATCGTTATGATACTCCCTATTAGTCCACGATTATTTGTTGCTAAGAGGTCTAGTATGCTTTCGCAACCATTTATGCTTCGAGTGGGCTCATTTTCTGAGAAAGCATTTAGCATAATTTCAGATGACGGTTTATGCCTGCCTCTGGGTTTAAAGTATAATTTTTCCAGCATATGGAGGGTAGATTGAAGTCACCACCGGCTATAATTTTACGAGTGGGGTTAATATTCGAAGTGAGGTTCAGGTTTTCTTCCAACTGCTCAGAAACTATATTTTCTGAGTCGGGGGTTCGGTAAAGCGATTCAATTACTAGTTTAGTCCGATTGTCAAGTATAACCTCTACCCATACTATTTCGCAGGAACCATCTTCAATTTCACTACAAGGCAAACTACTTCTGACAGCAATAAATACTCCACCACCAACTGTAATTAACCTATTCTTTCTGAACGCTGTTAGATTGTTTCAAAAATTTCGGCTCAACCTATTTCCAGCTTTAGCCAGCTCTCTGTACCTAAAACTATTTGAGCTTCAGTGCTTTCTATTAGCGCTTGGAGCTCTGGTTCTTTCGCAACACAGCAATTTACAACTACAACACCGATCGTTTCTACAACTACTGTGTTTTATCTGCCCCATTTTAGACGGATGCCCTTTCTGTGGTCCCCTGAGACCCTCTAACCTAAAAAACCACGTAGTTCCTTCCACACAGCCCCACTACCCGTGCAGCCGCCTCCTGTGTATATTGGACTCTTGACCTATTAAGCGGAACACGGAAACCCACCACCCGATGGTGCAATCTGCAGCCTACACGGTCACAGAACCGACTGAACCTCTGATTCAGACCCTCCACTCGGCTCTGCACCAAAGGACCACAGTCGGTCCTGTCGACGATGCTGGAGATGGTCAGCTCCGCCTTAACCTCGCAAGCAACCATTTCCGCTAGCCGCCTGAAACCAGAGAAGATCTCCTCTGATCCAAAGCGACACGCGTCATTGGTACCGACATGGGCCAGCACCTGCAGTTAGCTGCACCCTATACTCTTCATGGCATCCGGAAGCACGCTTTCCATATCCGGAATGACACCCCCCTCTTCCCCCCCCCCCCCCTCCGGTATGCACACGGAGTGCACACTGGCTTCTTTCCCCTGCTTGGCAGCTACGTCCCTAAGGGGCCCCATTATGCATCTAACGTTGAAGCTCCCAACTGCTGGCAAACCCACCCTCTGCGAATGCCCACACCTTGCGGGCCGAGAACCCTGGAACTGGATGGGCGACTGCATCTGGCTTACAGACTTCCTCAGCCACAGATAACGCCCGAATCCTGTTCGTCAAACGAACCATGGAGGCCCTACAATCGACCCCTCGGAAAGTCTTTCGCTGCCTGCCAGACTTTGGGAGACCTCCCACTCGACCACGGGTGAGGGGTCAACCTCAGTGCAGGCAGTACCCAGGGTGAATAAACGTCACAGCAGTGGACCGATCGGGGGACACGTGGGACGTGCTCGACGTCCCTCGCACCCCTACGTCTGATCCCCACACTGGTGACCCTTGGCAGCAGGCTCAAGCTGTGTGATGGAATCCAATACTACCTGGAGCTGTGAGCGAAGGGTCAACAACTCATTTCACATCTGTACACAGCTATCCATTACTGAAGTCGCTCCTGTTTGAAGCACCTAAAAATATGTAATAAACGAACGGTGTACTCGCCTCATTGGCAGCAGGAACTCGCAGTGCTCTCTCACTGACATGTCCGGAAAAGGATAATAGATTAAAGTTGCACGTTCCCTCATTGAACTGAATAAACCCCAGGAATCTCACTATCACGGTGTTGTAGTTGGGTGTCTGAACTAAAACGAAAAGAATCGGTCTTCGTTTATGGAATCTAACGGCACTGTGGAGCCGTTGTACCGTTATGAAATGGTAAACTCCCACATAACGAGCCTGTGCTGCACAATATGCTTACCAGTATTTAGTTGTCTTGGCGTGACGGACGTCAGCACGAGATATGGACCACGCCAGAATCTGCGCGTCGTGCAATGTCACTCCCCGATTTGTGCTGGCACGGCATCAAGCACAAGTCAGGCAAAATGTTATCTATTTTTGTCCAATGGTATGAAAATGTAATGTTAAGTAATTTACCGCCACGGAATATATCAAGTAGAGGACCAAAGAGGCACACTCACCTCAAAGTTCGTTGCCGAAATCCGCGTCTGAAGTCAAGAGGCGATAGGCGAACCAAAGCGTTGCTTATACAACCCAGAATTTCCAACACGCCAAGCGAATGCGAAGGAAACTCCACAAGGTCCTGCTCCCATAGCAGCAGGTCTGGCCACTTCCGGAAAAGTGAGTTTTCTCCAGATGTTATCAGGTGGTGGAGCAGCCCTTAAGACTCAAACTTTCTAACCCGGCAAAGGGCAGTACTGTACGTCACAACACCAAAAATTCCGTTCTTCTTTGAGTGACGTGAGAGTCGCACAGGCCTCACTCGAGTGGCTCCACGCCATCGCGACTAGGGACTTAATCGTCTACATGACAAGTGGAGTGCGCCAATACTCCCAGTGTTGCATTCATCGGCCGTACTCCAACTTCTATAGAAACGAACTGATAGGTTCCACGTATTCCCTTATCCGAATCGACGTCAGTTGAGACAGACAATCACTTCACTTTTATCAAATATAATTCTTGGTATCAAATCCTGTAACCAGAGTTAAATAAACTGATGAGAATCATGCGGCCCAGATGGCTCCAGTCATGACAAGGAGCAGATAGTGTTAGCTTAGAAAATCGAGAGTTGAGCCCAGCGTCCGGCAGCCAGTTGCCTTCGGTTCGTGATGATGCTCTGCTTGAAGCCACTGCCCGGATTTCGGCAGTTGTCATCCGTCTTCTTGGCACAGCCAGTGGAAAAATCGAGGCTCAGAACTTCTGGAGTCCGTCACATCGTAACTCGTCATGCAGGTGTTGCACTGCAATCAACAGTCAGTGCGACTGTCACCATGATGCTCCCATGTCTCTCATGTCAATAGCGGTACACACTCTGAAAGATGACGTTCAGCTGCCCGATAATCGTTTTCTAAGCAAGGAGTGTTGCGAAATCCACTTGAAAAGTTGCAGTCACGTTAGACTCAAACAATAACCATTGTGTACTCACACTGTTTTTAATCTTTAGGAGCGATGTAATATTTACCGATTTATGGCGTATTTGTTTGTGGTGTTGCGTGTGAGTCGAGCTGGATTATGTAGCAGTTAGTGCAAGCAGGCTGCCACACTTGCGAATTCAAAACACGATTAACTCAACAAGCAGTTTTACACGTTGCAGCTTTACAAAACACCAGAATATCACTGGCGATGATAATCACTCACGCTGATCAGTGTAAATGCAGGTGAAATCTAACTGCCAAAAATAAAATTAAAAAATTCGTAAAAAATAAATTCAACAAATTACTTGTCTGATCAATGAAAAATGTTTCAAGTAATGGCACCTGTTTTACACCGGAACACAGGTACAACGACGTCACTTCCGCTATATAGAACCGAATGCAGATATTTATTAAAATTAGTGAGTAGCCTTATCGGACAGTTACGGGATGAAAATGGTGAAGTGGTTAAAATTAAACATTGATATACTGAACTTCAAAAGTGCGGCTCAGGTCAAGGTGAACTACGGTTACAATTCTCTTTATCAAGGATAAAAGTTAATGAGTGTGGAACTGCAAAACATATTTACAGTCATCAATAGTGAGACAATATTCCAGTAATTTCTGAAAACACTATATAAATGCAGAAAGCATCTGAATTCTATGTGAAAGACTGCTATTCATCAAGCAAATGACTTTTCAAAGTCTGAGCAGCTCGAAAATGCAAGAATACTGAAGAAGATGGATACTCACTGTCCCAATACAAAAAATAGAAAAGAGACACTAGTTAGAGGAGAAGATACACGAGTTTTGCTCACAGTGACAACCGAGAATATTGCTGCACCTTCCAATTTGCAGGGCAAGCCTATAGTATTTCCTCAACAAAAGCTTGTTGTATTTCCTTAAACTGATTAGAAATTGGCACTGGACGAGCTATCACCTTGACTAGCTGAAAATTTGTCTGTACGTGAAATGCAGCTCGTTTCCCACTCTTTGTACGGTATAATGACGGTGGCTCATTATCTTCAATTGCTTCCAGGGAAGTGCATGGGCATTTGTGGCAACCTTCACAGGGACCTCTCGTAGTTTGCACAGTTCTGAAAATCCGCTTCGCTTTACGCCGGCCAGGGATCACCATTACCTGCAGTGGCCTTCTCTCGCTACTACACCGTCCTCCCAAATACCCACTACTCCACCACCCAAAGCCCAAAGCCGGTATCTGACCTCTCATACCACGTTCCAGCAACAGGGAATTTTACAAAAACTCCAGACTTCACAAGCCCTGTTGCTCCATCCAGAAAACTTAGGATAAGACAACAGCAAAAAATTTATTTATCGGTGCTTAGTGACATGTGGCTAACCAGTTAATCTACATCTACATTTATACTCCGCAAGCCACCCAACGGTGTGTGGCGGAGGGCACTTCACGTGCCACTGTTATCACCTCCCTTTCCTGTTCCAGTCGCGTATGGTTCGCGGGAAGAACGACTGCCGGGAAGAGCCTCCGTGCGCGCTCGAATCTCTCTAATTTTACATTCGTGATCTCCTCGGGAGATATAAGTACGGGGAAGCAAAATATTCGATACCTCATCTAGAAACGCACCCTCTCGAAACCTGGACAGAAAGCTACACCGCGATGCAGAGCGCCTCTCTTGCAGAGTCTGCCACTTGAGTTTGCTAAACATCTCCGTAACGCTATCACGCTTACCAAATAACCCTGTGACGAAACGCGCTGCTCTTCTTTGGATCTTCTCTATCTCCTCCGTCAACCCGACCTGGTACGTATCCCACACTGATGAGCAATACTCAAGTATAGGTCGAACGAGTGTTTTGTAAGTCACCTTCTTTGTTGATGGACTATATTTTCTAAGGACTCTCCCAATGAATCGCAACCTGGTACCCGCCTTACCAACAATTAATTTTATATCATCATTCCACTTCAAATCTTTCCACACGCATACTCCCAGATATTATACAGACGTAACTGCTACCACTGTTTGTTCCGCTATCGTATAATCATACAATAAAGGATCCTTCTTTCTATGTATTCGCAATACATTACATTTGTCTATGTTAAGGGTCAGTTGCCATTCCCTGCACCAAGTGTCTATCCTCTGCAGATCTTCCTGCATTTCGCTGCAACTTTCTAATGCTGCAACTTCTCTGTATACTACAGCATCATCCGAGAAAAGCCGCATGGAACTTCCGACACTATCTACTATATCATCATGTTTTCTTTGTACGCAATATAAGCCCACATAAGGATGAGATTTTATTCAGTATATGCCAAGAGCCATGGAAATACTGATACATCTGTTTGGTAACAGTTGGGCAAGGTGTTCATGGTGTAACCATTTTCAGTCACTATATCATGAAGCCAATATATGCTCCAGAGACAGCGAAAGTAACCTTAAATTTCCCCTGTTTGGAGTGGGAGCCTTCGCATACCGTCTGGCATTTACGAAACATTGCTTTTACTTACCTATATCTGCCGATTTTTAAAGACAAAACTGAAAAACATAAACACGAGTCATGCACGAAACGAGTCGAAACCCTGCCAAGGTGCATAAAGACCTAAAAAACCCGTCCATATTTATTACCGAGTAACATAACTGTAGTAGAAATCTAGTTTTTATAATTCTCCGCTTCTCACACTGACGGGTGCCTCTGAACTTGGCTCTCTTTACTTCCCAATGTAGACAGCTGTGTCTTTAAACGCGTCTGCTCTAATTGCCATTTTAGCAAGTTTTTGAGACGATGGAAGAAAATGTGGCAGAACGCCCTCCTATTAAACTGTTCTACTGAGTGAGTAATTTATGGCGCGCGCGTAATTCAATTGAATGGCAGCCAGCTGTCTCAATTATTTACGAGCTGTCTCCCTATTTTTATCGCTGGGAACCGCCTGCGCAAGTAATTGAATCCGGTGGCAAGACTCATTGCACGCCACGTCCGAGTAACAGCGCTTTCTGCCACCAAGATGTTTCTCAGAAAAACCGTGTCTCTAGGGGTTGAGTTTCCATTGGATATTCATTGCCACATCTCACTCACGGTTTTCGAGGTCAGTCATTTTGGGTTATATTTTATTTTCGTGCTGGTTGAGTACCGACATTGTTTGGATATGTATTCATTCTAATTCTCTATTCGTCCATCTCCTCCTTCCCCCATTCTGTGTCTACCCCCTCCTTAATCCCCTCTATGTCCATCTCCTTCCCCTATCCACCCCCTCACTCTCCCAATGTCTCACTATATCCTCCTGCCCTTCTCTGTGTCCATCTCCTGCTTCCCACCCTCTCTCTCCTTTTGCTCTTCTGCCCTCTGCCTATCTGATACTTCCCCCTCTTTATCTTCTCCTCCTACCTTTTCGCTCTCCACATTATCACACTCACGCCAAGCGGAGGCTGGTGGTTGTTACCCCACAGTATTTCTTTTCAGAGTCTAACTAATATGTGAACCAAACTCATTTAAATCATTCCAGGAGTTTAAAATCCACTTTCTGCCCATGGCTTCGCCCGAGTGCACACATGTCAAACTTATTTCAGATATATCTGACATACTTCACACGTATTTTTAAAGGTATCACATCTGTATCTCTACCGAATTTTGCTCTGCAAGTTTCATTTTCACGCAGCTCAATGTTCATGACTCCGTATTTCCTTACCTACGTGCTGTACAGCAATATATTAACGTGTTATGAACAGGGTTAGTAGTAGAAAAAATGTAAATTAAAAAAGCATGCATAACGCCATAATTTCTGAAACATCTCAATGCTTAAGACGTCATATCTTCTGAATGACGTGTTCTACATCCATATAATTTTTCTGGTAGATTCATTGGTACACTTAAATACTGTCTGCAAAATATGAGGCGGGTACAGTTAGTAGTAAAGGGTTAATAAATTAAAACGTCATGTTTCATGGGGCAGTTTTACAGCACGAACAGCGAAAATGTAGTATGCAATAAACTTGAGACGTGGGACTTAGCGAAGGCAAGGAAAAGGTGTGGACGGGGCCTAATCAGTTACCGATCTAAGCATAGTAAACAGGTATACTTTATTTAAGGAAATTATTTTTTAAAACAATCATTTAAAAAAATTGACTGTAATACAAGCTACACTGTCGGCTGAGCAAAGGCAAGGAAAAGGTGTGGACGGGACCTATTCAGTTACCATTGGTTGCACATTAAACAAGTACACTTTGTTTAAGGAAATAATTTTTTAAAACAACCATTTTTTTAAAAAAATGACTGTAACGTAAGCTACACTGACGGCTGAAGGCCATATTACGAAAGAATTCAAAATTATTTGTCGGTTGAGGGCCACAGTCAATACTTCAGAACAATTAGCGGCTGACGGCCTCAATTACAAGTAAAAATACCAGAATAGCTTTTAAGACAATCATTAAAAATTTGACTTTAACATAAGCTACACTGCCGGCTGAGGGCCTTGTTAAGAAGAACTGAAATTATTTGTCGCCTGAAGGCCACAAGCAACAGGAATAATTTAAAGAAAACATTATTTTTAAACAATTGACACAATCAGAACAAATAAAGAAGGAAGTAATCCACAGACAGTGCCCCAAGGATCGACCTGAGAAAAGTCCCTACAGCTGCTGCGTAAGCGGTGAGATAGGCAGCCAAGTGTTATGCTCACTTAACTGGATGGCAACTCAAACTAGGGACAGCTTAAACGCCGACCAACATACCCGCAAAATCCACCTAAGATGCGATAGACAATACCACGATTGAATAACAGTTAACATCGTCAAATGACAAGCATTTAATTACACAAGTTGGCTCCACCAAATCCTAGTACGCAGACAGGGTTGCTATCAACTGCCTATTCAAAATCTGAATAGATGCACATGGATCCGCAAAAGACAATTCCACAAACAACTCAAACAATGCTAAAACAGTCACTGTACACGTAGAGACCAACACTAAGAACACAGAAACGGTCGAAAGACCAGATACACGACGTCCACTGACACGACAGACCGAACGACCAACCACCGGTCGTTGCCAATCAAGTCAGGCAAGGAAAACGTCGGAGTATAAAACCGCCAACTAACAGCTTGATGGCCTGGAATCTATCCTTACCCGACGCATCCAACAAGCATCTCCGCCAGCACCGCCTCCTTCCCGTTACCCAGTGTGGCTTTCGACCATCCTTTTCTACCGATGACCTTCTCCTTCACTTCACTCATCTCCTCTCCGAACAGCTCAACTTCCATCGCTCCGGCATCTTCCTTTCCCTCGACATTGAACGCGCTTACGACCGTGTCTGGCATTCCGGTCTCCTCTTCAAGCTCCAAACCTTCGCCCTTCCTATCAACTACGGCCGTCTGATCGGGTCCTTTCTTTCCCAACGTCCTTCCTATGTCACCATCCATAACATGGATTCCTACACCTTCTACCCCTCCGCTAGTGTGCCCCAATGTTCCATTCTCTCCCCTCTTCTATACCTTCTGCATATGGTGGACATGCCGCCGCCTTCAAGCCCCGTCCACCTTCTCTATAAGTCGATGACACCGCCTTCCTTACCCTCGCCCCGACCCTGCAACGATCCCAACACCTTCTCCAATCCCATCTTGACTGGTTCACCGCTTGGTGTAACCAGTGGTCAATCCTTCCAAGACCCAGGTGATCATTGTAGGCAAAACCAACCCTTCCTCCCGTCTCCTCGACTTCTATATAATCATTTATGGCCGCCCTATCACCCTCACTCCCACCCTGAAGTATCTTGGCGTCACCCTTGCCGTCGCCTCTCCTGGACCCCCCATCTCTGGACTATCCAAGCCAAGGCATGCTCCCGACTCTGTCTCCTCAAGCTCCTTTCTGGCCGCCCAAGGGTTCTGGACCCCTCCACCATCCTCCACACCTATAAATCTCTCATCCGCCCTATCCTCTGCTACGCTCATCCCGCCTGGCTCTCCACCCCTCCTACCTTTTACAAATCACTTCAAATCCTAGAACGCCATGCACTCCGCCTTGGCTATCGCATCTGCCTCCCAACCCCCATGCGGATCCTGTATGACCTCATCCTGTACCCGCACCTAGTCCTTTTCCTCAAATGGATACGGATCCTCTACACCTCCCACAAACTTGATCCCCCTCACCCATTTGTCTCTCCCATCCTCTCCCACCCCCATCCACTGCCGCGCCTGTATTCCCACGTCCCATCTGCTCTCCATCTCTCCACTCTCCATACCCTCGCCCAAGGTGGCTTCCACCAACTCCCCCTCCCTGATAATGCCCTCCTCCCCCCCATCTACCCCTCCTACCAATTTTGTAAATCCCCATCCACCCCCTGCGTTTTTTCCCAAGGGCACCCTCTCTCCCTTCTGTCCTCCCTTCCTCCCTCCCTCCTCTCCCCCGGGCCTCCTCTATCCCCCTACCTTCTTTCCCCTCCCTCCCATCCCCTCTGCCACTGGCATCCACACCCTCCCCTCTCCCTCCTCCCCCACCTTTTCCCCTTTTTGGCAGGTCCCCAGATTCGTACACATATAGTGAACTTTCGCGCGCCGGAGATCATCGCCTTGTGTTTGTGTGTGCTGTAGTGTTCGTGTTGCAGTGTTCCAGTGTTTCATCGTTTGTGCTCCATAGTTCTCGTGTGTCATCTCTGTCTTCTCTGTGCATATCCACGTTTCTGAACGATTTTATTTTGGACACAGCACCCGTGAATGGCTCCGTGTGTTTTAATTTTGTATGTCTACGTTTGTATATCCACCATGTCTGTTCTGCAATTGTCTCCTTTTGTATCATTAGTCATATCTGTGGCCGAAGAGCGGCGTATTATGCCGCTGCTGGCCTACCTGTATCAGGTGTGAAAATAACAAAAAAGAGAAAGAAAGTGTGGTGGCATGAGGTTACTTCGACGGACAGACACACACACAAGTGAAAGTTGCACTGGTCGAATATAACGATCCATTCAACTTAAACTCGCTGAATCCGGACCTCGACGTGGTCATGCACTCTCGCGACCACATCCGTCCATCGGGTAGTGCATGTATTGCCAGCTATCCCGGGGAGTCCTGGGGCAGTGCGGACCTCATTGCTGCTCCGTCCCATCTGAACTCTGACAGACGACAACCTTAAAATACTAGAGGTCGCTCCAAACATAGTACCACAGTACTCGTAATCAATAAACGCCGCTTCTGCCACTCACAGACAGACAAAGCGAGCAAACGTAGTGGCGCCAGTGAACGGACTAAGAAAACGAGAGGTCACAATCCGAATACACGACGCCAACCTGTCAACGGCACAAACACGAGCCGGAGCACGGCTCAAAACTTTTTTTCCGTTTCATCATTTTGAAGGTGTCTTCAGCGAGAGGAAGTTTCATAAAGGTGTGAAATTGTGTGTAAAGTTCGTTGCAAATCGCAAAGTGATCTTATTCTCAAATTCTGAACTACATAAGTATTTGTATTCGAGCGTCGTGGGCAACACTGCTTTTTCAGCCCTTCCCCCACCCCTTTGATAGGTAGTTGGTTATTACCCCACAGCGATTCTTTCCAGATGTATGTGTACTAAGTTTGATCGAACCCGGGTCATTTGTTTAGTAGGAGATATGTAATCACCGGTTCACATGCTACAAGGAACACGAAAACCACACAAAATGAAATAAAATCTAATTACAGAAAAATAATTTTAATACGACCTTACATCAAACATATGACACTTTGAGATGTAAGAGATCCACAATAACTGAAATGTAGACTGGTCACAGCACTTTCCCATCGGTAAAATGCGGAAGGGCAAAGAATCGAGTTCGTTGTTGTTGTGGTCTTCAGTCCAGAGACTGGTTTGATGCAGCTCTCCATGCTACTCTATCCTGTGCAAGCTTCTTCATCTCCCAGTCCCTACTGAATCTGTTTAGTGTATTCATCTCTTGGTCTCCCTCTACAATTTTTACCCTCCACGCTGCCCTAAAATACTAAGTTGGTGATCCCTTGATGTCTCAGAATATGCCCTACCAACCGATCGCTTCTTCTTGTCAAGTTGTGCCACAAACTCCACTTCTCCCTAATTCTATTCAATACCTCTTCATTAGTTATGTGATCTACCCATCTAATCTTCAGCATTCTTCTGTAGCACCACATTTTCAAACCTTCTATTCTTGTCTAAAATACTTATCGTCCACGTTTCACATCCGTACATGGCTACACTCCACACAAATACTTTCAGTAACAACTTCCTGACACTTAAATCTATACTCGATGTTAACAAATTTCTCTTCTTCAGGAACACTTTCCTTGCCATTGCCGGTCTGCATTTTATATCCTCTCTACTTCGACCATCATCAGTTATTTTTCGCCCCAAATAGCAAAACTCCTGTACTACTTTAAGTGTCTCATTACCTAATCTAATTCCCTCGGCATCACCTGACTTAATTCGACTACATGCCATTATCATCGTTCTGCTTTTGTTGATGTTCATCTTACATCCTTCTTTCAAGACACTTTCCATTCCGTTCAACTGCCCTTCCAAGTCCTTTGCTGTCTCTGACAGAATTATAGTGTCATCGGCGAACCTCAAAGTTTTTCTTTCTTCTCCATGGATTTTAATACCTACTCCGAATTTTTGTTTTGTTTCCTTTACTGCTTGCTCAATATACGGATTGAATAACATCGGAGGTAGGCTACAACCTTGACTCACTCCAGCCTTGACTCACTCCCCTCCCAACGACTGCCTCCCTTTCATGCCCCTCCACTCTTATAACTGCCATCCGGTTTCTGTAATAATTGTAAATAGCCTTTCGCTCGCAATATTTTACCCCTGCTACCTTCAGAATTTGAAACAGAGTCTTCCAGTCAACATTGTCAAAAGCTTTCTCTAATTCTACAAATGCTAGAAACGTAGGTTTGCCTTTCCTTAATCTATTTTCTAAGATAAGTCGTAGGGTCAGTATTGCCTCACATGTTCCGACATTTCTACGGAATCCAAACTGATCTTCCCCGAGGTCGGCTTATACCAGTTTCTCCATTCGTCTGTAAAGTTCAGTAAATGAAATATTAATAAACCTGATGGCAAACCCTAGCTACAAATAATTTTACAGCATGGTTACTGTGGTGTCACCGCCAGACACCACACTTGCTAGGTGGTAGTTTAAATCGGCCGCGGTCCATGTAGTACATGTCGGACCCGCGTGTCGCCACTGTGATCGCAGACCTAGCGCCACCACCAAGGCAGGTCTCGTGATACGAGAGTGAATTCGACCCCAGTTGTACGCGAACCTAGCTATCGCCCAGTTGTACGAAGCCTTTCTCTCTCATTAGCCGAGAGACAGAATAGCCATCAGAAGTTAATGGCTACGAAGTAGCAAGGAGCCATTTGTATCAGTGCCTATAGCTTCGAGTATTCAAGAGAGATGTATTCCAAGGAATCAATAAAAGTTAAGTAAAAAGCATCTACATACTTTTCTTCTTATTCATTCATAAGTTCTCATGTTCCAGACTTCACGCCCGTCTGCTTATTGCCGTTCGTGCACTATCGGCCACAGCATTAGTCTAGCGTGCCTTTCTTTTGGCTACTACCGTGTGGCGTAACAGTCTTGTTACGTCACTACAGTTACCATGGCTAGACCTTAAAGAACGCATTAGTATCTTAACTAAACCAAGGCCTTACACATTAAACTTCCTAACTTACTAGAGATGGGCAGAACAGACACCCTCACTTATAGAAGACACAGCGAACAGTGCTGTTTCACGCTACCGGACCGAGCTCCACAGAGAGCAGTGGAAATGGGCTCCAAAAACACGTCCTGGCTACCTGTACCAAAATATACGACAGCGGCCAACCATTATCACTTTATGTCTCTTTGGCCTAGCGGAACACGAAATATACGACAAAGGACAAGTCACAGTGGTGGCATTCATAGATCTGTCAGCAGCGTATGGCACCATCGACGACAGTAATTTGATGAGAAAGGTATATTCAGTTACAAAAGGCTAACGCTTAACACATTTCATCCAGCGTTTGCTGCAAAACAGGAGGTTTTTTTTTTTTTTGTCACTCTGCGTAACAGGTCTCCCTCAAGGTAGTGTACTAGTGCCCCTGCTATACAACATCTACACTGACGACCAGTTAATCAACCATGCAACAAGAATATTTATTTATGCAGATGACACAGCAACTGTAGCTCAAGACAAAGCCTTTAAGAAAGCGAAGACGAAGCTGAAGCAGCGCGCGAGTATCTCGGCAAGTATTATGTTGATGATCACCTGAAACCGAATCCCAGAAAGACACAGGTCTCTGTCTTTCATCTGAGAAACTGGGAAGCCATATGGAAGTTAGATATTACCTGGAGAGGGCAACAACCATCCCACTACGATATTCCTAAATACCTGGGAGTAACGTTGGATCGTAGAGTCACATTCAAAAATCACTGCCAGGAAACAAGGCTGAAAGTATCCGCGAGGGAAAACATCATGCATAAAGTTACTGGGATCACCACGTAACGTACTCTGTACATCTCTTCTGGTACTATGCTTTTCTGCAGCAGAATACGTAGCACCACCTGCACAACTCCACACAGCTAAACAGTTGGATACAGCATCGAATAATACTGCAGCCATAGTGACCTGTCACCAAAATCTATCAAAAGATGGGTATAGCCCCACCTGCCATTTTCAGTGGAACAGCCGTAGATATTGAGAAAAGAAACAGGAAACCAACCCCAGGCATCCACTATTAGGACATGAAGTACATAGTCTGACAGCAAGAAGGAGCTTCATGCACACATCAGCAGTTCCTCCGCAGCTGGAATTTGTCAGAAAGAGCTATGGCAAGATACATTGACAAAAAGGGATAGGAGGAACATCACAGAGGGATCTGCTTTGGGCTTTTATTTGCCATATGCGACATGGAAGGCTCCAAATCGAACGAGGACAGGAGTGTCAAGATGCAAGGCGAACCTCAGGAAGTAGAGCTACACCACTGAGGACGAATTGTGGTAGTGGGCGACCTACAGGACACGGAAAGTCTGCTAGTCTGCAGAAACCTGCCCGATCCTCACACCATAGAAGTTCTTTATGCAGCAAGTGATGAGGCCATCAAAACCGCGGAATTCTGCAGTTTTCGGTCCATTTGATAGAACACCAAATGTGTCTTACTGTATTACGTTATTACTTTTATCTTGCATTACTATACTGTACTTTATCATGTTGCATTTTATTTATTTGGCGTATCTATGTCCTGGATACATAAAATAAATAAATAATTAGACATTGCTTAAGTTCTACACAAAAGTCGGCTAAACTGCCACTACTGTTCAAAGAACCCGTGCACGTGAAGCAAAGTATATGGAAGCATCACACATCCAATCTAACAGCCTAAATAACGAGCAGCGAAAGGAACACATATTGCGTGGTACACTGAAACGCAGAGATACGCATAAAATGTAAGCTGGGAAAATACAATATCTGAAAATTAAAGTGCCGCTGCAGGTGTCCAAAGAAACATGTTACTATTCATCCTTCTCCCCAGAATCCAAAGCACAGATATACCGATAAAAAGAGGGGCTAGGAAGCTTACAACTGCCGAAGGCAGATCAGCAGAGGCAAGGCAACGCCTCACATTGATCATAAATCGCGGTGACTTCAGTGTCATTGCTGTTCGTCGCATTACGTACACTATGTGAGCAAAAGTATCCGGACACCCCCGAAAACATACGTTTTACATATTAAGTGCATTTTGCTACCACCTACTGCCAGGTACTCCATATCAGCGACCACAGTAGTCATTAGACATCGTGTGAGAGCAGAATGGGGTGCTCCGCGCAACTCACGGACTTCGAACTTGGTCAGGTGATTGGGTGTCACTTGTGTCATACGTCAGTACGCGAGATTTCCACACTCCTATTCATCCCTAGGTCCACTGTTCTCGATGTGATAGTGAAGTGGAAACCTGAAGGGACACGTAGAGCACAAAAGCGTACAGTTCGAGATATCTGCCCAGACAGGAAATCCAGACTGCATCAGGATCCCGTGCAAGTGCTATGACATTTAGGTGGGAGCTGAGAAAACTTGGATATCAAGGTCGAATAGCTGCTCATAAGCCACACATCTCGCCGGTAAAGGCCAAACGGCGCCTCGCTTGGTGTAAGGAGCGAAAACATTGGACGACTAACAGTGGAAAAACGTTGTGTGGAGTGACTAATGACGATACACAATGTGACGATCTGATGGCATGGTGTGGGTATGCCCGGTGAACGTCATCTGGCAGCGTGTGTAGTGCCAACAATAAAATTCGGAAGTGATGGTGTTATGGTGTAGTCGTGTTTTTCATGTAGGGGGCTTGCACCCCGTTGTTGTTATGCGTGGCACTATCACAGCACAGATCTACATCGATGTTTTAAGCACCTTCTTGCTTCCCACTGTTGAAGAGAAATTCGGAGATGGCAACTGCATCTTTCAACACTATCGACCACCTGTTCATAATGCGCGGCCTGTGGTGGAATGGTTACATGACAATAACATCCCTGTAATGGACTGACCAGCACAGAGTCCTGACATGAATCCTACTGGACACCTCTGGGATGTTTAAGAACGCCGACTTCTTGCCAGGCCTTACCGACCGACATCGATACCTCTCCTCAGTGCAGTGCTCCGTGAAGAATGGGCAGCCATTCCCCAAGAAATCTTCCAGCACCTGCCTGAACATATGACTGCGAGAGTCTTATCTGTCATCAAGACTAAGAGTTGGCCAACACCATATTGCATTCCAGTAAGTCATTAGCAGCCAAGTATGCCGATACTTTTGATCACATAGTGTATTCCTTTCAGTAACTTTCTGTGCAGTAGCATTTCGTTCTATCCATGGTCCAATTTTAATCAAACTATATTACTTGGTAATGACGCATTATGCGAAAGTTATCTGAAGTCTTGCGGTTCAGTATATATACGAAACTGTAGTTTAGGCTTCGACATGAAATCTTTCGGGCTATGTGGAGGGAGCATTTTGCTGCAGACTTGTGGTCTACGCTACGGAATGCGGCGGCAGATAAATGTATCAGCTCAGCCTCTGTGTGTTCGTGAGCTGTGGATAGCGTATCTTCAGCTTGGGATAGAGGGGGATTCCCCCTCCTAGCCACACTCTCCCCTTGGCCCGGAACGATAACAAAGTCCCTCTGGCACCACTCACGGGAACTGGAGGACGCGTGGTTGTTGACCCCACTTACGCTGTCAGGTCGAGGGCTTGTAAGTGCTTCCGGCTGCAGAAGACTGTATGGCCCTGCCAAGAGGAGAATGTAGCTGAGAAGGTGTTCGTTATAGGAACTAAACCACAGTACCATTCCAGTGCTCAATCGTAAAGGGGTATGTATATTTCTCTCACCAAGTCCTTCTCTGCTTTTATATGGTAGTGTGTGTGTGTGTGTGTGTGTGTGTGTGTGTGTGTGTGTGTGTGTGTGTGTCTGTGTGTGTCTGTGTCTGTGTGTGTGTGTGTGTGTGTGAGAGAGAGAGAGAGATTGAGAGAGGGAAAGAGAGAGACCGGATGGGAGGTGGGTATTTCTGGTTTTACAGCCCTCGCTCCCACTGTTTCACAGCGCCTGCAAGTTCTGAGTGGAATATTCACTTAAAACTGACAGCGATCGTGCAGTCCCACGACCGACCGTAGTGCTTTTCCTCGCTCCTCTGGCCTTTGAAAAGGTCAGCACTTCGATGTCTGCAACGAAAAGAGATTTTCTAATTTATGTAAATAAAAGTGTAAATGTTCGTTTGCAGAAAATCGTAAATCTCTCAAGGAAAACATCTCACATTGTCAGTGCTTTCAGGTCAGACGTGCGTGTATTACCAGCCCCGATTACTCGCTGACTCAGGATGAGCCGCCCGTAGTGTGTTCCCTCCCACGTGCAGTAATACTGTGGTCAACTAGCGCAGTGCTCACGAGGAAGGTACACAACCAAAATGTACAAGACTGCGTGCGCATCTCGACATTATTCGTTGAACAGAAGCAGTACAAGTCGGCTAAACTCTGGAATGCCTTCTGCATTTTTTAGATGGAGCAGTGCCTCCAAAACTCAACGTACCGCGAAAAACTTAACATTCAATGGCTGCTTATGTTATCAGTATGCATGTGACAGCATGCGCTATCTTGCGTGTTCCAAAACGCCACGCATAAAAACGGGCGTTTCCGGGGCTCACATCTCGGCTTCTATTGATGATAGAAAAGTGGGGTCAAGTGCTTTGGTTGCCTGTTGGGCTAGGGACCACTTTTATAACTAACAGAACGATCGTCATACTGTAATTATCCTATAGTACAGGAAAAAAGGTTGAATATTACACAGTTCCTCGAGCTTAGGTAAATGGAGCACACCGGTTGATTTTTTTTTTTTTTTTTTTTTGCATTTTATTTGGTCTAGAGTGCATCTTAAGGGGCTCATGGAGGTCCCTTTTGGTTTGCGGGTGGTTCCGGAGAAAACCCACAGAACTGCAAACTCCAAGACGGCTATGCACAGCTGAAATTTTTTCTGTATATTCCTAAGATCCAGATCTTGAAAAAATTGAAAAGTTTCTTGATAAGTTTATCTGATTCTGAGATTCAGTGGTTCAAAGCTACACGGCTTGTACACGTAAAACACGCACGTTATATTCGGTCTGAGACGAACACGTTGTTTATAAGGAAACGTAACGGTAAGAAATATGCTTTAATGTCTCTCCGTTGTTATCAGGCGGATTCTGTGTACATTATGTTCTAGTACTGATGCACATGCAAAATTTTTGTGCACATAAAATCGGCTTTAGTTTCGCGTTATTTCAGTTTTGCTCAAGTAAACTATCAAAATTTCACCGACCCATAAAGTTCTTTTCATGTAGTCACATGCCATGGAAGAGAAGGGAATCATCGGAAAAATACTACTACCGGAGCGCAAGGAAGATGAATATGATCCTGTTTCAAAAACGGTTCAATTGGCTCTGAGCACTATGGGACTTAACATCTAAAGTCATCAGTCCCCTAGACTTAAAACTACTTAAACCTAACTAACCTAAGGACATCACATACATCCATGCCCGAGGCAGGATTCGAACCTGCGACCGTAGCAGCAGCGCGGTTCGGGACTGAAGTGCCTAGAACTGCTTGGCCACAACGGCCGGCTGCTCCTTTTTATTAAAAGACTCTGACTGAGAAGTGGGGTACCAGCTGCTACATTCTACTTTCCTCAATACCTAAAAAAATTTCCAATTAACTTTGACATGCGAAGAGCGAGGGAGACAATGGCAGTTGAGAGAAAGAGAGGGACATAGTGTCAGTGGATTATAGTTGATAGTGTGAGAACAGTGCTAGGAAAAGAGTGAAAGAGACAGGGTCACTGGGAGGGGAATGATAACAAGGAGAAATTTGAAGTGGGTAAGATCCAGTGATAATGAGAGACAGCCTATGCCAATGACAACGACGAAGCCAGAGATTGTGACAGAAGAGACAGTAGCATTGGGAATGGATGAATGAGATAGTATCTGTAAGATAGAGCAAGAGGAAGACAGTCTCAGTGAGAAGGAGACTGAAGTAGAAGGGCAGAACGAAGGAGACTGTGGTTGTGGGACAGTGACAAGGAGACACAAAGAGATAATGGCAATGAGTCGGGCTGAATGAGTGAGTGAGAATGAGGAAGTGGGAATGGATGGGTATGAATGACTTACAGCGACTGACTAGTTGGCGTCAGCAAGATCAGCGATATATAGCTGTTGTGGCAGCGAGATGTGAGATGGATGCCAAAGCGCGCGAATATGTGTGCATGCCAAAATTTTTGTGAATATTTTAAAAGGTGCTGAGGAAGGTAGGATGAGGCAGTTGGTAGGCTTACCCCACTTTTAAGTCAAAATATTTTAAAACTAGAGCATATCGGTTTTTTTTTTTTTTTTTTTTTTGGAGCCTGATAGAAGCATTTTTTCCTCTGGTGTTTGCTTGTTTTAAACAGACAGTCATGGAACAGCATATCAAACATGTGTATGTGAATCAGTTACCATTTTCAATATCAAGTACTACAGAAGTGTAATTGTACCTTTTTGTAAACATGTACGGCATTATTTTGCGATTTGTTTTGAATAGCTCAACGAATTAATCAATCATAGCTGGTAAGCATCCGAAGATTTTTATTTTAGATGATAATCGGAAGAAATGATCGTTTGTTATAAAGATTGCTAAAGAATAGGGAACAGGTATAAACTCACATACAGCAGTCCATTACATGCACAGAAAGGCGGGGTGGATCAAATTAATTCAGAATGGGAATTCAACACGGAAAGCACCTATGCACGTATAGGAGGGTAATCAACTAGGATGAATCTACTGTTATGATCTGACATGGGGACTCCAAAGAGATAGAGTTTTACAAGAGTCGACAGCCCATTGTCCTAAACCTATTGGGGTCCGGACGCCTCGTAGGTCTGTGATCATTCCAACCAAGTGGGTTACAGTGGAAATTAGAGTGATCAGCAACTATTTGGAGTCTACAAAACCTGTGAAAGTACGCAGATTTAAATACGGTGCCAAGGCTGGCCTCTGGCATTGAGGCTTGTTCCCACCAGTTAGGCATAAAGAAAACCGACGAACTGTCACCCAGCTCCCAAACAAAGAAAACATGAAATTTCTCCTAACTTGTGGCCAAGTCGTCATATTTTCTTCTCGTGCAGGTGACTGGTCCCTCATAACAGAAAGTAAGCTAATATAAAATCAGGGTACACTGCAAAAGATTTCGCATGTACCTTCAGCTCGCAGCATTTTTCTTATGAAAATGTCTGATTTGACTCTCGATCTGCACACATAGTTTTACTTATACTAGAAAGTACCTTCCTTCTAGTTTCCAATTCTCTTCTCCAGCAAATGCTTTCCTCCACAAATGCTTCTCCAGCAAGGAATGGAGAAGAACTTCTTTTGGCTTAGGAAACATCGGCGAGGGAGGGTTCCAACAAATATGAAACTGTGAGGGTAAGTCCTGAGTGGTGCGTGGATAGCTATGTCAGATAGAGGATTCATCAAATCTGAGACCCGAGTTGGCAAACACTTTTCATTCATTGTTCCAGTTTTAATTTACGAGAAAGTTTCAGAACTGCGTGTGATGTAACTCTATTCGGTTCTGTGCTCTTATATGTAAATCAAACATCGATATTGAACACGCGAACCGAAGCTAATCGCCGGGGTGGCCGAGCGGTTCTAGGCGCTACAGCCTGGAACCGCGCGACCACTACGGTTGCAGGTTCGTATCCTGCCTCGGGCATGGATGTGTGTGATGTCCTTAGGTTAGTTAGGTTTAAGTAGTTCTAAGTTCTACTGGTCTGATGAGCTTAGAAGTTAAGTCCCATAGTGCTCAGAGCCATTTGAACCATTTTATACTTACCTTACTAACTTGCGTCCTGTACTTCGAAGTTTCAGATTTGGTTTCCAATTTAGAAATTATTCCCACTTTTTATAACATGTACTGGAAGTCGGAACAACATTTTTCCTGTAGTGACATACTAGGACTTGGGCGGGATGGATTCCATGAAATAATCTGACAGAACCTGATATGAAAGCACTGCTCAGATTTAAAAGTGGTAAGCCATCTGCTGTACCCCTTACCGTTTGCTATGAGTATCACATTCAACTTAGAGTATAATACCGAGGCGGAATACTATACTAACAGCTTAGAAAGGCAAACTGGACTGAAGTGCCTGTGTGTACTGATCTCTAACTAACTTTGCGACTTAACATTATTTAACATGGTGCCAGTCTTCTTTTTCTTTGTTTCTGGAAGTGCTTGGAAACAGGGCAAACGCTGGATTTGGAACAGGCAAGAAAATATCTGACATAAAGAAAAAGTAGGCCCAAGCAGCCAACAGGGACTCGGGCATTCATAGGAAACAGGGCAGGTAGCGTAAAGTATTGCTGTGTGAAAGTTTCATTGTCGAACCAGACCCTGGGGAGGGTGGCAGGGGCAGTGCTATAGTTCTTTTACGCCATGTCTTTGGAAAAGAGCGGTAAATCGAAATGTCACCGGAGTTTTAACACATCGTGTTTGTCTCGGCTGGATTTTTGCAGAAGAAGCAGCTATACCGTTGGTGGAATGAGACTTCTTAGACAACGGTTGTCTCTCATGTGTTGCTTGGTGGGAAGGAAAAAAGTTAAAAAATTGGGGAGTTCTACAAGAGTCTTGGTGTTAAATGGATCTCTGTGGGCTGTGATCTCTGCTCGAGGAACCGATCGAGCGTCCAGACTTCATGTCTGTGGAAGCACAACCCTCAGCCTATACTCAGAGAATGACTCACTATGGCAACACAGCCAATCTCATGCTCATAATTTACGGTAGGCATTATTAGAAGCTCCGAGGTCTGAGGGCAATCCTCCTTCAAAATTTAGTCAGATCATTGCAGTTAACTGCCCCACATCCCCAGTGCATTGATAGATGGATGTGCTTTTTTTTCTTTCAGTCTAACAGCCAGGTAAAGAGTGACTGTGTTCGATTAGTTAGAAACTCGAGTGTCATATAGAAGCAACTCGCATCGATAGGACATGGTCTCAAACCTTTCAAATAACTCTGGGAACCAGCTAGTTCACTTGGTGCAAATAATAGAGTGCAGTTTTGTAATATTAATTGAAGTACTGTCCAGGGCGGCTCGTTCTTAAGGGCCAGAGAGGCCCGGCCCCACCAGAAATTTTGTGTTGTAATTTTAGTCGGTGTATTTTTTCAGTATTGTATCAAATAGTTTGACTATGACATGGCTCTGATGTAGTAAGAGTGACACAGACCAGAGGAAATCAAGACCAGTTTCTACTCCTTTGCGGAAAACACCGTTTCGGGTGCAGCTAGACCAGGGCTAGAGGCCAGGGTCAGATGATCCTCCCTCCACACCCACGGTTCCAAAACTGCAGTCACTGTGACGTGACCAAACAGTTTTCCTTCCTCCGCTTCGAACCTCGCCGTTGCATAGCGTAGCGCCAGCTCCGTCGGGTCGTTGGGTGAAGCAACTCATGCATACAGCTCTTTCCCGGCACCTCAGCGAATCCCGCTTGCCGTCCAGTCCGCTCATCTGCACAACGTTTGAGGTTAGGCGGCTTAGGACCGTAGCCAGAGCCGCACCGATATGATCCTATGCCTTTGTCATAACTGCCACAGCTGCCAAAAAAAAAAAAAAAAAAAAAAAAAAGTTCAAATGTGTGTGAAATCTTTATGGGACTTAACAGCTAAGGTCATCAGTCCCTAAGCTTACACACTACTTAACCCAAATTATCTTAAGGACAAACACACACACCCATGCCCGAGGGAGGACTCGAACCTCCGCCGGGATCAGCCGCACAGTCCATGACTGCAGCGCCTTAAACCGCTCGGCTAATCCTGCGTGGCCCACAGCTGCCACCCAAACTCCAGAAAAGGTACCTCTCACAATTTTTTCTGCACAGGTATAAGAATTTTTTAATCTGTAAATAAAAATGAAGTGTTACTGAAAAATATTATTTTAACGAGTTGCATGCACGAAAAATATTGCACACAACGAATTAAATGTGTCATTGTTAAATACATTACAGATTTTACAGACTTCCTGAAAGAATTGAAAGTAAAAGAAAATTTTTATCTTATTATGTACATTGATGATTTACTGATTTTCTTTGTTCCTCTTAAATTATTAACAGTCCATGAATCATTACTAGGAAATAAATGGAAAAGGGCTATAACCGTGTGTTGAGAGCACATTCGTTTGCAAGAATTGTCTTCTTATTATAATTTTACTTCCCATTTCCTTGCTTTGAGCTCAGCAAACTCATTAATAATGTCATGGAAGTCCAAACTCATTGATAGTGTCATAGAAGTCAAATACATCTGTTGTGTCATATTCCCTCGGGAAGACAACTGAATTTCACAGACTGCTTCACCTGTGCTTGACCATAAGAAGTTGCTGAAATTACGTTGAAATTCTTGTAAACATCCTCACAATTTCGACGTTTGGGTAAGCATCCTGTAACCCATACATCGAAAACTAAAAATTCAAAATATCCGAAATGTAATCTGTGTTAGTGTTCATCAGATCTTTCTATTGGTATTTCAAAGGAGCTATTTCGTTAAGTAGCTCTACTGTATAGATATTTCTGTTAGATTTGGCTCCAACATCTACTGCAACTGTTCCAAAATAAGATGCAGAGTTTTCATTGGAACCATTCCTGGTAGGAAATTAAGATGAGACGAAATGACGTCTATCAAATATTTTGAAACAGTCTAACTTAAACAGTTTCACTCTAATGCTGAAATCGGCAAAAACAGGAAGCCTACCTTTAAACAGCTCATTATCTGGTTCAGCATCACACAGCCAGGGTCTAAAACTTCCATCGTGTTACTTAATCCGTTTGCACACGGTGGTTCAACTTGGGTCTTTAAGGTACATCCGTCTCGTGATTAATTTTCTTAGTCAGATTAAGAATTCCAAACACACGTAGCATTTTGCAAACTTACTTTCCCATACTGAAACGTCCCCTTAGAACAATTATACAAGACTGTGCTTAAACTGACACACAATATTTTTTAGCGCAACGCAGTCTGACTTTCAATAACCCCTACAAGAGAATGGCCCTGACTAACATTAACCTATACGTTTCACAAATCACTTATCTCACAAAAAAATCTTCGTTACTCGAACTACTGCAATACAGCGAGCGCCACTACTGCCAGCTAAATAAAAGATTCAAACTACTGAAGGCACTAACTGCTGATAGGCATAGTTAGCAAATGAAATATTTTGATAGAGAACAAACAATGTATTTACCTTAATAGTGTTCAAAAGTCATAATATATATAGCAGTTCATGACATCCAGTCTTACAAATGTACTGTCTCTGATGAACACACGTCCAGATCATCCGCTCTCAAAACGCCGCCATTTCTCTCCCCACATCCACCACTGCGGGCGGCTCACCTCCAACTGTGCAACGCTACGAGCTGTTAACAGCCAACAGCCCAACACTACAATAGCTAACAACAATGCAAACCAGCCACAGACTGCACACAGCACAGCCAGTGATTTTCATACAGAGCACTACGTGGCGTTACCAATATAAAAACCTAAACAACCTACTTACATAGTCCCCATGCTTCCCACAAAAAATTTTACAAATTGTTTTGGGCACTGGCCAATACAGATTTGAAAAATTTTTCATAATCATAATTACAATAACAAAGATATCAAATGCACACACTTATTGATACAATTTTAAATGCGAACATTTTTAGGTTAGGCTTTACCGTGACTGTTACTGACATTAAATGAAGTGTGAAGTGTTACGACAGAAAAAGGAACCTGTGACCACTGGAGGCAGTGCCACAATTTCCTCCAAATGTCGTAACACAACATACACACATATGTAATACTAACAAATGTAAATCCACCCGATGATGGAGGTTTAAACCTTCGAAACGCGTCGTGGAAAAAATAAAACGGTGACTGGTAACAGTAAACTTGTTGTTTCATTTAATATTGGTACAATGTTGGTCAAAAGCTACCATTTTCTCACAGTCCATAAAGACAGTCCTGATCATTCATCATAATACACTCCTGGAAATTGAAATAAGAACACCGTGAATTCATTGTCCCAGGAAGGGGAAACTTTATTGACACATTCCTGGGGTCAGATACATCACATGATCACACTGACAGAACCACAGGCACATAGACACAGGCAACAGAGCATGCACAATGTCGGCACTAGTACAGTGTATATTCACCTTTCGCAGCAATGCAGGCTGCTATTCTCCCATGGAGACGATCGTAGAGATGCTGGATGTAGTCCTGTGGAACGGCTTGCCATGCCATTTCCACCTGGCGCCTCAGTTGGACCAGCGTTCGTGCTGGACGTGCAGACCGCGTGAGACGACGCTTCATCCAGTCCCAAACATGCTCAATGGGGGACAGATCCGGAGATCTTGCTGGCCAGGGTAGTTGACTTACACCTTCTAGAGCACGTTGGGTGGCACAGGATACATGCGGACGTGCATTGTCCTGTTGGAACAGCAAGTTCCCTTGCCGGTCTAGGAATGGTAGAACGATGGGTTCGATGACGGTTTGGATGTACCGTGCACTATTCAGTGTCCCCTCGACGATCACCAGTGGTGTACGGCCAGTGTAGGAGATCGCTCCCCACACCATGATGCCGGGTGTTGGCCCTGTGTGCCTCGGTCGTATGCAGTCCTGATTGTGGCGCTCACCTGCACGGCGCCAAACACGCATACGACCATCATTGGCACCAAGGCAGAAGCGACTCTCATCGCTGAAGACGACACGTCTCCATTCGTCCCTCCATTCACGCCTGTCGCGACACCACTGGAGGCGGGCTGCACGATGTTGGGGCGTGAGCGGAAGACGGCCTAACGGTGTGCGGGACCGTAGCCCAGCTTCATGGAGACGGTTGCGAATGGTCCTCGCCGATACCCCAGGAGCAACAGTGTCCCTAATTTGCTGGGAAGTGGCGGTGCGGTCCCCTACGGCACTGCGTAGGATCCTACGGTCTTGGCGTGCATCCGTGCGTCGCTGCGGTCCGGTCCCAGGTCGACGGGCACGTGCACCTTCCGCCGACCACTGGCGACAACATCGATGTACTGTGGAGACCTCACGCCCCACGTGTTGAGCAATTCGGCGGTACGTCCACCCGGCCTCCCGCATGCCCACTATACGCCCTCGCTCAAAGTCCGTCAACTGCACATACGGTTCACGTCCACGCTGTCGCGGCATGCTACCAGTGTTAAAGACTGCGATGGAGCTCCGTATGCCACGGCAAACTGGCTGACACTGACGGCGGCGGTGCACAAATGCTGCGCAGCTAGCGCCATTCGACGGCGAACACCGCGGTTCCTGGTGTGTCTGCTGTGCCGTGCGTGTGATCATTGCTTGTATAGCCCCCTCGCAGTGTCCGGAGCAAGTATGGTGGGTCTGACACACCGGTGTCAATGTGTTCTTTTTTCCATTTCCAGGAGTGTAGTAATTACAGTTTTTTTCACAAAGTCTCATTAGTAAAAGAAATTGCACACAGAAGTAGTGGATTTCCATGCAGTCTAGAAGAAGTAGTGTTGTCCTTCCAACAGAAAGATAGTGTTGACTCTTGACATGCAGACAGGTAATGGGCCACAACAGAGCAAACCCACAGCAGAGTCATTCGAAGTTTTGAAGAATATTGGTAGGTAGGTCATCACAGAGCAGACCCACTGTAGTCCTAGTAGAGATTATGGTATTGGTGGGCCACCAGAGGTGAAGACCTACTGCAGTCCTTGAAAAAATAGTGATATTGGTGGGTCATTGAAGGTGAAGACCCACTGTAGTCCTTGTAGAGACGGACAGCAGCCATCTGTTGCGACTGTGCAGGAGCACAATCACCATCGAAGACTCTTGCAGACAATATAGCAAGTCCATAAACCATCACTTGTGCACTCACAAAGTTTTTGGAGTTTACCTTAGAACCAGCAATGCTGTTACCCAGTCCCTTACTGAATTATTAACACACATGCAAGCACTAACAGTACTCTTTTTGTTTCACATATTGTGCATATACTATGACCAACACGTGTGCAGTGAAATGATACTTAATTTGCAGAACTGGTGTCTATACAATTATAAATTTACAACATAAGAATACAATTACAAAGGTACAAACATAACAGTACAGATAACATTTGTAGTAACACAGGCTTTACAAAAGAATAGAAATAAACATATACATCAGTGTTATAGGAATTATGACAGTAGTAAATATATAAAATAATGAGAATAGTTTTCGAAACATTAATTTCACACATGAGCATTGAAACAGAACTGAATTAATAATGTCTACAAACATCTTTACAAAGAAAATAACATGTTATTAGAAAAATTCTACAACATAACTCGTATCAGCTGAACACATAAAGACAGGAAAAACAAAAAGATACAAGGGTACACAAACACATAGTGTGATAACACAAGGAAAGGACAGGGTTGGTTTTACTGCAGTATTTTGCAAAAAAAACTTTCTTTACTTCTTGGAGATCTCCCTTCATTCATCATTATTCCCAAAAAGTCCTATCTATACCTCCTTTCTGTATTCTATTCAGATGTCTTTCAAAATAATTATATCTCATCGTACAATACTCATTTTGGCCCAAATCTTTTTCATATAACTTCTCAATGCATTCTTTCCCTATACTCCATACTCAGTTTCTTATATAGTCCACCCCCTCTTAAGCTAACTTAAATCTACTGAGCTCAGATATATATACTAAGGGACGAGGCAATGCAGCAGTACAAAGCAACTAACACAAACAGCAATGACAAAAAGTGCAAACTGGCAAAGCAAGCTACAGTAAATCTAAATTACCAAGCAAATGCAACATTATAACTAATATGAGCCAATGTGCAGCAACAAGACAAATAAACCAGTAGTAAAACTGGCTTAACAGAGTAATACAAAGTCAAATTCAGTAACACTATGCCTGGCAAACAGCAGCAGCAAATGCTGTAACTTATACCTAAACATGACAAAGCTCACGCAGAAAAAATATAACACTAAAGACAACAATGCAGATAAGGGAAATGTATATTCACATCTTCATGTCTGTGTAATTAAAGTGGTGCACCACAACTTATTCTACGAAATAAATTACCAAGTACTTGAAAAGAAAATTATGTACGCAGTTCCTGTGAAGGGAAATGTCTTTTTGTGCTCCCTCATCTTTTTTGGAAGTGTATCATAAAATTATTATTTACTGGATCTGTAGATGGAAAATATTTATATTGGTACATCTATTAAATTTTATTTTAACCAATGCTGCAGTGGAGCTAGAAACTAGATATTAAACAAATTAAGCAATCTCTCAACTAGAAAGACAATAGATGCAGAAATGTTTCTCATCATTTCTTTAGGCATTTTAGTAAATATCACAAATTAAGAGCTCCACAGTATAATCACATGTTTCAAGTTTGAGCGTGTCTTATTTGCGATGCTTTCTACAAGGGAATGTCAATAGCGAGGATAATGGCCTCTTTTTTTTTCTCCACCTGTGCCTCTGAAAGGCAGACACTAATGGTTTTTTCCAGGCGACTGTCGCGCAGCTGGGTGCCCATGAAGAATTACGTGAAAGTGGTCACTTAACTTTCTTACCGAAATATTTACGACACCAGTTTGCACTACAGTGACAGTCTCATATAAAAATTTCACAGGTCGAGAATTTGCGTTGCAAATCTGTAGAAACAAAATCCTGTAAATATAACAGTGTCCAAAAAATTTTCGCCAGCATAGTGATACATTCAAGCAAATACACTCATTTCATAACTCTTAAAGTACGATTCTTGGTTTCCAACATCCTTTTTCACAACCAGAGTCCCTAACCACTACTCATTATTCCTTACTTTATTACACATATACATATTCATAGACACTTCTTCAATATTTCATCATAATAAATACATAGCATAATCAAATTCCTCATATTGCATGAGCGTATTGATCATAAACATACCTCAACAGCATAATACACATAGTCATCGTAATAATAACATCGTAACACCTCAGGCAAATCTCAAAATCGTCGTAGCTTTCTGCAATAATTTCAAAACCTAAAAAGAATTCTCTGCTCATTTCAATAGTGTCATCTACCTCAAATGTACTTTAAAAATCATGCTCCCTTACCCAATACATCATTCAAAGCTCTCATAGTATCACAATGGTTCCAAAAAAATATGAACAGTTCAGAAAGTACAGACAAAATACTATTTCATAAGTGTGAAGTTACCCAACTGTGTAATTGCGTAAACATGTGTCACTGATTTAGTAAAAAAAAAGTTTATCTCTCAGTTAAATGATCAGATAGCTGTGTAATTTGTGTGTTAGAGAAATATGGTACCGATGTGTAAAGTTGTATAAGCAAATACCATATTAGCTAAGGCTCCTTGTGCTTGCCAGTCACATAGTACACAATGTAGGCGTGTACCCCCTGACGATTAATGTAATTATACCCTCAGGTGTTACAGATTACAGCAATGGAATGAAGTGTATAACAGAAAACTTTTGTATCATTGTAATTCAAAAATCTTTAAAAATAAATGTTTTAAGTAAAAAATTAATCACTCAAATACGTGTACTGCAGCGCTAAATGTGCGTCTTGCTGTAAGATAATTCTGTGGAAGTGTCATAGTTATCGTGCTCTGTAAGCAAAGTTCTGCTGAAGTCAATTGTACTTACCTCACCATAAACGAAAGTGAAATGCTTTGCGTATAGATATCGTTGTTATTATGCTTATTGCGGTGATGATGAAAGTACTGTACTGTAACGTATTGTTGTGCTACGGAAAAGGCTGTCTCATTGTAGTTATACCACAGACGTTACTACTAAAACATTTTTTACTTTCCAGTACTGGCAGAAGTAAAGCTGTGAATACCGAGCGTGAGTTGTACTGGCAGAAGTAAAGCTGTGAGTACCGGGCGCGAGTCGTGCTTAGGTAGCTCAGTTGGTAGAGCACTTGCCTGCGAAAGGCAAAGGTCCCCGAGTTCGAGTCTCAGTCGGGCACACAGTTTTAATCCGCCAGGAAGTTTCAATGTAAATTGTGTCACACATTAGTAGCGTTGTGATATAATCGTGTAGCTGTCAAAGAAACCAAATACTAAGTCATCTTTAATCTCACAGAAAGTACTTCAAATAAAGAATGTCTTTTCAACTAAACCAACATGTTGCATTAAAATCTCATTAGCAGTATATGTTCTAAGTATGTAAGCCTTATAGTCGTTACGTAATCGTGCAATTAACAAGCAAGAATGTACACACACAATAACACAGTGTCGTCTGTTCACTATAACAATGCATTCGTAATATCTGTTTAAATAAGTTCTCTTGGTTCTTGACTGGATCTTTAACTTCAAACATTGTTGCATGGTAACAGTTTCTAAGTCTGACACAGCATATTAGAAATGTGAAGTGAAAAGTTTTATGGGAAAGGCAAAGTTAAAAAGCAGATTATCTTTCAATAAACGGCTTTACATGTGAAATGTGGTGTAAACCTTTACTCTTCCTAGTACGCAGAGTTTCAACTTCAACGCAATTATCATGTGGTATACGTCGGATTCTGTAAGGTCCATTGTAAACTAGAAAGAATTTGTGACTCAAGTGTTTCTTCTTCCGTGACAATGAATGAGCTTTAATGAGAACTTTCTGACCAATATATAATTTCTTTGCATTTGCCTTACCGTGTAGTTTTTTCCTTTTGTCTGCTGCAGATTTTATACTTTTAATAGCCAAATCAATTATGTCTTTGTGTCGAAGTTTATGTGTATTCGGGAAAGGTACAAGCTCTCTGATTCTGTTCAGTGGTTCTTCGTTCTTCAGTACAAGAGTAGGTGGTAAAGCAGTGGAGTCATGAGGCATTTCATTCAGCATGTTTTGAAATAAGTGTAAACATCTGTCCCAATGCTGATGCTTTCTGTGACAATAAAGTCTGCAAAGCTTATTGATTTCTTTCATAATCCGTTCAGATGGGTTACAATGGGGTGAGTACAATGAAATAAAAACAAGTTTCGTTTTATGGTTCTGAAGCATGCGTGACCAAACAGCAGATCTGAATTGCGGTCCGTTATCTGAAATGACTTTACTAACGTGTCCAACTTCACGTAAGAAATTTTTAACAAAGGCATTGGATACAGACTGTCCAGTGGCTTTACGTAACGGAGTGAAAGAAACAAATTTTGAAGTAAGTTCAACAGCGACCAGAACGTACGAAAATCCATTCGATGTTCTGACAAGGGGTCCCAAGAGATCAACGGCAGCAAATTCTTTTAATTTAGAAGGAATGATAGGAAACAACAGAGCACGATTTGAGATAGTAGATGGTTTCGCCTTTTGACAAAGTTTACAAATAGACAAGACTCTGCGAATTCTCTTTTCCGTATTGTTAAAATAACAAGTCGTTCGAAGAATATGAAAACATTTTCGTGGACCAAAATGTGCATAGCTTAAATGAATGTACCAAATGAACTTATTAACAAAATCATCTGGAATGCAAAGTACCCATAGCTTGTCATCAACAGTGCAGCGTTTGAAGAGTATGTTGTTTCTAACCAGATAATAATGCCGAATCTGAGTGTGTGTCTTTTCATGCCATTTGCTTTTGATGTCTTGCCAAATCGGATCTTTATCTTGTTCATGAGCAATGTCCTTTAAAGATGTGGTGATGAAGTTTTCAAAGGCGACTTTCTGAATGTAAAGAATATTGAAATTTTTCTCGAGGTTGCCTTCTGTGTTACTTTTCTCAATCCCAGCCGGTGAGCGTGACAGTGCGTCAGCAACAATGTTCTCCTTGCCGGGAATGTAGACTATTGTGAAGTGGAATGCTTGCAGAAACAATGCCCAACGTTTTAACTTGTCATGAATTAATTTTGAAGACATAAGAAATTGTAATGCACGATGATCACTGTTTACTTTTACGTGCTTACCAGAAAGAAAGAAACGGAATTTGTTAAATGCCCAAACGATAGCTGAAGATTCTAATTCAGTAACGGAATAATTTTTTTCAGATTTTGTTAGCACTCAGCTAGCAAAAGCAATGGTTTTCTTAACAATAGTGTCATTTTCCGTGGCTTCTTGAAATAAATGGGCACCAAGACCGACTTTAGAAGAATCCGTGCTAAGGCAGAAAACTTGTGACAGATCTGGATGAGCTAGTATTGGCGCGTTAAGTAGCGATTCTTTCAAAGAACTGAATTCCAACTGTGCTTGATTGTCCCAGTTCCAAATAGAATTTTTTCCAGTGAGATAACAAAGTTTTGGTGTAACTAGAATTTGCATATTCAGAAAACGACGGTAAAAATTTACGAGACCTAGAAAACTGTGGACTTGTTTTTTTGTGGATGGAACTGGAATGGCTCTGATTGCTTCTAGCTTTTCAGGATCCGGCTGAATGCCTTCAGAAGAAATAAAATGTCCCAAAAACCTCACCTTTGACCTACCGAATTCAGAGTTTTCCAAGTTAACTGTAAGTGAGGATTCTGCAAAAATACGTAACAAACTGTTGAGGATGCGATTATGTTGTTCTCATGAGGCTTCTGCTATTAGAATATCATCCACATATAAAGTGATGTGACGTTTTAAGACCTCAGGTAATATGGAATTTAGCCCGCGAATGAACGCTGCCGAAGAAATGTTCAAACCAAAAGGAAGTTTCCGAAATTGATAACAAACGCCGAAACAAAGAAAAGCTGTTTATTTTCTACATTCTCGATGAAGTTCGATCTGATAAAAGCTGGATCTGAGATCGATAGAAGACAACACTTTTACACCACTGAAATTTTGAAGAAGTTCTTCCATCGTTAGCGGCCTGTCTGTTTCAGGAATAATGATAATATTGATTTGTCTCGAATCTAAGCCAAGTCTGATCGATCCATGTTTCTTCTCAACAACATGTAATGGATTGTTGTATGAGCTTACTGCAGGCTCAATAATGCCCTCGTCAAGCATAGACTGTATTTCTGTTCTAACACGGTCCGTATAATGTGCCGGAATTACATATGGTCGAACACAAAATTTAGTATGCTCACGAACACGAAATTGGTATTGAAATCCCTTGATTGTTCCTGTTTTGTGAGCAAAAACTGTAGAATGTGCTTGTAAAATCTCAGAAAGGTCTTGCCTATCAGTTTCATTACAATTCTCAATTGTTTGAATTTTATTCTGAATTAACTCATTAGTAGCAAATGCTCCGTCGATATCATCCCTGTCAGTACTTGCACAGTGATTGTTAGTGTCTAGTTCCGTAGAAAATTCCGAACTGTTGTCTAACAGGAGGTAAAGCCGATTAATTTCTTCGTCATGGTTTGAAAGCCAATCTTCAAATTTCAAAGCTATTGACTTACCTTCTTTCTCTAAACTTATTTCAGCATCGTGAAAGTTTAAGATTGCTTTGTATTCATTCAAAAAGTCTACTCCCAATATAATTTCCGTCGACAATAATGGAACAATAAGAAAGTTCATAGAGAAGCTGTGGCTTTGACAAAAGAATTCTAAGTTGGTTTGTTGGCGTACATCTACACTTTTTCCAAAGGGGCTGTATGGGTTTGACAGGTACTGATTCTTGTGCAACATGTCTTCAAAATATTTCACAAGACTGGAAAATTCAGATTGTTCGAAATGTTTCATCATTATGATGCTGTGTTTTACTCGGTCTTGTGTAGCTTGAGAACAATATGCTGAGAGGAAGGCATGATAAAATTCGCCTTCACAGTGGCAATCGTGAATGAACGATCACATTCTTACAGCTGGTTCATTCTGTTAATAGCCACACGTATATTCTAATCTGTGCTTTAATGACCAGTTGGGAGGAAAACAATGATAGAATTGATGAATCCACGCTTGTGGATGAATGTCGTTGCCGGAATTCTTAAATGTTTTGAATTTACGTGTAGTAATAAACAGCTTATAGTCAAAATCATCATGTCGGCGTGTCGCATATCTGTCATTGTTACTTCGTTTCGGTGTACCTTGCCAATTTCTTTCATAATTTCCGAAGTACCCCGTGTTATTATTTTGTGGATGTTCCGTATTTCTATGTCCCTCTCCCCGTATTGGAGAGCGAGTGTCCCTTGAAATACATAATTCTTGTATTACCTGTGTCAGCTGATCTTGTATTTCCTGGATTTCTCTTTGGTGTTGCGTATTAATTTGATTCTGATTTTGTTTGAATTTCCTAATTTGTTCGCACTCTTCTGTGTCATTAAAGACTACCGGTTTTGTGTCATTCAGATTACCATCTACCTTCGTAGATAAATTAATTAGCTGATCCGAAAGTTCAACTGCTTTCTATGATAATGAACTAATTTCCTCCATGCGTCTTTCTGAACCAATATTCAGAGTATCTACTGTGTCCTTTAAGTTTTCCTGAGTTTTTGCAAGTTGCGTAACTGAATCGGTAAATGCAACTGAGTCAATTTTAGCTTGCAAGGTCTCATGATTTTCATGAACAATAGTTTGCAGTTCTTTTATGGCTGCTTCGTGATTCTGTAAAGCATTTTCATGCCGCGAAAAAATAGGTTGAAAATGCTCACAAATTTGTGTTTTTACATCATTAAAGACGTTTTGATATTTCGATTCAATGTTATGTAACGCAGTAGTTAAATGTTCACGTGTTTGCTCAAGTGTGGTGTCTGACTTCCGAAGATTTTGTTCCATTGTGTCTAACTTTTGAAGCTTTTGCTGTGTTTGTCTCTGATTTTGTTTCATTTGTTGCATTAATTGCAATAATAATGTATTAGTGTCTGGAATCTGTTCCTCTATGCTTTTCGGCAGTGCATTTGCACCGGCAACATTCACATTTTGACGAGCCGAAAATGCGTCTTGACTCATTTGAGAAAACGGTGAGGACCCAAAACCTGAGTCTACAGTATTTGCAATATTGTGTTCTGTCATTTCGGATTCCTGAGGCGAGCTGTTGCCGACCGATCGATCGATAATGCTTGCCTGTTCACCACTTGTTTCATTGTCTACACCATTATTTGCCGCCCGCTCCATTTCCCTATGCACAAATACCAAATTACTACTTCGAATGTCTGTTAATTCATTACACAGTGGTGCTGATAAGCTACGCTCGTCGTCACTATTATTTCTCAGTTCACTTTGGAGCCTAGTGCTACGTTTTTCACACGCCATTATTGTCACAATATTTCACACGCTAACACAGAAAAGCATAATTTGAAGAGCAAAAATAGAGAACAAATTAACATAGCACTGAAAATAATATCTAGTTAATTTCAAGTGCAGCTGCGAAATACTTGGTGCAAATCTACATGCAGGTCACAACTGTTTTACTGTACAACAATGAAAGACAGCAACTACAAAGGAGATTCTCTCTACAATTATGCGCTAGCAATAAACAAAAGCTACACTAATTACACAAACTACAAGAAAAAATCAGAAGATTCCAGTGAGGTATCCTCGGCTAAAGGTCGACATGTGTAACATGACATATAGAACAATTATACAAGACTGTGCTTAAACTGACACACAATATTTTCAGCGCAACGCAATCTGACTTTCAATAATCTCTACAAAAGAATGGCCTTGACTAACAATAACCTATACCTTTCATGAATCACTTACCTCACAAAAATCTTCGTTACTCGAACTACTGCAATACAGCGAGCGCCACTACTGCCAGCCAAATAAAAGATTTAAACTACTGAAGGCACTAACTACTGATAGGCATAGTTAGCAAATGAAAGATTTTGATAGAGAACAAACAATGTATTTACCTTAATAGTGTTCAAAAGTCATAATATATATAGCAGTTCATGACATCCAGTCTTACAAATGTACTGTCTCTGATGGACACACGTCCAGATCATCCGCTCTCAGAACGCCGCCATTTCTCTCCCCACATCCACCACTGCGGGCGGCTCACCTCCAACTGCGCAACGCTACTTGCTGTTAACAGCCAACAGCTCAACACTACAGTAGCTAACAACAATGCAAACCAGCCGCACACTGCACACAGCACAGCCAGTGATTTTCATACAGTGCGCTACGTGGCGTTACCAATATAAAAACCTAAACAGCCTACTTACAATACTTCCTGTGAAAAAAAAAATTGTGGTAAGTTCTATGGGACCGAACTGCCGAGGTCATCGGTCCCTAGCATACACACTACTTAATGTAACTTAAACTATCTTACGCTAAGGACAACACACACACCCATGCTCATGGGAGGACTCGAACTTCGGACAGGGGGTCTGTGAAAAGCATTATGAAGTTTCGGGGTATCATCGTCGCTGTACCAGGTCACAATATCACGAAACAGGTCAAATTTTTGACCAATAATGATGTAATAATAATTAATAAAAACATCGATACAAAGACATTGACAACTTACGAAGTAGTTTACCACCATCTTAGTCTGGTTCAATCACTATGTTACAAACATGGTTTGCATACAGAAACAAACGACAATCTGTGAGGGTCCCAAAATTCCATTTTTATCTACTGAATCATACTCAAAATTCGTCTTCAGTATCATTTTAAAATTTACAAATGGTTATTTTATTCGTGACCCACTTCATAATTCTGACCTCGAGCTTGTCTGACGCCGTAACAATGACGCTACAAGCCATAATGACAAAAGAAGCGGCGTCAGTTGAAAGGCGACTGTAATGAAAGTCTTCGAAGAGTTTTCTTTTTTCAGTTATGATACTAGGGAGCGACATCTTCACATGGACATTTCGCATCTTCTAGGGAGTACGGTGGGTAAGCTGAACACTGGAAATCTTGAAGTGAAGCTATATGTTCTGATTTTGCACTAAATAGTGTTAAAAAATTGCACAAAGTTCTTGTTTATTTTCCAGTCTGCCATATTGCGTTAAATATCGAACGAAACCGTGGACCTAAAATCTTGAACAATTCAACAATCGCAAGATAAGTACACTGATGAGTCAGTGCGTTATGAAAACTTAAAAAGTGCCAGGTGCCGGGACACGGCAGTTTTGTGGACACATCAGTTTTCGAGAATCTGCATGTGACTTGATCAGGCACTTAATCTTCCCTTTCTTACGATCACAATAACTAAAGCGCAAGTCTAAATACACGCGGAAACTGTTAGTGATGTGACGCTGTTAATGATAGTTACAAAGAGTTGCACGCGCCCGACTGTTTTATTAATTTAGAAGTAATTAGTTTCCTTAGTAGTCATTAATCAATACGGGAGGAAATGGTAGATATTAACTGACTAATGGAATGTACTCTAATTAAGTCGGGTGACGCTGAGGGAATTAGATTAGGAAATGAGGCACTTAAAGTAGTAAAGGAGTTTTGCTATTTGGGGAGCAAAATAACTGATGATGGTCGAAGTAGAGAGGATATAAAATGTAGGCTGGCAATGGCAAGGAAAGCGTTTCTGAAGAAGAGAAATTTGTTAAGATCCTGTATTGATTTAAGTGTCAGGAAGTCATTTCTGAAAGTATTCGTATGGAGTGTAGCCATGTATGGAAGTGAAACATGGACGATAAATAGTTTGGACAAGAAGAGAATAGAAGCTTTCGAAATGTGGTGCTACAGAAGAATGCTGAAGATTAGATGGGTAGATCACATAACTAATGATGAAGTATTGAATAGGATTGGGGAGAAGAGAAGTTTGTGGCACAACTTGACCAGAAGAAGGGATCGGTTGGTAGGACATGTTCTGAGGCATCAAGGGATCACCAATTTAGTATCGGAGGGCAGCGTGGAGGGTAAAAATCGTAGAGGGAGACCAAGAGATGAATACACTAAGCAGATTCAGAAGGATGTAGGTTGCAGTAGGTACTGGGAGATGAAGAAGCTTGCACAGGATAGAGTAGCACGGAGAGCTGCATCAAACCAGTCTCAGGACTGAAGACCACAACAACAACAACAACTGAATGACAAACGGTTTAAACATAACAAAGTCATATATTGAGCTAACGACAAGGAAAAATCCACGTAGTAAGGTCCCAGCGATTTGAATACTGAGTAAGAAGTTGGCCACGTACTTAAGGAGGCTCCTACATTCAAATAACGAGAAGAGCGATCCCATCAATCACTTGAGTCCTCACATTAAATGCTGGACACCGACTCTTTAACAGTATGGCGATCGGTAGTGTGAATTCTAATTACAAAAAACAGAAAGTCTAGGTGGTATTGGCGGCACTGATAAACATGCTTCTGGGGACTTCAGTGCAAAAACTTTTACAAAGTCTCTACAATGTCAGAGCATCCAAGATACTTTACCTCGTGTTTGGAATGCAGTACAGCAGCAGTTTAACGTGGCATGGATTCGACGAGGCCGGCCGGTGTGACCGAGCGGTTCTAGGCGCTTCAGTCTGAAACTGCGCGACCGCAACGGTCGCAGGTTCTAATCCTGCCTCGGGCATGGATGTGTGTTATGTCTTTAGGTTAGTTAGGTTTAAGTAGTTCTAAGTTCTAGGGGACTGATGACCTCAGATGTTAAGTCCCACAGTGTTCAGAGCCATTTGAACTATTTGATTCGACGAGTCCTGATGGATTTCAAGAGTTGTATAACACCAGATGTCTACGCACAGGTCATGCAGTTCCCGTAAATTACGGAACTGGTTTTTTGACGCCGTGTTGGGGCTTTACAGCGTCCCACATGTATTCCATGGTGCTCAGTTCGGGCGAATTAAGTGGCCAAGCGTCAATCTGAGTTCACTATCATGCTCCTCAAACCAATGAAATGCGATTCTGGCCTTGTGACATGGACAGTTAGCCTGCTGAAACATGCCATCGCTATCGGCGAAGACACCAACTATGATGGTACGTATGTGGTCTACAGTAGCCTGCAGATATGTTACAGTTGCCATGGTGGCTTTGATCACTACTGCAGATCCCGCTGAAGCTCAGGCGAATATCCCCCACAGCATAATACTATATCGGCCTGCTTCCGTAGCGCAGTGCTTGATGACAGCCTATCCGGATACGGCCACTGACCTGATGTAAAAAAATCATGTTTCATCCAACCGAGCAACTCTTTTCCATCGATCAACTGCCCAATATCGATTATCCTAGGTCCACAGCACTCTTAATTGGTGACCTTTTTGGGTCAACATGGGAACACGAAGGAGTTTCCAGATGCGGCGTCCCAAGTTCAATAACGTCCTCTGAAAGGCGTGTTCAAAACACTAGTGCCTTCACCGGATTGTACTCTGTAGTCATGTCTGTCACAAATGATAGCCTGTCCTGCTTTACATAGAGGGCAAACCTTCTATGATGAGGCGCGGGCGATCAACAATTTGTCGCCTGTTCGTGATTTCATCGTCCAACCGACAATTTGCCATAAATACTCACGGCAGTTCATCGTTTCCAAAATGCTAATTCCGAGGGGCCGGGACATAACAATCTGACCTTTGTCAAAGTTGCTTGTGTCAGTTGATTTTCTCATTCGCAGTCTTAGTCGTCGACAGAACAATTTCCCATCTGACACTGCTACTCGTACTCAATTTCCTAATCACACCGCGTCACTTCGCCGTAACGCCGTCAGGTGAAATGTGATCTCCCGATAGGAGTGCTCATCGTGTTTTTTGATCATCACTGCATTCCACTGGAGTGCTGGATTTCAGAAACGTGGCGGTCGACTTTCACACCAAAATATTAGACAAAGGTAGAGTTTAAGCACAATGTGAAAAATTCGTTTCAAAACGATATGTCCGCTAACTAGCTGATATAATTTGTGCAACATGCAGTAGAAAATGCGAATCATAGTGATGCATCTGATATTCAAGCCAATTTTTTACTGGCTAAGAGTCTACTCTATTGAAAGTCTGGACTTTAAAAAGCGAAAAAATGTCTAGACTATAATAAAAATACCAGCTTCTATAACAAGGCAAGCATAACGACACAGTTTAAGATTTGAAAGGGGAGATGCGGGTAAAAAACTTACAATTACACTCTAAGACGCATCACGAAGGAGTTATTTGAAGGGGACGGAAATCGGTATAGACGTGATGCACACGCACGTGTACAGGCAAATAAAATTATTACAATTTAAGAAAAATTTAATGTGTAAGGTGGCGTTATTTTACAGCCTACAAACCGCGTTTACATCCAATACGACGTAAGTAAGCCCCTTCAATGGTAGGAAAGACAGGTTTGTGTTCGTTCATTAAAAATATATATGTGACTGACATCGTCTAGTACACTTAATTAATTGTCGTATGATGTCTGCATATTGGGTGACTGCGGAACAAGCAGAGCTGCGAAACTCGTGGTAGAATGGAAGGACACAGGAAGCTCACACATTACTTCGGACAATAGGACGGCACGGCCGGTTCCGGCTCTAAACCCGGGACCCGTCCGTGAGCTGAACCACCTGCAAAATGGGAACAAGAGTCCGGTATGCATGCTTGAGAAAAATGCCTGGTCAGCAGGTATTCGCGTACTTTCCTACAGAAATAGAAAGAACTTCTAGAAACTTCCACCTAGATTCTAAGCTGCGATTGTTCGGCGTTCAGAAACGAGCGCCTTCCAAAGATGATTCAATACCCAAATTTAAGGGGGAGAAAAGACTGTGAGCAGCGAAAAGAGGAGAGAAGTAAAAAAGGCAGTCGTTGCGGGGTCGTGGAGAGGAGAGTCGTCTTGGAGGCCCACGGCACTCGACGGACGTCTTCGGTTGTAATTTTGGTGAAGTACAACTTTGCTGTTATCTCGCTGAGGCACGAAGTTCTGCGATTATAGCTTGTGGTCATTACTGTGATCTTGCTTCTGCACCGGCGTGTAGCAAAGTGAATTTACATTGGTGAATCACGTGTTCCACTCCGTTCTGCACTGAGGTTTCACATTGCTGATTGAGATAGTAGTTCCTTCTTGCTATTTAGTTCAAAGGGGCATGCCAGTTACTCCGCGACTAATCACAGACCGCGAGTACGTTATAGGGCAGAGCCAGACAGTTTAAGGGCCAGTAATAATACAGGGAGAACCTGAGATTTTTACTCATTACTTAGTTTCTTTAAAATGTTTCTATGATGAATGGATGTGTTAAAATCACGGCATTTATCCTTTAGTAGATACTATTTTTCTCTTGTGTACATTTTATAGCTCATTTGTTAAAAGGGGGACTGTTTTTCGTTGGCTTATCCTGACATTTTATCGTATCCACAGGATAAATTAGGAAACGGGTAGGTTATCACATGACCATTTACATAGTTAATGAGAATAACGTACTCCTACTGGGGGACGTGTAAGTGCCAGAGCGACTTCAGTAGCGTTAAAATATCCATTGCGCAAATTATCACTTCTACGTACTCACGGCAAGTCTCCACCTTCAATAGCCAGTAGAAGAAGTGGAGGTACTCTAGAAATGATTTATTCAAGACAAAAAGCTTCACAAATTGAGCAAGTCAGTAAAGTGTTTGTCTTGTGACAGCCAGAGCGAGAGCACCAGCAGCAGCGAGTACTGTTTGTATAAAGCGTTTATTTTGCATTTTGTTTACGACCTTCCACTAAGGAAGGGATTCTATTTGTGTTTATCTGCTCTGCATAGTAACTAACAGTTCTTGATAAAACTTTACGTAGTTTTCGTGTTAGATTTCTTAGTGTTTTCTTGATCGTTTAGAACAGAAAGCGCCCTAAAACCGTCTTTTGTTTGTTTCGCGGCCGTTAGCCACTAGTCACTTGAATCAGCAGTTGTCTTGTGACAGCCAGAGCGAGAGCACCAGCAGCAGCGAGTACTGTTTGTATAAAGCGTTTTTGTACTTATTTGCTGCGCTTAGTTTTTAAATAGTTTTTCTGGGAAAACCTAGCGTAGATTTCGCGTCTCGTATTTCAGTGAGTGTTTCTTGATTATCAGAGTAGCTCATCAGAAGATTATCTTGGGAATTTGTCACCGTATAGAGTAGGGTAAACATAGTCATGTGTAGGGACTGTGGTTGTTGTGAGCGGACGCAAGGAGAATTGGCCACTCTTCGGGGGCAGGTGGAGGCTTTGTCTGTTAGGCTCATCGAGCTCGAGGCGCAGGCGTCGGCTCGTAGTGGCGTTGGGGCAACTGTGGTGAGACCTATGCCTACTTCGGTGGCCTTGGAATCACATGGAACCCCTGATGTCGCTGCGTCTTCCGGCAGTGAGCATCATACCGGTCAGCCATCACTCCAGGGTGAATGGCGGACAGTGGTGGGCTCGCGCGTGCCTGGCCGAAAGGCGAAGGTGGGATCTGGCCGCGTGGCAGCTGCCTTACCTCTTTCCAACAGGTACGGGGTGCTTCCTAGTGGTGATGACATCGTTTCCGAGCCACCACAGGATGCCTCGCCTGTTGGGCCAGTGGCCGATTCTCCGGCAAGGTCCCGACAGTCACCGAGGGCGGGCCTATTAGTTATAGGGAGCTCCAACGTTAGGCGGATTATGGAGCCCCTCAGGAAAACAGCGGGTAGGTCGGGGAAGAATGCCAGTGTGCACTCGGTGTGCTTGCCGGGGGGTCTCGTCCGTAATGTGGAGGAGGCCCTTCCAGCAGCTATTGAACGCACTGGGTGTGACCGGCTGCAGATAGTAGCACATGTCGGAACGAATGACGCCTGCCGCTTGGGTTCTGAGGCCATCCTTGGTTCCTTCCGGCGGCTGGCTGATTTGGTGAAGACAACCAGCATCGCACGCGGAGTGCAAGCTGAGCTTAATATCTGCAGCATAGTGCCCAGAGTCGATCGCGGTCCTCTGGTTTGGAGCCGTGTGGAGGGTCTAAACCAGAGGCTCAGACGACTCTGCGACTATAATGGTTGCAAATTCATCGACCTCCGTTATTGGGTGGAGAACTGTAGGGCCCCCCTAGACAGGTCAGGCGTGCACTACACACCGGAAGCAGCTACTAGGGTAGCAGAGTACGTGTGGCGTGCACACGGGGGTTTTTTTAGGTTAGAGGGACCCCCCCTTGTGCGAAACGATAAAATACCTGACGGCTTATCAGAGAGGACATTATCATCCTTGATAAAGAACGTCCGTCCTCAGAGACCAAAAACAGGAAAAGTTAACGTAATATTGGTAAACTGCAGGAGTATCCAGGGCAAGGTTCCTGAATTAGTATCTCTTATTGAAGGAAATAGTGCGCATATAGTATTAGGAACGGAAAGTTGGTTAAAACCGGAAATGAACAGTAACGAAATCCTAGACACAGAATGGAATATATACCGCAAGGATAGGATAAACGCCAATGGTGGAGGAGTATTTATAGCAGTAAAGAATTCAATAATATCCAGTGAAGTTATTAGCGAATGCGAATGTGAAATAATCTGGGTTAAGTTAAGTATCAAATGTGGGTCAGATATGATAGTCGGATGCTTCTATAGACCACCTGCATCAGCAACCGTAGTAGTTGAGCGCCTCAGAGAGAACCTGCAGAACGTCGTGAAGAAGTTTCGTGATCATACTATTGTAATAGGGGGAGACTTCAATCTACCAGGTATAGAATGGGATAGTCACACAATCAGAACTGGAGCCAGGGACAGAGACTCTTGTGACATTATCCTGACTGCCTTGTCCGAGAATTACTTCGAGCAGATAGTTAGAGGACCAACTCGTGAAGCTAACGTTTTAGACCTCATAGCAACAAATAGACCGGAACTTTTCGACTCCGTGAATGTAGAAGAGGGTATCAGTGATCATAAGTCAGTGGTTGCATCAATGACTACAAGTGTAATAAGAAATGCCAAGAAAGGAAGGAAAATATATTTGCTTAACAAGAGTGATAGGGCACAAATCGCAGAATATCTGAGTGACCACCATCAAACGTTCATTTCTGAGGAAGAGGATGTGGAACAAAAATGGAAAAAATTCAGAAACATCGTCCAGTACGCCTTAGATAAGTTCGTACCGACTAAGGTCCAAAGCGAGGGGAAAGATCCACCGTGGTATAACAATCATGTACGAAAGGTACTACGGAAACAAAGAAAGCTTCATCATAGGTTTAAGAGTAGTCGAATCATAGCTGATAAGGAAAAGCTGAACGAAGCGAAAAAGAGCGTAAAGAGAGCAATGAGAGAAGCATTCAACGAATTCGAACATAAAACATTGGCAAACAATCTAAACAAGAACCCTAAAAAGTTTTGGTCATATGTAAAATCGGTAAGCGGATCTAAATCCCCTATTCAGTCACTCGTTGACCACGATGGCACCGAAACAGAGGACGACCGAAGAAAGGCAGAAATACTGAATTCAGTGTTCCGAAACTGTTTCACTGCGGAAAATCGTAACACGGTCCCTGACTTCAGCCGTCGCACGGACGCCAAAATGGAAAATATTGAAATAAACGATATCGGAATTGAAAAACAACTGCTATCACTTAGTAGCGGAAAAGCATCCGGACCAGACGAGATACCCTTAAGATTCTACAGTGATTATGCTAAAGAACTTGCCCCCTTTCTAACAGCAATTTATCGTAGATCGCTGGAAGAACGTAAAGTACCTAGCGACTGGAAGAAAGCGCAGGTCGTTCCCATTTTCAAGAAGGGTCATAAATCAGATGCGAATAATTATAGGCCTATTTCGCTTACGTCAATCTGTTGTAGAATAATGGAACATGTTTTGTGTTCTCGTATTATGACGTTCTTAGATAATACAAATCTCCTTCATCATAACCAACATGGATTCCGCAAACAGAGATCATGTGAAACTCAGCTCGCCCTATTTGCCCAAGAAATTCACAGTGCCGTAGACACTGGCGAGCAGATTGATGCCGTATTCCTGGACTTCAGGAAGGCATTTGATACGGTTCCGCACTTACGTTTAGTGAAAAAAATACGAGCTTACGGAATATCGGACCAGGTTTGTGATTGGATTCAGGATTTCCTAGAAGAAAGAACACAACATGTCATTCTTAACGGTTCAAAATCTGCAGATGTAGAGGTAATTTCGGGAGTACCGCAAGGAAGCGTGATAGGACCTTTATTGTTTACAATATACATAAATGACTTAGTTGACAACATCGGTAGCTCCGTGAGGCTATTTGCAGATGACACGGTTGTCTACAAGAAAGTAGCAACATCAGAAGACTCGTACGTACTCCAGGAGGACCTGCAGAGGATTAATGCATGGTGCGACAGCTGGCAGCTTTCCCTAAACGTAGATAAATGTAATATAATGCGCATACATAGGGGCAGAAATCCATTCCAGTACGATTATGCCATAGGTGGTAAATCATTGGAAGCGGTAACGACCGTAAAATACTTAGGAGTTACTATCCGGAGCGATCTGAAGTGGAATGATCACATAAAACAAATAGTGGGAAAAGCAGGCGCCAGGTTGAGATTCATAGGAAGAATTCTAAGAAAATGTGACTCATCGACGAAAGAAGTAGCTTACAAAACGCTTGTTCGTCAGATTCTTGAGTATTGCTCATCAGTATGGGACCCTTACCAGGTTGGATTAATAGAAGAGATAGACATGATCCAGCGAAAAGCAGCGCGATTCGTCATGGGGACATTTAGTCAGCGCGAGAGCGTTACGGAGATGCTGAACAAGCTCCAGTGGAGGACACTTCAAGAAAGGCGTTACGCAATACGGAGAGGTTTATTATCGAAATTACGAGAGAGCACATTCCGGGAAGAGATGGGCAACATATTACTACCGCCCACATATATCTCGCGTAATGATCACAACGAAAAGATCCGAGAAATTAGAGCAAATACGGAGACTTACAAGCAGTCGTTCTTCCCACGCACAATTCGTGAATGGAACAGGGAAGGGGGGATCAGATAGTGGTACAATAAGTACCCTCCGCCACACACCGTAAGGTGGCTCGCGGAGTATAGATGTAGATGTAGATGTAGATGTCTGGCTCTTATGTAAGCAGTTATTCAGCGTGGCACTGATTGACAGAGTTGATGGACGTCGTTCAGAGGGATATCGTGCCAAATTGTGTCCAATTGGAGCATGAAATCGACAAAATTCCCGGTTGGTTTGAGGGTCCTGTACACAATGCTCCGAACATTCTAAATTGTGGGGAGATTCGGCGAGCTTGCTGACCTGGGTTGGGTTCGGCAAGCACGAATACAAGCAGTGACTCTCACCGTGTGTAGCCGCGTGTTATCTTGCTGAAATGTAAGCTTGTGATGGCTTGCTATGAAACGCAATGAAACGGGCGTAGAATATCGTCAACTTGTCGCTATTCTGCAAGGATACCACGGTGACAGTCGAAAGGGTCTTGCTGTGAAAGGAATAGGCATCCCAGACCATCCCCCCTGGCTGTCGGGACGTATTGCGGACGACAGTAAAGCTGGTATCCTACCGCCCCCTGGGGCGTCTCCAGACAAGTCTTCGGCCTAGAATCTCGTTGACTGGTGTAGAATAGTCTTTAGCCACGAGTCCACCTTCGAACAGAGCCCCGATGACCAGCGCTGAGATGTACGAGGTGCATTCAAGTTCTAAGGCCTCCGATTTTTTTTCTAATTAACTACTCACCCGAAATCGATGAAACTGGCGTTACTTCTCGACGTAATTGCCCTGCAGACGTACACATTTTTCACAACGCTGACGCCATGATTCCATGGCAGCGGCGAAGGCTTCTTTAGGAGTCTGTTCTGACCACTGGAAAATCGCTGAGGCAATAGCAGGACGGCTGGTGAATGTGCGGCCACAGAGAGTGTCTTTCATTGTTGGAAAAAGCCAGAAGTCACTAGGAGCCAGGTCAGGTGAGTAGGGAGCATGAGGAATCACTTGTTATCACGAAGAAACTGTTGCATAACGTTGGCTCGATGTGCGGGTGCGTTGTCTTGGTGAAACAGCACACGCGCAGCCCTTCCCAGACGTTTTTCTTGCAGTGCAGGAAGGAATTTGTTCTTCAAAACATTTTCGTAGGATGCACCTGTTACCGTAGTGCCATTTGGAACGCAATGGGTAAGGATGACGCCCTCGCTGTCCCAGAACATGGACACCATCATTTTTTCAGCACTGGCAGTTACCCGAAATTTTTTTGGTGGCAGTGAATCTGTGTGCTTCCATTGAACTGACTGGCGCTTTGTTTCTGGATTGAAAAATGGCATCCACGTCTCATCCATTGTCACAACCGACGAAAAGAAAGTCCCATTCATGCTGTCGTTGCGCGTCAACATTGCTCGGCAACATGCCACACGGGCAGCCATGTGGTCGTCCGTCAGCATTTGTGGCACCCACCTGGATGACACTTTTCGCATTTTCAGGTCGTCATGCAGGATTGTGTGCACAGAACCCACAGAAATGCCAACTCTGGAGGCGATCTGTTCAACAGTCATTCGGCGATCCCCCAAAACAATTCTCTCCACTTTCTCGATCATGTCATCAGATCGGCTTATGCGAGCCCGAGGTTGTTTCAGTTTGTTGTCACACAATGTTCTGCCTTCATTAAACTGTCGCACCCACGAACGCACTTTCGACACATCCATAACTCCATCACCATATGTCTCCTTCAACTGTCGATGAATTTCAATTGGTTTCACACCACGCAAATTCAGAAAACGAATGATTGCACACAGTTCAAGTAAGGTAAACGTCGACATTTTAAGTATTTAAAACAGTTCTCATTCTCGCCGCTGGCGGTAAAATTCCATCTGCCGTACGCTGATGCCATCTCTGGGACGTATTGACAATGAACGCGGCCTCATTTTAAAATAATGCGCATGTTTCTATCTCTTTCCAGTCCGGAGAAAAAAAATCGGAGGCCTTAGAACTTGAATGCACCTTGTATGGAGACGATTTGGACAGCATTGCGATACCAACCTGATTGTCGCCTGCCTTTCGGCCCGACAGCCAGGAAGTATTGTCTGGGGTGCCATTTCTATACACAGAGGACTACTGTGGTTGTCATTCGCGGTGTAGTATTACCTTTTAATTAGTGGTATTTATTTTGCTTTTAAAATTATTTCCGACATTTACAGAGTCAGATATTCCATATTACATCCCGTCTTATAGTTTCATCTGTGTGTACTCATCAATGTGTCTGCTGACGTACAACCTCTGTTTAATTTCGTTAGTCATTTGTACGTCTAATTCTTTTGTCTAGCGTCCGCTGGTTTTTCCTCTGTTCTGTTTCCGCTCTGATTTGGTACGGACGCATTGTCGTGACTCTCTGCATGAATCGGTGTTAAAATGTGTGGTTCAAATGGCTCTGAGCACTATGGGACTCAACTGCTGAGGTCATTAGTCCCCTAGAACTTAGAACTAGTTAAACCTAATTAACCTAAGGACATCACAAACATCCATGCCCGAGGCAGGATTCGAACCTGCGACCGTAGCGGTCTTGCGGTTCCAGACTGCAGCGCCTTTAACCACACGGCCACGGTGTTAAAATGTACCTTAAGTGCATATAATATAGTCAAAGTTAACTTTACTATGATTTTCATTTCTAAATTTCAATATTTTATGATTTATGTTTTTTCAGACGACCACGGCTAGAAAAGAGGCGCCAACGACCCATTGTTAGTGGACGTATATGGCTGAGCACTTCTCGTGTTCAGTCATTAATTTCAAACCGCGTATATCGCTCCACGTCCCTGAGATCGGTGCACCGATTATTTCATTTGCATCTTGCCGCAGTTTTCACGCGAGTGACGCGAAGAATGATTCGGCGCGCCGTCCACTAACAGTGACGTCGTTGTGTGACCTTCACTAGTCGGACACAGGCCTCGCTTCGTTCAAATTATTGATGGTGGTTCATGTTTCATTTTTTTAATTTATGCAGGGTGAAAAGTATTTAAACCGACAATGTCTGGGGGGTTTTAGGGGACATCAAAACAAATGTTTTCCCCTAATGTCATTTTTTCCTATGAGGATTATTTAAACAGCTGGAGACCGTGTTACAGTCTTCAGTTGTTAGAGGGTGTATTACGCTCTTCAGTTGTAGGCAACTGCTGTCCACCAGTGTAGTAGTGCATTGTCTCTGTTTACTAACGGAGCGATACATCTGGGGTGAGTACACTGATATGGCTGGTGCGTACTACGTAGCGCACCACAACGGACGAGCTGCACAACTAGTTTATCAACAACAATATCCTAATCACCGAATCCTGCATCATACTACCTTTGCTGCTGTGTACCAACGTCTGCGTGATTCCGTGTCATTTAGCAGATTACCTGGACAGGGACGCCGTCGCACGGTAAGAACGCTGCAATTTGAGGAAGCTGTCACGCAGCATGTGAAGCAGGATCCTTCAAACAGCACTCGTGCAATTGCACGTAACATGGGGACGAATCATACGAACGTAAGAACAGTCCTTCGAGAGCAATTGTTACGTCCATTTCACTTATAGCGTGCCCACAACCTGAAACCAGTTGATTATCCACCCAGAGCACAGTTTTCGCAGTGGTACCTGGAACAGTGTGAAATGTATCCTACATTTCCATCCTCTGTGTTGTTTAGCGATGAAGCAACATTCGGGGGTGATGGAGTCTTCAACATGCACAGGTCGCAAGTTTGGAGTGAGGATAACCCACATGCCACAGTTACTAGCGCTCATCAAGTGTGGTTCTTCGTTAATGTGTGTGTCAGTGTTATTGGGGACTATTTAATCGGGCTGTATCTGCTACCTAGGCCATTAAATGGCAGGAACTATTACAATTTTCTCGCCAGAGCATTTCCAGAATTGCTGGAAGACATCACGCTCCCTACAAGACAACACATGTGGTTCCAACATGACGGGGCGCCGTGTGCGTCGATTCCTGGACCGACGGTTCCCAGAAAAGTGGATTGCCAGAGGTGGTCCTGTACCATGGCCTGCTCGATCCCCAGATATGTCCCCTCTGGACTTTTTGTGTGGGGAGAGATGCGCAACATTGTTTACGTAACTCCTGTTGCATCAGCAGAGGATCTGGTTGCCCGGGTAGTAGCAGCAGCAGCAGGAGCAATTCGGGATACTCCTGGGGTTTTTTTCCGTGTCCGACAGAACATGATCCGACGGTGTAGCATTTGTTTATGTGTCAGTGGAGGCATTTTTGAAAATCTACTGTGATTGAAAATTGGTTGTGTTAATGTGTTGTGTCTTGGTCATAAAAAATGGAAAAGTGTTTGTTGATTTAATATATTTGCCGCCAGAGAAATCTTCCTCTACTTGTTTAAATACTCCTCATAGAGGAAAATGACATTAGGGAAAAACGTTTGTTTTGATGTCCCCTACAACCTCCCAGAGTTTGTCGGTTGAAATACTTTTCACCCTGTACTAGCCGCTTCACGCCGAACTTGGCACGATGCGTTGCAGTTTCATCGCGCTGGGCTGTCCGTATTGCAGGCGACAATACGCGCGCGACCGCCATCTAATGGCACTTTCCTCCTTCTTTATTAATTTGGAATCTTAATTTACATTTTTTATTCCCCTTTAAGGCTAGGGAACATGTCAGCGGCACGCTAACTGCACAACGATACGTCGACGATATTCTACGTCCTGGTTTGTTGCCCTTCGTAGCAAGCCGCCCTAAGATTAAATTTTAGCAAAATAACGCCCGACCATACAAGGCATGAGTTCACTGCTTGTGTTAGTGCTTACCAAATCCTACGTTGGCCAGGAAGGTCGCAGGATCTCTCCCCCAACTGAGAACGTTTGGAGTATTATGATGAGGGCCCCTCTAACCAGCTCGGGAGTTTGACGATCTAACGCTGCAATTGGACAGAATTTAGCATGATATTTCTCAATACGACGTACAACAGGTATCTCAAACAACGCCAAGCCGATTAACTGCTTGCGTAAGGACCGAAGGTGGATCAATGCGTTATCGACTTGCTCAATTTGTGAAGCTCATTCTCTTCAATTTAATCATCTAATTTTTCTGAAACTGTAATCACTTGTTTTTCTGTAGAGGTACATCACATCTATCAATTTCCGTCCCGTCCGGATAATACCTTCGTGGTGCGTCAATTTTTCCTTAGAGCGTTGTTGTTGTTGTTGTGGTCTTCAGTCCTGAGACTGGTTTTATGCAGCTCTCTATGCTACTCTATCATGTGCAAGCTTCTTCATCTCCCAGTACCTATTGCAGCCTACATCCTTCTGCATCTGCTTAGTGTATTCGTCTCTTCGTCTACCTCTACGATTTTTACCCTCCACGCTGCCCTCCAATACTAAATTGGTTATCCCTCGATGTCTCAGAACATGTCCTACCAACCGATCCCTTCTTCTAGTCAAGTTGTACCACAAGCTCCTCTTCTCCCGAATTCTATTCAATACCTCCTAATTAGTTATGTGATCTACCCATCTAATCTTCAGCATTCTTCTGTAGCACCATATTTCGAAAGCTTATATTTTCTTCTTGTCTAAACTATTTATCGTCCACGTTTCACTTCCATTAATGGCTACACTCCATACAAATACTTTAAGAAACGACTTCCTGACATTTAACTCTATACTCGATGTTAACAAATTTTTCCTCTTCAAATGGCTCTGAGCACTATGGGACTTAACAGCTGTGGTCGTCAGTCCCCTAGAACTTAGAACTACTTAAACCTAACCAACCTAAGGACATCACACACATCCATGCCCGAGGCAGGATTCGAACCTGCGACCGTAGCGGTTACGCGGTTCCAAACTGAAGCGCTTAGAACCGCACGGCCACACCGGCCGGCTTTCTTCTGCAGAAACGATTTCCTTGCCATTGCCAGTCTACATTTTATATCCTCTCTACGTCGACCATAATCAGTTATTTTGCTCTACAAATAGCAAAACTCCTTTAGCACTTTAAGTGTCTCATTTCCTAATCTAATTCCCTCAGCATCATCCGACTTAATTCGACTACATTCCATTATCCTCGTTTTGCTTTTGTTGATGTTCATCTTATGCCCTCCTTTCAAGAGACTGTCCATTCCGTTCAACTGCTCTTCCTTAGAGCGTACATGAGAAAATAAAAATAACCGAGAACAAGCAACGAGAATGACGAAGAATACATTAAGGACAGCTTAAGTAAGCCGGGACTTGGAATACAAGTAAATGGATGCCATCTGTGTCACAAGACAAAGAAAACAGAATTCGAAGAACTTCAGTAGCGCGTAATCTTCTCATAATACGAGCAAATCCGTCGATGTCCGTATGATATACGAAAATTCAGCAAAAACGAAAATATTTGACTTGCATTTTCCTGTTGTCTAGATGTCTGTCCTTTCGCTTCTGGCCTTATTTTATCCCCTGAGATATTTACCGCCTGTCACGGTCTGACAACTGAACTGTGCACTCTGAATTTGTGCGTCTTATTTATTTATTTATTTTAATTTTTTTGTTAAGAGTCGTAATTCATTTTGCGTTACGCATATGACCACGCATACACTTTCGCACAAACACACACACACACAGATACTTACGCGAATACCACAAAACAGCCACATGTTCAGAGCACGAAAGACAAAAGAAGGAAATTCAGAAGAACGATACTCCGCGGCTTAAACTGGTTCCGCTGTCACGTGCAACATGCTGCCACAATAAAATACCGTCCTTCCACGCTCCAGAGACGCAGCAGCGGGTTGTATAGAGGAAGTAGTTGGGTAAGGGTGGAGGGGGGGGGGGTTGAGAGAGAAGAGGGGGGATTAAGAAGGGAGCGTGGGTCAAGTTAAGAGGCAGGTGGACGCACACATCCTGCGTCTCCGCGTCCGGTTTGCTGGAGAACGTTTCTGGGACTAATGCTTGTTATTTCACATTCATAATTCACTGGGCACCGATCAACAGATTCGGGCCGAATTACAGGTCCCCCGCAGCAGGCGCCTGCTCTCCCAGGGCTCCACGTAGATTTATACATGCCCTGCGCCGGTGATGGTCCCTCCCCCGGTACCGGGTCCCTCACGATAATCTGATTTTAAGGCCGCCATCGCTCGAAATCAAAATAACGTAAATTATCGTAAACGTCCTTACCTACTCTCGAGCGAGCAAATAGAAGACAGGTTGCATTTAATTGATCGTAAATCGAGACCTAAAGGGTAGGCTTTTAACATGCTTTCTGGTACGCTATACTGCTATCAACTGTCCCGCTATTTGGTAACTCTGACGCAGTAAAATAAGAGAAAATAGAAGAATGAAAACAGATGGAAAGAGAGAAAAAGACAGGGAAAGGACCTCTCCGGCAGTCATCCCTAGGTCCTCAAGTGCTTGTGGAAATTTGTCTTCACTCAGCGGGATACAGTACAAGCTGATTCGGAAAGAAAGATAACAGTTGTTTATTACAAATTGTGAAAGATAGGAACACATTGCGTACGCCACTGGACTACAGGACGGGTCAATGTTTTTCAATCCAGCGTTTTGGGATGGTGTTGTTAAGATAATGCCACACCTCAAGATGAAAGTGTGGCGGAGCGCCGTCATCCATAAAAATGAGAACATTAGAATCTTTGTGAAGTTGAGGAAACAACCAATCTTGCAGAATGACCAGGTATGACATTCTGTCATAGTTTCCCCCGCAAAAAAAGAAAGGTCCATAAACTTTCTGAACAGAAAAGGCACAAAACACATTCAGTTCCTGTGAGTCTCTTTCATGTTCGACGACGAGCGCATGATTTTGTGATCCCAAAATTCTTACAGTCTGACGATTTACTTTATCAAGAAGAGGAAAAATAGATTCTTGCAAAAAGATGAGTCGTTCAGAAAAAGTGTCCTCTGCCGTATCCCGGAGAACTGAAATGCAAAATTTGTACCTACTGCTATTGTCGCCGGGACGAAGTTGCTGCAGTAACTGCAACTTGTAAGGCTTCGTATGCAGGCGTCGTTTCGGAATACGCCACAATGTTGTTTGATGAAGCTGAAATTCCTGAGCTGTCCGTCTAGTAGAGTTTCGAGAGGTCAGTGGGAACGCATCTCGGATACGCTCGACATTTTCAACAGACGCGTGTGGTAGATCAGTGGTCTTCCCTTTGCGTATGTAAGCAACTGCCAAGAATTTTGTATGCCAGTCATAAATCTGATTGCGCAGAGGCGGCTTCTTGCTGAGTCGACGGCGGAATGAACGTTGCACTTGAACAATACATTGACTTCTGGCTAATTCGAACCCTCAAAATTATGTCTCTTGTAATGCAGTCACCATGGTGCAGCTGTACCAAGAAACAACAGAGCGGCTGTGTCACTTCTTTTAACCTTCCTCCATCAATAACATGTGCAATGTGAAATACGGTGACTGATTTTTTTTTGATAGCAGCTGCTTACACTACAACCATTTGACGTAATATGTCCGATAGCCTGATCCGTTGAGACAGGCAGCGTCAAGAAGGAACAAGTTTTCGCTTGTCAGTCAGCATCCAGAGGCTCTAGGGTGAGGTTATGTTTACCCTGTCTGTCGCTCATCATGGATTACGTAAACGTTCTGTTTAAAGTTTCAGAAAAGTAACAAGGAAAATCATGAAATATTGGAATAGGTGTGTGGTAATAACGCTGTAACTCTGAAGACTGTTTACAAGTGGTATGTGCGGTTTAAAAGTGGAAATGAGTCGGTAGAAGATAAGCATCGTTCGGGACTTTCATTAACATCAAAATCAGAAGAAAACGTGCAAAAAGTGGCCAAAATTGTTAGTTCAAACAGAAGACTAGGCATTGGAGAGCTTACCGAAGAACTTAGTATCTCTTACAGATCCGTTCAAAGCATTTTAAGCGATAATTTGTAAATGAGCCAAGTCAGTGCAAAATTTGTGCCCAGACTTTTGAGTGATGAACAGGAGGTAACTCGTATATCATTTTGGTCGGAGTTGAAGGATGTCTTCATTCAGATCCAGACTTCATGTCCAAGATAGTAGCTGTAGTGAAAACTTGGGTCTATGTGTACGACCGTGAGACGAAATTTGAGGGCCCCCAATGGAAAACCAGTGAATCTCCTCGCAATGTAAAGGCGCATCAGACAAAAATGATATTGACAGCTAAGTGCGATTAGAGTGCGTTCCACTCCTTCTACATCGTCTAAAAAAAGTGAAGCACTCAGAAGGACTGGAGGTAAAAAAACTAAATTTTATAGGTTTAGAGGGTATGTGATGTTACTGCAGATTTGCAAAATCGCGTAAAACTCACAAAGAATTGGGCATATGAGCTCAATTATCAGTATGATATTGCACCCCCTCTGGTTTGGATGTATGAACTGATTCGATTGAAAAGGATATCTTAAAGTCTCTGTATCCTTTCCTGAGGCAACCGGTCCGACGACTGCTGTAAGTGGCCCTTCATATTCTGGATTCTGGCGCCAGCTCAGTGTCGACGCCCGAACTGGCCCCATATATCTTCATCTACATCTACACGTACATGGTTTCTCTGCAAATCACACTTAAGTGCCTCGCAGACCATTCATCGAAATACTTTCACGCTTATTCTCTAATATCCCACTCTCGAACAGCGCGTGAAAGAAACGAACACCTTTATCTTTCGTTGCGAGCCTGGTTCCCCATACTTTATATGAATACCGTTTCTCCCTCTGCAGGTCGCGGTGTACAACATGTATTTTCGCATTCGGAGGAGAATGTTGGTGATTAAAATTTAGTGGCAAGATCCCGCAGCGACGAAAAATGTCTTTGTTTTAATGATTCCCACCCCAAATCCAGTATCATGACCGTGACATTCTCGAAAACACAAAACGTCCTGCCCTTCATTGAAATTCTCGACGTACTCATTTAATCCTGTCTGGTAAGGAGGAGGAGAAGATTAGTGTTTAACGTCCCGTTGACAACGAGGTCATTAGAGACGGAGCGCAAGCTCGGGTGAGGGAAGGATGTGGAAGGAATCGGCCGTGCCCTTTCAAAGGAACCATCCCGGCATTTGCCTGAAGCGATTTAGGGAAATCATGGCCGGAGACGGGATTGAACCGTCGTCCTCCCGAATGCGAGTCCAGTGTGCTAACCACTGCGCCACCTCGCTCGGTGTCTGGTAAGGATCCTACACCGCGCAGCAGAACAAAAGAGGACGGACAAGAGTAGTTGTGCCTTCCCCTCAACATTTTCTGTGCCTTCTTCCCAGTTTAAGCTGTTCGTAATTGTAATGCCTAGGTATCTAGTTGAATTTACGTCCTTTAGATTTGATTAATTTATCGTGTAAACGAAATTTAACGGATTACTTTTAGCACTCATGTTTATGGCCGCACACTTTTTATTATTTAGGGTCTACTGCCAATTTTCGCACCATACAAGTGTGTTATCTAAATCGTTTTCAACTTCTGACGACTTTACTAGACAATAAACGATAGCTTCACCTGCAAACAACCTAAGACTACTGCTCAGATGGTCTCCTAAATCGTTTGTAAACATAAGGAACAGCAGAGGGCCTATAACTTGACCTTGGAGAACTCCAAAAATCACTTCTGTTTTGCTCAATGACTTTCTGTCAGTTGCTACGAACTGTGACCTCTCTGACAGGAAATCGCAAATGAAGTCGCGTAACTGAGACAGTAATCCATAAGCACTCAATTCGATTACAAGCCGCTGGTGAGGAACGGTGTCAAAAGATAGAACTCAACACTTCGTGTGAGTAAAGAGCTAGTCGCGTTTCACAAGAACGATGTTTTCTAAATCCTTGTTGACAATATGTTAATAGACCGTTCTCTTGGAGGAAATTCAAAACGTGCGAACACAACATATGTTCTAGAATCCCGCTGCGTATTGATGTTAATGATATGGGCCTGTAATTTAGTGATTTACTCGTACTATCTTTCTTGAATATTGGTGTGACCTGTGCAACTTTCCAGTCTTTGGCTACGGATCTTCCGTCGAACGAGCGGTCGTATATGATTGCTAAGTATGGAGCTATAGCATCAGCATACTTCGAAAGAAACCTAACTGGTATACAGCCTGGACTGGAAGACTTGCTTTTATTAAGTGATTTAAGTTGCTTCACTATTCTGACATTATCTACGTCTAAGCTATTCACATTGGAAGTTGTTCTTAATTCGAATTCTGTAATATTTATTTCGTCTTCTTTGGTGAAGACATTTCGGAAGGCTGCGTTTAGAAACTCTGCTTTAGCAGCACTGTCATTGATAGTATTTCCATTGCTATTGCGCAGAGAAGGCATTAATTGTTTCTTTCATACGACCAGAATACCTTTGTATTTTCTGTCAGGTTTCGAGAAAAAGTTTCGTTGTGGAAACTATTTTAAGCACCCTGCTCCACGCCAGCGATTCCTACTACCACCAAGAAATGTCGATCTGATCATGATCTCTATAGTAGATCGAAACAGGTCATCCATAAATAAAAAGTAACAACTTGTACGCAACCACGATTGTGTTTGCTGAATAAAATATGATCATAGAAGGAGATGTAGAGGATGGGACGTGCTAGCTGCAGCAAAACCTGTGCACGAACGCTCTAAATGCATTTTAAAATTCATGCAGTACGATGTTTGACGAAGGTTGTTGTAGAACCGATAAGTGCGACATGCCGTTTGATGCGAAAACAGGTCTTCAAGACATCATTTGAGTGTTTATGATCGTAGACGAGCAGTAGGACGACTTGAAGTAGATCAAAGTGCCACTAATGTGGCCGCAGTAATGACTGTATATAAAAGTATCATTTCGCAATTTAAAAAGGCCACTGAAGATGGAAATGCTATGCGATAGCACACCGGTGGTCGTAGACGCACCATCACATCACAAGACGATCGTTATGTAGCCTCCGTGGCGAAAAGGAACAGGCATATTACTCCTAGGCAGACTGCTGCAGATTTTGCAACCGCCACCGGTACACTTGTATCTGTCAGAACCGCTCGCGGCGATTACATGATGGTGATGATTGTGATGATGATGATGATGTTTGGTTTGTGGAGCGCTCAACTGCGTGGTCATCAGTGCCCGTACAAAGTCCCAATTTTTTCCACAAACCAATTTTTACACAATCCAATCCAGCCACTGTCACGAATGATGATGATGATGATGATGCCTAGTTCCCGGGTAGAGAAAATCCCCAACCCGGTAGGGAATTACGGCGATTTCATCAGCTTTGTTTGTATCCTCGGAAATCTGTTAAATGCTTCCCACTTCAACCATGCCAATATCAAGAAACAGTTCGTTGGTGTTGGAGGCATGTTCTTGGCGGGAGCAATAGTGGTCCAGTGATACGTTTTCTGACGAGTCCTGCTTCACTGTGGCAACATCCCCTCAAGATTCCTCAGCAGTTTGGTATCTAGCTTGAATAACAGTTGCAAAATGTGTATTAGTGCCTGAGAAGGGCATTTACGTTACAGACAGTCCAATATCGACCTGGACATTGGGAGTTTGACCGGTGTCAAACATGAACATTGTTTATGTCTGTTATCCTACTTTCCCAGGTGGTGAAATCTGTGCTAATTTTCGATATAATTGTACCACCAATCACTGTTACAAATGTATTGTATTTTATGTAATCCATCATTGCCTGTGATTATTCCTGTCCAACAATGTCTCTGTTTCTTAGCAATTTCCGAGCAGTATAAAACTTTGAAATTCACGTACATGTTTTAAATTATCTTGCTGTTGATTTTTTGTTTTTATGAGCTACCAAGATAATTTTCATTTGATTTTTATTTGAGTAGTGGTCTCTCCGTTGTCATTTGTACTGTTTTTTGACGATAAATTTGTGAGTCCCCCTCAAGTTAAAATGTTAGGGCCGCTACCTTCACTGCGTTTTAATTCCGATGTCCACATCTTCTCCAGCATCGCATGTTAAGGTTGTGTCGGGGTTGTAGCTACGTCTGACTCAGTTGACGGTAACAACACACTGTAGAGGGGTTTCACACGTCTGTGTTTTTCAATTATAATATTGAAAAATGTATTTGATTAATACTCCCTTCACATGCGAACATCATATGGAATGTCTCTTTTGGACTGAGTCTGAGATTGTAAATGTTTGTGCTTACTAATATGTAGCTCCAATTTATAACTGTTACATCGCCGGACAACCACTCGATACAAGAATATAAGTGTTGGGAATTAAATTCAATATAAAAGATTACTCATTCGGAGCATCTGTCTTTGAAATATATCTCTTCATCCGCCATCAAATCCGTTCCGTTGGTATGTTTTCTCGGTGATCTCTGACTTATGAATAGGTACTTAATTTTTTTTTTTTTTTTTATTCGGTCATCATTCTACTGACTGGTTTGATGCGGCCCGCCACGAATTCCTTTCCTGTGCTAACCTCTTCATTGAGAGTAGCACTTGCAACCTACGTCCTCAATTATTCGCTTGACGTATTCCAATCTCTGTCTTCCTCTACAGTTTTTGCCCTCTACAGCTCCTTCTAGTACCATGGAAGTCATTCCCTCATGTCTTAGCAGATGTCCTATCATCCTGTCCCTTCTCCTTATCAGTGTTTTCCACATATTCCTTTCCTCTCCGATTCTGCATAGAACCTCCTCATTCCTTACCTTATCAGTCCACCTAATTTTCAACATTCGTCTATAGCACCACATCTCAAATGCTTCGATTCTCTTCTGTTCCGGTTTTTCCGCAGTCCATGTTTCACTACCATACAATGCTGTACTCCAGACGCACATCCTCAGAAATTTCTTCCTCAAATTAAGGCCGGTATTTGCTATTAGTAGACTTCTCTTGGCCAGAAATGCCTTTTTTGCCATAGCGAGTCTGCTTTTGATGTCCTCCTTGCTCCGTCCGTCATTGGTTATTTTACTGCCTAGGTAGCAGAATTCCTTAACTTCATTGACTTTGTGACCATCAATCCTGATGTTAAGTTTCTCGCTGTTCTCATTTCTACTACTTCTCATTACCTTCGTCTTTCTCCGATTTACTCTCAAACCATACTGTGTACTCATTAGACTGTTCATTCCATTCAGCAGCTCATTTAATTCTTCTTCACTTTGACTCAGGATAGCAATGTCATCAGCGAATCGTATCATTGATATCCTTTCACTTTGTATTTTAATTCCACTCCTGAACCTTTCTTTTATTTCCATCATTGCTTCCTCGATGTACAGATTGAAGAGTAGGGGGGAAAGGCTACAGCCTTGTCTTACACCCTTCTTAATACGAGTGCTTCCTTCTTGATCGTCCACTCTTATTATTCCCTTTTGGTTGTTGTACATATTGTATATGCCCCGTCTTTCCCTATAGCTTACCCCTACTTTTTTCCGAATCTCGAACAGCTTGCAACATTTTATATTGTCGAACGCTTTTCCAGCTAGACAAATCCTATGAAAGTGTCTTGATTTTTGTTTATCCTTTGAAAGGTGGCTACACTGAGTCACAGCGCCAGAGAGTGCGCCAAAGAGTATTATTCAACCGCCTCCACTGGCAGTGCTTGTTGAGATGTGGTAGTGGAGAGTGCTTGTCGTGAAGGCGTCGTGGAGAGTGCTTATTGAGAAGTGGGTAGTAGGAGTTCTGATGTAGCCGTGACTAGTTGTGAGCATGTTGTATGCAGTTGTTCTGATGGGCTAGACAGCCGATGCTGTTCGATTGCGGATGTTGCAATGATCAGAGTGTATGTTTCGTCAATATATATGAAGGTAATAAATTTTTTTTATTTTTATTTCAAATCTCTTAAACAATAATGCCTCTTGGTCACAGGTTCAGACAACAAAGCATCTGGCTTGTGTACATGTATTAGAGTGTAATTCTGGTTTCTATGTGCAAGTATAGTATTTCAGTTTTATTTAATTAATTCAGTGTAAATGGTATTTAAAATATCTTGTCTTTTTGAGGAAGAACCGTGCCAGATGTGTGCGTTGAACCACACTTCCACACACAGAACAGCTACACTTGTGCCTTGTTGTTTCGTAGGTTTCGTAGTTGCTGGGGACTTAGTTAATTAATTGTGTTAACGGAAATTTTCTTTCATTCTTTGTTGTTATTCTATGCAGTCAGATTGCGTACTAATACCACTCAGGGCCAACCGGTTACGAGACTTCGTAACCGGACAGACAGCGACTAAAATTAAAAATATTTGTGTTATATTTAATTAAGCCCCCATGCACCATGCTTCCATTACTAGCCGTAGCGTCAGAATTGCCCCTCTCGTCCCTTTACTTTTCCTAAAGCCAAACTGATCGTCACCTAGCGCATTCTTAATTTTCTTTTCCATTCTTCTGTATATTATTCTTGTAAGCAGTTTCGATGCATGAGCTATTAAGCTGATTGTGCGATAATTCTCGCACTTGTCAGCTCTTGCCGTCTCCGGAATCGCTTGGATGATGCTTTTCCGAAAGTCAGATGGTATGTCGCCAGACTCATATATTCTACACACCAACGTGAATGGTCGTTTTGTTGCCACTTCCCCCAATGATTTTAGAAATTCTGATGGAATGTTATCTATCCCTTCTGCCTTATTTGACCGCAAGTCCTCCAATGTTGTTGTTGTGGTCTTCAGTCCTGAGACTGGTTTGATGCAGCTCTCCATGCTACTCTATCCTGTGCAAGCTTTTTCATCTCCCAATACCTACTGCAACCTACATCCTTCTGAATCTGCTTAGTGTATTCATCTCTTGGTCTCCCTCTACGATTTTTACCCTCCACGCTGCCCTCCAATAGTAAATTGGTGATCCCTTGATGCCTCAGAACATATCCTACCAACCGATCCCTTCTTCTGGTCAAGTTGTGCCACAAACTTCTCTTCTCCCCAATCCTATTCAATACTTCCTCATTAGTTATGTGATCTACCCATCTAATCTTCAGCATTCTTCTGTAGCACCACATAGCACTTTTAAATTCCGATTCTAATACTGGATCCCCTATCTCTTCTAAATCGACTCCTGTTTCTTCTTCTATCACATCAGACAAATCTTCACCCTCATAGAGGCTTTCAATGTATTCTTTCCACCTATCTGCTCTCTCCTCTGCATTTAACAGTGGAATTCCCGTTGCACTCTTAATGTTACCACCGTTGATTTTAATATCACCAAAGGTTGTTTTGACTTTCCTGTATGCTGAGTCTGTCCTTCCGACAATCATATCTTTTTCGATGTCTTCACATTTTTCCTGCAGCCATTTCCTCTTAGCTTCCCTGCACTTCCTATTTATTTCATTCCTCAGCGACTTGTATTTCTGTATTCCTGATTTTCCCAGAACATGTTTGTACTTCCTCATTTCATCAATCAACTGAAGTATTTCTTCTGTTACCCATGGTTTCTTCGCAGCTACCTTCTTTGTACCTATGTTTTCCTTCCCAACTTCTGTGATGGCCCTTTTTAGAGATATCCATTCCTCTTCAACTGTACTGCCTACTGCGCTATTCCTTATTGCTGTATCTATAGCGTTAGAGAACTTCAAACGTATCTGGTCATTCCTTAGTACTTCCGTATCCCACTTCTTTGCTTATTGATTCTTCCTGACTAATGTCTTGAACTTCAGCCTACTCTTCATCACTACTATATTGTGATCTGAGTCTATATCTGCTCCTGGGTACGCCTTACAATCCAGTATCTGATTTCGGAATCTCTGTCTGACCATGATGTAATCTAATTGAAATCTTCCCGTATCTCCCGGCCTTTTACAAGTATACCTCCTCCTCTTGTGATTCTTGAACAGGGTATTCGCTATTACTAGCTGAAACTTGTTACAGAACTCAATTAGTCTTTCTCCTCTTTCATTCCTTGTCCCACGCCCATATTCTCCTGTAACCTTATGTTCTACTCCTTCCCCTGCAACTGCATTCCAGTCGCCCATGACTATTAGATTTTCGTCCCCCTTTACATACTGCATTACCCTTTCAATATCCTCATACATTTTCTCTATCTGTTCATCTTCAGCTTGCATGTATACCTGAACTATCGTTGTCGGTGTTGGTCTGCTGTCGATTCTGATTAGAACAACCCGGTCACTGAACTGTTCACAGTAACATACCCTCTGCCCTACCTTCCTATTCATAACGAATCCTACACCTGTTATTCCATTTTCTGCTGCTGTTTATAGTACCCGATACTCATCTGATCAGAAATCCTTGTCTTCCTTCCAGTTCACTTCACTGACCCCTGCTATATCTAGATTGAGCCTTTGCATTTCCCTTTTCAGATTTTCTAGTTTCCCTACCACGTTCAAGCTTCTGACATTCCACGCCACGACTCGTAGAACGTTATCCTTTCGTTGATTATTCAATCTTTTTCTCATGGTAACCTCCCCCTTGGCAGTCCCCTCCCAGAGATCCGAATGGGGGACTATTCCGGAATCTTTTGCCAATGGAGAGATCATCATGACACTTCTTCAATTACAGGCCACATGTCTTGTGGATACACGTTACGTGTCTTTAATGCAGTGGTTTCCATTGCCTTCTGCATCCTCATGTCGTTGATCATTGCTGGTTCTTCCGCCTTTAGGGGCAATTTCCCACCCCTAGGACAAGAGAGTGCCCTGAACCTCTATCCACTCCTCCGCCCTCTTTGACAAGGCCGTTGGCAGAATGAGGCTGACTTCTTATGCCAGAAGTCTTCGGCCGCCAATGCTGATTATTTATCAAAATTTAGGCAGTGGCGGGGATCGAACCTGGGAGCGAAGACGTTTTGATCATGAATCAAAGACGCTACCCCTAGACCACGGGTACATCATACGCCACGAAAGAAGTCTGTAATCTCACGCTGGTGCCCTTTCACGTCCTATCGTCCACAGCTACATAAAATCTTAGTACTTTTTACTGGGTGTTGGCTCTCTTTCACAACTAGGATTCCTATCTTGGTTGTGTGATTATATCTTAGTTCTTTCGTGATTGCTAGGAATATTTTCTTTTAGTGTGGACTACTTTAGTATCCAGCCTTGCCTGGGTATAAATTTATGCCAATCTTCTACCTAATCTTTCTCCTCATTCTCCCTTTCTCTCTCAGTCTCCACCCCCTCTCAGTGTCCACCTCCCCCATCACACTTTCTCCTCTCTGTCCATCTCCTCCTCACCACTATCCGCCCATCAGCACATGCCTACCTCTCATGCCATCTTCCTCCCCCTCTCTTTGTCCATCTCCTCCTTCCCCCTCTTTGTCAATATCCTCCTCGCCTTCTCTGTCCTTCATCCTTCCCTACTCCTTGTTCATCTGCTCTTTCGTTTCTCTGTCCATCTCCACCCATCTGTCCAGCCCATCCTCTTCCCTTTCTCTGTCCATTCCCTTCTACCCCTCAGTATTAACCTCCTCCTCCCCCATTCTCTGCCTATCTTTTCTTCTCCCTGTCTCTGTCCATCTCCTGCTTTGTTCTTTCCCTCTCCATCTCTTCCTCTCCCCTACCTCTCTCCATATCCCCTCCTGCTCCCTCTGTCCATCTCCTCCTCGCTCCCCTTCTGTGTCCATCTCTTCCTTCCCCCTCGCTGTCTGTCCATCTCCTCCTCTTTCCTTCTCTCTCCACGTTATCAGTTCACACCACTAGGAGGCTGGGTGTTCGAACCCCCACAGCATCTCTTTTTAGATAGTAACTAATATATGTGTGGCAGTTTTGGTTGAAGTTTAGTATGAGTCGTTTACCCATTTCTGTGATCATGTATGCACAAGGCATATATATTTAACATATATTTAACACATTTCACACGTATTTGTACGCGTATTTCACTTTCATAGGGAATTTCACCCTGCAGTTTCATTTCCACATAGCTCAATGTTTATGACGTCGTGTCTGCTGAAAAAAAAAGTTCAAATGTTATGGGACTTAGCTGCTAAGGTCATCAGTCCCTAAGCTTACACTCTACTTAACCTAAATTATCCTAAGGACAAACACACACACCCATGCCCGAGGGAGCACTGGAACCTCCGCCGGGACCAGCCGCACAGTCCGTGACTGCAGCGCCTGAGACCGCTCGGCTAATCCCGCGAGGCAATGTCTGCTGAACTATGTGCTGTACAATGATATAATTTTGCTGATAGTTCCACTGGAATGTGTTTCTACTGTGTGCCAAAATTTTGTGAATAAAGTTAGAAGTAATGTATTAAATCGTCATGAATGATGCCACAGATTCTCACATATCTCAGTATTTCATGTCATATCTCCTGAACTATGAATCGTACAATGATATATTTTGTATGAACTTTCAGGGTCATATCTGGATGTTGACTGTGAAGAGTGTTGCAAACAGAGTTAGCAGCAACGAAGTAGTAAATTTAAACGTCTTGTACAATCCAGCAGTTTTTTATGCATCTCAGTGTTCATGACGCGTTACAAAGATACAATTTTGCTGATATATTCAGTGGTATATACGAGTACTGTCTAAAAAATGTATGGGGAATACAATTAGGAGTAAATAAGTAATAAATTAAAACTTCATGCACAATGCGGCAATTTTACTGTATGAAGCGCGGAAATGGAGTAAGCAACACGGTTTTTGCCGTTATCATTTTGTGTGGATTATTGGAGAGAAAAATTTTCTTGAATGTTTGGAATTGTATGTTATGTTTGTTGCAAGTCACTAAGTGCATTCCTTCTCAAATACTGGATGACTAAATTAAGGATACTCGCATATTATGGGCTACACTGCTTTCTTATCCCCACCTCCACCCCTTTGATAGGCAAGTGATTGTTACCACCATAGAAATTCTTTCCACACATTAAGAGATATGTGTACCAAGTTTGGTTGAAATTATCCAATGGTTTAAGTGGAGATGTGGAACATGCATACAAACATACATGCATATACATATTCAAATCAACTTTTGTAATATGTGTGGATATATGAGTTAACACACACCGCAAAAAATTCGTCGCATCAGGGGATGTAAGCTGATAACGTGTAACACCACCTCTGGCGTTGATAAAGATCTCAATTTGCCGAGGAGAACGTCTGCAAGCGCTTTCTGGTATCCCGTATCCCGATGACGCCACTCATTGCTGAGTAGGTCACGTAGAGCTACCAAACATATCTACGTCTACGTGATTCCTCATCAGTTCACAGTTAAGTGCCTGGCAGAGAGTTCATCGAACCACCTTCTCTACCGTTCCAGTCTCGAACAGCGTGAGGGAAAAACAAACATTTAAATCTTCCGGTGCGAGCTCTGATTTCTCTTATTTGATGTAGGTGGTCGCTAACAAAATATTTTAACGTTGGGGGGAAAAAATTGGTAATAGAAATTTCATGGGAAGGTCCTGCCGCAGCGGGAAACGCCTTTGTTTTAATGACTGCCTCCCCAATTCGTGTATCACATCCGTGGCACTCTCTACCCTACTTGGTGATACAGTAGGAGCTGCCCTAGTTTGAACTTTTTCGATCTCCTCTGTCCATCCTATTTGATTCGGATCTCACACCGCACAGCAATACTCCAGAAGAGAGCGAACAAGCGTAGTGTAAGCAGTCTCTTTGTTAGAACTGTTACGTTAAGTGTTCTGCCAACATATAAAGCAGTCTTTGGTTTGCTTTCCCCACAACATTGTCTATGTCATCAGTCCAATTTAAATTATTCATAATTTTAATCCCTAAGTTCTTAGTTGAGTTTACAGCCTTTGGATATTTGTTACTGAAATTTATGAGATTCTTTTTAGTGCCCATGTGGAAGACTTAATATTTTTCATGATTTAGAGTCAATTCCCACTTTTTGCACTATACATAAATCATTTTCATCGTCTAATGGCATTACATGATGGTAAATGACAGTATCGTCGGCAAACAGTCTAAGAGGACTGCTCTGAGTGTCTCGTAAATCGTTTCCGTGTGTCAGGAACAATAGAGAGCCTACAACGTTTCCTTGAGGAACGAGAAATATTAATTCTGTCACACTTTATGACTTTCCATCAGTTATTATGAAGTGTGACCTTTATGACGGAAAATAAGGAATCCAATCACACAACAGATGCGATGCTCCATAGGCGCACGATTTCATTAGAAGGGAAATAATTTCTACGTTTCGTGCGCTGTTCTAAATTGCCCATACTTTTCTGTGTATAAATATCGAGTGCTTTAGCGATCCAAGAGGGTAGCTGAGTGTTTGTCAGAGCAGTAACATCTAAGAGCAGCCCTGTGATCGCGGTTTTTTTTTTTTTTCTTCTTGGAAGGTGCGAGTGTCCAAAGCATACTCATCATGAAGAAGAAGAGGATGAGGCAACACTTGGCCATCGACGTCGATGAAATCAGCATTATGGTCCATGCTCGGGTGACGTGAATAAGCGGTCCCAAGTCAAGGCATTCAAGAGACGCCGAAAACGCGACAGAACCTCCTAAGGGCTCATTTACACGCACCACACGCTGCAGGTTCAACGCCTCATTAGGCAGTCGGTGCGACTGGTGTCTTACATTATTTGAAGAGAGGCAAAATCGAGACGCGTCGGACAACACCACGCCCCTGTAACCCAAAACCGTCTAGTTTCTGTATTAATTTTCCCAGCGAAAACGTGCAGCTTCACGTGTCACCGTGAGGAATATCCTTTTGCGAGGTTCTTGCTTGCATATGTCTCTTGCAGTTACTTTCACAACAAGGGGTAGTGACACTCTTCTGATCCTTATCACTTAGAATCTTTTTACAAGCGCACTTCTTATGCCATGGTACGTGCCTGAGAGGGGTACATCATTCCTTGTAGTAAAGTAGGAGAGTGAGCTTTAGCATACCAACATACTGGGCAACTACGAGTACATTCACGCTCCAGTCGTGGGCATGTCCATAAACTTCAGTTCCTTCTGCCTTTCTTTCATATCTCCAAACCTACATCTACATCTACATACATTGTCCGCAAGCTACAGCACGGTGAGTGGCGGAGGGTACCCTATACCAATACTGGTGACTTCCTTTCCAGTTACACTCGCAAACAGAGCAACCTGGGAAAAATGACTATCCATATGCCTCTGTATGAGCCCTAATTTCTCTTATCTTAACTTCGTGATCCTTGCGACAAACGTAAGTTGGAGGCAGTACAATCGTTTTGCAGTCAGCCTCAAATGCCAGTTGTCTACATTTTCTCAACATTGTTCCTCAGAAGATGGTTATCTTCCCTCCAGGGATTCCCAATTGAGTTTCCGAAGCATTTATGTAAAATTTTGGTGTTGTTCTAAAACACCAGTAACAAATCAAGCAGTCTGTCTTTGAATTGGTTTGATGTCTTCCTTTAATCCGACCTGCCACGGATCCCAAACAATCGAGCAGTACGCAATAAAGGGTCGCACTAGTGCCTAAAACAGCGCTCTCATTTACAAATGAACCACGCTTTCCTAAAATTGTCTCAATAAACAGAAGTCGACCATTAACCTGCTACAATCCTTACAAGCTCATTCCATTTCACACCGCTTTGAAACGTTACGCCTACATATTTAATCGACGTGACTGTGCCAAACAGTTCATTACTTCTGCTGTTTCCTACTCATCTCCATTACTTTACATTTAGATCTGGCTGGCATTCATCACACCAACTAGAAATTTTGGCTAAGTCATCTTGTATCCTCGTATAGTCAGTCAACGTCGACGCCTTCTGGTACACGACAGCATCATCAGCAAGCAACTTCAGGTTGATGCTCACCCTGTCAGCAAGATCATTTATGTACACAGGAAACGATAGTGGTTCTGACACACTTCCCTGCCGCATTCCTGACGATACCCTTGTCTTTGATGAACACCTGTCATTGAGGACAACGTACTGGGTTCTGTTACGTAAGAAGTCTTCGAGCCACTCACATGTCTGGGACCTACTCCATCGTTACCATGACATACTGTGAGAAAAGAAAAGCTGAGTTTCGCACAAGCGATGCTTTCTAAAACTGTGTTGATTCGTGGATAGAAGCTTTTCCGTCCCAAGGAAATTTATTATATTCGACCTGCACATGCGCACCACTTCACTATCGTGACTTATATCAGCGGTGAAGGCTCACACGGCCGCCTGGTAACATTTCTACGAAACTTAACAGTGCTCCAAAGCAAGCAGTTTGTTCTTCTTTTAACAGGTTGAGTAACATTTTATTATCATCTGTACTTTACATCTACAAGTTCGCCTTTGTTCCCTCGGAGCACAAACTACTTTTTACATTAAAAACGCTTAATATATTTATCTGCTTATGCTTATGCTGCCCCCCCCCCCCCCCACATGAACCATGGACCTTGCCGTTGGTGGGGAGGCTTGTGTGCCTCAGCGATACAGATAGCCGTACCGTAGGTACAACCACAACGGAGGGGTATCTGTTGAGAGGCCAGACAAACGTGTGGTTCCTGAAGAGGGGCAGCAGCCTTTTCAGTAGTTGCAAGGGCAACAGTCTGGATGATTGACTGATCTGGCCTTGTAACAATAACCAAAACGGCCTTGCTGTGCTGGTACTGCGAACGGCTGAAAGCAAGGGGAAACTACGGCCGTAATTTTTCCCGAGGGCATGCAGCTTTACTGTATGATTAAATGATGATGGCGACCTCTTGGGTAAAATATTCCGGAGGTAAAATAGTCCCCCATTCGGATCTCCGGGCGGGGACTACTCAAGAGGCTGTCGTTATCAGGAGAAAGAAAACTGGCGTTCTACGGATCGGAGCGTGGAATGTCAGGTCCCTTAATAGGGCAGGTAGGTTAGAAAATTTAAAAAGGGAAATGGATAGGTTAAAGTTAGATATAGTGGGAATTAGTGAAGTTCGGTGGCAGGAGGAACAAGACTTCTGGTCAGGTGACTACAGGGTTATAAACACAAAGTCAAATAGGGGTAATGCAGGAGTAGGTTTAATAATGAATAGGAAAATAGGAACGCGGGTAAGCTACTACAAACAGCTTAGTGAACGCATTATTGTGGCCAAGATAGATACGAAGCCCACACCTACTACAGTAGTACAAGTTTATATGCCAACTAGCTCTGCAGATGACGAAGAAATTGAAGAAACATATGATGAAATAAAAGAAAATATTCAGATAGTGAAGGGAGACGAAAATTTAATAGTCATGGGTGACTGGAATTCGAGTGTAGGAAAAGGGAGAGATGGAAACGTAGTAGGTGAATATGGATTGGGGCTAAGAAATGAAAGAGGAAGTCGACTGCTAGAATTTTGCACAGAGCACAACTTAATCATAGCTAACACTTGGTTTAAGAATCATGATAGAAGGCTGTATACATGGAACAGCCCTGGAGATACTAAAAGGTATCAGATAGATTATATAATGGTAAGACAGAGATTTAGGAACCAGGTTTTAAATTGTAAGACATTTCCAGGGGCAGATGTGGACTCTGACCACAATCTATTGGTTATGAACTGTAGATTAAAACTGAAGAAACTGCAAAAAGGTGGGAACTTAAGGAGATGGGACCTGGATAAATTGAAAGAACCAGAGGTTGTACAGAGTTTCAGGGAGAGCATAAGGGAACAGTTGACAGGAATGGGGGAAAGAAATACAGTACAAGAAGAATGGGTAGCTTTGAGGGATGAAGTAGTGAAGGCAGCAGAGGATCAAGTAGGTAAAAAGACGAGGGCTAGTAGAAATCCTTGGGTAACAGAAGAAATATTGAATTTAATTGATGAAAGGAGAAAATATAAAAATGCAGTAAATGAAGCAGGCAAAAAGGAATACAAATGTCTCAAAAATGAGATCGACAGGAAGTGCAAAATGGCTAAGCAGGGATGGCTAGAGGACAAATGTAAGGATGTAGAGGCTTATCTCACTAGGGGTAAGATAGATACTGCCTACAGGAAAATTAAAGAGACCTTTGGAGATAAGAGAACCACTTGTATGAACATCAAGAGCTCAGATGGAAACCCAGTTCTAAGCAAAGAAGGGAAAGCAGAAAGGTGAAAGCAGTATATAGAGGGTCTATACAAGGGCGATGTACTTGAGGACAATATTATGGAAATGGAAGAGGATGTAGATGAAGATGAAATGGGAGATACGATACTGCGTGAAGAGTTTGACAGAGCACTGAAAGACCTGAGTCGAAACAAGGCCCCCGGAGTAGACAACATTCCATTGGAACTACTGACGGCCTTGGGAGAGCCAGTCCTGACTAAACTCTACCATCTGGTGAGCAAGATGTATGAAACAGGCGAAATACCCTCAGACTTCAAGAATAATATAATAATTGCAATCTCAAAGAAAGCAGGTGTTGACAGATGTGAGAATTACCGAACAATCAGTTTAATAAGCCACAGCTGCAAAATACTAACACGAATTCTTTACAGGCGAATGGAAAAACTAGTAGAAGCCGACCTCGGGGAAGATCAGTTTGGATTCCGTAGAAATACTGGAACACGTGAGGCAATACTGACCTTACGACTTATCTTAGAAGAAAGATTAAGGAAAGGCAAACCTACGTTTCTAGCATTTGTAGACTTAGAGAAAGCTTTTGACAATGTTGACTGGAATACTCTCTTTCATATTCTAAAGGTGGCAGGGGTAAAATACAGGGAGCGAAAGGCTATTTACAATTTGTACAGAAACCAGATGGCAGTTATAAGAGTCGAGGGACATGAAAGGGAAGCAGTGGTTGGGAAGGGAGTAAGACAGGGTTGTAGCCTCTCCCCGATGTTATTAAATCTGTATATTGAGCAAGCAGTAAAGGAAACAAAAGAAAAATTCGGAGTAGGTATTAAAATCCATGGAGAAGAAATAAAAACTTCGAGGTTCGCCGATGACATTGTAATTCTGTCAGAGACAGCAAAGGACTTGGAAGAGCAGTTGAACGGAATGGATGGTGTCTTGAAGGGCGGATATAAGATGAACATCAACAAAAGCAAAACGAGGATAATGGAATGTAGTCGAATTAAGTCAGGTGATGTTGAGGGTATTAGATTAGGAAATGAGACACTTAAAGTAGTAAAGGAGTTTTGCTATTTGGGGAGCAAAATAACTGATGATGGTCGAAGTAGAGAGGATATAAAATGTTGACTGGCAATGGCAAGGAAAGCGTTTCTGAAGAAGAGAAATTTGTTAACATCGAGTATAGATTTAAGTGTCAGGAAGTCATTTCTGAAAGTATTTGTATGGAGTGTAGCCATGTATGGAAGTGAAACATGGACGGCAAATAGTTTGGACAAGAAGAGAATAGAAGCTTTCGAAATGTGGTGCTACAGAAGAATGCTGAAGATTAGATGGGTAGATCACATAACTAGTGAGGAGGTACTGAATAGGATTGGGGAGAAGAGGAGTTTGTGGCACAACTTGACCAGAAGAAGGGGTCGGTTGGTAGGACATGTTCTGAGGCATCAAGGGATCACCAATTTAGTATTGGAGGGCAGCGTGGAGGGTAAAAATCGTAGGGGGAGACCAAGAGATGAATACACTAAGCAGATTCAGAAGGATGTAGGTTGCAGTAGGTATTGGGAGATGAAGAAGCTTGCACAGGATAGAGTAGCATGGAGAGCTGCATCAAACCAGTCTCAGGACTGAAGACCACGACAACAACAATGCTGACCTTGATCAGTAAAGCGTTTCGCCAGTTTTTAAATGAGAGACAGAATTTTTTCTGATTTCGTATGTGATAACGTTATCGAATTTATATGGTTCTAGTGCTTCAATAGATAGAAGGAAACAAGATGCCCAAAAAGTGAAGTATTTAATAGCATCGTAAACAGCAGACTGCTGTTGTACTAGATGTACTGTACATCTGTATACTCCGAAGACACCCAAAGGTACGTGGCGAAGGGTACTTAATGGTACTGATAACTGATCACCCCTTTGCTGTTACACTAAATAATGTCGGCTGGCAACAATGAATCAGTAAGCCACTGTATTGGCTCTAATTTCTTGAATTTCTTCGTCGTGGTCATTTCGCGAGATGCATGTGCGGCGAACTAGTATGTTGTCCGACTCTTCTCGGAAAGTGCTCTCTTTCCTGCAGCGTCTGCAACAGGAGTCTGTTGAGAACCTCCGTGACGCTCTCGTGACGACTACACAGTCTTGTGACGAAACACGCCACTCTTCGTTGGATTTTCTCTCTCTCTTCCATCAGTCTTACTGGATAAGGATTCGAGATTGATGACAGTACTCAACAAACAAGAACTTCGTAAGCCACTTTCTTCGCGGATGAGTTGCATTTCCTTTAGATTCTTTACTTGAATCTGTGTGGCATCTGCATTTCCCACTGAATGTTTTATACGGTCATTCCACTTAAGGTCGTTCCGGATAGTTACTCCTACTTATTTTACGGCAGATACTGTTTTCAACAGCTTGTCATCAATAGTGTAGTTGAACGGTAGTGGATTTCCTTTCCTGTGTGTGCGCAGTATGTTACTTTTGTGAGCGTCCAGGATCAACTGCCAGAGCTTGCACCATTCATCAGTCCTCTGCAGGCCATTCTGCAAATCGATACTGTTTTCTGGCGTTGCTACTTTCTTATAGACAACCGTATCATCTACGAACACTCTTAAAGAACTTCCGACGCTTCCAACTGGATCAATGATATACACTGTAAACAGTAACGGTCCTATCACACTTCCTTGGAGTACTCTAGAAATTACATTTGTATCTGTTGATATTCTTCCGTTAAGAACGACGTGTTCGGATCTGTCTGTAAGGAAGTCTTGTATCCAGTCACAAATCTTGTCCCATACACGGTGAGGTAGTATTTTTTCACTAAACGACAGTAAGGGACTGTGTCAAATGCCTTCCCGAAGGCATAGTGCGTCAAACGTTGTTTTCTACAGTGCTACGGAGTTCATGGAGGAACAGAGTTTCGCAAGATCTGTTTGCAGAATGCAAGTTCATTTTCATCGAGGAGATTTCCGTTCTCCAAAACCGTTATAATTGTTGATCATAAAACAGGTTCCATAATTCTACAGCAGACTGACGTCAATGATAAAGGGCCAGAATTGTGTGCATCTGTGCTGCGGGCCTTCTGAAAACGGAAATGACCTGCGCTTTTCTCCAGTCGATAGGTACTCCTCGTTGCTCCAGCGATATACGGTAAACTGCTGCTAGAAGGGGAACTAGTTCTTTCGCATCATCTGTCTGGAATCTTATAGTATGTCATATGGTCCTCATGCCTTTCCACTACTAACCGATTGTAGTTGCTTTGCTCCATATGCCTCTCCAAATATGAGTTGCGGCGCACCAGTTAGCCGACAGGCACCCCCTTGCCCCCCCCCCCCCCCCCAAAACAACCACCCGCCGCCGCCAACATCAACCATTTGGTGAGATCTGAATCGCTCCTGACGTCCAGACGCCAGCCTACAGAGGGATTTCGTGTTGTAAGACGGTTAAGTCCCCGCGGGAGCCCATTGTGTAGGTAAGACGGATGCGAGAATGCAGGGGTGCCCGAGAGGGCTGCGGAGGACCAAAGAACTTGCAGGGCAAGCAGCGTGGGAGCGGCGCCTCGCTGCGATCCTATCGCGACCGGAGCAGGCGATTGATTCTCCTGCAACAACTTAATCTCTTCATCGACCAGTGGCGGACAACTTGATGGCTGAACATATTGTAAGAGACTAGCAGGTAGCTGAGAATGTAAATAAAGTTTTCTGTCTGCACTGTCCAACGTTTCACTTACGCAGCAAATATTTCTGGGGCCTTCTCGCAATGCTTCGAACAATGTCGCAGAAAACATTCGCCGGACAACCTGTTTGCCATCATCAAGCTAATGAAAGTTCCATGGAATTTCGCAAGCCCTAAAAACATTACTTGATGGAGACAATGGGGTACTCCGTCGCTGTTTTTGGAAGGAAAGATCCGAAAAGAAGACACTGGGTTAAACACATACACACTAATGATACATAAAGTACAGTCCCGAATCCATTGAGGAGCTTGTTCAGGGACATTTTCTTAATATTTTCGTGTCGGGAACTCGTGGTTTCCGGTGGCTCGTTACAGAGAAATAGCATTTAGCTTGGATTCTCTCATTACTCTGTATCACCACAACAGTGCAAATGGTAGTGATATACGCTCTGCGTCTTTTTTGGAAACAAACCCGCACAGTAATTGCTGTTGACAACACTGATGCGTATTTTACCCTTTGTTCTTAAGCCTGCACCCAATACTGCTCGGTTCTGTCGCGGGTTTGTTCCTCGGTCGGGATTAACTGTACGTTGACAGTGATACACAGCAGTGTGGATAGGTTTAGTAATGAAGAATTGCCCGATATGCACCTCATGCACACCTATCTAACCTCCAGCATTCTTCTGTAAAACTACATTTCAGAAGTTTACTCTCTCCTGGTCTGTACTGTTTGTCGGCTACGTTCCTCTTTCCTATGAGGCTACACTCAAGAAAAATACGTTCATAAATATATCCCTACATAGTAGTATTTAATGTTATATATTTCCTCCTATTCAAAAAGCTCGTCTTTCAATTACCAGGGTGTTTTTCCCGTCTTCTTTACTACCACGATTATTTTTCTACCTAACAATCAAAATTCTTTTTTAATTACTTTTACCGTTTCATTTTCTAATATAATTAATCCACTACCACATGGCTGATTTATCAACCCTTCTATCGCCTGTGTTGACGTTCATCTTACATATCATTGACAAAATTTAAAATTTCTATGTCTTTTCCGTGAACTTTAACTCCTTTCCCAATTTCCTGCTTACTTTCCCGTACCACTTACCCTGACTACAGATTAAGTAACCTGGGTGACAAGTTGCAAGACTTAATCCCTTCCTTCTCAAAAACTGGCTGTTCCTGATGTCGTCTGGCTACTGCAAATGCTGTCTGATTTCCGTACAAGTTGTAAATAATCTCTCTCTCCACGCATTTCAGGCAGTGTACTTCAGTGAGTACTGACAAAAGTTTTGTGTTAATTTCAGCTATGTACACTGACGGAAATTGAAAATGGTACACAGTGAAGCACTCGCCCGATGTTCATCATACTTTGTGGAGAGATTTCTCACATAAGTTATTAAATGATTAAACTTTCATTCCCTTTGCAGCTGATGTCCATCATCAACTTCATATGGTGTGACTCCCCTATGGACACGAATACACTCTTGTATTCATTGTCTCATGGTAGCAAATTGCTCCAATCGCTATCTTGAATTTCTTGCCATGCGTGAATCACATAATTTATCAGTTCATCAGATCTGGAGGCAGGTAAGAGATTATATGTCTTCCCATTGCATTCATTACCTGTTCTATAGGTGACGAGTCAGGGGACCAGGGAGGCCAGTCAAAGATTCTTATATTCCTCAGGCAGTGTGTAGCGTCTACAGAAGTGTGACTTGCATTATCACGCTGAATATTTCATTTATTACGCTGATCGTGAAGAGTAAGAAAACAACACATTAGTGCCACTTACTGGCGAGCATTCCACTCCTTTCAACGATTACCAAATCCGTCCTACTATCTTATTCAGTAAGTCCTCACACCATGATTCCAGGATCTAGAAACGTACGGGTCTTGAGAAACGCTGCGTCCCGACCATTCACCAGGTCGGGCGTCGATACGACCATCACTGAAAATATCACAGAGTATCATAATTTCCCAGATGATTTATAGTTCGAAAGCCCCTGTTGACTGTGATATGATGTCAGTTGGAAATGAGGCAGGTCGACTAGAAAATTCACTTCAGCTTGCAGCAGACTGTTTGGGGTGACACTCTGCCTGTAACCTCCGCCCAGGCTTCAGCTGTTGTGACCCTCTGTTCCTCAGGATCAGTCGAACAATCCTGTGATATCTCATGCTGCCGTCCATCTGGAGGGAAGAGAGCCTTCTCTCCTTGCCATACTGTTATCTGATTCCATATTATCAGCACTTCTTCAGTAGCTGTTGATCTGTCTGTCCGATCTGTCAGTATGAGGCTGTCATTTTCCTCTTTCCAGTGATTCGACTTCTCTCAAAGTCCAAAATATGACAATAAGCTGCACGTGCACAGCCTCTGAACTCGTTGTGTTCCTGTCTCCCTTTGAAAAGTCCCTGTAACGTTCGAAACACCCAATATCCATCATATACTCACACCATCACAAGGACTGGCACCTTTCTGTACCGAATATTGATAATTCCAAAAATGAGCCCCCACGTAAGGGTAATATTTTAATCAAAGTTACCCACAGGCATGGAAGTACTGGACTCTCATAATGGTAGCGTTCAGTCAGGGTGTTGATGGTTAACGTATCTCCGATGTGTGAAATAAAGATCGGAAGGGGAGCGATTAGCAGTCAAATGTTAAGGGTTGCTTACGTTAGAAGTCAAGGAGCTACTGTTTGCCATACCAGCTTCCCTCCTTCCCTCTGTAGTTTCAAAATGGTTCAAATGGCGCTAAGCACTATGGGACTTAACATCAGAGGTCATCCCCTAGACTTAGGACTACTTAAATCTAACTAACCTAAGGACGTCACACACATCCATGCCCGAGACAGGATTCTAACATGCAACGGTTGCAGCAGCGCGGGTCCGTATTGAAGTGCCTAGAACCGCTCGGCCACAGCGGCCGGCTCTGTAGCTCCGTAAGTGTGAAGAGTTTCCTGATGGTGGTGCCGCGGACGCCTGCTGTTGGTCTACTCTCTTACTGCAGCCTGCAGTAGAGTAAAGCTAATCACACTAATACATAAATTGAGTCCACCATCTTGTAAGCAAGCAAAGACAGGGCGAAACGACCGACTGTCGGAATCAGATGAGCTCTGATGTCGCTGTATTTTTGAGACTGTGCAGGATCCAAGACAAAAACTAAGTGATGCAGTGTTACACGAATGCAAACGTACCCCATTAGAGGAAGAGTGCTGTCTGGAAAAAAGTGCTACAGTCCACGCTTCAGACGAAATTGATACGTTGGACTAATGAAAAACCAGATGGTTGTATTCTTGCTCATTACAACTCCAACATGAGGAAACACATGTTCTCCGTTAAACGAGAACTGGACAGAGAGCAATGTCATTTTCATGTCCCTGCGACCAAAAAAGCACGCCATTTGTGTATTTTTTAGGTCATGGAAGATTGTGTTCGTGGGTTAACAGGGAGTGGTATAGCTTATCATTCAACTATGCAACTTTTTCAAAGACTCTTCTAAATTTATTTCAGTAATTAATCACTATTTAGAAGTACGCTTCATTCTCATGTTCCGTTTTCGTACATTGTCGTCAAAGACTTGGGAACGTGTCGGAGCCGGCTGCTGTGGCCGAGCGGCTCTAGGCGCTTCAGTCCGGAAACGCGTGACTGCTACGGTCGCAGGTTCGAATCTTGCCTCGGGCATGGATGTGTGTGATGTCCTTACGTTAGTTAGGTTTAAGTAGTTCTAAGTCTAGGGGACTGACCACCTCAGATGTTAAGTCCCATAGCGCTCAGAGTCATTTGAACCATTTTTTTAAACATGTCGGAAGTGTATGTAAAAGGGTCAGTCAAATGAAAAGAAGACCTATGGGAAAAGTAAGAAAACTGTGTAGTATATCAAAAGTAATCCCCACAACTGTGAATACTTTTATCCCACTGCTACACAAGACGGCCGCTGCCTTCATAGCAAAGTGTTTGCGGTTGCCTAGGGAACCACGATTGTACCCAGGCGTGCTCCTCTTCGTCCGAAACAAATTGCCAGCCACGAATGTCTACTTTCTAGGCTCCAAAAATATGGAAATTGCATAGCGAGAGATTGAAACTGTGTGGAGGATGTTTAATTGCAATCAAGAGAAGATTCTGCAACCTTGAGAAGATGTGGGCTCGCCCATAAGTGTACCTATACACATACATGGTGTCCCAGGAGGAATGGTCATGTTCATGGATATGACAGGAACGATCATTCGAAGCAAAAAAGTCTTGTAAATATGAGCAGTAAAATGTATACCGTAAGAGCTTTTAGCACTTCTTCATCTGTGAAACACATCTCTTGTACTGAACGAGTTCTCGTAGGCGTAGATTCATTTTCTGTTTTTGGTCCATACTTTGTCCTCCCAAAATATGGAAAGCAAAGAGTTTGCAGTAAAAGAGATTTTTTTTACAGCATCGCAGATTTTGATTCGAATGATCTTTCCTGTCATATCCCTGAATATTTATCATTTCTCCTGGAACACCATATATATATATATATATATATATATATATATATATATATAGCGGTCGCGCGGTTCCAGACTGTAGCACCTAGAACCGCTCGGCCACGGCGGCCGGAAGATGTGAAAATTACCGAACTATCAGTTTACTAAATCACAGCTGCAAAATACTAACGCGAATTCCTTGCAGACGAACGGAAAAATTGGTAGAAGCCAATATCGTGGAAGATCAGTTAGAAATATTGGAACACGTGAGGCAATAATGACCTTACAACTTATCTTAGAAAACAGATTAAGGAAAGGCAAACTTACTTTTCTAGCATTTGTAGTCTTAGAGAATGATTTTGACAATGTTGACTGGAATACTCTCTTTCAAATTCTGAAGGTGGCAGGGGTAAAATACAGGGAAATTTGTACAGAAACCAGGTGGCAGTTATAAGAGTCGAGGGACATGAAAGGGAAGCAGTAGTTGGGAAGGGAGTGAGACAGGGTCGTAGCCTCTCCCCAATGTTATTCAATCTGTATATTGAGTAAGCAGTAAAGGAAACAAAAGAAAAATTCGGAGTAGGTATTAAAATCCATGGAGAAGAAAGAAAAACTTTTAGGTTCGCCGATGACACTGTAATTCTGTCAGAGACAGCAAAGGACTTGGAAGAGCAGTTGAACGGAATGGAGAGTGTCTTGAAAGAAGAATGTAAGATGAACAACGAAAGCAAAACGAGGATAATGGAATGTAGTCGAATTAAGTCAGGTGATGCTGAGGGAATTAGATTAGGTAATGAGACACTTAAAGTAGTAGAGTAGTTTTGCTATTTGGGGCGAAAAATAACTGATGATGGTCGAAGTAGAAAGGATATAAAATGTTGACTGGCAATGGCAGGGAAAGCGTTTCTGAAGAAGAGAAATTTGTTAACATCGAGTATAGATCTAAGTGTCAGGAAGTCGTTTCTGAAAGTATTTGTATGGAGTGTAGCCATGTATAGAAGTGAGATATGGACGATAAATAGTTTGGACAAGTAGAGAATAGAAGCTTTCGAAATGTGGTGCTACAGAAGAATGCTGAAGATTAGATGGGTAGATCACATAACTAATGAGGAGATATTGAATAGAATCGGGGAGGAGTTTGTGGCACAACTTGACTAGAAGAAGGGATCTGTTGATAGGACATGTTCTGAGGCATCAAGGGATCATCAATTTAGTATGGAGGGCAGCATGGTGGGTAAAAATCGTAAAGGGAGACCAAGAGATGAATACACTAAGCAGATTCAGAAGGATGTAGGTTGCAGTAGGTACTGGGAGATGAAGAAGCGCCGGCCGTAGTGGCCGTGCGGTTCTGGGCGCTACAGTCTGGAGCCGAGCGACCACAACGGTCGCAGGTTTGAATCCTTCCTCGGGCATGGATGTGTGTGATGTCCTTAGGTTCGTTAGGTTTAATTAGTTCTAAGTTCTAGGCGACTGATGAGCTTAGAAGTTAAGTCGCATAGTGCTCAGAGCCATTTGAACCATTTTGATGAAGAAGCTTGCACAGGATAGAGTAGCATGGAGAGCTGCATCAAACCAGTCTCAACAACATCGCTTTCTGACTGGACAGAATCGCTGTGTGGGTAAGAACCACCTACCTTTCGCAAGGGAGGGGGGAGGGGGAAGAGTGAACAAACCGCGTACCACATGACGCGCCAATTTTACACATCCAGAACTGAGACAGACAGCAGTTAGTGACTTGCAACAAACTTAACGTATGATTTCGTTGTTAACTGATCACATAATAATCGTCACGCTCAACGCAATGCAGCGAGTTCTCCATAATGATTGTGATGTCGTGTATTCGCTCCGTTTTCTACGCTGGTGTCATCCACGTATAGCCGATAACAGACTCAGGTGACAAGCTATCACTTACACAGTTACATGGGCAGTAGCGGAAACTGACGAGTTTTGAACCGAGTCTCCGAACGTACGGGGACAGGAATTCGGAGTGGCGTCATAACAAACGCTGGCGAGTTTAAAGCGAATGTACTGAGCTCATTCCTGAATTATAACGTTAACATCATAATGTGAACATGTCAGTGGACTTACACTGCAAAGACAAAACAGCGAGAAGGATCGCACGGCTCTAAATCGACAACTTTCGCCTCGGCGTCTACCTGCGCGAAGCTCCGTTGTGCACGGGGTTCTGGGTGGGGCGGACGAGTGTCGCCATTGTGGGAAAGACGCCTGCCAGCTCGGCAGCCATCGCCGTAAATCGGCTGCAGCGCAATTAGGGGGGACCCGGCCGATACCCGCGCCAGATACGGCCCCGTGTTGACAGAGGCGGGCGGAGAGGGGCCCGGCTGCCCCACAAAAGAAACGCTCAACTCCGGTAGCGTTTGTGTTTTTTATCGCCCACGCCGCACCTCAGCTCACCTGCGCGGCTGGGACGGGTGGGCGGCGGGAGGAAGAAAGGGGCGGACGGCACCGGCACCGGCACCTAGCGCCTGCCGCGCGCCCGCTACCGAGTGTCACGCAAGTCTCCGCCACGGTCGCCGCCGGCAGAGCCCACAGGAACACGGCGTTCAGCCTTCAAACTGTGCCCCACTCACGGTACGAGCTGCATGTCCATATGGGGACTAATTCATACCTCTGCTGTGAGCGTGTTCATTCCCCTCACCAGGAAACTAAGTGTACCACACGACAGATAAAACCCACATAAAGTTGCACCGTTTGATACTCTTCCTTCAGTTCCTGCTCGAACCACTATCGTCCACTACTGCATTACACATTTATTAACCCTCTTAGTATCACTGGCGCAAATACGACCCATTAAGCATATTGGAAATACAGGGTGGTCCATTGATCGTGACCGGGCCCAATATCTCACGAAATAAGCGTCAAACGAAAAAGCTACAAAGAACGAAACTTGTCTAGCTTGAAAGGGGAAACCAGATGGCGCTATGGTTGGCCCGTTAGATGGCGCTGCCATAAGTCAGACGGATATCAACTGCGTTTTTTAAAATAGGAATCCCCATTTTTTTATTACATATTCGTGTAGTACGTAAAGAAATATGAATGTTTCAGTTGGACCACTTCTTTCGCTTTGTGATAGATGGCGCTATAATAGTCACAAGCATATGGCTCACAATTTTAGACGAACAGTTGACAACAGGTAGGTTTTTTAAATTAAAATACAGAACGTAGGTACGTCCAAAAATGGTTCAAATGGCTCTGAGCGCTATGGGACTTAACATCTGTGGTCATCAGTTCAAAATGGTTCAAATGGCTCTGAGCACTATGGGACTTAACATCTATGGTCATCAGTCCCCTAGAACTTAGAACTACTTAAACCTAACTAACCCAGGGACATCACACACATCCATGCCCGAGGCAGGATTCGAACCTGCGACCGTAGCGGTCACGCGGCTCCCGATTGAAGCGCCTAGAACCGCACGGCCACACGGGCCGGCACGTAAGTACGTTTGAACATTTTGTTTCGGTTGTTCCTGTGTGATACATGTACCTTTGTGAACTTCTCATTTCTGAGAACCCATGCTGTTACAGCGTGATTACCTGTAAATACCACATTAATGCAATAAATGCTCAAAATGATGTCCGTCAACCTCAATGCATTTGGCAATACGTGTAACGACATTCCTCTCAACAGCGAGTAGTTCCCCTTCCGTAATGTTCGCACATGCACTGACGATGCGCCGACGTATGTTGTCAGGCGTTGTCGGTGGATCACGATAGCAAATATCCTTCAACTTTCCCTACAGAAAGAAATCCTGGGACGTCATATCCGGTGAACGTGCGGGCCAATCCACCTGTCATGAAATATGCTATTCAATGCCGCTTCAACTGCACGCGAGCTATTTGCCGGACATCCACAATGTTGGAAGTACATCGCCATTCTGTCATGCAGTGAAACATATTTTAGTAACATCGGTACAACATTACGTAGGAAATCAGCATGCATTGCACCATTTAGACTGCCATCGACAAAATGGGGGCCCAATTATCCTTCCTCCCATAATGCCGCACCATACATTAACCCACCAAGGACGCTGATGTTCCACTTGTCGCATCCATCGTGGATTTTCCGTTGGCCAATTATATACCCGCTTACGTTACCGCTGTTGGTGAATGATGCTTCATCGCTAAATACAACGCGTGCAAAAAATCTATCATCGTCCCGTAATTTTTCTTGTGCCCAGTGGCAGAACTGTACACGACGTTCAAAGTCGTCACTATCAATGGACCACCCTGTATACGAGGGCTTGGTGATAAGTAACGTCTCCGAATTTTTTTTTTTAATTCGTCAAGGTATTTCACTAAAACAGACTTATTAACCGTCTGTATCTTTATTCTTCATGATTACTATTGAATCCTGCCTAGTTGTCGAAATGGGGCGTCTAGGAAACTTACTCTCTTACGTCTCTAGACAACAATTCAAGCAAATCGCATTAATGAGTTTTATTACAAAAAATAAATGACAATACTTAACTTTGAGAAATACAGATCTGTCGCAAGCAAAGGGCGGCATGCAAAATAAACAATCTCCTTCAGTATATACAATACCTAAGTCACTGGTCTCGTAGTGCCTAAACTTGATGCTGCTGTTGAAGGGGGCCGCGACCAATCGTGAACGGCGCTTATGTTCTCTAGAGGCCGCTGCTGTCGCGTTGTCCTAGAGAAAGGTCGCCAGTGTGCTATTGGCTGACAACTTCTGCACAGCTCTCTCTTGTCGATCGTTCCCGACTGGCGTGCCGGCGCTTGACTTTACGCAGTAACAATTACGTATTTGCAGCTCTCTGCCGATAGAAAAAAAAATGGTTCAAATGGCTCTGAGCACTATGGGACTCAATTGCTGTGGTCATAAGTCCCCTAGAACTTAGAACTACTTAAACCTAACTAACCTAAGGACGTCATTCACATCCATGCCCGAGGCAGGATTCGAACCTGCGACCGTAGCGGTTGTGCGGTTCCAGACTGTAGCGCCTTTAACCGCTCGGCCACTCCGGCCGGCCTCTGCCGATAGAGGGCTCCCAATTGTAGCGTGTAACATGGTGGTGTGTAACGTACTTATGTCGGTGTGTAAGAACCGACATGCTCTTATCGAGTTTAGAATTCGAAGCTTGTTCCACACAGGGAGCATCGTCTAAAAACAGCGTGGCAATGCCAGACCACACACGACTGCTGTGACATCTGCAACAGTACAACGTCTTCGGTTCAGTGTCATCGATCTTCCACTATACAGTCCCAACTTGACCCTACTTGATTTTCATCAGTTTCGAGAACTTGAAGAACACCTTCGAGGACTTCAGTATTGCAAGCACAGGTGAGGTAATGGCTCCTTCAACAAAGTCATACATCCTACTACAGTGACGGTATCAACAAACTGGTGTCTCGCTGGGACGGATGTGACCGTCGCTGGGGTGACTATATTGAGAAGTAAACACGTACAGTAAAAGTGTAAAATGTTAATATAGTTTATTTTGTTCGAAAAGCTAAAGAGTTATCACATACAAAATTATTTTTCAGATCGGCCTTGTATATCTCCCTTGTTTTCAAAACTATTATCTTCAAATCATGTGACTTTATACTTCTGGGTCACTTGTATACAACGTTTCTTTCTTTTTTTAATTGCGGTTTCTTGCACTGAGTACCGGTGCCATCAATATCATGTCCTCTAAATTTTCTATATTTTCTTCTTTTTTTTCCTTGGTTGTAACATTCATGAAAATAGAATGATGACTCAAGACTCACACAAAGAAATGAAAGACATCACCTGCCAGTGGGCACTGATGTAAATCAATGGGAAAGTTGAAAATTTGTGCAAGACCGTTATTGGAAACAACGGCTCCTGCTTACTGTGCTATCCGGACACAATGGTCATCGCACCTGCACGCCTCGTGTCAACCCAAATTCTGAAATTATCCCCACACAACTGATAAAATGGCGCTTGCCCATTATCCTCATTACTCTCGGCATCTCACCGAATTCCGTAAGAGATCGAGATTGGTGTGCTTCCGCACTGGCCGTCCTCACCTTTATATATATATATATATATATATATATATATACTGCCTTTTTCCACGTGGTTACAGCAACTCGCAGCAGCATGCAGCAGCAGCGGCTAAAGCATATTATTAAGAGAATGAATTTAATAAAAAGAAGTTTGCTTGCGTCCTATTAACTATGTGAGGTTAATAATAAAGGCTTAAAAGTGTCGCTATAATAAAATTTCGAGTATTTAATGTATTTACGACACGCATAGATCTCGAGCATAAAAACCCCAAGTAATTTACATGCGATGTATTGCTACTATCTTAATGAACTAACATAAAAGCATACACTACAGCTGCTCAACCTAGCAGTCATCATTCAATATATGTCGTGTATGTTCCTTAGGACGTGTTCGAATTATATATAATGATGGCTGGAACGTCTGTTCAATCATTCGACGATAGAAATCCGCGTCTAGGTCACGGAGCCATTCGAGGACGGCTGTGTGAATGCCTTCATCATTGGAAACCCTCTTTCGCTTCCAGATGTTCTTTCATCTTGCCGAAGAGATGGAAATCGCATGGTGCAAAATCCAGTCATTATGGCTGATCAGTATCGCCCACATTTGTGTGGCCTTGGTCAAATTGTTGGCACCATTCTACTACGCCTGGACCTGACATTGCATTAGTTCTACACAGCACCAGAATTTCACAGCGAATCTGTGTGCAATTTAAATGTCTTACCCACAGAAAACGTACTGTCCCGCGGACTTCAGCATTGGAGTTCATTTACAGTTACCGCGCTACATAACTGTGATGTACTTGTTACCCGTATTGCAGCAGAACTGTGTCTGCAAGACACACAGAACACGTACTCTTTCCTGAAAATACACCACTCTTGTTGCTTAGCGGTCTTACCGTGGGACGACATGTCTAACTTACCTTCTGAAGTTCGTAAGTTGTCGTGTAACGACCGTCAAATTTAGAAAGAAGTTCCAGTCCGCTAGTCGTACTAGGTTGTCCACACACACACACACACACACACACACACACACACACACACGCCTGCACTGAGAAAATAGTAAGTAAATTATTCATCGAAAACTGCGACGAGAATCAATTTCTTATAGGTTATTGTGTTAATGCGTCGTTATTTCCTCGTACTTAATTGTCTTTATAAGAAACTATAACTCGTGTTCGTATCACTTCTATTACTTGGGCTGCATTCGCTTGGCTCAAGCCAAAAATAAAATCCTAAACAAAAATCATAACCAGTCACCTTAGTCTTGCTAAGCCGCTTGAAAAAAAGTCACTTGCAAGGCGTCACGTGATAAACAGTAACTTTAGGTGGTGAATAAGAGAGGGTAAACAGAAGCCATAATTCATCACCCTCTTTTCTAATTAGGCGCACTAACTTTGTACGGCAGCAGCCACCGTACAGAATGTTCCGCTCCAGTGGCGTTTCTTCAAAAGTCGTTTATTTATGCTCAGATAAAGGTCAATAAATGCCAATAGAGATTCAACTTTTCGGCATTCGAAATGAGCAGATACGACGAACATTCACAACGATTAAGAAAAGTCTGCAAATACGCACATAAAGAACAGTTCTAAAGCATCTTACTAACAGGGTATAAACCAATATGTTGCTGGACTTTTGATGTGATCTCTTTCTTTTGTTTATGATGAAAGTTGAAGTCACTTTGATTTTCTCAGGAAAAAATTCTTCACAAATTTGTTAAAGTTCTGATACCAAGTTTCTTGTCATATAACTCTACGGTATCGTATTCCTCTTATTCTAGTCTTGATAAATAATTATAACTTTCACGACTACAGAAAACTGTTTTTCTATGACACCTTTAGCATACTCATTAGCCACCCGATATTATTCTCATTCTTACAGCATCTCAGAATACTGTCATTTTTACATTTGGCTAAAAATGGCTCTGAGCACTATGGGACTCAACTGCTGTGGTCATTAGTCCCCTAGAACTTAGAACTACTTAAACCTAACTAACCTAAGGACATCACACACATCCATGCCCGAGGCAGGATTCGAACCTGCGACCGTAGCAGTCGCACGGTTCCGGACTGCGCGCCTAGAACCGCGAGACCACCGCGGCCGGCATTTTTACATTTGTTTTTGTTATAGTTATTTATATGGAACTCAGCTAATTAATCATTTTGAACATTAACAGCCATTCTCAGTCTTCGACAAGTTAAATAATGAAAAAGTTATAAACATACGTCACAACACATCTTGGAAACACGCGCAGCACACGATGACGCAACAAGAAAGCACTCTCAGCTTCCCAAGCAAACCTTTTTGAACGCCCAGTTCTTCTGGAAGTTTCCCTCGGCCGTCTATTATTAATGATGCGTCTCGTCTTAATTAATATTACATTTCCCGGAGTTATAATACCCTCATCGGAGGCGTCCTCCAGAGAGGCACAAAAAACAAACCCCACCGCCGTTACAACTACCTTAGGCGAAGGGTATCTTCTGCAGCTTGAGGCGCACGAGTAAGGCTAAAAGAAATTAAGTACTGCCTCGTGAGTGTCTCGAAAGAAAGAAAATGGTATTGTTCAAGACACAATATGCTGTCGTTAAACGTCAAAACCAAATATTTTACACACGGTTTTCGAACACAAATGCGATGCCTCTGAGGAAAAGAAAGCGATGACGTGCAAATACATTTACAGCACAATTGATTGCAAAACGACTCATCACATCTAATTTCTAAAGCGCCCGAAAAAGTTCAGGGTTAGGATAGAAACACTGTTAAAATATGTTGGCTGCATCACAAGCTAAGTTTACAAAACGTATTGATAACTTGCTTGAAAATGTTAGTTTTGTCACATTTATTGGCCGAAATGAAACATACTGTGAGGTTTAAGAGAAAGAAATCAACATACATTGGTCTCGTTGACTGAAACTACCCATTTCAATTCCTTAGACTTTTGTGGAATCCTATGCTTGAAGATTGTCATTACTAGACTTACCTATGAATATAAAGACCAATCAGAACGTTTCAGTTGATGTGTATGCTGTAACGTATCTACAATAAATATATCCTTATCTACGAGAAACATGACCTATGTTGGTCTGTGAAACTGGACTCAAATGGCCCTGAGTACTATGGGACTTAACATCTGTGGTCATCAGTCCCCTAGAACTTAGAACTACTTAAACCTAACTAACCTAAGGACATCACACACATCCATGCCCGAGGCAGGATTCGAAACTGCGACCGCAGCAGTCGCGCGGTTCCGGACTGCGCGCCTAGAACCGCTAGACCACCGCGGCCGGCAAACTGGACTCGATAAGCAAACTGATCTGTAAGTACTCTGAATCTAACCTCCATAACAGCCGGCCGCGGTGGTCTAGCGGTTCTGGCGCTGCAGTCCGGAACCGCGGGACTGCTACGATCGCAGGTTCGAATCCTGCCTCGGGCATGGGTGTGTGTGATGTCCTTAGGTTAGTTGGGTTTAAGTAGTTCCAAGTTCTAGGGGACTTATGACCTAAGATGTTGAGTCCCATAGTGCTCAGAGCCATTTGAACCATTTGAACCTCCATAACACTGTGTGCGTGTTGTATGAGTGTCAGTTTCACTGTCACTTAAGCCCTCAGCAGATCGTTGCATGAAAACATAAAACTAACATTTTGATGAGCTGACCGCGTATTTGAATAACAATGTACAAGTGATACAAAATCTGGCTTGTGCAACGGAATTTACTGGATTAGAATACATGACATGTTGTGGTGTGTCAGTGTCTCTGTTTTGGCCCTTAGTTTTCCTCTCACCTCTTTAGATGACTGCCTTTTTCCAAGTAGTTTACAGCGACTCGTAGCAACTTGCAGCAGCAGCGGCTAAAGCTTATTATTAAAAGAATGAATTTAATGAAAAGGAGTTTGCTTGGGTCCTATTAACTATTAAATAATTAGGAAGAAGGGATTTCATAAATTAAGTCTATTTAAAATCTTCAGAAATTATCGTGACCAATAATGGTTTGACAAGTATTAATGAAGGCGAAATGCCTGACAATGACATAAGAATCAATAACGGCTGAGTGCCAAATTAACAACTTATTTCAATTTCAAAGTTACATTAATATTCAATAACCACAGCGTTTTTGTGAATTAGATGTGGAAAATAAGTGTTATTTGGAGGATAAGGAACCTTCTTTAAATGACTAGCAAAATATACCATTATTGCAAACTCGGACTAATAATCACGAGCCTAACCTTGCGATTGCGCATTACGCTATGCTTGCGAATTTTACCTTGAATTCGATCTTCAAGCTTAGATGACGCCATCTAAATCTCTCCTGGCCATATGAATGAAATCAGGCCTTCAGTGTGGTAAGATCTACCGACGTGAAGGCAGCGGGCGACGTCTTCTGTCTCCGAGCTTTTGATAGACACTACTGACTCGTCTCCCAGCAATGCTTAGAATCGCGCTTGTATGTTTCACCCTCAGATTGTAAGTGTCGATATCTGAGTGCTTATTTATTTCCAGTCTTACACGATGCAAAGAATAGTCTTGATATTTAACCGATGTAATGGAGATTTCTGGCACATTCCTTACAGTGCAACGTAGCGCGACTCCAGTGCGGGTGTATAAGCAACGACGTGTAGGAAAGGGATTAGTGTGATTCATGTCTTTCCGACGTGTATTTGGTAAAGGCGAAAACGTGAACTATGACTGAATTGTCACCGAATCCCTCCCAACAGGACCAGCACACTGCTATTCTTTTCTTGACTGCCGAAGGACAAACACCAGTAAACAACCATCGGAAAATGAAGAATGCGTGTGGGGCAGTATGGCAGTCGAAAATGACCGTTATGGAATGGTGCGCCCAATTCTATGCGTTCACGATTCGATGCAAGACGCACGTCACCTTATTGAAAATGTTGTATCGTAGATGTTACGCCAACTCAAGCGGGAGACATTCCAGGGCCCGCTCCATAATCCTCATCTCTCCCCATGCTATTAACACGTCTTTGGTCCCTTAAAAAGGTTCTCGAAGGGACGATGATTCCAGTCGGACCTGCGTGTGCAGAAGGCATTTACTAATGTCTCCAGACGGCGGGACATGGTGTTTTATCAAATGTGTATTTTCAACCTGGTGCGTCGGTGGTATGATTGCCTCAGTGCTCACGGCGATTTTATCTCATTGGCATACCGATTCTGGAGTGCACGGGCTTCGAACGGAAACATTTTGATCGTCACTTATATCTTTTAGTGTAAAGTTTGTTTCAGTTTCTTAATTTATGCTAATATCTATATAGCCGTATTTTCTCACTCAGTGTGTTCAGAGTGTAATAGAATCGTAATACAGAAGAATAAAATTTGTTGTAGTGGTATGGATACGAAAACACTTTTCTTCCATGTTAGCATTCATTACCTACGACACTCCGCAGTAAATTATGCATGGGAAATACGGGCGAACAGAACGTGCAATGAATGGATGTTGTGGTTTCCAGACCGAAGACTCGTCTGGTACAACATGCACGAGTCTCTCGTGGTAATATTTCTCAGTCTAGCCGAGAGACAGAGGAAAGTGGTACACGTGACATATAGCACACCTGGTCCTTGCTGCCAACTCGAGACTTACCCTAGAGTACGTTAGACAATGGGCGCAAGGAACTTCCTCCTAACTATTCCCTGCTATTCTCTCACTAGTAGACCCCTCTTAAAGCAGTTTTCGTAGCGTACTGTATTTCTTCAGAGACGCATGCGATCAATCTACGTATATGTCTACGATGGGAAGTGCGGGTAGTTAATCTACTTTAAATAAATTCCGGGATGCCATTCATTAATAAACACGGTAAGAGAGGTTTAATACAATTAATCACAAAAAGTCAACGAAAATTGGGAGCATGGTTTGCACAGAGACAGCCTCTACTTGTATCCTAAAGCAGACTGAGGTGCTAAGCGTATAACATATAATATCTCTAGAGCACTTCATATAACTTTGGAATGGTTCGTTCATTTCTGCAGAATATAAGCTGTTATTTGTTTCTTAATATAAATAGTTTACGGCATAGTGGAATTATGGTAGCAAAACTATAACGACATTTAGTCTGCCCCTAGCATTTAATATGCCAAAAGCAGATTAATATCTGATAAAGAAAAGTTCCTAGTTTCGCACCTAAATGCCGTTAGGTCCCCGTCATTCACAATTACCGTGTTAGATATACTTTCATGACGTAGTGAATTCTCCCTGACCCATTGTGTAGTTTCTGCACCATATGGCTTTGCCATTTCTTTGCCTGAAATGCTGCCGTGAGAATTGCTTTCCTACTCTAAAAATGGTTCAAATGGCTCTGAGCACTATGGGACTCAACTGCTGAGGTCATTAGTCCCCTAGAACTTAGAACTAGTTAAACCTAACTAACCCAAGGACATCACAAACATCCATGCCCGAGGCAGGATTCGAACCTGCGACGGTAGCGGTCTTGCGGTTCCTGACTGCAGCGCCTTTAACCGCACGGCCACTTCGGCCGGCTTTCCTACTCTACATCTACATCAATGATTAAGAGAGCAAGTGAATCATGTTAATTACAGCGTCCCAGTACAACGTTTAAAATCAATATGTAAAATGGTGTTGGAAATAAGAGGAGCCTCACATTGTAAGATCCCTCCCAGCTGCAATAAACCTCTATAAATATTTCTCAGTCGAACCACGAGTCTATAGAAAGTGGTACAGTTCATGAACAGTACAACTGGTCGTTTCTTCACACTTGAGACTGCAAAGGTAAAGTTAGCGCTTCCCTAGATCAACTTACTAAATCGGCACATAGGATTTTCTCCTACCTGTTCTGTACTGCTGTCTCGTTGATGTAATTCCTCGAAGCAGTTCTCGTTGTATACTGGATTCGTTCGGAGCTGCAAACAGTCCACCTACACGGCTGGTAATGGAAGCGCGGGTAGCTAATCCACTTTAAATAATTTATGGGGTACCATTATGCTACAGTTATTAATAAATATCGTAAAACAGTTCACAATTAAATAGTTTGATGTAGTTAATCTCAAAAGATACTGAAAACGGGGAGTGTGATTTGTACATACATCACATTCGGATTGCATCCAAACACCGACTGATATGCTTGACACACAACAGAAAGCTCTTCTACGCTTCGTATTACTGTCAGCAGAAAATTAACTATCATTAGTTTCTTAATGTAAATGGTTTACAGCACAGCGGAATTTTGGTAACAAAGCTTTAATGCCACTCAGGCTCCCCCTAGCATTTAACTTACAAAAAGTCGATTCTAATAATTAATATTTGATACAGAAAGGTTCTTCGTTTCGCGCCTAAATGTTGGTCGTTTAAGATTGCTGAGCTGGTTCTACCCTCACAACTTATTCATAGCACCTCACAGCATTGGCATAGTTTCAGCGCCATAAGGCGTTGCCAGACTTGCTACATGAGTTCCAGTCTTGAGAACTGCTTTCCTGTTCGTTACAGTTACCATCTATATTGCTGCTTAAGAGACGGAATCATTCACATTAACGCCAACACTCCAATACAATGAAAAGATTAGCAAATAAAATGTTGTTCATTAAGGGAAATCTCATAAACTCCCCATGCTAGTCTATACTGAGAAACCTGTGTATTTCTCAATAACTATTGCAACTTACATCTATTTGAACATGCCAATTCTATACCAGCCTAGGATTCCTTCTGGAATTTTTACTTCCAACACTGCTGTTCATTATCAAACTTACCATTCCTTGGCTCCTCAAGGTATGGCCTGTCAGTCCATTTCTTCTTTTAAATCAAATTTCTTTTTTCGGAAATTTCATCCAGTATCTCCCCATGCGATCCACCTATTCAAAAATCAGCATTCTTCTGTAGCACTACATTTCAAAAGCTGCTATTCTGTTTGTTATCTGATCACTTACCGTCCACGTTTCAATACCGTACAAGGCTGTGCTTCCAAAAAATACCGCCACAAATGACCTCCTAGCGCTTTGTATTATAGGTTAGTAAATACCACTTTTAGAAAAATGCGTTTACTTGCTATTACCAGTCTGTATTTTATATCCTATTTGCTTCATCCACACCAGTTATTTTGCTGCCGAACTAGCAAAAGCCATCTATTGTTTTATTGTCTCACTTCCTAATCTAATTCCCGCGGCACTGACTGATTTAATTCCACTAAGTTTTATCACCCTTGTTTGACTGTTGTTGTTATTCGTTGAAAGATGAACTTGATACAGGAGTGAAAGTATAAGCCGTCTAGCAGAGTTTTACACAAAACATAATTTAATCTTCGTTAAAACTTAAAGAATTAGTAAAAAAGTCATATGCGTAGAAAATGTCTGGAGACACTGTAGGGGGCTCAGACTGATTGTATAATGACTGGATGGACAGGGAAAAAACTTTAAAAAACAAAAAGTGGTCATGAATGCTTTTGGTGAACTAAATGTTTCCAAAACCAAGCCTCCGATATGTCTGAAAAGGAAAGATCAAAATCAGTGTGTGTTACCATTTGTGATTTACTGCAGTGAGGCAGGGACTTTTAACACAAAAATGGGAGGGTTGTTCAAATAACAATAGAAGTGTAGCTAATTAAGATAATACAGTAAAAACATTTTGATGACTTCAGCACAACGGCATTTAGATTTGACAAGTGCACAATGGGCTTCTCTACAATTAATTGCTAAGTCGGGGATAGACATAACTAAAGAATTAGTATCAAAGTTTTCAGTGCCTATATAGCTCAATCGATAAATGACCTGCCCACGAAAGCCAATGTTTTGGTTTTAATTTCCGGATCAACATCCTGTTTTAATCTGCCAGAAAGTTTCAAACAGAGGAACTACAATGCAGAGTTAAAGACTCATTATGGAAAGAATCCTGTGGGCTGTTTTGATTGAGTATCAAAGGAAACACGTCACCTAGTCGGATGGATCACGTTTTATGTAACACCAGATCGACCAGTGCGTCCGGATATGCCTTAATCTAGGCGGCGGCTGCTTGAAACATGTACTGCACCATGGACGCAGACCAGTGAGGTAGTATTATGCTTTGGGGAATGTTCACCATGGATTCCATTACAACTCTGGTGGTAATCGAAATCACCATGCCAACTGTGAACATCGACAACGTTATTTCGGAGCACCTGCATCTCTTCTAGCTTGATGGCTTTCTCATCACTGATGGCACAGTCTAGAGGGATGATTGTGTGATAAGATCACAATCGTGCTATACTGACTTGAGGAGCATGACAGTGGGCTCACATTGATGTCTTGACAAACAAATTCGCCTGGTTCGAACGCGATGGAAGATATCCGGGACGCTACGGGGTTGCGAGGATAGTTGCACGCTTACAAACTAAAAGACCCATAAATTACGGAAACGGCGTGACGTGTATGTAGATATCTGGTGCCACAGACCTCCATAAACTTACCAACGACTTTTCGAATCCGTGGTACGCAGAATCGCTGGTGTACTGGCTTAACGAAGTTGAGCCACTCGCCATTAATCGTAGTTATTCATAATAATTTTGCTCACGTGCGTACTACCCGACCACGGTATTATTGCACTTGGCCTCCCGTCATCTTTATCATCACTGTAAACAAGTACAATGGTGAACAGGAAATATTCATTGCATTGTGAATTAATTTAGAACAGTTGTGCATAGTTATACTGTCCAGTGGTTCAGCCTATTCTCGTGAAATATCACTATAAAAACTCACGATAAGCCGACCGGAGCGCTCTCATTCCAGGTACAATAAAATTGTGGTCGACTGATATATATGAATATGTAAAACAGATTACTATGGAACATCATAGTGGATATTCAGAGATGAAATGATTAGTATTCTAGTATCCACCACTCCAGCGACACGAAAGAGATTTTTGAAAGTGGGCACCACAAACACTAGGGACGCGGTAAACACGTCACGAGGATATGTCCGTTATCCCTCTACCAGAAATAATTATCAATCACGGTTGGTGAATCCGACAGTTCATATTTCATTATCGAAGCCATACTTACTCCGACTATCTAGTACAGCCACTATCTCGCTTCCTGGAGGGTGTTGTAACTCTACTGGAGTGTGTTGTTACGCAAGACTATTCTTGGTATCCTTCATCAATAACGATTCTCGATCGTGTTACTTCTAGTCGCAACATTCATTATGAAACGTCCCCTTAGAAAAATTTATGAATGATTGTACTGATAAACCTCTACGTTATTTGACTTTCAAACAGCTAAGCAAAACTGAACGTACTCAGACATTTCTCTCTTTACTTATTCTGATCATCACTAAACAGACACACACTATTTTTAGCGGAACGCAATCTGACTTTCAGTAATCTCTACAAAAGAATGGCCCTGACTAACAATAACCTATACCTTTCATGAATCACTTACCTCACAAAAATCTTCGTTTCTCGAACTACTGCAATACAGCGAGCGCCAGTACTGCCAGCTAAATAAAAGATTCTAACTACTGAAGGCACTAACTACTGATAGGCATAGTTAGCAAATGAAAGATTTTCATAGAGAGCAAACAATGTATTTACCTTAATAATGTTCAAAAGTCGTCATATAGATCTATCAATGAATGACAACCATCTTTACAAATTACCTTTTTCTGGCGGACACACGTCCAGATCGTCTGCGTATAGTAACCTCTCAAAACTATGGCATCTCTCTCTCCACATCCATCACTGCTGGCGGCTCACCTCCAACTGCGCAACGCTACGTGCTGTTAACAGCCAACTGCCCAACACTACAATAGGAAATTCCAACAATGCAAACCAGCCACAGACTGCACACAGCACAGTCAGTGATTTTCATACAGAGCACTACGTTGCGTTACCAATATAAAAATCTAAACAGCGTACTTACAATTACGTTCTACGTTCTCGGCTAGTGATTTGGCGTCTGTCTGGTTTACCAAGCAGAATGTAATTCACTGAAATAATTTTCCTAATTAGTATCAACGTAACATATGGTTTTCAGAGCTTTAACTGTTATTGTAGTCGTCGTTTTCAGTTGAAGAGCGGTTTGACGCAGCTTGCCACGCTTGTCTGTTCTGTGCAACCCTCTTCGCCTCCGAATGAGCACTGCAGTTTACATTCACATAATGTTCGGCACACTCCTGCAGCACTACATTTCTAAAACTTTTATTCTCTTCTTGTCTGAGCGCTCATCCATGTTTCTCTTCCCGACAAGGCTATACTCCAGAGAAATACCTTCATAAGAGACTTTTAGTAACTTAAAATTTCTAGATTATGTTAAAAGATCCTCTTTTTTTAGAAATGCTTTTCTTGGTATTGCCAGTCTGCATTTTATATCCTCTTTACTTAAGTTATCGGCAGCTATTTATTGTCCATGTGTTGAATTTAGTGTTTCGAGTTCTAACCTAATTCAGTCAGGATCACCTGATTTCCTTTGACTACCTTAGGTTACCTTTGTGTTACTTTTGTTGATATTCATCTTTTAATCTAAGACTGGTCATTTCAGTCAACTGATTTTTCAAGACCTTTACTGTGCCTGACAGAATTGCAATGTCATCGTCAAACCTTAAAATACAGAACGTAGGTACATTTGAACATTTTATTTCGGTTGTTCCAATGTGATACATGTACCTTTGTGAACTTCTCATTTCTGAGAATGCATGCTGTTACAGCGTGATTACCTGTAAATACCACATTAATATAATAAATGCTCAAAATTATGTCCGTCAACCTCAATCCATTTGGCAATACGTGTAACGACACTCCTCTCAACAGCGAGTAGTTCCCCTTCCGTAATGTTCGCACATGCATTGACAATATGCTGACGCATGTTGTCAAGTGTTGTCGGTGGATCACGATAGCAAATATCCTTCAACTTTCCCCACTGAAAGAGATACGGTGACGTCAGATTCGGTGAACGTGCGGGCAATGGTATCGTGCTTCGGCGACCAATCCACCAGTCATGAAATATGCTATTCAGTACCGCTTCAACCGCACGCGAGCTATGTGCCGGACATCCGTCATGTTGGAAGTACATCGCCATTCTGTCATGCACTGAAACATCTTGTAGTAACATCGGTAGAACATTACGTTGAAAATCAGCACACATTGCACCATTTAGATTGCCATCGATAAAATTAGGGCCAATTATCCTTCCTCCCATAATGCCGCACCATTCAGTAACCCGCCAAGGTCGCTGATGTTCCACTTGTCGCAGCCATCGTGGATTTTCCGTTGCCCAGTAGTACATATTATGCCGGTTTACGTTACCGCTGCTGGTGAATGATGCTTCGTCGTTAAATAGAACGCGTGCAAAAAATTTGTCATCGTCCCGTAATTTCTCTAGTGCCTAGTGGCAGAACTGTACATGACGTTGAAAGTCGTCACCATGCAACTCCTGGTGCATAGAAATATGTTACGGGTGCAATCGATGTTGATGTAACATTGTCAACACCGACGTTTTTGAGATTCCCGATTCTCGCGTTAATTTGTCAGCTACTGATGTGCGGATTAGCCCCTACAGCAGCTGAAACACCTACTTAGGCATCATCATTTGTTGCAGGTCGTGGTTGACGTTTCACATGTGGCTGAATACTTCCTGTTTTCTTAAATAACGTAACTATCCGGCGAACGGTCCGGACACTTGGATGATGTAGTCCACGATACCGAGCAGCATACATAGCACACGCCCGTTGGGCATTTTGATCACAATAGCCAAACATTAACACGATATCGACATTTTCAGCGATTGTTAAACGGTCCATTTTAACACGGTTAATGTATCACGAAGCAATTACCGTCCGCACTGGCGGAATGTTACGTGATACCACCTAGTTATACGTTTGTGATTATTACAGCGACATCTATCACAAAGCGAAAAAAGTGCTCCAACTAAAACATTTATATTTCTTTACGTATTACACGAATATGTAATAAAAATGGGGGTTCCTATTTTAAAAAAACGCAGTTGATATCCGTTTGACCTATGGCAGCGCCACCTAGCGGGCCGACCATAGCTCCATCTGGTTTCCCCCTTCAAGGTTGACGAGTTTCGTTATTTGTAGTTTTTTGTTTGATCCTTTTTTCGTGAGATATTTGGCCCGGTCACTATCAATGGACCACCCTGTACGTGCTTTTTAGATGTGGGACTTGGGAAGGTCTGTGGAACCACACCGTTGCAATTAATTTTTCCAGTAATCTTAGTATTCTTAGAAGGAAAATATGAAGCTCAAGATGCATTCAAAGGCGTAGAACGACGAATGAGAACTGGGCTGCAGATGGTGTTGCCCATTATTCATCCTGAGAGCCATTGCTCTCGACTGACAGACAACTACGTTCAGTAATGGCAGACAGCCAGACCGGGAGGAAGCTCGGCTACGAGGGGCCACGGCTGCATCCCATCAACAGAGGCCGCTGATGAGCACGGCGGGGCGCCGCCCGCTACTGGCTGCTGGCCGCGGGAGCAGAAGGCGCCCAACGTCCGCGCAGCGGGTGCTCACTCAGCTCATACAACGCTGGGCACGGTACGGCTCTCTTCTGCTTGAGAAAGCGTACTGCTAAATAAACATAAAGTAAAATATTGAGTATACCCGAAGATCAGCGAATGGTGCACGTACTGCATATAAGAAGAGTTGTTATCCTAACTAAAGGGCAGGGAGCACACTGAAATGGCAAAAGGCTTGGTATAATACTGTGTCGGACATCCTGCTTTCCGGTGTAGTGCAGCAACTCGATGTAGCACGAACTCCACAAGTCGCCCTGCAGAAATACGGACCCATGCTGCCTCTGTAGCCGTCCATATTTGTGGAAGTATTGCTGGTGCAGAATTTTATGCAGTAATTTACTTCTCGATCATGTCCCAAAATGTTCGACTTGATTCATGTCGGGTGTCTGGGGTGCCCAATTCATTTGCTCAAAATGTCCAGAATGCTCTTCAAACCAACCGCTAACAGCTGTGGCCTGGCGACTTGTCGCATTGTTATCCATGAAACCTGAAGGCCATGAATGGCTACAAACGGTCCCCAAGTAGCGGAACATAATCATTTCCAATCAATGATAGGTTCATTTGGACCAGGGGACCCAGTCGATTTCGTGTAAACACAGCCCAAATCATTATGGAACCACCTTCAAGTTGCAGAGTGCCGACAACTTGGGTCGATGGCCTTGGGCTCAACACCACTCTCGAACCCTACTGTCACATCTTGCCAACTTAAATCGGTTTTTCAGTCGTCTAAGGTCCAACCGACGAGGTCAAGAGCCCGGGAGACGGCACGCAGTTTTAATCTGCCAGGAAGTTTCAATGCCGTGCTGTTAGCAACAGCACTCCCGTTGATCGCCAGCTGCCATAGCCCATTAACTACTGATTTCGCGGAGCTGTCCTAACAGATACGTTCGTCATACGTCCCACATTGATTTCTGCGGTTGTTTCACGCAGTACTGCTTGTCTGTTAGCACTGTCAACTCAACGCAAAAGCCGCTGCTCTCGGTCGTTAAGTGTAAGCCGTCGGCTACTGCGCTGTCCGTGGTGAAAAGTAATGCCTGATTTTTGGTATTTCGATACGCACTTGAGACTGTGGATCTCAGAAAATTGCATTGCGTAACAATTTCTGAAATGAAATGTCCGATGATTGCAGCTCAAACAATCCTTCCGTCTTTAAAGTCTGTAAAATCCCCAACCTATGGCCGTAACCAAGTCGGAAAATTTTCAAATAAATCACCTGAGTCCAAATGACAGTTCCGCCAATCTACTGCCCTTTTATACCTTGCGTACGTCGTATTACTGCCATCTGTATATCTGCATATCGCTATCCCACGACTTTTGTCGCCTTGTACGAATCTATTTAGGTGATAAGCTACAGATACACTATGTGATCAAAAGTATCTGGACACCTGGCTAAAAATGACTTACAAGTTCATTGCGCCCTCCATAGGTAATGCTGGAATTCAATATGGTGCCGACCAACTCTTCGTCTTGATGACAGCTTCCACTCTCACAGGAATACATTCAAAAAGGTATTGGATGGTTTCTTGGGGAGTGACGGCCCATTCTTCACTGAATGGTGCTCAAAGGAGAGGTAGCGATGTCGGTCGGTGAGGTTTGGCACGAAGTCTGCGTTTGAAAACATCCCAAAGGTGTTCTGTAGGATTCAGTTCAGGACCCTCCGTAGGCCAGGCCATTACAGGAATGTTATTGTCGTGTAACCACTCCGGCACAGGCCGTGCATTATGAACAGGTGCTGGATCATGCTGCAAGATGCAATCGTCATCCCCGAATTGCTCTTTAACAGGGGGAAGCAAGAAGGAGCTTAAAACATCGATTTAGCCCTGTGCTGTGATACTACCACGCAGAACAACAAGGGGTGCAAGCCCTCTCCATGAAAAACAAGACCACCCCATAACACCACCTCCTCCGAATTTTACTGTTGGCGCTACACAAGCTGGCAGATGACGTTCACCGGCTATTCGCCATTCCCACACCCCGCCGTCGGATCGCCACATTGTGTACCGTAATCTGTCACTCCGCACACTGTTCAGTCTTCCAATGTTTAAGCTCGTTACACCAAGTGAGGCGTCGTTTGGCATTTACCGGCTTGACGTGTGGCTTATGAGCAGCCGCTCGACCATGAAATCAAAGTTTTCTCACCACTCGCCTAACTGTCATAATACTTTCAGTGGATCCTGATGCAGTCTGGAATTCCTGTGTGATAATCTGGTCTGTCGGTAGTCTGTCAGTCAACAGACGAGGTCACCTGTACACTTTTGTGCTGTACGTGTCCCTCCACGTTTACACTTCACTATTACATCGGAAACAGTGGATCCAGCGATCTTTATGAGTGTGGAAATCTCGCGTACAGACATATGACCGGGGTGGCCGAGCGGTTCTAGGCACTACAGTCTGGAGCCGCGCGACCGCTACGGTCGCAGGCTCGAATCCTGCCTCGGGCATGGATGTGTGTGATGTCCTTAGGTTAGTTAGGTTTAAGTAGTTCTAAGTTCTAGGGGACTGATGACCTAAGATGTTAAGTCCCATAGTGCTCAGAGCCATTTGAACCATTTTAGACCTACGACCCAAGTGACACCCAGTCACCTGATCACGTTCGAAATCCGTGAGTTCCGCAGAGCGCCCTATTCTGCTCTCTCATGGTGTCTAATGACTACTGAGGTCGCTAATATGGAGTACCTGGCAGTAGGTGGCAGCACAATGCATCTAATATGAAAAACGTATGTTTTTGGATATGTCTGGATACTTTTGATCAGATAGCGTGAAACGTCCCCTTTAAACAATTATACAGGACTGTGCTTAACCTGACACACAATATTTTTAGCGCAACGCAATCTGACTTTCAAAAATCCCTACAAAAGAATGGCCCTGACTAACATCAACCTATACCTTTCACAAATCACTTACCTCACCAAATATCTTCGTTACTCGTACTACTGCAAAACAGCGAGCGCCACTACTGACAGCTAAATAAAAGATTCAAACTACGGAAGGCACTAACTACTGATAGTCATAGTTAGCAAATGAAAGATTTTAGTTGAGAACAAACAATGTATTTACCTTAATAGTGTTGAAAAATCATAATATACATAACAGATCATGACATCCAGTCTTACAAATTTCCAAACTCCTCCATCTCTCTCCCCACATCCAACACTGTTGGTGGCTCACCTCCAACTGCGCAACGCTACGCGCTGTTAACAGCCCAGCTGCCCAGCACTACAATGGCAGACAACAATGCAAAACAGCCACAGATTGTACACAGCACAGCCAGTGATTCTCACACAGAGCGCTATGTGGCGTTACCAATAAGAGAACCTAAACAGCCTACTTACATAGCCCCCATGCTCCCTACAAAAAATTTTACAAATTGTTTTGGGCAGTGGCCAATAATGATTTGATAAAATTTTTCATAATTACAATGACAAAGATATCAAATGCACACACTTATTGATACATTGTTGGTCAAAAGCTAAAATTTTCTCACAGTCCATAAAGACAGTCCTGATCATTCATCACAGTAAAATTGCAGGTTTTTTTTTTCTCAAAGTCTGAGCAGTAAAAGAAAATGCACACGGAAGTAGTGGATTTCCATGCAGCCTTGAAGAAGTAGTGTTGTCCTTCCAACGGAAAGATAGTGCTGACTCTCGACATGCAGACAGGTAATGGGCCACAACAAAGCCAACCCACAGCAGAGTCAGTCGAAGTTTTGAAGAATATTGGTAGGTAGGTCATCACAGAGCAGTCCACTGTAGTCTTCTTAGAGGTGCAGACCCACTGCAGTCCTTGTAGAAATAATGGTGTTGGTGAGTCATCAAAGCTGTAGACCCACTGTAGTCCTTGTAGAGAGGGCCAGCAACCATCTGTTGCGACTGTGTAGGTGCACAATCACCATGGAAGAGTCTTGCGGACAATATAGCAAGTCCATAAACCACCACTTGTGCACTCACAAAAATTTTTTTTGAAATGTCTTTAGAACCAGCAATGCTGTTATCCAGTCCCTTGCTGAATTATCAACACACGTGCAAGCACTAAGAGTCCCAACTTCTCACATACTGTGCATATATTATGACCAACAGAAACGTGTGCAGTGAAATGGAACTTACAAGTTACTTAATTTGATGAACTGCTGTCAATTACAATTTTATAACATAAGAATGCAATAACAAAGGTACAAAATACATCATTAAATAACATAAAATTACAGATAACATTTGTAGTAACAGGCTTTACAAAAGAATCGAAACAACATATACATCAGTGTTACAGGAATTATGACATGAGTACATACATAAAAGATCAGAATAACTTTCGAAACATCAACTTCACACGTGAGCATTAAAACAGAACAGAATAAATAATGTCTAAACTTCTTTACAAAGAAAATAACATATTATTTGAAAAATTCTACAACATAACTCCTGTTAGCTAAACACATAAAGAAAGGAAAAACACAAATATACAAGAGTACACAAACACATAGCAAAATAACACAAGAGGAAAGGGCAGGGTTTGTTTTCAGTTTAACATTTGGTACTGCAGTCCAACCTAAAACTTCATTCTGTAGATCTTTCGTCTTATTTCAACATTTGTTTTCACCAAAACATCCTATCCAAGCATGCTTTCTGTATTTATATGTTCACATATTTCTTACCTCATTATGTGTTTTCCATTATCATTTATTTCCAAGAAAATCCTACCTAAACCTGTTGTCCCTAAACCCTACTTTTTTGGTTCATATCCTCTTTCAAAATACTGTTTTGGCCAAACCATTTTCTTATAGCTTCTCAATGCATTTCTTCCAATCCATCATAGTTAGTTTCTTATATAATCTACCCCCTCTTAAGCTAACTTAAATCTACTGAGCTCAGATGCTAAACTAAGGGATGAGGCAATGCAGCAGCACATAACAAATTAACACAAACAGCAAGGACAAAAAAAATACAAATTGGCAAAGTAAGCAACAATATTACAACTAATATAAGGCAATGAGATAACTTATATCTAAACATGACATAGCTCAAGCAGAAAAAAATATTACACTAAAGACAACAATGCAGACAAGGGAAATGTATATTCACATCGTAATGTCTATGTAATGAAAGTGGTGCACCACAACTTATTCTACAAAATAAATTACCAAGCACTTGAAAAGAAAATTATGAATGCAGTTTCTGTGAAGGTAAATGTCTTTTTGTGCTCCCTCATTTTTTTGAAAAAGTTATTATTTACTCGATCTGTAGACAGAAAATATTTATATTAGTACATCTATAAAATTTTATTTTAACCAATGCTGCAGTGCAGCTAGAAACTAGATATTAAACGAAATGAGCAAATATATACATAAAGCAAGCCATATGGCATTTCTCTCAACTAGCAAGATGTCATTTCATTAGGCAATTTACTAAATATCATAAATTAAGAGCTCCACAGTGTAATCATATGTTTTCAAGTTCGACCGTGTCGTTTTTGCGATGCTTTCTACAAAGGAACGTCAATAGCGAGGATAATGGCCTCCCTATTTTTCTCCACCTGTGCCTCTGAAAGGCACACGCTAATGGCTTTTTCCAGACGACTGTCGCCCAGCTGGGTGCCCACGACGCATTACGTGCAGGTGGTCACTTAACTTTCTTACCGAAATATTTACGACACCAGTTTCCGCTACAGTGACAGTCTCATATGACAATTTCACAGGTCGAAAATTTACGTTACAGATGTGTAGAAACAAAATCCTATGAATATAGCAGTGTCCAAAAAATTTTCGCCTGCATTGTGATACATTCACGCATTTACACACATTTCATAACTCTTAAAGTACGATTCTTGGTTTCCAACATACTTTTCCACAAATCAGAGTCCCTAACCACTACTCATTATTCCTTACCTTATTATACATATACATATTCGTAGACACTTCTTCAATATTTCATCATAACAAATACGTAGCATAATCAAATTCCTCATATAGCATCAGCTTATTGATCATAAACATACCTCAGCAGCATAATACACCTCGTCGTCATAAAAATAACATCATAACACCTCAGTCAAATCTCAAAAACGTCGTAGCTTTCTGCAATAATTCAAAAACCTAAAAAAAAATTCTCTGCTCATTTCAATAGTGTCATGTACCTCAAACATACTTTAAAAATCATGATCCCATACCAAATATATCATTCAAAGCTCTCATAATATCACAATGGTTCCGAAAAAATATGAACAGTTCACAAAGTACAGACAAAATACAATTTCGTAAGTGTGAAGTTATCCAACTGTGTAATTACGTAAACATCTGTCACAGATTTAATAAAATAAATATTTGTCTCTTTCAGTTAAATGATCAGATAGCTGTGTAATTCTGTGCTAGAGAAATATGGTACCGATGTGTAAAGTTGTATAAGCAAATACCATATTAGCTAGGGCTCCTTGTGCTTGCCAAACACATGGTACACAAAGTAAGCGTGTACCCCCTGAGGATTAATGTAATTATACCCTCAGGTGTTACAGATTACAGCAATGGAATGAAATGTATCACAGAAAACCTTTGTATCATTGTACTTCAAATATCTTTAAAAATAAATAATTTAAGTACAAAATTAATCACTCAAATACGTGTCCTGTAGCGCTAAATGTGCGTCTTGCTGTAAGATAATCTCTGTGGAAGTGTCGTAGTTATCGTCCTCCAAAAGCTAAGTTCTGCAGAAGCCAATGTACTTACCTCATGATACACCGAATTTCAAGTAAACCAAAATGTTGCATTAAAATCTCATTAGCAGTACTGGTAAATGTTCTAAGTATGTGAGCCTGATAGTCGTTACGTAATCGTGCAACTAACAAGCAAGAATGTACAAATAACAACATTGCGTCATCTGTTCACTATAACAATGCATTCATAATTTCTGTTGAAATAAGTTCTCTTGGTTCTTGACTGGATATTTAACTTCAAACATTGTTGCATATTAACAGATTCTAAGTCTGACAAAGCCTACTAGCAATGTAAAGTGAAAAGTTATATGGCAAAGACAAAGTTACAAACCAGATTATCTTTCAATAAACGGTTTTACATGTGAAATGTGGTGTAAACCTTTACTCTTCCTAGTACGCAGCGTTTCAACTTCAACGCAATTATCATGTGGTACACGTCGGATTCTGTAAGGTCCATTGTAAACAAGAAAGAATTTGTGACTGAAGTGTTTCTTTTTCCGTGACAATGAATGAGCTTTAATGAGAACTTTCTCACCAATATATAATTTCTTTGCATTTGCTTTACCGTGTAGTTTTCTCCTTTTGTCTGCTGCAGATTTTATATTCTTAATAGCCAAATCAATTATGTCTTTGTGTCGAAGTTTACGTGTATTCGGGAAAGGTACAAGCTCTCTGATTCTGTTCGGTGGTTCTTCATTCTTCAGTACAAGAGTAGGTGGTAAAGCAGTGGAGTCATGAGGCATTTCATTCAGCACGTTTTGAAATATGTGTAAATATCTGTCCCAATGCTGATGCTTTCTGTGACAATAAAGTCTGCAAAGCTTATTGATTTCTTTCATAATCCGTTCAGATGGGTTACAATGTGGTGAGTAAAATGAAATAAAAACAGGTTTGATTTTAATATTCCGAAGCATGCTTGACCAAACAGCAGATCTGAATTGTGGTCCGTTATCTGAAATGACTTTACTAACGTGTCCAACTTCACATAAGAAATTTTTAACAAAGGCGTTGGATACAGACTGTCCAATGGCTTTACGTACCAGAGTGAAAGAAACAAATTTTGAAGTAAGTTCAACAGCGACCAGAACATACAAAAATCCATTCGATGTTCTGACAAGGGGTCACAAGAGATCAACGGCAGCAAATTCTTTTAAGTTAGAAGGAATGATAGGAAACAACAGAGCACGGTTTGAGATAGTAGATGGTTTCGCCTTTTGACAAAGTTTACAAATAGACAAGACTCTTCTAATTCTCTTTTCCATATTGTTAAAATAACAAGTCGTTCGAAGAATATGATAACATTTTCGTGGACCAAAATGTGTGTAGCTTAAATGAATGTACCAAATGAACTTATTAACAGAATCGTCAGGAATGCAAAGTACCCATAGCTTGTCATCAACAGTGCAGCGTTTGAAGAGTATGTTGTTTCTAACCAGATAATAATGCTGAATCTGTGTGTGTGTCTTTTCATGCCATTTGCTCTTGATGTCTTTCCAAATCGGATCTTTATCTTGTTCATGAGCAATGTCCTTTAAAGATGTGGTGATGAAGTTTTCAAAGGCGACTTTCTGAATGTAAAGAATACTGAAATTTTTCTCGTGGTTGCCTTCTGTGTTACTTTTCTCAAGCCCAGCCGGTGCGCGTGACAGTGCGTCCGCAACAATGTTCTCCTTGCCGGGAATGTAGACTATTGTGAAGTGGAATTCTTGCAGACACAATGCCCAACGTTTTAACCTGTCATGATTTAATTTTGAAGACATAAGAAATTGTAATGTACGATGATCACTGTATACATTTACGTGCATACCAGAAAGAAAGAAACGGAATTTGTTAAATGCCCAAATGATAGCTAAAGCTTCTAATTCAGTAACGGAATAATTTTTTTCAGATTTTGTTAGCACTCGGTTAGCAAAAGCAATGGTTTTCTGAATGGTAGTGTCATTTTCTATGGCTTCTTGAAATAAATGGGCACCAAGACCGACTTTAGAAGAATCAGTGCTAAGGCAGAAATCTTGTGAGAGATCTGGATGAGCTAGTATTGGCGCGTTAAGTAGCGTTTCTTTCAAAGAATTGAATTCCAACTGTGCTTGTTCGTCCCAGTTCCAAATAGTATTTTTTCCAGTGAGAGAACAAAGTTTTGGTGAAACAAGAATTTGACGGTAAAAATCTACGAGACCTAGAAAACTGCGGACTTGTTTTTTTGTGGATGGAACTCGAATGGCTCTGATTGCTTCTAACTTTTCAGGATCCGGCTGAATGCCTTCAGAAGAAATAATATGTCCCAAAAACCTCACCCTTGACCTACCGAATTCAGACTTTTCCAAGTTAACTGTAATTCCAGATTCTGCAAAAACACGTAACAAACTGCTGAGGATGCGATTATGTTGTTCCCATGAAGCTTCTGCTATTAGAATATCGTCCACATATAAGGTGATGTGATGTTTTAAGAACTCAGGTAATATGGAATTTAGCCCGCGAATGAATGCTGCCGAAGAAATGTTCAAACCAAAGGAAGTTTCCGAAACTGATAACAAACGCCGAAACAAAAGAAAGCTGTGTATTTTCTACATTCTGGATGAAGTTCGATCTGATAAAAGCTGGATCTGAGATGAATGGAAGACAACACTTTTACACCATTAAAATTTTGAAGAAGTTCTTCCAACGTTTGCGGCCTGTCTGTTTCTGGAATAATGATAGTATTGATTTGTCTCGAATCTAAGACAAGCCTGATCGATCCATTTTTCTTCTCAACAACATGTAATGGATTGTTGTATGAGCTTACTGCAGGCTCAATAATGCCCTCGTCATGCATAGATTGTATTTCTGTTCTAACACGGTCCCTATAATGTGCTGGAATTACGTATGGTCTAACACAAAATTTAGTATGCTCACGAACACGAAATTGGTATTGAAATCCCTTGATTGTTCCTGTTTTGTGAGTAAAAACTGTGGAATGTGCTTGTAAAATCTCAAAAAGGTCCTGCCGATCAGTGTCATGACAATTCTCAATTGTTTGAATTTTATTCTGAATTAACTCATTAATTTCAAATATGCCGTCGATATCATCCCTGTCAGTACTTGCAGAGCGATTGTTAGTGTCTAGTTCCGTAGAAAATTCCGAACTGTTGTCTAACAGAAGGTAAAGCCGATTAATTTCCTCGTCATGGTTTGAGAGCCAATCTTCAAATTTCAAAGCTATTGACTTACCTTCCTTCTCTAAACTTATTTCAGCATCGTGAAAGTTTAAGATTGCTTTGTATTCATTCAAAAAGTCTACTGTCTCAATATCTTTGTTTACGCGCGTCGTTATTGGGATTTGGAGACCTAACTTCTATAAATTCACCTAGTCGAGAGGGCTCTGCTCTGTTTGAATCCCGCCAGTTCTGATGCAATTCAGGTCTGTCGTTACGATCATATCGTCTGTCGTCATGTCGGTAGATTCCATAGTTTCTTTCTTGTCAGTCACGTGGTGGAGAATTTCTCCCTGAATCGTAACTTCGCGCTGGACCGTTGCATCTGAAGTTATTCTGTCTCCCTTGATAATAATTATTTTGGTTCCCATATTGTCTGTTTCTCTGATTGTCTCTGTGATAGTCATTACCGCGGAGAGGTGATCTTTCCCTGTAATTATTACTACTCTGCCAACGGTTGTCATACGGGTGGTGTCTGTTTCGGTCACGATTTACGTTGAAAGAATAGCCTTGTCGTATATTATTTCTGTCATCGCGGAATTGTGACGGATGTGATCTGTAATTGTAGTGCTCCTGTTTTCGCGTTCCCCGATTGTCAGTGTCAATTTCCAGTTCTTGTAACAGTCCCTGGAAAGCTTCAATGTCTTCTTTGCAACGTCCTGCTAAAATAATATGTCGTAAATGTTCATACAGTTTGATTAAGCAAATGCGGATGAGTTCTGAGGGGCTGTATGGGTTTGACAGGTACTGATTCTTGTGCAACATGTCTTCAAAATATTTCATGAGACTGGAAAATTCAGATTGTTCGAAATGTTTCATCATTATGATGCTATGTTTTACTCGGTCTTGCGTAGCTTGAGAGCAATATGCTGAGAGGAAGGCATGATAAAAATCTCCTTCACTGTGACAATCGTGAATGACCGATCGCATTCTTACAGCTGGTTCATTCTCCAAGTAACCACACATAAATTCTAACCTGTGCTCCAATGACCAGTTGGGAGGAAAAAAATGAGAGAATTGATGGAGCCACGCTTGTGAATGAATGTCGTTGGCAGAATTCTTAAACGTTTTGAATTTACGTGTAGTAATGAACAGCTGATAGTCAAAATCATCGTGTCGGCGAGTAGCATATCGGTCATTGTTACGTCGTGTCGGCGGTTCCATCTCAAAATTCGGTGCACCTTGCCAATTTCTTTCATAATTTCCGAAATGCCCTGTGTTATTATGTTGTGGCTTGTCCGTATTTCTAAGTTCCTCTTCCCGTGTTGCAGCGCGAGTGTCCTCTGAAATATGAAATTTTTGTATTACTCGTGCCAACTGATCTTGTACTTCCCGGATTTCTCTTTTGTATTGCGTATTAATTTGATTCTGATTTTGTTTGAATTTCTTAATTTGTCAGTGATGGCTACAGGTCTTGTGTCATTCAGATCATCATCTACCTTTGCAGATAAGTTAGTGAACTGATCCGAAAGTTCGGCTACTTTCTCCGATAGTGTACTTATTTCCTCAGTGTGTTTTTATGAACCAAGTTTCAGAGTGTCCATTCGTGTTGAAATCGTATCTACTGTGTCCTTTAAGTTTTCTTGAGTTTTTGCAAGTCGCGTAACCGAATCGGTAGATGCAACTGAGTCAATTTTAGCTTGCAAGGTGTCGTGATTTTCATGAACAATAGTTTGCAGTTCTTTTATGGCTGCTTCGTGATTCTGTAATGCATTTTCATGACGCGAAAAAATAGGTTGGAAATGCTCACAAACGTGTGTTTTTACGTCATTACAGACTTTTTGACATTTCGATTCGATGTTATGTAACTCAGTAGTTAAATCTTCACGTGTCTGTTCAAGCGTGGTGTCTAACTTTTGAAGATGTTGTTCCATTGTGTCTAACTTTTTAAGATTTTGTTCCACTGTGTCTAACTTTTTAAGATTTTGTTCCACTATGTCTAACTTTAGAAGATTTTGTTCCATTGTGTCTAACTGTTGCTGTGTTTGTCTCTGGTGTTGTTCCATTGTGTCTAACTTTTGAAGCCTTTGTCCCATTTGTCTCTGATTTTGTTCCATTTGTTGCATTAATTGCAATAATAATGTATTAGTGTCTGGAATCTGTTTCTCTATGCTTTTTGGCAGTGCATTTTCACCGGCAACATTCACATTTTGACAAGCAGAAAATGTGTATTGACTGATTTGAGAAAACGGTGAGGACCCAAAACCTAAGTCTACAGCATTTGCAATATTGTGTTCTGTCATTTCGGATTCCTGAGGCGAGCTGTTGCCGACCGATCGATCGATAATGCTTCCTTGTTCACTAATTGTTTCACTGTCTACGCCATTATTTGCCGCCCGCTCCATTTCCCTATGCACAATTACCAAATTACTACTTTGAACATTAGTTAATTCATTACTCGGCGGCGCTAACACACTGCTTTCGTCTTCACTGTCGTTTCTCAGGTTACTTTGGAGCCTAGTATTACGTTTTTCACACGCCATTATTGTCACAATATTTCACACGACAACACAGAAAAGCACAATTTGACGAGCAAAATAAGAAAACACATTAACATAGAACTGAAAACAATATCTAGTTAATTGCAAGTCTAGCTGCGAAATACTTGGTGCAAATCTACATGCATGCCACACCTGTTTTACTGTACAACAATGAAAGACTGCAACTACAAAGGAGATTCTCTCTACAATTACGCGCTAGCAATAAACAGATTTTAATTGGGAACAAACAATGTATTTACCTTAATAGTGTTGAAAAATCATAATATACATAACAGATCATGACATCCAGTCTTACAAATTTTCAAACTCCTCCATCTCTCTCCCCACATCCACCACTGCTGGCGGCTCACCTCCTACTGCGCAACGCTACGCGCTGTTAACAGCCCAGCTGCCCAACACTACAATGGCAGACAACAATGCAAACCAGCCACAGATTGCACACAGCACAGCCAGTGATTCTCACACAGAGCGCTACGTGGCGTTACCAATAAGAAAACCTAAACAGCCTACTTACAAGCGTAGCTTTTGGTTCAACTCCTAGACTCACATGAGCACTTCTTCCATACATGACCTCAAAAAGCTCAAACTTATTTTTTTTAATATCAAGTCCAAATGCATTAAAGGGACCGCCGCCTATGTTCGATGTCAGTGTGCTGTACTCACAGACGGGAGGTGACAACACTAGCAATGGAGGCTATACAAAGCGTGTCGTGGGGCGCAGAACACAATGCAGTTATTGTCCTAATGAAAAATCGGAGCAGTTTATCATACGTCTAAAAGGGCATGATCATTGGCTTTCGGGCCTAGGGTGGAAGCATTTCCAAAACGGCTAAGATTTAAAGCTCATCGCGTGCCACGTTCGCTAAAGTATACCGTGGATGGCAAAATGGCTCTGTCCAAAATCGACGTCGAGCGTCTGTGTTGCACCACGGGCCAGTGACCACAGGGATGAGCGATTGCTGCGGAATGTGATTGTTGAGCAACTGACCGCCTAGATGAACCAGGAAGTATCAGCAGTGCCTCCTCAATGACCGTTCAGCTAACGTTGCTGCGTGTGGGCTTCTGCAGCAGGAGCCTGAGTCATGCACCCATGCTGAATGCTGTTCATTGTAGAAGAAGGCTAGATTTTGCTCACCAGTACCGCAACTGGACGTCCACTGAATGTCGACGGGTGCCTTTTCAGATGAATCATGTTTCATGCTATATCGGACAATTGGCCGTCGGCTTGTACGGCGTGGAATGTCTTAAAGTGAACACCCTGTAAACGGGCAGGGGTGGTATGGTCTGGGAAATGGTTTCCTGACTTTCTCTGGAGGATCTTGACAAAAGCACAATGGATCAAGACAAGTACGCATCTATGCTTGGAGACCATGTCCATCCCTACATGCAACTTCTTTTTTCCTCGGCACGATGGCATCTGCCAGCAGCACAATGCAACGTATGGTACAGCTCGCAGTCCGAGCACGTGGTTCGAAAAGCACCAGGAGCAGCTTACCGTAATCCCCGGATTTAAACCCAATCGTGAATGTTCGGATCATCTCGATCGTGCTGCTAGGGCCATGGATCGTCAACCGAGAAATCTAGCGCACCTGGCCACGTCGTTGGCACAACTTCATATCTCTGTCGATACCTTCTATAACCTCACTCACTCTCTTCCTCCACGTCTCGTAGCTATCTGTGCTGCAAAATGTGGATATTCAGGCTGGTAACAGGAGATCACATTAATATGACTGGGCAGTGCTTAATACGTCAGTCATAGTCAGTATAGCCAATGAGACGTTTATGATCCTCAAATAATCGTATATTAAGATATGTTTTGAAAAGACGGAGTATGCATCATGAAATAACATACGTAAAAAGAAACAGAAAGTGCTTTAAACTGACATGTGTAACATGTTTTTTTTTCCTAGGAGGACACGGTACACATCATGAAAGAAGGAAAAGTAAGATTTAAGCGTTAAAATAATTAGAAACAGTGAAATACAGGTAAGTAAGAAGTCATATCGTGTAGCTTTATGTTGACCATTGTTGCCGCTTTTCTCCTGGTAAAACGATGTTCACGTTGCTGGTCATTTCCATGGCGGCATCGACCCACTCTACCTGAAATAATCAACAGCACCTTGCTCAGCATCATCATAAATGTGGAAGTAAACATTCACTAATAATAAATTGATTTTTCTCATTAAGCTCCCTGTGTGTCTTCCTTCTTTTTGTAATGTAGGACTTCAGTTATACTGAAATGTCGAATTACCTCAATCATTACAATTTTCTCTTCTATCTAGTCCATACCAAGTATCTCTTCACCAAAATAGTTCTCTCTTAGTTCAACCTCGTACCTACTGTAGGTATGTTCTGTATCACACTTACAAGCACACAAACACAGAAACCGCACGAATTGAACTCTACGAGAATTACGATCGTACTATGGGTGATCCTTCAAGTGGTTCAAATGGTTCAAACGACTCTGAGACTTAACATCTGAGGTCATCAGTCCCCTAGAACTTAGAACTACTTAAACCTAACTAAGTACATAACACACATCCATGCCCGAGTCAGGATTCGAACCTCCGACCGTAGCAGCAGCGCGGTTCCGCACTGGAGCGCCTGAACCGCTGGGCCACAGCGGCCTATTCAAGTGGTCATCCACTAGAGTTGATGAGAGGTTTCGTAGTGAAGGTACAACGTATCTCATAGGGTGGATTTGCAGTGAATGAGGACTCTTAGGATGGGTAGGCCGTCACATAGTGAGTACATAATTTCCGCGAACGCTCGGAGCAAATTGCGCAGATTTCTTATGTAAGCACAAATTTCACTTGGCTCAGCTTTCATATATGCGATACCCCAAAGCTAACCAATCCATTGTTCATTGGTTTCAATGTATCTGAAACTGAGCGTCGTATGCTTCTGTATTCTACAAGTCCGTACACAATAGGCAGAAACTGAATATACAAAGTAAATATTCAAACCACAGCTACACTTCTTAATTTTCCTTCAGTATTCTAGCTTTCGAGCTAATCAGTTCCGAAGTTACAGATCTTGGTACATTTACTTTATATTTTCCCTGACGTGGTCAGTCAGGGTACCATCTGTAACATTTGTAACTGAAGATATCTTCGTAAGCTAAAAAGCATTGTATTGAATGACTGGTTTCGACAGTGCTATTCTGTCATCATCGGATCTTATACATTACAATTTTGCTGATGGACAAAACGTTGCAAAAATTTTAAAGGATAAGATCCGATGAAAACAGCATAGTTCTGTATAAACTGTCATCCAATAAAATGCTTTTTTTCAGCGCTCTTGCTTCCTTGGTGAAAAATTCAACACTTCTCTCATACACTAAAAAACATACATCAAAAAGATCTTACCTCCCGCCTAATTGTCAAAGTACCTTCAGTGGATCCTGATGCAGTTTGGAATTCCTGTGTGATGGTCTGGATAGATGTCTGTCTATTATACATTACGACCCTCTTCAAATGTCGGCGGTCTCTGTCAGTCAACAGACGAGGTCTGCCTGTACGCTTATGTGCTGTACGTGTCCCTTCACGTTTCCACTTCAATACCACACCGGAAACAGTGGACCTAGGGATGTGTAGGAGTGTGCAAATCTCGTGTACAGCCGTGTGAGACAAGTGACACGTAGTCACCTGACCACGTTCGATGTCCGTGAGTTCCGCAGAGTAACCCATTCTGCTCTCTCACGATGTCTAATGATTACTGAGGTCACTGATATGGAGTACCTGGCAGCAGGTGCTAGTACAATGCACTTAACAAGAAAAACGTATGTTTTTAGGGGTGTCCGGATACTATTGTTCACATAGTATATACCAGGAACGACACGTGGCTCGGATTCCATGTTAAACTGTGGGTTCTCTTTACCCGGTAAGATTACAGTGGCTAGTTCAAGGTGTGCAACTCACCAAAGTGTCGTGCAACTGAAAGCCCACAGGCGGCTGAACATCCCAGACAATCATGACATACCCCCCCCAGGGGGTCCACAACTCTTTTGTGGATAAGTGCGTAGCGAGCACAGGACCCCGAGCTAATGTGGCCCTCCTTCCTTTCCGGGCTGCATACCTTCCTTTTCCGCATCCTTCCCTCTCCCCCATCTTCGCCCCTCCTCCCCTCACCTCTGGCTCTTTCCTTCCCTTTCTCCCCCTCTGGGAGAATGGTTTGTGCCTACGTCTGGAGACGGACGCTCGTAAATGTACCGCATTCTTCGCCTTCTCTGCTTGTATGCCTTCATTCTTCCTTTGTCCTTCTCTTTTCCTTACCTCTTCTCTTTAGCCTTTTCTCCGCTGTGGCGTTTGAGACCTCTCCTCTTTCCTTTTCCTTTCTTTGTTTTTCCCTTTCTCTTTCTTCCTCCCTGTGCGTGTCTGAAGGCCGACCGACGCATTTTTGCGCGTAGCCAGTGACGGGGTAACGCGTAATTCCCCGACCCGGGTAAACAGTTAGGACACGTACGTACCCCTGGTAATGGCCAGGCCCATGGAGGGGTGATTACCCGAGCAGATACCTTCCGAAAGAGCCGATTGGTCCCTCCGTCCGTTTGTCGGGAGGTGTGACCTGAGGTGTGAACAATCACCTAAGGCGGGAGTGCCCTCAGAGAGGACCCCCACAAGGGAGGAGCGCGCCATCGGAGACTCCAGTAATCATGGGGGATTCTTCCGCAATGGTTTCCTCACCTTCCACTATGTCTGCTCACAAGCGTAAGTTCACTGAGTCTCAGCCACAGACAGTTCTTCCATCGTTGCCACAGTTCCTTGTTGTTTCTCGGTCTGACGAAGGTCACGACTTCTCCACGGTCAACCCTTTCATTATTCAGAAAGGTGTCGACGCAATTGCAGGTCCTGTAAAGTCTTGTTCCAGATTATGCAATTGCACCCTGTTGTTAGAAACAGTCAGTGCCCTCCAGGCACAAAAATTGCTGCGAACTTCACTGCTCCACACCTTCCCTGTCTGGGTTGAAGCGCACCGCACTTTAAATTCCTCGCATGGAGTCGTTTATACACGCTCTCTCGATGGATTGTCTGACGAAGAAATTCAACACTACCTGTCTGACCAGGGCGTAACGGCTGTTCATAGAGTTATGAAAAGGGTTGACACGAACATCATTCCAACCCACACTGTCTTCTTGACATTTGACAAAAATAAAAGCAGGCTATGAGATAATTTCCATTCGCCCTTACGTCCCAAACCCTACGCGTTGCTATCGGTGTCAGCAATTCAGTCACACCAGCCAGTCCTGTTCCAATCCGGCCAAATGTGTTACGTGTGGCAAGGATGTCCATGAGGGTGCTTGTCCACCTCCATCCCCTCGCTGCATCAACTGTATGGGTGACCACGCTGCTTCCTCTCGAGATTGCCCCGTTTTTAAGGACGAAAAGCTCATCCAGGAAATCAGAGTGAAGGAAAAAGTGTCGACCTTTGCTGCTCGAAAATGAGTCGCCAGTCGACAACCCACCGTGCCTCCGACTGGAAAATACAGCACTGTCCTTGCTTCTCCTCGGCCAACAAAGGAGGCGGCCACACAGACTTGCGACCTCACCTTTAGTGCCACGGTCGTCAGATCGGTCAGCGCAAAGATCGCCCGTTCAACCTCACCACTTTCGCCTGCCCACTCTCTGGCTCACCCTTCATCAGGTTCTTCTAAATTTCGAGCCCAAAAAGTCAGACACAAAGACTTAGAAAAAAGAGCACACTCGTGAAGATTTTTTACGTACCCCAACTTCACAACCATCGGTTCCTCCTTCATCTAAACATCATATTTCCAAGAAGGCTAATAAGAAACCCAGTTCATCTCCTTCTCCGCCAAGGCGTGTCTCATCTACAGCACCACCTGGCGGAAATCGCCCTCAGCCGTCTTCTGTGTCGCCGAGGCGCACTGCTGGCAGCCGATCAACCGGCCGCTCGCTGGTGGCAGGAGCTGCTCCTGAACAACCTATGGATCAGGATCTTCTGCCTTCGGCTGAATGCCATTCCATGCTGTCGGTCGTAAGCTCTGAGCAGTCGTTGACAGCAACCTTAGTCCCATACCTCCATTTTCTGTTCACCCTATGTCCATTATCCACTGGAATATCCGCGGCATTCGAGCCAATCGGGATGAATTGTCGATCCTCTTACGATCCTACTCGCCAGTCATCTTCTGTCTTCAGGAAACAAAGCTGCGTCCCCATGACCGCTTTGTTCTCCCTCATTTTCAGTCCATCCAATATGTTGTCCCCTCTGTTGAAGGCACTCCAGCCCATGGAGGACTCATCATTCTTCTCCATCATGCTTTCCATTATCACCCAATCCACTTAAACACTTCCTTCCAAGCTGTCGCCGTCCGTCTTTCCCTTTCTGGATACACGTTCTCTCTTTGTACTGTATACATTCCATCGTCCACACCAATGGCACGAGCTGATCTCCTTCATCTTATTGGTAAGCTTCCACCCCCCTATTTGCTGGTTGGGGATTTCAATGCCCACCACCCGCTTTGGCGAACTCCACATCCTTGTCCACGTGGCTCACTATTGCTAGACGTCTTCCACCAAGCGGATCTAGTTTGCCTCAACACTGGGGTCCCTACATTTTTGTCTGCCTCCACGACAAATTTATCTCATTTGGACCTTGCGGTCGGTACTGTTCCGCTAGCTCGGCTCTTCGAATGGTTCGCCCTTGATGATACACACTCGAGTGACCACTTTCCATGTGTCCTTAGACTGCAGCCTCAACTGCCATATATGCGCCCGCGACGCTGGAAGTTTGCCCAAGCCGATTGGACACTTTTTTCGTCTCTAGCGACGTTCGATAACCGTCACTTTCCCAGCGTCGACGATGAGGTCACACATATTACCTACGTTATTCTTACAGCTGCGGAACGTTCAATACCACGCACCTCCGAATTGCCCTGGCGCCCCCCAGTTCCTTGGTGGAGCGAGGCATGCCGTGACGCAATACGTGAGCGGCGACGTGCTCTTCGCGTTTTCCGCCACCATCCTACTTTGGCCAACTGTATCCGCTATAAGCAGTTCCGTGCGCGATGCCGTCGTGTCATCCGCGATAGCAAGAAGGCAAGCTGGAAATTCTTTATTAGCTCATTTAACACCTTCACTCCCTCCACGGAAGTTTGTAGTCGGCTTCGACGGTTCTCAGGCGCGCCTAGTTTCTCCCCGGTCTCTGGGCTCACTGGCGCGCATGATACATTACTGGACCCCGTCGCAATTTCTAACTCATTGGGTCAGCACTTTGCTGAGATTTCGAGCTCTTCAAATTACCCGCCAGCGTTTCTCCCGAAGAAACGTGCAGCGGAAGTGCGACATCTTGCTTTCTCCTCTCAAAATCGCGAAAGCTACAATACTGTTTTCTCCATGCGAGAACTCCAACATGCACTCTCTTCTTCTCGCTCCTCCGCCCCAGGACCGGATGGTATCCACGTCCAAATGTTGCTGCATTTATCAACCCACAGTCTGCGTTACCTCCTTCGCCTTTATAATCGAATTTGGACCGACAGTACTTTTCCCAGACGATGGCGGGAAGCTATCGTCGTTCCTGTTCCGAAACCTGGAAAGGACAAACATCTCCCCTCTAGCTATCACCCCATTTCTCTCACGAGTAGTGTCTGTAAGGTTTTGGAGCGTATGGTGAATTACCGTTTAGCTTGGTGGCTGGAATCCCGCAGTATTTTAACACCTGCCCAATGCGGATTCCGAAAGCATCGTTCTGCAGTTGATCATCTTGTTGCTCTCTCCACTTATATCATGAACAATTTTCTCCGGAAACGTCAAACAGTAGCAATATTTTTTGATCTGGAGAGAGCATACGATACCTGTTGGAGGACAGGCATCCTCCGCACACTGTTCTCTTGGTGGCTTTCGAGGTCGGCTACCCCTTCTTCTTTGCGAATTTATGGCAGAGCGCACATTTAGAGTGCGGGTGAACACTACTCTCTCCCGTACTTTCTCCCAAGAAAACGGGGTACCCCAGGGCTCCATGCTGAGTGTTGTACTGTCTGCCATTGCCATAAATCCAATTATGGATTGTCTCCTTCCTGATGTCTCGGGCTCCCTCTTTGTGGACGATTTTGCGATCTACTACAGCTCTCAACGGACCAGCTTTCTTGAACGACGTCTTCAAGGGTGTCTCGATCACCTCCACTCTTGGAGCCTCGAAACCGGCTTCCGTTTTTCTCCCAGTAAGACCGTTTGTGTTAATTTTTGCCGACGTAAGGAGTTTCTTCCACCCTCCTTACATCTAAGACCTGTCAACCTTCCGTTTTCAGACGTCGCTAAATTCTTGGGTCTTACGTTTGACAGAAAACTGTGCTGGTCCTCCCACGTTTCCTATCTTTCGGCTCGCTGTCTGCGATCCCTCAACACCCTCCGTGTCCTGAATGGTACCTCCTGGGGAGCGGACCGAGTGGTCCTTCTCCGCCTCTATCGCGCATTAGTGCGCTCGAAATTGGACTATGGAAGCATAGTCTACTCCTCTGCTCGGCCGTCTATTCTTCGGCGTCTCGACTCTATCCACCACCGTGGATTACGTTTAGTGTCTGGAGCTTTTTACACCAGCCCTGTGGAAAGCCTTTATGCTGAGACTGCTGAACCTCCGCTGTCCAATCGGCGAACAGTCCTGAGTCGTTATGTTAGCCATCTGTCTTCCATGCCTGATAATCCAGCCGGTGACATTTTTTTCGACGCCTCCTTTGATGTAGGGTATGCAGGCCGCCCCTCCTCCCTACTACCACCGGGAGTCCGCTTCCGTCAACTGCTCCATTCTCTTTCCTTCCGCTTTCCTGAAACCTTCTTGACAACTTGGGGTACAGCACCGCCTTGGCTCCGTCCCCTGATCTGCCTGCTCCGTGACCTTTGTCGATTGCCCAAGGATGGTACCCCTTCACTTGTTTATCGTCGGGCACTTGCTGCTCTATGTGCACAAATGACGGAAGCCGCATTTATTTACACCGATGGCTCGAAAACATCGTTAGGTGTAGGGAGTGCCTATATTGTTGGCGACACCCCAAATCACTTTCGGCTTCCCGACCAGTGTTCGGTTTATACTGCGGAGCTTTACGCTGTTCTCCAGCCTGTCCACTACATCCGCCGCCATCAGCGGATACAGTACGTTATCTGCTCAGATTCTCTTAGCCCTCTCCTCAGTCTCCAAGCTCTTTACCCTGTGCACCCTCTGGTCCACCTGATTCAGGACTGTCTGCGCTTGCTCCACCTGGGGGGCGTCTCGGTGGCGTTCCTCTGGCTCCCGGGACACGTTGGTATCTGTGGAAATGAGGTGGCCGATATTGCAGCCAAGGCTGCAGTCTCTCTTCTTCGGCCAGCTATTCAATCGATTCCCTTCGCCGATCTACGGAGCGTTTTATGTCGTCGAGTTGTTCTTTTATGGCACGCCCATTGGTCGACACTTCCCCATAATAAATTGCGGGACGTGAAAGGTCTTCCTTGTGCTTGGACCTCTTCCTCCCGAACGCGTCGTCGGGAGGAGGTAATTTTAACTAGACTCCGGATAGGGCACTGTCTTGTTAGCCATCGACATCTTTTGAGCGGCGATCCTCCCCCACTCTGTACCCACTGTGGACGGTAAGACACCTTTTAATTGAGTGCCCCTATTTTAATCCGTTACGCTCCCGTCTACAGCTGTCGCCTGATATATCGTCGATTTTAGCAGATGACACGCGTTCAGCCGATCGCGTTCTCGAGTTTATTAGTGCCAGTGAAATGACGTCAGTCATTTGAAGCTTTTTTTGGGGACAACCAACCCCTTTCTGTAGTGGATTTTAAGCATTCCTTCTGCTTTTAGTTTCTCCAATTTTATGACTTTCGTTCCCATTGCTGCTGGTTTCCATTTTCGGTTTTTTACTGTTTCCTAAGTCACGGACCGGGCGCTAATGACCATAGCAGTTTTGCGCCCTAAAAAACAAAAAAACAAAAAATCACGACATACGAATTACTTTACTGTTTCTACTTACATGTGTTGTATGTTGAGTGCATTATTCTTACAACGAGGAAATTGGATGATAATTACTTAAGTTTTTCTTGTCACTTTTCTTATAAGGGTGTTTAACCCCAACAATAACAGAACTTCTCTCATAATGCCTACTATGGTGGAGGGATGGGGTTTCTTTATGCCCAAAATTAAAAAATAAATATAAAAACAAAATTCGTTAATTGTTGTTCACTTTTTAAAGAGGTTCTGATGTGCTAGTAAAGCCCAGAAAATGAAAATATATTTTAGCATATTGTTACGAATATCAGTACAATTTCGGTAAAGTGTACTACTAAGGGAGATGTACTTGAAGATCATCCTAGAAAAGAAATTTAAATGCGAAATTCGTTAACTGTTTCCAGAATGAAATTTTCGTTCTGCAGCGGAGTGAGCGCTGATACGAAACTTCCTGACTGATTAAAAGTGTGAGCCGGACCGAAACTCGAACTCGGGATCTTTTCCTCTCGCAGACAAGTGCTTTAGTATCCGAGCTACCCAAACACGATTCATGCCCCTTCCTGACAGCTCACAGGAGACAAGGTACTGGCAGATCTAAAGCTGTGAGGACGATGCGCGAGTCGTGCTTGGGTAGCTCAGATGGTAGAGCACTTGCCCCCGATGGGTAAAATTCCCGAGTTCGAGTCTCGGTTCGGCACACAGTTTTAATGGCTCTGAGCACTATGGGACTTAACAGCTGTGGTCATCAGTCCCCTAGAACTTAGAACTACTTAAACCTAACTAACCTAAGGACAGCACACAACACCCAGCCATCACGAGGCAGAGAAAATCCCTGACCCCGCCGGGAATCGAACCCGGGAACCCGGGCGTGGGAAGCGAGAACGCTACCGCACGACCACGAGATGCGGGCTTAAAATAAGAGTTCACGTGCCTCGGCTAATCTGTAGATGGTCGTAAGTTACTGACAAAATTTTATGCGCCTTTTAGTGAGTAAATAGTTCAACCCAGTCGGGGGCACAGTCGTGGCTCACACTTCCGCGTCCTGTGATCGAAACCGGAATATTATTTTTATTTTTGTTTGCCATTTATCCAGCCACTTCCGTAGAAGATTACTACAAGAGTGTTTTCCAGTGTGTACTGAAATAACGCCGTCCTTATTCGTCTACTAGTTGTATGTATGGTGACTGATTGAAAAAAAAAATGGGTGGAAAAATAATCTGAAATCGTTTTCGGTGAAATTCCTGTAGTGTATCTTGAGTCGTCATCCAAGGGAATGTTTCAGATCTTGCTAAAGAGTAAGCATGAGAGTAAATATATGAATTTAGAATTTATATAAGAGAAAAATAATAATGTGAAAATTTAAATAGATTGTAAATACTGAAAATGCCATACACACACTTTTTATACTCCGAAGCGCCAAAGAAACTGGTATAGGCATGCGTATTCAAATACAGAGATATGCAGTCAGGCAGAATACGACGCTGCGGTCGGCTATAAGACACAAGTGTCTGGCGGAGTTGTAACATCTGTCACTTCTGCTACAGTGGCTGCCTATCAAGATGTACGTGAGTTTGAACCTGGTGTTATAGTCGACGCTCGAGCGATGGGACACAGCATCTCCGAGGTAGCGATTAAGTGGGAAATTTCCCAAATGACCATTTCATGAGTGTACCGTGAATATCGGGGATACGGTAAAACATTAAATCTCCGACATCGCTGCGACCGGTAAAATATCTTGCAAGAACGGGACCAACGACGACTGATGAGAATCGTTCTGCGTGACAGAAGTGCAATCCTTACGCAAAACTGCTGCAGATTTCCCTGCTGGGCCATCAACATGTGTCAGCGTACGAACCATTCATTGAATCGCCGATATGGGATTTCGGAGTCGAAGGCCCACTCCTCTACCCTTGATGACTGCACGACACAAACCTTTACGACGCGCCTGGGCCAGTTAACACCGAATTGGATTGTTGATGACTGGAGACATGTTGCCTGGTCGGACGATTCAATTCAATTTGTGGTAAGGTCTTATGGGACCAAACTGCTGAGGTCATCGGTCCCTAAGCTTACACACTACTTAATCTAACTAAAACTAACGCTAAGGACAACACACACACACCCATGCCCGAGGGAGGACTCGAACCTCCGACTGTGGGAGCCGCGTGGACTGGTCGGACGAGTCTCGTTTCAAATTATATCGAACGGATGCACTTGCACAGGTATGGAGACAACCTCATCAATCCATGGACAGTGCATGTCAGCAGGGGACTGTCCAACTTTATGATATGGGACCGCTGATAGGTCTAGACACGACTCTAACGAGGGACACGTACGTAAGCATTCTATCTGATCACTTGCATCCATTCATGTCCATTGTGCATTCCGATGGATTTGGGCAATTCCAACAGGACAATTGGACCACCGACATCTATAATTACTACAAAGTGGCTCCAGGTACACGTTTCTGAGTTTAAACACTTCCGCTGGCCACCAGAATCCCCAGACATGAACATTATTAAACATGTCTCGGATGCCTTGCAACGTGCTGTTCAGAAGAGATCTCCACCCCTCGTATTCTTACGGATTTATGGACAGCCCTGCAGGATTAATGGTGTCAGTTCCCTACAGCTCTTCTTCAGTCATTATTCGAGTCCGTATCACGTCGTGTTGCGACACTTCTGTGTGCTCGAGGGGGCGCTACACGATATTAGGCAGGTGCACCATTTTCTTTGGCTCTTCAGTGTATAGAATAAATGTTTTACATTTTTTGTGAAACCCAGTTGTAATTTTACAGTTAATATAACGCCCTTGTATCTCCTAATTGATAAACATTCGTGTAGTGATGTTTTATGGACACTGGTAGATAAATGAGAAAATGAAGTTAAATTAAAAACAGTAATTGAGTTTCGACCTCCCAATGTGAGAGACTTTGACTCTAGTCATGTGCTAAGAGTCAGGCTGAGCTTATTGCGTGCTAACAGGTATATCACAAATGGTCAAACATCTACAGATAAGCAGCCGAATCATGTGTTCTCTTAGTCTGTCTCCTCTTCCATTGAGTGAAGTTTATGGAAAATCAGGTTGCGGCACTTACCGTGTTCTCTTACTGAGATTAACATTTTGGGTTAAGTTTAACTGAGAAATGTGAAACAGTTATGGAAACTGATAGAAGAAACCATTAAACACATTAATTTCTTTCCAAGTTTTGTAAATGTATAACGTAACTGACTACATTACAATATTTTGAAAAGGTGGGCACAAAGTACCTCCCCCCCCCCCCATTGGTATTGCGAGCGGTATTTCGAGCGTTAACAATGGCATATTTCAATCTGTCTAGAAAAGTGCCCTATTCCAGTGGTGTATTACGTATATCAGAAATTATTTATTAAGTCAGAAAAATTCTTCAGCATCGCGTTTGAAATTCCATGAGCACCATGTAATCTTTTGCTTCTGTGAAGCTTCATAATTTTATTAATTTCAGTGAAGGTTGCAACATCTGCAATACCTGTAACAAACACCAGGTAAGAATCGGTCGTCGTTGACAGTGTGGTTACTTGTTGACACGAACCGTGGGTAACAGACGATGATTCACACGGCACAGTGGTACGCTCCGTGCGAGGCACCTTTCCTTTAAACGGTAAGTAGAGCAGAAGGCGTCCCTTAACAGAGAGCCTCTAAACTGCTGAAGAATGGTACGCTACTCCAGCGCGCGGACGGTGTCAAGAATTATCACTTGCTGGAGGGGAAAACCATTCAGGGCAGAGAAAAAGAACAAAAGTAAAGAAGAGGAGGTTGCAGGTAAGCAGCGGGAACAGGCAGTGACCCACCAGCCATTGTTCTCACTCTCTTTCACGGAGTTTGGTTAAGATTCGTTAGCGGTACTGGTCGACGCGTTAAAGGGCTAGCGTGCCCACAGCCTGGGAACACTGGTCATGTCACACTCGCACGCAGAAGCGTTTCGTAAGTTTCCCTTTATCGCTCTACAGAAACTGATCTGGTAATTAATATACAGGTGAATCAGGTGGTACATAAACAGGAAAAATATAATATTTTCTGGTCTTTTGTTACAAACCATCATATTGAGATGTACTTTCTTTACCGGAATTCATCTTCTTGTAAGATGGGACTGGCACTTCAGACTGAATTGCTGAATGTAACTCTCACTTTCAAGACTAGTATTTCTTGCGAAATTTCCTGGCCAGTTCTGTAATGGTCAACTGGGAAAATAAGATAAGTAATGAGTATCTTAAGGAATTTAATTCCTCTATAAAGCCTTGTTTATGCTATTATTAGAGTTAGAAGCAACTCTTTTCTCTGCTATATGATAATAAATAATGTCATGATATGCTCATGTCTTATGATATGCCGACCCCGTTTCGGTTTTATAGTTACAGCCTGGTGCAGCGATTCACAACATAGGGGGCTACGCCCACCTAGAGGTCCTTGGTAACACTAAATATGGGGGGTCCGAGGTTATTGAAAATAAAAGAAAATGTGGTTTCAAAAATTAATTAATATGGTGAAAGGAAAGCAAAGCAAAATATATTCGAACATATTACTAAAAAAATTCACTCTTCCACTGGCATAATTTAGATATAAATAGAACTATAACAGAACTGCACATTGTATTTAATAATTACCTTTTCAGTGCTAAATTAAAAACAAGTTTAGCAATTTTCAGTGATTCCCTTGGGCGTGGCTTGTCGAGCAAAGTTTTTCAAAGTAGACATTAATACTAGAAATTGACACTCTGAGATCTTTTTCTATGTTTAGCAGAGGTCTCTAACTAATGGTCAAAGCAGCCTACGCAGAATACCCGGTTTTGCAAAATAGGTTATTGGAAATGATGACAGTACACGTAATATTCTTGTTTTCAGTGCATAAAACTCAGCCCTGCCCAAAATTCAAAGGCCGATTTACTACTAAACTGTCTTTTGATTTCGCCACTTGTCGTGTTGTCCAAAAAGATTTCTTCTTCGGTAGTTAAGAAAACTTCGGAAGCATTTTGGAATGGATCCACAACCCACTCGTAGCGATCTACCAAGTTTTGGTCTGCAACAAAATACATTTCAAAATTATTTCTAGATTGGTTAAATGATTTTCAATGGTTACAAGAAGAGTTTTTACTTATTTTTCTTTAGATTTGTAAGTCTGGAGAAAAGAGAACCACCTGTATGAATATCAAGAACTCAGATGGAAAAGAAGGAAAAGCAGAAAGGTGGAAGGAGTATATAGAGGGTCTGCACAAGGGAGACGTACTTGAGGGCAATATTATGGAAATGGAAGAAGACGTATGGGAAGATGAGAAGGGAGATATGATACTGTGTGAAGAATTCTACAAAGCACTGAAGACTGAAGTCGGAACAAGGCCGCGGGAGTACAAAACATTCTGTTAAAGCTACTGATAGCCTTGGGAGAGCCAGCCATGACAAAATTCTTGGATCTGGTGAGAAAGGTGATGAAACAGGCGAAGTACCCTCAGAAGAATATAACAGTCCCAATTCCAAAGAAATCAGGTGCTGACAGGTGTGAAAATTACCGAACTATCAGTTTAATAAGTTACGGTCACATAATACTAACACGAATCCTTTACAGAGGTTTAGAAAAACTGGTAGAAGGCGACCTCAAGGAAGACCAGTTTGGATTCCAGAGAAATGTAGGAAGAAGCGAGGCAATACTGACACAACGACTTCTCGCAGAACACAGGTTAAGAAAAGCTAACTTAAATTTATAGCATTGCCAACGACCTTGCCGCAGTGGTAACACCGGTTCCCGTCAGATCACCGAAGTTAATCGCTGTCGAGCTGAGCTAGTTCTTGGATGGGTGACCAGCCGGTGTGCCCAGCGCTGTTGGCAAGGGCGGGGGGGGGGGGGGGGGGTGGTGCACTTAGCCCTTGTGAGGCAAATTAGGGATCTACTTGACTGAGAAGAAGCGGGCCCGATCTCGTGAACTGACATACCGCCGGAAGAGCGGTGTGCTGACTACATGCCCCTCCATATCCGCATTCAGTGGCATCTGTAGACTAAGGATGACACGGCTGCCGGTCGGTACCGTTGGACCTTCGTGGTCTATTCGTGCGGAGAGTTACATTTATAGCATCAGAGAAAGCTTTTAACAACATTGACTGGAATACTCTCTTTCAAATTCTGAAGGTGGCACGGGTAAAAATCAGGGAGCGAAAGGCTATTTCCAATTTTTACAGAAACCAGATGGCAGTTGTACGAGTCCAGGGCTACGAAAGGGAAGCAGTGGTTGAGAAGGAGGTGAGGCATGGTTGCAGCCTATCCCCAGTGTTATACTGAGCAAGCATTAAAGTAAGCAAATGAAAAATTTGGAGTAGCAATTAAAGTCCAGGGAGAAAAAATAAAAATTTTGAAGTTTGCTGACGATTTTGTAATTCTGTCAGAGACAGTAAAGTATTTGGAAGGGCAATTGAACGGAATGGACAGTATCTTGAAAGGAGAATATAAGACGAACATCAACAAAAGCTGAACCAGGATAATGAAGTGTAATCGGATTAAATCTGGTGATGATGAGGGAATTAGATTAGAAAATGATACACTTAAAGCAGCAGATGAGTTTCGCTATTTGGCCAGCAAAATAACTGCCGATGGTCGATGCAGGAAGTATATAAAATGTAGATTGGCAATGTCAAAAAAAGCGTTTCTGAAGAAGAGAAATTTGTTACCATCGAGTATAGATTTAAGTGTCAGAAAGTTCTTTCTAAAAGTATTTGTATGGAGTGTAGCGCTGTATGGTGGTGAAACATGGACGATAAACAATTTCGACAAGAAGACAATAGAAGCTTTTGAAATGTGGTGCTACAGACGAATGCTGTGATGGATACATCACGTAACTACTGAGGAGGTACAGAATAGAACTGTGGAGAAGCGAAATTTGTGGCATAGCCTGACTAAAAGAAGGGATTGGTTGCTAGGACACATTCCGAGGCATCAAGGAATCACTAATTTATTACTGGAGGGAAGAGTGAGGGGTAAAAATCGTAGAGGGAGACCAAGAGATGAATACAGCAAACAGATTCAGAGGGATGTAGATCGCAGTAGTTACTCGTAAATGAAGAAGCTTGCACAGGATAGAGTAGCATGGAGAGCTGTATCAAGCCAGTCCTTGGACTGAAGACCACAACAAAAACAATATTCTCATACACATTTGTGAACATTTATGGGTCTTTTTTTTTAATTTCTTCTCCAACGTTTATATTTTCTATGAAAAAAACTTTATCACTCGTTTCCAACATATGTGTATTTGTTCTTTGGGGTTGAAGGTTCAAGTTTAATTTCTCGAATATGTCGACCAAGTGGCTCAATTTCATCACAAACAAACCATCTCAAAAATTCTCAGCTTCCAGCCGGATTTCCTTTTCTAGTAAAATGAGGATTTCATTTCTTAATTGATAAACTCGTTGCGAAAATTTTGCACTTGATAATCATCTTGCCACGCAATAAAGTAGTAAGCTGGTTGTGCTGCACCCAAGTCTTTACAAGCTGCAAAAAGAGATCTTGATTTTAGGGGCCTCATTTATATATAACTTACAATCATAGTTAGTACAATATTCGGACTGGGACTAATTTCTTTGGAAGCCAGAGCTTCTCTGTGGATCATGTAATGTGTTCAGGCGCAACGTGGGACATTTTTGTTTCATAAATGCTTGTATACTATGGAATCTTATAGACATTGAACTACCGCCATCAATGCATATTCAAGTGCAATTTTTCCATTCTGTGTTTGCCTCGTTTATAAAATCATTTAAGATGATAAATAATACTACCGCTTCTGCTTTGATTTCTATTGGGTTGCAGAAAAGTAGCCCTTTTACTGCTGACATATCATCACGAACTCTAACATTTAATTTATGTATTCTTTGTAATTTTTAAGGTATGTAACTTTGTAACTTCATCATCAAAGTGCTAAAAATATCTTATGAGGAAGAAAGTGGGGGGGGGGGGGGAGGGGAAAAGAATGTTGTGACTGAAAATTGGTTCGCAAATACTGACAGGTTGAGAAACGCTGCCCTAATGTGTTCCTTATCTCCATTGTGTAAAAACATACAATATAAAGCCCAAGACCTATAAGAAACTGCCCAATTTCGTTATTTCTTGAATACGAGGACACAGACAGTATGTTCGAAATATCCCGGTGGATTAGAGCTGGGCCTGGGTCTGGACTCGAACTGGGGGGCCTATCAGGAAGCTTATAATCAGCGTACACCGAGCTGCAGAGTGAGAAATCATTTTGGAAACAATCCGCCACCCTGTGACTAAGCCATCTCTCCGCAATGTCCTTTCCTGCAGCTGTAGTAGACCCACAAGTTACGCGGAAGAACTTTGTAATCTAAAAGGTAGGAGACGAGGTACTGGCGGAAGCAATAATATGAGGGGTGGTCGCTGAGTCGAGCTGGAATTCCTCAGCCTTCAGAATACGACACTTCGTACCAAAATTTTTCTAGAGTTTTCATTTACAGTATATAGATATTATTTTCTTTCATTTCAGTTAAAAACATATTATTCCTTAGTTGTCTCAAGAAGACTGAGCAGTTAGCTTCTTCTTAATTCAGCGCAGTTTTCATTTTTAAAATCGATTACCGCATTGAAGACGATTATTTTCCGTCAAGTGGTTTCAATCATTTGGTCCCAGCTTCGCGCCCCGGTCCGGCACACCGTTTTAATTTGCGATAGGCAGCAAACGTGAAAGTTTATTCCGGACACAGTAGCTTTGTCTACTTGTTTGAAAATTATCTGTTGTCGTCTTCCGGATATCGATGATTCTTTCGTACTTCGTTATTAAAATCACGCCATCATAGCAATCCTATACCTTATGATACTTGTATTTCTTCTGTTAATGTTCAAATGTGTGTGAAATCTCATGGGACTTAACTGCTAAGGTCATCAGTCCTTAAGCTTACACACTACTTAACCTAAATTATCTTAAGGACAAACACACATATCCATGCCAGAGGGAGGACTCGAACCTCCGCCGGGACCAGCCGCACAGTCCATGACTGCAGCACCGTAGACTGCTCGGCTAATCCCGCGCGGCTCTTCTGTTAATAATCAGCTGAAACCGCACCAGTTTGTTAAATTTTCTTCATCTATAGGCATTTGTAACCTGAGTTACGCACTACAAGAAATACTCCTTTTAGTCCATAGCGATGTTAGAACGTGGCTCTCTCCCTATATGGAAGAATTCAGTTACGACTGCTTTCAAGGTTGAGTTTCTTACCAAAGAATATACAAATTTTCGTTTATAAAGCAAACGATTTTCCTTTTTCCAATAGCGAGAACAAACTTTTGTCTTACGAACGAATACACTATGTGGATAATGGTCACATCAGCAGACTTGAAGAATACAGTTGTTCACATCTTTAATTTTTATGTCTCTGTGATATACACTTTTTTAACAAGACTTCAAGGAGATGCTTTTAACAAGTGATGCTTTCCCTCATAGACTTGCGCAACTAATGTCTGTTGAAGTCTAGACGTGCTGCTGGAAAAAATATCATATACTGTGTACAAAAATATAAAGTTTGTCACATATTGTCATCCAAATGCTACCATTAAGCATGCACTAGGCGGATTGAATTAACAGAGGGAACCGATATTTTTCGGTTCACGTTACTAGCCTGTCTACATAGCAGAACTAGTTACTCGATCCGAACTACGTTGTTCCCTCCCTCTTTACACTACTTTAAAGGGGTCTCGCGTCTCTCACAGATAGTAACCGTCAAGTCTCTAGTCATTTTTCTAGCTACATCCAGTGGCTCTATTCACGGGAGGGCGTGGTAAGATTGCGTGCTTGCCAGTGCAGAACGGTTGGCACTGTCTCCTTGCTGCATACCGACTTCTAATGCCAGATCGTGTTAACGTGCTGCGAATGGTAGTGCCCGCAGAAAAAGCTGAAACTCAATATCTCCTTTTTCCAGCAAAGAACAAAGGTTTCGCCCATTTTACCATACTCGATTCTATGAATGCTGTTGCTAATAGGACAAATAAAACGCCAAGAGTGATGTCGGACAGATTTGGCATTACACAGGTGTCCAAAATGAAAGCAACAAACGGAAACTTTGCAAGGTTGCGTTTATTTTGCCACGAAACAGTATAAACAGATGATAGTAAAGTAAAAACACTGTAAAGAACACAGAACGTAAACAACTGCAACATGCTCAAAAGTAGACAAAAATGTTCTTCTTTTTTTTTTTTTTTTTTTTTTTCAACTTAACGGATTTGCGCACACATTCCGACAACAAGTTAATGTGCTCAGTATGGGGTGTGACCACTTCTTGCAACCATACAGGCCTGATAACGACGGGGCATATTGTGAATGACGTCATCAGTCTCATGTTGAGGCAGTAAGGCCAATTCTTCCTGCAGAGGTGCTCGCAGTCTTGGAGAGAGGTTGGCGGATGCTGACGTGATGCAAGCTGTCACCCTAGTACATCTCAGGCATGTATTAAGGGATTCAGATCGGAAGAGCGACCAGGCCACGCCGTGCGTGCATATCTTCCGTTCTCAAGAAAACATCAACCACCCGTGCTCTATGAAGTCGAGCATTATCGTCCGTATATACGAAGTCTGGGACCAAAGCGCCTCGCAACAACCGCAGAAGCGGTCTCAAGATGTCGTCACGATACCTGACAGCAGTAAAACCTTGCCGATTCACCCGTACAATTTCGTGAAGAGGGGTGCGAGTGGTAAGTATAATGTCTGCTCGCACAATAAAGGTACTCCTTGATATCGGTCTCTTTCCACAGTTTTTGGGCCGCGAAAGCGTATTTCACGTCCCCTCTAGATGCGAATCCATCGATAATCACTCTCCAGACTAAATCGGAACTCATCTGCGAAGAGAACATTGGCCCACTATTCGACCGTCCAGGTGACATGTTGATGACTCCACTCTAGACGTTCCCTCCTGTGAAGACTCGTCAGAGGTAGACAATAAAGGCCACTCTGCCGAAGCCTTCTGTACACCGTTCGCCTTGATACAACACGTCCAGCAGATATTGAGAACTCACATGCTAATTGCCGTGCAGTACTAAGGAGTTGCTGTTGCACACTTAGATCCAAATAACGGTCCTCTCTTCTGTGCTCACAATTGGTGGGTCCTACCCTGTTCTTCGGGGTACAGTTCCCACAGTTCCTGTTTCCAAAGAATGTCGCTACATCCGAGAAACAACGGAAAGTTTCACATTAAGCCATCGGAACAAATCACTTTGCGACTGTCATACTTCCTTTCGTTCTAGGATCCTCCATAGCAGAGGCATGTTCTCTGCGCCATACTGCACCGTCTGTGACTGTGTACATGGCAATTGTGGGTGTGGGACTATCCAGCAAACACTACCCCCTTTCATAGGTGCCCTGACGTCATCATTGGCATGGTTGTCCGTTGACCGGAATGCCATCTTCCGCGAAGAACACGATCGTACGGATATCTGGTTGACAGTTCGTCTTATTATATGGTTAATTAGACACTGAACGGGAAAGTAGCGGTTTGTTGCTTCAATTTTGGACAACAGTGTAATAGCACGTTTAATGTTATTTTTGACTACTACTACCGCTGAAAGATTCGTTTTATTCTCATTGTTTACAGTAACACACCATAACGTATAAAAAACTACCACCATTCTTTGAACAACGTTAAAAATTAAAGAATACTTTCTACATACGAGGGATTCTTCTAGTGTGTAAAGTTGCCACTCACTGCGAAGGAGCCACTACACGTTGTGGTGTTGAAGATAACATCCATTAAATGAGTCTGTGATGAGTGACACTGAGGTAATTTGCATTAAAATCGAAGTTCCAGCTGTATTTCATTATAGTTACTGTAACTATCGGACAGGAGAGTGAATAGCAGTTCAGGGCACTCTCCTGCCCTGTGTGTGGTAAATTCCCCTTAAGAGAGGCCCGCATCTCGTGGTCGTGCGGTAGCGTTCTCGTTTACCACGCCCGGGTTCCCGGGTTCGATTCCCGGCGGGGTCAGGGATTTTCTCTGCCTCGTGATGGCTGGGTGTTGTGTGCTGTCCTTAGGTTAGTTAGGTTTAATTGGTTCTAAGTTCTAGGCGACTGATGACCTCAGCAGTTGAGTCGCATAGTGCTCAGAGCCATTTGAGCCAGCCTTAAGAGAGAAAGAACCAACAATAATTAACGGCATGACAATAGAGAAAACGAACATTATGAATTACGTCGAAGAAAATGGTCTATTGACACACAGTCAACATGGGTTTAGAGAACATGGTTCCTGTGAAACACCACTAGCTCTTTATTCACATGAACTGTCGATTGCTACTGACAAGGGATTTCAGATCGATTCCGTATTTCTAGATTTCCGAAAGGCTTTTGACACGGTACCACACAAGCGACTCGTAGTGAAATTGTGTGCTCATGGAATATCGTCTCAGTTATGTGACTGGTTTTGTGATTTCCTGTCTGAGAGGTCACAGTTCCTAGTAATTGACGGAAAGTCATCGAGTAAAACAGAAGTGATTTCTGGCGTTCCCATAGGTTGTGTTATAGGCCCTTTCCTGTTTCTTATCTGTATAAACGATTTGGGAGACAATCTGAGCAGCCGTCTTCGGTTGTTTGCAGACGACGCTGTCGTTCATCAACTAATAAAGTCATCAGAAGATCAAAACAAACTGCAAAACAATTTAGAAAAGATATCTGAATGGTGCGAAAAGTGGCAGTTAACCCTAAATAACGAAAAGTGTGAGGTCACCCACATGAGTGCTAAAAGGAACTCGTTAAACTTCGGTTACACGATAAATCAGTGTAATCTAAAAGCCGTAAATTCAACTAAATACCTAGGTATTACAATTAGCAACAACGTAAATTGGAAGTAACACATAGAAAATGTTGTGGGTAAGGCCTAACCAAAGACTGCGTTTTATTGGCAGGACACTTAGAAAATGTAACAGAGCTACTAAGGAGACTGCCTACACTACGCTTGTCCGTCTTCTTTTAGAATACTGTTGCGCTGTGTGGGATCCTTACCGGATAGGACTGACGGAGTACATCGAAAAAGTTCAAAGAAAGGCAGCACGTTTTATATTATCGCGAAATGTGGGAGAGAGTATCACAGAAATGATACAGGATTTGGGCTGGACATCATTAAAAGAAAGGCGTTTTTCGTTGCGACGGAATCTTCTCACGAAATTTCAATCACCAACTTTCTGCTCCGAATGCGAAAATATTTTGTTGACACCGACCTACATAGAGAGGAACGATCACCACGATAAAATAAGGGAAATCAGAGCTCGTACGGAAAGATATAGGTGTTCATTCTTTCCGCGCGCTATACGAGGTTGGAATAATAGAGAATTGTCAGGCACTTAAATGTTATTTGCAGAGAATCGATGTAGATGTAGATGAAACCACTGCCCCAAAGACAAAGTGCATCCATGATATATGTAGTCAAAAAATATCCCTGATGCCAAATTCCTTTTCCTGGTGTTACAGCGGGACGAAGAATAAAGGTCAATTCACAGTAGACGGAACGGAACGCAATGGAAAATCAAAACATTCCACAATATGTTTCAAGTGGCGGTATTCACAGAGGCGGTCAACGGAACGAAACACGTCGTCACCGTCAAGGCTGACGTTTGTGGAAATACGTAGATGGCGTCTGACGACATTGAAAGCTAAACTGTTCTCAAAAAAAAAAATGGTTCAAATGGCTCTGAGCACTATGGGACTCAACTGCTGTGGTCATAAGTCCCCTAGAACTTAGAACTACTCAAACCCAACCAACCCAAGGACATCACACACATCCATGCCCGAGGCAGGATTCGAACCTGCGACCGTAGTGGCCGTGCGGTTCCAGACTGTAGCGCCTTTAACCGCTCGGCCACTCCGGCCGGCTAACTGTTCTCGTCACAGCCGTATTATAGTAGTAGAAATCACTTTTTTAATAGCTGGACAATGCAAAAGCCTACAATGAGCGTAAATGACATAAATGTCTGAAAAAGTTTTCATTAAATAACGTTTTTAGCGATGGAAAAGTAAAAGGTTTGGTTAGGTTATGTAAAAACATACATGTTCTAGATGTTATCTGATACTTATAAGGGGTAGTCAAATGAAAAAGAGACAGACGGAAAAAAGAGGTATATTGTTTATTATTTCTAAACCAATCACTGTACCTGTTAATACATTTATTCCATTGTGAGACAAGGTGGTCACTAGTTTCATGCCGGCCGCGGTGGCCGTGCGGTACTAGGCGATCCAGTCCGGAGCCGCGCTGCTGCTACGATCGCAGGTTCGAATCCAGCCTCGGGCATGGGTGTGTGTGATGTCCTTAGGTTAGTTAGGTTTAAGTAGTTCTAAGTTCTAGGGGACTAATGACCACAGCAGTTGAGTCCCATAGTGCTCAGAGCCAACTACTTTCATGAAAAAATGTTTGCTGTTTCGTACGGAACCATGGTTGTAACCAGTTGTGCATCTCTTCGTCCGGAACAAATTGACGGTCACAGATGTCTCTTCCAAGGCTCCAAGAATATGGAAATCCCATGGGGAGAGATTCCGTCTGTATGGAGGATGTGTAAGAGCTTAGTAGCGAAACTTCTGCAGCACAGTCGAAACAACCTTGGAAATACGTAGCTGGTCATTGTCCTGCAAAGGAAGGATGCCGTCCATCAACATTAATGGGCGTTTAGACTTGACAGCGCACTTCAGTTGTTACAAACTGCCCAAAAAATATCATGACCTTTAATTCTAATTTGATAATTTTCGCTCTTTTCGCTTTGATAAGGCTTTTCCAATGATCCGCTTGGCATTGTGATCCAGGATCGCAGGTAAAGAACCATATTTCATCTCAAGTGATCTTTCTGTCCAAAAATTCTTAATAATTATCAATATTGTTTAAAACGTCAGCAAGAATGTACTTTTTCGATTCCTCTTGCTGTGGACTCGGCAAACTTTGTGCAAACTTCGTGCATATTGAACGATTCATGCAAAATCTGACATCCATTTTGTCTGTTAATATGGGGTGGGAGGGGTTTCAAAAAGATCTCGGACATTCAAACGACGATTTTCACGAATCGGTTCATCAATTTTCTCGACTTTGTCATCCGTTTCTGATGTAGGGGGTGATCGGGGAACGGATCGTCTTCGGTCGTTCAGCGTCTCTCCTTAAGCATTTTGAACCACTAAAAAACTTGTGTTCACGATAAACATTCACTTCCGTACACTTGCTTTAATGTGACTTGAGCTTCTGTAGAAAGTTAACTCTTTGAACACTTTGCATTTTCCGCCAAGACACTAGTGCAAAGACTTCAACGGACGACTGTTACAGGGAGACTGAGTGACGTATAACCGCCCCCTCGAGCTCAGGGTGGGGAAGCGTGGACCGACACAAAGACGTCCAGACCCGCCGCCGCGTGCTCTTTGTTTACCAGTAACAGCACCAGGCCGGTTCTTTAATTGCTACACCTAGTACGAAAATGAGGACCCAAATTTGAAATTCCTAAGTCAGCAGAACTCTGTTATTGAGGAGGAAATGAACAGATTAGAATAACTGAGAAAAATGGGCTGTGGAAAAGGACTGAGAAAGGCTTTTTCACTTCTGTCATAGGTTTCAACTGGTTTTAGTGAACACTGCGTTCCAAAACTACAAGAGACAGTGTATTTGGGTCCTTGAGTAAAACCAGGACACACAGAGATTTAGTAATTAAATCCTGAACCGTGAAGCACTTCCGAGAGCCCACAAAGTATTAGACTTTCGTCTAGCAGTGGTCAACAGCAGGTTGAAATTCAAGTGAATAAAGAAAGAGTAGTATGAAATACAATGACAGAAGTTGAAACTCTGAGGCAATGAGCGAATGACATACGTAAAGTGGTCGAGATAGTTCAGTAAAAAAGGAGTGAAATATAAGAAAGAAAGAAATACTTAATGCAGGACAAACGTCATACACGTAGGAAAAGCAAAGGCGTTGAAACCATGCGTGACTCGAGGAATACTCGATCTGATGGATGGAAAAAAGAAAATAAAAGCATATTAAGATTGAGGTAGATATCCAACAGCGAAAATTGCTTGGAAACGATGTGGAAAAGAATTGCACATAGGCTGAGACAGAATGTGTGAGAGAAACAAGTAAGGTCACTGAAAGTGATATGACAGAAAAAAACTGACCCGGCATATTGAAGATGAAACTTTGAAAAAGTAAAACATAAAGATGTAAACCTACGAGATACAATACCATTATTAAAAGTACAAGCTGTGGAAGAAGATGACAGTAACACATCGAAGGCCTATATAATAAAGGTAAACTGGCCCAAACTCTGATAAAAGAGGCGAAGGAATTCAATGTGGGAGGAGTACGCGAAAGTTAGACAGCGTTGTGAATGCCTTAAGCTCAAACAAATTAACGGTATGGGTATGGAGACAACCTCGTGACTCCATGGACCGTGCATGGCACCAGGGGACTGTTCAAGGTGGTGGAGACTCTATAATGGAGTGGGGTGTGTGCAGTTGGAGTGATATAGGACCCCTGATATGTTCAGATGAGACTCTGACAGATGACACGTACCTAAGCATCCTGTCTAATCACCTGCATCGATTCATATCCGTTGTGCATCCCGACGGACTTTAGCAATTCCAGCAGGACACTGCAACACCCCATACATCCAAGATTGCTACAGAGTGGCTCCAGGAACATTCTTCTGAGTTTAAACGCTTCCGCTGGCCACCAAACTGCCCACACGTGAACATTATTGAACATATCTGAGATGCCTTGCAACGTGCTATTCAGAAGAGATTTGCACCCTTCGTACTCTTACGGATTTATGGTCAGCCCTGCAGGATTGCTGGTGTCAATTGCCTCCAGCACTACTTCAGATATTTGTCGAGTCCGTGCCACGTCGTGTTGCGACACGTCTGAGTGTTCGCGAAGGCCCCCATACGATATTAGGCAGGTGTACCCGTTTCTTTGGCTCTTCAGTGTATTTCGGACTTGTGGGAAATAGAAGGCTGCTTGAGTTAGTGTCGAAAATATACGAAACGATTGGCTTGCCATTAGATTGCTAGAAATGCATTATCATCGCATTTTCAAAGGGCGCACCTCGAGATAAATATCAAAACTACGTGATGATTTGTCAGACTATTGAAGCTTATAAACTGCTGACGAGAATGAGATACAAAGGAACTGAAAAAATACTGAAGTCGAAAATTGGTTTCGTTTCATCAAGGAAAATGGACCGTAGAAGCATTTCTTGTATTGTGCTTAATAACAGAAGGCACTTCGAAGAAAAAGTGGATTACCTTTCCAGTTTTCTTGGACCTGGAGAAACGCTTCTGTAATGAATAGCTGGAATACTGTTGAGAAATGGCTTTGCTACAGCGTATGCGTTTGCATGCCATTGCTTCCGGTATGAATATTTCACTCTCCCGTGGAGTATGCGCTGTTTTGAAACTTCCAGGCAGTAAAAATGTGGGCTGAATCGGAATTAGAGTACGGTAGCATTTATTTTGACAGGAAATGCTCTTAGCGGTGGAGCTATCCAGACAATTTTCCTGACCCGCCTATTTAGCTTCATTTCTTCCCGCACTTCTCTGCTTCTTTCCAAACACCGCAGGGGTTCTCCTCTAAACCGTTCGTAGTTCACCTTACCTCTGGAATGTTACGTGAGAATGGCGACCATATACCCAGATGTGCAAAACTTCAGGACGAAAGTAACTTCTGCACGATGTGTAACAACCAGGTAACGTAGCTCAGTGAAACTCTGGACCATACATGGAAGGAACTGCGTAAGTATAGCACAATACGTAACTTAAAGAAATACGCAATGAGTCGAACAGACATGACACTTTTATTCAAAGACATAATTACACTGAGTTCATCGGGATTCATTATGGTTCCCTGGACACTGTACAAGGTGGGACATGGTTCTTAATAGGTTGTGTGATTGACATGGGTGAAAATAGATGCTCTGCAACCTTATCCCATGCTGCCCACAAGGTTAGTAAGGAGTTCTCGTGGTAGCCCCGTTGTAAGCTGCTGGGTGGTGTTTCGTGAATGCAGTAACTGTCCCCAACGCATTCTATAGGTGCTCGATGGAACTGAAGTCGGGGGAATGGGCAGGCGAGTCCATTCGCCAAATATCCTTTCGTTTGCTATAACAGCAATACATCCCCTGCAGTGAAGTGATTGAGCACAATGATTGTTTCCCGTTCAAATTATCTACTCCAGACATAAGCAAACTGCACAAAAAAATCATCCAACCCACAAAACACCATGATAACACTTAGAATACCGGCTCTACCAATGATAGTGACCTCAGTTCGGAGAGTAGGGGAGTGTACGCCACATTCAAGTTAGGCAGAAGGAAGGGGCAAGATTAGGGTGTAACGTCTCGTTGACACCGAGGGTCATTGGAGATGGGCACACGCTCGGATTGATTCAAGGATGGGGAAGGAAATCGGTCGTGTCCTATCAAAGGAACAGTCCTGGCACATGCCTGGAGCGATTTTGGAAGATCACAGGAAACCCGAAATGTTGATGGCCGGATTCGAATTTGAACCGTCGTCCTCCCGAACGCGAGTCCAATGTGCAAACTGCTGAACCACGGATACCACAGAGCTAAAACATTGCGGAGGTGTTGATTGCTATATTTTAGCCGCAGTTCCAGATATTCTGAGACACTTTTATGAAAACTAGCCAGACGGGGTGCAATACAGCTCTCCGTAGACATGTTGTACAGTCCACGCTGATAGCCCGCATCTCGTGGTCGTGCGGTAGCGTTCTCGCTTCTCACGCCCGGGTTCCCGGGTTCGATTCGCGGCGGGGTCAGGGATTTTCTCTGCCTCGTGATGGCTGGGTGTTGTGTGATGTCCTTAGGTTAGTTAGGTTTAAGTAGTTCTAAGTTCTAGGGGACTGATGACCATAGATGTTAAGTCCCATAGTGCTCAGAGCCAGTCCACACTGACACACCGACAAATCGGCTAATTAATTCGAGATGTTGTCATGGACATGTAGCAACACGACAGCGAATTTCTGCCATTCTTTTATGCCTCCAGCTCGATTTATTTCATTGATACCATACAGGCGACTGGAACACGCGACCAGTCCAGTCAGCCGCTCTCGATAGAGCACCGGTTCTCGAATTCTGGCAGACAAGCTGGACCCAGGTCGAGTCCGCCCGATGGATTCATAACGAGGGACATCGTTTTTATGTAATTTCCCATATCCGACTAGGTGAATGTCCAGCTGGTACTCAAGTAACGTCTCAGTTACGCTATTTGCAACATTTCGAAAAACGTTCTCACACTTACATATGACATAACAGCAGACGCAACAGACGGGGTGTACATTTCTGTCCCACCCTGGTGGCGACAGGAAGGTCAACCATGCAGAGTCTACAAAATCCAGATTAACATGCCGACCGCTTGATGATAGGGGCTGAGGCGGAGGAGGAGGAGGTAGAAGAAGAAGAAGAAGAAGAAGAAGCAACTGGAGTATAACCACCACTTCACTGACATCACATGCGTGAGCGCTGGAAATCGATCTGACCGCCTTGTATCAGTCATATACCATCTAAAGCGCTCCAAGTGACCGGAATGTAATTTTCAGAGGCGGTTTGATATTTTGTCCGGTGAACTTATAAGATCCTCTGGTGTCGACGGGGTTTTGTGACATTTGATGCGACGCTTACCACGGGCAGACAAAGGTATACACTCCTCGCACGCTTGTAGATATATGCCTAACACACCCATTCACGGGGTCTATTGAGTTCGAGGACAAACTATCGCTGTTTTAGTTTAATAATTTGGTTTGAATGTCATGTAGATTTTGCTTTAATCACGTGATATTACCTTTATCGTACATTCTGCCGACGTCTGTTAATGAGAGGCAGTAATCTGTTCCCGACTTGGCAATTATTTTGCATCAATTCATGCAGGACTCGCTTTCTTTGGCCATCAACGACAGTTACCGCTTAGGACGAAAATCGTGTTTTCCAGCTATCAGTAACGTTTGTATAACTTCTATATTACGCGTCATTTTATTACTTCCATGTAGTGTTTCTGAGGCTGAGAACCAAGAATTTGCGTAGACGGATGCCGAATATCGCTTAAGGCCACACTCATGATGACCAACCCGGTTTCGATTCAGTCCGGCCTATCTGCCTGTTTAATTCAACTAATAGACCGTGTACCACAGTTCTGCAGGACGTAATGACCTCAGTATCAGTGTATTAAAAGGGTGTAGATAAAAAGACTCTGTATCTCTGTCTGTAGCAATGAATAACATAACAGAATCAAGCAGCTTCCCAGACAGACTAAAAATTGACCAGTTAACATCGCCTTTAAAAAAAAAAGGTGACAAACACTAAATTGAAAACTACAGACAAATCTCAATATTTTGTGAAAAAGTCGTAGTTCACAGAATTATAAACTTTCTCAGCAAGCACATCCTAATGTTAAATAATCTAAATGGATTGTTAAGACGTAAAGCAACTAGCTCAGCAGTTGCTCAGTTAATTACAGAGATACTAAGAGGCATCGAGGACAAGTAAAACGTTGCAGGTATATACCTGAACCTCGAGAATGACGTTTACTGTGGCATGGAACATTGGCGTCACTTCTCATGACCTAATAAAGTCTTGCAAGAGTAACCGAAAACTGAAAGTGGTTTTCACAAATCCAAAACACATAACACAAAATATGGAGTGGCGCAGGGCTCGCTATTGGGTCCTCTTCTATTTTTGATTTATATAAGTGACATAAAACATTACACTCAAAGCCAGAAATTACTTCTGATGCGGGTGATACGTCCATCATGTGTAAAAAGAAATCATTTAAAGAACTAGAGACCAACTGTAATAATGTGAGAAATGAAATTGATCAGAACTTCAATGAAAGCCAGTTACATGTAAGCACCAGTAAAACATGTCTCATGGAGTTCAACAACAGCAGTTTTGATTAAATTAAACTGTACATAGACCATGAATTAGTGTAAAATAGTTTAGTGTAAAATTCCATGGTTTAACAATTCAGAGACATATGTTGACACTCTAAAACGTAAGTTGTCTAAGAATATATTTGCAGTTAATATGACTATCAAGTTCTGCATACCATGCTTTATTTTCCTCTCATCTGAATTACGGAATAGAAATTTTTGGAGCAACAACCAAAACAAACATAAATAATTTATAGCTTCTGATGTGCTAACTCTCATAAACATGTACAACTTAAAAGCCATATTTCTTGTTAAAAGACTGCAGCCCAACATTTATTCTGAGTTGTATCAGTACAATACCAGAAATGAAGAAAAATTTTACGTTAGCAGCAACAGAATAACACTCTATCAAAAAGAGTCTACAATAAGTAGGTTTAAAATTAACCCAATGCATTGCCCAGTACTGTTATGACCCTTCCCTCACCGAAGATTAAATTTTTGCTAAAGAAATTTTGTTACAAAATCCCTTTTTCACGCTATATCAATATCACACTTACATGCCGAATAAGAAGAGCTTTGCAAAAATATGTTAATAATGTTAAGCAAGACATTTTATTTATAATTTAATCATTTTGCCAGTCCATGACATGTTATGTTTAAGACTTGTAAACCGTTTTTGTACATATGCAATGACTTATTCGATGTTCAACAAAGTATTATTGTTGTTGTTGTTATTATGAGGTAAGTTTTGCGGTTAAGTAATAAAGGGTTGCTATAAATGATTCATTCGTTGTCAAAGCTGTATATTTTCCGAAGTATGAATGATGCACAAACAGAAGCATAAACCCATAAAGTTTGCAATTTGCTCTCTACACAGGCCGGCCGGAGTGGCCGTGCGGTTCTAGGCGCTACAGTCTGGAATCGAGCGACCTCTACGGTCGTAGGTTCGAATCCTGCCTCGGGCATGGATGTGTGTGATGTCCTTAGGTTAGTTAGGTTTAATTAGTTCTAAGTTCTAGGCGACTGATGACCTCAGAAGTTAAGTCGCATAGTGGTCAGAGCCATTTGTACCATTTGCACTCTACACATATTCTATGAGTGTCCCTTGCACCGTATGACATGTCCAAGCTGTAGCCAAATTGGTTCAATACCTCACCTAGCAACATGCTGTCGACAGTCATCACTACAAAAATGATGCGTCCTCTGCGGTATGCCAGTGTTCTTGGCAGTCGCGGTACTTAAACACGGTAATACCCTCTAAGTGAAAGGCCACAAGGAGCTAGATGAGGCAACCCTGTGGGAACGGAGGGGAAGAGAGGGGAAGGGGAACAGCGGAACAGAGCTACTCCTATTGACCACTGCATTCAATCCAGCAATGCGGGAGTTCGAATTTAAGATAGGGACGAACATCGATGCTCCAATAAGGGATAGCTCGGTCTTGTTGGAAGATGAAATTGTCGGAATCAGCAGTCAGTTGTGGAAGTGACCACATCTGTAACATTTAAAGGTATCTGTCACAGTCTCCTTACACAAGGAAAATGACCAATACAGATTTATCTGTAACATTGCACAGAAAACATTAACCTTTGGCAGATTTTGTTCATGTGACACAATTTTGCGAGTATTTTCAGTGTCCCATACTCTTCTCCGCAATTTCTTCTGGATGCACGATACACAGTTGTAACAAATAAACGTCTAGCCCATTTCAACACACAAACACTCTTATCTTACTTTGACGCCTTTTTGTTATTGTTTTGCACTCGTAACGTCAACTGGTTGGCATAATGCGGACTCGGTGAGTTTACGGTTCTATTCATACCTCGTATTTCTACATGTAATACATTCGATAGTACAAATTTTGAAAACTAGTAAATCGTTTACAGTAGCCATGTACGTTACGTATGTAATTGTAATCTTAATGATCAGATATGGTGACGAATGTTTCACCCTCAGTTCATATGTCCCTTCCTTCTGTTAAATCACACGAAAGGTTCACCAGGTATGCCAATTGAAGAATTTTATTTGTAACACCTTAGGCGGCCGCTGTGGCCGAGCCGTTCTAGGCGCTTCAGTCCGGAACCGCGCTTCTGCTACGGTCGCAGGTTCGAATCCTGCCTCAGGCATGGATGTGTGTGATGTCCTTAGGTTTGTTAGGTCTAGGAAGTTCTAAATGGTTCAAATGGCTCTGAGCACTATGGGACTTAACATCTATGGTCATCAGTCCCCTAGAACTTAGTAGGAAGTTATAAGTCTAGGGGACTGATGACCTCAGATGTTAAGTCCCATAGTGCTTAGAGCCAACACCTTAAATTACCTCTGGAGAATAGGAATAAAAACTTTCTTGACTGAGTGAATGCTCAAATAATCTGAGTTCCAAAAAGGAACAGTCAGTCTGAATCGCTTTAAAGTCTGTAGGAATGACATCACATAAAACTTCCAAGCTATTATGCAGCGGTTGACGTAGAAAACTTTCTCCTAAGGTTTCCTCTTCGACTGCGGAAGACATCTTCAGAGGTAAAATGGCTAACTGGCAGTGAAAGCTTACATTTCATGATCTGCGGGTATGAATTTTGTAATAATGGTACGAAGTCTGACACTTCCCAAGTGTAACGAAATAGAATACCAAATCCTCTCCTCTGGCGGCGACCCCTTTCGCCAGTCTCGCTTCGCGGTGATGGCGAGAAGAACAGTATACTGTGATAACGACTGATGACGTATGGTCCAGGTGAGGTGTCCTCAATGGCGCCAGCTGCGCTGAAACTGTTAGCTAACATCGCGCTGCGAGCCTAAATAGTCCTCTCACAGAGTAACACTTCCGTAATTTCGGCGGAAGCATGAAATAGTTCGTTCTGGGAACGCTAATCGGGGCTGCGCACGCGCCTTGGAGCTGCTGCTGGCCCAGTTACTGGTGTCTGTGGGCTGCCAGTAGGTTGGCCGATTTGAATTTCCGACTGGCAAGGACTCCAGTACCCTCGCCGTGATGTATGTTGTGCGGGTTGCTGTTGGCGCCTGTTGCACTTGTCGCCACAGTGTCAGGTTTTTATTTCCAACAGTATAAATAGAAATTAATTAAATCGCTTTCGACGTATTTCCTTTGTATATAACAAAGAAATTTTTCACTAGTTTTTGTTTTCAACAATGATTTGTCCAAACTGTAACAATGGCAACCTGTCAGGTATTTCCTTGCTTGCTGCGATATTGTCACACACACACACACACACACACACACACACACACACACAGTAAGACACAGCGAGACGGAGAAGTGATTTGCGAATATCAAGTGCCTTGGACAGTACGAATTACGTATCTCTGAATCTCTGATCATCTGAGAATTCAAAGGCACTCAAACAATTCGGGGACTGGGTGTTTGTGTTGTCCTCTCCTCATCATTTTATCATCCTCATCATTCGTGACAGTGGCTAAATTGGACTGAGTAAAGAAATTGGGAAAAACTGGGGCTTTGTATGGGCGCCGATGACCGCGCAGTTGAGCGCGCAGCAAAACCGAACATCACCCTAACTCAAACAGTTCTTCTCTAGCGTTCTTTCGCTCAAGGCGTGAACAATCTTTTATCCGAAACTATTCGTGCCACACTTTACGGTGAAGTTAAAGACCCGCAACATCCTTTTGTCACCACTAGTTTCGGAAAAATTCTTGACCGGTGGCCTGGCGAACGTGACTGGCGCCCGGGGCACATTTTACTGGCAGCTCCCCCCTCCCCCTCCATGGCACCGGAGGTACGGTACTTCACTTTATTGGCCCCTCTCTCTTCGAGAAACACATATAGTGATATAATATATAGAATTTACTCTAATATTAATATATTTTCCGAGAAATCTTGTTTGTCTTGGAGACCATTTGGTGACCTTCTGCAAGTGGCATCTGGGGCTTGATGGACCCCCTTGCCCCACCTCGCTAGCCAGTGTTCTTCGCGTAAAATCAATAACCTACAGAAAAATGTTGTCTTCAGATAAATGCGTCACTTCCTGGAGTAAATGAGCACACAACGTGCTTTCTTTGATTGGTAAGAAAGAAAAACCAGAGAACTGGCGGTAATTTAGAGAGTATCCTATGAAATGCAGTTAAGCGAAACAGAGGAACTTTAATGCCAGTACGACAGATCACAAACTACTCGGAAGGAGTAACAGGAAGTCGTACAAAGAGTACACACATCAAAAAAACAGTGAGCATCGCCCCGATATGTCGTGCAGTAGTGGTGTTATTGTGACTGTTGCTGCAGCGATCGGGAAGTCGCCCCTGACACTGCCAACATATAAACAGTTGTAAGGAGCGCTACCTGCAGAGAGAACGCCGCACGAGAAGGACTGCAACATTTCACTTGAAAGTAAAGCACCATTAGGGACGCATTACATTCGTCAGTGGAACAGTAGAATGAACATCCATCATGCAACGAAGAACAATCGCGACCAATGATCGGTCCACATCATCACGTTACGCGCAGAAGGCTTGTCAGCCATGGACTTTGCTCGGCATGTGCACCGGAGTTAAAGTGATGTAGTGCGGACATGGAAGCGGTTACAGTTGACATGTAGCGTCGATGACTTGCACCGCACAGACCGATCACGTTCGATAGGTGCGAAGGATGATCGGTATCTACAACATTTGTCTAAGAATGGCTGAGTGCTCCAGAAGTGAATTCGACATTCGAAGGAGTTACAGGGCTTGTATCGCATCAGACTGTTAGGAGACGACTGGGTGAGGCAAATCTCCGTTCCTGACGACCGTGCCGAGCCCTACATCGTACACCACAACACCATGAACAGATGGGGTTGACGTCGGGTGCTGTTTATGGACGAATGTTGGATATGGGGACTGATGATCTCAGAAGCTAAGTCCCATATTGCTCAGAGCCATTTGAACCATGAATATGTTTGTACGTTACTAAATGCGGACAATATGGAAAAGACCGGGTAAAACCGAACGCCATTTCCCATCTGTGCCTCAACGTGGCAGTCGAGTTATGATTTGGGGCGGCATCACAAAGGGCCATGAATATGTTTGTACGTTACTAAATGCGGACAATATGGAAAAGACCGGGTAAAACCGAAAGCCATTTCCCATCTGTGCCTCAACGTGGCAGTCGAGTTATGATTTGGGGCGGCATCACAAGGGGCCACCGTACACCTCTCCTTGTTGTTGAGTGCAGTCTCACTGCTCTGCCGTACAGGGACGAGATTCTACAACTAATGGTGGGACAGTGTCGTCAACATTTTGATGACAATTTCATCTTGTCGGATGATTATTACGTGTTCTTCCTGCTGTTTTCGTGAACACGTTCTTTCGCCATGATAGGACCACAAGAATGGAGTGTCCTGTCTTTCTCCTGAACATGAACCCAATAGAAAATGTGTGGGATCGACTCAAACGAGCTGTTTTAGGACGTCGATAGCTACTGCTTACTCGGGGCACCTTACGCAGAATCGCTTTGAAGACGGACAATATGGGCCGTACCTCATCGATGGTGTGCCATGACAGATTCAAGCCTGCATCCGAGCAAGAATACGTTCCACCACGTAACGGCGTTAGTCAGGAGTGCTGTGAACATTCCCGAGGCCCTCACTCACACTCCTATGGGAAGCAGATGATTTTGTCGTTACACGAATGTTTCGCTTTTTCATTTGGTGACGTGGACACGTTACAAATTAATACGTACACACATCTCTCGGGGCCAAATTTTGCTTTGTGTGCCATGAATTTTGGAATAAAAGAGTGTTGTAAAACTTTTGTTGATGTGTGTGTATTAATAATCACATTGAACAAAATAATAGTCTCCCCAGGAGACAACAAGTTCCAGCCAAGAAAATGGCCTCAATTCGGCGAGGAAGAGGCGCTATAAGTTCCTTCAGATATGCCATATCCAGCAGAACAGAGTGATTGTGATTAGGTCCCGCAAAGCTACCAGATTGTGGAGACGTTGGTTGCTATTGCAAACAGCTCCAGGCATTTTCTGTATGTTGAAATTCAGGTGATTCAGCAGCTCAGTAAAGAAATGATACTATCCCTGAATGTTCATCAAACCAGGAACATACGAGTGTAGCTTTGAAAAAACAGCTGTTGTCGTCTTGGAAGATGGGTGAGTTCACAGCATACTCATGGCAAGACCTTACCAACAGCACCGAAGGTGGGATCATGTGGTGTGGTGAGCAAACTGGTCACGAAACGAGACCTCCTCTTCCTGACGGCCTTTCAGAACCATTACTGAACACTAACTGGCAGCAGGCACATTGTTTAATTATTCAGGAGTATATGTACGCAGTGATTTAAAATGGAACGACGAGATAAAACAAATCGCGAGAGATCAGGTGCCACATCGTGATTCACGGGAAGGATTTTTACGAATTATGATCCACCCATGAAAGAGCAGCTTACACTACTATCGTTGCATCGATACTTGTGTGCTGCTAGTCGGTCTAGGACTCTTACCAGGTAAGGTTCATTGATGAAACAAAGAAGATCCAAGGAGGAGAGCTCGTTTTGTCACAGTTTCGTTTAGAAAACGCGAAAGCGTCTAGGAAACGCTCAACCAGCTCCGGTGGCAGATGCTACAAGAGAGTCGTTGTGCATCGCAGTATGGTTTACCGTTAAAATTCTGAGAGCTTACGTTCCTAGAAGGGTTAACCAACATATTGATTCCTTCTACTTTCATTTCGGAGCAAGATCACAAACACAAGAGTCTGCAGATTCGAAATGCACAATCGTACTCGCTGTGCGCCATTGTGGCTGTAGCGGAAAAGAGGGAAGTGCACAAGAAGTACCCTCCACTACACACTACAAAGTGGCTGGTGCTGCAGATCCATTCGTAGGTTTTCATATTTCACTGACGATGTTACCGTGTAACTCATTTGGCTTCCTCACTTCCTTCTCAGTCGTTTCTGCACCAAGGTTCCTGGATTCAAACTGACTTATTTGCCCATCTTCAAGAGTCCTGAGTGCCTGTATCATCATCTCGGAAACATTCTGAAATATAGGTCGTACAATTACGTAATTTTTTAGGTACCTTTAAAGGCACGTATAGACACTGTCTGCAAAATGTGTGGTGAATTCAGGTGGCAGTGAAGAAGCAAGAAATTAAAACATCTTGTCTGCAGCTGAAGTTTTCATGCATGAACAGCAAAAAGTCTAATAAGCGATTAACTTTTCTTTCCTTTCAATATTTTGCAGGGGTGTAAGAGAGAAACAATTGTGAAAAAGTTTCGTTTGGTGATATTCGAGGGCTGTCAGGAAAGTAAGGTGTGTTAGGCTGCGAAATGGAAACGACAGAAAAATCCGATGAAGCTTTGCGCAGATACGTAGGGCAGTGTCTCTAGTGTGACTATCGACCGCTTCACGTCGCTCTTGTCATTTCTGAGCACACTGTGAGTGTGTAAAGAGGACTAGGACAATAGTGTATCCCACCCGGTATGGGTACCTGCTGAGAGGTTTCGCATGATTTCATGCAACCCCACAAACGCAACAGTCACGCATTTTCTTCTTCCTGACAATTCTCGGCCTCACACTGCAAGGGTAATGAGGACGCCCTTGCAGGGCTTTCGATGAGAAGTGTCTGATCACCTGCCCTACAGCCTGGATTTGGCTTCCTCTGATGTTCATCCCTGCTCACATGGACCGTTGACTATAAAAACATTTTGGCACAGACAAGGAACTGCAGACCAGTATAGAGAAGTTACGGGAAGCACAGGCGGCTGCCTTCTATGACGAGGTTATTGGAAAGTTGGTACAATGCTACGACAAATGTCTAAGTCGGAGCGGCAACTATATAAGGAAGTAGCTGGAAAATGTAGCTAACTGTTGCAAATGAACAGTTCTGATTTTCACTTTGGTTCCCATTTCGCGAACGATCGGACCTTTCCGAATAACCCTCGTGGATTTCTATTGATTATTCCGTAAAAGCATGTAGGTAGGCAAGGGGCTGCGACATGCCACCTGGAAATACTCTGCAGTCTCCAACTATAGCCAAGGGTTCGTCAAACTGGCATCCCCACTTGACAGACAAATCAGCATCACGATAAGGCATTCGCATATTGCTGCCTTCGGGAACTGTGCACCACAACCTCATTCCTAGATTGTAGACATATACGTTCGGAACAGTTGTTCGAAGTGTCTGCATAAGAATCACAACATCTGTGTATCAGCGAGAGCTATTTACTGCTACGGTCGCAGGTTCGAATCCTGCCTCGGGCATGGATGTGTGTGATGTCCTTAGGTTAGTTAGGTTTAAGTAGTTCTAAGTTCTAGGGGACTGATGACCACAGATGTTAAGTCCCATAGTGCTCAGAGCCATTTGAACCATTTGAGAGCTATTTTTGTTGACTGCGGGGCTGTATTGTATTTAATACAGGATATGTAAATTACTGTGATATGCGAGAACTTAAACGTTTTCTTTGCAGTTTGTCTAAATTCCACAATGGGGTCAATGCTTCCCGAGAGAGACCTGTCGACGGTAACGTAGCGGAATACACACACATACACAAACACTCTCTCCCTCTTCCTGACCCCCGCTCGTCCTCTCCATGACATATACATAAAGAGTAAGATTCTTGAACGTCTCCTTAAACAAATGCGCGCAGTGCTGGAGTCGCAAATGTCTCGCTAGTCAGACTGTAAATGGTCTTCTGGATGAGAAACGCCAACCGGTAAGAGTGCATTTATGTGTTAGCGTGCGCCGTTGCTAAAATGCCGTCGCGGTAAGGAGCAAGATTAACGGCGGTCGCATACGGTACAGCGGCGAACCGCGATGAGCCTCGGAGGGGTCTTTAATAGGATGCGTACACGCTCGTCTGGAAGAGAAACGGATGTGTCCGCACTCAGCCACTCCTCCTCACTCACTCGACGTTCCCAGTAAAGTGCGAGTGAAGCACAAGGGGTGCAAACTCGTATGCTCGTTTATGAGTTGGACACTTCTCCTATGACAACTAGCACAGGAGTCGAAATGTTAAGCGTATACCAGATAGTACCGAGTAAATTATGTGGGGACGTTCATAAATAACATGTACTATTTAAAAGATGCACCAAGTCCACTATTTTGATGATATGGCAATCAAATTTTGTACCATGTTTTATATGAAATAAACACATTTACAGTTAAGTTCCTTGGCTTACATATGTATTTAACATTTTTCTGGAATTTAAAAATTTTATTTTCAAAAAATTAATACATGTACATTTTTCTCAATAACTATTCAAGAGATTTATATAAAATTTCCTGTTTGATCTCTTTGTATATAGTAAGCCTTTCTCACGAGGTTTCCTCGGAAAACTGAATAGTAGAATTTTTATACTTTTTAATTATAGTTCTGTAAATATCATATAAAATTCATGCAAAATTCCAAGCACGTAACCCAATATCTCGGCTTGCACTTAGAAGTTCAAACCTCACGCTTGAGGCACCATTTATTGGTATTATAGAAAAAAGTGCGCAAAAATTTCATAATTTTATCCTTCATAGATTACGAGAAAGAAGTATACAAACTTTAAAAAAGATGATTTTCGGGAAATGCTATTCAAAGTTAACCAAACGTTTTTTTATGTCACCTCTTCAGAAGGCCCCTGATTCGTGCTCAGGGTCATTTTTCGCTACAACGCTTCCCTTCAGTTTTCGTGTTTTTTACCTTCTTTCCTTTACCAGGCATTCAACTGATTTTTCAAGTCCACAGAGGCGCTGTAAATCTATTTTTCTCGAGATGTCTCAAGTGAAATTTCCGATCTTAAAGCCCATGACCTCTAATGCCTCTGTCCCTCCCTACGTTCCTTAAAGAAAAGAACAGCATCATACGTTGCAATTCTGACAACTGTAGCAGACGAAAATGTGGTTTTAGGGCATCGTTTCCATATGAGTGAGTTTAGAGACTCATTTGGATTCTGAGTTTTGTTTCTAACATAAGGAACCGTCACCAGATGACCTATAGATCCAAAGGGCTTATATCACAGTCTTCTAGACGTATCCCGTGCAAGTCTGCTGGGAAGTAATCCACGGAATCGCTGTGCACCGAGCTAGTACTGAAGTGTTGCTTCAAACAGTGGGCTTGGCAGAAAGGTCGTGTCACATATTTAGTTATTTTTCAGACCCTTCGGATGTGACTTCATCATTAAAACCTGGAGAACTTACTGTCAGTGGCTTCTACTAACAATGAGTTCTACTAGTAAATAAAATATAAATCGAAAATTGGCAGTTTCGGTCAATTTCATGAACGTCCCCACATAAGTAAAGCGTTAATTCGTTGGCAGTACCCAACTATTAAAGTCGACGTTGTTTTTCTCTTGGAAGATTCTCATCGGAAGCTACCTTTCAGCCCTGGTTTAATAGTGATGTTGACATGCAGCTGTATGAGACAATAAAAGAATTTCGTTTACATGACATACACTTTTTGGAAAGGTGCCAGGGGGAAGATAAATGTAATTTTGTCAAAATTGTAACAACTAAAGAGAATCGAGTGAAGTCTAGAAGCCAAACATGTAAATTTATTCGTTGGTCATCGTTCCTGTCTGCAGTAGGGAGTGCGCCCAACAATAATTTACTAAAAATCTACCGTTTTTCTTGCCGCTACAGTCAGAGCGCAAGTTCAGTTTTTCGAAAATGTGCATCGTCAAAGACAGAATGCAGAACTAAACAGAAACGATTCCAGACAGCAAGGAAAAGTAAAAAAGAAAATAGTGCTCTTCGGAATGCGAACCGGCATCAACTAGAACATAAGGAATGCCATATTATTTGTATAACCACACAAATGTTTACAGAACGAGCTGGCGCAGTGATTTTAGACACATATTTAGGACACAGGTTGTTCATATTCTCGACCGGCCATCCAGATACAGGATTTCCTGGAATTTTCTAAATCGTTTGAGATAAATGCCTGCGCTGTCCGTCTGAAGACAGATATTGCTGAATTCCTTCCCCAGGCTTAAACACTCCGAGCCTCTGCTCCATATCCAAGGATCTCCTCATCTGTAGACATTAAACCCTAATCTTCCTTCCTTCCTCCGATGCCCAAATTTCAATGTTGTCTTAAGGGTCCATTCTCCTGAGTCCACCTATAAGATAAGGAAATTTGCTATTTTTAAAATAAAAACAATGAAGCAATTAACTTGCATGTTTTTGCACATTATGTATTGATTTTTTTAAAGAAATTCAGTCATAATTAAGCCTCCATACCAGTAGTGAAAGCTGCACTGTGCATAATTAGGTGTGTCTATGCTGGAAGCCCAGCAGTCTGCAAACCTTACTGAAAATAGAAAAAAATCATCAATAGGGTATTTCACCTGAAGTAAAGCACAGTTTTTTTGTAATCAGAAAAAATAATAAAATGGCGGACGTTTCTAAAAGATGTACTTTTGTTGTATGTTCTTGCTCATATTTTCTGCAATAAGCAATGAAAAAATTGAAATAAAAACTAATTAGCCTATTACTCTGAGAGAGGATGAGTCAATCTCTCGCTCTCAAATGTTCAGATGTGTGTGAAATCTTATGGGACTTAACTGCTAAGGTCATCAGTCCCTGAGCTTACACACTGCTTAACCTAAATTAAACTAAGGACAAACACACACACCCATACCGAGGGAGGACTCGAACCTCTGCCAGGACCAGCCGCGCAGTCCATGACTACAGCGCCCTTGAACGCTCGGCTAATCCCGCGCGGCAATCTCTCAGTCTCCTCCATATTCAAGGGTACTCTTAAATACTACTTTTAGGCCCAAGAAATCGTTTTTGTGAGACAACAGGAAGTTATCAGCGTGAGCAAACATTGATGGGAGCGGGTATGTTGTTAATATATGTGGGATCGTTGGGATGGCTCTTGAATCGAGAGAAAGCAGGCAGTTTGGTCACCTAACGATAAATCTTGCAGTGGACGTTTGGGGCCTAAAGCCACATGCAGCTATTAGGGGCCGGCCGGGTTGGCCGAGCGGTTCTAGGCGCTACAGTCTCGAACCGCGCGACGGCTACGGTCACAGGTTCGTATCCTGTCTCGGGCATGGAAGTGTTTGATGTCCTTAGGTTAGTCAGGTTTAAGTAGTTCTAAGTTCTAGGGGACTGATGAGCTCAAAAGTTAAGTCCCATAGTGCTCAGAGCCATTTGAACCAAGCTACTAGGGAAAGGAACATCTCGAAGCACTTACTGGGGACAGAAGGCTAGTCCCAAGAATTTCACACACCAGCGTGCAGACAATACGTTCTTCAGAAGAGGTGGAAAAACTACCTACCTGGACCTACCTGTTAGGTGCCTCTAGCCACAGCAGGAGCAGAGGCGCAAGATTAATCTGGGTCAGCCAGCCAACACTTCCTGACAGTCTCGTAAATGGCCATTGTGAAAAGGGATGGTGGCCATGAACCTTTGCGAGTTTTCACGTTCACTGTGGATCAGACGCTATCAAGGGGGCCAGCAGATGGTGTCGTCCTTCTGCCTACAGAGTTTTTGAGAAGCCTCAGGCCTTCGAAGCAATTTTAGAATGAACGCAACACTTATGGCAGCTCTGAAATGATCTATTTTGGGACATACAAGCACTTCTCTTAGTTTAGCCGACGCCCCTGGTACGACACGCTGGGCCACATAGATAATGATCTCCACGATAAAAGTGTTGTTAACTTTAGAGCTACACAGAAACTCAAAAGATGCTGCCTAAAATCGCTGTGGGGAAAAAGCAAGTTGGGAGCAAAACGTCTTCTATCTGCGCAAGAATTTGTCGGTTAGGGACTGGCTTCTTCTCGCGAAAGGAGAAGAATATTGTTTATTTTGATTAGGATTGGCCAATGGGTAGAGCAGATGCGTTAGAGGGAGACATGAAATGCGTGGAGCCTTGTGACTGACACGAAATCCTTGTGGGGGTGGTTGCGGGAGTGCTTTTGTGGAGTTTACCGTGGTCTGAATGAAAGTGAGGACAGGAGAAACTTCGTTTCCTGATTCAGACTCCCGTCTGGAGTGGTTTCCCGATTTTGACTCCAGTCTGGAGTGGGTCTGCTGATTCCAACTCTGGTCTGGAAAAGATTTCTGGTCTCGCACCTGTGGGTTGTACTTGGGACACTTGCCTCGAGCACTAGCGTTGGTCTTGACTGGGGAGTCTGTCGTGACGATTTAGCTGTGCCAACAGTTTAGATGTCAATCATCTCGGAAAAATCGCTGTGCTAACGGCAATCTTATTTGTGTCAGGTCTGCTTCGTTGATGTTTGATCTTCATGTGCACAATGCCGTATAACTGAATCAAATTGGTCCTGAGTACGACTGGCAAATGGAAGTGTCACACGCTAGAATCTGTCGAAGTTTCAGGCTCCATTAGAGAGTAATTGTGATCTGTCCAACAGATCGCCAGCCGCAACTTCACATATTTCATGCCCACGATAACAAATTACACGCTCTGCACCTCGCTGCCCTGTAGATGTTTGAAACACGACCATCACCTGACACAGCCACACATTCGAGAAAGGAGTATAGTATTTCTGCTCCGGCTTGTCAGGTCAAACAGAATCACAATCTTGCCACTTGTTCTCAGCTGCACCAGCGAAGAATAACTTCTGTGTAAAATAAATCCATGAAAGTCTATTCAGCATTAGTTAATTTCAGACTGAATTATGTGTTTTGAGCCAGAGTAAATAACTCAATCACAGAAACCTTAGTCTTTGACAACCAGTCGGCACCCAGTGGAGTGTTACCTATTTGTTGCAGCTATTTGTGTCGCCAACAGTCATGTTTTATTTGTCATAACGCTCTCATGTATTGTTTGTCCTACTAGTTTAATCAATAAACTTGTGCCATACTTTTATAATAGATCAATTCTGTGCTGATATATTAATCATCTGTCAACAATTGAGTAAAACAATGAAAGGGACACCGTTTCGTTAATATTATTTCAGCATTCTGTCTCATATTGATTCTGATAAATGTGATAACCTCAGACGCAGGCTAACAACAACAAACACAGTCAAAGGGAAAATCAGTTTAACAAATGCTTGAGCCAGGTAGACAAGTGGAAGGCTTACTTGTTAAAGTGATTGATTTCAGGGAACAAATTCTTAGTCGCCTGTAGCCTTCCAAAACATACCGCAAATCCGGCGTAGTCTTGCAGCTCTTTGCGGACATGTCCGAGGAGAAACTCAGCCAAATTTCAGGAAGAGACATTCACTAGTGTTCCTGTAGCTCTTTATGTCAGCTTGTAATACACTGTATCTCAAGTTGATTGAATCGATTGTGAGCACACCAATAAATAAATTTGGCTGGATTACAAGTCAGGCGTGTCCACATGGAGTAGTAGGCTAGTTTGTTTTTATTTTAATGTATCCGGTAGTTGTTGCAAAAGCGTGGCCGAAACGCATGACAAAACTACGTTTTTCCTTTTCAAACATCCGTCATTTTGTTATTTTCACATATTTCAAAAAGCTGTGTGCAGTATCTTATAGATTAATAAACGTGTTTGTTTTTTAATTGCAGATAATATTTGCAGACTGCAGGTCTTCTTCATAGACACACCTCATTTAGGAGAGAGCAACTTTTAACTTTTCAGCTGAGGGGATTAATGATGACTGAACTTTTTTAAAAGATTAGAATTTAGTTCCAAGAATCAATAAATAATGTGCAAAAGGATTTGAGTTCATTGCTTCACAATTTTTTCCAGTAAAATCGCAAAAGTCTCAGTCAACCTATGGGTTGACTGAGGTGAATGGAAACTTAACGTATAGTTTCAAAAGATTCGGTCCGGACATGAGGTCTGACGGAGACGGTTTTCCCAGACAGCCTGTGGGGCCTTTTTGCCATGAAAGGCGTACCTCCTTGGACACTTGGTCATTTTTGTGAGACTCTTGCATAATTTACGGAGGTAAAAATGTTACAATAATAATGATTAGCTTTTTACAACATTTAAAATAATGTAGTTGAGCAGGAAACTCGTGCTCGGTTAAGTTGACTCTCTTATACACACAGTGCATTACCAGAGGTGAACTACATGCCAAATGTCAGACAAATCCCACAGCTACCTGCAATAGAACCTCGAACAAGTGCATCTGCACATGTTTATTTCTGACAGACACTAAATCTGCTGTCGTAGCGAATTATCATAATACCTTTGTCTTCCAAGTGATTAAGTCATGCTGTCTATTCTTTCCTAATTTGCTCTGCGATCTCTTCATGCCTGCTGCTCATCTCATCGATAGCCAGACAATCCAAGAAATCATAAGTTCTTCGGTATGAAACTTGGACAACAGTGACGATAAAAAGGAAGCCTACCTTGCAGCTGACTATAAACTAACTTGTCCTTTTTCATTCACACTTTCATTTATCCCTCATGGTTGTTCCGTTTATTGTAGGGTACTCGTCCATTTACGTACTTTGTCCCTAGCTTTCACAGCATTTAGAGAATTGTGCTCGCCCCTACATTATCAAAGTTTTGGTTTTTGCTCTTATTGTTGAGCACTTTCTGGCAGTACGTTGTACTCATTCTTCTAAAACAACAGGCATTTTATTCTGATTTACATAAGCTTTCGCTAAAAATCCGCTAAACGACAAAGTAATCTATGTATTTTTATAGTATTCTTTCTATTAATAAGTGCACAGTGTGACTGCTTTGGTAGTGATTTCCGAATCCAAAGAGCCTATGTTTCTGTATTTTCCAATACCCTCCTGTATTGTCCTTTATACCAGTCATCAATTTAAACCTGTTGGTTGTCTCACCATTCATATGATAGTACACATAAATACTGCCTCGTATCTCCCTTGGCAGAGTGGTGATGCTTTTGTCAAGCTTTCTGAAGAGCCAAATTCCGATACCACTTACTGAATCAATGACGTCTTACCTATTAATTTCTTTATCGTTTTCTACCACACTAAAGAACATTTCTTCTCTAGTGTAAAGAACTATACTGTACTTTCTTCCCCTACCTACTATTTCTTTCTCCAGTTCCCATAAATATTCTGGATGTCAAACCCTTTACTTAACTCTTACCCAAAATCTCATTTAATCTGTTCTATATATAAAGCAGCAGAGTGTATGGGTCCACCTCCATAGCTGAGTGGTCGGTGTAGATAGCTACCATGCAGACAAAGCAGTTCGATTCCCAGTGCTGCCAAGGATTTTTCCATGGTGGGAGGACTGGCAAGAGGTGACCTCAGCCTTGCGATCCCAATTGAGGACCTACTTAACCAAGTAGTAGTAGCTCCATGTTCTGGAGAGTCTGCAGGATGGCCTGAAAAGCCTGTAAAACTGCCAGGAGAGTAATGTGCTGACCAGATGTTCCTCTATCTTTCTTTCTTTCGCTTACGCCATAGTCCCACAGCAATTGCAGATATGGTGTGGTTACAATGGATTTTGCAATGTTAGTTTCTAGGGATGCCAGATGCCCCTCGTGCCACCACCCCATATCCCCCAGGACAGAATCATTGTACCGCAACTGTCTGCATCTAGTGTAAATCGTGAAATAGTGCAGACATGTTTCAAATGTCTGTGACGCGTGGAACGGAGGCGGAACGCGGGGACCAGCCCGATATTCACCTAGCAGGATGTGGAAAACCGCCTAAAAACCACATCCAGGCTGGCCGGCACACTGGCCCTCGTCGTAAATCCGACGGGAGGATTCGATCCGGGGCCAGTGCACTTATCTCAGTCCAGGAATCAGCGCGTTAGCGCTCTCGCCTATTGTGGCAGATTTACCAGATGTTCCTCTATACCACATCCATATGACACCTCAAGGCAGAGGATGACATGACGGCTGGGCAGACATCCCTTAGGCCTTCACAGCCTGTCGAGGAGCTCGTTTATGGTATATGTGTGCATGTGTGTTTGTCTGGGATCTCCTCCCAAATTCCTCAATCGATTTCACCCAAATTTGGCACACAAACAACAGACCTCACTATCATCAGTACAGTGGGTTCTATAAACTCCTAGTTCCAATAGTAGTGGAAGTATGGGCCTTGATTTATAGGCTACATGGATGACAGGTATGTTGTGTGGAAGCAACAGTGACCTGCCAAAACAACCTGCTTTGCAGTGTGGCATACATGTCAGGAACAAGAAATGGTTTACCATACTGAGATGTAGACTGCCCTACACAACAGGTTTATCGTTTTGGAGTACTATCAACCAGCTTTATTGACCATCTTTGCGTGCTGGGCTGTACATCAGAGGCAAAGAAACGATTTTCAAACCCATGATGTGAAGCCAGCCTTGCACAGCATGCATGTTGTGGGAGTAGTATTGGACTACTTCATTGAACCGTATCACAGAGCCTACTAGTAGCAATGAGCATGGCTGATGACAGATCGAGATGGGCAGAGGAAGGGCTAGACAGAGGGAGGGGGAGGAGGACATTGACAGAGCGAGGGGAGGAGAGGGAGTTGCATGAGGCAAGTAGAAGGTGTAGAGGAGTAGTTGGCAGACGGAAAATGAAGAGTGTAAGGTGGACAGGAAAAGAGGGAATGGGAGGAAAATATGGTCAGAGAGAGCAAGGTAGAGGAAATGGGGAAAGAGAGGTGGATGAGGAGATGAAGGGGAAGAGAGAGTGGGGAGGATAGAGTTGGGAAGATGGTGTGAACAAACAGACGGAGGAAGAGATGGACATGGGGAGGGGAAGAAAGAGATTTGTTGAATATACTCGTACAGGGTAGCCAGAAACAGTCTGAAAAGTTTATTAGTTTCAGAGTAGGTTGAACTGAGAAATAAGTGTTAGGAAAACAATTCGGTACGTCGCGTCGTTTCCGATCTAATTAGACTGAATTTAGCCAGTCAGGCCGTTGCGCGCGTGATTTCAAGCGACCTGCCAGAGACTGTGTCACGGAACGTGTTCTTCGTTTCGTTTCCTAAAACCAAACAAGAGAGCGATACAGAAAATCGACATAGGATGGTAGTAACGACTGAAGTCAAGCCGAAGGCAGAGCAATCTCGTCCGCTATCGTCTACTGCATGAGAAGAACTGGCCCTAATTGTATCTGCCGGTGCGCTTGAAGTTGCGAGCGCAACGGCCTGAATGGCTAATTTGAACGCTAATTAACTCCGAAACGGCGCAACGTATCGAATTTTTTCTTAATAATTATTCCTCATTACAACCTACCCGGCAGCGTTCTTACAAACGTTTCAGACTGTTTCTGACGATGCTTTAGGTGCGGAAAGTATCTACAGGCAAAGCCGCGAGAAAAACGCTATAAATAATATAAACAGCATTAGTTATCCATCATTTTAGACTTTTCTTTATTATAATTCTGGTCCTGGTACAGAATGCTTATTTGTAATCAGTATATTAATTTCAGTCGGTAATGACTGTCTTCGGACCTGAGTAGAAATGTGTTGCATTACATATATCGAGCTTACATATATCACGCCATTACATATGATGGTGCATTCAAAATCGTTAGCTAATTCAGTTTCGTCAAACATAGAATTATGGTATGGAAAGAGCACCACAGAATCGAACAAGCTGCACATGGAGAGAGACTCAGTCATTTTAGTGGGGCCACTGAGACAAGTTGATGAGCCATGTAAGGTTACTAATCAGTTAGTTGAAATCTATACTTCTATGAAGGATTATCATACAAATACCACTAATGTTTCACAATGTTAGAAAATAAAAACTCACGAGTTGAAGCCACTTCCACAAGTTCAGCATGCACTAAATTATTGCCGAATACATTGCTTTACATGCTACAATTTTCAAAATATTCAACATAAGCTCCTCTGGAATAACATGTAAGATATTGAGTTATTCTTTGCTACTGACGACTAAGTAGACAATATTCGTTTCAAACACAACATTTCCTCCTGTCTTACTTTTGTCAGTCCTACTCCAAAAATCAATCACTTTGCACATTGGGAAGATGTGTGTCGGTTGGCGTCCTTGTCATCCTGAGCACTGCTTGCTTGAAAGTACCGTCCGTAAGAAGTTAACGGGATCAAACGGTATGAGATAGAACCTTCTGCCCCCTTGTGTTGAACTAGTATTATTTTATTGTAGCCATATTATGTTCGTGTTAGGGCTACGCCAAAAATGAAATACTCCTTCTCAGGCTACAGCACTTAAAGATCAGGTCTCAGAAACTCCCATTATTCTACTGATAAAAATAACGTAGAGCGTAATGATGAAACAGAACTTTCAGTATATGCTGCTTCCATCAAGCCAAAACTATGTCGAAGTATTTTACCTTTTAAAATGGCTTTGAGCACTATGGGACTTAACTTCTAAGGTCATCAGTCCCCTAGAACTTAGAACTAATTAAACCTAAGGACATCACCACATTCATGCCCGAGGCAGGATTCGAACCTGCGACCGGAGCGGTCTCGCGGTTCCAGACTGTAGCGCCCAGAACCGCTCGGCCACCCTGGCCGGCTTTTACCTTTTAAACCATCGCCTAAAGAGAGGCCACGTGCAAAAGAATGGAAAAGTCGCACTACGCAAAATGCAATTGCCTTAAAACGCTCACTTATGAAAGTGATGTTAACTGATAAGGAGCCGCACAGGGTGGAACAAAAACACTTAACAGAACGTAGAAAAACCTAGAAAGAAAAAAAAAGTAGCAGTGTGTCTTTCATTTTAAGAGATCTGCATTAACCCTCTACCTCAAGACTAGACATTGTTGTGAATGTCACATATCGTGGGATGAGACCTGTTCAGACTTTGAAGGCGGAATATTTATGTACGATTTTTGTTAATGATAACCTGTAATACAGAGCTGTATTAATTTGTAACACAGTGATTCTTTCATTAAACTCTGTTCAGCAAGAGGAGAACATTATAATGTTTAATCAGTGGAATGCCTAATACTATCTAAGTATGTGCACAGTCCAGTCATATTAATGCGGCCATCACCATATGAACCAAGGGCCTACCAACGATGTCTCCTCAACGACGTTCAGTGAACTTTGCTGCGTGTAGGCCACCGCAGCAGGTGCGTTATCATGTATCAATGGTAACTGCTGTTCATAGGCTACGAAGGCTGAAATTTGCAAGCCAGTACCGCAACGACGTCCACCGAGAGGCGCAGGTGGCCTTTTCAAATGGATGACATTTTAGGCTGTTAGGAGAGATGGCCATTGGCGCTTACAGCGTGAAATGTCTGAAGGCAAACTCCCTGCAGTAATCGCCGGAAGCATCCAGGTCGGAGGAGGGAGCTTTATTGTCTGTAGAAGTGGTTTCTTAGCATTCCCTGGGTGATTTCGTCATTTTGGGAAACACAGTGGGACAACACAAGGACGTACCTATCCTTAGGGACCACGTCCACCTGTACATGCAGTTTCATTTTCCCCTGCACGATGGCTTATCGCAGCAATGTTTGACACAGCTCTTAGTGTTCGTGCTACGCGTGTGGTTCCAAGAGCACCAGGATCAGTTTACCGAACTCCCCTTATAACACCACAACTCTGTTCAAAAATGGTTCAAATGGCTCTGAACACTATGGGACTTAACTTCTAAGGTCATGAGTCCCCTAGAACTTAGAACTACTTAAACCTAACTAACCTAAGGACATCACACACATCCATGCCCGAGGCAGGATTCGAACCTGCGACCGTAGCGGTCGCGCAGTTCCAGACTGTAGCGCCTAGAACCGCTCGGCCACACCGGCCGGCCACAACTCTGTGGATGATCATAAATTTCCTACGTGTTTTACGACGTTTGTTTCATTAGTTGTACTGAGTACTATTCTTGTGAATATGTTGTCAAGTTACAAATTCTATTGTTATTTAAGAAAGAGAATACGGATGGAATGTTAACATTTTGTGAGTAGACACTCCGCCCTAGTCAGGACAAAGATATTGTTGAAGAGTGCAATAAATTGTAAATGCATTACCGCTGGGTGTGCGAGCGCGCCGAAAAAATAGCAGTTCGGAGTCGTGAAGAGACGATTGGTGTCGTGGGTTGTGTGTATTCTCCGGTGTGGCTATGCAAAACTGCGGAGATAAAAAGTCTGTTTCCGAAGTGCGGAGCAGTGAAAACTGAAATGGTTGGTATACGGATGTCTAATATGGGCAAGCAGTGGCATTTATTGGGCTCAGTACAGATGTAGGAAGAGTAATTCACATAACATCACGTGTATTGCGGGTCCTTTTTATTGGCTATGGTAAGGCATGATGATCAACCTGTGCCCTATTTTACCGCTATATGAAGCCACTCGACAAACCAATGGCATCATAAAGTGAAGTAAGATCTAGACTTTTTATAACTAGAATTGCAATAGACTGACAAGCGTAGTTGGAATTTTATTACTTAAATAACATTGTTCTCGTGCATATTGTCACGTAAATAATATTCCTAAGTCATAATCCAAGTGGTATCCATCCTATCCCTTTATATGAACTGAGACAGTCAGAAAATGAAGTGAATATTGATTTATTAGTTTATCAAAACATAATTTTTTCAACTTTTGGATAATTACACAATATTGAAATCTTTGACTGTATTATGAATAATGACAGAAATAGAATGATGCAAAAGCCAGTACTAATTCATTTGCTAAAAATGGAGTAACTTTCATAGTAAAATATTGGTACTAAAACACTGAATTTCACTGTCAAAACACACTTCTAATTTATAGCTTGTGGCGTAATTTATAACTTTTATCACAAAGAAATATCAGAGTAACTGATAGGTAAATGACAGTCCTTGCCAATGAGTAAATTCAAACAATCTTTCTGCTTGCTACAATTACGACAGTCAGTATTACGGTGAGTAACGTAACAAAAAGTTTCTGTCCACAGTCAGTAAACAATCTTACTTTTATTTATCATTGAAAATTAATATAATATATTGTATGTGTTTCCTATTGGATTATTATTTGACTACTGTGACATGTGTGGTATTAAGTACTTGAAAGTGTGCGTTAGGTACTGTTCCTACGTTATGACGCCAATAACTATTCTTATATAAGATTTCTTACGATTATAAAGTTCAGTTAAAATTCAGTTATTCTGCTTCTGGTGAGGAACCGGCAACCGTTGGTTATTTTCATTAATGACATACTTTGAAAATCTTTTTTCCAATTTTTACACTTACTATTGCTAACTAAAAAACTAATTTACGTAATGAAATATATAAAGTTAACAGAACTTTGTTTCTAATCTTCATTGCTAAAGTACTGAGCAGTGGCGATTCGGTTATAACTTCGTCTACTTCCCTCGGTTTTGCATTATTCTTCGAAGTAGATGCCTTTATCGCACAGATTAGGGACTTTAGGTACACGGTCATATAGAACAGCATAATTAGCCGGAGAGGTAGGCGGGTTATACCCCGACAACCAAACTCACCGGATTTAACCACAAACGTGGATCTGTGGCATCACCTAGATAGCTCTGTTTTCATCATGGATCCTCAACCAAGAAAAATAGCACAGCTGGTCACGGCGCTGGAGTCTGGTATGGTTCCAGTTTCCAGAACCTCAAAGATTCTCTTCCTGCACGTCTTGCAGACTTCCGCACTGCAAATGTAGTTATTCGAGCTTTTGATAGGTAGTGACATTAGTGTGACTGGACAGTGTAAAAAAATCAGCACTGTCATCTTTACCAAGGTGAAAGTCATCTTACCCCAGAACTGGAGCAAGATGTCGTCACTTTTGCACTAGGTTTCAAACTTGAAAATTTGATTGTCATTATATTAAAATTTATACAACTAGATACTAATCTATTAATAAAGGCACAGAAAAAATTAATAAAGATGATCCAATGACATCATCTTGCCCCAACCGTCCCTGTCTCCTGTCTTTCTATAAAGCAAGAGACCGAAAAATAGAGTAAGATGAGAAGAAAACCAGAGTACCCATATGACATTGATTGAGAGTGAAAATTGCCCAAGAAAAACTCACACTCGACTGCTCGCAAGGCCTCCAGCATTCCAAGAGAATCTGGTGCTCGGAAACCTTTAGCTAGCAGCAGCTGCGTGTGGACTAGCCCATAACAAAAAAAGAATAAAGACGGCGAAAGAAATGAGGCAGTGTAAGCGCTCTCCGCAACAGCATCCATTCGGCACGCAACATTAACTTACACAATTTCTCGCAAAATAATGAGCAGCAAGCCCCGCCGGACGTACAATATTCTGTACTCTTCTCCATGGAGGGAAGATTTAAAGCAATTTTCTTGCTTGTAGTGAGCCGGGATTGCGAGCGCGCACTTGATTCGCGTCTTTTTCTTTTCTTTTCTGAACATGTACTGCGCCGTATTCCATCTGGAGCAGGTAGCCGAGGGTTACCTTAAAGGTCAAGAAAGAACATTCCCCGTCTGGATTATGGCACTAATCCCTGTTATTTAAAGGCAGATAAGGAACACTGCAGCCTATTTCGCGGGGCTGCGAGACTAACTAATGTACGGTTTAGACAAATAAATTTTCTTTACGACATTTATATCTCTCGCTGGCGTACTTTTCCAGTATGTCGCCAGACGTAGACAACCTGAAAACTTCGAAATGCGTCTACTAAGGAACTAAATCAACACCAGGAAACCGTATTTATAATTCAAGAGTAGGCAATTAAAAACAGAAATTCCTCTTTGGAATTTGCATCTGTGTGAATCGCAGTAAACTGCATGGCACAGCGTTCTGTCTATTACTTCGTTTATTAAGGCTTTCTCCCGCTTCATTGTTGTATGGAGCGTAGAAATAATCATTGCTTACTAGTCTACGTGTGACCTGCATTCAGTCCAATTTTATTCTCACGACCTCAACGAGATCTCCTTTACCTGATCTTAGGTGATCGTTCCTCTTAACTGTCATACTACACGCTGTTCACGCTTAATATTTCTATGGTACGACTGACTTCAGCTGCTGATCCTTAAAGGTGTAGTGAGATAGCATCCTTACGTTTCCTGACGTGCACTGCTTTACATCTCTCCACATTAATACACCACTGGCCATTAAAAATGATACACCACGAAGACGAGGTGCTACAGACCCGAAATTTAACCGACGGGAAAAAGATACTGTGATATGCAAATGATTAGATTTTCAGAGCATTCACACAAGGTTGGCGCCGGTGGCGACACCTACAACGTGCTGACATGAGGAAAGTTTCCAACTGATTTCTCATACACAAACGGCAGTTGACCGGCGTTGCCTGGTGAAACGTTGTTGTGATGCCTCGTGTAAGGAGGAGAAATACGTACCATCACGTTTCCGACTTTGATAAAAGTCGGATTGTAGCCTATCGCGATTGCGGTTTATCGTATCGCGACATTGCTGCTCGCGTTGGTCGACATCCAGTGACTATTAGCAGAATATGGAATCGGTGGGCTCAGGAGGGTAATACGGAACGCCGTGCTGGATCCCAACGGCCTCGTATGACTAGCAGTCGAGATGACAGGCATCTTATCCGAATGGCTGTAACGGATCGTGGAGCCACGTCTCGATCCCTGAGTCAACAGATGGGGACGTTTGCACGACAACAACCATCTTCACGAACAGTTCGACAACGTTTGCAGCAGCATGGACTATCAGCTCGGAGACCATGGCTGCGATTACTCTTGACGCTGCATCACAGACAGGAGCGCCAGCGATGGTGTACTCAACGACGAACCTGGGTGCACGAATGACAAAATGTCATTTTCTCGGATGAATCCAGGTTCTGTTTACAGCATCGTGATGGTCGCATCCGTGTTTGGCGATATCGCGATGAACGCACATTGAAAGCGCGTATTCGTCATCGCCATACAGGCGTATCACCCGACGTGATGGTATGGGGTTTCACTGGTTACATGTCTCGGTCACCTCTTGTTCGTATTGACGGCACTTTGAATAGTGGACTTTACATTTCAGATGGGTTACGATCCGTGGCTCTACCCTTAATTCGATCCCTGCGAAACCCTACAGTTCAGCAGGATAATGCACGACCGCATGTTGCACGTCCTGTACGGGCCTCTCTGGATACAGAAAATTTTTCACTGCTCCCCTGGCCAGCACATTCTCCAGATCTCTCACCAATTGAAAACGTCTGGTCAATGGTGGCCGAGCAACTGCCTCGTCACAATACGCCAGTCGCTACTCTTGATGAATCGTGTTGAAGGTGCATGGAAAGCTGTACGTGTACACGCCATCCAAGCTCTGCTTGACTCAATGATCAGGCGTATCAAGGCCTTTATTACGGCCAGAGGTGGTGGTTCTGGGTACTGATTTCTCAGGATCTATGCACCCAAATTGCGTGAAAATGTAATCACATGTCCGTTCTAGTATAATATATTTGTCCAATGAATACCCGTTTCTCATCTGTATTTCTTCTTGGTGTAGCTATTTTAATGGCCAGTAGTGGATCTAATTTTCAGACGCGGTACCTTATGTCAAAACCTACTGTGATATTACCCAATAAAGCTTTCGCAGATGAAACCGAATTATCTGAGGAAAGACTGAGACTGCAACTATAAGTCACTGTTGTGCGTCGTAAATAGTCTCATTACATTTCCCCGGGCTCTGTGCATGGATCTCAATTCAGGTTAACCTACTGTGTTCTGGTTGCCACGAAATTTTCCGTCCAGTCGCAAACCAGGCCATATATGACATAAAACGAGTCTCTTTTGAAGACATAGGTTTGGTATGGAACCAAAAGCTTTTCGGCAGGATAGGAACATCAAATTATCTCATGCGTATTAAGAGCGTGAATTGGACTGCACAACATCAGGGACTTCAGTATCCATGCATGCTTTCATGACAGTTATTTTGTTCTAAGTAAGCCAGTATTCTGCAGTCATAATACGTAATAAAATTTAATATAAAGGGCAATCAGATTAAATCAAGACATGTGGAAAAAACAGTAAGTAAATTGTTCATTATTTCAAACGTTAGCATCATAACTGTTAATGCCTATATTTATCCCACAGTTAGACAAGACTGTCAATGCCTTTGTGGAAAAGAAAAAAACCACCCCCGCCTCCACCACACACACACACACACACACACACACACACACACACACAGACACACGCGCGCGCGCGAGGACATGGACACACACCCACGCGCACACACACACACACACACACACACACACACACACACACACACACACACAAACACACACATACACACATCCAGACATGGTCACACACACACACACACACACACGGACATGGACACACACACACACACACACACACACACACACACACACACACTGACGTGAACACACACGCACTATCATTACCAGATTACGCAAACTGTCATCACTCACCACCTCCATAATTCCGCTCTACTGCTGCCCTCTAAGTTTCCACAATATTTCACGTAAACTAAAAGCACGGTTAAATACAGCGAACAGCAGAGGTTGTGACATACATCCAACAGAAAAATTATCAAGGAAATAGAATGCATAAATGCTCAGCAGACATGCACAGAAACTCACTCCATCTAAATCCGTTAGTGACAATAAAGTGAGTATTAACATAACCTGAAAGTGATAAAATAATACGGCAAGTATCTCAAAACAAAATATTTGTAGCTAAGTATACAGTTATGCCACAGTAGACTACTGAAGTCGCCTTAAGAAATTAGGTGAATACGTTTGTTTAAAAAATATAAAAAACTGAGTTGAAAAAGGCGATTAATAATTATTGTCTTCTACAATTTACGTAAAAGGTGTTAAATTGGACAAAAGTAAAGTCATGCATTTGTGTTCGTGGTCGCTGGTAATCGTGATGTCCAGTTTTCGGAGTCTCAGGGACGTTAGATGTATGAGGAAAGGAATTTGTTGACTTCGAGAAATAAATGTACTATTGCTAATGAACATTATCTTGGAAATGGTGTGATATGAAAATGACGGGGATGTGGGGCCCAGATTAAGATGTTGAAGTGGAGAGCAGAGGATCTTTGGAATGTGGAGAAAAGTGAGTATTGTATTAAATCTAGAAAGATGGATAGACACCTGGACGTATTCCGTCGACAACTGTAGGAAGTGGCTAAAATTTCGTTTGCGTACGATAACGAGGGTGTACGAGTGGAGTGAAGCGGGGCAAGGTGCATCATAGAGGTGTATGGAAAGTATGTCAAGTGCACGCTATTCGAAGATTTGGAAGGAGTAGTAGTTCTGTGGTGGAATGTAACTCTAAGCTCATATTCGTACAAGAGAAGATAGTTAGGATTAAGACAATGCAGCTGTCAGAATCCGACAGCGGAAAAATCGAGGCATTTTGAGACTACCGTTTATATTTGCGCGACATTGCTGCTCGCACTGGCCTGAATCGCATGACTGTCATGTGTGTACGGAATTGACGGATTCAGAAGAGCCGTGCTCAACACCATGCAGTATCTCAGCAGTCCCACTCGACTAGCTCCCGATAGGACAGACGTATTGTGCACTCGGCCTTGTAGGATTTACAGCCACGTCACGTGCCTTGCGTCAGGAAAGGGGCATGTTTGCAGCAACACACGTATCCATAAGGGCTGCGCAGTGACGACGTCTGGAGCACCGAGGCAGTCGGCACAGCAGTGGCCACTGTGGCACCTTCCCTTGAAGTGGCAGCAGAGAGAGGCTCCTGGAGGGCTGTGCTCCCAGCGGCAACACAGGAGGCAGGCGTGGCAGCACGTGCCTTTGCTGACGAGTCTCGATTGTGCATACAGTATCACGAAGAACATATCTGTGTGTGTGGAACCTCCGAGGAGAACGAATGTTGCCTCGGTGTACTCGCCATCGTTATAACACGTAGCCATTGCGTACATAACACGACCATCTCTGATTCACATAACTGGTATTTCGATAGCAACTGTTAAATTTCTGACGCTTTAAGTCTGGTGGATTTGTCCTGTCTTCGAAATCTCCGTAGTGTTATCTTTAAACCAGACAATGCAAGCTCTGATGTGACCATAGCTCAGTACAGATGGTGTTGGGCTGTTGCCATGATGAGCACATTTTACAAATTAATCACGCTCTGAAAACATGTAGTCATTGGTTTCTGAGGGAGTAGCATCCCACCACTCACAAGCCGCTACATTTAATCTATGGCTTAGAGCAGAATCAGTATGAGACAACTTACAGGGTGTTTCAAAAATGACCGGTATATTTGAAACGGCAATAAAAACTAAACGAGCAGCGATAGAAATACACCGTTTGTTGCAATATGCTTGGGACAACAGTACATTTTGAGGCGGACAAACTTTCGAAATTACAGTAGTTACAATTTTCAACAACAGATGGCGCTGCAAGTGATGTGAAAGATATAGAAGACAACGCAGTCTGTGGGTGCGCCATTCTGTACGTCGTCTTTCTGCTGTAAGCGTGTGCTGTTCACAACGTGCAAGTGTGCTGTGGACAACATGGTTTATTCCTTAGAACAGAGGACTTTTCTGGTGTTGGAATTCCACCGCCTAGAACACAGTGTTGTTGCAACAAGACGAAGTTTTCAACGGAGGTTTAATGTAACCAAAGGACCGAAAAGCGATACAATAAAGGATCTGTTTGAAAAATTTCAACGGACTGGGAATGTGACGGATGAACTTGCTGGAAAGGTAGGGCGACCGCGTACGGCAACCACAGAGGGCAACGTGCAGCTAGTGCAGCAGGTGATCCAACAGCGGCCTCGGGGCCGGCCGAAGTGGCCGTGCGGTTAAAGGCGCTGCAGTCTGGAACCGCAAGACAGCTACGGTCGCAGGTTCGAATCCTGCCTCGGGCATGAATGTTTGTGATGTCCTTAGGTTAACTAGTTCTAAGTTCTAGGGGACTAATGACCTCAGCAGTTGAGTCCCATAGCGCTCAGAGCCGTTTGAACCATTTTTTGAGCGGCCTCGGGTTTCCGTTCGCCGTGTTGTAGCTGCGGTTTTAATGACGCCAACGTCCACGTATCGTCTCATGCGCCAGAGTTTACACCTCTATCCATACAAAATTCAAACGCGGCAACCCCTCAGCGCCGCTACCATTGCTGCACGAGAGACATTCGCTAACGATATAGTGCACAGGATTGATGACGGCGATATGCATGTGTGCAGCATTTGGTTTACTGGCGAAGCTTATTTTTACCTGGACGGCTTCGTCAATAAACAGAACTGGCGCATATGGGGAACCTAAAAGCCCCATGTTGCAGTCCCATCGTCCCTGCATCCTCAAAAAGTACTGGTCTGGGCCACCACTTCTTCCAAAGGAATCATTGGCCCATTTTTCAGATCTGAAACGATTAGTGCATCACGCTATCTGGACATTCTTCGTGAATTTGTGGCGGTACAAACTGCCTTAGACGACACTGCGAACACCTCGTGGTTTATGCAAGATGGTGCCCGGCCACATCGCACGGCCGACGTCTTTAATTTCCTGAATGAATATTTCGATGATCGTGTGATTGCTTTGGGCTATCCGAAACATACAGGAGGCGGCGTGGATTGGCCTCACTATTCGCCAGACAGGAACCCCTGTGACTTCTTTCTGTGGGGGCACTTGAAAGACCAGGTGTACCGCCAGAATCCAGAAACAATTGAACAGCTGAAGCAGTACATCTCATCTGCATGTGAAGCCATTCCGCCAGACACGTTGTCAAAGGTTTCGGGTAATTTCATTCAGAGACTACGCCATATTATTGCTATGCATGGTGGATATGTGGAAAATATCGTACTATAGAGTTTCCCAGACCGCAGCGCCATCTGTTGTTGACAATTGTAACTACTGTAATTTCAAAAGTTTGTCTGCCTGAAAATGTACTGTTGTCCCAAGCATATTGCAACAAACGGTGTATTTCTATCGCTGCTCGTTTAGTTTTTACTACCGTTTCAAATATACCGGTCATTTTTGAAACACCCTGTATCTACATCTAAGTCCAGTTCATCTCACTGCTCAGGTGGGTTAGAGCCACTGTTGCTGCCAGAGTCAAAATCTTCTTAATCCCTCAATTACCTACAAAATTTATTACGAAGTTTATGTCAGTCTGCGTTTGCATGAATGGTTTAATGGCTTTACTGATTTCAGGTTAGTAGTCATTATAAATTAGTTGATGGTTGTGTCAAAGTATGTTAGGAGTGTATATTTTCAAGACGCTATACGAGAGTTTTCTTATGTCTGATCATAGGCTTTCCCTGTGAATTAACTGTTTCTACTGTTCTCGGGTCTCCAGCTGGGTGTAGTCGTTTCCAAACCACGATATTTCGACAGCGTTCCTTGCCGACATCTTCAGGTGATACCTGCAGACTGAGCGCCGCCGCTGGATCTCATCCCCTTTATACTCTGATCGCTCCCCACCCCTTCCCCCGCGTCCTGCCGCATGCGGCGCTGCGTGCAGGGGTGGTGGGGAGGAGCGGGTTGCTGGCTGCTGGATGCGAACTGTGGACCATCAGATGTCCTGTGGCCTTCGTCGGGAGCGGAAGTTTTCTTGTAGGACACTCACAGAAAAATTGGCTCCTAAAATGTTTTGAGGTACACATCGGATGGGCTATTGGTAATGACTATTCGGTTGAAAGCATTAAAAACATTTAATAATTAACGTAGGCATTGACTGAAACAAAAACCTATTTATCTCAGTAACATGACTAACATGTACTACCATATTCAAAAGTATCCGAACAGTATCGAAATTTTTCAGCACTACCGAGATGATAGAAACTAATATGTCAAGACGAAAAGATTTTGTAGCACAAGATTTCAAACCCGGAACTTACGGCAGTTGTTTTCTAGCCATAAACAGACTTTAAATATCGGTGTGTTTCACCAGTATCGAGACGTGCGTATGTTTGAACTGGAAATAAAGTGACGAATAGATCTGGTTCAAAATGGCACTGAGCACTACAGGACTTAACTTCTGAGGTCATCAGTCCCCTAGAACTTAGAACTACTCTAACCTAACTAGTCTAAGGACATCACACACATCCATGCTCGAGGCAGGATTCGAACCTGCGACCGCAGTGGTCGAGCTGTTCCAGACTGAAGTGCCTAGAACCGCTCGGTCACACCGGCCAGCGATACGTTAACTATTGAATTCCTTTCACCAGTAGTTTGGAGTAGCAAGTTTGAACCTCGAATGACATAATGAAAAGTTTTGTGTCTCACTGGTGGTGTAATAGGCACCAATTGTTGCTGCTGACAACACACGGAGACATGTGAAAAATCAATCCCTATTTTCCGCTTGTAGTCTCGAGTACACATGCTACAGCTTGAAATTTTTTGATAATGATTCGAACCCAGGAACGCACATTTCGCATGGACGCTAAGGGGTTTTTGAACCTTGCGGGAAGAACTAAATTATGGAAATGTTCCGTCCAAAAAGGCCAAATCCCGCGAAAGGAGACATCTGAGACCCACTACGAGGTCAGTACGAATATTTCAACAACTAAAGTTCAAATAGAATAATAAATAAGTGCTTCGTGACCTTGCATTATGAATGGTTCGTTAATAAAACAAAATATCTGGTCTAAGAGATTCTTATTATGGTGATTTCGCTTGTGTCATGGCCAAACCTCCACAGGCTCTGCTCCAATGGATACCAAAGGGGCACCAAGATTAAATTTGGGACCACGATGCTTACATAGTTCAGTCGTTGTCAGTAGAGATGAAGAAGGTATGTCCATGACTGTTAAAAATGGTTGCTTGAACTGTGAATCGAACCCAGGTCATAAGAATACGAAACTAGAGTCATCCCAAAAGAGTACCGAATTACAAAACTATCGCATAATCTTGTCGTAACAATGAGCCCACCACATTGGGTGAGAATGGTAACTCTTTGGGGTTGTTCAAAAAATTTAATGCCTTGCTCGCAGGCTTCGCTATCCACCAGTTGGCTCGGCTATCCGATGCGTAATTTCGACTTGATTATGGAATCACCGAAATAAAATCACATAACGGCTATATGCACGAATTGGCAAGGTAATAGGATACGAAAATTTCTACTCGAACCATTACTCTCCAATTGGGCTGTTGTGGTTCTGTATATTTTAGTCCTCTAGTGTCAAAGGTGGAGCAGTGTAAAGGCAAAAGCAAATTATCTTTATTTTTAAATCTGGTCCGGCACAAATAATTTCATCACCTTATTTCAAGCTGTTGCATGTGCACACCAAACCACAAGCGCAAAATAATTATGATTTTTGATTTGTCTCCTTGCGTTGCCAACAACGACGAATGGTGTTTGTTTCAACTCCCAGTCAGACACAGAACTTTTCATTATAGCATTTCAGATTCAAACATTTCACTCCTAGCTACTGGTGAAAAAAATCGATACTTAAAGTATCTTCGCCTCCCAGTCATCACAGAACTATTCGTCACGTTAGTCCCAGTTCAAGTATAAGTGCATCTCGTTACTGGTGAATTATACTGGTATTTAACGTCTATATGTGGCTACGAAACAACAGCGATAAGCGTCGTGTTCGTATCCCGTCAAGGCAAAACTTTCTTGTCCAGTCATTTCAGCTATAATCATCTTGCTACTGGTGAAAAAATTCGGTATCTAACACTTGGTTGTGCTTAATAATCAATCGATTACGCACTGGGTTAGAAACCCAATACAAAATTTTGTGCCCCTTCGTTTCATGTCCAAACATCCGCCCACTTTGTTATTTATGACAAACCATGTTTAAGACCTTACGTCGTTAGTTGACAGGGGGAGTAGTTAGTGGATGGGAGTGCCGAGTAACTGACAAGTACAAAAGTTTTCATCATGTAATTTCAAGTTGAAATTTGGTTTTTGAAATGTTATTTACTGTAATACTTATGAGTTTACAAAGCGTTAAAGAATGGGTCGTCACTATCGTCATACTAATTTGCATCTGAACTAATTGTCAAAGGGACCTCTAGTGGTCTCTTGTAGTAACCATTTCGTTCACTCAAACGACTGTACCGAACACAGATTAGAGGACCTTCTACATAGTTACATTACGAGCGTTACGTAGAAATCAGACGGAATGCAATTCATGTCGTTCGGATACTTTTGAGCATGATAGTACAAAATTAATCACGAGTTTTTCCTTTTCCAACGTATCCGCACGTAAGTGAAAATTCATTTACGTTATCCTTCCTGGTGTCGCAATATCAGTGCCTAAGGGTGTAGATTTTAATTATTTCGTTCATTACTTGTGTTTATAATCCTCTTTACGAATATGCGCAGAAGTGTGTATTGGTCTAGTATGAGTAAGTTTTAAGCCAATGAATTGCTTTTTACGTCGACCGTAAAACACCTACAGTATTTATATTCTGGGTGGTATGTCTGGTGTGACTATTAGTAACTGAGACACGTAGCATATCTCCCTCTTCGAAAGTAATATAGTTTTCTTGAAAATAATCGATATTTTGGCCAATACTTTTCCCATATGAATCCCATATCGTTATCTGTCGTGCATCGTCTCTTTCCTCACTGAAGCAACTCTTGTTTGGCAGCTTTGAACTGTGCTAACACTTCTCGTAAATTATCTTCATTAAAGGCAGTTGCTTTGCCCATCGGGGATACTATTCATGAATATTTCAATATAACAGTTCGTATTTGTTGTGAAATGCAGTACCTGCATAGTGAATACAGGAAAAGTAATGTTTCAGAGGTTCGAGATACCTTCGATTTCATCAGAATCAAATGCTTCTACAGACACTTGTGCTCGCGTTTTACACGTTCAACGAAAGACGCAAGTCATTTGCATCCAGTGGCTGTTCGTCTGCGCTTGTTGCCGTATGCTTTATGTAGTTTCGTAGATAGAACGAGCAGACGCTTCCCACTGACAACTTCTATAAAGGTACAGCTAGCCACAGCCTGGCCCCCAGTTTTATGTTCTCCCTAATTAAAATAGTTGCTTTTATGGCTGCTCTGCTCCCTGGTACATAAATAAGTAAACCCTCCACGCTGTCGCACCGAGGTACTGCCTTACAATAACTCTGGGACGTCACACACAGAACCTAATTAAATTACCGTGCTAAGCGTGTTTAAATAATTATTGTGCTGCATGGCTATTACGTTCCATAAAAAGCAAACGTTAGTCTTATTTATACCGCTACTTAAATCCTTCACATCCTTATTAACTCTGATAAATGATATGTGGCCATATTTTGATGTGATACATCGATATAATAATGAGATGTGACTTGCTTTTCAAAGACGTTCATTTAGGAAGCTGGCTGCTACACCGTCGTTATTCTAAACTTGACGCAAATTGTAAATTTTGCTCTTAAATATAGACCACTTACGACCATGAAGTACTACAGGTAAGTACAGAAGTTATGAATACTTATTTCTTCACTGAAAGAAACCTGACAGCGTTACAGCTACAATCCTAAACAATCCGCTACCAGTCATAACTCAATGCGCTTTATTTCTAACATGAGCATCTTCAGGTGAAAACATTCACTTTCGTCTTTACCACATTCATTGTTGGAGTTCAATGTCCGACATAAAAAACAAGTTATGGAATATTGATTAAAGAGGTGCAAGCGAAACCTTGTGTGGGGCGGTGGATAAAAATATGTGGTCTGTTTTCAGCTTTGAACGTTGGGTAGTCTTGTGCGTGTTTTGGATACCACAACCTTTTACAAGGGACAGAAAATTATTTGTGCAAACAGCCAGAATGTGATGGAGAACGTACAGTTCATTAATCTTCATTCCATAGGCTCACAATTCAGCTCGCCGAAACTTAACTAAAATGTTGTAATTCTCTAAGAATAATACATAGGAGTCAGGAGTCGTAGTGATAAATAAAAGTCTGGCATTTAAATGAGCAGTATATTATGACAAAATTTCAACGGACAAGAGGTAGTTCTGTAAATCATTAACACTTGTTCTATCGTATTCAGCTCTCGATACAGTTCAGAGAATTTCTACTCTTTGTTCCTAATTACGTTAGGTTAATTTCTCGCCTTAAAAATGGAGAATAATCCTGCTCGTCTTCTCTAATGCGAGCATAGCGGGTGCACCAAAAAACAAAACATCGAAATACGAAACAACGGCTTTCCAATCAAATTCTTAATGTTAGTAAGTTCATATTTACACATGGTCACAAGATATACGCGATATCTCATTCGATTGAAAAAAACTCGTATCAGTCGTCATTGTTTAGAGGAGTGTAACGCATTTCCAGATGACTGGCTACAATCGAATAACCTTAGAAGTTCGGACACTTAGGTCTTTATATACTGTCTCTGGTACTCCACAAAGGACAGTGAGGCAGCAGTCAGACACGAAGTACTTCAATAACGTTAATTGAAACCAACAACTGCATTGTAATTCAACATCGTTTATTCAAAACATGCTACCAGTTTCGATGCCTAAAAGCGTCATCTTCAGGTTCCAAGATTATTCTGCTGTTAAAGAACGAACCACATTGACAAAGACCAACGGAGTCTTCAAATGGAAACAGTAGAACTTATTAAGCATGTTTCGCCGGAATGCGGAGTCGAATGCAACATGGACAAAATCAATTGGATTCCGTATGTTCGTATCAGTTAACACTGGTGGGCTTGTTGCTGCTACGAAGATACGGAATCCAATTGATTTTGGCCCTGCTGCACTCAGATGCAGATGCCTGCGTAACGTGCTTAATAAGTTGTACTGCTTCCCGTTGAAGACTCTGTTGGTCTTAGTCACTGCGGTTCGTACTTCGGTGGCAGGTTAAGCTTGGGACCTGAAGGTGATTGGCGGATGCAATCCTCTACTTATGAAACCTGCTATACAGGGTGTTACAAAAAGGTACGGCCAAACTTTCAGGAAACATTCCTCACACACAAAGAATGAAAATATGTTATGTGGACATGTGTCCGGAAACGCTTACTATCCATGTTAGAGCTCATTTTATTACTTCTCTTCAAATTACATTAATCATGGAATGAAAACACACAGCAACAGAACGTACCAGCGTGACTTCAAACACTTTGTTACAGGAAATGTTCAAAATGTCCTCCGTTAGCGAGGATACATGCATCCACCCTCCGTCGCATGGAATCGCTGATGCGCTGATGCAGCCCTGGAGAATGGCGTATTGTATCACAGCCGTCCACAATACGAGCACCAAGAGTCTCTACATTTGGTACCGGGTTTGCGTAGACAAGAGCTTTCAAATGCCTCCATAAATGAAAGTCAACAGGGTTGCGGTCAGGAGAGCGTGGAGGCCATGGAGTTGGTCCGCCTCTGTCTCGATACAATCGTACCGCGCCACGGCTATTTCCCCGTTCTAATCCATACATCAAATGGGCATCTGCCAACACTGCATTTGTAAACATTGCACTGACTGCAAAACCACGTTCGTGATGACCTCTAACCTGTTGATGCTACGTACTGATGTGCTTGATGCTAGTACTGTACAGCAATGAGACGCATGTCAACACAGGCACTGGAGTCAACATTACCTTCCTTCAATTGGGCCAACTGGCGGTGAATCGAGGAAGTACAGTACATACTGACGAAACTAAAATGAGCTCTAACATGGAAATTAAACGTTTCCGTACACATGTCCACGTAACATCTTTTCTTTATTTGTGTGTGAGGAATGTTTCCTGAAAGTTTGGCCGTACCTTTTTGTAACACCCTGTATATCATATCAGGACAAAGTGAGCCATGGTAGCCCACCCAAGAAACTGAGCACAATGGTCACAGTGTGTGGAAGGGAATTGTGCTGCAGCAGACTTCACTCTTCAGTCATATCTCTGACCCAAAACATGACTGGGCAGCAGCAGCAGTTTAGGAATTCTGTGTGGCAACGTTCAGCATTGATAGTTTGATCTTCAGATAGTTTCGCTGTACTGATTACGTCGTAGTTGACTGCATATTGGTCAAAATCATCTTGTTCTTGGAAGTGTCTTTTTCTGGGAGATGGACAAGCCAGTGAATACCTCCCCACTATCGCTTAGGCTGTGGATCACAGCAGTAAGAGCGCATCTCAGCATCTGCCTACAGTTTCCAAAAGAGTTTGCTATCGCAGCAACAGTTTAAACAAATTTTTGAATAAATAAATTTTATTAATAAACGTGACAAAATCCTAAAAGAACAAAATCAAACGTTACTTTAACCTATATTATTATAGTTCTAGCTTGATATGTTCATTTAAAAATGAAATCCATTCTTCTTTTAATTTGAACAAGAAGTTCAGTAATTTTCGCCTTGATCTCCGGATGTTGACCAAGGGATTTTTCCTGCAGTGAAAGCGTAGCAAGCGCATTTAGTCTTTCCATATTCATACTGCTTCTTACAGTTGTCATTACTATCTTCAGTGCCGAATAGCGGCGTTCTGTGTCTGATATAGTCAAGGGGATCTGTATCAGTTTCGTAATTTTACTAAGATTATTTACATTATTTTCCCATATAAATTTCAGCGTCTCAATTTAAAATATTCGTCAATATCGGATCTACGATAGATTACTTTTAATTCAGCTTCAAGCTTATCTTTCTCAGTCAGGAAATATGCTTCATTGGTAAATACTACCTTTTTGTAGGAACCTTACTCTTAAACCTGTCGAAGCATTTCTTGTTGAACAATTTTGCAGTTACTCAGTGTTTATAGAATGAATATCTGTCAACTATATCAACATATATCAGTCACAAACTTATTTAGCTTCTGCCATGAGTGTATTTGAAGGGTTCTCAAAGTAAGTTGAGTTTCTTAATCCTAAAGAACAGGTTTTGAAATTTGTTATATTTTCCCTAATTTCTAGAGATTGCATTTGGCTGAACGTTATTTCAGTAAGAGGCCTAATTTGACGAGAAATTTCTGAGCAAAACTTGTAATTATCATCATTCAGGTATTTTAAAGTTCATGTTACTTCTGTAATGGTTTGATCTGCAGACTCTTATAAACTATGTTTCTGATCTGTATGCTGAAGTTCCAATTTGTAGAGGAATCACCTGGAATGATGGCGTCAATACGCTTCTTGAAAACGGAACATGCTGCGGGAATCTTGGGAACATATTGGAATTGTCAAAATATCGGAGAAATATTTTCTTGCGAATCGTGTAAAACATGCTGCATTTGCTTGAACTCGTTCTTTTTTGACTTTCATGTAATTCGCACTATCCAATGTTTGAGTTATCATTTTTTGTCCATTTCCTTGTTGTATTATGTGGCTTTGTTGTAAAACACATTTCGATATGCCATTTGTTATTTCATTTTCTGGATTAAAGAACTCCCAAAAACGTTCAAATATTTCTCCATTCGATACGTATCGTAGAACAAGAACACGTTGTGTGTATTCCTGAACATTTGTTGTATCATCAACCGTGACAGCCACAAGGACGGTCTAAGCTTCGTACTTATCTCTTCATGATACAACTGTAACAGGCAGAAAAGGTATATTATTGTGAGTGGTCTTAGAAACATCATTGAGGCCTTCACTAGTTTCTAAGTGATTCTTGAGATATGAAATTTAATTGAGATGCAACATTTAGGAATCCTTTCAATAACCCTGGATATACTGAACCATGTTTTTCGTCGTGTCCACGTAAGGGGGTTTCATAGTTTCCATAACAGAAAATTCACTCTATTGTTATTGTTTTCATCCTTTATATCATGCTTCACTAATTTCTCCTCAGTACTTGTGGTTCCTAAAAGTGACAGTGAAACTGCGTTTAAACGACTTCTGATATTACAATATCTATAATTCTGTTTAGATTTTGAAATCGTCATTTGTCAACGTTGTTCAAACAGCGAAGAAAGAAAGCAAAACAGACTATTTTTTAGTTCAGTGATGCAAAGCGAACTGTTTTGTTGGTTTCATGCATAAAAATACGAATATATTTCTTGTTGCAATTTTGCCATATATGGACACGGTATGGGTCCGCCACTATCATATAAAATAAATTGTTTATGGTGTATAGGCACCAACTACAGATTGGTTTTAGGTTACTTTATTCAAAAAGTACCGTTACCGGTTTCGAATTTTTTACAGTTCGTCATCAGACGGTTTTTTCATGCTTTCGTAAATACCGATTATACACTAGTTTCTTGTCAGTTGCCTTAGGATAAAAAAAAACTATTTACAAGGTACAAACGTGTAAACAAAATGGTTGTTCCACATATTTGTGTTGCAATGTAACTTAACGTGAAATTTCCATCAACCACGAGAACAAAATTACTTCTCAACAAATCAGAAACGAAATAATATATCACAAAAGGTATATGGATGATGCAATCCTGCATTTTGATGGTACAAACAATGCAACTGATACACTGGCACAGACCTCAGAAAAGTGCGTAAAAAAAAAAAATTCACAGTTGAGCATGAAACAAATAAGAGCATACATTTTCTTGATCTTAAAATCTGGAACATTAACCATAAACATCAGTTTAGCATCTACAGGAAACCCACAACCACAGATGTCAGCACTGACAACTCCTCATGTCACCCCAGCCAACACAAAATGTCATATTTCGGAACAATGGTGCACAAAATGCAAAAAGTACCTATGAATCACACAAATCAACAAAATGACATCAATTTAATTAAAACAGTTGCTCACAATAATGTCTACGAACCTATAATAATAAACAGGCTGCGCAACAAAATAAAAACAAAAATCACAACTCCGCAGAATATTAGTTAACGCAGAATTCAATACAAAACAAATCAGCCTCCTGCAGAAGTCGACCCTAAATATGCCGTTATCTCATACATAGCTGCAATAACATATCGAACTGCAAACTTACTTAAAAAGAAAAATATTAATATCAGCTTCTTTACCAACAACAAATAACAGCAAAAAGTTACCCATGATGTGAATCTTCCCAAGGCCACCTACTGATTCATGCCAAAAATTCTACGTTGGTCAAATAAGCAGAAGTCTTGAGATAAGGTACACAGAACACCTCGATGACTTAAGCTTGAATAAATCTACATTTGCAGCCCGAAGAAAATCATTGATTGACACACATTGAAAGCATTATGAAAATATTATTTAGCAGAAAAAGGAGCGACTGTGAATATATTAGAGTAAACAGAAATACATACACACGAAATCATTTCCCCTGATGATATCCTCAACGAGAAGAGTGGATTGGCCAACACTCCTTTCCTAAACTTCCAGAAAGTACTTTCTATGCTGCAGTATAAATAATATTTGTACACTCATCTGCAGATCAAGTAACAAATCTTTTAACTTTGTGTGTACCTACAATAGTCAGTATTATTTACGACACTAAATACTAATAAATTCTAATGTGGTACCATCATCGATGTTCAAATAGCACATAAGGATTTCACAAACTTCTTGCCCATACTTGTTTCCCTATCTTTGCATAAAATGAGTTTGTCGTGCTATAGTTCAAAAAATCCCATATATTTATTGTTTCTGTCTGTATTTAATGTCCTAGACTGAACGTAAAACACTATTTTCATCTAACGTAACAGTAATTTACGTCTCACCTCCCGAAACTCCGCCACCCAGTGAAAAAATTGCCATGTCTTTGTATTACTGCACTGTAGCATTTTAAACAGTCATGTACTTTGCAAACTGTGTGTTTGTTTTCGTATACTATAAATCAAAACATATGGTGCACATTGAAAATTCGTTTCGTGATGGAACGAAAGTGATTCACAATGCAGTATTTGCTCAAAACAGCGTAACACAGAGCACAGTTCTGTGCAAAGACTTATGTGTCTTTATAGTAAACTAGGAAAAGACTACTGACGCTAAGTTTGCGGATTATAGCTGATGGCATAGACGCATACAGTTGAAAGTACACAGCAAGAGAAACAAAAATGTCTCAGTAAACATGGGCCCTAAAACGTATGCTTTAAGAGCTGAGAGCACTTCATCTTTGATATTGTCAAACAAATCCCTTCTGCTGCAAGCTCTTTGTTTGCCATGTTTTCGAAGGAGATAGAATGGACCAAACAAGGAAAAAAATATCCAGTAAACATGGGCTCAAGAGCATACCTGAAGAGCTATGAACACTTCTTCACCTTCGCTACTGTGAAACACATCTCTTCTACTGAACAAGTGCTCGTAGCTTTTACTGTATGCATTTTACAGCCTATATTTACTGGACGTATGTTTGGTCCATACTACCGTGTTTGAAGGTATGAAAAGCAGAGAACTTGCAGTAAAAGAGATTGCTTCACAGTATCGAAGTTGAAAAAGTACTCGTGTTTCTTAAGGAATGCTTTTAGAGCCAATGTTTATGGAGACTTCTTTGTTCTAGTATTGTGTACCTTCAACTGTATGCGTTTACGCTATTATTTATTATATACTGTCTGTATTGTACAAGTATAAAAAAGGATTAAAGAAGACACGCTCGTTGTATTAAATATTATTGATACTATCAAGTGGAAATAGTGGATGCTGCACTGTGCCACAGTACCTATTGGCAAGACGCCACCGCTTGAATGTGAGGCAATTGGTAAACACTGCCCCGCCTCAGTGTCACTGCTTCTGTGATGCAGCCTTTCACCGATATCACAAGCATCTCCATTTCTGTGTCCTACTGTTTGGAATGAAAGTAAATGTTTATGCATTACTCCAGTGCACTAAGATTCCCTTGGACTGACTACAACCCGTTCTGTTACACATTAAAGGGTCTTTCCCTTCATGTCTCTTCACGCGGATGTGCAAGGACGCGTTTTAAAAAACGTTGTTAGTGAAATAGCCTTTTCATTGGACTTTCTGTTAATGCTATAGTTTGTGCCGCTTTCCATCATATGATACACTAAAACAGAGCGGTGAGCTTCGCATTCAGTCGCAGTTCCTCATTGTTAAGAAAAACCTGTATCTGCCTGAAAGTCACAAACCGCTTATGGATTCGTATATCACACCTCATTCCATACTAACAATCTGAAAATTGTCGAAATAATTTTGTAACAAAATCTGGCAGACTCACTGGTACAACACAGTACAGCGTGGCTCAGGGGACGGTGAGAGTGGAAATTGGCTGGGGGTTGCGTGTAGTGGGAATGGAGAGGTGGGTGGGTTACCGCTCACTAATAACAATATTTGAATATTTTATTATTCGAACAACTCCAAGCACATGCACAAGATAACACAAGTAAGGTTCCCTCGTCTCAATTAACTAAAATGGGAAAAAACGTTATCTGACGCAACAGGGAGCACGATAAAGTAATTTTACCCTTCAAATTTCAAGAGTTGTGTCGCAGTGTAAGACACAAACAACAGCACGGCCAAAATGAGCAGAAGTTAGTGTGTGTGTGTGTGTGTGTGTGTGTGTGTGTGTGTGTACTCGCCCGTGTGCGCCTGCGCGCGCATGTGTGTGTGTGTGTGTGTGTGTGTGTGTGTGTTTGTCTCCACGCGCTCTGGGTGAGACGAAGTACAACCTTACATTAAGCTTGGAGTTCTGGGATGTCTGAGTACAGTGATTTATTCAAGCTTTATTCAGACGTAAGCAGGGCAGATGGCTCGTAGCCCGTGGCCCTACTAAGGGGGTTGGTTATTGTTGAATCTAGTTACTGGGGGGGGGGGGGGCTCTATGATTGCACGATGGACCCGCAGTCGGGGCCACCGTTATGGAACGATAGAGCAAGAACATTCCAGGTTGGGCGAGACTTAATCGATCCTATGAAGGAGTTTCTGAGTTGCTTAAGTGAAGTGATCGGAGATGCGTGGGACGTTCAGTTCAGGACGAAGGTCGGCAATCCGGACCTCTCTTGGAGCTCCTAAGATGAGACGGAGGCATGTGTTTTGAATGACTTGTAGTGGCCGAAGATTGGATGGGCTGGTAGCGCCCCACATGGAGCAGCCATAGAGAGGACAGGTGAAACTGTCGCTCGATGTAACCCAAGCTTCGTTCGAACATTCATCTGGCATTTGCTCAACAATGGGTACAATTGGTGTAAGAGGTATAATAGTTGAATCCTCTTGTTGTGGAAATGACGTTTGAAAAAGAGCTTGCTGTCCAGGGTGACCCCCAAGTATTTTACTTCTTTCATCATGCCTGTTCTTGATAGGCAGGGGTAAGCCTGTCGCGCAAGTCAGGGCGTTTGCGAGTAAAGAGGATGACCACTGTTCCTTCAACGTGATCTGACGCCGTAGTCTCCCTACGGCTGCAGTAATCCGCCGGATACCAATAAGTAAGGCTGTGTCGTCCGAAAACTGAGCCAGGACACCTGGGGCAAGATGGGTAAGTCGTTAACATAAAGGATGGAAAGAGTTTGGAATAAAACCGAGCACTGAAGGAGGCCTTCCTGTAGGCGTCTAAAACGAGAGTTGCTCATCGATATGGACCATTGTTTGTCGGTGTTTGAGAATGCCGATGATAAGTAAACAACAGTCAGACGAGTTTGTCAAGTCGTGCAGTTTGATCAAGAGCTTATCGGTCCTCACACAGACATAAGCTTTTCCTGTGTCTAAAAATTTGGCCCCCTGTATAATTATAAACATTCATATTATAGGCGATGTAATCTGCGACTCCTAGTAGTTCAGCCGAAAGCGGAGGCTGGAACGCAATCTGATGCGGAATAATGATGTCCTGATCGTGGATAAGTGGTCACATGCGACGCAAAATGAGGCGTTCCAGTAACTTCGATAAGGTGGAAAGGAGGCTGATAAGACGGTAGTTAGTAGGCACACTAAGGTCTTTGTCTGGATTTGGGATCGGGGTGGTTCGCCCAATCTTCCAAGCACCCGGAAAATAGCCTAACCTCGTACACGTATTATAAACCCTAGTGAGCAACACTAACGACTTGCGTGGAAGATGCTTTAGCTGCTCGTTTGTAACGCCGTCCGGTCCGGAGGAAGAGTGAGTTCTGAGTTGAAGGATTAAAATCTTCACCTGAGCTGGTGAGGTCAACAGTGGTTCAAGGTGAGGAGGAGACTCTCTTATATCCTGAGCTCTGCGACGTATTCCCTCATCGTTGTCATCATCGACCAGATCATCAGTGGTGTTTTGAGACTCGTACTCCTCGACGAAAATTTCGGCTTTGCCCAGCGGATAGCGAGTGCCCGCTGCACTGCACTTACAAATTGGAGGTCTCCACCAGACGGTGCAACCGATGCCGTGCCGTGTGCTCAAGTCATGTAGTCCAGCTGCCGCGCCGTATATAGAAGTATTACGTACAAGGCTATAGCACCAGCGCTATAATAAAGGAGCTTGACATCGTAAATTGCTCGTTTCTTTTGGTTTCGGAATGATCGAAATGAATGAAATGAATGAGTTCTACCTGTCACCGTCTTCTCTACCATCGGATTAGGAAAATCTCACCTGGTAGTCTGCTGCTTTCTGGACCGTGAGGGCGTCGGATTCCTGCTCACGTACTCCAGGGATTTCGACTGCCGACTGAAATTAATTGGCTAACGAAGGGAACGGGGGGAGACTAGAGATCAGTAAGAGACTGCTAAATGAAAGCAGATATGTTCTCGTAAACACGCTGAAATGAGACACTGTCTCGATACAAATAGACGGTAACTGGCCAGTCGCAATTCCGGACTACATAGGATATCCGATGGTTACTGTGGAACAAGCCACAAGTACATGGAGGGACTTAAAGAACGAACAAAGATAACGCTAACTATTCCAGTCCCTAGAGAGAGTTCTGACGCAGCTTGACACAAATGAACTCCAGGATTCCGATTACAAGTTATGGTAAAGAGCCATGAGTGCAGACACGTCGCGAGCACGCGAGCAGGGGCAGCACAATAAAGACTACCGGATTAACATTGATGGAGCAGTGAGGCTGATTTCCCGTGGACCAAACTGAATGTTTGCAGCCTAAGCCCTGTCAGCTTTGCTTTGAGCTTTCTACCGCGATTGACTTGATGAAAACTGTACGTTAGCGTATCTGGTCGCTTGTATGGCGGTTGAGAAGAACACATACGGCGCATATTGCATCGCGGATGCTCGTCACGAAATTAATCCTACCATATACTGCCTCGAACTGAGCGTACCAAGCAGTCCAACGAAATGAGTCCCAGAAAGCGTCTCTTAGTAGATTTGTAAACTCAGGTCCTCGCACACTGTATGCTTCTTCCGAGAGCAAGAGGTCCTGCTTCCGACCTGAGCGGGGACGAAAATGCTGACGGTCGCTTAGGCTTTCAGCTGAGGTTCTGTTCGGCTCGCCGGAACACAGGTTGGCGTTACTGGGGTGGCGCCAGGCGTGTGTCTTTCGTGGAGGCCGCTGTCCGCGCAACCGTCGCCTTGGAGTCGATTTTTGAAACCAACGGTCACTGGATATTCTGCAGTTCTACGCCATTTTGAGGAACTTGTGAAATAACCAGTACCTGAGTCCATAAATCTCTCCGTTCAAAATGTTCAACTGCGTGTGAAATCGTATGGGACTTAACTGCTAAGGTTATCAGTCCCTAAGCTTACACACTATTTAACCTAAACTATCCTAAGAACAAACACACACACACCCATGCCCGAGAGAGGGCTCGAACCTCCGCCGGGACCAGTGAATCTCTCCGTCTTCACCAATTGATACTCCCGTACTGAAGCAAACTATCTGCGCTTAATTATTTATTTCATGTTTCTGCTACCAGTCACTTTTCATTTCATGCTTAATCTAACATAATGCAACGCGTTTAGAACATGTTCTGTTCATCTTCAGGCGTTTATACATACATTCATATATATAGAGAAATGTTACTTAAAAATAAATTTTAAACTAGATTAATCTAGAACTCTTTGTCCATTGTTTTTCACTGTAGCTGCTGGTGTGGCATTTGGGGGGAAGGAGGGGGCAGTATGTGGTTAGGAATCGAAATCAGTGATGTATTCTGCTGGTTGTCTTCTTTGTGGTTCACTATGTATATCACAGCCTGTATAGGATGCAGATAGGTTTGCATCAGTTATGTGTTACGAAAATAGTGTGAAAGGCTTTTATATGACAATTGATCGCCGACCGGTGTGGCCAAGCGGGTCTAGGCGCTTCAGTCTGGAACCGCGCGACCGCTACGGTCGCAGGTTCGAATCCTGCCTCGGCCATGGATGTGTGTGTTGTCTTTAGGTTAGTTAGGTTTAAGTACTTCTAAGTTCTAGGGGACTTATGACCTCAGATGTTAAGTCCCATAGTGCTCGAGAAGAGCTATAAAGCCGAAATCATGATTGTGTAAAATAAACGAACAATTAACAGTGAAATGGTGAAATCTTTTTTTTTTTTTAATGTTTCAGTTTTATTTTGTCACCTCCCTTTGTAGACTGGGATGGACTGCTACAGAAGTACGCCGTTGGAATGTCTCTGTGTTACGTGGTAATGAACCAAAAAAAAATACCACAGTACACCGTAACTTGAGAAAGGAAAACAGACAGTAATCAAACACATAGTAACAATCTTCGCCCAGCATATGAAATACTAAAATGTAACCAATAAAAAGCCGACACCTAACTATCGCTAAACAAGTAACTTTCAGAAGAACGGCCAATCGACAACAGAACACACCACCACTGGTTACCATTTGTTGCTCACAACAAATGAGAATAGTAAAATAGTGAATGGAGCAACTAGCACGGATTAAAATCTCACTGAACAGAACAATAAAAAAAATGCAGAATGAGTCCTACAGCAGCCTCGCCATAGTTGAAGTGTATGGTTTTTTGAAACTTAAATTGACCAATCCAGACACAGTCATCTGCGTTACAATCTGCAGCGATTGCAACCGGAACGAGCTCCTTCACTGTCGTAGCCGAAAACACACCGCAGCTAACAACAACTTGAATCCTGGCCACGCTACGTTTCCTAGAGCCATGGGGCCAAACATTGTTTGTTGCTGCAGATTGGTACGGTGCCCAGTGTTAACAGCAAGCAACCGAAAGCCCCGACCAGGCTGCTATCTAGCTCCTTTGCTTCCCGACTTCTTTCTTCAACTCATCCAGCTGGCTGCTCTCTGGAAGTTGCTCCACGTAGCTATCTGCTGGAGGAGATCGCGGTCAGCCGCAGTACTACGGGCAACTTCTACGCGACCAGCTGTCAGATCACTTTGGGCACACCCGTTGCAAGGGTTCACCCAGAATGAGGCCCGTAATATGGCCTTACTTTGCTTGAATCCTCAAAGTTTAGGATATAAAATAAAACGGCAGTTTACTTTGGCCCCAATACGATATGTACATTTTCTTGGACTGTTAACTTTACACACCTTGAAGGGCGAGAGAAACTGGTGTAGGTGTACCATTTCAAATACAGAGATATATAAAAAGGCAAAATACGTCGCATCGGTGGGAAACGCCTATATAAGACAACAAGTGTCTCGTGCAGTTGTTAGATCGGTTACTAATACTTTAATGGCAGGTTATCAAGCTTGAAGTGAGTTCGACTGGGGTGTTATAGTCGGCGCATGAGCGATGGGACACAGCATCTCCGAGTTAGAGATGAAGTGAGGATTTTCCCTTACGACCGTTTACCAGTGTACCGTGAACATTAGGAATCCGGTAAAACATCAAATCTCTGACATTGCTGTTGCCGGGAGAGAGATAGTGCAAGAACGGGACCAACGACGACCTAAGATAGGGATTCCCAAAGTGGTCGGTATTGACCCCTTGGGGCCGATATCAGTTTTCTAGGGGTTGACATAAACGAAAACTGATTTTGGGGGTCGACGAGGTCTAAAAATCGACCCCTATTAAATTAACACAAGTTCTTACTTAAAACTTTCAAGATAGGTAGGTACTGTATTGTTTATGTTGTGTTACGTGTACTAAGAATAATTAATATTTTTGTAAGAAATAGCATTATTGTAGTAATGTAAAGTCTCAAGTTCGTACAAGATGAAAAACTCGGCAAGTCTGTGTGGACAAGTTTGTGTACGATAATGAGTTCGAGCGCACGTCTTTCAGGCGCGTTTTGACTTGCTCTCTATTTGACGCTTACGCGATTTAACACGAACGAATTCATGATCAAGTCGAAACATGTTCCTGATATTTTACTATTTAACGAGCTTGCACTTAAGTTGAAAGTTCATTTGCGTTTTGAAACTCGTTGGAGCTTGAACGATAATAACTCATATAAGTACTCATTTATTTCAAGAGATTACAAAGTTATTACGTAGCTAAATTAAGTGAAGTAAAGTGACTGAAAAAGTGGTAAACACGACATACAACATATTATAAATAGGTGGGTATAAAAGTATTTGTAAAAATTAGTTACACTTAAGTTGTTAAGTAGGTAGGTACCTAAACTTTGAAGTGTTCAGTTTGCTTTGGTTTTCGTTCTGATAGGTACCTACTTACCTAATACGAATTTTCTATACCTAATTACCTCCTACAGTTACTTACCTAATATAGGTATCGAAGTTTATCAATGAGTAAGTAATACCTAACAAGAATCCATTACCTGGGTGTGATAAAAATAAGATAGTGTGCAAATTTAACAGTTTATTATTGCTTTTTATTTAGGTAGTTTTTTATTTGCAGGATTACTGAGAGTTTTATGATGGCGGACACGGAAAAAAATGCAGACAACACAGTTTGGACTACTTGAAGTTCGGATTTATTGCATCTCCATCAAATCAACACTTGCCGATGTGTCTCATATGTGAAAAAGTATTCAGTAACGATGCCATTTTTGAATCTGTTTTGGAGTTTTTACAAGAAAAAGATCCGAATTTGAAATAAAATCTGAAAAATTGTAAAACAGATATTTATTACTTGACTGATATCTTTGGAATGTTCAACAAAGTTAATTTGCAACTGCAGGGTGACGATCTTAACTTGATTAAAACAAAATCAATAATATCGGCCTTCGTGGGTAATCTAATCCTTTATAAACAAAATTTAGGCATAAAAGAATATTCGCAGTTTCCGCATGTGTCAAAATTACCAAAAATGCTTCAAAATGAGGACATTTGATTATATGTCACTCACTTGGACGTATTACACAAGGATTTTACGGAGAGGTTTGAGGATCTTTTAAATTTACAAATTCCTCAATGGATAATAAATCCGTACATCAGCACAGACGAAGAGCTTAAGCAGAAGTTCAACCAATGCTATTAGAAGTTCTGGTGGCAACGCAACATTGAAACACAGTATCGTACATTGTGGAACATTGCTGAAAAATACCTTATCGCTTTTTCATCATCATACCTAGTTGAAAAAAGCTTCAGTGTTGTAACATTTTGACGAAACAAAGAAAGCGTTTGAAAATCAACGAACGTGGAGATTTAAGGCTGCCACTCACTAATATTGAACCGGATGTAGGTAGATTGGTAGATAGTCACCAGGTTCATCCATCACACTTAATGTTTTATTTTCTCTTTGCGAATTAATGCTTTTTTAAATATAATTTCCTACCTACTTAAGATTCTTTAAGTACTTAATTTGTAATAATCATTATACATTAAACTTGATATTTACTGAATTGTATGTCTTTTTATTTTGTTAAATTTTGATGAGAAAATGAAGTCAACTTTACTCACTTAACCAAGTGCAAAGATTTCCGATTGGTACCTTAGTACCTAGGTATTTTGTATCAATAGGAAAAAACTAAAGCCCCCTTATTCATAATAGTCTGCTAACTTAAAGCATTGCTAATTCTCACTCTGTCTTCTTCTATTGACCTAAGTCAGAATGAAAAATAACACTCTGTAGCAGCTGTTTTAAGTTAGCGGACCATTATGAATAAGGGGGTTGGTCTTAAAAGTAGGTAATTTGGCCATGGGGTTCTGAGGTAACAGTTCACTTTGGAAAAGGAGTCACTTGTCCAAAATAGTTTGGGGATCCCTGACCTAAGAGAATCATTCAGCGTGACAGGAATGCAACCCTTCCGCAAATTGGTGTAGATTTCAATGCTGCGCCATCAACAAGTGTCAGCGTGTGAACCATTCAAACAAACATCATCGATATGGGCTTTCGGAGATGAAGACCCACTCGTGTACGCGTGATGACTGCATGACACAATGCTTTACGCCTCGCCCAGGGCCGTCAACACCGATACTGGACTGTTGATGACTGCAAACAAAGCGCCTGGTCAGACGAGTCTCGTTTCAGGTAGTATCGAGCACATGGACGTGTACGGGTATGGAGACAACCTCATGAATCCAAGGACTCTGCATGTCGGCAGGGGACTGTTCAAGCTGGCGGAGGGTTTGTAATGGTGTGGCACATGTGCAGTTGGAGTGATATGGGACTCCTGATACGTCTAGATACGACTCTGACAGGTGACACGTAAGTATGCATCCTGTTTGATCCCCTTTCATTCATTCATGTCCATTTCACATTCCGACGGATTTGGACCATTCCAGCAGGACACTGCGACACCCCACACGTCCAGATTGCTACAGAGTGGCTCCAGGAACACTCTTCTGAGTTTAAATGCTTCGGCTGGCCACCAGGCTCCCCAGGTATGAACATTATTGAGCATATTTGGGATGCCTTGCAACGTGCTATTCAGAAGAGATCTCCACCCCCTCGTACTCTTACGGATTTATAGACTACCATCCAGGATTCATGGTGTCAAATCCCTCCAGCACTAATTCAGACATTAGTCGAGTCTATGCCATGTCACGTTGCGGCACTTCTGCGTGCTCGCTGGGGCTCTACATGATATTAGGCAGCTGTCGCAGTTTCTTTGGCTCTTCAGTGTGTAACAGGTAATGTCTGTCTGACTGACTGACTGTCTCACTTAGTCACTCACTTATCATCGCCCAGCACGAGCTACTAAGGATAGAAACTTGAAATTTGGAGAGGGTGACGACTTTATATTGTAGACATCGTTTAAGAAAGGAGTGTCCGAAATTCCACTACTAAGTGGGTGAAATAGGGTATGAAAACCTTTTTGAAGGTATGTCGCTATTAAGGGAATTTTAAAGGTGTAACTACGAAACTGGTGCTTGGTTTCTCAGTCAGAACACAAGAAACGTATGAATATTTGTGGAAATTCAGACACTAACGGGGTAAAATAGTGGATGAAAGCTTTTTGGAAAATGAATAATTACTAAAGAACTACTAAAGGATTATTAAGCCTACATCTATGACAATTTGTTGACGTCTCGGAAAGAAAAAACACACGTTTCAGTGTTTCTGGAAGTCAACCCCTAAGGAGCTGCAACAGGGGATGAAAATTTTTGAGAAAATATTTCGTTACATTAAAAAACTTTATAGCTCAATTTATGAAAATTGCTATTTCTCTTCTCGGTTAGATACAAAGAAATACTTGTTAGAAGATGAAAATTGCTACGGAAATATCTACACAAGAACGCAAAAGGCATGAGTAACAAAAACTTTTGACTTCAGTTACCAGAAAAGCTTTTTGATCAGAAGGACATTCGGAAAAGGGCATGCTTATATGGCCTTAATTAGAGTGAAAAACTTAGAAGGTGTTGCATTTGTGAAGAACATAAAAACTCAATTAAATAAAAACAAAAAGAGTCTACGCGAGCGAAGCAGAGGGTGCTAGGCTAGTCGCCATACAAACACTTAAAACATAAATTCACGCCATCAGAAACTAAAAACGCTACCTTACTGCTATCAGATTTTTAAATATAAAGTCATTTCATTAAATTAGAGCAAAATAATAAATTTCAGACCATGACTGAAATGTCGCATTTAAGGATTAGAAATTAAATTGAAGGAAATAATTATATTTAAAACCAAATTAAACCATTAAAAATAAAGACGACAAACATTTTCAAAAATATTTTAAGAAATTACCGTTCTGTAAGTACCGAGCATGGGAACCTAGAGCACTCGCCGTTGTACTATGGAGCTACTGGGCAAACTCATGTTATATTTACCGGTTTAGCGTTTGGCCATAAAATATTTCCGTAATATTTTTACATCCACCAGGATGCATGACTGTACGGGGCAGAAACTGATACCCAGTCCTCCACCTCTAGTGCCTCGGTGCCTAATAAATCTTTTCTGTATTCTGAAATAAATTAATGATGTTAATGTATAATATACACTGAGGTCATGAGATAGCGATATGCACCAATAGTATCAGATACACAAGGTGTAAAAGGCAGTACATTGGCGGAGCTGTAATTTGAACTCAACTGATTCAATGAAAAGGTTTCCGACGTGATTATGGCCTCAGGACGGGAATTAACAGACTTTGAACGTGGAATGTTACTTGAAGCAAGAAGCAAGGGACATTCCATTTTGGAAATCGTTAGGGAATTCAGTATTCTTAGATGCACAATGTGAAGAGTGTGCCGAGAATACCAAGTTGGAGGCATTACTTCTCACCACGGGCAACGCAGTGGCCGACTTCTTTCACTTAACAGTCGACAGCAGCGGGGTTTGCGATGAGTTGTCAGTGCTAACAGACAAGCAATACTGCGGATAGTGGGCGCAGAAATCAATGTGGAACGTACAATGAGCGTATCCGTTTGTACAGTGCAACGAAATTTGACGTTAATGTGGTATGGCAGCAGACGACCGACGCGAGTGCCTTTGCTAACAACACGACATCGCCTGCAGCGCCTCTCCTGTGTCTTGGACCCTAGACGACTGCAAAACAATGGCCTGGTCAGATGAGCCCCGATTTTAGGTGATAAAAGTTGATGGCATGGTTCGTATGTGGCGAAAACCCCACGATGCCATGGTTTCAATAAGACGCTGTGCAAGGAGCTGGTGGCTTCGTAATGGCATGGGCTGTGCTTACGAGGAATAGACTGGGTCCTCTAGTCCAGCTGAACCCATAATTAACTGGAAATCGTTAAGTGAGGCTACTTGGAGACGATTTGCAGCCATTCGTGGACTCATCGTTCCCAAACAACGCTGTCACGCTACCGGGCCACAGTGGTTCGCGATTGGTTTTAAGATAATTCTCGATAATTTGAGCGAATGATTTGGCCATCCAGCTCGACCGACAGGAATCTCATCGACCGTTTATGGGACATATTCGAGTGGTCAGCTCGCGCACAGCGTCCTGCACCGGCAACACTTCCGCAATTATGGACTGCTATAGAGACAGCATGGCTCAGTATTTCTACAGGGTAGAAACGACGTGTTGAGTCCACGTCATGTCGAGCTCTCGCGCTACGCCAGGCAAAAAGGTGTCACATTAGGCCAGTCTCCTCTGGATTTATTGTAGGATTTTGACTGGGAGACCGTAGCTCGTAGCAGAACAAAGACGAGTCAGTAGCAGCTGCAGTGGATAAAAGCTGTGTCGTTTACATCATTGCTTTAGTGTAGCATTTTCTAAGCCTCACCGAGCCCATTGCTGCTTGTATTCCACCTGATTTGGTTGTCTGTTTCTCAGTATTGTCTTTTAAACTAAATATCAAGCGAAACGCCTGTTCGGTAGTACTTTTATAAAGTTTTATTTTCTGCAATCTAGAAAAAGCGTAGATAGTCATTCTGATGTTAAAGCATTATTATTCATTTCGGAACTGTGTGTTGCAGCTGTCAATACATTACAAGCGCTAAAAGCAAATTGTGACATCCGTCTAGTCACCTTAACTGACCACTGCCTTTGTTCAACATCAGCTTACACTATCTACTCACAGACGGCCGGCAGTAGCACTAGCAGTGGAGGTTATACTAAGCGCTTCAGGTGGGAGGGGAATGGAAAACAATGCAGTCGTTGTCGTAATTCGGAAAATAAGCCGTTTATCTGACGTCCAAAGGGGCATAATCTTTGGCTTTCGGAAGAAGGGTAGAAGCACTTCCCAAACGGCTAAGATTGTAAATTGTTCGCATACCGTCGTGGTTAAGGTATACTGTGTATGGAAAGTGGAGCTATCGAAAACTGGTGCCGAGGCAAACTAGGTGCACGATGGCCATATTTGACAGGGGTGAATGACGGCTGAGGATATGCGTACATGTGAACTAAAGTACAACTCTTGAACATCTCACCGCCCAGTCGAACCAAGGGGCTACCAACAGTCTCTCCTCACCGACCGTTTAGCGGATTTTGCTATGTATGGGCCTCTGCAGCAGGTGTCTGGCCCATGCACCCATGCTGACCGCTGTTCATCTGCGATGAAAGCTGGAATTTGCACGCCAGTACCGCAACTGGACATTTACTGAGTGGCAAGAGGCGGCCTTTTCAGATAAATCACGTTTTGTGCTCTATCGGATGCCCATTGGCGAGCATGACGTGGAACGTCTGAAAGCAAAGAGGAAGGGAACCTTATGGTCTGGGAAATGTTTTCGTGGCGTTCCTTGGGTGATCTTGTGATTGAGGAAGGCACAATTGATCAATACTAGTATGCATCGATCCTTAGGGACCATGTGCAGACCTACATGCGGTCTGTTTTTTTCCTCGGCACGATGGCAGCTGCCAGCAGGACAATGCAGCATGTTACACAGCTCTGAAGTAAGTTTGTGGTTTTACGAGCAACAGGATGAGTTTTCGTACTCCCGTGGGCACCAAACTCACCGGATTTAAACCCAATGCACTAAACTCCCAGAGTTTAAACCCATTCGAGTATCTGTGGGACACCCTCGGTCGGGCTGCTCGCGCCATAGATCCCCAGTCCCGAAACATAGCTCAGCTGGTGACGGCTCTGGAGTTGGCATGGCTCCACAATTCCTGTTGGTACCTTCCAGACCCTCGTTGGCTCTCTTCCTGCACGCCTGGCTGCGGCCTTGTTTGCAGAAGGTGGTTGCTCAAGCTTATGACTGGTGGTCACATTAATGTGACTGCATAGTGAATAATTCTCTGGGCGGATCAGCGTACTCGTCCTGTAGCTAGTAGCTTCGATAGAGCCAGTTTCCAGTATTCAGAGGAAGGATGATAGGTCGAGATCATCAGCTGGAGTTGCCTCCTAAATGGATGAAGGCCGGTGCTGACTATGCTCTTGCCGATGGCGAGTGGTTTCTCCAGCATTGACCAGAGCTCTCCAGCATATGCTGAAAATATGAAAACCCTACTAGCAACCGGGCGAGGTGGCGCAGTGTTTAGCACACTGGACTCGCATTCGGGAGGAAGACGGCTCAAATCCCCGCCTGACCATCCTAATTTAGTTTTTCCGTGATTTCCCTAAGTCGCTTCGCGCAAATGCTGGGATGGCTGCTTTGACGGGGCACGGCCGACTTCCATCCCCATCCTTCCCTTATCCGATGGTTCCTTCCCCCAAAAATCAACCAACCTATCCCAGCAGTAGGCATTTACTCTCTGAGATGTACTAGAGGGAGCTAGAAATGGCGAGTGGAAGTGTTTGGATTCAGTTACTGAGGCTAAGAGGCTGAAAGGCATAATTGTTAAAATAATTTCGTGGAGCGATTTTTGGAATGTCGACTGTTGCTCCGTGTGAAATATATATGTCGTGTTCCCCCTGGGACGAATGTGGTATTTTCGCTGTGTATTTCTATCTCGGGTGCAGATACTTCAGCTATTTCCGGCAGTACGGAAAACAAAGCATCCGTACGTGCGTTCCCGTGCACGGACGTGAATTTCTGTTTGAGACTTTTCCGTCTTTTTGTAGGTGAGTGTTACGTTTTAGTAAGCGTGCATATGGTCAGTGAGCAGAGGTCCTGTATTAGAATGCAAATCCAATTATTAGATTGTGGCAAGTTTCGACAAACGGAGAGGACACCGAGGCTTAATTGAAGGCAGTAAATTATGTTTGTTTCCTTGGGAACTTGAAGCCTGCTGTCCTTGAGTGGCATTTACTTATCGACTTACACCTATTTCCTTTTTTCTGTTGTAGACAGTATCGGTGCATGTTGTTAAGAGTCAGCTGTAGGCGGTGTACGAACTGTTGCCGGTGGCATTTGCCATTCTGGTGGAAAGATCTCGGAATCATTCAGAGAGTTGCTAGACACCTATAGGGCTTTAATAAATTATTGATTTCGGAGTATTAAGATGTTTGACCCTGTCTCGGGGGTCAAAGCGATGTTGGTGACCCTTATTTTGTCTGATTTCATAGTGTAAGAGTGCTGAACATTAATGCGGGTCCACCAATAAACGTTTCCAGTCCAACCAACGGAGCAGTCTGTCGCGTAATTTCTGTCGCGCGTCGCTCATCGCTAAAGCTATTCTAATAAGGGACGTGTTTCTCGTCCCGAATCACGCCAGGCGTGGTGTCCGCCGTGGTGGCTACCCACCCAAAACGACCTGCTTGCATCTCACGAAACGTGCTCTTTATCGTGATTTGCGATCTCAGCGCTCTCCAGTGGCGGTCTGCGGCATCTGGCGGCATCACATACTTTCTTCAGAAAAACAGACATAGGTCAAAAAGCTGCGTTGACTCTGTTAGCGATTGTCGAAGAAAAGCGGAGGAAATAGCAAAGAAGATTATCGAATTGTCGATCGCTTGTTAAGCGAATAGTGCTGTACATCGGTTTGACATAGTAGTAGATGTTATTCGTTAACCCAATTGCATCTTCGTCCTGTTTTCGGTCTTACACTATATGCAGTTAAAATATGCGGTCTAATGTCAGTTTGTCTTAAACAGTATCCTAATCTCGCCTCCTCTTCTTCCTGCAATGAGACGTACCCCACCTACTCCTACAAATCTAAAGTCAAACCTCCTCGCTTGAGACCCAAACTCACCATCCCTGTCCATTCCCTAGATCAGCCAATCCACCCTTCTCTCCGTCCACTCCCTACTGTCAAAGACATCCACTTCCTCACCATAGTGCTCCAGAACATTCACCCCTTCTAGCACCCACACACCTCCAGCAGATATCACTTGTTGTCCATTCCATCTTCCACCTTAACACATACCTCACTCGCTACGGTCGCAGGTTCGACTCCTGCCTCGGGCATGGATGTGTGTTAGTTAGGTTAAAGTAGTTCTAAGTTCTAGGGGACTGATGACCTCAGCTGTTAAGTCCCATAGTGCTCAGAGCCACTTACCTCACTCACTCTCACAACGAAGTACACTTCGTCTTCACCCACCTCGCCACCCTCGTCCTAACCTAAACATCCACATCTTCCCGCTAACAAGCCACTCTTCAAGCAAACCCTGTCCCACCACCATGTAAATGCCTTCTTCATCAATGACACCCTCCTTCCAACTTACCATTCTGTACACTGTCTGCGCCTCTTCCTCTGACCTCCATTGTACTGACAATCTACGCTTCTTAGCATGAGGAAGTGTTGCTAGTGGCCACCGCAAGCATATCCCTGTCCAGCCACAACCTCTGCTTAATGACGCTACCAAACACCTTATCCTTACCGTCTTTCTCCCTATCCTGACCGTCATGTGTGCCACCATCTATGTCCGTCCTGCTACTCCCATGCCATAAGACTTTCTGGCCCATACATATTGAGTCCACCTCCTCCACCTATTTGATTTCCACAGACCTCAACATCCATACCCATCGCTCTAAAGACCTCTGGCAGCAGAGGTGGCATCATTTCATTGACTCAATCCAAGGCGATCTTCTCCCCCTCCGCCAGCACACCCATCTCGACACCACACCTGATGTCGTTCTCACCCCCTCCCCCTCAACCTCCTGATCCCCAATGGCAGTGATTACCTCCTGTCCTCCTCACTACATCCTTTGCCCCTCACCCTCCTAACGGCCCCACCCAGATGTCAGTCCCAAAGTCATTCACAATTACCTCCAGTTTGACTAGAATGCCTACCGGAAATCCATCGACACTCAGGTTGGCAGTCATCCCCTCACCTCCAATATCCTGATTGTATCACCTTCGTTTCGTTCTTCCTCCAGAAGACCCTGTCTGTCGCTGTGGCAGCCCACACTCCTACCAAAGCCATCCATAAACTTCACCCTACCACATCCCCATGAGTCGTTCTCTTTCTCCACGAGTCCTGCCAGCTCTACAGTTCCTTCATCCCCATACGTGACTGGGGTACACTCCTTTGCCAATGGCAAATGCAGAGAAACATCTGTAACTATCCGAAAGTGAAGAAACGCCAGGACTGGTGTCAGACATGTACACAACTCAGTGTCACCCTCCCTATCAACCCCACCACCTCCTCCAAGTACTGGTCCATCTGGTTTACCCGACCCCCCCATTACCTGCTCCTCCATGACAACTGCCCCCTCCCTGACAACCTCAGTTAGGCTAATCATTTTGCATCCTACCTCTCCAACATGTTCTCCATCCTGATATTCCTCACTTTGACTATTCCCTGTTTCCCACCATCCATGAACATATTGATGCTACCATCCCTTCACTTGCTCCTAGCTTCCAGTACTCGAACAATATTCCACAGACAGGATTAAATACTACCACTACAACGCACAACGTTCAATTCATACTCTGCACCAAACGCAACACCACCGCTGGCCACAACAGTGCCACCTATCGCCACCTGAAGGAATGTTCTCCCCTTTTCCTAGCTGCCCTTGGCACTATGTACAACGTCATCCTCTCCACGTGTGAAAGACCTCCCACACCTTGCTGTTCCCCAAACCTGACAAAGCCCTTTCTGACACCTCCTTTCCTCCCATATGCCTCACCTCAGAGTTCACCAAGGTTTTCGAATCCATTTTCTCCCGCCGTATCTGTCACCAACTACATCAAAACCACCTCGTCCTTACTGCCCAGTGTGGCTTCTGGCCGTCTGAAGCGCCTAGAACCGCTCGACCACGACGGCCGGCCCGCCATATTACATTGAGTAAAACTACAGATGTGCCGTGTTTTCTTTATCTTCTAGTTCATGCTATGAAGATAAGCTGTTTCAAAGCATCAGCAAATTGAAGGTCTCTCGAAAATGCGTCGTTCCTGTTTTAACTTGTGAAGTGATTCGGATTTCCATTTTTGTTCTACTACAACTACAGTGTTCTAAAATACTTTCATGCTGTGTCGGTTTCAATAATACGACCTACGTTTTCATCGTGCCATAAGTGTCGCTAGTGCTTCTTCAGAATCTTCGTCCGGTGGGGCTTTTGTTTATGCATTTACATTCTCCTCGTTTTGTGTATTTCATTCATATTTTGTCCTCTCTTCTTTTCAAAATCTCTCTGTTACACATTTGTATGTTTCGCTCTACTGAAGAGCAGCGTCAAAGTGCCGCTGCCAGACCACCCCCACATGGGCCAGTGAGATGAAATTACAATAAAGGAAAAAAATCAGTTTATGCGTCCCTGATATCCATGTTCTCGATGTTGTATTGACTGCCATTACTCTGAAGTAATGTACTTCATTACATTTATTACAAGACTGAGATTCGTTTTCTAATTTCATATGAAGGGAAGAGGAGATTTTTTTCGAAGCTGCTCAATATAATCGCGAGAGATAGTCATATATATTTTACGCGAAGTTTTATTATGTTTGGTGTGTCACTTTTGTTTAGTTTCTGACAGACTGGCAGATACGTTAAGATTTCTTGCCGCTTTGAAAACATTCCGAATTGCAGCAGAAACATTACTTATAATAAATAACTTCAAATACTGCCGGTAACGTTTCAATTAAATAAAAAAGAAACCCAAAATCTCCTAGAAAACAAAAGGGGGAAGGAATTTGGAAGCAGAAGGATGCGAACCTGCTAGTTTTGTCTTCATAGCTCACGACGCTATCGACTAAAGTACAGCTCCAACATGACAGACAGGTTTCCATGTATGGTACCCACTTTGGAAAGACTGTATGTACAAATGTCATTATTTGATATTTAACTATGACAAACTGTATCAGAACGACGACCTTTTGGTATAACATTGTTGTGCCTTAGCATTGAAATGGTATGTTTCCATGGCACGCAAGTTATTATACTAAAAACGCCAAATATGGGAAGCTTTTGTCTACCGATGTGTAGTTTCCTGTCATTTTCTTATAAGAAATCGCAGCTAAAGCGATGTATTTTCGAGAGACCTTCAATTTGCTGATGCTTTGAAACAGCTTATCTTCATACCATGAACTAGAAGATAAAGAAAACACGGCACATCTGTAGTTTTACTCAATGTAATATGGCGGGCCGGCCGTTGAGGCCGAGCGGTTCTAGGCGCTTCAGTCTGGAACCGCGCTGCTACTACGGTCACAGGTTCGAATCCTGCCCGGGCATGGATGTGTGTGATGTCCTTGGTGGCTAGTTAGGTTTAAGTAGTTCTAAGATCTAGGTGACTGATGACCTCAGATGTTAAGTCCCATAGTGCTCAGAGCCATTTGAACCATTTGTAATAGGGCGGCTCGTAAGCTGTGCTTGTAACAGCAAGGATATCGTATCTCAGTGGACCACGGTCCTCTCCACGAGGCAAAAATCTGACACGCTAGATTCTTCATTTCACGCTTCGCAGTTTAATGTAATGTGTAATTCCACGCTGTGGCGCCACCAGCTCCTCGTTAACGAGCGTCTCCACGTCCCTTGAGAGTATGGCTTATGAGTGTGTGGATTCTGCCTGCGGCGGTAATTTTGACGTCGCCCGTCACCACGGAACCTCCGAGAAGTGGAGAAGTGTCGGAACGTATCATTTCCAAAACCGAAACATCCCTCAGTGCCTCACATTAAACTATGGCGTGCAACACTTTTCTTCAAAACTGCTCATCAGGAACGCAGTCTTTCAGACAGGTAAATTTCGTCCTCCGCCTCCACAGCAGTTCTCGTTTCAGCACCTACTGAAGTCGGTCGCACATTAATGCCACATTTAAAAACCACAGCCAAGTCCGAGTTGGGAAGCGACCAAGAGACCTCCGTTTTACGAGGTAGTGGCGCTGCTCGGGCAACGCGAATGCTGCCAAGACGTTACTGTAGTTACGCAGCCGACGTTTTACGTTCAGTAAGCTGAAGATCTACGAGGAGCGCAGATAGAATACGAAAACACACGCACAGAGGGAGAGAGAGAGAAAGTGTCGAAGGGGGAGAGGTTGAGGAGGGCAATAGTCACCACTCCCTACACACATAAACGTAACTTGGAAGGGAGAGGGGGGGGGGGGGGGGGGGAGCGGAGAGTGCGCTCCAGGCAGCCAGGTGCTGGGCGCGTGTCTGCGTGTCGGACGCAGAGCGCTCGTCTGCCTGCAATAAGAAGAGCGACGGAGAACAGCGGCCGCCGAGTTACGCCCGCCGCCCACTGCTGCTCTTCATCTTTTTCTTCGTTCTTTCTTCCTTTTTTTCTTCTTATTCCTTTTTTCCTTTCTCGCCGCCGTTTCGGGCGCTCTGGACCAGCTACTGGAGCATCCTGTTTGTGCCTCGAGCCTATTGCTTGGTGATGGTTTCAGATGTGCAGACGAGTTCACTGTTGGTAAATAAGCTTTCTACACGCGAGCAGAGAAAACCCTTTTTTTTACCCTCCTCTCAGTTTAAATGCAAATTAATATGTTGTAACACAGCAGAAATTCAGAAGCCGAAGACCCATCATCAGGTGGACAAATCGAGCTGTCATATCTTGACTCTATTATGTACTAACAAGTGTTATATTGATCGCTAAGATTTCGGTCGTATAATTGGCCACAGCACTTGATCCTTCGTTTTAAAAACGAGAGCCGCCTTACAGTGAGAAATGTTGTCCAGCATCAAAAACCTTTGTTTTCCTTTTTCTTTTTTTAAGTCTTCAGTCTTTTGACTAGTTTGATGTGACCCTCCACGAATTCTCAGAGTAGCACTTGCAACCTATGTCCTCAGTTACTTGCTGGATGTATTCCAACCTCCTTCTTCCTCTACAGCTCTTGCCCTCTACAGCTCCCTCTACTCCCATGGACGTCATTCCCTAATGTCTACACAGATGTGCTATCATGCAGTCCATGTTTTCCACATGCTCCTTTCCTCTCCGATTTTGCACTTAACGTAATCATTCTTTACCTTGACAGTCGAACTAATTTTCAGCATTCGTCTGTACCACAACATCTCAAATGCTTCGATTCTATTCTGTTCCAGCTTTCCCACAGTCCATGTTTTGCTACAGTGGCAGCTTAAACAATCTGTAAACATCGCATGCACATTCGACCATTAATCTGTGAGCACGTAGTATTAAGTGGTGGCAGCAGTGTGCCAACGTTGTCTCACAAATCTTAATGGAGCAACACCTCCAAATCAAGTGTTCCAGACATTCTTCGTAATGTTTTAAATAATAGGAAAGGGTTTGAAAAGTTTTTACTGCACTCTTTGACTGCCGAGCAAGAACGACGAAGCGTGGGTGCCTGCCGCGACTTGATAGAAAACCCCAACTGCTCTTAGCGGGTCTGAAGTATTATCTGTTCAGCTTGAACTACATTCAACAGAACATGAAAATATGTACAGACTTTGAAGTCATGGTACTAATGCCCTAATGCTGAAATATTGAAACTGTTTGAGCCTGAGAATGATCTTCTGTAATTCAGACTAGTTCCAAATACAGGATCTCACATAGCAATTCTGGGTGCAAGTATTACGGTCAGTCAACCCTCTGTGATTGGACGAGAATCAGAAAGCAGTGTTACATACCGTGTGCCGCACTGCCTCCTAATAAATCAAATACGAGACTAAGGAATACCCCACAAGCTGTATGATTGGAATGAAGAGTTTCATCCAGGAAACAAAAAAGATTCAAAGAAGAGCTGAGCGTTTCGTTACAGGTTTATTTAGTGAGCGCGAAAGTGTCACGCAAATGCTCAGCCAACTCAGGTGGCATAAGCTTAGAACAGGCGTCATACATCGCGGTGTCTTCCCTGTTAAAGTTCCGAGAAGAACGGTCCTAAAAGAGTTAACTATTACACTAATTCCTCCTACGGATATCTCGCGAAAAGACCACGAAGGTAAAATTATAAATATTCAAAGTCAGACAGCGGCAAAGCAATCACTCTTTGAGAACCATTCGTGACTCGAACAGAAAAAATGGGAAGTGTCAGTGGTACACAATCACTGGTACACAATCACCCTCCACCACATATAGTAAGATAACTTGTGTAGTATAGATGTAGCTGTAGATTACAGTCCCATATATACTACATAAAAAGATGTACTGAAAGATATATTGACAGTATCCTACAAAATGTTTTAACACTTCTATAATTATGAAGTCAGACGGCAAATATACAATTCTAGGATGTGACATCCAGCATAACCGGTCCATCTAACAATCCGACGGCGAGAAAGAAAATAAAATTTACGTACATTATCTGATTGCTACAAAATGATTTCGTGTTAAATGTTGACCCTGAATGTTGTGAATCTTTCTTAGTTTGAAAACAATTCCTGTACCAGAACTGTTATCGCGATTACACAAGAAGCGATCACTGAAAAATGCATCGTACTTTATCTGTCAAATCCGTTATAAATCACAATGTAGGACTTAACATAAAATATTTTACTGGTATAAATCTTCTGAACTTATATTATTCTCATAAATGCACTCTCACCATCACTGCGCCTGCCTATGAATCTTAACTACAACGATAATGACACTTATGGTTTACCTGTAAGCAGTGGACCTCTAGTCTGTTCTGCAACCTTCTTTTTTTTATGAAATAATAACTGATTGTCGAAGTTTCACTCACTTCAGCCGTGATGTGCGACTTCACTGAATGGACGCGTTAGGCTTTAAAAGAGCTTCATTAAGTCATAGCAACAACACAACATTCCACACTTCTCACACATGAACTAATTAGCAAAATGTTTCTTTATGATTCATTACTGCAATGAAAGACAGAACCACACTAATTAATTACAAATGTAACGAAGCACGTTAACTTTAGGTCTTATCTTTTCTCATACATACAATATTGTAATCCTTCTGCTTAATACCTCTCTTTAAACATCAAATTAAAAAGTTGTTCCAAACAATGCTGCCTCCATAGCAGAACAGGCAAGTTTCCGTCCATTTCTAGCCAAGTGTATTGCCACACATTTGCTACTAGCATACTCTGATCGTACTCTGACAAAGTAAAGCCACCCTTTCTGACCAACATCGCTGTTCTCGAATATAGACGAACATAGTTCCAAAGTCTAGAATTATAAAGGCAATGTTAAAGCGATATTACAAAGCCTAAGAACATTTATCAAATTTACAAATAACTCGTATTTCTGGCTCATGACATACCCAAAATTATCAGACCAAATACACTGAAGAGCCAAAGAAACTGGTACACCTGCGTAATATCGTGTAGAGCCCCCACAAGCAGGCAGGACTGCCGCAACACGACGTGGCACGGACTCGACTAATGTCTGAAGTAGAGCTGGAGGGAAATGACACCAGATGACACCATGAATCCTGCAGGGCTATCCATAAATCAGTAAGAGTACGAGGGGGTGGAGATATCTTCTGAGCAGCACGTTGCAAAGGCGTCTCAGATAAGCCCAATAATGTTCATGTCTAAGGAGTTTGGCAGCCAGCGGAAGTGTTTAAGCTCAGAAGAGTATTCCTGGAGCCACTCTGTAGCAATTCTGGAAGTTTGGGGTGTCGCATTGTCCTGCTGGACTTGCCCAAGTCCTTCGGAATGCCCAATGGAGATAAATGGATGCAGGTGATCAGACAAGATACTTACCTACGTATCACCTGTCACAGTCGTATCTAGACGTATCAGGGGTCACATATCACTCCAACTGCACACGCTCCACACCATTACAGAGCCTCCACCAGCTTCAACAGCCCCCTGCTGACATCCAGGGTCCATGGATTCATGAGACAGTCTTCATACCCGTACAAGTTCATCCGCTCGATACAGTATACAATTTGAGACGAGACTCGTCCGACGACGCAACATATTTCCAGTCATCAACAGACCAATATCAGTGCTCACGGTCCCAAGCGAGGCGTAAAGCTTTGTGTCGCGCAGTCATCAAGGGTACACGAGTGGGCCTTCGGCTCCGAAAGGTCATACCGATATATTTCGTAGAATGGTTCGCACGCTGACACTTGTTGATGGCCCACCACTGAAATCTGCAGCAATTCGAGTAAGTGTTGCACTTCTGTCACGTTGAAAGATTCTCTTCCGTCGTCGTTGGTCCCGTTCTTGAAGGATCTTTTTCCGGCCACAACGTTGTCGGAGATTTGATGCTTTACCAGATTTCCAATATTCACGGTACACTCGTGAAATGGTAGTAAGGAAAATCCCCACTTCATCACTACCTCGGAGATTCTGGATCCCACCGGTCGTGCGCCAACTACACACGTTCACTTAAATCTTGATAACCTGCCACTGTAGCAGCAGTGACCGATCTAACAACTCCGCCAGACACTTATTGTCTTACATAGGCGTTGCCGACCGCAGCGCCGCATTCTGCCTGCTGACATATCTCTGTATTCGAATACACATGCCTAACACAGTTTCTTTGGCGCTTCAGTATGTATGTATGTTCCTTAACTGCTCCCATGCCAATGGACCGATTTCAATGAAATTTGGTACGCATCTCACTTACAGTCTGGAAAGAATCGCTGTGGGGGTAAAAACCAACTGCCTGCCAAAGAGAGGGTTTGGGGGTGAAAAAGAAACGTAGCCTACGACGCATGAATATCGTCACTTTCGTCATTCAGTTTTTAAGAATGAGAGAACTTGGTTACTTGCGACAAACTTTACACATGATACAAAACCAAATGTGTCGCTAACTACATTTTCGTTGTTCATGTAGTAAAAATGCCGCATGAAGTAGGACGTTTTAATTTATTATTTCCTTACTACTATCTGCATTCGCGACACATTTTGCAGACAGTATTCACATGTACCACTGAATGTACCAGCATAATTCTTCCGTTGTACGACTAGTATTTCAGGAGATATAACAACACTGGATACATGGAAAACGGCTGCATCATGCGTGAAGTTCAAATTTATTACTTCTTTGGTGCTAACACTATTCATAACACACATTTAAAAAACACTGTCCACACATGCCGCTGAATGTTCCTACAAAAATATTTGATTGTAAGACACATAGTTCAGGAGGTATGACGTGAAATAATGAGATGCGTGAAAATGTGCCTTATCATGCATGTTGCTTTACTTTATTACTTCTTTAATACTAACTCTACTCACAAAACATTTCGCAGACAATACCTACATTTACCGCTGGATGTACCTGCAAAATTATATCATTGTACGATTCTTAATGTAGAATATTCGACTTTATAAACGCTGATTTGTGTGAAATTGAAACCGCAAGACCAAATCCGCTAGAATACAGGTGAAATATATGTACAAATACGTATCAAATATGTGAAATATATCTGATATGTGCGTACGCTCGTTAATCCCTTCGGTAAAAGGCTTATCCAAAACCCTGGAACGATTTCAACCGAATTTGGTGGAAGTATTATGTACAATCTGAAAAGAAATATCATTCTCCTATCGCGGTGAGGGAAATAACCTGGAGAGAGAAGGAGAGAGGATCAGATAGATAGAGAGGGGCAGATAGACATAAAGAGTGTAGGAAGGAGGCGATGGGCACAAATGGGAGGATTAAGAGGACATAGGCAGAGAGAGGGGGAGGGGAATTAGACAGAGAGAGGGGGAAATGGACAACAGTAAGGAGGAGATGGACAGAGAGAGGGGGAGGAGCTGATGAACAAAGAAAGAAGGATTAGGAAATGGACAGAGAAAGGGAAGAGGGGGAGATGGACAGAGGAATGAAAGAGGAGGAGATGGATGGGGAGAGTAGGACAGAGAGAGAGAATGAGGAGGAGGTGGAGAGAGTGAGGTAGAGGTGGAGATGGAAAAAGGTGGGGAAGAGGAGATGTATCTAGGGGGAAGAGCATATGGACAGAGGGGAGAAACAGATCGACAGAGGGAGGAGGAACAGATACACCGAGAGAGGGTAGGAAGAAACGGGTAGAGGAGGAGCAGGGGCAGGTGGAAAGAGAGGGTGGAGGGGGTGTAGGAGGTGGACAGAGAAAGAGGGTGGAGGAGATGAAGAGAGAGATGGTGAAGGTGTGGATGGACGGAGAGAATTGGAACGAGGAGCTGGACTAATGAAAGACTGGAATATATACTTACCTGGACAACACCGGTCGATCAGTCAGTTTTAGCATAAATATGTATTTATACTCGTTATTCATTAAACTGTTGATTCCATTCAGAAGATCCTGTAGTTCTTTTCCACTTCCACTGAGAATAGCAATGTCGTCAACGATTCTTATCGATGATATCATTTCATCCTGAAATTTAATCTTGAACCTTTTATTTCGGTTGTTGCTCCTTCGATGTATAGACTGAACAGTAAGGGCAAAAGCATACATCGCTGTCTTACAGCCCTTTTAATCCGAGCACTTGGCTCTTGGTCCTCCAGTATCATTGTTCCCTCTCCGTTCTTGTACAGTATAAATTGTATATCATCCGTCTTTCCCTAAGGCCCACACAGAATTTCCATCTTGCACCATTTTAAGCTGTAGAATGTATTTCTCAGGTTGACAAATCCAGCCAACACCTTAGAGATTCAGAGTTGATAGTAGGTCATATTTATACAATTCACTGCACATGAACTTACTTATCATGCGACCAATGCCGTGAACGTAGGCAACAGAACAGGTCATGTTTAATGAAATCTATAAAAATGACGTTTGAATTGGATATCTGTACTGTGTGCATATAATGCCTACAGAGATCTTAAGAACACATAGAAAGAATAGACGTAAAGATAAAGTCGTGGTTCTAGACGCGTCAATCATTGTATCATCCTCTACCAATGGTGTCACTCGACGCGGTATGGACGGACATGTAATCAGAACAGCGCTCTCTCGGTTGTTGACGAGTTTCTTGACTCTGCAATCTCCTCAATCGGCCTCATGAGGTTGAGTGCAGCCCGTACCACTCCTTCCACCAAGGAAAAATCCTTGGAAGTACCGGGAATCGAACCAGGATCCTCCGCTTGACAGAGCCACGCAGACCACTCAGCTACGGTGGCGACCATGAAAAGAGCAGAAAAAAAATGAAAATCACTGATGATTCCTAGCACAGGGTGGACAAAATAAAACTGGACCAAAAAATATTTATAAGACTGACGCGGAACTGATCTTTGTTAATGAACAGGAGAAGTACTCATCACAGCAAATGCTATAGATTGTGATTTCGAAGCTCTAACCGGTTGCTGTCACACGAGACTGCATGTGCATCTCCCACATGCTCTTTTGCAAGTAATTCGCTGTGTCATTACGTTCGAGTGAGTGATAGAAGCAGTTGAATGCAACACAAAATGGCGCTGATGATAACCTCCGTTCACAACCGTGTGTTATTCGAAACACAATTCGTTGAAAACGAGCGAGGAACTGTTTACGTAATAGTTTTAGATTGTAAATGTTTTTGCGAAACCTCCAGCCAAACCTACATTGCAAAACTTAGTGGTGAAATGGCACGAGAAGGGTTGAGTAGCGAATAACAAGCGTAATGTTCATTAATAGCAGTCAATTCTTCGTCGGTCTTATTGTACGCATTTTCCGTGCCGTGGTCACTTTACCCAACCAGTATGGATAGCCGATACATCTTTCGTAAGACTCAAAACAAACATTCAGCTGCGAAAGATGGTATTTTAGTTATGTCTACGTTAAACACCATTAAACAAAACATTAATGAAGTAACTTAATTTTCTTAAAGGGGCAGGACATTATGAGTAGCCTTTATAGATGATGGTAGTTTCAACAACAGCACGCATTCAGTTTCAGAGTGAAAGATTCATTCTGAAATATGCGTAATGTCAGGAACATGACCTATATCTTGAAAGTTATTTTTCACACGCTTGGGGCACCCTAAGTTGCTGACTTATAAGAAGATATGATTGGCTTTTCAGAGAATTCACATAAGGTTGGCGCCGGTGGCGAGACCTACAACGTGCTGACATGAGGAAAGTTTCCAACCGATTTCTCATACACAAACAACAGTTGACCGGCGTTGCCTGGTAAAAAGTTGTTGTAATGCCTCGTGTAAGGAGGAGAAATACGTACCATCACGTTTCCGACTTTGATAAAGGTCGGATTGTAGCCTATCGCGATTGCGGTTTATCGTATCGCGACATTGCTGCTCGCGTTGGTCGAGATCCAATGACTGTTAGCAGAATATGGAATCTGTGGGTTCAGGAGCGTAATACGGAACGCCGTGCTGGATCCCAACGGCCTCGTATCACTAGCAGTCGAGATGACAGGCATCTAATCCTCATGGCTGTAACGGATCGTGCAACTACGTCTCGTTCCCCGAGTCAACAGATGGGGACGTTTGCAAGACAACAACCATCTGCACGAACAGTTCGACGACATTTGCAGCAGCACGGACTATCAGCTCGGAGACCATGGCTGCGGTTACCCTTGACGCTGCATCACAGACAGGAGCGCCTGCGATAGTGTACTCAGCGACGAAGCTGGGTGCACGAATGGCAAAACGTCATTTTTTCGGATGAATCCAGGTTCTGTTTACAGCATCGTGATGGTCGCATCCGTCATTGGCGACATCGCGGTGAACGCACATTGGAAGCGTGTATTCGTCATCGCCATACTGGCGTATCACCCTGCGTGATGGTATGGAGTGCCATTGGTTACACGTATCGGTCACCTCTTGTTCGCACTGACGGCACTTTGAACAGTGGACGTTACATTTCAGATGTGTTACGACCCGTGGCAACTGGCTCGTTACAACACACCAGTCACTACTCTTGATGAACTGTGGTAACGTGTTGAAGCTGCACGGGCAGCTGTACCTGTACAAGCCATCCAAGCTCTGTTTGACTCAATGCCCAGGCGTATCAAGGCCGTTAATATGCCCAGAGGTAGTTGTTCTGGGTACTGATTTCTGGATCTATGCACCCAAATTGCGTGAAAATGTAATCACATATCAGTTCTAGTATAATATATTTGTCCAATGAATACCCGTTTATCATCTGCATTTATTCTCAGTGTAGCAATTTTAATGGCCAGAGATGTAGCTTTGCGCAGAGAAAAGAATGTTCTGCACGAGAATAACCATAGGATAATACTTGGTAGTCAGTCAACAGATTTTTTTTTTTAAACATCGTATATGCCTTTTGGGGGACCTACTATATGGCTGGTGGAGCGATATATGACTTATGGATATTCTGACATCACCTCCTGACGAGGTGCTGTAGACGACTCACCAGTGCGTGGCGACGATCGGAAATGGAATCTACGCTTGGACAAGGGATAAACCGACTTAATCAGTTGCGCTTTGCATTATGTATGTCCTGCGGCCTTTAAATAATGCATAAAATATTTTGTCAGGGCAGATGCCGCGTGTACCCGCTTCATCTTTATACATGACTCGTGGGGCGGCGTTTTTCTCCAGTGTTCGCCAAAGTGCGTCGGATTATTCACCGAACGGGGATCGCCAGCGGAGGGAGGCGAGCGGCAGGTGTAATTTATGGGGACGGTCAGCCTGCGCCCACCACTGCCCGTTCAACCGTAAGCCCCCCTGCTTGCCCTGCGCCCGTGCTTCACGGCCCGCGAGATTCCCGCAAGAACAGCCCGGCGGTGCTAGGACCGGCGTGGCCTATTCAAATTGAAGGGCAGGTAATGCGTCACGGAGCCCGGGATTCAATCTGGCTGGCCCCTACCTGCCCGCGCGTCTTCCCCGGGTGCGAGCTTTAAATTCAATCGGCGCCTCCATCACGCCGCCGCGGAATAAACATCGCCCCGGGCTGCTCCAGATGCGCTTGCGTTGCCCGCTGCCGGCCGCCGGGCTGCGCCCTTGACGGGGATTACTCGAGCGCGGGGAAAGGATTGGAGCGCAGCTAAAGGATCCGAGCGCAGTGGTGAAGCGCGTAGCGGCCTTGCGCTGCAACAACACTGTTGTTTTCTCCATTGCTAGCCGCGCGTCTTTGCCGCGGCAGCGTCACCGGGACAACGAGACCTTGCATTCCGATTGCAACGTCACGCACTCAAGCAGGCGCTGCAAGCGTCAGTCTTGCCTGTCAGCAAATTTTTGTTCTAACACTATTACAGAAGTTGATCTAAAGGCTGTATGGCGATCGAGGCGTCAATAAATTACCGAGGGTTCGCAGCTGAATGGTGGCGGCCCAACAGGATACTACCAATGCATACTTTGCCTACTTTCATTCCATAATGTCATATGGTATAATATTTTGGGGTAACTCTTCAAGTCAAACAAAAGTTTTCAGAGTCCAAAGGCGCTTAATACCTATTATTTGTGGGGTAAATTCACGGACGTCCTGTTTCTTTTTCTTTTTTTTTTTTGGTCATCAGTCTACTGACGAGTTTGATGCGGCCAGCCACAAATTCCTTTCCTGTGCTAGCCTCTTCATCTCAGAGTAGCACTTGCAACCTACGTCCTCAATTATTTGCTGGACGCATTCCAATCTCTCTCTTCCTCTACAGTTTTTGCCCCCTACAGCTCCCTCTAATACCATGGAAGTCATTCCCTCATGTCTTAGCAGATGTCCTATCATCCAGTGTTTTCCACATATTCCTTTCCTCTCCGATTCTGCGTAGAACCTCCTCATTCCTTACCTTATCAGTCCACCTAATTTTCAACATTCGTCTATAGCACCACATCTCAAATGCTTCGATTCTCTTCTGTTCCGGTTTTCCCGCAGTCCATGTTTCACTACCATACAATGCTTGAAACGTTCCCTTTGAACAGTTATACAAGACTGTGCTTAAACTGACACACAATATTTTTAGCGCAACGCAATCTGACTTTCAGAAATCCCTACAAAAGAATGGCCCTGACTAACATTAACCTATACCTTTCACAAATCACTTACCTCACCAAAAATCTTCGTTACTCGAACTACTGCAATATAGCGCGCGCCACTACTGCCAGCTAAATAAAAGATTCAAACTACGGAAGGCACTAACTACTGATAAGCATAGTTAGCAAATGAAAGATTTTGATAGAGATAAATAATGTATTTACCTTAATAGTGTTGAAAAATCATAATATACATAGCGGTTCCTAATATCCAGTATTACAAGTTTCAAAACTCCGCCATCTCTCTCCCCACATCCACCACTGCTGGCGGCTCACCTCCAACTGCGCAACGCTACGCGCTGTTCACATCCAGCTGCCGCTGCCCAACACTACAATGGCAGACAACAATGCAAACTAGCCACAGACTGCACACAGCACAGCCAGTGATTTTCATACAGAGCGCTACGTGGCGTTACCAATAAAAAAACTTAAACAGCCTACTTACATAGCCCCCATGCTCCCCACAAAAAATTTTACAAATTGTTTTGGGCACTGGCCAATACAGATTTGAAAAAAAATTTTCATAATTACAGTAAGAAAGATTGTTAGTTGTAATATTGTTGCTTACTTTGCCAATTTGTATTTTTTTTTGTCCTTGCTGTTTGTGTTAATTTGTTATGTGCTGCTGCATTGCCTCGTCCCTTGGTATATATATATGAGCTCAGTAGATTTACGTTAGCTTAAGAGGGGGTAGACTATATAAGAAACTAACTATGGTGAATTGGAAGAAATGCATTAAGAAGCTATAAGAAAATAGTTTGGCCAAAAAAAAGTAGTGCACAGTGGAGAAAAACTATTTTTGAAAGAGGATGTGAACAGAATACAGAAAGCACGCTTCGATAGGATTTTTTTTTTTTTTTTTTTTTTTTTTTTTTGGCTGGAGCAAATGTTGAAATAAGAGGGACGATATATGGAATGAAGTTTTGGGTTGGACTGCAGTGCCAAATGTTACACTGAAAACGAACCCTATCCTTTCCATTGTGTCATCCCCCTATGTGTTTATGTACCCTTGTTTATTTGTCTTTTTCCTGTCTTTATGTGTTTAGCTGATGAGAGCTATGTTGTAGAATTCTTCTGATAATATGTTATTTTCTTTGTAAAGATGTTTAGACATTATGTATTCTATTCTGTTTTCATGCTCATGTGTGAAGTTGATGTTTCGAAAGTTATTCTGATCTTTTATGTATGTACTCGTGTCATAATTCTTGTAACACTAATGTATATGTTATTTCGATTCTTTTGTAAAGCCTGTACTACAAATGTTATCGGTATTGTTATGTTCTTTAATGATGTATTTTGAATCTTTGTAATTGTATTCTATTGTTATAAAATTGTAATTGACACCAGTTCATCATATTATTAACTTGTAAGTTCCATTTCACTGCACACGTTTCTGTTGGTCATAGTATATGGAGAATATGTGAGAAGTAGGGACTGTTAGCGTTTGCACGTGTGTTACTACTTCAGCAAGGGACTGGTTAACAGCATTGCTAGTGCTAAGGTCAACTCCAAAAACTTCGTGAGTGCACAAGTGGTGGTTTATGGACTTGCTATATTGTCCGCAAAGCACTTCGATGGTGATTGTGCACCTGCACAGTCGCAACAGATGGCTGCTGGCCATCTCTACAAGGACTACAGTGGGTCTGCATCTTTGATGACCCACCAATACCATTATTTCTACAAGGACTACAGTGAGTCTACACCTTCGCTGACTCACCAGTACCATTATTTCTACAAGGACTGCAGTGGGTCAGCACCTCTGGTGCCCCACCAATACCGTAATCTCTACCAGGACTATAGTGGGTCTACTCTGTGATGACCTACCTACCAATATTCTTCAAAACTTCGACTGACTCTGCTGTGGGTTTGCTCTGTTGTGGCCCATTACCTGTCTGCATGTCGAGAGTCAGCACTGTCTTTCCGTTGAAAGGACAACACTACTTCTTTAAGGCTGCATGGAAATCCACTACTTCCGTGTGCATTTTCTTTTATTGTTCAGACTTTGAGAAAAACACTGCAATTTTACTGTGATGAACGATCAGGACTGTCTTTATGGACTGTGAATTTTAGCTTTTGACCAACATTGTATCAATAAGTGTGTGCATATGATTTCTTTGTTATTGTAATTATGAAAAATTATATCAAATCATTATTGGCCACTGCCCAAAACAATTTGTAAAATTTTTTGTGGGGAGCATCGGGCTATGTAAGTAGGCTGTTTATGTTTTCTTATTGGCAACGTTACGTAGCGCTCTGTATGAAAATCACTGGCTGTGCTGTGTGCAGCCTGTGGCTAGTTTGCATACTGTGTGCCATACTGCGTGCTCATTAGACTGTTCATTCCGTTCAGCAGATCATTTAATTCTTCTTCAGTTTCACTCAGGATAGCAACGTCATCAGCGAATCGTATCATTGATATCCTTTCACCTTGTATTTTAATTCCACTCCTGAACCTTTCTTTTATTTCCATCATTGCTTCCTCGATGTACACATTGAAGAGTAGGGGCGAAAGGCTACAGCCTTGTCTTACACCCTTCTTAATACGAGCACTTCGTTCTTGATCGTCCACTCTTATTATTCCCTCTTGGTTGTTGTACATATTGTATATGACCCGTCTCTCCCTATAGCTTACCCCTACTTCTTTCAGAATCTCGAACAGCTTGCACCATTTTATATTGTCGAACGCTTTTTCCAGGTCGACAAATTCTATGAAAGTGTCTTGATTTTTCTTTAGCCTTGCTTCCATTATTAGCCGTAACGCCAGAATTGCCTCTCTCGTCCCTTTACTTTTCCTAAAGCCAAACTGATCGTCACCTAGCGCATTTTCAATTTTCTTTTCCATTCTCCTGTATATTATTCTTGTAAGCAGCTTCGTGCATGAGCTGTTAAGCTGATTGTGCGATAATTCTCGCACTTGTCAGCTCTTGCCGTCTTCGGAATTGCGTGGATGATGATTTTCCGAATGTCAGATGGTATATTGCCAGACTCATATATTCTACACACCAACGTGAATAGTCGTTTTGTTGCCACTTCCCCCAATGATTTTAGAAATTCTGATGGAATGTTATCTATCCCTTCTGCCTTATTCGACCGTAAGTCGTCCAAAGCTCTTTTAAATTCCGATTCTAATACTGGATCCCCTATCTCTTCTAAATCGACTCCTGTTTCTTCTTCTATCACATCAGACAAATCTTCACTCTCATAAAGGCTTTCAATGTATTCTTTCCAGAAGGCAATGGAAACCACTGCATTAAAGACACGTAACGTGTATCCACAGGACATGTGGCCTGTAATTGAAGAAGTGTCATGATGATCTCTCCATTGGCAAAAGATTCCGGAATAGTCCCCAAATCGGATCTCCGGGAGGGGACTGCCAAGGGGGAGGTTACCATGAGAAAAAGATTGAATAATATACGAAAGGATAACGTTCTACGAGTCGGGGCGTGGAATGTCAGAAGCTTGAACGTGGTAGGGAAACTAGAAAATCTGAAAAGGGAAATGCAAAGGCTCAATCTAGATATGGTAGGGGTCAGTGAAGTGAAGTGGAAGAAAGACAAGGATTTATGGTCAGATGAGTATCGGGTAATATCAACAGCAGCAGAAAATGGTACAACAGGTGTAGGATTCGTTATGAATAGGAAGGTAGGGCAGAGGGTGTGTTACTGTGATCAGTTCAGTGACCGGGTTGTTCTAATCAGTATCGACAGCAGACCAACACCGACAACGATTGTTCAGGTATACATGCCGACGTCGCAAGCTGAAGATGAACAGATAGAGAAAGTGTATGAGGATATTGAAAGGGTAATGCAGTATGTAAAGGGGGATGAAAATCTAATAGTCATGGGCGACTGGAATGCAGTTGTAGGGGACGGAGTAGAAAATGGTTCAAATGGCTCTGAGCACTATGGGACTTAACATCTATGGTCATCAGTCCTCTAGAACTTAGAACTAATTAAACCTAATTAACCTAAGGACATCACACAACACCCAGCCATCACGAGGCAGAGAAAATCCCTGACCCCGCCGGGAATCGAACCCGGGAACCCGGGCGTGGGAAGCGAGAAAGCTACCGCACGACCACGAGATGCGGGCACGGAGTAGAAGAAAAGGTTACAGTAGAATATGGGCTTGGGACAGGGAATGAAAGAGGAGAAAGACTAATTGAGTTCTGTAACAAGTTTCAGCTAGTAATAGCGAATACCCTGTTCAAGAATCACAAGAGGAGGAGGTATACTTGGAAAAGGCCGGGAGATACGAGAAGATTTCAATTAGATTACATCATGGTCAGACAGAGATTCCGAAATCAGATACTGGATTGTAAGGCGTACCCAGGAGCAGATATAGACTCATCACAATATAGTAGTGATGAAGAGTAGGCTGACGTTTAAGATATTAGTCAGGAAGAATCAATACGCAAAGAAGTGGGATACGGAAGTACTAAGGAATGACGAGATACGTTTGAAGTTCTCTAACGCTATAGATACAGCAATAAGGAATAGCGCAGTAGGAAGTACAGTTGAAGAGGAATGGACATCTCTAAAAAGGGCCATCAGACAAGTTGGGAAGGAAAACATAGGTACAAAGAAGGTAGCTGCGAAGAAACCATAGGTAACAGAAGAAACACTTCAGTTGATTGATGAAAGGAGGAAGTACAAACATGTTCCGGGAAAATCAGGAATACAGAAATACAAGTCGCTGAGGAATGAAATAAATAGGAAGTGCAGGGAAGCTAAGTCGAAATGGTTGCAGGAAAAATGTGAAGACATCGAAAAAGATATGATTGTCGGAAGGACAGACTCAGCATACAGGAAAGTCACAACAACTTTGGGTGACATTAAACGCAACGGTGGTAACATTGAGAGTGCAACGGGAATTCCACTGTTAAATGCAGAGGAGAGAGCAGATAGGTGGAAAGAATAAATTGAAAGCCTCTATGAGGGTGAAGATTTGTCTGATGTGATAGAAGAAGAAACAGGAGTCGATTTAGAAGAGATAGGGGATCCAGTATTAGAATCGGAATTTAAAAGAGCTTTGGACGACTTACGGTCGAATAAGGCAGAAGGGATAGATAACATTCCATCAGAATTTCTAAAATCATTGGGGGAAGTGGCAACAAAACGACTATTCACGTTGGTGTGTAGAATATATGAGTCTGGCAATATACCATCTGACATTCAGAAAAGCATCATCCACGCAATTCCGAAGACGGCAAGAGCTGACTAGTGCGAGAATTATCGCACAATCAGCTTAACAGCTCATGCACGAAGCTGCTTACAAGAATAATATACAGGAGAATGGAAAAGAAAATTGAGAATGCGCTAGGTGACGATCAGTTTGGCTTTAGGAAAAGTAAAGGGACGAGAGAGGCAATTCTGGCGTTACGGCTAATAATGGAAGCAAGGCTAAAGAAAAATCAAGACACTTTCATAGAATTTGTCGACCTGGAAAAAGCGTTCGACAATATAAAATGGTGCAAGCTGTTCGAGATTCTGAAAGAAGTAGGGGTAAGCTATAGGGAGAGACGGGTCATATACAATATGTACAACAACCAAGAGGGAATAATAAGAGTGGACAATCAAGAACGAAGTGCTCGTATTAAGAAGGGTGTAAGACAAGGCTGTAGCCTTTCGCCCCTACTCTTCAATGTGTACATCGAGGAAGCAATGATGGAAATAAAAGAAAGGTTCAGGAGTGGAAATAAAATACAAGGTGAAAGGATATCAATGATACGATTCGCTGATGACATTGCTATCCTGAGTGAAAGTGAAGAAGAATTAAATGATCTGCTGAACGGAATGAACAGTCTAATGAGCACACAGTATGGTTTGAGAGTAGATCGGAGAAAGACGAAGGTAATGAGAAGTAGTAGAGATGAGAACAGCGAGAAACTTAATATCAGGATTGATGGATCTCGAAGTCAATGAAGTTAAGGAATTCTGCTACCTAGGCAGTAAAATAACCAATGACGGACGGAGCAAGGAGGACATCAAAAGCAGACTCGCTATGGCAAAAAAGGCATTTCTGGCCAAGAGAAGTCTACTAATATCAAATACCGGCCTTAATTTGAGGGAGAAATTTCTGAGGATGTACGTCTGGAGTACAGCATTGTATGGTAGTGAAACATGGACTGCGGGTAAACCGGAACAGAAGAGAATCGAAGCATTTGAGATGTGGTGCTATAGACGTATGTTGAAAATTAGGTGGACTGATAAGGTAAGGAATGAGGAGGTTCTACACAGAATCGGAGAGGAAAGGAATATGTGGAAAACACTGATAAGGAGAAGGGACAGGATGATAGGACATCTACTAAGATATGAGGGAATGACTTCCATGGTACTAGTGGGAGCTGAAGAGGGCAAAAACTGTAGAGGAAGACAGAGATTGGAATACGTCAAGCAAATAATTGAGGACGTAGGTTGCAAGTGCTACTCTGAGATGAAGAGGTTAGCACAGGAAAGGAATTCATGGCGGGCCGCATCAAACCAGTCAGTAGACTATTGACAAAAAAAAAAGGTGCAATTTTCACTGAGAACTCGTCATGTGAAGCAGAGATCAATGCCAGAGTACAAGCAGGAAACCGATCTTACCACAGCCTAGCACAATCGCTTCGGTCCAGATATCTCTCCAGACAGTTCAAGATTCGACTGTACAAAATCCTGATGCAGCCTGTTGTTCTATATGGCTGTGAGACATGGAGTATCCGTAAACAGGACTTCCATGTGCTCCTTGTTTTTGAGAGGAAAGTGCTTCGTAAGATCTGCGGTCCGGTTCTGGGTGCAGATACAAGAGAATGGAGGATCAGATACAACCAAGAGCTTGAGGAACTATACCAGTAGCCCAACATAGCAGGAACTGTCAAAGCCAAACGAATGCAGTGGGCCGGCCATGTGGCCCAGATGGAGGATCACAGATGACCTCAGAAGCTCCTGGATTTCACACCTACAGGAAAGAGACCGCCAGGGAGACCCAAGAAGCGTTGGAGGGATGGACTCCATGAAGATTTAAACCAAGTGTCAATAGATGTGAACGGATGGCGGATAGCACCAATGGACAGAATACAGTGGAGGAAGAAACTTGTAGATGCGTGCGGTCCACTGGGCCTGATCACGTAGTAGTAGTACTAGTAGTAGTAGTAGTACTATTTATGTACATTTTCTTTAGATACATAGATCATCTTATCACTATTTATCATATAAAAATTAGTGTTACTTCTTAGGTAATATGTAGAAAAAGGAACTGCCTGTGTGAAACCCAGATCCGATGCAAGAGAGAGTCTGAAGGCACTTATCTGATCAGGTTAAACAAACAAATAAATAAATAAAATTCAGTTAAAAGTCAGCCAGCTTGCATCTTACAAGGAACCCCTTGAGCCCGAGGTCGCAAATTAATTTTTAATAAGGTTCATTTAAAGTGCTGTGTTAACAATTACGATAGGAAAAATGTTAGCTGCTAATTACTCACTATGAGTGGTAGGAGGGGAGGGCAACGGGAAATGAGTGATCGGGAGATTCACAGACCAACCTACTATGGAATGTGTATATTACTCCAAATGAGCATCGTCGACATTCAAGAAATGTTCAAAACAAATCATTAATTTGCACCATGAACACCGAATGAAAATGGCACTCCACAGTGATCACAAAGTTTCACACCATCAAGATCGAAGACGAACTCGTTTTGAGTTACAAACCGTGCAGGACATTCAGGTAAGTATCTACTCTTAAGGAATGCATATAAAATCATATTGGTGTAACGGGGTGAAGAGAACTGGTAGAATGTGATGGCATGTAACCGAATGTGAAACAGTCCGTCATGGAGTTTATCGTCTAACTGCCTGTCCTTTAGGCAGACAGCGAGGTAGTATGTTTTACAGGCACGAAAAAAAAAAAAAACATCCAGAGGCTTAATTTGTCTAGTGTGCAACGTCGGACACTTTTCAGGAGGAATAGTTTTCTCTAAAGTAGTGTGATTTTAACACGCAGATCAGGAATCAAGCTAAAGCAAGTTATTTTGACTAGCTATTGGACAGCTATTGACTCATACCAGAGCTGTAATTCTCGTACCCATATTTTCCCTCTCTTTCTCGCTGTGACGTAACTATCAGATAACGCACACAAGAAAGAGTCGTAGGAGGCATAGCACCTCCAACTTCTCACAGCACAATAAATAACTTTCCATGCGATTTACCTGCCAGATTAGCACTCGGCATAATTTATGCAATTGTGGCATTGATGTTAGTTCATCTTGATAAAATTTTCTTCCTTCCTCTGATTTCCAGCGTTGCTTTTATATTCATTCCCTATTCATCCTGGTTGCTGGAGTTGGAAACAAATTCCTTACTGGATGGTGGGATGAGTTTGTTTATGTCATTTACAAATTTTCTGGCCGATTCTGCAGTTTACTGTGCATCGTCGAGTTGACGCTCTGTTTCACGTTTCGTTATCTTACGTCCTCCAATTTTGTTGCACTGTTTGAAGTTATGTAACCATCCACTACATCCCTTGAAATCACTGTAATCTATGTCGCGAGGAATTTGATGTGCATAAAGTAGTAGCTCACTATCTGCACATCCTGTAAATTGTACCGAGCATCCTAGAAACGCGTAAACACGTTTTCGTAACAGGTGCGCCGTGTCCTCCCTTAGGTACTTTTTTTGTGGCACTACACGGTCATGTTGCTTGTTTGAAACCTGTCCACAACTTATTTTTTTACTGTGAATGATCTTACATGTACTTAATTGTGTTTAGTTCCTAATCTGTGGACAGCGATTGTTTCACTGGAGACGGGATTTGTGGCTCTCTGTCCGACAAGAAAGATGAACTACATGGCTGGGATGACCAGATGCAGACGTATAAAAAAGAGAACAAACAGCTTCAAAAAGGAGGATAAAGTTAAAAAAAGGAGGATACTCGGAAAGATACGTTCAAATTTAGTACATGAATTAATTAACAGGCATAATACACACTCATTAGCTTTTACTAGTACTTCTCTGAACATCAAATGTTCTCTAGAAGTGTAGGCTTGCTTAGCAGATAGTTGTAAAAAGATACACAGGAAGTACTATCAGTGTCTTGCTGAGCCGCAGTAAGTAAAATGCGAGCTCGCATCCCACAACGATTAAATTCTCATTTTTCACAGATGTCTTTCTTCTACTGTATATATTCGTGCCTTCCTTGCGACTTACACCCCGCAAGTTTGTGTTAGCATGATCACCGCTAAATGATACACAGTTACTAGCGATACCCAAATGTTGTAGTATTTCTGTAATATAACGTTCTACAGTTTCAGATGTTTCATTTGGAGTAGATTTTAGCTCAGTTGCTTTTGTTTTTAAACCGCCAAGTTTGTAGTCAAAATGTTGATTAAGAATGGAGAACATTTTTATAAAGCTATGGTTACATCCATCGGTCGAGACACCAGAACGAGATATGCCACTCAAAGCATCCATCTTTTTCGATTTCCTTCGTGGACTAAATTTGTCTGCGGATAGAATTCAGATGATTTAAAAATTCTATTAGCTTGCATTTACCATGGGGCCACACTACAAACGTGTCATCAATATACCGTCCGCCCCCGGTAGCTGAGTGGTCAGCGCGACAGAATTCCGGGTTCGATTCCCGGCTGGGTCGGATATTTTCTCCTCTCAGTCACTGGGTGTTGTGTTATCCTAATCACCATCATTTCATCCCCATCGACGCGCAAGTCGCCGCAGTGGCGTCAAATTGAAAGACTGTCACCCGGCAAACGGTCTACCCGACGGAAGGCACTAGTTACACGACATTTATTTGTCAATACACCTCCAAAACACCGTGGATTGAAGCTAGCAGATTACAGCGCTTTCTATGTTGTACGATAATGTAGTAGTAGTAGTAGCAGTAGTAGTAGTAGCTTTATTCATCTGTAGATCTCTTTTTACAAGGGAATAGGACATGTCAAAGTATTTACAAATTTAGATCAATTTAAAATAAGTTAATTCATATTCACATATATTTACAGAATTCTAATTAGAGACAATCACCAGATTTACTCCTGGTGTACAATACTTTTTCTACAAATAACTTATTAAATAATGTAATGCCACATTGTTTACTCATATCTCACTATCAGACACTGCACACACTATGCACACATTGTTTCATAACACTTCACTCACTACACACACACACACACACACACACACACACACACACACACACACACACACACACTGGTGATCTCTGTGCCATTTCCTGTATCACAACTTCCCATTTGCTATCCTGAAAAACTGAGTCAGCATCCCTCCATAATGAGTGAGATGTTGAGCTCAGAAAGAGGAGGAGGTGTTACCATTGTGCCATGCATAGCTTGGGGGTAAGTGCTTCTAGAAAGGAAAAAAAAGAAGTGAAAAAAACACAAAGTGAAGGTGTTACGTGGAATGTTGGATATTTTATAATCATTATTATTACTATTTATTTGTATAATATTCTTTATCAAATCTCTACTCTGTTTTAGCTAAGTAATCCTTGAGTGTATAAAATGTATTGCATAACAGGCACTTTTTAGCTGCCTTTTTAAATAAGTGTATTTTTTTAAATTTCTTTAACCTCTTTTGATAATTTATTGTACAGTTTTATTCCTTGGTAGAAAATGCTGTTTTGAGTTTTATGTTTATTGTTTCTTGGTAAACGTAATCTTAGTCTGTCTCTTGTTGCATGGTCATGAACAGAGCTGTTTGTGCAGTAATTGCCAATGTTATTTTTGATGTGTCAACTGACTGGTAAACGTATTCACACGGAGCAGTTAAAAGCCCCAGTGTTCTGAACAGATCTTCACAGTGAGCCCGACTAGTATATTTGGTTATTATTCTTACAGCTCTTTTCTGTAGTTTGAAAATTATGTTCATATTTTGTGCATTTGTTCCCCAAAAAAGAATGCCATAGCTAAGAATTGAGCGTACTTATGAATAACATGTAAGTAAAAGATACTGCATGTTACACACTGTTGATAGAATTCTAAGGGCGTAACATGCTGATGACATTCTGTTTGCAAGTACCTTTGTGTGTTCAGACCACTTCAACTGAGAATCAATATTCATTCCTACGAATTTTGCATTTGTTACACAGTTTGTAGAGATGCCATCTACATTTAAATTAACATTGTCATTTTTCCTCTTCAAACTGAAATTCATGGCAGTAGTTTTCTTTATGTTCAGTGTCGCTTTATTACCTATTGACCAATCATAAACCTCCTTCAGAGTTTCATTTGCTTTCTGAGCAAGGAGTCCTCTTGTTTCCTCAGTGACTATAATATTGCTGTCATCACCAAAGAGAATTTTTTCACCATGTGTAACACTATTCGGAAAGTTGTTGATGTATATCAGGAACAGTATTGGTCCTAACATGCTACCTTGTGGAACGCCTATATTAATGTACTTGGTTTCTGATAAGTGTTTTACTAAATGTTTAGATCTATTTGAAGTATGTGTTATCTCTACTCTTTGTACCCTATCTGTTAGGTATGATCGAAACCAGTCATTAGCTACCCCTCTTGTTCCTAACACTTCTAATTTACTTAATATAATCTTATGGTCGACTGTATCCAACGCCTTAGAAAGATCCAAAAATATGCCTGTGACACACTCATCTTTATCAAGAGCATCAAGTACAACTTTGTGAATTCTAATATGGCTGACTCCATATTTTTGCCACTTTAGAAACCAAACTGTGATTCGCTTAAAAGATTGTATTTATTCAGGTAATTCATTAATCTGTATTTCATAATTGCTTCTACTATTTTTGAGAATGCTGACAGCAGGGAAATGGGCTGGTAATTTTCTATGTCTTCTGCATTATCTTTCTTAAGCAAAGGTACAACTCTTGTCTGTTTTAACTGCTCTGTAAATGTCCCTGATGTGAAGGATTCATTTATTGTATTTGTTAAGGGGCCTTGTATAATCCCTATGCATTGTTTCAGTACACACATTGGTACTTCATCTAAGCCTACTGACTTTTTACTTTTTAGTTTTTGAATTGTTTTACTGACTTCATTCCCTGTGGTTGGAAGTAACATCATTGTATTTAGTGCAACATTATTTACAGGTGTTGTATTTGTTTGGACGAATTTTTCCTCTAACGTCTCTGCAATACTTGAAAAGATGCTCGTTTACATAGTTTTCTAAGTGCTGTTGATCATTTATCACTTTATCCCCCTCCCTTAGCAGTATGTTATTTTGCATTTGTTTGCCTCTCCCCATTTCCTTTTTTATAACATCCCAGACTGGTTTGCTTTTATTCTCTGCATTATATATTATTTTGTCATTAAATGACTTTTTTGCAGCAATCAGCACCTTCCTATAGATCTTTTTGTATCTATGATAGAAATTTAAGAATTCTGGATCGCTGCGTATCTGTTTCATGGAACTGAGGTGTTCAAGTGTTTGGGAGGACTTCTTAATACCCGCTGTTACCCATCTGTTTTTGTGGGATGTTGATACAGACATGCATACTTTTGGAAATGCCTTTTCAAAGTTCAATTTAAATAATGTGGAGAATTTAGAGAATTTCATACGCACCTTGGTTTCCTTATACACTTCACCCCAGCTACGTTTTTCTAGTTCCTTTGAAAATTCTTTATTTTGATTTCTGATAGTTGTTGTTTGTAGGCTTGTAGTTTAGGGAATGATTCGATGCCTGACTTTACTGTTGTTATTTGGCAGAGATGGTCTGATAGTCCGAGATCTTTTACAGCTAAATTACATTTTTCCCTGTCCATATTTATGGCCACATGGTCAATTACTGATGAAGTCATTGTGGTAACCCTTGTTGCACTATTGACCAATAGGGACATGCCAAAACTTTGAAAGATGTTTACGAAGGTGCTGCTGGATTCATTTATGATGTTAGTGTTGATGTTAATGTCCCTACACAGAATTCTGTTGACATTTGTACTTGAGAGTTTATCTAGAACTTCCGTTAATTTATTGAAATAAGTGTCGACACTGGGAGATCTACACACACACAAAATGATTAATTTCTTGATGATATCAAGCCCTGTTAATTCAATAGCTGATATTTCAAAGTTTTTGCCTTCACTTACGGTACTGAGGTCATGTTTTGTTTTGAACTGTGTTCCTTTTGTGATATAAATACATGATCCTCCACCCATTGAAGTAGTTCTGCAGTAAGAGGTTGCCTTTTCATATAGTAATAATACTACATTTTGGATTTCTGTGTCTCTACACCAGTGCTCAGTAATGCAAACTACTGTGCAGTTCAAAGATTGGAGCTCAGTTTCTAATAGTTGTATTTTATTTTTTTATTGATTGCATGTTTCGATGGAGGATTGTTAAGTCTGTAAAATACCACATGTTACTCTTTCCAATGGTTTGTTTTTCTTTGTGACATCTGGTATATGTGATATTTGATTTATTAAAGTCTGTCTTGTGAGTGATCGTTTCAGTATTTTTTAAAGTACTGGAGATACTCTTTAGGAAGCGGAACCTGTTGTCTGGATTTATCCTAAAAAAGACCTACTTTTCCTACCTATGACAACAGGTAACTGACCATATGTGGCCCGAGATCCACCCCCTGTACGTTAATGAATCAGCTGTTCCAATTTTCCCCTCCCAGTCCTGTTTAGGTGTAAGCCATGCCTAGTGAAACCCCATCTGTTGATAGTCCTGACGGGCACCAGACAAACACGAGCAAAGTTGGCTGTCCTCAGCGCCAACCCTAACCCCACATTGATTCGCCTCACAGCTCCATCAAGGTGTGGTCGATCATGACAAAGTGTACCTTGGTGCCATGAGTCAGGGAAGCTATCTTGTCCAGGACACCACCTCTCTCATGTGCCCCATCCCTGTCCAAACCGTTTCCCACCCCACCCACTATCACTACATGGTCCTCTTTTGTAAAGTCCTTACGTAAAGACCCTAGGTCCTCTATCACGTGACTTAGCTCTGCATTTGGCTTGAAGGTACTGGTGGCCTGGTACACTGGCCCTAAACTTTCCCTTATCTGAGGGCCTGCACCTAGCCCCTGGCTACTACTTAGCAGGAGCAGCACTTTCTCCTTCCTAACACTTTGTACATTCCTAGGCTTCTTGGCCTCGGTTGAAGTGTGCTGCACATTTCTGCTCCTCGTTCTACCTGAGCTCGACTTAACTCTGGCAGTGGTACATACCTGTTTTTGGTATTGATGATAAAACTGTCAGATCGCGTTCTCTTTCTACCTATCCTCCTACTAGCTGCCAGTTCCCACCATCCTCCTACCCCATATCTCCCTTGATCCTTATGAGTTCCTTCCTTGCTTCCCCCAACTGTGCCTGAAGGGCACAGATTTTCCTTTCCTGTTCCCCAATCAAAATGTTCCTACTGCATATTCTGCTGTTCCAGTAAAGAACCTCTTCTGTTCTCCCAACATTCTCCCGACTGCATCCCACCGAGTGAAAATATTTCCTACAAGGTTGGCAACAAATCCCTCTACTCACTACCCTATAAGAGCTCCCACATTTCTCACTCATGGTGAGTTTCAAAAGAATAATTAAGTTTAAAGAATGTTTTAAATTTGTCAAGGGTGTGTGATTGGCTGTGTGTAAACAAAAAACGACACAAGGGTCTTATGTGTGGTAGTTTTTTTTTTTATTTTTTAGAGATACAATGACAGAAGAATGTATTTGTAATTAATTTGCTTTTAGAGAATTTACGTTATCAGGCGTGTTTGGTCTGGTTTTTAAACGTCTGTAAGTCGGAAAATTTAGGCCTAAATCGCTTCTATCTACCTAGTAAACAGTACGAAATGTGTTAGTTAAATACTATTTACAAACGTTTAATTACACTTTTATTGCGACAATAGGCACTTATAAAACTAGTAGCAGTCTTTTTTAAACTAACTTTGCACTATTAAGAAAACTTGTGTAGAATTTTTTGTGTTTAATGTACACAAAATTTCGGGTTATGTCGCGACTATCGGGACTTCAGCTAAAGAACAAGTTTGTTCAAGAACAAGCGCTGCTGGGACGCTAATATTCAGTTGTGTGACAAGAGCGGACACTGCAGCAAGTATATAAAACAGTGAAAATTGAAATTTTACACTATTTCCTCTTAAATAAGTTCTTTTAGCGGACGAAGAAAATGTCTGTGATCTCACTCGGCGGCCATCTTGATATGACAAAATTTTAACATCGACTTCATCTTTCTGGGACTCAGTAGTGAAACAAGCAACTGAAATTCGGTTGGCGACGAATTTAATTAACAGCGATAGCGACTTCAGCTTGGACAAATCATGGAATCCGGCAATTTCTGTATTTAAATCACAAAGACGTCGCAGCTCTCCGTGACACATCGATATCACCGTGTGGATCGACTGCGCAGCAGTAGATTTAATTTCCATGCATATGTTACACCTCTGGTGCCTTGTGTATCTTTGGCCGAATATGCAGCAGTTCGGTCCTCGTATTTAAAAGGGCGGAGCAAGTGCTGGAGCGTTAGTCACCTCGGATCATTCTGAAGATGGCTTGACGGTATTCAGCCGAAATATTAGAAGAAGAAGCTGAATTGCTGAATTTATGCGGCTGCACGCCCAAAATTTTATACAACAGACTCGACATCTGTTTCAGTATTTCTTTGACTTGTTAAACACGTTCCGTCATGATTGTACTCCTCATGTACATTTTCCGCACAGTCTAATGTGTACGACCCCAAACATTCCACTTGCACAAACGGTAATATTACATCTGCCACTTCTTTCTCACTCTGAGGAGGTAGCTTCTTGTTCCATCTGGGTGGTCAGTTGCTCTTAACAGCTGCACGTCAATTTGTTCGGTCACGTCTCCGCAGCCATCGTTCATCCCTGTCTGGAGAGCGCCATTTTGCCATGCACGGTACACTTTAACCATGACTGCAAGTGAACAGTTTACAAGTTTAGCCATTTCGGAAATGATTTCGCCTTTGACCCGAAAACAGACAATCATGCCCCTTTGTAAAACGTAGACTCCGTTCACAGGCCCTGGTGGACCCAGCAGTACCGACCGGCCGCCGTGTCATCCTCAGCCCACTGGTGTCACCGGATGCGGATATGGAGGGGCACGTGGTCAGCACACCGCTCTTCCGGCCGTATGTCAGTTTCCGAGACCGGAGCCGCTGCTTCTTAATCAAGTAGATCCTCAGTTTGCCTCACAAGGGCTGAGTGCACTTTGCTTGCCAACAGCGCTCGGCAGACGGTCACCCATCCAAGGGTTCGCCCAGCCCGACAGCACTTAACTTTGGTGATCTGACGGGAACCGGAGTTACCACTGAACGTTATCCATGTCCCTTTGGACGTCATGCAGTACTGGCCAATAAAATTGCTACATCACGAAGATGACGTGCTACAGACGCGAAATGTAACCGACGAAGAAGATGCTGTGATATGCAAATGATTAGCTTTTCAAAGTATTCACACAAGGTTGGCCCCGGTGGCGACACCTGTAACGGGCTGACATGAGGAAAGTTTCCAACCGATTTCTCATACACAAACAGCAGTTGACTGGTGTTGCCTGGTGAAACGTTGTTGTGATGCCTCGTGTAAGGAGGAGAAATGCGTACCATCACATTTCCGACTTTGATAAATGTCGGATTGTAGCCTATCGCGATTGCGGTTTATCGTATCGCGACATTCCTACTCGCGTTGCTTGAGATTCAATGACTGTTGGCAGAATATGGAATCGGTGGGTTCAGGAGGGTAATACGGAACGCCGTGCTGGATCCCAACGGCCTCGTATCACTAGCAGTCGAGATGACTGGCATCTTATCCGCATGGCTGTAACGGATCGTGCAACCACGTCCCGCTGCCTGAGTCAACAGATGGGGACGTTCGCAAGACAACAACCATCTGCACAAACAGTTCGACGACGTTTGCAGCAGCATGGACTATCAGCTCGGAGACCATGGCTGCGGTTACCCTTGACGCTGCATCACAGACAGGAGCGCCTGCGATGGTGTACTCAACGACGAAGTTGGGTGCACGAATGGCAAAAAGTCATTTTTTCGGATGAATCCAGGTTCTGTTTACAGCATCATGATGGTCGCATCCGTGTTTGGCGACATCGCGGTGAACGCACATTGGAAGTGTGTATTCGTTATAGCCATACTGGTGTATCACCTGGCGTGATGGTATGGGGTGCCGTTGGTTACACGTCTCGGTCACCTCTTGTTCGCATTGACGGCACTTTGAACAGTGGACGTCACATTTCAGATGTGTTACGGCCCGTGGCTCTACCCTTCATTCGATCCCTGCGAAACCCTATACTTGAGCAGTATAATGCACGAACGCATGTTGCAGGTCCTGAACTGGCCTTTCTGGATACAGAAAATGTTCGACTGTTGCCCTGGCCAGCACGTTCTCCAGATCTCTCTCCAATTGAAAACGTCTGGTCAATGGTGGCCGAGCAACTGGCTCGTCACAATACGCCAGTCACTACTCTTGATGAACTGTGGTATCGTGTTGAAGCTGCATGGGCAGCAGTACCTTTACACGCCATCCAAGCTCTATTTGACTCAATGCCCAGGCTATCAAGGCCGTTACTACGGCCAGAGGTGGTTGTTCTGGGTACTGATTTCTCAGGGTCTATGCACCCAAATTGCGTGAAAATGTAATCACATGTCAGTTATAGTACATTTTTCCAATGAATACCCGTTTTTATCTGCATTTCTTCTTGGTGTAGCAGTTTTAATGGCCAGTAGTGTATTATTCACTCCGTTTCAACATTACAACAATGACTCCACTTTCTTCCGCAATCCCCCCCCCCCCCCCCCACACACACGTCCGTTTTATTTACCCGCCAATGCTAGTGCTGCAATTTGGCGTCTGTGTGCGGGTATAGCCCGCTGACATCGAGCATAGGCGGTGGTCACAGCAGTGGGACTGGATTTATTCCAAACATTAGCGCTTGCAATGTAGGCTGTCGTTCCATCGAAATTGACTCACGGGATCTGGACAAGGTGGATAACAGTGAAGGGGGAAGGATGGGGAAGGAAATCGGCCGTACCCCTATATTCGTCGGGTGGAGAATCGAACTCAGGTCCGGCGAGTTTCGCGACACGGGTGCGGAGTGCGCAAGTGGACGGGGTGTGGCCGTAATCGCGGCGAGGTGGCGTGCCCGCGCGGCGTCCTTGGCCCGGGCACCTGTGGCGGCGAACAGAGCGGCCACTGTGTTGCCGCACAGAGGGGCCTTTGTGCGACGCCGGCCCGTGCGCGCGCATCGCGCCACATCAGCCCAGCCTGTTTGGCGACGGATCGCTGACGCCGCGCTATCGGCCGCGTGCGGGCGACGCGCACGCTGAGGGAGCGGCCGGCGCAGACGTAACGTCGCCTGCATAGCGCCGCCGCTCAAGCAGCAGGTGGTCTCCCGTACAGTCGGCTCACCCGCACCAGTGTGCGGACATTTGCCACGATTTTACCTGCTCCTAAGGGTTGGGTCCCTTGTCTCCCCCTCCTCCTCCTCCTCCTCCTCCTCCTCCTCATCGCTTACTGAGCTTTTCCGCTGCGTTTCTTAACATAGGACCAGAATGTGTATGGATTTTTCGCCACATTTCTAGAGAGAGTTTCGTTGTGGAAACTATTAAATGCATCTCGCATTGAAATCCGCACCAAATTTCGAGCCACAGTAAAACTTCGCCAATCTTGGAGATTTTGATCTCGTCTAAATTATACGTACCTTTTTCGGTGCACCTGCTGCAGCTTTCTGTCGTGTTTTGTGAACCATGGGGGATCAGTTCCGTCTGATATTAATTTATTTGGTATGAATCTCTTGAGTGTTGTTGATACTATTTCTTAGAACTTAAGCCACATATGGTCTTCACTTACATAGTTTGGAAGGATTGGAGACTGTCTCTTAGAAAGACGTCAACCGAATTTTTAGTCGCTTCTATAAATATATACCGTATATTTCGCGTTTAGTTTCGGTGAATTTCTTTGTTACGAAATTGAGCCTCGCTACGACTGTGTGTTCACTAATCCCTGTACCCGTCGTGATTCTCAGGATTATTTGTGGCTAAGAGGTCAAGTGTGTTTTCGCAACCATTTACAATTTGAATGACCTCGTGAACTAATTGTCCAAAATAATTTTATAAAAAGCAATTAGAACAATTATGGAAGTTTTTTCTATCTACAGTATGGTCTGAAAATGTATTTTTGTCAACAAACGGAAGGTAGATTGAAGTCACTGCCAACTATAATTGTATGAGTAGCGTACCTATTTGCGATGTGACTCGAGTTTTCTTTGAAATGTTCAGCAACTGTTTCATCTGAGACCGGGGGTCGGTAAAAAGTGCCAGTTATTAATTTATTCCGGTTGTCGAATATAACCTCTATCCATACTAAGTCACAGGAACTATATGCTTCAATGTCGCTTGTGAGCTGGAACACACATTACATTATTTTTCCTTAAGTTTTGCTTCTTGTTTCTGTTGTAGTGGAGATCATTACAATTACGGCTGTTCCCTCCAAAACCTAGGATGCTTTCTCTGTGAACCTGTAAATACCAGAGCTAAACAATGCAGAACAACAAGGTACGTTACAAGCATAACATTCTGTATTACTTCATTTTCTTATTTCTAACATTTTAAAATTGTACGTCGACTTTAGATGACATGTCAATCATAGAACGTACTTTCAGTCTTGTTTTGAACATTGTCCTGCTACACTTTATTAACTAATGTTTCGCCGCAAGAGATATCGGATTTTAGAGAGTAAATTAATATGGACTATGTCGTTCTTCTTTTCAAACATTCACATACCCATTTCTTCTTTCCTTATTGTCTTTTGGGCATGCAATTGTAGTAATTAAAGAAGGCACAAATGCAGCGATCAAAAAGAAATGATTAGCGTAGATTCACATTCTCTTTACAGCGTTCCTTTCTTGTTGCTCCCATGGCGATGGACTGTTTCTATCGCAATCAGTAAGCGTGAAAGGAGGCTACCGTACAGACAGAGGGATCTATATTTATACTTGGCAGAACTAATTACATACTGACATAATCGTCGAAATTGCTTTAGTTTCCCATAAGATATAAACATTTCGATTTCGGAAAAGAAGCTCTGTATTTCGCTAAGATGTCGAAGAAGAAGGTCCCATACGTACTGGTTGTATCGACTAAGATGTGGAGACGGCGGTTTGAAAGCGGACAGAAGTACGAGGAAGGGCGTCCCTTAGCTGAGGGATCGCAACCTGGCGAAGGGGCAAGTGTGGCAAATGTCTGGCGTGGCAAATGCCCGGCATTCACCCGCGAAAAACGGGTTATCTTCGTTATTCCTAGATTATTTGCGTAAATGAACGCTCTGTGTTACTAATTCCCACACGCGTCTAAGTTGGAACCTCTGTACTGTCAATGGAATGGAGCAGACTAACTCTAATGACGACAATTCCAGTGTTACTTAACGAACATACCAGCTCCTAAGACGATAAAAACATAATACATTAATGCTATTTTGTCGAAAACTGTTACGTTGAGGATCGTGGCTTTAATACTATAAGGTTTATAACTGAACACCGTACTTGTGGGTGGTTGCTGTTCAGTTATAAATCTTACATTATTATTTATACATTGATGTCAACTGAAGTCTCACAGCACACTTGTAAAAAAAAAAAAAAAATCAAGCAAGTCAAAGAATATACAAATGTAAGGATGTTACATTTCCACAGATAAATTTATAAGATAATACAAATATGTTACGTTATTATTTACACGTAGTCACGCCCCCGGTAGCTGAGCGGTCAGGATGACAGACTATCAATCCTAAAGGCCCGAGTTCGATTCCCGGCTGGACCGGAGATTTTCTCCGATCAGAGACTGGGTATTGTGTTGTCCTAATCATCATCATTTCATTCCCATCGACGTGGAATCTACTCGACGGGAGGCCCTCGTCACACGCCATTATTATTATTATTTACACATACATCTCATTTGCAAAACAAATTTCTCCAGATGTCAAACGTGACAAAATGTTGTACAAAGGTTGTAAGTATTAAACTCTGGCTTCCTTGGGTAAATATGAAACTCTGAAATTGCTGTTAACAGTTGAAATGCACCCTCTCGATAGAAAAACTTCTTCAAAAGAACATTCCTCCTGCTAAACGACACCGAAAAATGTGATTGTTTTAAAAGTTCCGCTTCCGCATTTTGTCGCGTCAAGGAGGTACATTCCAAAGGCAGTGGGATTATCTATTATACATACGAATAACTTTCATTTATTTTACGTGCCCAGGACAGGAAACTATTAGAATACTGGTAGAGTATTAATGACGTACAGAATTATTCGCAAAGTATCCAATTAAGAGTCAGTTCAGTTAAGTAAAGACAGAAAGTAACAACAACAAAAATACGGGGACTTACAACATACAGACAGGAAGATGAAGAAAGGCGAACTAAAATAAAAAAAAAAAACAGTAAGATAACTCTCTTCATATTCTGTAGAGAGCGAAGTACTCAGCAGTTTTCATTGCTGTTTTGTTAGCTGCAGCAAGATCACCAATAGTGCAGGTATCCGATAGGTTACTGACAAATTTCATCACGACTGCTTAGGTTCCAAGAATAAAGGTCAGGAACGCCTCTTACAAGAACTTTTTTACTGATCTGAAAAGATGAACAATATCAGTGACTGTTACTCCCAATGACATAAGGGAATAAAGATAATGCCTCTGGCCACTGCATTTTGGTTGCTTGCCGTCACTATTCAATTTAATAAAGTCCTTACAATGAAAATTGTGGAAATTAATGTAATCGCACTTCGATATTGACGAAGATTCTTTCTCTATTAAGGGAATGATTAACGGAATTGCACAAATGGAGCTCGAATCGTTTGGTATTTGAAGAATCCTGCTCGAATCCTTTGAAAACAGACTCCGAGAGTCATAAAAAACTCATGTAATCCAGGAATGTTATTCACATAAGGTATTTCATCTGATACTATGAAATTTAACAGTTAGATAATTAATTTTTAACTTATCATTCCGTAATGAGACAACACACAAAACTTACAGGTTCGTTCTACTACCATCACATATAGAGAGATAAGTGAGTACGTAAATGACAAGAGAACCTAAAACATATGCTCGGCAATCAAAACAACCTAGTATATGGCCAGCGCTAGCCCCTCAGGCTCGTTTTCCGAGTAAAATGCAATGATATTTATGCATCTAGTCATTAAAGTTTAATATTCTTTTGATTTTCTATACCGCGTATACAAATGCATTGTGTCACGATTTTTTTAGTATCTGATTAAAAAGGTAATGCGATCCCCTGTTCCTATTCAATTCACTTCGTTTGTTAACATTTTTTCAGAATTTTTTTCTTTGTAACACCATTTGTAGTTAATCTAGCAGATCAAATTTTTACCATTATTTTCTGTGTGATGTACGGTTAAGAAAAATATTGCAAAAAAGGTTTACAAGATGCGGCGGTCATTTTTTGCACCATAATAATTCTTCAGTCTTGGCCGCAATCCTTCATTAACGTTTACTAAATTCCTACATTAGGATTAGGTCTAGCAAAAATTAATAAGGAATTGTGGTCAAGACGAAGTTTTATTAGTGTCGAGCTAAGTTGTTGTGGATTTATCGTGGATAGACATACACTAACTGACGTCCACGATAGCCTAACTGTGCTCCACACAGAATTTAATGGTAGAAAACTTGATCTACTAGAAAATGGGCCGAGAGCAGCGTGGCAGTGGACCGCCATCGAGAGTCGAAGAAAAGATAAAAATTATGAGGAGTTTTAGGGGTTTCTCTGGTCATTCGTCAAGATGAGTGACTACAGAATGAAATAAGAGTTTAAATGCACTATCACTATCCTATACCACTCCTAAGGGAATCCGCTCCCAACGGAATGCTCCAATCTGACATATCAAAACTTCTTACAGGGCTGGCGCGCATTTTTGGTTGGCGTAAAAACACAACATGCCACAATCCGACAGTAATTTGTCGAGTTGGTAGTTACCTCGGACACAATTATTCACAAGAGCAACTTGCTTGAATTTAGTTATTGAATAACCAGACACAGCAAGAAGGAAAGAATGAAGATGGTGTTTTACATCCCGTCCACAGCTAAGAGCTTTGCTCGCGTTTCTTAGTGCTGGAGGAAGCGACCATGGCCTGTCTCTGTGAAGGTGATGTTGAGGTAGCATTCATCGAGTTTTCTTCGTATTTGGCTGCACACAGAATATGTATTTGTGCAGGCTTGTAGAATTGATATTGAGACACTGGGTTTTCGGCGAATACAATATTTTTTATAGATAAGTCGATTGCAATGAAAACTGCTGAGTACTTCGCTCTCTACAGAATATGAAGAGAGTTATCTTACTGTTTGTTTTTTAGTTCGCCTTTCTTTATCTTCGACAGACAGAGTGAAAAGAGAAAATTGTTACTGAGTATTGCCTGTAATATTCGCAGGTAAAATTTTAGTACATGTAGAAAAGTCAGTCTGTATAATACTTACGCAATATTATAGCTGATATCCGATACCTCTGTGTATCGTTCACTGTCCGACAGTTTTACACAAAACTGCAAAGGAGGAAGCATTAACGCTGGCATATTGTGGCTGCAGACGCGGATTTAATGATATCTGGAAACTGTAGAGACATAATTGATACTGATGGATGACTGCAGCGACTGAGGTTGTAGTGATAAACACTACTTTCTCTGTAAACTCCTAGCTCCGACAGATAAATCGCTAACAACTAAGACACAATTTAAACTTTTAGTCTCCCAGTGTGTCAAAATGCAACTCAAATTCAAAGATATAGTAGCAACAGCAATTGAGAGATTCATACCTCATAAATAGTTAAGAGATAGAACTGATCCCCCATGGTACACAAAACAGGTCCGATCGCTGTTGCAGAGGCAACGGAAAAAGCATGCTAAGTTCAGAAGAACGCGAAATCCCGAAGATTGGCTAAAATTAACAGACGCGCGAAATTTTGCACGGACTTCAATGCCATGTGCCTTTAATAGGTTCCACAACGAAACATTGTCTCGAAATTTGCTAGAAAATCCGAAGAAATTCTGGTCGTATGTAAAGTACACAAGCGGCAAGACGCAGTCAATACCTTCGCTGCGCAGTGCCGATGGTACTGTTGCCGACGACTGTGCCGCTAAAGCGCAGTTATTGAACGCAGTTTTCCGAAATTCCTTCACCAGGGAAGACGAATGGAATATTCCAGAATTTGAAACACGGACAGCTGCTAGCATGAGTTTCTTAGAAGTAGATACCTTAGGGGTTGCGAAGCAACTCAAATCGCTTGATACGGGCAAGTCTTCAGGTCCAGATTGTATACCGATTAGGTTCCTTTCAGATTACGCTGATACAATAGCTCCCTACTTAGCAATCATATACAACCGCTCGCTCACCTATAGATCTGTACCTACAGATTGGAAAATTGCGCAGGTCGCACCAGTGTTTAAGAAGGGTAGTAGGAGTAATCCATCGAACTACAGACCTATTTCATTGACGTCGGTTTGCAGTAGGGTTTTGGAGCATATACTGTATTCAAACATTATGAATCACCTCGAAGGGAACGATCTATTGATACGTAATCAGCATGGTTTCAGAAAACATCGTTCTTGTCCAACGCAGCTAGCTCTTTATTCGCTCGAAGTAATGGCCGCTATCGACAGGGGATCTCAAGTTGATTCCGTATTTCTAGATTTCCGGAAAGCTTTTGACACCGTTCCTCACAAGCGACTTCTAATCAAGCTGCGGGCCTATGGGGTATCGTCTCAGTTGTGCGACTGGATTCGTGATTTCCTATCAGGAAGGTCGCAGTTCGTAGTAATAGACGGCAAATCATCGAGTAAAATTGAAGTGATATCAGGTGTTCCCCAGGGAAGCGTCCTGGAACCTCTGCTGTTCCTGATCTATATAAATAACCTGGGTGACAATCTCAGCAGTTCTCTTAGGTTGTTCGCAGATGTTGCTGTAATTTACCGTCTAGTAAGGTCATCCGAAGACCAGTATCAGTTGCAAAGCGATTTAGAAAAGATTGCTGTATGGTGTGGCAGGTGGCAGTTGACGCTAAATAACGAAAAGTGTGAGGTGATCTACATGAGTTCCAAAAGAAATCCGTTGGAATTCGATTACTCGATAAATAGTACGATTCCCAAGGCTGTCAATTAAACTAAGTACCTGGGTGTTAAAATTACGAACAATTTCAGTTGGAAAGACCACATAGATAATATTGTGGGGAAGGCGAGCCAAAGGTTGCGTTTCATTGGCAGGACACTTAGAAGATGCAACAAGTCCACTAAAGAGACAGCTTACACTACACTCGTTCGTACTCTGTTAGAATATTGCTGCGCGGTGTGGGATCCTTACCAGGTGGGATTGACGGAGGACATCGAAAGGGTGCAAAAAAGGGCAGCTCGTTTTGTATTATCACGTAATAGGGGAGAGAGTGTGGCAGATACGATACGCGAGTTGGGTTGGAAGACATTAAACCAAAGACGTTTTTCGTCGCGGCGAGGTCTATTTACGAAATTTCATTCACCAACTTTCTCTTTCGAATGCGAAAATATTTTGTTGAGCCCCACCTACATAGGTAGGAATGATCATCAAAATAAAATAAGAAAAATCAGAACTCGAACAGAAAGGTTTAGGTGCTCGTTTTTCCCGCGCGCTGTTCGGGAGTGGAATGGTAGAGAGATAGTATGATTGTGGTTCGATGAACCCTCTGCCAAGCACTTAAATGTGAATTGCAGAGTAATCATGTAGATGTAACGACACATAGCTCTTGTGACAACAGAAGGAAACTTATTAAAGAAGGGATATGCTAATATACAACCGAAGAGCACGAGTGACACGGTGATGAAGAGAGTACGGTTTGCACTGTGAGGGTCACACCACGGGCGAGCGTGAACACAGCCATTTAAATTCCTGCAACAATACCTCGAACTATGCCGGTGGAATCACGGGACAATTACGACGCTGTTGCTTCTCTTACTTGTGTAAATCCATCTTTAGTCAGTGACCGTAGGGTTGTATTTGTTGTTACTTACTGCTGCTTCATATCAGTATAGGTGCTTGGTTTCAGAGGAGGTGTTGTCGAAAGACGAAGCAGTCAAGTGATGAAGCAACTTACACATCAGATTCCGGAAGTAGTCATGCCATTTCAGGGATGTTATTGTCGTTTAACCACTTCACCACAGGCCTTGCATTATAAACAGGTGCTCGATCGTGTTGAAAGATGCAATCACCATCCCCAGATTGTTCTTCAACAGCGGGAAGCAAGAAGATGCTTAAGACATCAACGTAGGCCTTTGCTGTGATAGTGCCACGCAAAACGACAAGGGGTGCTAGTTCCCCACATGAAAAATACGACCACACCATAACACCACCGCCTCCGAATTTTTATTGTTGGCACACACACGCTGGCAGATGACGTTGACCTGTTGTTCGCCAGACCCACACCCTGCCACCGGATCGCCACTCCACGCAAAGTTGTTCCACTGTTCAGTCCTCCAATGTTTACGGCGTGATGTGTAGCTTATGAGCAGCCGCTCGACCATGAAATCCAAGTTTTCTCACCTCCCGCTAAACTGTCATAGTATTTACAGTGGGTCTTGATGCAGTTTGGAATTCCTGTGTGATGGGCTGGGTAGATGTCTCCCTATTACATATTACGACCATCTTCAACTGTCATCGGTCACTGTCAATCAATAGACGAGGTCGGCCTGTACGCTTTTGTGGTGCACGTGTCCCTTCACGTTTCCACTTCACTACCACATCGGAAACAATGGACCTAGGGATGAAACTTCCTGGCAGATTAAAACTGTGTGCCGGACCGAGACTCGAAATCGGGACCTTTGCCTTTCGCGGGCAAGTGCTCTACCAACTGCTTGGGTAGCTCAGTTGGTAGAGCACTTGCCCGCGGAAGGCAAAGGTCCCGAGTTCGAGTCTCGGTCCGGCACACAGTTTTAATCTGCCAGGAAGTTTCATATCAGCGCACACTCCGCTGCAGAGTGAAAATCTCATTCTGGACCTAGGGATGTTTAGGAGTGTGGAAATCTCGCGTACAGACGTATCACTCAAGTGACACATAATCACCTGACCACGTTCGAAGTCTGTGAGTTCCGCGGACCGTCTTTCCTGTGACCAACGGTCGCAGTACAGAGGTACGTGTTCTAGGGTTCCTCCCTCTCCACAGACACGATCAGCCTCTACAGCGATATTTACAGGCATCAGTGCGGGAAACCACGTGTGGCCGTATTCTGCGATATGGAAATGGACTGGGAGCAGCAAAAAACAAAAAGTAGGAGGTCATTAACGAGGATAAGAACGTTGGTCTCACTCCAGAAGAGGTAAAACGCGTGTAAAAGTGTCATTCCAAGGTCGGATGAAGCGAGTCTTGCTGAAGTGCGGAAACATTCAAATCAAAAAGAACAGAGACTAAGGCAACTAGTAACAGTTGCCCTGCTAATGGAAAAACCAGTATGGGATCAGTAATCGTAGTACACAAACATTAAAATACACTCCAAGACAAAAAATAAAATAAAAGAAGCAACACGAAGGGACTACGAATGGAACGGAAATCGGTAAATTTGAAGTGATTACAATTTCAGAAAAACTGTATTAATTTATTTAAGAGAAAGACCTTCACAAAATGAACAGGTCAATATGCTTTTGTCTACCTCTGGCCCTTATGCAAATAGTTATTCGGCTTGGCGTGGATTTACAGAGCTGTTGGATCGCCTTATGGATTTCTCGCCAAATTCTGTCCAGCTGAAGCGTCAGATCGTCAAAGTACCTAGCTGGCTTAGAGCACTGCACATAATGGTCCAAACTTTCTCAGCTTGTCAGAGATCTGGCGAGCTTACTCATCAAGGCAGGGTTTGCCAAGCACGAAGACAAGTAGTAGAAACTTCGCCGTGTGCGTAAGGGCATTACCTAGCATGGTTTGCCATGAAGGTAACAAAACGGGGCGTTGAATATCGTAGATGTACCGCACTGCTGTAAGAGTCCCGCGGATGAGAACCAAAGCCGGCCGCGGTGGTCTCGCGGTTCTAGGCGCTCAGTCAGGAACCGCGCGGCTGCTACGGTCGCAGGTTCGAATCCTGCCTCGGGCATGGATGTGTGTGATGTCCTTAGGTTAGTTAGGTGTAATTAGTTCTAAGTTCTAGGGGACTGATGACCACAGATGTTAAGTCCCATAGTGCTCAGAGCCATTTGAACCATTTTGAGAACCAGAAAGGTTCTGCTGTACGTTGGTTGACAGTGGCAGTCAGGCTAGTAGCCACTGCTCCCTGGGGCGTCTCCAGACATGTCTTCGTGGGTATTGGGCCTCAGTTGGAAGCAGGACTCATCACTGGCGACAATTCTACGCCAATCAATGAGACTCGATGCCCCTGTGAGAGGCGAGGACGTGTTTGGAGACTCTCTGGACAGGGATGCGTTACTAACCTGACTGTCACCCACCATACGGTCTGTTCACCAGGAGTGATGGTCGGAGGTGCCATTTCTTCTCATGGAAGGAATCCTTGGTCATCCACGGCACACTTACTGCACACCGATGCGTCGACGATTTTCTGCGCCCCATTTTGTTGCCCATCATGGCAAGCCATCCTGTGCTTACATTTCAGCGATATAATGCCCATCCACATGCAGCTAGAGTTTCTATGGCTTGCCTTCCTGTTTGCCATCTCCTACCTAGGCTAACAACGTCGCCAGATCTCTCCCCACTTGACAACGTTTGGAGCGTGAAGGGCAGGGCCCTCCAATCAGCTCGGGATTTTAACGCCATTTGGACGTAATTAGGCACAACAACTCTATCAATCAAGTTGTACAAGTGCCAGAAGTTAACCAACACGTTATTGACTTGCTGAATTTGTGAAGGTCTTTCCCTTCAATAAATCATCCAATCGTCCTGAAATTGTTTTTTTTTTGTACTTGTACGCCATATCTGCCGATTTCCGCCAAATTTGAATAATTCCTTTGTTATGCGTGGTTTTTTGTGTTAGACTGTAAGTGGGCGAATAATTACAAACAACGGTAGAATTAGAACTGCAGAGGTTAATAATTATTGCATAATAAAATGATATGGATCGCGTTAAACGCCACAAAAGTGAGACGCAATCAAAAACAAAATTGTTGGAAATAATGGGCAATTTCCACGAGATGCTGGCAGTTCAGAAAACGATTAACCGCCGCTCCCACGAATGTGACGAGTGGCGGCTTCTCACGGATGTTCCGCGCATTTTTATCAGCTGTTTTCTGCAAACAAAGCCAGGTGCGCGGCTATCGGCGTATCTGGCCGCGGACATCGGTCCAGGCACGCTCCACCATCAATGCCGGCTCTTTCTAGCTGTCTTGTTCGCCGTCGTCGGCCAAGTTTTCTTTTTTGCTCCTCTGATGTAACAGCCGAAGGGAGCGGGAGCCCATTTCGGAGACGTGGCGACCGTTAGGTGTGGTAAAACGCGATAACCGGTCTTGTTAAACACACCACAGCCTTAAGGTGTCGAACAACGCTGGTACAGCGATAAAAACTGGTGCCCATTGGAGCCACAGTAAGCGGCGATACGTGGAACGAAGCTTTAGCTCTCAACCGAAGAATCTCTGCACGCAGCTGCTGTTATTATTCCGAAAGCAGGAGAAATATAAACAAAATTGTAGATGTAAAAACGCTTTCTACAGTTCGTATCAGCCGAAAAGAAGGGCTACTAAAAAGTAAATAAATGTGTATTCTTTGCTATCCCATTGATAATGTGTCGGAAGAGACGTATTCAGCGCTATAGAGAAGAAAGAAGGAGGTCAGCGGCCCCTCAACGCTGCAGTTGTTAGAAACAGGGCATTACCTTCGTTGTGGCCTTCATCAAGAAATAACTCCAGCGTTCACCATTTTCTTGGTTTTCCCAAAACGTTGAAACAACACAACCTGCACGTTCCACAACAAGAATCCTTATTTACTCCAAGGAAACTGAACGTACTACGTCGTGCAAAGACTGCAGTAACTGTGGAGCGACACCTCCCTTTCCCGATCCCAGATGTGACGAGTTGGATAGGTCTGGTAATCTCTCACTTGTTCTGTAAGTGCGAGAGTGAAAATATGATAAATTTTGGCTCAGCAGACTTATAATTGACTTGCACTTTTCTATCAGAAAAATATCTACGAGTCTGGTCTCACGGATTCCGACGCCAGAATATTCATTATTGACCACAATGGTAGCCTCAATACGCACCACTTTTTCTACAACAAAAGGAAGATTTTCAGGGGTCGACTAAAATATGGAAGCAACCTAAGAAATGCGCGTTTGAATGCAAATGCAGATGACAGCCAAGTCGGCGAGTTGTGCTGTTGTATTTGACCACGAACGTCATCTGTGCAATGTCATTAACACGTTTCAAGCGTTAATCGTGGTCAGAAGAGTATTCTGTGAAGTTGTGAGTTCACTGAATTCGAACGTGGGCAAATTGTTGCTGTTCGTGTGGTGGGTAGCCAAAGTCTTTGGTGTTTAAAGAAGCATCGTATCGAAGATCTATAACGCATACAGGGAATGCAGAAAAAACTTCATCTTTTAGTTCCGGAAAGTGTGTGTTGCGTGATCGTGACAGAGTCACTGAAGAGGATTGTGGCTAAAACGTAAGGGGACGGTACCTGGAAATTGCAGTACTGAATGTCGCACTCGCGAACCCTGTCAGTACCAAAATAACACCAAAGGAGCTCCATTACACATATAAATTAATTACTCAGAAGTATGCCGTTTGCATGACATTGAGAGTCAATGAAGCAAAACGAGAAATAACAACATAATCAAAGACAAAGTATAAACACAATGCGACACGGAACGATGGAACTCTCGTACTTTCTGCACCACTATAGCGCGGAACGCGTATGGTGCGAGTCACTAAACGATCTCCCCCCCCCCCCCCCCCCCCCCATCACAGTGTCAGCGACATTTCTCGTGAAATTTGGTATGTCGTCCACATCGCGTCGTCACACCTTTCTTGAAACCCTGGAGCTTTTACTTCGGCTCAGTGTGTTCTTCCAGCCGGTGGGTGGTAGCCCCTACTGATGCTTCCTACGTGACGGCATCCGATGTTCGTCGTGGTTCCTCTGTATCTAGCCTTGCAGGGGGATCTTTCGTTGCTGCCTCCCCTTCTTCATGTTTCTCGATTCTGTTGGCTGTGAATCTTGATACGGTCAAGCGGAATTGCGCTAGGTACACCGTGAATGTCGATCTTGAAACTGTTGTCGCCTCGTGTAATTACTACTGACCGAAGTTGCGCAGTGGTTACCACACTTGACTCGCTTTCGGCAAAATGATGGTATAAACCCGCGCCCGGCCATCCTGATTTGGTCTTCCGAGATTTCCCTAAATTGCTTCAGGAAAATTTCGGGATGGTTCCTTTGAAAGGGCACTGCCAACTTCCTTCCACATCCCTCCCTAATCCGATGGGACCGATGGCCTCGCTGTTTTGTCCTCTCCCTCAAATCAACCAATCAACAACCAATCGTCTAATTACTGTATATGGACCTTCATAAGGGGGTTCTAGTGGTCTGCGTACCGCGTCATTGTATAACAGCAAGTGTCAACAGGTGGCTGTATCTGTAAAGACAAACGGGAGGGGCAGGTTTGTTCCCGAGGCTCAGCTGGACGAAATTAACGTATGTCGGATCGCAACTTGGTAGCGAAGTCTGACGCAGCGACGGTTTCACTTTCCATATCGTGAATGAACACGTCGGGCAGACATAACGACTGGCCTCACATCAACTCTGCCACTGTGACTTGGAGGTCAGGCTTGAAGGCTGTTCGTAGTCCCAGTACAACAATCCGTAGTGTTTGTGTCCACTTGTCCGTTGCATGACATCGAAGGGCTGATTTCAATTGTCGGTGCAGGAGTTCCACCACGCCTTTCGCTGCGAGATGGTAATGGCGGTCCTTATTCGTTTGACACTTAACAGGGGCCTTAAAGAGGTACGCCTCAAATTGAGGTCATTGATATTCGCTATTCTCAACAGTAAGCCACAAGGAGCAATCCATCGTCTGAAACCTGTTTTCGCCACAGTCTCCGCAGTCATGCCTGGCATAGTTAATGCTTCTGGCCATCTCGAGTATCTGCTCAGGATCGTAAGGCCGTAACGACAGCCTTCGGGTGTTGATAGTGGGCCTACAGTGTCAATGAAGACATGATGGTTAGGCCGTATAGATATACATAGTGGTGCCTTGACACGTCGGGTTATTTTGTTCTTTTGGTAGGCCATACATTGTCAGACATACAATTTACAGTCGACATTCATGCCGCGCCAGATGAAACATAATTTAACCTGATTCGTGGTTCCTCCGGATTGTTATGCTAGATTGTGTGCTACAGCGATTGCCTGAGCTCGAAATTGCTGCGGAACCAATGGCCGAGTTTGTAGGTTGGTGACATCATGGTACAACACTGCATCCGTGCCCGATATTGTCGCTCTTCGCAAATGGTAACCTCATTGTTGCACGAGCAATGTATGCAACTCCTCATCGTATTGTTGCGCCCGTGGCATAGCATCAAAATCGATAGCTGCAGCATGACTTCAACGTGCTCGATCACGTCCATTGCCTCAATTCGAGAGAGAGCGTCAGCGGGTACATGAAATTTGCATTGGACGTCAATGCGCTTCACTTCATTGGCGATGCCTTGTATTGTATTGTATGGAACTGGAGATCTACAAACGACGGAGAGGCTTCATCCCCGCCATAGACCTCAGTGGTTCACAACCTCACAACAGGCTACAGTAATCCACTCACCCCACCGCCGCCCCACACCGAACCCAGGGTTGTTGTGCGGTTCGGCCCCAGTGAACCCCCCCCCCCCCCCCCCCCGGGAACGCCTCACACCAGACGAGTGACCCCAAATGTTTGCGTAGGAGAGTAATTATGTAATTATGGTGTAGTCGTGCAGCAATCGGCGACACAGTGTAACTGTAACATAAGGGGAACCAGCCTGCATTCGCCGAGGTAAATGGAAAACCACCTTAAAAACTATTCACAGACTGGCCGGCACACCGGACCTCGACACTAATCTGCCAGGCGGATTCGTGCCGGGGCCCGGCACTCGTTCCAGACTGCACGGCCAACGGGGCGCGCCGACGATACCTTACTTGGCTTCACTTTGAAGGTTTGTGGATCGTAAAGGTACTGAAATGGAAGCCTTCCAAGGAATGCTAGAATTCTTTTACTGCAGCGTAGGCGGCGTAGAGCTCACGAACGTACGTCGCCCACTTCTGTTGTGAAGGCGACAGCTTTTGGCTAAAGATAGTAAGCGGTTGCCAACACCGGCCTATCCTGCGCTGCAACACAGCTCGAGCTGCGTTAGCAGAAGCATCGACCATTAATGCTAACGGCACGTTTGCTACAGGGTGTGCTAGAAGAGATGCATGCGCTATTGCTGTTTTGATGGCATTGGAAGCGGAGTGCTGCCTCGCGTTTCCATTGCAGGTTATCGTTTGCCCTGTGTGCACCCTTCAAGAATTCATCCAATGGTGCTATTATCGACGCATGATGCAACACAAACCGCTGGCAGTAACTTATTACACCTAGATAACGCTGCAGCTGCCGAATTGCAACTGGCCGTCGGTATCCACGTATGGCATCCACCTTGTCTTGCGGTGGTCGGTGCTACGTGCATCCACTGTGTAGCCAGGAAAATAGACGTCCTTGGTGCCAAAAATACAGCTTCGTCAATTCCTGCGTATGTTTCTCTTCAGATGCAGACATAAAGAGAACATCGTCTATATATACAAAGCAATATTCAGATAGTGAAGGGAGACGAAAATTTAATAGTCATGGGTGACTGGAATTCGAGTGTAGGAAAAGGGGGAGAAGGAAACGTTGTAGGTGAATATGGATTGGGGCTAAGAAATGAAAGAAGAAGCCGCCTGGTAGAATTTTGCACAGAGCACAACTTAATCATAGCTAATACTTGGTTTAAGAATCATGAAAGAAGGTTGTATACATGGAAGAACCCTGGAGATACTAAAAGGTATCAGATAGATAATATAATGGTAAGACAGAGGTTTAGGAACCAGGTTTTAAATTGTAAGACATTTCCAGGGGCAGACGCGGACTCTGACCACAACCTATTGGTTATTACCTGTAGATTAAACCTGAAGAAACTGCAAAATGGTGGGAATTTAAGAAGATGGGACCTGGATAAACTGAAAGAACCAGAGGTTGTACAGAGTTTTAGGGAGAGCATAAGGGAACAATTGACAGGAATGGGGGAAAGAAATACAGTAGAAGATGAATGGGTAGCTTTGAGGGATGAAGTAGTGATGGCAGGAGAGGATCAAGTAGGTAAAAAGACGAGGGCTAGTAGAAATCCTTGGGTAACAGAAGAAATATTGAATTTAATTGATGAAAGAAGAAAATATAAAAATGAAGTAAAACGAAGCAGGCAAAAAGGAATACAAACGTCTCAAAAATGAGATCGACAGGAAGTGCAAAATGGCTAAGCGGGATGGCTAGAGGACAAATGTAAGGATGTAGAGGCTTATCTCACTAGGGGTAAAATAGATTCTGCCTAGAGGAAAATTAAAGAGACCTTTCGAGAAAAGAGGACCATTTGTATGAACATCAAGAGCTCAGCTGGAAACCCAGTTCTAAGCAAAGAAGGGAAAGCAGAAAGGTGGAAGAAGTATATAGAGGGTCTATACAAGGGCGATGTACTTGAGGACAATATTATGGAAATGGAAGAGGATGTAGATGAAGATGAAATGGGAGATACGATACTGCGTGAAGAGTTTGACAGAGCACTGAAAGACCTGAGCCGAAACAAGGCCCCCGGAGTAGACAACATTCCATTGGAACTACTGACAGCCTTGGGAGAGCCAGTCCTGACAAAACTCTACCATCTGGTGAGCAAGATGTATGAAACAGGCGAAATACCCTCAGACTTCAAGAAGAATATAACAATTCCAATCCCAAAGCAAGCAGGTGTTGACAGATGTGAAAATTACCGAACAATCAGTTTAATAAGCCACAGCTGCAATATACTAACACGAATTCTTTACAGACGAATGGAAAAACTAGTAGAAGTCGACCTCAGGGAAGATCAGTTTGGATTCCGTAGAAATACTGGAACACGTGAGGCAATACTGACCTTACGACTTATCTTAGAAGAAAGATTAATGAAAGGTAAACCTTCGTTTCTAGCATTTGTAGACAGAGAAAGCTTTTGACAATGTTGACTGGAATACTCTCCTTCAAATTCTAAAGGTGGCAGGGGTAAAATACAGGGAGCGAAAGGCTATTTACAATTTGTACAGAAACCAGATGGCAGTTATAAGAGTCGAGGGACATGAAAGAGAAGCAGTGGTTGGGAAGGGAGTAAGACAGGGTTGTAGCCTCTCCCCGATGTTATTCAATCTGTATATTGAGCAAGCAGTAAAGGAAACAAAAGAAAAATTCGGAGTAGTTATTAAAATCCATGGAGAAGAAATAAAAACTTTGAGGTTCGCCGGTGACATTGTAATTCTGTCAGAGACAGCAAAGGACTTGGAAGAGCAGTTGAACGTAATGGATGGTGTCTTGAAGGGAGGATATAAGATGAACATCAACAAAAGCAAAACGAGGATAATGGAATGTAGTCAAATTAAATCGGGTGATGCTGAGGGAATTAGATTAGGAAATGAGACACCTAAAGTAGTAAAGGAGTTTTGCTATTTGGGGAGAAAAATAGCTGATGATGGTCGAAGTAGAGAGGATATAAAATGTAGACTGCCAATGGCAAGGAAAGGGTTCCTGAAGAAGAGAAATTTGTTAACATCAGGTATAGATTCAAGTGTCAGGAAGTCATTTATTAAAAGTATTTGTATGGAGTGTAGCCATGTATGGAAGTGAAACATGGACGGTAAATAGTATGGACAAGAAGAGAATAGAAGCTTTCGAAATGTGGTGCTACAGAAGAGTGCTGAAGATTAGATGCGTAGATCACGTAACTAATGAGGAAGTATTGAATAGGATTGGGGAGAAGAGAAGTTTGTGGCACAACATGACTAGAAGAAGGGATCGGTTGGTAGGACATGTTCTGAGGCATCAAGGGATCACCAATTTAGTATTGGAGGGCAGCGTGGAGGGTAAAAATAGTAGAGGGACACCAAGAGATGAATACACTAAGCAGATTCAGAAGGATGTAGGTTGCAGTAGATACTGGGAGATGAAGAAGCTTGCACAGGATAGAGTAGCATGGAGAGCTGCATCAAACCAGTCTCAGGACTGAAGACCACAACAATAACAACATTCTGTATCAATTGCTATTTCGTCATGATTCGATTAAAAGTCTGCGCTGCTTTACAGATCCCGAATGACATTTGTGTCAACTGGACAAACAAAACGGCATTGTGACAGTTTTCTTGGGATCGCCCTCAGGAGGAACCGGAATCTGATATGGTGTTAGGAAGAACTCCGCTAACAGGTGGTGAAACTGTTGTCCATTAAAACACAAACGGTTTCGCAGGCTAAAGCCGCATCATCGGGTGCAACCTACATGGTTCAAAAATGGTTCAAATCAATCCTCTAGAACTTAGAACTACTTAAACCTAACTAACCTAAGGACATCACAAACATCCATGCCCGAGGCAGGATTCGAACCTGCGACCGTAGCGGTCGCGCGGTTCCAGACTGTAGCGCCTAGAACCGCTCGACCGCTACGGCCGGCCAACCTACATGGTAAAAAGCTAGGTAGTGCCAACACATTTTGTGGTTGTTAAAATTAATAAAGGGATGTCTAAAATATATTCATAACGTTAAAAGATCATTGGCATACCCATTAGCCCGCGTCAAATATTACTATTTCGTGAATATCGTCAATACTAAGACGAGCGAAAGGTAAAGAAGACGTGCTCCATTCTTTAAAATTTACTTGGATGTAAAAAGAAAGACAATAATTTATAGTGAGCGGGCGCTGAAGGTTTTTAAGAAGGTGTCGGATTGGCGATAAAAATCGTCACTGCTAAAATGGTTAGTCATAGCGTTATGCAGATTACTAAGTGGAAAGTATCGGGTGGCCGTGTCTTACCGGCGTGACGGCAGGGCAACTTGGTGCAGGGCAAGGCAGAAGCGGCCCCACGAGCGACAAAGAGAGACCAGCTGGCTGAAGGGACGGAAGCTATCCATGTGCGTAGTGAGGAGTCATATAAGTAGGAGCGCTGGGTCGCTATCTTTACAAGCGAGAATTATACAGCGTTTTATTAACTGCTAATACCTAATCATTCTAACCATAGGACTTAGCCAGGCTGCCATGGTGCTTTAATTTTGAACTGGTTATTCATGGTGAACTGTGGGTTTTCGTTTTTATATCTAAAAATTTCTACTTCCTCTAATATTGCTTTGCCCTGCATCTTGTTGTCCCGTCGTCACACCGGTAAGACACAGCACCCCCTGACACTTCCCACGCAATAATTTGCGTAGTGCCGCGATCAGTCATGTCCGCAGTAAAAATCTTTTATCGCCAATCCGCCACCTTTTTGAAGGCTTTTAGCATCCGCTCGCTATTAAATATTTTTCTTTTTTTCGGTTGGACACACAAATATTCTGAAGAATGGAGCACATCTTCTTTACCTTTCGCTCGTCGTTGCATTAACGATATTCATTGAATCGTAAATTTTTGACAAGGAGCCATGAGTTTGTCTATGATCTTTTAACGTTATGAGTATGTTTTAGACATTCCTTTATTAATTTTAATACAAAAAGATGATGACATTGTACTTTGCTTTTTACTATGTAGGGGAAGGCGGGACAAGGCGGGGAGGTGGGATAAGACGGGGAAGGGCTATAACTACAGTTAGAGTGCTGCCATCTGTGGATAGCTACGTCAGCATCATCAATAAACAGGTCCCAGTGTGTTGACATTGCTGAACCTTAGTTTCGCGGCGGTTTCTATGAGCTTTGCAAGGTACGTACAATTGTTATACTGATTTGCAATGTTTTACACCTTTCGAGGTCCTAAAACATGTGTTTCGTGAACAATGATCCAGACTGTATGTATAGCACTGAATAGTACGTCTTATTAACAGTAAACTGCTGTTTCAATAGTCAATGTTCACTAAATAGTGTTCATGTAGACGTAACATAGCCTTACAGCATGGTAGGGGGCAAGACAGGGTGGGGCAAGATGGGGAGCTTCCCCGTCTTGCCCCAACTATTTGTCCAACCATTACGTTCTTATCGTCTCATGTGTTTACCTCTCTGCGGGTTTTGAACACGTACATTATACGTTGAATACAATTGTAAATAAAATGGTATTCGTTATTCTAACGTTTCCTATTTAATTACAAAGTACGCCTTAGGCTATATGGTGAATAAAAATACACAAAACGTTCAAAGTCAGTATTCTTGCTATGCTTTAACGACTGACTATTGGAAATATGGTATTTACTATATAATATAGATTACCAGGAATGATCTGACTCAATAGTACGTTCCACGTGTTTTATTTCAGATGGTTCGCAACTATCGGCGACAAACGTCTAGGCAAGATTGGTCATTGGAGCCAATGGACGGCGCTGTAAATGCTGTTATAGAAGGTCATATGGGTTCTTTCAGGGCTGCTCGACAGTTCTACGTGCCACAGACAACGATTAAACGACATGTGGCAAAGAAACGTGCTAATACTGGCTATACAAGTGTGAAAAGGTTAGGACCAATCACTAGTGTGTTTACCCCAGAACAAGAGGCAGAACTTAAAGACTACTTACCACAGATGGAAGGACAGTATTTTGGCCTAACACTTAAAGAACTTTGTGAACTTGCTTTTCAGCTAGCTGAACGAAACAACATCAAACATCCATTTAATACTGCAACCAAATCTGCTGGAAGAGATTGGTTAAATGGGTTTCTAGCACGAAATCCTACCCTAACAATACAAAAAGCAGAGGCCACATCAATCGGACGAGCAATGGGGTTTAATCGAGTTGCTGTAGATCGGTTTTTCGATCTATTAGAAAGTCAGTTAGACACATTCAAGTTTACGGGAGACAGAATTTTCAATTGCGATGAGACTGATTTAACAGTCATTCCAAAAGATCACACAAAGATGGTTGCTTTGAAAGCGCGCAGACAGGTGGGAGCAGTTACTTCAGCAGAAAGAGGCCAGACTGTGACAGCAGAAATCTGTGTTTCAGCGTCGGGGTACTACGTACCACCCGTGATAATTTATCCTCGAAAAGGAATGCAACAAGCGTTTGAGACTGGCCTGCCCCCTGGTGCCTGGGCATAAGTCCAAGAAACTGGTTGGATGACGAAAGAACTATTTTTGACTTGGTTTAAGAAGTTTATTGCATTTACTGGAGCGTCAAAGGAAAGACCAATACTTCTCATATTGTACGGCCACAAAACGCACACCAAGAATTTAGAACTGATAGATGTGGCCCGTGAATATGGGGTTGCCTTGCTCTGTTTGCCACCTCACTGCTCACACCGTCTTCAACCATTGGACGTGGCATTTATGAAACCTCTCATTAAATTTTACGAAGATGAAGTAAGATCGTGGCTTCGCACCCATCCTGGAAAAGTTGTTACGCTGCATCAGATCGCAAATTTATTCGGCAAAGGCTTCATTCATTCAGCAACAATGTCCACAGCCGTGAACGGGTTTCGGAAAACAGGCATTTGGCCTGTAAACAGACATGTGTTTCAACAAAATGATTACCTTCCCTGTTCAACTACAGACATTCATCAAGCTCACACATCTGAAGTTACAGAAACGGAAGACCGAATACCAGAGATGTTGTCAAGACGTAAAACACCTGAACAATTAACAACTGACGGCGAAGCCTCGGTTTCATCTAACTTTCAGGTTACCAGCCCTGAAATGGTGTTCGCTATTCCAAAGGTGGCTAAAAAACCATAAGGATACCACCTAACAGGCGTGGAAAACCCGTTGTTTTAACCGAATCTCCTTATAGGAGTGAACTATCTGAAGAAATTAAACGAAAAGGAGTCCCCAAACGTGCTGCATGTAAACGAAAACTCTTCTCAAAGACGTTTAATAAACCTGGGGTACCACCAAAAGGACATAATGACAACGAAAAAGTGACTAACGTTACTGACGTCTTAACCACCTCTTCATGCTCATAATAAACTGAGGTCGAATGACAACGAGGAAGAGAGTGAAGAATGTTACACTGCTATGACTTCTCTGAAGGAGGCTGGATACGGTGTATTAGCTGCGGACGGTGGGTCCACGACACTTGTGCAGGGATACAAAGTGATGATGACGAAGCTGTCCACACTTGTGTACTATGTGAAAGTAAGAGGCCTAAATAAAATGTAATACCTGATTCTACAATTCGCAGAACCATGTTTCGAAACCTTATCGCCACATAATTTCGTTATTCCAGTCCTTATTTATGCTTTAGAGATGAATTCAGGCTAGTTCTCCATCTTACCCCGCATATGGGGCAAGACGGGGAATTGGTAGTTTATGTTTCAAATCGAGATATTTCTAACTAAATGGAACAAGTTTGCAGGTTTCTTTGCATTCAATTGTAAGTCAATGGTTAAGTAAACAAATGACAATCAAACCTACTTGAATTTGTTAATTTTTGTCCCTTTTTTAAGGGTTTAAAGTTAGCTTCCCCATCTTGCCCTGCCTTCCCGTACATTGAACATAATGATGCGGCTTTAGTTCGTGAAACAGGTTGTATTTTTGAAAGGGTACAGTACCGCCCAACATTGAAAATAGGTACAACATACTTCATTATTTTTGTCAGAACAACACATTTTTTTGTAAAATTATCTCAATTTCATTTAATACAGCGAAGCCGGATACCAGTGTGGGAAAGAATGACAATTTATTTATTTAATTGATCACATGTGCACTCCCACAAAATAAATCCCTACATCCAGTTTGGTGAGATCTGTGAAATGAATGAATGTATGGTCGTCTGCTAACCGCAGATGGTGAATGTGAATATATGATCATCTTTGAGTCGATCCTTTGGCCACCTTTGGTGGGACCAAAGAGATGAAATTTACCAGAGCTTTGAGCGCCTGAAATGTGGCTGACCAATACGATAGCAAGGTGCTTCCCCCACCTCGACAGAGATGGGAGAGGACCTAGAGAACGGCCATGTTTCAGCACTCTGCCACTGGATCTTGTGCTGTTAAGACCTGTTTTAGTTGTGCTTCGTAATGATGAAAGAGTGGAGACATGGTATGCATGTGGAATATTTAAGAGTAGTTTGAAATAATAATTTCTCTATTTCAGGAACTTTTGTGGGGAGAATTAAATGTCAGGCAGGTAATATTAAAGGGATTGTAGTAATCTTCAGAAGTGACCAACGGTCACAATGAAACCGCGTGTAGCAATAAGTTGAAATACTTCCGTGTGCTTAAGTTAAGCTGAATTACTAGCGTGTGTACAATAACTTGAAATATTTAAGAAATAGCGTGTGCACCATAAGTTGAAATATTTAAGAAATGGCGTGTGCAGGACTTGAAATTAGAGACGAGTACTTCCACGTGGTGAGTACTGTGTGAGTCTCAATCTGTGTATGAGACACAGGATAAAGAGAAGTACTCGTCCATGGTATCAGTTGAGGACTCGCGTGTGTGATGAATATGTTCTTAATGTTACTTTGCGTGATATGATTCCTTGTGACGCTAGATTTAAACTCTGAGAGAGGATCAAGGTGAGTCGGCCGTCTATCCAGCAACGCCCCTTGGCTTGCATTGCACAGGAAGACGTGCATATATCTCCAGAGTTCATAGTAGGAAAGTAGAATTACGAAGTGGGGCAGTGTCGTGTGAAACTGGGATAAGTATTAATTGAAGTGGGAAAGCTGAAAGTGATAATGTTGTGACCATTCTCTGTGTAGTATTTCCTATTGTAGTGTGGTGTATGTCTTGTAATTTGGGTATGTGTGGTTTGCATGGGAGAGTAGCGAGGTAGTTTCAAAAGATTAGTGGGTTATGCTTGTTCCTTCGGTATGCTCGGTCTGGAGGAAAGTTTAGTGATGATGATTGTAAGAGTCGAAGTGTGAGGTATAATAAAAGATCCACCATCCTATCGAGAAAGTGCACTGTAGCGCTAAAAATAATTACGAGACCATAATATAGAGACTCACTATTGTAAAGCCATGCCCACTGGGCGGAATTTCTCATGTGTTATTGTTGTAGGTTGTAGAATTTGTGTGTTTAGGTTAGAGAATTTATCGGAATAAATAAGATAGTGAAAAGAAAAAGATTGGTGGACTTTTCCTTCGAATTGTATGTTGTCATAATGTCCCGAATTTATAATGTTTGCGCCATTCATATTCAGTGCGGTGGCCACGTGGTGACAAAAGCCGTTAAATAAAAGACAAAAAGAAAATGTGGTATTGCCAGTGCGTAGTGTACAGTCAGAGCTCTGTAAATTACTGATAGTCAGATGCGTGTTTCCGTTGCGTATTAATCATATAGGAGGATAACTTGTAACTTAAGTGTGAGTACTAGAGTTCATGTTACTCGATAAATAAGAATGAATCCACTCGCTTGGCAGACCACTCATCTTGCAGGCCTGACTGCTTGATGCCACAGTATGAGCAAGGCATGTGGGTGCCTCTCATAATTTTAATAAACAACAATTTTACTAGCTGGTAGCGAATTTCTTCCGGACATCACATCTTTAAATAGCAATGGTTGCCCGGCATATAAAATAATTTGTGGAATATGATAATATGACCTGACCAAATCTATTGTTGAAAAAACGTTTTACCTTGAATGCTGGCAGAGAAATCCTCTATATGCGGCATGAGGTATCTGTCCGGAATACTGTTCTCGTATTTCATTGTCGGTAATCACCTCTGGGGCACCAATCATTCTACTTTTTGGGTACCACACGAACAGAGTCTGCGCAGCTGCTCGTTGAATAGCGAGAAATACCTTGAGCTAACATACTACGAGACTCTCGTTTGATAATTTTTAATGTATCCGGTGATAAACGTCGAGGGCCTGCAAAAAATGGCGGGCCAGTGTAGTGAAGATATGATGAACCGTCGATTGTTTATCAGGTGCTTACTTTACTGACTGCCTCGTGATCTTCAGGAAATTTTTTAGTAGTTGTGTATATTTCGTGTCCCCAGAGATCACTCTGACAGTCGTAGTAGCAGTATAGTTCACCTTACGTTGTGCAGTCACGTTCGTTGTTGCGTCGCTTGATTGGTGCCGACGTACGGCCAGTACCAGGTCACATAACGCCAGTGCTGCTATTATAGGGGTTGATACACTGAAGAACAAAAGAAACTGGTAAACCTGCCTAATATCATGTAGGGACCCCGCGAGCACGCGAAGTGCCGCAGCCGCACTGGATTAACCGAGTGGTCTAAGGGGCGCTGCAGTCATGGACTGTGCGACTGGTCCCGGCGGAGGTTCGAGTCCTCCCTCGGGCATGGGTATGTGTGTTTGTCCTTAGGATAATTTAGCTTAAGAAGTGTGTAAGCTTAGAGACTGATGACCTTAGCAGTTAAGTCCCATAAGATTTCACACACATTTTTGAAGTAGCGCAACGTGACGTGTCATTGACTCGACTAATGTCTGAAGTGGTGCTGGAGGGAATTGACACCATGCATCCTACAAAGCTGTCCATAAATCCGTAAGAATATGACGGGGTGGGAATCTCTTCCGAACAGCACTTTGCTAGGCATCCCAGTCATGTCTGGAGCGTTTGGTGGCCAGAGAAAACGTTTAAACTCAAAAGAGTGTTGCTGGAGTCACACTGTAGCAATCCTGGACGTGTGGGGCGTCGTATTGTCCTACTGGATTGCCCAAGTTCATCGGAATGTACAATGGACGTGAATGGATGCAGGTGATAAGATGCTTACGCACGTTCATCTGTCAGAGTCGTATGTAGACGTACCGGGGGTCCCATATCACTCCAACTGCACACGCACCACACTCTTACAGAGTCTCCACCAGCTTGAACAGTCCCCTGCTGACATGCAGGGCCCAAGGATTCATGAAGTGGTCTTCATACACGTACACGTCCATCCGCCGATACAATTTGAAACGAGACTCGACCGACCAAACAACATGTTTCCAGTCATCAACAGTTCAACGTAGGTGCTGACGGTCCTGAGTGAGGCGTAAAGCTTCGTGTCGTGCAGTCATCAAGCGTACACAACTGGGCCTTCGGCTCTGGAAATCCATATGTTTCGTTGAATGTTTCGCACGCTGACACCTGTTGATGGCCCAACATTCAAATCTGGAGCAATTTGCGGAAGGGTTGCACTTCTGTCACGTTGAACGATTCTCTTCAGTCGTCGTTGGTCCTGTTCTTGGAGGACCTCTTTCCGGCCACAGAGATTCCGGAGATTTAATGTTTCACCAGATTCATGATATTCACGATACACCCGTGTAATCGTCGTATGGGAAAATTCCAATTTTATCGCTGCCTCGGAGATGCTGTGTCCCATCGCTCGTGCGCCGACTATAACACCACGTTCAAACTCACTTAAATCTTGGTAACCTGCCAATGTAATAGCAATAACCGATCTAACAACTGCTCCAGACGCTTGTTTTATACAGGCGTTGCCGACCGCAGCGCCGTATTCTGGCTGTTTACATATATATCTCTGTATTTGAATACGCATGCCTATACCAGTTTCTTTGGTGTTTCAGTGTACATCACCCGCTCAAAAGTACGATGCAGTCCGAGGTTGAGAAGTAAAGTGATGTATCCGTATGTCGTAATCTTTGTATCACTTGCAGCATACAAGCAAGCATCCTCGCAGCTGCGACGTCGTAACTTGGTCACGTGATAGACTGGTATTTCCACTCGTTTGTCTATCGGGGACTGCATTTCTTTGTTGCGGTCCGCAACAAACACACGTCGTTGCTGGTGGATTTGGCTGTAACTGTTCCTAAATCGGGATCACGATTCGTTTCAAACGGTGGTAGACCTATGTACTTCCGTGCGTCTTCACATAATTTTCTGTGTTGCCAACATAAGTTGTGTGTCGCTGGCGAACTTCTTGATCGTCGACGTGTGCGCCGCTTTTTTGTGTACTTTTGTGGTGCGGTCACTTGTACTGTAAGCTCAGCTAGCTGAGACGGTAGTGACGATAAAGTTGTTGAGGTTGTGTTATCTCGTGTAATTGCCTTCGTCCGTTGCCTTCCCGCAGCCCTATTAGCTGTTTGAGCTAATGCGCTCAGGTCTCCTGGACATAATTTAAATCTTCTGCGCATCCTCCGGTAGTCGGGATAGTCCATATATTGCGTAATACATCGTCACTGAAAGTATAACTTGCAAGAGCACGCAGGCGACGAAGAAGTTGCGACGGAGTTCTGTCGCCTAATTCCTCTGTTCGCAAAATCTTTTTAAAATGTTTAGCTTCAAACTGGGACAATCGCATATTGAATGCATACTTTATGGCACCATATCGGTCGGTCCGGAGGTGTGTAGCGAGAATATCTTGGACTTCTGCGGCGAGATCTTCCGTCATCGCAGCTACCACGTAACCATATTTCGTTACATGCACCATAATCTGTGTTAAGATGTATTGGCTCTAACTGCGCGGACAAAGCAAGGGGTTATGTTGCCAAAAAGGCGGTGATGTGGTCGTAATGCTGCTGACAACTGCAATACATGAGCCTGGCTCGGTAAACACTGGCGAGGAATTCATTTTTGTGCTGAATTAAATGCCAATGCGGCTGGCGCGCCGCGTACTGCCGAAGCCGGGGCGGCAGTACTGTTACGCGCGATCACGTTGTGCGGCACCAGATGTATGAGGTTAGCTCGTGAAAGGAATTATTTCCACATATAAATTAATTACACAGAAATATGCAGTTTGCCTGACATTCAGTGTCAGCGAGACAATCGAGGAAAAACTGTATAACCAAAATAAAGAATAAACACAATGCGGCACGGAGCCGTGGAACTGTCGTAGAGCCTACACCAAGTCGTTACAGAGGAAACTACAGGGCAAATTACTTTGCAAGGTCGGATACCTGGCATTTTGCTTGATCAGATCCACCCCACTGTACAACGTTTGTTCCCCAGTGGTGATGCTGTGTTCCAGGACGAAAAGATCCATGTTCACTCAGTTCTCATTGCTCAAGACAAGTTTGGTGACCACTAGTATGACTTGTCGCGTTTCCCCTGGTCACCACACTCACCAGAAATAATACTGAGCCTACTTTAAAGAGAATGGTGTGCGATCGTTGTCCACCTCCGTCACTATTACCTGAACTTGTCACTATTTTAGCGAGAGAGAGTGAGAGAGAGAAAGAGAGAGAGAGAGAGAGAGAGAAAGAGAGATCAAAGGTTCCCTTGAGAGCTATACACGACCTTCATTTATGCATTTCCAGACGACTTAAATATTTTGAATACCAACAGTTTTCTTACATCGCATTAGGCATGGTAATGTGTAGTTGTTTGTGATTGTTTCCGTGTTTTCGTATTTGCTACAAATGGTGAACCAAATGCTCCACAATATGAACTAGAAACGTATAACGAGAAAGCATGCATTTGATGCTCTCTGGCACACCTGAAGTAAACTAAAAAAATCACGCAAAAACCGAAACAGATCTGACTGCAATATGAACTCCTTTTTTTACAAATAAGAGTCCAGACTTTTTAGAGCCACATAATATCTCCACTTCAGATATGAGCTTAATTTCTTCAAGTAAAGCTCCCAAAAAGAAAATTTCAAAAATATTTGTAATGAGATGAATTTAATATAGGAAATACATTATTATAAATCGTGTAGAAATAGTGCATAAAACCAGTTCCAGTCAATAACCTCACGTCGGAACCTAGAAACTATTTCATATGTACAAAATGAACGTCCCTCATTGTGCTGCGCAGCATTGCGCACTTGTTCTCGCAACAGTCAGATTCTATAGAACTAAGAGGATAATCATGAAAATAAGCAGATGTCTGAATGGGCTTCACGCTGTTGTACAGTGCAAAATTGGAGATTGCAAAATATGAAAAACAATGAAACATTAAACCCCACTCATGTGAGGGGCAAGAAAACCAATATGGGTCAATGGGCCACAAAGAGTATTGCATTGAACGCTAGAAGCTCAGAGAAGGATTTTGCGACTGTTCTGATCAAAATACTATTCTGAAAAGGAAATAAAGTCAAATCATATGGTTGATGGGAAATTTTTTATCTCTTGTAATCGAAAGCACGGAGTGACTGGCACAAATGATGTTATAATCTTCATTGTTAACTGATAGTCGAAAAGTATGAGATGCACCAACCACAAAGAGATATATGGAAATAGGTTACGTATGCTATTCTGAAAACCAAAATTTGTTACCAAGGGAGATGTAAACTGAAAGCACCTTGAGTAAAGGAGCATGAAAGGTTTTAATTGATAACAGTGGGTTACACATTCTTTCCATCTCAGAACTTACTCGCAGTCACTTTGTAAGCAAAACAAAGTACAGTCAAGGAAGATAAGGATCTTCATTTTACTTGCAGTCCGATGTGTACGTTTAAGTTGTTACTATTGTGACAAGTGCTGAGAGGTACACACGACGCTGGTCGCTTCACATCTCTACCGACTTCATGAGTCCTGGTCAAAACGTTTGATAATATCGTATTCCCGATATCTGCAGCACGACCGGGGGGAAATTAGAACGTAGTAGCAGTGCTCCTTCGAGAGTATGACAGCAGATCCCGGTACTGGAACGAAGGACGATAAGGGCTTATGTCTCGTCGACAACGAAGGTAGTTAGCGATGAAACGGTACCGGATCATGAATTTCACTGAGTCTTCTCGAAGCTGTGATCAGAAGTTGTTAACAAAATCTACAAACAGCAGTTGGATAAATATGACCTCGGAATTTCAGGTGCTTCCATTCAGCCAATTCTCGCCTAATACAGTCATTAAGGTAAATTAAGTATAGACGCCGAGAAAGAAACATCTGTCGTACACATAAACGCAGACTTGTGTTTGAGATATTTAAGGAACTTTATTGGGCAATGAACATTATATAAATTGAAAAACATGGTAATGAGACTTCGAAAGAGCCTACAAACAATCATACACATAGTTCAGGCAACCACCTGGACGTCAGACGTTTTTCTCATACCTTTCACGTCCCATGGCAGTACTCGCTGCTCGATCACAAATTAAGCGTTGACCCATCATGGTTTTCTTTCAGAGACAAAACACATAGCACTCGCAAGACGACAAATGTGGAATGGGTCATCCAACTTTTCCCATCTGAAAGAGCGAAAATGATCGAATGCACGAGACATGTGCTGCCTGCGCTATTGCAAAGCAACATTACACGTTACTGAGCCGTGTGCAGTATCGATTCCTTATCGATTACGTCTTTGGCGGTCGCTAAGCAACCTCCTTTCTGGCGTGTTGCGAGAGGGCGCATGCGTCATTGGCCTCGTTGACTTAACATAGAGCTGCTGGAGACAACTGTTCGTTCCGTGGGGCTGTAAACCGATGAGCATCTCCCGGTATTCCACTGTCTTGTAAGTGAATCTTGGAATACTCAGAAACACGATGCTTGAGTTCCAACACGGCCATGGGTCGCCTTTGCTGCATGATTCGGGGATATCCGGACAGAGTGGAGCAGCGGTCGAATGTGGATTTATAAAATAAAGTCGAACACCTACAGCCGTCCTTATGGTATTTATTATATGGCCACCAGTTTCAGTGCTTCAGTACACCATCAAAGGCCTTAACTGACGCTGAGGGTGTCAACTCAAATCGTATACACGATTCATCAGTGGCCTACATCTATGAACAGGTTTTCGCAGAGTACCTGTAACAACGATGTTGTGTCTCCAGTCAGTTGGTGGTCGATGGTTGAGGACACAGCATCATTGTTGCAGGTAGTCTGTGAAACCAGTTCATAGATGTTAGCCACTGATGAATCGTGTATAAGACTGAAGTTAACTACCTCAGCGTCGATTAAGGCCTAAAGGTGGTGTACTGAAGCACCGAAACTGGTAGCCACGTAATGAATAACATCGTAAGGACGGCTGTGGCTGTTCTATTTTATTACACAAGAAACGACCGAAGACGCTCAAACCTCTAGTCAGAATGATAACCATACAAAAACCTGAATTTGGACTTCTTTGGTGAGCACCTTGCTTGGCCCTGTGGTGTGCTTGGGCACTTTTTTTTATTATTATATAGAGATGGGGCCTCTCCACGCCCACACCAACGTGGTGACTAAACCAAAAGTTCTACTGTCACCTCCGTCAACATGTTAGTTATCTAATAGGTGGATCACAGGATGCTGGGTTGTGATGTTATCCGTGCGTCTGGGTAAGACCACGCATTAACACGGTCCATCAGGTGATAGATAGTGGACGAAACGCGGATGAGGGTGGCAATTTGAAGAGCAGAGGGAAAAAAGTGCCAAGGCTCGTGCCGTGGGAAAAAAACCTCTCCAACTGTGGGATGGGTAGTAAGAGCAGTAGTGGCTTACTAGCTGCGATAGTTCATGCAAGGTTGGGTTGGTTAGTGTGGGTATCATGCATCGTTACCGTGGCAGGCGATGGCGATGTATCCCGGTTTGCTGCGCCCACTGCATTCCTGGAACAATCAGGATCGTTGTATATTAGTGGGAGATCAGCCATAGATCATCTCAGTGTGGGGGGGGGGGGGGGGGGGGGGGGGAGACGGGGTGTAGCTTGTCTGTTGTAGTGTACGGTACGGCTTCCCTGCGTGTTGCCAGTTATTCGGCGAGTGGGTTCCAACTGGATATCCAGTAATGGTGGCTGATTAATAGGGACTCACTTGTACCTTTGTGTTTGCGTGTACTTGGGCATAGATGTTAGGTCCTTGCAAGTATGACTTTTGGTCTTTTATATTTCCATCTATGGTTGTGGTCGTAGTTCCCCAGATTCAGAATAAACGGGTTTGTGGATGTCTGAGTTTCTGTATAGTCTTGTGGTGAGTTTGTGGATTACCTCCGTGAGAGTCTCAAGTCGATTTTCCCGGTGAAGGTCCGCGATGCGTATGTGTCGTGGAGCATTGCTTATTATTTCGAGTACTTTGTTTTGTGCGATCTAAGACGGCGCAGGCGTGTGGGCGCATCGTATCCCCAGACAGGGGCTGCGTACGTCATCAGGGGTCGAATAGGTGTCATGTACATAGACCTCTACACCCTTCTGTGCAGTGTGCTACGCCTGTTGAGCATAGGGTACAGCTGTTTGAGCCCTGCGCTTGCTCTGTAGGTCATATGTTGTATGTGGTCTCCCCAGAATAATTTTCGGTCCAGCCAGACACCGAGGTATTTGACTTTCTCGCGGAAACGTATTGATCGTGCATATAGAGTTATTGGTCTGCAGTATTGGTGTTTGCGCAGTTGCTTCGGCCTTCTAGTAAACAGAACGGCTTCGCACTTGTCGACGTTTACTCTAACAAACCATTTCTCTAACCAAGGCTCAACCACTCTGAGTGCGGTCTGTAAGCGTGACGTAATGTTTGATGGTTTCCAATCTTGCGCAAGGATGGGTGTGTCATCCGCGTAGATTGGCGTCATTGTGTTGTGTGTGGTTGGGAGATCGTTTATCAAGAGGTTAAACAGTAGGGGCCCTAGGATGCTTCCCTGGGGTACTCCCGCGTGTATACCGTGTCGTGTTGATTGTTTTCCCTGCGCGTCAGTGTTGAAACTCCTGTCTGAGGTATGAGTGTATGGGACGCACCAGCCCGTCGGGGAACCCCGCGTCGCTGAGTTTGCGAATGAGGGCGTTGTGCCATAGACGGTCGGAAGCCTTTTCGATGTCCAAGAACACCGCCCCTGTTGCTTTGTTTGTGTTGAAGCCATATGTTATATCTTCAACGACCCGTAAGAGTTGCTGTGTTGTGGAGTGGTGATTCCTGAAGCGAAACTGCTCCGGTCTCAGGATGTCATTTGTTATGCAGTGCCTAGTGAGGCGTTTTAGAATCACTTTCTCAAAAAATCTTGCTGAGCGGACTCAGAAGACTGATGGGTCGGTAATTTTGTGGGAGGCTGTGGTCTTTCCCCGGCTTCCTGAACATCAGGACCTTGGCCGTCTTCCAAAAGGCGGGGAAGTGTTGATGTTTTAGTGTGGCATTCATTATGTGTGTTAGGTATTCAGTGGCTTTATCCCTGAACTCCTAGAGGACACGGTTTTGAATACCATTATGACTAGGGGCTTTCCTAGCAGCGGAATGCATTATAGCCCAGGAGACTTCGGCTGTGCTAGCATCTTGAATGGCATAGCGCGATGGTTGGGCTAAAATGCGTGTAACCGCCTGGTCAGTAGCAAGTGTGAACAATGGATCTGATGGTACCAGGTTCGGTGTGAATGACGCTGCGAGTGTGCGGCCCATTAGTTCTGCTTTTTCCTCCTCTGAGTATGCAGGTCCGTCAGGCCCTTGGAGCGTTGGGGTGTGCATTTTCTCCCTGGTGAAGTATCTGGCTAGATGCCACACGCCAGATCGCGCGGTGTCCAGCCCTTCGAGTTTTTGGTTCCACTGTTGTCTTCTATGTGTTTGTATTTTGTCATGTATGATGCCCTGTAGCCTGTTAATGTGTCGTTTGAAGTACTGACGCCTGGTACGCTGCCATTGGCTCCTGAGGCGACTCCTCAATGAGATTAGGCCCAGGATTTCCTCGGGCAGAACCGCACTGTGTTGTTGTGAGGTGCGATCAGGTATGGTGCCCGCCATTGAGTCCTGGACGGCGTTAGTGAGGGTTTCTAGTGCCTCGTCAATTTGTGCTGTTTCGTTAATTTCATGTATGGGTGGGATGTGGCTATCGAGCGTTTCCTTGAACAATGTCCAATTCGCAAGCCCGTAGTCCAACATCCCGCGTTGTTCCATGTGCTTCAGTGTTTCCTCAATGTATAGTATTACAGGTTGGTGGTTTGAGGGCAGATCGTTTTCAACGGCAACGTTGAGTGTCGATGTAATGCCCTTGATGAGGGCCATGTCTACCACATCTGGCCTGTGTCCCCTCTGATAGGGAATGTGCGTCGGTTCAGTCGGCGCTAGTGTAACGTAGTTTCTGCCTAGTGAATGTTCGTATAGTTTTTTGCCGTTGGGATTTTGTGTGCGTCAATTCCATTCTGGGTGTTTTGAGTTCAAATCTCCAGCGACTATTGCTCGCGGTGAGATGTTGAGTGGTGTGCTGTTATCGTGTGTTGAAATGCCTTCAGGACTGTTGTATACAGATATCAGTGTAGTGTAGGCTCCGTTGAACTTGACCCTGACGGCCGTGGCCTCGATTTTTTCCAGTTCAGGGAGCTCTATGTTTGTGTGCTCAATGGCTTTGTGTTTGATTATTGCAGTTTCACCTGCCACGGAGACGCCCGGTCGGTCGGTACAATAGACACAGTAGCCAGGGAAAGTTTAATGTTTGTGCGGTTTAAGCTTAGTCTTGCTCAGTAGTGCGACAATGATTCCCTTGCGCTCCATGAAGGCGGCAAATTCTGCCCTTTGTTGTATATGCCCATCTGCAAGGGAGGTGTACCAGCTGCGGCGTTCTGTGTTCGTTTACCGACGAGCGCCTACAGTGCTTGCCATACGGCGTGTAAGAGTTTAACTAGTTAATAGAAAAAAAACATTCTTGAGTGTATATTTTATTTGCCCAATAAATGACCTTTTTAAGGCTTTTTGTCTGTAATGTGGGCTTTTCCTTGAAGATTATGGTTACTGAAAAAGTTTTTTTGAATATGTAGCACGGTCTCTGTCTTAAGTTCAATATTTTAAACACATTTGATCGTGCAGTAGCTGAGGCCCGTGTTCTTGACCGTACATATACGTTTTATTTCGCCCACTTGTGCTTATAGTCTCTGGTTACAACAGCTCACTGCTTGATCTGGGCCGATTCTTAAGCTGTCTTGAATGCTACTTCTAATTAGTATGTCTAATGTTTGTGTTTTAATATTAATTGTCTGATACAGAGTGAACCAGGGGTAGCGAAGACTACAACTCATTAAATTTCACCTGCATGTACCACCTGTAGTTACGTTATTGACATCTCAACGATTTTAAATTGTTGCTCATTTTCTTAAATTCTGTTTTAATAGCTAAGCTGTTAATTATTACTCACTAACTTGCATTATCAATCTTTCGCTTTTGAGCTGTCAGAGGTATTCATCCTGCTGTCGTACGTAAGCGTTTCGTAGTAAAAATCAAAGTCGAATATCTCAATTTTTATGGAAATTAATATTAGCTGGTTTTTTTTTTTTTTTTTACAAAATAAATATATTTTCTGGTGCAGATGTTAAGTTTTATTTCCCAGCACCTTACCGCTCCCACCTCCCCCTCCCCGCTAGCTGCTCCATTTTAGTTATGGCAGTGTGATTGGCCGCTTGCTGGTAATGGCACTTCAATTGTAAAATACCACAGTTGCACTCAGTGTCGTCTGCGATCTACAGGGCGCACACTCCAGTACCAATAACCCTTGGATTCTGAAGAATGGGCTCTACATCACATTACCAACCACACCATTCTACGCAGTGGGTGACGACCAATGTCTCCATTCCTAACTCAACTTTACTGTTGTCAGTTTCATTCATAGCCTCGGTACTCTAAAGAAAGCTGTTCTACCCTTCTCGCAGCAGGCTCGTCACAAAGCGTTGAAATGCATTTAGAAATATAATGTACTTTTAGTTGTAAATTTTCAGTGTTTTCTACGGAGAAGGTATGTGCTGTATAGCTGAGATTCCAGAAGTGTTACCGCAGTGATTTAATATGATCATATATAGGGATGTCAATCATTAACGCAGTCGCAGTGCAGGTGACAGAAGATCCACAGTAACTATAGTATTGTTTGTCCCGTAAGTTATTTCTTGTGAACATAAAAGAACACTTGGAAAGAAAAGTAAATTACTCGCGTATATCAATCAAGGACATGCTGGACCTGCCTGCCTTAGTTGTTCAAACATTTCTGACACCTGCTTATGAAATTGCTCATTACACGCTGCAGTTACCTCTGACAAATGGCACCAACTATTTGATGAATGTTTAGTTCATGTAAAGTGTGCCGATTTGATTTGTACACTTCCTCTTTTGATGTCCTCCCCCCCCCCCCCCCCCACACACACACACAGAGGTAAAATTTGCAGGGGTTTAAATCGGGGGAACGAGGGAGCCATATGTTGTTAGTGTATATCTTGAAACATATCAAGAATTCCCTATAATGAGAAGTTGGCTGTATGTGCCGTCGTAGAGACGTGCTGAAATGTCGTGAAAGCAAATTCTCTCTCAGTCAATTAGTCAAAAACTGCCGCAAACTGTTTTCCACACACCTCTTCCAGTCAATTATTTCCTGGAAGAATATAGGAGCTAGCATTCTCTCACTGCTAACAGTGCACCGAAAGGGTTCATCGTGTATTAAATTATGTTTTTCAAAACTCCAATAACGGTTATTTTGTGAGTTAGCATACCCAAGTAGGTAGGACTACGATTCGTACGAAAAGAAAGTACGGTACATTGCAGTCAGTTTCTGCGTCATGCACCCAATTCAAAATCCATTCACTAAACCGCAATCTTTTTGGAGGATCACCCGTTGTAACTTCTTAAACTGCAGTTATTCTATAGGGATTTAACTTTGGTAACTTTGTGGCCACTTCAGTAGAGCAACAGCGAATTCTCATTTATTGAGAAATGCGTAGAACTAATTTTGTGTGAAACCTTTCAGAGCATGTCCACTGTTATCCAGGGTTTCTTCTGTGAGTGCTGTACTTGGCTGTCTATGTCAAGAACACTCCTCATTTCATGAAATTTATTTACCATTCGATGAATCGGTCTCTGATTAGAAGCTTGGGAAACAGGGGATTATTCTTCAGATAATCCCGTTACTGCATGCGCTAACCCTGTCCACACCTACCAATCATACATGATTCTTTGGCAAATAAAATACATGTGTTTCCCCACTTCACTTGAAACACTTTCACTCAGTACATTGAATTACGTCGCCTAATAAACAGGTACTACTTGCGCAAGATTCCTAAGCATACGAAGATCTCGCTGTGGCGAATAGGTATACCCGCTACCCACGCCACCGACGGCGTGCTATCGGCGGGGAAAGAAATCTCTGCCAGGCGGTTGCTTTCGGTACTGATCGTTCTATATAGTAAATATTAGTGAGGAAGAGGTGGCTGCCCACATAAAATTACTTAAAAGGGGAAAAGCTCCCGGGCCAGACGGCATTGTAGCTGAGGTGGTGCAATTCCTAGCTCCCCAGCTAACTGCACCACTCACTCACTTATACAACGAATGTCTGATACAACAAAAAATTCCAAGGGTGTGGAAGTCCGCGAATGTAGTCATAATTCGGAAAGGGTTAGATAAAGATCCAACAAATGTAAAATCCTACAGACCAATCTGTTTGATTAACATACTAGGGAAAATATTAAAATGCTGCTAGCTGACAGACTGGCTGCGCATAGAGTGCTGCGTGGGGTGAGCGACAGGCAGTTCGGCTTCAGGCCTGGGCGATCGACATCTGATGCAATCGCCCTGGCTGCTGAGGTCTGTGGCTCTACCCCACATAAGAACGTGGTGGGCATCATGGTTGACATCAGTGGCGCCTTCGACAACCTGTGGTGGCCTTCGCTCTTCTCCTGCTTGCGGGAGGAGTGCCCAGGGCCGCTATATGGTTGTCTGAGGAGCTATTGCGAGGAACGGGAGGTCTGGCTATCATCTTCTTGCAAGAGAATTGGAAAATCTATAACAAAGGGTTATCCTCAGGGTTCCGTGCTAGGGCCCCTGTTTTGGGACATCCACATGGAGCCCTTACTAGACACCCTACAACAAAGTGAAGAAGTGCTAGAGGTGATAGCCTATGCAGATGACCTCCTCCTGTTGGTCGGCGGCCGTAGCCGCGAAGACATTGAACCTAAAATAGAGAGTGCCCTAAACAAGTTACAACTATGGTACCAAAACACCAAAATGACGGTGTCACCAAGTAAGTCCACCTACTTACTATTGAAGGGACAATTAATCCGTAACCCGACTGTACGAATCGAGCGCTCGCCGGTTCTTCGGAGACGTGACGCACGATACTTGGGCATCATCATTGATGAAAAGTGGAATTTTGGGAAACACTTGGAAACCGTAACCCAGAAAGCCCTCCAAACACTGAACTACCTCATATCCATAGGACACAAAAAATTTCATCTTCCACCTCATCTCATAAAACTCTATCATAACAGTATATTAACATCGATAGTGGGCTACGGCTCGGGAGTCTGGGCACACAGGCTCACGAGGGTGGTGCCCGCCATGACAGTATGAAGGGTTCAGAGGAATATGATTCTTAGATCGGTAGGGGCTTACAGAACAACACCAGGTGGAGCACTACTAGTTATAATGGGGCTTTGCCCCTTGGACATCAAAATCAGGGAGCAGGCTGCATGGTTCTGGATTAAGAAGGGAAATGTAACAAAAATTGAGGAGATCTTAGGCATTGGGGCAGGGGACAAAGGTGAGATTAGGCAAAGGGGAGTACAACTATGGCAAGAACTGTGGGACGCGGATGAAACAGGGCGCAGGACACATGAGCTGATACCAAGCATTAGAGAACGGCTAAAAATGAAGTACTTTGAACCCACCAGAGGACTAATACATTTTCTCACTGGACATGGACCTTACCCGGCATACTTATGTCGGTTCGGAAAAAGGGCCACACCCGCGTGTGAACGTGGTGAACCGGAGGGCACTCCCGATCATGTGATTTACGAGTGCCCCCTCTTCAATGATGTTGCTTCTACACTACGTGACCAACTACCTGACCATGACACTTACCACCTGATAAGACAAGAAGACACCTTCCGAACACTGAATAGACTTGCCAACGAGGTATCACAGAAGGTGTTGAGAGAATACATGAGGGAACAAAACTAAATAGCACAGATTACGACAAATACGTGCCCTACTCCCATACCGCCTGTGCGTGGATAGGCCGACCCTTTAGTCAGGAACCCGGCACGTACGGGATTAGGGGGAGTGGGGAATAAAAATAACCTGGATTTGACAATACACTGGAGATGACGTAGGTTAAAATCTAGATTTAGGAACCTGCAGCGATTAACATCTTGGCCCGCCCAGTGTCAGGGGCACGCCCATCGGGATTAGCTCGATGGGCAAGGCAATAAAGTAGGTTTGTACATTGCTAACACATCTGTGACGCTGCAGGAAGTAGTGCGTAGGTTTAGTTAAAAAATCTTAGGAGTTAAAATAAATAGCTGAATATAGCTGCCCATTGAAATTAGATTATAGCTGTAGCTCACAACTCAATATATTGTAATTAGCTGCTAATTGTAACTAACAGTAGCAAGTAAGACCCACTAATCAAATAAGGAGGTGGGTTGTGATGTATAAATATTATTGTTGATGGTAATAAAGATTTAAAAAATATTAGTGATAATCGAATGTTGAATGTTACTCAGGCTCACTGATTTAGCCGTCGAGCTGTAAATTTTCGTGAATGAATAGCTGATGAAATGATACACACGTTCGGTCTGCAGCTGAAATCATACAGGCAGTGAGACATACTTTGGACAGAGCTAATGAACAAGATTTACGTTGAGGAATAATTGTCAGCTATGCTTATTTCCGCTTATTTTTAACAAAAAAAAACTTCAGTCCATGTAAGTGATAGTGTCTAGTAAGTATATCGAACAAATGAATTCAAAGAACTCGCTACAGTTGGTAACGTTAACTTGAAAGAGGACAGAAGTACAACGTGTAAACGTAAGGAAAGAGCACTGTACGTGCCCACAATGGAAATTTTCAGTCAATGTGCACGTGCGTGGCATTCACCTGGACGACACTCATTAGCCAGCTTCTCTCTGATACACCACAGCCGCGTGCAAAGCACTCGGATGAACCGTGCAACTTCAGGGCTCTATCCCTGGAGCAGCAAAAGCAAAAAACCATCCCACTACCTGGAGACCATTTCGCTGCTGGCGGCTTGGCGTGTGGACGAACAAGAAATGGGAAAAAGGAAGGAAGATCAGAGCTGAACGTTCCATCTACGCGAGGTCACTACAGACGGTCCAAAATTTCAGGTTAGAGAAGTATGGGGGAAAAATCGGGAGTGTCCTTTTCAAAAGAACCATTCTAACATTTGACTGGAGCGAATTAGGGGACTCACAGAAAACCTAAATCTAGATGGCTGAATGCAAATTTGAGCCGTCATCTTCCGCCATGACTATCCAGTGTAATAATCACTGCGCCACACTGCGGGACAGCCCGAAGAGGCTGTTGTTGTTTGTGTTGTGCGTGAAGTTCCACTGGGCTGTGCCCGTCTGACTCCTGTGTTTTTTGTGTGTGTTGTTGGTCCCTAAAGTGGCGTGTAACGGTTAATTTTGTGCGTTTATGAGAAGCATCTAGTGGTTCGTGTCCTAAGTTTTTAACGAGAATGTGCGGCGAAGGTTGTGTTGTTTTGTAAAATTTTGTGGATTTTTCCTGAATAAGTGTGTACACTGCTGGCCATTAAAACTACTACACCAAGAAGAAATGCAAATGATAAACGGGTATTCATTGAACAAATATATTTTACTAGAACTGACATGTGATTACATTTTCACGCAATTTGGGTGCATAGATCCTGAGAAATCAGTACCCAGAACAACCACCTCTGGCGTAATAACGGCCTTGATACGCCTGGGCATTGAGTCAAACAGAGCTTGATTGGCGTGTATAGGTACAGCTGCCCATGCAGCTTCAACACGATACCACAGCTCATCCAGAGTAGTGACTGGCGTATTGTGACACGCCAGTTGCTTGGCCACCATTCACCAGACGTTTTCAATTGGTGAGAGATCCGGAGAAAGTGCTGGCCAGGACACAGTCGAACATTTTCTGTATCCAGGAAGGCCCGTACAGGACCTGCAACATGCGGTCGTGCATTATCCTGCTGAAATGTAGGGTTTCGCAGGGATCGAATGAAGGGTAGAGCCACGGTTCGTAACACATCTGGAATGTAACGTCCACTGTTCAAACTACCGTCAATGCGAACAAGAGGTGACCGACACGTGTAACCAATGGCACCCCATACCATCACCCAGGGTGATACGCCAGTATGGCGATGACGAATACACGCTTCCAATGTGCGTTCACCGCGGTGTCGCCAAACACGGATGCGACCATCATGATGCTGTGAACAGAATCTGGATTCATCCGAAAAAATGATGTTTTGCCATTCGGGCACCCAGGTTCGTCGTTGAGTACACCATCGCAGGCGCTCCTCTCTGTGATGCAGCGTCAAGGGTAACCGCAGCCATGGTCTCCGAGCTGATAGTGCATGCTGCTGCAAACATCGTCGAACTGTTCGTGCAGATGGTTGTTGTCTTGCAAACGTCCCCACCTGTTGACTCAGGGATCGAGACGTGACTGCAAGATCCGTTACAGCCATGCGGATAAGATGCCTGTCATCTCGACTGCTAGTTATACAAGGCCGTTGGGTTCCATTACGGCGTTCCGTATTACCCTGTTGAACCCAACGATTCCATATTCTGCTAACAGTCATTGGATCTCGACCAACGAGAGCAGCAATGTCGCGATACGATAAACCGCAATCGCGATAGGCTACAATCCAACCTTTATCAAAGTCGGAAACGTGATGGTACGCATTTCTCCTCCTTACACGAGGTATCACAACAACGTTTCACCAGGCAACGCCGGTCAACTGCTGTTTGTGTAGGAGAAATCGTTTGGAAACTTCCCTCGTGTCAGCACGTTGTAGGTGTCGCCACCGGCGCCAGCTTTGTGTGAATGCCCTGAAAATGTAATCATTTGCATATCACAGCATCTTCTTCCTGTCGGTTAAATTTCGCGTGGCGCAGAGAATGGTCTATTTAGTGACTGAGGTAAGTGTGTCGAGCAAAACTTTTAGCAGGTTCAAATGGCTCTAAGGACTATGGGACTTAACATCTCAGGTCATCAGTCCTCTAGACTTAGAACTACTTATACCTATCTAACCTAAGGACATCATGCCCATTCATGCCCGAGGCAGTATTCGAACCTGCGACCGTAGCAGCAGCGCGGTTCCGGACTGAAGCGCCTAGAACCGCTCGGCCACAACAGTCGGCTTTTAGAGGATGACAAAGGCTAATCTATGGTGTGTGTACAAGGTGACAATTATTGAACTATATGAAAAAAAACGTACATTAGTTGCAAACTAAGGCGTGCACGCACTTTATTCAACAGGTAAATGTCACTACAGATAGTCGAGTTTACGTTATGACATATTCGATATGCCTGCCATCATTGGCGATGATGTGGGGCAGACGAACAGCGAAATTCTGCATGACCCTCTGAAGTGTCGGAACTTCGATGCTGTCGATGACCTCCTGAATGGCTATTTTCAGCTCAGAAATGATTTTTGCATTAATGCTGTACACCTTGACTTTAATATAGCCCCACAAAAAGGAGTCGCATGTGTTCAGATCCGGAGAATATAGCGGCCAATCGAGACCCATGCAAGTGGCCTCTGGGTACCCTAGGGCCAGAATGCGGTCCCCAAAGTGTTACTCCAAGACATCAAAGCCTCTCCTGCTTCGATGGGGTCAAGCTCCGTCTTGCATAAAAGGCATCTTGTCGAAATCAGTGCCACTTTTGGTAATGGTAATGAAATCATCTTCCAAAACCTTCACGTACCGTTCGGTTGTCACCGTACCATCAAGGAATATCGGACCTATTATTCCGTGACTGGACATTGCACATCACACAATCACCCGTTAAGGGTGAAGAGATTTCACGATCGCGAAACGCGGATTCTCAGTTCCCCAAATGCGCCAGTATTGCTTACTGATCCATTCAAATCGATAACCGAGCGAGGTGGCGCAGTGGCTAGCACACTGGACTCGCATTCGGGAGGACGACGGTTCAATCCAGCGTCCGGCCATCGTGATTTAGGTTTTCCGTGATTTCCTTAAATCACTCCCGGCAAATGCCGCGATGGTTCCTTTGAAAGGGCACGGTCGTCTTCCTTACCCGTCCTTCCCTAATCCGATGAGACCGATGACCTTGCTGTCTTGTCTCTTCCCCCAAACAACCCAACCCAAATCGATATGAAGATGGTATCTGTTCTTTTGGAAAAGTCCGGAAGAACAGATACAGTCTTCATATATAGTTAAGGCTAACCGGCCATTGACCTTCTTCTTCTGTGCTGGATGCACACGCGTTGCCCTATCTCTTACGGGACTCGGTGAAATGTCTGCCGCGAGTAATGAGTATAATGGGCAGGGGCACAACGAATGTAGTGTGTGGACATTAAGTTGGGAATGTGAGTCTCGCAGGGAGCGTGAAAGGGATAAATTCCGGCAGTCAAACTATCCTCTGTACCCTCGGTGACTCAGATGGATAGAGCGTCTGCCATGTAAGCAGGAGATCCTGGGTTCGATTCCCGGTCGGGGCACATATTTTCAACTGTCCCCGTTGATGTATATCAACGCCTGTCGACATCTTAGGGTCTTGTTTTAATTATCATTTCATTCAAATGGAAGTGGGCTTTGGAGCTAAACCAAACCATACATACCACACCAATTCCCATCACGCCCGCGGCAACTGTGCACTTCTAACGTCGTAGCACAAACCGTTCAAAAGTTATGACGATTTTATTTCAAATAATTCAATAATTTTTACCCTGTAGTTCGCAGCATCGACATTGTGTTGTGAGGAAGTCTAATCTATTACACATTACACCAACAGCGTCTCGTACATGCATTTAATTTCATTGTTGTACATTGTAAGATCATACTACGAACGTCGATATGGCACATATTGAGACAATTAATCGCGGAACAGAAAAGAAAGTGCAATCGCTGTCTAGTGGAAAGTTATCTAGACCTGACGAGATACCAGTCAGATTCTACAGAGATTATGCGCAGTAACTAGTTCTCCTTCTAGTAATAGTTTATTGTAGTTCACTGGAGCAACGAAGGGTACGTAGCGGCTGGAAAAAAGCGCAGATCACTCCCGTTTTCCATAACAGCCATTGGACAGATGCACAATCAAGCATAGTGACGCAGTGGAGAATCAAAATCTCCTCTACAAAAATCAACATGGATTCTGCAGAGATCTTGCGCATCTCAGGTCGTTCTGTTTCCCCATGAGATGCGTAGCGCTGAAGACGAGGGCGCTCAGGTTGATGCCGCGTTCCTTAGCTTCAGGAAGGCATTTGAGACCGTCCCACGCTGCCGTTAAGTGACAAATTTCGAACTGTCGGAGTACCGTGCCAGATTTGCGACTGGATTCAAATCTTTCTTGCAGATATAACTCAACATGTCGCTCTTAACGGAACAAAATCAACAGACATAAAGGTAATTTCCGACGTACCCCAAGAGAATTGTCATAGGACCGCACTGTTTACAGTGTGTATAACTGATGTAGTAGAAAGCTTCGGAAGCCTAAAACTGTTCGCAGATGCGGTTGTCTATAAAAAAACTACCAACTCTAGAAGACAGTACTGATTAGCAAAATGACCTGCAGAAGATTCATGAATAGTGTAGGCTCTGACACGTGTTCCTGAACCTAAATAAATGTAACATACTGCGCGTACATAGTAAGAGAAATCCGTTACTGTACAATTACACTTTTGATGACAAATTACTGGAAACAGTATCAACCGGAAAATATTTAAGAGTAACTATCCAGAGCGACGTTAAGTGAAATGACAACATAAAATAAACACCAGGAAAAGGCAGATGTCAGACAGGTTGATAGGAAGAATCTTATGGAAATGTACTCGTAACTCACCAGCGAAGGAAGTGGCTTGCAAGGCGATTGTTCAACCGATTTTTGATCATTGCTCACCGATTTGGGACCATTAGTAGGTAGGACGAATAGAAGAGACAAAGAAAATCCAACGAATAGCGGCGCGTTTCGTCACGGGATCATTTAGTTGGTGCGAGAGGGTTACAGAGATCCTCAATGAACTCCAGGGCTAGACGTTACTTTAGAGGTGTTGCATCACGGAATGGTTTACAACTAAAGAGTTTCGAGTGAGCAGTTACTGTGAAGAGTCGACAACATGTTATCTCCTCCCAGAGACATCTCACGAATTGACGATGACGAGAAAATTTTAGTGATTGGAGGTAATACACAGGCTTACAGACAATCATCGTTCCTTCACGAGTGGAACAGGGAAGAGTGGATCAGTTTTCTTATCATAAGCACCCTCCACCACACACTCTTACATGTCCTGCACAGTATGATGTAGATGTAGATATAGGTGGTATATTCTGAGCTGGCACTTAATTTCTTCGGTGGTTGAAGATTACTTATTTCATAGCACGGTAAACAATAGCACATTAGCTTATAAACAGAAACCGAAGTCGTGTAAAATTTAAAAAAAAAGTGAAACATAAGCAAAGAGGATGTAATAAGTGCAGTGTATGACCAAAAATCGACAGAGTGCCCCGAAAGGTACGTTAAAAATTTTATATCATACAATTCCACTTGTAATTAACTAAGAGAAAAAAAAGTAAACTTTGTCTGAAGCACTAACCCAAAACGTTTTTCATGTAAGATAATGAATAAATATTCTGCCTTTCCAGGAGACAACAGCAACAAAACTAAAAAAAAGTTTTTCTTTGTTGTTGCACTGTGGCTGGAGTATCATAAATGAATCAGAAAACGGCACAAGAAAAGGCACAGTATGTTGTTAAGTTTACTGAAACGAAGTGAGACACCCAAGTTTAGAGAAGCAGACGAAGACACTTCCGGAATATCCGTGCACTGTCGTACGAGGGATTTGCAGCTCTTTTAATGCCTTACCAACAGACTTCTGTGGGGAACGCTGGAAAACCTGTTGAATTCTCTCCGTACCTTCGTCACTTCCTGTCACTTCCTGTCACTACCAGTACAGCGTTCGAAAATTTCTCTGAACTTGAGTGTCTAACTTCATTTCAGTAAACCAAGACACAAAATGTGACTTTTTCTGTGCAGACTCCATTCTTCGATTCATCTCTGGTAGCATCCTGCAACAACAAAGAAAATGCTTTTTTTCGATGGTCTTGCTCTTGGCACCGAGAAAGTTAAAACATTTATTTATTATCTTACACAAAAAAGCTTTTTGAGTAGGTACAGTGGATAATTATTTTCTCTATGTTAGTCACAAGTCGAGTTATATGACACTGAAGTTGTATCTTTTGGGACACAAGACACATTAAAAGATTCAGAAGGAAACATACGTTTGCCAGATACAGTGGAAAATTTGCGGCGCAAAATACCTTACAACTAAAGCTAAAAAATACTAAGAAAATATCAAATTATGACAGTGAATGTAGAAAATTGCCCCTCGAAAAAAGAGGCTGTCACAAATATAACTACTCCTGTATTTTCTCAGTCGAAATTTTTAATGTTCCTGGAGACTATATTTCTACACAGTCACAAAACGAGGAGAAACGACACAACACTGTAGGAACCACTGTCTAGACAGAACCCATCACGCGGCACATAACGCAAAAAGCTGAGGTTTCAACAAAGTTGAATGATACAATTTGCTCCTAAATAAATACTCTCACGGATCCCACGGTTTTTGTTAGCACCACGGCAACCGTTTACAAGGGGAAAGCGACGTGCTCGGCGTGAAGGGCCTTCCGTGACAGAGAGTCACTTATTAGGCTAATTGAAGGTCAGCAGGGAGCGTTTTCGTCCGAGCCCAACCCCTCCAGCTCGGCATGAACTGCCTCTGTACCTCCACTATTTGCATTTATTCTGATACCGTAGGTGCGCCTAATTGGATGAAGTATGCACTGTCCTCCTAATTGGGCCTTAATTGAAGGGACGACGCTCGAGAAAAGCAATAAATCAAGGCCTTTACTACGTGACCAGTACCACGATCCGGTTGCTGCTTCATGGAAACAGCCCTAAATGCTGGATACTGTTTACGTACTAAATGTCAGAGATCAAATCGGATAAGACATTTCACATAAATTTTGTAAGGCAAGTACTGTTCTCGTATTAATCGAACAAATGCGACAAATTATAATGTTCGCAGCTCCCAGGATGTAGAATATCGCTCTGCCAGGTAGAACTGACAGGCAATTTGTCTTATGAGCACTCACTCAGTCTAGTCACATGCTGATGGAGTATTGGTGTGATGAACGTCCCAGCGGTAAATCCTGGTCATTGTCATCCAACATTTTTGAGATTTATGCATCACTTTAATTAAGAATTTTGTGATTATTTTGAAATTCAATTATTGTAATACAAAAACCCTTCATGACACATTTATAAAGTTCTATGGAAATGAAGAAGATGTAGTACATTGTGTAAGATACAAGAAACTATCAGTGTTCTGATAATCAATGTAAAAGTATCGACAACGGTGTATATATGATCTACACTTCACTAAATGAGACTTGGGTTACAATCTAGCTATTCTTCAGTCACAAGTAATTAACAGTATTTATATGAGTAAATAAATATTTATTATGTGATAAACATTATAAATTTCAGTGTCTGTTAACGGCCAGGTATTGTATAATCTGCTTTGTAACATTAACATCTACAATCAGGAATTTTATATTGCTATTTTGAAATTAGTTTGATGTAATAAAAAACACAAACTTAGTAAAATCAGGAATGTAAAACACTAATTGTTAAAGTTAGACAGGAATTTAGAACCTCAATTCATTAAACGTTAGCTGTTATTAATCAAGAATAGGATTTGTCGACCTGGAAAAAGCGTTCGATATTGTCAAATGGTGCAAGATGTTAGAAATTCTGAGGAAAATGGAGGTAAGCTATAGGGAGGCAAGCTATATGACGTAATGTGTACAAGAGTCAAGAGAGAATAATAGGAGTGGACGACCAAGAACGAAGTGCTCGGATTAAGAAATGTGTAAGATAGGGATGTAGTCTTTCGCCCCTACGATTCAATCTATACGTCGAAGAAGCAATGATAGAAACAAAAGAATGTTTCAAAAGTGTATTTAAATTCAAGGTGAAAGGATATCAATGATACGATTCGCTGATGACATTGCTAGCGTCCGTTAAAGTGAAGAAGAACTACATGATCTGTTGAATGGAATGAACTGTCTAAAGAGTATAGAATATGGATTGAGGGAAAATCGAAGAAAGACGAAAGTAATGAGAAGTAGCAGAAATGAGAACAGCGGGACATCGGGATTGATGGTCACGAAGTAAATAAAACAAAGGAATTCTCCTACCTAGGCAGCAAGATAACCAACGACAGACTGATCAAGGACATCAAAAGCACACTTACAATGGCAAAAACGCCATTCCTGGCCAAGAAAAGTCTACTAGTATCAAACATAGGCCTTAATTTGAGGAAGAAATTTCTGAGAATGTACGTCTGGAACACAGTGGTAGTGAAACAGAGACCGTGGGAAAACTGGAACAGAAGAGAATCGAAGCATTTGAGATATGGTGGTACAGACGAACGTTGTAAATTGGGTGGGCAGATAAGGTAAAGAAGGAGTAGGTTCTGTGCAAAATCGGAGAGGAAAGAAATATGTGGAACACACTGACTAGGAGAAGGGACAGGATGACAGGACATCTGTTAATATACCAGGGAATGACTCCCGTGGTACTAGAGGGAGCTGTAGAGGACAAAAACTTACAGGAAGACAGAGTCTGAAATACATCCAGCAAGTAATTGAGTACACAGGTTGCAAGTGCTTCTCTGAGATGAAGAGGATGGCACATGAGAGGAATTCGTGGCGGGCCGCATCAAACCAGTCAAAAGACTGATGACTAAAAAAGAAACTAAAAAATAAAAATAAAAAACAAGAATCGAGTTATACTGAAAGCCCTTACAATAATTTCTGTTATATCAGCTCATTCTGAAAAGATTAAATGCATCTATCGTGAAGCGCTAAAGTCTTAGGCTACAAAATATAAAAATATTTCATAAATTTTATTTGCTTCCCAGAGGTATAACTTTTAAACACTTTAGTTAAATCGTAACAAAACGACTTCAAACAATTTAGAATCAGTATTCAATACCAACTTAAAGAAACAGAAAAATCAATATTTAATACTCAAGAAATTTCATAACAATAATTTAAAGCGTATTGACCATTCCAGAACATCTTCTCAACCATGGTAATATAATTTATTAGTTCACTTTCGAAAGCAAACCACACTAGTAGCCCAAATTACTACAACATAACATAATTATTAGCTTATTGGAAATGAAAATGAATTTCGTTCCATAAACAGTTTTCTAACATGCATTTAGCACATGTACAAATGTAGAAGGGAGGTAAACGTTAGATACATTCGACGTAACACGGACTGAAAAGTTAAGCAACAAAGCTCAAGAGTTACTGTTACTTGTAAACGACAGTTACCTTACTAGTGACTCCCTGAGTAAATCCGCTAACTGTGTCATTTATACTGTAGATTTGGTTTACACTGTCTGTAAACTTAAGCAACAAAGCTCAAGAGTTACTGTTACTTGTAAACGACAGTTACCTTACTAGTTTGACTCCCTGAGTAAATGCGCTAACTGTGTCACTTTTACTGTAGATTTGGTTAACACTATCTGCAAGACCCGCTCAGAAATCTAACTTTTCGTCTACTTTTACCAGATAAATGCAATGTATAACCCCAAGTCCTGTGGGATCACTGCGCTCATGCCCCAACGGTGGGTCTATGCGGACATTGCTTGTGTTCTCGCAGGCTGGATTATTAGTAACAATGTTGCGTGCCCGGTCTGCAATCCGTTCTGTGACACGATCTTCAGAGTCGATCGGTGATTTCCACCATGCGTGAATGCAGGCAGATATGGGACAAAGAATAACGTGTTGTCTTCCGTAGCTAAATGTTGACGGGATAACTCTGGACAGTTTAGTATGTTGAGCTATGGTGCTTGGTAAGTAGGATATGAGAGAATTGCAAGCGGAGAGAGGAGAAGAAAAGGCAAGAGAATTTGTTGAAGGAAATATTTTTAACAGTCGTGAAACAGCAGCAGAATGACCGCACAGTTCCAATCACGGATCCCGTGAGTTATGATTGCACCAGGCTTCATACCTCATTGATGATATCAACATATAACCAATGACGCCCTCGGAGGAGTCACATAACAAACAAAATACATGCTTAACGTATTCGGTGTATTTGTCCACTGCAGTGGACAATTTTAAATCGATATACCCATTCCAAAGGCTTTGTAAGGCCCTGGGTGTAGCGTACTTTGTTGTGGGCAACCTCATCTACGAGTAATTCATTACAGTTCCACCTGCTGTCTGACGTTTAAACTTCCAAGGACTGCACAGTGTCGATCGTACGAAGATTGTGGTTGAGTGTGACTACTTATCCTTTAGAGCTATATACAGTTTTTTAGTGTTCAGAGAAGTTCTGGTATTTTTTCCTATTGAAAGGGGTTTCCGTAATTTTAAAACTAGTTAAAAATTAACAAAATTACATTTGTCACTGCAAAGTTTCAAAAAATGGTCAGCTACATTGGACAAAGTGTCCATAACCTCCCTCACCTTTAGTTTCTTATGACAATTGACGTTTTTCTTGTGTGCTGTTTCTAAGGATTTGCCTTTATTTTTACAATTGTTTATTGTTAGTAATTACTTAAACAACCATCAGGAATTATAAAGAAAAACCCAGTGCAAAAGAGATTTTAAAAGTTCTGGAAAATGACGATAAATCTGATACTGAAGAACTTAAAAATGATGACAACTTTTCTTCAGAGGCCCACAGCAAAGATGAACTTCCTCAGGAATTGGATTCTCTCGAGGAGGAAGATGTATATGAAGATAATAATCACGGCGAACCTGATTCTGATATGCTTTCCAACAAACACATTTTTCTGTCTCATGTCTTGAAGAGACTCTCTTGAGCATCACAGGATTGTGGATTATGCTACGAAAACGGATTACAGAAAAAGAGAAGTAGCCCTCCAAATGAAGCTACCTCATTATTTGTGCCTGTAAAGCGTAGAAATGAACTGAAACCGCAGGTGTTATCAGATAAGTTATGTGGACAATGTACCATACCTTTTATCTGCAGAAATCGGCCTCTAGATGCAAAAATGCTGTGACAAAGCTAAAAGGCACATGCAGTGTGCCAAATGAAAGCTCCGTCTTTGTACTGGAAGAGGGCACAACTGCTTTCTACAATTCCATACAAAATATACGTTGCATGAAAATGCAGTGTCGCGAGCAACATTTTACTTTTGTAAAGTTTTTCTAATAAATTATGATAAATGTTTTACAAGCATATGATTCAAATGTTCTATTACTTTAAAAACAAATGTCACAATAATTTTTGAGGTCAAAAGTTTACAATAAAAATTCTGTAAACTATGAAAGATTGTACCTTTAAGTCACATTGTCCCCTCTAGCGAACGATCCATGACTTGGATTTCTGCTGATTTTTGGTTTCTGCTCTATGTAAAAGTTTCTCGACGTATTTTCTGTTTGGATACAAAATTACAAATTTTTCATTCCAGAAATTAAGACGAATGTCTGAAACGGATAAAGAATATCCGTACAGAACTCAGAAAAACTCAGTACGTCTTTCTAAACAGAGGCTGCAAGTTGTAACCCCCCCACACGAAATATTAAAATGAACCATGAACCATGTGTAAACTCCTCACAAAATAATAATAATTAAAAAAAATTTGGTGTAACTTCCCCACGGAAATATTAATTAAATGAATTTTAAATATTGTAACCTCTGAACAAAATTGGTTCCCATTCATAATCTCTGTGCAGAAATGCATTCACATTTAATGTTCCCACAAAATTCTTTTCTCATTTAATGTTAAGTTCGAAACAGAAAATTTCCTAAACACCAAAAATAAAAAAGGAAAATTCAGTAACCTGGTAAATTTTATGACGACAGCAGCGCTGCGCCATGGCCCTGTACTCTGAGTAAAAAAACAAAAAATTCTTACCTCAGTAAAAACTGCGAATATATCTGCTCTTACATACAACATTTTCGGCACAGCTCCGTGCAATGCTGGCCTATGCTTTGTGACTCGTGAAAAGGAATTAATTATTCATTGGATAAAATCTTTAAATTGAAATGAATGATTTTTTAAAAAAAATTACTTTATATTATAAAAATTATTATTTGGGCATTTTTTTAAGAAATTGATGACAGTTAATATACATTACTAGATATGCGCAAGGCTGCTTCTTTACCTTCTACAATAATACCCATCCTCCAGAGTCTCGACCAGAGCAGACTCCCGACACGCGCCGACACGTGCACACAACTGCCGACTACTGCCGACTCACGCAGACTACACAAGACTACTGCCGACTAATGCCGACTAGCGACAAGCAACAACTAACTACATACTGCTCTCTGGTCAGAGACTCTCCTATGCCTTGCCCATCGCCGGCAACGCATACGTCTTACAAAGTGCAGACAGATGTGAACACTACAGGAATATCAATTTAGTAAGTTATATTGCAAAACATTGACATTAATTATTTACAGAAGAATGGAAAAACTGGTAGAAGTCGACCTCTGAGTTGACAATGTTGACTGCACAACTATTTTCGAAGGTATAAAATACAGGGATAAAATAGGTGAGAGAGGCTATACACCACATTATAAATAATTCACATTCCAGCTATCGGAGTCGAAGGACATGAAAAAGAAGCAATAGTTGAGAAGGGAGTAAGGTAGGGTTTTAGTCTGTCTCTGATATCATTTTTTACGCTTGCAGGTTTCTCCAGTGCAGGAAAGACCAATCACGCAGTCTCCAGTAATTACTCACCAAACTTTCATTCGCACCTACATCAGTCAGTGCGGATTCTCAGCGGCCCAGACACGCATGTTTCCTCCATCAGCTTTCCATAATTTCTGAAGATAGGTCCATCGGTAAAGAAAGTTCTTCGAAAAACGAACCTGTTGTCCAGATGTCATATCAGAATCGAGTGACATAATTCTGTGTGCCTTCCGCAGTCCCGCTAGTTAATGTGTAATAACACTGATGAATTCTGTTTGCGCACAAAATACAATGATGGGCTGACTTATTCCAGAACTACACTGAAGCGACAAAGAAACTAGTGTAGGCATGCCTTTTGAAATACAGAAATACGTAAACAGGCAGAATATGGCGCTGCGGTCGGCAACGCCTACACAAGACAACAATTGCCTGTCGCAGATGTTAGATCGGTTACTGCTGCTACAATGGCAGGTTATCAAAACTTAAGTGAGTTTGAACGTGGTGTTATACTCGGCTCACGAGCGATGGGACACAGCATCTGCAAGGTAGCGATTAAGTGGGGATTTTCCCGTACGACCATTTCACGAGTGTACCGTCAATATCAGGAATCCGGTAAAGCACCAAACCTCCGACATCACTGCACCCGGAAAAAGATTCTGCAAGAACGGAACCAACGTCGAGTGAAGAGATTCGTTCAACGTGACACAAGTGCAACCCTTCCACAAATTTCTGTAGATTTCAATGCTGGGCCATCAACAAGTGTCAGCGTGTGAACCATTCAACGAAACATCATAAATATGGGCTTTGAAGCGTTACGCCTCGCCTGAGCCCGTCAGCACCGACATTGAACTGTTGATGGCTGGAAACGTGTTGCCTGGTCTGACGAGTCTCGTTTCAAATTGTATCGAGTAGGTGAACGTGTACGGTTATGGAGACAACCTAATGGATCCATGGACCCTGCATGTTCGCACGGGACTGTTCAAGATGTTGGAGGCTCTCTACTGGTGTGTAGCGCGTGCAGTTGGAATGATATGGGACCTCTGATACGTCTAGATACGACTGTGACAGGTGACACTACGTAAGCATCCTGTCTGATCATCTGCATACATTCATGTCCATTGTGCATTCCGACGGGCTTGAGCAATTCCAGCAGGACAATGCAACACCCCACTCGTCTGGAATTGCTACAGAGTGGCTCCAGGAACACTCTTCTCAGTTTAAACGCTTCCACTGACCACCAAACTCCACAGGCATGAACATTATTGAACACATCTGGGATGCCTTGCAATGTGCTGTTCAGAAGAGATCTCCACCCCCTCATACTCTTACGGATTTATGGAGAGCCCTGCGGGATTCATGATGTCAGTTCCCTCCAGCACTACTTCAGACATTAGTCCAGTCCATGCCACGTCGTACTGCGGCAATTCCGCGTGCTGGCGGCAGCCCTACACGATATTAGGCAGATGTATCAGTTTCTTTGCCTCTTCAGTGCACATTCCTAAGACTGTCAATATGCGGCATATGCAGTGTATGGTAACTGAAGAAAACATCAAGCTCCAGAATCGCTGAAAAAAAAAAAAAAAGGCGATTTATGGAATGACCGGTTTTGACAGAGTTATGCTGTCATTATCAGATCTTATTCTCTAAAATATTTTTCCATATTGTCCATTGGTGTTGCAAGGCATAGCGGGAATTTATCTGGAATGCGGAACCACTTGCAACACTGATGGACAATATGTTGTAATTCACTCATTCCATAAAATGCTTTTCTATCGGTCTTGGCTTGTAAAGCTTTCTTCAGTTACAATTATTCCCGAGGCACTCTCATATTAGCTGGAGACAACTTGTAGATTGTGGGCAACAGCTACCAGAACGTTGTTAAACGTGTGTCCTCGTAATGTCGAGTGGAGTGCCATGCTCCTTGCTCTTCGAAAACTATATTTATACGTATTATAAAAATGAATGTGTATATATCTGTACGTGAGTATGTATGTTCCATATCTCCTCTTAAACCACTGGACCGATTTCAAGCAAACTTGGTACAAATATTCCTTATTGTGAGGTAACAATCGCTATGGAGATAAAAAACACCTACCTCTTATAGTTCAGGAGATATGAAGCCATAAACAATGAGATGTGTGAAAAACTGCCGTACAATGCACGACATTTAAATTTATTATTTATGTGTCACTAAACTCTACTCACAATAAATTTCGCAGACAATACCTACATACGCCACTAAATGCAGCTACAAAATCATATCATTGTATCACACACAGTTCAGAGGAAATACAGTATAAACAGTGAGATGCGTGGAAAATGTCCCACTGAGCATGAAGTTTTAATACTTTTATTCTTTGCTATTGAGATACTCCTACAATCGAGTCAACTTAAGAAAATCCCTGACCTTTGTCAGTGCTTTTCACAGCTTTCTACTGCGAAGCGCAAACAGCTTTAGATGAAAACAATAGCCGTGTATAGAGCTATGAAGGGGCGTTGCGGTAGGGACGTTTACAAAATCGTTGTGTAGTCCGACCACGTTACGCAAATGACAATATCGAGACAGCAAAGTATAAGTTGGAAGTAAACCAGATTATATTTAACAGTTCACCGTCAATGTCTATGCTTATGAGGTTACCGCAATACCTACGGAGCACCGATACTACGAAAATCTTGAACGTAGTGGATGCTTACAAGGAAGCAGCAGAGGGGGCAGTTATGAGCATTGATGAAACACAACCCTTGCGGCTCGATGAAAGCACACGTCTCGCGCTACATCCTTTACCCAAATGTGTTGAGACGGAAGTGTTGGGTGTAAAACTAAGGAAAGCATAAATGACCTAACTGACATCAGTTCCAAACAAGGTAAGGGATGCTGTGATAGCAAACAGTACAGAGAAACTGAATATCATTCGAAGGAGTGAACACGTCAACACATTGGCTCTGCCGAAAATGTAGTATGTTGCACAAATCATACCCATCGATATAAAATATATAGTACATATAGAAAAACACATAGCTTGGTTCATTTTGAAATGTATGTTATTTCAAGTAATCAAGAATGAACCACAGAAAGCGGTCTACGTTTAAAAGATTGTGGGATAATATGTACAGTACTTCCCATGAAAAAATTAATAAATAGACTGAAATTGCCTGAAAGTAGGTTGGATTTAGTAAAGACTGCTCTGGCATCAAGGCAGAGAACATAGGTTACAGAAGGATGCCAGCAAGTATGTCTCAGACCTTACAAACCACAGTGTATGTATTAGGGAAGGTTGCTAACGAAAGTTATTGTATTACAAAAAGAATAATCGGAAACCTTCAGAAGAACACTACAAGTTCTCTAGCAAGCCAGATTAAACACAATTATTTGAATTAGAAGACAGTACGGGAAAAGCTCGGCAATAAATCCATAAGCTCTCAGCCATGCTCGGTAGCATACATGTTTATAAATGATCTGAGCCCGACAGCTTTGCGTCTCCACAAAATAAAACTGTCAACTCATTCATGTTGACAGGAGAGCCGTGTCGCTGAGACATCTGTACACGGAACAGTAGGTTGCTATCCCCATTAGCAACATTTGCTTGCAGTTGACGAGTTAGAGTTTAGTAATATTCCATGTTCTTTCTCTCCTCGTCATTCAGATTGAAGGCTATATTTTTATATAGCTTCTGGATACCAGGTTTGAAGAGGTTTTTGCAGTGGCCGCACACTTCGCACATCGTAGCGCCTACTGCATCAGCACCCCACTTTACATCCAACCATCACGGGATACCTGTTTCACAGGGTGTATATTCACCATGAAAATCTAGCTCGTCTGTGTTGTCAAAACAAGGACTTACCGGCAGCCACAACACAACACACCACCAAGTCTCCACCAACAGCCGCCAGGGACCGCTATCCGTTCGCGGAGCCTGCAGAACAGCTTCACCAGAGGTCGCAGATAGCCTAGGAATTACCTTTTTTTTCTGAGCCAGGCATGTGATCGCAAATAGTACAGGCAGATACATCCACTAAAGGGCTTCATAAGGGGGCGCACTGCCGGCAGAAGGCAGTTCGATGCACTACTCGAAAGGATACAGAACTGCCGCGCAACCAGCCACGACCTGACGCCTCTTCTGGCTGGCCGTTCTCTTGGTATAGTCCACAAACCTCTTGACGTTGTAGAATGGTTTGTCTCCGCTCCCCGTGAAGAGTTGGGTCTTTTTTATTATTATTATTTGTTATTTTGTATTTGTGTCGATCCGCAGTCGAAATCGAGTCGGTTGTTCTTTAGGATATCGTATTATTGTTTCGTTTTCGTGATTCCAATAAATTGTTTTCGCACTTGATTTTTCCGCATTTATATTCTGCTAGCGCAGGTACTTCATTGGCAACGAGTTGGTTTGCGACTTTCCCACGTTTGCTCGGTTGTTGTCCGCTATGGCAGACGGTACTGCAGGTGTTCATCAATCCACAGCGCGAGTCAAAGCGCTGTTGGATCGTATGCAACAAACGAACGAGCTTATTATTCAGCGTTTACAGACGATGTCTACCCCTCCCGTTGAGGTGTCTACGCAGGGGTCCCACCCAGCTTTCCTACTTCCAGGGCTATGTGCCATGCCCCCTGAGTTTCCCCAAGTTCGACAAATTCGTTGAGTCTTGGGGCAACTACATGGCTCGTCTGGAGCAACACTTCATTGATCATGATGTTACTGGCGACGTTCAGCGACGCGCATTTTTTCTCGCCCATGTGGGCCCGGAGGTTTATCACCTTCTGCAACAGTTGCATCCCAATATGGAACCTCATGCTCTCTCCTACAAGGCGTTGACTTGTAGCCTATTTGATTATTTTGACTCTCAGGTTCACATGGAGGCGGCGCGTCACAAGTTCTTCTGTTGTCAGAAGCTTCCCGCACAGTCGTACAGAGAGTGGATTGCTAGGCTGCAAGGTCTCTCCCATGACTGTCGGTTTTTCTGTGGCAACACAAACTACAAGCAGTCTTATGGTTCGGCACTCATTCGTGATATGATTTTTGTCCATGCCCCCAATGATGCCTTATGGCTGAAGGTGGAAGATACCTCATTATCTGTGCTAGTGAGGAGTCCTTTCGCTCTGCTTCCATGCTGCAATCCCCTGTGCGGGTCTTTGCCACCCACTCTCCGCATCGCCGGTTCCCATCACTTTAGCCGCCGCAGCGGCGCCGGGTACCCTGTTCTGAGGCCACGCCCGCCCGCCAGGACCATGGTACCGGTCTCCACCTGCTGCGCCCTCAGCAGCAGCAGCAGTAGCAGTGACAATGGTTGCCCTCCTGTAGTCAATGCTTTGTCACACATCAGAGGCAAGATTGGCGCTTCCGGAGGGTGACGTGTTCGGCCTGCGGGAAACAGGGTCGCAGAGCCGAGGTCAGTCGGTCATCTTCGTTGATGGCTGTGGACCACTCTGCTGTCAATGCCTCCGACTCCATGGTGAATGAGATGGACCCGCTGCCGCCAATTTGCTTCGTGCAGTCGGTTTTTTCTGCACACAATGGCGGCGATCACTCTGACTGTGCCACTAAATGGCACTCCTCTCCCTTTTCAAGTGGATACGGGGTCTTCCGTGACCGTCATCGATGGGGCTTCCCATCGTCAGTTGGGTTCACTGCCTCTTCGTTCATTCCATTCTACTCTGAAGAGCTACAGCAGTGACGTCATCCGACTACAGGGATGGTTATTGGCTAGGGTCCAGTACCTCACTCACAATGTCGCAGCCTGGGTTTTTGTCCTCGCCATCCCCAGGGCCACCAACTTATTGGGCATGGATCTTTTTCCCTTACTGGGCCCCGAGATATGACTTAGGCCCAGCTGTCAGATCATTGTCAACAGACAATCACCTCCAGCAACTTCTGGATGATTTCCTTGACGTGTTCTTTGCCATTTCTCTGCAGGTCTCTGGGTTCAAAACCCATATCGAACTCCTCAGAGGTTTCGAAGTTCCACAAGCCTCGCTTGGTACCATTTGCCTTCCATGACAAACTGCAGGAGGAGCTTCATCGCCTGGAGGCCGAGGGTATCCTGACCCCAGTTCGCCATTGTCGTTGGGCTACGCAATCGTGGTAATTGAGAAGCCAAACGGATCTCTTCACATTTGTGGGAATTTTAAGGCCCCTGTCAATGCTCAGTCTGTTATTGACTGTTATCCCATACCCAAGGTTGATGACATTCTGTCCCAGTTGGCTGGCGACAAGATGTTTGCCAAAATTGACCTGTGGTATGCCTACCTCCAGTTGCCTTTGGATGAGTCATCAAAAACAGTCTTGGTAATCGATATCCCTTTTGGGCTCTTCCGTTACAACAGCCTCCTGTTCGGGGTCGCCAGTGCCTCGGTAGTCTTCCAACGATATTTGGAAACATTGACAAGGGACATTCTGGGGATGGCTGACTACCTTGATGACATCTTAGATGCTGACGTCTCCACCCCGAACTTGGCCTGGAAACTCCAACACCTCTTCCAGGTTTTACAGGGTGCCAGCTTACAACGCAACAAGGAGAAATGTCTTCTTTTGTACTTCGGGTGACCTACCTTGGTCATATTTTGAGTGATAATGGCATTCGCCCAACGTCCCTGTATGTCTACGCTATCTCCCAGCTCAAGTCTGTCCTGAGTCAACTCAATTCCTACCACTGTTTCATCACACATGCCATGGCTCTGGCGAGACCACTTCACTGCCTCCTCTGTAAGAATGTTACGTGGGACTGATCACCAGTTTCTGATTGGGCATTCCACCGTCTGAAGTCTTCTCTCCTGACACCAGCTTGTCCTATCCCTTTTGACCCCACCAAGCCTCTCACCTTGGTTTCCAATCCGCCAGACTGTAGTGTGGGGGCCGTCTTGTCTCACATCATCGATGGCATTGAGTGTTCGGTGGCCTTTGTCTCCAGAACACTATCCCTGGCTCAGCTTAACTACAGCCAAATTGAGAAGGAGGCCTTGGCCCTCATATATGGGTCCAAGAAATTCCAGGATTTCATCTATGGCTGTCACTTCATCTTATACACCAGTCACAAACCTCTGCTCTCATTATTTAGCGCTACAGCTGTCATCCCCACGAGGACTGCTCGCCACCTCAGCACGGGGCAGTGTTCCTCATGAAATGATCCAACAACATTGGATCTTCTCTCTCATGGATGTGGATCTTCTCTCTCATCTCCCAGTGGGTGCTGCCCCAGAGTTTAATGCTGACTCTGTTGCCTGTTTCCAAATGGATGACGCCGCTGATGAGACAGTCACTGATTTGCCACTGGATGCCAAGCTAGTTGCCCATCACACAGCAGACAACCTGAACCTCCAGGTGCTGATGCACCACATTCAGCATATGTGGTCCTCAGACCATCGTCAGTTGCTGCAGCCAGAGGTCGGGGTGTACTGGCACCACCGCCAGCACCCACCTGTCAGAGATAGGGTCCTCCTCATATTGGGTGATATTGATAGCTGGCAGGTGCTGCTGCCACCCTCCCTCCACCAGTGGACCTTGGAGCTCCTGCACATTGGTCATTGGGGGATTGTCCTGATAAAACAGCTTGCCTGACAGCATATCTGCTGGAGGGGTATGGACGCCACCATCACCAGTTGGCACCCCCCTCACCTGTTCCCATGGTCTCCTGCTCCTTCTCCTGGGTCCCTTCTGCACTTCAATTTCGCAGGCCCATTTCTTGGCTCCTCCTGGCTTATCCTTATGTCTCCTGCATGTCCTCCATGACCTCCACCCATATCACCCAATCTCTTTCTCACATATTTGCCATTGAGAACATTGGTCACCCACAACAGCTGTCAATTTACATCTGCTGAATTTACCTGCTCCTGCACCTCCTAGGGCATCCAGTTGGTACATACTGCTCCCTTTCATCCTGCATCTAATGAATTAGCTGAACGGTTTGTCTGGACATTCGAAGTCCAGATGTCGAAATTTCGTCACTAACACTCCCTGGACGACGCCCTTCCATCTTTCTTTCCTGCTACTACTCCTCTGTTCAGGAAGGACCATCCCCAACTGAAAAACTTCTTGGCCATCATCATCAGTCCCCCCTTTTCTCTTCTCTTTCAGTCTTCTCCCGCCCCGCTCCTTCACATTCGACACAGCCCTGTTATTCTCTACAGAATCCAGTCTGGGCGCTGGTGTTTACCTGGCATCGAACCCAGTGTACATCGAACCCGGTGTGTTCCTGCCAGGGTCTCATTGCTCATAGACCACGCTATGGTGGAAGTTACACTCGACGATGGCACAGTGTGCTGGAAGAACACCAACCAGCTTCACCTCCATTGTGGTCCTCCACCACCACCACCTCCTGTGCCGCCTCCAGGACTGTCGGCCCTTGGGACTGACAGTGCTCTTCTCCCCACCTGACTGCCACCTCCGCCAACGCCGCCCGTCACATCCCAGGTGGACCCTGCAGCAGACGGCCCTACACCCATGGAGATGGATCCTGCACCTGCGACCTCCCCCGGTCTCCTGTCGCCCACAGCCTTGGGGTCCAACATCGAGTTGGGCCTTCTACTCCATTCTGGGGGGGGGGGGGGGAGGTCTTACATTCAACCATCACGAGATGCCTGCATCACAGGGTGTACATTCACCAGGAAAACCTACGTCGTGTCTGTTGTCAAAACAAAGACTTACCAGCGACCATTACACAACACAACACCAGGTCTCCACCAACGGACGCCAGGGTCGCAGGTAGCCTATGAACAACTTTTTTTTTTTTTTTTTTTTTTTTTTTTTTTTTTGCTGCGCCAGGCACGTGATCGCAAATAGTACAGGCAGATACATCCGCCAAAGGGCTTCATAAGCTTCATAAGGCGGGGCACTGCCGGCAAAAGGCAGTTCGACGCACTGCCGCCCCCACACCCACGGCCAGGCACCTCTTCTAGCTGGCCGATCTCTTCCTATAGTCGACGAACCTCTTGACATTGTAGAACTGTTTGTCTTCACTCCCCTGCAGAGTTGGGTCTTTTTTATTATTATTTGTTACTTTCTATCTGTGTCGATCAACAGTTGGGATCGAGTTGGTTTTTTTTGGGGGTGTATTGTATTATTGTTTCGTTTTGGTGAGTCCAACAAATTGTTTTCAGATTTGTTTTTTCCGCATTTCTATTCTGCTAGTGCAGATACTTCAGATTTCCATATTTTCCATATTTGCGAAGGCACAAGGCTTTTAGCAGGTTTATGGCCGTTCTGGAAAGTTCTAAATGGATGCAACAAGGGAGATAACGATCATTTTAGGGAGGGCTGTGGTTCCATCCAGGTCATGTTGTTAGCAAAAGACACAGCGTAAATGCATGGGAAAGAGGCCGTGAAGCCGAATGTTTTTTTTTTTCTTCCAATTAACTTTAGAGTCTCTGATTAGTCAAATCTGTGTGTGCAGATCAAGGGGCAGTCTCCCATCTTCTAATACGGCGCTCCAGCTCGTGATTGGTTTGTGCTAAAGTGGGAGTGGGCTAAGATGTAAATGTGCTTTGCTACTGAGCTAGCGAGGAAAGCAGAAAGAAAGAGAAGGGACACTCTCGTACTGGCGCTTCACTAGTAAAGAACTGTTGGTCTTTACCTAAATGGTGAGACTTGTGTCCTATGGTAGTCTGCCACTTAGAGCCTGTGCCAGTCACCTTCTAAATCTTCAGAGGTACTGCTTCTAGCATCACGCACACAATGCATGCCTAAAGGATGCTGCTTTGTCGGATAGCTATACAACAATTCAAGCAAATCACATTAATGCTTTTTATTACAACAAAGCAAATTGACAATACTTAACTCTGATTAGAACAATTTGTCGCAAGCGATAGGCGACATGCAAATAATCATTGTCATTTGCTATATACAATGACCATGCAAGTTATCGCCACTCGTTCATAAGTCACTGCTATCGTTAATGTCACTGCTCCTCTAGTCCTCTCTGCTAGTGCCTCTGCTAGTGTCCATCTTGTACTGTTCGGCTGAGGATGGCAGGAGCTACGCTTATATTCTCTTCGGATGGAGGCCAGTCCTGTCGTGGTGACGTCCTAGTCAGCGTGCTACTGACTGACATCGTCTCACAGCCCCCTCTGCTCTTGCATTCTTCATCTTTGTGCCGGCGCTTGTCAATACGCCGGAACAGTACTTCTGCAACAGCCAAGTTCCATGTGTTCTTATTACCACAGCAGACAAATTTCAGGCAGACAGTGTTGCTACATATGTGTATTATACTTGAAAGGAATGAATCCTAATTCTGTAATATCCACATTTTTTGCGATACCATTGTGAACAATCAATGGATTGAGAAAAACAGGGTCTCCAGCTTTAATAGTACGACACGTATTGTATGTTAGTCGTTTAAGAGAGCAGCCGCCTACACAGAGCTGTTGCAACAGTTCAGGCAGTCAATCCATTAGAACAGCCATTTTAACACCGACCAGTTCCACTTTGTAGCAAGAATGTATTTTTTTGGTTAAATAATGCACTGTGGTAATTGATAAACCATGGGACGCCGACAGGCACCTGATAGCTGTTAGATGGTATTGTCGCTCTGCCATAGGTGGCTCTGGGAAGGTAGCGGCAGCATTCTGACATACTACACAGCAGCAAAGTTAGGTAGACACAGCTATGAGCAATGTGCTGTGGCCAATGCCATGGAGCTAACTTTAGAATTAGGGAATATGTACCTCTGTAATGAAATGTAAACATCCGACAGTGTCCAAAATACCAACTTGCCTGGAGAATCATATAAACTGATATGCATGTAGTAAACAGTATCAAATTAATCATTTTATGCAAGTACACCAATGTGCAATCACTCTCTTACATTTAAAAATGTGTCATCTATACGCATGGTGCAGCAGAGGGAATCGTCAGTACTCAGGGAAAGGGCAGAAAACATTTTTCGAAGCAAAATCGTCTAGTAAACATGGGCTCTAAAATAAATACCTCAAGAGCTAAGAGCACTTCTTTGTCTTCGATATACTAAAACAAATCTTTTCTACTGCAAGCATTTTGCGTCCCCTATTTGAGATGTGGTAGTATGGATCAAAACAAAAACAAAAAGAAAGTCTAGTAAACGTAGGCTCTAAGGCGCATGACATAAAAAGTATGAGAACTTGTTCATATTCGCTTCTGTGAAAAACATTTGGTATACTGGACAAGAGCTCATACATTTCAAGGTATACATTTTAAAGCCTATGCTTACTATACATTTTTTCTTCGAATGATCGTTCTTGTCATATCCCTGAATATTGACTGCTGGTATACCCTGTATATGTTGAAATCAATCAACTTTGTATCGAATGAGAAATAGTATTAATTGCTAATCTGAGTCACGGAGATGAATGTAGACAATATGGAGGTGACCATTACAACCTAACCTTTTAGAACCTGGCCGGTTACAACCCACCCGGTTAGGGGCACGGTAACGTACTTTTGTATAAATTAATAGTTCTGGCGAGCTTTGATATTACAATGTAATACATATGGCGTAAATGACACGTGGTTACACCACACCACAGTGTGAGGGGGAAATCGCGACGATATGACACTTGCGGTTAACATTAGCTAGTTACCCTTTCCTGTGAAGATCTTGATCATAAAAGCCTTTTTAACAAATTATGTAGAAACTAATTACGTTTCCAGTTAGGTCTAAATTTAACCAGTGCAAGCCCAGCTGTCTCTTACAAAGGAAACTCTCTTTCGCGCTCCCCTCAGGTTTAGTTGTAGGGTGGCCCAGTGGATAACCCGCCAAAAGCTGCACACAGATCGAGCATGAAAGCAGAAAGAAGATGTATTTAACTGTGAAAAAGGTAGAAAAATATAAACAATGAATGGTCCACAGTTAAGATGTGCAACATCGAGCAAACTGGAGGAACCAGGGCGTCGTGGTTATGTGCTCACGGAGTTGGCCTGCAAAGCGGGAGATCTGTCTTCATATCTCCCTCGCGCTCCATTTTTCCTCTCTCTTCACAAAACTATGAACCGTCCGTCTTCTCACTGACGTGTCGGTTCGCTGTATTCAGATTTGTGTCTGTGTCGTGGTGAAACGTCCGTTTGCAACAGGAAGTTGTAAAGACAGGACCTGTAATAAAGCTGGTTACGCACAATTACTCCATTAGTAGCCGCAAGGAACTGGCTCTCAAATGGGAACCACAAACGTTTGATGACAAGGCGACATGCCAACCGAATCCTCCATCGGGAGACATGTCTGATGTATCGCACACGACATTGGTGACATTTGTGTCATCTGATTGGAACCTCTTATCGACGCACCTAACTTGTACACCTGGTGAGTGAGAAGTATGGCTCCTTGCCCGATTTAGCTGTTTGTATGAATGTAAATGTCATCACTCGCAAATAAGTGATGAAGTTTGTCACATTAGCTGCAACAAACGAACGCAACAGTTCACAGTTACACAGTTTACCCTGTGCTCTATCAAAATATGTTTTTAATGTTTTTGAAGCTGCATTTTCTTTAGGAAGTTTTGACTCTTCAGTTCCTTTTTGTAACATAGCTCACACCAGTCTATTTGTTGTTTACATTTCTGTGAGATATCTATGCGATATTACGCCAGCTACCACTATTCATTACATTTACTGGAGACGGCAATATATTCTTACCACATGAATCATATTCTATAACCAATGTATGCCATGGAAATTGCCAGGGGTACTGAAAGAGAACAGACACGTCAGTGATCGAACGGACAGTTCATAATATTCTGGAAAAACAAAATGGGGTACAAGAGATATTTGAACATGGATCTCTCGGTTTGCAGTCGAAACCGTGATCACAGAAACACGACAGCATGCCTGATTCATCTCCTTATATGTTGCACATCTTGAGCTTGAATTACTCACGGTTTGTATTTTCCTTTTTTTTTCGCAGTTCAGTACACCTTCCCCTTTTTTTCACCCTTGATCTGTATTCAGTTTTTCGCGGGATATCCAATGGTCCGCCTTGCTACCAAATCTGAGGGGTCGCGATACGGAATTTCCCTTGTTAGCAAGGAGGCCAAAGAAACAAAACGGCAGTAACTCTTAACTTTACAGTGTTAAAATTCTGTGCGGTAAAATTTACATCAGTTTAAATTTTACAATCGGAAAGTAATCGACTAAGCCTGTTACGAAGTACCGCAAGAGCATACTGCAAACTTCGCGAAGCACGGAGGCGCCGTAGCTCATCTGTCTTTTAAAGGCAACTTTGAGCACGTTTCTCAGACTGACTGACCACAAATTATTCGGCTCGACTTCTCCTACACCACTGTGGTAAGTTGTAAACATCGTTTATGTTCTGTATTTTGACACGTTAGAAATTTTAAACTGTATACTTTACCGATGAAAAGCTAAAGGTATTTGTTCAGATTTAATGAAATTCCAAAACTGTAAAACTGTAGTAGTGTCTGGTGCATCCATGTTAAACGCTAAATTAGGCCTTCCAGGCTCTACGGGCAAAAGTTAGAGAACAAGGAACTCAAGATGTGGCTGGTGTGTCGTGGACCCAATTTGGACTGATTACAAGATAAGGGCCGGCCGCTGTGGCCGAGCGGTTCTAGGCGCTTCAGTCTGGAACCGCGCGACCGCTACCGTCGCAGGTTCGAATCCGGCCTCGGGCAGGGATGTGTGTGATGTCCTTAGATTAGTTAGGTTTGAGTAGTTCTGTTCTAGGGGATTGATGACCTCAGATGTTAAGTCCCATAGTTCAAAAATGGTTCAAATGGCTCTGAGCACTATGGGACTTAACATCTGTGGTCATCAGTCCCCTAGAACTTAGAACTACTTAAACCTAACTAACCTAAGGACATCACATACATCCATGCCCGAGGCAGGATTCGAACCTGCGACCGTAACAGTCGCGCGGTTCCGGACTGAGCGCCTAGAACCGCTAGACCACCGCGGCCGGCTAAGTCCCATAGTGCTCAGGGCCATTTGAACCATTTTTATCTGGACACCCCTATCACCTCTTTGTCTGAGAGTGTGGGTGAAAATGGTGACATGAAAACAGCTCAGTAATGTCTGAGGCTATTTCAACCCAGTTTCGTATCTCAGCGAAAAAATGCTCTTTTGGAGCACCACAAACGCTAATATGTTCCGGTTTTAAGACTCTGACAGAAGAGTGGGGTATTGGCTGTCTAATTCTACCTTCCTCAGCAACTTCAACATTTTTCCCAAAAATGTTGGCATGCAGATATAATCGTGCACTTTTTAATTTACAACTCACATCTCACTCCTACCTCCCACAAGCTCCCCTAACTGTAACTTGCTGACACCCACTAGTCCATCGCTATAAGTCACACTTACCTATCCAACCCACTTGCCCATTCCCACTCACTCGTTCAGCCCAGCTCATTGTCAATGTCTCTTTGTCTCTCTCTTTCACTGTCTCCTGTCTCACAGCCACAGTATACTTCATTCTGCCCTATTAATACTGTCTGCTTTCAGTGTCACGCTCTCCCTCTTGCTGTCTCTTCCAGCCACTATCTTCCCACTGCTGCTGTCTCTTCTCATTGTAACTATCCTATGATTCCTCGTTATCATTGTTATAGAGTCTGTCTCTAATTATCACTGGCTACGACTCACTTCCATTTTCTCCTTCTCTTTATTCCTCTCCCACTGGCGCTGTCTCCTTTACTCTTTCTCTAACACTGTTTTGTCACTGTCAACTGCCACTATGTCCCTCTATTTCTCTCACACTGTCATTGGTCATTGTCCCCTTTGCACTTTCTATAACACAATCACTGCCAATTATCTTCCAGTATTTATTACTTTCCCGTCTGTTTCCCTATGCTACTGTCTCCTTCTCTTTCAGCATAAAAAAGCGCGAATATGTATGCATGCCAAAACTTTTGAGAAAATTTTTACGGATGCTGAGGAAAGTAATATCAGACGGCTGGTGCCCGGCATTTCAGTCAGTGTTTTTGAAAATAGGAGCATATCGTCCTTTGTATGCCCCGATAGGAGCATTTCCCGCTGGTTCCCTTCTGTTCCCTGATTCGGCACGGTACGTCATTCATATGAAAAGAAAATTTTGGGTCAGTAAAATTTTGATAGTATCCTCAAGTGAAACTGAAATAACATAAAACTAAATTTTACACCTCAGACCGGATTTTGCGTGCACAAAAATATTCCATGTGCTTCAATATTACCACGTGGGGTTCCCAGAACCCTTCTGATGATAACAGAGACACTTTATAGCATATTTTGCCTTGCTACGTCACTTTATAAATTGCGTTTTCGGCTCATACCAGATATTAAGTGCGTATTTTACGTTTGAACTTCTGTATATCGAAAACAAAAGTTCCAAAGTTGTTCAAGGTTGGTATTTTAGGAACATATTAGCAAAATTTCAGCCATTTTCTGTGCGTGGTCATCATGGAATCCGCGACTCTGTTTTAGTACCCAGAAACCAGTTTCCCGTGTTTCCTCAGGAACCGCCCATGAACTGCATAAGCCCGCCAAGGCGCACCATAGACCACATGTAATCCAAGTAGAACCAACCCATTTACTCTATTTGTCTAAGCTGGAGGAAGTTTATAATATTGAGACTTAGACCCCGTACTTTCCGTTGGGTGTGCATGTGGTCGCTGGCCCAAGGACTATCCAAAACACGTGACCCTACCTTTCTGTACCAATAAAATCCGAAGTATGAGCCTCGTAAGAGTCCCATTTTTACGCGCAGTGTTTTGGAACTTAGACTTGGTAGCACATGCTGTCGCATGGGTACCGATAGCTTATGCTGTCGTATGCGTACCAAAACGGGATTCATCATTTGTATAGAAAATACTGTGGAAGTAAGATGCCCCTACAAGGGTGGGATGGAGATGAAAAGGGCTGACATGTCAAAATGTTTGAAAACGACCTTTCAGTGTTTCTTTCCTGTATTTGGTTGGCTTGGAATGCCTTAGAAGTGTACAGAAGAAATACGTGAGAAATATTCTAAAATATTTTTAAATATAAAAGTAGTTGTGAGAAATAGAGGGTGATTCAACGATGCTCTTACAAATTTTGATTGCTGATGGAGATAGATAAATGTATCAATCTGAGGTAAGATAATCTAGCCCGAAAACGACTGAGTCCAAAGTTACAAGCGAAAATCGTTCTCACACCTCTGACAGTGGACCTATTCTACGGCAAACCGTTTGCTTTCCAGATTTTCCGAGGAGGCAATGTGCAGCAGAACAAGAAAAAAAGTCTTGTAAACAAGGGCTCTAAAACATACTTGTTCAGTTTGAGGTGTGTTTCAGAGCCTGAAAGATTACGAAGTGTCCATAGCTCTTAAGGAACGCTCTTTAGAGTCCATGTTTACCGTGAATTTTTTTCTTGCTGTGATCCATACTACCTCCTCCAAAAATTTAAAAAGTAAAGACCTGCAGTAGAAGAGGTCCACTGTCAGACGTATCAGAACGATTTTTGCTTATAAATTCAGATCGGTCGTTTGCGGCCCTCAAAGTTTGTAAGATGATGAGGGAACCGCCCTGTACATGAGACGAATGTGTACGCGGGCGGCCGGCCCGTGTGGCCGTGCGGTTCTAGGCGCTTCAGTCTGGGACCGCGTGACCGCTACGGTCGCAGGTTCGAATCCTGCTTCGGGCATGGACGTGTGTGATGTCCTTAGGTTAGTTAGGTTTAAGTAGTTCTAAGTTGTAGGGGAGTGATGACCACAGATGTTAAGTCCCATAGTGCTCAGTGTGGTGTCACCGCCAGACACCACACTTGCTAGGTGGTAGCCTTTAAATCGGCCGCGGTCCGCTAGTATACGACGGACCCGCGTGTCGCCACTATCAGTGATTGCAGACCGAGCGCCGCCACACGGCAGGTCTAGAGAGACTTACTAGCACTCGCCCCAGTTGTACAGCCGACTTTGATAGGAAAGGTTAACGGAGAATTACGCTCTCATTTGCCGAGACGATAGTTAGCATAGCCTTCAGCTAAGTCAATTGCTACGACCTAGCAAGGCGCCATTTATCCTTTGCTATGTATCTAATGAAGCATGTACAGTAACAAGACCAATGTTCACCAATTGTGGCTTAATGTTAAGTATTTCTGCAGCTACGTACTTTTCTTTATAGCATTCATTACGTATCCTGTTTCAGACCTCACGCCAGCCTGCGTGAGTTTAAGCGCGTGCCTTTCGGTTACCCGTCACTGTGGATTGGCTGTCTTGCCAGTCTACAACACTCAGAGCCATTTGAACCATTTTTGTACGCTGGCGAAGCAACCAGCGAGAAGTTAGTTAGGATTTTCGAAACATATTGTTCTATTGTCTGATACTGTGAGCCTCAACCCTTTTCACCTGGTCCTCCTATATGCATCGACATCCAATATGTACAACTCTATTTTGGATGCCAAAGAACCAGTGCAACATGTTTACTGGATGAGCCTGTTATTTTGTCCAGCCCTGATGTTTCACTCTCGTCAATAGCGATGATTACCAGTCGTGAAGCATTTATTCTCCCGTTCTTCCTCTTTCTTATTCTACGTGGTTCTCGGAAAGCTCTGTCGACTTGTTGCTTCCAACCCATGAGATCCGCCAGAGAAGTGGGAAGGTTGTAGAGGGATGGGTGGGGAGACCCACGCATCAGAACTGGTCCCCACTCGCTGACAGCGCACGAGCCGGCTTAAATGCCGGTCACGTTCCGGGAATGAGCCGGCATTTAAACCACAACACGCCAACGCAGCGCACCGCACGGGCCCTCGGCCAAGCGGACAGAGGGCAGCGGGCAGCGGGCATTGGCACCCGCCCGGTGCTGCCACGGAGCCGGATGGCGCAGCTCCTCGCGGGCAAACGCGGCGACTGCGACAGCTCTGACGCTAAAAACACAGCCAGTGCGGCGCGGCGCTGGGACGCCTGTGACGTCAGCAGTCGGCTCGTTCCCACGATCTCTGGTTGCGCGCTGCGCGACGCTCAGCGTCTGCAATGAACGGCAGGCAGCCCGCGAGGTCAATGACACCTGCCATGACGCCGCAGTGGCCAGAGATAGAGAACGCCGTCTGCGCAGCTAATTCCGCTCTCCCGAGCGAGATGACACGGGCCATCACTGTAAGTTTAAACTGATGGTGCAAAGCATTATGACGACTGCGCACCGCAAGATCGAACATTGCCTCCAGGCCTTGCGGGAATGTGTCGTGACGGGGGAAGTGTACGTGGATCGATGTGAATATGCAATAAACACTCACAGACGGCAGGTAGCAGCACCAGAAGCAGCGGGTACGTAAACCGTGTCGGGGGGGACGTGGAAAACAGTGCACTCCGTGTCATGATGCGGAAACAGAGCAATTTATCTTACGTCCGATGGGGCATGTTCACTGGCTTTCAGGCCAAGGGCGGAAGCATTTCCGAAACAGTTTGCTGTGGTTAAAATATACCGCATACGGCAGAACGCCACCATTCAAACTCGGCTCTGAGGCAACTGTGGCACACCACGTACCACAGATGACAGGGGTGAACGGCGGCTGCGGAATTGTGTACGGGCCAAATACAGGGTGTTACAAAAAGGTACGGCCAATCTTTCAGGAAACATTCCTCACACACAAAGAAAGAAAATATGTTATGTGGACATGTGTCCGGAAACGCTTACTTTCCATGTTAGAGCTCATTTTATTACTTTTCTTCAAATCACATTAATCATGGAATGGAAAACACAGCAACAGAACGTACCAGCGTGACTTCAAACACTTTGTTACAGGAAATGTTCAAAATGTCCTCCGTTAGCGAGGATACATGCATCCAACCTCCGTCGCATGGAATCCCTGTTGCGCTGATGCAGCCCTGGAGAATGGCGTATTGTATCACAGACGTCCACAATACGAGCACGAAGAGTTTCTACATTTGGTACCGGGGTTGCGTAGACAAGAGCTTTCAAATGCCCCCATAAATGAAAGTCAAGAGAGTTGAGGTCAGGAGAGCGTGGAGGCCATGGAATTGGTCCGCCTCTACCAATCCATCGGTCACCGAATCTGTTGTTGAGAAGCGTCGAACACTTCGACTGAAATGTGCCGGAGCTCCATCGTGCATGAACCACATGTTGTGTCGTACTTGTAAAGGCACATGTTCTAGCAGCACAGGTAGAGTATCCCGTATGAAATCATGATAACGTGCTCCATTGAGCGTAGGTGGAAGAACGAAACTAAAATGAGCTCTAACATGGAAATTAAGCGTTTCCGGACACATGTCCACAAAATCTTTTCTTTATTTGTGTGTGAGGAATGTTTCCTGAAAGTTTGGCCGTACCTTTTTGTAACACCCTGTATACATGTAGCTGCTGAGCAATGGACCACCTTGGTCAACCGAGGGGCTACCAACAGTGTCTCCTCCACGACCGTTCAGCGAACGTTGCTGCGTTTGCTTTCCGCAACAGGTGCCTGGTTCATGCATCCACACTGTTGTTCGCCGACAGAGGCCGGAACTGACATGCCAGTTCCGCAGCTGGACGTCCAAGATGGGCGCTAGCGCGTACGGCGCGGAACGTCTGGAAGGAAAACACTCTACAACAATCGTTGGAAGGGTCCGTGTCAGAGGAGGGAGTGTTATGTTCCGCAGAATGTTTTCTTGGTATTCCCTGGGTGATCTAGTCAATCTGGAAGGCATAATGTATTAACACATGTATGCATATATCCTTGGGGACCATAAACACCACTACATGAAGTTTGTTTTCCCTCGGCGCGCCGGCAAAGTGGCCGTGCGGTTCTAGGCGCTACAGTCTGGATCCGCGAGACCGCTACGGTCGCAGATTCGACTCCTGCCTCGGGCATGGATGTGTGTGATGTCCTTAGGTTAGTAAGGTATAAGTAGTCCTAAGTTCTAGGGGGACTGATGACCTCAGAAGTTGAGTCCCATAGTGCTCAGAGCCATTTTAACCATTTTTTCCTCGGAGTGCTGTCATCTACCAGCAGAACAATGCAACGTGTCACTGAGCTCACAGTGTACGTGCGTGGTTCGAAGAGCACGAGAATGTGTTTACCGTACTCCCCTGACCACCAAACTTCCCGGACTTAAAGCAAGTCGAGAATCTGTGGGACCACCTCTGTTGGGCTGTTCGCACCATGCGTTCTCGACCGAGTAACTTACAGCGGCTGCCCATGGCAATGGAGTCGGTTCCTTCTAGAACCTCATCGCCACTCTTCCTGCACATCCCGCAGCGATTGGCGCTGCGAAAGGTGGTTGTTCAGGCTTTTGACAGGTGGTCACATTAACGTGACTTGGCAGTATAACTCACGTCAATGACTTAGTTCTCGCTGAGACCGTGTTTACGATTTGTTTCGTCGAGTAATACGAATCGCCGGCCAAGGACGCCGAGCGGTTCCAGGCGCTACAGTCTGGAGCCGCGCGACCGCTGCGGTCGCAGGTTCGAATCCTGCCTCGGGCAGGGATGTGTGTAATCTCCTTAGGTTAGTTAGGTTTAAGTAGTTCTAAGTTCTAGGGGACTGATAACCTTAGAAGTTAAGTCCCATAGTGCTCAGAGCCATTTGAACCAGTAATACGAATCGTTCGGAAGGAAAAACTTCATTTAATAATGTCGTCTTTTCTTAACTCTTTACGAGAACTGTGGCGTTTACCATACTGTCTGTTCGAAAGCGCACTTCATTTGGGCAGAAACAGATACACCGCCAGCATAAACGATTATAGTGATGAGTACTACCATCATCCCTTCACACAGAAAGCTAGGTGAAGTTTATTGTTGTAAGGAGGCAACACAATAAAACTGAAAGAGAAAACTAAGGACCTGTTACACGACTATTTGACTTTAGGTAAGGGAACAGGGAGTAGAGAGGTATTGTTAATATACGAAAAGCGTTCGACAATTGAAAGCGGTGTTAGATGTTTGAAACCACCGGAGAAATAGATCTACATTATACTTGCAAGAGGAAACGATAATAATGGTGCCGGTCTGAGTGGCCGAGCGGTTCTAGGCGCTACAGTCAGGAACCGCGTGACCGCTACGGTCGCAAGTTCGAATCCTGCTTCGGGCATGGATGTGTGTGATGTTCCTAGGTTAGTTAGGTTTAAGTAGTTCTAAGTTCTAGGGGACTGATGACCTCAGAAGTTAAGTCCCATAGTACTCAGAGCCATCTGAACCATTTTATAATAATGGAAGTAAAAAAAGAAGTTTTCTGATAAAAAATTGCGTAAGGCAAGTGTTTCACCTCTACATTTCAAACTGTGTATCACAGAGACAGTAAAGAAAAGGGGATATTATTAACAAACTGCGTTGGTCACTTTGCTGTGCTCAGTGAAAGTGAAGAAGCATTAAAGAAACTGTTAAATGGATTTAACAATCTAATGAGAACAGAATATGGACAGAGAGTAAACCGGAAAAAGACATGTGTGAAAAGTAGCTGAAATGAGAATAGTGAGAAACATCAAAATTGGTGATCATGAATTAGCCGATGTTATGGAATGAAGTAAGGAGGACATAAGACGCAGTCAGAGACGACATTCCTGAACAAGAGTTTACTGGTGACAAACGTAGATCTAACAGTTTGAAAAGCTTTTGAACTGTAGAGAGAAGAACAGTTGCAAATTCTACTTGCACTCACTCAAATTCTCACGTGGTTTTGTGCGGAGAATGTTAGAGCTGAATTATAACAAAATCACACCCTCTTTACTTTCGTGACGTTTGCAGCAGCTCTATGCACACTGTGCAATTTGTAGAGGAAATAATGTTTAACAAAGAAAACCGTCGAACAGCCTCCAGTTCGGTCTGTTATCGAAGCCGTAGTTTTGCATCTTTCAGTATGCATTAAAAAAGTCCATATCTTTGTTTGTATGTCCATCTTCCTTAGCAGCTGCTGTAATCCATTATTATTAGGTTTTCCTTCTTAAATTTACTACAGTTAAGGACTATTTCTCAATAAATATATTTTGTTTTTCTTTATGTGGTTATTCTGGAAATGTGGGTACAAAATATATATCTATAGATTAAAAGCAGTATTGCCTTACAAAATTGGGTTGCGAACTACTCATGGTGTTCTATCTTCTTCCTTACATATTCTGCAGACCACTGATTTTCCCTGGGTTCTGCGCTCTTAGCAGAGGTTGACATCGACAGAAACTTCGTTGCTCATTCACATTTGGAAATTTTTCACCTGTGTTGAATAATATTTTTCTTAAGCTGCACAGTGTTTTCTTACTGTTCGTGTCATTTTTGTGAGGCTACACAAGAGAAATGGTGCTACAGTTTCACGTATTTCGGACTCCGCACAATGTTTATTTTCATTCAAATGGTTCAAGTAGCTCTGAGCACTATGGGACTTAACTTCTGAGGTCATCAGTCCCCTAGAACTTTGGACTACTTAAACCTAACTGACCTAATGACATCACACACATCGATGCCCGAGGCAGGGTTCGGACCTGAGACCGAAGCGGTCTCGCGGTTCCAGACTGTAGCGCCTAGAAACGCTCGGCCACCCCGGCCGGCTAGGTTCATTCATTTGTGTATAGTCTACATTGTGATAGTTGCTACACTGTGAATACATTTTGTTAGTCATGTGTGTGTGTGTGTGTGTGTGTGTGTGTGTGTGTGTGTTTGTGTGTGTGTGTGTGTGTGTGTGTGTGTGTGTGAGAGAGAGAGAGAGAGAGAGAGAGAGAGAGAGAGAGCGAGAGAGAGAGAGAGAGAGAGAGAGAGAGCGAGAGAGAGAAATGGAAAGAGAGAGAGAGAGACAGCGAGAGTGAGAGAAAGAGAGGGGAGACAGACAAATAAATTTGGCACTTCTTCGTCTCTCGAATCGTTAGTGTGGATTTGTCTCACTTCTGTTTTAGTGGTTGCAAAAGGAGCTGTCAGTGCAGATTTGTCTCACTTCTTTCCTCGTTTGGACAAGTTCTCGGCCGGCCGGAGTGGCCATGCGGTTCTAAGCGCTGCAGTCTGGAGCCGAGCGACCGCTACGGTCGCAGGTTCGAATCCTGCCTCGGGCATGGATGTGTGTGATGTGCTTAGGTTAGTTAGGTTTAATTAGTTCTAGGTTCTAGGCGACTGATGACCACAGAAGTTGAGTCGCATAGTGCTCAGGGCCATTTGAGCCATTTTTTTTTTTTTTTTTTTTTTTGGACAAGTTCTCGTAATGTAAGCGGTTATGTTGTGAAGTAGAGCTGTTATGTATTTTAAATGCTTCGAAATTGTCCAGAAATTCAGCCCTATGGCAGCTTAATGTCTGTCAACTGCTATATCGGGTAACTAATACATTGCCGAATAGCAGTGGTAGGACTTTTCCTTTTTATCGAGCATGAGTGCATCCAAGGGGCTATTGATAAGACCGTGCAAAAATAAAAACTACTTACGTGTTTGGGGTAAACCTTTTTTATTTTTCGACATGGTCTCCTCTTATACCTACACACTTCGTCCAACACTGTTCTAATTTGTTGATCCCTTCCGAATAATAGGAATTGTCCAGGTCTGCAAAATAGCTATTAGTTGCTGCAATCACCTCCTCTTCAAATTCGGGAACAAATAGTAGTCCGAGGGAGCCAAGTCTGGAGAATGGGCGGATGTGAAACGAAATGTAATCCTATTTCCATTAATTTTGCGACCACAAATGCTGAGGTGTGTGCTGGTGCATTGTCGTGATGGAAAAAGACTCTTTGCGGTCCAATCGCCGGCGTTTTTCTGGCAGCTCGGTTTTCAAACGCTCCAATAACGATGACTAATGTGCACCTGTAATAGTTTTACCCTTTTCCAGATAGTCGATGAGGATTATCCCTTGCGAATCCCAAAAGACAGTCGCCGTAACCCTTCTGGCCGAAGAAATGGTCTTCGCCTTTTTTGGTGCAGATTCTCCCTTCGTAACCCATTGTTTAGACTGTTCTTTGGTGTCAGGAGTATAGTAATGTATCCATGTTTTATCCAAAGTGACGAGACAAAGCTTAAAGTCCTGCGGATTCTTCCTCAACAGCTGCAAACCATCCTTGCAGCACTTCACACGATTCTTTGGTCAAACGTGAGCAATCGCGGAACCCGTCTTGCGGAGAGCTTTCTCATGTCCATATGTTTATGCAAAATATTATGTATCAGTTCATTCAAGATGCCCACAGCACTAGCAATCTCACGCACCTTAACTCTTTTGTCATCCTTCACCATATTAAGGATTTAATCAATGATTTCTGCAGTCGTAACCTCCGCATGGCGCCCAGAACGTTCAGCATCACTTGTGCCCATATGGCCACTCCGAAAATTTTGAAACCACTTATAAACTGTTCTAATCGAATGTGCAGAGTCACCATAATGTTTATCAAACTTCTCTTCAGTCTCCTGAGGCATTTTGCCATTCATAAAATAATGTTTAATCACCACACTAAATTCTTTTTCGTCCATTATTTGACTTCCTTGATTCACACGAATGCCAAACACAAAGAACTGGACCAATATGGCTGAAATTTGGTGTGCGTTCTTTCCAAAAATGCTACTTACTAAACATGACCTCGACACGCGCCGGTGTGCCATCTCTCGGACTTTGCACGGACTTTTCAAACGCCCCTCGTGAATACTGTAAAATCTCACCGTTTCAGTAGGCAGTGAGCTATTATTGAGAAAATTGGTCAAGAGCTGTCGGATGTGGAGATTTGTACATCTCTCTTTCCATTACAGTTTTTCCTCACAGACTTCTCAGTTTATTTTTCCAAATCTTTCGGCTCCTTTTATGTCATCGTCCATCTCTTCCTGTATCTTGCAACGTATTGGCTCCCTGGATACGTGGTGCAGCTGACATCATAATCTTACATATGGGATGTTTCACAAGGATTCTTCCGAAATCACAAGACTATGTATTCAACGTGAAGAACAGTAGAGACGAGGTAAATTGCAACTTCTAGATAGAACTACAAAGTTTATAGAAGTCGATATCTATTACATTCATGCGCAAACAAACTATTGGTACTTTTCACAGTTATGTTCAAATCCAAGGAGAGTCTAGTCACTTGTGAAGTACACTAGTGGCAAGACGCAGTCAATACCTTCACCGCTAGATAACAGTAGTGATGTTACTGATGACAGTGCCACTAAAGCAGAGTTACTACATACAGTTTTCCGAAATTCCTTCACCAGAGAAGATGAAGTAAATATTCCAGAATTCACATGAAGAACAACTGCAAATATGAGAAACTTAATAGTAGATATCCTCGATGTAGCGAAGCAGTTTAAATCACACAATAAAGACAAGGCCTCCAATGAAGATTATATACCTTCAGACCGCGCTGATACATTAACTCCACACCTAGCAGTCATGTACAACCGCTCGCTCGTCGAAAGATCCGTATCTAAAGACTGGAAGTTGCACAAGTCACACCAACATTCAAGAAAGGAAATACGAGTAATCCGCTGAATTACAGACCCACACCGCTAACGTCAATTTGCAGTAGGATTTTGGAACATATACTGCGCTCAGTAAGCCGGCCGCGGTGGTCTAGCGGTTCTAGGCGCGCAGTCCGGAAACGCGCGACTGCTGCGGTCGCAGGTTCGAATCCTGCCTCGGGCATAGATGTGTGTGATGTCCTTAGGTTAGTTAGGTTTAAGTAGTTCTAAGTTCTAGGGGACTGATGACCACAGTAGTTAAGTCCCATAGTGCTCAGAGCCATTTGAACCATTTGTGCTCAGTAATTATGAATTACCTCGAGGAAAACGATTTATCGATCAACCGCCAAAAGAGATTCGGAACATTTCGTTCTTGTGAAACACAACTAGCTCTTTATTCTTGTAAAATAATGAGTACCATTCGCAGGAGATGTCAAACTGATTTCATATATTTAGGTTTCTAGAAGGCTTTTGTCACGGTTCCTCACAAGTGACATCTAATCAAATGTATTATCGTCTCACAGATACGAGTGGATTCGTTAGTTCTTGTCAGAAATGTCACAGTTAGTAGTAACTGAAAGAAAGTCATCGACTAAAACAGAAGTAGTATCTGTCGTTCCCCAAGGAAGTGTTCTAGGCACTCTGCTGTTTCTGTTCTACATAACCGATTTAGGAGACAATCTGACCAGTCCATTATGTTATTTGCAGATGATGTTGTCGTTTACCGTCTTGTAAAGCCGGCAGATGGTACGAACCAATTGGAAAATGATATAGATAAGATATCTGTATGTTACGAAACGTGGCTATACTCTAAATAATGAAAAGTTTGAACTCATATACAAGAGCATTGAAAGAAATATAGTGATTTCGGGTACACAATAAATCACACTAATCTAAACGCTGTCAATTCAACTAAATACCTAGGGATTACAATTACGAATAACTTAAATTGGAACGATCACATAGATAATATTGTGGGGAAGGCAGACCAAACACTGCGACTTATAGGCAGAATACTTTTAAAATGCAACAGGGCTGCTGAAAAGGCTGCTTACACAGCGCTTGTCCACTCACTTCCCGAACACTGTTGCGCGGTATCGGGTCCACATCAGTTAGGATTGACGGAGGACATAAAAAAAATCCAAAGAATGGCAAATCGTTTTGTATTATCTCGAAAGGAAGGAGAAAATGTCACGGCAATGATGCTGGAATGGGGGTGGCGGCAATCATTAAAACAAGGTGTTTTTCGTTGCGTCAAGATCTTTTCATGAAATTTCAACCACTAACTTTCTTCTCGGAGTATGAAAATATTTTGTTGACGCCCATCTACATTGGGAGAAATGACCTTCATGATAAAATACGAGCCGGCTGGAGTGGCCGTGCGGTTCTAGGCGCTACAGTCTGGAGCCGAGCGACCGCTACGGTCGCAAGTTCGAATCCTGCCTCTGGCATGGATGTGTGTGATGTCCTTAGGTTAGTTAGGTTTAATTAGTTCTAAGTTCTAGGCGACTGATGACCTTAGAAGTTAAGTCGCATAGTGCTCAGAGCCATTTGAACCATTTTTGATAAAATACGAGAAATCAGAGCTCGCGCGGAAAGATTTAAGTGTTCTTTTTCCCCGTGCAGTGTTCGACATTGGAACGGTAGAGAGATATTTGTTTTGTAAATAAAAACCACCTTTTCTTGCTGCCATGTATTTTATTTCTCCCACGCGCTTTTCGCCTTTTATTTTAAAGCATCTTCAGTGGAATCTAGAATAATACAGTTTTGTTTTGATATGTGCTATTAGTAGATTATAAAACAGTTCATATCTCGTTTTACGTAAATGATTACTTACAGTTCTTCGCATTTTTGGTTAACATCTACGTTTTCTCTCATCTGGTTACATGCTGGAGGTAGCACTATAGCTTCACTTAAGAAACTTAAGCAATTTTCATGTTTCGAAGCTCTTTCTTCACAATTTTCGTACTGTTTGCCCTTATTGCTGTAGATCACTATTAGTCTTCTCTCATTAGTTGTATATATTTGATTGAAAACTGTGATTTAAAACGTAACTATTGTTAGTTTGCTTTATGTCTTATCCTGTCTGGTTTGTTTACGTACAGGTTGCCAACCTAATGAAGTATGTGCTGAAAATCAGCGTCTATTCATTTCCGTTACGGCCAAGCAAACAAACTTGGTGGAGAGTTAGCTTCAACGTCTGCCAGACGCTTACTTGTGAATTACAGAGAAATCATGTACATTTACACTAATAAGCCAAAACAATATGACAACAGCCCACCGCGACGTTGGATGCCAGTTGGTGGTGTTGCAGCCACATGACGCGATAATTAAAGTATGTACATCTACATCTATACTCCGCGAGCCACCTTACGGTGTGTGGCGGAGGGTACTTATTGTACCACTATCTGATCCCCCCTTCCCTGTTCCACTCACGAATTGTGCGTGGGAAGAACGACTGCTTGTAAGTCTCCGTATTTGCTCTAATTTCTCGGATCTTTTCGTTGTGATCATTACGCGAGATATATGTGGGCGGTAGTAATATGTTGCCCATCTCTTCCCGGAATGTGCTCTCTCGTAATTTCGATAATAAACCTCTCCGTATTGCGTAACGCCTTTCTTGAAGTGTCCGCCACTGGAGCTTGTTCAGCATCTCCGTAACGCTCTCGCGCTGACTAAATGTCCCCATGACGAATCGCGCTGCTTTTCGCTGGATCATGTCTATCTCTTCTATTAATCCAACCTGGTAAGGGTCCCATACTGATGAGCAATACTCAAGAATCGGACGAACAAGCGTTTTGTAAGCTACTTCTTTCGTCGATGAGTCACATTTTCTTAGAATTCTTCCTATGAATCTCAACCTGGCGCCTGCTTTTCCCACTATTTGTTTTATGTGATCATTCCACTTCAGATCGCTCCGGATAGTAACTCCTAAGTATTTTACGGTCGTTACCGCTACCAATGATTTACCACCTATGGCATAATCGTACTGGAATGGATTTCTGCCCCTATGTATGCGCATTATATTACATTTATCTACGTTTAGGGAAAGCTGCCAGCTGTCGCACCATGCATTAATCCTCTGCAGGTCCTCCTGGAGTACGTACGAGTCTTCTGATGTTGCTACTTTCTTGTAGACAACCGTGTCATCTGCAAATAGCCTCACGGAGCTACCGATGTTGTCAACTAAGTCATTTATGTATATTGTAAACAATAAAGGTCCTATCACGCTTCCCTGCGGTACTCCCGAAATTACCTCTACATCTGCAGATTTTGAACCGTTAAGAATGACATGTTGTGTTCTTTCTTGTAGGAAATCCTGAATCCAATCACAAACCTGGTCCGATATTCCGTAAGCTCGTATTTTTTTCACTAAACGTAAGTGCGGAACCGTATCAAATGCCTTCCTGAAGTCCAGGAATACGGCATCAATCTGCTCGCCAGTGTCTACGGCACTGTGAATTTCTTGGGCAAATAGGGCGAGCTGAGTTTCACATGATCTCTGTTTGCGGAATCCATGTTGGTTATGATGAAGGAGATTTGTATTATCTAAGAACGTCATAATACGAGAACACAAAACATGTTCCATTATTCTACAACAGATTGACGTAAGCGAAATAGGCCTATAATTATTCGCATCTGATTTATGACCCTTCTTGAAAATGGGAACGACCTGCGCTTTCTTCCAGTCGCTAGGTACTTTACGTTCTTCCAGCGATCTACGATAAATTGCTGATAGAAAGGGGGCAAGTTCTTTAGCATAATCACTGTAGAATCTTAAGGGTATCTCGTCTGGTCCGGATGCTTTTCCGCTACTAAGTGATAGCAGTTGTTTTTCAATTCCGATATCGTTTATTTCAATATTTTCCATTTTGGCGTCCGTGCGACGGCTGAAGTCAGGGACCGTGTTACGATTTTCCGCAGTGAAACAGTTTCGGAACACTGAATTCAGTATTTCTGCCTTTCTTCGGTCGTCCTCTGTTTCGGTGCCATCGTGGTCAACGAGTGACTGAATAGGGGATTTAGATCCGCTTACCGATTTTACATATGACCAAAACTTTTTAGGGTTCTTGTTTAAATTGTTTGCCAATGTTTTATGTTCGAATTCGTTGAATGCTTCTCTCATTGCTCTCTTTACGCTCTTTTTCGCTTCGTTCAGCTTTTCCTTATCAGCTATGATTCGACTACTCTTAAACCTATGATGAAGCTTTCTTTGTTTCCGTAGTACCTTTCGTACATGATTGTTATACCACGGTGGATCTTTCCCCTCGCTTTGGACCTTAGTCGGTACGAACTTATCTAAGGCGTACTGGACGATGTTTCTGAATTTTTTCCATTTTTGTTCCACATCCTCTTCCTCAGAAATGAACGTTTGATGGTGGTCACTCAGATATTCTGCGATTTGTGCCCTATCACTCTTGTTAAGCAAATATATTTTCCTTCCTTTCTTGGCATTTCTTATTACACTTGTAGTCATTGATGCAACCACTGACTTATGATCACTGATACCCTCTTCTACATTCACCGAGTCGAAAAGTTCCGGTCTATTTGTTGCTATGAGGTCTAAAACGTTAGCTTCACGAGTTGGTTCTCTAACTATCTGCTCGAAGTAATTCTCGGACAAGGCAGTCAGGATAATGTCACAAGAGTCTCTGTCCCTGGCTCCAGTTCTGATTGTGTGACTATCCCATTCTATACCTGGTAGATTGAAGTCTCCCCCTATTACAATAGTATGATCACGAAACTTCTTCACGACGTTCTGCATGTTCTCTCTGAGGCGCTCAACTACTACGGTTGCTGATGCAGGTGGTCTATAGAAGCATCCGACTATCATATCTGACCCACCTTTGATACTCAACTTAACCCAGATTATTTCACATTCGCATTCGCTAATAACTTCACTGGATATTATTGAAGCAGACACGGACGGGCTATCATCCTAACGCAGATATGGGGTGCAAATGGGGAGATCGACTGAGATAAGTGACATTGACAAAGGGCAAATAATTATAATGCAGATAATGTTAACGCATATCTCGAAAACGACGAAGCTGGTCGAATGAAATTACCTGGAAGATTAAAACTGTGTGCTCGTCCGGCACACAGTTTCAATCTGCCAGGAAGTTTCATATTGGAAGACACTCGGCTGCAGAGTGAAAATTTCATTCTGGTCGAATGTTCACGGGCTACTGTCGTGAGCAAACGGAAAAAGGTAGAAAGACAGCGTAACTACTACTAGGCGCTAAATGGTTGGACGTCCACGATCCTTCACAGTGCGTGGCGTCCGGAGGCTTGTCCGCTGTATAAATCAGGATAGATGGTCACTGTGGCATCTCTGCCGAAAGAGCACAATGCTGGTGCACGCACAAGTATTTCAGAGCATACCGATCACCGTACATTGTTGAAGATGGAGCTCTACAGCAGACCACCCCTACGTGTTCACATGGTGACCCAACGACATCTTTAATTAGGATTGCAGTGGGCACAGGACCATCGGTATTCGACTGTCGATAAATGATAAGCATGTTAGCTCTTCGAGTGAATCGCATTTTTGCTACACTAGGTCGACGATCGTCTCCACGAACGCCGTCACAGAGGCTCCTTACGGACGCAGGATGGTTCAAATGGTTCAAATGGCTCTGAGCCTATGGGACTTAACTTCTGAGGCCATCAGTCCCCTAGAACTTAGAACTACTTCAACCTAATTAATCTAAGGACATTACACACATCCATGACCGAAGCAGGATTCGAACCTGCGACCGTAGCGGTCGCACGGTTCCAGACTGCAGCGCCTAGAACCTCTCGGCCACCAAGCCGGCGGACGCAGGCTGGTGGGAGCAGTATTATGCTATGGGAGATATTTTCCTTATCTTGTATGGGACCTGTAGTAATAATCGAAGACACGCTGACAGCTGCGAACCACCTACATCCCTTCGTACCTGATCTCTTCCACGACGGCGATGTCATCTTTTAACAGTATAATTGCCCGTTTCTGGGAACCAAAACCGTGATAAATAGTTTAAGGAGCATTACAGTGAACTCACGTTTATGTCTCGTCGACCAAATATGTCTGATGTAAATCTTATAGAACCCTTTTGGGTCTCTATCAGGCGCAATAACCGGGTACGTAAATCAGCGGCCCTTTATTTACGCGAATTATATGGCCTGTGCGTAGATATCTAATGCCTCATACCTCCACAAGCCTAACAACAAACTGTCGGATCTCTGATACGCAGAATTAATTATGTATTTCGTTCCAAAGACGGACAAACAAGGTATTAAACAGGTAGTCATAATGTTTTAGCTCATCGTTGTATACGTACATAATGTGTTTAAAATCTCGATAAGAGTAAATGAAGGGAGTCATCTGTCTTCCTGCATAAATCTGGCGGCATAAACCACACATTCTCACGAACAAAGTTGTCAGTGGAACTAGAGAAAGACATAAAACTCTAAAATAAAAATTCAAGATGTCCGTTCTTATTTAAATAATTTTGTTTCTGGGGTTACAGTTTTTTCTGGATCCATTTACTGCTTTGTTCATGAGGGTGAGTCCTTTGTGACACTAGATTTGTGCAGGAAGACAGGGGACATGCTTATGAAAAAATTTCGATCGTGTATTAACTTTAAACGAATTGTCAGAGGTATAAAGGTAGGTAAGTTCTGTATCATTCCAAGAATCTTATTCACACTTAACTGCAACAAATTTGAAATGGAACTATATTTGCCTTCTAGAATTTTTAGAAGATGTAATTTCGGCCTAACCGTGTTACATGGAACTCTTCGATTCGTTTGCAATAGTTTGTCGCCACCACGTCTTGCTACTGTAAAAACGTTAGAACAGAGTTCGCTATGAAAATACACATGCATTAACAGTCGTTCCACTGTCCACATTTTATTTCATTTCCCTTCATACGTTCGTCCAAGCTGTAGGCATACTATCTCAGTTGCATAGCAAGTTTTTTATTTTTTGCATCATTTTCGTTTCTTTTTTTTCACAGGATAATTTATACTCTCGTGAAAATCGGGCAGAATGACTCGTTGCCTTGGGTCTGCCCTTCGGGTCGATTTCTTTCAGATCATGGGCGTCTGTAAGTGGGAAGAGGAGATATAATACGGCGTATATGCCCCATCAGAGACTTTGGAGGTCATTAGAAAATTCTCACACATTTCTAGTAAACCACAGATTCAGCAGTACCGAGTGCGACGGTAAAAGCAATTGCTTTACCAATCACTGTTCGCCATTCTGTTCACGGGACATCGGGAGTGTCGTGCAGACAAGGCGAATACGAAACTTCGCGGAAGAATACCAGAATAAAGTTTTTAAGGTTATTTCATCCTTTGACTTTGAGAAGTATTAACGTATCAAGTTTTTGCTGTTTATTTCTCTTGCTGCTCGTTATTATTTCCTCAGTCATTGTGACTTTTTCCCTACATTATTTCTTTAATATTCATATGATACAACACAATAATAGTATGATAATCTTGATAACCCAAATTTTTTCGTACCTTATTTCATTGAAAAGTCCTAAAAGTTCAAATATGATGCATGTTCGCACTTTCCGCAAGGAACTAAGTTAATTTTGATCATGCCAGCACCATCTATAAGTGACATCTGGCAATTAACATAGGTCTAAGGTGACAAAAGCATCTTAAAAGCTAGGCTCTGACAGCTAACGCCGCGCCATTTGGAGATGCAACTAATAAGTTAGCGAATATTCAGTTGCGGCTCCATAATTTTATTCTTTAGTTAACGCATGATGAAATGTATTGATTTTGTATGAACTTCATTGCTATCTGATCACTAGAATGTTTGAATAAAATCTTCTCGGTTCTCAAGCCGCGTCTATTCGAATTAAATTCTCGAGGTTTCGATGGCCATTTCCGCCATCGCCATCAAGAGTAAAGCCACTGACTGCCGGGGAAGGCCCAGATTCGGTTATATAGCCACGACTGCGGTCTCTGGCACCAATCAGAGAGGGCCGCAACGACTAGTGCGCGGAAGGTGACTGGGCAGCTCATAGAAGTTTCGGTCCGCCGCGGAACCGAGTTACTTCAGATGGTGCGAGGGACACACGCCACGTTTAAACTGTCGTTCCCGCCTCCCTACAAGCGTCAAGCATTCGTCGTTGCTTCCTTTCGACATCGAAAGCTCACCCCCACGCCCTACTTATCTCTGTTTGTTGCTGTTCATTCTAATCTCAGCCGTCTCTCTTGTAAAGGAATCGAGCCAAGACTCTCTTATACTCAAATAGTATATTGTGTCTATTTTATAGGCAATGAATGCTCAGCTCGTGCAGGTTTGTCAAGCTCCCTTTGTTTAAAATGTCGCTTGTGCTCGGTACAACGCTCTGCATCTGTGCGAATTGTCTGACCTATGCAAATGCTGCTGCATTCGCTAGGGGCACTACACACACCGGACTCACAAGAGCTATGTCGTCTTAAACAGGGCGCAGCATATCTCCTATCTTGGGGGTGCACCGGAACGCTCGTTGGTGCCAGAGGCCGCTATCGTGGCTATATAAGCGGAACAATGCGCCTGTCCCGGAAGTCAATGGTTTTACTCATGACTACCGCGGCGGAGATGCCAACCGAAAGCTCGAGAATTTTATTTGAACTGACGCCGCTTGAGAGCTCAGAAGATTTTATACAGGCATGCCGCCGCGAAAGACTCCCAGGACAACTAGAATGTTTACAAGGTCTGTTCAAAAAATTCTGGAACATTCGCAATTATGAGTAAATGGTGTGCCTGTGTTCAACGCGTAATCGCCGCAAGTTTCATTGTTGTGGGCCTGTTAGTTATTGTTCAGTGTTGTATTGAGTCAACGTTGTATCATAGTTTGCCAATTTCGAGATGAGAACGCGTCTGCATTAAATTTTGCGAGAAACTCAAGAAAACTTTTACAGAGAAACACCAAATGATGCAGAAAGCCAGCTGCGATCAGTGCATAAGCCGTACTCGGTTTTACGAATGGTTCGCGCTGTTTAAAAATGGCCAGACGGAAGTTAAAGATGACCTTCGTTTAGGACGCTCTTGTCAGAATCGTCAACGAAATTGTGCGTGCTGATCGAAGACTGACCGCTACAGATTGCAAAACAATGTAACATTTGAGTTGGATCATGACATGAAATCCTGACACAGCATCTTGGAATGCATAGTGTTGCCGCCAAATTCGTCCCACGGCTCATGAGTCAACACCAGAGAGACCTTCGCCTCGCAGTTGTTCCTTAGGATAATTATGACTGGAGTTGAGACATGTGTCTCAGGTTAAAACGTTGAGACCAAGGTTTCGTCTTCAAATGGGTCGGGTCTGGTCAATTGTCAAAGCCAAGCTGATAGTTTTCTTTGACTTTGAAGGATTAGTTGATCATGAATTCGTGCCACAGGGGCAAACTGTTAATCGATGATATTACAGGGAAGTGTTGCGACGCCTGCGAGAATATGCGAGAAGCAAACGGCCTCAAATATGGTGATACAATCCATGGCTCTTGCCTCACGATAATGTACCTGCACATTCATCCGTGTTGGTGCGTTATTACCGCACAAAAAACGAAATCACTGTGCTACCTAATCCTCCGTACTCTCCAGACGAGGCCCCTGCGCCCTTTTTTCCAAAGTCGAAAACCCCATCGAAAGGACGAAGGTTTGCAACGATATACGAGATAAAAGAAAATACGCGAACGGCGCTTTACGCAATCCAGAAAAAGACGTGCCAAGCCTGGTTCCGGGAGTGGAAACAGAGTTGGAAGCGGTGTATCAATTGTGGAGGATATTTCGGAGGAGGCCATAACCAACAACTAAAAGATAAGCACAGAACAATTTTGTGGACAAATTTCCAGAATTTTTTGGACAGACCTGCTAGTGCAATTAAAACAATAATTGTTCGTAAAAATCTACTTATGTAATTCTGAGCGAGTCATGGTAGAAAACTAGTAAGACAGACTGTAGGAACAATTCAGACCGACATCAAAAAAAAACGTCTGGTACAAGCCCATTATCTGGCTTTTGGCCTGGCTTAGTACGGTCTTTCTTTGCCACGCCATCAGGAGGTGACAGGCGGCGAGCCCAGCAGACCGAGCGCCTTGCACCGCAGGAATGATGCCCAGAACTAATTTGGCAGTAGGCTGAGTGGACCACGGACCATCCTGGAGGGTCTGGAAAGTGGAACAATCCTCTCCCCTAGCCGGAATACAAATAAGAATCTCCTGGGCCGTAGTACAGTGCTCTGTCCGCTAGACCACTACGCACACTTCAGTTAGCCATAGGTGATAAAAAAGATAGAGGAAGCCTCGCTTGTTTTACGTAGTATAAACCGCAGTTGTGAGGTGAACATCGATATTGCTTGACAGAAGCAAAATTCATAGTTCTTGAGAGCGTCAGCCGAGGAATACACAATGTGATCAAAAGTATCCGGACACCTGGCTGAAAATGAAAGTTCGTGGCACCCTCCATCGGTATTGCTGGAATTCAATATGGTGTTGGCCCACCCTTAGCCTTGATGACAGCTTCCGCTCTCGCAGGCATACGTAAAAAAACGGGTCCTAGAAAGTTTTTTGGGGAATGGCAGCCCATTCTTCATGGAGTGCTGCACTGAGAAGAGGTATCGACGTCGGTCGGTAAGACCTGACACGAAGTCGGCGTTCCAAATTATCCGAAAAGTGTTCTATAGGATTCAGGTCAGGACCCTCTGCAGGCCAGTCCATTACAGGGATGTTATTGTCGTGTAACCACTCGGCCACAGCCGTGCATTATGAATAGCTGCTCGATCGTGTTGAAAGATGCAATCGTCATCCTCGATTAGCTCATCAAAAGGGGGATACAAGAAGTTGCTTAAAACATCAATGTAGGCCTGTGCTTTGAGAGTGCTACGCAAAACAAAAAGGAGTGCAAGCTCCCTCCATGAAAAACACTACTACACCATACCATCATCGCCTCCGAATTTTGCTGTTGGCACTACAAACGCTGGCAGATGACAGTCACCGGGCATCTCACACCCTGCCATCGGATCGTCGTATTGTGTACCGTGATTCGTTACTCCACACAACGTTTTTCCACTGTTCAATCGTCCAATGTTTACGCTCTTTACAACAAACGAGGCGTCGTTTGGCATTTACCGGCGTGATGTGTGGTTATGAGCAGCCGCGTGACCATGAAATCCATGTTTTCTCACCTCCCACCAAACTGTCATACTACTTGCAGTGGATTCTGAGGCGGTTTGGAATTCTTGTGTGATGGTCTGGATAGATGTTTGCCTGTTACACATTATGACCCTCCTCAACTGTAGGCGGTCTGTCAGTCAATACGTGTTCCTTCACGTTTCCACTTGACTATTACATCGGGAACAGTGGAAAAAAATGGTTCAAATGGTTCTGAGCACTATGGGACTTAACATCTATGGTCATCAGTCCCCTACAACTTAGAACTACTTAAACCTAACTAACCTAAGAACATCACACAACACCCAGTCATCACAAGGCAGAAAAAATTACTGACTCCGCCGGGAAACGATCCCGGGACTCCAAGCGTGGAAAGCGAGAACGCTACCGCACGACCACAAGCTGCGGACGGAAACAGTGGACCTAGGAATGTTTAGGAGAGTGGAAATCTTGCGTACAGACGAATGACACAAGCGACACCCAATCACCTGACCACGTTCGAAGTCCGTGAGCTACGCGAAGCGCCCCATTCTGTTCTCTCACGATGTGTAATAACTACTGAGGACTCTGATATGGAGTACCTGGCTGTAGGTGGCAACACATGCACCTAATACGAAAAAAGTATGTTTTTGGGAGTGTCCGGATATTTTTGATCATAAGGCACGAGTAACGTACAGCCACGTTGCACGGACAATTGGAACGGAAAGAAGAAGAAATGGGTAGTATAAAGTCGCTTGATGAGTTCTAAGCGGCGTAAAAGAGATTTTATTTGCTTTAAATATAATGTGTGGTGAGTGAATCCGTCGGTTATCGTGTATTACAAATTAATGTTTAAATTCTTTTTTAATTTGTAAAGCTGTGATTTATTGCATTTATTTGTTTTTATTGCAGTTATAATTTACTGAGATTTTCGTACGTCCATTTCAATGTGTTCATTCTACAATCCGGCGATTATTTTTCGTAATAAGCTCCTTTTTGCTGCGCAAAATTTGCAAAATCGCACAGCTGATTATCCTGATCCCCTTTGAAGCGAATAGTGCATTTGCTATTGGAGATAGTACACTACTGGCCATTAAAATTGCTACACCAAGAACAAATTCAGATGATAAACGAATATTCATCGGACAAATATATTAGAACTGACATGTGATTACATTTTCACGCAATTTTGGTGCATAGATCCTGAGAAACCAGTACCCAGAACAACCACCTCTGGCCGTAATAATGGCCTTGATACGCCTGGGCATTGAGTCAAACAGAGCTTGGATGGCGTGTGCAGGTACAGCTGCCCATGCAGCTTCAACACGATACCACGGTTCATCAATGGTAGTGACTGGCGTATTGTGACGAGCCAGTTGCTCGGCCACCATTGACCAGACATTTTCAATTGGTGAGAGATCTGGAGAATGTGCTGGTCAGGGCAGCAGTCGAACATTTTCTGTATCCAGAAAGGCCCGTACAGGACTTGCAACATGCGGCCGTGCATTATCCTGCTGAAATGTAGGGTTTTGCAGGGATCGAATGAAGGGTAGAGCCACAGGTCGTAACACATCTGAAACGTAACGTCCACTGTTCAAAGTGCCGTCAATGTGAACATGGGGTGACAGAGACGTGTAACCAATGGCACCCCATTCCACCACGCCGGGTGATACGCCAGTATGGCGATGACGAATACACGCTTCCAATGTGCGGTCACCACGATGTCACCAAACACGGATGCGACCATCATGATGCTGTAAACAGAAACAGGATTCATCCGAAAAATTAACGTTTTGCCATTCGTGCATCGAGGTTCGTCGTTGAGTACACCATCGCAGGCGCTCCTGTCTGTGATGCAGCATCAAGGGTAACCGCAGCCATGGTCTCCGAGCTGATAGTCCATGCTGCTGCAAACGTCGTCGAACAGTTCGTGTAGATGGTTGTTGTCTTGCAAACTCAGGGATCGAAACGTGGCTGCACGATCTGTTACAGCCATACAGATAAGATGCCTGTCATCTCGACTGCTAGTGATACGAGGCCGTTGGGTTCCAGCACAGCGTTCCGTATTACCCTCCTGAACCTACAGATACCGTATTCTGCTAACAGTCATTTGATTTCGACCAACGCGAGCAGCAATGTCGCTATACGATAAACCGCAATCGCGATACGATAAACTGCAATGGCGATAGGCTACAATCCGACCTTTATCAAAGTCGGAAGCGTGATGGTACTCATTTCTACTTCTTACACGAGGCATCACAACAACGTTTCACCAGGCAACGCCGGTCAACTGCTGTTTGTGTATGAGAAATCGGTTGGAAACTTTCCTCATGTCAGCACGTTGTAGGTGTCGCCGCCGGCGCCAACTTTGTGTGAATGCTCTGAAAAACTAATAATTTGCATATCACAGCATCTTCTTCCTGTCGGTAAATTGTCGCGTCTGTAGCACGTCATTTTCGTGGTGTAGCAATTTTAATGGCCGGTAGTGTATATGTGCCCGAAACTGTATAGCCGCGCGGGCTAGCCGAGCGGTCTCAGGCATTTTGTCACGGTCCGCGCTGGCTTGCCCCGTCGGAGGGTCAAGTCCTACCTTGGTCGTGGGTGTGTGTGTCGTCCTTAGTGCAAGCTAGTTTAAGTTAGATTAAGTAATATGTAAGCTTAGGGGCCGATGACCTCAACAGCTTGGTCCCATAAGACCTTACCACAAATTTCCAATTCCCTTCGTAACGGTATAATGTGCAGTTTAACATACGAAACTCACTAGTACGATGATACTGCTTCACCTCAAACATCGGGTAAGCGTAGTAAGCGCATTCTGTAGTGAAGCATCATTCAACATAAAAGTCTTAATAAAACAAAACTAGCCAGCTACAAAATTCAGTGCAATTCAACTGTATTTTAATTTGTTTGGACCACAGTATTAAGTGACTTGTATATAGCAAAATAGTGAAGTTTTGAATATTAGTTTTCGGTGTGGGTGTAATTTTACATTGTTGAATATTTTGAATATTAGTTTTCGGTGTGGGTGTAATTTTACATTGTTGAATGAAAAAGATGATATTCAAATTTGTAACGTTAAAAACACACTTAGGACACCATAATGGACCACATTTTACATATCAGGGTACTCTATCTGCAAAACAATGAATTGATAGCTATCTGTCATCGGAGATACAATAAGTTTTGTGTAGCTTCTGTCAGCTGTAATTGTGAGGGAACATTAGAAACAGATTATAAAACTTCTCAAATCAGTCATGTTGTTTTTGTGGTCTTCAGTCCAGAGACTGGTATGATGCAGCTCTCCATGTTGCTCTATCCTGTGCAAGCCTCTTCGTCTCCGAGTAATTACTGCAACCTACATTCTTCTGAATCTGCTTAGTCTATTCATCCCTTGGTCTCCCTCTACGATTTTTACCCTCCACGCTGCCCTCCAATACTAAATTGGTGATCCCTTGATGCCTCAGAATATGCCCTCCCAACCAATCCCTTCTTCTAGTCACGTTACGCCACAAATTTCTCTTCTCTCCAATTCAGCTCAGTACCTACTCATTAGTTAAGTGATCTACCCATCTAATCTTCAGCATTCTTCTGTAGCACCACATTTCGAAAGCTTCTATTCTCTTCTTGTCTAAACTATTTATCGTCCACGTTTCACTTCCACACATGGCTACAGTCGATACAAATACTTTCAGAAACGACTTCCTGACATTCAATCTAAACTCGATGTTAACAAATTTCTCTTCTTCAGAAACGCTTCCCATGCCATTGCCAGTCTACATTTTATATCCTCTCTACATCGACCATCATCAGTTATTTTGCTCCCCAAATAGCAAAACTCATTTACTACTTTAAGCCTGTCATTTCCTAATCTAATTCCCTCAGCATCACCCGATTTAATTCGACTACATTTCATTATCCTCATTTTGCTTCTGTTGATGTTCATCTTATATCTTCCTTTCAAGACACTGTCCATTCCGTTCAGCTGCTCTTCCAGGTCCTTTACTGTCTCTGACAGAATTCCAATGTCGTCGGCGAACCTCAAAGGTTTTATTTCTTCTCCATAGATTTCAATTCCTACTCCGAATTTTTCTTTTCTTTCCTTTACTGCTTGCTCAATATACAGATTGAATAACATCGGGGATAACATCGGGGATGGGCTACAACCCTGTCTCACTCCCTTACCCACCACTGCTTCCCTTTCATGCCCCTCGACTCTTATAACTGCCATCTGGTTTCTGTACAAATTGTAAATAGCCTTTCGCTCCCTGTATTTTACCCCTGCTACATTTTGAATTTGAAATAGAGTATTCCAGTCAACATTGTCAAAAGCTTTCCTTAAGTCTACAAAAGCTAGAAACGTAGTGTTGCCTTTCCTTAATATTTCTTCTAAGATAAGTCGTAAGGTTAACATTGCCTCACGTGTTCCAACATTTCTACGGAATCCAAACTGATCTTCCCCGACGCCAGCTTCTACTAGTTTTTTCATTCGTCTGTAAAGAATTCGTGTTAGTATTTTGGAGCCGTGGCTTATTAAACTGATAGTTTGGTAATTTTCACATCTGTCGACACCTGCTTTCTTTGGGATTGGAATTATTATATTCTTCTTGAAGTCTGAGGGTATTTCTCCTGTCTCATACATCTTGCTCACTAGATAGCAGAGTTTTGTTAGGCCTGGCTGTCCCAAGGTTGTCAGTGGTCCTAATGGAATGTTGTCTACTCCCGGGGCCTTGTTTCTACTTAGGTCTTTCAGTGCTGTGTCAAACTCTTAACGCAGTATCGTATCTCCTATTACATCTTCATATACATTCTCTTCAATTTCTATAATATTGTCCTCAAGTACATCGCCCTTGTATAGACCCTCTATATACTCCTTCCACCTTTCTGCTTTCACTTCTTTGCTTAGAACTGGATTTCCATCTGAGCTCTTGATATTCATGCAAGTCGTTCTCTTTTCTCCAAAGGTCTCTTTAATTTTCCTGTAGGCAGTATCTATCTTATCCCTAGTGATATGCGCTTCTACACCTTTACATTTGTCCTCTTAGCCATCCCTGCTTAGCCATTTTGCACTTCCTGTTGACCTCGTTTTTGAGACGATTGCATTCCTTTTTGCTTGCTTCATTTACTGCATTTTTATATTTTCTCCTTTCATCAATTAAATTCAATATCTCTTCCGTTACCAATGGATCTCTACTATCCCTCATCTTTTTACCTACTTGATCCTTTGCTGCCTTCACTATTTCATCTGTCAAAGCTACCCATTCTTCTTCCACTGTATTCATTTCCACATTCTTGTCAGTCGTTTTCTAATTCTCTCCCTGAAACCCTCTACAGCCTCTGGTTCTTTCAGTTTATGCAAGTCCCATCTCCTCAAATTCCCACCTTTTTTGCAGTTTCTTCAGTTTTAATCTACATTTCATAACCAATAGATTGTGGTCAGAGTCCACATCTGCCCCTGGAAATGTCTTCCAATTTAAAACCTGGTTCCTGAATCTCTGTCTTACCATTATATAATCTATCTGAGACCTTCCAGTATATCCAGGCTCCTTCCATGTATACAACCTTCTTTACGATTCTTGAACCAAGTGTTAGGTATTATTAAGTTATGCTCTGTGCAAAACTCTACCAGGCGGCTTCCCCTTTCATTCCTTAGCCCATTCCATATTCATCTACTACGATTCCTTCTCTTCCTTTTCCTACTATCGAGTTCCAGTCACCCATGACAATTAAATTTTCGTCTCCCTTCCCTATCTGTCATATCAAAGAATAAATAAATAACAATAGTCTAAATCGTTATTATTTTCTTTCTGTTGGTGGTGAGCGGTTTCGGTAATCATAACCACGAAAAGAGCAAATCAAAAGAAGGGCCGGCGCTGGGACCCGATGCGTAGTACCGAAAGCAGTAGTTATTGTGAAAACTTGTGTTCGCTCTGTTTCTCATCGAAGAATTAATCAGAAGTTACGTAAATAATTTCGGCAGTTAATGAGCTATATCATTTCAGTTATACAATTATTTTGGCTAGTAAGTGCAGCTAATCGCAGCTGGTTACTTTTCCGTAGTAAACAGCTGCTCGGCACACCGATTCTTCAAATCTTATGGGTAAATGAATTTTCATCTGATCATCTTTAGGATAACTAAAACTGGTTACCATTATTACAAACAAGCCCCCATCTTACTCTGTTACTCGCTCCTGTGAACGGGAACGCGTTATGCAGATCATGGTGCCTCTCGCGTCCATCTAGAAAAGGTAATGATTTTACTATTTTATATTTCTAGTTTTTACTGAGTTTAACGAAGGCGATGTTGGCCTGATATATTCGACGATGCCCTTTGGCTACACTGACTAAAGGATTCTTCTAAGAAATACCAAGTTACGGTATTTGCTCTTTCATTAGTTGATCTGTTTGTACATGCTTATAGGTTAACCAAGACTGCACAACGCGATCGCGATTCTTAAATAGATGTATTTGTTCTCTGTTTTCAATGTAGATAACCTGAAGATACCTAAATAAGGCGAAACGCGTCGTTGAAAAATAAAAAACTAAAATTGCAACCAAGACTGTTTTTAACCAATACTTTTAACCAATAAATGAAACTGTGATTTAATGTGTACTGTTGTATAAAATAAAAATTGTTCAAGTTCGAACATGTGGCCAGAATGTTTCAGTTGTCTAAATCCCTGCGGATGCCTACGCTACCGGATATAAACTGTGCAACCGTTTCCGTCGAGATAATCCATCAAATACATGGAGAACGCCTTCCTAGCGGTAGCACCGGAGGCTCCCGTTACACGTCCTGTCGATGCACGCCAGCGTTTCAGGTTGACCGACGCTGTCGCTTTCTAACCGGCTGCCGAACTCTTCCGTAACACTGGCAAAACTAGTTCGTCGGTTGTAGAAGTCGTCGGAAGCGAGGCATCGGCACGGCTTTGAGTAACTCGATAGCGTTACGAGTGAGTGCCGACGCGAGCGGTGGCTCTTTCGCTGATTCGGTCCCCTTCTCAGGTCGGCGTAGCGGCACACGTCACGTGGGCAAAGGGGAGGACGGGGACGCTCGTGCGTTGGACGCAGCAACCGCGCGGGTAGGGCCAGGTTCCTCCCCCCCCCCCCCCCCAATCCCTTCCCCACCCTCACCCACCTACACACATACACACACACCAGAGAGATAGCGGCGACTTGAAAGCGCCGCGGCGGCTGTCTCACCGCGTTAGTATGCCCTCTCTCACCTCTGTGATGTGCCGCCAACGGTATTAAAGCCGCTCGCTGCCGCACTGTCTTTTTTTATTATTCTCTTTCTTTTATCTCCAGACCTTCCCCACCTGCCATCCTTAGCGAAACGCCCCGAAAAGACACAAACACACACACACACACACGCTGGGACTCGCACACAAACACAAGCGCACCACACAAACCCACCGACTTCGGAGATCTTCAAAGAAAGTGGCCGACCACGGAGATAGAGGGAGAGACAGCAGGCATCGTCTTCAAATAAGTGTCGCCCCGCGCAACGAAGGATGCCGTCTTGTCATGCTGTGGCAGACGATGAGGGACGCTCTCAACTGTCTGAGCCGCTTCAAGAATACGAGGCGGACCCGCGATGGTACAGCAGTCGTAACGGGCTATGTCTTTTTTTTTTTTTTTCATATGCCGCCGACCTGACATCAGTTTAATTATATCATGTTTAATACACTACTGGCCATTAAAATTGCTACACCAAGAAGAAATGTAGATGATAAACGGGTATTCATTGCACAAATATATTATACTAGAACTGACATGTGATTACATTTTCACGCACTTTGGGTGCATCCTGAGAAATCAGTACCCAGAACAACCATATCTGGGCGTAATAACGGCCTTGATACGCCTGGGCATTGAGACAAACAGAATTTGGATGGCGTGTACAGCTACAGATGCCCATGCAGCTTCAACACGATACCACAGTTCATCAAGAGTAGTAACTGACGTACTGTGACGAGCCAGTTGTTCGGCCACCATTCACCAGACGTTTCCAATTGGTGAGTGATCTGGAGAATGTGCTGGCCAGGGCAGCAGTCGAACAGTTTCTGTATCCAGAAAGGCCCGTACAGGACCTGTAACATGCTGTCGTGCATTATCCTACTGAAATGTAGGGTTTCACAGGGATAGAATGAAGGGTAGAGCCACGGGTCGTAACACATCTGAAATGTAACGTCCACTGTTCAAAGTGCCGTCAGTGCGCATAAGAGGTGACCGAGACGTGTAACCAATGGCACCACATACCATCACGCCGGGTGATATGCCAGTATGGCAATGGCGAATACCCGCTTCCAATGTGCGTTCACCGCGATGTCGCCAAACACTGATGCGACCATCATGATGCTGTAAATAAAACCGGGATTCATCCGAAAAAATGATGGTACGCATTTCTCCTCCTTACACGAGGCATCACAACAACGATTCACGAAGCAACGCCGGTCAACTGGTGTTTGCGTATGAGAAATCGTTTGGAAACTTTCCTCATGTCAGCACGTTGTGGTGTCGCCACCGGCGCCAACCTTGTGTGAATGCTCTGAGAAGCTAATCATTTGCATATCACAGCATCTTCTTCCTGTCGGTTAAATTTCGCGTATGTAGCACGTCATTTTCGTGGTGTAGCAATTTAAATGGCCAGCAGTGTGGATCTTTTGCTAGTACAGAGTGAGATGCTAGCAGTGTGAAGTGTCAGGCTGAGGATAAAAGCTTTTGGTCGTACGATCTTGTATTAAATTTGCATATCTTGAAACATTGTGGGATTAAGATATTAAGAAGCAGAAGGTTGACAACCAATATCAACAGATAGGGAAGATATTTGAATCTGATCCAATCTCGTAAAATGTGGGCATGGAGGATGAAGGAAAGGGGGGGGGGGGGGGGGGAGGGCTGTGAAGTACCACAGGGCTCTGTTTTGAATGCTTTGCATTTCTTGATATAGCGAGTGGCTATAATTAAAGTTGAGCTACTCACAGACGTCCATTGTGGGCTGAAATTATTGTATAGCTGAAGAACTTGGGAGATATTCTAATGCGTTAATGCGAAGTCGATTTATGCTGTAAACCCTATTTTGGCCATCAGCTGCAACTGTGGCGCTGTGAATGCAAGAAAGACTTACAGAAGTGTTTCCTTAAGTAATGGATTAGGAACTGGACGCGGACAGAAAAAGTTAAACAACTGATGAAAGCATAGTGTTGATTTTATTATTAACTGTCACTTACACACAGCGTTCCAAACGAGCACCGGAAACGTCGACGAAATGCTGTACAGCGCCAAATTTGCATCTTGTGGTCAAAATGGGAACTAATTTTTTTACAGCTTAAATCAGTTCACCATTAAAGCACTTGCGTATCTATAGTTTCGCCTTACGGTAATTACAGCCCACAGTGCACTTTAATTATAACCACCTGGTATGTCGACGATTCGCCACTAAACATGACATATGATTCAAAAAATTTTCTTTTCGCAGATGACACACAAATTTATTGCAAAAGAAGTGCAGTTCAGTAAGAATGATATGTGAAGTGTGGTAAACAGTAACGTTAAGACGTGGCCCCCACAGAAAGATAACGGTTAACTGCAGTAAACCGCATTGCTTTCAGTTCAGTAGCATCAGCACCTAGCTCCGCGAGAAAGATAACTGTTAACTGCAACAAAGCGCAATGCTTTCAATTTTTGACACGAAAGTCTCGTAAAAATTATTGTCTTAGGATATTCAAATAATCACTGAATTTTACCATTTAAACTTCTTAGAACTGAGTGAAGATGGAAGACTTCCTTGGGAGCATCGCGTTCAAGACATTCTGCACAAACTCAACGCTGCTATTTTCACTACAACGTTAATGACCATTATCTCTGACACTGAAACGAGAAGCCCTGTTTGTGTGCTTACTTACATTCTGTTATCTACTGCGGTTTTATTTTTTGGGGCAAGTCTGTGCATCTATCAGCAATGTCCGCTTTGTACATTCACTGATCAGTCAGAACATTATGATCACATACCTCACAGGCAGTACGTCCATCTTTGGCACGAACAATAGCGGCGACGATAACAGCGTCGACGTGTCGTGGCATGGGAACAGTGATGTCCTGGTAGGTCGCTGGAAGGAGATGGCACCACATCTGCACGAACAGTTCACATAATTTCCGTAAATTCCGGAAACGAGGGGGAGATGAACTCTGACGCCAAGTTCAATCACGTTCCATATGTGTTCGAACAGGTTCAGATCAGGCGAATTTGGGGCCCAGCATATCAATTGGAACGCGCCACTGTGTTCCTTGAACTTTCTATTCCATTGCTACAGCCTTTATCTTGCATTGTGCGCAGGGTCGGCAGTGTTAAGTACGGATTTGGCATGGTTAATTTTAAGGGGTGGCCGACTGCCCTTCTTGCCGCCACCCCATACCCCCTGGGACGGAATTAGTGTACCCTAGCTGTCTGCATCTAGTGTAAATCGTGAAATAGTGTGAATGTGTTTCAAATGTCTGCAGTCGTGTAACTGAGGCGGGACCAACCCGGTATTCACCTAGGAGATGTGGAAAACCGCCTAAAAACCACATCCCGGCTGCCCGGCACACCGGCCGTCGTCGTTAATCCGCTGGGCGGCTTCGATCCGGGGCCGGCGCGCCTACCCGAGTCCAGGAAGCAGCGCGTTAGCGCTCTCGGCTATCCTGGCGGGTCCTGCGTTCCTTGGACCACCCCATCAAACTCCTGGTCTTGTGACATGGCACATTATCTTGCTGAAAAATGCCTCTGTCGTCGGGAAACATTATCGTCAGGAAGGAGTGTGCGATACTCCTTCGTGGTTTGATGCCTTGCACGAGCTCCACTGGACCCATGGATGCCCACGTGAATGTTCTCCATAGCATAACGAAGCCGCAGCCAGCTTGTCTCTGTCTCGCCTTACAAGTGCCAAAGAGCTGTTTCCCAGGAACACGACGCATTCGCGCTCTTCCGTCGGCTTGATGAAGAAGGTATAGGGTTTCATCAGACCATGTAACGCTCTGCCACTGGGCCAACGTCCAAAGCCGATGGTTATGGTTCAAATGGCTCTGAGCGCTATGGGACTCAACTTCTGAGGTCATTAGTCCCCTAGAACTTAGAACTACTTAAACCTAACTAACCTAAGAACATCACACACATCCATGCCCGAGGCAGGATTCGAACCTGCGACCGTAGCGGTCTCGCGGTTCCAGACTGCAGCGCCTAGAACCGCACGGCCACTTCGGCCGGCTGCTGATGGTTAAGTGCACATTTCAGTCGTAGTTCCGATGTCGTGGTATCAACATTGGCACAAGCATGGGTCGTCCGCTGCTGACGCCCATCGTTAGGCATTTGATGTCTACACTGTGTTAATAATTCAGAAGTAAGACTTACTGATTTGGAATAAGTAGTTCATCTTAGCAACATTATTTGTACTTAGTGTTACTCAGGTTCAGTTTTATGTAATACAATGATCCGAGTCTAATAGTTTGTGTGGTGATCGTAAGTTCTCGACAGAGCACTAGCATCGGGCTTTCTTATTTTCGGTGTTGCCCGTGGTAATTCAGTTTTCTTCAATGTCTCTGTACCAGGGCGGCAGGCGGCAGCCACAGCACACACTTCTACAACACACTGGACGCTCGTAGCTTATGTTGTCAGCTGCTGTATTGGTGGTAAATATACATGAGCGTGTCGGCTTTTGGTAAGTTTGACCGGTAGCATACGGTTCTTCCTTTCGGTCACTGGTGGCCTCCCAATAACATTAAAAATAATTTACAGTAGATTTCAGTGCACTGAAATTACTAGATTTCGTCATTAACTTTATTTCATTCTTCAGTCACTACAGGGCCCAGCACTTCCCTCTGAATAGCATCTATGAGGGGTATTTTGTTGCTTGTCATAGGCCGACAAGAGCGTATTTTAGCCGGTACAAACATTCGCAATGCGATTGAGGAAATCTTACCAAATGAATTGGCAAAAGTTTCCAGAAACATTCTGATACGTGCTGAAATGTGTAACGAAGACTTTGGTGATCATTTTCAGTGTCTTCTGTGTACTACTGGCGTATTGAATGTTCATACGTTGTTTTTCATTATAATAATTATCTACTCCGTATTCTGTATATACAATAAGCGAGTGAACTGTCTCTTTTATTTTGGTCACCCTATTTCTGCTTCCCTTCATCTACATCCATACACTGCAATACCCTGTGAAGTGCATGCTTCATGGTAGTTCCCATCGCACCGCGTATCAGGGCTTTTTCTCATTCCATTACCGTATGTGGCGCGAGTATAATTTCTTGAATGCCTCTGTGCGTATTGCAGTTAGTCTAGTCTTGTCTTGTCGGTCCTTGCAGGAATGATACGTAAGGTACCATACCGTAATATTCGTGAGGCTCTCCGGTGGGTCGAATGAACGTGTCATCAATCCTCCTGTCCTTCTTCCTATACCTCCATTATCTCCTGCTTATTTGGAAGACTGGAGGTACATAGATCAAAGTAACAAAATAAGTTTTGTAGAGCAGTTTTACATCCTGCGGCATGGTCGCGAGTAGAACAGTGATCCAGAAAGTGAAGAACAAATTTCCCTTATTTCCGTCTATGATCACAAAATTATTAGATTGTTAGACTACTGGTTTCAGTCGGCGATGACCACCTTGAGATCTGCTTTAAAAGATGTCCTAATATAATAAACTCCTTAATGGCACCGTCAAAAAGTAAACACAAAATCAACTTAACATCGTCACGCATATTTACGATGTGGCACATATTAGGTGCTGTTAACAAAGTCAGCTTGTTAACATTAACAGCGCTACTGTTCGTAACGAAGAGTACACTCATAACAAGATGACTTCGGTGACACAGTGGCCTAGGATATGTCATATTTTAGATATGTGTCCTATTTGTGTTTATCTTTTGACGATGCCACTACAACTTCATTACATTAGGACATCTTTCAAAACAGATCTGAAGACTGATAGTCTAAGACCCTAATAATTTTGTGATTACAGCCGCAAATGAAAGAAATTTATATGTAGGGCAGTGTTTTGTTTCCTTATCCATCGCACCTTACGCTTCGTCGTTACTTTTCTTAAGTTATGTATTTTTGGGGAAAAGAGAGATATTTATTTTTAAATGCTTCTCATGATATCTCTTTCTTGTAAACGCAATTTAATCGTAATTTCAAATCGTAATCATTTCACAATAGAGTGATCACTCAGCGAAGGGTATCTTATGAAGCTACATTAATATCTCCTCGGATATTATCCCCAGACAAAATCAGTGTCATAATGACTAAGGGGGCGAACCTCAACAGGAAAAACCGAACTCTGACAGGATAACTTTGTTGTCTGTCCGACCGTCTGTCTGTCCGACTATTAAGGCCTCTTTTTTCAGGAACGGGTTAATTATTGACAACTAGTTAGTTATTCAAAAGTTGAATCTGACATTGGGAAAGCTCTCCCTATGAAGACACGGTGTCGCCGACTGCCACTGTACTGTCTAGGAGCATAAATACCTAGTATAGGCCCACGAGCTTCATTCGCATCCTGTAACTATGATTTGTGTCTAAAGCGTAGCTATGGATAATATCCAGAAGCACTGACTGCAATAACTCAATGTCAATTTTATAATCATAGACGGAAATGAAGAAAAATTGTTCTTCACTTTCTGGATCACTGTTCTATTCGCGACCATGCCGCAGGATGTAAAACTGCTCTACAAAACTTATTTTGTTACTTTGATCTACGTACTTCCAGTCTTCCCAAAAAAACTTCACTATTGATAACTAATTAGTTATTGACAAAGCATCACCAGCAGTTATATTATAATCCTTATGATCAGGTGCTACTCTTCATCTCTCTGGTTTTAAGCTGTCTGAAAATTGAAAAGCTCATTCATCAGGCGCTTTTCACTGATATTAACAAAGCAACAACAGTACTTGGATTATAATCGTCATGAATAGGTGATACTCTTCATCTCTTTGGTTTTCATAGATTGAATGATAGTTTTGCTTAAGTGTATAATACTAAAATGAATGTTATTTACTCAAATGTTAATAGCATCTGCTGATGCTAAAAAAGCGAATCGCTGCCAGTGAATGAGTATTTTAGTTTGCAGCTTGCTCAAGGCAGAAAAACAAAAATACCTACAACAGCTACAGAAAGGAGAACAACCGAAAGAAGTTTCCCTACGCTTTATTTATGACGCTAGATTTGCAGACAGTGCTTCTGGATATTATTCATAACTACGCTTTTGATATAAATCATAGTTACAGAAATGTCAATGAAGCTCGTGGGCCTACACTAGGCATTTACGTTCCCAGACAGTACAGTGGCAGTCGGCGACACAATGTCTTCGTAGGGCGAGCTTTCCCAATGTCAGATAGGTCAAGATTCGTATAGGCTGAGTAGCCGTATTCTGCCTGTCGCTAGCCTGAGAATTGGCAACATTTAAGAATACGTTTGGCAACTATGTCATTATCGATTTACTTCCTGGTTTGGTTCAGAATCATCCTGTTAAATTCATTTGCTATTTTCTTGTCATTTATGTTAAATATTTTGATTTATTCTCACTTAAGGGATAACTGTAGCTTACTTCGCCATTTACCTTGCCAATGCTGTGTCTTGGCTATCAGTAGGACAATAAGAGAGCACTGTTTGCTGCAGTTGTGTGCAAGAGACACTAGCAGGCAGATTTACAATCAGTAAAGAAATCCTAAGACAACTTGTCCCCCGTAATTTTTGTCGCTACCTCGATGCTGTACCCCTTGCATCTAAAGATAAAAAACTTCCAGAATTGCACACTTCTTAATGCCTGATTTTTCTGCTTCTGTCAGACGTATTGTAGCACTGAATGATTTGTTAACTCGAAATCGTTACGTATTTATCCCCACTGCTACTTTTATATACTTTTGAGGAGTCCTTCTGTAAAGCTACTTCAGTATCACTGTGGACTGAACGAAGGCACAGATCATTATGAAGCTGAAAGCGCGTTTTATCATGGTATTTCGTGACTATTTGGGATACGTTGTTTTACTGAAACAGTCTTTCTTCCTAACGTTATTATGATTAATTATATTCTTTTTATTAATACAGAGCATACTAAATAGCAAGTTTTTGTCAGCTTAGTGAACACAACAGATAAGCATATCAGATAAATGAATCAGCAGTAATATAGTCTCCCATTATATGAAACAGTAAGACAATGTTCGGATAGTCTTTCGACTTCACTTCTATAGACAATATGTTGGTAGCGCTTCATTTCCTTGCATGTTATATTGTCTTAATTGACAGAAAAGCGCGCATTTCAACCAAACGATGAGACAAGGGGTCTCGTTAATTCCGTCACTTGACGTACATCGTGGATGGAATTAATTCAGTACCTGTTAAATTTCTGGGAGGTGAGGCAGCCTCTCATACACAATTAAGAAGATTGCAGATTAAGGTGAATCATTATACGAACACGCTGAGTTTGCTCCGCCTCCCCAAACATTCCAAAATTTGGTGGAATTAGCCTAAAAACTTGAGGACATTAGGTACGTTCATTAAAGCAGAAGTGGAGAAGGTGAGCACGCTAGTGGATCTAGAGAGGACGGTTCGAGTTTTCACGAGATGAGGCCAAGTGGTTGTTTCCTTTGTGGTGCCACAGGGCACTTTGGGTGCAACTGCCGAGAAGGGGGGATGATGAACAGACAACACTTTCACGAGGGCGCGACTTGAGGCATTAGTTCGGTAGCTGGCCGGGGGGCGGGGGGGGGGGGGGGTCAGGGTCGTGTTTGTGCAATAGTGCAACGTGACCCCATTTGTCGGCTGCAGCCAGTAGCCAGTAGCTGCCCTCCTGGATACTGGTAGCTCGATAATCATGTTAAGCGATAAGTATTTCCAAAAACATCAGATGATTTGTAAATGAACAGAGGTGAGTCATGAGGCCGATCAGTACATAACTACCATATCTAGTCTAGCTACGCTGTCTAACGCGCTGCTTCGCGAGCGGGAAGGCGTGCCGGTCCCTGGCAGGAATCTGCCCGCCAGATTATTGTAGAGGTCCGTTGTACCAGCCAGCCTGTGGATTATTTTTCAGGCGGTTTTCCACCTACCTCGGCGAATGCCGGCTGGATCTCCTTATTCCGCCTCAGCTGAACTATGTCGGCGATTGCTGCGCTAACACTGTCTCCACGTACGCGCACACCATAATTACTCCACCACGCAAACATTTGGAGTTACACTCGTCTGGTATGAGACGTTCCCGGGGTGCGGGAGGGGGGGGGGGGGGGGGGGGGGAAGAGGGGCCCACTGGGGGTCGAACCACACAGTAAACCTGGGTTCAGTGTGGGGCGGGGGTGGTGTGGGTGGATGGACTGCTGTGGCCTGTTGTGGGGTTGTGAACCATTGAGGGATACGGGAGGACGAAGCCTCTCCGTCGCTTCTAGGTCCCCAGTTTAAATACACAGTACACACTATCTCCAGTTCGTTACATATGCTGGATTGCGCGGATGTGCAGATAAGAAATCGTGACTTGACATGGGGAATTAAATTGAGGTTTGCTGAAGGACTTTCTAACGATTTAATTTTAGGACCCGATGTCCCAAGTTGAGGAGACAACCATTTTACGTTTTGGTTTTGCAGGAGCATTGATAATTCCTAGTAGTCATTGTCTGACAGAAGGAAGGCGGCGGCGATAGGGTGCAGTTCTATCATTAACCTCTGGGACAAAGGGAACAATTGAATAAGTTGTGCAAAGAATTTATGGATTTCTTGGCAGACAGTTTGTGGCTTACGAACCAAATTAAGTTTCATATTGAGGTGACAGACAAGGTTCCTGTCAGACAGCCACCTTATCATTTGTCACTGCTCCCGATAAAGAAGGGACTAATTGACAAAACGCTCCCATACTTTTAGTACCAAAACCTTTGGGTAAGTCAATATCAGTGGTAGATTATAGGGAGATAAATAAAAAGGTGGCCCTACACTCCATACCGCTACCGGATTTCCACTCCTGTTTTGGCTGGTTCCCTGGAGCGCAGATGTTTACTGCCTTGGATCTTAATAAGGCATACTATGAGATTCCGTTAGATGAGGGTTTCGAAACATTTATCAGTGACTGGAATCATATCGAATTTAAATGTGTGCCATTTGGACTTGCCACAGGTGCTGCCATATTATCTCAATCCTTGAACTTGTTGTTTTCTGATTTCAAATTTAAATTTATATATCATTATCTTGATGATCTGGTGATTTGTAGTAATAATTGGGAGGACTACATTCAACATTTGAGGTAAATGTTCACCAGGATTATTTTGCGCCCATACTTTAAATACCAAAAGGCGGGCAGTTTAGTGTAACGACGTAAGATTTGTATAAATGGTTTTCTTTTGATATATGACCATGCACAGACTTCGTCACCTACATCAGTTACAACACACTTCAAAATTATTTAAGTTCTTTTTAAATTGTCTCTAAATGGTTCTTGAACGAAACTGTAATTAAAACATCATCATTTGAGTCGTATACGCAGAATTACTTCACTCAGTCCAATTGGTTTGCGTAAACTTTTTCAATTTAGATGTCGTTTGTTTCTCCTCAGAAATTATATTAATGCAGGTTATATGCTTTAATAGATATTAGAGCCACATTGAATAAACTTTCAAGACTCAAACTCGCGATTAACGCTGTCAAAAATTAATAATCTTGTCAAATTAATTACTTAACTTACTTCTTCATAAATAAATTCTCGGAACACATATTTAAATTTTTGTAGCATCCACTAGTTTATTATCTTCCTACATATAGACGTGAACCTGAGCCTTGACAAGACAGAACTGAACATTTACAACGTGATTAAACTTTCTATGACGTCATTGTTGTACAAAATTACAAAATCTTATTTTTTTAGTTTTTAGAAGCACGACGCAACAACTCGGTTTCAGGATCTTCTGTTGCTCTCTGGCTGTCGACCCGCGACGTATAGTGGCCAGCAATTTTCTCTCTGGCCCCGGCAGTGAAGATGCTGTCTCCGTTCGTTGCGCCGCCCTCTCCGTACATGAAACATAAAAAAATAAATACAAAACTTTAGATAATTCACAACAATTACAAAGATTACAAAAATACATAAACAAAACACTAAATTAAATTTATATTCACCTGCAAACTGGGCTGACACTGATGGATGGGTGAGGCTTCAATTTCGCGTCCCACTACACACCCCACCCACAAGCTCAGTTTGTCAGGTTTTAACCGAAAATAAAACTTCTTCTATATACAATATTTAACTATTAATATTATACATTTTTCTCACATTTTCCGTCATCTAAAGTCCTTGCTCTTAGATAGATTCAATCCTTTTATGACAATATTGTTGTGACTATTTATCACTTACTTTTAATTGTGCTATCATGGCAAGTCACAACCGAATATCTGGAGATTACTCCTTTACATTTAATAGTTGCTAGTAAATAATAATTTAGTACGTTCTTTAACGTTGTTACATTAGGACAGAGCGTTCAAGTTGTGATAGGTTAGCTTAAGTTTTATTCATTTACTAGAGTTATTCTTTCCAAAATGTATATTACTAATAAGTTTCTCACAATAACTAATAGTACTATTTACTTTACGTCATTCTTTTCCCTAATGCTTTATTTATGCCTGAGGTCAAGAAGAAATCAAGCAAAACTTTCTTTAGAATCTCGGCACGGCTTTCTTTACCTTCGGACACCTTGTTGGGTAATAGCAATTTATTTAGGAGAAACAAGCGAGAGAGCCCCGTTTGGTGTGTTCTATATTAACATTATTACAAATAACTATTAAAGGCACCCTGCTATGTTTTCGTGAGCCATATAGCTCTGGACGCCCATGGTCCCTAAAATTATTAACCATCCTCTTTGGTTCCTACTATCGGAGTAAATATAAAATATACAAAATTCCTTCTGACCTAATAACAAAACTTTCTTCCATATAAATCCCCTTTTGGTTATATTTCCCTTTTTGAAGTACCGGTAGATTATTGTAGAACACTTGTTTGAACTTCCTGTCATTTCTTTAAAAATAACACGTAACTATCACGAAAAACTTCACATGAAGAAACTATGAATACTCTTCCGTATGTAACATATACTAAATATTAACTTATTTAGTAATGAAGGGTTTCATTTCATCGACACTATATAATCCTTTAATTACACCTGATGAAGGTTCAATAAGAAGTAACGCTTTGGGATGTACAATCTTGTCAAATGAATTACTTAACATACTTCTTCATAAATAAATTCTCGGAACACGTATTTAAACTTTTGTAGCATCCGCTAGTTTATTATCTTCCTACATATAGACGTGAACCTGAGCCTTGACAAGACAGAACTGAACATTTACAACGTGATTAAACTTTCTATTACGTCATTTTTGTACAAAATTACAAAATCTTATTTTTTTAGTTTTTAGAAGCACGACGCAACAACTCCCCGTTATCCAGTCTGTGGTCGACTGATGAGCTGTTGGCGAGTAAAGTATCTCCTGGAGAAATTATGGAGCAGTGACACAGGATACGTAAGAACATCTTAGCTGACCATGGTCAGGTGACATCCTTTTATAGCTGGGGGAGGAGTTTATCTAAGGAATTTCGGAAAAAATGAGCAAGGCATATCCGAAGCTGACAGGTAAGCTTATAATACTGCGTTTTCGGGGTTGCCATCATATTACCAGCAAAGGAATGCAGGGCCCATTCATCCCAATAAACGACCCGATAAATGTACGATCTCACTTCGCGTGTTCCTTGACTGTAAGCTATTGTTTTGGCTCCGGAGGTAAATGATTTGCTTATCTATGTTTTATCTTACATTGTTTCACTCCCTGATGTGTGGAGAAGGTGGTGAACAGTTTTGGCGGTGGAAAGTCTGCTTTGAATTGCGCACATACCTCTTTCTAATAGCGCGGGACGTGTTCAAATTGCTTTGACAGCGGTATACGCGAGATTGAATTACGCCAACACAACCCTCAGCCACTTATTACTCCCGCTAGATCCTGAGACACACTGTAAACCAGATCATCGATCACTGTGTTAAAACATACAATGCCACCCACTCAAAATTCCACACCCTGAAGGAAGCATCCAAATCAGGTGAAATTTGCAACATGCGTTTTCGGTGACTAGCATTTCAGCACAGGCTTGCATCAAGGGCGCCTGTAGTGCCACTAGCAAGCGCTATATAAAAGTGGAACAGATAGCCGTGTGGACGTACTGAAATCGTTCTTTCGTGCGGATGTTCTGCATAAGCAGGTTCAGTACGCCTCGTAGAAGACGGCAAGGGTCTTTCGAGCACGTTTCGGAGTTCGACCGAGAAAGAATAGTTGCCTATAGGGATTGCAGATTATCCTTCAAGGAAATCAGTGATCGTGTCGGACGGATCTAAGTAATTGTGACCCGGATCTCTAATCGCTAGATGCAGGTGGGAATGAAGGACTGACAAGAGCTATTGCACCCACCTCGTTGCACCATTACAAGTGATATCAGGCATACAGTGCACAAGGCAATGATGGATCACGCTGCCATATCATGAACCATATCACAACGAATTCAGTCTGTCACGCAACAAGCAGTGTCCACGGATATCATTCGACGTCGTTTGCAGCAGTGGGCTGCCCGCAACGCGTCCATCGCTGCGTTTACCACTGCGTTTGCGCCTGCACTGGTGTGGTGAACGACGGACGTGGACAACTGAATTGAACAACATTGTTTTTACCGACGATTCCCGATTTTACCTGCATCATCACGATGGTTGGGTTATAGTCTGGAGACACCGTGATGAGATACTGTCGAACTGTTCATCTGCATCTACATCTACATAATAAAGAGCCTAGCAGAGGGCTCAATGAACCACCTTCAATCTGTCTCTCTACCGTTCCACTCTCGAACGGTGCGCGGGAAAAACAAGCACTTAAATTTTTCTGTGAGAACCCTGTATTTTAACTTGATGATCATTTCTGCCTTTGTAGATAGGTTGGCTTATGCATCGCCATACTTGTCCCGCACGCTGTAATGGTTTGGTGTAGCATTGGATTCCACTCCCGCACCCGTCTAGTACGCACTGCCGGTACACTAAACGGCCAACGTTAGGTCTCTGAAGCGTTGGAGCCTGTTGTCCTCCCATTACTTCGGGGCTTGCAGACTTCACGTTGCAACAGCACCCACTGCTACAGTAGATCAACTGTGGCGGAACGTGGAAGTAGCATGGACTGCTATACCACGACAATACATCCAGAGCCTCGTAGCAACGTGCAGCAGCGGTTACATCCGGCAATGGCGGCAACACTCCATTCTGATTTTATCATCTTCCTCGCTCCGCATGGCGTTTTATTTTCAATCATGTGATCTTTGTACAACGTGTTATCTCCCAAATCAACTTATCTGTGATATCTCAGATCCTTCTTGGTGTTGCGTTTTGGATATCCAGCCGTATAGTTGTTGTTGTTGTGCTCTTCAGTCCTGAGACTGGTTTGATGCAGCTCTCCATGCTACTCTATCGAATAATATTACAGCCGCTGCACCTCAACGTTCGTAAATGAATAATGGATGAAATAAGTAAAAGCACTGGTCTGACGCAACTGTGAACACGTTGGTCCAGAATGGATACAATGTATGTTACTATATTACATATCCATATTTTTTATTCTTTGTTGCTAACCCCTGTGTAATGGCTTTTGTTGTTAAGACAGTAATATTCCCGGCCTCTGCCGCGTCACTGTCAGTCTGGCAGGTATTTCATGCTCCGAAATACGATACTGGGTGGTGCCTCGGATTTTCTTCGCCATTTGTAACACGAACCAGATTATTACAGACTAGTTAAAAAAGGAAGTTTCTCTCACTTGTCACCTCTCTCACGCAACAACTATTTAATGTTCATTACGACCCCTTCTCATTATTAAATTAATACCGTACCTGATATAAGCAAGGGAAGCCCAGAACACGAAATAAAGATTCCCGGGTTGGATAGACGTGTCATGTTCTTTCAGTGACTGGAAAATAGAGTTAAACTAGCAGGGAAGTCAGCAGTGCGAGCCCATTTACGAGTATGACACTACAAGCCTTCTTTCCTGGACCCATACACTGCTCCGGTTGGATGTCATGAAACCATTCTATCCGCTCCTAAGCCAAGCTGGTGAGCAACTCTTGTAACTGGCCCCGGATACTGCCAATCGGATGAAGTTGACGCTCCATGCACGCTGTAGTGGGAACAGATCTGGGGATCTTAGTGCCCGTGGAAGTTCCTCAACATCACACAGTCAGTTCATAGAGATACATAGTGTGAGTGGACGAGCATTGTGCTGTTGAGAAATGGCGCCTTCATACTGTTACATGCGAGGTAACAAATGAGAACGCAGGTTGTCCGTGATGTATCAAAATGGCTCTGAGCACTATGGGACTTAACATCTGTGATCATCAGTCCCCTAGAACTTAGAACTACTTAAACCTAACTAACCTAAGGACATCACACACATCCATGCCCGAGGCAGGATTCGAACCTGCGAGCGTAGCGGTCACGCGGTTCCAGACTGAAGCGGCCAGAACCGCACGGCCACACCGGCCAGCTCGTGATGTATCATTGTGCCATCAGAGTTCCCTCAGGCACCAACGGCCGTAACCTGAGATAACGCCCTATGGCTCCCCAAATCGCGACGGCAAGAGTAACACCGTTGTGCCTCTCCAAAACATTGGAAGTCTGACACCTGCCCCCAGATCGACGGGACTCAAGGACGATGGTCAGCAGACGTAGTGCATTACTGGGATTGATCGCTGAACACAGTGCGACGCCATTCACCAGCATTCCATGCTTCCCGGTCACTCCCTCACCCCAATTACCGTCCATTGTGTTGTGGTGTAATTGGCGGTCTTTTGCATCGGACGGTCATTCCCCAGTCCGACTGCTGCTAGTCAGCCAACCAATGGTCCAGACTAACGCAGGCTGCTATTCTCGAATGGCAAGCGCCTATGTAATGTTTTCCGAAGTGCTTGGTGCACGGTACGGTTAGCCTCCCTTGTGGTAATCAAACGTGTTCGATCACAACGTTGACAATGAGTTTCGTTCCCGAGCACCCAACATCAGGTCACTATGATTGTAACCTGTTAGTCAAGGCAGCCAGGATCCTGTTGCGAATGTGGACAGGGCCGTAGTCAGTTACTATTGGTTGGCTTTTCTTTTAATCACACGCAATTTATTTAAAATCAACAACAAATCAAAATAATGGAAATAACATAAGAATTGTTTCACGGCTGAAGTCCTTAATGGGAATAAATTAAGAATTGTTCATACTTGTTGTAACTTACAATTTCAGTTATTAAAATATGAAACACAAATCACGAAAGATCTTAAAGCTCATTGCTAAACTAGAATTACTAAATTAGGATTTTAAAACAAGTAACCATGCTCACGTCAGAAGGCCTTTAACGCCGAGAATGGCAATTATTAAAATTTAACAACATACAATAAAACAGGAAATATAATAACAAAGGTCAATTCAAGAGGACAAGCAACTGATCACCAAACAGGTGAGACAAATGATGGTAACTCGGTAATACAATAATAAAATAACAGCACAATAAAAAAACAAAAGAGCCAGTCACAAACCGTGCTCCAGGAATCGGTCTCTGAGTATTGTTGTTGTTGTGGTCTTCAGTCTTCAGACTGGTTTGATGTAGCTATCCATGCAACTCTATCCTGTGCAAGCTTCTTCATCTCCCAGTACTTACTGCAACCTACATCCTTCTGAATCTGCTTGGTGTATTCATCTCTTGGTCTGCCTCTACGATTTCTACCCTCCACGCTGCCCTTCAATGATAAATATGTGATCCCTTGATGCCTCAGAACATGTCCGACCAACCGGTCCCTTCTTCTTGTCAAGTTGTGCCACAAACTCCTCTTCTCCCCAATTCTATTCAATACCTCCTCATTAGTTATGTGATCTACCCATCTAATCTTCAGCATTCTTCTGTAGCACCACATTTCGAAAACTTCTATTCTCTTCTTCTCCAGACTATTTATCGTCCATGTTTCACTTCCATACATGTCTACACTCCATACAAATACTTTCAGAAACGACATCCTGACACTTAAATCTATACTCGATGTTAACAAATGTCTCTTCTTCAGAAACGCTTTACTTGCCATTGGCCGTCTACATTTTATATCCTCTGTACTTCGACCATCATCAGTTATTTTGCTCCCCAAATACCAAAACTCCTTTGCTACTTTAAGTGTCTCATTTCCTAATCTAATTCCCTCAGCATCACCCGACTTAATTGCACTACATTCCATTATCCTCGTTTTGCTTTTGTTGATGTTCATCTTATATCCTCCTTTCAAGACACTGTCCATTCCGTTCAACTGCTCTTCCAAGTCCTTTGCTGTCTCTGACAGAATTAAAATGTCATTGGCGAACCTCAAAGTTTTTATTTCTTCTCCATGGATTTTAATACATACTCCGAATTTTTCTTTTGTTTCCTTTACTGCTTGCTCAATATACAGATTGAATAACATCGGGGAGAGACTACAACCCTGTCTCACTCCCTCCCCATACACGGCTTCCGTTTCATGCCCCTCGACTCTTATAACCGCCGTCTGGTTTTTGTACAAATTGTTAAAGTCTTCCGCTCCCTGTATTTTACCGCTGCCTCCTTTAGAATTTGAAATGGAGTATTCCAGTCAACATTGTCAAAAGCTTTTCCTAAGTCTACAAATGCTAGAAACGTATGGTTGCCTTTCCTTAATCTTTCTTCTAAGATAAGCCGTAAGGTCAGTATTGCTTCACGTGTTCCAACATTTCTAAGGAATCTAAACTGATCTTCCCCGAGGTCGGCTTCTACCAGTTCTCCATTCGTCTGTAAAGAATTCGCGTTAGTATTTTGCAGCTGTGACTTATTAAACTGATAGTTCGGTAATTTTCACATCTGTCAACACCTGCTTTCTTTGGGATTGGAATTATTATATTCTTCTTGAAGTCTGACGGTATTCCTTCTGTCTCATACATCTTGCTCACCAGATGGTAGAGTTTTGTCAGGACTGGCTCTCCCAAGGCCGTCAGTAGTTCTAATGGAATGTTGTCTACTCCCGGGGCCTTGTTTTGACTCAGGTCTTTCAGCGCTCTGTCAAACACTTCCCGCAGTATCGTATCTCCCATTTCATCTTCATCTACATCCTCTTCCATTTCCATAATATTGTCTCAAGTACATCGCCCTATATACTCCTTCCACCTTTCCGCTTTCCGTTCTTTGCTTTGAACTGGGTTTCCATCTGAGCTCCTGATATTCATGCAAATGGTTCTCTTTTCTCCAAATGTCTGTTTAATTTTCCTGTAGGCAGTATCTATCTTACCTCTAGTGATATGCGCCTCTACATCCTTACAATTGTCCTCTAGCCATCCCTGCTTAGCCATTTTGCACTTCCTGTCGATCTCATTTTTGAGACGTTTGTATTCCTTTTTGCCTGCTTCATTTTGCATTTTTACATTTTCTCCTTTCATCAATTAAATTCAATATATCTTCTGTTACCCAAGGATTTCTATTAGCCCTCGTCCTTTTACCTACTTGATCCTCTGCTACCTTCACTATTTCATCTCTCAAAGCTACCCACTCTTCTTTTACTGTATTTCCTTTCCCCATTCTTGTCAATCGTTCCCTAATGCTCTCTCTGAAGTTCTCTACAACCTCAGGTTCTTTCTGTTTATCCAGGTCCCATCTCCTCAATTTCCCACCTTTTTGCAGTTTCTTCAGTTTTTATCTACAGTTCATAACCAATAGATTGTGGTCAGAGTCCACATCTGACCCTGGAAATGTCTTACAATTTAAAACCTGATTCCTGAATCTCTGTCTTACCATTATATAATCTATCTGACACCTTCCAGTATCTCCAGGCTTCTTCCATGAATACAACCTTTTTTTATGATTCTTGAACAAAGTGTTAGCTATTATTAAGTTAAGCTCTGTGCAAAATTCTACCAGGCGGCTACCTCTTTCATTCCTTACTCCCATTCCATATTCACCTATTATGTTTCCTTCTCTCCCTTTTCCTGCCTTCGAATTCCAGTCACCCATGACTATTAAATTTTTGTCTCCCTTCACTACCTGAATAATTTCTTTTATCTCATCATACATTTCATCAATTTCTTCGTCATCTGCAGAGCTAGTTGGCATATAAACTTGTAGGCATGGGCTTTGTATCTACCTTGGCCACAATAATGCGTTCACTATGCTGTTTGTAGTAGCTTACCCGCACTCCTATTTTTTATTCATTATTAAACCTACTCCTGCATTACCCCTATTTGATTTTGTATTTAAAACCCTGCATTCACCTGACCAAAAGTCTTGTTCCTCCAGCCACCGAACTTCACTAATTCCCACTATATCTAACTTTAACCTATCCATTTTCCTTTTTAAATTTTCTAACCTACCTGCCCGATTAAGGGATCTGACATTCCACGCTCCTGATAACGACGTCCTCTTGAGTAGTCCCCGCCCGGAGATCCGAATGGGGGACTATTTTACCACCGGAATATTTTACCCAAGAGGACGCCATCATCATTTAACCATACAGTAAAGCTGCATGCCCTCGGGAAAAATTACGGCTGTAGTTTCCCCTTGCTTTCAGCCGTTCGCAGTAGCAGCACAGCAAGGCCGTTTTGGTTAGTGTTAGAAGGCCAGATTAGTTAATCATCCAGACTGTTGCCCCTGCAACTACTGAAAAGGCTGCTGCCCCTCTACAGAAACGTTTGTCTGGCCTCTCAACAGACACCCCTCCGTTGTGGTTGCACCTACGGTACGGCCATCTGTATCGCTGAGGCACGCAAGCCTCCCCACCAACGGCAAGGTCGATGGTTCATGGGTGGGGGGAGGGGGGGGGGGGGTCTGAGTAGATCAGGCCAAAAACACTTTTGCGAGCGATGAGAAAGGCAGCCAAGAGTTGCATTCACACCACAAGATGGTAACTCAGACTAGTGGCAGTCTAACGAGTGACTAATGATAACCTTGGTGAGGCTACCTGACGTCCAATAAACCAAATGCAAAGATGTAAGAATACGCTAAAGCCGGAACCGGCGGTCTGGACTCCGCCCACAGAATACTGTGCTCAGAGCGCCCGCAACAAGAAAGGAATCACTACCACCAAGGTAGAAGAATCGTCAACCAACCTGCAATCACGAAAGCTGTCAACGGACAGCGGCGGCAAGGCGAGGAAACGTACACTGCCGTTACGTACACTAACCTCCAGGGCAGGTAACTGGGGCGTTAGCGGCCACCAGGCAGGAAAATACCGCTAGTTGAACTTAACAACTGTAACACGCTGAAGGTAGTAAATAGAAATCACAAGCCCAGGAAAGCTCCACTCGCTGTCTTTGTCTCGGCGACACTACAAGCAGCAACACGAACCCAACTCACTGGAGAATCGCGATATTTCACAATGGTGGAGGTTTATCTGCTCGAATGGAAATGCACTCAACTTAAAACTTGCAGGATCCGGTTTCGACCACACCCCTTCGATCTGGCAGTCCATGCGCGCCACCAGCGGTTCCAGCATGTTTCTCGCTCTGCGTGGACCTGGCTTCTCCTGAGTTCTCAACCGAACTGCTCAGTCACACAACACGGAAGAACAACGACGTCACCCCAGAGATAGGACCACAGTTACTACAAATTGATAATGTCCCTACTGCCACTAGTGGACAGGTAACGCTTGCGAAACACGAGAAAAAGACAACAACCGCAACCATGTCAACTAAACGATACAGTCTGGCCTCCAACAGAGGATGGAAGCCTACAACAGCACCAATGTGAGCTGGAGCACGGCTCCATTGTATCTGAATGTCCCATAAATCTGAATACTGCACCATTATACCAGACGGCCAAATGGATCCCTACTCTCTCCGGTGATGAAAACCTTGTCTCATTCGAGTACATCCGGGTCTTTCACAGTGATCACTTAACATTTGATGCTGTGTTCTACTGGGACTGATAACAACACTAAAGACGAACATCACTAATGCTTTCTGGTAGCCTTTCTAACAGTCACAGAGAATTGCAACTCTAATAACTCAGGACAGTATGACACTGTGACTGCCACGTAACAATAGGACACATGTTAAGATATCAGGGAATAACTTTCATGGTACGAGATAGAGATGCAGAGGGTAGAAACTGCAGAGGAAGACAGTGACAAATAACTAAGGATGTAGGGTGGAAGGGCTACACTGAGATGAAGAGATTGGAACAGGAGAGGAATTCGTGGCGGGTCGCATCAAACCAGTCAGAAGGTTGACCGGCCCCCCCCCCCCCCGCCCCCCCCCCCCAAAAAAAAACAATTAAATCCAATGGTGCCCACGTACACGAAGTTACCGTGACACGACCATGACCATGTGTGGGTGCTTCACTTTTTTATGAGGCAGTGTGCTTCAGGGGAGGAGAAAGATGGTATGAAACTTCATATCGACAAGCGGAATACTGAAAATGGTACAGGTTTGTTAAATGTTATGTTATCGTCTATTAAGTTGAGGTTAGCTCACACACAGTGCAAGAACAATAAACTTCAATAAACTGCTAGTCCACTTGTACTGAGGCTACTGATTTGTATGACATCTGTCAGCACATACGGACACTGAAATGTGTGTGAAGTCCTATGGGACCAAACTGCTGACGTCATCGGTCCCTAGTCTTACACACTGCTTAAACTAACTTATGCTAAGAACAACACATACATCCATGCCCGAGGGAGGACTCGAACCTCCGGCGGGAGGGGCCGCGCAGTCCGTGACATCACGCCTCAAACCGCTCGGCCACTCCGCGCGGAATACGGGCAGTGGTCTAGTTACTAATGGGTGATGAAACAGTACTCGTATGTCACCACAAATCACTCTTTAGCAACGACTCGTTTGTTAGTCAAACCTATGAATAAAAAGACTATCTCTGAACAACGTTTTAGCTGCTGTCCTGCGTACAGGAAGCGATTTATACGGGTAGTACAACGTAACGACTATTGTATCACAGAGCGAGAGTAAAAACGTGCTTGGTCCATGTTAAGAGGTAAAAACCAGGCTCATACTAGTCGAGTTCTGAGGGACACAGGCAGTTTCTGCATAGTTTACACCGATGGTATACTGCGGGGAAGGAACTTACTGCATTAAAGATGGGAAAAATAGCGTGTACAAAGCTTCGTTTGAATAGGAAATGATGTAAGTATGAAAAATTGTCTTTAACAGGAATATTTTTGATACAAAAATAAATTAAATTAGGGGCAATACTGGAAGGAATAAGATAAGAATGGAAAATGAGAAACCAAGGCAAGGATGAAAGAAACATAGTGCGCAAAAGTCCGGCCCCGGTAGCTGAGTGGTCAGCGTGACAGAATGTCAATCCTAAGGTCCCGGGTTCGATTCCCGGCTGGGTCGGAGATTTTCTCCGCTCAGGGACTGGGTGTTGTGTTGTCCTAATCATCATCACTTCATCCCCATCGACGCGCAGGTCTCCGAAGTGGTGTCAACTCAAAAGACCTGCACCAGGCGAACGGTCTACCCGACGGGAGGCCCTAGCCACACGACATTTCATTTCAGTGCGCAAAAACAGTACAAACAAACTGTACCTAACAAATTAGATGTTTCAGCTCTCTATAGAAAGTAGCGCTATCGTAGAAAGGCATGTCGATTATACAGGGTGATCATAAACAGTCTGAAAAGCGTGTAGGGGCGTTGCATCATAGGTTGTGCTGAGAGGAAGTTGTTAACAAAGGTTCCGAGTTCGAGTCTCGGTCCGGCACACAGTTTTAATCTGCAAGGAAATTTCATATCAGCGCACACTCCGCTGCAGAGTGAAAATCTCATTCTGGAATTGTTAACAAAATAATTCGATGCCTTTTTTCCGTTTCAGCAATAAAGACAGCCAATCAGGCCGTTCCGCGAAAATTCTTGAGGCCCACCAGAGACAATGTCTCCGAATATGTTCTTCGTTTTGTAGCCTAAAACCTAACAAGAGAGCTATACAAAGATTGGACGTGGGACGGTAGTCTCGTACGCTATCATTTACTCTATGAGAATAACTGACACTAATTTCATCGGGCGGGCCACTTCAATCTGCTTGAGCAAAGAATTGATTGGCTATCTAATTAACGACGAGACGCCGCAACACATCAAATTTTATTCTCAGCACAGCCAACACTGCAAAACCCTTAGAAGCTCATCAGATTAACTAGACTGCGTATGAGACACAGCAACTTGAGGAGAGTTTAAGATGCTGGAACTGTCTCACTTTAGTCTTTGTCGTAGAACATCGTATTAAAAATGTGTAATAGCAGACCCTGTAGCGTGGAACAGGAGCATGCCTGAGGAACACTTGAACCAGAAGTGAAAAAAGATTACTGGAAAATGAAGTAAGACGATCGATAACAGTTCTGTAGGCATGAAGAGAAAATTTAGTACGCGCAGACAAATGACAAATTACCTTTGTAGTTTACAAGTATGCCACAAAACGAAGTGAAAGAGTTGAATAGTAAAATTCCTGGCGTTATAGATCGGCTAGATGGAAGGGATTTAGTTAGCACAGTTTTCTTCTGTTTGTTAATATTTCATGGAAAACAGTCGCTGCTTATCGAAGTAGTAGGTCAGTTGTTCCTGAGACACGAAGTGCACGCAGCTCCAGCTTTATACTATTGGAAAGCACTTACCAATTACAAAGAATCGAACCCAGGTCTTCCACGTGGCAAACTTGCCATCTCTCAACTATGAAAGTAGACTAAAGACGGATAGGCTACTACCAAGAAACTGAAGCGATTTACCAACAATAAAAGCCGTTTCATCGCAAGTGTCTCTGAGGGCTGAAGGTGATTTATTTGTAGCCATTACGTCGTAGAAGTATACAACTACTTCAGTCGCACAGTTTGTTCAATATTTATATTGGATTCGATTATTATGCAGTCATCGCGAAGTTGTTACAGTGACACGCTGTATTTTAAGTAAGAATTCGAATGCATGTGTGAATGGTGGGTTGCCTCTTTTCGTAATATATTGTAACACTCCATCCGTCACTTATCTGGTTTTGGTGTGTATTCACCCCAGGTAATTGACTAACAGTTCAACAGAGAGTGCAAAACTGCCGCAATGTCGGATAATGCAAAGAAAGTAATATGGCCTTTGACTCCTGATTGAACTGCAGTGGCAGTGTTGACATTAATTGGTTCAGAATTGATCCCTTTTAATTAAAAAGGGGTGAACATTGATGTTATATTCAGCTATTGAACACCAGATACAAATGTTGAACATAAAATTAATTAAGAAAGTGACTTGGGATTTCAACTACTTTATTGAAAGCAGATGCGGTTGATTAGCACAGATTTATTTTAACTCATGACCTTCAATCATCACATTACATGACTCTCCTAACAGGCAGTGGTAATTAATTGCGTTTACGTGGAGTAAAGAGCGATAGCTCAAAAGTAATTCCTATCGACTGACCCAGGCGTAATGTGAAGTGCGAGAAGAATTCTACAATACACGGCCCATGAAACCCTCGTGGAAACTTTGCCGACATGACCCAGCAAATTAATCAGTGGCTGGAGCGGGTGCAAATATCACCGAATTCAGCATGGCGGAGCGGTGTCGTTGTGCGGACGTCGGCCGACCTCATGGTGCTGCAAGGCTGTGCTCGTCTATTCACTCCTAGCTATCTTGCTCAGTACATAGCTGAATCAAAACTTCCTATCTCCAATCTCAATCGTTCCATTTGCTAAGTCCTAAACTGCAGAGATGCTCACTCTTTATCAGTCAAGCTGAGTAAAGAACGTCACGTCCGCACTCTAGGCAAGCTGGGAACAGAAGACCTCTATGGAGACTTCTCCCAGTCCACTCTTCGCCTCAGTTTCCCCTCCAGCAAAATTACTTATGCCAATTGCAGCGCAAGTTGCGTTAATTATGCGTCGCTTCCCAGCACCGACCAATGCCTGCTCAGGGAAGTGAACAAATTTGCACAAAATTTCCCTTTCCCTCAACTTCTGCTATTTGGCTCCTCCCAGGCCACCCATCAAGGTTAGCGTCTGCACAAACACAAAGTTTTCCGGAATTCTGACTCCCAGGAGGGTACTTAAAATTCCTTGGTCCTACGTTCCCATCGGAGGCCGGCGTATTTCATTCTGTCGCTCTTCACCTGATTTACTTCAGGCTCTGCGGACCGTGAAATCAATGTGAAGTTGCTATAGTCATGAACACGCATATTTTGACCCCTGTTGACCACTCCACCATAGCTGTGCGCGGCTTTCTCACATGTTTCACTGAAAACAGGGTGACGGATATTTATCAACAGGCGTACAAGTTCTCCGTCTGCTTCCCAGTACACCAGCATGGGGTCAACCACCGACCCACTGTCACTCATTTTAAGGCAACCGGAGGCTTGAGCCACCCTAAGCTGCCTATTGTCGCTTCCCTTCACCGCTCCCCCACCGGCCTGCCACGGTCACTCTGTATACTTCCCTGGGTTAAACTAGCCTTCAGTAAATCGATGTGTTTCCACAAAGTTTTTTTGCTCAGGCCCTCAAAGTTGGTGTCATTAGGCACAAAAGGTCAGCTGGGCTGTCGCTCCACCTGACGTGGCGAGCAACAATTATAGAAACCTTCTTGGACCTCTTCATTGCTGCCCCCGACCCGCACTGTGTACAGAGACCAGGACCGACCTCTTTGTCGTACACAGGTGCTGTCCTCCTCATTCCTTGTCAGCTCGTTTGTGGTGTGCCAGGTGTCGTAGCTTGAACTCCCTCTTGCTCAGTTACGCCACCTTAACACACTAAGACAACTAATTTTAGTACATGGAAAGTGCTCATGTTTAACCATCAGTACCATACCTTTTTTTAAGACAATGAACTTGTTTCATTACAAAAGGAATAATTTTACTTGTTTGTAAATCAACTTCAGGATCAACTAAAATAGAAATGTAACAGAACTTTTTTATACATATACATAAAAATGTACAAGACAACTTCCTTCACAGTCGTTCACACACATACACAATCAAGGGATAGGTAATCACCATTTCTAACTACTAATTCCTACAACTAACACGGTGTTGGCCAACCCGACTACATATCTACTATTTACTACTTTTTATCTCTAATCTTGTTTTTCTTCTGAATTCCCTATGTGGCAGACGTCCCTCTTATTGTGCCTGCGAACATGTATAAAACACAACAAACTTAGACATGTGTCAGTCGTACCAAGATTTTTGTTGGAAGTTTTGATAGCGCCCTTTATCGTGTTCTATTGCGACACTTCTTTTCTCCTCTATTTTCTTCCCGTTTTCTCCTTTTGTCACGAATGGTTTTATAAGGCCTGTGAACATGTTTCGGATTAGCAATGTCATAATGGCACAACGCAAATATAGCTCACTGCTCACACTCGCAGTTGTTACACTATCTTGGTATCAACAAGTATTTCTGGCGTATCAATGCTGCTGTTCGCTCTGTAAATGATTACATCCGGTTCATTTTAACATACACTGGGTGCGCTAATTCACTCTACTGCGCATAGCTGTCCACCTCTTACGTATTCAGGGGCATACGAGATGCGTTGGTGCGTCCTCGTAACGACCCACGGGACTGGCCACCTTAAATATGTTCTCCAATGACGGAGATACAATTAAACTTTTCTGTAATTTACAGAGTTCCTAATCTATCTTTTTCTAGGGGTATGCCCAGAAATACTTGTTTTCCATTCTTTAATGATGTGTCTTTACAAAATACTCTAGTGCACTTTACTCGAGAGGCGATATATCATTATTAATATTAAAAACGCAAAATTTCGGCACATATAAACGAGAGATTCTACCACTAAGATCAGTATATACACAAACAAACGAGACACTTTAACAAAAATCCTTATTCTAAACCTATATTTACTACAATTCCATGTACAAAGTCTGCAGTTCATAATTCCACAAATGCCTTTACATGTGCTATCGGATGCACTCCCAGTGATTTTCCTGTTTTTATGGATTCTACTTCCAATGCGTTGGCATGCGCTATTCTCCGCACGCGCACAGGCCCTCTATACGCGGCGAAGAATTTGTGGCACAACTTCCTTTGCTTGTTTGACAGCCGGTGTGTCTTAATGAGTACCTTTTCCCTAACCACAAATTGTCGTACTCATCTACATCTACATCTATACTCCGCGAGCCACCTTACGGTGTGTGGCGGAGGGTACTTATTGTACCACTATCTGATCCCACCTTCCCTGTTCCATTCACGAATTGTGCGTGGGAAGAACGACTGCTTGTAAGTCTCCGTATTTGCTCTAATTTCTCGGATCTTTTCGTTGTGATCATTACGCGAGATATATGTGGGCGGTAGTAATATGTTGCCCATCTCTTCCCGGAATGTGCTCTCTCGTAATTTCGATAATAAACCTCTCCGTATTGCGTAACGCCTTTCTTGAAGTGTCCGCCACTGGAGCTTGTTCAGCATCTCCGTAACGCTCTCGCGCTGACTAAATGTCCCCATGACGAATCGCGCTGCTTTTCGCTGGATCATGTCTATCTCTTCTATTAATCCAACCTGGTAAGGGTCCCATACTGATGAGCAATACTCAAGAATCGGACGAACAAGCGTTTTGTAAGCTACTTCTTTCGTCGATGAGTCACATTTTCTTAGAATTCTTCCTATGAATCTCAACCTGGCGCCTGCTTTTCCCACTATTTGCTTTATGTGATCATTCCACTTCAGATCGCTCCGGATAGTAACTCCTAAGTATTTTACGGTCGTTACCGCTTCCAATGATTTACCACCTATGGCATAATCGTACTGGAATGGATTTCTGCCCCTATGTATGCGCATTATATTACATTTATCTACGTTTAGGGAAAGCTGCCAGCTGTCGCACCATGCATTAATCCTCTGCAGGTCCTCCTGCCCTTTTATCCGCTCGTGCTTTGCGCTTCTCGCCCGCACGTCGGATATTTTGTAGGGCTTCCCCCACAACGGTCCCATGTCGTTGACGTGTTCTTGGAGGAAACTCCACCAACTGACGGAGCCTCTCCAGCGGGTCCCGGTTCTTTAGTACCGTAATTGGAGCTAACAGTGTGGTGCTGTGGGGTATCTCATTAATTACTTCCTGGAAATCATTGATGAAGATGTCCCACGTGGCGTGCTTCATACTGCAGTACAATCTGCAAAGGTTTCGTAAATCCTTCATTGTTTTTTCAGAGGGATTAGAACTGGGGTGGAAGCGGGATATGAAAACTGGTTTAATTCCATGACTTTCAAGTGTTCTCTTCCATACCTCCGACCTGTACTGTGGCCCATTGTTTACAAAATATACTCTACTGGCCCTACCTGTGCCAGGAATTCTTTACGTAGCGCCCTGCTCACCGTTGTCCCAGTTCCTCTTTTCTATGGTGTCAGGGTGACGTACTTAGACGTTAATTCTAAGACCACCATACTGTATCTATAACCCCTTTTTGTGGTTGGTAGCGGACCCATCAAGTCCGTCGCCGCTGTTTGTCTTAATTTCTCCGGAATAATGGGGTACAGCGGCGGCTGCATGGCTACAGTCTTGTTTTCGCCTTCTGACACTTCTTACATACCGCGAGAACCTTGCGTATTCGTCTCTCCTTGTTTTTTAAGTGACAGCCGCTTTTTAGTTTCAAGAAGCACTTCCTGGGTCCTAAGTGAGCATAACTGAGATGTGTATACCAGATGAGCTTGTTAATTACTTCCTGTGGCACACACACAACCCACAACGTCTCACCCGGATTTCTTCAGTAAAACAGGACCCCCTTTCTTAACAGATAATGCTGCCTAAGTCTGGCTTGCATTCTATCTTTCCACTTTTCTTTTATTCCTCTCAGCACAGGATCTTTGTCTTGTTCTCGCCCAATATCACACATTGTCACTGTGATATAATTTTCAAATGCCACTTTTCGTTGATAGAACAAGGAGAAATGTTCTTGTTCCAGTTCTTCAGCCTGATAATCGCGTATCCCCAGACGGGAACGGGATAGTGCATCCGCTATTACATTTGTCGGTCCCGGCACGTAGACTATTGTGAAATTGAATTCCTGGAGGACAGCAACCATCTCGCAAGCCTCCCATGCGTTAATTTGGCCGTAAGTAAGAACTCCAGAGCTCTATGATCGGTATAGACATGTGTCTTACGTCCGAATAAAAAGTACTTGAACTTCTGGAACCCCCACACTTTCGCGAGGGTCTCCAGTTCGGTTACTGAGTAATTCCTTTCGCTTTTACTCAGCACTCGACTCCCGAACGCGATCGTTTTGTGTGTCTTTACTCCATCTTCTTCATATTCTTGGAAGACCATTACGCCTAGCCTGGTTTTCGCGCTATCCGTGGCCATACAGAAGTCATGCGCCAGATCAGGATGTGACAGAATCGGAGCCTTTACCAGAGCTGATTTTAGCATACTGAATTCGCTTTCTGCATCATTGTCCCATACCCACGCCTCATTCTTTCCGGTTAATTGACACAGTCGTGGTGTCGCCAATGCCTCTATATATATGAATTTTTTGTGAAAATTCACGACGCAGAGAAGGTCTCTCAGCTGTTTCCTTGTGGTAGGCGTTGCAAATTCTGCGATTGCCCTCATCTGCTCTGGGTCTGGCATAATTCCTTCCTCTGAGATGACATGGCCCAAAAAAAGTACTTGTCTTCCTCCAAAACAGGACTTTTTATATTTACCGTCACCCCATGTTTTCTTAATTTAGAGATCACTTCTCTTAGAAGATTGTTGTGAGATTCCCATGTCTTTTCGGCAATGAGGATATCATCAACGTAACATGTTATTCTCTCCCTTAACCCCTCATCCAAAATTGTTCCTAATAATCTTATAAATGCTGCAGACGAAATATTCAGGCCAAAGGGGAGTCTCTTAAATTGATAGCATCTAGCAAATGCGATGAACGCCATGTATCTTCTACATTCTGGATCCTGCTCGATTTGCCAGAAGCTGGATTTCAGATCCAGAGAGGAAAACACCGAAACTCCATGGAATTTCTGCAGCAACTCATCGAGCCTCTCGGGTCTGTCGGTTTCCGGAACTATGATCGTATTGATCTGCCGGGAATCTAACACAAGTCGAATTTCCCCGTTCCTTTTGTCTACGAACCTGAGGGGGCTGTTGTATTGTGACTTTGCTGGCTCTATCACATCCTCCCTCTGCATCCGCTGGAGTTCGATAAAAACACGATCTCGGTACGACCACGGAATCGGGTACGGCGGTACTCGAAACGGTTTGTGCCTCTTTACGTCAAATTTATATTGATAGCCCTTTATGGAGCCCGTCTTGGGGAGAAAAACTTCAATATTCCTTCTTAGCACATTGTCTAACCCTTCTTTGTCTGCGTCTCTTATGACCTTTATGCCCTGCAATTTCTCGCTTATTTCCTTATGTATTTCTATTAACTGTGCTTGTTTCGGAGTACTATTTCGATTGCCCTGTCCGCCGTCGGCTTCTCCTATTGACTCCTCCTGGTTTGGAAACTGTAGTCTGAGACAGCTCTTTTGTACCTGCCCAGGGATTGTCTGTTCATCGAAACGAAGATGGATTTTGTCACCCTCTCCTAATGTGACTTCTCCTCGACCCAAATCGATTATGGCTTTGTTCGTTGATAGGAAATCCATACCAACGATAATATCGGTGGACAGTTACGGAATGACAAGACGATTTGCAGTCAACTGATGTCCCTGACATTCGAATTCTAAACGTATCTGTTGAGATATTTCTACACTCTTTCCAAGTAATGCACCCCTGATCTTCGTCTTTTGTGTGGCAAGAGTCGGTGGGTTCAGCACGTTCTTACATGTCTTAAATACCTCTTCTGAGATCGCTGAAAGCTGGCTTCCACTATCAATTATAGCGGCCACCGTTAAGTCACCTATTTTGATTTTGACTACTGGGTATATTTCTTTATTTTGTTGCCCTTCCTTTTCTTCGAGGAGTGACTCGGTGACATCCTCGTATTCGATAATGTTTATGTTACTGACTAGTTCCGAGGTTACAGACGTTTTGCAAATCCTGTCTGCGCTCTGGTCTAGTCATTCGTAATCCTGCCTGTTAAGGTGGGATGGACCAGGCTTCGGAGCGCGGACTTCGACTTCTTCCTGGTTGTTATTTTGGTAACCATAATTCCTGTTCCTTCCCGATTGCTGATTACCGCCCCAGGTCCTTTGTGATTTACTATGTTACACCGGAGAGTGTCGCTCTTCTTCCGTGTACCTTTTTTCGAATTGTCATTACTCTTATTTTGATTGTGGCCGTTGTAGTTTTGTGCTGGCCTAGTATCCCACTGGGGTCCATTATTGCGACGGTTGTTATTTGGTTCACGCTGTCGGCGTTTCTCCCGCGCCTGTTCTTCTTGAAATGCGAATTCTAGTTCGAGCAAAATGCCCTTAAATACCTGAGTATCGCTACCACAACGACCGGCAAGCGATTGTTGATACTGTGAGTACGCTGTTTAGGTTTTCTTATTGGTGACGCCACGTGGCGCTCTGTATGAAAAATCACTGGCTATGCTGTGTGCAGTCTGTGGCCAGTTTGCATTGTTGTTTGCCATTGTAGTGTTGGGCAAATGGATATGAACAGTGCGTAGCGTTGAGCAGTTGGAGGTGAGCCGCCAGCAGTGGTGGATGTGGGGAGAGAGATGGTGGAGTTTTGAAATTTGTAAGACTGGATGTCATGAACAGCTATGTATACTATGATTTTTCAACACTATAAAGGTAAATACATTATTTGTTCTCTATTAAAATATTTCATTTGCTAACTATGCCTATCAGTAGTTAGTGCCTTCAGTAGTTTGAATCTTTTATTTAGATGGCAGTAGTGGCGCTCGCTGTATTGCAGTAGTTCGAGTAACGAAGATTTTTGGTGAGGTAAGTGATTTGTGAAAGGTATAGGTTAATGTTAGTCAGGCCCATTCTTTTGTAGTGATTTTAGAAAGTCAGATTGCGTTGCGCTAAAAATATTGTGTGTCAGTTTAAACACAGTCATGTATAATTGTTCTAAGGGGACGTTTCATATGTCGACCCTTAGTCGAGGATACCTCACTGGAATCTTCTGATTTTTTCTTGTAGTTTGTGTAATTAGTGTAGATTTTGTTTATTGCTAGCGCGTAATTGTAGAGAGAATCTCCTTTGTAGTTGTAGTCTTTCATTGTTGTACAGTAAAACAGGTGTGGCACGCATGTAAATTTGCACCAAGTATTTCGCAGCTGCGCTTGCAATTAACTAGATATTATTTTCAGTGCTATGTTAATGTGTTCTCTTATTTTTGCTCTACAAATTGTGTTTTTTTGTGTTGTCGTGTGAAATATTGTGACAATAATGGCGTGTGAAAAACGTAATACTGGGCTCCAAAGTAAACTGAGAAATGACAGTGAAGACGAAAGCAGTGTGTTAGCGCCACCATGTAATCAATTAACTGATGTTCAAAGTAGAAATTTGGTAATTGTGCATAGGGAAATGGAGCGGGCTGCAAATAATGGTGTAGGCAGTGAAACAATTAGTGAACAGGGAAGCATTATCGATCGATCGGTCGGCAACAGCTCGCCTCAGGATTCCGAAATGACAGGACACAATCTTGCAAATACTGTAGATTCAGGTTTTGCGTCCTCACCGTTTTCTCAAATAAATCAAGACACATTTTCTGCTTTTCAAAATGCGAATATTGCCAGTTCAAATGCACTGCCGAATAGCACTGAGGAATATGTTTCAGACGCCAGTGCACTGTTATTACAGTTAATGCAACAAATGGGACAAAGGCTTCAAAAGTTAGACACAATGGAACAAAATCTTCAAAAGTTAGACACAATGGAACAACACCAGAGACAAACACAGCAACAGTTAGACACAATGGAACAAAATGTTCAAAAGTTAGACACAATGGAACAAAATCTTCGGAAGTTAGACACCACACTTGAACAAACACGTGAAGATTTAACTACTCAGTTACATAACATTGAATCGAAATGTCAAAAAGTCTGTAATGACGTAAAAACACAAATTTGTGAGCATTTCCAACCTATTTTTTCGCGTCATGAAAATGCATTACAGAATCGCGAAGCAGCCATAAAAGAACTGCAAACTATTGTTCATGAAAATCACGACACCTTGCAAGCTAAAATTGACTCAGTTGCATCTACCGAATCGGTTACGCAACTTGCAAAAACTCAGGAAAACTTAAAGGACACAGTAGATACGATTTCAACACAAATGGACACTCTGAAACTTGGTTCAAAAAAACACACAGAGGAAATAATTTCACTATCAGATAAAGTAGCAGAACTTTCAGATCAGTTCACTAATTTATCTACAAAGGTAAATGATGATCTGAATGACACAAGACCTGTAGCCTTCACGGACACTGAAGAATATGAACAAATTAGAAAATTCAAACAAAATCAAGATCAAATCAATACACAGTACGAAAGAGAAATCCGGGAAGTACAAGATCTGTTGGCACAAGTAATACAAGAATTACATATTTCAGAGGACACTCGCGCTCCAGCACGGGAAGAGGGACATAGAAATACGGAACAACCACAAAATAATAACACAGGACACTTCGGAAATTATGAAAGAAATTGGCAAGGCGCATTGGATTTTGAGATGGAACCGCCGAAACGAAGTAACAATGAGCGATGTGCGACTCGCTGACACGATGATTATGACTATAAGCTGTTCATTACTACACGTAAATTCAAAACATTTAAGAATTCTGACAACGACATTCATCCACAAGCATGGCTTCATCAATTCTCTCATTGTTTTCCTCCCAACTGGTCATTGGAGCACAGGATAGAATTTATGTGTGGCTACTTGGAGAATGAACCAGCTGTAAGAATGCGATCGGTCATTCACGATTGTCACAATGAAGGAGAATTTTATCATGCCTTCCTCTCAGCGTATTGGTCTCAAGCTACACAAGAACGAGTAAAACATAGCATCATAATAATGAAACGTTTCGATCAATCTGAATTTTCCAGTCTTATGAAATATTTTGACGACATGTTGCATAAGAATCAGTATCAAACCCATACAGCCCCTCAGAACTCATCCTCATTTGCTTAATCAAACTGCCTGAACATTTATGACATATTATTTTAGCAGGACGTTGCAAAGACGACATAGAAGCTTTTCAGGGACTCTTACAAGAATTAGAAATTGACACTGACAATCGCGGAACGCGAAAACAGGAACACAACAATTACAGGTCACATCCGTCGCAATTCCACGATGAAAGAAATAATACCTGGACACGACAAGGCTATTCTCACAACACAAATTGTGACCAAAACAGACACCATCCGTATGACAACCGTTGGCACAGTAGTAAGAGTTACAGAGATCGCATTTCCGTAGTAATGAATATAACAGAGACAAACATAGAAACAGACAATATGGCAACCAGAACTATTATTATCACGTGAGACAGAATAACTTCAGATGCAACTGTCCACCGTGCAGTGATAATCCAGGGAGAAATTCTCCACCACTTAACCGACAAGAAAGAAACTACAGGAACTACCGACATGAGGACAGACGATATAATCGTAACGACAGACTTGAAATGAATCAGAACTGGCGAGATTCAAACAGAGCAGGGCACTCTCGACAAGGTGAATGTGTAGATGTTAGGTCTCCTAATGCTAATAACGACGCGCGCCAACAAAGAGACAGACAATGACTCGCACCGCAGGCAGCCACGTGCGCCGGCTGGGCTTGAGAAAAATAACATAAGCTAACCTTGAGAAAAATTCCAGTGTTCCTTACCGACGTAACCACATGATAATTGCGTTGAAACTGAAACTCTGTGCACTAGGAAGAGTAAAGGTTTACACCATATTTCACATGTAAAACCGTTTATTGAAAGATAATCTGCTTTTTAACTTTGTCTTTGCCATATAACTTTTCACTTTACATTGCTAGTAAGCTTTGTCAGACCTAGAATCTGTTAACATGCAACAATGTTTGAAGTTAAATATCCAGTCAAGAACCAAAAGAACTTATTTAAACAGAAATTACGAATGCATTGTTATTGTGAACAGACGACACAGTGTTATTGTGTGTGTACATTCTTGCTTGTTAGTTGCACGATTACGTAACGACTATAAGGCTCACATACTTAGAACATTTACCAGTACTGCTAATGAGATTTTAATGAAACATTTTGGTTTACCTGAAAATACGTTCTGGATCTAAAGTACTTTCTGTGAGATACAAGATGACACAGTAGTTAGTTTATGTGACTGCTACACGATTTTATCATGACGCTACTAATGAGTGACAATTTACAATGTTGCTTTTGCGGTGTATCTGTTTTATATCTGCACAGTATTTCTGAATTCTTCTGGAAAGTAAAACATGTTTTAGTAGTAACTTTTGTGGTATGGCTACAAGGAGACAGCCTTTTCCGTAGCACAACAATACGTTACAGCACAGTACTTTCTTCATCCCGGCAATAAGCGTAATAACTAAGATATCTATACTCAAAGCATTTCACTTTTGTGTATCATGAGGTAAGTACATTGACTTCTGCAGAACTTAGCTTTCGGAGGACGGTAACTACGACACTTCCACAGAGATTATCTTACAAGAAGACACACAGTTTAGCGCTACAGTACACGTATTTGAGTGATTAATTTTGTACTTAAAACGTTTATTTTTAAAGATATTTGAAGTACAATGATACAAAGTTTTTCCATGATACATTTCATTCCATTGCTGTAATCTGTAACACCTGAGGGTATAATTACATTAATCCTCAAGTGGGTACACGCTTACTTTGTGTACCATGTGTCTGGCAAACACAAGGAGCCCTAGTTAATATGGTAGTTGCTTATACAACTTTACACATCGGTACCATATTTCTGTAACACAGAATTACACAGCTATCTGATCATTTAACTGAGAGATACAAATATTTATTTTACTACATCAGTGACAGATGTTTACTTAATTACACAGTTGGATAACTTCACACTTATGAAATTGTATTTCGTCTGTACTTTGTGAACTGTTCATATTTTTTTCGGAACCATTGTGATACTATGAGAGCTTTGAATGATGTATTTGGTATGTGATCATGATTTTTAAAGTACGTTTGAGGTAGGTGACACTATTGAAATGAGCAGAGAATTTTTTTTAGGTTTTGATATTATTGGAGGAAGCTACGACTATTTTGAGAATTGACTGATATGTTATGATATTATTACGATGACGATGTGTATTACGCTGTTGAGATATGTTTATGATCAATAAGATGATGCATCGTATATGAGGAATTTGATTATGCTACGTATTTCTACGAATATGTATAATAAGGTAAGGAATAATGAGTAGTGGTTAGGGACTCTCATTTGTGGAAAAGGATGTTGGAAACCAAGAATCGTACTTTAAGAGTTATGAAATGTGTGTAAATGCGTGAATGAACCACAATGCCAACGAAATTTTTTTGGACACTGTTATATTTACGATTTTGTTTCTACAGATTTGTAACACAAATTCTAGACCTGTGAAATTTTTTATATGAGACTGTCACTGTAGTGAAAACTAGTGTCGTAAACATTTTGGTAAGGAAGCCAAGTGACCTTGACATAATGCGTCTTGAGCGGCCAGCTGTGTCACACGCCTGGAGAAAAATCCATTAGTGTGTGCCTTTTCAGAGGCACAGGTAGAAAAAAAAAAAGAAACCAATATCCTCGCTATTGACATTTCTTTGTCGAAAGCAATATGACACGCTCAAACTTGAAAACATATGATTACGCTGTGGAGCTCTTAATTTATGATATTTACTAAAATGCCTAATGAAATGATGAGAAACATTTTTACATCTATTGTCTTTCTAGCTGAGAGATTGCTCAATTTGTTTAATATCTAGTTTCTAGCTGCCCTGCAGCATTGGTTAAAATAAAATTTTATAGATGTACTAATATAAATATTTTATGCCTACAGACCCAGTAAAGAATAACTTTATGATGTACTTCAAAAAAATGAAGGAGCACAGAAAGACATTTCCCTTCACAGGAATTGCATACAGAATTTTCTTTTCAAGTACTTGGTAATTTCTTTTGTAGAATAAATTGTGATGCATCACTCTAGTGTTAAGATGTGACATAGGTATTAGACATGGCCATCTTTAATCTACTATTTTTTCTGCTTGTGGGTTTGTCATGATTAGATATAAGTTATTGCATTTGCTGCTGCTGTTTGCCAGGCATTGCGCTACTAAATTTGACTTTATATTACTCTGTTAAGCCAGATTTACTACTGATTTATTTTTCTTGTTTCTGCGCATTGGCTCATATTAGTTGTAATGTTGCATTTTCTCTGCTAATTTATATTTATTGCTGCTTGCTTTGCCAATTTCCATTTCTTTCATTGCTGTTTGTGTTAATTGTTTTGTGTTGCTGCATTGCCTCGTCCGTTAGTTTATGCATCTTAGCTCAGTAGATTTAAGTTAGCTTAAGATGGGGTAAGCTATATAAGAGAACGAGTTATGATGAATTGGAAGAAATGCATTGAGAAGCTATAAGAAAATGGTTTGACCAAAAAAGGATTTTGAAAGAGGATGAATAGAATACATAAAGCTGGCTTAGATAGGACTTTTTGGGAATAATGATGAACGAAGGGAGATCTCCATGCAAAATACTGCAGTAAAACAAACCCTGTCCTTTCCTTTTGTGTTATCCCTCTATGTGTTTGTGTTCCCTTGTGAATTTGTGTTTTTCCTGTCTTTCTGTGTTTAACTAATAAGAGTTATATTGTAGAATTTTTCTAATAATATATTGTTTACTTTGTAGAGATGTTTAGACTGTTCTGTTTCAATGCTCATGTGTGATATTTATGTTTCGAAAACTATTCTCATTATTTTATATATTTACTTATGTCATAATTCCTGTAACACTGATGTGTATGTTTATTTCTATTCTTTTGTAAAGCCTGTATTACTACAAATGTTAGCTCTATTATTATGTTTTTAATGATGTTTTCTGTATCTTTGTAATTGTATTCTCATGTTATAAAATTGTAATGGACACACAGTTCAGCAAATTAAGTAACTTGTAAGCATTCATTTCAGTGCAAATGTTTCTGTTGGTCATAGTAATGCACAATATGTGAGAAGTTGGGACTGTTAGTGTTTGGACGTGTGTTAATAATTCAGCAAGGGACTGGTTAACAGCATTGCTGGTTCTAAGGACAATTAGAAAAAAACTTTGTGAGTGCACAAGTGGTGGTTTATGGACTTGCTATATTGTCCGCAAGACTCTTCGATGGTGATTGTGGACCTGCACAGTCGCAACGGAAGGCTGCTAGCCATCTCTACAAGGACTACAGTGGGTCTGCACCATTGATGGCCCAGGAATACCATTATTTCTACAAGGACTACAGTGGGTCTGCACTTCTGGTGGCCCACCACTACCGTAATCTCTACCAGGTCTACAGTGGGTCTGCTCTGTGACAACCTACCGACCAATATTCTTCAAAACTTCGACTGACTCTGTGGTAGGTTTGCTCAGTTGTGGACCATTACCTATCTGCAGGTCAAGAGTCAGCACTGTCTTTCCGTTGGAAGGACAACACTACTTCTTCAAGACTGCATGAAAATCCACTACTTCCGTGTGAATTTTCTTTTACTGCTCAGACTTTGAGAAAAACACTGCAATTTTACTGTGATGAACGATCAGGACTGTCTTTATGGACTGTGAGAAAATTTTAGCTTTTGACCAACATTGTATCGATAAGTGTGTGCATTTGATTTCTTTGTTACTGTAATTATGAAAAATTTTTTCAAATCTGTTTTGGCCAGTGCCCAAAACAATTTGTAAAATTTTTTGTGGGGAGCATGGGGGCTATGTAAGTAGGCTGTTTAGGTTTTCTTATTGGTAACGCCACGTGGCGCTCTGTATGAAAAATCACTGGCTGTGCTGTGTGCAGTCTGTGGCCAGTTTGCGTTGTTGTCTGCCATTGTCGTGTTGGGTAGATGGATGTGAACAGCGCATATCGTTGAGCAGTTGCAGGTGAGCCGCCAGCAGTGGTGGATGTGGGGAGAGAGATGGCGGAGTTTTGAAATTTGTAAGACTGGATGTCATGAACTGCTATGTATATTATGATTTTTCAACACTATAAAGGTAAATACATTGTTTGTTCTCTATTAAAATCTTTCATTTGTTAACTATGCCTATCAGTAGTTAGTGCCTTCAGTAGTTTGAATCTTTTAATTAGCTGGCAGTAGTGGCGCTCGCTGTATTGCAGTAGTTCGAGTAACGAAGATTTCTGGTGAGGTAAGCGATTTGTGAAAGGTATAGGTTAATGTTAGTCAGGGCCATTCTTTTGTAGTGATTTTTGAAAGTCAGATTGCGTTGCACTAAAAATATTGTGTGTCAGTTTAAACACAGTCATGTATAATTGTTCTAAGGGGACGTTTCAATACGAGGTGGGAAGTTTCATGTAGCATAATCTAATGATTTCCGCACCGCTACATGGGTTGTCTAGAAACTGGTTCCTTTTTGTCATATTTTCAAAAAATTTGACCGGACTCCGGTACCCTGCCCCTTCCATATCTCTGGACATCATAATATCTTGTTTGATCCTTTCTTGGGTTTCTTTAGACCAATACTTGCCCAAGAAGGCATTTCTGAATTCTTCGAACGAGACGCTCGTCTTCGCAACATTTCTCATGTGCTCAGCGGTCGCGCCCTCCATATGGGAGCACACAAAATCCAGCTGGTACATCAATGGCCAGTGTGAGGGCAAAGATAACTCGAATTTTCCCATAAAAGTTTTTGGATGCAAGCAATTACCTTCTTTCGGACTGATACAAAATGCTTGTAGACAAACCAGTCATCATTCCATTTAGCATTTCGTCCACTCTTACGATTCGTATGAACTTCGGGACGTGGACTAGTTCGTTCCGACACGCTATCGCCATCTCTCCCCCTCTGTATGTTCGACAGTTGTTCGGTACATCTAATCAGCTGACAGCAATTGTGCTCACTGGACTGCTGTGCGCTGTCCGTGTTTACCTCGGTCGTTGCCTCAGAGCTGTGAATGAAGACGTGGCTCCCGTTGCTTATAGTGTCAACTTTGTCACACCGTGAAGCGGTTATCTGTGTTCCGGCAAGTGACGGTTCAGTCGACGCAGTAATTACACCCTTCTCCTTTCCTGATCTATCTGTAATGAGACGTTTTACCTCGTCCTCTAAATTTCTTTTTAATATCGCCACCTCCTCTTTCAACATCTCGTTAGGCCCTATGTCCGGTTGCTCTTGTTGCTTTTCTTCAACACGTTTTATCCGGCTTTGTAGCCTTTGTAACATGATCTTTCCTACTTTTGCCGTGCTTTGCGTGGAGTCCCGAGTTTCTCTCGCTATTTTCCTTGCACCTTTCACAATTAAATTGGCTTCAATTGCCGTTCGTTTGATGATGGCAGTCTCTTTCTCTATTTTGATGCCAACATTCTTTACCTCTTCTTTTACTTCCCTATGAACTTCTGTGAGCCTATAGTTCAGCTCCAAATTCGCCTTTTTAATTTCCGCATTAAGGTTGGCGCTCTGCTCTTTCAGTTCCGAATTCGCCTTTTTATTTTCGGCATTAAGGTTCTCTTTCAGCTCCGAATTCACCTTTTTAATTTCGTCATTAAGGTTGGCGCTCTGCGCTAAGTTCACCGTTTGCATCTGTTTGCAACAGGTCCGTAATGTTTTTGAGAGTAGCCGCATTTTGATCCTCGTCCTTTTGTGGTTGAAAATGCGACTCTTCTCCTCTGTTCTGAGGAACCCTTCGATATCTAGACAAGTACCGTCTCCGCGCCTCCGTCGGATCACTTGTGAATGAATCGTTTGATAATCGTCGGACACCGTTTTGTTCCAAAACATTCTGCCTTCTTAGGCTGGATCTTCCATACTTATGGATTAATCCTTTACTCATGCGTCCCCCGAGCCCTCAGTAACACTCCCTGAATCAACGTCCTTGCTATTCAGCGGACTAAACCAGTCATGAGACGCAGTTTCAGGAAGTTGCAACTCGCGTTCGTCGCGCTCATCGGTAGAGCTTTCCCTACTATCACCCATGTTCTCCTGAGTAACAGTCTGATTATATTCTGCTGTTGTCTCGGCTTTTCCCCTCGTTATCATTTGCACTTTTATGTTACACGAAAACTCAAAACCCAGGTACCCCTTACACTCAATAATCAGATAACACAAAACATATACCAGGACACAAATTGATACACTGGGTGTGAGCAGAATTCCCCCAAAAACGCTATTACCAATGACTGTGTTCTGTGTGCTCAGCATCTTCTGATAACGGCACTGCACATCATAAGTACTCCAACAACTCACAAATACAATGCAGAGGCACGTATAAATATCAATTTGAAAGGACAGCACATGAAGAAGACAATCTAACTTATCGTAACTAATGCCACCCGTTTTTCAATTAAAAATGGCTAAGCAATGGATCACGAGGAAAAATTCCCTTTTTTAAGACTACTTCCTAGCAAATCCCGAAGTATCATATCCTGGCATGGGTCAGCCATATGTAACACCACACCCGTCACTAAGCTGGTTTTGGCGTTTGTTCACCCCAACTAATTGACTAACAGATCAACAGAGAGTGCAAAACTGCCGCAATATCGGATAACGCAAAAAAGTAATATGGCCCTGTGACTCCTGATTGAACTGTGGTGGCAGTATTGACATTAATTGGTTCAGAATTGATCCCTTTTAATTAAAAAGGGTTCCACATTGATGTTATATTCAGCTATTGAACACCAGATGCAAATGTTGAACATAAAATTGATTAAGAAAGTGACTTGGGATTTCCACTGCTTGATTGAAAACAGATGCAGTCGATTAGCACAGATTTATTTTAACTCACGACCTACAATCATCACATTACATGACTCTCCTAACAGGCAGTGGTAATAAATTGTGTTTGCGTGGAGTAAAGCGCGATAAATCAAAAGTAATTCCTATCGACTGACCCAGGCATAATGCGAAGTGCGAGAAGAATTCTACAATACACGGCCCATGAAACGCTCGTGGAAACTTTGTCGACATGATTCACCAAATTAATCAGTGGCTGGAGCGGGTGCAATATCTCAGAATTCAGCGTAGCGGAGCGGTGTCGTTGTGCGGATGTCAGCCGACCTCATGGTGCTGCAAGGCTGCGCTCGTCTATTCACTCCTACCTATCTTGCTCAGTACATAGCTGAACCAAAACTTACTATCTCCGAGCTCAATCGTTCAATTTGCTAAGTCCTAAACTGCAGAGGTGGTCTAGGGGTAGCGTCTTTGATTCATAATCAAAACGTCTACGGTCCCGGGTTCGATCCCCGCCACTGCCTAAATTTGGATACGTAATCAGCATTAGCGGCCGAAGACTTCCGGCATAAGAAGTCAGCCTCATTCTGCCAACGGCCTTGTCAAAGAGGGCGGAGGAGCGGATAGAGGTTCGGGGCACTCTCTTGTCCTAGGGGTGCGACATTGCCCCTAAAGGCCACGTAACGTGTATGCACAGGACATGTGGCCTGTAATTGAAGAAGTGTCATGATGATCTCTCCATTGGCAAAAGATTCCGGAATAGTCCCCCATTCGGATCTCTGGGAGGGGACTGACAAGGGGGAGGTTACAATGAGAGAAAGATTGAATAATCAACGAAAGGATAACGTTCTACGTGTCGGGGCGTGGAATGTCAGAAGCTTGAACGTGGTAGGGAAACTAGAAAATCTGAAAAGGGAAATGCAAAGGCTCAATCTAGATATAGTAGGGGTCAGTGAAGTGAAGTGGAAGGAAGACAAGGATTTCTGGTCAGATGAGTATCGGGTAATATCAACAGCAGCAGAGAATGGTATAACAGGTGTAGGATTCGTTACGAATAGGAAGGTAGGGCAGAGGGTGTGTTACTGTGAACAGTTTAGTGACCGGGTTGTTCTAATCAGAATCGACAGCAGACCAACACCGACAACGATAGTTCAGGTATACATGCCGACGTCGCAAGCTGAAGATGAACAGATAGAGAGAGTGTATGAGGATGTAAAGGGGGACGAAAATCTAATAGTCATGGGCGACTGGAATCCAGTTGTAGGGGAAGGAGTAGAAGAAAAGGTTACAGGAGAATATGGGCTTGGGACAAGGAATGAAAGAGGAGAAAGACTAATTGAGTTCTGTAACAAGTTTCAGCTAGTAATAGCGAATACCCTGTCCAAGAATCACAAGAGGAGGAGGTATACTTGGAAAAGGCCGGGAGATACGGGAAGATTTCAATTAGATTACATCATGGTCAGACAGAGATTCCGAAATCAGATACTGGACTGTAAGGCGTACCCAGGAGCAGATATAGACTCAGATCACAATATACGAGTAGTAGTGATGAAGAGTAGGTTGAAGTTCAAGACATTAGTCAGGAAGAATCAATACGCAAAGAAGTGGGATACGGAAGTACTAAGGAATGACGAGATACGTTTGAAGTTCTCTAACGCTATAGATACAGCAATAAGGAATAGCGCAGTAGGCAGTACAGTTGAAGAGGAATGGACATTTCTAAAAAGGGCTTTCACAGAAGTTGGGAAGGAAAACATAGGTAAAAAGAAGGTAGCTGCGGAGAAACTATGAGTAACAGAAGAAATACTTCAGTTGATTGATGAAAGGAGGAAGTACAAACATGTTCCGGGAAAATCAGGAATACAGAAATACAAGTCGCTGAGGAATGAAATAAATAGGAAGTGCAGGGAAGCTAAGACGAAATGGCTGCAGGAAAAATGTGAAGACATCGAAAAAGATATGATTGTCGGGAGGACAGACTCAGGATACAGGAAAGTCAAAACAACCTTTGGTGACATTAAAAGCAACGGTGGTAACATTAAGAGTGCAACGGGAATTCCACTGTTAAATGCAGAGGAGAGAGCAGATAGGTGGAAAAAATACATTGAAAGCCTCTATGAGGATGAAGATTTGTCTGATGTGATATAAGAAGAAACAGGTGTCGATTTAGAAGAGATAGGGGATCCAGTATTAGAATCGGAATTTAAAAAAGCTTTGGAGGACTTACGGTCAAATAAGGCAGAAGGGATAGATAACATTCCATCAGAATTTCTAAAATCATTGGGGGAAGTGGCAACAAAACGACTATTCACGTTGGTGTGTAGAATATATGAGTCTGGCGATATACCATCTGACTTTCGGAAAAGCATCATCCACACAATTCCGAAGACGGCAAGAGCTGACAAGTGCGAGAATTACCGCACAATCAGCTTAACAGCTCATGCATCGAAGCTGCTTACAAGAATAATATACAGAAGAATGGAAAAGAAAATTGAGAATCCGCTAGGTGACCATCAGTTTGGCTTTAGGAAAAGTAAAGGGACGGGAGAGGCAATTCTGACGTTACGGCTAATAATGGAAGCAAGGCTAAAGAAAAATCAAGACACTTTCATAGGATTTGTCGACCTGGAAAAAGCGTTCGACAATATAAAATGTTGCAAGCTGTTCGAGATTCTGAAAAAAAGTAGGGGTACGCTATAGGGAGAGACGGGTCATATACAATATGTACAACAACCAAGAGGGAATAATAAGAGTGGACGACCAAGAACGAAGTGCTCGTATTAAGAAGGGTGTAAGACAAGGCTGTAGCCTTTCGCCCCTACTCTTCAATCTGCACATCGAGGAAGCAATGATGGAAATAAAAGAAAGGTTCAGGAGTGGAATTAAAATACAAGGTGAAAGGATATCAGTGATACGATACGCTGATGACATTGCTATCCTGAGTGAAAGTGAAGAAGAATTAAATGATCTGCTGGACGGAATGAACAGTCTAATGAGTACACAGTATGGTTTGAGAGTAAATCGGAGAAAGACGAAGGTAATGAGAAGTAGTAGAAATGAGAACAGCGAGAAACTTAACATCAGGATTGATGGTCACAAAGTCAATGAAGTTAAGGAATTCTGCTACCTAGGCAGTAAAATAACCAATGACGGACAGAGCAAGGAGGACATCAAAAGCAGACTCGCTGTGGCAAAAAAGGCGTTTCTGGCCAAGAGAAGTCTACTAATATCAAATACCGGCCTTAATTTGAGGAAGAAATTTCTGAGGATGTACGTCTAGAGTATAGCATTGTATGGTAGTGAAACATGGATTGTGGAAAAACCGGAACAGAAGAGAATCGAAGCATTTGAGATGTGGTGTTATAGACGAATGTCGAAAATTAGGTGGACTAATAAGGTAAGGAATGAGGAGGTTCTACACAGAATCGGAGAGGAAAGGAATATGTGAAAAACACCGATAAGGAGAAGGGACAGGATGTTAGGACGTCTGCTAAGACATGAGGGAATGACTTCCATGGTACTAGAGGGAGCTGTAGGGGCAAAAACTGTAGAGGAAGACAGAGATTGGAATACGTCAAGCAAATAATTGAGGATCTAGGTTGCAAGTGCTACTGTGAGATGAAGAGGTTAGCACAGGAAAGGAATTCGTGGCGGGCCGCATCAAACCAGTCAGTAGAGTGATGACAAAAAAAAAAAAAAAACTGCAGAGATGCTCACTCTTTATCAGGCAAGCTGAGTAAAGAACGCCACGTCCGCACTCTAGGCAAGCTGGGAATGGAAGACCTCTACGGAGACTTCTCCCAGTCCACTCTTCACCTCAGTTTCCCCTCCAGCAAAATTACTTACGCCAATTGCAGCGCAAGTCGCGTTAATTATGCGTCGCTTCCCAGTGCCGACCAATGCCTGCTCTGGGAACTGAACAAATTCCCACAAAATTTCCCTTCCCCTCAACTTCTGCTATTTGGCTCCTCCCAGGCCACCCATCAAGGTTAGCGTCTGCACAAACACCAATTGTTCTGGAATTCTGACTCCCAGGAGAGTACTTCAAATTCCTTGGTCCTATGTTCCCATAGGAGGCCGGCGTATTTCATTATGTCGCTCTTCACCTGATTTACTTCAGGCTCTGCGGACTGCGAATTCAGTGTGAAGTTGCTATAGTCATGGACACGCATATTTTGACCCCTGTTGACCGCTCCACCGTAGCTTTGCAAGGCTTTCTTGCATGTTTCACTGAAAACGGGATGATGGACATATATCAACAGGCATACAAGTGCTCCATCTGCTTCCCGGTACACCAGCATGGGGTCAACCACCGACTCACTGTCACTCATTTTAAGGCAGCTGGAGGCTTGAGCCGCCCTAAGCTGCCTATTGTCACTTCCCTTCACCGCTCCCCCACCGGCCTGCCACGGTCACTCTGTATACGTACTTCCCTGGGTTAAAGTAGCCTCCAGTAAATCGACACATTTCCACAAAGTTTTTCATATCATGTGAATTACTTTATAACCATCACCCGACATTAATTATTCCAATACATCCATAAGATGCATTGTGCCTTGTCAGTCATTTTTGTTCAGCCCTACTGTTCGCTCAACGTGAGTTAGGTGATCTTTAATGACTTCATGTAAGGGGCATTGTTCTTGCCATCTTACAATATTTATAATTAAGCAGATTCATGAAATTGTTAAACATTTTTACACATAGGTGTTTATTTTTGGTAAAGAGTTTGTGGGCAGTCCGATTTTCATTTTTCCTGTTTAATAGAATAAAACCTGGTGTTGGGCTTTTTTTCCTGTAGAGGCGATTGCTAGGCTCACAGTGTGGGTGGAGGACAGGCTCGCTGGACCGGGTAGGAGAACAGAGTACTGCTGGGAGATTGCCTCTAAGGAATTATCTGGCCAAATTGCAGAGCGGTGACTGCTAGCTTCTTTTGGTGTAGGCTCCAGCACGGCGCACCAGCTTGGCAACAAGTATTGTCAGATGCGAGAACAGGCAACATTCCGCGACGGCCGGACAGAAACAGAACCTGTGCTCGGTGGGTGGCAGAAGGCAGCAGTACGTCAAGGAGAAGTGATAACCATCTGCCGACACTCGAAAATTTTCGAAGAACAGAGCACACAGGTTGCGAGGTTGCAGTGGAACAGAGGGAGCGGCGACACAACCTCTCATCCTGCCCTGCATCTTTGTCGCTGACTGTTGCTGGGTTAGGGGCTGTTTTTAACAGAAGATCGTGATTGGTCAATTGCTCTCTGACGTCAGATGGACGTGAGGCGGGTAACACAGTTGTACAGAGAGGGAAAGATCGGACGTTGAATTGCGCTCAAGATTTTATATCTAAAGGTGGAAGATCGTTAAACGCCAAACATTCACACTTTTGGAGAATGCCTTTAAACTTGCACCGCACACTTGATTTGAATTACCTTGCACCTCACACTGTGGTCCACTGGACCCCAGTAAAATGCTATCATATATCGTGTGATCCACGCTCATTAACATATAAATTGGACTTTCTTATGTATATGGAACGTTGTACAGGGTTATTACAAATGATTGAAGCGATTTCGCAGCTCTACAATAACTTTATTATTTGAGATATTTTCACAATGCTTTGCACACACATACAAAAACTCAAAAAATTTTTTTAGGCATTCACAAATGTTCGATATGTGCCCCTTTAGTGATTCGGCAGACATCAAGCCGATAATCAAGTTCCTCCCACACTCGGCGCAGCATGTCCCCATCAATGAGTTCGAAAGCATCGTTGATGCGAGCTCGCAGTTCTGGCACGTTACTTGGTATAGGAGGTTTAAACACTGAATCTTTCACATAACCCCACAGAAAGAAATCGCATGGAGTTAAGTCGGGAGAGCGTGGAGGCCATGACATGAATTGCTGATCATGATCTCCACCACAACCGATCCATCGGTTTTCCAATCTCCTGTTTAAGAAATGCCGAACATCATGATTGAAGTGCGGTGGAGCACCATCCTGTTGAAAGATGAAGTCGGCGCTGTCGGTCTCTAGTCGTGGAATGAGCCAATTTTCCAGCATGTCCAGATACATGTGTCCTGTAACGTTTTTTTCGCAGAAGAAAAAGGGGCCGTAAACTTTAAACCGTGAGATTGCACAAAACACGTTAACTTTTGGTGAATTGCGAATTTGCTGCACGAATGCGTGAGGATTCTCTACCGCCCAGATTCGCACATTGTGTCTGTTCACTTCACCATTAAGAAAAAATGTTGCTTCATCACTGAAAACAAGTTTCGCACTGAACGCATCCTCTTCCATGAGCTGTTGCAACCGCGCCGAAAATTCAAAGCTTTGACTTTGTCATCAGGTGTCAGGGCTTGTAGCAATTGTAAACGGTAAGGCTTCTGCTTTAGCCTTTTCCGTAAGATTTTCCAAACCGTCAGCTGTGGTACGTTTAGCTCCCTGCTTGCTTTATTCGTCGACTTCCGGGGGCTACGCGTGAAACTTGCCCGCACGCGTTCAACCGTTTCTTGGCTCACTGCAGGCCGACCAGTTGATTTTCCCTTACAGAGGCATCCAGAAGCTTTAAACTGCGCATACCATCGCCGAATGGAGTTAGCAGTTGGTGGATCTTTGTTGAACTTAGTCCTGAAGTGTCGTTGCACTGTTATGACTGACTGATGTGAGTGCATTTCAAGCTCGGCATACGCTTTCTCGGCTCCTGTCGCCATTTCGTCTCACTGCGCTCTCGAGCGCTCTGGCGGCAGAAACCTGAAGTGCGGCTTCAGCCGAACAAAACTTTATGAGTTTTTCTACGTATCTGTAGTTTGTCGTGACCATATGTCAATGAATGGAGCTACAGTGAATTTATGAAATCGCTTCAATCATTTGTAATAGCCCTGTAAATAACCATGTCGTTACCTGTAGTGATTTTTTTATTATTACAACAACGAGTAACACACAGTATTTATACTACGTGCATTGTATATCAGTATATAATGTTTTGTGTTTATGTTTAGCTTTCTTAGATCTGAGTGTGTATAATGAAACAGAATGTTTTACTAGACTTTATTTAGTTATTACAATGAGTAACATACGGTATTTACAAATTTGGTACATGTCACACTTCAGCAATATAATAAAAATAAGTTTTATATATTTTTTATAACTGTATAAATTTAACATGAATCTGAATTTTAATGTATAAACTAATATAATGTATTAATATACTTGATTATTTGGTTTTTGCCGGCCGGTGTGGCCGAGCGCTTCTAGGCGCTACAGTCTGGAACCGCGCAACCGTACTGTCGCAGGTTCGAATCCTGCCTCGGGCATGAATGTGTGTGATGTTCTTAGGCTAGTTAGGTTTAAGTAGTTCTACGTTCTAGGGGACTGATGACCTCAGAAGTTAAGTCCCGTAGTGCTCAGAGCCATTATTTGGTTTCTACAGGATATTTTGGCATAGGGTGTTTACAAAATTACTATTATGGCATATCTGTGCAAAAACGCATAAGAAAGATGAAACTAATGTATGTTAGAAATCAAGTGAAAAACTGTAACTAGCATATCAGCCACCATTTGTATTGTCAGTGAGCATACTCAGTACAAATTCATCAAAGATCGCCCTCTTGCAATTCTGGTACCACATTTCAGTTTTTATGTCTCTTTTCTTTGAAAGAAATGAACATCTCACTTTGCTTATTAGAGGTGCTGGTCTGTCTGGTGCCACAGTATCTATTTCCAATATTTCTTCTAGAGCTCTCTTCACATTCCTTCGTAGTGTAGGCATATTCAATGTAGTCCTTATATGAGGCGCAATTAAGTTCCATGCCAATTCATGCACAAATTTTCTCCATGGCTTGTTTACTTCAGTGCTGAAAAGGGTAAAGAGAACCATGGCGTTTATCCCATACTGACCCAAGATGCCACAGAAAACCCTCATCGGCCATCTTCTTGTTGCCCATGCATTGATGTAAGTTTTGCACACTGCCAGTACCACCTTCGTTTTACTGAATGAAATAATTATTTCAGGTTTTCCTGTTGTTTTATCGATGTCATTTGAGTTGTGCATGGTAGACAGCAAGAGTACAACTTTATTCTTCTTTGGGACATATGACAAGAGCGTGATATTCACATCAAAGGCAAATTGTGATTTCCGACATTTTGAGAACGTAAAAACGATTGTGGTATTTCAGGTTTATTTTTCTTACAGTTCCCAACATTGTCAAATCAAAGTTTCCAATCATAGTCTGGTAAAGAGGAACTGACGAAAACCAGTTGTCAACAGCCAGGTTCGTATCAGTGCCATGAAAGAGTTCTGATAACTTTCTCACATAATACGATGGGACAGTTTCATTTTTTTCTGTTACTACCTTGCAAATATATGGAATAGCGTTTAGCATGTAATACGTCTCGGAGTCATTCAACATAAAAATCTTAATTCCACATGTGGCCGGCTTTTAAGACAGGAAAATTCCGAATCGGCAATTCCCACGGAATTGCATTAGAAGCTCGTCTGTTGTACCGTATTCAAAACAGGTGTATAGAGATTTGCAGTTATCAGTAAAATTAATCCAGATGTCGTGAATGGGTGCAAATTTGTCTTCTTGTTTTCTTTGCATATGGGTTGCTTTGGTTGGTTCAAATGGCTCTGAGCACTATGGGACTCAACTGCTGAGGTCATTAGTCCCGTAGAACTTAGAACTAGTTAAACCTAACTAACCTAAGGACATCACAAACATCCATGCCCGAGGCAGGATTCGAACCTGCGAACGTAGCGGTCTTGCGGTTCCAGACTGCAGCGCCTTTAACCGCACGGCCACTTCGGCCGGCGGGTTGCTTTGTCATCAAATCTTAGACAACTAGTCAAAACCTGAAATTGCCTTTGTGACACTGTAGCGCGAAACATGGCAGTGCCAAATTTAGGAGACCAAAGTTCTAAATTTGTGTGCGCAGCCTTGTTTACGCCGCAGAGATACAAGCGTCCAGTGGCAACGTTTGGCTCTACAAAATTTGTAGTGTTATGATAACCTTCCAGGTTTTCAATTGAAGAACGTTTGCGAGTAATTTCGTCGTTCGTATAAGTGACAATCATGTCTAGCATTTCATCTGTCACTAATAACTGCCATGCTTCAATTGTATTATAAATAGACCTTGCTTGACTCTTTGGTTCTAGAAGGTGAGTAACTAAATTTCTGGATTTAGTTCGTCTTCTCTTAGATGGTGTAGTTGAAGATCACTTACAGCATTTCTTACCAAGGAGGATGTTTCAGTTGGAAGAACTACCATGACTATCGTCATCTTCGTCTCCACTCTCTTCCACACCTGACGGTTCCCGTATTTCGACAAAATCAGGATCTTCATCGGAATCTAGGCCTCCAAATGAATCGTCTTCCTGGTCCAGCTCGTCCTTAAGCGCATTATATATATCGTTATCTGTTATCAGTCATTTACTCATTGTCGCTGAAAAATAAAATAAAGCCGGCTGGAGTGGCCGTGCGGTTCTGGGCGCCACAGTCTGGAACCGAGCGACCGCTACGGTCGCAGGTTCGAATCCTGCCTCGGGAATGGATGTGTGTGATGTCCTTAGGTTATTTAGGTTTAATTAGTTCTAAGTTCTAGGCGACTGATGACCTCAGAAATTAAGTCGCATAATGCTCAGAGCCAAATAAAATAAAATCATATGGGGCTAGATTGAAAGGAAACAGTTATAAGTTACACAATATATTCTATGCTTACCAAGTTATTATTTCCAATCTGCATAAATGAGCTACACGGAACACACACTGGAGTAATGAAGACCCCACGGACGTTCAACAATCTATACAGCCTGACACTGCCGCAACAACAATGCAAATATTAGAGTTAACATCGCATACATGTAGGCAGTGTTACCAACGTAATATACACTAAGTTTCAATAAACTGTAGCCAACATACTCTTTGTAATACACATTAAAAATTAGGCTGGGGTCCCTAGTTTTTGGCGGAAAGGAGAGTACAGACAGTATTGGTGCGCGCTGAGCGACGCTTGACCAAGAAAAACTTCAGCTCCAGACTTGATAACAAACATTTCGTCACTGGGGCATGATACTCCTTCTCGGGGGTGCGATGGCTATGGTTTCAACCGCAGTCTCTATCAGTGCTGTACAGGGTGAACGAGGAATCCCTGTACCCCTGTAACCCCTGTTTTATATCAAATGGTGTTACGCAGGTTGTTATCTATGTTACTTATTACCAATTTTTGGAATTCATGTTTACTTTTTTCACAGTTGCAATGGAATTTTAATATGTAGCCATGGTAGATGTGAGCGGTCATAGTTTCACTATAGAGGAGCGCTTAGTGACAAGTGTGTAGGTGCACGAACGACAGCACACAGGAAAGACAACGAGACAGATTATGGGAGCATTCCAGTAAAAATTTAATAAGATAACACTCCTGGATTGGAAAAGACGTGCTATTCCTTTTAGCAGTGTTGAAGACAGGCTGCAAAGTAGAAGGAAGAAGACACGAGAAGGAACATGTTCCAGGATCTCTTCTTCGATTGAACAGTCTGCCAAAAAGTAAACGTTCTTCGGAACTCGTCGTAACGAGGACCACAATGCGATATAAAACGAAAAGGGTTTTTGTTGTGGACTGGCAAGACAGCCAATCCACAGTGACGGGTAACCGAAAGGCACGCGCTTAAACTCACGCAGGCTGGCGTGAGGTCTGAAACAGGATACGTAATGAATGCTATAAAGAAAAGTACGTAGCTGCTGGAATACTTAACTTTAATCCACAATTGGTGAACATTGGTCTTGTTACTGTACATGCTTCATTAGATACATAGCAAAGGATAAATGGCGCCTTGTTAGGTCGTAGCAATTGACTTAGCTGAAGGCTATGCTAACTATCGTCTCGGCAAATGAGAGCGTAATTCTCAGTGAACCTTTCCTAGCAAAGTCGGCTGTACAACTGGGGCGAGTGCTAGTAAGTCTCTCTAGACCTGCCGTGTGGCGGCGCTCGGTCTGCAATTACTGACAGTGGCGACACGCGGGTCCGTTGTATACTAGCGGACCGCGGCCGATTTAAAAGGCTACCACATAGCAAGTGTGGTGTCTGGCGATGACACCACATTTTTAAGATCAGATCTTTTGGGCCCACGTTTGTATATAGGCCGGAAAGAGAGAGTTTCAGCATCCCGTGATTCGTTAACTCTATTTCAAAATGCAATGAACTGTGCCAAGGTTATGTTTTCAGATGAATGTGCCATTTGTCGCAGCGCATTTGCTAGAAATATTGTCGTTTGAGCGATAGAGTCCTCATTAAATAGTTGAATCACGAAGGAACCCCCCTCAGTAATGATTTGGGCAGCCATGACATCACAACATCTGCTTGGACTGTACTTTTTTGACGGGAGTATGCATGGTCCAAATTATTTACATACATTATAAACACAGTTAATATCTCATCTTGAGGAAAGGGGCGTCAAAGAACGCTTATGGATGCAGCAAAACGGAACGCAGCCTCGCTACGCTCTTGCAATGTGCGATTTCCTAAATGAACTCTTTCCAAAATGTTAGACAGGTCAGTAAAACCAGCTCCCTTAAAATGGTCCCGAAGAAATCCTGATATCACCACACCTGACCACTCGTTGTGGGGAGTCATTCAGCTGCATGTATCTGCACGTCGTTGTGCTACAAACGAAGGACTGCGCCATGCTGTCGAGGATGCATTTGCACTACAAAACAGGGCATGCTTAAAAAGTGTCAAGAAGAACATGGAGGAGAACTAAACTGAGTTTATAGCACGATGAGGGAATACATGGCTATAATGGGTACTTAAAACGTGAATAGTTAATTGTGCCAAAACAAAGTAAATCAATTGGCATTCGATACTAGGGAGTACGAGAAATTCTCACCCAACCTGTACTTCATCACAGTTACTCAAGCGACGAGTGTGAGGGTGAACATGAGTGCAGCATCGGTGAGACAGTGTCTTCAGACATCCTAGGATGAAAATTTCAGTCTACCAGCACAGGCTCAGATTCATTGGGTTGTTTGTAACGTTTTGTAGCAGACTTTCAACGAGCAATAAACCTCAACGTGCCGTGCTTTGTTAACTCAATCACACAACTGGCCATTAAATTTCCTACACCACGAAGATGACGTGCTACAGACGTGAAATTTAACCGACAGGAAGAAGATGCTGTAATATGCTTTTCAGGGCATTCACACAAGGCTGGCGCCATTGGCGACACCTACAACGTGCTGACATGAGTTTCCAACCGATTTCTCATACACAAACAGCAGTTGACCTGCGTTTTCTGGTGAAACGTTGTTGTGATGCCTCCTGTAAGGAGGAGAAATGCGTACCATCACGTTTTCGACTTTGATAAAGGTCGGATTGTAGCCTATCGCGATTGCGGTTTATCGTATCGCGACATTGCTGCTCGCGTTGGTCGAGATCCAATGACTGTTAGCAGAATATGGAATCGGTGGGTTCAGGAGGGTAATACGGAACGCCGTGCTGGATCCCAACGGCCTCGTATCACTAGCAGTCGAGATGACAGGCATCTTATCCACATGGCTGTAACGGATTGTGCAGCCACGTCTCGATCCCTGAGTGAACAGATGGGGACTTTTGCAAGGCAGCAACCATCTGCACGAACAGTTCGACGACGTTTGCAGCAGCATGGACTATCAGCTCGGAGGCCATGGCTGCGGTTACCCTTGACACTGCATCATAGAGTGGAGAATCTGCGATGGTGGACTTAACGACGAACCTGGGTGCACGAATGGCAAAACGTCATTTATTCGGATGAATCCAGATTGAGTTTACAGCATCGTTATGGTCGCATCCATGTTTGGGGTCATCGCGGCGAACACACATTGGGAGCGTGTATTCGTCATCGCCATACTGACGTATCAACCGGCGTGATGATATGGGGTACCATTGGTTACACGTCTCGGTCACCTCTTGTTCGCATTGACGGCACTTTGAACAGTGGGCGTTATATTTCAGGTATTTTATAACCCGTGGCTCTACCCTTCATTCGATCCCTGCGAAACCCTACATTTCAGCAGGATAATGCACGACCGCATGTTGCAGATCCTGTACGGGCCTTTCTGGATACAGAAAATATTCGACTGCTGCCCTGGCCAGCACATTCTCCAGATCTTTCACCAATTGAAAACGTCTGGTCAATGGTGGCCGAGCAACTGGATCGTCACAATACGCTAGTCACTACTCTTGATGAACTGTGGTATCGTGTTGAAGCTGCATGAGCAGCTGTTCCTGTACACGCCATTCAAGCTCTGTTTGACTCAATGCCCAGGCGTATCAAGGCCGTTATTACGGCCAGAGGTGGTTGTTCTGGATACTGATTTCTCAGGATCTATGCACCCAAATTGAGTGAAAAGGTAATCAGATGTCAGTTCTAGTATAATATATTCGTCCAATGAATACCCGTTTATCATCTGCATTTCTTCTTGGTGTAGCAATTTTAATGGCCAGTAGTGTACTTTGCCAAACAGTAGCTTCGATAAAGATTTCAGGTGTTCAACTTTGGACATTAACAGCATTCGAATGTTACGTTCATTTGTAAATTGTTTAACTTTATGCAGATTTTGTATTAAGCCAACTAATTCACTTAACTTGTTTTCAGTTGACATGAACGGCCACCTGCTCATTCATATTTCATGTTTTTTATCGATAAAACTGTGATTCCCCACCGTTAGGTTCACTGCTAGGGCCGCAACGTTGACAGCATTTTATTTCCGTTCCTTTGCCCACTTGTCTACCAGCACTGAAATTAGAGTCTGTCTGAATTATGACGAGGTCTAATTCAGTTAAGTTTACTTCTTACACACACGTGGGGTTTCGGACATTTTCATCCATGAATAAATTAACCCGCTTGGGTACCTACTTTATCGGTAATTTGCACATCCAGTTTGCAGGGCCACTCTGCAAGAATGAAGTGACAGTTCCGGTTGCATAATTTGCTTAATAACGTGACCAGTTTCCATTATTACTTATTCATTGTAAATGCTAAACGTGGAGCAAAACAATTTATCATATCGGGATCGATTGCCAGTGAAAGATGAATACTTAATGGACATCAAATCAGCAGCACCGTCGTCACTCATTTTGAATTCATCTGAACGCATGTGGACTACAGTCTTCTGGGAGGTGTGCCCTTTGACAAACTGCGACGCATTTGAGTAATCGTCACGTTCCATTCCATGGAACTGATTGTGCCTCACGACCGTGATGAAATTGTGGCAGAAAGAAGCCCAGCATTGGTCGTAATGTCATCCGTCTCTTTTCTTGCAGATCTGGATTTCACCTGACATTGCAGCTAACATCATTGCGTTATAGTTAGTCATGATGACTCAACGTAACTATAACGACACCTATTCCAATCTATGTTAGGCATGCACAAGCATTAGTCCAACATTAAGAAAAATTATCGATAGACGGTGTAACGTCATTGATCGACAAGGCGCTACTATGTTCTGTGGTCTTGTATGACGAGACGTTGCAATAACAACAGTGAAAAATAATTAGGTGTGAGACAATTGTGTCTAATTCAAATCATCGTCGGTCTGCATCTAATGAAGCAGGATGATTAAAGTCATTGGGAATGGCCATATAACATTTCACCGTTGGGAAAAGCTCTTTAACGCTTTTCATAAAAAGCACAACACAGAGAAGAGATAATCGGATGAAACGTCAACTTCGGTCTTTCAGAGACCTTAGCCTTCACCATGTGTGGCAGAAAACTTACGTTTTAAAGGTAACAATTGACAAAGTGTATGTAAGAGTCAGCGAGCATATTGAGCACTTTATTCATATTTGTCTGTCTTGGCTGCACATTCTTATTGAAGGTATGACAAGTATAGGTGCAGATATTTTCTCTTGGTGACTGAGGACAGTGTACTGAAAAACATTACATCAGCGTTTACCGGTAATTATACCTATTACAAGCCGTATGCTTTTAGGACGTGTAGTATCCCCAAGTCCATGTAGCAAAGGCAAGCTATTAGTGCTTATTTTCCTCTGGGCAGCAGGTCACATGTTGAAGTGTGGACACCTGGATGCAAAACAGTTAATCTACAATGACAAGCCGGCCGTGGTGGCCAAGCGGTTAAGGGCGCTACAGTCTGGAACCGCGCGACCACTACGGTCGCAGGTTCGAATCCTGCCTCGGGCATGGATGTGTGTGATGTCCTTAGGTTGGTTATGTTTAAGTAGTTCTAAGTTCTAGGGGACTGATGACCTTAGAAGTTAAGTCCCATAGTGCTCAGAGCCATTTTTTACAATGACAAGCGTAGTCCACTTAGTGGTGCAGTTGTGACTGCGAAAAACATTACGTAGTAAATTGTGTGACGTGTTTATGGAGAGACTGTGCGACGCAGAGATAAAACAACAACACACTGAAATGGGTACATATTAAGATATCACACACAAAAATATCTGCACTTATACCATTTACATCCTATATAAAAATGTCAGTTCTGTTTCCTATCATATGGTCTGTTAAAGCAAAATGGAAAAACCTAAGGTAACGGCGGCCACGGTGGCCGAGCGGTTCTAGGCGCTTCAGTCCGGAACCGCGCGACTGCTACGGTCGCAGGTTCGAATCCTGCCTCGGGCAATGATGTGTGTGATGTTCTGGGAAAAGGATTGCGTCGGGAACCAACTTTCTTGATTGTATTTCTTTTTATTCCAGATCAACATTCTTTGTCACTCATCATCACCTTTAGCTGCATTATGTATGGAAATGAAATTGAGCGTTTGGTGTCTTTGGCCGAGAGGCCCCTTACGGGGCAGGTCCGGCCGCCTCGGTGCAGGTCTTATTACATTCGACGCCACATTGGGCGACCTACAAGCCGGAAGAGGATGAAAGTATGAAGAAGACAACACAACACCCAGTCATTGAGCAGAGAAAGTCCCAGACCCAGCCGGGAATCGAACCAGGGCCCCTTAGGACGGCAGTCCGTCACGCTGATCTTTTTTTAATTTTTAATTTTTTTAAATTTTGTTCTGCATTTCAATGTGAAAAGGGTATTTTTGTCCAGGCGACACTTCAAACCTGCTGATGAGAGTACTAGAAAAGTAAACTGAACAGAAGGAACTTTTTGGAACGAAAATCGCAAACTCGGCTGGGAATCGAACCCGAGCCCGCTGCATGAAAGGCAAGCACATTACCGGTCAGCTTTTTTTTTATAAAAATAAAAACGTGGTTCCTCCGCTTTATGGTCCAACAGCGAAACCACATTTTTTTTTAACAGGAAGGCAGGGTAAACATTTATTCGTACAATTGTGCTGTCCTAGGGAGAAGAAAAGTATCGAGACAGCAAAAACAATTTTGAAACCATACAATCAACGGAAAGATTGCCCTCTTTTTTTTTTTTGACATGAATAAAGTAAATGACAATCCTAGTCACGGGCGGGAGTGAAAATGAAGTTATCATCTGCATCACAATCCCTGAAGCACGTGATGTCGCATCATAAATCTGGCAGAAAGCCATATAACCTTCACCATTGCTGCCATTGTTGGCGGCATATATTCCTCCTGCGTCGACCATTCGAAGGACCATTATCTGAGGCGGTTTCAGTGTTTACCATCGTTGTTTTTTTTTCATGTTAACATAATCCTGTTATAACTGTCTCCAACCGGTAGGGGCCAGTTTTCTTCTCAGTGTACAATATGTCAATAGATTTGAACCACGCAGTACTGTCTCTAGTCGTTCTGCTGCAGGAGTCTTCTCATTTTTGGACACCCCAGCTGTCGGGCGGATTGTGAAAAACACTTCCTAAAAAATTGGAAAAGTAAGTCCTATATTTCGTATGACTCCGTATGAGCTCGTGTTCTTTTAAATACATCCAATAATCCATCACGAACTTAATATTGTACGAATACAAATATTTCGTCGCATATCCAGCGATCCAATTGACCGCATACGTCTTTTGTTTGGGAAAAAAGGTCTTGTCCGATAGAAAAAGTACATCCGATGTGATGTCCGTGTAGTTAGTGCCCTGAAGGAAAGCCAGAATTCGACGCGTCAGCATCCAGACGTCCCTCGCTGCGTCACACACTAAACCATGTTCTTCCTTTGCTAAAAGTCCACAGTTCGCGCAAAGAGGAGAATCAACCATATGAATTGTATGTAATCGACTCCTGGTCACAAGTTTACGGTTTATAAGAATATACCACATCGATCTCGCTGCTGTTGACAGTAATGGAGTATGCACTGCACACCAAATGTGGTTCCACCTTCTCAACGGGTATTTGAATTCCATTATGTTGCGGCCTTAGTGATCCATCAAGCACCTATAGATCTCCCGAGTCGTGAGTATTCTCGTCGAAGGTACTTTCAGACGAACATAACTGTAATCAACAAGAAATGAGGCAATGTGTGCAAGAGAAGGCGAAATGTTGCCCACCGCTATCGGGGGTTCGTACAAAGGCGGAACAAGTACTTCTATCAGAGCTGATGTTATAGTACGCTTTCGTTGTTGCCAATTTCGTATCATCGCTGGCATGTAAAGCGCCAAAGCTTTGCTTCGCACGTTTGTGAGGTTGAGGCCACCGTTCCGGAACTGTAGGGTTAACGTGTCATATTTGATCTTAAATAACATCCCAGCACTAACATAATAACCAAAGGCAGCCATGATGCGGTCTGAAATACCCTTCGGTATTGGTAGGATCTGCGCTAAATGGGGCAGTCGTGACGCTATGTGAAGGCTGGTGTATGCCACACGTTGGGTCATGTCAAAGGCTCTCACTGAGTTGTTGCGTATCGTCAGACGAACATTATGCAAAAGCCGCCGGGAACTCGCCGCCGCTGACCGCCGTAGTGAACGGGTAAATGTCCATTCAGCTATAGGGGCGGACTACTCCGTGAAGTATGAATGTATGTAACTGGGAGTGAACATATATTGTGCAGCCATAGAATCAGTATAGCTTTCTTACTTTTCGTTGAAGAAGCGCGGAAAGGTCGCTTGAATTTTTTTCGCTTCCAAAGCTGGCTTATATCGTGTCTGGACTGGACACAATAAATTGCACCATTATTTTCAAAAAGTACGTCTTGTGACTGATCAGGCAGACCAACACGCAGAGCAGTGTACAGTTCCACGGAATTTTTATTACAGTTTTGCACAGTGTACCAGCGGAAGAGCTGAGAAATGGTCACTGGCTCATTTAGCATCCTCCTGAATGGGTAGGGCGCCTATCGGCTTGATATCGTCTCTTCACGATTGACTGGCATCTGCCCCCCTCTCCCCTTTCCCTTAGGAATGAGGTGTCAGATCACAGCGGTCTGGGAGGTTTAAGAAATTTTCGGAGTTAGTTAGCAGTGGGCTGACACTGTGGTGACTGACATCTGCTTCTTTTAAGAGCACTTACTACAAAACGTTTTGGTTGGGATATCGGGTAGACGTTTCGCTTAGTAATTTAGGTTTGCGCGTGCAAACTTCATTGGTTCTGAGGCAGTTTTTGAGTTGGTGATTTGGCTTCAGTTATCTATTTATGTAAGGACGGTGAATGTCACAAGCCAACTTTGACGGCAACCACTAATGATTCGTAGGAATTCCTGGGATTTGTTTTGGCTGGTGAAATTTTCTCCTAGTGACTCACTTTTCCCAGCCATGGCGACTGTTCGAATTCTAATGTCTTCGTCAGAGAAACCGTGTCCTATCCTTCTTGATGACACTTTCTTTTTCTGACATAATAGTGTCCAGAGACTTTGTTAAATAAAATCAACTTCTTTAAGAAATCATCATATTAAGATGATCTTGATTTGGTAAATGATTACCAAAATTCGAGAAGAGGCTACGTATCTTTTAATAAAGGTCCTTTATAATGGAGAGCAGTTCTCAGTCTTTTCACAAGTTCTTTCCGCTCCTTTACACCTCTTGTAATCGTTGACGATAGCTGTCCTGCATCGGTAATGTCTTTTAAACGATTAAAGAAAATCATTCCCTGATCACTAATACTGCAGTTTCTATGGTCAGATTCCGTTGATCATTACAAGTTAATCATTGTGCTAAAGCCGGCCGATGTGGCCGAGCAGTTCTAGGCGCTTCAGTATGGAACCGCGCGACCGCTACGGTCGCAGGTTCGAATCCTGCCTCGGGCATTGATGTGTGTGACGTCCTTAGGTTAGTTAGGTTTAAGTAGTTCTAAGTTCTAGGAGACTGATGACCTCAGCTGTTAAGTCCCATAGTGCTCAGAGCCATTTGAACCATTGTGCTAAATTTCTCTAATTTCTCATAATCAGTAAAGGCGAAATTGCGCACAGTGGAACTTGCGAATAGAGAGGCATTGCATGCTCAAGATAAGAATCACTTTGCAATCACCTAGTCCATGATATATTGCAAAAAGATGGATCCATATTTTAATGAAAACCAGTTTGAGATCAATCATTATACTCAGAGAATAAGAATCATTAATGTGTAAAGTAAATACACAGACGGGAGAAAATCGCGGCACCAAGGAGTTGTGGGACGTAAACGAAAGTTGGTAGGCGTGTTTCTACAACTGAAATATGACGCCTGCTCAAATTTCGCGCCAGTTTCAATAAGAGCGGCGCTACTAGGACGCAGATCAGGTTTGCTTTAAATACACGCTGTAAGAATTGTGAGCAACCTTTGAGATTGGACGTGACGAGTAGATGTTAGTCAAGAATACCTTTAAGGTGTCAAAGACCAACTATCAGCACCTCACTGACTTTTAAAGAGAAGCTGGATGTTCCTTCTGCGATACTGCAGGAAGACTGGACAGGAATGTAGCCATTGTACATGATTTCTGGCATCGGTGGTGACGAGAACGGTCGGTTGCAAGAAGACCTGGCTCCAGACGGCCACGTGACACTACTGAGAGGGAAGACGTTTTCGGCGTGAGGCTCTGACGCTTCGTAATGCATCTCCAAGCAGCAGTTTGAGCAGCAGCTGGCATCACAGTGACACAACGAGCTATTACAAATCGATCACTTCAAGGACAGCCCAGATCCAGAGGCCCTGTAACGTGCATTCCATGGACCCCAAAACTCCGCCGTTTGAAATATCAGTGGTGTCAAGCGAGAGCTCATTGTAGATCGTTGTGGAGGTCTGTTGTGATTTCTGATGAAAACTGGTTCTGTCTCGGTGCCAGTAATGGCCGTGAGTTGCTTATGAAGAGGGCAGTTGAGGACCTGGAAACCACCTGTCTTTTTACCAGACACTCTGGACTTACACCTGAAGCTATGGTCTCGGATGCGATTTCGTATGACAGCAGGAGCACCATGACTACAAATTCGTACATCGGTCTCGAACCACCTTTGCTGCCATTCATAAACAACATTCCAGGGGAAACTTTCCAACAGGATAACGTTCATCCACATACACTGCTGTAATCCAACACGTGCTACAGAGGGTTGACACGTTGCCTTGGTCTGCTCGACCACCAGATCTGTCTCCAATCGAACACGTATGGGACATCATCGGACAACAACTCCAGCGTCGACAAATAGCATTATCCGTCTCTGTACTGACCGACCCAGTGCAACAGGCACGGAACTCCATCCCATAAACTGACATCCAGCACCTGTACAACACAATGCATGAACGTTTGCATGCTTGCATGTAACATTCTGGCAGTTACACCGTTATTAATGTACCAGCATTTCGAATTTGCAATGGTTTATATCGTGCTAATATTGACATGCGATCTTGCAACGTTCATCACTTACACATACGAGTATTACCTAGACAAGTGTATTACCGAAATTACATTACTACATTACCTGTTTTCTGGTGTTGCTATTTTTTCAGTAAGTGTATTAAAAAGTATTTTAATACACGTATTGAAAAAATCACAACACCACTGTACTTCCATTGTAAAATTAGCGTACACACTACTTTAGAAATCACTTGGTTAAGTTACTCGTATTATGCTCGCATCACAACTGTTGCGAAAATTTCGTACCTGCATTAATAACAAACGTATCACTTGCTTGTGGGCTATTGTGATGCAAAAATAATTCAATAACTACCAATGATTAAGAACGTAGACAATGGCAGACCAAATTACTATTTTAAAACTAGCAAGACAGCAGCCTATGCTAACCTCGTCTGACATTTAGAATATATGTAATTTGTAATAGCACTCCACTTGTCATTACTAACCAGGAAGTGTAAAGGAAATATGTATCAAAATGAGAATGAATTTAACGTTGTAGGAGTTTAGTACGAGTATGTATGAAAAGTTAGAAGGTTTAAAGTGTCGATGCAAATGGAAAATATGAAACGTGGCTGATCGAGTAAATTCTTATGTGGTAAGAATTGGTGAAGTGAAATTTAAGAAAGGAATGCAGCTTCAGGTCAAACGTCTGGTTGGTAAACCAGAACATTAGCAAACGATGGAGCAATAACCGTCGGAATCTTTATGAACAGAGAAATGGTAGAAGGGTGTACTAGCCACAGTAACTTAGTGATGTAACTATGATTTACGTAAACATCCAGAACACCATTATATGGTTTACAAGTTCACTGTTTTGACTGACACAGAGGTAATACAGTTCGCGAGGAAAACAGAGAAATTTAAAAATTGTTTAAAACTGTGTGTGGTACTCGCGAGAAGTGGTAGGATATTTTAGAGAAGAAATATAGAAATAGAGAAATAGAGAAAATAAAGAAATAGAGTTGAGTCTTATCGCGCTACCTTCCTATAAACAGTGGCATTGTATGCGAATAGTCTAATGGAGTTTCCAACATCATCTACTAGATAATTGATGTATTAGGTTGGTGCATAATTTCATAGCGTTTTTCCATAAGTTTAATAAACTAAACAGATATACATAACAGAGACTTCAGTAATGAATAATATATTCCCCGTCACTATTTACAACAGTCTGCCAACGCAGGAGTAACTTTTCGAGTCCGCGACTGTAGAAACCTCATGGTTTTGAGATGAAGAAATCGTCAACCCATGCCCGGGGCGCGTTTTCACACGTGTAGGAAGTTCTTTGAAGTTTGTCCGATAGAGAGGGAAAAGGTGCAACTCTGAGGGCACAAGATAAGATGAATAAGGTGGGTGCGGAATGACTTTTCAACCCAACGCCTGTATAGGCGTAAAGGTACCATTTCTCTTCGCCAGTAGCCATACAGGATAGCAATGGCCGGTGTCGTTCATGAGCCAACTAATGACGAACAAGTAGAAATGCAGATATGGCCACCATCTGATTTTTTTGATTTTGGCTTAGAGCATGCGGTCGCTCTTCACTCGATTTTTTAATCTTCCCTATTACATGCACATGTGGCATGTTGGTGGGATGATCACACTTTATCACATTTGCCTGCTCTCGAGAACACTGAGGTGGATCATTGCGGTTTAATGCTTTTAGAAATTCATCAAGATCTTTCTGAACATGGAGACTCACTTAAGTCAAAATGATCCTCTTAAAACGTGCTGTGTCCAATGGCATTATCCCCATGCACGCCGCAAATGCTTCTCGCTACCTCCGCTACTGCCACCCCTTCGTTTACCTCAAACAGAAGAATATGTCGGAAATATTCCGATTCCTCTGTTTGGCACTCTGTTTCCTAGAGTCGATAGCTCCACGCACTATCTCCAAGTGACAAAATGACAATATGTAATAGTAACACAGAATTACACTACTGGCCATTAAAATTGCTACATCACGAAGATGACGTGATACAGACGCGAAATTTAACCAACAGGAAGAAGATGCTGTGATATGCAAATGATTAGCTTTTCAAAGCATTCATACAAGTTTGGCGCCGGTGGCATGAGGAAGTTTCCAACCGATTTATCATACACAAACAGCACTAGACAGGCGTTGCCTGGAGAAACGTTGTTGTGATGCCTCGTGTAAGGAGGAGAAATGCGCATCATCACGTTTCCGACTTTGATAATGGTCGGATTGTAGCCTATGGCGATTGCGGTTTATCGTATCGCGACATTGCTGCTCGCGTTGGTCGGGACCCAATGACTGTTAGCAGATTATGGAATCGGTGGATTCATGAGGGTGATACGGAATACCGTGCTGGATCACTACGGCCTCGTATCACTAGCAGTCGAGATGACAGGCATCTTATCCACATGACTGTAACGGGTCGTCCAGCCACGTCTCGATCCCTGAGTCAACAGATGGGGACGTTTGCAAGTCAACAACCATCTGCACGAACAGTACGACGACGTTTGCAGCAGCATGGACTATCAGCTCGGAGACCATGGCTGCGGTTACTCTTGACGTTGCATCACAGATAGGAGCGCCTGCGATGGTGTACTCAACGACGAAACTGTGTGCACGAATGGCAAAACGCATTTTTTTCGAATGAATCCAGGTTCTGTTTACAGCATGATGATGGTCGCATCCGTGTTTGGCGACATCGCGGTGAACGTACATTGGAAGCGCGTATTCGTCATCGCCATACTGGCGTATCACCCGGCGTGATGTTATGGAGTGCCATTGGTTACACGTCTCGGTCACCTCTTGTTCGGACTGATGGCACTTTGAACAGCGGACGTTACATTTCAGATGTGTTACGACCCGTGGCTCTACCCTTCATTCGATCCCTGCGAAACCCTACAAAAAAATGGTTCATCTGCTCTGAGCACTATGGGACTTAACCTCTGAGGTCATCAGTCCCCTAGAACTTAGAAGTACGTAAACCTAAATAACCTAAGGACATCACACACATCCATGCCCGAGGCAGGATTCGAACCTGCGACCCCAGCGTTCGCGCGGTTCCTGACTGTAGCGACTAGAACCGCTTAGCCACTCCGGCCGGCTGAAACCCCACATTTCAGCAGGATAATGCACGACCGCATGTTGCAGGTCCGGTACGGGCCTTTCTGTGTACTGAAAATGTTCGACTGCTGCTCTGGCTAGCACATTCTCCAGTTCTTTCACCAACTGAAAACGTCTGGTTAATGGTGACCGAGCAACTGGCGCGTCACTACTCTTGATGAACTGTGGTATCGTGTTGAAACTGCATGGGCAGCTGTACCTGCACACGCCATGCAAGCTCTGTTTGACTCAACGCCCAGGCGTATCAAGGCCGTTATTACGGCCAGAGGTGGTTGTTCTGGGTATTGATTCCTCAGAATCTATGCACCCAAATTGTGTGAATATGTGATCACATGTCACTTCTAGTGTAATATATTTGTCCAATGAATAGCCGTTTTTCATCTGCATTTCTTGTTGTTGTAGCAATTTTAATGGGCAGTAGTGTACAAATAAAAAATGACAATCGACAAATAAACCCCTAGCAACTGGAATACCTACATACGAAACAAAAACGCTACCAATTTACTCACCAACCTAACATTTTGTAAACAGTAAAGGCATTATAATGCACCCTTGGGGTACTCCTGAAATGGCCTTTACTTGTGTCGATTTTGTTCCGTTGAGGACGACATGGCGACTTGAATCCTTAAGGAAATTCTGAATCAAATCAGAAACCTGTTCCGATACTAGGTAAGCGTATATTTTGTTCACTAACCGAAAGGGCAGAGCTGTGTCATACGCACAGCCGTCACCAATTAGGGTGACAAGGGGGCTCTTGCTCCCATTGGAATCTGGAGTATAGAGTTTTTATGCCCTATGTAATTTTCGTACACTTTCAGAAGTGTGTGGATAAACATCATTTGTCTGTGATACATTGGATTACTTGTGTCACCAACAAGTTTTACTTATTGTGGCATCACACGTTTCGAAACTACCCGACTCATTTTGTCAAATAGGCAATCTTAGCGTCTTGTGCCCCCCCCCCCCCTCCTTCACCCTCACCTCACCCACCCCTGATAAACTTTACGGATTCTTATGATCATATGCCTTCCTGGAATCAAGGAACACCGCACCAAGTTGGTCACCGTTGTCTACAACGAATTCATCAAACAAACCAGTAAATTGATGACTAAGAAACAAGAGGAACATCCACCGAAAGGAACTATGCCTACAGCAGCGCAAGTTCTCGCCGAGTGTTTGCAGCTGTGCGTCTTATTAAAGCACCAGACAGGAGTAAAGGAACTGAGCCGCAGTGAGTTGCGTTCGCCTTTTACCATCAGCAGTTCCGCGAGCAGGAAATAATCACACAGGACTGCTTGTAATCTCGCCTAGGACGCTGATCTTGGCGATTAATATTTAAAGCAGGCAGTCGTCGAACCGGTTTCTGGAGTTCGTTCCTCATCCGGAGCTTCCAATAGCCGGGCAGTCGCCGATAAGTTGCGCAAAATGCTAATGGAGGGTAGGAAACTCATGCCTCTCGAACGGCAATCTACTAACTTACTCTCCAATTTTCTGCCTGTACTAGAATACATTATAAAACTCATTTAGGATGAAAAGTGGATAGTGTGTTGGGGCAAACAGATTACGACATTTCCGATATATTCATCATTATCTGCCCATCATACCAACCGTACACTGCAATAGGGTGTTCTAGATGTCAGTCTCAGTCTCTCACTGTATCAAACTCTTTCAGTATATGTTGTGTGCGTGTGTGTGTGTGTGTGTGAGAGAGAGAGAGAGAGAGAGAGAGAGAGAGAGAGAGATAGATAGAATGGCAGAAATGGAGGATTAGCTCTGCTTGTAATCTTGTAATTTTCTGTTATATGTGAAAAAAGAGACTAGCAAAACGACCCTTGCCCCAGGCTGTCGTACTCAAGATAGACGTCACGCCTTCTGTGCTCCTACATCTGCATCTACATCCGTACTCCACAAGCCATCTTATGGTTTGTGGAGGAGGGTCCTTTGTGTTACTGGCATTTGCCCGTTTTCCTGTTACAGTTCTGATTGGTTCGGGGGTGAAGAACGATTGCTGGTAAGTCTCCGTTTGGGCTCAAGATTTTATCTTCACGGACATTTCTCAAGATATGCGTAGGAGGAAGCAATATTTTGATTGACTCTTCCAGAAACATACGCTCTCGCAACAGTAAGAAACACAGTGACGCAGAGTTCGTCTCGTGCGGCGTCCGCCCCTGGAATCTGCTGACTAAATGGACCTGTAACGAAACGCGATGCTGTTCTTTGTATCTCCTCTACTCCTCTATTTCCTCTATCAATTCTACGGGGTATGGATCTCATACTGATGAGCAATATTCAAGTACTAGTAGAACAAGGGTTTTGTAACCTGCCTACTTTGTTGATGGGTTACATTTCCTGACGATTCTTACACTAAATCTCAGCCTGGCGTCTGCCTTAATGCCGATTAAATTATGTGGTCGTTCTACTTAAAAACGCTCTGTACGAATACTCCCACATATTTTACGAAAGTAACTGCGCCCAGTGATTGTTCTGGTATCGTGCAATCATATAGTAGCGGGTCTGTCTGGCTATGTGTTCGCAATACGCTAATTTGTTTATGTTGAGGATCAAATGCAACTTCCTGCACTAAGCATTAGTCCTCTGCAGGTCTTGCTGCATTTTTCTACAACCCTCGAGCGTTGAGACTTCTCTCTCTCATATATTCGGACGAAAATTATGTTTCGGAGCTGTTGCAGAGTTTGTGTATTGAAACCAAAGCACGCAGCGAACACACTCGGGACCAGTGAAAGCAGATATCCTTGCAGCTACTGCCGTCAGCGCTTGCGGTGGTGTAATTCGGTAATAGCGCGAAATTTGAGTTTCAACTTGATTTACTTTCGTACAAAATTATGCCAAGTAAACATCTGTAAGTCGTATACATAAGTTTGTATCAATCTTCAAAGTTGTAAGCCCTTTTCGAAACACCTGGGCATGTTTGATTCCTATTGCTACTGAACAGAAGACTGAAATAAATTATTGGGCAACTACAGGTATTTAGTTAGTACAGCATATCATCCTGTAGTCCAGTCAAATAGCAGATGTACCTTGAAAAAGGTGGGGTAGAAGAGTTTATTTTTTCAACTCGTTCATATTGTTGGAAATATTAGAAAACCGAGTTTTGCCAACAAAATTTCGCTTGGGAAAACTTTCTGCAGTCAAAAAACTTGAAAAATTTTGGCCTTTTTTCAGTTTTTTCAAAATATCTCAGTTTCATTTGCTCCTATCGCTTTAAAGTCTATTTTATTTTTTAAAGAGCACAAAAATCTCTACAAATTTGATTCTTGCCATTTTTTTCTACTCCCAATATCTAAGGCGCTACAGCGCCTCAAAAAATACCAATTTTTCAAATTTTGAGCATAGTGGCAAGATAACTTACTTTTGAACACTATTTTTTCAGTTTCTGTTTGGTTAGTATAAATTCATTATACATCATGTTATATGTTGGAATTTACCACCTCACTTACAGGTATTAAATTTCTCTCTATGCAACATGAGGATTGCTGGGCACCCAACTATCATGATTCTTACATCACTACCTGAAGTTCACTATGGGCCACCTCAGCCCTCTTATTTGTAAAACTATAAATATAAAAATACATCATTAAGAGACGTAGACACACACACACACACACACACACACACACACACACACACACACACACATTCACACGCACACAAAATAAATTGTCTTGGGAAATTGAACTATTATTAGCTGCAAAAGGCAACCTAATTAGGTAGGTAATTATTCTCGTGTATAAAAGCCACACAGTTGACATTAAAAATAAGTAGCTTTATTACAATTAAAACGCATTGTCAGTTACTAAAAAAGGTTGACAGTTCTGTGTGTGCAATACTTGTAATATCGCACTTTACAGCACTTGAGGCAGATATGAGCATCACTGCCAACGTTTTGATGGGCCAGGTTCCTCAGTGTCACCAGAAATACCTTGAGTTACGGATTCAGGGTCTGTACATAGAGTCAGCGGTTTCCTCAACATCTTCCATAACATCTTCTTCACTGTCTTCATATAAAAATTTTGGCACGTTTTCACAGTTGACACCAATACATTTCTTGCAACTTGGAGAACACTTCAAACCCGCTTTTCTGCAGGAGCACGCTCCGCCAAAGTTCAGCTTCCATGAGCATGAAACAATGTGAAGAAGTGCTTCAGGTGCTGGATTTTGGCTCATTATAACAGGTATTGGACCGTGGTCACTGTGATTCCAGCCCCATTTCTCAGGAGGTTTCCAGTTTCCCAACCAACTTTGGACTTGTTGGTAAGTCCGCAACGAATGATGTGCAGCATCTTGTGTAGGTGGCAACCGTTCAAGGTTCAGTTTGCTTTTGTGGCAGACTTGGCGAATAGCTGGTACCGCAAATGGTCTAGTGTGTGGGAACTGCTGACACCTCTACTATACAATGCGATAGTAACCTGTTCTCCTGCTGTTATTATTTCTTCACGGGTAGCATGTGGTTTATTGAACGTGCAAGGCGCTGAGGTTAGGTGTTCATTTTTCGCAACAATATTGCAGCACTTAATTTTTCCTTGACCAAAAACAAACGGATGTTGTATCACATCCGCTAAAGTCGTGAGTGAACAGAATATATTCACTGTCAAACTTGTAAGATGCAGTGGAAAACCACTTGTATTGTGCATTTCCTCTTCCTGGCTTTAAGAAAAATAAGTTTTCAATGCCTTGCCCCAAACCGGTCATGAGCACAAGCATGTCAACATCTTCTCCTACAACGACAACACTTCCAAAATCTTTGGTTCTTGAAATGGCAGATGTTACAATCAGAACGTCAGCATCTTCTTGTGCCTGATGCACTTCAATGCTACACTCCAGATATTCCTTTTTAAGAAGTGTGATCAAACGCATCTTGTTTCGTTCATTGTACAAGAACTTGTCCTGAGGGACTTGGTTCACCATCTTTGATTCAACCACAACGTCAACCGAAGAATGTTTTTTGGACCTACGAATCCTCTCAGCACTCTTTGTGCTACATTTGTCTCCCTCACATGGATACCCATCAAATACAATAGCAAACTGAGATCCAAAACGACGTTGCAGGTAAGAAACATAGCTTTGACTTGAAGCAAACATTTCGAGTCCAAGCCACTTTGTGGATAAGGTACCCTCCATCAATGACAAAAAATTTACTCGGTCCACCTGACTTCACATCTTCCACTGCAACGAAGGCATTGCAGAATGAAGATTTTGTTCCTTTTCGGAAAATAGGGACATTGGGTAGGGAGCAAGTTCATATTTCAGAAAGGCTTTAACTCTTCTTCACTTTGTTTCATTAAACTAATCCTTTGGAAAAGGATCAACATGAGTAGTTTTAGTGCTCCCAGCTTTTACAGAATTGAACCCAGTAAGAAGAGTCACAACTTTATCTTTTCTACGGAACTTTACATCGTGGAAATTGTCACCAACTATTCTTTTCATGCCTTTTTCCCCCTCTTCGTGACACATATGACAATTAACATCCTCCGTTCCAACAACACCACTGCTGATAGACATTATAAAATCACTTTCAGGGAAGGAAGGGTGCACTGAAAACCAATCACGCAGCTTACGCAAGTCTATGCCATCTCGTTCGATGCGGCAACTTCTTGCATCTACATGCTGTTCTGATGTTACTGCGCTCACTTCCGAATACGACTCAATTTCTTCACAAATGTTCTGCATGTGAATCATACCCAATGTCGAACTGGTTAATACACTATCCGTAATTCCTCGGCCAGAAGTAAGTCCTCCAGAACTCTTCATGGTTCTCATCAATGTTTGTTCTATAGTCATGTCAGAAGGAACCCCTGACCAATACCTTTCTGATCGCCGGATTGTAAAATGTCCTCTCGTTGTGAACTTCTCATATTCTAATAAATCCATTTTTTTCTCGAGTCTCAACATATACTGTAAGTAGAGGTGGCACTTTTAGCGTACATAAAATGTCCAGCTGAATGGAAGTAGGGAAGCATTTTTCGCACGCTTTCAAGATGAAGTTTCCAATTGCCCTGCAGCAGAGTGAGATGGTAAATTCCAATGAATAACATGATGAGTAATACGTTTATACTACACAAAGAGAAAGTGAAATAACAGTGTTAAAAGATTAGGTAATGGGCCACTTTGCTCGAAATTTTGACGCGCTGTAGCGCCTTAGATACTGGGAGTAGAAAAAATGGTAAGAATCAGATTTGTAGATAATTTTGTGCTCTTTAAAAAAGAAAATAGACGTCAAAGCGATAAGAGCAAATGAAACTGAGATATTTCGAAAAAACTGAAAAAAGTCCGAAATTTTCGAAGTTTTTTGACTGCAGAAAGTTTTCCCAGAGAAATTTTGTTGGCAAAACTTGGTTTTCTAACCTTTCCAACAATATGAACGAGTTAAAAAAATAAAATCTTCTACCCCACCTTTTGCAAGGTACAGGCTTTTTTTCTGACAGTTTGACTGGACTACTGCCTTCGGCTCCGAAAGGAATCGACTACAATGTGTACTGAACAGAAACTAGAAAAAGAAGAGCAATAACAGGCATTCTACATATACATCTACAATTATATTCCGCAAGCCACCCAACGGTGTGTGCCACTGTCATTACCTCCCTTTCCTGTTGCAGTCGCGTATGGTTCGCGGGAAGAACGACTGCTGGAAAGCCTCCGTGCGCGCTCGAATCTCTCTAATTTTACATTCGTGATCTCCTCTGGTATAAGTAGGGGGAAGCAATATATTCGATATCTCATCCAGAAACGCACACTCTCCAAACCTGGACAGTAAGCTACACCGCGATGCAGAGCGCTTCTCTTGCTGAGTCTGCCACTTGAGTTTGTTAAACATCTACGTAACGCTATCACGCTTACCAAATAACCCTGTGACGAAACGCGCCGCTTTTCTTTGGATCTTCTCTATCTCCTCTGTCAACCCGACCTGGTACGGATCCCACGCTGGTGAGCAATACTCAAGTAGAGGTCGAACGAGTGTTTTGTAAGTCACCTCCTTTGTTAATGGACTTCATTTTCTAAGGACTCTCCCAATGAATATCAACCTGGCACCCGCCTTACCAACAACTAAATTTATATAATCATTCCATTTCAAATCGTTCCGTACGCATACTCCCAGATACTTTAAATAAGTAACTGCCACCAGTGTTTGTTCCGCTATCATATAATCATACAATAAAGGATCCTTCTTTCTATGTATTCGCAGTCATTACATTTGTCTACGTTAAGGGTCAGTTGCCACTCCCTGCACCAAGTGCCTATCCGCTGCAGATCTTCCTGCATTTCGCAGCAATTTGCTAATGCAGCAACTTCTCTGTCTACTACAGCATCATCCGCGAAAAGCCGTATGGAACTTCCGACACGTGTTGGCTAAAAAATGGAGATTAAGATATCGATTTGTTCCTTCTCAGATGCTTGCGATTCCAATAGTAGAATAAGTGGTAGTTGGTAATATCGCACTGCCAACACAAAAAATTTGCTCGCTCTGTCCGTGCAAGAGACCCAGAAAACAGAACATATAGGCGCACAGGCAGGTGACGTGTTCTTTGACTTCCGGAAAGCGTACTGCCACCTAACCAATAAAATACGAGAGTACAGAATATCAGGCCAACTGTGTGACTGGACTGGAAACAGAACGCACCACATCATCCTTAACGGATATAAGTCTCCAAACGTTAAAGTAATTTCGGGCTTTCCCCAAGAGAGTGTTATGGGACCATTATTATTCACTGTACATAGGGTGTATCATAATTAATGGCGTAAACGCATACAGCTGAAAGTACACGATACTAAAAGCAAAAACTCTCAGTAAACATAGGTCTAAAATGCACCTTAAGAGCAACGAGTAATTTTTCATCTTCGATACTGTGAAGCAAATCTCTCCTACATCAAGCTCTTTGATTTCCATATTTTGGGAAGTGATAATACGGACAAATACAAGGAAAAATGCCCAGTAAACATGTGCTCTAAAATGCATACCTCAAGAGGTATGAGCAAGTGTTCATCTCCGGTAATTTTGGCACACAACTCTTCTAATGAACAAGTGCTCATAACTTTTAAGGTATGCATTCTAGAGCACATGTTTACTGAACGTTTTTTTCTCGTTTTTGGTCAACCATGTATGAGTTGCAATTGCTGAAACTGCTCGGTGATCAATAAGTAATCCTCAGGTCGATCGCGTGTGTGATGCGTTGTAGAGCGACTGGGGCAAGGCTTTGTCAACTGTCTTGCCAAACCGACCCGGCGAGTTTGTTGCAAGCTGGAGACCCACATGTGACTAAATGGTGTCTGCAAACAAGAAATACATATTAACAACACTGCATGATCTGAAAGACACTGGTAGGATGTCTCGTAAGAAGCTCTATGGGGAAATATTTGAAGGATTGGATGAAGACGAAGATTTCATCGAAAATTTTATCATTAGTGAAGAGTCGACTTCTCAATTAATTTAATAAACGGAGTCATATATACCTGACACTGTTCCAGTTTGGATGTGATCCACACTGTGCAAAAGAATTAAGGGATCAGTTTTCCTATAACCCGTAGTTACCATCAATTGCGACGCTTAAGTTTGAAATTTGGCTCAAAGCTGTGTACCAGTTTCCTCTGTAATGTGACTGCGATGTCACCCTCGAGCTAGGCGACGCTTCAAGCAGCAAGGTGTCGACACTTGCGGAAAAAGACCACGGATCAGAAGTTCATGTGCCGTATAAGGCGGGTTAGTGATATCACATTGGTTCCAGTTTGCACCACAATTCTGCACAGTGTCACAGTGCATGTGTCACACGATCGGAAGGTCGTCATACCTCATATTACATGCATTTCACCCTTCTTTTGACGCCTTTGCGACGGAGGTAAGAACCACGACACCCAGAGTTGAAATCACGCGGTGGTTTTCTTATGATTGGCCGGGTAATCGGCGCGAAGAGGCCGCAGAGGGTGGCACAGAGGCTGTCACGGGAACCACACTATCCCGTAGGGCAGCGATTTCCACACATTTCGCGGTCGAAAACGACAGTTTCTAATGCGATGAACAATAGGATAACGTTATTCACAACCTATGACACTGCCGACATCCTCAAACGTTTCAGCCCTTCTCTAAGGCCACTGTGGGGCTCCATGCCCTTCGAATGTGATCACCCGTTTGGAGCGCAACGCGATCACAATTTTTACTCTACTGTACAGGCTGGAGCGACTAGACACTGTTCAAAACAAATGGCTCTGAGCACTATGCGACTTAACTTCTGAGGTCATCAGTCACCTATAACTTAGAACTAATTAAACCTAACTAACCTTATGACATCACACACATCCATGCCCGAGGCAGGATTCGAACCTGCGACCGTAGCGGTCGCTCGGCTCCAGGCTGTAGCGCCTAGAACCGCACGGCCACTCCGGCCGGCCACTGTTCAAAACCGTTTTGTGTCCTCCTACGGCGTGATCATGGGGGAATGTGACATTGACAAATGCGTGAATGAAAAATATTTTCTCCAAGGCAGCCAATTCGAGAAAACCCACCTTTTAAAAATATACTTGTCCAGAGAGAATCCGTGACGATGGCGCTTGCACACAGGCAACCTCTTCGACACACTCTGATTCCGTATGGCCTACTATCACGGGCGAGAACGACACTGTAACAGTGAATGAGCTGCAGCATAGCCTGCGTGCAGGCGCCCGGTACTTCCGTCACGGGTTCTGTCTGTACAGATGCGCTATGAAAATTCTCAATAAAGATTGGTTTTGTCGAACTCGACAGTTTCAGAGGCACTGTTTGCCATTACATTCACGTATATGTCAATGTTGCACCCCGCTGTGATCTTACAAAATAGGAAATTAAAGAGTATTAGCACCCTTAGCTGCTTCGAAGCGCGTTCCAATTTCGTCGAATGTTTTTAGATAGCCCCTAGTGCTTCCATCCTTTACACAAGAGTAAAAATTGTGGTCACACTGGGCTCCAATTGGGTGCGACCACGGGCGATGAGGATGCAGATATCCTTAGAGAGGTGTTGAAACGCTCGATGGTACCAGCAATGAAAAATGTTGTGACTAACGTTTTCCTGTTGCTCATCGTTCTGCGAACTGTCGTTTTCGACTGCGAAATGAAATTTCCTCCCCACGGAAAGGGGTGGTTTCAGTGACACCCTTTATACCACCCTCTGCGACCTCTTCATGCTGATTCTGAGTGGCGGTGTTTCTAGAATGTTTATGTGGCCACTTATAAGAAAACCGCGTCATTCCAACGCTGCATGTCACATTTCTGATCTCCATCACAAAGGCGTCAAAACAAGGGTGAAATGTGGGTAAGATACGGTGTGACAATCTTCCGATTGTGCGACAAGTGCACGGTGGTGTTGGGTAGAATTACAGTGAAATTTTGTGCCATTGTGGCATCATTAACCCACCTTACACATCAGATGTACTTCTGAGCTATCTGAACTGTCGTCGAGTCCGAGAGTGATGTCCCAGGGCGCCATGCTTTTTCATCATTACAGAGGAAGGTTGTACGCAACTTTGAGCCAAATTTCAAACTTAAGCTTCGTACTGGGTAATAATTTCGGGGTTTCGATGAAGTGATACTTTAATTTTTGTTACACAGTGTATATTAATATGAAAACAGAAATAAAATACCTGAATCAGCCATCGATCGCTTCTGTAGAGTATTTATTTACAATATAGGGTTTCGCCAAACGGTGTTGGTCATCTTCGTATCTTGTGCACTACACTTCAAAGAGTCTCGTATGCGTACGCACTACATCGTGTCATATCGTAAGCGACACTTCAAAAACATGCAAGGCGTGGTATATCGGCATGCCATAAGTAAAACTGCCCCTGTATAAAATATCATGCATAGTTCACCAAGTATACGAGTGTTGCCCAGAAAGTAATGCACCGCATTTTTTTCTCAGCCGAAACAATGCTAGGAATTAGGAACGTTACGTATGTATTATGTGAAGTCTCCTCAGTGAGCGCTCCAAGTTCCCGTCACTTCCGACAGACAGCGTAGCTGCAGGACAGTTTCAATATGACGTATGTAGATGAGGTACGTTACAAGCAACGTATCGTCACTGAATTGCTCTCTACAGAGAAAGAAACTGTGGGGATTATTCACAAACGCTTGTGCAAAGTCTATGGAGCATCTGCTGTCGATAGAAGTACGGTTAGTCGCTGGGAACGGAGGGTGAAGTCATCAGAAGTCGGTTCGGCGGAGCTCCGCGATTTGCAGATGTTGGGGAAACCATCCACGGCTGTCACACCTGACATGTTGCAGCGAGCTGACGTTGTCATTTGCAAGGGCAGACGTATTGCATCTGTCAATCAGCAAAGGAAGTGTGGGTGCAATTATCCGCACTCTTGGATATTCAGAAGTGTGTGCAAGATCGGTCCCGTGGTGTCGAAAGGTGGATCACAAAACGCACAGAAAAAAAAAACCATTTGTCTTGATTTGTTGTGACGTTTTGAAGTTGAGGGGGAGGCCTTTTTGTCCCGGATTGTGACCGTCAATGAAACCTGGGTTCACCATTTTGCGCCCGAAACAAAATGACAGCCGATGGAATGGCGCCATTCCCAATCCCCAAAAAAATTCAAAGCAGCTGCTTCCGCCGGTAATGTCATGATCACCGTGTTCTGGGATTGTAAAGGTGTGATTCTCATTGATGTGATGCTAAGAGGCGGTACCATTAATTTAGAAGCATGTGTCAACACATTAACAAAACTCAAGACGCGCTTCTGGCGACTTCGGCCCAAAGCAACTCAGGAGATGCTTTGGTGCAACACGATAATGCTCTGCCCCTCCTGCACCGAGTTTGGCAAGAAATCGACTTTAGATGGAATGTGTGCTATAAAAGAATGGAGTCACATTCAAGCTGTTTTCCATAAGGTAAAAAAACTTGATGTACGTTGCTAAAAAGGACATAAAATGCAGTATGTAAACATATGAATAAATCTGTATGAGTTTTCGAAGTTGTAGAAGCCTTTTAGAAACGCACTGTAAAAAATTTTAGACAGAGAATGAAGTATCAAAGATACTTCAACATAACCCTATTTTTCTCAGTACTACCTACCTCTCCATATTTAATTGCCCGTGTATGTACGTTAATGGAAAGATGAATTACTTCCTTTCAAATTAGATCCTTCTAGCAGTCTCTACAAGGTTCTATTCGCTCTTTTCAAGACTGCCACTTGCGAGCTTAGTGACCTAAATACCATTAATCCTACATCTACATTTCTCATATTACATTATTTTTAATATGACTACTGCCATTTAAATAAGGATATTGGCTGCAACTCGAAGATCCTACCGCGAAGAATACGACCAAGGAACAACGTCATAACGTCAGAAATTTAGATGTTTAATGTGACACTGTTTAAACGAGCACATCATATCTCCACCACCTCAATAATGTTTTGCAATAACAGGCCTGCAAGAGTACATTCGGAGCAATTAAGCTGAAACATGTAACGCAGCCAAATGAAAATTTGTGAATCACTGTGAACACAAGGAGATTGATGAAGATGCCTGCTGTACTCACTGTTTGACTGCATTGGGGCTATACATAGTTATCAAAGCAAGAAACATAAAAATAGCTGTGGAAAGTAAGCGAACACCCTAACCTGTCGTTGAATTTGTAAATGAAATCACATTTCCTCTTTCATTCCCATTCGAGCATGCTCGCTATAATATTGGTGTAATCGAGTCGTAGAAAATGTACACAAAATCATAAGAAGTACAGTAGAAGAAGAATGGGTAGCTCTGAGGGATGAAGTAGTGGAGGCAGCAAAGGATCGAGTAGGTAAAAAGACGAGGGCTAGTAGAACTCCTTGGGTAACAGGAGAAATATTGAATTTAATTGATGAAAGGAGAAAATATAAAAATGCAGTAAATGAAGCAGGCAAAAAGGAATACAGACGTCTCAAAAATGAGATCGACAGGAAGTGCAAAATGGCTAAGCAGGGATGGCTAGAGGACAAATGTAAGGATGTAGAGGCTTATCTCACTAGGGGTAAGATAGATACTGCCTACAGGAAAATTAAAGAGACCTTTGGAGAAAAGAGAACCACTTGTATGAATATCAAGAGCTGAGATGGAAACCCAGTTCTAAGCAAAGAAGGGAAAGCAAAAAGGTGGAATGAGTATATAGAGGGTCTAAACAAGGGCGATGTACTTGAGGACAATATTATGGAAATGGAAGAGGATGTAGATGAAGATGAAATGAGAGATACGATACTGCGTGAAGAGTTTGACAGAGCACTGAAAGACCTGAGTCGAAACAAGGCCCCGGGAGTAGACAACATTCCATTAGAACTACTGAAGGTTCAAATGGTTCAAATGGCTCTGAGCACTATGGGACTTAACATCTTAGGTCATCAGTCCCCTAGAACTTAGAACTACTTAAACCTAACGAACCTAACGTCATCACACACAACCATGCCCGAGGCAGGATTCGAACCTGCGACCGTAGCAGTCCCGCGGTTCCGGACTGCAGCGCCTAGAACCGCACGGCCACCGCGGCCGGCAACTACTGAAGGCCTTGAGAGAGCCAGTCCTGACAAAACTCTACCATCTGGTGAGCAAGATGTATCAAACAGGCGAAATACCCTCAGACTTCAAGAAGAATATAATACTTCCAATCCTAAAGAAAGCAGGTGTTGACAGATGCGAAAATTACCAAACTATCAGTTTAATAAGTCACAGCTGCAAAATACTAACGCGAATTCTTTACAGACGAATGGAAAAACTGGTGGAAGCCGACCTCGGGGAAGATCAGTTTGGATTCCGTAGAAATGTTGGAACACGTGAGGCAATACTGACCTTACGACTTATCTTAGAAGAAAGATTAAGGAAAGGCAAACCTACGCTTCTAGCATCTGTAGACTTAGAGAAAGCTTTTGACAATGTTGACTGGAATACTCTCTTTCAAATTCTAAAGGTGACAGGGGTAAAATACAGGGAGCGACAGGCTATTTACAATTTGTACAGAAAGCAGATGGCAGTTATAAGAGTCGACGGACATGAAAGGGAGTGAGACAGGGTTGTAGCCTCTCCCCGATGTTATTCAAACTCTATATTGAGCAAGCAGTAAAGGAAACAAAAGAAAAATTCGGAGTAGGTATTAAAATCCATGGAGAAGAAATAAAAACTTTGGGGTTCGCCGATGACATTGTAATTCTATCAGAGACAGCAAAGGACTTTGAAGAGCACTTGAACGGAATGGACAGTGTCTTGAAAGGAGGATATAAGATGAACATCAACAAAAGCAAAACGAGGATAATGGAATGTGGTCGAGTTAAGTCAGGTGATGCCGAGGGAATTAGATTAGGAAGTGAGACACTTAAAAGTAGTAAAGGAGTTTTGCTATTTGGGGAGCAAAATAACTGATGATAGTCGAAGTAGAGAAGATATAAAACATAGACTGGCAATGGCAAGGAAAGTGTTTCTGAAGAACAGAAATTTGTTAACATCGAGTATAGATTTAAGTGTCAGGAAGTCGTTTCTGAAAGCATTTGTATGGAGTGTAGCCATGTGTGGAAGTGAAACATGGACGATAAATAGTTTGGACAAGAAGAGAATAGAAGCTTTCGAAATGTGGTGCTACAGAAGAATGCTGAAGATTAGATCGGTAGATCACATAACTAATGATGAAGTATTGAATAGAATTGGGGAGAAGAGGAGTATGTGGCACAACTTGACAAAAAGAAGGGACCGGTTAGTAGGACATGTTCTGAGGCATCAAGGGATCACAAATTTAGCATTGGAGGGCAGCGTGGAGGGTAAAAATCGTAGAGGGAGACCAAGAGATGAATACACTAAGCAGATTCAGAAGGATGTGGGTTGCAGTAAGTACTGGGAGATGAAGAAGCTTGCACAGGATAGGGTAGCATGGAGAGCTGCATCAAACCAGTTCAGGACTGAAGACCACAACAACAACAACAAATCATAAGAAATAGAGCTTGGTGATTAAAAGCGACATTGACGAAGAGAGTAGCCTCCGCGAGGCACATAATTATGAATTACGGAGTATTCATGTAAGTGTAGATGTACACTACGTACCTCGAGACAGTTGTTTCGTCTGTATCGATTGTTTTGATGCTATTCAATTTTCCGCTAATGGCGGTCGGTTTCCAGCCCCCCCCCCCCCCCCCCCCCCCGTCCCATCCCCTTAAAATCGTCATCCGTTGCCCCTTGAACAGTTTTAAGAACAAACTGTGAATTTCGAACCACTCGCTAGAATAAAGTTTGAGCTTGAATGGACCTTATAAATTCCCGAAGGGCGTAGATTTCGCATTATTCACACCTTTAGCTAAATGTACACAAGTGTTACGAGCTGTAATTTCATGCCAACTATAGCATATGTCACAACTGTTTTGGGCAACTGTCAACAGTGCCGATGTATTTTTAGAATGCATGATACAAATTGTTCTCTATTACTGTATAGCTCTTATGTGATTTTATGTTCTCAGTATCGTTTTTTTCTTGGTTAAGCCTTTATTATGGCGTTAACCATCGGTTTTCTTACGTTTTCATGTCAGCAATAGTTTATTATTTCCTGGTTAAATAGCATGTATGCCGTATGAAGTTGTCACAATAGACATTTTTCGTAAGTACGCTTAATTTTTCCTACTAATAATGCTGAAGGAAACGTAATTTATGCTGAGATTCACAGTTTTCACTTTATATTCATTTCTGTGCTACCACTATAAAGATGGGCCGTGACTGGAACCGGTAGTGAGTAAAAGTATTGTAAGACGTACATGATCGAAACCGCTAGTGAATAAATGTACAGTAAGACAGAACGGTGTGTATCGTGGATTTCTCAAAGTGTCCCAGATGTCTTCGAATATTGCACAGACAGATGCTGTAGTTGAAAATTTCTGGCGAGGTACGCCTACATCGGCTACAACGGTGCAACACGCGTTGCACTCCAGTTAGGAGGGTTGCATAGGCGGTAAGGCGTCATTTTGCCAATCTCGCATGTGACAGAAGATATCACTTATGGCGTAGATGATCTCGTAGCCCAATGTGCATAAAGTAACGCGTACGTCAGAGAATAATTATGAGGAAAGCAGTGGTGTTGGTGGACAAAGAACCATAGTGAAATTTACAAACATCTCGGTGTACTCATCCATAGAACAGAAAAAGAAGGAAAGGAATGTTGAAAATTTCATGTCATACAGTGAATAATCAACCTCCTGTTATTCACGGACGACGGTTAAGCTGTTTGCGCATGACCACTGTACTTCAATCAAGAGAGAAGAAGTCACATGTTTTCGAGTGCCGTAAAGCACAGTAGGTGGCATTCTGTGGCATAATTTATAACGTGTTTTTGAAAGAGGCACTACTGTTAAATAGAATACGATACATCGCAAATTAGTGTAAAGGAGCTGCACGGCAGATCACTCATAAGGAACTGTGACGGTTAATCAAGTAACAGTAACAGTACAGAAAGGATCCCAAACTTGGTCAATGGGGCAAAAGTAGCTTTCTGTAAAAGGTCTCCGATAGTGGGGTCAGGTGAAACATCATGTACGAGAATAAGCAACTGAAATGTACACTACATTCTGGTAGCAGTTTCCAGATTTTTGACTCTATACATCACTAAACTTGTTATTATAATGATAGATAGATATTCATCGATGACAGGCCCTGCAGACCACGCGCTGCTTCCCCAAACTGCCTCTATTCCATCCTGTTTTGTGTCCGGTTCCTCCAGGGATCTTCAGTTCCCAGGGCTGCTAGGTCGTTCGCCAGGTCCTCCAATGGGGCGTTTGGTGTTTGGTTTCCCCGCTAGTATCATCTTCGCCTGTCTTCCATCTGGCATACGGGATACATGGCCCACCCATTGTATTCTTTTGCTCTTTATCTTCTGTAGGATAGTTGGTTGTCGCATCAGAAGGTAGATTTCCTCGTTTTTCCTCCTCCTCCATTCTCCGTTATCTAAAACTGGTCCTCATATCTTCCTCATTACTCTTCATTCAAATATTAATAGTTTTTCCCTTTCTCCTTTAGTCATGCTCCATGTTTCTGAACCGTACATTACTGCTGAGCATATCACTGTGTTGTAGATTTTCGCTACGGTCGAAGGTTCGAATCCTGCCTCGGGCATGGATGTGTGTGATGTCCTTAGGTTAGTTAGGTTTAAGCAGTTCTAAGTTCTAGGGGACTGATGACCTCAGCTGTTAAGTCCCATAGTGCTCAGAGCTACTTGAACCATTTTTTGTAGATTTTCGTCCTAGTGTTCACTAAGATTGATTTAGAGCCGAGCGTCTCTCTGAAGGAATGCAAGCATTTCATTTCCACTGCTATTCTTTCCTTGATGTCCATATTTATGTCGTTGCCCGTGGTAAATCAAGATCCCAAATATTTGAACTGGTGTATTCTCTTGAACCTCTTGCCATCTATCTCAAGAAATTCTTCCTGCTCTTGTCTTCTTCCTAATTGCATGAACTCTGTTTTGTCTCGATTCACTTTGAGCCCCACCTTCTGTGCATAACTGTCCATTTTCTGATACATTTCTTTCAACTCCTGCTTTGATTCACTTAGTACTACCATGTCATCTGCATATGCGAGACAATTGAAGCTACCGAGCATCTCTGCACCAGCCCACTCCTGTTGCCTACACTCTTTTATTACTTTCTCTAAGATGACTTGAACAGAACACGTGAGAGAGCATCTCCTTGTCTGAGGCCTGTCTCAATCTCGAATGTTTCTGATGTGGCTCCTCGGTAACGTACTGCTATCTTTGACCCTTCCAAACAAGACTGCAGCATTCTCACTAGCTACTCAGGGATTCTGAAGTCACGCATTGCATTTTGTGGGCTATTCCTGCAGATGCTGTCATATGCACGTTGAAAATCGACGAAGAGTCTGTAGATATCTTCATCATATTCCCAGTGTTTTTCAAACCATTGTCTTAGTGTGAAAATGTGACCTATTGTAGATCGGTTTGGTCGAAAGCCAGCTTGGTGCTCCTGTATGTTGTTCTCTATGAATGGTTGCAATTTTCTGAGGATAATGATAGACAGCACCTCATACGTTACATTCAACACGCTGATTCCTCTGCAGTTATCGCATTCCATTTTGCTTCCCTTCTTGTACATTGGAGATATTATAGCCAATTTCCATTCTTCTGGCAGTTTCTCCTTCTCCCATATCGACTGGATCAGTTTAAGCTCTCACCTCCCTCCTTGACTAATTCTGATGTTATTCTGTCTCCCCCTGGGGCGATGTTGTTTCTGAGTCCTTTGATTGCGATCTTCACGTCTTCTTCACTAACTTTCTATTCTTCTTCACCGTTCCTTCCCTCCGAAGTGTTTGCAGGCAATATCTGGTCTTGGTCTGGGTGATTCAACAGTTCTGAGAAGTATTCTTTCCATCTTTCTACAATTCTTTCCTTGCCATTTATCAAGCTGACATTCTTATCTCTATTGAAAAAAGTTGGGCTCTGAAATCCACGTTTCCGATTTTTTATGTATTGGAAGAATTGCCTTGAGTTCTTGTTTTGGCTCTCTGCCTCAACGTGTTCTGTCAGACTGTGTAATCAAATTAAAACCGAACACAGGACCACAGAAAGGTTCCATTCAAAAGTAATCACAGTACGCTGTAAGACATTTATCCCACTGGGAGACGAGACGACCAATTCCCGTTTCGTAAATCGCGGTCGGCCGCTGATGAATCCACTACTGCATCCACTCTATCACTTCCTCGTCCGACTGAAACGGACGTCCACGCATGTTTTCCATCAGGTTGCCAAGTTTGTGAAAGTCAGCCGGTGAAAGTTCTGGGCGGCACGGAGAATGTTGCAGTGTTCCCAAACAAACTGGTCAACGTAGCCTTCGTCTGAATGGCAGCGTGCGGGAGAGCGTTATCGAGCAACAGCAATCCTGGGCGTTTTGACTTTACAGCACCGCCCAGTTTCAGCAAAGGAGTTGACTGTGGTTCGAGGCTAGAGGAACTCGACAAGCAAAGAGCTCCTGCAGGCGAAAGTAATCGTGAACATGCCGGTACTTGTTATTTGGCGGGGGAGATGTGGGATGTTTCCATTGGTGGCTATCAGAATACTGTGGGACAGAATCATCCTATTGTAAGATAACGGCGGGTCCTATTCTGCCAATCGAACGAAGGCTACGCTTCAGCACTGCAACGACCTCCGCGCAGCCATAATCTTTTGCCGTGTGGTTTTCACATCTTTGGAAACCAGCAAAATGTCGTGGACATCGGTTTCAGTTGAATGAGGAAGTGCAAGAGTGTGTAACCTCCCCCCTCACTTATCGACCTTAATGACAGTGAAAAATTAAACCGCGTGTACCTAATGGAAATTTGGGAAAAAGCAATCGTCACCGAAGTTAATCTATCGGTAAAGAGGGAGGAAAGGGTTACATCTAAATGAAAGGAAAAATGCAAAAGAAACTGGTGGAAATTAATTTTGAAAAGGGGTAAAGTTAATAAAGAAAGTAAATGTGCGGCCGTTACGTTAACAATTAACTAGCGGTAATTAGATATTTGAGATTTGGGGGAAATCACGGTCGCCAGTCCTAAGGACAATTACTATAGTAACTGAAAAAGAAAGGTTATTACACATATAATTAACACTACAAGCGTGGCAACTGAAGGTTGACACGTGTAGTGTGAAAACTGAAAGTTTGTCAGAAGTAATAAATTTCCCTAAACTCTGACTCAATTTAGCAAAAGAATTAATAAAACCGGAAAATCGAAAGTTAATTTAGTGACTGAAGTTAATAGAGAGCTTTCTTTCTGAAGCACATCGAAATCCAGTAAAATACGGTTAGTCTTGGACTACCTCAACAATCATTTCAAAAGCAACTTGACTCTACGCAATTTAGAAACAAGAGATTTAACTTTGGACTTGAATTAAATGATTCTGAACTATTAACAATAGTAAAATTTAGTACGTACCAAGCTGAGCTGCAGTCACAGGTAAGCTAAAATATGCTAACAAAACTCGCACTCTAAATTTGTGCTCGTGTAACCTAAATATTGTAGCCAGCTACTGAACTTTGAAATTAAAGCAGTGAAATCTAATTATATTATTTTAATGCTGGCGTTTGAATTTCAACGACACTCGGGTTCATTTCAGAAAAGGAAGGGACCCTGCTTGGCAATGCAATTGGGACAATGAGCAACAAAGGTTCATGCTAAGTTGCTGTAATTTTGCGAGGCAAATGGAACAATTTGAAAAGCTGAGGTCTGCCATACAGTTCTGAAACTTTACGTGCTTTTAGTCTTCCTTGTTGGTTGATTGAAGGTTTGAAGCCGTCGATCGAGGAGGTGGCGACAGTCACTCATTGTCGGCCGTCGCTGTTGCAGAAGCTGGATGTTGGCGCGCCTTCTTCTCGACACGGTCACCAGGCGAAACGGGCTCTTGATGTGCGCCAGCTAATGCTTCCCGTCCGCGACACCATGTCAGAAACTATCATCGCGAGTCGAGCGCAATTACATGCTGCCAAACCCCGAAAGCGCGGCAACTCGCGGGAGCGTCACACAACACCCCTGCTCCACTCGCTACTCCCGCCAGACTCCCCCTGCTCTGCGCTCCACGCGGCAGAGTTAACACTACCAAAGATCCTACACACTTTGATTCTTCACACGACCCATCGATGTAATCGTTCGATAGCAGTTTTCCCTAGGCAAGACCCAGCGTAAAAATACAAATAATATTTACGAAACAAACCAATTATACATCGACATGAGTGCATAAATATATATATACAAACAGTAAAACAATTACAATATATAAAGAGACAGAAATGTCATATCTTGAGGTAACAAAACAAGGAAAAAAAATAATAGTACAATAGATGGAAATAGGAGGATATGCATTTCCGGCGTTACACGTGCCCCACATTGTCTGAGGATGTTCGTGTAACGTAAACAGACTCAGAAAATGTCCCAAAAAAGAAACAGCGGAAATGCATATGCTCAAAACATCAACAAAATTTAGCCTTCGTCTAATTAATCATTAATCAATTTTTAGGCCATAATAACTGAGTGGAGACACTCCTAATCTTATTCCACTCTGTCATCTTGCACAAAATAAAACAGGTTGACAACATATTAAAATTCATAGAAGATATAGAAAATGGTTTAGCTATTCCAAAATCGTCAAAATCCGTAACACTATCATGAAATGGAATACTATTTACAAAATTAATCAGAGTACATGGTCATAAAAACAAGTAGATCAAAATACGCAAATTAATAATTAATTACATAGAATATGTATTTTATATAAACTTTTCATAATTAATATTCTCGTCATGAGTGTACACTTAACGCTAAACAAGAAAATAATATACAGCAGATCGACAAAAACATAAATATTGACAACAGAATTCTTTCATATCAGCTGTCCGGGAAGAAAAACAACTCCGCCTTCCGTACTCGCAAGTACAAAGAATGCCGACAGCGGCACAAGAGCCGACAGGGGCACAAGAGCCGACAGCGGTTCCGCCCCGCCAGTATTGTTGCGCCCGCCTGTGCGGCACGCTTGATCTCTCTCGCCCTTGTAACGGCATTTCCATAACGTCCGTTTCACTGAATTCTTTAGGAAAAACTCACTCCCGAGTAATCTCAAGGAGTCCCTTAATACTATCACAGTGGATAACTCAACACTGTCCATCATCACACGCATGTACTAGCCTGAAACTTAAAACAGCGCCTAAGTACATCGGCAATGACTAGTAAATCACATATTTATGAAATCTTACAGCTATTTAAAAAATCATATTTACATTCCTTAATCTACTGTGACTCAGCTGAAAACTTAAACTAGCAGCTTGGATTTTTCAGTTGATTAGATCATGATTAAATTGATTAAAATTAAATTGATTAATCAAAATTAATTACTTATTAATTACAACTTCTTTAATGACCTTGGTCAGTCAAAAGCATGGCAATCTAGCAAATCGTTAAATCTTACACTCTATTTTACATACTGTATAAATTACCCATTGTGTGGTATTAATCGATCCTAGGTTGGTACAATTTCAAGTCTACAATATTCCGTAAGCATTTGTGTGAGGTATACCAATGACTTTATATGGTCCATTATAAACAAACTTCAATTTAGAGATTTCATGGTCTATCTCGCTCGATTTCTCATGAGCTTTTACAAGTACTAAGTCACCGATTGCAAACTTAGCAAAACGCGCTTTAGCGTCATGACGACGTATGCGAGCATCGGCTTTTAGCTTCATTACTTCTCGCAAACGATCGTTTTTCACACCAATACTAATGTCAATCCGTGGAGGGAATTTGATTATCTCTTCCAATTCACTTTCTACACTTTTGTCAATGCCGAAATTCCTCACATTACGGCAGTTCCAACTCATTCCTACGTCAATGTCATCCGGGCAGTTAACAATGTGTATAGGCTGGTATTGCCTATGCACACCGTCTCCTGCCTCGTCAAAACTAACTATCATTGTTTTATCTAGTGACATACATGTCAAAGTTTTGCTTTCGCAGTTAATCACTGCACGGTACTTTAATAGCCAATCTAACCCGATAATTACTTCCGTAGTTAAGCCTGGCACGACGACAAACTCTTGTTCAAATCGTGCCCCACATATCTCGAAGTTGACAAAAGTCTGTTTTGTGACCGGTTTACTGGCCTTCCCAGTAGCACCGATAATTTTCACCCCTGTTACTGGCATAACTACGATGCCAGGTCTGTCTTTCAGTAACTGAAATATTTTTCCAGATACAGCACTCAATTCTGCACCGGTGTCAATCAACACGTTTAGTTGTAGGCCGTGCATATTAGCAGACACTACTATCTGTCTACACTTGTCCTCGACTGTTTCTTTATTTTCCCACAGTAAATCCTTGTCTATATCCAGGTCATTCCAGGATAAACCATCCGGCTTTGATCCTAAATCCGGTTTATCTGGCGGCTTTTTCAGCCTCTGTTTACATACAGTTTTAATTTCAACACGTTTGTCCTGAGGCTTAGTCTGTAGCTTCGCCTCCAATACCGAAACCTTTTCCTGTAACTCATCAACTAGTGAGTGTTGCATTGCTATCAATTCACTAATTGTCACCTTCGTTGATTCCTCTTTAGTCAGATTGATCTCATCTGCCAATCTACCTGGAGAAATGTGCCCAGTAGCATCTGAAATTACTTCCTCTGGATCTGCGCAACCCACACTGCTATCGTCTGACCGTATAACGTCAGCTCTAACCTCATACACGCTGTAATCTACGTGCTTTTCTACCAATCGTTTCCGGCTATCACTAAAATTTTCGTAATCTTTCTCCTTAATACTCTCGCAACGTTTAAACTGGAGGTTTGCGTCGGATGGGTCGGCTACTTCTATCACTATAACTTTCGGTAAAGTCTGCCGGTTAGGGCCAGAACTTTCCGTTACTACTTCAACATCTAACTCCTGCGGGACGAAACACGACGAATCTTGCTCGTGCTCCCGATTAACATCAACTATTTTTGGTAAAGTCTGCCGGTTAGGGCCAGAACTTTCCATCACTTCACAAATACTATCTTCCTGTGGGACGAGACGCGGCAAATTCTGCCCGCGCTCTCCGTAAATGCTTCTCCCGTACAGGCCCCTATAATCTCTTAGTTCGTCGTATAAGCGACCGAACTGCCTTAACCAGACCTCATCCCTCTCTGCATCCCCTCGCTCAATGACGGACGTGTTATCCGACATCTGAACTTCTCTCAACAATTGCGAATCATTCTTAAACTCAATCTCCAGTTCCGCTGTGGGTATTACAGCTGCCCCTTTATAATCGATTTCCGGAACACTACTTAAATTGTTCTCACTGACAGTGAATGTATTTTCTACTGCCGTGTATACAGTTGATCTACTAGTTGTGGGCGCACTCCTTTCTCCTAACACTGGCACACTCTCCCGCCGTTGATTATTCCACACGGAATTTTCATAACGACGACACCTGGGTTTTCTCCTGTTATTGGGCCGCCAAAATTTCTCCACGCCTGGTCGGCCCCTCACCGGCGCGGCTAATGGTTTTCCTGTCTCGTCCCAGCAGATACGCTCCCCGGATGCTGCTGAGGCGGCTGATCACACCCTCTGGCGTTATTACTTTTCTGTGAAGCCCGTATCACGTTAGTATGATACTGGTTTCCGTCATTCCTGTTATTATTTGCATTGTACCGATTGTTATTACGGTCCGAACCATTATTGTTATTGCTGCCATGGTTGCGGTATGCATTATTCCCGAGGTTATCGTTGTTGTGGTTGCTGTGGTACCCGTTGTTGTTACCACGGCCTCCGCCACTGTCGCGATTATTGCGCCAATTGTCCTCGTCCTCCACTCTTTCCAGGAAATCATTGATTGTCCTGTAATTGCTTCCTACATATCGTTTTGTATCATCTGGAAGCTTCTTGTAGAGTTCCCAGACTATTTCGGATTCCGAGCGGCGGTCACGCAAATATTCCAACTTGCGGATCCAGCCCTCACAAAACTCCTTCATCGAACCGCGCGAATTCGCATCGAAAGGCCTCGATATGACAAATTCGCGCCAGACACTTTGCTGTTTTTGCTCTGACCAGTATTCAGCCAGAAACAAATTTTTAAATTCGTCAAAAGTCAGGTTCGTAATGTTGAGGTTTAAGCCCCAACGCTTGGCATCACCAGCCAACACATCAATAACCGCATTAATTTTTCTCTCATTACTCCATGATTTGGGTAAAACTCTTTCACAATTTTTAATGAAATCCGTCGGGTGTATACCGCCTTTTTTCAAGGGGTCGAACCGCTCCTCTTTCGTCAACAACTCCGAACTATGTGCACAGATTGGCACATAGCTCTGTTTTTCGTCAAGTTTCCTTTCTAATTCCGACACCCTCGTAATCACTTGGCAAGTGGTTGTCGCAAGCGTTTCCACTTCCCTCTTTTTCTCTTCGCAGGTATTAGCCTGCTTCGTCACTTTGGTATCCACTTCGGATACTAAAGCCTTTAAAGTTTCCACCCTCTTTTGATCCTCTTTTTTCACTAATTGAATTTGTTCCGTCACCTTATTCTCGATGATCGGAGCAACTGATTCTCCTACACTTTTCTCGATTCTGCTAATTTCGGAATAAAAACGAGTATTTATGCTCGCAATTTCCGCCTGAACGCCTATCATTTCTTGTTTAAGAATACCGATTTCGCTATTAATCACAACAATATCTTCTTTGATTTTATCAACTTTTGTGTTAACAACTCCAACATTGTTGTTAACAACATTAATAGCTTTGTTCTGATTGTCTAGCATTCGTTCAAATTTTTCAGACTGAGCTTCTTGCTTGGCCGATTGACTCTTGATTTCGTTAATCAAAACATTCAATAAATCAGTTAAATTCCCGGAAACTATCGGTTTTACTTCCGCAGCGGCTTCCTCTTTAATTGTCCCCCCGTATTCTTCATCAAGGGATTCAGATTCGATTTTCACTTCCGATTCCGAAACAATTTCTAAAGTTTGGAATTCCATTTCTGCTCTTTGTTGCGTTTCGGCGGTCGCGTCTTTCATGCTAGCCGCCTGCCCCTGAACAATGGGTACCGTGGTGCGCGTTTCCCACTGTTCGACCGATTGTTCCGTATCCAAGTCTACCAAATTTTGGCAATTGTTGCCTTCACTCATTTTAATAATTTTCAATATAAATGCCAAATCTCAAATATGATTAGGATTACTCCCACTACTTATTCTCGCTGACGTAACGGCCTGTACGTAACCAGTACTTCGTTATGAGATTTGCAACATACAAAATTCGTGTCCAGAACAACCTCAAATCCGAAGATTGTCCAGTCACCAGGTCGCCACGTGTAACCTCCCCCCTCACTTATCGACCTTAATGAAAGTGAAAAATTAAACCGCGTGTACCTAATGGAAATTTGGGAAAAGCAATCGTCACCGAAGTTAATCTATCGGTAAAGAGGGAGGAAAGGGTTACATCTAAATGAAAGGAAAAATGCAAATGAAACTGGTGGAAATTAATTTTGAAAAGGGATAAAGTTAATAAAGAAAGTAAATGTGCGGCCGTTACGTTAACAATTAACTAGCGGTAATTAGATATTTGAGATTTGGGGGAAATCACGGTCGCCAGTCCTAAGGACATTTACTATAGTAACTGAAAAAGTAAGGTTATTACACATATAATTAGCACTAGAAGCGTGGCAACTGAAGGTTGACACGTGTAGTGTGAAAACTGAAAGTTTGTCAGAAGTAATAAATTTCCCTACACTCTGACTTCATTTAGCAGAAGAATTAATAAAACCAGAAAACCGAAAGTTAATTTAGTGACTGAAATTAATAAGAAGCTTTCTTTCTGAAGCACATCGAAATCCAGTAAAATACGGTTAGTCTTGGACTACCTCAACAATCATTTCAAAAGCAACTTGACTCTACGCAATTTAGAAACAAGAGATTTAACTTTGAACTTGAGTTAAATGATTCTGAACTATTAACAATAGTAAAATTTAGTACGTACCAAGCTGAGCTGCAGTCACAGGTAAGCTAAAATATGCTAACAAAACTCGCACTCTAAATTTGTGCTCGTGTAACCTAAATATTGTAGCCAGCTACTGAACTTTGAAATTAAAGCAGTGAAATCTAATTATATTATTTTAATGCTGGCGTTTGAATTTCAACGACACTCGGGTTCATTTCGGAAAAGGAAGGGACCCTGCTTGGCAATGCAATTGGGACAATGAGCAACAAAGGTTCATGCTAAGTTGCTGTAATTTTGCGAGGCAAATGGAACAATTTGAAAAGCTGAGGTCTGCCATACAGTTCTGAAACTTTACGTGCTTTTAGTCTTCCTTGTTGGTTGATTGAAGGTTTGAAGCCGTCGATCGAGGAGGTGGCGACAGTCACTCATTGTCGGCCGTCGCTGTTGCAGAAGCTGGATGTTGGCGCGCCTTCTTCTCGACACGGTCACCAGGCGAAACGGGCTCTTGATGTGCGCCAGCTAATGCTTCCCGTCCGCGACACCATGTCAGAAACTATCATCGCGAGTCGAGCGCAATTACATGCTGCCAAACCCCGAAAGCGCGGCAACTCGCGGGAGCGTCACACAACACCTGCCCCACTCGCTACTCCCGCCAGACTCTCTCTGCTCTACGCTCCACGCGGCAGAGTTAACACTACCAAAGATCCTACACACTTTGATTCTTCACACGACCCATCGATGTAATCGTTCGATAGCAGTTTTCCCTAGGCAAGACCCAGCGTAAAAATACAAATAATATTTACGAAACAAACCAATTATACATCGACATGAGTGCATAAATATATATATACAAACAGTAAAACAATTACAATATATAAAGAGACAGAAATGTCATATCTTGAGGTAACAAAACAAGGAAAAAAAATAATAGTACAATAGATGGAAATAGGAGGATATGCATTTCCGGCGTTACAAGTGGACTCGGCTGTGGTCCCGTCAGCGGCCGACCGCGTTGTACGGAACAGGGATTGATCCTTTCGTCAGCCTGTGTGATGAAGTAACGCGCTTTGTGATTACTTTTGAAATTGTAGGTAAAATTGTTCTATTGATCTGCGACTCAGTCTAGGTCATCCTGAGCCCACTGTAATTGTAGCTGACGACGTCGTTAGATTAACTTTAGAACGCTTAGGAGCCTGGTGCGAAGCCCCAGGTTCAATAAAGTACAGTAAACGATGTGCTCCGAAATATCTCCTCCGATCTGCCACAGATTGCTGCCTACACTGCTTTACAGAGCGAGCAGCGCTCGAGTCCACATTCCGTGATGAGGCGTGAACGTCCAACATGTTGTCGCCTACTCCTGATCTCACAGCGGTTCAACCACTTTCCATAGATGCTTGCGTTAGTAACACAGGACTCCTTTAACTGTCGTCGACGGTGCCTTTACAGTGCCGTGGTAATTCGACGATATTCTACGCTGCGTTTTGTTGCCTTTCGTGACTCGCAGTCTTGGACTTACGTTTCAGCAAGATAATTGCCGCCTGCAAACGGCGGGAGTTTCTACTACTTGTCATAGTGTTTGCCAAACCCTACCTTCACCAGCAATGTCACCCGATCTCTCCCCAAATGAAAACATTTGGAGCATTATGAGCAGGGCCCAACAACGATCACGGGCTTTTGGCAATCTGACGCCCAAATTAGACAGGGTTTGTCACAATACTCCTCAGCAAAACATCTAACAACTCTATCAGTCAATGCTAAGTCGAATAACTGCATGCATAAGTGCTAGAGGTAGGCCATCGCGTGAATGACTTGCTCAGTTTGTGAAGTTCTTTCTCTCGAGTAAATCATCTTGTTGTTTCTGGAATTGTAACTATTTGTTTGCCTGTCAGTGTACGTCACATCCATTCGGATAATTTCTTCGTGGTGCGTCGTAAGATAAGCTTGTAATATTACTTATGCCAATTATCAATTGTTGTTGTTGTGGTCTTCAGTACAGAGACTGGTATGATGCAGCTCTCCATTCTGCTCTATCCTGTGCAAGCCTCTTCGTCACCGAGTAACTACTGCAACCTACATCCTCCTGAATTTGCTTAATGTATTCATCCCTTGGTCTCCATCTACGATATTTACCCTCCATGCTTCCCTCCAGTAATAAACTGGTGATCCCTTGATGACTCAGGAGGTGTCCTACCAACCGATTCCGTCTTCTAGTGAAGATATGCCACAAACTCCTTTTCTCCCACGTTCCGTTCAGTACCTCCTCATTAGTTACATTATCTACCCATCTTATCTTCAGCATTCTTCTGTATCACCACATTTCGAAAGCTTCTATTCTCTTCTTGTCTACATTGTTTATCGCCAATGTTTCAGTTCCATACTTTCACTCCATACAAATACTTTCAAAAGGGATTTCCTGATTCTAGATTTTAACAAATTTCTCTTGTTCAGAAACACTTTTCTTGCCACTGTCAGATTACATTTTATATTCTCTCTGGATCCACCATCATCAATCATTTTGCTTCCAAGACAGCAAAACTCATCTGCTACTTTAAGTCTCTAATTTCCTAATCTAATCCCCTCAGCATCACCTGATTTAATGCGCCTGCATTGCATTATCTTCGTTTTGCTTATGTTGATGTTCATCTTATATCCTCCTTTCAAGACACTGTCCATTCCGTTCAACTGCTCTTCTAGGTCTTTTGCTGTTTCTGACAGAATTACAATGTTGTCGGCAAGTCTCAAAGTTTTTATTTCTTCTCCCAGGATTTTAATTCCTACTCCAAATTTTTCTTTTGTTTCCTTTACAACTTGCTCAATATGCTGATTGAATAACATCGGGGAGAATCTACAACCCTCTCTCACTCCCTTTCCAATCACTGTTTACCTTTCGTGCCCCTCGACTCTTAGAACTGCCATTTAGTTTCTGTACAAATTGCAAATACCCTTTCGATCCCTGTATTTTACCGCTGCCACCTTCGGAATTTGAAAGAGAGTATGAAAGTCAACATTGTCAAAAGCTTCCTCTAAGCCTACAAATGCTAGAAACGTAGGTCTGTCTTTCCTTACTTCTAAGACAAGTCGCCTGTTCCAACATTTCTACGGAATCCAAACTGATCGTTCCCAAGCTCGGCTTCTATCAGTTTTTTCCATTGTTCTGTAAAGAATTCGTGCTGGTATTTTTCAACCACGACTTGTCAGGCTGATAGTTCGATAATGGTCACACCCGTCAGCACTTACTTTCTTTAAGATTGGAATTATTATATTCTTCCTGAAGTCTGAGGGTATTTCGCCTGTCTTACCAACTGGGAGAGTTTTGTCATTGCTGGCTGACCCAAGGCTATCAGTAGCTCTAATGTAATGTTGTCTACGCCGGGAGCCATCTACTCTGGGAGCCTTGTTTCGACATAAGTCTTTCAGTTCTCTGTCAAATTCTTCTCGCAGTATTATATCTCCCATTTCGTCTTCATCTGTGTCCTCTTCCATTTCCATAACATTGCTCTTAAGTACACCACCCTCATATAGACCCTCTATATACTCCTTCCACCTTTCTGTGTTCCCTTCTTTGCTTAGGACTGGTTTTCTATCTGAGTTCTTGTTGTTCATACAGGCGGTTCTCTTTTCTCCTAGGATCTCTTTAATTTTCCTGTAGGCACTATCTATCTTACCCCTAGAGATATATGCTTCTACATCCTTACATTTGTACTCTAGACATCCCTGCTTAGCCATTTTGCACGTCCTGTCGATATCATTTTTAAAACGTTTGTATTCCTTTTTCCTGCTTCATTTACTGCATTTTTGTATTTTGTCATTTCGTCAATTAAATTCAATATCTCTTCTGTTACCCATGGATTTCTACTAGCCCTCTTCTTTTTATCTACTTGATCCTTTGCTGCCTTCCCTAGTTCATCTCTCAAAACTACCCATTCTTCCTCTATTATATTTCTTTCCCCTGTTCTTGTCAATCGTTCCCTAATGCTCTGTCTGAAATTCTCTACAGTCTCTGGTTCTTTCAGTTTATCCAGGTCCTACCTGCTTAAACTTGTACCTTCTTGTAGTTACTTCAGTTTTACTCTACAGTTCATAACCAATAAACTGTGTTCACATCTGACCCCGGAAATGTCTTACAATTTAAAACCTTTTTTTTTTAAATCTCTGTCTTACCATTATATAATCCATCTGAAAGCTTCCAGTGTCTATAGACGTCTTCCACGTGCACAACCTTCTTTCACTATTGTTAAATCAAGTGTTAGCTATGATTAAGTACCGCTCCGTGCAGAATTCTATGAGGTGGCTTCCTCTATCATTCCATATTCACCTACTACTTTTCCTTCTCTTTCTTTTCTTACTATCGAATTCCATTTCCCCGTTGCTATTAAATTTTCATCTCCCTTAACTATCAGAATAATTTCTTTTATCGCATCATACATTTCTTCAGTCTCTTCAACATCTATGGTACTAGTTGGAATATAAACTTGTACTACTGTGGTAGGCGTGGGTTCGTGTCTATCTTGGCTAGAATAATGCGTTCACTATGCAGTTCGTAGTAGTTTATCCGCGTTCCTATTTTTTTATTCATTATTGAACTTACTTCTGCATTACCCACATTTGATTTTATATTTATAACCCTGTATTCACTTAAACAAAAGTCTTGTCCTTCCTGCTACCGAACGTCACTAATTCCTATTATATCTAACTTTAATCTATGCGGTTAAATAACAGTCTTTCGAAAGACAACATGAAATCATCGTAAGGAAGATTTACGACCTTACCATGGACTTCAGGCTTAACACAAATCGTTGCAGAATCGACGTTTATTTGTAGAATTTCAAGGCAGGTGGAGCAGATGGAAAATACAAAAGAATGGGCTCCCGCAAGGCAGTGTCTTAGCAACAAAGCTGTTTAATATCTACACCAATGATCAACCACTTCCTCTCCACACCAAAGCTTACTGTATGCTGACGAACTGGCATTGGCAACTCAGGGTAAGAATTTTAAGCCAGTTGAAGAAAATCTCCCTGCTGCTCTGAAGATTCTCTCAGAATATTATGAGGAAAATCATCTCAAGCCATACCCGTCAAAAACTAAAACATTTGCTTGTCATCTGAAGAACAGAGAACCCTCTAGACAGCTGCGAGTGAACTGGAATAGAAAGGAGCTGAAACACTGCAGTGCTCCAGTTTACCTTGGTGTTGCCCTGGACCGCTCCCTCACTTTCAAGGCACACTGCACCAACCTTAAACCAAGGTTTCATAGCGAAATTGCCTACTGCGCAAGGTGGCTGGTTCAGGATAGGGTGCCCATCCCCCGACAGTAAGAACAACCACCCTGGCACTCTGCTACTCCGCTGCCAAATATGTTGCTCCAGTGTGGTACAATTCTTCACATGCAAAAAAAGTGGACAACGCCCCGAATGAAACCTGCAGGCTGATCAAAGGCTGTCTGAAGCCAACGCCAATGCAGAAACTGTATACACCTGTAGGTATAGCCCCACCCGATATTAGACGCGAGATAGCTGCTAGCAACGAGAAGCAAAAGGTCTGCAATGACCCAGCCTACCCCCTGCACGAACATCGGCCACCACCACCTCGACTGAAGTCCAGGAAGAACTTTCTACAGTCTTCTGCTCCAGTTGACAGAGATCAAAGCATAACCACGGTTGAACTGTAGAAAAAAAGACATCCTGTCCATCCAGAGCGAGACGTAATTGCAAAATCTCTGCCACCTGGTCACCAAGAAAGATGGTGCACATGGAAGTTCTTGAACAGACTGCGCTCTGGCGTTGCAAGAACGAAGGACAACTGGAACAAATGGGGCATCGCACAAGGCGGAGACACAGTGTGTGAATGTCGAGATGAACAAACTAGACGCCATCTCCTGAAGTGTCGTCTCTGCCGATAGTCTTGTACAGGACTGGAACTGGCCTTGGCTTATAGTAACGCAGTCAATGTTGCCAAATACTGGGCACGACTAGTGTAAATGTGTTTGTTACTTTAAAGCTGATTTTTTATTCCTCTGCGTATTATGTAAATATTGATTTCTTACTATTGTGTGTATTATGTAAATATTGATTTCTTAATCTTTTTTCCCTATGTGTTCATATTATTACGCTTATATGTCTTTAAATTACTCATGTATACAAATACTTATATTTTTAAATCAGCACAGTCTGTGTCCTGATACACGGATACACGGATAAATAGCCTATCCATTTCCGTTTTAAATTTTCTAACCTACCTACCCGATTAAGGAATCTGACATGCCACGCTCCGATCCGTAGAATGCCAGTTTTGTTCCTCCTGGTAACGACGTCTTCCTGAGTAGTCCCCGCCCGGAGATTTGAATTGGGGACTAGTTTACCTCCGGAATGTTTTACCCGAGAGGACGCCATCATTATTTAACCACACAGTAAAGCTGCATGTCCTCGGGAAATATTACGGCTCTAGTGAGCCCTAGCTTTCAGCTATTCGCAGTACCAGCACAGGAAAGCCGTTTTGGTTGATGTTGCAAGGCCAGATCAGTCAATCATCCGGACTGTTGCCCCTGCAGCTACTGAAAAGGTTGCTGTCGCTCTTCACGAACCACACGTTTGCCTGGCCTCTCAACAGACACCCCTCCGTTGTGGTTGCACCTGTGGTACGGCTATCTGTATCGCTGAGGCACGCGAGCCTCCCCCCCCCCCCCGTCCCCCCCCCCCCCCAGAGTACGGTTCGTGGCTCAGGGGCGGGGGGGGGGGGGGGGGGGGTGTCAACTACGCTTGTTTCAAAGATGTCCAGTTGCGTAGGTCTATCGTTTATTGCAGATACGGAACTTCTACACAGTCAGTACAGTACCGTAGCAATAGGTACAGTTCGCCACTTACTGCAGAAAGGGGACATGTTCTGGACGTGCTCTCTTTCCGCTGAAAAGAAAATAGGGATTTTGGTATCATCAGGAGGAAACTGGGAAACCAGGAACGATGTTAGACAGTTAGTGAGGTAACAGATCTTACACTGGGTTCTTCACAGAAGAAAGAAAAATAGTGTCGTTCTCATAAAAACAGAAGAGGGTACATTACATCGTGGCAAATATCCTACAAAAAAAAAGTTTCCTCATTAACTATCCTTACGGAAAGGGCGTTCCAAAGGAGCAAAATATTTCTTTTGAACTTTCAGTCATCAATTAATTTGATGACTGCACAAGTGTCATGTTGATATTAAAAATTTGCGCAGTGACAGTGTTGTATCAATTCAGTCAGGCAGTCCAAGTCATTCCTCAACTGATTATCCAAATATTGTAGAAGTTGGTGTGCAATCTGTTGAGAGGAATTTGAGTATTTCTTTTGAGCTTTCAGACATCAATTAATTTCAGCAAAGGTACACAACAGACAGCTCAATGTAAAGTAAACATCGATAGCCTGTGAGTTGATAGCTTTTAGTTACGGAATTTTCAGATGAATTCGAACTTCCCAAGGAACCTGTCCACAACGTTAACCTATCGAAAAACTAAAAATGAACTTTCCTTTCTGTTCTTGAACTTATTCTAATGTAATGATGTTTATAATGTATTTAGTTTGCGGAAAATATGTAAAATAAATTTATATGCATAAAATATGAAGCTTTTAGTTAGGTAAAGATTTTATTATCTAAGTGCTTTTACAACAACATTTTTTTGGAAAAAAAATAATTCGGGTTTAGGGGGTTTTGTGTAAAGTGATCTTGTTCCCTTTATGCAGTTAGCAATTTACATGTGTCTTAGGCTAAGTGCTGTTGTGTTTTCTAAGTCGTCCTTTAGAAATTTTTATTATTTTGTATCTCTGGGACAAGTATTTGTTTGTTTGTTTTTTATCATTATTGTTTCATTTGAAGTCAGTTGATTTGAAGATGGAGAGCAAGTGTTTACCTTGTTTGGCACTGCAAATTATTGTTTGATAAAACAAAGCATTTGGTCAGAAGCTCACGCTTACGCAACCCCGCCAGATACCACTGTCACCTAAATCCTGTACCTCTAAGTCAATTTGTGGGTGTGGATAATAAGACACTGGCAGGGTAAACAGTATCTGCTTCATTTTATGGGCTAAGTAAATCAGCTGACACTGAAAGAAAAACAGCGACAGTGGTGTGATGCGAATTATCGAGTCCTCATCGCATGAGCTAATATCACAGTCTAAAATCCTGGCAATGTTGTTGTTGGTAAATTAGTGCCTATATACGCCTGCGTTTGTAACAGTTGTTTTAGAAACCAATTCAAATAACGTGAACTATGTTCACTAGGTACCGTAATCATCAGTTAATCTTACTAGCCATTTGGCGTGACGCTGTCTTCATTTGAAGAAGTAGTATGCGCAAAACAGACCTGCCGAAGCGCGCACTCATACAAATTGGCAGAAGGGAGGTATCGTGTTTGGATGTGTCCGTGACCACAACGTGAATGAATTCCCCGATTCGTTGGTCTATCAATGCGGAATTATGTAACATGACTAGAAGGAATGGTGTACCATTCGCAACTATGCAACTGGCGTAGAATCATCCTAATTGACAAGAACAGTCTGAGATGAGAGTTTTCGGCCTTTTCAATGACAACCGGTTCCGCTTATGACAGTAACTGCTGCTACCAGTGAATGTAGGCCCTTATCAACCAGTTCCAAGCCAACACCGAGAAGGGAACTGCATGCAACGTACATTTGGCGTCGGGTACGTCGCGACAGGCCATTCCTCACAGAGGTTACTTAACGCTTCACGACTTCAGTCAACCCAACAAATGGACAAGCGATGAGTAGCTAGCTGATGGAGTGTACTGTGGCACTTAGTGTCACGAATTTGACTCACAAATAATACGATGCGCCTTGTGCAGCGACGGTCCACTGACGTGTTTAACCCACAGTGTTTGGCGGGTATACTCCACGCCAGTGATTTTAGAGTGCTTATCGTACCACTACATAGACACATTCATTTAGGTTATCGTGGACATGAATCAGCTTGTTCAACATAATCGAAGATCAAAAGTTGGCTCTTTCTTCCATTACTACAGAATAAGGATTTCGTACCCACTCGTATGTTCCACAATAACAGCCGCGTTCACAATGCTGCACACACCCTGATTTGAGGACAGCTAAGACACAACGTCCCACTTTCACTCGCTCTCAATATCACGTGATCCTAATTCCATAAAAATTGTCTGATACCGTTTGGAACAGCAGGTGAAAAGTAGCAATCAACATGCCTGACGTTAGATGGTTCTAGAGGTATAATCAACAATGAGTGGCTTGAGTTCTCGAAGAAACTCATGGGCTGTCTTCGTCCCCGAACTGCGGCCATTCTCAAGCCTAGAGACGGTGTATTACGATAGCGTGAGATCTTCTGGGAGCGTAATTTTTTTTTTTTTTAAGTGTGATTATGAACGCCGTTAGCCTCCTACGGTAAAATCATCACTGCCTGTGGTATGCTGATTCGAAAACATTTTCTTATCAATTAATGGTGCAGTACTCGCGTACTTTGTCCTGCTCGCTGCATACAACCAAGGCTGCTTATAGATACTGGTCGGGGTGCCGAGTGAGACTTCAACGCTACGGCGTCATAGAGGTGACAAAACCAGTTCTCTCGCTTCTGCACTAAAAGCAATTGGAAGGCGTACATTTGAGTACATTTTTCGTAAGAGTATATTCTATCAACTACATATGGTATTTTGTCATTTTCATATGCCACCTTCATGATTTCCCTCTGGGACCAATTCATACGGGAAGTGATCTGTGGAACATACGTTTTATTTAATCCTTAATTTCCCTTTATGATCAGCAGCCTCTATTTCATTAACACGCCCTGTCTTGCAAGTAAACCATTCCATTAGTTCGGCTGTGGGATAAAGCGAATTTTCTGCCTCCTCCGACCTAGGAATCGGAGGGGTGAACCGTTGGAATGCACAGGTCACTAATATTAAAGAGTGGGGTATCGAAGAAAAGAAGAGAAATTGTGGCAGAAGACTAGCCCTGTGTTGGAGTATGTGACCTGCAAAGCGTAACTGGGACGATCTTTCTCGCCGAATTCGTGAGCTAGTGTTTTCATTGGTTGCCGGAATTTCGCGGAGAAGCTTCGAGTTTTTTCTAGAAAATATGTCAATTGAAACAACGCTTTTAACGCGAGGCGATTGGACTGTTGTGTTGCTCCCGGAAGATAGGCCCGTGATTGACCAGAACGTGCGCCAAAATGTGGGTACTGAGAAGCGAATGCAAAGTCGAGTCGCGATGTATTCCAAAGTGCGCCGTAGTGCGCGCGTGGCCGATGTAGCCCCCTCGGCCACACCGGAGTCGGCTGGAAGCTATCCGGCGGTGCTTGCCCTGCCGGCGGCCCCATCGGCCACTCCACTTATGGCGGATCAGGCTTTGACTCGAGGACCACCACTGTTGACGACATAGGCTTCGAACACTGTACATTATAGCAGGATAGGAACGGGGAACGACGGAAGGCCTGAACACCATCCGCGGTCGGTAAGCACTCGGTCTCAAAGACAACGACCAAGATCTGGAACCAGGCACAGCTCCAAAGATGACCGTTACTGTGCAGGAACACGATCCGCCCCCATTAACATCGCACCGGACATTGAAGACAGCCAATAACGAGTCATCAACGACCAATAATGAAGACCGTCGACGACAAGTCCAACAGCCGCTAGACTGGCAAAGTGACTTCCGATCATGACAACGATGCCTCTTCTGGGTAGGAAGCTGGGCAGGATACTGCGTCCGACTCGGACAAGTTCTGTCGCCCAGAAGTCGACACCGATCCTGATGGAAACGACGATGATAAGCCACCGTTTCAAATGGTGCGTCGCAAGCGCGGAGGCTGTAAACGAAAAAATTCACATCCGACAGAAGACATCAAAAGCGACAGACGCCTATCCTAACGTCGAACGCGTTCTAGCCAATCCAAAATTCGAACGCATATGCGCCACTACAGAGCCAGGCCGAACAAATGGAAGTTACTGCTCCACCTGACACCGATGGGAACACTCAAACATTTGACTCAGGACCTTCGAAAGTTTCAAACTCTTCAGCTCCGAATATACCGCTTATTACGATCGAGTACATCAGACGTTAAACGCTGAATATGCATGTTACTGGACCCGTCAAAGCAATATATAAAGGTCAATTTCTGACCAGCGACGCGGCCTCCGGTTCTTCCAGGGGTCAAAATACCTTTCTTTACATATAGGTCACCGACAGAGAAGATTTTGAAAGTACTCATGAATACTACCAGATGAGATATCGGCAAAAGAGGTCAAATTGCAACTCCGAGCACTAGGATTTTATCAAGCCTCCGTTCACCAATTCAAGCCGAGGGATGAAACCACTGACAAACTAGTGCCCAAACCGGTACACTGTGTTACTCTTCCTGCAGGACCAACCAGAGATTCAAATGTTCAAATGTGTGTGAAATTTTATGGGACTTAACTGCTAAGGTCATCAGTCTCTAAGCTTACACACTACTTAACCTAAATTATCCTAAGGACAAACACATACCCATGCCCGACGGAGGACTCGAACCTCCGCCGGTTCAAAAATGGCTCTGAGCACTATGGGACTCAACTGCTGAGGTCATTAGTCCCCTAGAACTTAGAACTAGTTAAACCTAACTAACCTAAAGACATCACAAACATCCATGCCCGAGGCAGGATTCGAACCTGCGACCGTAGCGGTCCTGCGGTTCCAGACTGCAGCGCCTTTAACCGCACGGCCACTTCGGCCGACCTCCGCCGGGACCAGCCGCAAAGTCCATGACTACACCGCCTCAGACCACTCGGCTAATCCCGCGCGGTCTAGAGACTCAATCTACAAAGTTCGTTACTTGTTAGAGACTAAGGTGCAAACTGAAATGTACCGGCCAAAAGAGGACCACCGCAGCGCAAACGCTGCCAACGCTTATTTCCCACTGCAAACTGTTGCAGCCTACCATCACATTGTGTAAAATGCACCGGTCACCACCAGTAGAAGAACTGCACCAATACACAGACTCAAAAACCAAAGTGTGTGAACTATGAAGGACAGCACTCAGCCGCCTGGAGGGGATGTCCAACGTTTCACCCAAGCCCTGAAGACAGACACGTCCTAAGGCCAAGCTACATTGCCACGCCAGCAACAATCCGCCGTCGCCACTGCACCACCCAAAGTTGACAATCCACGACAATACTGGCCAACTCCTGCACCAACTCCCACTGAGGCGACCGCTACAACGAACTTCACAACTCTTGCCGGACCAGAGAACATTGATTCTGAAGTACGCTTCATTTAATCTGACTGCTATCTAAAGGTGTGGCTTCGGACAGTTCTTGTTTTTGTCAATTTTATGTATGACAAGAGCCGCTCGGCTTCAGCTACTCTAATGTACCATCATGTGATGTAACAAGGCTCACTCCTGATGAAGATGTTTTTAGAAATATGAAAAACCTAGGTCAACTCAGTTCAGCAAGTGGATGGCTGATTTTTCCAATCTCTTCAAATTAATTTTCAATCACACCAAGGCATGTATACTACGGTCTGCTGCTGTGCACACATTGTGGGGTAGCGGCAAGCATCAGTTGCTAGTTTTCAGCAAGGCGCCTGTTCACATCCGCCGACCACAGCAATTTCTTGTTATTTAGTATTTATCATTTCTGGAACGTGCTCGAAATTTCTTAAGTTGGTAGTGTTTGTATATTCTGGAATATTCGATCCATGTGTAAACAGCAGCACTCCCCATCGGGAGTCCAGTTTTGCTCTGGCTGTGCGTTGGAATTCATAATCAAAATACTTTCAGTGCTAAGTGCCGTACTTCATCAATGAACTTCCTTTCGGATTTCTACTTGTGTGATTACAAAGAGACGTTCTAGTTTTAAGAGCAACAATATTAAGTCTGTAAACGTCATTGAGTTTAGAAGCAGTTTTGAAATGTTCAAAAAGGTTCGTTGAAACTTCCGATATACGGGGGAATCAGAACTCTACCGACCAATTTCCGGAGGTCGCTCAGTGATACATTCTGACTATTTTGGTGTAAGGGACCCACGGTCTCCGGCAGCTCGTTACAGAGTAATATTGTAATGATAATATATTCGGTGTAAAGTAAATGCGCTTTACTAGTAATTAAACGTAAATAAGGAATTCAAAAACCATGGTAGCAAAACTAATTTTTATTTTGAACTTGGCCGCTGCAGCATGGTGTCGACAAAATCGTTATACCTATGAGGATCTAAATATACAGGGAGTCCCACGTAAAATCGGTACGCCTCACGTACCGGTTAATCATTTTTGGTCGAATTGCTTCTGTAGTGGCAACACTGTCTCGAACGTTAACTGCACTGTATTTTACCGGAAAATTGAGAGCATGTATGTGTTCGTGCGTCAGTTGTTGCGAGAAGCTCGTATTGTTGAGCTGTTACAGAAATGTGGAAGTCTGCATTACAACAGCGAATTGCAATTGTGGGGTGTTACGTAAGACGGGCTCCAACAAGGAATGTAAAGAAATGTTTCAAGAGAAATATTCTGGTAGTAAAGTCTCCACAATCAGCACTGTTGAAGGTATGGAGTGCCTTAGGAACCGTTCAGAATGGGCAGAAGAATAGACAACCGACTGTGAGGATCCCTGAAACTATAGACAGAATTCTCACGGACATTACGCTAAGTCCCCACAAGTCGGTAAGGAGGTTATGATGTCAGGTTGATGTGTCCTGTACATCACCTCATCGCGTACTGAAAGATATGAAATTAAAAGCCTATCTTGTGAGTTTGGTGCAGGATTTGTAATTTGGGAATCAGGAGAAAAAAGTGTTAGTTATTGTAACTGGCTGTTAACATAAATTGCTAACGGTTACATGGACCCTTGCTTTACTTCATGTCAGATTAGGTCTAGTTTCATTTTTCAAGTTATGTAAACGCCCGGAATTGCAAATACTGGTCGCGGAGGTGGAGTCTCTCCACGCCCACACCGGCATGATGGCCAAATCAAAAGGTCTACTGCCATCTCTGCATAAAGGGTTGTGTTGTTGTTGTGGTCTTCAGTACTGAGACTGGTTTGATGCAGCTCTCCATGTTACTCTATCCTGTGCGAGCTTATTCACCTCTCAGTACCTACTGCAGCCTACATCCTTCTGAATCTGCTTAGTGTATTCATCTCTTGGTCTCCCTCTACGATTTTTACCCTCCACGCTGCCCTCCAATACTAAATTGGTGATCCCTCGATGTCTCAGAACATGTCCTACCAAACGATCCCTTCTTCTAGTCAAGTTGTGCCACAAACTCCTCTCCTCCCCAATTCTGTTCAATACTAAAAGGTATCAGATAGATTATATAATGGTAAGACAGAGATTTAGGAACCAAGTTTTAAATTATAAGATATTTCCAGGGGCAGATGTGGACTCTGACCACAATCTATTGGTTACGACCTGTAGATTAAAACTGAAGAAACCGCAAAAAGGTGGGAATTTAAGGAGATGGGACCTGGATAAACTGAAAGAACCAGAGGTTGTACAGAGTTTCAGGGAGAGCATAAGGGAACAATTGACAGGAATGGGGGAAAGAAATACAGTAGAAGAAGAATGGGTAGCTTTGAGGGATGAAGTAGTGCAGGCAGCAGAGGTTCAAGTAGGTAAAAAGACGAGGGCTAGTAGAAATCCTTGGGTAACAGAAGAAATATTGAATTTAATTGATGAAAGGAGAAAATATAAAAATGCAGTAAATGAAGCAGGCAAAAAGGAGTACAAACGTCTCAAAAATGAGATCGACAGGAAGTGCAAAATGGCTAAGCAGCGATGGCTAGAGGACAAATGTAAGGATGTAGAGGCTTATCTCACTAGGGGTAAGATAGATACTGCCTACAGGAAAATTAAAGAGACCTTTGGAGATAAGAGAACCACTTGTATGAACATCAAGAGCTCAGATGGAAACCCAGTTCTAAGCAAAGAAGGGAAAGCAGAAAGGTGGAAGGAGTATATAGAGGGTCTATACAAGGGCGATGCACTTGAGGACAATATTATGGAAATGGAAGAGGATGTAGATGAAGATGAAATGGGAGATACGATACTGCGTGAAGAGTTTGACAGAGCACTGAAAGACCTGAGTCGAAACAAGGCCCCCGGAGTAGACAACATTCCATTGGAACTACTGACGGCCTTGGGAGAGCCAGTCCTGACAAAACTCTACCATCTGGTGAGCAAGATGTATGAAACAGGCGAAATACCTTCAGACTTCAAGAAGAATATAATAATTCCAATCCCAAAGAAAGCAGGTGTTGACAGATGTTAAAATTACCGAACAATCAGTTTAATAAGTCACAGCTGCAAAATACTAACTCGAATTCTTTACAGACGAATGGAAAAACTAGTAGAAGCCGACCTTGGGGAAGATCAGTTTGGATTCAGTAGAAATACAGGAACACGTGAGGCAATACTGACCTTACGACTTATCTTAGAAGAGAGATTAAGGAAAGGGAAACCCACGTTTCTAGCATTTGTAGACTTAGAGAAAGCTTTTGACAATGTTGACTGGAATACTCTCTTTCAAATTCTAAAGGTGGCAGGGGTAAAATACAGGAAGCGAAAGGTTATTTACAATTTGTACAGAAACCAGATGGCAGTTATAAGAGTCGAGGGACAAGAAAGGGAAGCAGTGGTTGGGAAGGGAGTAAGACAGGGTTGTAGCCTCTCCCCGATGTTATTCAATCTGTATATTGAGCAAGGAGTAAAGGAAACAAAAGAAAAATTCGGAGTAGGTATTAAAATCCATGGAGAAGAAATAAAAATGTTGAGGTTCGCCGATGACATTGTAATTCTGTCAGAGACAGCAAAGGACTTGGAAGAGCAGTTGAACGGAATGGATGGTGTCTTGAAGGGAGGATATAAGATGAACATCAACAAAAGCAAAACGAGGATAATGGAATGTAGTCAAATTAACGGGTGATGTTGAGGGTATTAGATTAGGAAATGAGACACTTAAAGTAGTAAAGGAGTTTTGCTATTTAGGGAGTAAAATAACTGATGATGGTCGAAGTAGAGAGGATATCAAATGTAGACTGGCAATGGCAAGGAAAGCGTTTCTGAAGAAGAGAAATTTGTTAACATCGAGTATAGATTTAAGTGTCAGGAAGTCATTTCTGAAAGTATTTGTATGGTGTGTAGCCATGTATGGAAGTGAAACATGGACGGTAAATAGTTTGGACAAGAAGAGAATAGAGGCTTTCGAAATGTGGTGCTACAGAAGAATGCTGAAGATTAGATGGGTAGATCACATAACTAATGAGGAAGTATTGAATAGGATTGGGGAGAAGAGAAGTTTGTAGCACAACTTGACCAGAAGAAGGGATCGGTTGGTAGGACATGTTCTGAGACATCAAGGGATCACCAATTTAGTATTGGAGGGCAGCATGGAGGGTAAAAATCGTAGGGGGAGACCAAGAGATGAATACACTACGCAGATTCAGAAGGATGTAGGTTGCAGTAGGTACTGGGAGATGAAGAAGCTTGCACAGGATAGAGGAGCATGGAGAGCTGCATCAATCCAGTCTCAGGACTGAAGACCACAACAACAACAACCTCCTCATTAGTTATGTGATCTACCCATCTAATCTTCAGCATTCTTCTGTAGCACCACATTTCGAAAGCTTTTATTCTCTTCCTGTCCAAACTATTTATCGTCCACGTTTCACTTCCATACATGGCTACACTCCATACAAATACTTTCAGAAACGACTTCCTGACATTTAAATCAATATTCGATGTTAACAAATTTCTCTTCTTCAGAAACGCTTCCCTTTCCATTGCCAGTCTACATTTTATATCCTCTCTACTTCGACCATCATCAGTTGTTTTGCTCCCCAAATAACAGAACTCCTTTATTACTTTAAGTGTCTTATTTCCTAATCTAATACCCTCAGCATCAGCCGACTTAACTACATTCCATTATCCTCGTTTTGCTTTTGTTGATGTTCATCTTATACCCTCCTTTCATGACACTGTCCATTCCGTTCAACTGCTCTTCCAAGTCCTTTGCTGTCTCTGACAGAATTACTATGTCATCGGCGAACCTCAAAGTTTTTATTTCTTCTCCATGGATTTTAATACCTACTCCGAACCTTTCTTTTGTTTCCTTTATTGCTTGCTCAATGTACAATCTGTATATTGAGCAAGCATAAAGGGTTAGTGTTCACTAAAGTGAGCTGTCGTAGGATGTGGGTACTGCGATGTTTGCGTACGTCTGGCTGAGGTTAGCCATTTACACGCGCTCATCTGGAGATAGATTGGGTCGAAAGTCGAACGAAGGGTAGCGGTTTGAAGGGCCGAGGGAAAAAAGTGCCGAGGCAAGCGACAGTTAGGTCGGGTAGTAAGAGCAATAGCGGATGTCTTGGTGACTGCGATAGGTCATACAAGGGTAGGTTATGTTAGAAGCGGGTATCATGCAATCGGATACCGTGTCATGCCAAGTTTCGTCATAACAGATCAGTCTGTGACGGTACTGCAGCACAGTGTGCTGCAGTATGTGCTGCGAGAGCCCCAGCCGCGCTGTCAGTGGTGACTTCGCGCGGGGGAGGGCCCAGGTCGTCCATCTGTGTCTGGTGGGCGTGCGTCGAAGCCAAGCGCTCGGATATGCGTGACCGCGTAGCGGCACCACACCTCTCCTGTTGGCTGTGCTGTCAGGCTGAGTGAGGGCCGTGGCTGAGTCTTCCCCGCTGGTCGCAGGACAACCTACATATCATACATAAAGAACCAGAGAGAAGGTAGGCGTTGGTGTCCACTGTCGAGGACGCGCATTACTATCCCGTATTTTTAGTTACTCTTTAAACAGTGTCTGATATCTAGAGATCTTTCACTCTTTCCATGCACAGATAACAGCAGTATACATTGCTCGAACGAGACGGACCAACTGCTCACACAACCAACCGTGGTATGGCCCACAGCACCAACGAGTTCCCTGAAGAAAGACTTAGCGGTAGAGGCCTCTGGCCCCCAAGATCACCGGACTAGCATCGTGTGATTATTATTTACGATGCGCACTAAAGAGCAAAGTGTATGCTGACAATCCTCGCACAATATGAGACCTTAAACGGAACTATTTTCAACGTCACGCCTGCAGAACTACGGCGTGTTGCCGGCAACGTCGTCACATGAAGTCGGCTATGACTGGGTGCCCTAGGCCACCACTTCTAGCATCTCTTACAAGCAGGTAACTACATGATTTTAACCAAAATGGTTGAGAGTGTCAGCGAGCTTAGTTGTGATAATTACTTACGAAGAAACAGTCACGACTGTAAATATCTTCAGTCCGGAACCGCCCTGCTGCTACGGTCGCAGGCTCGAATCCTGCCTCGGACATGGAAGTGTGTGATGTACTTAGGTTAGTTAGGTTTAAGTAGTTGTAAGTTCTAGGGGACTGATGACCTCAGATGTTAAGTCCCATAGTGTTTAGAGCCATTTGAACCATTTTTTGTAAAACATCATTTATTTAAAATGACCGGTATCGGCACATAGAGTAGGCCGCCTTCACATTGACTGCACCATTTGCTGCTCGTGTTGAGCAGTTACTATTTTGTATAGATTTGTTACTTGAATCTCGGGCGTGAGGCGTAATGGTTTCTGAGGGACACCCTGGATTACACAAGCCGAGACAGGTGAAAATCCGAAGATTGCCCTTACACAAAAAACTGCACAAAAGAGTGTCTGGTTGCTTTATTTCTTCCAGTAATTCAGTCCACAGCCACGGAGCTCAACCACAATGATAAATGGTTCAAATGGCTCCGAGCACTATGAGACTTAACTGTTGAGGTCATCAGTCCCCTAGAACTTAGAACTACTTAAACCTAACTAACCTAAGAACATCACACACATCCATGTCCGAGGCAGGATTCGAACCTGCGACCGTAGCGGTCGCGCGGTTCCACACTGTAGCGCCTAGAACTGCTCGGCCACCCCGGCCGGCCACAATGTTAAATGTGTGTGAAATCTTATGGGACTTAACTGCTAAGGTCATCAGTCCTTAAGCTTACACACAACTTAACCTAAATTATCCTAAGAACAAACACACACCTCCATGCCCGAGGGAGTACTCGAACCTCCGCCGGGGTCAGCCGCAAAGACAATGTTAAAGTTTCCTTTTTTTTTCTATAGTTTCCTTTTTATTTCCATAGATGAGAATGCTACTTCGAGTTGATCGCTTCTTAAGAGGTAATAAGTCTGACTACAACGCCGTGTATTGACACATGTGGTACCATGACAAAGAGGCCAACAAGCTGACGCTGGCGCCTGCGCGTGAGGTACGCTGGACGCTGCGCGAACTTCTGCGCTGGGGCCGGGTTGAATGGCCGGCTCGTCCGGCCAGCCGGACATCCTGCGCCGTTCGCGCGCAGAAAGTTTTCTGCCAGCTGCCGCGCCACGCGGCGCCAGGCTAATAATAATTGGCCACGCGGCAGATGGTTCCTTCCTTCCGGAGGAAGATGGTCAACGGCCGGGAGGTGTCCGGCAGCTCCGAGTTCGTTGTCCGCCCGGCAGGTGATTTTGCAATGGAGGTCACACGCTGTTTACACGCAGGTGTGGGCTGCCGCGCTGGCAGGCGCGATCCGCGATTATCCCGACAACATCGCGTTTTATACCGGCTCGGGCGAGAAAGCGACCCGGCCACCGCCGCGCTGCAGGTACCGAGGTAGCGTCCAAAGGAGCGCGTCCGCTCGCCGTACCACGCCGGATAGGGCCCTCATTTTATGGACTGCGGCCTCACGTCTGACCTGATGAAATGGAGACTGAGCATCAAACAATAGTCACAGAGCACCTAGATCTTTCGAATTTTGGTGAAGTGCGACATAATCATATTGAAATATTCAGCGACCCAGTTCTCAAAATTTGCGGAGTTCAAAACAGTCTTTGTAGCAATTTTTCTTTACGGCCGGTTTCTAGCTGTAAGATCATCACCAGAAGCGCCTGTCTTGCTAGACTAACAAATCAAACGCAAAGAAACTTTTAGCCAAGTGAGGTACCGTCAAAACAGTGAAAATGACAATAAAACTGTGCTGAAACGCAACTGACGCGTAGTGTAATGTCATCCCTATCTTGCCTATAAGCTTTCTTTTAATGTCCTATTTAGTAGTTTGGGAAGCCAGACTTATCTGATTATTTAAAATAAATTAAGGAAATGCAGCCAGGTGACATCTTCGACAAACGCCGTTATTTCGACGCTGCACACACTGTCATTTTCAAGGCACAAATGCAGCAAAGAAGCAAGGTAATTTAAAACATCGGTTTGCAGAGCGTACAAGGAAAGATAACACACACACACAATGTACACGAGCGCCACCACACAGCCGAAGATGACCGACGTTAGACGTTATTGAGAGGCGACATTAATAACCAACTGGCTATAGTCGAGACGATGTAAGATGATCCCTGACAGTTCCCAGCGCTGTTGCCAACTTACAACTGCGAAGCGCTAACGCCTCCAGGCGCAAACAGTAGCCGTCTACAGAACTGTGACAACACTGAGGGTTGTCGTAAGGACATTTGCAAAATCATGGTACATTATTGGTTGAGATAGGCCTGCAAGGTCTCAGCGACCAGCCCACTGCAACTGTCAGGGATCAACTTACGCCGACTACACTATAGGTAGCAATCACTCTGCCCCTCTGTTTTCCGAAGGAAGAGAGAACGATTCTATGTAGAATTTAAGCAAAATCCTCCATACCTATTTCCTAGGTCATTCGTTAATTCTGGAGTGTGTAATCATCGCCTCCTTAAAATAACGGCTAATTCTCATTTCCATAAGGCCACACAGCATGTGATGTTGACCTCACAGATCAAAACTTGTCATAAAATGAAGGTAAAATGTTACGGTCAAAGACTACTTTGTAGTCCACAAATTTTTAAATATTGGGTAGCTGCATACTGTAGCGTAATTATGCCACAGTTCATCAAGTATTCACTACACATTGCATCCTCCGAGTGCGACGTGGAAGATAATCTTTTGCAGCTTTCAAAGAGTGTCGAACATGAGTCAAACCATACAACACAGGTGGACCCTCCATATACCCGTTCTCGCCACAAGTGGCCCCACAAATGACGAGGAGGAAACGGCAAGTATCATAACCCGATTTCTCGGGAACTTCGTTCGGTGGGAGAGGAGCCAAAATAAGCGAACGTGTGTCTCAGATTATCTGCAGATACTTGACCTTTTCTGAGGAAACGACGTTCAAGATTTTCGACGTATTTTATGTGCCTTTTAGCGACTCTCCATTCATCTACTCGTTGTGTGTATGGTGAATTTCATGTAGATTATCTTTTTCATCATCCAATGAAATGTACCAAATCTTTCTGAAGAATATACATGAGCATAAAAACTTAAAAACTGATATGAGAGTGAAGTATAAGCATATGGGAATTTAAATAGATTGTAAACCCTGAAAATGCCACACACATACACACTACACTGAAGAGCCAAAGAAACTGCCATACCAGCCTAAAACCGCGTAGCGCCCCCGCGAGCACGCAGAAGTGCTGCAACATGACGTGGCATGGACTCAACTAATGTCTGAAGTAGTGCTACAGAGAGTTGATTCCATGACTCCTGCAGGGCTGTCCATAAATCCGTAACGATCCGAGGAGGTGGAGATCTCTTCTGAACAGCACATTGCAAGGCATCCCAGATATCACAAGCTGCCACATGGTCGCTAATAAAACAGTGACTCGAATATAGAATAAATTTCCTTTACTTTACTTATATGGTCACAGATTTTTAGTCATCAGACTACCGGTTTCAGGCTATAATGACCGTCTGCAGATCTGTTTTATAACAACATGTCCTAATGTACTGCCGCCATAGAGGCATCGTCAAATGTTGAACACAAAGGTAGCACCAGCATCGTCAAATACTTATAAATAACAGCATAAGCAAGAGTCATCTTGTCAGCAGATGCCACTATGGCTGCAGTACATTAGGACATTATTTTATAAAACAGATCTGAAGGTGATCATTGTAGACCGAAACCTGTAGTCTGATGACAAAAAATGTGTGACTATAGACGTACAGTAAAGGAAAGTCATCCTAAATATGCTCGATATTCTTATGTCTGGGGAGTTTGGTGGCCAGCGAAAGTTTTTAAAACTCAGAAGAGTGTTCCTGGATCCACTCTGTAACAATTCTGGACCGGTGGGGTGGCGCACTGCCCTGCTAGAATTATCCAACTCAGTCGGAATGCACAATGGACATGAATGGATGCAGGTGAGCAGACATAGTGCTTATGTACGTGTCACCTGTCAGAGTCGTATCTAGACATATCAGGGGTCCCGTATCACTCAGTTGCACACGCCCCACACCATTGCAGAGCTTTCACCGGCTAGAACAGTCCACTCCTGACATGCAGCGTCCGTGGGTTCATGAGGTTGTCTCCATACCCGTGTATGTCCACCCGCTCAATAGATTTCAAACGAGACTCGTCCGATCAGGCAACATAATTCCAGTCACCAATAGTTCATTGTCTTTGTTGACGGGCCCAGGCGAGGCGTAAAGCTTTGTGTCGTGCACTCATCAAGGATACACGAATGGGCCTTCAGCTCCGAAAGCCCATATCGATGATGTTTCGTTGAATGGTTCGCACGCTGACACTTGTTGATGGCCCAGCATTGAACTCTGCAGCAAGTTGCGGAAGGGTTGCACTTCTGTCACGCTGAACGATGCTCTTCAGTCGTCGTTGGTCCCGCTCTTGCAGGATCTTTGACCGGCTGCAGCGATGCCGGAGATTTGATGTTTTACCGGACTGCTGATATTCACAGTACGCTCCTGAAATTGTCGTACGGGAAAATGCCTGCTTCGTCTCTACCTCGGAAATGCTAGCTCGTGCGCCAATTATAACTCCACGTTCAAGCTCACTTAAATCTTGCTAATCTACCATTGTAGCGACAGTAACCGATCTAACAGCTGCGCAAGACACTTGTGTTGTGTAGGCGTCGCCGACGGCAACGCTGTTTTCTGCCTTTTGCGCATCTCTGTATTTGAATACGCATGCCTATACCAGTTTCTTTGGCGCTTTAGTGTATGTAATAAATGTTCGACAGTTATTGTGAAACCCAGTTGCAATTTTACTATTAACAAAGCGCACTTTTGTCTCCTAACTTGATAATAAACAGTCATGTAGTAACTTTCTACGGACATGAGTAGATAAATGAAAGAATTAAATAAAATAGGTAGAAACAATAATTTGGATTCAAGCACAGGACACTGAACTGAAAGGTCCGACGCTGACTGCTGTGCCACCAATAGTATTGGGACAGGGCCGGCACCATTCCAAAATACCGAATGTATCCGGCACGTGTTGCCTCTCCAGTCGTTATTACCGTAGCGGGTTGCGACATAGAGAGAGTCCATTCCAAAGCATCGTTAGTAGACAACAACAAGGTCGCACGCAGTGTATCCGGCAAGTGTTGACTCTCTAGTCGTTATTACCGGCGCGGGGTTGTGACATAGAGAGAGAAACCCTTTCTGGAACTCTAACCCTGCTCCTCCTGGGTGGAAAGGCCAAGTGCTCCCACCTAACACAATTAAACCACCAGACACACATGGAATTGATGGGAAATTAAAAATGCCGGAGCCCTTTCTGGGACTCGAACCCTGGTGCTCCTGGACGGAATGGTCAAGTGCACCCCCAACACATGAAACCTGTCTAGATGCGGGAGAGGAAGGTTAGGTTAGTGTACTTTATTTATTTTGGTCGAGAAACTGACGCAAAGATCGATCCTAATTGCGTAATTAATCACAAAGTTAGGTCCTAATTACACAACTATATGCAAAGCACTACAGAAGGACGGCATAAAATCGCAATACGCCGCGAAAACTGACGATACCATACAACTGGTGTTATCCTGCCAAGAAAAAAATTCGCAGAACCACTCGAAACCAGCGACAGAAACATCGAAACTCTACCCTACACCTACAAGCTGCCAGAGTCGATATTAGCTAACTTTGAGACGAGTGTATTTCCTGCTTTTCATGTATGCGTGTTTCTACTGCATTACAGAGAAGTTATTATCAGAGTTTTTTTTTTCTTTGTATACGTCTACGGCATTGCATGTTTCGAATTCTTTAAGTTCAATGGGCTCCATGTACAATTAATCTTAAATAGAGTGATGGTAGTACTGCTGTCTGGACGCTTCCATATGAGGTCTACTTTTTTCGTATTTGGTCTTCGTGGTCCTTATGCGCAATTAATGTTAGTTGCAGTAGAGTCGTTTGGTAGTTACCTTGAAATGAGGGTCTCTAAATTTTGTGTTTACAGTTCCTAGGAAAGAACACCGTCCTCCAAGGACTTCTGTTTGAGTTCTGAAAGCAGCTCCATGGCACTTACAGGTAACAAATCTAGAAGCCATTCGCCGAAATTCTTCAACATGACCTAGAACGGATCAATCCTACCAGTGAAGTAAGCAGGATGATAGTAATACTTCACCTGAAAGTTACTGGTTTATTATTCCTACTCATCAGCATTAACTTGCATTTTTTCCGCATTTAAGGCTAGCGACCATTCATCACACCAAATGGAAATTTTGTCTAAATCGTCTTGTGTCCTCCTACAGTCACTCAGCTTTGATGACTTATCGTAGACCGCTGCATCGTCGGCAGACTACTGACCCGCCAAATCATTTAAGTATAAAGAGAACAGCAGCTATCCAATTGCACTGGGCTGCATATTGGATATAGCCACTCTCTTATCTCTGAGCCTGTTACATATGCTCGTGCCTTCGTTAACGGGCTGCGATGGGAGATCGTGTCATATACCTTCCTGAAATCTAGCATATGTAATCCACCTGTTACCTTCCTTTATAGTTCTAGATATATCACGTGAAATAAAGGCATGCCGAGTTTTGAACGAATGATGCTTTCTAAAATCAGGCTGATTCATCAACATAAACAGCTTAGCCTCAAGAATGTTTATTATATTCGAACTGAGAATACGTACAAAGATTCGGGAGCAGTCCGAAGTTAGGGATATTGGTCTGTAATTTTGCGGTCTGTTCCTTCATCTTTCTTGTATACTGGAGTGACCCGCGCTTTCTTTCTTTCCTTTATACCATTCGTTTCGATCTTCGTGTTGGACGAGAAAGAAAGAGAGAGGGAGAGAGAGAGAGGCGGGGTGATGGACCAATTCCCTGGAGTACTCCTTCTAAAATCTAACAGGAATGCCATCCGGACCAGATGATTTGTCTGTTTTTCAAATCTTGACGGTGCTTCCTTATGTCAGTTACACATCTTCCATACGGGGGTCCGTCCGAAGGTCAAGAGACTGCATGTTTGTACGGTTTTCATGCTTGAACGATGTCTTAAACGTGAAATTTTAAACTTAGGTTTGGCTTTTCCTATCTTCAACTGCCGCACCAGACGTGTCAACAAGGAACTGAATGGAATCCTTAGACTCGCTTACCGATTTTACACACGGCCTGAAAGTGCTCGGCTCCCTACCAAATCTTTTGCTGAGTTGTGACGGTGGCAGTTACGTGCTTCACGCATTAATATTTCGGCAGCAGGCTAATGACTTACGAGGCCTCGATTCAATCTATTAAACGTGCTTGATTCGATTATTCTATTCCCTACAGCTTACAGCCATGAAATATCGGTCAAATTATACATCATCTTCGTTTTCCATTAATGTCGATGGTACTTCATTCCTAAATATACGGCTTACAAGTAGTATTGTTTAGTGCTCGTCGCTGTTATGAGTACCGGTAACTACAAGCGAGGTTCATTACAAAAGCGATTCATTACAAAAGCGATACTGTTTGACTCGAAATAGCCAGGTATCTATGACAGGGTATGCTAATACACAGAAAATTCGGTGCATAACTGATTCTTTGTCTATGTGATGCACGAAACTAATTTCATTTTGTTTTGATGTTATTTATTTATTTATTGATTTTAGTTTCAGAAGCTATCCCCGATAGCTCCGCATCGCCGTCACCACTACCATCACTGCCAAGATGATACTTACTTCCGGAGGAGGGGTATGGAAAAGATGATAATGATGACGATGATGATGATGTAATATTTCTCTGTGAAATAATAAATATCGACTAAAAGCACTACATATTTTGGAACACAACCTACGAGCAGCTTAGAGACAGAAGTGATGACACTTTCTGCGGGACCTGACCATCATTTTGCAGAACAATGCTCAAGCACGTAGAGTGCAAACTGTTACTGATTTGTTTGACTGATGGGAGTGCTGAGTGCTGTACCACCTACTGAGGTCCCCTGACGTAAGTCCTCGTGAGTTCAACTCGATTTCTGACTGAAGGAAACACTTCACGGCATTTGCTTGACGACTGCTGCAACTCATCGATTAACAGACCGCGCCAGTCGAACTGTCGACACATGTGACACTGCTAAGAGCATCACTGGCAAGGGTTATACACTATGCTGGAGACTACTTTGAAGGTCAATAAAACTTTGAAAGACATATTTATTTTGTACGAGCTGTAAGTAATTAGTTTCCACTGTTAAATTTACAATCCTCGTATATAAACTCTCTCCTAGTATCCACCATCTTCTACAAGACGAGTCCCTTACAACAGAGTATACCACAGAGGTGCATGTGTGTTTGATGCTTTAGAAATACGCAGTGTGTGGCCTCTACAGTTGCTAAATTCATCATAGCATCCACAGTGAGTAAATGATACACTGTCACTGTTGCGGCCAAAGATGCCAATACAGAGATAGAATGTATTGTACTTAAACTGCCAACAGCCTTGTTCAGTCTATTTCAGTAATGTCCAGCCTCGTACCTATCCATATATCCTCAATTTACACTATAACTTTGATGCCACTGGTTGATCTCCATGACAGCAGCAATATCTCCCTCCCTGTAATACTATTACTTGGAGTGCAATAAGACTCTCTTCACCAACTGTTCGGTGTTGTAATCAAGGAAGAAATTAACCGCATATTTACCTTCTCAGAGGAACCGAAAGTATAGGACCACTCGGATTACGTTTCGCAGACTCATACATCATTCAATTTGATTTCGTTTGGCTCCCATACAGCTCAGCTGATGACGCCATTCTTACGTGCTCTCCGTCCCACTCAGCAACTTGTGTGATGAAGACGCTCGATCTGCTCACCACTGATGGTGTTAAAGATTAATATGTTTTAGAACAGTTAGTCTAATTCTGAAGACGACGCTAGTTTGACTGATTATGGCATTGGTGTTCCGCTCCTAGTCTGCTTCTGTCTGTAACGGCAGGCTCAATTCAACGTCATGCTTATCTGTTGAACAAAACAAGAGTTAGTTTTACACGTTACAACAAGTAAAAATCAGTGATAGTGGTCAAGGTTCATGGATGGACTTGAGAGCATCTATCTTTTGTGATGACCTTCATTATCATCCTTTAAACTGACTGGCGTGTTGTTTTAGCGTCTCTGCTTAACTCAAATAGTTAAGCCTAGACTCGGCTAGCGTCGCTAATACGTCTCTACAACACTCCTACTGCCCAAATCATCAATAAGCTCTGTCGATCACGCTATTGCGTGCGACCAGCCACCTGATTTACGTCTTTCTATGACGGCTCAAAAATCGTCTTTTCACACAACATCCTCATCGCACCGATTACGAATTATCCATGTTTGATGCGTCCCTATCGCCTAATTTCGATTGACTGGCCACGGGATAGTCGTTTTGATCACCGTACTCACACTATCAACACAATTGAGATAACAGGTGCGTCTCGAACACTACTGCGTCGGACAAACCACCTCATAATTATCACCCGAAACACCCACAATCGCCATACGCCGATAACGCAACGGGTGGGTCCTGAACACTACCGCATCGGACGTCATACCCTGCACTCGTCTCAAGAAACGCAACACATTCGGTGGGACGCAATATCCACCTACCACATCACAACACGCTCAACACACCCTAAATCCATCCACCACAGAGCCAGATTTTATCCTGAAAGCTCTCCTGTCCAATAGCCTTGCCATAAAATTTTGTATAGGAAGTTATCTACATAAGATAACCCCTTCTGTAATTAATCTAATACTTCTAAATATTGTTTGTGTCATAGCTGAAGCAAATTTTCTATACTAAGCGACCCAGTGCTCCCCATACAACAAAATTTAACATCAAACACATAATATACACACAATCCATACCAAAATAAGACAAGCACATGAAAATAGGAAAATAAATACACAAAACACAAATAAAACACTGCCTATACTAATACAAATAAACATCGCCAACAAATCACAAAATCTAATCTAATTATACACTACTTTGTTCCCGGCCGCGTTCTTCCGCTGCCGAGTGTGCCGCCCTAGTCATTCTTGTCTGTTTTGCGCAGTTTGCGTACGGCCAGGGTTCGCCGGACGTATTTTGATTATTTGTGTAGGTTCTGGATTGCGGTCTTCACTCGCTCTCCAGTTCTGCACTGGTTGATCCCTTCCATTTTTATTGGTTGGTTTCCAGTTATTATTATCCTGGTTCCACCTACGTTCCTGTGACGGATAATGTTTGTCCTCTATTATCGCGTCACTGTGGATTGTTTCTTCAAGTTGCATGCTTTGTGGGCTGCACTGCGGAACTTACCCGTAAGATGACAATGGTCTCTACGAGGAGTCTCAGCTTTTCTATCTAAGGCCAGCCCGCAAATATGACAATTAACAGCCTTTTCATACAAGTCATCATTTTCCTTTGATTTGGTCATGGGAATATTGATGCTGTAGAGCTTGTGAACTTGCCATGAAAGTTTTCCAAGCTCAGTGAGAAGCCAAACCGCCGGATCGCCCCCTACATAAGACTGATAGCTATTAAGTTTTACAATCATATGCGCATACAACTTGGAACACAGCCGCATAAGGTACGTGTTTTTGTGTGAAGGTTGTGTGTGAGGCTAAGGGGTTCCCTTCACAACGAGTAATAGGAGCCAGCAAGCATCAAAATCGGCGTACACAACAAAAGGACAACGCTGCTGGTGGTGAGCATTTTTAAATTTAATGAAGTTATTTTCCTCAGTGGGCATAACAACATGTACCGGGTCCATGCATGCACAATCTAATAGATGTGTTGCTAATAACTCTTGAGATGAAAAATAATTCAAACACCTTATACAAATATGTTGTTTATGTTCATTTTTACTTAACTGGGAGGAAATGAGTCGGGACATGTCTTTGATCCAGACGTAGTGATAATTATCACGTTTGGAGAAGAGCAGCATGTTGACATGCAACTCTCGCTCACATGCAAATTTTGAGAAGTGGAGGGGGCCTACTACTGTATGCTTGTTCTGCTCGTCTGACTTGCTTTTCCTCTCCAAGCCACAAACGTGGACCGATATTGCGGTATTCTGAGCTTAAAACTTAGGTATGTCCTGGATTCTTAAAGGGAACTCTATTCCATCAAAGTTGTACTGTCTCTTAATATCTTTGACTTTGTAACTGCTGGGACGCTCGGGATGATGTTTGTAATTGTAATTGTAATTTCTCTCGCAAGCCAGGACTGACCATGCAAAACACGCATTATCATACTTATTTTGAACATTAATGCACGCCTGCTTTTTCTCAATATCTATAGGGAGTTTAATATAACTGAACCCTCCATTCATTGGGTCATAGACATGTATATGGATGTCGAGGTGTGGTATACTGCTGAGCGCTTTAGCGGATCCACGTACTTCCATCTCGGAAAATCGGGCCATAATAGCGCTCAAGGTGGATTCTCGGTACAACTCAGCAATCGATGTGCTCCGAGAAATAACACCATTTTCACCCCATATATAATGCAGAGTAGCCGTCTCCGCGTCACCTTGATGTTTAGGGGAGTGACTCAGTTCACTGCATAATACCGCACTGCATTTAAAGGCGTTAAACTCCGGATCTTCTAAGAGTTTGAGGAGCTCGGTCTCCAAGACGGGGAGGCACGCCTCCAAAAACCTTACAGGATAGCGATACCTCCCGCATGGATTCTCAATTCTGGTGAAAGAGATTCACCCATCAAACGCTCTAGCAACTGCTGAGTATTCTAAGGGAGTCATTACGCCGTTATTCTGATCGAATTCGTTATCGATAGGACGGGGGAGAGAACTACCGCTAGCCATAAGGAAATTACTATTATTACTGTTGCTACAACTAGGAGTCCATCCGATAGATGAATGGACTGGTGATGGGTGATCGTAATCATCATCATTTGCGAGGAGAGGTATACGTCTCGGAACGCATACCTAGCGTGGGCGGCGAGCTGCTGCTTCTAGAGGAGGAGGGGGTGACAGCCGGTTTGAAGGGCCAGGCTGTGGCAGTGTGCAGTATACCACACCTCGACATCCATATACATGTCTATGATCCAATGAATGCTTGCGAGAGAAATTACAATTACAATTACAAACATCATCCCGAGCGTCCCAGCAGTTACAAAGTCAAAGATATTGAGAGACAGTACAACTTTGATGGAATAGAGTTCCCTTTAAGAATCCAGGACATACCTAAGTTTTAAGCTCAGAATACCGCAATATCGGTCCACGTTTGTGGCTTGGAGAGGAAAAGCAAGTCAGACGAGCAGAACAAGCATACAGTAGTAGGCCCCCTCCACTTCTCAAAATTTGCATGTGAGCGAGAGTTGCATGTCAACATGCTGCTCTTCTCCAAACGTGATAATTATCACTACGTCTGGATCAAAGACATGTCCCGACTCATTTCCTCCCAGTTAAGTAAAAATGAACATAAACAACATATTTGTATAAGGTGTTTGAATTATTTTTCATCTCAAGAGTTATTAGCAACACATCTATTAGATTGTGCATGCATGGACCCGGTACATGTTGTTATGCCCACTGAGGAAAATAACTTCATTAAATTTAAAAATGCTCACCACCAGCAGCGTTGTCCTTTTGTTGTGTACGCCGATTTTGATGCTTGCTGGCTCCTATTACTCGTTGTGAAGGGAACCCCTTAGCCTCACACACAACCTTCACACAAAAACACGTACCTTATGCGGCTGTGTTCCAAGTTGTATGCGCATATGATTGTAAAACTTAATAGCTATCAGTCTTATGTAGGGGGCGATCCGGCGGTTTGGCTTCTCACTGAGCTTGGAAAACTTTCATGGCAAGTTCACAAGCTCTACAGCATCAATATTCCCATGACCAAATCAAAGGAAAATGATGACTTGTATGAAAAGGCTGTTAATTGTCATATTTGCGGGCTGGCCTTAGATAGAAAAGCTGAGACTCCTCGTAGAGACCATTGTCATCTTACGGGTAAGTTCCGCAGTGCAGCCCACAAAGCATGCAACTTGAAGAAACAATCCACAGTGACGCGATAATAGAGGACAAACATTATCCGTCACAGGAACGTAGGTGGAACCAGGATAATAATAACTGGAAACCAACCAATAAAAATGGAAGGGATCAACCAGTGCAGAACTGGAGAGCGAGTGAAGACCGCAATCCAGAACCTACACAAATAATCAAAATACGTCCGGCGAACCCTGGCCGTACGCAAACTGCGCAAAACAGACAAGAATGACTAGGGCGGCACACTCGGCAGCGGAAGAACGCGGCCGGGAACAAAGTAGTGTATAATTAGATTAGATTTTGTGATTTGTTGGCGATGTTTATTTGTATTAGTATAGGCAGTGTTTTATTTGTGTTTTGTGTATTTATTTTCCTATTTTCATGTGCTTGTCTTATTTTGGTATGGATTGTGTGTATATTATGTGTTTGATGTTAAATTTTGTTGTATGGGGAGCACTGGGTCGCTTAGTATAGAAAATTTGCTTCAGCTATGACACAAACAATATTTAGAAGTATTAGATTAATTACAGAAGGGGTTATCTTATGTAGATAACTTCCTATACAAAATTTTATGGCAAGGCTATTGGACAGGAGAGCTTTCAGGATAAAATCTGGCTCTGTGGTGGATGGATTTAGGGTGTGTTGAGCGTGTTGTGATGTGGTAGGTGGATATTGCGTCCCACCGAATGTGTTGCGTTTCTTGAGACGAGTGCAGGGTATGACGTCCGATGCGGTAGTGTTCAGGACCCACCCGTTGCGTTATCGGCGTATGGCGATTGTGGGTGTTTCGGGTGATAATTATGAGGTGGTTTGTCCGACGCAGTAGTGTTCGAGACGCACCTGTTATCTCAATTGTGTTGATAGTGTGAGTACGGTGATCAAAACGACTATCCCGTGGCCAGTCAATCGAAATTAGGCGATAGGGACGCATCAAACATGGATAATTCGTAATCGGTGCGATGAGGATGTTGTGTGAAAAGACGATTTTTGAGCCGTCATAGAAAGACGTAAATCAGGTGGCTGGTCGCACGCAATAGCGTGATCGACAGAGCTTATTGATGATTTGGGCAGTAGGAGTGTTGTAGAGACGTATTAGCGACGCTAGCCGAGTCTAGGCTTAACTATTTGAGTTAAGCAGAGACGCTAAAACAACACGCCAGTCAGTTTAAAGGATGATAATGAAGGTCATCACAAAAGATAGATGCTCTCAAGTCCATCCATGAACCTTGACCACTATCACTGATTTTTACTTGTTGTAACGTGTAAAACTAACTCTTGTTTTGTTCAACAGATAAGCATGACGTTGAATTGAGCCTGCCGTTACAGACAGAAGCAGACTAGGAGCGGAACACCAATGCCATAATCAGTCAAACTAGCGTCGTCTTCAGAATTAGACTAACTGTTCTAAAACATATTAATCTTTAACACCATCAGTGGTGAGCAGATCGAGCGTCTTCATCACACAAGTTGCTGAGTGGGACGGAGAGCACGTAAGAATGGCGTCATCAGCTGAGCTGTATGGGAGCCAAACGAAATCAAATTGAATGATGTATGAGTCTGCGAAACGTAATCCGAGTGGTCCTATACTTTCGGTTCCTCTGAGAAGGTAAATATGCGGTTAATTTCTTCCTTGATTACAACACCGAACAGTTGGTGAAGAGAGTCTTATTGCACTCCAAGTAATAATATTACAGGGAGGGAGATATTGCTGCTGTCATGGAGATCAGCCAGTGGCATCAAAGTTATAGTGTAAATTGAGGATATATGGATAGGTACGAGGCTGGACATTACTGAAATAGACTGAACAAGGCTGTTGGCAGTTTAAGTACAATACATTCTATCTCTGTATTGGCATCTTTGGCCGCAACAGTGACAGTGTATCATTTACTCACTGTGGATGCTATGATGAATTTAGCAACTGTAGAGGCCACACACTGCGTATTTCTAAAGCATCAAACACACATGCACCTCTGTGGTATACTCTGTTGTAAGGGACTCGTCTTGTAGAAGATGGTGGATACTAGGAGAGAGTTTATATACGAGGATTGTAAATTTAACAGTGGAAACTAATTACTTACAGCTCGTACAAAATAAATATGTCTTTCAAAGTTTTATTGACCTTCAAAGTAGTCTCCAGCATAGTGTATAACCCTTGCCAGTGATGCTCTTAGCAGTGTCACATGTGTCGACAGTTCGACTGGCGCGGTCTGTTAATCGATGAGTTGCAGCAGTCGTCAAGCAAATGCCGTGAAGTGTTTCCTTCAGTCAGAAATCGAGTTGAACTCACGAGGACTTACGTCAGGGGACCTCAGTAGGTGGTACAGCACTCAGCACTCCCATCAGTCAAACAAATCAGTAACAGTTTGCCCTCTACGTGCTTGAGCATTGTTCTGCAAAATGATGGTCAGGTCCCGCAGAAAGTGTCATCACTTCTGTCTCTAAGCTGCTCGTAGGTTGTGTTCCAAAATATGTAGTGCTTTTAGTCGATATTTATTACTTCACAGAGAAATATTACATCATCATCATCGTCATCATTATCATCTTTTCCATACCCCTCCTCCGGAAGTAAGTATCATCTTGGCAGTGATGGTAGTGGTGACGGCGATGCGGAGCTATCGGGGATAGCTTCTGAAACTAAAATCAATAAATAAATAAATAACATCAAAACAAAATGAAATTAGTTTTGTGCATCACATAGACAAAGAATCAGTTATGCACCGAATTTTCTGTGTATTAGCATACCCTGTCATAGATACCTGGCTATTTCGAGTCAGACAGTATCGCTTTTGTAATGAATCGCTTTTGTAATGAACCTCGCTTGTAGTTACCGGTACTCATAACTGCGACGAGCACTAAACAATACTACTTGTAAGCCGTATATTTAGGAATGAAGTACCATCGACGTTAATGGAAAACGAAGATGATGTATAATTTGACCGATATTTCATGGCTGTAAGCTGTAGGGAATAGAATAATCGAATCAAGCACGTTTAATAGATTGAATCGAGGCCTCGTAAGTCATTAGCCTGCTGCCGAAATATTAATGCGTGAAGCGCGTAACTGCCACCGTCACAACTTAGCAAAAGATTTGGTAGGGAGCCGAGCACTTTCAGGCCGTGTGTAAAATCGGTAAGCGAGTCTAAGGATTCCATTCAGTTCCTTGTTGACACGTCTGGTGCGGCAGTTGAAGATAGGAAAAGCCAAACCTAAGTTTAAAATTTCACGTTTAAGACATCGTTCAAGCATGAAAACCGTACAAACATGCAGTCTCTTGACCTTCGGACGGACCCCCGTATGGAAGATGTGTAACTGACATAAGGAAGCACCGTCAAGATTTGAAAAACAGACAAATCATCTGGTCCGGATGGCATTCCTGTTAGATTTTAGAAGGAGTACTCCAGGGAATTGGTCCATCACCCCGCCTCTCTCTCTCTCCCTCTCTCTTTCTTTCTCGTCCAACACGAAGATCGAAACGAATGGTATAAAGGAAAGAAAGAAAGCGCGGGTCACTCCAGTATACAAGAAAGATGAAGGAACAGACCGCAAAATTACAGACCAATATCCCTAACTTCGGACTGCTCCCGAATCTTTGTACGTATTCTCAGTTCGAATATAATAAACATTCTTGAGGCTACGCTGTTTATGTTGATGAATCAGCCTGATTTTAGAAAGCATCATTCGTTCAAAACTCGGCATGCCTTTATTTCACGTGATATATCTAGAACTATAAAGGAAGGTAACAGGTGAATTACATATGCTAGATTTCAGGAAGGTATATGACACGATCTCCCATCGCAGCCCGTTAACGAAGGCACGAGCATATGTAACAGGCTCAGAGATAAGAGAGTGGCTATATCCAATACGCAGCCCAGTGCAATTGGATAGCTGCTGTTCTCTTTATACTTAAATGATTTGGCGGGTCAGTAGTCTGCCGACGATGCAGCGGTCTACGATAAGTCATCAAAGCTGAGTGACTGTAGGAGGACACAAGACGATTTAGACAAAATTTCCATTTGGTGTGATGAATGGTCGCTAGCCTTAAATGCGGAAAAAATGCAAGTTAATGCTGATGAGTAGGAATAATAAACCAGTAACTTTCAGGTGAAGTATTACTATCATCCTGCTTACTTCACTGGTAGGATTGATCCGTTCTAGGTCATGTTGAAGAATTTCGGCGAATGGCTTCTAGATTTGTTACCTGTAAGTGCCATGGAGCTGCTTTCAGAACTCAAACAGAAGTCCTTGGAGGACGGTGTTCTTTCCTAGGAACTGTAAACACAAAATTTAGAGACCCTCATTTCAAGGTAACTACCAAACGACTCTACTGCAACTAACATTAATTGCGCATAAGGACCACGAAGACCAAATACGAAAAAAGTAGACCTCATATGGAAGCGTCCAGACAGCAGTACTACCATCACTCTATTTAAGATTAATTGTACATGGAGCCCATTGAACTTAAAGAATTCGAAACATGCAATGCCGTAGACGTATACAAAGAAAAAAAAAACTCTGATAATAACTTCTCTGTAATGCAGTAGAAACACGCATACATGAAAAGCAGGAAATACACTCGTCTCAAAGTTAGCTAATATCGACTCTGGCAGCTTGTAGGTGTAGGGTAGAGTTTCGATGTTTCTGTCGCTGGTTTCGAGTGGTTCTGCGAATTTTTTTCTTGGCAGGATAACACCAGTTGTATGGTATCGTCAGTTTTCGCGGCGTATTGCGATTTTATGCCGTCCTTCTGTAGTGCTTTGCATATAGTTGTGTAATTAGGACCTAACTTTGTGATTAATTACGCAATTAGGATCGATCTTTGCGTCAGTTTCTCGACCAAAATAAATAAAGTACACTAACCTAACCTTCCTCTCCCGCATCTAGACAGGTTTCATGTGTTGGGGGTGCACTTGACCATTCCGTCCAGGAGCACCAGGGTTCGAGTCCCAGAAAGGGCTCCGGCATTTTTAATTTCCCATCAATTCCATGTGTGTCTGGTGGTTTAATTGTGTTAGGTGGGAGCACTTGGCCTTTCCACCCAGGAGGAGCAGGGTTAGAGTTCCAGAAAGGGTTTCTCTCTCTATGTCACAACCCCGCGCCGGTAATAACGACTAGAGAGTCAACACTTGCCGGATACACTGCGTGCGACCTTGTTGTTGTCTACTAACGATGCTTTGGAATGGACTCTCTCTATGTCGCAACCCGCTACGGTAATAACGACTGGAGAGGCAACACGTGCCGGATACATTCGGTATTTTGGAATGGTGCCGGCCCTGTCCCAATACTACCAATTGGGCTGAGCTTACTGTGTGATAAAGTGCTTCCAAAATTTTGACGGTGGTGTTCTCAGGAACGGTCGAGTATCTACGGATAAGCTGAGACATGTGCACTTGTTTTGACTCCTCTTTCACTGAGCGAAGTTTCTGAGTGCCAACAGCCTTGCCGTTGTAGTAACACCGGCTCCCGTCACGTCATCGAAGTTAAGCGCTGTTGGGTAGCACTTGGATCGGGTTTACCGAGCTCTGTTGGCCAGCAAGGCGCACTCAGTCTTTGTGAGGCCAACTGAGGAGCCACTTGGCTGAGAAGTAGCAGCTGCAATCTCGAAATCCGATAACGGTCGGTGGAGCGGTGCGCCGACCTCACTCCCCTCCATATCCGCGTCCAGTGACGCCTATCGGCGGAGGATGACACGGCGGTCGGTAGGTACTCCTGGGCGTTCCGTGGCCTGTACGGGCGGAGTAAATTTCTGGAAATCGGGTTACGGTGCTTGCCTTGTTCTCGTTGCCACTGGGCACAAGCCCCGTCACGTTGCGTGGACCGATCGTCAACTACCGGGCAGAGAGGGAGAAGCTCAGCACCAAAATCTATAGCCTGCAACCCCTTAAAGTGAATGATACAGTAAAACTGACTGTTTACCGTAATCTGGCTGGACATTATTCCGGCCAGCATTGTTGTAAAGGCTGCTCCATTTTAACTCCCCACACTATGTTCTTCACGGTGTGTGGTTCTCAGGATAAGCCGATACATTCGCTCGTAAGAACCTATACCATCTTCTCAAATTCTGTTACGTGAACAATTCTTTGTCGAGACCAACGGACAGCACTTACTTTCCTCAGGTTTCTATCAACAGTGATCCATTTCCTCCTCGTAAGATGCATGCTGTGGCATAGCTTTCCTACGCATATATAGGGTAATGTTTACTACATCCTTCTGCAACATACATTAAACACGTACCTACAAGTTCTTGAATCAAGCTGTGCTCCGTCTTCGACAGCCAGTCACGAGTTATAAACAGTGATTAATTCCATCGAGAAGCAATTTCGTCTCCAAATGGTTCAAATGGCTCTGAGCACTATGGGGCTTAACTTCTGAGGACAACAGTCCCCTAGAACTTAGAACTACTTAAACCTAACTAACCTAAGGACATCACACACACCCATGCCCGAGGCAGGATTCGAACCTGCGACCGTAGCGGAAACGCGGTTCCGAACTGTAGCGCCTAGAACCTCTCGGCCACATCGGCCGGCAATTTCGTCTCCCCCTTTATTGTTCAGGTATTATCGCAGAAGTGGTAGCTATTGGAGAGGCTCTCACATTCGGTCTTTAAGTGGTACTCCAGAATCCTGCTAATAGTTTCGGACTCAAAAACAGTAATGCATTATAACGAAAACCAAAGTGGAAAGTGAGGCTTAGCGCCTTTGCATCGCGTTTATAGAAGTAAGACGAGCGCAGGCAGCTTCAGACAGTGAGTCATGCTTCCAGCGCGACAGATGTATGCTTACGACCCAGCAAACCTGTTAGATCCAAGTGGTAACTGCTGTGGCCGGAAGGCGTCAGCATCTTACAGGCTATGAAATCCTAAGTAGGAAAACAATGTAATTCGGAAATTACACATTAACCTCTGCGAATTTTATGTCTTTTAGTAATTATTGCTGACTTAATATGTTTAGTTATTAGTATGAATGAAGGTGCAAATGCATGGTAAAAAAACAAAATGATTATTGTCATGTTTATTAAATGAGTATACACTAACGGTAGAACTGTGTCTAAACAGCATGACTGTGACATGTGCTCAGGGGACATTTGTAATGTGTGTTTCACTAGTTTATGGTACTGAAGAAGCAAGAAACATTTTACGACAATTCAGTTACTGAAAGAGAGAGTAACTCGATATTTGTGGGTTTTATAAATCTGTTCTTTTAATAAATCACTATGGAAAACTAGGTATTATCTTGTGACTGATTCGTAGTAAAAGATGCAACACTGCAGTATAATACTGATACAGGATTGGCTGTGACGTATATTAGCCAATCAAAGGAGAGTACATTCGCGGCCACTATGTGGGCTTAAGAATTGCTTTGGGAAATCTAGATTCACTTCGATGCTCAGCCTTCATCATGTTCGGACGCGTGTATAAGCAGCTCTGAATAGATGTAACAGTTCTGTGGAATTATGAGTTCTACCTGACCGTCGAGCGCCTCAAAGTAATAGCGAACGAGAGATCAAGACGAATGCCTGAAATTCGGGTTCTGTGACTTATGAATTTACTAGAATTCGCATGTTGTATTGTGTAAGTCGGGACCGAGAACTGAACGCTCAAAGAGATCGAGATGTGGAATATTTCAGCGACAATTCTGTCAAAGATAACTTTTGTAATCTTTTTGGTAACAGATTCAGTTAACTGCAATAAGCTGCCTATAATACGCGACTGCGTTTCTGAGCGAATCTCGAAACTGTAGCTTCAGACTAACACGGACTTGGCGGTGTTTTGTATAAAAGAAGTTGAAATATATCGAAGTTTTCACTCACTAACTATCTATCTTTTACTATCTCCGTTAACTTGACATTATAAAACTTCTGGCGTAACTTGCTGATACGCTACATCTTTCTCCAGCCGATGACCATTACTCATTATCTGACAAGTCAGTTGTGGACTGGACTGCAGAAGAAGTGAAATTCACCGAAAAGTGAGTTAACAATTTTCTACAGGAAGAACAATTTTAATCGCGCAATTGGGAACTGTAATATTCAAATACTGAACACTTTACGCGAATAGCTACAAAATAAACAAATATGTACGATAATCTCCTTTCAATGGGCCCTGCACATATGGCACTGAGTTACAATGACATAATCGACAATGTGCCGAAGCAGGGCTATGTATCTGGCCTTGTAATGAACGTCAGTTTACCGTCAACAGATTTCACTGGAACGAAAATTATGAAAAACTGCAGCTGAATTTAGGCTCGCAGTTAGTTTGTAAGTAGGCTATTTAGGTTTTTCTATTGGTAACGCCACTTAGCGCTCTGTATGAAAATCATTGGCTGTGCTGTGTGCAGTCTGTGACTGGTTGGCATTATTGTAATATTCGCTATTGTAGTGTTGGGCAGTTGGATGTGAACAGCGTGTAGCGTTGCGCGGTTGGAGGTGAGCCGCCAGCAGTGGTGGATGTGGCGAGAGAGATGACGGAGTTTTGAGAGCGGATGATCTGGACGTGTGTCCATCAGAGACAGTAAATTTGTAAGACTGGAGATATATATATATATATATATATATATATATATATATATATATATATATATATAATGAATTTTGAACACTATTAAGGCAAATACATTGTTTGTTCTCTATCAAAATCTTTCATTTGCTAACTATGCCTATCAATAGTTAGTGACTTCAGTAGTTAGAATCTTTTATTTAGCTGGCAGTATTGGCGCTCGCTGTATTGCAGTAGTTCGAGTAACGAAGAGTTTTGTGAGGTAAGTGATTCATGAAAGGTATACGTTATTGTTAGTCAGGGCCATTCTTTTGTAGAGAACGCGTTGTGCTAAAAATATTGTGTGTCAGATGATCTGAATAAGTAAAGAGAGAGATGTCTGTACACGTTCAGTTTTCCGTAAGGGGTTTATCAGTACAATCATTCATAAATTTTTCTAAGGGGAGGTTTCATAAGTTGTTATTGTCGTGGACAAATGTAATTGCCGGCCGGAGTGGCCGAGCGGTTCTAGGCGCTACAGTCTGGAACCGCGCGACCGCTACGGTCGCAGGTTCGAATTCTGCCTCGGGCATGGATGTGTGTGATGTCCTTTTAAGTTCTAGGGGACTGATGACCTCAGCAGTTACGTCCCATAGTGCTCAGAGCCATTTTGAACAAATCTAATTCGAACATCATAAAGATTAGCAGAACGCATCTATTACAAGTAACGTCTAATGTACTAATCTAATTCCCTTTGGATCACCTGATTTAATTCAAGAACATTCCAGTACCCTTGTTTTACTATTGCTGATCTTCATCTGATGACGTCTTTCCAACTGCCCTTCGTAGTCCTTTGCCATCTCTGATAGAACAACAAAGTCATAAGGAAATTTCAAAGTTTTTGTTTCTTACCTCTGAACTTTTGCTGGCTTTGCAAAATTTCTCCTTTGCTTCCTTTACAGCTTATTCTATGTACACACTTAATAACGTCGGAAGTCTGCTACAGCCCTATCTCACTCCATTCTTAACTAATGCTTCTGTTCCATGTCCTTCTGGTCCGGGACCGGGCCAATTATGTCACGGAATAAGCGTCAAACGAAAAAACTACAATGAACGAAATTTGTCTAGTTTGAAGGGGGAAACCAGATGGCGCTATTGTTGGCCCGCTAGATGGCGCTACCATAGGTCAAACGGATATCAACTGCTTTTTTAAAAATAGGAATCCCCATTTTTTATTACATATTCGTGTAGTACGTAAAGAAATATGAATGTTTTAGTTGGACAATTTTTTTCGCTTTGTGACAGATGCCGCTGTAATAGCCACAAACATATGGCTCACAATTTTAGACGAACAGTTGGTAACAGGTAGGTTTTTTAAATTAAAATACAGAACGTAGGTACGTTTGAACATTATATTTCGGTTGTTCCAATGTGATACATGTACCTTTGTGAACTTATCCTTTCTGAGAACGCATGCTGTTACAGCGTGATTACCTGTAAATACCACATTAATGCAATAAATGTTCAAAATGATGTCCGTCAACCTCAATGTATTTGGTAGTACGTGCAACGACATTCCTCTCTACAGAGAGTAGTTCGCTTTCCATAATGTTCGCATACGCATTGATAATGCGCTGACGCATGTTGTCAGGAGCTGTTCGTGGATCACGATAGCAAATATCCCTCAACTTCCCCACAGAAAGAAATCTGGGGACGTCAGATCCGGTGAACGTGCGGGCCATGGTATGGTGCTTCGACGACCAACCCACCTGCCATGAAATATGCTATTCAGTACCGCTTCAACCGCACGCGAGCTATGTGCCGGACATCCATCATGTTGGAAGTAGCTACGAAGGCTTTCCCGGCGTAATAATTGATAATATTCTTCTCGGGTATGCAGCCGGATCATAACGTCTTCATGACACAATATTTCCGCGGTCCATCTGGCTGCCATCTTCAGGTGAGAGTGCTGGTGCACGAACTCGCCGGAACTGACTTCCTAGCGCAAGCTGCGGCCCCTATATAGGCCAGCAGAAGACCCACAACGCGTGCGCGAGAAGGTCCCATATCTGTCCTCTAGCGCAGTAAACATACCGCGCCGCCAGTGGTGGAAATAGGCGAAATCGAGATATCGCTGTCAAAAATTAAAAAACTTTTTATTCCGACGATCGAAACACAGACCGTTGTTTTTTGATGTCAGATAACACCGGGTCCCAAGTCTTACTTAAAAGATAGCCCTTGTCTCTATTAAGAAGATTGTCAGATAAACGAATCTCTATGGATTCTTTTAAAACACAGTCCCAATAGCGAGATGCAGGGGCAACCATTTGTGTCTTGTCATAGAGCATTCTGTGTCCTTCGGTGAGACAGTGCTCCGCCACTGCAGACTTCTCAGGTTGAAGCAGCCGTGTGTGCCGCTGATGCTCAACACATCGGTCCTGAATGGTCCGGATTGTCTGCCCAATATAAGCCTTCCCACAATGGCAAGGGATCTTGTACACACCGGGCTTCTTCAAACCCAAGTCATCCTTTACAGAGCCAAGGAGCGCTCTAATCTTGGCTGGCGGACGAAAAATACTTTTGATGTGGTATCTTTTCAGAATTCTTCCTATCTTCGAGGAAATGCTCCCAGCAAAAGGCAAAAAGGCCACCGATTTGCAGGTATCTTCTGGTGGTTCAGGTGAAGGTCCATACTGGAAAGCACGACGGATCTGTTTATCTGTATAGCCATTCTGCTTGAACACAACCTTAAGATGGTCCAATTCTTGTGTCAAGCTTTCTCCATCTGAAATGGCATAAGCTCTTCTCGCCAACGTCCGCAGGACCCCTGTACGCTGGAACGATGGATGACAGCTAGAAGCATGCAGGTAACGGTCCGTGTGCGTAGGCTTTCGATAAACACTGTGTCCCAGTGTCCCATCATCCTTTCTGTACACCAGAACATCCAGAAACGGAAGCTTCCCATCGCTTTCCACCTCCATGGTAAACTTGATGCTAGGATGCAGGGAATTAAAATGATCTAGGAGGCGGTCAAGAGCTTCTCTCCCATGAGGCCACACCATAAACGTATTGTCAACGTACCTCCAAAAAGAAGTTGGTTTTAAGGACGCCGTCTTCAGCGCCATGTCCTCAAAATCTTCCATAAAAAGATTGGCGACTATTGGGGACAATGGGCTCCCCATAGCCACTCCGTCAGTCTGTTCAAAATATTTGTCATTAAATAAGAAGTACGTCGACGTCAGCACGTGGTGACAAAGCCTGGTTGTTTCCTCATCCAGTTTCTCACCAATTAATTGCAAGGATTCTTCCAGAGGAACCCGGGTAAAAAGAGACACGACATCAAAGCTCACAAGTAAATCCGAGGGACTAAGAGACAAGGACTTCAATCTCTGAATAAACACCATAGAATTGGAAATGTGATGTTCGCATTTACCGACGTGAGGGCCAAGAACAGATGCCAAATACTTGGCTAGATTGTAGGTAGGAGCACCCAAATTACTCACGATCGGACGAAGCGGGACCCCTTGCTTATGAATCTTGGGTAGACCGTATAATCTCGGTGGCACGGCAGCACCAGGACGAAGTTTTTTAAGAACGTCGTCAGGTAAAGAACTCTTCTTCAGCAGTGAAAGCGTCTTCCGTTTAATCCGTTCAGTTGGGTCGTCCTGCAATGTTCTGTATGCTGAGTCTTCAAGTAAGAGATCCATCTTTCCCAGATAGTCATCACGGGACAGAAGAACCGTTGCGTTCCCTTTGTCTGCTGGTAGAACTATCAGATCTTCGTCTTCTCTAATGGACCGGACGGCTGCCCTCTCGAGAGAGGAGATGTTACTCCGTGGAGGCGGCGCCCGCCGCAATGTATGTGAGACCTCTTGCCTAATCTCTTCAGCTTGGTCCTCCGAAAAGCTGGACACTGCTTGTTCGACTGCGCAGATGATTTCGGTGATAGGCACATTCCTCGGTGTAGGGGCAAAATTCAGGCCTTTCTCCAACACTGACAGCGTGGCGTCGTCCAGTTCTTTACTCGTGAGGTTAATCACTGTCCGTCGACGGGTGTCGTCATCAGATGTCGTGGGTTGAGAAGAAAGCCGTTGAAACTTTGAAGACTGTTTCATGACAGCGCTCCTATGCGTCCAATCTGATAGTGCCCAAGAAGAAATATCCACCCATTCCCAGGATGCGTCCGACAGCAGCGACGATAACTCCAAGTGCAAGAAAAGTAAATCCTTGGATATGAGATCCAGTTGTCTTCGAGTGAAGCGAATGCGCTCCTTGACTAAGGCGAAACTGGCACGCTTCTTGATGTTGTTGGCCGTTTTCGTATCAATAAAATGCACAAATCTAGCAAACTTAGGTATTACTCTTCCATCGCGGCATCTCAGCAAAAAGGCGAGGGCACTCAGCAACTTGCCTTTCTTCTTACGAAGTTTATCAAACTTCTTCACACGTTCCACCATCTCCTCCCCGTAGAGGCTTCTGATGTGGCTACGAAGGCTTTCCCGGCGTAATAATTGATAATATTCTTCTCGGGTATGCAGCCGGATCATAACGTCTTCATGACACAATATTTCCGCGGTCCATCTGGCCGCCATCTTCAGGTGAGAGTGCTGGTGCACGAACTCGCCGGAACTGACTTCCTAGCGCAAGCTGCGGCCCCTATATAGGCCAGCAGAAGACCCACAACGCGTGCGCGAGAAGGTCCCGTAACTGTCCTCTAGCGCAGTAAACATACCGCGCCGCCAGTGGTGGAAATAGGCGAAATCGAGATACCGCTGTCAAAAATTAAAAAACTTTTTATTCTTCCGACGATCGAATCACAGACCGTTGTTTTTTGATGTCAGATAACACCGGGTCCCAAGTCTTACTTAAAAGATAGCCCTTGTCTCTATTAAGAAGATTGTCAGATAAACGAATCTCTATGGATTCTTTTAAAACACAGTCCCAATAGCGAGATGCAGGGGCAACCATTTGTGTCTTGTCATAGAGCATTCTGTGTCCTTCGGTGAGACAGTGCTCCGCCACTGCAGACTTCTCAGGTTGAAGCAGCCGTGTGTGCCACTGATGCTCAACACATCGGTCCTGAATGTCCGGATTGTCTGCCCAATATAAGCCTTCCCACAATGGCAAGGGATCTTGTACACGCCGGGCTTCCTCAAACCCAAGTCATCCTTTACAGAGCCAAGGAGCGCTCTAATCTTGGCTGGCGGACGAAAAATACTTTTGATGTGGTATCTTTTCAGAATTCTTCCTATCTTCGAGGAAATGCTCCCAGCAAAAGGCAAAAAGGCCACCGATTTGCAGGTATCTTCTGGTGGTTCAGGTGAAGGTCCATACTGGAAAGCACGACGGATCTGTTTATCTGTATAGCCATTCTGCTTGAACACAACCTTAAGATGGTCCAATTCTTGTGTCAAGCTTTCTCCATCTGAAATGGCATAAGCTCTTCTCGCCAACGTCCGCAGGACCCCTGTACGCTGGAACGATGGATGACAGCTAGAAGCATGCAGGTAACGGTCCGTGTGCGTAGGCTTTCGATAAACACTGTGTCCCAGTGTCCCATCATCCTTTCTGTACACCAGAACATCCAGAAACGGAAGCTTCCCATCACTTTCCACCTCCATGGTAAACTTGATGCTAGGATGCAGGGAATTAAAATGATCTAGGAGGCGGTCAAGAGCTTCTCTCCCATGAGGCCACACCATAAACGTATCGTCAACGTACCTCCAAAAACAAGTTGGTTTTAAGGACGCCGTCTTCAGCGCCATGTCCTCAAAATCTTCTATAAAAAGATTGGCGGCTATTGGGGACAATGGGCTCCCCATAGCCACTCCGTCAGTCTGTTCAAAATATTTGTCATTAAATAAGAAGTACGTCGACGTCAGCACGTGGTGACAAAGCCTGGTTGTTTCCTCATCCAGTTTCTCACCAATTAATTGCAAGGATTCTTCCAGAGGAACCCGGGTAAAAAGAGACACGACATCAAAGCTCACAAGTAAATCCGAGGGACTAAGAGACAAGGACTTCAATCTCTGAATAAACACCATAGAATTGGAAATGTGATGTTCGCATTTACCGACGTGAGGGCCAAGAACAGATGCCAAATACTTGGCTAGATTGTAGGTAGGAGCACCCAAATTACTCACGATCGGACGAAGCGGGACCCCTTGCTTATGAATCTTGGGTAGACCGTATAATCTCGGTGGCACGGCAGCACCAGGACGAAGTTTTTTAAGAACGTCGTCAGGTAAAGAACTCTTCTTCAGCAGTGAAAGCGTCTTCCGTTTAATCCGTTCAGTTGGGTCGTCCTGCAATGTTCTGTATGCTGAGTCTTCAAGTAAGAGATCCATCTTTCCCAGATAGTCATCACGGGACAGAAGAACCGTTGCGTTCCCTTTGTCTGCTGGTAGAACTATCAGATCTTCGTCTTCTCTAATGGACCGGACGGCTGCCCTCTCGAGAGAGGAGATGTTACTCCGTGGAGGCGGCGCCCGCCGCAATGTATGTGAGACCTCTTGCCTAATCTCTTCAGCTTGGTCCTCCGAAAAGCTGGACACTGCTTGTTCGACTGCGCAGATGATTTCGGTGGTAGGCACATTCCTCGGTGTAGGGGCAAAATTCAGGCCTTTCTCCAACACTGACAGCGTGGCGTCGTCCAGTTCTTTACTCGTGAGGTTAATCACTGTACGTCGACGGGTGTCGTCATCAGATGTCGTGGGTTGAGAAGAAAGCCGTTGAAACTTTGAAGACTGTTTCATGACAGCGCTCCTATGCGACCAATCTGATAGTGCCCAAGAAGAAATATCCACCCATTCCCAGGATGCGTCCGACAGCAGCGACGATAACTCCAAGTGCAAGAAAAGTAAATCCTTGGATATGAGATCCAGTTGTCTTCGAGTGAAGCGAATGCGCTCCTTGACTTCGTCCTGGTGCTGCCGTGCCACCGAGATTATACGGTCTACCCAAGATTCATAAGCAAGGGGTCCCGCTTCGTCCGATCGTGAGTAATTTGGGTGCTCCTACCTACAATCTAGCCAAGTATTTGGCATCTGTTCTTGGCCCTCACGTCGGTAAATGCGAACATCACATTTCCAATTCTATGGTGTTTATTCAGAGATTGAAGTCCTTGTCTCTTAGTCCCTCGGATTTACTTGTGAGCTTTGATGTCGTGTCTCTTTTTACCCGGGTTCCTCTGGAAGAATCCTTGCAATTAATTGGTGAGAAACTGGATGAGGAAACAACCAGGCTTTGTCACCACGTGCTGACGTCGACGTACTTCTTATTTAATGACAAATATTTTGAACAGACTGACGGAGTGGCTATGGGGAGCCCATTGTCCCCAATAGTCGCCAATCTTTTTATGGAAGATTTTGAGGACATGGCGCTGAAGACGGCGTCCTTAAAACCAACTTGTTTTTGGAGGTACGTTGACAATACGTTTATGGTGTGGCCTCATGGGAGAGAAGCTCTTGACCGCCTCCTAGATCATTTTAATTCCCTGCATCCTAGCATCAAGTTTACCATGGAGGTGGAAAGTGATGGGAAGCTTCCGTTTCTGGATGTTCTGGTGTACAGAAAGAATGATGGGACACTGAGACACAGTGCTTATCGAAAGCCTACGCACACGGACCGTTACCTGCATGCTTCTAGCTGTCATCCATCGTTCCAGCGTACAGGGGTCCTGCGGACGTTGGCGAGAAGAGCTTATGCCATTTCAGATGGAGAAAGCTTGACACAAGAATTGGACCATCTTAAGGTTGTGTTCAAGCAGAATGGCTATACAGATAAACAGATCCGTCGTGCTTTCCAGTATGGACCTTCACCTGAACCACCAGAAGATACCTGCAAATCGGTGGCCTTTTTGCCTTTTGCTGGGAGCATTTCCTCGAAGATAGGAAGAATTCTGAAAAGATACCACATCAAAAGTATTTTTCGTCCGCCAGCCAAGATTAGAGCGCTCCTTGGCTCTGTAAAGGATGACTTGGGTTTGAGGAAGCCCGGCGTGTACAAGATCCCTTGCCATTGTGGGAAGGCTTATATTGGGCAGACAATCCGGACCATTCAGGACCGATGTGTTGAGCATCAGCGGCACACACGGCTGCTTCAACCTGAGAAGTCTGCAGTGGCGGAGCACTGTCTCACCGAAGGACACAGAATGCTCTATGACAAGACACAAATGGTTGCCCCTGCATCTCGCTATTGGGACTGTGTTTTAAAAGAATCCATAGAGATTCGTTTATCTGACAATCTTCTTAATAGAGACAAGGGCTATCTTTTAAGTAAGACTTGGGACCCGGTGTTATCTGACATCAAAAAACAACGGTCTGTGTTTCGATCGTCGGAAGAATAAAAAGTTTTTTAATTTTTGACAGCGATATCTCGATTTCGCCTATTTCCACCACTGGCGGCGCGGTATGTTTACTGCGCTAGAGGACAGTTACGGGACCTTCTCGCGCACGCGTTGTGGGTCTTCTGCTGGCCTATATAGGGGCCGCAGCTTGCGCTAGGAAGTCAGTTCCGGCGAGTTCGTGCACCAGCACTCTCACCTGAAGATGGCGGCCAGATGGACCGCGGAAATATTGTGTCATGAAGACGTTATGATCCGGCTGCATACCCGAGAAGAATATTATCAATTATTACGCCGGGAAAGCCTTCGTAGCCACATCAGAAGCCTCTACGGGGAGGAGATGGTGGAACGTGTGAAGAAGTTTGATAAACTTCGTAAGAAGAAAGGCAAGTTGCTGAGTGCCCTCGCCTTTTTGCTGAGATGCCGCGATGGAAGAGTAATACCTAAGTTTGCTAGATTTGTGCATTTTATTGATACGAAAACGGCCAACAACATCAAGAAGCGTGCCAGTTTCGCCTTAGTCAAGGAGCGCATTCGCTTCACTCGAAGACAACTGGATCTCATATCCAAGGATTTACTTTTCTTGCACTTGGAGTTATCGTCGCTGCTGTCGGACGCATCCTGGGAATGGGTGGATATTTCTTCTTGGGCACTATCAGATTGGACGCATAGGAGCGCTGTCATGAAACAGTCTTCAAAGTTTCAACGGCTTTCTTCTCAACCCACGACATCTGATGACGACACCCGTCGACGGACAGTGATTAACCTCACGAGTAAAGAACTGGACGACGCCACGCTGTCAGTGTTGGAGAAAGGCCTGAATTTTGCCCCTACACCGAGGAATGTGCCTATCACCGAAATCATCTGCGCAGTCGAACAAGCAGTGTCCAGCTTTTCGGAGGACCAAGCTGAAGAGATTAGGCAAGAGGTCTCACATACATTGCGGCGGGCGCCGCCTCCACGGAGTAACATCTCCTCTCTCGAGAGGGCAGCCGTCCGGTCCATTAGAGAAGACGAAGATCTGATAGTTCTACCAGCAGACAAAGGGAACGCAACGGTTCTTCTGTCCCGTGATGACTATCTGGGAAAGATGGATCTCTTACTTGAAGACTCAGCATACAGAACATTGCAGGACGACCCAACTGAACGGATTAAACGGAAGACGCTTTCACTGCTGAAGAAGAGTTCTTTACCTGACGACGTTCTTAAAAAACTTCGTCCTGGTGCTGCCGTGCCACCGAGATTATACGGTCTACCCAAGATTCATAAGCAAGGGGTCCCGCTTCGTCCGATCGTGAGTAATTTGGGTGCTCCTACCTACAATCTAGCCAAGTATTTGGCATCTGTTCTTGGCCCTCACGTCGGTAAATGCGAACATCACATTTCCAATTCTATGGTGTTTATTCAGAGATTGAAGTCCTTGTCTCTTAGTCCCTCGGATTTACTTGTGAGCTTTGATGTCGTGTCTCTTTTTACCCGGGTTCCTCTGGAAGAATCCTTGCAATTAATTGGTGAGAAACTGGATGAGGAAACAACCAGGCTTTGTCACCACGTGCTGACGTCGACGTACTTCTTATTTAATGACAAATATTTTGAACAGACTGACGGAGTGGCTATGGGGAGCCCATTGTCCCCAATAGTCGCCAATCTTTTTATGGAAGATTTTGAGGACATGGCGCTGAAGACGGCGTCCTTAAAACCAACTTGTTTTTGGAGGTACGTTGACGATACGTTTATGGTGTGGCCTCATGGGAGAGAAGCTCTTGACCGCCTCCTAGATCATTTTAATTCCCTGCATCCTAGCATCAAGTTTGCCATGGAGGTGGAAAGTGATGGGAAGCTTCCGTTTCTGCATGTTCTGGTGTACAGAAAGGATGATGGGACACTGGGACACAGTGTTTATCGAAAGCCTACGCACACAGACCGTTACCTGCATGCTTCTAGCTGTCATCCATCGTTCCAGCGTACAGGGGTCCTGCGGACGTTGGCGAGAAGAGCTTATGCCATTTCAGATGGAGAAAGCTTGACACAAGAATTGGACCATCTTAAGGTTGTGTTCAAGCAGAATGGCTATACAGATAAACAGATCCGTCGTGCTTTCCAGTATGGACCTTCACCTGAACCACCAGAAGATACCTGCAAATCGGTGGCCTTTTTGCCTTTTGCTGGGAGCATTTCCTCGAAGATAGGAAGAATTCTGAAAAGATACCACATCAAAAGTATTTTTCGTCCGCCAGCCAAGATTAGAGCGCTCCTTGGCTCTGTAAAGGATGACTTGGGTTTGAGGAAGCCCGGCGTGTACAAGATCCCTTGCCATTGTGGGAAGGCTTATATTGGGCAGACAATCCGGACCATTCAGGACCGATGTGTTGAGCATCAGCGGCACACACGGCTGCTTCAACCTGAGAAGTCTGCAGTGGCGGAGCACTGTCTCACCGAAGGACACAGAATGCTCTATGACAAGACACAAATGGTTGCCCCTGCATCTCGCTATTGGGACTGTGTTTTAAAAGAATCCATAGAGATTCGTTTATCTGACAATCTTCTTAATAGAGACAAGGGCTATCTTTTAAGTAAGACTTGGGACCCGGTGTTATCTGACATCAAAAAACAACGGTCTGTGTTTCGATCGTCGGAAGAATAAAAAGTTTTTTAATTTTTGACAGCGATATCTCTGGCGGCGCGGTATGTTTACTGCGCTAGAGGACAGTTACGGGACCTTCTCGCGCACGCGTTGTGGGTCTTCTGCTGGCCTATATAGGGGCCGCAGCTTGCGCTAGGAAGTCAGTTCCGGCGAGTTCGTGCACCAGCACTCTCACCTGAAGATGGCGGCCAGATGGACCGCGGAAATATTGTGTCATGAAGACGTTATGATCCGGCTGCATACCCGAGAAGAATATTATGTTGGAAGTACATCGCCATTCTGTCATGCTGTGAAACATCATGTAGAAACTTCGGTAGAATATTACGTAGGAAATCAGCATACATTGCACCATTTAGATAGCCATCGATAAAATGGGGGCCAATTATCCTTCCTCCCATAACGCCGCACCATACATTAACCCGCCAAGGTCTCTGATGTTCTACTTGTCGCAGCCAACGTGGATTTTCCGTTGCTTAATAGTGCATATTATGGCGGTTTGCGTTACCGCTGTTGGTGAATGAAGCTTCGTCGGTAAACAGAACCCGTGCAAAAAATCTGTCATCGTCCCGTAATTTCTCTTGTGCCCAGTGGCAGAAATGTACACGACGTTCAAAGTCACCGCCGTGCAATTTCTGGTGCATAGAACTATGGTACGGGTGCAGTCGATGATGATGTACCATTCTCAACACCGACGTTTTTGAGAGTCCCGATTCTCGCGCAATTTCTCTGCTACTGATGTGCGGATAAGCCGCGACAGCAGCTAAAACACCTTCTTGGGCATCACCATTTGTTGCAGGTCGTGGTTGACGTTTAACATGTGGCTGAACACTTCCTGTTTTCTTAAATAACGTAGCTATCCGGCGAACGGTCCGGACACTTGGATGATGTCGTCCAGGGTGCCGTGCAGCAAACCTAGCACACGCCCGTTGGGCATTTTGATCACAATAGCCATACATCAACACGATATCAACCTTTTTCACAATTGGCAAACGGTCCATTTTAAAACGGTTAATGTATCACGAAGCAAATACTGTCCGCACTGGCGGAATGCTACGTGATACCACGTACTTGTACGTTTGCGACTATTACAGCACCATCTATCACAAAGCGAAAATAGTGGCCCAACTGAAACATTCGTATTTCTTTACGTACTACATGAATATGTAATCAAAAATGGGGGTTCCTATTTAAAACAACGCAGTTGATATCCGTTTGACCTATGGCAGCGCCATCTAGCGGGCCAACCATAGCGCCATCTGGCTTCTCCCTTCAACCTAGACAAGTTTCGTTCTTTGTAGTTTTTTCGTTTGACGCTTATTCCGTGACATATTTGGCCCGGTCACTATCATTGGACCACCCAGCCTAGTTTCCGCATGAGCAACTGCACGATTCCCGTACTTTGTACTTGCTACCTTCAGAATCTCAGTGCTTTTCAGGCAACACTGTCGACAGCTTTCTCTAAATCGGCAATTACTATTAACACAGGTTTGCCTTCGTTCTGAGATATGAGGTAGGTTCAGAACAGCGTCAGGTGTAGTTATATTTCCCTGGAGCCCAAATTGATCTTCAACGAAACTGGCCTCTACTTTTATCTCCGTTCTTCTTTAAATAATTCCTGTTAGTTTTTTTGGAACTTTGGTTAGCCCACAACATTTTTTATATGTTCTTTCCAATTTAAGTTGTAAGTAATTGTAATTCCCAGGTATTTAGTTGAATTTACGACCTGATTCATCGTGTAATCGAAGTTTAACGAATTTCTTTTAGCACTCATCTGGATGACCTCACACTTTTCGTTATTTAGGGTCAACTGCCATTTTTCGCATCATCTTTGCTGGTGGTGTCGTATTTTGTGAAACTGTCCGCTTTCTTCATTGATAATTTCAATAAAGTTTTCGATGTATTTTTTTTTTTTTTTTGTCTTAGGGCGATTTTTTCACTAAGTACCTTCGATGTGTTTGTAAACAAATTTCTGCCTCTTCCAAAACGTTAATTAATGTTCCTAGGTATGTTACGTTTAGAATTTGGATAACTTGTAAATTATCTGCTGTGTGTTGTTCGGCTTTTAAATGCTGGAAAAAAGTAGATGGATTGTTGTCGCTGTATCTAATGTGTTTGCGGTAACTAATACTGAAGTGTCTACAAGTCTGACCTATGTACAACTTATCGCAGTCTGTGCTCTGAATTTGTACATGGCTAGGTTCGAGTAAATTAGTAATAACGTTTTACCCGTTTCAGTTTATGAATTAATATTGTGTCTTGTTTGGTAAGCGAATCTAATAGGCTACTTGTTTTTTTTATTTATTTTTTTTTTTTAGTAGTGAGTTAATTTTATTAGATATCTTTCCTAGATATGTGGTTTGTATGGACGTAAATTTATGTTTTACTGGTGTTTCCCATGCAAGTGTTATTTCTTTTCGTATAGTAGTTTTACTGGTTTGGTATTTTTGTTGTATAGTTCATTGACTATGTGTGGTACATAATACGTGGCACAGCAAAATGGTTATAATATTTAAACTGCCGGAGAGACAATATCGATTTTGATCTGATGAGGGCTTATGCCACCCGGGGATAGTACATGTACTGACGGATAATAGTTTCAACATTGTCAGCGAACAGATAGAGTAGTGGCATAGCTACCAGAGCGTCACCTGAGTCTACCTTTAACAGGGAATGCTCACAGCCAGAAGGCTCAGTGTGGTGCAGACGTGCGAAGAAAGCAGGCGACCATACCACGGAGACGCACTCGTGCTTCCTAGAGCCAACTGAGCGAGTTTGAAAGGCGTCAAATTGTGGCCTTCCGAGTGGCTGGATGGTCCTTTCAGAGAATTTACACACATGTTGGACGTACTGCGTGAGTTGCGAAACGATACTGGTATTAGTCGTCACGTGAACATTCTCAAACCTGCAGACGAGGCTCTGAAAGTCCATGCAGCACAGACGTCCACCACGATGTCGTATTGTAAGGGCTGCAGTGGCAGATTGTACAGCTGGCACAGCACAGATAAGAGGACCTGTGAGCCAGACATGTGAGACTGTTGCGAACCGTTACTAGCAGTGTTTAGGGAAATTCCTAAATACAAGTCACTTACACTAAACTCCGTCCGAACAGGTATTGAAAGGCCGAACGGTATCGACCGGCCACCGTGTCATCCTCATCCCACAGGCGTCACTGGATGCGGATACGGAGGGGAATGTGGTCAGCACACTGCTCTCCAGGCCGTATGTCGGGTTACGAGACCGGAGCCGCTACTTCTCAATCAAGTATCTCACAAGGGTTGAGTGCACCCCGATCGCAACAGGGCTCGGCAGACCGGATGGGCACCCATCCAAGTGCTAGCTCAGCACGACAGCACTTAACTTCCGTGGTCTGATGGGAACCGGTGTTACCACCGCGGCAAGGCCTTTGGCACAAGTCACTTAGGAATGAAATAAGTAGGAGTGCAGGGAAGTTAAGGCGAAATACACTCCTGGAAATTGAAATAAGAACACCGTGAATTCATTGTCCCAGGAAGGGGAAACTTTATTGACACATTCCTGGGGTCAGATACATCACATGATCACGCTGACAGAACCACAGGCACATAGACACAGGCAACAGAGCATGCACAATGTCGGCACTAGTACAGTGTATATCCACCTTTCGCAGCAATGCAGGCTGCTATTCTCCCATGGAGACGATCGTAGAGATGCTGGATGTAATCCTGTGGAACGGCTTGCCATGCCATTTCCACCTGGCGCCTAAGTTGGACCAGCGTTCGTGCTGGACGTGCAGACCGCGTGAGACGACGCTTCATCCAGTCCCAAACATGCTCAATGGGGGACAGATCCAGAGATCTTGCTGGCCAGGGTAGTTGACTTACACCTTCTAGAGCACGTTGGGTGGCACGGGATACATGCGGACGTGCATTGTCCTGTTGGAACAGCAAGTTCCCTTGCCGGTCTAGGAATGGTAGAACGATGGGTTCGATGACGGTTTGGATGTACCGTGCACTATTCAGTGTCCCATCGACGATCACCAGTGGTGTACGGCCAGTGTAGGAGATCGCTCCCCACACCATGATGCCGGGTGTTGGCCCTGTGTGCCTCGGTCGTATGCAGTCCTGATTGTGGCGCTCACCTGCACGGCGCCAAACACGCATACGACCATCATTGGCACCAAGGCAGAAACGACTCTCATCGCTGAAGACGACACGTCTCCATTCGTCCCTCCATTCACGCCTGTCGCGACACCACTGGAGGCGGGCTGCACGATGTTGGGGCGTGAGCGGAAGACGGCCTAACGGTGTGCGGGACCGTAGCCCAGCTTCATGGAGACGGTTGCGAATAGTCCTCGCCGATACCCCAGGAGCAACAGTGTCCCTAATTTGCTGGGAAGTGGCGGTGCGGTCCCCTACGGCACTGCGTAGGATCGTACGGTCTTGGCGTGCATCCGTGCGTCGCTGCGGTCCGGTCCCAGGTCGACGGGCACGTGCACCTTCCGCCGACCACTGGCGACAATATCGATGTACTGTGGAGACCTCACGCCCCACGTGTTGAGCAATTCGGCGGTACGTCCACCTGGCCTCCCGCATGCCCACTATACGCCCTCGCTCAAAGTCCGTCAGCTGCACATACGGTTCACGTCCACGCTGTCGCGGCATGCTACCAGTGTTAAAGACTGCGATGGAGCTCCGTATGCCACGGCAAACTGGCTGACACTGACGGCGGCGGTGCACAAATGCTGCGCAGCTAGCGCCATTCGACGGCCAACACCGCGGTTCATGGTGTGTCCGCTGTGCCGTGCGTGTGATCATTGCTTGTACAGCCCTCTCGCAGTGTCCGGAGCAAGTATGGTGGGTGTGACACACCGGTGTCAATGTGTTCTTTTTTCCATTTCCAGGAGTGTAGCTACATGAAAAATATGAAGAAATCGAAAAAGAAATTACTGTCGGAAAAACTGACCCACAATATAGTAACGTCAAAACAAGCTTCGGTGAATTTAAAATCTAGATCCGTAGCATTAAGAGTGCAATAGGCGTTCAACTGGTAAATGCAGAGGAGAAAGCGGATAGGTGGAAAGATTGCATTGAAGGCCTCTATGAGGGGGAAGACTTGTTGATGACGTCGTAGAAGAAGAAACAGATGTCGATTTAGAAGAGGTAGGGGATCCAGTATTAGAATCAGAATTTAAAGCAGCTTTGGAAGACTTAAGACCAAATAACTGAGGACGCAGTTTGCACGTGCTTCTCTGAGATGAAGAGATTGGCGCAGGACAGAATTTCGTGGTGGGTCGCATCAGACCAGTCATAAGACTGATTAATTTAAAAAAATTAGCAGTGGGGCACATCTCTAGCTCGTCCTCTAATCACGCTACATCATCGTCGTGCAGCGCTCAACTGCTTCTCTCAGAGGATCACATGTAAAACGGAATAACGCGCCGTGGTCTTCAGCGATGAAACCAGATTCTGGCTGTACGCAAGAGATGGTCGTCTGCGCCTGTGTCGTACACCTGGTGAGCGCTGCCCCGTAGAGTGCAGTCCTCCTCCGAGACACACTGCCCCCTGCCCGGGCCCAGTGGTCTGGGGGGGCGATAAGATACAACTCTCGTGTTCACCTCTGGTGTTTCTGGAAGAGGCGCTAACCAGGCTGCGGTACGTGCAGGATGTTGTTAGACCCCAACTTTTGCCATTCTTGCAACAGAAAGATGATGTGTTGTTCCAACAGGATAATGCTCGCCCACACGCTGCCCCGCGAAACTCAAGGTGGTCTGCTAGATGCTCGGCTACTTCCCTGGACCCCACGAAACTCAACGAGCTCTGCAAGGCGTGCCGCTACTTCCTTGGCCAGCTCGACCCTCGGACTTGTCTCCAAATGAGCATGATGGAACGAGAAGTGACTCGTGCGACATGTCTGAACCGTGATTTATTTTCAGAGAATATTCTTAAGAATTTATTTTATTTATTAGCGATTCATCAAGAACATTAACACATTTAATCACACTATGTAAGGATGGAAGTAGTTGCCAGGGAGTACCTGATGAAATCATAAGCAAATTCCTTTTAACAAATGGGAATTTTTTTGACTTTAATAGTGCCTAAAAGCCTTTTTTTTAAAATGAAACAGATTTAAAATTACAATCAGAAATCACCCTCTAAATATCAAAGTTACAATTTATTCTGAAGCAGAAAGAAACAAGTTTTGACTGTTTGAGCTTTTGGGCAGATAACCTTGCCACTCCCTTTTGACACGGCCGTAGTTACGACCGCTCACAACGGCCTCCGAAAGACTACACTGGAGCAAATCTGCAGCACACCAGATAAGTTTAAACTAAGAATTTTAACGATTTACACAAGCACACAAACTATGCGCCCCCCCCCCCCCCCCCCCCTACGAGGGATGGAAATGGTACAAAACACTAACAATTAAAATATTAACCTTGCCACCGAAGGCGCAACTTGATGTTAACTTCTAAGAAAAGTCTTACGGTGAAAGGGTGGCATCTTCATATACTAAGAAAAGTCTTACGGTGAAAGGGTGGCAAATTTATATACTAAAATGATCATTTAAATAAAAGCCCATGAAATGCAATCTTATATAAAAGTCTACAAGGTTCGCCAAACAATAGTTAAGATGCTCTACAGTACACAGATACCGCCTCTCTAGATCATAGGCAATAATATCAAAGTTTCCAAAGATCAAAACATATTTCAGGTATTAGGTCGTTACACTCCAAGCAATAAATTCGTTAACACACCAAATCCGACAAACATGACAGAGGCAACTACTAACGTACGGTAGATCGATAGGGACATTACCGAACAACCCGAACCGCAGGTTGCTTTAACCCGCCCCTACTCCACAAGGGAAAAGCGGACCACTCAATTTATAAACAATCACCTTCCTGCAGGTGGGCAAACGGAGAAGAATGGTGGGACGACCCCAAAGCAGAACGGCTGGTGACCTCACCAAGAAAACAAGTAGAATTTAAGAAGAGTAAATCAAACAACATATCACCCATCACTTCTAATAAACTGTGATTTCTCGAGAAGACCTGGCGCAGCACCCCCAAATCGCTCTCCCGAACCGTCCGCTGCCAGCCGCTTCAATGGACGCAGGAAGGCGCGCCGATCTCCCGTCTCACGGCGTTGCAGCTCGCACCGGCCAGACTGATGTCGTGGGTTGACTCCTGGTGCTCTCGTGTCGACCGCGAAGTCACTACCCCTCGCTATACACCGCGGCCCACTGGACTCACGTGGCGACCTCACATGCGCCAACGCTCAAGACGGACAAGTCATCTTGTGTCTCAGTGCGCGACCGAACAACCGATCGATCCAACCGCCAATGACCATTGCCTGAGCAAACTCGAGCAGACTGGCGGCCTAACGTGCAGACTCAGATGCAGGAACTAAGTCCCGACCAGGCGACCACTCGCTGAATTCTCTTACTGGCGGAGTGGAAAGACTCTCATTTTTCCGGCTTTAAAGGTTGATCCGAACGACAGACAGACACTAACTGCCTAACAAATGCGGACGAGAGACAGACTAGCAAGCTGGGGACGAGAGACTGATCCAGACTGACTGACTGGCGAGCTCATAGCGCCCCTTAAATTCACGTGAACAGGCAACCTGTCCCCTTTCCCACCAGAGGGAGACACCAAAGCTGAGATTGCCACAGCGGCGCCACCGCCAGAAACGGAGGGTGACTGCTTCACACGCGCTGCGGCGCGCTCTTCGAAACAGCAATTTTTACCACGGCTCACTGTCAACCAACAACTGTCACAGAACTACGTAAACAGGTTGAGCAGGTATGGCATAAAGTATCTCAGGACATTATTCGCCATCTGTACGATCGACAGGATACCAGAGTCAGCGCCTGCATTGCCGCTAGTGGAGGCTACACCTCTAATATGATTGTTTCAGCATTGGTCGATACCTGGAACCTCAGAACCGATTGTGCTGTTGATCTGTAAATGCAGTCATTTCATGTACTGCATATGCATTGGTGCAAGAATAAATCTTGAGTTAATTCGAAACCTCTAAATGGTTGTACTAATATGTTTCCTGCATTGTATATGTACTTTTATTCCATTCAATTTGATAATATACAGAGGGTCCCAGAAAACTGTAGACACTTTTTGATAGTCAATACTAATGGAATAAAATAAGATGCTGTTTCAATTCTTGCACGGGGAACCCTGCGCTGGAATTGCCGCCTACGAGTGTCCACGTTCAGGCGTCATCTCAACTTAGTACAGTAGGAAATGGAGAAAAAAATTAAATGTAGATGGAATAAATTGCTAATAATTCGTGAATAGGCGCTATAGATCTCGATCTAACCTGTCAAAAGATAACGGGTTCAGAAAACAATCAGCATTCGTGTACCTGATCGAATTCGAAGTATGCTTTCCAGTACTATAATATTATAACGGTCCCAAGAATCTTTTTGAGTTAAGCTTATAAATTATTATAGAGCTCATCAACACACCATAAACGTGAGTGGTGTGCAAATTAGTATTAATGAAAATTATACGGGATAGTCGTGCTCTACCGTGTAATACACCACCTAACTCGACACTCAGGTAATAACAACGTTGTACTTGGCATTAAATTATTTAGTTAATTAATCCTATGTCTTATTTACAGCACTTACGCATTCCAAAATGTGTAAAAGGGTCTGCAGTTAATTATTTTTATAAAGCAGTCGTCTCAGGCCGAAGATGTATTCGCCAGTATGAAAACAAACAACAGTTATTTGCACCACGGAGATAAAAAAAAGAAGGGATGTGGCTTTACGTCACAATATTGAAGCCGATGTCCGCCATCTTAACTAGCCCAAAACATTATGTTCACTGCATTCATACCCCCATAGTTCACCGCGGTAAAACTTCCCCGTGACGTCACTCTCAAGTGTCCGTACCCAGTTTCGACAGTGTTGGGTGCTTTGATTGTGTGGAGACGTATTTGTTTCATCAAAAACGCAGGCTTACGTTGTTTACGGGTGTACTAATAATTCCGATCGTAATATAAAGGTTAAAGGAATCACATTTCATTCATAACTGGAGCAATTCAAGCAATATTTTCTTTTGTATACAAGGTGTATTGTTGCACTGTTTACTTCTATTGTAGCGGTTTTATTTCTGTCTTTTTACTTTACATTTGCCTTATTTTACTCAGGATTCATTCTTTATCTTCTTTCCTGTGTTTTTCATTGCCTTCCAAATCGCAAACGCTTCGACTTCCGAGCCACCCTGTATCAACGGTCTCGTCCCCGCGCAACACCCGGCTACGTATCTGCGCTAATTGTTGGGGCAGTATTAGATGCCATAAATTCCTCTCACCGATAATTGTTATTCATTGTTGACATTTCTCTCCCTTTAAAAAGATTCTGGCTAGAACACCCGGAGATACCGATCATGTGTGAGTGGGTTTCGTGTGTATAATTGTACGAAAGCGTATGTGTGTTGTGCATTCTTTCTGAAGAAGGCTTTGACTGAAAATTTATGAGAAAACTCTTTTCGATGTGTTTACCTTGTGCTCGGTGCGTAAATAGCAATCTATCCATTACACATTATATTTATTCCCTCATTATGTTTGTTGTAAATAATCCACTGCACTTCAGCAGGTATAATGATGTGCATAATTACAATACCAGAAGAAAAAATGGCATTCAGTACGCCACATTAGGGTTGTCCGTAGCACAAACAGGAGTTCACAATGCTACAACCAAAAGTTTTGCTCAGTTACTCGTTGATATAAAATGCCTGGCACATGGCAAAGTAAAATTTGAAACGAAACTGAAAACGTTTCTCTGTGATAGTTCTTCCTATTCCTCGGACGATTACCTGTTACTGTAATGGACAAATGGTGATGTGTAGGAACTACTGACAAACATCTGTCGACTTTTAATTAAAAAACTAAAAATCTAATAAATGATCAGCATGGAGGCATAGTTCAAAAAGTATTCATGTCAGTATATAATGACTCGTTCCATATCATTACGATTTATAATGCAGATTCATGGTGCGTGCTCATTGGGGCCCTATATGATATTAGGCAATAGTACCAGTTTCTTTGGCTCTTCAGTGTATTACTGACGATTAAAGTCTCTGTTACGTGCATCCGTTGGGTATTAAATTTATGGGATTGGGGGTTGTTTGGGGAAGGAGACCAGACAGTAAGGTCATCGGTGTCCTCGGATTAAGGAAGGACGGGGAAGGAAGTCGGATGTGCCCTTTCAAAGGAACCCTCCCGGAATTTGCCTGGAGCGATTTAGGGAAAATCACGGAAAACCTAATTCAGGATGGCCGGAGGCGGGATTGAGCCGTCGTCCTCCCGAATGCGAGTCCAGTGTGCTAACCACTGCGCCAGCGCGCTCAGTAAATCTATGGGAAACGCTACGTACTTGCGCATCAACCCAACGGAAAATACACGTCGATGGTAAACCTGACAAGGGAACCTCCCTATCGCACCCCCATTAGATTTAGTTATAAGTTGGCACAGTGGATAGGCCTTGAAAAACTGAACACAGATCACTCGAGAAAACAGGAAGAAGTTGTGTGGAACTATGAAAAAAATAAGCAAAATATACGAACTGAGTAGTCCATGTGCAAGATAAGCAACATCAAGGAGAGTGTGAGCTCTGTAGCACCGTGGTCCCGTGGTAAGCGTGAACAGTTGCGGAAAGAGAGGTCCTTGGTTCAAGTCCTCTCTCGAGTGAAAAGTTCAATTTTTTATTTTCAGACAATTATTTTTGCGAAGCTGCACAGGTACACAGAGCAGCATTGTTTACATAATCGTGTGTCAATTATCATAGTTCAGGCACTCACACATAATCAACTTCGCTCTCCAAAATTCCAGGACATGTTCAGATTTTCTTGGACATATGCAGGATTTGACGCTCTACACACGGAAAAATTTGAAAACTTTAAAAAACGTATGTTTTGACAGAGCACAGGGAAAACTGTGCGACTGTGAAACTGTTGCATTCATTAGTTGCAGTTTATGTGACAAACTTTTATGTTTTCATCACTTTTTTGGAAGTGATTATCACATCCACAAGAAAACCTAAATCGGGCAAGGTAGAAGAATCTTTTTACCCATTCGCCAAGTGTACAAGTTAGGTGGGTCGACAACATATTCCTGTCATGTGACTCACATGCCGTCACCAGTGTCGTATAGAATATATCAGACGTGTTTTCCTGTGGAGGAATCGGTTGACCTATGAGCTTGCGATCAAATGTTTTCGGTTCCCATTGGAGAGGCACGTCCTTTCATCTACTAATCGCACGGTTTTGCGGTGCGGTCGCAAAACACAGACACTGAAGTTATTACAGCGAACAGAGACGTCAATGAACTAACGGACAGATCCTAACTTTGCGAAAATAAAGAAAGTAAACTTTTCACTCGAGGGAAGACTTGAACCAAGGACCTTTCGTTCCGCAGCTACTCACGCTAACCACGTGACCACCGCGCTCCAGAACTCGAACTATCCTTGACGTTACCTATCTTGCGCATGGACTACTCAGTTCGTATATTTTGCTTATTTTTTTTCATAGTTCCACACAACTTCTTCCTGTTTTCTCGATTGATCTGTGTTCAGGTTTTCAAGGCCTATCCACTGTGCCAACTTATAACTAAATCTGAGGGGGGTGCGATGGGGAGGTGAGATCGCCAAATCCGCCGGTCGCCCAGAGACGGGCAGACCGGCACCCGCCAAGTGGTAGCAGCTGTGTGCAAGCGTCAGCCACCCCTCATTAGTGGCGGCGGCAGCCGGCGGCAGCCGCAGCACGCCACGCTGCCTGCAGCACCAGCAGGCACGCGACCTTTGCGGAAATCTGCGCCCCTCCTCCTGACGCTGCCGGCAACAGCCGGCCCGCGACCCCACCGGATGTTATTACACTTTCCCTCTCGCCAGCGCCCGGCCGCTGACCGCACGTTTTGTGCAGAAAGGGACAACCTGTGTCGGCAGCCGGCGATGGGTTGGGAGGGGGTAGGTGTGGAGGGCTCGGTGCCTTGTGCTGTGGTCAGAGCCGGAGAGGGAGGTCCGACAAGGAGGGAAAACACCTCCTAGCGGCGGCGCCTTCAGAGCTCCCAACGTCACTGTCGTACCCCTCCCCTCTTTCGCCCCCCCCCCCCCCCACCACTCACTGGCGAGCAGTCTGGCTCCCGAGGATAAGGAAAACAGTCTCGACAGCACAAAGGGCCAGATGAAGATGGATCTGGACAGGCGTGAGCTAGCCAGCACAGCCGGACGCCGGCCGCCGGCTTTGCCTCGACAACCGCCCGCGAGGCGGCCGTGGAATAGGGCCGGGCAGTCTTACAGATGGGCACAAGACTTGAGGAAAAATATGTTTTGCGTGACCAGCGGAGGGAGCATTATCTGGCTGGCTGCGGTGGGACACCTGCTGTCTTTTCCGGTCGGCCGCGGGCTCAGCTGCGACCGCGTCTGCGGCTGCAGATGCGCCAACCGCTTCTCCGGTTACCTCCGGACGCTCATTTTTTCTCTCTCCGGCTAGAGAACTTTTGGCGTTCTTGAGGCTAGTTGTAACACGATCTCGTACTTACCGAAAACCACAGATTCTGCTGGAATCCAACCAGCGTACGTGCCAAACTGGCTCTCGAATCTAGATACCTCTCTTGTGCGGGCATTGCTCTCACCGAGTGAGCTACGCTAGCATGCTTAGTTGATCGACTTACGGTTTTAGTTTACCCTCGGCTGCTTTCAGGTTATTTCGCATTCCACTTGCCTAAGTGGTGCTTACCTAACAGTGTCTTAGGGAGAGTCTCAACAGCATTCGGGTTTGGTTTGGGTTGTTTTGGGGGAAGAGACCAAACAGCGAGGTCATCGGTCTCATCCGGTTAGGGAAGGACGGGGAAGGAAGTCAGCCGTGCGCTTTTAAAGGAACCATCCCAGCACTTGCCTGGAGCAATTTAGAGAAATCACGGAAAACCTAAATCAGGATGGCCGGACGCGGGATTGAACCGTCGTCCTCCCGAATGCGAGTCCAGTGTGCTAACCACTGCGCCACCTCGCTCGGTAACAGCATTAGGAAGACATGGAGAGAAACCACTGGCAAGTTCAGTCTGAGCGTCGGTCTGTGAGAATGCTCAGTTGGCTAGAACAGAGTTCACAAATCTACATCTGTATTTACGCTCCGTAAGCCAACTCACGGTATGTGGCGGAGATAATTCTGGTTCCACTGCCTGTTCCTCCATCACTCGCGGGGTAGTCGCGTAGTCTAGGGCGCCTTGCCGCAGTTCGCACGGCTCTCCTCGTCCGAGGTTCGAATCCTCCCTCGGGCATGGGTGTGTGTGTTGTCCTTAGCATAAGTTAGGGAAGTTACATTAAATAGTGTGTAAGCTTAGGGACCGATGACTTCAGCAGTTTGTTGAATAAGACCCTATCACAACTTTCCAAATTGTTCCTCCATCCCCTATTACTGCTGTACGCAATATGCAGAAGGAATGCGAACAGTTGTGTTGCAGGCCCAAAAATTTCCCAACAGACAGTGTCCACCTGGAATTATCATTGAGCCAAAAAATTGTTATTGGGAAGGGTATGGATTACTATGTAGAGGGTACAGAGGAAGCCTGAAACCAGCTGAGCGAATGAAATAGCTGGCAGCTGCTGTTCATAATCCGCGTTAGTTCCACTGAAACCGCGAGTGCATGTGGAGTAAGTCGGGCCAGAGTTGTTCGTATTCTGCGAGCAGAATGAACATCAGAGGCAGTGGAGTGTCAACGTTTGGTGCGGGTTTATTGTTGACTACTTCAGCGAAGAAACCTTAACGGGTAAAACGTAATCACTAGTCCTTACTGAAGTGCTACCCACGCCCATAGAGGAAGTACCGCCTGAAATATGTAGATTTATGTGGTAACAATACGGTGGATGGCCAGTTCACTGCCCGTGAAGTTGATACCCATATAAATAAAGTGGAAGCAGTCTTGATCGCATAACATTTTAATGTGGTGACCGGTTTCGATCTTTTTTATAAGATCCTATTCAGACCATGAATGTCTGCCGGAGACGGTGGCGCATGGCAACCCTCTTGCTTGTGGCAGGTGGTGGTGTCACCATATTAAAAAAGTTATGTGATCAACTCTGCTTCCAGTTTATTTATAATAATTACAGATCGCTGTTTTCCTATTTCAGGACTATGTTCTTTAAAATGTTGATACCCATATCTATGCAGTTAATACAGTTATGAAAAGAACCTGTACCGTACGACATTTAGGGACGACATTTCCACAATTCATTTGTGTCAAAAAAGCATTACGATATCTTGAACGGTTAAGGTACTATCTGAGAGAAGCCGCTTACATGAATTCCCCTGTATGTTAACCTACAGAATGATGAAGGTCACATAGAGGAAGAAACGGCGAAATACATGTGCATAGACGCTTTCATGCCATACACCACTCTCACTGAAGTTGCTTGATTCGAGTCGAACTATGCCACTTTCATAAGGGGTATTTTTCTGTTTAACTCCTCCGGCCGAAAGGACACATGGCTGACATCAGATTTAGAGCACAGCTTAGGCAGCCAAAATTATTTTTAACTTATTACAGGTTTATCCCAAACACTCCGATGCAGATCTATGCTACACGCCATTCTCATTTACTTTACACTTTTTTTTTATTAATTCGCACCACCTGTACTGCAGGACTGACATTTTTTTTTTGATCATGTCTACTGACTGGTTTGATGCGGCCCGCCACGAATTCCTTTCCTGTGCTAACCTCTTCATCTCAGAGTAGCACTTGCAACCTACGTCCTCAATTATTTGCTTGACGTATTCCAATCTCTGTCTTCCTCTACAGTTTTTGCCCTCTACAGCTCCCTCTAGTACCATGGAAGTCATTCCCTCATGTCTTAGCAGATGTCTTATCATCCTGCCCTTCTCCTTATCAGTGTTTTCCACATATTCCTTTCCTCTCCGATTCTACGTAGAACCTCCTCATTCCTTACCTTATCAGTCCACCTAATTTTCAACATTCGTCTATAGCACCACATCTCAAATGCTTCGATTCTCTTCTGTTCCGGTTTTCCCACAGTCCATGTTTCACTACCATACAATGCTGTACTCCAGACTTACATCCTCAGAAATTTCTTCCTCAAATTAAGGCCAGTATTTGATATTAGTAGACTTCTCTTGGCCAGAAATGCCTTTTTTGCCATAGCGAGTCTGCTTTTGATGTCCTCCTTGCTCCGTCCGTCATTGGTTATTTTACTGCCTAGGTAGCAGAATTCCTTAACTTCATTGACTTCGTGACCATCAATCCTGATGTTAAGTTTCTCGCTGTTCTCATTTCTACTACTTCTCATTACCTTCATCTTTCTCCGATTTACTCTCAAACCATACTGTGTACTCATTAGACTGTTCATTCCGTTCAGCAGATCATTTAATTCTTCTTCACTTTCACTCAGGATAGCAATGTCATCAGCGAATCGTATCATTGATATCCTTTCACCTTGTATTTTAATTCCACTCCTGAACCTTTATTTCCATCATTGCTTCCTCGATGTACAGATTGAAGAGTAGGGGCGAAAGGCTACAGCCTTGTCTTACACCCTTCTTAATAAGAGCACTTCGTTCTTGATCGTCCACTATTATTATTCCCTCTTGGTTGTTGTACATATTGTATATGACCCGTCTCTCCCTATAGCTTACCCCTACTTTTTTCAGAATCTCGAACAGCTTGCACCATTTTATATTGTCGAACGCTTTTTCCAGGACGACAAATCCTATGAAAGTGTCTTGATTTTTCTTTAGCCTTGCTTCCATTATTAGCCGTAACGTCAGAATTGCCTCTCTCGTCCCTTTACTTTTCCTAAAGCCAAACTGATCGTCACCTAGCGCATTCTCAATTTTCTTTTCCATTCTTCTGTATATTATTCTTGTAAGCAGTTTCGATGCATGAGCTGTTAAGCTGATTGTGCGATAATTCTCGCACTTGTCTGCTCTTGCCGTCTTCGGAATTGTGGATGATGCTTTTCCGAAAGTCAGATGGTATATCGCCAGACTCATATATTCTACACACCAACGTGAATAGTCGTTTTGTTGCCACTTCTCCCAATGATTTTAGAAATTCTGATGGAATGTTATCTATCCCTTCTGCCTTAGTTGACCTCAAGTCCTCCAAAGCTCATTTAAATTCCGCTTCTAATACTGGATCCCCTATCTCTTCTAAATAGACTCCTGTTTCTTCTTCTATCACATCAGACAAATTTTCTTCCTCATAGAGGCTTTCAATGTATTCTTTCCACCTATCTGCTCTCTCCTCTGCATTTAACAGTGGAATTCCCGTTGCACTCTTAATGTTACCACCGTTGCTTTTAATGTCACCAAAGGTTGTTTTGACTTTCCTGTATGCTGAGTCTGTCCTTCCGACAATCATATCTTTTTCGATGTCTTCACATTTTTCCTGCAGCCATTTCGTCTTAGCTTCCCTGCACTTCGCCGGCCGAAGTGGCCGTGCGGTTAAAGGCGTTGCAGTCTGGAACCGCAACCGCTACGGTCGCAGGTTCGAATCCTGCCTCGGGCATGGATGTTTGTGATGTCCTTAGGTTAGTTAGGTTTAACTAGTTCTAAGTTCTAGGGGACTAATGACCTCAGCAGTTGAGTCCCATAGCACTCAGAGCCATTTGAACCATTTGAGCCCTGCACTTCCTATTTATTTCATTCCTCAGCGACTTGTATTTCTGTATTCCTGATTTTCCCGGAACATGTTTGTACTTCCTCCTTTCATCAATCAACTGAAGTATTTCTTCTGTTACCCATGGTTTCTTCGCAGCTAATTTCTTTGTACCTATGTTTTCCTTCCCAACTTCTGTGATGGCCCTTTTTAGAGATGTCCATTCCTCTTCAACTGTACTGCCTACTGCGCTATTCCTTATTGTTGTCTCTATAGCGTTAGAGAACTTCAAACGTATCTCGTCATTCCTTAGTACTTCCGTATCCCACTTCTTTGCGTATTGATTCTTCCTGACTAATGTCTTGAGCTTCAGCCTACTCTTCATCACTACTATATTGTGATCTGAGTCTATATCTGCTTCTAGAGTATTTTGTAGCCTGATACACCATCACTTTACATGTAACACACAGTCTTCAACTTTTAACTGCTTATGTGTTTACTGTATATGATTCATTCATTCATCGTGCTCCGCGTGTATTCATCTACATCTGTATTCCACAAGTCACCTTACGACGTGTGGTGGAGGGTGCTTCAGATACATCATTTTCCCCGATTTATGTTACATTCCAGTATGGTGCGCGTATAGAATAACTCTCAATAAAGCTCCGTATTTGCTTTAGTTGTCAAATTTGCGGGTAGTGTTACTTCGGGAGACTTACGCGGGAAGAAGGAATATCGTATATTGCCCAACGATTGGGATTCCAATAGTAAACCTTTCGGTGACGCATAACGTCTCCCTTTAGCCTCTTCTAGAGGAGACAATTGATCATCTCCGTAGTACTCTCGCAGCGACTAAACGACCACGTGACGAAACGCACCGCTCATCGCTATCTCTTGTCTACTATTAACTCTACTTAGTAGAGTCTCAGAGTGATGAACAATATTCATGAATCGGTCGAACGAGTGTTTTGTAGGCCATTTCTTACGTGAACGAATAACATTCCCTTAATATTTTTCTAATGAATCTCAGTCGTATCTGCTTTTCTGCTTTCCTGAGGCAGTTAGTTACTCCTAGGTATTTCTGGGTAGTTACTGCTTCCAGTAACTTGTCAGCTGTATAACCCCACAGTAGTGGATTCCTTTGTCTATTTATCCGCACTACGTCACACTTATTTACGTTCAGGGTCAACTGCCACTTCCTGCACCAATCGATCTCCCGCAGGTCTCCCTGCATTTCGCTACAGCTTTCTGACCGTGTTACGTTCTTATAGACAACGACGTCATTTATTTCCAGGGTTACGAAGCTATCGGCTTTGTCCACCAGCATATATCCCAAGCCCCAATTCATATTTTTTTTTTAAATTAACTGACCTATTAACACTGTGTAGAGTCTCGAAAGATTGCAAACCGAGGTATCGCTGCCGAAGACACAGCGAATGTTTTTATAAAAATTCGAATAAAAGAGCAACAGGGCATGACCGCCGTTTGATTTACTGTTATGTTTCGCTTCCCCAGACGCAAGCAACATCAGGAGGTTAAAATCACAACTCGCTACACTTCGTGACATAATTAATAGTGATCGCATCTGACGAGCGAACCTCTAACAGTCAATCAAACAGTGCTCTGTGCTCAACTTGTGGCTCTTCTGGACAAAACTGACAAACCAAACATTTTTCCACAATCACATAATCATACTTTTCTCTTCTACGTATTCTATGCTTCTGTCTCCTCTACAACCCCCCCCCCCCCCCCACACACACACACACATCCTACCTTACCACTCTCTGTCCCTAGTAACTCTTTCCCTCCCCTCCTCACGCGTCGTTCCACTGCTACCCCTCACATCATTGCTTACTTGCGTACTTGCTTACTTTTTACGTACCCATTACAAAACCAAATGCACACACACACACACACACACACACACACACACACAGTGTGGCCGAGCGGTTCTAGGCGCTACAGTCTGGAGCTGCGCGACCGCTACGCTCGCAGGTACGAATCCTGCCTCGGGCATGGTTTTGTGTGATGTCCTTAGGTTGGTTAGGTTTAAGTAGTTCTAGGAGACTGATGACCTCAGAAGTTATGTCCCATAGTGCTCAGAGCCATTTGAACACATGTGCGAACGTACACGTTTCAGTATCAACTATGTATGGAAACGGCTCATTTTAAGACTGAGGAAAGAGCAACTGGTATCCTTGGCATGTAATATCATTAGGCATATAATCGCCCGTCTACGACTCTTTGAGTTGTCCAGACGTAGCGTTATTGTTGTTGTGGTCTTCAGTCCAGAATTTGATGCAGCTCTCCATGTTACTCTATCCTGTGCAAGCTTTTTCATCTCCAAGTAACTACCGCAACCTACATCCATCTGAATCTGCTTAGTGTATTCATGTCTTGGTCTCCCCCTACGATTTTTACACTCGGCGCTACTCTCCAATACTGAATTGGTGATGCCTTGATCCCTCAGAACATGTCCTACCAGCCGATCCCTTCTTCCAGACAAGTTGTGCCTCAAATTTTTCTTCTCCCCATTTCTATTCACTACCTCCTGATTAGTTACTTGATCTAACCATCTAATCTTCAGCATTTTTCTGTAGCACCACATTTCGAAAGCTTCCATTATCTTCTAGTTTAAATTTCTTATCGTCCATGTTTCACTTCAATAGATGGCTACACACCATATAAACACTTTCAGGAAAGACTTCCTGACACTTAAAATCTATACTCGATGTCAACAAATTTCTCTTCTTCGGAAACGTTTTCCTTGCCATTGCCAGTCTTCATTTCATTTCCTCTCTATTTCCACCACCATCAGTTATTTTGCTCCCCAAGTAACAAAACTCATCTACTACATCGAGTGTCTCATTTCCTAATTAATTCCCTCAATATCATCTGAATTGATTCGACTACATTCCACCATCCTAGTTTTTCTTTTGTTGATGTTCATCTTATATCCTCCTTTCAAGACACTGTCCATTTGTTCAACTGCTCTTCCAGATCCTTTGCTGTCTCTAACAGAATTACAGTTTCATCGTCAGACCTCAAAGTTTTTATTTCTTCTCCGTGGTTTTAATTCATATTCCAAATTTTTCCTTTACTGCTTGTTCAACATACAGATTGAATAACATCGGGGATATGCTACAACCCTGTCTCACTCCCTTCCCAACCGCTGCTTCCTTCTCAAGCTGTTCGACTCTTATAACTGCCATCTGGTGTCTGTACAAATAGTAAATAGCCTTCCGCTCCCTGTATCTGACCCCTGCCACCTTCAGAATTTGAAAGAGAGTAGTCCAGTCAACATTTTCAAAAGCCTTCTCTAAGTCCACAAATGCTAGAAACGTAGGTTTGTCTCGCCTTAATCTACCTTCTAAGGTAAGTCGTAGAGTCAGTATTGCCTCACGTGTTTCAACATTTCTACGGAATCCAAACTAATCTTCCCCGAGGTCTGCTTCTACCAGTTTTTCCAGTCGTCTGTGAAAAATTCGTGTTAGTACTTTGCAGCCGTGAGTTATTGAACTGATAGTTCTCTAATTTTCACACCTCTCAACACCTGCTTTCTTTGCGGTTGGAATTATTTTTCTTCTTGAATTCCGAGGCTGTTTCGCCGGCCGGCCTCATACATCTTGCTCACCAGATGGTGGAGTTCTGTGGCTCTCCCAAGGCTATCAGTAGTTTTAATCGAATGTTGTCTACTCCCGTGGCCTTGTTCCGACTTAGATCTTTCAGCGCTCTGTCAAATTCTTCAAACAATGTCATATCTCCCATTTCATCTTCATCCACGTCCTCTTCCATTTCCATAATATTGTTCTCAAGTACGTCGCTCTTGTATAGACCCTCTATATACTCCTTCCACCTCTCTACTTTCCCTCCTTTGCTTAGAAATGGTTTTTCGGCTCTCTTTTCTCCAAAGATCTTGATTTTCATATAGGCAGTATCTACCTTACCCTAGTAATGTATGCCTGTACATTCTTAAAGTTGTCATCTAGTAATCCCTGATTAGCCATTTTGCACTTCCTGTCTATCTCGTTTTCGAGACGTATGTATTCCTTTTTTCCTGCTTCGTTTACTGCATTTCTATATTTTCTTCTTTCATTAACTAAATTCAATATATATCTTCTGTTACCCAAGGATTTCTACAAGCCCTCGTCTTTTTAACTCCTTGATCATCTGCTGCGTTCACTGTTTCATCTCTCAGAGCTACCCATTCTTCTTCGACCGTATTTCTTTTCCCCTTTCTTGTCAATCGTTCCCTAATGCTCTCTCTGAAACTTTCTACAACCTCGAGTTCTTTCAGTTTAATAAACAATCTCAATCATCTTGAAGAACAATCATTTACTCCATTCCTCAACATTACAAGCATAGCCATAATTGACAGTCAGTAGCAATGGGAAGCTTTGGACTGGCCTATAGAGTAAAGTTTAACCACTGTCGCTACTTGGGAATACATTCAACGTATAATGACGTCATTTTTATTTATTATTGCATTAGGTAGGTGCATAAGTTCGCGGCGTTTTCCATAAGTTTAATAAACACAAAAGATACATATACCACAGACTTTGGTCATCATAATATATTGTCCTTCACTACTTACAACAGCCTGCCAAAGCTGGAGTAACTTTCCGATTCCAGGACTGCAGAAAGCTCGTGTCTTTGAGGCAAAGAACTCGTGAATCACGTTCGGATAGAGTTTTCATCATGAAAGGAATTTCTTTTAAAGTTGTTAGATGCAGAGCGGAAATGGTGAAAATCTGAGGGCGCGAGATTAGGTTAATAAGGTGGGTGCGGAATGACTTATCAACCCAACTTCTGTATAGCGCTCTTTGTCAGTCTCGCAGAATGTCGACAGGCGTTATCATGGAATAGCATCACTTCACGCAGTCTTCCTGGTCATTATTCTTGGATTGGCGTCTGGAAGGCGTTTCAGATTGTTGACGATAAATGTCAATAGTGATAGTTACACCTCAGGAAAGCAGTTCAGCACTTCGTAGTATACCACACCGTCACTGTTCCACCAGATGGATAACATTATCTTTTGTGGATGCACGCAGGTCTGTGTATGGGGAGTTCATGCTTTGTTTGGCCTCATCCATGCCTTTCTTTTCATTATGTTAGCATAAAAACACCATTTACCGTCACCAGTAACGATACGGGATATGGTGTTGTTCACGAGCTAATTGATGACGAACAAGCAGAAATACACATACGGACAACTGCCGATTTTTGTGATTTTGGCTTGGAGCATACGGCATCCATACATCCGATTTTTGAACATCCCCAACTGCAAGCAAACGTCGCACAATAGTAGAATGATCACAGTTCATCACAGTTGCAAAATCTCGAGTACGCTGACATGGATCATTGCTGTTCAACGCGTTCAAAAGATCTTCATCAAACGAACTTATGCAACAACCTTATAACGTGGACATTCCAATAGTTTTACTCGCTGTTTTGCTTAGAAGGAAGACCACTGTCAAACTGCGATCATGACGAGTATCAAAAATATTGATAAGCTCTCACAAATATCAGACGCATCTGCAAAAGTGACGACCTCATTATGTACCGTATACTTCCAGTATTGCCGAGAAATATTCCCGTTGCAAAATACATGTTATTTGTTATTTTCGTTACTGAATGTCATTACGAATTTCTTTTTAATTTGTTGTGGACCTCCTCTGAATATGACCATCTAATCAAATCACATTTTGATTTATTTCTTGACTTTTCTCTGAAAAAATAACTATCGTTTGTTTCTTTTCCTCTGTATGTGTGTCCGCAACTCTTGCGGTAGCGTTCTCGTTTCCCACGCGAGGAGTCCCGGGTTCGATTCCCGGCGGGGTCAGGGACTTTTTCTGCCTCTAGATGACTGGGTGTTGTTGTGTCGTCTGCATCATCATCATTCATCCCCGTTACGGTCGGAGAAAGGCAAGAGCAAACCACCTCCACTAGGACCTTGTCTAGTACGGCAGTGCGGGTCTCCCGCATCGTTGCCCTACGCTCCTCGGAGCATGGGACCTCATCATCACCATCTGTATGTGTTTGCAATACAAAACAACCGTTACTGCAAACTAATACGAATTGTATAACGAGTTGTTGTAAAACAGAATCTGCCCACTCCTCCCAGAACACAATTTAATTTAACAACCGAACTGAACACATTGTAGGGAAAGTAGGTAGGTCGAAATAATTTACGTTGCACACGTATTGCTCTCGAATAAATCACTCACGCCGCCTACTGGTCGTACAAGGCGTCTGAATTCACAGGACAACGAAGCGCATCTCTATCTACCCTTACATCTGGGAGGTTTACGAATGCTGCGGACTACGTCCGAGCCGGACTCGAACTGTCCGCGGAAAGTAAAACATGATGCATGAAAAAATATATTTGGCACTCCGTATCTCTATCGACGTACTCTGCTGAGACTTATTTGAGGAATTTGAACATTGCCGAATGGGCACAAAGTTCATGGGGAGAAGAAGACGTGCGAGTAACTAAACGTGTCCTTCGAGTCCGCAGAGGGTAAGGAAGTGGAAGGGTACGAAAAATACCTAAGAAGCCCGCGTAGGGCACGAACTGTGTGCGGAGAAGGAGCCATATGAGTACCGAAACGTCTCTGACAGTAACAAAACGGCATTTTGACTCTCGTGGCGTATTCGAAATTTACAAGAAGACCAAATTTTGATGCGTGAAGTTCAGAAATCATACAGGGTGGCGCACGAAATGTGTTACCATTTTGTTTTTGAATATGAACTTTATTGTCAATACAGTCTGAAAGGAACATATACTACAATGAAGAGCCGTCCATGGAGATTTGTTCTAACTCAGGACATACTCAATATGTCCAGCATTTAGTTTCCTAACCTCCTTAAAACGAACACGGAAGTTAGTGATTACCCTACGGCACATGTCTTCCGTAATTTCACTGCAAGCTTGAAGAATAAGTCTTATGAGCTCCATTAAATCACGTGGACGGTGCGGGAAAATTTTTTCCTTTAGATACCCCCAAAGAAAAAAGTCACATGGATTGAGGTCTGGACTATGGGGGGCCAATTTTGTCCGTCATTGAATCGACCTGGAAACCTGAGTGAAATGGTCCGCATATCGAAATGCTCGTGTAAAAACTCCAACACAGTGTTTGCAGTATGTGGCTTTGCTCCATCTTGCACGAACCATTGCGTTTTGAAGGGCAAGCCAGTAGCAAAAAGCTGTGGAATGAAGCTATTGCGAAGCATGCTCAAATAACGGTCGCTGTTCACAGTTTCTTCATTTGCCAGCATTACTGGATACGCAGATAATGCGTCATCACTCCAACCATCAGCTGCGAGTTGATGGTTGGAGTGCTGACACATTATCTGCGTATCCAATAATGCTGGCAACTGATGTGATATACGCAGGGAACATATCAACCTGTGCAGCATCAGCAACAGCCTGAAAATGACGCATTGAAGCGTTGAAACTGGTTGCAACAAAATAAAATAAAATCAAAAGGACGGCTGTAGGTGTTCTATTTTGTCACAATAGAAAAAAATGTGTCTTGCATAAGGCGGAATTCGTCATCCTACTTTCGTAGCAAGCTCGGATATAACAAGAAGATCTGCAACACCACAAGGTGATTACTTCCTTGAATTGTTAAGACTCTCGAGATGTATTATGTAATCGCTGGATCGCTGGTTTGAATCTCGTTTCGGTTGTTAATATTTTCTTCTTTTTTTTTTTTAGTTCAGATACCTACGTCATTGGAATATAAAATTCATGAAACGTTAATTAATACATATCTAATGGTTAATTTTACGAAAAAAGTATATCTTCCTATTTCTACATTACTGGGCTTAAAATTGCTACACCACGAAGATGACGTGCTACAGACACGAAATTTAACCGACAGGAAGAAGATGCTGCGAAATGTAAATGATTAGCTTTTCAGAGCATTCACACAAGGTTGGCGCCGGTGGCGACGTCTACAACGTGCTGACATGAGGAAAGTTTCCAACCGATTTCTCATACACAAACAACAGTAGACAGGCGTTGCCTGGTGAAACGTTGTTATGATGCCTCGTGCAATGAGGAGAAATGCGTACCATCACGTTTCCGACTTTGATAAAGGTAGGATTGTAGCCTATCGCGATTGCGGTTTATCGTATCGCGACATTACTGCTGCGTTGGTCGAGATCCAATGACTGTTAGCAGAATATGGAATCGGTGGGTCCAGGAGGGTAATACGGAACGCCGTGCTTGATCCCAACGCCCTCGTATCACTAGCAGTCGATATGAAAGGCATCTTACCCGCATGGCTGAAACGGAACCTGCAGCCACGTCTCGATCCCTGAGACAGCAGATGGGGACGTTTGCAAGACAACAACCATCTGCACGAACAGTTCGACGACGTTTCCAGCAGCATGGACTATCAGCTCGGAGACGATGGCTGCGGTTAACCTTGACGGTTCATCACAGACAGGAGCACCTGCGATGGTGTACTCAACGACGAACCTGGGTGCACGAATGGCAAAACGTCATTTTTTCGGATGAATCCAGGTTCTGTTTCCAGCATCATGATGGTCGCATCCGTGTTTGGCGACATCGCGGTGAATGCACATTGGAAGCGTGTATTCGTCATCGCCATACTGGCGTATCACCCGGCGTGATGGTATGGAGTGGCATTGGTCACACGTCTCGGTCACCTCTTGTTCGCATTGACGGCACTTTGAACAGCGGACGTAGCATTTCAGATTGGTTAAGATCCGTGGCTCTACCCTTCATTAGATCCCTGTGAAACCCTACATTTCAGCTGGATAATAGATGACCGCGTGTTGCAGGTCCTGTACGGGCCTTTCTGGATACAGAAAATATTCGACTGCTGCCCTGGCCAGCACATTCTCCAGATCTCTCCCCAGCTGAAAACGTCTGATCAATGGTGGCCGAGTAACGGGCTCGTCACAATGCGCCAGTCATTACTCTTGATGAACTGTGGTATGGGCAGCTGTACTTGTACACGACATCCAAGCTCTGACTCAATGCCCAGGCGTAACAAGGCCATTATTACGGCCAGAGGTGGTTGTTGTGGGTGTTGATTTCTCAGGATCTATGCACCCAAATTGCGTGAAAATGTAATCACATGTTAGTTCTAGTATAAAATATTTTTGCAATGAATACCCGTTTATCATCTGCATTTCTTCTTGGTGTAGCAATTTTAATGGACAGTAGTGTAAAAAATAAATTCTTAATTACTCTTACTTATAAAAGTTTGGTTGGTTGGTTTGGGGTATAAAGGGTCCAAACTATAGGGTTATCAGTCCCTTTATAAAAGTTTATTTATAACACTGTTTAAATTAAAAATATTACAAATTAATTTTTTTCATCTTTAAGCGTTTTAAGCTTCACAGAAACGCTCGTAGAACACGTAACATTGTTCAAAAACTTACTGTGGGCAAGAATAGAACCCATAACCCCATATGGCAGGAGAGCATTCTCCAACATATCCAGGTTTTCGTGGAGTAGCATCAGTTCACGAACTCTTGTTGGTCTTTGTTCTTGGATTGCGTCTGCAAAACGTCTCAGGTTTTGAGAATAAATGTCATCAGTGATGGTCAATCTTAGTTTAGTGTATTAAACACTCCCAGAAAACTTCAAAGTCGATTTTCCGGAAAATGTTTGACAGTCGTACCAAACTGTTTTGGGAAACTGATGTTGAGTTTCAAACTTCACGCGCCAAACATATAAAACTCCGATTGCCGTGCGGCCTCCTTGCTAATAAAGAACACACACAGAGTCTAGCCGCTCTACATCTGACCATCAAAGACGAATGGAACACATCACTTTATCTACGCAACTGAACAATAACCAACGTGTCTGTAACAGAAAACGCTTTAATTATTAGCTGAAAATATTTTGGCAAATAATTAGTGTGGCATGAAAGAATGAAACACGTTACAGGTTTTGTAATGACTTTTCGATGCTCAAATAAGATTAAGCAATAGAGATGACCAAGGGGACAATCTGGAATGAAGCATGAGAAAGAAGTGCAAAACTGAATGGACTCTTGTATTGACTTCTTCACGTTCGATTTCCCAAAGCTAAACGACGCCCAAAACTCGCTAAAAATGGCTTAATATTAATCAGCAAACACGCAGCCTGAAGATGGAGACAATGCAGCTTCTGGTAACAGCTGTGGAGCGCCACTCGAGACTGCAAAAAGCAGCCAGGCAGCCGGTTATGACCATCAGCGGCTACAAGTGCGATTTACAGACGATTTATAGCTCGACCAGCAAAACACGCAGCTCGATTTAAATCGCTGTAACACCATTGTAGTAAATGATAAACATCCGTGGACAAAAAAAAAAAAGAGGCTTATTGTTCCATTGTTCGGAGCAACTGTAAGTCGTATATCTGCGCCCGTAATAAATGACATCCGCCTCGTACATTCTTGCATTCTGGGTGGCGTCCGAGATAAATCAGAAGCCAGGAAAGAACACTGAAAAGCAACGGTGATTCTTCCCGCTTTAAGGGCAACATTAAACTAACTCAGCGGCTACTGTTCTTTCGCAATGCGCTAGAACAAAGATTGACTTGCGAAAGTAATGGGTACTTGATTACGATTGCTATTTAGTGTCTTAGGCCTACCATTTTGCAATGATTTGTTACGAAATGTACGTAGGGAAAAGTAGGGTTAAAATGGGTACCTCAAAGTTTAGTTACTTAAATAATTTTCGGTGATCAATGGCTTTGCAAATTAAAGTTATTCACATCTCTTATACATCCTGCAACATGATAGTAATTCGGTTTCAGCATAAACTAAACCGTCTCAGTCTTAGACATAGTAATGTCGTTAGTACGAATCAACATGCAGAAATCCTTAAACATACTGTGGAGTGATACCATAAATGTATTTTAAGTTCCAAAACTGTTTATTAACGAACAGCTTGAAATTTTCTACATACTACACTAATGTAGGCAAACATCACAATAATAGCTCCTGATAAAAAAAAACTAGAACAAAAACAAACGTTGTTAAGAACTGAAATCACAGATGACGTAGCTGTCTTCGTCCTCAGCATTCGAAGACTGTTCATGAGTCCAGCCACGACAAGATAAGACACTGAATCTGTACCTCCTTCCATAACGAGTGTGAATGTAGCCTGTTACAAGATATGCATGCTTCGTCTGGATATTCTTGCATGACTAAGTCGAAGAACCTTGTGGTGTAAATAACAGAGAGAGAGAGACTTGTCCAGTCTTCACAAACGTCACTTTTAGCGACTTGGCCCTTTTGGTTCTTCCTCATGAAAAGTTTTCTTTTATCTCTTTCCTGGCTTTTTCTTGGAGGCATTAGAAGCTTTGATGACACAGAGAACGACGATAGACTACCAGAAGACCCAGAAACTGTAGCCAATCCGATCGATTACATTTCTGAAGTCCCAAGACCAACTACTAGTTCTTGTGGTTCTGGAAATATTTCGGTTGTACAAGATTGAGAAACTTAGTCTTGGAGCACATTGGCTTGAGGAGCGTCAACTGGAAATGTCTAAGCTTCTGATACTTCCCTTCGTACTGCTCTTCCTTGTGGTTCCTTCTTCTCTCTCTCTCTCTCTCTCTCTCTCTCTCTCTCTCTCTCTTTCCTACAAACCACGGTTGGCCCGGTTTTGTCCCATTCGCGTACTCGTTTTCCGCCACAGTGCAAAACTGAAAAAAACATGTCGTTGGAAAATTAGGATTCACATTATGTGCATCACACAAGCACAGAAATACACTAAAAATATGCTTAATTCAAATTCAGGGTGTTTCAAATATACCGGTCATTTTTGAAACACCCTGTAATTACTGATCAGGTAATGTTCTTGTTCAAAACACTGTTCCAAATAGCGCCAGAATTGGAGAAAATTTCAGTAAAAACTTTATAAGGTTCTAGCAGTATAAATAACGAAAGACCGCTAATGAATATTATGTACAGCTGTTAATAGTTCCACGCCTTATTACACCAATGGCAGCACTAGTCACAGATATCTGGAAGTACCCAGTTTGACCAACATTCCGGATTTTACTTTCCTCCCATATTATATTACTTATTGTACTATGACTACTTCGATACTCTCCTCAGCCTCTTCATCTTAGGCTTTCTTTTTTTTTTTCTTTTTTTTGGATCCTCATGCCAAAGCCGAATACACTAGTCATAATCTTTGCCGAACATCGATCGTGCGCCCGCATGTAACCAGTGGGTTAGCTGAATTCGTATATTAGATGTTGAGGCAGCGAGATACAAAATAGACAATAAAGTAACAGTTACAACAGAGGACTTCAAGCAGGCGGGCAATGCGAAAGTGGCGTCTGCGACGTGACTTACATGACACACTAATCCATAGGTTGACATGTGGGAAAAAAACCAAATATTGAATTTTGTCAGAAAAAAAATGGCTCATGAGTACAAGCTTAAAAATATCTTCATTCCCAAAATTCTGATAAAGTGAGAAGCAAATTATTATCTTGAAAAGATGTGGTTAAAGAGAAAATTTATGTCCCGTATTATCAGTGGACTCGCCTGCGTAGCCGATGTCGCTAAGCCACGCTCTTGCGATGGCGCTTGACTCAGAGGTAAGCCGGTTTGAATCCTCGTGATGGATGAAGTTTTCACTGTAACACCCCACCCGTCACTTAGCTGGTTTTGGCGTGTGTTCACCCCAACTAATTGACTAACAGATCAACAGAGAGTGCAAAACTGCCGCAATATCGGATAACGCCAATAAGTAATATGGCCCTGTGACTCCTGATTAAACTGTGGTGGCAGTGTTGACATTAATTTATTCAGAATTAATCACTTTTAATTAAAAAGGGGTGCACGTTGATGTTATATTCAGCTATTCAACACCAGATGCAGATGTTGAACATAAAGTTGATTAAGGAAGTGACTTGGGATTTCAACTACTTGATTGAAAACAGATGCAGTCGATTAGCACAAATTTGTTTTTAACTCCTGACCTTCAATCACCACATTTCAAGACTCTCCTATCAGGCAGTGGTAATAAATTGCGTTTGCGTGGAGTAAAGCGCGACAACTCAAAAGTAGTTCCTATTGACTGACCCAGGTGTAATGCGAAGTGCGAGAAGAATTCTACAACACATGGCCCATGAAATCCTCTTGTAAACTTTGCCGACGTGATCCAACAAATTAATCAGTGGCTGGAGCAGGCCCAATGTCACCGAATACAGTGTGGCGGAGCAGCGTCGTTGTGTGTACGTCGGCCGACATCATGGTGCTGCAAGGCTGTGCTCGTCTATTCACTCCTAGCTATCTTGCTCAGTACATAGCTGAACCAAAACTTTCTATCTCCAAGCTCAATCGTTCCATTTGCTGAGTCCTAAACTGCAGAGATGCTCAATCGTTCCATTTGCTGAGTCCTAAACTGCAGAGATGCTCACTCTTTCTCAGGCAAGCTGGGAATGGAAGACCTCTACAGGGACTTCTCCCAGTCTGCTCTTCACCTCGGTTTCCCCTCCAGCAAAATCACTTACGCCAATTGCAGCACAAGTCGCATTAATTATGCATCGCTTCCCAGCACTGACCAATGCCTGCTCTGGGAACTAAACAAATTCCCACAAAATTTCCCTTCCTCTCAACTTCTGCTATTTAGCTCCTGCCAGGCCACCCATCAATTTTAGCATCTGCACAAACACAATTTTTTCCGGAATTCTGACTCCCAGGAGAGTACTTCAAATTCCTTGGTCCTACATTCCCATCGGAGGCCAAGGTATTTCATTCTGTCCCTCTTCACCTGATTTACTTCAGACTCTGTGGACCGTGAATTCAGCGTGAAGTTGCTGTAGTCACGAACACACATATTTTGACCTCTGTTGACCACTCCACCGTAGCTTTGCGCGGCTTTCTCGCATGTTTCCCTGAAAACAGGACGACGGACATTTATCAACAGGCGTACAAGTTCTCCGTCTGCTTCCCAGTACAACAGCATGGTGTTGGGGTGAACCACCCATGCTGTCACTCATCTTAAGGTGGCTGGAGGCTGCACCTCGTTACCGCTTTCTCAGAGCTTGAGCCGCCCTAAGCTGCCTATTGTCACTTCCCTTCACCGTTCCCCAGCCGGCCATGATCAACTCTAAATACTTCCCTGGGGTAAACTAGCGTCCAGTAAATCGACTCGTTTCCACAAAGTTCTCATGTCATGTGAATTACTTTAAAACCATCACCTGACATTAATTATTCCAATACGTCCATACTATACCCTCTACAAGATGCATTGTGCCTTGTCAGTCACTTTCTTCAGCCCTACTGTTCGCTCAACGTGAGTTAGGTGATCTTTAATGACTTCATGTAAGGGGCATAGTTCTTGCCATCTTACATATGCCTGTATTTGGCCGGCAAGGGGAGGAGAGGTGGTGACATAAAGATTGTGATCACCAATTTTGCAGCTCCAGTGTCCAAGATTCAATTCCAGTCCTCTCCACGTTGTCTCGTACAGTTAGGGCATGTGGCACTGTTGATGGTCATCTGTCTGTCCTTTGAGGAGGTTATGCTCAGCGCCCCCTTAGTGCTATTCGCGAGGAGTAGGCTACGTGCCGGCACACTGTATCACCATCTCCCTTCCTCTCATCCGTAACAACACAAACCCAGCACTCCACTATCCAAACCTTTCATCACAGTCATTCACGCGACACAGATACCCACTTAACACTTCATTTCAGGTCAGAGGAAGGCAACGGCAAACCATGTCCAGTATGACCTTGCCATGAGTGGCTTTGCAGGGTTCCTTCATCTGCTCTCCTATGCTCCTATACCGAGCAGGGGACTTTTCATTGCATTATCAGTATGAAAGGTATAAGCAACAGAAATGCTTCTGTTACCTACATGGTTAACGAATGCACAAAGCGTGTGAGACACAACCTACACATGTTGATATTTTACAATGTTGAGTTTAAAAGAGACATCCCTGGGCCACGGCGAGATTGAATGTCGCCTGGTTGTAAGGGCATGTGACGAGCTGCGAAGAAGTATACACTGTGTCCCAGAAGCATTGCGACGAACTTCGAGGGGTTGTACAGGTAGTGTTGAGGAACAAATCAAGAATAGGAACCCGTGTCCGGAAACGTCATCCAAAGACTCTACAGGGGGTCGAAGCTACAGACGCCACCAGGCCACCTCTTCGGCAGCAAACGTGACTTTGTACGCTGACGGACGGTAAGCGGAACGTCTTGCAATGTTATTTGTTATTAAGGCCAAGTTCTCATTCAAATGAACGTAAAATTGGCAAAGTTTGGAATTTTTTTGAGACAATGAAAACACATACAAAGGATCTGTTAGGGGATTATGACTGAGCATACTTTGAACTTTATTTTTGCTTTCCTGTGCAAAAAAGAATAGCGCTCGTAATTATTGTTGATCAATGGCCTGCAGGTTTGAAGTACGCAGACAGAGTGCAGTGTAGCCACTCAGGAGTTACCTTAAATCAAAAAAACATAACATCAGCGGATACTACACTAAATTCATGGGAGCTTATACCTGACCACAATAACATAACCTTAAATTTAACGATGTGGTGGTAACTCGAACTTTAAGTTCGATTTTCCTTGTTTTTTTCACGCTTTATGGCTTTACAAAAAACAGTTAATGTTAACTAATTTCATATGTTGTAAGTATAAGCTTTCAAGAAAAATTCTTACTTTTTGGGGGTCAAAGGTAGAAGTTAATAGCTGAATGCTGCACACAGTTTTGAAAAATCGTTTCTCGCAAAAAACCTGTTTTAATTTTAGGGAAAACTTTTATACGTGTTATTAGTTCAATTTGCATGAAAATTACATGTTATTATTTATTTCTGATGACGCTAAACACACATCTGTAACTAAATTTTCGAAATTAGATATGGCTGATCCTGTAAGGAGGACCAAAAATATGTTTTGACAAAATTTGACCAAAACTGACCAAAAATAGAGTTTACTACAATGCAACCCTTGGATTAAAAAACCTTTTCGTCCCAAAATTTTAGAGAAATATACCTTCCAAAAAACGCTATAAAAAGGGAATTTTCGACCAGTTTGAAATCGAACTTGACCTTAAGCCACAGCCTGAGGGTAAGACAGAAGAAAAGTTGCACGTGTTCTGTGGTAAAGATAACTACAGTATTTATTCTGTGCGGCTCATTGCTCTTTTCGAAATTGATATCATTTGCTGGACGCACGAAGCCGCTACATCATGCAATGAAGAGCTGGGCTCAGTGTCAGTCGAACTGAGGGGCGGCATTACACCAGTAGGACGGCTACAAGAGAAAAAACCGAACAAAAAAGTAAACTAAAATAAATTCCATCACTGAAATCCTGGTAGAGCGTATATCTTGCGAAGCAACACAAAAGGGAGTGTAAGGAGAATGCGGGGCCTCGGAACAGCAAGTGCTCGCCGGTGCGTGGGACGCGCCGGAGCGCACATCGCCAGCCGGCTGCCGTGTTTTTGTTGTGCTGCCTCGAGGCTGCCGCACGCGCAGCCTACAATTTTCCCGGGCGTCCATCTGTCCGAGCCGAGGCACGCCCCGAGACGATCTCCACGCCTCGGACCCCAACTACTGTGCGGCCGCAGAGCTGCGGCACCAGCTCTGTAATAACGACCTCCTGCAGCCCGGTAGGCCTACAAGCGGCTTCCCGCTGATCGCTACCGATACGTCCTGTACAGCCGACTGAAGTGCGTAAGTGAATGTACGAACACTTACTAGAAATTCTACTGTCTCAACAGCATCACACAGTGGAGCTCAATACATTTTAGCTATAACACACTCTTGTCTGTAAAACTTTACGATGAAAGTAACTTTTATACGATGTGTCACTCCCAAGCAAGACACCTTAATGAAACTTGGGCCATACATACACTGAAGAGCCAAAGAAACTCATACACCTGCCTAATATCGTGTAGGGCCCCCGCGAGCACGCTGAAGTGCCACAACACGACGTGGCATGGAATCGAATAATGTCTGAAGTAGTGCTGGAGGGAATTGACGCCATGAACCCGGCTGAGCTGTCCATAAATCCGTAAGAGTACGAGGCGGTGGAGATCTCTTCTCAACAGTATATTGCAAGACATCCTAGATATGCTCAATAATGTTCGTATCTTGGGAGTGTGATGTCCAGCGGAAGTGTTTAAACTCAGACGAGTGTTCCGGAAGCCATTCTGTAGCAATTCTGGACGTGTGGGATGTCGCATTGCCCTGCTGGAATTGCCCAAGTCCGTAGGCTTGTACAATGGACATGAATGGATGCACGTGATCAGACAGGATCCTTACGTACGTGTCATCTGTCAGAGTCGTATCTACACGTACCAGGGGTCCCATATCACTCGAACTGCACACGCCCCACACCATTACAGAGTCTCCAACAGCTTGAACAATCCCCTGCTGACATGCAGGGTCTATGGATTCATGAGGTTGTCTCCATACCCGTACGCGTCCATCCGCTCTATTTAATTTGAAGTGACACTCGTCACTCCAGATAACATGTTTCCATTCGTCAACAGTGCAGTGTCGGTGTTGGCAGGCCCAGGCGAGGCGTAAAGCTCTGTGTCGTGGAGTCATCAACAATACACGACTGGGCCTTCGGCTTCGAAAGCCCATATCGATGATGTTTCGTTGAATGGTTCGCACGTTGACGCTTGTTGATCGCCCAGCATTGAAATCTGCAGCAATTTGCGAAACTGTTGCAGTCCTGTCACAATGAACGATTCTCTTCCGTCGTCGTTGGTCCCGTTCTTGCAGGATCTCTTTCCGGCTGCAGTGATGTCGGAGATTTGATGTTTTACCGGATTCCTGATATTCACACAGTCGTACGAGAGAATCCCCACTTCATCGCTACCTCGGTGACGCAGTGTCCCATCGGTAGGGAGCCGACTATAACTCCACGTTCAAACGCACTTAAATCGTGGTAATCTGCCATTGTAGCAGCGGTAACCGTTCTAACAACTGCACCAGACACTTGTTGTCTTACGTAGGCGTTGCCGACGGTAACACCGTATTCTCCCTGTTTACATCTCTCTGTATTTTAATATGCATGCCTATACCTGTTTATTTGGCGCTTCGATGTAGAAAGATCTGGTACAGCATCTTCCGAAAGGTAACTGAAAGAAATATGGATTGAGATGAACATCGAGCAGACTTTTATTCAAAGGCAATAATCAAACTGAAGTTACCGAGACCATGATGCTCCCCTGAACATAACAAAAGCGGGAAATGGTTTTCAATAGAGTGTGTGATCAGCAGGGAGGGCAATGAATGCTGTGCAACGTTCTCCTATGCTGGTCGCAAGGTTACTAAAGAGGCCTTGTGGTAGAGAACCCCATTCCCCCATAAGTGCGGTTGACAAATGCTGGATGGTCTTGTCTTGTAACATTTTGATGCACTGCAATATATCTTCCCCATGCAATCCACACGTGCTCGATGGGTTTTACGTCTGGGGAACGTACAGGCCAATCCATCCACTAAATATCCCCTGTTTCCAACAGCTCCTTTACCTGTGCAGTTCAACGCACTCGCGGGGGGTTGTCATCCACAAAAATGTAGTCATGGGTGAAGGCACCACTGAAAAGACCCACATGGAGAAGGAGTACAGATGCACTGTGTTCAAAGATTTGGTGGTCAGTATTCCCATGCAACATGATACCTCGTCACACCTGGACAATCAAAACAATCATGTTCGAGAATGCTGGACATACCCTCATATGATGATGCACCCGAGAACGTTCTCGAATATTATCACTCAGTTGTTTTCGGTGATATGATGTAGATAAGCATAACGTTGCGTGGGCGTACTGACCTCCAGTACAACTGTATTCCTTCCCCATATGCGTATTTTGTGGGGTGCATTCAGCCCCGACTACATTTTTATTAACGTCAACGGGCGAATGCATCGAACTGTGCAGTCACAGGAGATCTTAGAGCGAGAGGATGCGAGGTGCCAGGGGTAGTAGTGTATTTAACACTAAATTCTTCTAGAATCTTCATATATAAATGATGCTCTAAGCCCCCCCCCCCCTATTCTAACTCCGACTTTTGCTGTCGCACATGGATTAAAAAGAAACGCAAACTGACTGTAATTGACCCTGCAAGTGGAGTAGAAAAGAGTTTGGCACCTGCAATAATTTGATTTGATAAATAAGTTAAATAAAGGAAAGTTTCATTAACGTAGTGAGAAATGAAAGGGTTGGTCTACCGATTAACAGAATGAAAGTTCTGTCCAAAATAACAATCTGATTTATTATGACTAAACTCAAAATAATAAACAAAACACATGAAACATTTACAATACATCAAATTGGCTCAAATAAATGCTGTGAAGGTGAAGTTGTCCCTAAACTAGATTGTGACATTTATGACGAAGTGGTATGTGGAGCCAATTCCTTGTAACTCAAATCTTAAGAGAAACACACAGCCAACGCAACATTAAATGCTGCTACAGTAGTGAGAACTCAGACAATGAACACCCAAGACAGAACAAAGAAAAAAGGCGAACAGGCGTGCTCTGCTGAGCTCTGATTATCACCTAGGAAAATCCCTAATCTGCCTGTGCTGCGGACATACATTACCAAGCTGTCTTCTCAACTGCAAGAACATGATCTGGCGTACCGGAGGCGATGGTTGGTTGCTTCGACGTCCCGTCGTGGTGATGATAATGTCGCGAGTATAGCCCGAAACAAATTATCCTGGTCTGGTTGTTCCAGACTAAAGACTTCCTAGCAATACAAATGCGCCTCTGAGGGAGACGAAGAAGTTTCGCCACACAATCACTGATGGTACAGTGATTGATTTTAACAAGCGAAGTCACACAGTAACTCCGATACAGTCAACTTTAGCCAAGACAGATAACATAGGCCGCTTGTACGCAGAACGCTCAATTGCCAGCCGTACTCGGATAGTTACGTTGAAGTCGAAACTTCAGCAACTTCGTCAAACAGTTACAATTAAATAAAAGTATATTAGACAGCCAACGGAAGGCAGGCTGTCCAGAGCAGTGAGAGCTCAGTCTTGTAACCTACTCCGACCGAAAGGCGAGAGTCGACTCTCTCAAGAGCACCCGTACAAGCCGAACACAGAACATTCCCGCCCTCACGACAGTGGCCGTGGTTAAACGTTCTAATCAGCAACTCGAAAACCGGCGGAAAATTCCACTCTACTGCTAAAGCACTACCATTCCACCAATGGAGATTCTTGGCGCCAATTTCTGCGCCGATTTTGCTACGTCACGGAGCTATGCCCTGAGCAAGCCAATCACAGTTACGATTTTGCAGAAAACGCGGGAATTTGCCCGCCAAGACTGCCTGGGAACACAAGTCATACCCACGCCTCGCTGGTAGCCCGCCAGAAACGGTTTTCACTAAGTTTCTGCGAAGTAACGGAATCTGTAGCACAGCCGCTCCGTCCGGCGCATCTGGGCGTGTCGCTCCCGCTCTTATGACAATGTCGGGTTCTGCAAAGCATCCACTCGACTCCCTCACACCCGTCTGCTTAACCCTTTCAAACTCGGTGCAACTCGCCTGTCACCGGACCACCCAGGTGACGAGAGACGCTGCGTGGGAAGTCCGCGTGTGAAAGAATAGCAACTTTTCACAGCATGCAATTAGAGAGGAAAATCGAATTACTCAGAGTAAGAGAGAAATATGAGAGGGGGCTTCTGCCACCTCTCAAGGACATTTGGCGAATGGACTGACTTGCCCCTTCTCCAGAGTTAAATCCCATCAAACACTTGTGGGATGCGTTGGGCAGTAATACTGAAGCACGTCCCCATGTTTCGACGGCCATCGAACAGTTGTCAATCGCGCTGGTGGAGGAATGGGACGCCCTACCACAATAACTCCTTACCAAAATTGTGGCCAGCATGTGAGCACGTTGCAGAGGATGCACTGCCCTCCATTGTGATTACACACACACACACACACATACACACACACACACACACACACACACACACACACACACACACACACACACCACTTCCGCCTTTTGCAATGTCCAGGGTAGCATCGTCAATCGCGGTGACTTCAATGTAATTATTGTCTTCGAATAAAAATGTTAGTTTTGTTCGTCTCATTGCGTATTGATGTCTGTTGCCTTCTGCGAAATACTGTTGTAGTTCCTTCCATGTATGGTCCAACTTTCACTGAGCAATATTACTTAGGAGTGACACATCATGCGAGAGTTATTTTCGTCCTTTGAGTTTCGCACATCAATGTACTTTCCATTCTGTTTCTCTGGAGTATTCTGAGCAGTATAGTCCCACTTCTGAGATATTTCGGCAAGCTGACGTTGCTATCTTCAGGCGGTCCTAATAATGTCATTAGAACTCTCTGGGCATAACAACATGTCAGTCTGCGAAAATCGCAAAATCTGGATGGATGAGGAACAAAAAATATTTAGAAAAATTCTGGAAAGAATTAAACTTCACAAAGTGCCGAGTACGACAAGTTTATTGTCCGTCTCAAAGACATTCGGTGATGATAAACACATATTGAGTGCGATACAGACATTAAGAATGAGATTCATGTGATTAGTCAAAGACTAATTGAGACAGGGAGATTTAAGAACGACAAGGTGTGCAGAAAACCGACCTATTTTAAAAAACATAAGATGGAATCAAAGCATTTAAAGGAAGGTGGCTCTCACTCCTGAACAGAATGCAACAGTTGAGAAAGTCAGCTATATATTTAATCATGGAAGAGAACAAAGAAACGTTAGTAGCAAAATTGTTTTGCAATTGGTGCTGGATCTGGTTCAAATGGCTCTGAGCACTATGGGACTTAACATCTGACGTCATCACACACATCCATGCCCGAGGCGGTTCCGGACTGAAGCGCCTAGAACCGCTCGGCCACCGCGGCCGGCGCTGGATCTGGAACAGCCGAATATCTTATTCCTAGAAAGAAAAAGATTGTTATAAACTAAATTTCACACTGACTTTGATTTTTAGTAGAAGTACTAAAAAATCTGTTTTTAAAGATATGAAACTTCCTGGCAGATTAGAGCCGTGTGCCGGACCGAGTCTCGAAATCGGGACCATTGCCTTCTGCGGGTAGCTGCTGCGCCGACTTAGCTACTCAAGCCTGACTCACGACCCTTCTCCACAGCTTTGCGTCCGTCAGCACATCATCTTCTACCAGTGGTTCCCCTACGCACACTCCGCTGCAAACTGAAAATTTCATTCTGAAAACAAACCCCAGGCTGAGGCTAAGCCCTGTCTCCGCAATATACCTTCTTCCAGGCGTGTTTGTCCTGCGAGTTATGCAGGAGAACTACTGTGAAAGATGGAAGGAAGGAGATGTAGCACTGGCTGAAGTAAAGTTCTGGGGACGTGTCGTGAGTCGTGCTTGGGTGGCTCAGTCGGTAGAACACTTGCCCGCGAAAGGTGAAGGTGACGAGTTGGAACTTCGATCAGGCACGCCATTTTTCTCTGGCAGTAAGTTTCATGTCAGCGCACAATCCGCTGCAGAGTGAAAACTTCGGTCTGTGACAGAACTGTTGGGGCCAGAACGGATGGCAACAGTGATAGAGGAAACGGTTGTACGAAGGTCAGGGTGAAGCACCACTTTCATTGTTTGGTCATGGATTGAGAGGTGTGATAGTGACGGGAACCGCCATCACTGAATGAAATTGACTTTATTTATGTGAAGTACACAGGTGTAGCCGTCGCTGGAGTGAACGTCGTTGGAGAAGATTTCATGTGCCAGCAGCAGGAGCACCTGTGAAGCGACGTGCAACGGCAGTGTTGCCTGCTGATGTCAGGTGGTGGATTTGGGGAAGGGACCAAACAGCGAGGTTATCGGTCCAATTGGTTTAGGGAAGGATGGGGAAGGAAGTCGGCCATACCCTCTTAAAGGATCCATCCCAGCATTTGGCTGGGGCGATTTAGGGAAGTCACGGAAAACCTAAACTGGGATGTCCGGACGAGGGTTTGAACCATCGTCCCGAATGCAACTCCAGTGTGCTAACCACTGCACCACCTCATTCAGTCCGGTGATATCAGCAGGACAGCGGTTGCCGACGGGGACTGCGCGCCATGGCCTGTGAAAGGCCGTCACGTGCAGGCTACAGAATACAACTCAGGGATTGACGATACTCAAACCGTAGCCCCCAGCATGATCGACGTCGAAGGCGCGTGCCCCAACTAGGTGGTCCACAATGACCAGAGTGCAGCGACAGCGCAGCCAGGCAACTACCAGTCCGGACTCGCGCGTCCCACCGCAGAGGTGGACACCCTGACGAAGTAGTTACCCAGTGGGTGACTCGCCTGTGTGAAGACGCCAGGTAGCCCGCATATAATTTTCTGCTCAAGTGTGTGGCTGTAGCTTCTGAGGCCTGCCGTGCGGTTAAAGGCGCTGCAGTCTGGAACCGTAAGACCGCTACGGTCGCAGGTTCGAATCCTGCCTCGGGCATGGATGTTTGTGATGTCCTTAGGTTAGTTAGGTTTAACTAGTTCTAAGTTCTAGGGGACTAATGACCTCAGCAGTTGAGTCCCATAGTGCTCAGAGCCATTTGAACCATTTTTCTGAGGCCTAATGCCGTCGGCACACAGACCGTGCTGTAGGATGTCAACGTTGAGCATGCCGAGTACTCTGTGCAGCTAAACGCTCAGAAACGATGAGACTTGTGCATACGGTACGTGGGTCCCAAAGTGGCATACGCTATCTCAGTACGCTCCAGAGGCAGTTGTCGGCTGTATCCGGCTCATGAATAACACTGTTTACGAAACGAACGGGTGTAAAAATTCTCTTTTAGCTCTATTGAAACGTACTTTCTTCCACTTTCCATATACTAACCAGGCTGTTCTGTGAGTAGTACAGGTAAATAAAAATATCAATATCCGTGAATATATTACAAGGCAAAGAGGAAAGTGCCATGAACCGTCAATAAGGACATGAGCTTATAAAAGTTCCATTTTCAAAAGCGAAAAGGCAATCCGCAGTAGTTAGCCACATGAGATAAAAATTATTTCATCATGTCACTTTTTAGTAAAACCTTAAGTCATTCATACTTAATCACTGTTCCTACTCAGTATCAGAATCGCTACAATATGTGAATTACAAAGCTTAAACGAAAAAAGGGCAAAATGTCTTACTGCAAGTAGTGCAAGGTGTCCTGTAGATTAAGCCGATTGAACAAAACCTCTCCTCAAACAGAGCGCACTTAAATTTACATAACATCGAACATTATAACATATATTTATATTAAACTAAAACAAACTATTAAAAACGCGAAGCTTAGAAAAAAATATTCGGGTGTAATGGGACGAAAACGATCAACACATCATAAGTTTCGTCACGAACTTATGACGCCATCCATTTTTTCTATAGAAACAGTAACAAAAATGACTAGCTTACAATGAAATTACATAAATGAGGTGACAACTTACGTCATTCATCAGTTACAGTATTCATACGCTGAGGAATTATACTCAGTCCATTGCGCTGATTTGGCTACGAACGTCCGACGACATGTACCTAGTTACCATGTCCTGAAAGCTTTGTTCGTAGATACATTACTTATTCAAATTTAATTATAACAAATTGTATCAAGAACAATGCGTTTTTAGTGGATCCTCAGCAAAGTGTTTTGCCTTCAAATGGCATACTCTCATAATACGCACCTTACAATAATTCTTTTACCACGAATATGACGTTTCCCGTCATTTTATTACACTGAATCATGCAGTTAATGGCGGGTTTTCGAGAGCACGTCCGTTTACTGGTGCTCATAAACGGTATATATACATACGGGCTTCAACTGAAAGCCAATATGGCGCCTCCCAACTCTGCACCGAAGGGGGATGGCGTATATGTGACGTAGGTCTGCCAGCTCGTTGGTCGACGTTCAGTCATAAGGTTAGAATATCTGACATTCTAGATATTGCTCTGCTCGTTCGGAAAGACTCCCCAACGTGCTATCCCACGCTATAGCGTCAAATACTAGGCACGCTCGACGCTCGGCGTTCGGATGCAAGGTCCGTGTGCCGACGGCTTATGTCCAAGGTAGGTGACTGGCTGTATCATTGTCTACTGCTAACGGCCTTCAAGTTAGAGGCTGGCACTGGCGACGTAGTTTAGCATCACATACAGAGCTGCAAACTCTCTCGGGACAACAGAGCACACTGAGAGAGTAATATTTATACGAACTAGGCCGGGCCGGCTAGGGTTCTCCTCTCACCAGTGCTTTAACCTGGAAACCAAAAGAAGTTCGCGCACTCACTCGCCACCGTGAAGCAATATTAACTACATTTGGTCTGCTTCTCTCTGCTGGTCGGCTTTTCTGGAAGCCCTGTCGCAGTTGAAAAGTGTCTCAACCTCAAGGTGGTCACCTTGCAGCGTCGGCGTACTGAATAAGTACTCTCCACTCTGGATACTTAGCTTCTTACTCCACAGTACGTGTTTACCGTAACGACGGCGCCTCTCTCCCTATGACGTGGTTTTGCTCCAGTCAAGTCAGACAGTTCATTGTTCCATACTAGGCCGAGGTGCAAAAGAACGAAGAATCTACGCAAACGAGGCATATAAATGCGTTGCTGACGCTCCAGTCGTAGTCCAGCAGCTCTAAGCCACATTTTACAACGAGATATTGTAACCTCCCCGTGGTATTATGAAAATGAAAAGAATTGAATAGAATTGCAAATTGTGCCAAATGTTAGCTTCCCACAGTAATAAAAGTCAATGATAATAAAAATGTGCAAAAATGTTAAGTCCCCACAAAATTAACGTTAAGATCAACCTGATAAATGTTATAAGGGCAGCTGCGCTGACCTTAGGCCCTGTGCAATAATTAATCTGATAAATTGATTCTGGGAGGAAAAGCATAGGAAATATTGTTTCAATTGGAATGATTCTTTTCTTAAAAAAGATTGCTTTGAAAACAAAATTATTATTGGGGCAGTTCTTGAACAAATTAATTACAATTAACATACATTACATTATCAGATGTGCGCAATGCTGCTTCATTACCTTATTTAACAATATACCTCGTCCTGAACCTTGACCAGCGATGTAAAGGGCGCACGCCGCCGACCTATGCCGACGCCCGCTCAGTATTACCGTCGGCTGACTACTTCCTCTTGCGACTCGCTACACACAACATCCTACTCGCAACTGAGTCCAACTCACAACTTGTACTACCGTCGGCTAACTACTCCCTCTCGCGACTCGCTACACACAACATCCTACTCGCAACTGAGTCCAACTCACAACTTGTACTGCCGACTCCTCACACACAACTGAACTCTCGCGCGGTGAAGTGCAGACTAGCAACGATAAATAACTCTCTGGTCAGAGATTCTGTCATGCGTCGCCATCGCTGGTACTGAATACATACGCGTTTCATAACCCTCCACTGGGGGGGCAAAAATTTGGCAGCGATGGTGAGTCATTTGGACTTGCCATGAGCAACAAATTTTTTCTTAACTAATTAACTTTACAAACACAGAATATACAGGTATTTACAGGTGTAGAACATGAAGTAAATGTGGTGCACATGCACCGAGTACAAAACATATTAGACAATAACAAAATGTGAGTGCAAAACATATTAACAAATGACATAAGTGCACATGCACTGAAAAATTCTTCAACGTTTTCACAACAAATAAACATAATGAGTACAAATCTCATTGACAAATGACATAAGTGCACATGTACTGTAGTTCAGAACATATCAGCAAATCAAAATGCACATACAATGAGTAGAAATCATGTTAGAAAAATGACAAAAGTGCACACGCACTGAAAATCTCTTTAGCATTTTCACAACAATTAAACGTAATGGCAAAAAATCATGTTGACAAGTGACATAAGTGCACATGTACTATAGTTCAAAACATATCATCAAATCAATAAGTAGAAATCATGTTAGAAAAATGATAAAAGTGCACATGCACTGTAGTTCAGAATATATCGAAAAAATCAGAATATAAATGATGTTAGCAAAAAATAATTTTCACTATGTTACAAGAATTAGGATAGGAAAGGGAAGGATTGCATCATGGTTGTAGCACTATAGGTTGCACGCAGCTGCACTGAAAGTCCATATCTTTCCACAGAAGTACAACACCAAGTGAGACAATCTGAAGTTCTTTACCCAGAAGTGTTTATCAGCGTAGCCAAGACACTGAAATGTCGTAGTAATATTCCATGTTATCATTTTGGCAGTACATCAGGTACACCAAACAGTGGGACCATAATAACGTCTCCATCGCTTGTGGTGGTGGACAGCATGTCGTGTCAACACCACGCTCTTACAAGGCACACCAACGTAGAATTAGTGCAAAAACCAAATATAGTGCTCCATGATCAAGAGGATATACAGGAAAAATGGATATTGCAGTAGTTCAGGGTAGTTAGGTCAGAAGATGAAGGACTTTAAGTCACATACTAGTCTTCATTGGGAATTACATTAGTAGTTTGCGGCATTCGTAGCCCAGTTATTGAACATTTCTGTACCATGTATGTAGTATTACAGAAAAATGTTCATTAATTGTTTTACAGAGAACATTGGCACTCATTCTCTAATTACAAATCATAGAAGTCATTCGTTTTACAGAGAACATTGAAATTCGTTGCCTAATTACAAATCATCAGAAGTCATTAGTTTTACAGAGAACATTGAAATTCGTTGCCTAATTACAAATAATCAGAAGTCACTAGTTTTACAGAGAACATTGAAATTCGTTGCCTAATTACAAATCATCAAAAGTCATTAGTTTTACAGAGAACATTGAAATTCGTTGCCTAATTACAAATCATCAGAAGTCATTACTTAAAACAGGAGGTAGTCAATAACATAGTATTACAGAATAATGTTGATAATTAATCATTGGTCATCCCAATACAGTAATCAGTAGCATTCATTTCCCAGTTACAAAGCATTAATAATTAATCATTGGTCATCTCAATACAGTAATCAGTAGCATTCATTTCCCAGTTACAAAGCATTATTAATTAATCATTGGTCATCTCAATACACTAATCAGTAGCATTCATTTCCCAGTTACAAAGCATTGTTAATTAATCATTGGTCATTCCAATACAGTAATCAGTAGCATTCATCTCCCAGTTACAAAGCATTATTAATTAATCAGTAGCATTCATTTCCCAGTTACAAAGCATTATTAATTAATCATTGGTCATCTCAATACAGTAATCAGTAGCATTAGCATTCATTTCTCAGTTACAAAGCATTATTAATTAACCATTGGTCATCCCAATACAGTAATCAGTAGCATTCATTATTCAAGTGACATACTATTCAGAGCTAATCAGTATTACTCAGAACTCTCTTAAACTGGTATCATTATTTGGGACTGGTAATACATTTTTTTTGTTAGCAATGCATTGCTTTGGGTAATTGTAGGGGAAAGCAAGAAAAGAAAAAAAAATTGTTTCTGGGTTGTTCCTGTAAATGAAAATGTGTAACGTCATTCGTCATGAGTCAGCTGTAGCAAGGTTATGAAACAAGTAGAGTATATGTAATCACATTCATAAATGACATAGATTTAATGAACAACTGCTTATAGCACATTAATTTCATAAATAATTTCTCCTGCAAAAATATATAAAAAAATAGATTATTAAGCTGAAAGGAGAAACGCATTTTATGCTGAAAAGTAGTGAACTTCTGAAAGGTGGCTACACTGAGCCACAGCGCCTGAGATTGCACCAAAGAGTTTTATTCAGCCGCCTCCACTGGCAGTGCTTGCTGAGATGTCGTAGTGAAGAGTTCTTGTCGAGAAGTCGTGGTGGAGAGTGCTTGTCGAGATGTGGCAGTAGTGAGTGCTTGTTGAGAAGTAGTAGGAGTGAGTCGGTGTTGAGATGTTGTAGTAGGGAGTGCTTGTTCCATGTTTTATGCAGTTGTTTGATGGGCTAGACAGCAGATGTTGTTCGAATGAAGATATTGTAATGATCAGAGTGCTTTTCGTCAATATATATAAAGGTAAAAAAAATCCCTTTTCTTTTTATTATTTCAACCAAAACGGCTTTGCTGTGCTGGTACTGCGAACGGCTGAAAGCAAGGGGAAACTACGGCCGTAATTTTTCCCGAGGGCATGCAGCTTTACTGTATGATTAAATGATGATGGCGTCCTCTTGGGTAAAATATTCCGGAGGTAAAATAGTCCCCCATTCGGATCTCCGGGCGGGGACTACTCAAGAGGATGTCGTTATCAGGAGAAAGAAAACTGGCGTTCTACGGATCGGAGCGTGGAATGTCAGATCCCTTAATCGGGCAGGTAGGTTAGAAAATTTAAAAAGGGAAATGGATAGGTTAAAGTTAGATATAGTGGGAATTAGTGAAGTTCGGTGGCAGGAGGAACAAGACTTCTGGTCAGGTGACTACAGGGTTATAAACACAAAGTCCAATAGGGGTAATGCAGGAGTAGGTTTAATAATGAATAGGAAAATAGGAATGCGGGTAAGCTACTACAAACAGCATAGTGAACGCATTATTGTGGCCAAGATAGATACGAAGCCCACACCTACTACAGTAGTACAAGTTTATATGCCAACTAGCTCTGCAGATGACGAAGAAATTGAAGCAATGTATGATGAAATAAAAGAAATTATTCAGATAGTGAAGGGAGACGAAAATTTAATAGTCATGGGTGACTGGAATTCGAGTGTAGGAAAAGGGAGAGAAGGAAACGTAGTAGGTGAATATGGATTGGGGCTAAGAAATGAAAGAGGAAACCGCCTGATAGAATTTTGCACAGAGCACAACTTAATCATAGCTAACACTTGGTTTAAGAATCATGATAGAAGGTTGTATACATGGAAGAACCCTGGAGATACTAAAAGGTATCAGATAGATTATATAATGGTAAGACAGAGATTTAGGAACCAGGTTTTAAATTGTAAGACGTTTCCAGGGGCAGATGTGGACTCTGACCACAATCTATTGGTTATGACCTGTAGATTAAAACTGAAGAAACTGGAAAAAGGTGGGAATTTAAGGAGATGGGACCTGGATAAACTGAAAGAACCAGAGGTTGTACAGAGTTTCAGGGAGAGCATAAGGGAACAATTGATAGGAATGGGGGAAAGAAATACAGTAGAAGAAGAATGGGTAGCTCTGAGGGATGAAGTAGTGAAGGCAGCAGACGATCAAGTAGGTAAAAAGAAGAGGGTTAGTAGAAATCCTTGGGTAACAGAAGAAATATTGAATTTAATTGATGAAAGGAGAAAATATAAAAATGCAGTAAATGAAGCAGGCAAAAAGGAATACAAACGTCTCAAAAATGAGATCGACAGGAAGTGCAAAATGGCTAAGCAGGGATGGCTAGAGGACAAATGTAAGGATGTAGAGGCTTACCTCACTAGGGGTAAGATAGATACTGCCTACAGGAAAATAAAAGAGACCTTTGGAGATAAGAGAACCACATGTATGAACATCAAGAGCTCAGATGGAAACCCAGTTCTAAGCAAAGAAGGGAAAGCAGAAAGGTGGAAGGAGTATATAGAGGGTCTATACAAGGGCGATGCACTTGAGGACAATATTATGGAAATGGAAGAGGATGTAGATGAAGATGAAATGGGAGATACGATACTGCGTGAAGAGTTTGACAGAGCACTGAAGGACCTGAGTCGAAACAAGGCCCCCGGAGTAGACAACATTCCATTGGAACTACTGACGGCCTTGGGAGAGCCAGTCCTGACAAAACTCTACCATCTGGTGAGCAAGATGTATGAAACAGGCGAAATACCCTCAGACTTCAAGAAGAATATAATAATTCCAATCCCAAAGAAAGCAGGTGTTGACAGATGTGAAAATTACCGAACAATCAGTTTAATAAGCCACAGCTGCAAAGTACTAACACGAATTCTTTACAGACGAATGGAGAAACTAGTAGAAGCCGACCTCGGGGAAGATCAGTTTGGATTCCGTAGAAATACTGGAACACGTGAGGCAATACTGACCTTACGACTTACCTTAGAAGAAAGATTAAGGAAAGGCAAACCTACGTTTCTAGCATTTGTAGACTTAGAGAAAGCTTTTGACAATGTTGACTGGAATACTCTCTTTCAAATTCTAAAGGTGGCAGGGGTAAAATACAGCGAGCGAAAGGCTATTTACAACTTGTACAGAAACCAGATGGCAGTTATAAGAGTTGAGGGACATGAAAGGGAAGCAGTGGTTGGGAAGGGAGTAAGACAGGGATGTAGCCTCTCCCCGATGTTATTCAATCTCTATATTGAGCGAGCAGTAAAGGAAACAAAAGAAAAATTTGGAGTAGGTATTAAAATCCATGGAGAAGAAATAAAAACTTTGAGGTTCGCCGATGACATTGTAATTCTGGCAGAGACAGCAAAGGACTTGGAAGAGCAGTTGAACGGAATGGATGGTGTCTTGAAGGGAGGATATAAGATGAACATCAACAAAAGCAAAACGAGGATAATGGAATGTAGTCGAATTAAGTCGGGGGATGCTGAGGGTATTAGATTAGGAAATGAGACACTTAAAGTAGTAAAGGAGTTTTGCTATTTGGGGAGCAAAATAACTGATGATGGACGAAGTAGAGAGGATATAAAATGTAGACTGGCAATGGCAAGGAAAGCGTTTCTGAAGAAGAGAAATTTGTTAACATCGAGTATAGATTTAAGTGTCAGGAAGTTATTTCTGAAAGTATTTGTATGGAGTGTAGCCATGTATGGAAGTGAAACATGGACGGTAAGTAGTTTGGACAAGAAGAGAATAGAAGCTTTTGAAATGTGGTGCTACAGAAGAATGCTGAAGATTAGATGGGTAGATCACATAACTAATGAGGAAGTATTGAATAGGATTGGGGAGAAGAGAAGTTTGTGGCACAAGTTGACCAGAAGAAGGGATAGGTTGGTAGGACATGTTCTGAGGCATCAAGGGATCACCAATTTAGTATTGGAGGGCAGCGTGGAGGGTAAAAATCATAGGGGGAGGCCAAGAGATGAATACACTAAGCAGATTCAGAAGGATGTAGGTTGCAGTAGGTACTGGGAGATGAAGAAGCTTGCACAGGATAGAGGAGCATGGAGAGCTGCATCAAACCAGTCTCAGGACTGAAGACCACAACAACAACAACAACAACATTTCAATGTCTTAAATAATGCGTCATTACAGGTTCAGTCAACAAAGCATCTGGCTTGTGTTCTTGTATTAGAGTGTAATTCTGGTTTTCTTGCGCAATTATAGTATTTCTATTTTTTTAATTACTTCAGTATAAATGGTATTTAAAATTTCTTGTCTTATTGACGAAGAACCGTGCCAGATGTGTACGTTGAATCACACTTCCACACACAGAACAAAGACACTTGTGTTTTGGTTTCGTAGGTTTTATAGTTGCTGGGGACTTAATTAATTAATTGTGTTAATGGAAATTTTCTTTCATTCTTTGTTGTTATTCTATGCAGTCAGATTGCGTACTAAAACTAGTCAGGGCCAACCGTTTACGAGACCTCGTAATAGGACATACAGCGACTAAAAATTAAAAAGTATTTGCATTTCATATTTATATAATTCAGCCCCCATGCACGTGGCGACCGCTGCTTCGGATCGTCGCTTGGAATTCTTCTGATTGTAAAAATAGCAGACAGTAGTATTATTGTAGTAATTTGTAGTTTAGTAGTTGTAGTCCATATTGCATGTGTAAATTTGGTAATTGTTATTCTTCTAATGGTATTTTTTTTTTTTTAATTCAATTTTTGATGTCTTGTATACGCCTTTGACAATTTTGTGCAATTATGAAGATTTCAATTGTTCGTTAATCGTGTTTGTCGGGAAGCATTTCGTGTGAATGGTATTGTTGGACATAAAGGGTCATTGTGTGTAATTTTCGTACAGTGACGAGTTTTGTATGTTTTGTAAATGATTATGCGGTCGATGAAGAAGGCAAAAATGATGGATAGTCAGAATGACGAAATTGTTGACATGGCGAACTCGCCAACACAGGACAACAGTATGATGAATAATGGAGTTGAAAACAATTTAATAAGCAGGGAAAATAGTCCGGAAACGGTTCAAAATTTTTCACAATTAAAAAAATTTTCAGAATACGAGATTAACGACAGAAGATATGGAGCAGTTGATGGGTGCAATATTAAATTTGGGATCACAAATAGGAACAATTAAAACTCATATGGGAACAATGGAAACACGGTTAGACTCACAAATAGGAACAATTAAAACAAAGATGGGAACTTTGGGATCTGAAATTAAAACTGATATGGGAACAATGGAAACACGGTTAGACTCACTGGGATCACAAATAGGAACAATTAAAACAGAGATGGAAACAATGGAAACACGGTTAGACTCACGAATAGGGACATGTTTCAAAAACATGAAAGATGAATTAAAGAAAGAAATTAGAGAAGAAGTACAACCGATTTTGAATGCTCACAATAATAGATTAATTTCAATAGAAATCAGACAAAAGGAACAGGATAGAGAACAGGAAGAAAGAGATCGCGTGATAGTACAAAAATTTTCAGAGTTAAGTTTACAACGTGCACACGATAAGGAAGAAATATTTGTGAGAATCGAGGAATCCGTACCAAATGACAGATTAAATAACCTAACACAACAGTATGAACAGATAACTACTAAATGTGTTAATACTGAAACCCGAGTCGTGACACTTACGGAAGACGTAAATAAACAGAAAGAACAATTAGGTGACTTATCAGAAAGAGTTGAGGAGATTTCAGATAAATTGACAAGTCTTAGCTTAAATGGGGACAGAGATTCGGATGATACAGCTCCATTACCATTTGCAGAAACTGAAGAGTATCAGAACATAAATAAACATGTTGAAAATCAGAGAAAATTTAATGAACGCGTTAAAAGGGAAATTGAGGCATTACGAAAGCAAGTCAAACAAATTGAAGGCGAAATCGTAGGGAAAGACAGCAGAAGAAATTTAGAATCACAGATAGCAGAGGGCTTTGAAGAAAATAATTTATTTCATTTACGGGATGCAACAAGAGAGCGCCAGGCGCGCGAACTTGACAATAATCGACATTCGGATTGGGACAGACGCGGTAGGTCTTTGTCGCCACGAGGCGAGAACTTTGACTACAAACACTTTTTGACTGTTCGGAAATTTAAGATCTTTCGTAATTCTAAGAATGATATACATCCATGTTCATGGTTAGATCAATTTGCGTACGCACTTCCGCCAAATTTGCCACTAAGTCACAAACTGGAAATTATGTGCGGCTATTAAAGTCCTCAGGGGACTCACTACACTAAGTGAATATGTGCCGTAGGGTTCACGGGGCCCCGAGCTGTAGTGCTGCTATTTCGCTTTTAGTTTTCTGCACCGCTGCCTACTCTTTTACTATTCTTTGCATCTGTCAAAACAACTCTTCGACTATCAATCTATCTAGAGAGTCGTTAAAGAATAACCGGATATGACTATTTTACCCAAAAGAGATTTCGGAAAATACCATTTGGACTTACCCTATCTTCAGTAGCATTCATTCGTAGTTTAAACGAAATTTTACCTATTTATCTTCGTGACAACATTACTTCATATGTTGACGATATTCTTATTGCTAAACGTTCTTGGAGTGAGCACAACAAAATTTTGGATTCATTATTACGTTTTTTTGCAAGAGTTGGCATTACAGTGAACTTGGAAAAATCTGAATTTGGTCGTTCTTAGGTGAAATTTCTTGGTCACATTATTTCTACAGCAGGTATTTTTCCTGATCCAGAGAAACTAGACGCTATTCGTAATTATGCTGTTCCTACCACAAAACGTGATGTTCGTAGTTTCTTTGGTGTCTGTAATTTTCTTAGACGCCGTGTTAGATTGGACAATTTGGCCACACCTCGTTTCTGCGAACTATCTGGAAAGTTCTTTTTAAACGAAAATCGGTTGACAACTCTGTTTGGTTAGTTTGTATTCCTGATGAGTGGGTCAATAAATTGATTTGGTACACACATTTCAGTTATGCACACTTTGGTCCCAGAAAATGATTTCATAAATTACGAGAAAATTGCTACTTCAGTAACATGGAAAAACGTATTCGATCTGTTCTTGCCAAATGCAAATTATGTCAAAAGGCTAAGCCGCCAATTATTTCTCACAGAGCACCGTTGTTTCCTATCATTCCAGCGAAATTAAAGGACATGGTTGCAGTCGATTTGTTCGGTCCAGTGGTTCGTTCTACTAATGGTTTTGCGTACATTTTGGTAGCAGTAGAACTGACATCAAAATATGTGTGTTTTACACCTTTACGCAAAGCAACAGCTCGTTCAGTATCTAATGCTTTCATCAAACATTTTCTGAAAGAAGTTGGTCATGTTGATAAGGTTATATCAGATAATGTATCACAGTTTCGCTCTAAAATTTGGCTTCGTACTCTACGGCGTCGTAAGATTAAACCAATTTTCATTTCACTTTTTCACCCTCAATCTAACGCTTCAGAGAGATGGATGAAGGAAATAAATAAATTGTGTCGCCTTTATTGTCATCAGAATCACAGAACTTGGGATCAGTATCTTCATATTTTTCAAAACATTCTGAATGAACTCCCTAATGATTCAACTTCTTTACCGCCTATATTAATATTAAAAAATAAAGCACCGACAAATCGCATTTCTGAAATCGTTCCTTTTCCGCCTACACAGAAACTGCGGCATTCTGAAGTTGTGAACCTGGTTCTGCAAAATATTGCATCTGCGACTGCTAGAAGAGAGAAATCAGCAAACGTCCTGGTCGTTTAAAAACTTTGTCAGTTGGTCAAAAGGTATTAATTAAGTCTCATCGTTTGTCTCACAAAGGAAAAGGCTTGTGTCGCAAATTTTTTCTGCTTTATAACGGTCCTTATAGAGTTCGCAAAATTATTCATGATAACACTGTTGAAGTAGAAACTCTTAAATCTCGGCGCTCTAAGGGAATACATCACATATCGAACGTTAAAATTTTTGTGGAATGACATACTTTTGAGACATCAACAGTTATACGTAAACACACGGAGATTGCAAGGATACCGCGCCGTGTTCCGGCGGCGGCACATACTCAAAGCAACAGTCAAGTCTGCGCGCCGCACAAGGCAGTCGTTGACCGCAAACAATTACTTCTTACGTCACGCGCCTACAGCTGATCGAGCGCTCAGTGCGAATGCACTGACAGCCGTAAACTAATACACAGTCTAAAGTCTCCGATTAAATTCAGTATAAAGCTATAGTGACTTGATGAATTATGTTATTAACGTTCAGTATTTTTCAGGATACGGTTGTATAAAATATTTAAGACCTTCAGGTAAATTCTGTGTGTGTCCGACGTCAAGAGAAATTTTCAGGAAGAATGTAATTTCGAAGAAGAAACTAATAAACTAAAAAGGTAACTATTAATTGAGTTTATTTTTCAGGTAACATATTTCCACTTAGGTACGTACTTTAGACGTAATTTGCTGCTCGCGATTACGTGATTCATACTTTGTGCTAAATTTCATGTTCTATGAATTTACTTATGAAGTGACGTGCTCGCGTACATTTACTGATTTTGACAATGATTGATTAATGAACAGGGTTGTTACTTGTGTATATTATGCATCGCTTGGCTGCACTGCTTTTTCACTGATGTCATATTTTTTTTATTATGTGCCAGCTGTGCTTATTTATTTAAATTATAATTGTCACATGATTAATTGTGCTGATATAATTATGTATGTAAGTTATACTTTGTGATTTATCTGCTTGCGCCTTCATGTTTACTTATTAAGATTACATACGAACATTTATTTGCTTATGCTGATATGATGCTAATGACCTGTTTATTACGTAAGATATATGTTTGCTGCTGTGCGTATAGATTGCATATTTACACAATTCTGTTTTGCTGTCATAACTACTCTTTAATTTGGTATATAGAAATGCTGATATTCGGTGTACGAACATGGAGTTTAGATCACATTATGGTATTAATTATAGATTGTTCGCTTGGCAGAGCCTCGTAGTACGAATTGTGCTGCATCCACTTGTTGACATTATGTTCTCTACTGGTATATTTACCCGCTATTGCATGTTTTGCTTATGCTCAGTGCCTTATATTTTTAAGATAAGAAAATGAACTGCTATAATTCGACGAACGACATTAGTACAAGAAACTTCATTGAAGTCACATGAGCTGGAGGTTTTATGGAAGCTGTATAAATTTATGCTAATAGGAAGGAAGCTAACGACATGACATACCAACACTAGGGTTAGACCATTGACAGTTATTACACTGCATTCTTCGTGAGCAATTGAAATAGGAAGTGACACTTGACACAAAAAATACTCCACATGTTTGCTTCTGCCATGATTCTTATAGTGGTGTACACCCTGAAATATCACGATTATTCACACTTTGTAATCGTACTTAATTACTGAGGGTTATTCGAACTGAAGGCTGTTAGAGGTCATGTATGCATTTTTTTTAATTTTATGATGGACAAGGTAACCAAAATGTATCTTATAATTCATAATAAGTAGAAGATTTGGATCAGATGGATTACACAGAGGTTGTGTGTGGACACTGTGTCTTCGGATTGCATGGGATGATGAATTGAAGTTTGCACTAGGATTTTATCTGTACTTGTTCGAGGAGACTGACTAGAGGAAGGAGTTGTTATGGAAGTGAAATGATATTGGCGATAAGGTTTATATGTGTCGATGTATTGAAGAGATATTACTGAGGTATTGAGATCGTGTGAAGTTGATGATTATTGGAGTTTTATTGGACAAGAGGTAAGGTAAATGATATTGATGATAAGATTTATATGTATCGACGTAAGAGGTATTATTGAAGTATTGAGATTATGTGATGCTGATGATTATTGGAGTTTTGGTGGATAAGAGGTAAAGTAAGTGAGGAGCATATTTTTTTGTTGGTCTATATGGAACAAGGAGGATGAAGATAGCAGACTAGAACACTCAAGTGGAAAGAAGATTGCCTACACACACACTTTGTTAAATCAATAAGCAGTACATACTTTTTTTTGGAGAGAGGAAGTAATTGCATATCTTGGCACACTGACAGTTGTTCAGCAACCGTACATTTTGATCTGGCTTGGCAAACATTGGTCTTGACATGATGACTATGACGTCGACTAACTATTATTGACTGTTATAAATTGCTGCCACTACTACTTGATACACAAGTTGAACATCAAATTTTGACAGAATTGCATTTACACAGTTAACACTATTCAACTACACAGTAGCACTTAATGTGGATGAAAGATGAGTGAGTGTGTTTTGTGTGTTTTCCTTTCCTAATCCCAAATAATTGGTACCGACCTATCTCCTAAATGTTATTTTACTTGTTTGTTGTGGCTTGCACTGGCACCCACAAATATTATAGGTTTACTGTTATTTGTGTATTTGTAATAGTTAATATGACAATTATCTGATATCATTTGTGTGTTTATTATAATTTGTATGTTTAGTGTAAGAGCATTGATAATGATTTTGTAAAAGCAATTGTGTGTGCATTCAAACTATTGTTCATGCCTGAACTGTCTGATTAGTGATGGTGAATATTATGGACTGTTACCTGCACTTGTTCAGCATAATGGGTGCCACTTAGAAATGTTTAATTTCTGCTGATGAACTGTGTGATTAGTGATAGTGAATATTATGGACTGCTGTCTGCACCTGTTCAACATTGCTGGGTGCCACTGTGTTCAACATTGCTGGGTGCCACTGATGGACTGCTTCTACTGAAATGATTTCACTTGTTGGTGTCTGCACCTGTTCAACATTACTGGGTGCCATTGATGGACTGCATCTATTGAAATAGTGTCACTTGTTGGTGTCTGCAACTGTTCAACATTGCTGGGTGCCACTGATGGACTGCTTCTACTGAAATGATGTCACTTGTTGGTGTCTGCACCTACTTAACATTACTGGGCGCCACTAATGGAACTGCTTCTACTGAAATGATGTCACTTGTTGGTGTCTGCAACTGTTCAACATTGCTGGGTGCCACTGATGGACTGCTTCTACTGAGATGATGTCACTTGTTGGTGTCTGCACCTGTTCAACATTGCTGGGTGCCACTAATGGAACTGCTTATACTGAAAATGTCACTTGTTGGTGTCTGCACCTACTCAACATTGCTGGGTGCCACTGATAGAACTGTTTCTACAGAAATGATGTTACTTCTTGCTGTCTGCACCTGCTCAACATTACTGGGTGCCACTAATGGACTGCTTCTACTGAGATAATGTCACTTGTTGGTGTCTACACCTGTTCAACATTGCTGGGTGCCACTAATGGAACTGCTTATACTGAAAATGTCACTTGTTGGTGTCTGCACCTACTCAACATTGCTGGGTGCCACTGATAGAACTGTTTCTACAGAAATGATGTCACTTGTTGGTGTCTGCACCTACTTAACATTACTGCTTCTACTGAGATGATATCACTTGTTGGTGTCTGCACCTGTTCAACATTGCTGGGTGCCACTAATGGAACTGCTTATACTGAAAATGTCACTTGTTGGTGTCTGCACCTACTCAACATTGCTGGGTGCCACTGATAGAACTGTTTCTACAGAAATGATGTTACTTCTTGCTGTCTGCACCTGCTCAACATTACTGGGTGCCACTAATGGACTGCTTCTACTGAGATAATGTCACTTGTTGGTGTCTACACCTGTTCAACATTACTGGGTGCCACTGATGGACTGCATCTATTGAAATAATGTCACTTGTTGGTGTCTGCACCTGTTCAACATTGCTGGGTGCCACTAATGGAACTGCTTCTGCTCAATGATGTCACTTGTTGGTGTCTGCACCTACTCAACATTGCTGGGTGCCACTAATGGAACTGTTTCTGATGAATGATGACACTTGTTGGTGTCTGCACCTGTTGACCATTGCGGGGTGCTACTGCTGGAACTATCAACTACTTGTTTTTTTTTAATCATTGAAAGCATTTTATGTGAACATTTGTATCAACTGATTTTTTGTGTATTGTGTAAACTATTATGTAAAGTCACATGTATGAAAGAATTTGTATTGCTTACTGTATTTCATATATTAGGTTATTGAAAGGTCAGTGCAAAGCCGAAATTTTATCTAATTATGTGATATTTACGTATTAATATTATATTTTATTTTTGTCTGTATTTTTGTGGACGAATTTGGTTGTATTTTCACCACCAATGCTGGCAAAAATACCATCAAATTCTGGCCCATGGAGGAAGGGCATATGAAAGGTGGCTACACTGAGCCGCAGCGCCAGAGATTGCGCCAAAGAGTTTTATTCAGCCGCCTCCACTGGCAGTGCTTGCTGAGATGTCGTAGTGAAGAGTTCTTGTCGAGAAGTCGTGGTGGAGAGTGCTTGTCGAGATGTGGCAGTAGTGAGTGCTTGTTGAGAAATAGTAGGAGTTAGTCGGTGTTGAGATGATGTAGTAGGAAGTGCTTGTTCCATGTTTTATGCAGTTGTTTGATGGGCTAGACAGCAGATGTTGTTCGAATGGAGATATTGTAATGATCAGAGTGCTTTTCGTCAATATATATAAAGGTAAAAAAAATCCCTTTTCTTTTTATTATTTCAATGTCTTAAATAATGCGTCATTACAGGTTCAGTTAACAAAGCATCTGGCTTGTGTTCTTGTATTAGAGTGTAATTCTGGTTTTCTTGCGCAATTATAGTATTTCTATTTTTTTAATTACTTCAGTATAAATGGTATTTAAAATTTCTTGTCTTATTGACGAAGAACCGTGCCAGATGTGTACGTTGAATCACACTTCCACACACAGAACAATGACACTTGTGTTTTGGTTTCGTAGGTTTTATAGTTGCTGGGGACTTAATTAATTAATTGTGTTAACGGAAATTTTCTTTCATTCTTTGTTGTTATTCTATGCAGTCAGATTGCGTGCTAAAACTAGTCAGGGCCAACCGTTTACGAGACCTCGTAATCGGACATACAGCGACTAAAAATTAAAAAGTATTTGCATTTCATATTTATATAATTAAGCCCCCATGCACTTCGAATTAACAGGTAGTGAAATGTGTATAAAAATGTGTTCCATAGCTGTCCTTTCCAAAACCTTCAGTCATTATACTATGCAATATAACACCTGCTGTCAAAGCGAACTGCAACAAATACTTAAATAACTACATAGCATGAATACATAACTTCCACATTATCCTCATCTGTAAAGAAAAAACTTCATTATCCATCGCTACATTATCTATATTATCGTAACTCCATTATTATCATCACCTGTAAAGAAAAACTTCATTATCCATAGTAGCATATTCTTCATCATTATTCATCAGCATTCATTATCATCTGCAAAAAATCACTTCATTACTCATTACACAACTATTCCTTATCTCTAGCATATTTCATCACTAAAACTAAGATGTGAAGTCCTGTCTGACAGCCTGCATCAATCGCCTTGTATTCTGAAAGAAAAAATTAGTTAAGACTGCTATTCTACGATGTGTGTAGTATATTCTTGTTAATGCTTGTTAATCCTGATCCATTTACTCTTCCTCACGAGGTTTGCATCTTCTTTCAATCATTCCGAAGGTGAAATTCCCATATTTGTTTAATTTATTTCTTTCACGCATCATTTCTTTCTGAAATTGATGAACAAAGGTTAATGTCTTGCATTTACATCATATACTCACTAAATAATGACTGGTTTATGGTAACATAATTAAGCATACAGCTTAACATGACAGAAAACGTAATATGTAAAAAACTTATATAGTGTTCAGAGGCAAAATTGTACTCAGTGTAACATAATGTAACAGTAAAGTAGTCACGATGTTGAGATATGATAACGCAAAATGTCAAAGTCAACTGGTGTTTGCTATATCTTAACTATTTCATAGTGCATACAAACAAAACATGAAACAATCGTACATACATAAAAAAAATGGATAATGTGCACGGTCTGATGTGTGACAACAAGAAATGCCTCTCTTTGTTTAGCTTGTATGTTGTGTAGTTGATAGAGGCGAGAGTTGAAGACTTTAATAGAGAAAAAATTTGATAAAACTAATATATCACTAGATAGAATTGCATAATTATTCGTAACACACGTAATTTTATCTGGAAAATGTGCATTGTCTAATGTGTAACGACAAGAAAAGCGACCTGCTAACCTTACCTTGCCGGGCACTTGCCAAGAAAAAATACGATAATCATCAGTAAGTAGTTACATAAATATAATAGCATAAATGGTCATAAAATGTGTAAATTCATCTGGAAAAATATGCACGGTCTGATGTGTAACGGCAAGAAAAGCGACCTGCTAACTTTACCTTGCCGGGCACTTGCCAAGAAAAAAATACGATAATCATTGGTAATTAGTCATGTGAATATAATTGCATAAGTGGTCATAAAACTAGCAAAATGGCATTATAGCATGTTAAATCATAAAGTGTTTTCATTCAATAAAAGGTTTGATGTTTGACCAGTGGTGAGTGCCTTTGGATTTTCTGGTTCTCAAAGTTTCGACGTGTACAACATTGGGGTGAGGAATGCTGCGAATCCGATATGGACCTGCGTATAGAAGTTCAAATTTACTGCACCTACCTTTTCCTTTGTTGGATAAATAGTGTGTACGTACTAATATTTTCTGTCCAATGTGAAAGTCACGGCGTGTACAAACCTGTTTTTGTTGTCTTCTCCGGCGCTCTGCGGCACGTTTGATGTTGTTCAGCGCAATGTCGATGATTTCGTGGTGTCGTAATCGACGAGATGTAGGAAAGTTTACTAATTCTGTAATTTTGTTTGGTGGTTCAACAATTTTCAGTATAACAGACGGAGATAGCATAGTGGATTCATTTGGAATGGAATTAATTACATCTTGGAATGAGAATATGTGTGTGTCCCAATCAATATGTCTTTTGTGGCAGTATATTCTACACAGTTTACCAATTTCTTTCATTAATCGTCCACAAGGGTTCGAAGAAGCATGGTACTTGGATATATAGATCGGAGAAATGTTTCTAGCTCGTAACATGCGTGTCCATATAGCAGAACGAAATTGTGATCCATTATCGAAAATTACTTTCAACACATGCCCTACATGAAATTGAAAATGTTTTACAAATGCTTTCGAAACAGTTTTAGCAGTAGCTTTGGGTAACGGAGTGAAGGTAACAAATATTGAAGTGAGTTCAACAGCGACAAAGATGTAGCAAAAACCTCTATTAGTTCTGGGAATCGGACCAAAAATGTCTACAGCGGCCATATGTCTTAATTTAACAGGTACAATGGGATATAATGGAGGAATATGTGAAGTTGTGTCTGACATAGCTTTCTGGCAGATTTTACATGACGCTAAAATTCGTCGTATACGTTTCTCCATGTTGGCAAAATAACAGTTCTGTCTCAGTATAAGAAAACATTTTCTAGCTCCGTAATGTGCATAACTTAAATGAGTATACCAGATTAATTTGTTAACAAGTTCGTCAGGAATGCATAATAACCAATTGTTGCTGTCAGGATGAGAGCGGCGAAACAGAATGTCATTGCGTACAGTGTAATGGTTTCTAATCGTAACATTATTCTTATCTTGTCAAAGGTGTTTAATTTCTTTCCACACGTTGTCTTTACTCTGCTCTTTTGCTATGTCCTGTAATTACGATGAAATAAAATTTTCAAATGCAACTTGTTGAATGTACATAACGCTGAAATTTGCCTTGCAGAAGTTGGTTGCGATTTCTCGCTGATTGTTGCTGAGAGAACGAGATAGTGCGTCTGCTACAATATTTTGTGTGCAGGGAATGTGAACTATTGTAAAATTACGTTCCTGCAAGTAAAGTTTCCATCTGCTTAATGTATCGTGTGTGAATTTAGCTGAAAGTAAAAATTGTATAGCTCTATGGTCTGTGTAAACGGTGGTATGTCTGCCATAAAGAATATACAACTGTACTGTATCTAGTCAAATTCGAGGATGCTGTGGCAGTTCCACTATTTGTACTGTTCTATCATTTTGTCCTGACGTATTACGTTCTGGATGATACCTACTATCTGCTTCATTCGTGATTATTTGTTGTTGCTGATGTTCTTGCTGCTGAAAAGATCGACTGTTATTAAATGTACGCTGAAAAATTGTGCTCATTATTTTTGCGTTTGTCATGATAGTCATTTCTATACGGTGCATTGCGATAGGAATTGAAATACTGTGTTTTCTGTACGTAGTTATTTCCTTGCTGGTGTGCGTTACTATTTGTTGTAGCGGGGACTATACGTGCACGCGGCGAAACATTAAAGTTTGGTTGACCTTGTAGACTGCATTGTTGGTTACGTATGCTAAGCGGCTGCCTTTCATGCTGTTGTGGTGAAAAACGTCTATTATTAGCAAAATGTGGTTCCTGTTGCTGATAATTTTACACATACTGATGATTAAAATTTTATCTGTTATTAAAGTTCTCGTGGTTCTGGAGTGCCTAATGAAAATTGTCACTTTCGGTAAAAATTTGTCATATCAGGTTTTTATTACATATTCTTAATCCTAGATAGGGCAATAGTTAAAGAGCTGTTCTGATAGATATAAAGGGTAGTAGAAGGCAGCAGTGCAGAAAACTAAAGATGAAACAGCACTACTACAGCTCGGGGCCCTATGCACGCTACGGCACATATTCATTAAAGCGTAATGGATCCCCTGAGGTCTATTACGCGCTACAAATAAATTTCAGCTTTTGCGTGACAGGCAATGTCGGTGAAAATTCGAAAGGAAATTGTAGTTTCTGCATTACACGAAATGTTGGTAAAAATTCAAGAGCAAATTGTCGTATCTAGTTCAAAGCTAGTTTCTGCGTTACACGCAATGGCGGTGAAAGTACAAAAATAAATCGACGTATCCAATTCAAAGCGTGTATCTGTGCTCTGTCGTTTTAAAATACCTTAGATTTTCTCACGGATAAAATTTGCTCGTAATCTACGTTCTCGTCACTGAATTTGAGAACACGTTAAGGTTTGTGTGAGAATCTGTTTGTCTGTGTCATTTCGGATTTCAAGTTGCGTAGCTTTTCAGATTTTAAGTCGCGTAGTCTCCGTAAATTGCTTAAGTTACACTGGCTGTGAGAGTGTGAGAAACGTTCAGAATGTGCCGCACGCTGTGACGCGTTATTAACTGAAATATTTTTCATCTCTGTTACTTCTTGCTGTAAACTTGACAATTTTCTATGTATTATTAGACGAATCAATCTCATTGATAGTCTGCTGTAAATTTTGGAATTCAGGTGTTTGGTTAAACAAATTCGGTGCAGTATCGTCTGATTTTCTGTCATTATTACTTTCAATAATATCAATACGACTGGCCAATTCAACATATTTTCCAGTCATTATTTTCACCTGATCATCGGTTTTAGTGTCAGAGGCATTAATCTGTTTTTGCATTTTGCGTGTGGTTTCGTTCAGTTTTTTAACGTCAGCTTTGATGTCATCGTAATCCTGTGTTAGTTCTAATTGTTTGAGTCTGTTTGTCACTGTCTGAATATCTGCTGTGTGTGTATCTGTTTTTGATTTAAGATCAGAAATTTCATCTCGTAATTCTATGTTCAACTGTTTTATGGTATTAATTTCGTCGGACACTGTAGTAATATTGTTGTGTACGTATGTTTTTGCTTTCACGAACAATTTACGTTTGTCTTCTTGTCTCTGTGCTGTGATTGTTTCCATTACTTGTCGTTTTACTTTATTCTGTTCCTGTATAAATTTACGGAAACGCGTATCACTGTTTTGTAGGTGTTGACTAAAACGTTCGTCAATTTGACTGTTCTGTTGTTCGAATTTCTCGTCTACTTTTGCATCCATTGTGCGCCAAAGTTCTGCTGTCATTAGTTTAAACTCGTCGCGTAATTGTGTAGCTTTTTCAGAGCATTGTTTACCGACTGTACTAATTTCCTCTCTAAGTGTTTCTGTTGTAGCTGTTTGCATATCCCTTAATTCTTGAGCAACAGATCTAATTTCTTCGCTACTTTTCCTAGCACAAGCCTCAATTTCCTCGCGTAACTGTTCCTTAGTGTCATGACACTGCGCGGCAACGTCTCTAATTTGTTCACTAAGCTGTCTGGAATTGTTGTCCAATTCTTCATTTAACTGTCAGGAATTGTTGTCTAATGTTTCATTAAAGTATTGTTTGAGGTTTTCGTTATTTTCATTAAGCTGTTTGAAATTTTCTTTAAATTGTTTGTTATCTTCACTCTGTTTGTCTTGTTTTTCGATAAGTTGTTTGTTTGATTCAAGAATTTGTAACAATAATGCCGTCGTTTGATCCCAGCCAAAATTAGCATTTCTATTTTCTGTGCTGTTTAATGGTGGATCTGGAATTGTCTCGCTTTCTGTAACCATTTGGTTATTCTGAGATTTACAAAAAGGTTTGCTAATCGGATGCACACTGTTAGTCACTACCTCCGAATTAAATGAATCCGTCGTCCTTTCAGTACACTGTTCATTTTCATCAGAAAAATTTGTCTGTACGTTACTTGAATTTTCCAAAATGGGTGTGTTAAGCTGGGCAGCGCTCATTACAATAGAGCGCCCCGCGTCATCAATTGTCGTCAAATTAACAGAGGAGATAATTGAGTTCGCTTGTTCATCATTAAGATAATAATCATTATTAGTGGTTGGAACGCACTGATTGTCAGCGAACGCAGGATTGTCATCATTACACTGCGTGTCACAAGTACTATCGGTGAAGTTGTATAAGTCGGTAATTTCATTCATTACACCTCGCGATGTACTATTAATAGTTTTTCGCGGCATTTTTACAATAGTCACATATATTCACAAATGAAATAAGCACAATGCAAAAAGCAACAAACACAAATACAACAGAGAGCAACGAATTGCCGATGATCTGTGGAAGAAAATCACAAAATTAGTGAAAGCGTTGCGTCAAATGCTAATTACATTAAGTAAATAAGAGAAGATATCTGACTGTTTCTTAGAAGATTCACAAAGAAATACGATCGTGGTCGGATGTAGCCAAGTGTAACCTCCCCGTGGTATTATGAAAATGAAAAGAACTGAATAGAATTGCAAATTGTGCCAAATGTTAGCTTCCCACAGTAATAAAAGTCAATGATAATAAAAATGTGCAAAAATGTTAAGTCCCCACAAAATTAACGTTAAGATCAACCTGATAAATGTTATAAGGGCAGCTGCGCTGACCTTAGGCCCTGTGCAATAATTAATCTGATAAATTGATTCTGGGAGGATAAGCATAGGAAATATTGTTTCAATTGGAATGATTCTTTTCTTAAAAAAGATTGCTTTGAAAACAAAATTATTATTGGGGCATTTCTTGAACAAATTAATTACAATTAACATACATTACGTTATCAGATGTGCGCAATGCTGCTTCATTACCTTATTTAACAATATACCTCGTCCTGAACCTTGACCAGAGATGTAAAGGGCGCACGCCGCCGACCTATTCCGACGTCCGCTCAGTACTACCGTCGGCTGACTACTTCCTCTCGCGACTCGCTACACACAACATCCTACTCGCAACTGAGTCCAACTCACAACTTGTACTACCGTCGGCTAACTACTTCCTCTCGCGACTCGCTACACACAACATCCTACTCGCAACTGACTCCAACTCACAACTTGTACTGCCGACTCCTCACACACAACTGAACTCTCGCGCGGTGAAGCGCAGACTGGCAACGATAAATAACTCTCTGGTCAGAGATTCTGTCATGCCTCGCCATCGCTGGTACTGAATACATACGCGTTTCAATATATGAAGGACAGTCAAATGAAAACGCGACAGATGGAAGAAAAATGAGTAAACTGTCTGTCGGCACCTCAAATAAAATGGCGACCCTGTATGCGAGGTGCCGGGGCAAGCAGTGTATTTAACACTAAATTCTTCTAGAATCTACATATGTAAATGATGCTCTAAGCCCCTCCTATTCTAACTCCGACTTTTTCTGTTGCACATGGATTAAAAAATATACGCAAACTGACTGTAATCAACCCTGCAAGTGGAGTAGAAAAGAGTTTGGCACCTGCAATAATTTAATTTGATAAATAAGTTAAATAAAGGAAGGTTTCATTAACGTAGTGAGAAATGATGGGTTGCTCTACCGACTAACAGAATGAAAGTTCTGTCCAAAATAACAATATGATTTATTAAGACTAAACACAAAATAATAAACAAAAACACATGAAACATTTATGGTACATCAAATTGGCTTAAATTGGATACTCAAACAAACGCTGTGAATGTGAAGTTGTCCCTAAACTAGATTGTGAGGTTTATGACGAAGTGGTATGTGGAGCCAATTCCTTGCCACTCAAATCTTAAGAGAGACACACAGCTAACCCCATATTAATTGCTGCTACCCAAGACAGAACAAAATTAGAAAAAGAATCAACATGCGCGCTCTGCTGAGCTCTGATTATCACCTAGGAAAATCCCTATCTGCCGGTGCTGCGGACATACATTACCAAACTGTCTTCTTAACTGCCAGAACACGATCTGGCGTACCGGAGGCGATGGCTGGTTGCTTCGACGTCCTCGACCGAAAAGCGAGAGCCGACTACCCACAAGAGCACCCGTACCAAACCGAACAGAGAACATTCCCGCCCCCATGACAGTGGCCGTGGTTAAACGTTCCAATCAGCAACTCGAAAACTGGCGGAAAATTCCACTCCATTGCCGGAGCACTACCATTCCACCAATGGAGATTCTTGGCGCGAATTTCTGCGCTGATTTTGCTACGTCACAGAGCTATGCCCTGAGCAAGCCAATCACAGTCACTATTTTGCAGAAAGCGCGGGAATTTTCCCGCCACAACTGCCTGGGTACACAAGTCATTCCCACGCCTCGCTGGTGGCCCGCCAGAAAGTGTTTTCGCTAAGTTTCTGCGAAGTAACGGAACCTCTAGCCCAGCCGCTACTTCAGGCCCCTCTGGGCGTGTCTTTTGACAATGTCGGCGTCTGGAAAGCATTCACTCGACTCCCTCACACCCTTTCAAAATCAGCAGAGCCCGCCTGTCACCGGACCATCCGGGTGACGAGAGACGCTGCGTGGGAAGTCCGCGTGTGAAGGAATAGCAACTTTTCACCACATGCAATTAGAGAGGAGAATCGTAAGATAGAAATATGAGAGGGGGCTCATGCCATCTCTCAACAGCATGCACACCAGGCCGTCTTATTTCATTCTAATAAGCACTACGAGACGTGGAATTTTTAGACTGTCTGTGAGAAGTGTGAGATCTCTCATTTTACTAGCCGCGGGGGGTAAACGCGTGGTCTAGGGCGTCTTGTAACGGTTCGCGCGGCTCAATCCGTCGGAGGTTCGAGTCCTACCTCTGCCATGTGTGTGTGTGTGTGTGTGTGTGTGTGTGTGTGTGTGTGTCTGTGTTGTCCTTAGTTTAAGTTAGATTAAGTAGTGCGTAAGCTTAGGGACGATGACCTCAGCAGTTTGGTCCCATAAAACCTTACCACAAATTTCTAAATTTTAAATTTTTTTCTCATTTTACTCACAGAACGATACGCGAAAAAAGTCACCTTTCTTTCAACAATTTGCATTTAAGTTAACAACCACTTCGGGTTCATTTTTGTATTAGAGTCCTTTCCAGCTGTTCCGATGCTGCTAGCGCCTCTTAGGATTCCTTCTTCATTTTCAGTTCCACCAACTTTCTAAGGTCCAGTATTCTAGGCCTAGTCGGAAGAAAAATTTATACATAGTTTCTAAAATAGATGCATTTCCCTCACCCACATTTCTTTCTCTTCTCTGGCACTGATTTCACGAGTTAGTTCCATTTCTTGTCACTTCATCATGTTTCCTCTTGTTATTTAATCGATGTGACATGTTATAGGTATTTATCACTGACACAGCAATTAGATACGGTACAGTTTCTGTCTTATTTATGGTTATTAATATCTACCAATACCTCAAACGAGATGCCTCTTAGAACAGAGATGAAATGCTGCATGAACTTTTATCCACTACCAGATTTTTCGCAGGTGATATTATCGTCGACACGAAAACACCATCGACGGATGATCGCTACATAATCGTAATGAAATGCTGATCGTATTGTACAGTTTTTCCACCTTGTGATATGAATGATAGTTCTCTTTAAATGTGGCTAAATGCAACGTAATGGCCATTAAAAAGAGAATGAATCCGACATACAGCTGCATGGTTAATGGTAAACGTCTGGAGGCTATCACGCCGTATAAATATTTAGCACTAATACTGCAGACCAATATGAAATGGTAAGAATGCAAAATCAGAAGAAGTGAAAGAAGGTGACAGATGATTTATTAAAAGGATGTTAGGAAAGCATTAGTAAACAGCTATACGGCATCAGAACTGGCCACAATATCACTTGGACTCGAAGGATTTTAATTTTTCGGTAAAACGACCAGAATCTTTAATATAAGTGACGGTTTTTCCTTTGGCGATCCCACAGATGGGAAATCAATAGCGCTAGCTGTTCGTCTTAATAGAATGCTAGGTTTCTCAGTTTTCGGTAAACTATTCAATCTTGGCGGAAATACTTTTGATCTGATGAGACTCTTCTTGTCAGTGAGAGGAGTGAAGAGATCTTTATTAGCTTCGACGTATCCTAAGAAAAGACTTGAGGTATATACTTTAAGCTCTCTGTATCTCCCTGGTTCCAATAAGTACCAAACTTTACTCTGGTACTTTTCTTTCTTCAGTATCTCTGTAGCATTGCCTTTATCTACCAGAAGAATTAGAATGTCTTTATAGGAATTTAAATCTCGGAGAACTTTCATCTCACCTTTCGTTAGGTTACTGCTAGGTGTTTTGCTACTAAGCAATATCCAGTCTTATTCTGTACCAATTCTGATCGCAGCTCGTTCATAAAAAAAAAAGATTTCCATCTTCGATATTAGTAACCATGTCTTCCGTTAGTATTCCACAAGATACAACGCATAATACCCTCCTATGGCAATCATACCCGTTTTATTCTTAGACAGAACGCTGTCAGACCTACTAATAACAATACGACTCATATCTTGAGATACGAAAATTGCACTTTCCTTTTGAAGTTAGCTGAATCTGTACTTCCGTCTATTAAATGAAACTGCAGCAGCTATTTCCACGTTTCGGTATTTTAAACTGTTGACCTTGTTCCTGATATCGCGACGCACCTTATTATTGAGGAAAATATGTAGCTTCCAGTATGAGATTTTCACTCTGCAGCGGAGTGTGCGCTGATATGAAACTTCCTGGGACCTTTGCCCGAGTTCGAGTCTCGGTCCGGCACACAGTTTTAATCTGCCAGGAAGTTTCAATGTGTAGCTTCATTAACTTACGGCTCACAGCGGTCATGTCGCGTCGCAAGTGATGGATGCGCTGTTGGAGCAGCGCTGACTCTGCACGGACGTCGATCCGATGCGCGGCTGCCAACATGAAGTTCCTCTTCACCCACAGAAAATTTGGAGTTGTCGAAGTCTGTGTATTGCAGCAAACAGGTGAGAGAACTAAGTAAACGAGATCTCTCCTTCCATGTGCCTTCCAAAAGTTCAACTTTTGTTGGCACATCGCACCCATCAAGCGGTTTAATTATAAAATGTAGATTTTCACGGATGATATTTGCGTTATTAGCGGTGATTGTTTTATGGACATTAGGCCATGGCCCAAGGCATAATTCTTTGCCTAACATCTTCCATTGCTGGAGCCGTCATCGGAGGTTTTGAAGACTCAAAAATCGTTACAGTCTCCAAATGCTTCTTCAAGCGGAACCGTTGATGCGCATCCACATAATGGTCGATTCATGACGTTGTCACACCGTTGCCTAAGATCGCGAAGACGCGCCGACGTAAGTTACGGAGTTGGCGCCGTATGTTTTATTTACTAAGGTCCACAGATTGCTTAATTTCAGTCCTTCTTATTTCCAGTTAAACATGTTTTTGTGCTTTTGAATTTCTATGGCCTCTCTGTATATCCTAACTTAATAATGACTAGATCTTGATAAAATCACAGTATCAGATAAACAAATTTTGTGACTCCCCGGTCCCGGGGCCTTATCTGCTGCTGCTGCTGCTAATTTACCCCCACTGTCCAGGTGTATATCTGACAACTGCAAAGGTTCTACGTCTGCTGCTTGTCACAGCAGGAGTACATAAAATCCCTTGCAATTGTGGTTAATGTACATGAAGCATGGACACTAATCTTAAGGAATACAACAGCAACTGTCACCTGCAACTGAAAAAGCTGGAAACAAATACGTCGATAGGTCCCGATGGAATCCCTATTCTATCTGACTGCATAGACGGCTTTGCCCCGTTACTTAGCTTGCATTTATCGCAAATCTCTCGCTCAGCACGAAGTCCTAAGAGACTGGAAAAAAGAAAAGGTGACTCTTACATATAGCAAGCGTAAAAGAAACGACCCGCAAATTATAGGCTATTATCCTTAGCATCGGCTTGTTGTAGAATTCTTGAACATACACTAATTTCGAATCTAACCTTTTTTCAGAGGGAAGAGTTTCTGTCCACATATCAGCACGGATTTAGAAATCATCGCTTGCCCGAAACTTAGCTTTCTCTTCTCTCGCATGATATCCTACGACCCACGAATGAAGGGCAACAGGCAGATTTCATATTCGTAGATTTCTAGAAAGCGTTTGATATGGTAGGCCACTGCAGGATGTTAACGAAGGTCCAAGTATAAAAAATAGGTTCCCAGAGATGTGAGTGGTTCAAATGGCTCTGAGCACTATGGGACTTAACATCTACGGTCATCAGTCCCCTAGAACTTAGAACTACTTAAACCTAACTAACCTAAGGACATCACACAACACCCAGTCATCACGAGGCAGAGAAAATCCCTGACCCCGTCGGGAATCGAACCCGGGAACCCGGGCGCGGGAAGCGAAGATGTGAGTGGCTCGAAGACTTCATAAGTAATAGAAATACGTTGTTTTCGATGGCCAGTGTTCACCAAAAACAAGGTTATCGTCAGAAGGGCCACAGGGAAATGTGACAGGATAGCTCTTGATCTCTATACACACAAATAATCTGACGGATAGGTGGTAAGTTCCTATGGGACCTAACTGCTGCGGTCATCGGCTTCAGGCTTACACAGTACTTAATCTAACTTAAAACAACTGACGCTAAGGACAACACACACACAACCATGCCCGAGGGAGGACTCGACGGGGGCAGTCGCGCGAACCGTACCAAGGCGCCTCACACCACACGGCTACCCCGCGCGGCTGACGGATAGGGTGAGCAGGAATGTGAGACTACCCGCTGATGACGCTGTAGTATACAGAAATGGCTGTAGAAGGATAGGGGATGGCTTAGACAGAAGTTACATTTCGTGTGATGAATGGCGGCCTGCTCTAAATGTAAAAAAAAAAAATGTAAATTAGTCCTGGTGAGTGTGAAACACAATCCTGCAGTGTTCCATTACATTGTTAGTGGGGTATTGCTTGACACAGTCAGATCAATTAAATGTATACCTAAGGGTAACGTTGTAAAAAGGTATAAAATAGAACGAGCACATAGGAGAACTTTAGCAAAGCACATAGGAGAACTTTAGCAAAGCATAGCTCATCTATAAGGGAGACCACATATTGAACACTTTTTGTTTCCACTTTTGAGTTTCAAAAATGGTTCAAGTGGCACTATGGGACTTAACTTCTGAGGTCATCAGTCCCCTTGAACTTAGAACTACTTAAACCTAACTAACCTAAGGACATAACACACATCCATGCCCGAGGCAGGATTCGAACCTGCACCGTAGTGGTCGCACGGTTCCAGACTGTAGCGCCTAGAACCGCTCGGTCACCCTGGCCGGCACTTTTGAGTTTATTCAAGGGATCACCACTAGGTCGAATTAAAGCTGTCGGCACATGGGCCGTGCATTCGAACGTTGAGCGTGCCAAGTGTCTGACGTCATAGCGTGGTAAAACAACGTTGACTGTCTTTCCGGACGCTCAGGGCATATCTAGCATGTCAGATATTGTGAGCGTGTGTTTGAACGTAGACCAATGAGATGGAAGAACGCCGCCTGCGTCACAAGCACGCCAACTCTCTTCAGTACAGAGTCGCGAGACACCATGTTTGCTTTCAGTTGAAGCCCATATGTATATTTTCCGTTTCTAAGCATGAGAAAGTTGTGAGTCTCTCCAAAATCCGTCATTAATTGTGTTGTTCCATGACGGGAAATGTATTGATGATTAAAGAATTATTGTAATTTGTGTCTTATGGAAGTATGTCGTCTCAACGGCGGACTGAATATCCGTAAGAAATGCCATGTTATTGACACAGTTTGTTATAATAACAACTTTCAGTACACAGTAAGATGTAACGTATGGTCATTCAATAGCAAGGGTGGTACGACGTAAGGAGTAGTTTCTCAGGATGGTAAGGTAGCTGGTGATGTGTTGCTGGTTCGTGCCTCACTAAATTCAGATATTTTTTTCACTAGCCTTCGCATTGTGTAATAGGTTTTAATACGTTCTTATTAGTTTAATAAAAGTATATTCTAAAATATTCGATGTCTTGCAAGTATAAGTTAGCTCTTTCTGGGGAGTGAGTTTGTTCGGTTGACTTAATCTAAAAGACAGCTTACACAACTTGCAGCAGGATATTTTGCTCTTTCTTGTCTTAAGTTTCTTATTTCACACGTTGTAAAGATTCTGCTGCTAAATAGGAATAGTGATCAAGTACGAATCTGTATCGCACTGTTTGTTATGGAATATTTATAGGCCTATGTCCTTACTGACTGGACATGGTACTTTTCTTTTTGCCTTGAAATGACACTTGCTATATATTGTCAAAGAGGTATATGTAATATAAACAAGTAATCGATGCGCCACATTAGAGATGCTGTTAGATGAGGCAGATGTGACTCATTTTTTTAAGTCGGCAGAAAGAGAGGAATTTGTGGTGTGTCTTGAGGATGATAGGACGCGAACATTCTTATCGCTCTTCCTTTTGTAAAAGTTTCAATACTAAGACTGTATTTTGGGTTAGTATAAAAGTGAAGTGAAATACTGTGCCTATCTGTTTATTTGACAAACAATTCATGTCACCGCATCGAAATAGAAGTGTCTTTCATTAGGCGGCGCAGCCTACAATTAGCAACTTCTACAGCGGTTGTACTCGAGACGACTATCGCAGAAAAAAAAGGAAAGTTTCCTACTGAGAAGAAAACACAACTATAAACATTTACTATTAAATTTCCTAGTAAGTTTATTTTAGACTTCTATAACGGTGTCTGTTAGGCAGTCGGCTGTAAAAGCGATCCATTAACTTCCATTTATGACTTCACAGTTAAAAGCCAGAAAATATTTCCAGTTCAAAACTCTAATCCGTTGTCAAGCCAACAAGTAGCACCAAAAAAAAAAAAATAGACTGCACTGACCGAAAAGTGACCAGATCCCACAATCTTCGGATCGTGAGTAAAAACTAATGTAATTGTAACAATGACTGTTGAAATACTAACTGTATTCTGCCTTTGTTCCACATATTCGACAATGAGAATACAATGCGAGAAGAATAACGTTGCCAGTGAAAACGGAATAAAATTATGGAAACTGAAGAAAATTTTTTCCACAGACTAGCAATTGAACTTAACGGAACGTGAACAGAACTGTGGCAACAAAAGGTAGGATGAGGAATATTCCATTGATCATAGCACACAAAAGCAACATTCTAATTCTTAACCTGCTTAAAATCCTTTTGTAAGCTACAATATACACCGAAGCCCCAAAGCAACTGATGTAGTCATGCGTATTCAAATACAAATATATGTAAACAGGCAGAACACAGCGCTATGGTCGCAACGCCTACATAAGACAACAAGTGTCAGGTGCAGCTGTTAGATCGGTTATGCTACTACGATGACAGGTTGGCTGGCTCTGAGCACTATGGGACTCAACTGCTGAGGTCATTAGTCCCCTAGAACTTAGAACTAGTTAAACCTAACTAACCTAAGGACATCACAAACATCCATGCCCGAGGCAGGATTCGAACCTGCGACCGTAGCGGTTTTGCGGTTCCAGACTGCAGCGCCTTTAACCGCACGGCCACTTCGGCCGGCCGATGACAGGTTACCAAGATTTAAGTGAGTTTGAACGTGGTGTTATAGTCGGCGAACGAGCGATGGAACACGGTATCTTCGAGGTACCGATGAAGCGGGGGTTTTCCCGTACGACCATTTCGCGAGTGTAGCGTGAATATGAGGAACCCGACATCGCAGAGGCCGGAAAAAGATCCTGCAAGAACGGGACCAATGACGAGTGAAGAGAAACGTTCAGTATGACAGAAGTGCAAAAAAATGGTTCAATCCGCTCTCAGCACTATGGGGCTTAAATTCTGAGGTCATCAGTCCCGAAGAACTTAGAACTACTTAAACCTAACTAACCTAAGGACATCACACACATCCACGCCCGAGGCAGGATTCGAACCTGCGACCGCAGCAGCCGCTTGGTTCCGGACTGAAGCGCCTACAACCGCTCTGCCACAGCGGCCGGCTAATATGCTTCTTCCAGTTCAAGTTTTCATAAATACGTACACCCTAAAATTTCCTGTATTCTACCCTTTTTCTGGCTTATGTTCATGAGCTACATGAATTGATGTAACTCTGTCGTACAGAACTGATTATTGTGTGTTTTCTCAAAGTTAAGGTAGAGTCCATTTTCTGAGAGTAACGTCGTAGTTAAGGTGAAATACGAAATAGTTCCTTATCTTAGTAATACCGTTAATGGGAACTTTGAAACTTTCTGTCTAATGAAGACACTAGTATCGCCTGTAAAGAGCACCGGTTCCGCTTGGTGAATGTTACGTAAAAGGTCAAGAATAGGAGAAGACCCTAAATTAAACCTCATTGGACTACGTTCAAATGGCTCAAATGGCTCTGAGCACTATGGAACTTAACATCTGAGGTCATCAGTTCCCTAGAACTTAGAACTACTTAAACATAACTAATCTAAGGACATCACACACATCCACGCCCGAGGCAGGATTCGAATCTGCGATCGTAGCAAATGTTCAAATGTGTGTGAAATCTTATAGGACTTAACTGCTAAGGTCATCAGTCCCTAAGCTTACACACTACTTAACCTAAATTATCCTAAGGACAAACACACACACACCCATGCCCGAGGGAGGAATTGAACTTCCGCCGGGATTGACCATAGCAGTCGCGCGGTTCCAGACTGTAGTGCCTAGAACCGCTCGGCCACACCGAACGGCCATTGGACTACACGTTTCGTGCCAGTCACTAATTTTTTCTCTCCTTTCAACATTGTTAGAATTATTCAGCGCAATGTTTTGCATTCTGTTTGTTAAGTATGATTGAACCCAGTAGTGTATAAAGTCATTAGTGCCATAAAATTTAGATTTTTCGAAGATAGGAACATAATCTATGTCATTAAACATCTTGGAAAGATCACAACAAAAAGCACTTGGCGTTATTTTATTATCCAAGGGACGTAATACTTGGCGAGTGAATATATAAACAGCACTTTCAGTCGAACGCTGAGGACAGCGCAGCGATCCTTTCAAGCCCCTCAGCAGCTGCTAGAACACGGAGCAGGACCTCGCCGCACCTGTACGCTAGGGACTGCGACACGCAGCCCTGGCCACAGAAAGTAGCGGCGTGGCAGAGCTGCGAGCGCGCCGGCTGCATGCTGATGCTCCCGTATCTCCACTCATCGGCTGACGGCGGCAGCTCTCCAATTGCCAACGCTCAGGTTCCCACGGCCGTTGGATCCGGGCCCCGGCGGGTGGAGCTCTGCGGAACCTTTCTTACACTGTTGTCGAGGCATACTGCACGGCAGAATTCTCACTGATTGCTCGGAGATCAGGCCCTCCTCTCATTTCACTACCAACTGGGAACGGAACGTGCCAGTGTTGCCAGCCTAGAAACTGATATCAAAGAAGGGCGTCCTGGGTTTGATGTCCGTCAACACTGATGTTGTCAGAGATTTGGCAGTGTTTCAAGTAATTTTAGGAAATAATGTATACACTTATAAATCAAATTGAATTGACTGTTTCACTTTCGTGATTGGTAAATACGGAAACTAATTCTAACCCCGACGGCACTCAATCAGTTTTCTTTTTTCTGTTATATTGCTAGTGCAGTGCAATCAAATGGTTCAAATGGCTCTGAGCACTATGGGACTTAACATCTGAGGTCATCAGTCCCCTAAAACTTAGAACTACTTAAACCTAACTAACCTTAGCACATCACACACATCCATGCCCGAGGAAGGATTCAAACCTGCGACCGTAGCGGTCGCGTGGTTCCAGACTGTAGCGCCTAGAACCGCTCGGCCACTCCGGCCGGCTGCAGTGCAATCGCGAGATGGTTTTTATAAGGAGTTGGACTCCAATGACATACCAAACTTTTCAGAGAAGTATATCTCAAAACGAATAGTGGATTCTGATATTTTGAGGCACATGACATGAAAAGATATCCAGAAATAGAAATTAATAATGTGACTTGCAGCAGCATTAGTGATAGAACTGTCAAGAGTTGAAACTTTAGACAGAGGTAACAATAGTATATCTGTTGTTCGCAGACCTCTTAAGAATAAGGTAGGTTATTTTCTTCCTTTTAATATTTATTGTCGGTTCAATATAGAGGTCATCGCATAGCAAACGCCATCTTTTAATGCAACCATGATTTACTGATGAGTCAGCACATTTTGAGGACTGCCTAGGGCGATAGTGGATGCTGCCTTTTGGCGTTGTGGGCACGTGACACGCTAGGGGGCAGAGAAAATGGAGACTCATTCTAGCGAAAAAACGAGCTGCAAATAGGTGAATTTACTCGCCTAAACGACTGTAACAAAGGGCAGATCGCTACAGCCAGGAATCTGGGAACGAGCATTCCGGAAACAGCGAAGCTGATCGGCTTTTTCGCGTGCTACTGTCGTGAACAAATACGGAAAGTTGTTGGACACAGAAACCATAACAAGGTGTTTGTCGTACCTGCCTCATGACAGAATTTGGAGATCGAAGGCTTGCCCGCTCTGTAAAGTAGGGTAAGCGGCAACCTGGGGCAGATCAGATAACGAAGTACAATTCTAGAGCAAGCACAAGTGTTTTCGAGTTGTTCAGGACACTTGAGGATCCGCAGTAGACGACCCCAAGTCTTTGCAAGTTAACCCACGATATCGCTTCCCGCGCACGGGGTCCCGCGTTCGATTCCCGGCGGGGTCAGGTATTTTCCCTGCCTCGAGATGACTGGATGTTGTTGTGTCGTCTTCATTATCATCATTCATCCTCATTACTGTTTGAGGAGGGAAATGACAAACCACCTCCGCTAGAACCTTGCTTAGAACGGCGGTGCGGGTCTCTGGCATCGTCACCTACGCTCCTCGGAGTATGGGACCTCATCATCATCATCATCATCGTCAATAATTACGAGATTATACAGGATGATTCTGTGAATATGTTATAAACTTTCAGGGATGGTGGAGAAGGGTAAATGTGTCAATTTGAGGTGAGGGGGCTCGTTCCGGAACGACCGCGTCGGAAGTTATAAGTGAAAATCTTTTTGATAACTCTGACAGTTGACCTCTTCTATTGTAAGCTTTTTGTTTTCCGTATTTTTGGAAGACGTGGTACGGGCCAAAACAATAAAAAATGACCAGTAAACATGAGCTCTAAAACGCATACCGTAAGAGCTATCAGCACTTGTTTATCTTAGCTACTGTGATATCACATCTACTGAACGCGTGCTCATAGCCCTTAAGGTATGCACGTTAGAGCCCATGTATTGGATAACTTTTTTTTTGTTCTTTTGGTCTATACTACCTCCTTTCAGAATATGAAAGCAAAGAGCTTACAATAGAAGGGGTCCACTATCAGAGACATCAAAACGATATTCCCTTATAACTTTCGACTCGGTCGTTCCGGAAGGGGGCCCCTTACCTCAAATCGATATATCTGTCTTTCTCCCATCATTCTCGAAAGTTTGTAACACCATCACGATATCATCCTGTAGAGTTTCTACCGAGAGTCAGTGGACACGTTTCGCCTGGTCTGATCAATCACGTTTCTTGTTACAACAGGTAGACTGTGGTGCCTGGGGACGCTATTATCATTTCTCGTTACACCAGGTCGACGTTCTTGTCGGGATACACCGTTATCGCGACTAACGGCTGCTTGTGACATGTACTGCGCCACGGACGCAGGTGCTATGGTGACACTCACCTGCTCTTCCTTCGGACGTGCAGCAGTAACCGAAGGCCTGTGACATTTGTGGACTGCGTGATCATTACTGTGGACCGCCCGCATCCCTTCGTGCTGCACGTCTTCCTCGACGGCGATGACCTCTTCTAGCGGTCTGACTGCCCTTATGATAAGACCAGAATCGTGCTACGGTGGTCTGAGGAGCTTGATGGTGAACCCATGTTAATCAGCTCGGCAGAGCACATCTGTCTTACAGCATTTGGCACTGTAGTTAGTTGAGTATGTCTCGACTACCAAATTCGCGTGATCTGAACTCGACGCAATACTTCCGTGACGCCGTCGAGTACATGCTCCACACCCACAGACCATCATCCCACAGTTTACGTGAATTATGAGACCTGTGCGTAGGCATCTGGTGTCGCATACCTCCGTAAACCTACAAATGACATATCGAATCCATGCCACGTAGAATCGTTGCTGTACTGCCTTCCAAAGGTGGACCCAAATTTTATTAATTAGATGGTCATAATGTTTTGGCTCAAAAGTGGCTGTGTCTGTAACATTCTTATGGGGACGGGTACCACTATGATTTCCCCTCTTCTTGTTCCATTCGCGAATGGTGCGTGGGAAGAACAGCCGTGGGTAAACCTCCAATGACCTCTTATTTCACTGATTTTGTCCTTGTAATTATTTCTCATTATAGCATAGCCTCCGGTAAAAAAGAGTATAAATAAGTTATCGATACTCAACAATTCGTATTATGATCTTTGTCCTTTTGTAGAAGAAGAATGAGCGGATTTTTTTGTTTCATTGTCTTATCGATTCTGATGTTCTACCTGACGCACGCTTGTTGTTTACGGTCTGTAACTAATACAATTATCTGTAGTAGTAATAGCATTTTGTTCGAAATATATGAAATTAATTATGGTAGTATGTGTTTTTGTCAGTAGCGAGTACCTATCCTTCACATGATTCTGTTACGTGATGATTAAATGTTGACCCAGCCATTTTGTGTAGGCCCATTATCGTAGCGACGCCGTTAATGACAAAAATCATAAAAGTTCTTTTAACAGTCACTTAATGCTAAAAGTATCAAAAAGAATAATCGCAATAAACTGAAAACGGCGTCTTGTAATATTTTCCAATTCACATTAGGCCAGAGGTATAGTTTTTTATTAATACACTCCTGGAAATTGAAATAAGAACACCGTGAATTCATTGTCCCAGGAAGGGGAAACTTTATTGACACATTCCTGGGGTCAGATACATCACATGATCACACTGACAGAACCACAGGCACATAGACACAGGCAACAGAGCATGCACAATGTCGGCACTAGTACAGTGTATATCCACCTTTCGCAGCAATGCAGGCTGCTATTCTCCCATGGAGACGATCGTAGAGATGCTGGATGTAGTCCTGTGGAACGGCTTGCCATGCCATTTCCACCTGGCGCCTCAGCTGGACCAGCGTTCGTGCTGGACGTGCAGACCGCGTGAGACGACGCTTCATCCAGTCTCAAACATGCTCAATGGGGGACAGATCCGGAGATCTTGCTGGCCAGGGTAGTTGACTTACACCTTCTAGAGCACGTTGGGTGGCACGGGATACATGCGGACGTGCATTGTCCTGTTGGAACAGCAAGTTCCCTTGCCGGTCTAGGAATGGTAGAACGATGGGTTCGATGACGGTTTGGATGTACCGTGCACTATTCAGTGTCCCCTCGACGACCACCAGTGGTGTACGGCCAGTGTAGGAGATCGCTCCCCACACCATGATGCCGGGTGTTGGCCCTGTGTGCCTCGGTCGTATGCAGTCCTTATTGTGGCGCTCACCTGCACGGCGCCAAACACGCATACGACCATCATTGGCACCAAGGCAGAAGCGACTCTCATCGCTGAAGACGACACGTCTCCATTCGTCCCTCCATTCACGCCTGTCGCGACACCACTGGAGGCGGGCTGCACGATGTTGGGGCGTGAGCGGAAGACGGCCTAACGATGTGCGGGACCGTAGCTCAGCTTCATGGAGACGGTTGCGAATGGTCCTCGCCGATACCCCAGGAGCAACAGTGTTCCTAATTTGCTGGGAAGTGGCGGTGCGGTCCCCTACGGCACTGCGTAGGATCCTACGGTCTTGGCGTGCATCCGTGCGTCGCTGCGGTCCGGTCCCAGGTCGAGGGGCACGTGCACCTTCCGCCGACCACTGGCGACAACATCGATGTACTGTGGAGACCTCACGCCCCACGTGTTGAGCAATTCGGCGGTACGTCCACCCGGCCTCCCGCATGCCCACTATACGCCCTCGCTCAAAGTCCGTCAACTGCACATACGGTTCACGTCCACGCTGTCGCGGCATGCTACCAGTGTTAAAGACTGCGATGGAGCTCTGTATGCCACGGCAAACTGTCTGACACTGACGGCAGCGGTGCACAAATGCTGCGCAGCTAGCGCCATTCGACGGCCAACACCGCGGTTCCTGGTGTGTCCGCTGTGCCGTGCGTGTGATCATTGCTTGTACAGCCCTCTCGCAGTGTCCGGAGCAAGTATGGTGGGTCTGACACACCGGTGTCAATGTGTTCTTTTTTCCATTTCCAGGAGTGTAGTAATATCTAGAAATATGTACGCTGCCATTGCACATAGGCAGCTATCCTGGAGCATTAAGCCGCACGGAAAAAATAATTAAGCATTGTGTTTAATGGATTATCGCATAACATTAAAGAAAGGCTTTTAAACCATCGTGAGTAAGACGGATGTCTTCACGTTGGGATACGTATATTCCTGGCGATAGCGCCCTGAGAAAAAATTGCCGTGGCTTTTAACAAACAGCCGGCCGCTGTGGTCGAGCGGTTCTATGCACTTCAGTCTGTGACCACGCGACCGCTACGGTCGCAGGTTCGAATCCTGCATCGGGCATGGGTGTGTGTGATGTCCTTAGGTTAGATAGGTTCAAGTAGTTCTATGTTCTATGGTACTGATGACCTCGGATGTTAAGTCCCACAGTGCTCAGAGCCATTTCAACCATTTTTTTTAACAAACATTTCATACAATAGGAATAACTGCACAGTTATCGTTGAATGAAGTCATTCTAATTTAACTCGTTTTCTAAAATAAAATAAAATTTCGTGATATCGTGGTTTACGCGGGAGGAAGTAATATGTATCCCTGTTTTGGACAAGACGCAACGGAATTTCAGCTATAAACAACTCTGTGGAGCACAATATCTCTCTCCTAACGGCTGCCTCAGCTATTCGTTGAGCATCTATGTAGAAATAAAAATTATAACCAGTTCTGATAGATTGCTAAAAAGTCACAAGTTGTTATTTGGACGTCTTCATCGCATCACGCGTTTTGACGTATAATCTGATGACTGGCTACGCCCGAAACACCTGATGCGATGCAGAAGTTCAACTAACATCTTGTGGCTGTTATTAGCAACTGTTGTTAGCAACTGTCAGGATTGGTTACAATGTTTGCATCAATAGGGTCGCAGACCTCGTATACCACTCTTTGTCGCATTTGAAATATTTTTAAAACAAAACAATCCTGTGACGAATTGTGCTGCTTTTCGTTGAGTCTTTTCTGTTTCTCCCATTAACACACCTCTTAAGCGTCCCAGAATGATAAGCAATAGTCAAGAATCGGTCGAACGAGTGTGTTGTAACCCACTGCTTCCGTGAATGAACTACATTCTGTTTTAAAGATTCTTCCAACAAGTCTGTCTGGCATCTACTTTTTCGAGAATTAAGTATTTACCGTTGCTTCAGCTTCCTGTGATTTATCGTTAACAGTGTAATCGAACAATAATGATTCTCTTCGCTTATTTATGCACAACGCGTTAATTTTGTTACATTGAGGATAAACTGTCTTTCCGTGCAACATCGTCGATCGTCTTGTAGCACATGTTATTTTATTTAACACGAACAGAACAGAAATACACTTTCACTAAAGCAAAATATTTCTGTACCCTGTAAAGATTCTTAAATAGGGCACCATACAATAATCAATAAGCGCCTTCCATTAAATAAAGGAATAAAATCCTTTATTTGCCCTAACAAATATAAATGGGCAACAATATTAACGGTTTACAATGCCTGGCCCATGATCGTACTTAGTCACCATATCTGAGACAACTTCAGCAGTAAAACATAAGATGGCAAAACAACTTTTAGTTTTATCTAGTATCATAACACACGACTACACATAGGTATTATGCTACCAATACCATCACCAGATAGCAACCGCAACAACTTACGCATAAGTCTTGATAAATATGTACACAATAACACAAACATTTGATTGTTCACATAGAACAAATAATAATATGGCATTTCAGCAGAATTATTGGCTAAACAACTGAGTCACGCTGACAGCACAGCTTAAACAACAAAGATTAATACAATTAGTCAAGCTCACAGTGTGTAGTAATGCTCACAGTGTGTAGTAAGAAAACTGAACTATTCGCACTGACAGAGCACACACCAGCACTCCTATGTGTTACCATTAAGCCATCTCAATTTGTCACATGACAACAACAGACTTCCATGTAGAATGCTGTAGCTAGCAAATACACTGAGGGTCCAAAGAAACTGGTACACCTGCCTAATATCGTGTAGAGCCACCGCGAGCACATAGAAGTGTCTCTACACGACATGGCAAGGACTCGACTAATGTCTGAGGCAGTGCTGCAGGGAACTGACACCATGAACCTGCAAGGCTGTCCATAAATCCGTAAGAGTACGAGGGATCGGAGATTTCTTCTGAACAGCAAGTTGCAAGGCGTCCCAGATATGCTCAATAATGTTCATTTATGGGGAGTTTTTTGTCCAGCGGAAGCGTTTAAACTCATAAGAGTGTTCCTGGAGCCACTATGTAGCAATTCTGGAAGTGAAGGGTGTCGCATTGTCCTGCTGGAATTGTCCAAGTCTGTCGCAATGCACAATGGACATGAATGGATGCAGGTGATCAGACAGCATGCTTACTCAGGTGTCACCTGTCAGAGCAGTATCTAGACGTATCAGGGGTCCCATACCATTCCAAATGCACACGCTCCACACCATTACAGAGCCTTCAACAGTTTGAACAGTCCCCTGCTGACGTGCAGGGTACATGGATTCATGTGGTTGTCTCCATACAATTTGAAACGAGACTCGCCCGACCAGTCAACATGTTTCCAGTCATGAACAGTCCAATGTCGGTGTTGACGGGCCCAGGTGAAGCGTGAAGCTTTGTGTCGTGGAGTCATCAAGGTTAGACGACTAGGCCTTCAGCTCCGAAAACCCATATCGTTAAATGGTTCACACGCTATACTGATGGTCCAGCTTTGAAATCTGCAGAAATTTGCGTAAGGCTGGCTCTTCTGTCACGTTGAAAGATTCGTTTCAGTCGTCGTTGGTTCCATTCTTACAGGATATTTTTCCGGCCGTAACGTTGATGGAGATTTGGTGTTTTGCCGGATTCTTGATATTCACAGTACACTGATGAAATGGTAGTACGCGAAAATACACACTTCATCGCTACCTCGGCGATGCTGTGTCCCATGTCTCGTACGCCGACTAGAACACCACGTTCAAACTCATTAAATATTGATAACTTGCCATTTTAGCAGTAGTAACCGATCTAACAACTGCGCCAGGCATGTGATGTCTTTTATAGGTGTTCACCGCAGCGCCGTTTTCTGCCTGTTTACGTATCTCTGTATTTGAATACACTTGCTTATACCACTTTCTTTGGCGCTCCAGTGTACATCCCAAGGCACCACTCGTACACCAAACAGTACACTGTGTCAATCTTAAAACCGCCAGCGTACAACCGTCAGATACAGAAGCACTCGTTTAGCGATCCACTTGACATGAAAAAGCCTCCTCCTCCCCATCTACTTGAGTCGTTATCTGACCGGCCAGGAAGAAGGCACCAACCACTCCACCAGACTTGTGTCCACAGAGAGGCCACGTCCTGCACAGGCGATAGTGACGACCGGCTGACTGAACAGTGAGAACTGTATCGAATGGCAATTGAGGTTCAAGGAATACGGAATCAACCTGGGTGGCCTTCTCTAATACGCTCTGACTCTCACCACCTATCGGAGCGAGCTATATTTACAACATATCTGTTTCCGAAACCTCGTTTTTAAGGACGATATTTTGTTTCTTGATAAACAGCATAATTAGTGAACATAAAACATGTCCCGTAATTCCACTAGGTCTTGACTTATCTTGACTTTAGCAACACACGACATACCTACAATTACGTCCACTACCACTGAAGCAGCCTAATATAGAAGGTCCTGCTCAAAAGTAAAGCCACCGAATTTTTTATTCTGTTCTCAACATCGGTTGAGGTTTTACATGTGATGCATATTACTCGTTCGACTTTCCCGCTTCGCTAAAGCAAGCCTCCGGCGCTAGAGCCCTCCGAGTTGTGAAGTGTAACGTGACGATGTGTAACGGAACTGTTCCGTTTTGTGAGAAACACCGTGTTGTAATTTAGTTTCGGGATCTAACAATAAAGTCACACATGATGCACACTCTCCTTCAGCATGACAAGGCCAAACCACACATGAGCGGTGAGATATCTGCTACAATCCGACGCCTTGGGGTCACTTTCGTCGATCACTCTTCTTACAGTCCCGACTTGGCCCCATCCGATTTCCATCTGTTCCAAAAACTTAAAAGAATACTTTCGAGGACTTCACTTCGATACAGATTAAGCAGTACAAGCAGAGCTGAGGTTGTGCCTCCATCAACAAAGGTTTACATTCTACAATGACGGTATCAGCAAACTGGCCTCTCGTTGCGAGAAATGTCTTCGTCGTCAGGGTAACTACGACGAGAAATAATTAAATAGACATGAAGAATAAAGATGTAGAATGTTAATAACGTTACTTTTATAAAAAAAATTTAAGAATTTTCACATCAAAATATCGACGGTATTACTTTTCCTCGTATTTATCTACCACATCATTACAAAAGACACATATGCTTTCGTGCTTTGGTAATGTGTTCGATTGTGAACGTTTGTAAACTCAAACGGTTTCCTCATCGGTAGATTAGTTTATCATCTTCACCATTTCATGCATCCGAGCAGAAACTCACTTCCAGACAAAACAAGTTAACAACGTACAAGAGAAGGAGGAAGTGGAATGAAACGTTGTCATCACGAGTTGTGACTTAGTCAAAAAACTGGTTGAAATCGGTCTAGTGGTTTAGGTGGAGATGTGGGACATAAATACTTTCGCTCTCAGTAAACGGTATATTGCTTGAGCATGAGACACGTTCCATAATTGAACAACATGGTAACGTTAGTGATGTACTGTAGGTCTACGATTATGTGCACTACCACTAAAGCAGACGAATATGTTTATGTACAGTCGTGCTCAAAAGTATCCGAACGACCTGAATTGCATTTTGCCTGATTCGAATGCAACCCACATGGCGCAGCTGTATAGCAGGTCCTCTAATCGCCCCTCGGTACAGTCGTTTGACTATTGAAAATGGTTCCAACAAGTCACCACTAAAAAACACTGCTCTGTATCGCAATAACTCAGGATATAAAGTAATACCAAGGTACTACAAATATCAGGGAACATCTTATCACAGATAAGACGGTTCTTCAGGCTTGTAAGCTCACATTTATTACAATAAATGACATACATGAAATGTTACCACTCTCATTATTACGTCAGATAGGTAATTCACGTAGTAAGTTCGTCGTATTCATGATTTCCTCTTCAAAATAACATACCGTACTTATTATTTAACACAAAATGACATTAAAAATTTAAGTTATTCACGAGCAGCTAGTTGAGAATATGTATGAACTTCAAATGACACGACGAACCGTCTCGTTCTGCATATGCATTCACATCCAGGTCATGCAGACTAAGTAAAGACTTCGTGACTAACGGAAACTAACAGTCATTCCTGACTAGGCATACAGAGAGTGATATACCTCGATTTTAGACAGTATCAGTCAGCAAATTTCCACTTCAAATTACATGACGTAAACATTGTTAACGAACGCGAATTCCTACCCAGCATCTATTGTCCTTGTTAACGAACTACGAGAGATGTTAAATACTGCTTCTTCACAAGCAACGTACGTGAAATGCCGTGAGGTAAAGCTTTGTGTTGGACAGGGATTCGAACCCAGAACCTAACTGGATTGTCATCGAAGCACAATCAACTGTGACATACCGGATTTTCTCGGCAGTAGCTAGATATTTTAACTGAAATGACGAGACGAAACAATTTTTTCTTTCCCAGGACTCCAACCTAGCACCTATCGCTGTTATATTCTAGAGAAAACGAACGTTAAAAATGGGTTTGTTAAACCAGCAGCGACATGTGAACATACTTTAACTAGAAATAATATGACGAAGAGTTCAGTGCTGACTGGGAATCGAGCCCCACACTTATCGTTGTTAACTGCACTCAAAGAGACGTCCGCTAGCGAATGTTTCCCCACCAACAGCTCGGAATAACGTCCTTGAATTTACAGTGATTTCGCAAACAGTTCTGTGTCTCACTGGGTCTCAAAAACGTCAGATACCGTTAGTGTTGACAACGAATGAAAATAGATTAAAAATCAAAATTATTACCCACCAGCAGATAGGTGTTCTCATACTAGAGCTTGATAATACATAATGAAAGCTTTAGTGCCGGGCCAGGATTCGAACCCTTTCACGCGCAATATGTGGAGATGTTGAGGAATCCGCAGTTTTGAACAAACAACAAATTGCAGTCGAGCTGTATTGTCACGAAGGGATCAAATTCCGCGTCAAGGGCGGTCCGAGTCGCATTCCCAGATCAGAACCAATTTTATCGTCACACAGAAGCTCAAATAAAAGATGGAATAAGTGTCCTGTGACCCTACATAGCGTTTGTTTCGTCACTAGAAATAAATAATTAGTATAAGAAAGGTTACTGTTGATAGAGTTTCTACGTGTCGCGACTCCTGACTTTATTGTGGTTCAACCTAACGTCTACTTGGTAGAGAAGGAATATCAAGTTTAACATGAATGTCAGACCACAATTCCATTATACCTTCTTCACTTGGCGTAGCCAGAAGAGAACAGAATCTGCCTCTCCTTATCAAAAATCAATAGCAGAAGTTGGAATCGAACGCAGACCATAAGTATATGAACCTAGCATCAATCAAAGACACCACCAAATTCTCTTCTCGATCACTCATTTTTCTGTCATAACAATGTTGCGCCACACTGGATGAGAATTCTGACACACAGACTCCCTGCAGTGGTTTGCAAGCATGTTCAGTACATTCATTTAGGTGGTTGACTGAATCGCCATGAACTAGCTGCCTCGGCTACCCGGTGCATACATTCGACTCTATTTTGTAATCACCGAAATAAAATCACGTAACTGACACCTACACAGAACTACCAACAGTGTAGGATGCAGAAATTTAAACAGGAAATGTTCCTTTAGACTTGAGCTGCTCTATTGCGCTAGCTGTTTGTTAAGAACGTCGTGCAGTGCAAAAGAAAAGCTGTAACTGTCTGTCTCTCAGAAGTCTAGATCCGGCCATACGCATTATCTCACAGCACTGTTCAATGCGCAAATTCTGGAGGACTTGTTGTTGAGTTCTGGAGGTGCTGCAGCTATCTGTCAGGTAGTAGCGTAACGGTAAGCGTCGCGCACTGTTGCTAAGACGTCGCGAGTTTGGGTACATTCACTGCTACATTTTTTAAAACGCCTACTGCTGTCTGCTGAACATAATTCCCTTCACTTCTCAACCCAAAATAGTCGCATGTGGAAAAAGGGCTAACTTCTGCAACATTTTGTTGAAAACGAGGTTAACAGCAATGGGTACAGTACTGCTAAATATTCAAAATGATTATCAACCTAAGTCTGAGTTCATCCACAAACTGAGGCGTATTTATAATGCGGTAGCTAGATTGTGTATCCTTGTCTTTCTTGAGTGGGCATTGGAAGACATTTACACACACGTATACAATACTACGAATACTTCGAACGCTGTAGCTAACGTTGCTCTCATAAAATAAATTTGTTTTGTTAATTTTTCTGTGTGTTCAGCGTGCAATATGCGTTCGTAAATACAGTATTAAACCAAAAAAAATTGTCCGTAAGTTGGAGAATACAATCGTGCTGCCATCAGAATTCTATGTCAGGCAATATGCTCGATCTGGCTACATTGTAGAATGCGTCACTTCCTGGTGGAAGTCTTGAGTGCAGTCTGAGTGCATCGTTTTCCATTGTGACTGTAGTCTTGAGGTAAAACGCAGGACTAGCTACTACGACATCTGGCAACCGAGAGCACACGTCGACATAATTTTTATCACCCCTTTCCTCTCGGTGCTGAGGCTATGAGTGTATTTCAAGCGAATCTACAAAATATTTCTCTTTCTGTCACATTTGTAATAACAGTTTGTTTCAAGAATATTTTAGGGAGAAATTTATTTGCCGACCATCCGCCTCTGAACACCGCTTGCGTCTGAATTCTCTGGGACCCGTTTGCTGCTTACCAGCGGGGGCTGAGACACTGCGCTGCCTTTTACCGGAAACGGCCGCTCCACTCCCCATCTCGACGACATGAAATGCTTAATGTTGGTGAGTGGTGACCCATAAAATCTGTCTACAATTTGTGTTTCACACTCTGTTGCAACGGAGGCACAAAACCGTTTTTATTTGGTGAGTATTTTATTACACTAGTATGCATTACATCAATGTGGCACAGATTTAATTTCATTGTGATCCAGTGCGCTATAATTAAAGTGTCATATCCTGTTGTTTTTCCTTTCACAAGAGATTCTTCAAATAATTTATTTTTTTCATGGATTCATATGTGTTAGTCAAGGCACAGAGAGTAAATGCAGTGTAATGTGTTTGGTTCCTTTCTTTGATTCCCTCTGGTAAATGGATGCAAAACATAGTGTCAATACCTTTCAGAATCTGCTACATAGCTACTCAGGCATATTGCTTGTTTTGAGGTCTATACATTAATTAATGGAGAAGTGAACGCTGTTCAGAAGTGATATTTAAAATATTCAATTGGATTTAAGGCGACAAAATTGCCCAGAGAAAAAGTAAGTCGCTACAGCCGCTGTTAGTAAATGTCTGCAGAGAGTTCCTAACTGCTACTGTGGAAATTTAGCATAGAGACCCTGCAGTAATCAAGAGGTTCATTCCCCTCATACTTGTCACCCAGGCATGTGAGTCTTATCAGAAGAACAAGATTGAAATTCGTATCGTTGACGGTCGATTCGAATTTCTTCAGAGACGCTTGTATTGTGAAACAGCTTGACAGTCAGAAAGCCAAGATCTATGACTATTAACACAACTTACTGGGTCGAGCTACCAAGAGGACTTGAAGTGTAACGGTTTTTCTTCCAATTTCGTTACAGAATTTTTTCTGGAAATTCGTAGCTCCATAAAATAAATCAGAAAAAAAAACTCGCACACGCTGGCTCCTACCACGGTTAGAAATGACGATTCATTGAGCCGTTGCGACACGAGACACGGGCTGTACCACGATGCTACGGACACACTGCTGCAAGCACTCCACTCTCATCTTGGTATTGTTCACTCAGCCTCATAACACATCGTAAAAGATAATAAAAGTTGTCACTTACCTGAAGAACAGCATTTCTTTAGCCAAAAAATTGAATTTTCAGTCTCAGCGTGTCATTCAAATGGAAAGGGAATATGAAGCGAATTTAGCGAGTCAATTCAGTACCATACTTGGAAGTGATTGCACTGTCACAGTGTTGCCAAATGTTTGTGACGGTGTTGCCAATTCTCAGCTGTGCTAGGAACAGTTCTGTAGCGGTATGTGAGGAGAATTCCATGCTCGTGTCATAGCACGATGCCTGCTGGGGTGGCCGAGCGGTTCTAGGCGCTGCAGTCTGGAACCGCGCGACCGCTACGTCGCAGGTTCGAATCCTGCTTCGGGCATGGATGTGTGTGATGTCCTTAGGTTAGTTAGGTTTAAGTAGTTCTAAGTTCTAGGGGACTGATGACCTCAGAAGTTAAGTCCCATAGTGCTCAGAGCCATTTGAACCATAGCAGGTTACGGAGAGGAGGCGTGTGGTTTGGTTAATATGCAGCGTTCTCTCCTACCAGTTGTGTCAAACATTTAGGTGTATAATCTTCCATAACGATTACAGTTTCCCACAAAATATATACAAATAAAACACTTGCCTTGTTACTTTGTGACAAAAGAGTATTTCAGTACAATAAAAAGTTTTTGGAAATAAGCTTTGCTCACCTGTCACAAAAAGTAAGATAACAAACACTATGCACCTCGAAATCGATTGCATCTATGTGCAGTCTTGTGATCATACAGGTAGAATTTCATGAATTGAACGAGAATATAGAAAAATGTTGGTCCGAATGGAAGCTTTAAGAAACACAGTTAACTAATTATTCTGTGCCATGTAATAATCAATTCATTTGAAAATTCGGAAGAGAAGAAACTAAAAATCATGCCCATAAAGACAGAAAGTAAAGTGCAGATCTGCGCTTTTTCATCTTCCGATCTATACAAATAATGTATACTAATCAGCGTATTCATTGCTTTCGTAATGTTTCCCTCTTGTTTAGTCTTCTAATGATGAACTGGATCCACACATTCTCTGTGACGAAACATCCCACATTCCATTCATCCTGATCCATTCGTAACGTGCCTCGGCAGCAGTGAGTGATAGGAAATCTGTTGTGAGGTGACGAATAACAATGACAATGGTGGTAATAAAAATCAGTAATCAAAGCTGTTCACTGCATTACAGACTATTATTAAGGATTAACAAAATAACCAAGAGAGACTGAGTGTTTAACTGTCGCACTGCATAGGTCTTCTTACCTCGTTGTTACTGAATACTGTTCTGGCTGTTAGCAGAGAGAAAAGAAAGACCCCTGTAGCCAAACATATCGCTAGTACAACGAGATACTACCTATCAACTATCCTTGCTTTATATCACGAGACGAACATGGCATCACCGAGCTGATATTTGAAATACATTTTTGTTCTCTCTCTCTGTCTCTCACCCTCTCTATATTTTTCCTTTTATTTTCTGAGGAAAGCATCGAGAAGTGCGAGTAATAAGCAAGTAGGCATATAATCTATTTACAGTTATTTTCATCGGGATACATAATGCAAAAGTATACATTTTAAGTGTGTTATTGCGTAATTCCAGTTATTGACAGTCTGTTTGAGAGCTTGCTCGCATTCAGTGGGCTGAAACCCGTCACAGCAGCAAGCAAAACACAAATATTTCTTGCACCATGGGCAACACACAAACGAAAGAGATCACGGCAATGGGATGCCGGTGATGCCGGCAATAATACCCAACCATTTCTACCGTCTTAACACCATGACGACGGACAAATTGGCGTCTCAGGGTATTTTGATTATAATTCGTTAGCCTTCTAGCGACCTCGTTCTAATACCTCGTGGAAGCAGGCATAATTTATTGCTTTTTGAACACCAAGCAGTAACACACAAAGATAGTAGATGGAAGGATACAAAGAAACAAACAGACTCATGGGTGTGGATCCACTTCATAATTAGAATACTAAACAAGAGGGAAACATTATGAAAGTAATGCATACGCTGATTTGTATACTTTATTTGTATAGATCGGAAGAAGAAAAAGCGCAGATCTGCGCAGTGCCCGCATCTACCCTTTAGTTTCTGTCCACACCCATAACACTGATTGTTTCTTTGCATCCTAGCATCTACTAAAATTAGATTTGGGAGCAACGATAGCTACAGCGTTCGAAGTATTTATAGTATTGTATACGTGTGTGTAAATGTCTTCCAGTGCCCACTCAAGAAAGACAAGGATACACAGTCTAGCTACCGCATTATAAATACGCCTCAGTTTGTGGATGAACTCATACTTAGGTTGACAATCATTTTGAATATTTAGCAGTACTGTAACCATTGCTGTTAACCTCGTTTTCAACCAATGATTCCCACAGCTACAGGAACACTACTTGTGATACCTCTCAGACAAAATACTTACGCAGTGCTACCAGACGAAAACCTCAACCTGACACAAACTGCGGGACGTTTGTCTCACAACCTTCGTACATGGATAAAAAGTTTTCCTATTTGAGGTATCTGAACGTTGCTGCATAAGACGATTTAAGAAGGAACTAAATTCCTTCAGCTACGACAATGTTTAAAGAAATCGTCTTAACGGCACTAAATCGTGATATGTGAATCGTTTACTGTCTGTACTCTGCCGCATTTCGCTGGTTGGAAGGCAAAAATGCTTACTGACAAATTTCACACAATGAAAAGGGGGGACGAAATGTCTCCCACTGGAAGGTCATGTTGTTCTATTTAAATGATTACAAAATCAGCTAAAACGAACAGTGAGGCTGTCAGTATAAGCGCATTACTGTTGTCAGTCCGATGTTGCACTGCCCAGGGCCTATAATAATAAAGGGCCCGTTTTGGTCAGGCATATTGTATACAGAAGCGGAAGAGACAGCACCACTAAATTCCACAATACGCATGCATTGCATACACACAGAAATTACTGTTACAGTGTACTATTGGAGCCCAATGAGTGAAAACGAGCACTGGCAAACAGTCTTCGCTACATTAAGTTACTTAAACTGGTGTCACTCTGAGCTAGAATTTGTGGTCAGAGACTAAGTATAAGGACAATGAGTCGGATGCGAGTTTTGCAACTGTGAAATACTTTCATACATTATAGAAGTGAATATTAAATCTGAACTAATATTGCGAAAATTTTGAACTTGGATAGCTTACAACGAAAATCTGTCTGTTTATTAAAGGAAAACAATTGATTTTTTTAAAACATTCTGTGCCATACACAACTTGAAACAGATCACGTCGACCAAATCTTGTGGAAGAACTGACAGCGACGTATAACGGAAGGCAGTAAGATCCCTTGGCTTATGGTTTAGCAGTATTCGATAGCCATTTCTAGGCGCAAGTAAATTAAGAAAGGCAGCGCGTTTTTGTTATCATGTAACGTCTTCATCAATTACTTTAGTTTTAATGTAATCTGCGAGTAATTGCTGATGTTTGATATTAACATGAAAAGGACTCCGTAGACAGGGAAAGAACCTCTTCTTGGGCAACTACTTCTATAATGACCAAAAGGCATTAAATGATCTTCGAGCACATGTGTTCCAGCAACGGTATGAAGAAAATGATAGTAACAATGACGGTAATAATGGAATTATCCGGTAACTTCACACTTCACAGTGGATTTACTCGAACTAAGAAATTTGCTGAATTAGTGAATACTTCAAAATGGCTTTACATCGAGGCTATGATGCCTAGAAGAGTCTTTACATCCTGCTCACATGAGAATAGCATAATCTCCACGTCAGAAGATTGCTTCTACTTAACCATTTAATAGACTCGCATTTTTTCCACCGTGACTAATTTTGTAAGCTAAGCACATCATCCGTTACAGCACACTCCTGGGGCTGGGAAATGTGGCCACAATGATCTAGTGGAACGAACTATCACAGGTGCAATGCGTGGGTTCAGGCATTTACTTTTAAGAGGCACAAACAGATTCACTTTACCTCTGGTAACCTCAAGAGAAAGACGTTATAACCCAGAATCCGCATTAAACATCACGTTCCTTCATTACCAATTGGGCAGAGCCGGTTTACGTTGGGAAATGACATAGGCGGAAGTCATGGTAAACAGAAATACTGTCTCCAGTAAACTTACTTACATTAGAAAATTTTATTTTATTTGATGAAACGATAGCCATTTAAAGGAACAGGGCTCTTATTTTTCTTGTACTTGATTGAACTAGAGACGTTGAAAAATTTGGTGCTGGACTGTGATTCGAATTCGTATCTCATCTTTCGAGGATCTGAATCTCTCAGAACAGTATAGTTCAATCATTTCGTTCCTTTTCCCAAGACTGCATTCTTCTCTAGGTCTCCTCCAAAGGTAAGTATGTGAGTCCGAATCCTGATCCAGTACAAAAATATTCATAATTTCATTTCAAGCCCTATCACGTGCATACCAGTCTGCTAGTGAAAATTAACGTGCATTTTTAATGTCTGTTCATGTGTTGCCAACAATCGGAATAGGTGTCGTTATTTCTGGTCAAACACGCACACATCTTACTGTTGGTGAGTAAGCAAGTGTTACTTAAGCTAAGTTAGTGGATGATAAAGAAGGACGATAGGTGTGCGGTTCGATTGTCGCTCAGGCACAAAAATTTGTATCCTTATTTTAGATTCAATCATCTAGCAGCTGGTAAGAAAAACCGATACGTAACATTTGATTTTACTTAGTTAACAATCCGATTGCGTGCTGGGTTCGTATCTCCGTCACAGAACTTCACATCATGCGCTTCATCTTTAAATGCATGAACACTTTGTTCCTTCTGAATGGAGGTATATCACACATCTTTCGTGGTTAGTTAACAGAGACGAAAAGGTCTTTAAAGGAGTACCGGTTTATTACAAAAACTGTTTTTTTTTTTTTTTTCAAGTTTAGATTTGGTTACTGATATTGGCGAAAATTTCTGTAATTTGTGCCTTTTCATGACTAGTCAGTAATATGATATGATTAGATTAGATTAGATTAATAGTTGTTTCATAGATCACGTATACCACATTTGGTAATGATGTAGAACGTGTCATTTTAATGAAAGATTCTTTGCAACAATTTTTCTCTCTGTACCTCACATTAGTTTTTATTTTTATCCCTCTCCCTCACTCTCTCTCTCTCTTCTCTCTCTCTCACATACACACACACACACACACACACACACACATGTACCAAGTCTTTTTTTATTTTTATCTGTTTGTTGTGCTCGACTATCGGCGAGGCACGAAAACGTTCGTCAATGATTTTCTTAGTTTTGAGTACACTTACGAAAGATATATAATAACGACTATGAGTGTTACTGATTTATGAAGCATAGTTTGCAGTCAGTTCTGGGTATTATTAGTAACTACGCTCCAGTCCCTAAACTCAGAGAAATGTGAATTAGACGGATTACGTATTCCAGGCCGTAGCAGCCGCGTCTTTGAGTCGTCAGCTATGGTCACTTCCCAGCCCACTGTAGGATCATATCGGTTCGTCTTCTTCCTGCTGGTAATTTAACTGATATTTGGCTACAAGGCAAAGTATATTTGGCAACTCTGCGATCGACGAGTTACTTCCTGGTGTGCACGGAATTAATCCTCAAAGTTCACTTGATTTTTCCTGTCATTTCCATTGAATAATCTGAGTTATTATTAACGCTTGAGCTGTAACAAATGATTGGAAATTTACTGTTTTCAGCCCAGGAAAGTCGTTCCACGTGAAGATCGCATCTAATCTCGTCCTTTAAATAGCGGTTTACGAGTTCTAGCCACTACTGGTCTCGTAAGACGAGACCTAGACGAATGCCTCTTCCCTAGCCCTGTGGAAACGTACTAACCTGAGAGAAAGCGTCTGTTATGGTCTGCGGTTCCAGTTTTGCTGACTGTAACGTTTTTATCCCTTCTTTGAAAGAGATACAAGCAGTCAGATCACACATCGATAAGGAAATCGCAAGAAAATACTTTCGGCTCATAGTCCAATGGTGAAAAACTTACAATGCTGCACAACAAGTAACGCCTCTTCCCGCTGCTGATAAACAAATTTTGGGTTTCTGGGAATACATAATTTTATTTATGAAATGCCACAATTGCATACCACTTGAGTATGACACAGCATACCAATCAAACACAGACCCAATCGAAATCTAAGTGATTAGTATTATAATAATTCGTGCCAACAGAGGCACGCTTGTGTACAGATACTCAGTTTTATTGAAACAGACTTTCGTCGTAAGGTTGTCGCGGGTAATTTTGTTTCCTTTCTTATAATACTGTGCACAATTTTCGTACGCTTTCTTTTAGTGTTGTTAAAACATAAGTTAACATGAGAGAGAAATTAATTATCAATTATCTATGTGAATTCTCTGATGTTATCTATTACAGTCTGACAATGCACATGCAGTTTATTGATTACATGCATGTAGAAAACTTGTTCTGAGTTAAAGCTGTCAAACAAGGTTTTGTGAAGAATAAAATGCCACTGCCACACGACAGCTAATGTAGAAAATACTTTTCTGACGTATTTTGGCACGATGCGCTCTCCCCATACATAATACAAAAGTTTCGATATGCATCTGCAGCCTGGACATCTATTAAACCTGAAACGAACAAAATGTCGCAAAAGCTAGCCCTTCTTCCACATGCGAATATTTTGGGTTGAGAAGTGAAGGGAATTATGTTCAAAGTTCCATTAGATTGATAACTTCAGCACACAGCAGTAGGCGTTTTAAAAAATGTAGCAGTGAATGTACCCAAACTCGCGACGTCTTAGCAACAGTACGCGACGCTTACCGTTACGCTACTACCTGACAGACAGCTGCAGCACCTCCAGAACTCAATAACAAGCCGCCGCCCGGTGTGGCCGTGCGGTTAAAGGCGCTTCACTCTGGAACCGCGTGACCGCTACGGTCGCAGGTTCGAATCCTACCTCGGGCATGGATGTGTGTGATGTCCGTAGGTTAGTTAGGTTTAAGTAGTTCTAAGATGTAGGGGACTCATGGCCACAGATGTTGAGTCCCATAGTGCTCAGAGCCTTTTTTTTTCAACAACAATTCCTCCAGAACTTGCGCATTGAACAGTGCTGTGAGATAATGCATACGGCCGGATCTAGACTTCTGAGAGACAGACAGTTACAGCTTTTCTTTTGCACTGCACGACGTTTTTAACAAACAGATAGCGCAACAGAGTAGCTCAAGTCTAAAGGAACATTTCCCGTTTAAATTTCTGCATCCTACACTGTTGGCAGTTCTCTGTAGGTGTCACTTACGTGATTTTATTTCGGTGATTACAAAATAGAGTCGAATGTATGCACCGGGTAGCCGAGGCAGCTAGTTCATGGCGATCGGTCAACCAAGTAAACGAATGTACTGAACATGCTGCAAACCACTGCAAGGAGTCTGTGTGTCAGAATTCTCATCCAGTGTGGCGCAACATTGTTATGACCGAAAAATGAGTGATGGAGTAGAGAATTTTGTGGTGTCTTTGATTGATGCTAGGTTCACATACTTATGGCCCGGGTTCCATTCGAACTTCTGCTATTGATTTTTGATAAGGAGAGGCAGATTCTGTTCTCTTCTGGCTACGCCAAGTGAAGAAGGTATAATGGAATTGTGGTCTGACATTCATGTTAAACTTGATATTCCTTCTCTACGAAGTAGGCGTTAGGTTGGACCACAATAAAGTCAGGAGTCGCAACACGTAGAAACTCTATCAACAGTAACCTTTCTTATACTAGTTGTTTATTTCTAGTGACGAAACAAACGCTATGTAGGGTCACAGGACACTTATTCCATCTTTTATTTGAGATTCTGTGTGACGATAAAATTGGTCCTGATCTGGGAATGCGACTCGGACCGCCCTTGACGCGGAATTTGATCCCTTCGTGACAATACAGCTCGACTGCAATTTGTTGTTTGTTCAAAACTGCGGATTCCTCAACATCTCCACATATTGCGCGTGAAAGGGTTCGAATCCTGCCCCGGCACTAAAGCTTTCATTATGTATTATCAAGCTCTAGTATGAGAACACCTATCTGCTGGTGGGTAATAATTTTGATTTTTAATGTATTTTCATTCGTTGTCAACACTAACGGTATCTGACGTTTTTGAGGCCCAGTGAGACACAGAACTGTTTGCGAAATCATTGTAAATACAAGGATGTTATGCCGAGCTGCTAGTGGAGAAAAATTCGGTAGCGGACGTCTCTTTGTGTGTAGTCAACAACGATAAGTGTGGGGCTCGATTCCCAGTCAGCACTGAACTCTTCGTCATATTATTTCTAGTTAAAGCATGCTCACATGTCGATACTGGTTTAACAAACCCATTTTTAACGTTCGTTTTCTCTAGAATACAACAGAGATAGGTGCCAGGTTGGAGTCTCGGAAAGAAATATTAATGTTTTGTCTCGTCATTTCAGTTACAACATCTAGCTACTGCCGAGAAAATCCGATATGTCACAGTTGATTGTGCTTCGCTGACAATCCAATTAGGTTCTGGGTTCGAATCCCTGTCCAACACAAAGCTTTACCTCACGGCATTTCATGTACGTTACTTGTGAAGAAGCAATATTTAACATCTCTCGTAGTTCGTTAACAAGGACAATAGATGCTGGGTAGGAATTCGCGTCCGTTAACAACGCGTGCCACAACGATACAGATAGCCGTGCCGTAGGTGCAACCACAACGGAGGGGTATCTGTTGAGAGGCCAGACAAACGTGTGGTTCCTGAAGAGGGGCAGCAGCCTTTTCAGTAGTTGCAGGGGCAATAGTGTGGATGATTGACTGATCTGGCCTTGTAACAATAACCAAAACGGCCTTGCTGTTGGGGAAACTACAGCCGTAATTTTTCCCGAGGGCATGCAGCTTTACTGTATGGTTAAATGATGATGGCGTCCTCTTGGGTAAAATATTCCGGAGGTAAAATAGTCCCCCATTCGGATCTCCGGGCGGGGACTACTCAGGAGGACGTCATTATCAGGAGAAAGAAAACTGGCATTTTATGGATCGGAGCGTGGAATGTCAGATCCCTTAATCGGGCGGGTAGGTTAGAAAATTTAAAAAGGGAAATGGATAGGTTAAAGTTAGATATAGTGGGAATTAGTGAAGTTCGGTGGCAGGAGGAACAAGACTTCTGGTCAGGTGTATACAGGGTTATAAATACAAAATCAAATAGGGGTAATGCAGGATAATGCAGGAGTAGGTTTAATAATGAATAAAAAAATAGCAGTGCGGGTAAGCTACTACAAACAGGATAATGAACGTATTATAGTGGCCAAGACAGACACGAAGCCCATGCCTACTACAGTATTATAAGTTTATATGCCGACTAGCTCTGCAGATGACGAAGAAATTGAAGAAATGTATGATGAGATAAAAGAAATTATTCAGGTAGTGAAAGGAGACGAAAATTTAATAGTCATGGGTGATTGGAATTCGACGGTAGGAAAAGGGAGAGAAGGAAACATAGTAGGTGAATATGGATTGGGGGTAAGAAATGAAAGAGGAAGCAGTCTGGTAGAATTTTGCACAGAGCATAACTTAATCATAGCTACCACTTGGTCCAAGAATCATAAAAGAAGGTTGTATACATGGAAGAAGCCCGGAGATACTAAAAGGTATCAGATAGATTATATAATGGTAAGACAGAGATTTAGGAACCAGGTTTTAAATTGTAGGACATTTCCAGGGGCAGATGTGGACTCTGACCACAATCTATTGGTTATGAACTGTAGATTAAAATTGAAGAAACTGCAAAAAGGTGGGAATTTAAGGAGATGGGACCTGGATAAACTGAAAGAACCAGAGGTTGTACAGAGTTTCAGAGACAGCATAAGGGAACAATTGGCAGGAATGGGGGAAAGAAATACAGTAGAAGACGAATGGGTAGCTCTGAGGGATGAAGTAGTGAAGGCGGCAGAGGATCAAGTAGGTAAAAAGACGAGGGCTAGTAGAAATCCTTGGGTAACAGAAGAAACATTGAATTTAATTGATGAAATGAGAAAATATAAAAATGCAGTAAATGAAACAGAGAAAAAGGTATACAAGCGTCTCAAAAATGAGATCGACAGGAAGAGCAGAATGGCTAGAGGACAAATGTAAGGATGTAGAGGCTTATATCACTAGGGGTAAGATAGATACAGCCTACAGGAAATTTAAGGAGACCTTTGGAGGAAAGAGAGCCACTTGTATCAATATCAAGAGCTCAGATGGATACCCAGTTCTAAGCAAAGAGGGGAAAGCAGAAAGGTGGAAGGAATATATAGAGGGTCTATACAAGGGCGATGTACTTGAGGACAATATTATGGAAATGGAAGAGGATGTAGATGAAGATTAAATGGGAGATACGATACTGCGTGAAGAGTTTGACAGAGCACTGAAAGACCTGAGTCGAAACAAGGCCCCGGTAGTAGACAACATTCCATTAGAACTACTGACGGCCTTGGGAGAGCCAGTCCTGACAAAACTCTACCATCTGGTGAGCAAGATGTACGAGAAAGGCGAAATACCCTCCGATTTCAAGAAGAATATAATAATTCTAATCCCAAAGAAAGCAGGTGTTGACAGATGTGAAAATTACCGAACTATCAGTTTAACAAGTCACAGCTGTAAAATACTAACGCGAATTATTTACAAATGGTTCAAATGGCTCTGAGCACTATGGGACTTTACATCTTAGGCCCTCTGGCCGGCCGCGGTGGTCTCGTGGTTCTAGGCGCGCAGTCTGGAACCGCGCGACTGCTACGGTCGCAAGTTCGAATCCTGCCTCGGGCATGGATGTGTGTGATGTCCTTAGGTTATTTAGGTTTAAGTAGTTCTACGTTCTAGAGGACTGATGACCACAGCTGTTAAGTCCCATAGTGCTGAGAGCCATTTTATCTTAGGCCATCAGTCCCCTAGAACTTAGAACTACTTAAACCGAACTAACCTAAGAAGAGCACACACATCCATGCCCGAGGCAGGATTCGAACCTACGACCGTAGCAGTCCCGCGGTTCCGGACTGCAGCGCCTAGAACCGCACGGTCACTGCGGCCGGCAATTATTTACAGACGAATGGAAAAACTGCTAGAAGCCGACCTCGGGGAAGACAGTTTGGATTCTGTAGAAATGTTGGAACACGCGAGGCAATACTGACCTTACGACTTATCTTAGAAGCTAGATTAAGGAAGGGCAAACCTACGTTTCTAGCATTTGTAGACTTATAGAAAGCTTTTGACAATGTTGACTGGAATACACTCTTTCAAATTCTAAAGGTGGCAGAGGTAAAATACAGGAAGCGAAAGGCTATTTACAATTTGTACAGAAACCAGATGGCAGTTATAAGAGTCGAGGGACATGAAAGGGAATCAGTGGTTGGGAAGGGAGTGAGACAGGGTTGTAGCCTCTCCCCGATGTTATTCAATCTGTATATTGAGCAAGCAGTAAAGGAAACAAAAGAAAAATTTGGAGTACGTATTAAAATCCAGGGAGAAGAAATAAAAATTTTGAGGTTCACCGATGACTTTGTAATTCTGTCAGAGACAGCAAAGGACTTGGAAGAGCAGTTGATCGGAATGGATAGTGCCTTGAAAGGAGGATATAAGCTGAACATCAACAAAAGCAAAACGAAGGTTATGGAATGTAGTCGAATAAAATCGGGTGATGCTGAGGGAATTAGATTAGGAAATGAGACACTTAAAGTAGTAAAGGAGTTTTGCTATTTGGGGAGCAAAATAACTGATGATGGTCAAAGTAGAGAGGATATAAAATGTAGATTGGCAATGGCAAAGAAAGCGTTTCTGAAGAAGATAAATTTGTTAACATCGGGTATAGATTTAAGTGTCAGGAAGTCGTTTCTGAAAGTATTTGTATGGAGTGAAGCCATGTATGGAAGTGAAACATAGACAATAAATAGTTTGGACAAGAAGAGAATAGAAGCTTTCGAAATGTGGTGCTACAGAAGAATGTTGAAGATTAAATGGATAGATCACGTAACTAATGAGGAGGTATTGAATTGGATTGGGGAGAAGAGAACTTTGTGGCACAACTTGACTAGAAGAATGGATCGGTTGGTAGGACATGTCCTGAGGCATCAAGGGATCACAAATGTAGCATTGGAGGGCAGTGTGGAGGGTAAAAATCGTAGGGGGAGACCAAAAGAGATGAATACACTAAGCAGATTCAGAAGGATGTAGGTTGCAGTAGGTACTGGGAGATGAAGGAGCTTGCACAGGATAGATTAGCATGGAGAGCTGCATCAAACCAGTCTCAGGACTGAAGACCACAACAACAACAACAACAATGTTTACGTTATGTAATTTAAAGTTGATATTTGCTAACTGATACTGTCCAAAATCGAGGTATATCACTCTCTGTGTGCCTAGTCAGGAATGACTCAGGAATGTGTCTGTCAGTGACGAAGTCTTTGCTTAGTCTGCATGACCTGGGTTTGAATCCATATGCAGAACGAGACGGTTCGTCGTGTCATTTGAAGTTCATACACATTCTCAACTAGGTGATCGTGAAGAACTTAAATTTTTAATGTCATTTTGTGTTAAATAATAAGTACGGTATGTTATTTTGAAGAGGAAATCATGACTACGACGAACTAACTACGTGAATTACCTATCTGACGTAATAATGAGAGTGGTAACATTTCATGTATGTCATTTATTGTAATAAATGTGAGCTTACAAGCCTGAAGAACCGTCTTATCTGTGATAAGATGTTCCCTGATATTTGTAGTAACTTGGTATTACTTTACATCTTGAGTTATTGCGATACAGGGCAGTATTTTCTAGTGGTGACTTGTTGGAACCATTTTCAATAGTCAAACGACTGTACCGAGGCGCGATTAGAGGACCTGCTAGACAGCTGCGCTATGTGGGTTGCATTCGAATCAGGTAAAATGCAATTCAGGTCGTTCGGATACTTTTGAGCACGACTGTAGCACGTTATTGTGAAAGAAGTATTTGTTTTTGTGCTTGTAGCGTATTGGATTGTTCTCACTACAAACTTTGTCATCGGTAGATATAGTCCAATATCTTCAAAACTTTTCATACGTCATAACAGCAACTCACACACAACAAAAGTTAACCACGTACAAGGAGTCAGGGAAGTGAAATTAAACTTCGCCTGCACGAGGTGAGTCAGTCGCAGTAAAATTTTTTTCAGTGATCCCGGATGATATTTATATATATTTTTATTCCTGTTACTGATCATAATTTTTTTTACATTTACATCTAGGCCTATACTCCACAAGCCACGGTACGGTGTGCAGCGGAGGTTACTTTGCATATCTGTGTCACTAACCTTTCCTTTTCCTGTTACAGTTTTCTCTCTTGCAGCGTCTGCCACAACAGGTGGCTGAGCACTTCCGTGACGCATTCGCGCTTACTCTATGAACCTGTAATAAACACGCTGCTCTTCTTGATATTTCTCGTTTCCTCTATCAGTCCTGTCTCGTACAGATCCCAACTTTCCAGAAATATTAAAGTATGGATCCAACGAATGTTTGGTAAGCTATTTCTTTTGTGCGTGGGCTGCAGTTCCCCGAGGATTCCTCCACTGTATCTCAGTCTGTCATTTGCCTTAGCAGTGATTAATTTTATGTGGTCATTCCACTTCTAATCGCTCTGTACGCATACTCCTAGTTCTTTATGGAAGTAGCTGCTTCCAGTGATTTTTCCGCAGCCGTGTAATCATACAGTAATGGTTCTTTAAGTTTGTATTAAGGTTTTTAATTATAGTCCGTGATGCCTATCTTCAGAACTGGCAACAGACCTGCGTACAAACTAGAGTACAAATTGTCATTATGGAAAGAAGAAACAGAGTAGATCTGAAAAAGAAGAGCAGCACGTTCCGTTGCAGGTTCATTTAATAGACCCCTAAGTGTCACAAAGATGCTCAGCCAAGTACAGTGGCAGACGAAGCAAGAGAGGCACTCTCCATCACGGTGTGGTTTACTGTTGAAATTCCGAGAGCGTTAAGTCCCTAGAAGAGTCAACTAATACAATTCTTCCCGCTACGTATATCTCACGGAAAGGCCATGAAGATAATATTTGGAACATTCGTACCCACACAGAAGCTTAACAGCAATCGTTCTTCCGGCGAAGCATTCGCGACTGGAACTGGCAAACGGGCAAGTGACACTGATACGCGAAGTACCCTCCGCCATACACCGTAGATGTAGATCTAAGGACCGAAATTAGCAGCACGATGTATGAAAAAATTGGCGGTCCGTTGTTGTTATGTGGTTTTATTTCAGTGATTTCAAATAATCTTAACTGAACAATAAAATTGGCAGCAGCGAAGCATTTCTGGCCCCTCAACAGTAGGATGTTGCACCCCTTTCAGCCTCGATGCATACTGACATTGTAGTGCAGCTGACGTTCGAGCTGATTCCATACTTGCTCTATCGGGGACAGTTTGGGGGGGTATTGCTGGCCCAGGGAGTGCCCCAATATGTAAGGACACAGTATAATCTTAATTACTTGTACATCAACTTTTTGCATTCCATTATAACATCAGTTCTAGAATCATCTCAGCACTGGATCCCTGTATGCAGGAGAGACATTTTGCAGGTAGAACCTCCAAAAAGCTTTTCTAAATTTTTGTACCAAACCTTGTAAATACATTAAGTGTAAGGACTTCATTCGTATGTCTCGCTGTGAACAGTAATGTTTTATTTAACATCCAAAAGTATCATAAAAATGAATGTACGTATATATGTTTGTATATGTCTGTGTATGCATGCATGTATATATGTTCCACATCTCCTCCTAAATCACTGGACATGTTTCAACCAAACTTGGTACGAGTATCGCTTACTGTCTGAAGAGAATCGTTGTGGGGTAAGAAACACGTTCCTATCATAGGGACGGGGATGAGTGTGAAAAAGTAGTGTAGCTCGCGATGCGCTAATTTGCAGATTTTATTCATCCAGTACTTGAGAATGAGAGTACATAGTGACTTGTCACGGTCCGTGCGGCTCCCCCGTCGGAGGTTCGAGTCGTCCTTCGGGCATGGGTGTTTGTGTTGTCCTTAGCGTAAGTTAGTTTAAGTTAGATTAAGTAGTGTGTAGGCTTAGGGAACGGTGACCTCAGCAGTTTGGTCCCATAAGACCTTACCACAAATTTCCAAATTTTACACATAATTCCAAACATTTAAAAACTTTTTCTCGTTGGCAACCCCCAAAAATTCATAAAAGGAAAATAGTTTAATGCTTACTACATTTTTTCTGTTCAAGCAGAAAGACTTCCGCATTAGGGATGATGTATTAATTTATTACTTCTCAGCTATTAACTCTATTCGGAACAACATTCGCAGGAAGTATGCTGCTGAACGTACTTACAAAATTACACTGTTGGAGGACACGTAGTTCAGAACACTTGACTCCATAAACACTGAGCTGCTTCGAAAACTACCCCAACATGCACGACGTTTTAATTTATTACTCCTTTACTACTAACTTTATCCGCAACATACTTTGCGGACAGTATTCATCTAAACCACGGAATGTTTCTGGAAAATCATATTATTGTATGACTCATTCTACAGGAGATATGATGTCATAGAGATTGACCTGCATGAAAACCAAGCTGCAAGGCGAAATTCGCTAGATATACAGTTGAAATATACCTTGGGTGATAATGTGGAGGCAAAAGAGGGTGGAAGAGACGGACAGATATAGAGGAGGACATGGATATGAGGAAGAATGAGATGGACACAGTAATGGGGGGGGGGGGGGGGGGGGACATAGAAAGGGAAGTGGAAGAGATGGACTGAGGGAAGAAAGAGGAGAGAGTCAGAGGAAGAACAAATGATGAGATGGAAAGAAGAGGATGAGTAGATAGACCGAGAGAGGGAGGAGAAGATAAACAGAGTGAGGAAGAGGCAGAAAGGCAGGAGGAGATGGAACCAGAGGACGATGTTAATGGATGGAAAGGAGCAGATGGATAGATGGGGCAGGAGAAGAAAGAGTTGGGAGGAGCGAGAGAGTGGGAACAGAAGTAGCAGATGGACAGGAGAAGGAGAGGTGGAGATGGACAAAGAGAAGGAGGAAGGAGGAAATGGGCTGATGAAAAAACTATATGCTCGGACAATGCTGCGTACTCAGTTTAAGAACTTACAGAGTGCTGCAGGTGAAAAATAAGTCCACAACTTGTTTATAATTAAAATAAATGGATATAGCCCCGTCATAAGTTGCATTTAGAAGTAGCTTTTCTATTTCTCGATGGTAACTGTCCGTTTCCAAGGCATACGTATCGTAAGTGTGACAATACAGCCTATGTACAAAAATTGCCTCTGCAGTGACGATCAAAGACTGTTGTTGAGTGGGTCACAGTGCTAGTTTCTCATAAAGCAAACAGTAGAATGTATAGTAGCGTAAAGCTGTCGTCAAACTAAAATTTGATTTCAACACCACGGTCATCTACTGGATATGACCCTATGGGATATATTATGCCGTTACCTTTCTCCAACGATAAAATTTACTTACTCAGACAATTACAGGGGACCTACAGTTTACATGGATGCCGAGAAACGCTGAAACTCGGTGCTTTTCACATTAACGGAAGGTTAGAGGAACGACAAGTGACAGATAAAAATCCTAGGACCGACCTGAAATTGAACTGAAACCTCCTGGTCGCGTAGTCTACCACTTTACCACTATTTGTTATATGTTACGTGAAGGGAGATACCTCATGGTTGTCGGGTCAAGTAGTTGCACCTTGAAACACTCTGCTGCAGGCATCTATTGCTAACAAAGTATAATATAACAGTCCAACAGCAGGTTAAATCTATGGAGTGAGCAGCCTTCGGAGGATAGTAAAGATACTGCTAAAATATTCAACCGCGCGACTGCTACGGTCGCAGGTTCTAATCCTGCCTCGGGCATGGATGTGTATGATGTCCTTAGGTTGGTTAGGTTTAAGTAGTTCAAAGTTCTAGGGGACTGATGACCTCAGATGTTAAGTCCCATAGTCCTCAGAGCCATTTACAAATGGTGTATCTCTCGAAAATCCAGTTTAAATCTCAATGTAAGAAGTCGCGATAATAGACAAGTATCATAGCAAATTAATTTGCAAGCTATAAAGCCATATCTCTCCATCTTCATTTCGAGCAAAATAAACATTGAAATAGGTATAAAATTTACGTTGGGTTTCTTGAGTGCTCATTACAGCCTAGAGCCTATCTCAACAACAGTAGTCCGGCAGTAATCACACTAATTACCGTCAGAGCTATAAGAAGCCTCTTTCGCAACTTGATTACCGTGACGTAACTTGAGAGTGCACTTAAGCAATTATATATCTGAGAGTACTGCAATGGATGGCTACATAATGAGCAACCAGATAACGATATGTACTTATCAACAACACTGCTGGAAAAAAGCAACACCCTCAAGAGCAAAGTCATTTTACTGAACAGTGATGAGAAAGGTAGTTCATTGTTGTAGGAGTATATGATATAAAATTTAGACCAAATTAAGCAAACATGTCACAGTAAAGGGTGTACGAACAGTCGCATCAATACACAGTATGCCCCTCCCTGGCGGCAATGCAGGCGTATATTGTTGCATGCAAACGGTCATAAAGGTGCGATAAACTGTCTCCACCAACTTGTACCTTTTGTTGTAATTCGCCAATGGTTTTCTTGCAGGATCTGGTTCATGATTACATTCCCGCTTCATCACGTCCTATATGTGTCCGCCTCGATAGCTGAGTGGTGGCCGGCACGGTAGTTCAGCGTGTTCGGTCAGAGGGTTAGCTGCCCTCTGTAACAATAATAAAAAAAACTAAATTAATGGATCGACGATAAACTTGAACAAGTGTCACAGGACGACCGCCCCGAGTAAACATAACTATCAATTACGAACATAATGAAAGTGAAAAAAATAACAGAAAAAAAGTGGTCAGCGCATCGGAATGTCTTGATAAGGGGCCCGGGTTTGATTCCCGGCTGGGTTGGAGATTTTTCTCCGCTCAGGACTGGGTGTAGTAATGTCTTCGTCATCATCATCTCATCTCCATCGACGTCCAAGTGTCGTCAACTCAAAAGACTTGCACCAGGCGACTGGTCTACCTAACGGGAGGTCCTAGCCATGCGACACATCACTTCCTGTCCCATACGTGATCAACTGGAGAGAGATTTGGTGAACTAGGTAGCCAGGGGCAGTAGTTATACAACATGAAGAGCACGTTACATTGCAGCAGCCGCATGTGGAAGTACATTGTACTGTTGGAAAACCACATCAACTTCCTGTCGAAGAAACGGTACGAGGACGTGGATAAGGCCCTGTGCAATGTAGGAACATGGGTTACTTTACTCTGCAGAGACACCAAATGTGAACGCGAGTTGTAGCTCATGGCTCGCCACACCGTGAAGCCTGGGACACGACTTGTGTGTCGTGGTCGTGGTCGAAAGCACTCCGAAATAGACAGCTCACCAGGCTACGCCATATAAGTGTACTTCTATCACTTACATACAGACAGCGTTTGCCCTCGGCACTGACAACAGAGCGCCTCTCCACTTTCCAGTCAATTTTTTCTCAAGACCACGCCATTCTGCCTTCAAATGGTTCAAATGGCTCCGAGCACTATGGGACGTAACTTTTGAGGTCATCAGTCCCCTAGAACTTAGAACTACTTTAACCTGACTAACCTAAGGACATCACGCACATCCATGCCCGAGGCACGATTCGAACCTGCGAACGTAGCGGTCGCGCGGTTCCAGACTGTAGCGCCTAGAACCGCTCGGCCACTCAAGCCGGCCATTCTGCTTTAATTTACCGGTAACTCTATCACAACACCACTCCGTGCTTTGCAGTGTCGTGGCGTAAATGGTAACCTGGCCTGAGATATATAAGATAGTAGTGCTTTTGCAAGCATAAAGTTCCCAATGGTCCCTGGTGACGCAGGAGGTGAAACGTGTGCCCGGAATTTGTACCTCGGTGGTGTTCGGTCGACCACCGGTGCTCGCAAAATACATCGATCTTAACGTGCGCCTGTACTATTGGACGTCCAGAACATGGTCTACGTGTGTGGGAATGTTCCACAGACCACTAATGAAAGGAGCGACATATCACCGGTTCATCATGCCCATTATATACAGCAATCCGTCAATATATCCAACCAGTTTCGTGCAGGCCCAGAATGTGACCGCCTTGAAATGCCTGAAGCTGTTGAACAGGAGTAGGCACTCGTCGATGGGGCATGGTTGTACCCCAGAACGAATGTCGCAAACACTGTTCACCTTTCAACTCAGCATACTTACTCCCTGCGGAGACAAACAGAGGGTGCACAGACAGTCTTCCTATGGGCGCCATCTGATCGCCGATGATCGGAATAAATGAATCACTGGCACTGCAACTTGTCAATATGGACATATTATAACCAGGTGCCATTGCGCGCCATCCTTGAAGTTACTGCGTTCTTTCCTGTCAGTGTATAATAGTCTTAAAGCAGAGATGGCTGAAAGATACTAGTGGAATCTTTCGCGTGAAGTTCGGTGAAACGAAATTAATTCCAGGTCTGCGTTTACTCATTAGGTGCGGAAGAATAATTAAGGAAAAATTGGAAACAAATTTCACTGAGATAAAAATAATCACAAAGTCTAAGTGTAGAATCTTACGTTCTTAGTCAACTACTTGGAGTAGAATAACTGTTTCACAGCATTACAGTGTTTTGAAAGTCATTAGTTGTATTTACGTACTGTTTCTCATTTTTGTGGTTCAAAAATTGCTCTAAGCACTATGGGACTTAACATCTGAGGTCATCAGTCCCCTAGACTTAGAAATACTTACACCTAACTAACCTAAGGACATCGCACACATCCAAGCCCGAGGCAGGATTCGAGCCTGCGACCGTAGCAGCAGAGCAATTCCGGACTGAAGCGCCTAGAACCGCTCGGCCACAGCGGCCGGCTCATTTTTGTGTCTAATGTGTGTGAGTACTTGTAGCGAAGTATACATGCATATGGATATGAACGTGATTCCACCGCGTTACTACGCTCCTTGATACGGACTTGTAGTGTCGAGTGAAAAAGGCAAAACAGCAGCCTGTCTCTCGCACTTGCGTCAAACATTACCTTTTATCATTCTACAAGCTCATAATTTCAGCTAGGCAGTCTTAGAGGTATTCAATTTATATTTACAATTCTTTCCGTAATGTGTTTACTTAACAGCTGCTGAGCCGAATAACTCAAAAAAAAAAATACTCGCGGAAATCGCAATTGCCGGCCGTGGTGGCCATGCGGTTCTGGGCGCTGCAGTCCGGAACCGCGGGACTGCTACGGTCGCAGGTTCGAATCCTGCCTCGCGCATGGATGTGTGTGATGTCCTTAGGTTAGTTAGGTTTAAGTAGTTCTAAGTTCTAGTGGACTGATGACCTAGGATGTTAAGTCCCATAGTGCTCAGAGCCATTTTTGGAAATCGCAATAAAATTCCTTTCCGTAAATAGGTAACAGGCGGGGAGGCTGATAACATCATGAAAATATTTCATACAGACACGTGATATTATGAACGAGCATTTTTCCCAAGCATCGGTCAGAATCTAGAAGTTTTTTGTCGGAGTCAAAGCATTGCGAACCAGGCCACCTTTCCATGCGCTTGAAGAGGTGTAAATGACATGAAGACAAAGCTTCGAAACTTCCTATTTCAACTAAAGCAGCATCTCGTATGTTTGTCATCGAGTATTGTCGTGGAAAACACGACCAGGCCCTCTGGCTCTTACGATTTAGTAATTCAAATTGTACATGAATTATTATTAGCTATACATTATACCTCAAATATTGAAATAGTAAATAGAAGTATGTACATGTCTGTGGGGATATAAATAATGGTTGAATTATTCGAACACTACATGTAAATGCGGCTTCTATATTTTCATTTGCATTGACATTCGGCTTGACATTGACTGGTGGATTTGTTGGATGCCCTCCAGAGGGATATCGTGCCAAATTCTGCCCAATTGGAGCCTTAGATTGTCAAAATCGCGAGTCTGTTGGATGGCTCTGCCCATATCGTTCCAGTCATTCTCAACTGGGAAGAGATCCGATGACCTTGCTGGCCAACGTATGGTTTGGCTAGCACTAAGGCAAGCGTTCAAACTCTCGCCGTGTGCAGGCGGGCATTATCTTGCTGAAATGTAAGCCCGGGAAGGGAATATCGTCGACGTACCTCTATCCTGTAAGGGATGAAAACCAAAGGGGTTCTCCTATGAAATGAAATGACATCCCAGACCTTCCACTCCTGGTTGTCGGGCCTTATGTTGGGCGACCATCAGGTTGCTATCCCACCGCTGTCTGTTACGTCTGCAGACCCGCGTAAAGTTAAATCTATAGCGCCCATTACGTTAATGTTTGTGGGGTAAGATGCTGATATGTGTGGGGTCACCGCCAGACACCACACTTGCAAGGTGGAAGCCTTTAAATCGGCCGCGGTCCGTTAGTATACGTCGGACCCGCGTGTCGCCACTATCAGTGATTGCAGACCGAGCGCCGCCACACGGCAGGTCTGGAGACACTTCCTACCACTCGCCCCAGTTGGACAACCGACTTTGCTAGCGATGGTTCGCTTACAAAATACGCTCTCATTTGCCGAGACGATAGTTAGCATAGCCTTCAGCTACGTCATTTGCTACGACCTAGCAAGGCGCCATTGCCAGTTACCATTGAGATTATGAATAATGTAACATCAAGAGCGATGTTCACCATTTATGGATTAAAGTTAAGTATTCCAGCAGCTACGTACGTTTTTTGCTAAAGTCTAATTTCCTTGACCTGTTCCAGACCTCACTCCAGTCTGCGTGAGCTAAAACGCGTGCCTTTCGGCTTCCTCTAGTATACCGGGTTGGCTCTCCTGCCAACCCACAACAATATGAATGGTATGCCTCTCCCGACACGCCATGCCTACAACTCATGCCTAAAACCCATGGTTTTTATAGTACATTCATATTATATTCACCTCGAATATCTTTTGCATGCTGGATTGAAACCAAAACAGGATGTGGCCTATAAGCCACCGGTTGTCCACCCGTGAAGTAAACCAATGAAAAATTTACTACTTCTCAGGAGAATAAAGAAAACTTTTCTTTGAGAACGAATACACTAACATACAAAAGGGAAGTTGGCAGCACTTTGACTAACGAAAATGAAATGGGTGTAGCCAGGACAAGTAGCCAGGCGCCATGCATTTGGATGGTTACGGTAACAAACAAGTTCTTTACTTGATTCAAAAGAAAAGATCGAAATGAAGATCTAATTTGCAATGGATAGATGACATTACTTAATGTGGAACAGCAACTTGGACGTGTTTGGTCGCAGCCCTCAATGCATAGAGAAGTCTGGGGGACTGATGGCAATGGTGAATATAAAAGGTAAAAATTCTCATATTTTGCCAGTAGAAGAATTTATTTCGAGATGATAATTCAGTTTTAACTTTGTCAAACTGTACTAACATGACTTTTTGTAAAGCAAAAATTATAATTCGAAGGAAGAAATGCAGTGCAGAGTTAAAAACCTCTGCTGAATCATGTGATTAAACACCATCCCGACATTTTCCTGATGCAGTTAAGTGAAACCACGGAAAACCTGAATCAGGATGGCTAGATGAAGACTGGAGCTTCCACCCTCCATTCAAGGCGATTCTGTTTAAAACAGTGCTACCTCATTCGGTTTATCCGTGTATACAGTACTGTTTCTACAGGTATTTTAATTAATAATGTAAAAATCTAATGCTAGACTCTTCAATAATTTCTCATTCCCAGTCGCTATACAAACTAAACACACATGATTTCATAACGTAACAGTGCACAGCCTATCAGCTGATGTCAGAGCCACAGCGAGGATGTGTGTTCCCATTTTGTGTACCGCAACTCCTACTTGCTAGCCGGAAAACTGAGTCGGCATCCTTCTATAACGAGTGAGATGCTGAACTCAGTAAGAACAAAAGGTGTTAGCATTATACATCGTGTATCGTTGGGAGTAAGTTTTTCCAGCAAAGAAAAAAAAACAGAATGAAAAATTGTATTGTAAAGGTGGTATGTGAAAAGATACGCGTTTTATCATCGTTATTATCATTATTATTTGTATGTGTTGTAATCTCGATGTATTGCTCACTTGCTAGAACGATAATTCACAGGCACTGCCTGAGACATAAAATAATTTCCCCTTAAGTCATTGCCAGTCCCGGTCCAGTCATTTATCTAAAGTAAAACATGCCAAAATTTTTTTGTCAGATTATAGTCATGTATTCTTTAGCAATCAGACGACCAGCTGTGCAGCTGTGTCACGAAGTAAAGTTAGTTTTTCTCCTAATTCAGTTCTCAGACAAATGTTATCCAGTATTAGTAGATAGGCCAGCACTGCACTAAGCTGTGCCATTTACGAGCAGATATATAGACAGTGTTATCCGGCAACACCATCACGAGGTAAGAATTTTTCAGTTTATTTTTCACAGACAGATTCAGATTGATTTCACAGGGCCAAGGCGTAGCGCTGCTTACGCCAAAATTTATCAGTTTATCATGAGTTAAGATTTATCAGTTTTCATACGTCAGAATTTAATTATCCAAATTTAATTACTTTTATTTTTTATTGTCTGTTTGTGAAGGTTACACGTCATAATTTTATATTTTTTTATTTATACGGAGAAGTTACAGTGTTACATTTTTTACCAAACCGCTAGTCTGCTTTCTATGTAATCTTTCAATATATAGAATGTATTGCTTAACAGGTATTTTAACTATCTTTTTAGGTAAGCTTTGTAGTAATCTCATTAATCTCCAATGGCAGTTTATTGTGAAATTTTATTCCTTATTAGCAAATACTGTTTTGAGTTTTATGTCTATTCTTTCTTATTAACTGTCCGTTCATTCCAGCTCTTGTTACATCGTTGTGGATAGAGCTGTCTGTGCAGCAGTTTTCAATGTTGTTTTTCATGTGTGCAGCTGATCAGTGAATGTACCAACAGGGTGTAGTTGAAACTCTGCGGGTTTTGAACAGATCTTGACAATGAGCTCGATTACTATTTTTTATTATTATTCTTATGATCCTCTTCTTTAGTTTGAAATTTGGGTTCATATTTTTTTTTCAGTTTGTTCCCCAGAAAAGAATTCTATAGCTAAGAACTGACTTCACATGTAAATAGTATGTAACTAAAAGACGCTAGGAAACTAGTTAACACATTTGGAAAAACAAAAACGTTAGTGTGCCTTATCACCGCTGGAAAAGATAAAATGGACAAAGTAAAACAGCTTTGTGAGTGAAATTTGAAACTCCGTAGCACTCCCCTGCAAACAGCATGGCATCAGCATGTTATCCCCTTAGAATCTTCTAATCAGTGTGTAACACCCAATGTCAACATAGGCATCTTGCACAATAAACTGATAGCCTACGGTATTCTGAAAAGGGTTTCATAATTGAGATGATTCAGATGTTCACCTAAAGTATTAATTATAGAGATATTGGAATCAACGTCACTTTTTCAATTTGAACTTCCCTAATTTCTGCTGTTAGTATCGTACTAAAAGAAACGAAATTAACGGCGTTTCTCCCTTGAGAATACGGTTACTAGTTCAGGAGTAGCAACACTGTTTCGAATCTAACATTCATCTGTTCATCACGTGAAACCGATGGCTGTCTTCGTGTTTTCATACCCAAATAAGGAAATACGTCACGTCGAATAATGATGATGTACAGTGTTACATTGCCGCGACAGAGGAAATGTAGCTTTCATTCTCTCAGTGTCGTTCAACTGCTATTGAGTTTGAAAAAGTAAATGTCTTTCACAAACCATGAGAAAGAAGGTATTCTATTTCTTTATGCAAAACTGCAAAAGCAATGCGAACAGAACAATTGAACGGCACGCATAAACGTATCCCGCCAGTCAGAGTCCAATAAGAATAACTATTCTCCGAATGTGCAAAACACTGTAGTTTCAGTACTACAGAGAGGGTAGGCTGCAGCGAGGAGGGTGAAGGAAATAGACGTTCTGGCAGCTATTGCTCATAATCAACTCGTTAACACAAAAAAAAAATGCAAATGCCTCTGTAACAAGTGAGATCAGCGTTGTTCTCATTTTGCGCGCAAACGCCTTCCATCCGTGTCACGAGTCATTTCAGCAGTAAATTAACAAGCAAGGTGGCAGACGAGGCATGGAATTCTGTCGCTCGGTTCTGATGCGACATCAGTACAAAAGGTTATTTCTTCGAAGAATTCTTTTTGCCAATGAAGCTTTCTTTACAAATCATGAAGAGCTGAATGTAACAAATATACATACCGAATCACAGAGAATCCGCGCTAGCTGGGATAGGTTGAACATCAGAGGCATTGGGTGTGAACGTTTGGTGTGGGATTATTGGAGACTTCATCACTGGTCCCTACTTCATAGAAGAAATCTTAATGAGTGAAACATACGTGTGAAAGATACGTACAGGCTCTGCGGGCTCCACTAGAGGAAGTACCACTTGAAGTAAATAGATGTACACTGTACCAACACTATTGGTGCGCAGTTCACGACTTGTGAAATCTCTGTAATTAATCTAGATATGAAAAGAGAGTATACATAACTTAGTGAGGACATTTTCACTATTCATTCGGCTCAATAGAGCATTAAGATGTTTTAAACAGTTAAAGGGAATATCTGAGGAAAGCTGCTTAACTCAATCAACCTGCACGTAATTTGGTTAATGATCAGAGCTACGCAGAAGAAGAGAGGGTGAAATCTATCTGCGTCAACGCTTTCAAGTGTAAAGTCGCTCTCTTTTAAGCTGCATGTTGTACTTAGAACCAATATAAGTGCTTCATTCCACATTTATAAACCTATATTTCTGTTGGTACTTAATTCTTCTGGCCGGAAGAACATCTGACTGACCCCATATTTCGAACTGAGCTAAGGCCACCCGGTACTTTTTGGAAGTTACTATTACTACTGGCTTATCCCAAAGACCCTGATGGAGATCTGTGTTTCACACCATTCTCATCACTTTATACTTTCTATGCATTGCAATCATTTGTATTGGTGGTTTAACTTATTGAAAATAAATGTGCTTCTAGAGCATTGTGCAGCCTGACTTTGCATCACTTAACATGCTGTAATGTGTCCTCGTGCTTTGTCTATTGAGTGAGATCTCTACACGCTGTTTCTCTCTCTCTCTCTCTCTAATTAGTACGATCAGAAAATTTACCATACTACCTTCTTAATGTCAATATTACCAAACAGTGACTGCGATAAGCACTCAATGTAATCTGACGCAACGCATACCCATAAAAGTAATTTAATAAAAAATTTGCGCACAAGAACGTAACTTACGTCACAGCATCAGTATGCAGTGAGACAGTTCAATAGCTCTGAGAAGAGACTACCTGAGGATTGTAAAAATCTTCTCTTCTACGTAAGTTTGTATTTCTAATATTAATCAGGCTAAGTACTCCGTACTAGACGTGACACTCTCGAATCATACGTTTTTCTCAACGTCAGATTCTTCTAAATAATCGAACGCGAGAACAACTTAGTAGCAATTTCTAAGAATCAAGGTTAACGACAATGTCTAACCGTTTTACTGCGTCTGTATCTTGCCTACAACAAATTATCGCACTACGGATAGTACGAGTGAAGCCTCTATGATAATTCACTGTAATCATATAAGACTAGCGTATCTAGGTATGCGCTTCAAGATTGTCGTGTCGTCACTTACCAATAATACACAGATTAATAATTCTTTTTCTTTTCTTTCTGTTCTTTACCTTGAAAAAACCTATCTGTCTTGCTGAGTTGAAGACCATACGTAGTTTGAAAATAGGCTAAATGAATCTATTCTTTTCAATGTTAAATTATTTCTGTGACTGTGTTTATGCCAGCGATGTTATTAGGTTAGCTCAATACTTTGACGTTATATGGGTATATCTGTAACCGTTGAATGCGATTCTAAAATAAATTACGCAAAGTCTTTTACCCTGTACTTAGTTAATTACTACCGCTGGACTTTACTTAATGTTTCTTATAAACTTTAATTTTATTTACACTAAGTTCGTTAGTCGTAAAAAGGGAAGAATTTCAACTTTCTTTAAATGTAGCACTTTATGACGAACGCAGGCAGCAGTCGTTGCAGCTCACGGTATTGCGCGGTACAGCGTATACAAGCCCCATCTGTCCTCCATAACAGTACACTCCATTACATTTCTCATGCGACAGCCTTGACCGTACCTAGAAAAGTTATTCAAGTTGAGTAGGCGCGGTTCTCAGCCTTTCTGCCGAGTAAATAACATTCATAAAGAAAAGGGAGAAAAGAACCGTTCCATACTTTGTAAAATGATAGCATTCCTATCCATAAGAGGCAATCTACTGTTCCGAAAAGAACCCGGATATTTATTATTTTTTAAAAAAATTTCACTTGATTTCTCAGAATTTTTTGCAATAAACAATATTTTTCGTTCGTTTAATGTTTTTCTTACACTAACTAGCAGTACTCCAGTACCCACGTATTCCACTACTTACTTAAGAATATAGAATATTTTTGTGTGTTTTCCTTATAGCGGACGACTCCAGAAGATATTTGTTGCTGAATTTTTTTCAAGCAGTTCTTGTTGGTACATTAGGAGCGTCTGTCTGACTTCTGTAGTAGTGTGAGGTGGAAATTGTTTCTTGCAGGAGCCGAAGGGTACTTGTTGGATCAATCCATTGCGGAACTTAACAAAATAAAGCCCACACACTCACAACTGACTGTAAGTTCAAGCGGAATTTCGTCGTATCATCGGAGAAAATTTAATTATCGCGAAAGTCTTTCATTAATTACTACATGAGGCGACAGATGTTTACCTATTTCAAATCTTATGAGCTTCCTAAATTCACAGAATACCCACAGGGAAAGCGTTTTATTTAAGATTTTTTTGTTTGAATTAGGGCGTATCGCCTTTCTTGTGCTTTATTGATTATTGGTGTATGATCCATACAATTCTTACAATGAATGTGACAGAGCGCCAGCAAAGAAAACTAGTCCCCACAGTCGATATCGAATTACACAACACAAAACAAAACAAAAAACGAGTCATCGTCACTTTTCAATTACAGATATATAAAGCAAATCAAAACTCAGTCCTTTCAGCGTTGAAAGGTCACGAACCACTTAACAAAATCTAACTTACACAATGCATTCCCAAATTAAGAAGTATCAACGCTTCGTTCCTCGTCATGTTTCCAAAGTTTCAGGAGCAAAATCTTTAAATCAACTTCAAAAGTATCAGGCGGTTTCTGTAGTACTAAATTACTTCTAGCTAGGAACTATCACAACAACCATCTATTCACCTCGAGAACTTACCTTACCTCCGTCGGGTAAACCAAATCTCCATCAGCCTCCAAACAAAAATAAAGCTGGCACTCAAGTAGCTGAGAGTCGGCCAACATTTCCACTAGCTCTGCTTAAAGAAAACAATCGGAACCTCAGTCTGACAAAGTCAGACATTCCCATACTCCATCATGAATGAAACCGTTCCTTCAATTTAACTACTAGCATCATAACTTAAATAGAACTCCCTAATGATTGCTAAAGCACTCACGAACTAACTTCTCTGATAACAAATACCGGAAACCTATTTTCTTCGAAGCGACCGAAATTCTGACAGAGAATACTCACGCACACGTGCTAACCGCAGTCTCAATGCGCAGTTAAACTTACTCCATAGAGACAAGTAGTTCCCGAAGAAGATCCTCCAATTAAGACGATCTATCTTGTATCGTGGCCAAGAGGGGACTGAGTACCTATTCATATTAATCATAGTGTGTACCATACTTCGAGACAAAAGTGTAACGATTTTGTAGTTTTACAAAAATAAAGTCATTTGCAAGGGACGGCTGCCACATCTCCAGGTAACGGTAAGATTGCGATGCTGGTGGACGATCTCTGGAATCAACTGTAGCCTTCGCACATCTCTGCTTTGCTGCGCGCAGCAGCCATCCTCGTACTGGTTTTCTACAACAAAGTAATCTACGAATGCTCAAACAACAATTTAGACTATATTTACACGAATCCTTTTATTTATGTTTCCTCACGTGACTTTACAAAAGGTGGAGGGTACAATTAAACCACTTTCGTACGGCGCAACCTTTTGACACGGTAAAATTCCACACACAGTATCGCTCTATAGACTGTTCTTGCATTTATCCTATTGAATCATACATCATGTTCTGTACGTTTTTCATCTACCTCCATGCTTCAGAAGACACCTTACGATGTGTAGCGGAGGGTGCTTCAGGTATATCTTTTTCTCCCATTCCTCACCCATTCACGAATGGTGCCCTGAAAGAATGACCATCGATAAACCTCTGTATTACTCGTAGCTTTAATTTGTCGGATTTTCTGGGCATGACATTTTTTCCGAGTCTTCTTGGACCTTACGCTTTCCAACAGCAAACCTCTCCATGGTACTCAACATTTCATTTGCAGCGTCTGCGACCGAAGTTTGTTGAATATTTCCATAACGGTCTCGTGCCTAGTAAACAATCCTGTGACAAACACGCCGCTCTTCGTTGTATCTTCCGTGTTTCTTTTATTAATTCCAGAATCGGTGGAACGAGCCTTTTAAGAGCCACTTCTTTGCTGGATGAATTACATTACAATCCGGCATCTGCTAATCTTTCTGGTTGCTTTATGTGCTCATTCCACTTTAGGTCGGTCTGAATGGTTACTCCTAGGTATTTCATGGTGGTTACTGTTTCCACTGATACGTCGCCAATAGTGTAATCGTGGGTCTCTTAGCTTATTTATGCACATTACGTTACATTTATTTACCTTTATCTTCATATTTGAGGCTGTGCACCAATCGCCAATCCTTTGTAGGTTGTTTTACATTTTGCCAGTCTTCCGGCGAAGTGACGGGGCAGCGAAGCGAAGCAACCGTCCCACAGAAAAGAGCATCGTCCGCGAATAGCGTCAATGTGCAAGAAAGTACTGCGTTCGATCACAAATGTGATCGTATACACAGTGAGCTCAAATTTTGTTCCCAAAACTATAATGCGGAACTGCATCGTATATTTACTTTTACAATCTACATGCATGTAGAATGAGATTTTCGCTCTGTAGTGGAGTGTGAACTGATATGAAACTTCCTAGCAGATTAAAGCTGTATGCCAGACCGAGACTCGAACTCGGGACTTTACCTTTCGCGGGCAAGTGCTCTACCAACTGAGCTACCCAAGCACGACTCACGCCCCGTACTCACAGCTTTACTTCTGTCAGTACCTCGCCTCCTACCTTCCAAACTTTACAGAAGCTCTCCTGCGAACCTTGCAGAACTAGCACTCCTGAAAGAAGCAGGAGAGCTTCTGTAAAGTTTGGAAGGTAGGAGGCGAGGTACTGGTAGAAGTACAGCTGTGAGGAAGGGGCGTGAGTCGTGCTTGGGTAACTCAGTTGGTAGAGCACTAGCCCGCGAAAGGCAAAGGTCCTGAGTTCGAGTCTCGGTCCGGCACACAGTTTTAATCTGCCAGGAAGTTTCTACAAGCATGTACTCTGCAAGCCACCATACAGTCCGTTGCCAGTTGTATTCTGTATCACTACTAGTCATTTCCTTTCTTGTTCCACTCGCAAATACAGCGAGGGAAAAACGACTGCCTCCGTATGAACCCTAATTTCTAGTATCTTATCTTTGTGGTTCTTACGCGAAGTATCCTTTTACAGCCAGCAACAAAAGCAGGTTGTCTAAATTTTCTCAATCGCGTTCCTCGCAGAGAACATCGCGTTTCCTCAAGTGATTCCCATGGGCGGTTCTGAAGCATCTCCATGGTATTTGAATGTTATTCGAAGCCAACGGTAAAAAAACCTAGCATCCCGCCATTGAACCTCTCCGGTATTTTCCTTGAATCCGACCTGATGGTAGTCCCAAGCTCTCAAGCAATGCCCAATAATGGGTCGCGCTGGAGTTCTATACGTGGTCTCCTTTACAGATGTACCACACTTTCCCAAAAGTTTCCAGTAAGCCGAAGTCGACCGTTCGCCTTCTCTACCACAAGAGGATCCACATGCTTTCCAACGTTATGTCCGTATATTTAAACAGCGTGACTGTGTCAAATAGGATACTACTAAAGCTGTATCCGAAGATTACAGGTTGGTTTTTCCTACTGATCCGCATTAAATTTCACTGTTCCACGTTTAGAGCTATCTGCCATCATCACACCAACTAGAAATTTTGCCAAAGTCATCTTGTGTCCTTCTACAGCCACTCAAATTCGACACATTCAAGCAAACCATAACATTGTCTGCAAACAGCTGCAGATTAGTGCCCACCCTATCCATCAGATCATTCGTTATGTAGAAAATAGTAGCAGCCCTATCAGTCTTCCCTGGGGCAATCCTGACGAACTTTCACCTTCGACGACAAGATATTGGGTTTATTACGACAGTAGTCTTTGAGCCACTCAAATATCTGCGCACCTATTCCATAAGCTCCTATCTTCGTTAACAGTCTTCAATGGGTCACCGTGTCTGTAGTTTTTTCGGAAATCTGTGAGTATGGACTCTGCTTGTTGTCCTTCATCCACAGCTCGCAGGATATCACGTGAGAAAAGGGCAGGCTGAGTTTCGCATGAGTGGTCCTTTTTAAAATCGTGCTGATTCGTCGACATAAGCTTCTCGATCTCAAGGAAACAATGTCTGTTCCTTCAAACATGCATGGATATCTGAAGGAACAGAAACTGGTGACGACTTGCAGCTGTCATAACTGGGAATATTTTTGACATCAGCTGTATCAGGTATGGAAACACTACCTATTGGTGGAACGAAAATTTGTGCCTGCCGGGACTCGAACCGGAATTTCCGCTTATCGCGGGCGGCGGCTTAACCATCTCGGCTATCGGTGTCGCTTCCAGGACCGATCTGAACCTGCATATGTCACACTAATCCTGTTTCCGGAATCCAGGAAAGATGCGAGCAATGGAGGCGTAGACATTGTGGCGTATGTATGTTTGGATGGGTCCTGGAAGCGTGCACGGAAAGTAGAGTTTCTTAAGGCGACTGCTTACGATAAAGGAAGGAATCCGAGTTCGAGTCCCACTCCGGCACAAATTTTCATGTGTAACCAATAGGTATTACTTTCATACCTAACACAGCTGTATCGAATACTTTCCTGAGAGCCTTTGTCTTTGTGTGGATCCCACCAAGAAGAAAAACCTCCAGGAAAGTTCAATAAATCAATATACACATTAACATTCGATAGAGCGGTCCCAAATTAGTTTAGTGCTGTATTCATCTCATCGATATACATTAGCAGTGACAGTAAAACACAAAGAATAACCAGTACTCCAGCAGATAGTGACGTGCCGCCCTTATTATATGAATGCATAATGTATAACAGCTGCGGGATCTGATACCGCCCAGAATCCGCAGCTATTATACATTATATGTAAACTGAAGGTGGAGAGGGGAAGAAGGGAAAGGAAAGGGCAGTGGATCACTGCTGCCAGCTTTTATGATACTTGGCATCCGAAAACCCTTGGCAGGCATCATCAACTTGAAAATGGCACCTGTATCTTTTGTGAAAGACGCCTACGACCGTTTCCATGAGCAGATATCACTACAAAATGTCTGATTATTGGTTAACTTTAAGTTGAAAGTTTGAATAACTTAACTGGGATGGTAACGGAAATAAGACGTTGCTGTGAGACAACGAATTTTACATAACAGCATTGTATCTAATAAAATCATGAAAATAACTCCTTGATCACTCACTTTACTTAATGGTACGGTTATATGGAATGCTGGCCCATCATCAGTGATACCAAAAGAAAAATAGCAATTTTATGTAACCTGACTATATGTCCTAAGTAAGATGACTACAGGAGCCATCACGCAGAGCGTCTGTACTAACCAGTGTCTCAGCAGGGAATGCCTAACCGTCTCCCCTCGTCCGGGGTCCACACTCTGTGGCCGGAAGGGCTCAGAGAGTCTGCACAGTGGCTATTTGCCAACCTAACGGGGCCTGCTAACGCGCGGGGAACCGATGTCTCTCTGGTCCAGTGCAGTCGCCCTCTACTTGATACAATGGTTGGCTAAACTGTTTCTCCACATTCAGAGAACCCACAGCAGACAGATCACGCATACGTCAGCAGACGACCCGCATTCACATTTGCAGACTATACTAAGAGTGATAATATAACATAATTCCGGATTGAAATTCCCTGAGTGTCGGAAGGGCACCCAGGTGTGTTTTGAGCATGTGACTCCTTTAACAAGCCATGTAGCAGCTCACATGGAGCCGTTACAAGCTGCATCGGGACATTAAACGGAATCAACGGCGACGAGTGAAAATGTGTACCGCACCGGAATTCGAACCTGGGATGTCCTGATTACTAAGCAGGTGTGTTAACAACTTTTTTTTGTTTTTTGCATTTTATTCGTTATTGTTCGCCGGTCGTAGCAGACGTCACATAACATCCATTGAAGTTAGTTGTTGAACCCTTCACGAAGGTTTTTTTTATTACGAGGCGTGTTTTTTAAATAAGTACCGCTTTGAAATTAAAGAAAGACGTGATAAGATATCTCAATAATTTTATTTTTACGAAAAAGCCTGTACCTTAATCTACGCACTGACGCCATTACGGTCTGATTCTTCCTTGTTTATGTTGTGTACTGAGTGTTTAAGATGCCTCCGATAATCGTGAGTCATGCCGACTGTGAAGTACGGGCTATTATAAGATTTCTTAGTGCTAAAGGCCTAAAAGCGATCGATATTCATCGTGAGATCTGTGCAGTTTACGGAGAAAACATTATGAGTGATGGAATGGTAAGAAAGTGGGTGAGAACATTTAAAGATGGCCGCACAAATGTGCATGATGAACAACGGAGTGGGCGTTCTTCGGTCCTTAATGAAAGTTTGGTGCAGGAAGTGACAATAAGGTGAGAGAAAACAGACCCTTTACGATTTCCTCCTTGCTGGATGACTTTCCTAATGTTTGCCGTAGTGTTTTCTATGGAATTGTGACCGAGCACTTGAATTACTGAAAATTGTGCGTACGTTGGGTACCGAAAATGTTGACGGATGTGCACAAAACCAAACGTTTAGACATTGCTTTGACTTTCCTTGAGTCGTACCACAACGACGGTGATGATTTCTTAAGCCAAATTGTTACGGGCGATGAAACATGGGTGGCCTACGTCACACCAGAATCAAAGAACAGTCCATGGAAGTTGAGCAAGGGAATCGTTTTGCTGCAAGACAATGCCCGTCCGCATGTGGCGAATCAGACCAAAGATCTCATCACATCTTTTCGATGGGAAACTCTAGATCATCCTCCGTACAGCCCCGATCTTGTGCCCAGTGACTACCATCTGTTCCTGCATTTGAAGAAACACCTGGGCGGTCAGCGTCTTCAAGACGATGACGAAGTCAAAACAGCGGTGATACAGTGGTTAACAAGTCAGGTGGCAGAATTCTGTGAGGAGGGTATTCAAAAACTGGTACAACGTTATGACAAGTGCCTCAATATTGACGGAAATTATGTAGAAAAGTAGATTAAAGTACAGGCTTTCATGTAAAAATAAAATTATTGAGCTACCTTAGCACGTCTTTTTTAAATTTCAAAACGGTAGTTTCTTAAAAAATACGCCTCGTACATAGACCAGCCAGCTTTCTGACCGAACACGCTGAACTACCGTGCCAGCAACAACTGCGCCATCTGGGACACAGCATTATCGCACCTCCGCGGACTACCTCGTCACGCCTCACGGCCGAGTCACATTCCAATCGAGCGCAAACTACCCGCATTCGCTCTCTGAGATTCCCACACCAGGTCGGACGTATTTGTGCGCCGAAAGAACAGACATCACGTATTCATATAATTTGATTGGCCTAGCTGGGCAATAGATCCACCTCCTTCAACGCAGATGCACATATACGTACCACCTCCTGTGGAATCTCTGAGAGCGAATGCAGAGGAAATGTCCAGGGCCTGAGTATAGGTGGAGCTCGATGGAAATGTGGATCGGCCTTGAGGCGCGGCGAGACAGTCCGCGCACGTGCAGTAAGGCTGTGTATCGGATGGGGCAGTGGCTACCGCAGCTGCCTGCCGGAGAACCCAGGTTCGGACCTCAGGCAGGTACAAATTTTCACTCGTCGCCGCTGATTCCGCGTAATGCTCGGATGCTGCTGATAGCAGTGATCCCCCCCCCCCCTTTCTTTTCCTTTCTTCCCCTCTCCACCTTCAATTTGTGTATAGCGCCGCCCTGAGCCATGCTGCCTGCTGCCGCCATGCAGCAGCGCTGCTTAGTCGCTGCTGTAGTGTCGTTTATCCTTCACGTCTTACCGTCCCTGTTAACACATACCGATAAAACGAATATCGCACTAGACCAGTTTGGGATGGCTCCATTATTGTGCACGTTAAAAACCATTTTGTTTGTAACGGGAAGCAAACCGTTGCTTTTCGTTGACACTAAGCGTCGCATTAAAGACGTGATCTTCAGTATTTCGCTGGTCTGACTGCAGTACACACTGAAAAAAACGATATTGCCAATATCTACCGAAACACCAGAGAACATGTGCCTGACGGCTCTTAGTATGAACACCCTGTATAGCCGTTGTTTACCTGCCTTTTGTACCCTAATATCAGTCGATTACAATAGTATTTTCAAAGAAAATGAGTGCTGTTTTATAGTACATTACTACTTGTTACGCAGTTTTCGAACTAACACCACTAGTTGCCAAGCAGCTAACAGAACGTCTCAATTTTTGAGTCAAAATATTCAAACAATTTGTAGAAAGAATGGCTGACTAGGTATGCTTTTAATTTTCTTTTGAACTGGTAAGGATTCATAATTTCTTACTTTAGGACAGATAGGAGTTCGTTGAATATCTTCCCAGCAGAATGCAGACCGCCACGTGAACCCTAGACGAGGAATTGAAGTTTACACGGAAAATGTTTTTGTGCCTTGCATTCTGACTATGTACATCGCACTTCAGATTCAGGAATGGAAACCATAAAGAAGTACACGTGGTTAACAGTGAAACCATTAAGGAGTACAGGGCTTGGAGAAAAAGGGGGGGGGGGGAAATGCATGCTTGAACGTATTTGGCAACGAACGGTCCCAGGGCGATGGCGTCAATACGATGCAAGTTTCAAATGGTTCAAATGGCTCTGAGCACTATGGGACTTAACTTCTAAGGTCATCAGTCCCCTAGAACTCAGAACTACTTAAACCTAACTAACCTAAGGACATCACACACATCCATGCCCGAGGCAGGATTCGAACCTGCGACCGTAGCGGTCGCGCGGTTCCAGACTGTAGCGCCTAGTACCGCTCGGCCACATCGGCCGGCTGCAAGTTTCAGTTATGGTCAGAAAAGTGTTCTGTGTAGTTGTGAGCGCATTATGTCGGAGCTAAGTGCATTCGAGCATGGACAAACAGACGGGGCTAGTGTGGTGTGTGCTTTCGTAACCAAAGCACTCGACGTGTTTGATGGTTCAAGGTTCACCGTATCGATGATTTAAACAAAATAGAAGGAAGGCGGAAAAACATCATCCCATAAGTTGAAACTTGGACGAAAGCGTGTGTTGAGTGATAGCGGTGGATGGTCGTTGACGAGGATTGTGACGGAAGATATGAGAGAGACTGCTGCAAAAGACATTGCAGAACCGAATATCGCACTCGCGAACGCTGTCAGCGCCAAAACAACACAAAGAGAGGCCCAGAGACAGGAAATTACAGGACGAGCTGAAATTCGAAAAGCACTCAGCAGTAATGCAAACGGCCCTGACCGGAAAACGAGTTGCCAGAGTCATAAAACCTGGACTGCGGAGCAATGCTAGGATGTCATTTAGTCGGATGAGTGCTATTTCACACTCTTTCTGACTACTGACAGAGTTTACGTCCCACGAGTGAAACATGGTGGGGTCGAGTTTTGATTTTGGGCAGCCATATCATGGTATTCCATGGGTTCTACGATTACACTCCAAGGTCACATTACTGCCAACGATTATGTGAACACTTTGGCTGAGAGGTTCCATCCGTAGGGGCCTTTGTTCACACAACTCACACCCTCCAGGACTGGTTTCATGAGCACGATGATGAACTGTTGTGGAGGTTTTGCGTATCATCAACATGGACAAACGCAAAATGAATATGGATGATATGATACTCTATGGTATTCTGCGGTTTGAATTCACTCTGATATTTAGCAGTTGCATTGATTTGATTTTGTAAATGATACTGACAATATTATACACATGTATAATGCAATATTCATAGTACAACCTCTCCAGGGTAATTCTTTTGTTCAAATTGCACAAGAATTCCACCTGACGTAGTGTAATAATGTTGACTGTAAGTTGTGTTCATATCACTAAAATTACAGATCGTACATCAGAGCTTTTATAATTTTTGTCTTAGATGGATTTAATTATTTTTAGCAAATTGATCATGAAAAGGAACCACAGAATACCACCCGCACACAACACTGACTTATGCTACCAGAAATATTTTTCTCCGTGATTCGTGCGTAGTTTAATTTTGGCCTCATACATCAGCAATGAAATCTTGTTCAACAATAAATACCATCAGCACTGTTCTTAAAAGATGCAGTCTGATTCGATTAATTTTTTTTGTTATAAATAGAGTTCAGTACCACCGGTGCACATTTATTTCTTACACATCGGAATATTGTTTGCAGTTCCAAGTAATTTAAATTTGCCGCTGAGATAAAAGTTAAGATAGCGGCCAACAAATGATAGAGGATTTCTTTTTTAATTAAGGTTTTCCTTTGCTCAATAAATAATCAATCATTTAAATTGATGCCACCAAAAAAATTATTAATACTGTTTTGCAAATTAGTTTAACACAAACCCTTGATATTACGACCATAAGTTCAGACGACATTGCTATATAATCGCAACTAACAATGGCTGCGCTTCTTGCAGCTATGATAAAATAATTAATACAAAATTATAATTAAAAGAGGAAGTGATTTTTCAATAATTAATCATAAATAGTTTTAACGCATTTGCCTCTATTTGTTTTTTACCAGCAAATGAACATAAAACTACAATAGTTTTACGTTAAATGTTTTTCATTCAACAGACCTCAAATCGATTCCCGTCTTGCGTCGGCGACGTACATCAGAAGAAGACGACAAAAGGGTACAAAAGAAAAGAAAAGAATGACATAGATTAACAAAGAATGTGAGACAAATATTGTCTCTGTTTTACATAATTATCGTCTTTTTAAGAAATAATTACATAATTGAATGAATATTATTGAGTTACGTAATTTTCCACACGTTCATATTCCACTCGTCACATTATAAGTAAAAAAGTATATATATCGTGGATGTTCTACTGTCGCATCTCTCCTGCCACAACAGTCAACAAATCTCAATGTTATCAGGCCTCTTTGGTCTAATTTGGAGAGAAGGTTACATGATCGCTGTCTCCCTCCATCATCGTTGCCTGATCTTGTCACAATTTTAAGAGAAGAATGGTATAATATTTCACGGGAAAACCGTGCAGGACCTGTATTCCCCATTCCGAGATGACTGGAATCTCTTCTGAATGCCAACGGGTTTATTAACAACATTAGACATGATACTCCGATGTGTTTATCCACCTCCTGTAGATGTATTGGGAAATAAGTTTAAGAATTCCAAGTTCCTTAAAAGGATCTCTGAAAGATGTATATTTATCCACTTAACACGTTATTCTTTACTGGTCGGTTCTGATGAACAAACACTTTATTTATTTCAGATGCGTTGTCACAATACATAATTCCTTAGGACGACAGGAAATGAAAATATGTCAAATTAGCCAACACTCTTGTCCTTAGGTGAACACAATGAGAAATGTTTCTACGGTCATACGTTGCTGAACTGAGCCTGACTAGTTTATCTATGTGCTGAGACCATTTCAACTTGTTATCCAGATCCAGAATTACCTCTTGGTGTAAACTAGACCAACATTAAAGAATACATCATTTAGGACAACAGTTATAAGCAGTACGAATCAACGGTATTATGTCCACCCTAAGGAAAAACTATAACTGGAATTCTCTCACATTCCAGCGAATTCAAACCACAGAATGATTAATGAAACTTTTATGTAACGCATCAAAGCGCATGGTAACTCCGAAAGATGTATGACGTTATGAATGGGCTGCTTTGATATCAAGCTACCATGTAAACACCACGTCAGCCGAGCTGGGGAAATGAAAGCCACTCCGGCGTACACACAAGGCTAGCTTTTTGTCGCGCGGCTCCACTTGGCGTCGACTGACTGCCTGAAGAGCCAGCGCCACGGCTTTGAATGGGCGGGCGTTGTCACGCGCCAGCTCGCGGCGCGAGCGACACGCAGCGGACGGATTTCTCCCGAGGAGACAGCTGGCTGGGACCCATTCACCACTGTATGCTGCGTCATCCTAGCCACCTAAAAGACGAACTGATTTTGTTCGGTTACAGTCTCTCATTCTACTACGTGTAAGGCTAGATTTTGATAGTATTAGTAAAAACAAATATTTGAACCCAGCAGAATTCATAATGAGAAGCGTAAGACAGAGATTGTCCAGCAACAACAGATTAATATATTTTCATATCGTACTTAACCTTTAATGCTGAACTTCGCGAATTCGTATCATACCAATCTGACACTATTAAAAGGAAGGTTAATTGTTTTTGAGTGCCAGTGACGGTAAATGCAGATTATACATCAAGCCATCAACCCCTCTGACATGTTCACATTTCCTTCCGTCTCCTCAATTTTTCGGGTACTTCTAGAACGACTTGCTGTTAGCACCCTTGTTCACGAAACACACACACACACACACACACACACACACACACACACACACACAGTAGAAGTTATCATCATTGTTTGAACCATTACAGCTAGATACAGAGGTAAGTTCAGTTCTGAAAATTAACAGGTCTCCAAGGTAGCAAAAATCACCTTTTGATGTAATGAACTAGTTGCACGTGCAAATGAATTTGGAAATAGTGTTCGTGTAAAATACGCATCATTAGTCGCTTGCCTAACTTTGTGGGCACTTTCAAGAGATGAAATCGCATCAAGTGAAGTGGAAGCCTATATTTCTATTGATTTGTAGCATCACAATATTTCAATGAACAGTTGCGTTCATAATTTTTCGTGTATATCCTTTATTACAAGTTTACAATAATTAAAATGAACATCCGACCTCAACACTGTTTTGCCTGATTAGATTCCACTTTTGTTACGATGTGGAAATTCTAATGAACTGCTAAAACTTTTTTTTTATTAGTGACGGACCCCGAGGTTTTATGTTCCACGAAGTGCAAATGGAGATTTCAAAGCTCGTGTAGCACATGCCCAGACAGACTGTGACAATTTCAACATTCCCCGTAATAAACTAAATAGTGTACTAGAACTCAAATCCAGAACTGCAGAGCAAGCAGGGAAAGGCATGACAAATATCAAGAGAGAAAGGCCTTCAGTCAGTATAAAGGCAGAATTACTATGCAAGAAGTGTCAGGATCCAACAAATCCGGTTCTGGTAAGTCTACCCGAACTGATGTAATAAGTCATTCGCCTCAGATTACAGACACAAGGCAAAGATAATAAAGATTAAATTGTAAAGCGCAGTCGGCACTCATGTCTAGTAAGTACAATGTTCATCTGACCGTAAAGGAGAGAATAAGCAGTTTCCGAGAATGTCACGAATAAGACTGTACTGTATTACACACAATTATTTAAAATGTGTCTTTCATTTTTAATCATATATATCCCATTAATGTGTCGTCAAAATCCTAAATAAAAAATTTTTACCAAATGAAGTGGTGTAAGTGTTCAATTTCTGAAATGCCTTTTATTGCAAATGTTCGACATACCCAGTTATACTTTACAGTTGTTACATATCTTAGACTTCACTGTATGTGCTCTACACACTTCATTACTGGTTACAGAAGACAATTTCTGATTTTTTTGTCTTTCGCCGGTATTAAGGGGATAGAAATTGTTGTTTTTGTTGTCGTGCTTGTTCTTGTTCTTGTTCTGGTGTTCAGTCTTCCTGCAGCACCCTACGCTGGTCTCTCCAGTACATATTTCTTCATTTTTGCGCAACTGCTGCAACACATATCCATTTGAAACTGCTTACTGAATGCGAGCCTGGGACTCTTCTATAATTTTTACCCTCCACATTTCCCTCCATTATCCAATTAATGATTACTGATAATTGTCATAATTAATAATAATTGTCCTATGAATCGATTCCTTCTTTTAGAAAGAGTGAGCCACAAATTTCTTTTTTTTTTTTTTCATTTGTAGCCCGTACCTTTTCATTAGTTATTCGATCTAACAATCCAGTTTTCACAGTTATCCTGCACCGCCACATTTATATTCTCTTCTTGTATGAATTTTTTATCATGTACGTTTCACTTCTGTACTGGTCTACATTCCACAAAAGTATCTTCAAAATGCTTCCTAACAGTCAAATTTATGTTTGATGTTAACGCAGTTCTCTTTTTAAGGATTCCTCTTCTTATTATTGTATCGTCTATTTCGTCAACTATCAGTTATTTTTAGTGTTTCTTTCCTTATGCAATTTCCTCTGCTCACCTGATTAAATTCGACTACATTCTGTGATACTTGTTTTACGTTTGTTGGTGTCCATCCATTAACCTCTTTTGGAGACGTTACCCATTCCATTTAACTGCTTTTCCAAAATTATTTCTTCTCGCTGAATATTAATTCCGTTTCGAAATTTCTCCTTACTTTCCTTCACATCTTGCTCAATGTACAGACTGAATAACACCGCGGACAGGCTACTACACTCACTCCCTTTTCAACTACTACTTCCTTTTCATGTCCTTCGACTCTTATTGTTGTTGTCTGGCCTCCTTACAAGTCGTAGGTTACCTATCGCTCCCCTACCTTCAAAGTGCATTCCAGTTGAAACAGAACTGGTATGCAAGGAACTTTCTCTTTAATGTACTTTTCAATACATTCGTTTAAATATGCTACACGATACTGTGTCATGCTTTACAGATAGAAAATTTTTGACTTTTTATCTACGATTAATATATATTGTATACAAATACACATATGCTAAAAAGGGGGGACATACGTGGTGTGTATGTGGACGACTATATGGGCTGTATGGGCCATAGCAATGTCTACAGATGATTTGCTTTCTTCCAAGAAGGCCGTGTGAACACTAGTGATTCGCCACTCTCCGGACGGCCGGTAACAGCTGCAACACCGCAGAATGTTGGAGCAATTTTGAACGACGAGCGTGTGCAACTGCGAACCTTATTGCAGCAGTGCAACATTTCATGTGGTGTGGTCTACTATATTGTTTATGACACGTTGAAATTTCGTAACGTTATTGCTCGCTGGGTGCCTAAAAACCCGACAGACAGCGAATGATGACAGGCTTGGATTACTTAACGCGTAACGCCGCAGAATGGCATGACTTTCTGAAACGGATCGTCGCCGGTGATGATTCATAGGCGTACCATAACACGCCCGTAAGTGAATAGGCCTCTGCGGCGTAGAAACATGCTGGATACCCACTACGTAAAGAATTCAAAGTGACTCAGTCTGTTAGGGAAGTGCTTATGACAGTGTTCTTGGAAATTCATGGTCTGTTACTAATGGACTTCGGTGAACAAGGATAAACTGTGAATGCTGCAGCCTACATTAAAACTTCGATTAAGTTGCGTCGTGCCCTTCGTAACAAACGCAACAACATTTATGCTGACGGTGTCAAACATCTTCATGACAACGTTCGCCCACACGTTGCTGCTCCTGTTCGTGAGAAAGTCGCCAAATTTGGGTGTAAGGTGCCGCACCATACACTCCGGACCTTGCACCGTCGGAGTTTCATCTGTTTGGTCCTATGAAGAAATTCCTAGCTCTCCAACACTTTGGGATATCGGTTTTCGAAGCCACGACAAATGGTAAATTCCTCACATAATTACAACAAACAATACAATGACTAACTTATTCGTGTGGAGGAGAAGGTCTGTATTTACGAGCAATAACTAAAAATGGCTCTGAGCACTATGGGACTCAACTGCTGAGGTCATTAGTCCCCTAGAACTTAGAACTAGTTAAACCTAACTAACCTAAGGACATCACAAACATCCATGCCCGAGGCAGGATTCGAACCTGCGACCGTAGCGGTCTTGCGGTTCCAGACTGCAGCGCCTTTAACCGCACGGCCACTTCGGCCGGCCGAGCAATAACTGTACGTGTTTATTTACTAGCGTAGCAAGCAGATTTTGTTTTGCTAGGGAAAATGAGGAAACACAAGAGTTAATAAAAATTATTAAATTGAAAATCTAATAAGAGACCCACTGGTAACGTCGGCGTTGAGCATCTGTAAGCTCCTTTTCAATAAGAGGCCGTAGGATACAGAAGAATGCTGAAAAACAGAATGAGGGCTTGAATAGTTGCGTTACAGATGAAAGACAGCTATCGACTCTCAGCATTTTTCGAAGAATTACGGAGAACACACTTTTCACAATTCGTGTAAGACTTTAGCCCTACTGCGTGAATTATGTTTCATAGAGTACTGAAAGATATCGTCTCAAGCAAAGCACTTCTCTAACATTTAGCAGAGAGTTACAAAAATTCCGTTACAAACCACCGTAAAAAGAGAGAAACAATGACATTCTGAGGAAGCAGCGTTCTGAGATGATGGAAAGAGGAAAGATAAACGAGGCGACGATCAGACCACGTATTCTTACACTTTCTTAATACTTCAAAGAAATAAAAAATCTGGACTATAGTCTGTTTCGCTTGAGACATGAAAAAGGTACTTCAGGAGATATTAGGACCCTTATATGAAGCGCAGTGTCTAGGAGTAGCGTCATTGACTGGTAATCTAAACGCTCTCGGTCCCGGGCTCGAAGCCCGCCACCTCTTGAATTTTGATTAATAATCAGCATTAGCGGCCGAAGACTTCAGGCATAAGAAGTCACCCTCATTCTGCCAACGGCCTTGTCAAAGAGGGCGGAGGAGCTGACAGAGGTTCAACGCATTCTCTTGCCTTTGGGATGGGAAGCTGCCTCTAAAAGGCGGAAGAATCAACATTTATCAACGACATAAGGACGCAGAAGGCAATGGTAACCATTGCATGAAAGACACATAATGTATATCCTCAGGACATGTGGTCTGCAGTAGAGAAGTTATCATCATGATCTCTCCATTGGCAAAGGATTCCGTATTAATCCGCTGTTCGAATCCCCGGTAGAGAACTGCCAATGGGGACGCGACCATGAGGAAAAGATGGAATAACCAACGAAGGGATAACATTCTACGAGCCAGAGGGAGGATGCAGAAATATGAACGTAGTAGGAAACGTAGAAAATCTGAGAACGGAAATGCAAACGCTCGATTTAGAAATAAACTGAAATGGGAAGAAGGTAAGGATTTCTGGCCAGACGAATACAGGGCAATATCATGAGGAGCAGGAAATGGTTTAACAAGAATAGGATTAGTTATGAACCGTTCATTGACAGGGGTGTTCTCATCAGATTTGGCAGCAAACCGCTGTCGACAACGATAGTTCTGGTATACATGCCAACGTTGCAAACAGGTGTTGAAGAGAAAGAGAAAGTTTATGAAGATGTTGAACACGTAGTTCAGTATGTTAAAGAGGATGGAAATATAATAATCACGCGGAATTTGTACACTGTTGTAGAGGAAGAAATAGAAGACAGGGTACTGGAGAATATACGAATATTGGGTTGGGAGTAGAGATGAGAGAGGAGGAAGACTAATTGAGTTCTGCGAGAAATTTCAGATGGTAACAGCGGAATTCACTGTTCAAGAATCACAAGAGGACGTTTACTTGGAAAAGGACCGGCAGACATGAGAAGATTTCAGCTGGATTACATTTTGGTCAGAAAGAGATTCCGAAATCAGATACTGGATTGTAAGGCGTACCAGGAGCAAACATAGACTCACTCCACAGTTTAATAATGATGAAGAGTATACTGACATTTTAAAAGAAGAATCATTGTCGAAGGGAGTGGATACTTAAGTACTGAGGTACAATGAGACACGTATGAAGTTCGCTAAGGATGCGGACACTGCAGCAGACATACCACAGTAGATAGTTCACTTCATGCGTAGTAGACATCTCTAAAAACATCTATCACAGATGTCGGACAGTCAAACGTACGTACAAGGAGGGTAGCGCCGAAGAAATATTAAGTAACAGAGGAAATACTTCAGTTGAACTACGAAAGAAGAAAGTATAAAAATGTTCAGTGAAAGACAGGAATACAGCAAAATAAATCAGTAAAGAAGTAAATAGGAAGTTAGGGTAAATAAAGGGAAATGGTTGCAGGAAAAATATGAAGAAATCAAAAAGAAATGATCGTCGGAACGTTCTGCCTCAACATACAGAAAAGTCAAAACAAGGTTCGATGAAATCAAAAGCTAGGGTGATAACGTTAAGAGTGCAATGGGAATTCCAGTTTTAGACACCGAGGAAAGACCAGATAGGTGGAAAGAATACATTGAAGGCCTCTGATAGGGAGAAGACTTGTCTGGTGCCTCAATAGAAGAAGAAATTGGAGTCGATTAGGAAGCCATAGGGGATCCAGTATTACTCAGAATTTAAATGGGCTCTAGAAGACTTGGGATCACTTCAGACAGAAGGAACAGATAACATTCCATCGAAATTTCTAAAACCAAACAACTATCGAAGTTGATGTGTAGAATCTATAAGACTGGCGACGTAGGATCAGACTTTCGGAAAAATGTCATCCACACAATCCCGACAACAGCAAGGGTACATAAGTGCGAAAACTATAGCACAATTAGCTTACCATCTCATGCATCCGAGCTGCTGACAGCAATAATATACAGAAGAATGGAAAAGAAAACTGATGATCTGTTAGATGTAGATCAGCATGGCTTCAGGAAAGGTGAAGGCACCAAGGAGGCAGCCCTAGCACTGCACTTGATAATGGAAGCAAGACAAGAACAATCACGACAGGCTCATAAGATTTTTCGACCTAGAAAAACTCTTTGATAATGTAAAATGGTGCAAGATGTTCGGAAGTCTGAGAAAAATAAGAGTAAGCTACAGGAAAAGACAGGTGATGTGCAATATAGCCAAAAAACAAGAGGGAACAGTAAGACTGGAAGAGCAAGCATGAAGTGTTCGGATTAAACAGGGCGTAAGATAGCGATGCAGGGATACGTCGAAGAAACAATGACAAACAAAAGAATGGTTCAAGAGTAGGATATTACCCGAGACAGACGTATTTGAGATGTGCTACAGAGGAATGTTGAAAATCAATTGGTCTGTTAAGTAGTGAGAGGTTTTCAGCAGAATCGGCGAAGAAAGGAGAGTATGGAAAACATTGACAAAAATAAGGGACAGGACGCGTGTTAAGACATCAAGGAATTACCTCCGTGGTACTACAGGGAGCTACAGAGGTTAAAAACATTACGGGAAGACAGAGCTTGGAATACGTCCAGCAAACAACCGAGGACGTACGATACATGTACTACTCTTATATGAAGAGGTTCTCGCAGAAGTGGAATTCGTGGCGAGTTGCATCAGATCAGTGAGACGAATTATTCGTATATATATATATATGTATATACTATATTTAATTTTTATAGGAAACTTCGTTTAGTACTGCATTATATGCTTTAAAGAACGTATCGAGTTTGTTAACTTCAGTATTCTGAGGATAACTTCAGGAAACATACACGAATATTACCACAGTAGCAACAGATAAATTTCAAACATAGATCGTAAATCTCTCTCGCGAGCCTGATTTATTGTTTCCTCTCAACGAATAACTGAGAAAATTAATGTGTTGCGCAAATAAAACGCTATGTGCGTCATTTAAAAAGATTAATGTCGCTGTTAACTAACGCTTTTCCCATCTGCTTTATACGAGTCATTAAACTAAGCGTTTTCATTTGCGCTATCTCTTTTTTTCTAAACGTTCCACAGTGTAAAAGGTATTTATACCAGAGATTCCAGATACTTTCGAACGTAATTAAGATATATCAAGGCAAGATATAATCCGTGCATAAGGTCGATGTTCTGAAGGCCAGAGGTGCTACTTTGGTAGCGTGTTGTCTTTATCGCTGAATAGCCTTTTGTTTCGCTAACGCAGAGATTTTGTGTGTACTTCGGCGTAACCGGTGGGCAGTAGGTACTCGAAAACGAGAGGTAGCCGAAACATAATGGCTATGATCGCGTCTACAGCCTTCAACTACCGAATAAGAGACAGTCTGAGCAGCTTTTTAGGTGGTGGAGGGAGATTTGAAACTTTTTCTTTTCACTCTCAGCCTTACAGCAGTGTTGAGTCTTAGCATTCATTTTCTGTAACAATATCACATTGTTTCTATGATGTATTTACGCACTTCTTGCAAATTATTCAGTCAACGAGTGAGTGTTAAAATCAGATGGATTGAAAGTGCACTATTCCACTAGCAAACTATTTCAAAGCTAGCAACTTCAACAGAGTTTGAGCTAAATTTATAACATGCAAGCAAAATAAATGAGGTCACTCGCGTTACCACGAAGTTATTTGCTAACTTCTTTTTGAACTGAATCTGTCTTTATGCTTTAACAAGCTCCGTCAAAATCTAACAACACAGGGTCAGTGAACGATTAGCTTACTATGAATATCCTTGAAACGTTTATCACGCTGCACCAATACTAGGTTGATCCATAAATTAGCCTCATAAATGTGCAATTTATGCCACATTTTCTTTGTAATGAAAGGTAGGGGAAAGCTGGGCAAAGTGACCATGGTAAGCAAAGCGGCCATTTGGGTCCTGGTGGCCGTAAATTGCTGGCACGGCGCTGGAAATGCTTTAACTTATTCTCCCTGGAGGGCCCAGTTACCCCTCGATGTCCAACCAGTTCTCTGTGCCAATCCTCAGACTTATAACACTGAAGTGACGAAAGTCATAGAATAGCTTTATCCGCAAATACAGATAGCGGTAGTATCAAATGGTTCAAATGGCTCTCAGCACTATGGGTCTTAACATCGGAGGTCATCAGTCCCCTAGAACTTAGAACTACTTAAACCTAACTAACCTAAGGACATCACACACATCCATGCCCGAGGCAGGATTCGAACCTGCGACCGTAGCGGTTACGCGGTTCCAAACTGAAGCGCCTAGAGCCGCATGGCCATTCCGGCCGGCGCGGTAGTATCGCGTACTTAAGATATAAAAGGACAGTGCATTGGCGGAGCTGCCGTTTGTACTCAAGTGATTCACGTATCAAGGTTTCCGATCTAGTTATGGCTGGACGACTGGCTTTAACAGACTTTGAACGCGGAATTAGAAAGACGGGACATACTGTTTCGAAAATCGTTAGGAAAATCAATATTCCGAGATTCAGAGTGTCAAGAGCGTGCCGAGAACACCAAATAACAGGCATTAACTCTCTTCACAGGCAACGCAGCAGCCGATGGCCTTCACTTAACGACCGAGAGCAGCGGCGTCTGAGTAGAGTTATCAGTGCTAACAGACAAGCAACACTGCGTAACATAACCGTAGAAATCGATGTGGGACGTACGAAACAGAGGCAAAATTTGGCGTTTATGAACCATGTCACAGACGACCAACGCGAGTGCCTTTGCTAACAGCACGACATCGTCTGCAGCACCTCTCCTGGACTCGTGACCATATCGGTTGAACTCTAGACGACTGGAAAGTTATGCCCTGGTCACATGAGTCCCTATTTCATTTGGTAAGAGCTGACGGTATGGTTCGAGTGTGTCACTGACCCCGTGAAGCCGTGGGCCCGAATTGTAAACAAGATACTGTGCACACTGGTGGTGGCTCCATAATGGTGTGTGCTGTGTTTACATGGAATGGATTGTGTCCTCTGATCTTACTGAATCGATCTTTGAATGGAAATGGTTATGTTCGACTACTTGGAGATCATTTACAGCCACTCATGGGCTTCATGATCCCAAACAAGGATGCCATTTTTGTGGATGACAGTGTGTCATGTCAACAGGCCACAACTGTTTGCGATTGTATGAATTTTATCCTTAGTGGATGCTGCTGAACTCCGTGACTGTTCCTTCATAGGGTGTGGAAAAATTCCCGCTACCAATCACAATAAAAGGTTATTTATTTGTCACACGACCGGTTTCGGGCTTGTGCCCATCGTCAGGTGTTTATACATCCATGTACATGTTTATACTGCTGGAGATCACTGTATAAATACAAAACATTATTTGCTGGTGACTAAACAGATATAAGTGGGACAATTGTAAGTGACAAGGCAGCATTTGTCGAAAATATGTCTGTACGTAACATAAAGATGAAGCATCATTATTATAGTTATGCTGTGGTGACAGTTTTTCCACTTAGTTGCACAATTGTTATCATTTTCACGTCCGTATTTAAGTTTTTTAAAATTAAGCTCCGTATTTCACTACTAAGACGTGTACTCGTGAAATACACTGTGCTGACATACAAACATGTGGGCTATGGTCAAAGAACTTAGACGTAGGAGGTGTGACTTAAAAAGCTATTGTAGACTGCGAAGTTTTTTTATACACATTATGAAATTTTTTTGATCCACGTTTTTGTCAGAGAACTTAGATCTAGGAAGTACAATGTTTTTATATATTTGAAATTACTAAAAGCTATTACAAATTAAAAATGAGCTAGAAATTTATATCCACAGCTGTAACTCACCAGACCTTATTCTCAACGAACAAGTGGAGCTTGCAAAGAAATCCTATCTTTACATATTTCATGAAATATTAAAAAACAAAAATTCACTACCATCTGATATAATAACAAATTAATATGCTATGGAAATTCGATGTAGCAGTCATACAACAGTTCAAGTGCCATTATCGTAATTTGTAAAAGTCGTATTGTAAACACAAGCTGTAACTGTCATTTTCATAATTTGTAATAGCTTTCAAAATTTCATGTGTGTAACATCATTGTGCTTCCTATGGCTAAGTTCTCTGACCATAACCTACATCTTTCTCTAGGAGCAACACCTTTACATTTGCTACGTCTTAGTTCTTTGACCATAGCCCACATGTTTGTATGTACACATAGTGTATTTCGTGAGTGCACGTCTTAATAGTGAAATATGCAGCTAAACTTTATAAACTGAAATATGGACGTGAAAATGATAACAGGTTTGCAACTAAGTGGAAAAACTGTCACCACAGCATAACTATAATAATGATGCTTCATCTTTATGTTACGTACAGACATATTTTCGACAAATGCTGCCTTGTCACTTACAATTGTCCCACTTATATCTGTTTAGTCACCAGCAAATAATGTTTTGTGTTTATACAGTGATCTCCAGCAGTATAAACATGTACATGAATGTATAAACACCTGAGGATGGGCACAAGCCCGAAACCGGTCGTGTGACAAATAAATTACCTTTTATTCTGATTGAGAGCGGAAATTTTTCTACACTATATGTTCGCGATTGGTTTGAAGAACTTCTAGACAATTCGAGATAATGATCTGGATACTCAGATCGGCCGACGTGAATCGCACTGAACATTAATGGACATAATCGAGAGGTCAGTTTGTACATAAAATACTGCAACGGCAAGAATTTCGCAATTATGGACCGCAGGGGACTTCCAACAACTTGTTGAGTCCATGCTACGTCGAATTGGAGCACACGCCGTGCAAAAGGAGGTCCGACACAGTATTAGGAGTTATCCCATGACTTCTGTTACCTCATTTTGTACTAAATATAGATTCGTTATTCCTATCTAATTTGTGTAGTTCCTTTGTATTTTTTATCATTTGCATATCTAAACATGTACTATACTCCATGGCAGTTTGACATTTGTTGCATGTCGTCATCATGCTGTTCCATTTATAATGATTGTTAATGTGGAATTGTGTAAGTAGCTACTATTCTGGTAATATGTTCCTGCAGTTCGTAACAGACTGTCAGAAATTTTCGATTGTTACTACTTCCTCCACTTCGTTTAAGAACGTCCTTTAAAACAAGTGGAACGTTGCTTGTAACACTTAGGTCCAAAGACGGCCACGAGATGTCCGTAGATCGCTGTACTGGAGGGGGAATTCTCGAGATTTCGTGTCCATCTCCAAATATAGTTTCAGCTTGTAAAATACGTTCGTGCTTCTCCACGCCTCTCCATTATCTGGTTTAGTCTCTTTTTTTTATCCAGACTTAATTTGATGGTGAGGTCGCGCAGCTGTGACTCGGTTTTTGAATAGATCGCGACAGGGATGAGACATACTTGCGGTTTCAGTCAACAGAACAATAAAGTCGTAAACCAACTTCACGTTTGCACAGTTTGGCCCGTATGACAATACCATGGTCGCTCCGACAGGAACAGGTGCTGCTAACGTCGGAGGCAAAGCCAGTGGCGACCCGACGCCGTTCCAAACGGCCAGTCTGCGGTGAATGACGTCACGCGGGCCGCGTCGAAAACACCCGGCAGGTCCTCGCAGGCAGCCCAGTGGAGGCATTGCCCTGCGCGCCGGGGTTCATGGCCACCGGAGCGCGTCCCTCCCCCTTCTCCTCCTCCTCTTCCTCCTCCTCCTTCTCCTCTTCCGCCTCCACCTCCTCCCACTCGTCCTCTTCGTTGTCCATCATTCCCTCTCTCTCTCTTTCTCGCTTCGCGAGGCCTCTTTATTTTCCTTTTGCACGCGAATCTCATTATGTTTTGGTAGAGTCGGCGCATGCCTCTCATCGGCGCACGCCTGCTCGAGTACGCGCACCATTGTTATCCGCGGCTGGTGCCGCAGGATAGTAGGGGGCGGAGGGGGGGGGGATAGTGACGGCATCTCTCGAAGCGACCGCAGAGGAGGACGGACAGTGATCTGGCGAAAACACCTGCGCAGGTCAAAGCACCCGGCGGACGCTTCCAGAGGTACGCGGGCAGCGGTCCAACGCCCGCGAGGGGCACAAGCTACCGGACGCAGCGCAGGTCGCTCCTGCTGCTGTCTCATCCTGCACGCGGCAGTCGTTCCGACCAAGCCAATGCACGAGTTACTCGGACACGCCCAGCTGCCGCACGGGAGAGCTGCAGCCATTTAAATGTCTCGACAGAGCAGAAATACTCGTTCCGAACTGAATGGAGTCCTTTTTCAGTATCAGGAATCCGACTCGGCAGTTACTTCTCTCGCTATGTCTCAATTATTTCTGTCCAATTTCATCACATGGTCGTCTTCCCAAAGTTAGTTTTCAAGGTCAAGGACGCTACTTTTGATGTCTCACACTGTATCAGGAACTGAATAACATCTGAAGCATCAACAGATAAGCGATGACTCATTTACTAAAACTACAACAACGTCCGCTTTCGTTTTTGTTTGCACATGGTTACCCCTTATAAATACGTATCCTTCTATTCCACTGGAACTTCATCTTTTTTCAGCTACTTAATTACTGCAGTTATCTGAATTTTTCTCTCTAACAAAAAACTGTGCCATAATATCATACATTTGTAAATACATAAACAAATTTTGTATCTTCTGTTATCACTATTGTTAATCGTTATTGTTATCGTGTTGTCATTATTCTTTTACGTACGAGCTACTATGCACTACATATATTTCACCTATTTCTCTTTTTTTTTTATTCCAGGTTTTTTCATCATTACTCGACATTTCTGTCTTCTTTCTTCTGACCAAGTGGCTCGAATGTTCTCCTGGCTTTTTAATGGAAACGTTTGACGTCTTGAATGTCTTCCTGAATGGCAGTCGTTCCTCCATAGCTTGTGGAATAAGTCGGGTTTCGCCTGTCTCCCTTCCGATTTCTTTGCACTTTGTGTTATATATTTTTGATTTACCGAAATAAATGAAGTGTCTTTTTGTCAATGTGCTGGAATTCACCCTTTGGTTGTGGCCACAGAAAGCTATTTTGCTTTTCCCAATCATGTCACTATTATGGTGCCTTCTGTATTGTGATTGCTCTTTAACCGGTCTGAAAATGTTTCTTAATGTTTTTCTTTCTATGCTTTCCAGTGCTTCCACCGTCGCTTTTTTGTTTAGAGTTAAACATTATTATTATTTATTCGTATTTGCATCTGGACCCATTTGTATCACGCAGTATTAAACGTCTCAGTAGAGCCGTTCCATAAGGAAGTTGCCTCCTTTGACCCTGTGTCATCTACCTTTGCACGCCGCATGTCTGCGGTTTAGTTCCTCAGCTACCCCGGAAGGACGGAGCAGTAGAAGTTACACAAATTTTATGCCTGAATGACATGAATACAAGCAACCTGTGTCTATTTATATCAGCAATTCAACTGATTATGCTCCATATTTTATGTTCAAACATGAACCCGAACATCTGCCTATCAAGTCCACTGCATGTGTGTCTGAAAGTGAACAATTGAGTATTTTTGTGTATATTTCGAAGTTTGTTGCGTAGTAGTAGACGCGTGGAGTGTCGTCTACTCGGAGCACAAAATAAGTTGCTTGTCCTCTGCTTTGAGCACAGGATGACCAACTTAGAGTTCCTCTTACCTGAACAGAGAGGTCTACCCTTTATGCATGGTGGTTGCCTATTGTTAGGTAGCCGGCCGCGGTGGTCTCGTGGTTCTAGGCGCGCAGTCCGGAACCGCGCGACTGCTACGGTCGCAGGTTCGAACCCTGCCTCGGGCATGGATGTGTGTGATGTCCTTAGGGTAGTTAGCTTTAAGTAGTTCTAAGCTCTAGGGGACTGATGACCACAGCTGTTAAGTCCCATAGCGCTCAGAGACATTTGAACCATTTATTGTTAGCTTGTGACGGAAACTGCCGCTCTGGTTATTTCCGTCTGTAATCAAGGGTAGCTGGGAGCTTCTTCAGAACGGCGTTCTTCGTCCGATCGCAGTTGAGTATGGTCATAGGAAGAAGTAGGCCTTCTGCTGAGCTAGAAAATGGTGTTAAGCGTAATATTTAAGTTGCTTCAGGATAGCTGAAGCGCTGTATTTATATTTCAGTTTTTTTAGAAAGAAAAGAGTGGAATATGTTTGTTTCGGAGTTTATCAGTGATTGCAACCTCCCTTCTCCCTTTGGAACAGCGTAGGAGTGTTTAATGCAATGTAAGGTTGCCAGGACCTCAAAATATCGTGTGAATGTGGTGTGATTGAATCTACACTACTGGCCGTTAAAATTGCTACACCGAGAAGAAATGCAGATGATAAATGGATATTCATTGGACAAATATATAATACTAGAACTGACATGTGATTACATTTTCACGCAATTTGGGTGCATAGATCCTAAGAAATCAGTGCCCAGAACTACCACCTGTGGCCGTAATAACGGCCTTGATACGCCTGGGCATTGAGTCAAACAGAGCTTGAATGGCGTACACAGGTACAGCTACCCATGCGGCTTCAACACGATACCACAGTTCATCAACAGTAGTGACTGGTGTTTTGTGACGAGCCAGTTGCTCGGGCACCATTGACCAGACGTTTTCAATTGGTGAGAGATCTGGAGAGTGTTCTGGCCAGGGCAGCAGAAAGGCCCGTACAGCACCTGCAACATGCGGTCGTGCATTATCCTGCTGAAATGTAGGGTTTCGCAGGGATCGAATAAAGAGTAGAGCCACGGGTCGTAACACATCTGAAATGTAACGTCTACTGTTCAAAGTGCCGTCAATGCGAACAAGAGGTGACCGAGACGTGTAACCAGTGGCACCCCATACCATCACGCCAGGTGATACACCAGTATGGCGATGACGAATACACGCTTCCAATGTGCGTTCACTGCGATGTCGCCAAACACGGATGCGACCATCATTATGCTGTAAACAGAATCTGGATATTCGTGCACCCAGGTTCGTCGTTGAGTACACCATCGCAGGCGCTCCTGTCTGTGATGCAGCGTCAAGGGTAACCGCAGCCATGGTCTCCGAGCTGGAAGTCCATGCTGCTGCAAACGTCGTCGAACTGTTCGTGCAGATGGTTGTTGCCTTGCAAACGTCCCCATCTGTTGACTTAGGGATCGAGACGTGGCTGCACGATCCGTTACAGCCAAGCGGGTAATATTCTCCTAAGTCATTGGATCTTTACCAACGCGAGCAGTAATGTCGCGATACGATAAACCGCAATCGCGATAGGCTACAATCCGACCTTTATCGAAGTCGGAAACGTGATGGTACGCATTTCTCACTCCTTACACGAGGCATCACAACAACGATTCACCAGGCAACGCTGGTCAACTGCTGTTTGTGTATGAGAAATGAGTTGGAAACATTCCTCATGTCAGTACGTTGTAGGTGTCGGTACCGGCGCCAACATTGTGTGAATGCTCTGAAAAGCTAATCATTTGCATATCACAGCATCTTCTTTCTATCGGCTAAATTTCGCGTCTGTAGCACGTCATCATTTTAATGGCCAGTAGTGAATATGAGTTTGTACTTTTCTATAATTTCCAGTATTTTACTGTATGATTTCTGTGACTGGTTGTGTTTGAACTTCATGTACGTCATGTGGCGAGCCATGTATGCTGTTCGTAGCTCGTAACCATATTCCTTGATTCGATTTAAATTTCATTTGAGCCGGTAGTCATCTGAAATTTCAGATTTGAGAGTTTTGTGCGTATTTTTAAGAGCTGCCTTGTTCAGCGGCGTCTACTTGGGCCGTGGAACTCGTCTTAGTATTCATTTTTGCAAGGTTTGTTCTCTCATGCTTCCTGAGAAGGGTTGTAACCAGATAAATTCATGAGACCACTATGTTCAACTAAATAGGAATAAGTGATACTTCAAGCCACTGGCATCTCACTTATGCTCATCTACTGTCCCAATTTATTTAATTCCCACTGAATTAATTATTCAACTGACGTTGCAGTTCAGTCATTCTTAATACTTAGGATGGGCTGGGGCTGGTGGCGACCTTGTTTTATTATCATAGTTTTGTCTTTAGCAGTGGCTTAACTACGCAAAAGTGCATATGTTTGCGAAGCTTGTATGGGATTTCTCGAAGTTCTTTCTAAGGTATTATACCCATGACACATTCTTTAATTTTCCAATGTACTCCTTAATCCTGTGCGTATTGTTGAAGTCTTTGAACACGACCATAAAGTTTTGTTTTGTCTTTGCCTCTAGAATCTGTTGCCAGGTTTGACAATTTCTGTGTTGCTTTATGGGACTTCAGTCTGTATCCTCCCTCCATTTTTTTCTGGGAAATGAGTTTTCAGTACAATTCTCTGTTGATTCTTGAAAATGTTATCCATATCACCTTTTCTGTTAAGAATTAAACTTTCGCTAACATACAGAACTTTGCTTTTGATCACCGTGTTTCATAGCCTAACCATTACATGTATGGCCGTGCATGTCTTTTGTTGTGGATGCCATGCGCTCTCTCGTACGCTATCCTGAGTTCATTTTCCATACCCGTTGGTTCTGCGATCTCACTGAATGTTAAATTTTTCTTTAGCTCAACTCAGTTTCTTTACAGATTTCTCAGCGTATTCTTTGAGGTTTTCTACCTATTTTCTGTGATATCACTTTCCGTGCTAGTAGCGTCTGCGAAGGCATGTGTACCAAGATTAAAAGACAAAAACAGGCAAAATCCAGGAACAGAAACGAACGACTCAAAATTGACTAAAATACGTTGCCGTGATTTAACGCTTACTTTAAGAATGCGACTACCCTATGATATTGGTCAGAAACGCGATAAATTTTCCAATTCAGGTGTGCACAAAATTAATTGTAACTATTTCAGTAGATAGAGTGGAGCCACGTTTGAAACCATACGCAGAACAGGATGGTTTCCAATAAACACATGATCGCAGAAAAACAGTCACTTTTCAATACGGCACATAATACGGAAATTTTATATACTACATCTAAAGGAAGAGTACTTAATGTACTGGATGGTTGGTTGGTTGATTTGGGGGGAGGGTACCAAACGGCGAGGTCATCGTTCTGTGCTGTATGAATGAAATGGAGACTGTCAGTAGCAAGAGGAAACACCATGAACGAGTTTAATCAAAACTTCTATTTCTACGTCACTAAAGAGCTGATCTCTTGGAGGAATGTATGGGGCTAAGAGACGTGTTAGTTGCTGTTTCCTCCTGGCTGCTAGTGCAGTCTAACGGACACGGCGGGCGAATTCCTCGAGGTCCGTCCGCGTGGTCTAGGGGAAAGATATTGCCTGAACTCACGAGAAGGACACGGAAAGTACCGTAACCCGGTTTCCCAGAAACTTCGCTCAGTGGAAGAAGGGTCAGAATAAGCGTAGACCTGTCTCGGCTTTACAATAGGTTCGACCGTTTCTGATAAAACGACAGATTTTTCGAGGTAATTTATATGCCGTTCAGCACGTAACTACAAACATCAAAAAAAGCTTTGCATCACTCCGGTTCCCAGAACTCCTGAAGCTAGACGTTGACTGTGGATATTGTATCATAGACACGGTCCCTTTCACTGTTCAGAGACGTCACTAAACCCACCCAAGATGTAAACAACCACGCATGAGCAGCCCCTATTAGACGGAGGGGGTCCGACAGCCGATCAGTTCCACTCATTCCACCAGGAAGGAGGTAGATGGCTCGTGTTTGTAGTTCAACCATACCTAGACGGTCAATACCACGTACGCATTGTTAATCTGTACCAGGAAGGGCTCTCGACACGGGACGTGTCCAGGTGTCTCGGAGTGACCAAAGTGATGATGTTCGGATGGGGGCTCCTACTGCAGTGGATGACTGCTACCTACGGATTATGCCACGGAGGAACCCTGACAGCAATGCCACCATGCTGAATAATACTTTTCATTCAGCCACAGGACGTCGTGTTACGACTCAAACTGTGTGCAATAGGCTGCACAATGCGCAACTTCACTCCAGACGTCTATGGCGAGGTCCAGTTTTGCAACCACGACACCATGCAGCGCGGTACAGATGGGCCCAACAATATGCCGAATGAACCGCTCAGAATTTGTATCACGTCCTCTTCACCGATGAGTGTCGAATATGCCTTCAACCATACAATCGTCGGAGACGTGTTTGGAGGCAACCCGGGCAGGCTGAACACCTTAGGCATACTTTACAGTGAGTGCAGCAAGGTGGATGTTCCCTGCTGTTTTTGGGTGGCATTATGAGGGGCCGACGTACGCCGGTGATGGTCATGGAATGCGCCGTAACGGCTATACGATACGTGAATGCCATCCTCCGACCGATGGTACAATCACATCGGCAGCATATTGGCTAGGCATTCGTCTTCATGGACGACAATTCGCACCCCCAGCGTGCGCATCTTGTAAATGACTTCCTTCAGGATAACGACTTCGCCCGACTAGAGTGTCCAACATGCAATGTCTGGTTTTCATGAGCAAAAAAAAGGCGGAAATGATGTTTATGCCGGCCGGTGTGGCCGAGCGGTTCTCGGCGCTACAGTCTGGTTCAAATGGCTCTGAGCACTATGGGACTCAACTGCTGAGGTCATTAGTCCCCTAGAACTTCGAACTAGTTAAACCTAACTAACCTAAGGACATCACAAACATCCATGCCCGAGGCAGGATTCGAACCTGCGACCGTAGCGGTCTTGCGGTTCCAGACTGCAGCGCCTTTAACCGCACGGCCACTTCGGCCGGCCTACAGTCTGGAACCGCGCGACTGCTACGGTCGTAGGTTCGAATTCTGCCTCGGGCGTGGATGTGTGTGATGTCCTTAGGTTACTTAGGTATAAGTAGTTCTAAGTTCTAGGCGACTGATGACCTTAGAAGTCCCAAAGTGCTCAGAGCCTTTTGAACCATTTTTTGAAATGATGTTTATGTTGATCTTTATTCCAGCTTTCTGTACAGGTTCCGGAACTCTCGGAACCCAGGTGATGCAAAACATTTTTTGATCTGTGTAGTTCAGTCGAAGCGCCGACACGGAAATTCTGTGTGTTCGGGCAGAGGGTTAATTCCCTCTGTAATAAAATAACTGAGAGAAGTGTTCAGCCATCAAGTTGAATGGGTGTCACGTGACGTTTGCCCAGTCCAAACGACCAGGACAAAAAAAGAAAGCGGTGGCACAGCGGCTACCATCACGGCTTCGCGCATTTGCACCTCGTGTTCGAAACCTGATTATTGCTTTTATTTTATTTATTTATTTTGCCTCTATCTACCGATGTCCGAAGAAGAATACTACACGAATGTGTAAAACAATAAATTAATAAGAAAAATTTGAAACTGTCTTCTTTCAAATTCCTGTTGGGGTCTTGTCAATATTATTAGTGATGTGTACTTTTTGCGAGAAGTGGGTTTCGGTCGACCAGCAAATATATCCTTTTATTCCTGCAGTCTCCAAGGAAGATTTTGTAGTGGTATCCAATCGATACTGACTTTCCCAGCTGGTTTTGTCCTCTAGAAGGAATCAGTAAGGGAGATACGTCGTTCCCGAATTAGAGAGCCATGGACCATATAAACATATACAGTGTGTGGCAAATAAAAATGGTACGGCGAACAGAATTCTAGCGTAAAAAAAAACTGCAGAGGATAGGAAATACAGCACTAGCCTGACTGTAGCAGATGTTGAAAGTGACCACCGTTCATCTCTTGGCACTTTTGGTTAGCAAGACGCTGAAGGCGGATCGAAGGTGTAAAAAAAAAAAAGTTCATCCGAAATGTTCTCCTGCAGTCTATGAGGGTTGTTGCGGTACACCTTAGACCTGAAGGCTTCCCACACAAGTGTTCGTGCAGATGGTCGACGAGATTGCTGGTCTCTGATGAATGAACTGCAGCCACATTTCCTGGTGTGTGGGCAAGTTTTGGAATGAAACTTCCTGGCAGATTAAAACTGTGTGCCGGGCCGAGACTCGAACTCAGGACCTTTGCCTGTCGCGGGCAAATGCTCTACCAAATGAGCTACCCAAGCACGACTCACGCCCCGTCCTCACAGCTTTACTTCTGCCAGTACCTCGTTTCCTACCTTCCAAACTTTACAGAAGCTCTCCTGCGAACCTTGCAGAACTAGAACTCCTGAAAGAAAGGATATTGCGGAGACATGGCTTAGCCACAGCCTGGGGGATGTTTCCAGAATGAGATTTTCACTCTGCAGGTCCCGAGTTCTAGTCTCGGCCCGGCACACAGTTTTAATCTGCCAGGAAGTTTCATATCAGGGCACACTCCGCTGCAGAGTGAAAATCTCATTCAAGTTTTGGAATGTTTTTTTGACTTGTTCAGAACAGATCCTTTCTGACGCCATTTTCAGACTAAGTGTTGCATGGAACCTTGACACCATTAAACTTCTCAGCAAAAATATGACCACACCGTTTCCACGACTTTGTTGTCACGTAACATTCGACAACGAACACCCGCTGCTCCACTGTACGATCGTCCCCTTTGCACTGCTCCACTGACACAGCCTGTACTACGTCCTAAACTGGTGCGGATCACGTGCCGAGCGTACACGTGGTATGCGCGTTACGGGGTGTGTTTATGTACGTACATTCACGTCCAATCGTATTCACTCGTCCGGGGCACTGTTATATGCCCCACCCTGTATAATAAATGTGTGACATTTATTGTGAAACCCAGCTGTAATTTTACAGTTAATGTAATGCCTTTGTCTGCCGTAAGATGAAGGGGAACATTCGTATAGTAACCTTTTACGGACTTGGATAGATAATGGAAATTTAAAAAAGTAAAGTGAAAACGTGATTGGTTTCGCACACGTAGAGCAAAAGTATGAAGCTGCGACGACGTTTGCCCCTGTGCCGATGCTTCAGTCGAGTTTACTGCGCGGTAAAAGTCGCGTCGAAAACCTTGACCGTCGTTTTTTCAGAAGCGGTCGAGTATCTACGGACAAGCCGAGACACGTGTTTGCTTATTCTGAACCTTCTTATCTGAGCGACGTTTCTGGGAAATCGGGTTATGGCACTTGCCTTGTTCTCCTTGATATAACAAATAAACACGTCCGTCCTCACTTGGAAAATAGGATCTCCGTAAGCCACCAAGGCAACTGTCATGTCTTAAAGTTTCACATGGTGCCTCATAGGATTTTCTTTAGATATTTTTTATGTATAAGGACTGTTTTTATTTGTATCCAATCAAGTTTTTGTCCTTCCGTTCCAAGACTGGATAATGATTAACACGTAATACATTTTTCTGTGACATGAGATTTACTTGCCATACATTTCTCACATTGAAAACAAAAGCTTTTAGATTGTACTTCATGAGTTGTATGTGAGTTTTAGATCATGAATTCTACTGTCAATTTAGTTTCATAATCTAATTTACATTTACCTAGTTTTACTAATGTTTGTAAGCCGAGAATGCTTCTGTGCCTTCTACTGATAAAGTATATCTAGGTGCTATAAGCGCGATACACAAGCTCTACAGACAGTTTGAATGTTTGGACATTACTATTACGAACCACTCTGTAACAGGTTCGAGGCTTGCTGCATAAGTTGCAAACTAACGTTCTCAGTGTTGTGAAATAAAAGGGGTACTCCTTCTCCTCATCATTTCAGATTGTTGCAAGTTTGGGGTCTCTAGAAGCGCAAATGACAACACAGAAACAAGGTACGTAGAATCTAGCTACCAGTACCAAACATCTCGTTAATTTTAGAGCTATCAGCACATCGGACATTTATTCACTGGTAATGGAATTTGGTCACGCCAATAACTGTATGTAAGTCCACAAATGTTAGAATAAATTTGTACGTACTTGTTAATGTCGCAGAGACGTGCTGCCTTCCATATGACATGAAAAAATGAGGTAAGATTCGTTACATCTCTAACTTCAAGTGGCTTTGCGGTCTATATAGATACTGGTTAAATGAGGCCAACCTGTGTCTCTCACTGTCGGATTAATTTCACCTGATATACCAATACTTTTTAAAAAAGCACAGAAATTTAGCTTAGAAGCCAAATCAAAAATACAATCGAGAAATTAGTGCCTCAAATAGTTATCGAAACAAACAAAAATACATTAAACATTCCTAATTAGGATAACTACACTTAGCTATGAATTAGTAAAAACAGTGTAATTTTCTTTGTAGAAAAGTCAGCATAACAATGCTGCCTTGGAAGAATACCACTTATAGAGTTGCAGTGCATCTCATCACACTAAAATCACGAGAGGAGTGTTTTACAATGAGGCGATGATGCTGTCGTCCGAGTGACAATGGACCAATAAGAGTGGTAGGTTCTGGCCATCGTGGTTTATTGTTTCCTTATTATTTACATACCTCAAAAATGAGGTGTCATGCATCTTAATACATTAGTAGTTGTAGTAGTGGGATGGCTGGGATTGGGTTGTGTGGGAAGAGACCAAACTGCGAGGTCATCAGTCTCGTCGGATCAGGAAGGGACGTGAAAGGAAGTCGGCCGTGCCCTTTCAGAGGAACCATCCCGGCATTTGCCTGGAGCGATTTAGGGAAATCACGGAAAACCTAAATCTTGATGGTCGGACGCGGGATTGAACCGTCGTCCTCCCGAATAAGAGTCCAGTGTGCTAACCACTGCGCCACCTGGCTCGGTGATACATTAGTCTCACCACCCTTCACATTATGGGACAGCGCGCTGAGTTTCCAGTCGTGAACGTGGCAGTGCGGTTTGCGTATACCGTCAGCAAGCCTCGATGGGTCTGAAGAACGGCATTTTTCCACCAGACTGTGTATATCTTCCTTTTATTTTTTTGCACGACCGGTTTCGGGCATTGCCCATTCTCGAGTGCGTCTCTGGTAACATATGTGGCTACAGCGTCGACATTAATTTAAAAATCGCGTACTATGCATAATTTTGCAAAGCACAGTCGTCAAACGTCCCCATCTTGCAATATTTCCTACGAAACACACTGTTTCGTAGGAAATATTGTAATATGAAGATGTCTGACGACTGTGCTTTGTACAATTATGCATGGCACGTGATTTTTAAATTAATGACAACGATGTAGCCACATACGTTACGGGTGACACACTTGAGAGTGGCCAATCCCCGAAACCGGTCATGCGAAAAATAAAAATTTTTTTGAACAATCTGGAGGGGGGGAATGCTGTCCTTCAAATTTATTGAGTCCGTGGAATTCTCGCAGAAGGAAACCTCGATGGTTCTTTGTAACTTACAATTGGACCGCGACTACTCGTCTTCACCGATTTCGTTCAGGTGCAGGGTATATGCAGGTCTTGACTAGAATGAGATTGACAGAAGTGGGTGATCCAGATCGCCAAGCGTTTAGAGTAAATTAAATTTCTTGCTCGGCTCGGGTGCGTCAGTAGATATTTAAGTTAGCACAGGTTCGAGGCAGCGAGTGGAGCAGCCAAAAGAGTACCGAACGGTGTTTGAAGGGTCATGGGGTCATGTCCTAGCGTGGGAATTTCGTTTTATCCTCAGTGTATGATGTTCATTAATATTTTCATAAAAGGCATTAAAATAGCAGGAAAAGGAAAATATGCGATTGGAAAAAAATTTCCAGGAAATGTTTACAAGGCGGACACGAGAACCTCAAAAACAAAATTAGAAGAAAATGGCTCTGAGCACTATGGGACGCAAAATCTGAAGTCATCAATCCCCTAGAACTTATAACTACTCAAACCTAACTAACCTAAGGACATCACACACTTCCTTGCCCGAGGCAGGATTCGAACCTGCGACCGTAGCAGTCACGCGGTTCCGGGCTGAAGCGCCTAGAACAGCTTGGCCACCGCGGCCGGCTTCTACAAAATTAGATACTTTTATAGTTTTTCACTTGTCGATTTACACCTCCTAAGGTGACATTCATCGCAAAAACATAATTTCTCGGCAGTCTGCATACGTTACAAACGCTGGTTTTAAAGTTTCTATAGAAAGATAATCTCATCGCACAGTTTGGCAACAGCAAACTTTGCAGTGTTGCACTGGCGGAGTACATGTGGGGCAAAATCACTTTAATACTGCACGTAGGAGTCCTTCTTCATCTTGAAATATCTCCTCCTATCATTATTGTGGATTTGTTTTTCTTCGTCTTGCGCTTCATCACGTCAGTCAATAAATTTTTGTTGAAGGCTGTTGTGAATTTCCCCGATTTTGCCGAATTAATGACTAGTTCCTATATGTTGCCGCATCTTCAGCCCTGGTTTTTTTGAGTCTTCGGATCAAAAGAGCCAGTATTCTCTTGTAGGCATACATAGACAGCTGGCTATAATTTTCGAGAAAGGGCTGTAGCATACTGTGCTGTATACGAGTGGGTTACTTTTGTCATATTTCGGTTAATTCGAAGTGTACGACTTCTAAACTGAAAATTAAGAGACAGTTATCGCGTAGGGACTCGACCCTGGGATTACTGTTCGGTGCTCTTTCCGTTGGACCGAATCACTTCTGGAAACGACGCAAAGATAAATGGCTCATGCGTCGGCCGACGCGCACAGAAAATGCTATTTTTTCTTAACTCTTGGCCGTCAGGAGCTTCCACTTCTGCGAATTCCATTTCTTGGCAAACCCAGCATGTAACATATATTTGGACGACATCGGTGATAGCAATTAGGCGCGGTCCTCTTATTAGAACGTGGGCGAATTGCCATATTACGGCAAGAAAGGTCAGCATGGGGAGAGGCTAGCCGAATTCATATACACGACCGCGACGTTACGCTTACATTCATTTGACAGTGACGACGGGCTGTCTTCACCAGCGAATGCAGGATTTGTATTGCACCTGACGATCGTCCTAGAAAAATGTTGAGGTGGCTAAGTACCAACCCACGTCTCAACATGCTGCGTCACTGATTCAGCAGGGAAGTGATCCAGTCTTGTTTAGGGCAGGTATCACGCACGGCTGTTGAACGGACTCCCATTACTACTAAGGGAAATCTGAGAGTTATCGTCCAGACCAACAGTCAATATTTCGGTAATCATCCTTCAAGAGGATGATGTACGAGCGCAGCGCGCCCAACTCGTGGACAACTTCTTCCGGGAGGCACGAATCAACAGAATCGAAAGTCTGCAATCTGAAATAGGCTCCATTGAGCATGGTTGGGACCAACTGAAGTTTCCGGTACGTTGTCGAAAGATCCTTTCTCACACAGGATGATCTCAAACAAGCCGCCGTGGAAGAGTGTTAAGAGGCATGAGCAGCAATGTCTAGACTACTTTGCCGAGTACCATGCCGAGGAGCATGCGAGAACGCTACAAGGTACGGAGCGGGGCGACTCGGTACTGAATGATACCCCGCAGTAGAATTTGGTGTCACATATCTGTAGACACATGCACTTTCGAATTTACAGCCTTTATTTTGTTTATCGTTTTGGTTTTATTTATAAGGAGTTTCCAGGCTCGCTGCTGTGTGAGCTTAATCTTTATTTTTTCCTATTCACTACAGATCTGTTTCAACTGAATTGCCAATATTGAGTGACCAGCGGTACAACGTGAGTGACATTATTTTCTTTATAGATTTTTATGTTATACGTATTAGAACAATGAACTTGGTTTAGTATTTACGTATACAGGGTGGTCAGAAAATGTGTGATATGTTTGTAGGGATGTTACAGAGCAGGTTGTACTGAGACATAAATGTTAAGAAAAAAATACGATACGTTGCTCCGTTTCCGAGTTATTTAGCATTGAAGTTAGCCAATCAGATCGTCGCGTGCGTAAATTCAAGTTTCAGTCAGCGAGAGACAGCACTCGTTAGGGAACACCGCCCCTGGCAAGCCGCTTGAATACGAGCGCGCGACGCCCCGATTGGCTAAATTCGATGCTAAATAACTCGGAAACAGAGCAACGTATCGAATTTTTTTCTTAATATTTATGTCTCAGAACAACCTGCCCTGTAACATCCCTACAAGCATTTCACACATTTTCTGACCACCCTGTATATTGTCTATATGCACTGATATACAGTACATACAACGTCATTGTTACCTGTATTTTAACCGTTGTTCTATATTTGCTGGATTATGGTGGTAATTATTTTGTTATGGCAGTTTTCTGACAGTTTCGCAGCTACGATGTCACATGTCTACAGAGAATAAGCAATGTTCAAATATGTGTGAATTCCTAAGGGACCAAACCGCTGAAGTCATCGGTCCCTAGACTTACACACTACTTAACCTAACTTTAAGTAACTTACGCTAAGGACAACACACACACCCATGCCCGAGAGAGCACTCGAGCGTCGGGCGAGAGGTGGCGCGCAATTCGTGACATAGCGCCTCTAACCGCGTGGCCACTCCGCGCGGCAAGCGCTGTTATACAGATGGTATGTACACTTAGGTTAAAGTCAACACTAGAGATCGCAATAATATTTATTTACCGGTTTCGACTTATGTTAAAGCCATCCTCAGAATGTTTGACTTCCTACGGCTGGGATGCTGCCGGCTTCTCGGTTTTCTCATGATACCATGATCGTACACTGTGTATTAGAAGTGACGAACTCCGATCAGGAAACAATTAGTTAATGTTAATACCCAAACGCTAATAAGACGCTTGCCGATTAGTCACAAGAAAAAATAAATTGTTCGACATCACTTAGCAAACTAACACAAAAACTGACAAAGTTTCTTCAGAACAATCTAATTACTGCTTCAGCAGCTACGATATCGTTAACCACCTAACTATATGAATTACTGACTCTAAAAAAAACCATTTCGAATAAAAGTGGCCATTGTTGAAGACGAAAATCATCTGGAAAATATCCACAATCAAAATCTATCATAATGCTTAAGACCTCTGTAGTGCCTCTTTGTAAATGAAAAAATCCCGAAAAATGAGAAACTGAACAAAATTCGCCTCTGTTCCACATACCAAATTTCAGTGCGGGTGGATACACTGAATATTTTGCATGAGGAAACGCCCCCGCAGTACCTGCATATCTGCAACGCAGACTGTAATTTGTAGACTGAAAAAAATCCAAACTCTATCGGAGTGAAGTAACTTATTCATCCGGAAAAAGCTCCGATTTCCATGCACTACAAATAACGAGGCAACATGGCTTACAAGACGCACACTGACTTACATAATAAGGAACCGCTAGGCCAGCTTCGACTATTATTACTCCTGTGTTAAATACGAGCATCATAAAACTGGAACCGATACAAAAATATCAAGAAACGTTTTGTAACATTCTACAAATTCTAATAAAACTATAACAATGCCACTACATATAAACATTTAAAATGTAAACATAACAGCTGAATAGAGGTGGAGAGCGCTACAAATTCTGATAAAACTATAACAATGCCACTACATATAAACATTTAAAATGTAAAGATAACAGCTGAATAGAGGTGGAGAGCGCTTCAATACTGTTCAGATTGTATCCGAACGCTCCGGTAAGCACCTGATGGTAATATAATTCCATCGTCTCCATTTACCCGCGTTGTCACCACCTGAATAGGTGATGAATTCGTCCGCCAAGCATTACTGACGATCGCCAACTACAAAATGTTGACTCTTAATTAATCTAATGGTTCAAATGGCTCTGAGCACTATGGGACTTAACATCTATGGTCATCAGTCCCCTAGAACTTACAACTACTTAAACCTAACTAACCTAAGGACATCACACAACACCCAGTCATCACGAGGCAGAGAAAATCCCTGACTCCCCCGGGAATCGAACCCGGAAACCCGGGCGCGGGAAGCGAGAACGCTACCGCACGACCACGAGCTGCGGACTCTTAATTAATCCAGAATCTTCTTCAGTCAGTGGCGTGTCAAGCAACAACAGCTGTTACTATGCATTTCGGATCGTTCCCTTACTGAATAATTATTATGTACTGCTGAAAATATAGAGAGATATCCTTGAAATTATTTGATGTGTTGGCAGAAGAGCCAACATCGTGTTGCTAAAGGAGGCCGAAATGCACGCGTTAAGCTCGCGCAGACTGGCGTGAGGTCTGGAACAGTTAATGGAATTTATAGTAGCAAATAAAGTACGTAGTTGATGTAATACTTAACTTTAATCCATAATTGGAGAACATCACTCTTGTTGATACATTAATAACAATTTCAATATAAACTGATAATGGCGCCTTGCTAGGTCGTAGCAAATGACGTAGCTGAAGGCTATGCTAACTATCGTCTCGGCAATTGAGAGCGTATTTGTCAGTGTAGCATCGCTAGCAAAGTCGTCTGTACAACTGCGGCGAGTGCTAGGAAGTCTCTCTAGACCTGCCGTGTGGCGGCGCTCGGTCTGCAATCACTGACAGTGGCGACACGCGGGTCCGACGTATACTAGCGGACCGCGGCCGATTTAAAGGCTACCATCTAGCAAGTGTGGTGTCTGGCGGTGACACCACATTCCTCCCCCGCAAATCGGCGTACGGTTGTGTTATAAGGCTTCCGCCCGCCGTGGAGAGGACCCCATGTTGACGTATGCGACGAGGTGGGGAGACTAGCAACAGGCGAGGCTGTGCCACCAGCACTCTGCCATTCGGTCCGAGGGGAGCTAGGAAACGCCTGAAAACCTAGTCCAGGGTGCACGCCAACATGCGGTGTATGCGCTCGTAAAGAGACAGGAGGGGCCGAAGGGTCGACCTCCATCGCGTCGGGGTACCCGACGGGCGAAGACTCCATCTGGTCCGGAGCGGGCAAGAGTTCCATGTCGGAGGACAGCTGGTCGCGGGAAGCGATCGGTGGCGCGTGACCCAGGGAGGCGCTTGGCGGCTGCAGCGAAGCGTCCACTGCGGGCGTCGCCGGCGGGAGAACAGGCGGCACCGGCGGCGGCGCGTCGCCATGGGGCAATATGGAAGGCAGCGTCGGTAACACCTGGGGATGAGGCGAGCCAGTAGATGGGTCCCCAGGGCGCTGATCGGACGGCACCGTCGCTGAAAGCAGACGGGGAGCGGCAGAACCCGTGCGACGACAGAGGCGCAGCTGATTGAGATGCCGACGCACCTCACCAGAGGCCCCCAAAACCAGATACATAGCGCGGCCGAGGCAGCTAAGAATGCGCCCTGCGAGCCAACGCCGTGAACCTCGAAAGTTGCGATAGTATACAACGTCGCCTGGGGCAAAAGCAGGTGTCTGCCGCTGCACAGGAACCTGATGCGGCGGATGCATCAAAGACATCAAGGTTTGATGAGGACGACCGTGGAGCAACTCAGCCGGCGAGCGACCATCTCGGGGCTGAGAGCGATACGAAGACAAAAAGAGCAATAACGCGTCCTCCCGAGAATGCGACTCTTTCAACTTCAACATCCGTGACTTGAAAGTCCGGACCAATCGTTCAGCGGCACCGCTTGACTGAGGCGAAAACGGCGCGGATGTCAGATGTTGAATACCATTGGCCTTGCAGAATGACTGAAATTCCGCGGACATGATTTGTGGGCCATTGTCGCAAACAGTAGTCTGTGGAAGACCTTCAATACAAAAGATAGCGGATAACGCTTGGATGGTGGCAGATGACGTCGTGGAAGACATCCGGACAACAAAAAGAAAATTACTGAATGAATCGACTACAACCAACCATCGAGCATTCCAGAATGGACCAGCAAAATCTATGTGCAAGCGTTGCCAAGGGGAAGTGGCATTTGGCCATGCAAAGAATTTCCGCGGCGGTGCGGATTGTTGTTCGGCACACGCCATGCAAGAAGAGCACATATTCGGAATCGCAGCATCGATTCCGAACCAAGTACAGTGCTGACGAGCAAGTTGTTTCGTTCGCACTATACCCCAATGTCCTTGGTGGAGAAGCCGTAAGACAGAGGACTATAACGAACGTGGGACCACGACCCTGGACTGATCATTATCAGAACGCAACAGCAAAACACCACGTCGTACAAAAAGTCTCTCCTTGTGAGCAAAAAATCGGCGAACCAACGGATCCTCGATCCGTGACTTGGACAAGGGCCATTGCGTAGCAACAAAACGCAGAACGGTAGCAAGGACAGGGTCTGCAGCTGTGGCTGTAGCTACACGACGAAAATCAATCCGAAACGATTCGACGACGTCATCGGTTTCCGCATCAATGAACATGCAAGTTCGGAGGAATCGAACGCTCTATCCTCAGCAACAGGCAAACGGGACAACGCATCGGCGTTTCCGTGCTTAGCAGTGGACCGATACAAGATATCGTAGCGGTACTGCGAGAGGAAAATAGATCAGCGAATGAATTTCTGCGCTGTACGTGGAGGTACAGGCTTGTTCGGCTGAAAAAGCGACGTCAAGGGTTTGTGGTCTGTGATGATGGTAAAGTGACGACCATACAAGAAATCATGAAACTTTGTAACACCAAATACGAGAGCCAAAGCTTCTTTCTCTATCTGTGAATAATTTCTTTGCGCGGCCGAGAGCAATTTGGACGCAAAGGCAATAAGGCGATCATGCGATCCATCTTTGTGCGCAAGCACAGCACCGATCCCGAAATCCGACGCATCTACCATCAACAAAAGGGGAATCTGGGGATCGAATAGCGTAAGGCAAGTATTTGAAAGCAACGCCGATTTCAACTGGCGAAATGCGCGTTCGCATCCCGTCGTCCAGACGAACGGAACACCTTTACGGCGTAATTGATTTGTCCCAGCACACTCTGTAGCTGCTTCAAATTCTGCGGCGAAGGCAAGTCTTGTATGGCACGGAGGTGCTCGGGACTGGGATGTATGCCTTGGGCATTGATTACATGTCCCAGATAGGGTAAGTCACGAGCAAAAAACACACATTTGTCCTTCCGCAAGCGAAGACCATTTTGTCGCAAGACCTGAAATAATGTTCTGAGATTGGCTTGAAACGTCCCCTTTGAACAATTATACATGACTGTGCTTAAACTGACACACAATATTTTGTTAGCGCAACGCAATCTGACTTTCAAAATTCCCTACAAAAGAATGGCCCTGACTAACATTAAACTATACCTTTCACAAATCATTACCTCACAAAAATCTTCGCTGCTCAAGCTACTGCAATACAGCGAGCGCCACTACTGCCAGCTAAATAAAATATTCAAACTAAGGAAGGCACTAACTACTGATAGGGATAGTTAGCAAATGAAAGATATTAATAGAGAACAAACAATGTATTTACCTTGATATCATCATATATAAATATAGCAGTTCATGACAAATTTCAAAACTCCGCCATCTCTCTCCCCACATCCACCACTGCTGGCGGCTCACCTCCAACTGCGCAACGCTACGCGCTGTTCACAGCCAGCTGCCTAACACTACAATGGCGAGTATTACAACAATGCAAAGCAGCCACAGACTGCACACAGCACAGCCAGTGATTTTCATACAGAGGTGGCGTTACCAATAAAAAACCTAAACAGCCTACTTACAGGCTAAATGTTCTTCTTCCGTCTTTTCGGACATCACAATATCGTCCAGATAGTTTGCTGCAGTAGGGACCGAGCCACAAACAGTTTGCAGATATTGCTGAAACAATGCAGGGGCGGATGCACACCCGAATGGTAGCCTTTTGAAGCGATACAAACCAAGATGCGTGTTAACCACCAAAACGCGCTGGGATTCTTCGTCCACCGGTATTTGCAAGTGCGCATCTGCAAGGTCCAACTTCGAAAAATGTTTACCTGGGCACAGTTTGTCAAAAAGATCTTCTGGGTGGGGTAAAGGAAAAGTTGCAATCACTAGTTGTGGATTCACTGTTGCCTTGAAGTCCACACAAAGTCTCAATTTTCCAGAAGGTTTTGGCAAAATTACTAAGGGTGATGCCCAGAGAGAAGCCTGCACACGTTCAATCACACCTTGTGATTCCAAATCGTGTAATGTTTTTGCGACCTCATCACGCAATGCGTGGGGAACTTTGCGCGCTCGGAAAAATTTCGGTTGCACGTTTACTTTCATTTCCAAATGTGCTTGATAGTTCTTAGCGCAACCAGGGCCCCATGCAAAAATGTCTGCAAACTCTTCACATAGATGAGAAACACTGGCTGAAGGCACAGTCTGGTTCACTGATAGGACCTGATTGACTATAGACAAGTTAAACAACTGAAATAAATCGAAACCAAACAAGTTCACTGCAGAAGAAGAACGAAGGATGTAAAATGACAAGTTTTGTTTGTCCCTTGTATGTTGCAAGAAGGCTGCACTGTCCTAACACAGGGATAGCTTGTCCTGAATAACTGTTTAACTTAACATTTGCGGCACGTAACGGAGGTGTGCCCAGTTGTTTGTACGTGTCTTTATTGATTAGTGAAACTGCAGCTCCGGCATCGAGCTGGGATGGTATCACGTTGCCATTTATGACCAAATCTACAAAAGGTTTATTGTCCTGCTGAAGACAAGAGTGACTGTCTCGTGCAACGTGAACTGACACTGGGACAGAAGCACTTGCGACTTGACGCGATTTCCGGCGATGTCGACGCACACTATTTGTTGGACAAACATAGTCACTGTTAGAGAGAGTGGCACTGGGCGGAGTGGAATTAACTACATGTATGTCCATGGGCGAAGGTTCACGAGCCTGAGTATTCTTGGTTCGATTCCGATTCCGGCGCGAAGCAAAGGGCCTGGAATGGTTGTGAGTGTCCGTTCTGAGCTTTTTCTGGCAAACACTCTAAACATGTCCTTTGCTATTAGAGAAAAAGCAAATAGCTTGGCGTGATGGGCAATTCTCACGCGAATGTCTAGTTGCACACCGCGCACATGATTTTAGCACTGCATTTGCTTGCTTGCGGGGCACACATAGCGGAGAGCTTGGCGGCAGCTGCGCGGACAGGCGCGAGGGCTGTTTACTGTTCCGTGCAGCGCGCCCGGCAGGCCGGTTGACGAGACACACAGCTGGCGAAGTTGCAAATGATTCCTGAGCAAAGACAAGTGTGTCCTGCCGATCTAATATGTCCATCACTTGTTGAAGGAAGGGATTGATTAGTTTCAAAATCTGTTCCCTTATACGAACATCAGAAACGTTCTGTGCAACTGCATCATGTACCATAGTATCTGAATAAGGAAGTCCACATTCACACTCAAAAGCACAATCCCTAGTAAGGCCTTGCCAAGTTGCAACCCACTCCCGATTAGATTGGCCGGCCGTACGTTTTGTACAAAAGAAGGTATACCTTTTTGCAACTACATTGACTGGTTCTTTGAAATATGCATCTAATGCAGACAAAATTTCTTCGTAGGACAGAGTTGCTACGTCGCGTCTGGGAAACAATTTCACTATCACACAGTAGGTGGACACTCCTACACAAGAAAGCAAAAAAGGCTGCCGCTCAATACCTTGAATCCTGTAGGCGGCGAGATGGAATCCAAATTGGCGTGACCACTCCGTCCAGCTTTCCAGTGCCACATCAAAAGTACGAAAAGGTGGTGCAACAGCGGGTTGTGGCTGCAGTAGCGGTGGAGCGGCGGCCGCCGCATCGTTGTGCGTTGCACGTTGACCCTGGACAAGCTGTCCAAGGACATCCAATAAGACCTGCGTCTGCTGATTCTGCAAGCGATAATATTCGGACAGTACATTTGGAAATGGTGGCAAAGCCATGACACAAGTAAATTAGTGCATCAAATGGTACAAACGCGATTTAGCTCGTCGCCATGTGTTGTGTTGGCAGAAGAGCCAACAACGTGTTGCTAAAGGAGGCCGAAATGCACGCGTTAAGCTCACGCAGACTGGCGTGAGGTCTGGAACAGTCAAGGGAATTTATAGTAGCAAATAAAGTACGTAGTTGATGTAATACTTAACTTTAATCCATAATTGGAGAACATTGCTCTTGTTGATACATTAATAACAATCTCAATATAAACTGATAATGGCGCCTTGCTAGGTCGTAGCAAATGACGTAGCTGAAGGCTATGCTAACTATCGTCTCGGCAATTGAAAGCGTATTTGTCAGTGTAGCATCGCTAGCAAAGTCGTCTGTACAACTGCGGCGAGTGCTAGGAAGTCTCTCTAGACCTGCCGTGTGGCGGCGCTCGGTCTGCAATCACTGACACTGGCACACGCGGGTCCGACGTATACTAACGGACCGCGGCCGATTTAAAGACTACCACCTAGCAAGTGTGGTGTCTGGCGGTGACACCACATTATAAATGCTGTCTCAAGAAAGAAATATGCTTAACGATGTAGTGTCTATCGCCAGGCACCATTCTGTCGGTCACAAGCAGCTATGATTATAACCTAAAGATCTTCTTAATTCCCAACTTGTTGTGATCCTGTTGAATTGAAACCACTGAACTCCTAAAACAGTCTGGCTGGACGAGTATTGTAGTTCGTCATCTCCTATATACATCATTTTGTTGTCCTGGCCCCGCCTATGTTGATAAGATTTTTTAATGAGGTAGAAACCGGTACGACACACCGTATTTATCAAACAGCAGGTCTGTTACATTCGTCACTGATGCTGTTATTGTGCACAAATTACAGATTCTTTAATGTTTTTCTGTACCGAAGACATTTGAATCATGTCACCGTACTAGGAGCGGAAGAGAAAAAGACGCTTAAAGACAGAATGGCTTTAAAACCAACTATGTCTTCTTGGCAGATGTGATGTATGATACAAAAACTTTTGTATACTGAAACTTACAAGTACCAGTATTATCTCTCAAACAATTGGGAAATAAGCTGTTAGCCGAAGACTGTAGCATTGGCAGTGAGCACGAAGTTTTGAAAGAAATTGGAAAAGAATGTGGTCCTTACCGACCGTTCCCTATTCGGGAACCTCCTAGAAGAGACGATGTTTTCAGAATTGTCGTGTACAACGGACAATGAGTCGTTAAAATGCCTCGTGGACTTCGTTCGGGACAATCGCGACGCCAATGGGTTGGTGTGTTTTAAATCCCCGAAAGCGATATAATCCCACAAGACTGCCTCTAAAGGAAGACATTGCATTTGATTCAAGTTACAAACAGGAGAAACTCTGCAAGATGCCAGCATCTTAGAGTATTCATTTAGTAACTGGGGAATGTAGGTTACATTCAAAGTAGAAGCATGTACATTAGGGGTACCATTCTCAGTATGGTGGATCGCTAATGCGCACTCGGCATCCAATTCCGGTGAGGGAACAAATTCCTTTCGCCATAATTTCACCAGTTAAGGAAGCATACAAATCCTAAATATCGTACTTAGTACTAACGCCCTGTGTTAAATCTCACGTATTTCCGCAGATCCTCCTGGAGCGAGGGCTGGTAACATAGTCGATCGCGATTGGCATGTCTCGTGGGAACGACAAGCTGGATGGCACATTTCATGCTGGCACTGGAGTTCTCCCTAGCTTTCTCTTTCATTTTCGTAATCGTTCATAACTGCACAATGCTACACGCCACAGTGACTCATAACAGCCATCCAAATGCCGTAACCTCCGAGAAAGACACATCTAGTAGCACCAATGGGGTACGGCTACCGAGGCACATGCCTTGAGCGCTGTTGCCAGAGAGTCGCAGTTTAGTGACAGGCGGAAAAAATGAGGAAGTGCAAAAGAAGAGGGGAAGAGGAAGTGTGAAGCAGGAGGTAGAAGAGGAAGAAGTAAAACGATACAGGAAAATTACACTACCTGATTAAAAGTATCCGGACACCCTTACATAACGCGGGATTGACGACTAGCTGCCACGAGTGGCAGACCCGTCAGTCTAAAAAGAGGCAAGGAGTTCTGTGTATCAGTAGAGAAACAGGGACTTAGAACGTGAACGAGACATTGTATGTCCCCTGAACAACAAAATACATCAGGATCATTTCGACCCTTCTTAACCTGTCCAAATTGACTTTTTGTTGTGTGATTGTGAAGTGGCTCAAAATGGTTCAAATGGCTCTGAGCACTATGGGACTCAACTGCTGAGGTCATTAGTCCCCTAGAACTTAGAACTACTTAAACCTAACTAACCTAAGGACATCACAAACATCCATGCCCGAGGCAGGATTCGAACCTGCGACCGTAGTGATCTTGCGGTTCCAGACTGCAGCGCCTTTAACCGCACGGCCACTTCGGCCGGCGATTGTGAAGTGGAAACACAAGGTAACAGCCACAGCTAAACCGAGATGACGCAGTCATTTCCTGACGGACAGGGACCGTTGAGCATTTCGGAGGGCTGTCGTTCAAATTTGCATAAGATTAGTGGAAGAAATGACTAATCAGCTCCAAAAGTGCTGCCAGCAGTTCGGATAGCACAACGATGATGCGTTTTAGACAGGTACGTGGCGAGTCAAACTGTGAGGGACGGGTAAAACCCACCGTGGTCCAACAACAAAGTTAGGAAACTACTGCGAAAGCAAAGAAAGCTTCACTGCAAATTTAAACGCAGCCAAAGCCTCTCAGACAAACAGAAGCTAAACGATGACAAAGTTAGCGTAAGGAGGGCTATGCGTGAAGCGTTCAGTGAATTCGAAAGTAAAATTCTATGTACCGACTTGACAGAAAATCCTAGGAAGTTCTGGTGTTACGTTAAATCAGTAAGTGGATCGAAACGGCATATACAGACACTCTGGGATGATAATGGCATTGAAACAGAGGATGACACGCGTAAAGCTGAATACTAAACACCTTTTTCCAAAGCTGTTTCACAGAGGAAGACCGCACTGCAGTTCCTTCTCTAAATCCTCGCACGAACGAAAAAAAGGCTGACATCGAAATAAGTGTCCAAGGAATAGAAAAGCAACTGAAATCACTCAACAGAGGAACGCCCACTGGACCTGCCGGGATACCAATTCGATTCTACACAGAGTACGCGAAAGAACTTGCCCCCCTTCTAACAGCCGTGTACCGCAAGTCTCTAGAGGAACGGAGGGTTCCAAATGATTGGAAAAGAGCACAGATAGTCCCAGTCTTCAAGAAGGGTCGTCGAGTAGATGCGCAAAACTATAGACCTATATCTCTTACGTCGATCTCTTGTAGAATTTTAGAATACGTTTATTGCTCGCGTATCATGTCACTTCTGGAAACCCAGAATCTACTCTGTAGGGATCAACATGGATTCCGGAAACAGTGATCGTGTGAGACCCAACTCGCTTTATTTGTTCATGAGACCCAGAAAATATTAGATACAGGCTCCCAGGTAGATGCCATTTTCCTCGACTTCCGGAAGGCGTTCGATACAGTTCCGCACTGTCGCCTGATAAACAAAGTAAGAGCCTACGGAATATCAAACCAGCTGCGTGGCTGGATTGAAGAGTTTTTAGCAAACAGAACACGGCATGTTGTTCTCAATGGAGAGACGTCTACAGACGTTAAAGTGACCTCTGGCGTGCGACAGGGGACTGTTATGGGACCATTGCTTTTCACAATATATATAAATGACCTAGTAGATAGTGTCGGAAGTTCCATACGGCTTCTCGCGGATGATGATGTAGTATTCAGAGAAATTGCAGCATTAGAAAATTGTAGCGAAATGTAAGAAGATCTGCAGCGGGTAGGCACTTGGTGCAGGGAGTCGCAACTGACCCTTAACATAGACAAATGTAATGTAATGCGAATACATAGAAAGAAGAATATTTTATTGTATGATTATATGGTAGCAGAACAAAAACTGGTAGCAGTTACTTCTGTAAAATATCTGGGTGTATGCGTACGGGACGATTTGAAGTGAAATGATAATATAAAATTAATTGTTGATAAGGCGGGTGCCAGGTTGAGATTCATTGGGAGAGTCCTTAGAAAATGTAGTCCATCAACAAAGGAGGTGGCTTACAAAACACTCGTTCGACCTATACTTAAGTATTTCTCATCAGTGTGGGATCCGTACCAGGTCGGGTTGACAGAGGAGATAAGGGTTATTTCGTAAGGGTCATAGCGTTACGGAGATGTTTAGCAAACTCAAGTGGCAGACTCTGCAAGAGAGGCGCTCTGCATCGCGGTGTAGCTTGCTGTCCAGGCTTTGAGAGGATCTCCCGAGGAGATCACGAACGTAAAATTAGAGAGATTCGAGCGCGCACGAAGGCTTTCCGGCAGTCGTTCTTCCCGCGAACCATACGCGACTGGAACAGGAAAGGGAGGTAGTGACAGTGACACGTAAAGTGTCCTCCGCCACACACCGTTGGGTGGCTTGTGGAGTATAAATGTAGATGTAGATGTAGAGTACTGTGTACAATTGTCGTGCTGTTCCTCGTAAGCCATTTGTTTACCTGGTCAATTTCGAGACACACTTGTGGTATAAAGAGCGATGCCGCTGGACAGGAGGTGGCGTTACGATATGAAGGTATTTTCGGTGGTTAGGGTGTGGTCCTGTTACCAAGCTTAAGTAAACGCTAAATGCGAAAGGACGGTATGGACACATTTTACAGCGTTATGCACTGTGTTCAGTAGAGGAACAGTTCCGAAACTACGATTCCTTGCATCAGCATGAGAATACATCCTGTCATAAGGCGGTTCCTGTGAATCAGTGGTTTGTGGACAATAATGTGCCATATATGGACTGACCTGTCCAAAGTTCCAATCTGAACCCAACCGAACACCTTTGGGATCAGTTACAACGTCGCCTTCCCTCCAGACACCAGCGTCCAACAACACTACCTCTCTGGTTTCGACTCTTGAGAAGGAATGGACTACCATTCTTTCACAGACATTCAGACATCTCATTGAAAGTATCCCCAACAGAGTTCAACCTGACATAAATACGAAGGATGGACACTCTCCAGACTAATGTCCAGTGACAGGTGTCCATAAACACTGGATCAGATAGTGTAGAGGAATCGGTTCGAGGGCACTAAAATTGGAAAAGTGTCGAGATATGTGTAACGGAATCTTGAGGAGATTCTGATCGTACTGTGTTGAGAAACAGTTCAGTAACACCTACCTTTCCCCAGCTCAGAAACTCTTGTTTTAACTAGCAGGTGCTGTCACTCTCGAAACGCTAAGTGAGATACCGCAACGAAAGTGTAAAGATTGTATTTGCTTTCATCGGTAATGAAACAATGAGGAAAAGAAATCGCATTATTGTTGCAAGCAATATGACTGTGGACTGTAGGTTCTTCCATGTTTTGAACTGTACCATACAATAGACAATTAATGGTTCTCTGACTTTTTCCTGAGAAACTACTGGAGATAAAAATCCAAACTTTCAGTTCCTTTCGAGCACAATTTCCTCCTTACAGAAATTTCTTAAATGTCGTCTCTTGCCAGCTTGTCTGCAGTTCATATATTACGGTTCAATCGTGGTCATGGGTAAACAGTTGATGCAGAAGGACACAAACTAAATAGAAAAGGTTCTGATCAAAGACTGTTTTGGTTTCCATGTATTCTAAAATAGGAACAATCATGATTGTCACCTTCCACAATTTATAAAGATGAAAAGTCTTTGGACTGATGTTAGGTGAGGATGAGGACTGAAACTCTACAATAAGTTAGGAATGCCCGATGAAGAGGAACACTAACTTGATGGAGAAACACGCGTTCATCCTTTTCGCCCAGTTCTACTCGCAGTGCCAATACCGTGTTACGTGGGAAGAGGCCAAAATTCTCAGGCCGCGTTAGGTAAGCGGAGAGCTCAAATCCTCTTCTGGGCCTCCTGATTTAGGCTTACCGTGGTTTACTTAACTACTTACATGTTACACAAACGTGCGATAATTAACGGTTAGTGGCGTTTCATGTCCTTTCGATACTACTACATGTGAAATTACATTCCGCTTGCGGAATTTTCAGTGGTCTGTTACCTAGTTAGCTGACAAATACTACACAGTAGCTGTCACTAAGCAAACTGTGAAGTTTTAGGTTTCATAGTATAGAAAAAACGCTTTTTACTATGGAAACTGCTTCCTGAAATCGATTAAATAAAAGTACTGACAGCTGAAATTCCTTTCAGACCTTAAAAACAAACACCATTGTTTATTACCAACTACGAAAATGAAAATTGCTACATAATTGTGAATCGTATTATAATTTATAATCTACAGAATTGTTGCTGGCATACTGTGTTATGTTCAATTTTCATTGTCAAATAATATGTGTCAGATAAATTGGAAGTGAGCGTGAAGTGATCTATTTTCGACCATTGGATTTTCATAGGCTTTATACAGATGAAATATTTAGATGAGACTATTTTATGTTCAAAGGCATTTAATGAGCTAGGATTTTTTGATCACTAGTTGTGAGAGGACAATGAGTTACAGGATTTGTTTTTAAATGCTTCATGGAAGATGTGTAGAAATGACCTCTTTACAAGGTCTGCTTGTGCATTGAGAATGAAGTATTTTAGAGTTGTGGAGGGAAATTCGAGTTCTTCAAGGAGGTTCATTTTCTTTCCTTTGCTGGTTCTGTGTAGCACCTACAGGTTGTCTTTTACGGCCGTGACCGAGTGGCTGCGTTCTTTCAGATTTGTTGCAGAAGTAAACACGTTACATGTTGCGCGTTCATGCATTATTTGTAGCTATTAACATCTATAGTACCATTAAAATTTCAAAGGCGTAAATGTCAGTTAAAATTATTACTGTGGTGACAAATATGCAGTTAATGTGCGAAAATGGAAATGTGTTTAATACAAATTTGGCAATGTGCAGTTCCGCTTACGATACTGCAGCTACTTTTAAGTATACTAATAGTTTCAAAATATGCCACTCCGCCTTGTCCAATTCTTCTCTTGTGTCTGTTTAGTCAATATCACGTTTTTTTTTTTTGTTTTTTTTTTGAACAGTGAACTCTAACATTGAACGTGGAAACATGAAAGTCAATGTACACTCACCTGAAGATGGGCACAAGCCCGAAACCGGTCGTGTCTTAAATAAACCACTTTCAGTTGCGACTAGCAGAAGATATTATTCTACGTCCTATGTATGTGAGAGTTTATATATGTGCATGAACTACAAACAACTACCAAAGTACAATCACAATTAAAGTCAAGAAAAGTAAAAAAGTTATCACGTTCTTTAAAGAATCCATGTGTGATTAAACGTAAAACCTAAGTCATCAAGTTAAGAACATTACGTAATGAAAACAATGTTCTGGGAAAAACGACATTCCGTTTGCGGTCACGGTGATTAACTTATTGTGAGATATTATCTCTGCTTTTTGACACAGCCACTTCTGATACAATCATGACTTCTTTCGACGTTCAAAGGCCATCTTCAGATGCTATGGGTGGCTTTTGATGAACAAGTGTTCTTATGTGCACGAACACTTGTTCATCAAATACTGCCCGTAGCATCTGAAGGTGGACTTTGAATGCTGAAACCGGTTATGACTGCGTTATAAAAAAATGACTGTCAAAAATTAAAAATAATACCTCACATGTAAACAATCAGCTGACGCGGAGAGCGAAGCATGTAATTGAAAACGTGGCAACAGTATTCAACAAAACTTTCAGACCTAATATCACTGCAGTATTATCTATTATTTCGTACTGATAGCTAAAGCAGAACACAAAAAAATAATGTTTATCAATGTTTGAAGTTCCAGATACTGAATGTCACACAAAATTATTTCTCGTAGTCGTATGCTACCTCGAGCCGTTGTACAAGCAACTGTCTCGCGCGCGCGTGTACACCCACACTCACACACAAAATGGAACATAGAATGATCTAGCATAGAATATGACTCCATGATAATGGCCATAATTAGTAATACACTGAAGAGCCAAAGAAACTCGCACATCTGCCTAATATCGCGTAAGTCCCGCGAGCACTCAGAAGAGCCGCACCACAACATGGCGTGGACTCGACTAATGTCTGAAGTAGAGCTGGAGGAAACACACCATGAATCCTGCAGGGCTGTCCATAAATTCGTAAGAGTATGAGAGGATGGAGACCTCTTCTGAACAGCACGTTGCAAGGAATTTCAGATATGCTCAATAATGTTCATGTCTGGGGATTTGGTGGCCAGCTGAAGTGTTCCTGGAGCCACTCTGTAGCAATTATGGACGTAAGGGGGTGTCGCATTGTCCTGCTGGAACTGCCGAAATTCCTCGCGATGCACAATGAACATGAATGGATGCAGGCGATCAGATAGGATGCTTACGTGCGTGTCACCTGTCGGTCGTATCAGGGGTACCATATCACTCCAGCTGCACACGCCCCACATCCATGCAGAGCCTCCACCAGCTTGAACAGTACCCTGCTGATATGGGGATCCATACCCGTACATGCCCATCCGCTGGATACAATTTGAAACGAGACTCGTTCGACCAGACAACATGTTTCCAGTTATCAACAGTCCAATGTCGCTGCTGAGGAGCCCAGGCGAGGCATAAAGTTTTGTGTCGTGAGGTCATTAAGGGTACACGACTGGGCCTTCGGCTCTGAAAGCCCATATCGATGATGTTCCATTGAATGGTTCTCACGTTGATGGCCCAGCACTGAAATCTGCAGAAATTAGCGGAAGGATTGCATTTCTGTCAACTATTCTCTTCAGTCATCGTTGGTCCCGTTGTCGCAGGATCTTTTTCCGGCAGCAGCGATGCCGGAGATTTGATGTTTTACCGGATATACTCGTGAAATGGTCGTGCATGAAAATCCCCACTTCATCGCTACCACGGAGATGCTGTGTCCCATCGCTCGTGTGCCGACTATAACATCTCGTTCAAACTCGCTTAGATCTTGATAACCTGCTATTGAAGCAGCAGTAACCGATCTAACAACTGCACCAGACATTTGTTGTCTTATGTAGGCCTTGCCGAGCGAAGCACCGTATTCTGCCAGTTTACATATCTCTGCATTTGAATAGGAGTGCCTATAACTTTCTTTGGCGCTTCAGTGTACACTAGACTGTAGAAACTGGTAGGATCCAAAATAACACGACACATGCAAACAAACCCAGCTGAGATTTCTTCTATAGGTAGCTTTTTCCTCAGCTCTAAGGCAAATGCGAGGTTAAGCGATAACTAGGACATCTGACTCCGACCCCTTTCAATCAGCAGCACTAACATCATCCTAACCAAGTGACTATTCAAATTAACAAAATGAAGAGTGCCAAAACAGCACCAAGAACAACTGGCTGAAAAGGGCTCTGCCCCACCGCAGACCTCCGTCTCCTTCAGAGATAAAAGTAATAACATTTTTTCTCCTGTTAAGTCTCACTCATTCCTAATTGGGAAATCTCTCTGTTCCATTGCTAGTTTGCCTGGCATTTAGCTGAAAAAAACAGCGACTTTGTAACGGACGGATCTGAAACACCTGACTCTAGTCCTTGAATTGGAAAATAAAAACTGAAAAAATATATCTCGTGGCTTAATAGCTTACAGTACTAATATTTACTTACCTATTATTTTAAAACAGTGTTATGTTACATATACATTTTATTGTGTAATATGATTGAGAGAGTTTTATTAGTAAGTGAGTGTGCGCGTGTGACGTAAGAAGAGGCGTTTGCTAAGCTTAGCACTTGCTAAGGATGTCGTCAGAATAATCTACAAACACAGCATGTTTATGCAAAGAGTTATCTTGAACGTCCTCTGTCGCGACATTTTGGTGCTGTATCCAGACGTACTACAGGTGTATACCGTTTGTTATGACAACTGAAGTAAACTCTACTGCAACTAGCCTATTCCTTGATAAGATGAATGGCACACAATATTGTACTCGTATTAGCAACAGCTGTTGTAAATAAACCTAGATAATCCCAGATAATGGCATTGGGACGGAGCGTATGTCGGAGCTGATCTCGCACAAGATCTACTGGGACAGATCTGTGGGTCTTTCTGGCCACGGGAGTAACTCAACACTACGCAGACAGTTCACAGAGATTGGCGCCATTTGTGAACGAACATCGTCTTCTTGAAGAATGACATCACGATACTGTCGCATGAGAGGTAACACATGAGGACGCAGCATGTCCGTGACACACCGTTGTAGCCCTTTGTAGCCCTCAATTACTTCCAGCCTTGACGTGAAATCTTACCCTGTGTCCCACTGGACGATCATGCCTTGAATAACACTGGTGTGCCTCCACAAAACGATTGAAGACTGCAACTTTCCCCGAGTCGTTGGCATAATCGTTCATCCGGGATAGCACAGAACGGTGATTCATCGCTGAATATAATGCATCATCATGTACTAGTTTCGCCGATGACATTGTAATTCTGTCAGAGACAGCAATGGACTTGGAAGAGCAGTTGAATGGAATGGACAGTGTCTTGAAAGGAGGATATAAGATGAACATCAACAAAAGCAAAACAAGGATTATGGAATGTAGTCTTATTAAGTCGGGTGATGCTGAGGGAATTAGATTAGGAAATGAGGCACTTAAAGTAGTAAAGGACTTTTGCTATTTGGGGAGCAAAATAACTGATGATGGTCGAAGTAGAGAGGATATAAAATGTAGGCTGGCAATGGCAAGGTAAGCGTTTCTGAAGAAGAGAAATTTGTTAACATCCAGTATTGATTTACGTGTCAGGAAGTCATTTCTGAAAGTATTCGTATGGAGTGTAGCCATGTATGGAAGTGAAACATGGACGATAAATAGTTTGGACAAGAAGAGAATAGAAGCTTTCGAAATGTGGTGCTACAGAAGAATGCTGAAGATTAGATGGGTAGATCACATAACTAATGAGGAAGTATTGAATAGGATTGGGGAGAAGAGAATTTTGTGGCACAACTTGACCAGAAGAAGGGATCGGTTGGTAGGACATGTTCTGAGGCATCAAGGGATCACCAATTTAGTATTGGAGGGCAGCGTGGAGGGTAAAAATCGTAGAGGGAGACCAAGAGATGAATACACTAAGCATATTCAGAAGGATGTAGGTTGCAGTAGGTACTGGGAGATGAAAAAGCTTGCACAGGATAGAGTAGCATGGAGAGCTGCATCAAACCAATCTCAGGACTGAAGACCACAACAAGAACAACAACAACATGTACTAGCAGTCCATGCTTCCAGCGTGTGGGATGACACAGGACATTGCATGATACGAATGTCCCACGAATCTGAGTATTGCACGAGTCGGCCAGCAGGCAAAACGGAGACCCACAAAAAGGCTCCTTTCAAACTCTGTCAGGTGCTGATAACGCTCTCTCACTTGAGTCCACGGCATCTCGATGTCCTTCGCAGTAATTACTCAACATCTGACTCCGTTCACGCCCCTTATATAAACTATCAGGCCTGACAACAACACAAAACAAGGACTACACTAATGCACTCTCGAGTGGCCGTTCTACCTGTCACAGAGAATTGCAGGTGTAATCATTTAAGTATCCGCTGATAGTGTGTGCATTGACATCCAAACATACCTTCCTACTGCTTTACTTCTCTTGTCAGGCACTGTATATCGAATACTCATATATAATTCTCTCCTAACCCAATAAAGACGAAATACCAAGGAAAGGACTTGAATGCAATTCTGTCAAGGCGACATGGTGAGAAACAACCAGTCACAAGTGATAACCTCCACTGTCCTCGTCATTTTATGCAAAGAACAAATTCAGGTATGAAATTCGGCTCGAAAATAATTAAATGTAATTGCTCCACATGCTAGGTACATCACCTGTATTCTGACACTGCCAGAGGTTTCCCCGGGCTAAGCACTGTAGCTAGTTTGCTGGGCACTTCAAATATTATGTACTAGCACCACAAACCCTAACAGATTAGCATTGGATGCTCCAAACAACTTTTGAAAAATGCTATACAAAACTCTTCCAATTAATTTTACGCCTAACTTCCTGCACTCCTTTAAATAATTGAAACATACTAATGCGGTGGTGCAATTGCAGACACGGCAAGAAAGAAGATCCCATAATCTAACTTTATTGTTTTGTGGTTTCACCTTCGTATGGAAAGAAAAACTTTATTATGTCCGTCAAAAAATATCCGCAAGAAGTAAATTTAAATTCCTCTATCAATCTTACCTCACCCTGTGAATGTGGTATAATTCCGTTTCACTACGAGTCAGAACAGCAGTGAAAACAATTCTCTTTGTATCTCTTCTTTCCTGTTTTACTGCTTATGAATATTTGTTGTTTATATGATTACAGTTCCAATCGTTTCTGTACGAAAACTGAAATGGCTACCAGTATCTTTTCAAACTGGATTGATGGAAGATAATAATGAACAGTTGTAGTTCATTCGTTGCATGTCGAAAATTTCGTGATTTGTTAAAATAAATTCCTCTGAGCAGTGTGCTTCAAAAACTGGTATATAGCTACATAGGAGGGCGTTTTCTTTTTCAAGGTCCTATGGGTCGCGAAATTAAAACTGCAGTGAAAATACGATGAAACTTTGTGCAGATGTGAAGTGCCTCTACGTCGCCCGCCGATCGTGTCACGTCGTACGTTTTTATTCTGAGAGCATAGTGAGCACATAAAGATGCTTAGAAGAAACAAGTCTCCCGTCAAGTGAGAAATGCATGCTGTCATTCGATTTCTTCATGTTGATTTCCTGCAGCCCATATAACGCAATTGTTACGAGTGTAGCAGTGATTCAGAAACTTTGAAATCGAACCTACAGAGGTTAGCGATGCAGGCTGTCAGTAAGTAGGTCAGGCGACTTGAGAAAATGTAGAGAAGTAGCTGAAAGGTGTAGTTAAGTGTTGAAAATAAAACATTTTTGATTTCCACTGTGGTTTCCATTTCGCCATCAATCGGACCTTGAAAAAAAAAATAGTCCGCATATCTCATTTTAAAGAAAAGCTGTTAAAGTAGCAGACTACTGATTCAATGGTCTCGAGGTCGATCCTCAGTCAGTCCTGGGATTTTTATCTGTGACTTATTACTTCCTACACCTCTGACAATATTTGTTAATGTGTCGAGTTGTGACCGTGGCTCGGGGTCCACGTCAAACAGTAGGTCCCAGTAAGTCGGCTCAGAGGTTGACAATGGCGTACTATCCCCAACAGGGCTATGCCTAAGAAAGCACTGTTATTATAACTGTACCGCTAGCCTTTCCCATTTACTTATCTTTGGTATCTTCTTGTCTTTCGTAGACCTGTTTCGCTATTCTCGACCCCTCTGAAAGGCTCTGATATTTTTCTTCCCTTTGTGATGCCTCTTTTATAAATCTTGAGATTTTCTACTTTACTGATTTTTCTGTTTCTTCTTTCACTGGTTTGACCACTCTTTCCAACTCTTGCTGCAGGTTCTTCAGCTCACTTTAAATTTCTACCTGTACATTTTCCTCTCTAATATGGATGGATTTCAATCGACTTTGGCTCCACTACTTCTTCAATGTTTTCGTCTCATGCTGAAATGCTCTGGTTCTGACCTCCTCTTCAATGATTTCGTCTATTGATGTCATCTTCTTTCCGTTAGGTAAACTATGCTGCTATCGCAACCACTGCCTCCAAAGATTTCAGTTATGCTAATAAAGGCATCTGCCTGTATGATCGTCTGATGTTAGTGTATTATTTTCACAAAATCATTGAGACAGACTTCGGTTTTATTCGTATGAGATGACACATTCAGAGAGAAAAGAATGCCTTTTAGATTTAAAGAACAGGTGAAAACACGACACTCCTAGCGCGGGACCCAGCTGTTAGGTCCAAAGAAGGCCAGTGGAATTTTTGTTCAAAATTTACTAACGAGATCTCAGATCGGCCAAAGCAATTATTTCGGTAGCAGGCGAGAGATCCAGCGCGTGTGTCCATAGCCGCCTTTTCATTAGCCGTAACCAGGAATGTTACGTAGTGGGGGACATTTTCTGTCCTCCACATTGCTCCAAGGGAGAAACACACTTCAGTAGTTAACGATGGCAGAATCCGCAAGAGTATGGAATTTGTTCGCGTATTTATTAAAATATCGTTGGTTGTAACTCATTTAATTTAAGCAAGTGGGCGACCATTTACTGATTATTAAGCACAAGTAATTAGATATGGCCGGCCGAAGTGGCCGTGCGGTTAAAGGCGCTGCAGTCTGGAACCGCAAGACCGCTACGGTCGCAGGTTCGAATCCTGCCTCGGGCATGGATGTTTGTGATGTCCTTAGGTTAGTTAGGTTTAACTAGTTCTAAGTTCTAGGGGACTAATGACCTCAGCAGTTGAGTCCCATAGTGCTCAGAGCCATTTGAACCATTTTAATTAGATATGCTATGCCGTCAAACTGTCATTGCCCATATATTCCTCTTTTAACAGCTCTTTTTATGGAAAAGGCCTTCCAAACCGTAACATTATTTCTCTGTGTGGGGTGTTGTAGAGCAATTTAACATACCCCTGATACGCTACAGAATTTATCACCGGTGACCTCCAGTGATAAATAACTCCTCATAAGATCTTGCGAATAAAAAGAAAACAAGATCACACAACGGATAGTACACTGTTTAACTGAATTACTAAGGGCAACCCAAATACGCCTGAAAATACTGGTACCGGACTTCACATGGATATATTGATAATGGAATCCATTAAACTATAACAAGAAACTAAGAGTCACTATAACACTCTGATTTGTTGATAAAAGATATCAAGGGAACAAGTGCCTGTTTTAATACTCAGTATATTGCTAGATTCATTACTTAAAGTTGCTTCTTGAAACTTTGAAAGTAGGCTTTTATGGGGTAGTTTGCGTTTATCTTCAAATGTTTGTCAGCATGGGCCTTTCGTCATCTCCATTACATTCTCCCACAGGTCAGACAAATCTGCGGTTATTCGCGCTGCCCTTCTTTGTATACGTGTAGGGGTTGCAAGAGTGTAGCGTGGAAAGTGGTGAAAAGTGAAGGCAGACTGTTGAAGATCAATGTCTATTGTTTAAAAATAATTTTCACAGAGTCTATTTATCATATTCTATATTTATTAAGATTTACGTCGCAGTGTTTTCTCAAATTGTCCGTAACCTGTTTAACAATTCAATGTGCAGATCCAACTAGTAAATCAAATCACTAATTCTGCATGAAAACTGCAAATAATAATAACCAATACCACTGAATTCTATTCGTATTAAATCTCGCTTTTTTGCTTGTAATGAGCTGCAGTGTCGGGCTCCTAACTGACTGGTGAAAGTCATTAAAAGAACCACATGGGTCACAAAAAAATGTTTCTGCTGAAATCCAAACTCTGAGCCACGTAGATGCAGGGAAGTGTGATATTCTGACCGAACCCAGCAGGAGCGACTAGCCAGAGTGGCTGAGCCCATTGTAAAGCTCCAGTGTGCACTCAGGAGAAGTGTTTCCTTACTCTTCTCTACAAATCTTAGCTGCTTCTGCCAGCAGTCTAATTTCATAGGCCAGTTGCGAGAAACCTTGTGAGTTACGAATTCATCAAATTAGGAAAAGAAACTAAGAGTCACTATAAAAGGCTGATTTATTGTTAAAAGAGATCCAAAATGTGTCATCCACTGAGTCACGAATACCATTAATTATCAAGGAAACAAAGGATTAAAACATGTACGATAGCCTTGATGGATCCCATTATCAATTTGTCTATGTGAGGTGTGGTACTATACATGGTGTATCAAAAATAATCACCCGATTTGGCACGTCTATATTTCTGAAATTAATAAACGTATAGTTTCATATACAATGAACTTGGATTTTTGATGAACGGAAAACCCAAAAAGCATTTTTTTTTTCATACCTTTTCATTGGTGTTCAACATGCCCCCTTGAGATGCACGGCGTATGTCAATGTGGTATTCAAATTGTACCCACGCTGCAACGAGCATGTCTTGAGTTAGACCTTCCACAGCTGTGGTTAGGTGATGTCTCAGTTCATTCATTGTTGTTATTAACGGAGACCTTCAGGTTCGGGGACCTTGCAGGCCAGTAATATACGGCTGAATCTTTTGGTCCAGTGCGACCGATCCATCGTTCAGTAATAGTTTGATTTAAAAATTCCCGCACTTCCAGATGCCAGTATGGCGGAGCCTCATCCTGTTGGTAATTGAAGTCGTTCGAATCAGTCTTCAATTGTGGGAAAAGAAAGTTCTCAAGCAAATCGAGATATGTTCTTACTGTAACAGTGTTCACGGCCACGAAAAATGAACCCTCCACCTTTTCCCGTGAAACTATATAAAACACTTTACATTTTGGAGAGTCCCTCTCATGATGTAGAACTTCATGTGGTTGTTCCGTATTCCACATTCTCACATTGTGATGGGTCACCTTTCCATTTAAAAGGAATGTTCCCTGGTCACTAAATACTAAGGGTGGAAGAAAACTGTAGTCCTCCACCTTGCCAAAAGTGAAATTACAGAACTCCACACATTCATGATTGTCACCTTCACGAAGAGCTTGCCGTAGCTGAGTTTGTATGGTTTCACCTGTAAACATCGACGCAACACACGCCAGTCGGACATCGGCAGCATGTTGCGTTGTCGAGCTGCACGGCGGACGGATTTCTGCGCACTCCTTGTGAAACTATGGCGGATGCGTTCGACGTCTGTGTCAGACGCCGGGTACGGCCCGGCGATTGCCTTTACACAACAACCAGTTGTGGGAATTGTTCATGCTATCGTCTAATTCTACGTGCTGTAGCAGGATCCACATCATACGTAGTACAAAGGTGACGCTGAACAGTTATTATGATCCGCACTGTGCAAAACTTAGAACACAAAACGCTTTTTGTTGTCACGACGCCATTTTTACTGGAACTGAAGGTGGCACACTCTGCTGCTACTTAGCGGGAACCATGTATAACTCGAGAGTTTGCTCTTTCCAACAGTAAGTTGTTCCTGCACATATCTCAAACAACAAAATAGTTACGATATTTTAAAAATCTGGCCCGGAACCACGTGGCTGCTACGGTCACAGGTTTGAAACCTTGGATGTTAAGTCCCATAGTGCTTAGAACCATTTCAACCATTTTTTAAATCGAATGATTCTTTTGATACATCCTGTATTTCATGCTTAATTACAAGTCATTTTCTGTCGCACAACTGTTTTCTTTTAATTTGCTTGACCTTAAGGGGGGCTATTTGTCGCTGTAGGTCACTGAGATAGCTTCTGTAGCATCTCAGGGCACGTTAAATGTTCAACCAACACTCATACCATGAAGTCGACAATCTATCTGTAGTCATTGTGCCACAGTCAAATGTTTGTTCAACCTGTCGATATTATGGTTTAATATACCTCATGAGGATGATTTTCCATCGTGCTTGAACAAGTTCTCATAGCTCTTAAGGTACGCTTTTTTATGACCCATATTTACTGGACATTGTATCTACCACTTCTCTATATGTGGAATAATTTTTAACAGCCATGTACACACCTTTATCTGTAGCTCCCGCAGCTATCGCGTTGCAAAAGTTATATTATCTCCAGTGCCAACAGAATAGTTTCAATACGCCAATGAAATGGGAAACAGCTCTGATAATTGGTACAGTATGAAGTACACCCCTGTCATGCACGTCACAGTGATTTGCAGCGTATGGAGGTAGACGCAGGTGTATTTTTTTCGAAACTGTCACAACTGAACAATAGATGGATTATATACACTATTGGCCATTAAAATTGCTACACCAAGAAGAAATGCAGATGATAAACGGGTATTGATTGGACAAATATATTATACTAGAACTGACATGTGATCATATTTTCACGCAATTTCGGTCCGTAGATCCTGAGATATCAGTACCCAGAACAACCACCTCTGGCCGTAATAACGGCCTTGATACGCCTGGGCATTGAGTCAAACAGAATTTGGATGGCGTGTACAGGTACAACTGCCCATGCAGCTTCAACACGATACAGCAGTTCATCAAGAGTAGTGACTGGCGTATTGCGACAAGCCAGTTGCTCGGCCACCATTGACCAGACGTTTTCAGTTGGTGAAAGTTCTGGAGAATGTGCTGGCCAGGGCAGCAGTCGAACATTTTCTGTATACAGAAAGGCCCGTACAGGACCTGCTACATGCGGTCGTGCATTATACTGCTGAAATGTAGGGTTTCGAAGGGATCGAATGAAGGGTAGAGCCACGGGTCGTAACACATCTGAAATGCAATGTCCACTGTTCAAAGAGCCGTCAATGCGAATATGAGGTGACCGAGACGTGTAACCAATGGCACCCCATACTGTAGTGTTGACAGATTGCCAACACTACGCACATTATTTAAGGGAGGCGGCCATTAAGCAAGCAGGCGGACTTGATGGTCTGAAACAGGATACTTCATAACTGCTATAAAGAAAAGTACGTAGCTGCTAGAATACTTAACTTTAATCCACCATTTGTTTACAGCGTTCTTGATGAGACATTTCATACGATAACTATCAAACTATGTAAGGCTAATGGCGCCTTGCTAGGTCGTAGCCATGGACTTAGCTGAAGGCTATTCTATCTGCTCGGCTAATGAGCGATGCTTCGTCAGTGTAGTCGCTAGCAAAGTCGTCCGTACAACTGGGGCAAGTGCTAGTTCGTATCTCGAGACCTGCCTTGTGGTGGCGCTCGGTCTGCGATCACACAGTGGCGACACGCGGGTCCGACATGTACTAAACGGACCGCGGCCGATTTAAAGCTACCACCTAGCAAGTGTGGTGTCTGGCGGTGACACCACACATACCATCACACCGGGTGATACGCCAGTATGGCGATGACGAATACACGCTTCCAGTGTGCGTTACCGTGATGTCACCAAACACAGATGCGACCATCATGATGCTGTAAACAGAACCTGGATTCATCCGATACAATGAAGTTATGCCATTCGTGCACCCAGGTTGGTCGTTGAGTACACTATCGCAGACGCTCTTGTCTGTGATGCAGCGTCAAGGGTAACTGCAGCCATGGTCTCCGAGCTGATAGTCCATGCTGCTGAAACCGTCGTCGAACTTTTCGTGCAGATGGTTGTTATCTTGCAAACGTCCCCATCTTTTGACTCAGGGATCGAGAGGTGTCTGCACGATCCGTTACAGCCGTGCGGATAAGATGCCTGTCATCTCACCTGCTAGTGATACGAGGCCGTTGGGATCCAGCACGGCGTTCCGTATTACCCTCCTGAACCCACCGATTCCATATTCTGCTAACAGTCATTGGATCTCGACCAACGCGAGCAGCAATGTCGCGATACGATAAACCGCAATCGTGATAGGCTACAATCCGACGTTTATCAAAGTCGGAAATGTGATGGTACGCATTTTTCCTCCTTACACGAGGCATCACAACGTTTCACCGGGCAACGCCGGTCAACTGCTGTTTGTGTATGAGAAATCGGTTGGAAACTTTCGCCATATCAGCACGTTGTAGGTGTCACCACCGGCGCCAACCTTGTGTGAATGCTCTGAAAAGCTAATCATTTGCATATTACAGCATCTTCTTCCTGTCGGTTAAATTTTGCGTCTGTAGCACGTCATCTTCGTGGTGTAGCAATTTTAATGGCCAGTAGTGTAGATAATCCTGATTGCATCTTCGGTGACCGTTGGGTATTGTAGACGAGCAAGGTGGCCATTCTCGGCAGGTAGAGCGGTCGGCGGGATGGGCGGGGGTGCAGACAGAATGCGCCCCCTGTGTGCGCGGCCGCTGGTGCGATCGGGCGCACAGCACGCCCGTGTTGCCCCACAAAAAGGGTGCGCCGAGCGCAATGGAAACCTCTGACCTCGCGCCAGCGCCGGAATGTTTGTGCTGTAATTCGTTTCGGGAGAATGGCACCCAAAAAAGGGGGGCGGCTAGTGCGTCGGGCGCGCGGCTCAAAAGGAATCCGTCCGTCCCGCTCCACGCATGTCAGCGGACGGCCGACCGCAGACGCACATACAAACACACACACTCACACACAGACACACACACACACTCACACACGTACTGGGGATTAACATTCCTGGGTAGCAAGAAGCGCCGGGTGCCGCCGCGTCCCCGTGCGACACGGACGCTTAATTTTGTGGACAGGGCGCATACCGGATACTTTTTGACGAGTGGCGCTGCCGCCGGGTCGGGGACTCATAAGAGCGCGCCAGTATTCCGTGTGCGCCGCTCTGAGACTCCGTATCGGAGCTCCGAGGCGGGCCCCCTATTCATCCGACTGTCGCCCGCCTCTGCGCGACACCGAGATCGTGCGCAGCCATAAGTAGGCCGCATATGTTTAACGCAACAGGCCACTGACGTGTCCTTCCATTTGCGACGCATTCTTGATCCTACTGAACAGAGTTCACGCTCAGCATCGGAGCTAGCACTCTTTCTTTCTTGAAACAATACATTCCCCAATAAATTTTCCTGCTTTTTTATATTTAAGGGGGTAGGACTTCAAACGGGACTACTTGGAGCAGGAGAGACGCCACATGAATTTTTAATTTCAACTGTCTATACTTTTAAAAATAAATTCATAAAACTTTGTCAGAATGACCAGAAAGGATTCAGGATTTACACTTATAATGGTGGAAGTTCAAAAATATAAGAAAATAATTCATTTTTTTACATTTGTATTTCACCTTTTTTTCACTTACCATTCGCTGCATTTGTTGCTATAGGTACACGTTTCTTTATAAGTAAGGGAAATTCTTCGATTAATTTTGCACAGCATACAAACCATACTTACAGGTGTATGAAACTCTAGAATTTTCCAAATATATTAAAAACTGTGGTAAAAATTGAGATAATTAACTATAATATTTGAGTTTTTTCTAAACATAAAGTTTAAAATGTAACAGCACATTCATTTTTTCATAAATTAAGTAATTTCTAGAGTTTCATACACCTGTAAATATGGTTTGTATGCTGTGCAAAATTCATCGAAGAATCTCTCTTGCTTATGAAGAAACGTGTACCTATAGCAACAAACGCAGCCAATAGAAGGGAAGAAATGAACTTTCACATGTAAAAAAAATTATTTTGTTATTTTTTTTTTCAACTTCCACTGCTATGATTGTGAATCCTGAATCCTTCCTGGTCATGCTCACAATGTTTTATGAATTTTTTCGTAAAAGTATAGACAGTGGAAATTAAAATGTCCTGTGGTGTCTGTCCTGCTCCAAGACGGCCCGTTTGACGTCCTACCCCCCTTAATCAACATTGGAAAGCATCTCACCATTTCAAACTTGTAGTACATTAATTGACTTCAAGTCACACTCAGACAAAGAGGCGACATCTGAAGGCTACCCTAAATAATGTTGTATATTACAATTCAATAATTTCTCAGGGAGTAAAAATGATTGTTGTTTTCCTACGGTGCTATTTATCTGCACGTTTTATTATGTTCTATTAAGTGATACTGAATGTGTTGTAGAGTAGCCACCTGTATTCGGCATATCTTACAGTACTTAGAAAGTTACCTTAATTTTGATGTAGCTTTTTCTCTAAGAACGTTGCACATCTTGTAAAAGTACATTGTGAAATAACATCGCATGTAAAAAAAAATATTCTTCTGTTACAATGGCAAAAATAATGGTAAGTATTAAGAAAATATACTATTTTACATACTGAAATAACGCACTGAATTTGCTTAATTAATCTTCAAACTAATAATAAAAATATTAACAATAATAATAATAATTTGTTCTATTTAGGACAAGAAGCAGTAACAAAGAAAAAATTCAACAAAGGTAAACTAAATTGAACTGTTAATTCAGGAGGTAAGTTCACATAAAATTATTTGTATTGTAAATCAAAGTAATTATACTTATCTTACAAGTCCGTCATTTTCTTCGCCAACAGAGGAAGAAGTTCTTTATATAATAAAAGAAACCTCATAACACCTACTGAGATGTTAACTCGAGGTTGATTTTCTCTTTTGTATTTAGCAGAAAATGACGTAACCAAGATTGAATGACGTTACGACTAAGACGCAAACACATTGTTTTTGGGTCATCTGCACTGGTATTCAACCATGTAATTAGTACTTTCCAAGTTTGGGTCAAACTTTAAAGCTCCTTCAAGAACGTTGATAGCAACAAAGTCATTCTGGCTAGTTTCCATTTTAATAAAGGTATACTTAAACAAACTTCAGATGATACTTACTTCTGCTCATTGGTAATTACGACATCCACTACTCTTCTTTTTATCCCGATTAATGCGAAATTATGGCTCCAAGCCAGAAAGCTATGCCCCGAAACGATAAAATTATGCTCTACTGTTGAACAAAAGAATCATTGTCTTGCCCAAACCAACGGCCAGACCAAGAAAATTAGTCTAGTGTATACTTCTTACTTATAATGATATGCAACGTTCTTGTACGCATCATTTTTCATGCACTCGTAATTTTTCAGCCACGTATTTACCAGCTGTAGATATATAAGATTTTCCATTGATTCTCCTACTTTTCTTGACATTCTTCTTCCATTCTGGTGTATCTGTTTTTCTTTTTATGCTTCTGTTTAACCATACAATATCCTTTGCAGTGAAATTTACATCAGACACATCCGCCATTTTCACTGATAAACAAAGTTCTACCACGATAAAGTTTACAACTACAAACAGCTCAACTTGTAAACTGAAAAGAAAATATTCGTTGCTATAGTACCGTGTCTAATGTGATATACAACTTTATTCCAGTGATAATTCAACTTAGGCAGAAATGTGATAAACAGCCTGCATTCATTTATGAATCAATAAAATTAAAATTAAAATACCTGCAGCTGTCTTTTCTGCTTTTAATTTATTTATGCAACCAGTTTCGGTGTTCCATTACATAATTTTCAAGCACCTACATCAAAGTAAACTGGGATGAATCAAATCTCGTGTGCAGTCATAAGAGGAGCCAATATTAAATATCCGGTATCCTTAAATCTCTGGTTTACGTGGCGTTGTCACTTCGTTCATCAACCGACAACTCTCACTAACGAACGACGAACGAAGTGAACGATTAAAGGAGGACAAGAAGAAACGAACGAAGGAAACCAAGTTTGAATGAGGAACGATTAAAGAAGTGATGAACGAAGTGACAGTGTCGTGAAAACCAGAAATCTACAGATAACGGTTATTTAATACTGGCTCCTGTTACGGAGGCATACGAGATTGGATTCCTCACAATTTACGTTGATCAAAGGACCTGAAGATGGTGTAATGGAACACCGAAACTGATTTCATAAATAGAGACGTATACAGGTGTTTTAAATTTCATTTCGTACCGAACGGTGGAAGACCCTGAAACCATTTACCACAAGGATGGACGTACAAAGATTTATAAATCAGTCAAGATCGCTATCACAGTGGCGTTGTTGAATCTCTCTTAAAAACGACTTATTGACTGTCTAGCCCACTTGACCCAGAATATTCACAGGCATTAACTACGAAAAAATGGAAAAACAGATAGAAGCCGACCTCGGGGAAGATCAGCTTGAGTTTCGGAAATACGAGAAAAAGTGCTGACCCTACGACGTTTCTCAGAATAAGTCTTTAGAAAGTATTGACGTCAATACACATTTTGAAATTATTAAGGTGGTAGGGGTAAAATATAGGAAGCAAAAGGCCATCTTTTTTGCAGAAATCAGACTGCAGTTGCAAGAGCCAAACAGTTGTTCAAAAGTGAGTGAGACATGGTTATTGTCTTTTCATCATGTTATTCAGTCTGCACAGTGAACAAACTTCGAAGGAAAATAAGAAGACATTTCGAAAATGAATTAAAATTCAGAGAAAAGAAATAAAAACTGGGTGAACCGTTATTTATTTTCAAAGAATATTCTTAAGAATTTATTTTATTTACTAGCGATACATCAAGAACATTAACACATTTAATCACGCTATGTAAGCATGGAAGTAGTTTCCAGGGAGTAACTGATGAAATCATAACAAATTCCTTTTAACAAATGGGAAGTTTATTCACTTTAATAGTGCCTAAAACATTTTTTAAAATAAACAGATTTAAAATTATAATCAGAAAGCACCCTTTAAATATTAAAGTTAAATTTTTTCAGAGGTTGAAGGAAACAAGTTTTGACTGTATGAGCTTTCGGGCAGAGAACCTTGCCGCTCCCTTTTGACACGGCCGTAGTTACGACCGCTAACAATATCCTCTAAAAGACTACACTGGTACAAATCTGCAACACACCAGATAACTTTAAACTAAGAATTTTAGCAATTTACACAAGCATACAAATTATGCACCCTCCGTGGGAGGGATGGAAATGGTACAAAACACTAACAGTTAAAATATTAACCTTGCCATCAAAGGTGCAACTTGATTTTAGCTTCTAAGAAAAGTCAACTTTATATACTAAAATGATCATTTAAATAAAAGCCCATGAAATGCAATCTTATATAAAATTCTACAAGGTTGGCCAAACAATAGTCAAAATGCTCTACAGTACACAGACACCGTTTCTCAAGATCATAGGCAATAATACCAAGGTTTCCAAAGATCAAAACATATATCAGGTATTAGGCCGTTACAATCCAAGCAATAACTTCGTTATCACGCCAAATCCTACAAACATGACAGAGGCAGCTACTAACGTACGGTAGATTGATAGGGAGATTACCAAACAACCCGAATTGCAGGTTGCTCTAACCCGCCCCTACTCCACAAGGGAATGACGGACCACCCAATTTATAAACAACCACCTCCCTGCGGGTGGGCAAGCGGAGAAGAATGGTGGGACGACCCCAAAGCAAAACGGCTGGTGACCTCACCAAGAAAACAAGCAGAATTTAACAAGAGGAAATCAAACAAGATATCACCAATCACGTAACTTCTAATAAACTGCGATTTCTCGCGAAGACCTGGCGCAGCACCCCCAAATCGCTCTCCCGAACCGTCTGCTGCCAGCGCTTCAGCGGACGCAGGGAAGCGCTCCGATCTCCCGTCTCACGGCTTGGCAGCTCACACCAGCCAGACTGATGTCGCGGGTTGACCCCTGTTGCTCTCGTGTCGACCGCGAAGTCACTACCCCTCGCTATACGCCGCGGCCCACTGGACTCACGTGGTGACCTCACATGCGCCGACGCTCAAGACGGACAAGTCATCTTGTGTCTCAGTGCGCGACCGACCAACCGATCGATCCAACCGCCAATGACCATTGCTTGAGCAAACTCGAGCAGACTGGCGGCCTAACGCGCAGACTCAAATGCACAAACTAAGCCCCGACCGGACGACCACTCGCTGAGTTCTCTTACTGGCGGAGTGGAAAGACTCTCATTTTGCCGGCTTTAAAGGTTGATCCGAACGACAGACATACTAGCACTCCGAACGACAGACAGACACTAACTGCCTAACAAATGCGGACGAGAGACAGACTAGCAAGCTGGGGACGAGAGGATTGACCGACTGGTGAGCTCATAGCACCCCTTAAATACACGTGAACAGGCAACCTTTCCCCTTTCCCACCAGAGGGAGACACCAAAGCTGCGCCAACGCCAGAAACGGAGGGCGACTGCTTCATACTACGCCCTGCGGTGCGCTCTTCAAAACACCAATTTTTACCACGGATCACTGGGAGTTCTGAAAGTTACTTTGTAATCCTGTCAGAGACAGAGAAGGACTTGGAACTGATAGCATCTCAGGGAGTAGTTCTAAGAAACTAGAATAAAAAGGGTGTTGGAATGCAGTGGAATTACGTAAATTAGGCAGTGCTGAGGGACTTACTGTGAGAAATGAGACACGAAAACTAGTAGATGAGTTTTGTTGTTTGGGTACCAACATAACTAACTGACAGCAGTCGAAGTGCAATGGATATTTAATAGAGATTGGCAATAACAAGAAAAACTTGTCTGTAAACGAGAAATTTGTTGACGACAAATGTAAATTAAAGTGTTAGGATGATTTTTCTGAAGGTACGTTTCCTTAGCTTTGTTGTAAGTGAATGTGAGACTACAGGAGAATGCTGAGGATGATGTAGGTAGCTCGAATAACTACTGAGGAGGTATTAAAGCGAACTGTGGGGTAAATAAACTATAGCATAATATGACCAAAGGGAGGGTTCGGTTGATGGGACGCATCGTGACGTATCAATAAATCATCAATTTAGTAATGGAAGCATGTGTGTGTAGGGGGGGGGGGCGGGGGGGCGGGAGGGATGCAGAGGGAGACTAATGCTTGGCAACATGAAACAGATTAATGTGGATGTGGGATGCAATACTTATGCTGGGGTGAAGACGCTAGTACGGCACACAGTAGCGTAGAAAGCTGCATCAAAGCAGTCTTCGGGCTGATGAGAGTAACGAAAGGAACATCATTGGCCTTACTGCGTAACAAATGGTAATTCGTAACATTTGCTGCATAACTGCCGACACAACGAATCTAGTAGCATGAAATTGCCTGTAGCACTTACGGGAACAAGTTCGGAAACTTATACACACATTAACAACAGTGCTAAGATGCGAAGTTGGACAACACTGGAAGGAACTGGTCATGCCCAACAGTGAATCTTCTTCGATCCATAAATAACAATAAATACGTCCTCCTATAGAGAACCAAATTAAAGCGTGGAATCAATGGAACGGACATACAACTACTGAAACATGGGAATCTCTCCTAAAGGCAAAAAAAGGAAGTTCAAAAACGCTCGAGGGCAATAAGAGCTAAAGACAAAAACAGTTCCATTGAAACAGGGCAAGATTATCTCAAAAAGCGACAGATTTTCTACAATACCTTCAAGGAGAATTCACTTCCATAACAGCAACCAACACTACGTTTTAGTTGAACAAACGGAACTAATAACACAATCAAATGTGTGGCGAGCATAACCTTTGGAGATACACGTTTTCCAGAAAATGGCAAACCTACTGAAAAGTGAAAGTAGTTTTCTCCACAGACAATATACTAGAAAAGAACTTATTTCACATCTTAAACAATAAAACGAATGAACATTAGATTCAGGAATATTCTAAAATAACACGTAAAATTTGCCCAAGTTCTTACATAGGACAGAATGGCAGGAATTTTTATACTAGAAACACTGAACACATTAAGTATTCCAGAAATAACTAATTCAGAAAATCAGTACACATAAAAACATTCAGAACCCATTCAACTACAATGAAGAAGATATGAATATAATCTTCATTTCCAGAAATCACATACAGTGGATTGAATGGACGAGTAAAAAGCTTTCGTAGATCAGAAAAGGTCAGAAAAAATCATCATTGACAAGTTACATTATGAACTGATCAATATCTTCGGTAATTTTCTTCTGTATATAATAAGTGTAGTATCCATAAATTCCTTCATTCTGTCACACATTTCTCTCAATATCTGCAACAAAGTGGTATAAATATAAAACGTAAATCATAAATGATACTTTACATAGTGGTTGGTGTTACTGATAGAGGTTATGAGTCACAATTTGATATAAATAATGTAACAGACTAAAATGGAACCCTTCAAACTGTACACAAACTCTTGGAACTATTAATGCCGTAGTATCTCTGCAGAATGTTTTTGTTCTATGTAAAGAAGGCATTGTGAGTGTTGGTTTGCGTCTATGCGAATTTCCATGGTATAAAAGAAATACAGTACCCGTAAGAAGCTACACAAGATTGCTATTTTCAAACTTTGTATCTTGAACGTAAATAAATGTAACATATTGCGCGTATATAAGAAAAGAAATCCACTATTGTACAACTACATTATTGATGCAAACTGATGGAAAGAGTAACTAACCTCCTGAAAAGTATCTACGAGTATCTGTCTGGAGCGACGTTAAGTTGAATGACCACATAAAACAAAGAGTAGGAAAATCAGAGTCGAGACTGGGATTCATGGGACGAATCTTAAGGAAATGTAAGTCATCCAGTAGAGAAATGGCTTATAAGGCGCTTGTTCGACCGATTCTTGGGTATTGTTTAACAGTATGGGACCCTTAACGGGTAGATGGTAGAAGAGATAGAGAAGATGCAACGGAGAGCGGTGCGTTTCGTCACGGGAACATTTAGTCGGCGCTACAAGAGAGGCGTTGTGAATCATGGAGAGGTTTACTATTGAAATTTCGAGAGAGATCGTTCCGGGAAGAGTCAAAGCATATATTAATTCCTCCAAAACACGTCTCGCGAGCCGGCCGGGGTGGCCAAGCAGTTCTAGGTGCTACAGTCTGGAGCCGCGCGACCGCTACGGTCCCAGGTTCGAATCCTGCCTCGGGCATGGATGTGTGTGATGTCCTTAGGTTAGTTAGGTTTAAGTAGTTCTAGGGGACAGATGTCCTCGGAAGGTAAGTCCCATAGTGCTCAGAGCCATTTGAACGTCTCGCGAAAGGACGACGAACAGACAGTACGAGAAATTAGAACTAATACAAACGCTTATCGACAATCATTCTTCCCACGCAAATGGAGCAGAGAAGGGGAAGGGGGGAGGGAAATCAGTTAGTGGTACCAGACGGTAGCTTCCCTCGCAAACCGTCAGGTGGCTTGCGGGGCATCGATGCAGATGGAGATCTAGAAAATTCCGAGATTTATACTTCCCGATTGCAGTGAAACCAGAGCCGACTACATGGTAATAGAAGCAGTACAATACACTAGTATACAACACACACAATGATAGTATCAGTAGCTGCACATGAAAATGGGAATAGAGTTCTGAATCTCGTCTTGCTATGCATGAAAATATGGGAGTGCGTATGGGGTATTTCTGTAGTTACTACTGTCAATAGAGATATGACGTAGAAAATCGCACCTTTTACACATCGCTAGTTGCCTGGAACTTCCGGAGGTGAACGAGCCTTTTTCTCCGGCATTGTCTTGCTGTTAAGCTCAAAAAAGCTCAAGCGCTACCGGGAATACGAGAAAAGAGGCATTGTTCGGGTTTCGCTTGGAACCGTCACGTGCAGTGGTGTCGTACCACAACGGTCTGCATAGTTTGCCGATTTGCATTTGTAAGTTTTTTGTCGAATGGTAAGGCAACAGTGAGTGATTATTCGGTTTATTCGCGAAGGCTGCGCGTAATTACACCACGACACCAATGGACAAATCAGGATCGTCATTCTTAGCCAGCAGCGTCCTTTATAAGAGCATATTACTCCCTGAACACCCACAAAAGCTACCGTGGACTGTCATAGTATGAAAAATTAACTTGGAAAAGCAAAACAGCAATGGAGAACTTCAGTGTGAAAGTGGAATAAATTTAACAATAGGAGAGCGGTTGCCTCTAGGCACTGTAGGGAACTGTGTTACTTACGAAACCAATAAACGAAGTAAAATGGTATCAAGTGTCATCCTTTGAAACATTTTTTCACTGAAATTGGAGAACTTAAATGTTCATGTTTAGCTTTAAGTAACACGGTCAGATTTCGCAACGAAGCTTGTTCCCTCTGTTAACCATTCCTTGGCCACGTCAGATTGCCGCCCACTAAACTGTCGAAATGAAGCACGAGCAAAAAATATAGGGGAGTGGAGGTTACACGTGGCGCAGCGCTCTGTTATTTAAATCATAAAAGTTGAATTAGAAACGATTATCAACGAGAACTGCAAATGTCTGGATGAATACTTTAAAGACTTACTCATCTGTGATTGATAAAAGAAAAATTTCTGTTCAGAACACCTGCGGCAAATACGGATTGAGGAACTTCGACTGTAGAGGGAATGAATAATCACTAAAAACATCCACACTACCTGTGATGGCGAAATTTGTTCTGAGATGTTGAAGTCAGGAGCAGATTAACTCTTAAAGAGAATATATATACAAGTTTATCAAAGATCTACGAAGCTGGAACGATTTCATACAACTGAAAATCTACATAAGAAATTTGATAAAGCTGGCTGAACAACTACAGAGGGCTATGTCTTTTACCGTTCATATACAAAATTACTTCAAAAAGTCTCCATAACCCGTTTGCAACAGCAGACTGAGTACCTGAATCAGGAAGAGTAGATCGTCTTCCAAACAGAAATGGAATCTGAAGGCGATTCTTAGCCATTGTGCCAGCACAACTACCTCCTCTATGGACTTTAAGAGGGTACGTAACTCTGTCGAAAGATTTCTTTGACACTATAGAAGAGCTCAGAGTTGATGAGGAGATTGCTAATCTGCCAGATTGTCACACCAATATTAAAATTTGTTGCTTAAATATCTGGGCGTTTTGAGATACGTACAGATGATCGGCAAGGAGACGGACTCGTCTCCTACTGCGGGACCTATTTCTGGATAAAGTAATAAGAAATTCATTTAAATAAAGCCAAAGATGCAAAAGTCGGAAATTACGGATGCAAATTCAATAATAAATGTTTAGATTCTGCTGATGCGTTACCATTATCACTAAAAATACAGAAAAACTAAATATGTGCGACAAAAAGCAAAGGCCATCAGTAAAGGCTGGTCTCCGGAAAACACATTATATGGAAAATTTCCGTCAAAATAGCAGAAAAGTTCCGAAAAAGTGGACGATTTTACAGCTATTTTCCTTCAAATAGCTTGGAGAATGATACTGCCATCAGAATGGGGCAATAGCGCTAACTCAGAAACAGCCATCAAAATTCTAAGGACGTTCACAATCACTTAGAACCGGTACAACATAAATGCATCACGTTACAGGAGTGTTCTTTTACTGGTGACATTTATATCGCAGAGACTGTAGTAGTCGGGAATGCGATCCACAGGTGTAGAAATTGACAAACAGGAGTGAAAAATTCTTAAGAAGAAACATGGTTCCACATAGTAAAATGCAGTTTATGAAGAGGAGATTATCTGTACTCTACACAATAAAATACTATGTTTACTAAGACTGTACATAGGAGACGCCCGAAATTTTATTGTCACAGTTGCGTGCGGACAACAGTATACTAACTAAAAAGTTATCAAGATCATTAAATCAAAGAACTTTAAAATTAATTGGTAAGAAGAAACAAGACAAGATTTACAAGACACAACCATCACAGAAGAAAGCGTAACGGTTCAACCAGTTTTTTCAAAACTACTAACGAAGCAAATATTCACGGAAAAACTTAAAAAATAGGGCTGGAGAGAAACTGTTAGAAGAACGGAAGAACAAACATAGTTAATTCATAAAGAAATTGTGGGAGGGCAAGAATACAGTTGCTAGCGTGGCAATTATCAAGTTCAAACATGCTCAACAAGTGGGGAAAATGAAGAAACAAAGAGTAAAAGTATATTAATTTTACTATTTCTGATTATCCGTCGTAGGAGTTCTGTGTAGTTTGGTAACTTAACTTAGAGGAATGCTGAAAATCATCTTGAGGAAAGCTATAGGTGCATGCGTGGCTTCAGGGAAGGTAAATGCCCTGTACAGAAATACTAAAGAAGCCTTCGAAGAAAACAAAAGCAATTGTATAAACCTCAAGATCTCAGATGGGAAGCCAGTACTAAACGAAGAAAGTGCGACTGAAAGGTGGAAAGAGTATGTAAAAAGGCTAAGCAGAGGAAAGAATCTTGAAAACAATATCAGTAAAAAGAAGAGAAAGTGGATGACAATGCGATGGAATGGGGATACTGCGAAAAGAATTTGACAGTGCACTGAAAGACCTAAGTCGAAACAAGACACCTGGGCAAATCGAAATTCTCTCAAATTCTTTTGGGGAACCAACCATAGCAAAAGTACACCAAGCAGCATCCAAGATGCACGAAACAGGGAAAATACTCTCAGTTTTCAAGAAGAACGTCAAGAATGTTTCAAGAACCCCAGAAAAACTGGAAGCGGGTGCTGGCATGTATGTGCACTACAGAACAATCAGTACATATTCTCATGGTTGAGATTACTGAATGGAATTATCTGCATAAAAGTGAAATGACAAATAAAATCTGAATAGGGTAAATTTCAATTTAGTCTCCGAATGAATTTATGGACACACGGAGTAATACGGACCTTAAGAATTATCGTGGAAAGTAGGTTGGATAATGTCTACTTCATATAATCACATTTGTAGACTCAGAAAAATTTTCTAAAAATGTAACGTAGAACGCACTTTTTGGAACTCTACATCTACATGATTACTCTGCTACTCACAATAAAGTGTCTGGCAGATGCTGGGAGGATTAAAATACACCGTGTGATAGATTGTCTCTAACTTTTACAGCAACCAGGCTGCCTTTACAAGAGACGATGGACGTGAAGTGAAGGCAGTGGCTGAGAAAGGAGTAAGACACGATTATATTGTTTCCCCCTTGTTATTCAGTTACTGAGCAAGCAGTAGAATTAAACAAGGGAAAATTAGAAAAGGAAATTAAATTTCAGAGAGAAGAAATACAAACTTTGAAGTTTCCCGATAGCATCCTATTTCATTCAGAGGTAGAAAAGGATCGAAAGATCTGTTAAACTGAATGAGTTTTGACTTGAAAGCGAGATGTTAGATGCACATCAACAGAAGTTAAACTATGGTAACAGAGCATATTCGAATGAAATCTGGTGATGTTGAGGAGGTCGGTTAGGAAATGAGCGATCAAAAGTAGTAGATGAGTTTGCTTTTTAAGCAGCGAAACAGCTGACAATGGCAGAACTCCAGAGATAAAGAAGGTACGAAATGCATACCAGTAATACTAAGAAAAGCTTTTCTGAACGACGAAAATTTCTCAACATTGAATATAAAGTCTTCGGCACGTTTAACCGAAAGAGTTTCTCTCTAGTGCAGGCAGCCTTATATGATACCGAAACGAGTGTGAAACGTAGTAGAGACAAAAAGAGAATTCATGCTTCTGTAAGGTGGAGCTACAAAAGAATGCAAAAGATCAGATGGATCGAACGGAAATTAATGAAAAGGTGCTGAATCAAATGAGGGAGAAGGATGATTTATGATAGAACATATCTAAACGTTATCGGCTAATGGGGCACATCCTGAGGAATCAAGAAGTCAACAGTTTGGTACTGGACGAAGCTTTGGTTAGGGGGGGGGGGGGGATAAAGATTGTAGAGAGAAACCGAGGCTTAAGTATAGCAACCAGGTTGAAGTTGATACAGGTTGCAGTAGTTAGAGACTGCCATACACATTGAAAGTATTGAAAATATCCCTTGTTGTCATACTCACAGGTTGTTTCAAAAACGTTGCATCAGACATCTAGGGGACATAGACCACGTCATGGGGAATAATTTCTATTGGAGACAAAGACACTTTCCAGCGCTGCTAGACATCTTTTGTTACCAGTTACGCACCTGACGGGCGGCAGGTTGTAGGCTGCCTGTGGAGTTTGTATGCAATGTGTGTTGCTTATCATCCAGTCATATGCTCTGCGTGACCGGGAGTAGAGCAAAGTAAAGTATTGTTTTCCGCTTACACACACTCTTTCTTAAAGTACTGTCGTTGGAAATCAGTCTGTCAGTTTGTTGGGGTATTCATTCTGCATTCTCCTGATTAGTAGACGCTGTTATTTTGGTGAAATCTCATCGTACTACTGCCGGCGAAACGGATAAAAAGACACCTAGCATGTTGGGAAGCATATGTGAACATTTTGTCTCTAACAAAAGTTGTTTTCCGTTATGTGATTTATCACCCCTAGACGTATGATGCAAAGGATGAAACGCCCTGTATATTTACCGAAGTTGCCAAGTAAAGTGTACTCCTTATTTAATTATTGCTGGACTAGTACCAGACGCAAACACGCACACACATACACACACACACACACACACACACACACGCACACACACACGTGCTTTTATATATACATGTGTACATATGCACCACATCTTCTCCTAAACCAATGGACCAATTTCAACCAAATTTGGTGCACCTAGCACTTGCTGTCTGTAGAGAATAGCTGTGGGGGTAAGACCACCTACCTATCAAGCGGGTGGGGGTGGAGTTGAAAAATTAGGGTAGCTCACGACGTGCAAATAGCCAGACTATATTCATCCAGTATTTGAGAATGAGAGCACTTAATGACTTGTAACAAACTTTACACGTAATTTCAGACCCTTACCAAACTTTTACTCGCTCATAAATGATGAAAAGGAAAGAGTTCATCGCTGACTACATTTTCGCTGTTCATACACTAAAACTGCCGCATCAGTCACGGAATTTATGCGCGACATATTTTGCAGACATCACTCACATATATCATCCAATGTACCAGTAAAATTTTATCATTCTGCGACATACAATCCAGGAGATACGAAATCATAAACAATGAGATGCTTGAAAAACTTCAGCATGATACATGACGTTTAAATTACTCCTTTGCTACAAAATATATTCGCAACACATTTCGCAGACCGTTTGCACGTATGACGCTGAATGTACCTACAAAAATATCATTCTACGATACTTAGTTCCGGAGATACGACGTCAAATACTGAGATGTGGGAGAAACTGCCGCATCATGCAAGACGGTGTAATTTATTACTTCTTTACTGCAAATCCTGTTCGTAAAAAATTTCGTAAACAGCATCCACATATGTCACTGGATGTACCTGCAAAAATATATCACTTTACGACACATAGTTCAGGAGATACTAGGTCATAACGAATGAGATGCTTGAAAAGCAACGGTATCATGCATGACGTAATTGACTACTTGTTTTGTATTAAGTCTACTAACAATACGTTTTGCAGACAGTATTACCCACACAGATCACTTCACGCAACTGCAAAATTTTATCATTGGACGACACATATGCCACGACTTCATAACAGTGAGCTGTGTGAAAACGAAGCTTCAGAGCGAATTTCGAATAAGTGTATAACTATGTATGACAAGTGTTATATACATGTGAAATAACACTCAACAGCCAAGATCACACGAATTCTTTTTTGCTTAAGACAACCGGTTTCAAAAAACTATGTTCATTTCACGCTGCCATCACACACAAGAAGTCAAATGGGGAAATAGATTTAAAAAAAAAGAATGTTTGATATAGTATTGGCTTTTGAGTGGCTTTTCATAACTAAACAGATCGCCCTTCAGCTTTCTCTAAATTAAAAAATTCTATAAATTATGTGAAATCGCGTGGCATATGCGTAAGTGGAAAAATTCACAAGTAAGAAAGCTACTCCTAAACTCCTGGACCGGTTTCAACTAAATTCGGTACACGTATTATTCACTATCTGAAAATAAATACTATGAGGGTAAGAACCAGCAAGTTCTTACTGGTATGGATGTGATAAGTTGGCGAGAGAACAAGGAAACAGGGAATGGACAGACAGAGAAAGGGAAAGAGTAGATCGACAGAGACGAGGGAGAGAAGATGGGCAGAGAGAGGTGAGAGGAGCAGATGGACAGAGAGGGGGGAGGGGGAGAAGAAGGAGGGGGATGGAATAAACGACGTTTCATATATATATATATACCGGGTGATCAAAAAGTTAGTACCGAGCGAGGTGGCGCAGTGGTTAGCACACTGGACTCGCATTCGGGAGGACGACGGTTCAATCCCGTCTCCGGCCATCCTGATTTAGGTTTTCCGTGATTTCCCTAAATCGTTTCAGGCAAATGCCGGGATGGTTCCTTTGAAAGGGCACGGCCGATTTCCTTCCCAATCCTTCCCTAACCCGAGCATGAGCTCCGTCTCTAATGACCTCGTTGTCGACGGGACGTTAAACACTAACCACCACCACCACCAAAAAGTCAGTATAAATTTGAAAACTTAATAAACCACGGAATAATGTAGATAGAGAGGTAAAAATTGACACACATGCTTGTAATGACATGGGGTTTTATTAGAACAAAAGAAAAAAACACCCCATATTGCTAGACGCGTGAAAGATCTTTTGCGCGCTTCGTTTGGTGATGATCGTGTGCTCAGCCACCACTTTCGCCATGCTTGGCCTCCCAGGTCCCAAGACCTCAGTCCGTGCGATTATTGGCTTTGGGGTTACCTAAAGTCGCAAGTGTATCGTGATCGACCGACATCTCTAGGGATGCTGAAAGACAACATCCAGCGACAATGCCTCACCATAACTCCGGACATACGTTACAGTGGAGTTCACAACAATACTCCTCGACCACAGCTATTGTTGAGGAATGATGGTGGACACATTGAGCATTTCCTGTAAAGAACATCATCTTTGTTTTGTCTTACTTTGTTATGCTAATTATTGCTAATCTAATCAGATGAAGCGCCATCTGTCGACATTTTTTGAACGTTTTTATTTTTTCGGTTCTAATAAAACCCCATGTCATTCCTAGCATGTGTGTCAATTTGTACCTCTCTATCTACATTATTCCGTGATTTATTCAGTTTTCAAATTTATACTGACTTTTTGATCACCCGGTATATACAGCGACTATTTGTACGGGAGAGAACAGAGGGAAAGCATATCAAACCCATCTTCAACTGAAGACCAGTTCACCAACAACATACACTACTGGCCATTAAAATTGCTACACCACGAATATGACGTACTACAGACGCGAAATTTAACCGACAGGAAGAAGATGCTGTGATATGCAAGCGATTAGCTGCTCAGAGCATTCACACAAGGTTGGCGTCGGTGGCGACACCTACAACGTGCTGATGTGAGGAAACTGTCCAACCGATATCTCATACACAAGCAGCAGTTGACCGGCAGCAGCGTTGCCTGGTGAAACTTTGTTGTGATGCCTCGTAAAAGGAGGGGAAATGCGTACCATCACGTTTCCGACTTTGATAAAGGTCGGATTGTAACCTATCACGATTGCGGTTTATCGTATCGCGACATTGCTGCTCGCGTTGGTCGAGATCCAATGATAGTTAGCAGATTATGGAGTCGGTGGGTAATACGGAACGCCGTGCTGGATCCCAACGGCCTCGTATCACTAGCAGTCGAGATGACAGTCATCTTATCCGCATGGCTGTAACGGATCGTGCAGCCACGTCTCGATCCCTGAGTCAACAGATGGGGACGTTTGCAAGACAACAACCATCTGCAGGAACAGTTCGACGACGTTTGCAGCAGCATGGACTTCCAGCTCGGAGACCATGGCTGCGGTTATCCTTGACGCTGCATCACAGACATGAGCGCCTGCGATGGTGTACTCAACGACGAACCTGGGTGCACGAATTGCAAAAAGTCATTTTTTCGGATGAATCCAGGTTCTGTTTACAGCATCATGATGGTCGCATCCGTGTTTGACGACATCGCGGTGAACGTACATTGGAAGCGTGTATTCGTCATCGATATACTGGCGCATCACGCGGCGTGATGGAATGGGGTGCCACTGGTTATACGTCTCGCTCACCTCTTGTTCGCATTGACGGTACTTTGAACAGTGGACGTTACATTTCAGATGTGTTACGATCCGTGGCTCTACCCTTCATTCGATCCCTACGAAACCCTACATTTCAGCAGGATAATGCACGACCGAATGTTGAAGGTCCTGTAGGAGCCTTTCTGGATACAGAAAATGTTCGACTGCTGCCCTGGCCAGCACATTCTCCAGATCTCTCACCAATTGAAAACGTCTGGTCAATGGTGGCCGAGCAACTGGCTCGTAACAATACGCCAGTCACTACTCTTGATGAATTGTGGTAGCGTGTTGAAGCTGCTTGGGCAGCTGTGCCTGTACATATTATCCAAGTTCTGTTTGACTCAAGCCCAGTGGCCAGAGGTGGTTTTTCTGGGTACTGATTTCTCTGGATCTATGCACCCAAATTGCGTGAAAATGTAATCACATGTCAGTTCTAGTATAATATATTTGTACAATGAATACCCGTTTATCACGTGCATTTCTTCTTGGTGTAGCAATTTTTATGGTCAGTAGTGTAAGTGTACGCCATTTTTATATACTGTTCATTTCAGGCTATTGTAATGGATTACAATTTCCACATAGCCCGCTATACGTCGCTGTATACAGTTTTCAACGACAGCAAGTCTGCGAAATCTCAAATCAATCAGATTCGCTGTCATGACTAATTCGCACTTCCCTTGTGGATGCATTACTCGCCACCTTCTACTCGCGCTAGACCTGCGGTTTATCGTCACCGTAGAAATGAGCTGCTAATTAGGCCGCTCGGCGATGCTATCCGGGCGAGGCTACCCTGAGTTACGGCCGCCTCTGAACACGCGACGTAAAATAGTGCCGTCCCCAGATGCACCGGCACCCATGACCACTCGCACTGTTGCGCGCGGCAACAAATATCTCTGCGCTTTTGATTCAGCGCGCGCCGCCTCGGACGCACTTTATCCTGCTGATTTACCGCTTCCCTCGGATGAACACGTAAGCGGGAGGCGGCCGAATCGGATCGCGTCCGGCGCGCTATTAATGGCTTCCTGCGGGCTGCCGTCGTCGATCCTGCGCTCGTTGCATTCTCTGGTTCCTTCCTCCAATCAGGACAGATAACAAACGACTTCGTCGCCGGGGAATTCTTCCTTCTTTTTTTTTTCAGAGACAGTCTGTACAGTATTTGGAGGAGTTTGAGCGGGGGCCGTCGTGGGAAACAAGTAGCCGTTCTGCTCATATAGGGCGAGCAAACAAAGATACTTTCTGGCGGGCTGTTCAGTTCCACAACCTGTAGACTTGTGATCATTCAGTGCGGAAGATGTCCTTCAATAGAGACTGGTAGACAGAATGGGAATATTAGCTTTTATCTTAAATGTGATATTCTCCTATTTTTGAATGTAGCCTTTTTCTTAATTTACGAACGCGATATCCGCTAAAGTGCCAATCTCAAGTCACAGCTGCATAGATACACAAGGAAAGCCCCGACACGGTACGATAAAAGTTATTACCAATGACAATAAACACTAGGGCGGCCACTATAAGCGTCGGCAAAGAAGTAATTTGCTACGCCGGAAGGCGAATGACAAATGATGGAAACTCCATTCAACTTTTTTAGATGGACTCTGTCTTTAGTTCTCGTGGAGAGAAGACGTATTTTTGTGAGAAGTGTGTAGTAGACATTGTGGTACCTGAATAATAATGTTTGTAAAGGCACGAAATTTTTCGTTTCTTCCGCGCATTATGCTAATGTCATGTCACTGTAGCTGCCTGCATCTGAAGAGGAAGTCTGATAAAAATCAGTATTGTATTCAAAGGCAAAAATGAGAAGTAATTATGGCGGAAGAAGAAGCATATAACCAAACTGCGTAAATCTCAGCAGCATAGAGAATACACGAATCGATATAAGTTCACTCCACCACTAACTTACAATTTACGAGATTTGTGAATTAAAAGTGAAAGACAATTCATTATCTGCTAAATCTATAAAAATCAAACACGACAATAGTGAAATTAATTCGATTAATAATAATTTTTATATATATTTGCACACAGCCTGTGAACGTACTGTAGTATCGCTGCCCTCTACAGAGTCGATAGTTACCTCTTTCGAGAGTGCGGAGAGTGGCTGTAAGAGTTCTGTGTGAGCTTTCAGTGTGACCGGCATGAGTATAGCCAGTCGTGTGACATATAGGACGCTAAATCATTGCGTTGCCAAAAATGTGTTGAACGTTCACAAGAATAATCTTGTACTTTCTTGATATCATTGCTTCATCAGTAAGATTGTCCATAAGTTATTATAATCCAGTCTATTTTCCGTATTTGCGTGTGTCGTTAACAGTCAGAAGCACCGAGACGATTACGGGAGTATCAAACGTGAGCCCAACTTTGTGGGTAAGATTTATGTCCTACATTAAATTGCTCTACATTGTATTACTATTCTACACAAAACAGAAAAAGTTAGATATATGTAGTGAAGTTGGACTGAAAAACGGAAAGTATATTGAAAATTTTTGTGATACTTTATTGCAAAGATAATACTAGTCATGAAGACAACTCTTTGTCATTTCATTTTATATATTCTTTGCATAGTTGTGCAACTAAAAATCCATGCAGCTACTTTTGCACAACATAATATTGTTTATAAATATTACTTTTTCCGTCCGTAATACTTTATATACATTGCATGAAAACTGCACAAAAGGTACTGGAAACGGTCGCTTGCCGGAAACGGCCGTACAATAAAAACTAAATTATACAATAGCCGCACGTGCCACAATATGTTATTTCGTTCTCAAAGGCGTAACGCCACCATAGAAAACCCAGAACCTGAGAAAGAAGCAGACGATGACACAAAAGAGGAGAACAAAGAGAAGATAATAGTAATTCAATCATTAACTGCTCGGGTCAAAGCATTAATAGGGTTTGTACTTGCCAGAAACGGCTAATAAAAAAAAGAGCGGATCAAGATGCAGGGGAATGGACTGCTCAACCCTGACAAATGTGAGGTGTTTCGAATGCAAGACGTCCTTTCCCATTACGTAATAAAGACAATGTCTCAAGACGTTTCATACTTCAGAAAACATTAGTTTCGTAGAATTTTTAATTATTAACCGTAGCAATACTAAAGCATTTTTCATTACGTTCATTACCTTCGGGGAGGGGGGGGGGGGGGGGAGGAGGATCTTTATAACCAACCGAAGATAATGAAAAAATCAACACAATTTGTTGTTTTATATTAACAATATATGTCTTAAAAAGATACTGATGTGCAAATAGGGTTCAGAATTTAAAAATATGCAGAGAGAATGTTACAACTTTCATCTCAGAATACACAGTGTGTCCCAGTTCCGTTACGACTGCTCGAATGCTTGTGTGAAATTCCAAACTGCAGTGCTATCTCGTGCCAAAATATGGAGTCACGGTCTTTGAAGTTTCAACAACCGACGTGTAAAAGGTCAAAGCGCTAGCTTCGTTGCAGCAGCTGTTCTGACCGCAAATGCAGCAACACGTGTTGACACTTGTCTGAAAATGGCGATGGAACAGTGAGGCAATCTCAGGCTTTTTTGAGTCCTCCGTCGTTTGTGGGCGTGAATTCATCGAATCCGACAGGATTAGCGAGAGGCAGGTTCCTGGTCGTTCTTCCACGACGTGACGCACCCCACGAAGTGAAGACTGTGTGCACATTTTTGGCCAGCAAATGGACCACAATCCTGGATCACCCACCGGATTCGTCGTATTTGGTCACTGCCGTCATCTTGTTCCCCAAATTGAAGTTGGCAATAAAAGGACACAATTACGATACAATTAAGGACACCCAAGAAAACTTTACTGCAGTAGTAAATGCAGTTCCAGAAAAGGACTTATAACACTACCACTGCCTCTCGGTTTTGTAATGAGACTATTTTGTTAATCAAATAAGGTATAAAGAAGCAGTGCAACGTTACCTTCTGAAAGGAATTTTGTTGTTTTGATTGTGATGTGCCAAACGGAGGTTGCCTATCGGGCATGAAAGTCAGTATTACGTAATTATACAAGAAGTAACAGATAATATTTTTCCTACTGAAACTGCTCAAATAATAAAGAAAAACGATCGCAAGCCTAATCAGGCATAGGAATGTGTAATATTCCTGTTCAAAGAATATGGGTATAAGCAACTTCCGTGGAAAGATATAACCCATACTTTCTCACACGAGGGTGCAATGAACTCAGTCACAAGCATATGATAATGTTAAAGAAAATGCTGACAGTCAGCAGAACAAACCTATTTGTTTCAACAAAACAGTTAATGACACACACTTTCATATTCAAGGCTTAGTCTAACTGAATAGCTTCAGTAACATAACTATTAAAATTCACTGCTAAATTATAAATCTGGGTATGGGTTTCGTCTCACTACAACAAATGTTTTTCTACATGGCATGAAAATTAAACATAGTTCCCTGACAAACAAATTCTCACTGTCCTCTAAAGAAAAAAAGTTACTATTTTCATAGGTAATGATCTGTCTGCCAAATTTTTTTCAGTAAGCACAAAAGACAAAATATGAATCCCCTTAAATTGGAAATATATTCTTTAACACACATAAGAACCATAAATTAAGCAAGCCTGACTAATTTTCTTTAAACAGCTAGAGTATTTGAACTTTACTGCAGTGAGACACAAGCTGACGTAAATTAATTCAACACAGACTTACCTTTGGTACTTTCCAACAGACTGTACAATGAAACTTCCTGGCAGATTAAAACTGTGTGCCCGACCGAGTCTCGGTCCCGCGTTCGAGTCTCGGTTGGGCACACAGTTTTAATCTGCCAGGAAGTTTCATATCAGCGCACACTCCGCTGCAGAGTGAAAATCTCATTCTGGAGACTGTACAATGATTGATTACTATGAAGAACACTTTAAGTCAAGGTTTTTAAAGTAAATACTTTTGAAACTAACTTTAAATAGAATTAATGCCTGTCTTTATTGCTTCAGTCTGTTATTTTGAAACCAATGAATAAGTTTATGCTTTTGAAAGCCCACATACCTTCAAAAAGAACTGTTTTAATCACTGGGATACTTTCACAAAACTGCATTTACTATCTCACACAAGTTTGCCAAATTTACATTGAATTTAAGTACCTTCTTTTTGCTGTATTTAAGTGGCACTTTTCAATTAATAACTTGGCTTTGATATTTTCACTTTCACAACTAGGGCACTCGGTAAGCATGCTTAATAAGGAAAGGACCCCGAGTGGTTATGTGGTTCGGGATGATTCAAGGTAAGTTTTTAGAAATTGTTTTTAGGTTGCCTTATTATTGGGACCAAACAAAACATCCAAATAATCTGATCCTTCACTTTACATTTCTACAACTCCCTCGTGCCGTTGCAGTGACTGCGCAATGTGGTGGCGAGTACATGTTGAGCTCTGTCATTTTTTGGTGGCGATGATCCTCAGATTACTAAATACAATTTCCAGAACAGAGGCAGCTAATTAATCCATCCATCCGAGGCTTTGGCATAGCGGAAATCAGCACACAAAAAGCCTCTCTCGGCACCAGCACAACTCACTGTTCGAACATAAGCTGTTGGCGGTTCGGTAGCTCGTCTCAGATTGACTCTTGGTTCCACCTTTCTATCCCTGCCGACCACATTTTGCGCGGGCTGTAACTTTTCGTTCCACAGGGGAACTGCACCACCTTTTCCTCTTACAATAAACTAAAAGCCCTAAGTGAAGGTCAGTAATTACATAGCAGCAACCAAACATTTTAAATAAAACGGAACATTTGCACATATTGACAGTACTACAAAAAATTATTCACCCTAAATTCCAATTATATACAGTAAGATCTGTCACCCTCCAAATGAGGCAAAGTGTTTAACTAATAAAGACAATACATTGCGTAGGATTAAAGCAGAACATCAAAGCTTTTACAAAGAAAAAGCAAACACTCTTTTGATATCGATACAATCAAACAATATTTACAACAGCTTAACGAGAGAATGTTGAATAAACAAAAAGCGAACTAAATCAGTAGAGCCTTAGAGCTCTGGTGTTACAGACTGTAGCGTCTGTGTCAATACACTTTTAAAACGATTTTAGTTGTATATTGATTCAGGAGGATATTATTTTGATTAAATATATTGATTTTGTGGACGTAATATATGACTCCCATTTTTCATAGCCACGGTCCTAACGGGAATAGTACACACTGTATATGACACATCCGGCCTCCGAAACCGAAGTCGCCAACGCACTGGTGTGGATTGGCGACCGACTCGGACGCAAGCAGGTTCGAACTCTGGCGGTGGAAAATTTTCACTGCCAATTTTAGCCGGCAAGGGTCCCAGGAATGTCATAAGTGAGTACATTCGACACTGTTGATGGTGATCCTCAGCCGGATGGGGACGTTAAACTTGGCGCTCCCCTTGATGTATTCGAAAGGAATCGTCTATGTGCCTGCACCAGATTGCCCGTTCTCCGTTCCTTTCATCCTTAATAACACAAAACCAACACCACACCATACAACCACTTATTACAGTCATCCACAGGACACAGATACACACCTGACACACCGTTACAGGTCAGGTGAAGGCAACTTCAAAACTACCTCCAAGTTTGCATTGAACGGCAAGGCATGATTCCTACATCTGCTCCGCTACGCTCATTTTCTGGGTATAGGACTACTTTGAATTTGACATGACATATAGCCCGCAACAATCTGAGAATCCGAAGACATTATTCATGATATATTGTTATTAGTGGAGCCAACCAACACATTAATGGTCGTTCGTTTTAATTTACTGTATACGTTTGGATTTAGCTCGTTAAAAGACGGGAGGAAAAATTACATTTTGTTTATTTTTAAGGATTCCGTGGCTCAATAGGAAAAACGGAACCGTTATACGATTACTTTTGTTGTCCGTCAGCGTATTTGTCTGTCCAACTATTAAGACATTGTCTCTCAGGACCGGGTCGAAGTACCAAGTTGAAGTTTGTCACATAGTAAGGTCTATGGTCTCTTAGCATTTTGCAAAATTTAAGATTCTAAATTAATGCAGTCAACAGATACGGCTTTTACGAGTATGTCACAAGTTTTGACGCATACTAGCTCATCAGAACCTACAGGGTACTTTTCGTCGGTCTAGAATCATAAAATTTGGCAAGAAGCAAAGTTTCACTGTACAAGTGAAAGAAAAATCCGAAAATTGTTAGTTTGTAATTACATCACATGAAAACGTATTTTTTGTCATTAGTTGTCTGACTGTCTGTCCGTCTGTTACGACTCATTCTTCTCAGGAACGGGTAGAGCTATCAGGCTGAAATTTATGGAAAATACTAAGGTCTAAGATGTCTCAGCTTAAATTATTGACATAAGCTTGTAAGTCAACGCAGTCAAGAGATATTTACGTCGCATATGTTGGTACAACTAAACTCGCTCATCAAAACGAATAGATGCACTGCATATATCTATGTCGAGCCTGGAGGTCCAGTTGTAAAGCGTAAGCCGGAAAACCGAGAAGTCGTGGTATCAAATCTCAGTCGGACGAGGTTTTTTTTAGTCTTCGTCTTAAGCTAGCCTTCGCCATTCAACGACGTGAGGATTTACTAGATACAGCACATGTTTCGGATTTCACGTTAAATGATGGCCCCCCTTTCCCAGGTTGGATAACTGTGGTATGTTACGGACACGCAAGTCGTTTAAGTGACATCCAATAGATAGACTTGTGCCAGGCGATGGTGCCACACGAGATTATTATTATTATTATTATTATTGTCATCTATATACGTAATTTTGTACGGAACCTTCAAAATGCGAATCCTCCTCGCACTTACCCGTCTTTTCTTTCCTTTTCTATTTCTTTTTTTAAATTATACCACTTCCAAACTAATTTTTGGGCCCGCCCTTCGTATTTGAAAATATCTGAACACAGATTATGGGGGCTCACAAACGTTCAAACAAATGTACAGTCTCCAAGGGAGCAGGTCAAACATAGGACGAGGGTAGGCCTAGAAAATATCGGTACTGTATTTGTAAATTGTCGTAGTGGCTATGAAGGGAAAAAAGAAGAGCTCGAATCGTACACATAAATCACTGAACAGTAATCGTTATAGGTACTAAAAGTCACCTAAACTCGCAGGAGAACAAAGAAATAGACAAAATTGACTACATTCAGCTGATGGGAACATGCCTGTTGCCGTTAGAAATACGTTTGTCTTGTAATGAATCTGAGGTAGATAGTTGTGAACTATTATTGATAGACGTTACATCCGAGAACCGAAGTAAGCCTTTCCCACCATTGAGATGTACGAGTATGTGCCCCATGGTAGATTGACAAAGAACCAGTGGATATTTGCTGCATGTCATTGCTACACATCAGAGTCCCACAGCTAAAGGAATGCCTGAGAACAGTTTGCAGAATCTTCTAATTATAAATTGCACCTGCAGTTTGTACTGTCTTCAAGTTTCGCTGTGAACCCTCTGCCTAATAGACTCTTCTCCTTAAAAAATTATTGGCTGATTTTCTTATCCACCTTGCAGAGGAAATGATCGCATTGGGAAAGAATAACGCAGTAATCAAAACAAAGCGAGCTGCTGAACGCTCACGTGCTGCGTGCAGAGCCATGATGAATGTTGGGTTCCGTGTGCCATCTGAAGGTGATACAATAAGAACGTGCGCAGTATGGGCTAAGAGAAGGAAGGTAACTAGACCAAGGATCTTATGTACCATGCGTCAATTTGCTTGGAACAAACACTGTTACACGCCATATCACAAGTAAGAGACGATGTGAGTGTAACAAGATACATTCGAAAATTACATGTAAGGATAATGAGCTTGCCATTTGGAATACTCTATCGAAATATTAAACATTTGTCACCATAAATACGATACAAGAGTTGAAAATATACACTGAAGAGCCGAAGAAACTGGTACACCAGCCTAAAATCGTGTAGGGAGCGCAGAGCACGCCGAAGTGTCGCAACACGTCATGGCATGAACTCGACTAATGCCTGAAGTAGTGCTGGGAGTATCTGAAACCATGAATCCTGCACGCCTATGAGGAGTTGGAGATCTCATCTAAACAGAACGTGGCAAGGCAGCCTAGATTTGTTTAATAATTTTCATGTCTGGTGTGTTTGGTGGCCATCGGAAATGTTTAAACACAGAAGAGTGTGCTTGGAACCACTCTGTAGCATTTCTGGACGTGTGGGGTGTCGATTGTCCTGCTGGAATTGCCCAAGTCGGAATTCACGATGCACAATGGACATGAATGGATGCAGCTGATCAGACGGGATGCTTACGTTCGTGTCACCCGTCAGAGTCATATCTAGACGTATCGGGGGTCCCACATCACTCCACCTGCACACACCCCACACCATTACAGAGCCTCCACCCGCATTAACAGTCCCCCTGCTGACATGCAAGGTCCATGGATTCATGAAGTTGTCCCCATAGCCATACCCTCCCATCCACTCGATACAATATGAAAGGAGACTCGTCCGATCAGGCAACATGTTTCCAGTCATCAACAGTCCAATGTCGGTGTTGACGGGCCCACGCGAGGCGTAAATCTTTGTGTCGCGCAGTCACCGAGGCCTTCAGCTCCGAAACCCCATATCGATGATGTTTCGTTGAATGGTTCGCACGCTGACACCTGTTGATGGCCCAGCTTTGAAATCAGCAGCAGTTTTCGGAAGGGTTGCACTTCTGTCACGTTGAACGATTCTCTTCAGTCGTTGTTGGTCCCGTTCTTGCAGGATCTTTTTCCGGCCACAGCGATGTCGGAGATTTGATGTTTTACCGGAATCCTGATATTTCACGGGACACTCGTGAAATGGTCTTAAGGAAAAATCCCCACTTCAATGCTACCTCAGAGACGCTGTGTCCCTTTGCCCATGACGGAACGTTCAGACTCTCTTGAATCTTGATAGCCTGCCATTTTAGCACCAGTAAGAGATCCAACAAGTGCGCCAGACACTTGTTGTCTTATATAGTCGTTGCCGAGCGGAGCGCTGTATTCTACCCGTTTACATATCTCAGTATTTGAATACGCATGCCTATACCAGTTTCTTTGGCACTTCGGTGTATATCATAAATGAAGATACCGGATGACCATTCATGTCATTATTACCCAGATTTATCGGTCCCACCTCAGAATACCAGTCAGATACATACAGGATTATTCATAAGTGCCCCCAGGTTTTCATAATACAATTGGTTGAGAACTACAAGACATTCAGACAAATGAAACAGCGGATAGACCGTCCCTCCATGTTTAGATTCGTAACACGCGCATTATCGTAACTTCTCTAAGCAGCACATCTATAAAAATCATACGCTCCATATTGTCTCATAGAATTAGTTCGCTACTGCAGGTAGGCAACCCAATGAACAGACATGTTAAACGAGTTGGTGTCACACCTTCGCAAACAATTCACGTTAACGAACTGCACTAATATATTGACGTTTGAGACGTCACAAACGTTATACTGACAGTGGAAAATCCCCATCATTCCCCCCCCCCCCCTCCCCCGTACAGCCCCTCAGATTTAGTGGTAAAATGACCTAGTGGTCATCAAAATTAACGTAAAATATATCTCTTTAACAAATCAGACAAAAATTCACTTGACGCCTTTCTAAGGTACAATCTCCATTTCTTCAGAACCAACTGTACAACTGTGAAGCAAGTATGGCTCAAATTCAGAGAAACAACATTGGTGGGTCAAAAATGGCTCTGAGCACTGTGGGACTTAACTTCTGAGGTTATCAGTCCCCTAGAACTTAGAACTACTTAAGCCTAAGGACATCACACACATCCATACTCGAGGCAGGATTCGAACCTGCGGCCGTAGCGGTCGCGCGGTTCCAAACTGTAGCGCCTAGAACCGCTCGGCTACAACAACATTGGTGGCAATTGAAAGTTTTATACCAAGTTAATTAAGAAGTGGCGGAACGGATCTCTCATGATATACAAAAAAGGACACTGTTACAGAGTAGCGAGGAAAAGCAAGCCAGATTTAAAAGAAGACAATATATCCATGATTGTCGACGGTTTATAGCGCAAAATTAAGGGCGGACGTCGATGTCAGAGGCTTTAAATAGTTTCCACAATGAAACACTGTCCCAAAATCCGAAAAAATTACAAAGAGATTCTGGTCATATGTAAAATATATCAACAGCAAGACATAATCAATTTCTTCACCGTGTGACACAAATTGTTATTTTACCAACAATAGCGCCATTAAAGCGGAATTACTAAACATAGTTTTCCGAAATTCTTTCACCAAAGATGTAGCAAACATTCCGTAATTCGAATCAAGAACATCTGTCAAAATGATCAATTTGAAAGTAGATACTCTTGGCTTATCAAAGCAAGATAAGTCACTTCAGGAAGGAAATTCTTCTGGTCCAGACTCTATGCCATTTAGGCCCCTATCAGAGAAAGCTGTTGAAGTAACTCCACTTTTAGCAATCTTGTACAACCAAGCGGTATACAAAAGATCCGTACCTAAATATTGGATAGCTGCGTAGGTTACGCAAATACACAAGAAAGGAAACAGAATAAATCCATTGAATTATAGACCCACATTATTGGTAACGACATATACTGGGATTTTGGAGCATTACCTAGAGACAACGATCTATTAACATACAAAAAACATATATTCAGAAAGCATGGTTCTCGTGTGACACGACTGTTTCCTTATTCACACGAAACAATCAATGGTATCGTCAGAGGATCTATAGTTGATTCCATATTCCCAGATTTCCAGTAGGCTTTTCACATAAACTCCTTCTAATCAGATTGCGTGTATTTGGATTTTCATCCCAGCTGTGCGACTTCATTCACGATTTACTGTTAGAAAAATCATAGCTTGTAGTAACAGACGTAAAGTCATGGAGTGAAATAGAAGTTACATCTCGAGTTCCCCAAGAGAGCGCTATAGACCCTCTGCTGTTATCAATTTATATACACGGTTTAGAAGACAATCAAAGTAGTCCTCTTACATAGTTTCCAGATGATGTTCTCGATTACCGTCTAGTTAAGTCATCAGAAGATCAAAATAAATTACAAAATTATTCAGACAAGGTATCTTCATAGTGTGGAACTGGCAATTGAACCTAATCTATTATAAGTTTGAGGTCCTCCATATAAATATTAAAAATTTCCTTTAAATTTCGTTAACATAGTCACTCGAATTAATGAAGTGTCGATTCAGCTAAGTACCTAGTGATTACAATTACCAACAACTTCAGTTGAAAACATAAAATAGAAAAATATTGAAGTTAAAATTTTCTGGGATATTAGGCCGCGTCATATTTCTTCTGAAATGATCGACGTTTTGACCCCTCTACTGGGATCTTCATCAGGATCTTCTGGTGTCCACTACTGCTAGAACACTGTCAGAGACGAGTGTCACGCCCTCTTACAAAGGAGAGTTTTCCCGCGTTCGTACTGGAGAAGTGACAGTATTTGTTAAAATTCATACGGCTGCCAAATGGTTCAAATGTCTCTGAGCACTATGGGACTTAACATCTGGGGTCATCAGTCTCCTAGCACTTAGAACTACTTAAACCTAACTAACCTAAGGACATCACACAGATCCATGCCCGAGGCAGAATTCGAACCTGCGACCGTAGCGGTCGCACGGTTCCAGACTGTAGCACCTAGAACCGCTCGACCACCTCGGCTGGCCATATGGCTACAAATTGGTGGGGCATAGTAACAGGCTAACATTCCCGCTCTGATGCACAAGATACCTGTGGATACCACTGGCGGCCCATCGTCATTGGATAGAAAGGCACTATTTCACACTTACGCTGGAGAAGGGTTAATGGTTGAAATTCCTGCTACTGCTACTGATTGGTCGTCATCATTGGCTAGATTCTAAACGGACAGAGCAAGAGAGGGAGAATGTTTACACAAAATAGAATTGTCTGCCGAGGTGACTTGCAGTGCATTGTTTATGTCGCTCGCACACCGCGGCCGTGTATTCACTTCCTTGATGGCAGGGAGCCACGACGCCGGAAGCCTATAGCCGTCCTCTCTATTGAAATTAGATGCATTCTTGGAAATTTCAACCACTTCTCGGACCTTTCTTCTATAAATGTTTGTTTTCTTAGCCAGTACAGGTACGTTATTAAAATAAATATCAGAGCCATAGTTCTCATGATGTTCCAATACTGCCAATTTTGCACTTTATTTTAAGCGCGTGTGCCGTTGCGTTCCTTAACAGTTCTTCTAGTGTGGCTTATAGACACTTTGCCGTAGACACATTTCACTTTATAGACGCCTGCATTGTGGAGACTATCAGCTGCATCCGTTTTTCGTCGGGAAAAATCTTTTATTTTGTTTTGGCTAAAGTAAGATGTCTGAATACCATTTTTCTTTAGAGTTCTGCTTATGCGATCAGTGACCCCAGAAACGAACGGTAACCTAACAGAGTGAGAAGGCGGTTCCCCATCATTCTTATTAGCGTCATAAATATTCCGCCTAAAAGCCCTGTCGACTGAATAACTATCATGGCCATTTGCCTTCGATGTCCTGTTTTAAAAATTCAACTCCGATTCAAAGTTGTAGTCATGCATGTGCTGACAGTGTGTTGAGTACTGCTTGCTTCTATTACAAAGAATCTAACACCTCGAATACCTGTCTCACCCAGAATGTAAGGACTACCCGAAATACATAAAGAATTGTTTCCTCTTAGGCCTATCGTCAGTGGCATTAACTTGCAGTTTTTAGCACGTCATTTATATCGCAAACTGAGACCACTAGTTGGTAAAACAAATAATTTTATATAAGATTCGAAACTTTTTATAGAAATTATACGCACACTAAGATATCTAACATTCTTGTTAGCTTCAATGTGACATCGTTATTTACTAACATTCCAGTATCAGATACAATGGAGATCCTAAGGGAGAACGTTGCTCCAGATGTTTGTGACTTAATTGAATTATGTCTTCGCTTGAGCTATTTTAAATAGAATGGGGAATTCTATGACCAGGCTGACGGCCTTGCTATGGGCTCACCCATTTCCCCAGTTGCAGTTGACGATTTTATGGATCATTTTGAGCACCAGGTATTAAGTAGTGCTCCTCTGAAGCTTTCTTGCTGGCTCCGCTGTGTGGACGATACATTTGTTATATGGCCACACAACAATACTATCACTTCTCCAGCACTAACGCGGGAAAACTCCCCTTTGAAAGAGGACGTGACACTCGTCTCTGACAGTGTTCTAGCAGTAGAGGACACCAGAAGATCCTGATGAAAATCCCAGCAGAGGGGTCGAAATGTCGATCATTTTAGAAGAAATATGACCCAGCCTAATAACCTAGAAGATTTTAACTTCAGTGGCAACGGCCACGAAAGCCTGCAGACTTACATAGAAAAATATCGTGGGGAAGGAGAGTCAAAGACCGCATTTTGTTGACTGAACACTTATAAAATGAAACAAATCTGCTACACAGAGTGCCTACACTGTTCTTCTCCGTACTTTTCCTGGAGTGTTGTTGCGTGGTTTGTCTACTTTACCAGTCAGGAGTGATTGAACACATGGAGAAAGTTCGAAAAACAGTAGTTCATTTTGTATTATAACGAAACAGGGGAGAGAGTGTCAGCCATTAAAACAAAGGTGCTTTTTCTCTTTTCTCGTAGTGGCGAGAACTTTCCACGAAACTTCAATCACCAACTATCTCATTCCAACGGCAAAATACGTTTTGAGTACCACCTAGACGTAGAGAAATAATCGTTGTGATAAACTAAGAAAGATCAGAGCTCCCATAAAAAAATATAGGTCTTCATTTTCGCGTGTGCTGTTCGAGGGGGGATCTGTAGACAAATAGTTTGAAAGTGGTTCTATGAACCGTCTGCTGAAAACTTAAGTGTAAATTGCACAGTAATCTTGTAGATATAAAAGTAGATTTTGTCCTCGTAAGAGGAATGGATATACGTTGGTTTTCTTCATAGTGTGATAGGTAGTTGTATAACACGGAAAAAATAATTTGGCTTATACAAATATTTAAGAACATGCTCCGTTAAAATTTTATCGAGCTATTAGCAATGTATTTCGTTATGGGTGTTACTTGACAACGGTACATTATTGACAATAAAGACAAAATACATGTTTGTGCCATTTCTGTAATCTAACAATGTCGGATGCGTAGTACAGAGGTCACAGTGATTCAGGTTTCTCATTAGCTACAAGATTAATTTTCTTTTAAAACGGAACTGGCGAACATTTCCATTGTGCAACTGAGATACTGCTCTAACGACCTGAGCCGGCCGGTGTGACCGAACGGTTCTAGGCGCTTCAGTCTGGAACCGCGCGGTCGCTGTGGTCGCAGGTCCCAATCCTGCCTCGGGCATGGATGTGTGTGATGTCCTGAGGTTAGTTAGGTTTAAGTAGTTCTAAGTTCTAGGAGAGTGATGACCTCAGATGTTAAGTCCTCTAGTGCTCAGAGCCATTTCTTCTAATGATCTGAATATTGGCGACACGTTTCGTTCTCACTTTCCTTCCTTCTTTCTGAGAGCATTTCTCTCCAGTGAATCAAGAACGCTGGTAACCTCACCTTTCAGTGCCCGTACTCCTCCAAAAACAACAGTCCAATGCACCTATTAATTTTGCCAGACTTGTCTCCAATACTTCAGTCAGCTGATTATTTTCGTTTTATCCTGTGGACTCCATTTCCTTGTAACACGAAGGTGTCATCGCTGTCTCTGATACGTATTCCAGTCTTTGTCTTTATACGCACCAACACAAAAACAAAAAAATGACGCACCGCGAAGGGATTATCGGAATGGGAAGAAAGCGGTCTGATGTACATGTATAGAAAACAAACGACTACAGTTTCAGAAAAATCGAATGATGTATTGAACAGAAAGAGTTTTACAAACTGAGTAAGTCAGTAACTCTTTGTCCGACTTCTGGCCTTTATGCGAGCAGTTATTCGGCTTAGCTTTGATATAGTTTCTGAATTCCTCTTGAGGGATATCGTTCCAAATTCTGTTCAGTTGGTGCTCTATATCATCAAAATCGCGAGGTTGTTGGAGGGTCCTGCCCATACTGTTCCAAACATTCCCAAAGATTCAGCAACCCTGCTGGCAACGGTGGGCTGGCAACCACGGAAACAAGCAGTAGGAATTCTAGCCTTGTGCAGACGGGCATTACTTTGCTGAAATATACGCCCAGGATGGATAGCGATGAAGAACAACAAAACGGGGTGTAGAATACCGTCGATGTACCGCTGTACTGTAAGGGTGCTGCGACTAACCAAATGGGTCCCGCTATGAAAATAAATGGTTCCCCAGACCATAACTTGTAACTGTCGGTCCGTATGGAGGGTGACATTCAGGTTGGTATCACACCACTGTACGGGGCGTCTCTAGATACGTCCTGGGCCTGGAATCTCATTGGAGTATTCAGTGGCGAGTCCCACTTCGAATTGTGTGCCAAAGACCAGGAAAGACGAATATGGAGACACCCCAGACGGTGGGATATCAACCTGAAGCTCGCCCGCCATATGGCCCGGCAACCAGGAGCACTTTGGTTGTCATCCGTGGCACCCTTACAGTACGGCCGTATGTGGACGATTTTCCTCCAGTTTTGTTGCACTTCATGGCAAGTTTCTGCCGCTAATTCAGAACGTTTGGAGAGAGAAGGATAGGACCTTCTAACCAGCTTGGGATTTTGACCATCTAGCGCGCCAGTTCCACAAATTTTGGAACGATATCCCTCAAGAGGTCATCCAACAATTTGCCAAGACGAATAACTGCTTGCATTAGGACCAGAAATGTACGAGGTGCATTCAAGTTCTAAGGCCTCCGATTTTTTTTTCTAATTAACTACTCACCCAAAATCGATGAAACTGGCGTTACTTCTCGACGTAACCGGACTGCAGACGTACACATTTTTCACAACGCTGACTCCATGTTTCCATGGCAGCGGCGAAGGCTTCTTTAGGAGTTTGTTTTGACCACTGGAAAATCGCTGAGGCAATAGCAGCATGGCTGGTGAATGTGCGGCCACGGAGAGTGTCTTTCATTGTTGGAAAAAGCCAAAAGTCGCTAGCAGCCAGGTCACGTGAGTAGGGAGCATGAGGAACCACTTCAAAGTTGTTATCACGAAGAAACTGTTGCGTAACGTTAGCTCGATGTGCGGGTGCGTTGTCTTGGTGAAACAGCACACGCGCAGCCCTTCCCGGACGTTTTTGTTGCAGTGCAGGAAGGAATTTGTTCTTCAAAACATTTTCGTAGAATGCACCTGTTACCGTAGTGCCCTTTGGAACGCAATGAGTAAGGATTACGCCCTCGCTGTCCCAGAACATGGACACCATCATTTTTTCGGCACTGGTGGTTACCCGAAATTTTTTTGGTGGCGGTGAATCTGTGTGCTTTCATTGAGCTGACTGGCACTTTGTTTCTGGATTGAAAAATGGCATCCACGTGTCATCCATTGTCACAACCGACGAAAGGAAAGTCCCATTCATGCTGTCGTTGCGCATCAACATTGCTTGGTAACATGCCACACTGGCAGCCACGTGGTCATCCGCCAGCATTTGTGGCACCCACCTGGATGACACTTTTCGCATTTTCAGGTCGTCATGCAGGATTGTGTGCACAGAACCCACAGAAATACCAACTCTGGAGGCGATCTGTTCAACAGTCATTCGGCGATCCCTCAAAACAATTCTCTCCACTTTCTCGATCATGTCGTCAGACCAGCTTGTGCGAGCCCGAGGTTGTTTTGGTTTGTTGTCACACGATGTTCTGCCTTCATTAAACTGTCGCACCCACGAACGCACTTTCGACACATCCATAACTCCATCACCACATGTCTCCTTCAACTGTCGATGAATTTCAATTGGTTTCACACCACGCAAATTCAGAAAACGAATGATTGCACGCTGTTCAAGTAAGGAAAACGTCGCCATTTTAAGTATTTAAAACAGTTCTCATTCTCGCCACTGGCGGTAAAATTCCATCTGCCGTATGGTGCTGCCATCTCTGAGACGTATTGACAATGAACGCGGCCTCATTTTAAAACAATGCGCATGTTTCTATCTCTTTCCAGTCTGGAGAAAAAAAATCGGAGGCCTTAGAACTTGAATGCACCTCGTACTAACACGTGTTGACTTGCTTGTGAAGATCTTTCTCTCGAATAAACCATCCAATTTTTCTAAAACTGCAATCATTTGTTTGTTTGTACATCTACATTACATCTACTTATTTACGTCCCATTCGGATGATTCCTTCGTCGTGTGCTTTTTTTTTAGTGTACAATGAGAAGGCATTAAACATAATTTCTCCATTTCTAAAAGATATCATAACAGTCAGTTTAAATAAAAGTCGTGTGACTAGGACTTCCATCGGGTAGACCGTTCCCCGGGTGCAAGTCTTTCGATTTGACGCCACTTCGGCCAGGAATCGAACCTGCGCCCTCAGGATTGACATTCTGTTGCGCTGACCACTCAACTACCGGGGCGTGGACCTGTCAGACACTTGGCAATATCGAGATAATCGAGATTTGCCTGGATAGAACGTCGACGTGACGAACACTTTGCGATGACTAAGTTCATAGAGAGAATTCATGAGTTCTACTGTCATGGTCAGAAATATCCGAACGACCTCGATTGCTTTCTACCAAATTTGTATGCAAAGCACTAAACGTAAGGTTCTTGCAGGCTTCCTAAATTCGTTTCGGTATAGTCGCATGACTACATGAAATAGTTATTATAAGAGACCACTAGATAATACTGCTTATTTGGCTATCAGTCCTAATACAAATTGCTAGATTTCTAACATAAATATACTGGAGAAGACGCTGTCTGTCTTTAAAGTTCGTAAACTTGAATTTATTATAAGAAATGGCATTTTAAAAAACAATTTTCAGTCTGAAATTGCATGTCGCAACATTTTGAACTGGACCGGGATTGGGGACTCCCACCCAGCAGCTATTGACCATGTTTGCTAAGCACGACAGATTTTAAATATGGTTTCAGTCACAAATAAAATGTGCACACGTTTCAAGCTGAAACGGCATGACGTGTTTTCCGGGAATTGTAGCCCAATAAGTAATCGATTGTTAACCAAGCACAATCAAATGTTAGATACCGAAATCTTTCACAAGTGGTAAGATGAGTGAAACTGAAATGACGAAATGAAAAATTTTGCCTTTTTGGGATTCGAACATAACACCTATCGCCATCGTTTTAGGGATCTATGCGAATGTCTGAACTGGAAATAGCGTCACAAGTACTCTGCAGATTGGGAGTCGAATCCGCTCACATGAAAATGCGTTAAGTAACGAATTATTTTTTACCATTAGCAAGGAGTGGTATTTTTGGAGCTGCAATAATACGAGGAAAGGTTCTGTGCCTTACTGGGAGCCGAAACCGACACCAATCGTTATTGTTGACAACGAACGGACATATGCTAAAAATTGTAATTATTTTATAATTATTTTTCACCTGATGTTCGCATACCATAGCATGAAAAGACATGATGAAAATGTTTGTGCTGGACCAGGATTCGAACCCAGGCCTAGGCATTTCATGGAGACCTTGAGGAGTTTGGAATCTTGAGAAAACAACGAAAGAATGGAACTGTATTGTCCCGAAGGGGTCGACCACAGCGAAAGGGTGGGTCCGAGTTCGAATCCCAGCCCATCACCAATATTATAAACATCTTATGTTCAATTACAATAAGAAATAAGTGTCCTGTGATCATGCATAAAGAGCAATTCATTAATAAAATCAAATTTTGCGGTGTCAATAAGGTTACTGGTGACAGAGTTTCTAATTTCTGACTGTGTTTTGGCCCAACCTACGCCTACTCACCTAAATTCGGTAGTAAAGGGATATCATGTTTAATGTAGGTTAGGAACCATGCTGCAGCCATACGTTGTTTAGTTGGCGTTACCAGAGATGAAAAGGGTCTGTTGGTGGTTGTTAAAAATCGTTGTTTGAACTATGCCTCTAACCCATGCCTTAAGCAAACAAAGACAGAATCAGTCCACCTTTTTTTTTAATTTGTAATTATCTTACACACTTGCATAGTTAATTCAATATTGTATATAGAAAATTATTTCATACTTAATACAGTTCATTGTGGCTAGGACTCTGTAGAGGGATGCGTCGTTCGTCTGGCTGTTGCTATGTCTTAATATGACAAGAGCCCATCGGTTTGGTGTAGTTACATACCTTGTTGATAGACCAGGTTGCCAACATTCACCACTATTCTTGTGTAGGTTGTGTCTAATGCTGTGATTAAGAAATTCATAAACATATCTTAATATTATGGTATTTTCTTCGTATTCTCGTGGTGATCCCATAGATAAGCTAGAAATTATAATTTCTCGGTGTATCGTGGGTGACAGATGGAGTGCGCTCAGTAGGTGACATCCTATGTCCTGGCAAATCTCCTGGAAGTATCTAATGGCTTAAAGTAGGGTGCCGTGTCAGCCCGGCTAGCCGTGCGATCTAACGCATTGTTTCCCGAGCGGGAAGCGTGCTGGACCCGGCACGAATCCGCCCAGCGGATTAGTGTCGAGGTCCGGTGTGCCGGCCAACCTGTGGATGGTTTTTAAGGCGGTTTTCCATCTGCCTCGGCGCATGCGAACTGGTTCCCCTTATTCCACCTCAGTTACACAATGTCGGCGATTGCTGCGCAAACATTTTCTACACGTACGCGTTCACCGTAATTTCTCTACCACGCATACATTGGAGTTACACTCGTGTGGTGTGAGTCGTTCCCGATGGGGTCCACTGGGGGCCGAACCGCACAATAACCCTGGGTTCGGTGTGGGGCGGCGGTGGGGTGGATGGACTACTGTAGCCTGTTGTGGGGTTGTGTACTACTAAGAGCTACGGCGGGGACGAAGCCTCTCCGTCGTTTCTAGGTCCACAGTTCAATACACATACATACATGGTGCAGTGATTATTGTTGCGGTGGAATGGTTTGGCTAGGTTCTGTTGATCGGGCTGATTACTGGTTTACTAGTTTTCCAAACGTCTGTGACGGTTTGACACAGAATACTGTGCTCCGGGGTGAACGGTTCATTCCATGTTTCACAGGCGTCTGTCCTGATCTGGTGTATGCCTGTTAGTTTTTCATTGGTCAGTATCGTCCTACTAACAACCTCGTATCAAGAGCGGCGGACTTCCTCTGATAAAAACACGCTCTGATAAAAAATTTTGCAATACTACGTTCCACGGATATTGCGAAAATTTTGACTCAGTAGGGTTCTTGAGTGGAGTGCCTCTGACTGCTTTATGTATTTTCAGACTCACACCTGTATTTGTCGAACCAAACCGCTGCCGGACAGGCCGAGGTGTGTTCTGTGTTTCTGAACGTCGTGTGGATCAACAGAAAAGCACACTTCACCATGAAATAGATTGGGCTAAGGCCTCTTTGTTTTGGTTTCAAAGGACAAGTATTGTACGCAGTCTTAAAAATTTATCCACGCCACAGTACTCAGAAGATCGCTTGTATTATAGCTCGACTTAGTCTTTGGGAAGGTTAAGAAAATGAGCCATAAACCAAGAATTTGGTAGCAACTATATGGGTTTATTAACTTCATCTTCGCTTTCAATGCCTGATTTCTTGTAAAATTTGCTTTAGTTAGTGCTCTGGCAAACACAGTATTTTTCGCCAGCTGCAACCTGCCATTTTTTGAATACTGGTTTGGTTATTTACACCGCGGATTTTATGTCTCTCTTCTGTTACGAACTAAGGCTGCTGGTACTGCCTGGTGCCTATGAAAGTGAGCACAGTTTTCTTAGTGTTTATCGTTGCACTTGATGCTCCTTCATATAGAATTAAATCTTCCTTTAGTTCGTCCAAGTCTTGCCGGAAGAGGAAATTTTGCGGAGTAGTGGGTCGAGCAATATGAAAAGTAGTGCAATAGATAATGGAAGACTTGTTAACTGAAAATTTTACAGGAACTGTATCAGTTACTTCTCCGTTGACGATCACTTGAGAACTGGAATTTGTCAGTAGATTAAAAGATTGCTGCTTCAAGGTTTTGTTGCAACAAAGGATGCTCCTCACAGTTTGGAAACGATGACGCCTTGGACGTGGTTTACAGACCTCTTTCTTTTTTTTTTCTTTTTTAAGGCAGGAAAACGTTTCCTACAAAATTGTACAGTTGGAGAGCGTAGAGACGTGAAAGAAACGCGTTCCCTGAGAAGAGAGAGAGACAAATGGTTCAAATGGCTCTGAGCACTATGGGACTTAACATCAGTCCCCTAGAACTTAGAACTACTTAAACCTAACTAACCTAAGGATATCACACACATTCATGCCCGAGGCAGGATTCGAACCTGCGACCGTAGCAGTCCCGCGGTTCCGGACTGCAGCGCCTAGAACCGCACGGCCACCGCGGCTGGCAGAGAGACAGGAATATGAACGATCCCTTCTATTAGTCAATATGTAAAACGGCAAGCAGCTCCTACTGTGTGCATAAGGCAGATGGCAGCAGATGTTCCCTTGGTCGTCCGCTGCGGCACGTACATAAATAAAGCCCGAGAGGCAGGAGAAGGTTCACTTCGCCCTCAACCACTGTAAGATCCGCGTCTGTTAAACGTCGGATTCCGGTCTGCCTCGGATGGCGTCAGAGACGGACTGTGACAAACATATATGTTCTGTAATTACTGATAGTGCACTCGCGAGGACTGCACACCGTCCTGGATCGCTTAGATTTTGCTAAAGTAACTGTTAGTGATAATTACAAATCCGAGTGGAAGGGGTGACTATTATTTCCACTTTTGTGGCGACCATTTATTTTGAACATTTATTTAAGTATTAGTAATCAAGGAGAAGGACTATTTGGTAGGAACGTACAGTAGAGGTCGCCTCTGAACTGATAATAATGCTATTTAGGACAGAAACATTTGCTGACAATTGAACATACTGACTTTCAAAGTGTTGTACGTGATACACTTTACTCAATATATGTATGAACTAGAACTTTATACCTTCATTTATAATCATAGTCGCCGGCCGCGCTGTCGAGCGGTTCTTGGCACTTCAGTCCGGAACCGCGCTGCTGCTACTGTCGCAGGTTCGAATCCTGCCTCGGGCATGAATGTGTGTGACGTTCTTATGTTAGTTAGGTTTAAGTAGTTCTAAGTTCTAGGAGACTGATGACCTTAGATGTTAATTCCCATAGTGCACACAGCCATTTGAACAATTTTTGAGAGCAATAAGAGAAGCATTCAGTGATTAAAATTTTGTCAACCGATATGAGTAAAGAGGTTTTGTTCTTACATAAAATCGGTAACCGGTTCGAAATTTGTTCGGCTTTGGACAAAAGAAAATGAAGCAAATGGAAACCTAGGCCCCAAGAAGGGACGAAATGAGTTTTTCTTGGCAGTGTCCCTCTACATCGAACAGCTGAAAATGAGGATCGCCGGCCGCGGTGGTCTAGCGGTTCTAGGCGCTCAGTCCGGAACCGCGCGACTGCTACGGTCGCAGGTTCGAATCCTGCCTCGGGCATGGATGTGTGTGATGTCCTTAGGTTAGTTAGATTTAAGTAGTTCTAAGTTCTAGGGGACTGATGACCACAGATGTTAAGTCCCAGAGTGCTCAGAGCCAAAATGAGGATCTTTTTACGGTGAGTGAAACCGTCAACTGCAGCACTACCGTCACGTGGGACATCCGCGCAGCCGCAAATAATAGTACAGCTTTTAGTAATTGGGACAGTTGTAGGTATCCGTACCTCAATCGGTAAAAACGGAACCTTTAGAGGAACACTTTGTTGTCCGTCTGTCTGTCTGTTTATTCAACTGCTGAAAAGGTATTTAAATACTAAAGTCTACGGTCCCTTGGCAGCGTAAAAAACTGCAGTCAAAAGTTACGGTCATTTATGTCACATATTTTGAGACTCGCAAACTTTCTCTCGAAAACTGTAGAGTACTTCCCGTTGACACAGAATCATAAAATTCGGCAAAAAGGAAGGTTTCGCCGTACAAGTAAAGGAAAAAAAATTCCGAGAATTGTTAACTAATAATTATCTTAGACAAAATAATTTTGTCCTTTGTTATCCGACTCTCTGTTGGTCTGTTCAAATGAAATGTCGTGTGACGAGGGCCTCCCGTCGGGTAGACCGTTCGCCTGGTGCAAGTCTTTCGATTTGACGCCGCTTCGCCGACTTGCGCGTCGATGGCGATGAAATGGTGATGATTAGGACAACACAACACCCAGTCCCTGAGCGGAGAAAATCTCCGATCCAGCCGGCAATCGAACCGGGGCCCTTTGGATTGACAGTCGGTCGCGCTGACCACTCTTTTTCTTTTTTTTTTAAAAAAATCTCGTTTTGTTCGTTTTCGCTCGTTGCATCTGCCCAGGGTGGACGTCGAAAGACACCCGTTTAAGTTCGTTGTTGCTCGATTAACTCAGTTCTTTTTTTATTACAGGCAGCAGCTAACCCTCTGACCAAACACGCTGAGCTACCATGCCGGCTACCACTCAGCTACCGGGGGCGGATAAGATCCCTTTTTCTCAGGAATGGATAGACGTATCAAGTTGAAATGTATGTCAGATGTTAAAATCTACATGCCCTCGACGGCCTAAAAAAATTAAGCTTCTACGTCAATGCAAACAAAAGATTTAGGGCACACATTTTGATATTCACAAACTCAATCAAAATCTATAGGGTACTTTCAGTTGGCCTAAAGTCATAAAATGTTGTAAGTAGCGAAGTTTCGCCGTAAAACTGAAGAGAAAAATCCGACCTTGTTAATTTGTAATTGTATCACAAGAAAATATTTTTTGTCATCCGACTGCCTCTGCTCTGTGAAGACCTTTCCAGGAACAATTAGACATATCAAGTTGAAATTGATGTCACATACCATGGTCTGCTGTCCCTTGGCGGTGCAGAAAACTTTAGCTTCTAAATTCCAATGCAATCAAAAGATACGACAATTTATGTTGTATCTTGGTTCTCGCAACTCACTCATCGAAACCTGTAGAGAACTTCTATTTGACCTAGAATCATGAAATTTCGCAAGAAACCAAGTTTCACAACATAAGTGAAGAAAAAGATATGAGTATTGGTAACCTGTAATTACATTACATGAAAAACATTCTTTTTTTTTGTAATGCTCAAAAGACTTGGAATTTCTGGGACTAATATATTGCCATTGTAGATACTGATAACAGACAAAAATCACCGATATTGTACGGAAACATCAATGCGCGAGCCCTACTCGCATTTATCCGGATTTCTTTAGTCGCCTTGTATATTACGAATACGACGGATGGAGAGTTATCGATTACTGCAGTTTCCGCTTGATTAAAATCCCCAATAATCGCTTTTTTGTGGCCAGTGGCAGGTATTTTTCTCGTACAACTGTCGCCCCTGCTCTACAGCCATCTCGTCGGCTGCTACATACTGTGGAGCACACGGGCACATTATGTCGCGGCATTAGCCGCGGAAGTCGTCATTCACTTTATTAGGCGCGGAGTGAGCCCTCACCATCTATTTAATGTCCCATAACTCGCGGTCGCCATTGTACGGTGATAGCGAGGCCTCAACTCCGACAACCGCCACTCGCGCCCCAGCGTGCCATAAAGTTAACTCAGCTGAGTGGGACCCTTGGGGTAACGCGGCTCGCTCGGTTCTGACTCAACGTATCCATTGTATTCGTTAGCCATCGACACAACGCGACAGCATTCTTCCATGCTGTGGGCTTCATTCCTCGTGAAATCAGCGACGTCAGAGTCTCTGATACTGGATGTTCTCCAACGAATATCTTACACCTACAGTAGCGCAACAAAAGTATTTTGTAGTTGCGGTGTGATGTTGGCAGTATTGTTTGTATGCAGTAACGACAGAGTAACACATATAACTGTGTCACTTCGTGAAGGGCTTCACGCCGCTGCGGTAGCATATTTAGTAAGCAAGCAAGGCCATACAATAACAACGTAAGTATAGTCCTTCAGCTCAAAACTATTTTATAATCTGCTTTGGTGATTCGGTATTCCATAACTATTTTTACTTAGAAATTCAGAGTGTGTTTGTTTTTTTTGCAGAGACAACCAAAAGCATGCCAAAACACACACATAAAAATACACGGCTGATGTGAGGCAAGTTGTTTTTCGCGCTTCGAAGAAGGGAAAGTTTCATTCTAGCATTGCTAGAGACTAAGCCCTATCGCAACTAAAGAGTGTGGAGGGTCGTCAGCGAAAACAGGAAGGAAGAGTGACCAATAAGACAAGGTCAGGTCGTCCTCGAAATACAACAAAGGGGGCGGATAGAATAAATTGTAAGCAGTCGGCTGCTCATCCAAGAAAAACACCACGACAAATTAGGGATATGGAGCAGCATCATGGACCGAATCTAAATGCGTCTAGTGCAAAACGTCGCCAACTAGCAGGTGATGTAAACGGTAGACGAACATCACGTAGCCACTCACAAATTGAGAAAATAGGCACGCCAGGATAAAGGTTGCAAAGAAACATCCACCTTGAGATGCTACAGATGGGTTTAAGGTTTAATGTAGAGATCGAAGTAAATTTAACGTATTTTTTTCTAGTGGAGTTCAAAAAGGAGACGCCGTAAATTTTCGTTGTTGTTGTTATTGTGGTCTTCAGTCCTGAGACTAGTTTGATGCAGCTCTCCATGCTACTCTATCCTGGGCAAGCTTCTTCATCTCCCAGTACCTACTGCAGCCTACAACCTTCTGAATCTGCTTAGTGTATTCATCTCTTGGCCTCCCTCTACGATTTTTACACGCCACGCTGCCCTCCAATACTAAATTGGTGATCCCTCGATGTCTCAGAACATGTCCTACCAACCGATCCCTTCTTCTAGTCAAGTTGTGCCACAAGCTCCTCTTCTCCCCAATTCTATTCAATACCTCCTCATTAGTTATGTGATCTATGATTTTCATACAAAATTTATATCGCACCGCAGGGAGAAGGTATTTAAATCTTAACAGACTGCAACTTATTGTTTACCGCGTGCGAACATAAAAATACACATAAAATCTAGAATCTGATAGTTGCAAGATAACATTACAGACAATAATTTTATTTTAAAATGATATTTAATGTCGTGTTTTTTTTTCAGCCAGTCACTTTCTCTGCTACAATCATGGTGTTTTATTCAATATTTTTGCTAACCCTCGTCGCCAATTTTGTAAAGGCCACGTCGTTACTGCTCTGGAGGCCGATTTACCACTGTCGTTACGTTAGGCCGAGTTTGTGAGTTCGTGAAACGGCTTCTGGTGCAGTATACCGCTAACACAGTTTCTCCCTGCCTCCGTTACACAGCTATGGTTCAAATGGCTTTGAGCACTATGGGACTCAACTGCTGAGGTCATTAGTCCCCTAGAACTTAGAACTAGTTAAACCTAACTAACCTAAGGACATCACACACATCCACGCCCGAGGTAGGATTCGAACCTGCGACCGTAGCGATCTCGCGGTTCCAGACTGCAGCGCCAGAACCGCGCGGCCACTTCGGCCGGCCTACACAGCTATGCTCGAGAGTCAGGTAAGGATAGGAAAACGAGGATTCTACAACATTCCAACAAATTAGTAAGAAAGTCACACATATGAGTTAAAAAGTTTGATTATCCTTGCGTCTTGATGAATAATGAAGTCTACAACACTGCTTGCAATATAACATAAGAAAGGTCCTCAATGGCTAAGTGCATATAACCGTAGGGAAACTTCACAGTAAATAGCAAAAACAATTTACGACAATTGTCTGTTCACTTCTAAGAGTTCACTAAGCGGCGTTCCCTGTCTGTGTCAGCCCTGGACGATGATCTACACTATAACCAAGTGGGCGAGAGCTCCTCTTCTGTCTCTCGAGTAGGCTTCAGTCCATTGTCGCCCAGTCATTAGCAGATTGTACTCGGCTAACCGCTGGCCGAGGGGAACTCGATATCTTCATCCTCAGCGCCGCCCGTGTCTTGTTCGGACGACACTAGAAATATCCACTGTGAACGAAATTAGAAATAATAATTAGATGCTCCTGTAGTGGTACAATAGCGAAACCAGGGCGCCCACATGCAATGAATTGTAAGACAGGCAAATTACATCTACTGAAAAGGTTTCAGTATACAAGTCGACCAAAAAACTAAAGGGACACCAAAAAATACTAGGTACCGTCCATTAAGAACAATGGTTTCCGCATCATGGTGTGGTGACGTTTTTCTAGACTTCTAGTCCAAATAGATGGCAAATGCATCGTTTCCTGTACAGCGACATTTTAAAAAAGAGTATGGTTCCAGCAAACTTGGGGTGCTTGGTAAACGTCACATGGTGTACCAGTACCATGTTATTCCCCTTCTATTCCATTTGTGGGCGGAGTGCAGGATGGACGACTGACACTACGCATCCAAATGATACAGGCATTGCTTTCTTGTTGTTTTGGTAAATACCCTTAATGTTGCCCTCACATGGGACGTGAAAGGGAACACGGACGAGGAGCTGATCGAGTTTTGTGACGTCAGAACGTGGAATTTCAGGTTCCGGAGTGTTTTCACTCGGGAAGGCAGAATCAGATACGTCGGATTATTGCTTCGTGGAGAGCACCGTCGCCAATGAGGTGATAGGTCACGTTTAAGACACAAGCAGAACATAGGAGACGCCGTATTGGATTAATTCGTCTGAAGTTGAAGATTATATCTGGCGGTTTTTGTACAGAAACTTTAGTTTTATGAAATATGATGTTTCAAAGGACCGGCACGTTGTGGCTCTCCAGAAAACGAGTCGTATTTGATATGATTTGCTCCAATAAAATGACGGGAAACTACATATCAACGACTACTCGTCCATAACCATTTCTTTCGTCTTTTCCACGATTTCACTGGTTGATGATGTGCTGGGGCATCCACTGCGTTCACCAACGTCTACCAAGGCCTTCTTCGAAACATTTGCAACATTCATAAGCACTCTTGTGTTCGTAGAAGGCTCACCAAAAGCAATATTTAACATCTGTAAAACCTAGCTCCAGTTAAGTCTGTTGTTACAGCAAAATTTAATGCAAATTCTCTGAGCCACTTTAAATAAAAGAAATAGTTGCCGATACTATCACATACACGAAAGGTTTTGGCAGCTGACAACAGACAAAATATCCTATATAGCTAAAGCTATACAGTCACTGTTCACATCCTTACTTACACAACAACAAAGATTCGTGCATCTCGGACTAATATAAATTCCAAAATTCTCGCTAATTTTTGAACACACCTTAGTTATACTATAGCCCACGTGCCACTTTTACACTAAAAGTCACCATTTGTAGGTTTTCTTGCATTTCGCAACAATTTTCTAATGGTGTGACGGTCCAGTATACATCCAAGGACAGAATGTGTTCAACGGAGAAATCTGTAATTCAGGGAAGGTAGTCTGCCCTTCACAGTCGGTGCAAATCGTGAAGCATTCTCTGAAAGATCATCAGGTAAGCTCTTCATCGAGTGCACCTTTTCGATTCATTCTGTCTGCACGTTTTCTGTTTGTGGTATCATGCTCAGTTTCATTGCTTCACATCCTCTTCTGGTTCTTCCTCTTCTACTAATCCCTCATCCCTCCCACGCTTCGAAAAATCTGTCTTTCTGTCGTTTCTTTTAATCTTACGTTCTTTTTTCAGCTCGTTTTTTCCTTGCTTGAAATAAATGTCTTCTTCCCACAAACAGATTTCAAAATATAATTCGTTACAGTGTCAGTTATTCTTTACAGATAAGCAAACAACAGTAACAGTCTGTTTCAATTTGTTTCAGCTTTATTTCCTTACTTTCTGCACTTGTGCTGTACTTAACAGAAGAGAAACCTTTTCAGTAGTTCTAATTCGTCTGTCGTATAATTCAGTACATGTGAGCACCTTGGATTCACTGTTGTACCACTACACTAGCATCTATTCATTACTTTTAGTTTCATTCACAATGGATATTGAATGAAACTCCTTGACTGTAACAGAAAAAATTACTGACTCAAAACACAGTAATACATTTCATTTTAAGATTAAATTCATGTCTGTAATATCATCTTGCAACTATCTGCTTCCATATTTAAAGCGTGTTTTTATTCGTGTTTTTGTGTTCGCACATAGTAAACTACATGCTTTAAGCTGTCAAAATTTAAATACCTTTTCCCAGCGATGCGATATAAATTTTACACGAAAATTTACGACGTCTCCTTTTTGTACTCCACAGCTTCGCGCTAGTTAAATGCTGACAAGGCGACACTTTACGACGTGTAATTTCGCATTAATATTATGAAAACACGAATACGTACAATTTAATTTTGAGCATAAATACTATAAAACGGTAATGACAGTGTGAATGCATATAAATGCAATTTTAAAGTGACTAGTTGATTTGTTTTCATTAACGAAATTACTTTTTTTCTTAGGTCTTAGCAGAGAGGAGCAGTTCGAATTATTTAGCATTTAACGCTGCATAAGGTCCAGTTTAGGCTTAATTGCAACGAACTTGTCATTACGTTCATAGTGATAGACTAATTATATGATTTTATATACGTAACTGGGAGCTGGGACGGTAAGGTGGGTCTACTGAGGTCAGGACGCTGGGACGGGGATCTGTTGATCTAAAGAAAGAACGTAGGGCTAGAGTTAAAGCAGACAGGATGGTCAGATATCTGGACGCATTTCTGGGCAGCCTGTTGAAGTTTCCTTGCGTAAGAATGTGGAGAGTGCGAAGATTGAGAGGAAAACGACATAGTCGCTGCAACAGCCCGAAATTGGAGGTTATTAGGTTGAGGGAGGAGTTTGGATTTTCGAGTTTATGAAATACACTGGATTTGCAAAAATGTTCGCAGAATTCGAGGAGAAAGACCAATTTTATTAACTGGTAATGAATCTTTTTCATACCACGTGGTGATAATTTCATCGTGCGTAATTTGAGTACCATCTTAAATAATCTTTATTTTCGATTCTGAGTGATATTTTATTGCTGTTTGTGTCTATACGATTTATATTTGTGTTCTTGAAATTTTCACGACTCTTAATAATTTTGCTTAGTTCATGCATATTCACGGCATCTGCTGACGTTTCGCGCCAGCGTACCTTATTTCGACGTGCAAATTGATGCAGATAAAGTTCTTTGTCGGAAAGAGTTCCATAGTTCACAACAATTCAATCACAGCGAGCCTCTGACTTACGGTGTTGGACAAATTTCTTTTTGTCTCTATTCTTGTGTGTGAATCGTGTATGTTTCTGAGAACTTTCCCCGTGCGCGCCGAAGATTTTTTTTATTTTTATTTTTATTTGTCACCGCAATGTACGGCAGCACTCAGTATAATAATAATATAAGTGAGGTAATCAATTACATAACAGGCAACGACAGATCATAGTTCAGAACTTTTTTTGAAATTTTAATATAATGTTTCATTTTAATAAACTATGTTAAATTGTGATGAGTGTTTCTCAGACAAACCCGTCCCCATTTGTAAGATTATTTCTAATACATGCCACATGGCGTTTATGAAGTGTGAAAGGTAGGTCTTGTATTAATAGACTTTTGTCTGATTATTCTTTTTGTCGAGGATTAAGCACCTGCTTGCTCTAAATTACTTGATTTAACGGTGCTACTTCAATTTTCCCATACGCTCATTCTATATATTCACTTGGATCTTTTTATTAATATTAACAAGTTAGTTATGCTTGCCAATTCAGTTATTAATTCATTTCTTATATTGAATTTTCCCAATTTTAATTAAATTCGATGGCGACCCAGAAAAATTTTGTGACTCACTGCAGAGTTTCAAATTGGCTATCTTCCCACACATTCTGTTTGCAAATCGCTCTCCATATAATCCAGATGTACAATGACACATTGATAAGCATTTGTAACTTGTTTTTAGCACAATGCCCTTCTCTAGGTGGTAACCAGTTACTTGTTGCCGTATGGTCAATTTTAAATATGTACATAACTAAACAGGATCTTATTTTTAATGTCGTAATTTTCATTTTAAAGTTTTAAGCAAGTTTATCATAATAACGTTCATTCACTATCGCGCATCCTTCTCGCGCGTGCTACTAGTGCCCTCTTTTGCCGGAAACTTTCCTTAGCCCAAACGTTACATAGGTGATGCTAATGCACTAGCTGTTACACTGATGAGGTGATATTAAACGATAATCACCATGCTGTGTATATGTTAATTATTGTGGAGGTGGAATTTATGATTTATTTTAAAATACCTCCCCCACAACAAGTAAACAGTAAGTTTCATCAACGAGACATTATGGTATCATATATAAAGATGTTTTCACTGTTATCCAATTCAGATTGTCACTAATTCCTTCAGAAGAATATGTTTTTATAAACGTTGAAACATGGTCAAGAGGTTTAAATAAACACTCCATTTGCAAGTGATTGACTGTTTATTGCTTCGACAAGAATATTTTAATGAATTAGTAAGCTTAGCAAGATGCTTACAGACGGAGAGATGAAAGCAAGGTAAATGGAAACGACGGTTAATTCGCCCTTTGAATATTGCCTAATTTGACACGATTGATTTTGTGGTACAAGAAGCAACACCAGGAGGTGAAATTATTGAGGTAGATGCTGAGTCGGCCGGTGCGTCCGCATATTTACAGGTCTACTGTTAAATATTAGCCCAGAGTGTTGGCTATTATGGTGCTCTTCCAGTTACGCTCGCTCCAAAGTGCATCTACACCGACGTGAGCGAATGCTAAATCTGCTTGATTACAGTGGTTCCCGTTGGAGGAATTCGCTATTCAGCCAAATCGTTTTCCACTGACTTGGACAGCAAACCCTCACTCTCACGCCGGCACCCACTAGAAATGAAGATTACGGACAAAGTCGTTGCAGCTAGGATCGAAAGCATTTTGGTCACGTGATCGCGACGTTCTCGTTGGGTCCTTGTCTCTACTAGTCTGGTTGTCTCTGAGTAAAGCAGTTGTAGTACTTCGAATTCCCTGACCTTCATCTTGAAGCTTCATAGATTAACATTTCTCAAGTACTGGGGAATTCGTACTCGCAAGTATTCTGACTCCACTTCTAGCAAGATTACTTCTTCACAAATAGTCTGTGTTTTAATGGAAACAATGTGTGTAACTGCAGTTTGGTTGCGGGAGGAAGCTTACACCGCCAATTTTTCTCTGTTTACTGTGCCTTCAAGTTTCTCTCTGGGTCCTTCTGTGTAGCTTGGGCAGCTCTACTTACTGTTATGGATAATTTATGTACTGCTTCCGACAGCTGATCATCTAGTTGGAAACATACTTGTTCCAACTGAGAGTCTAGTCCCGTAGGCATCTTAATAAATCATCATTTGCTTCTTCTTTTTACATAGCGTCAGTTTTCAAAACAGACGTTAGTCGACATGCGTATGCGGTTTTCCAGATTTTTTTACCAGAATGTTTTGAGGCTGCGATGCAGCTTGCCACAACGGTAATAAGCTTACATCGGTACCTATGTCTCGGTCAGTGGATCAGAAGAAACGTAAGAAAGAATGGCCCAGCTACAAGAGAATATCAAACTAAATCGTCACCATTTGATGATCTACGGTGATTGCAAATTTGTTATTAGGTACGGGTTTACTGGATTGACGAAATACTTTTTTTTTTGGGTCATTAGTCTCCTGACTGGACTGATGCGGCCTCCACGAGTTCCTCTCCTGTGCCAACCACTTCATCTCAGAGTAGTATTTGCAACCAAAGTCCTCAATTATTTGTTGGGTGTATTCCTGTCTCTGTCTTCCTCTATAGTTTCTGCCCTCTACAGTTCTATAGACCACGGAAGTCATTCCCTCACGTCTTAACAGATGTTCTATCATCCTGTCCCTTCTCCTTGTCATAGTTTTCCACATATTGCTTTCCTATTCGATTCTGTGCAGAACCTCCTCGTTCCTTACCTCATCTGTCCACCTAATTTTCAACATTCTTCTGTAGCACCAGATCTCATACGCTTCGATTCTCTTCTGTTCCGGTTTTCCCACAGTCCATTTTTTCAATACCATACAAACGTACATTTTCAGAAATTTCTCCCTCAAATTAAGGCTTATATTTGACGCTAGTAGACTTCTTTTGGCTAGGAATGGCCTACCTACTGTACTGGTCCCCTTTTGATGTTCTCCTTGATCCGTGCGCCATTGGTTATTTTGCTGCCTAGCTAGCAGAATTCCTTAAATCCGTGACCAGCAAGACTGAAGTTAAGTTTCTCGCTGTTCTCATTTCTGTTACTTTTCATTACTTTCGTTTTTCTCCGATTTACTGTCAGTCCTTATTCTGTACTCATTAGACCATTTTATTCAGCAGACCATGTAGTTCTTCTTCACTTTCACACAGGATAGCAATGTCGTCAGCGAATCGTATTATTGATATGCTTTCTCCTTGAACTTTAACTCCGGTCCTGAACCTTTCTTTTATTTCCATCCTTGCTTCTTCGATCTACAGGCTGAACAGTAGGAGGGAATGACTACATCCCTGTCTTACACCCTTTTTCATCCGAGCACTTTGTTGTTGGTCTTCCTTGGTCTTCCACTCTTATTATTCCCTTTTGGCTCTTGTACATACTGTATATTGCCAGTCTCTCCCTATAGCTTACCCCTATTTGTCTCAGAGCTTCGAAAGTCTTGCACCATTTTAGATTGTCGAAAGCTTTTTCGAGGTCACCAAATCCTATGGATGTGTCTTGATTTTTCTTTAGTCTTGCTTCCATTATCAACTGTAACGTCAGAATTGCCTCTCTGGTATCTTTACCTTTCCTAAAACCAAACTGGTCATCATCTAACACATCCTCAATTTTCTTGTCATTAAGTGGGCACATAGCGGATTTCATAACCTTGTGGGTAAAACAGCAATGTGTACTCTTGTGCGAGCCAAGTTTTACACCCCAGTACCTAAACGGTAAACAGGTGTAAGACTTTTCACACGGGTCATTTCCTTTTTTAACTCACAGTCTGCTTAATATCTTCAAATTTATAAAATTTAGCAGTCAGCCAATCAGTTGCACATATTTTTTTTTAAAACGCACGTTATCCAGGTTCGATGGCTCTAAGAGTATCTGCTTTAGAATGGTAGAAGTTACTAAGAAAATATATAAGGTAGAGGTAATATACGTACATCAAATAGTTACATATGTGAAAATTCTCCAGTAAAAACCAGAAAACTGTACTTACATGAACTCACATGACAAATTTAAATTTTCAGCAACATTGCTATCGTAAAATGACATGTATTGCTACCAAGAGTCAAGGCTATAGGTCATAATAAAAAAAGACAGACATTTATCACAGAATAATACAGTCATAATTGGAAGCGGCGGCACAAGTCAGCTGCTGTAGCCGGCTGAGACCGACATACACAGCGCAAGAGGCATCAGACCAATCTTCATGTAAGCCGACACTGCCATGAGATGCATACGAGGCTTAGTAGTGCCACTCAGTAACAAAACGACAAACTTATGCGTTAAGAGCGAAATTACATAGCTGTAGGTGTACATTAGTGACATATAGTGCCCAGATAACAGGCAAATATTTCAATTTGCAGTAACAATAAGTCAGCCTTTTCACAGGTAGTTTTAAATGAAGTAGAAGATTGACAAGGGCAGTTGAATAAGGGAAAGCGACATTCCCGACACTAGTCTGAGGAAAATCCCAAAATTCAGGTAGTTCTAAGTAACAGCTCTAAATCTTGAAAGAAGTTTTTATTACACAATTGCAATTGTTCGTTAAGAATAAAACCGTCTTTAAGCGACAGGTGTTTGAAAATTTCCAGTTCTTCAAGGATGTCGAGTCTGAGACCTTTTTATTCGGAGTGTAGGATACTAACATCTTGCGCTTCCATGGGTTTATGGCCTGTGATTAACAAATGGTCGGCAAAGGATGAATTATGAATATTAGTACCCTTTTTTCCTAAAGGATATTCTCTAAATCTTACAGATATAGCTTGCCCTGTTTGTTCTATGTGACAGGCCGAACAAGAGTCGCAGACGATTTTATAAACTCCTGACTTCTGCAAATATGACCATGTTGAATCCAGGTTGTGAATAAGATTATTTTTAGTGACTTATCGGTGGAAAAAGCTACTTTGTAATAATATTTGTTTTTCAGAAGACGCTGTATAGAAATAAAATTTTTCTTTTCATTTCGGTCATTAATGGAAACGCCCAGAGTGGTGGTTCTGTTGTATGTTTTATTATCAAAAATGTTATTTACTATATTGGATTCATAGCCATTATTAACTACAATAGTTTTGATCAAATTTATTTCTGCTTCAAGATTTTCTTTGGATAAGGGAATAGAAACAGCTCTAAGGACACCTGAATGAAAAAAGGCTTTTTTATAAGACTGCGGGTGTGTTAAACTAAAAGGTCTATTTGATCAGTGCAAGTTTCTTTTCGGTTGATGTTAAAGGAAATTTAACCATCTACTATTGTCAGAGTATGGTCTAAGTTCCGGAATTCGTTTCAAGCTCGCTGGTGAAAGTAATTTTTTCGTGAAGTTCGTTGAAAATTTGAACAGATTATCTATCCCGTTGTTCGATCCTCTATAAATAATCAAAATATTATCGACGTATCTAGTAAAAAATGTTCTTCTAGGGAATTTATAAAAATATCTGCTAGAATTTCTGCTAATGGGTTTCCCATCGGAACACCATTAGGATTCTGATGTTGTCTACTACAGGGATATGAGCCATGAGGCAAGAAGTTGGGAGCAGGGGTTGAGTAGAGATGGATCAGGATATTTTGTAGGTTCGGTGGAAGGTGGAATGTAGGAGGAAAGATAACGGGTAGGACATTCCTCATTTCAGGGCGTGACGAAAGGTAGTAAAAACCCTGACGGAGAATGAGATTCAGTTGCTCCAGTCCTAGGTGGTACTGAGTCATGAGGTTATGCTCCTCTGTGGTCAGACAGTAGAACTTTGGGTGGTGGTGTGTGACTGGAAAGATAAAGCACAAGACATCTGTTTCTGTACAAGGTTGGAAGGGTAATTACAGCCTGTGATGGCCTCAGTAAAACCCATGGTATATTTCGAGATGGACTGTTCATCACTACAGGTGTGACAGCCATGGGTGGCTAGACTGTATGGAAATGGCTTCTTGGTATGGAATGGAGGTATTGCGGATGGTTGGTAGGTTTGATATGGAGGTTTTGATGAAGCCATCTTGGAGGTGGAAGTCTAGAGGAAGGTAGCTTGTTGTGCTGAGCAGGACCATGTGAAGCGAATAATGAAGGAAGTGTTGCAGTTCTGGAGGACAGTAGATAGTGTGTCCCCACCGTTGATCCAGATCATGAAGATATAATCAGTGAATCTGAACCAAGTGAGTGGTTTGGGATTCTGGGTAGATAGGAATGACTCATCTAGACGGCTCATGGACAAGTTGGCATGGAATATTGCCTACCGCTGTATCCCGGATTTTTTTGTGGGTGATGCCTTCAAAGGAGAAGTAATTGTGGATGAGGATATATTTGCTCATGGTGACCAGGATGGAGGTTGTAAGTCTGCAACACATCGGGCGTTAAGAAAGGTAGTCTTCAATAGTGGCAAGTCCATGAGAATTAGGGATGTTAGAGTAAAGGGAAATGGCATAAATAGTGACGAGCTGGGCACTGTGTGGTAAGTGTCAGTGGAGAGGATGTTTGATATTTGTTATGTAGGAGGGCAGTTTGCAGGTAAAAGGCTAAAAGTGTTTATCTACCTGAGCATATATTCTCATTAACTGGCCGCCATAAGGCATCCAGGATGTTTGGAATTATGGAATTTAGGAAGCATGTAGAAGATATGCGAGCAGAGAGTCGTATGAATAAGGAGAACTTCAGGAGAGACTAGAGATCCTTGTGGATTCCTGGATTGGGGTAATGGTAACAGGTTTCGTAAATTGACAAGTCTGATACCTGATAGAGTCCTTCAGCCATTTAATCCCTGTGGTTCAAAGCCACAGTAGTTGAGTCTTTGTCAGCAGGTAGGATTGTCGGGTCGAGATCAGCTTTTAGGTGGATGAAACGTTAGCTTCCATGTTGAGGGGATGATGGTGAGGCAACGTTCTAGGTTAAGAAATTCTGGAAAGCTGACCAGGGCTGCTCTGGGAACAGTGGGAATGGATCACAGTTGGATGGAGGAGTGAACTGAGTCTCAGGCAGGATTCAATACTGGTCGTTAGTTGAGAGTGATTGATAGGGTTGGTTTTCGAAAATTTTTTCCACTCTAGGCACTGGGAGAACGAGAGAAGGTTTTTATCAAGTCCAGCATGACTGAATCTGGGAGTGGAACAAACGGGAAGACCTTTCGAAAGGACTGATACTTCTATGCGACTAGAGCTTTTGGAGTATAGATTCATGACTGTGTTTAGAATCTGTTTAGTTTTTGGATTCTGTATGGTTATAGGAGGGAATTTTTGAGGGTGGGGCAAATGTAGTGAGTCTGTGAGGCAGTGTTTGTCAGCCATGAGGAGATATGAGGGAGTTTTGGAGGCTATTGGTGGCGAATAGTGGTAGTCCAAGGAGGTAGTAGGAGGTGAACAGGTTTGGCGAGTCTTTTGAAGTGGCGCTGTGCATGCTGCTCTTTTTCCTGGAGGGCAAGAGTTTCACTGTGTGAGATGGGATCCACGAATTTGGCATTACATAGTAGGAGGGTCGAAACATTTTTTAAGTGGTGGATTGGCATTCTTTATGCAGATCTAACTTTAGATTGCATGTTGAGGGATTTGGGTAATTGGGGAAAGATTGGGAGGGAAGTTTCTAGGTTAAGAAAGTCTGGAAAGTTCACTGGGGATGAGCTGGGGGCAGTGGGGATGGATCACAGTTGGATGGAGGAGTGAACTGAGTCAGGTAGGGTTCAACTTGGTCGTTAGTTGAGTGTGATTAGTACGGCTGGTAGCGAAAAAGCGTTTCCACGGTAGGAACTGCGAGGAGGAGAGGATTTTTTCTTGTGGGGATTCGTAAAAGACATTGTTTATAAAGACGTTCCAACTACACCTGAAAATATAAGAGAGAGAATTTTCAGAGCACGTGCTCCGGTAAGTGCCGGCGTGATAAGGAATCCCACTCAGTCCATGATAAGAAGATTGCAGCACTGCGTTGATACCAATGGTCATCACTTTGAACACCTTCTGTAAATCGACGTTCATGGCACCCTTGGTACCTTCAAAGACCTTACTGTTACACGTCATTGGATTCGTCTCGGTAGCCGCTATAAGAAAATAAGTACCAAACTACTGCATCCCATTGAAAAAGACGAAGTTGACCTTCATATCTCTGAAGCGACCCAAACTACAAACAAAAAACCAACTTCATATTATGGCCCCCGTAGTCCCATACAACTTTTGTCCCACAAACTTTTCAGCGCCTGTCATACTTTCGGAGTTATTCTTGCTCGCAATAGTTAGTGTCTCACCCTGTATATAACTGTGTGTGTGTGTGTGTGTGGTTGGGTGTGTGTAGAAAATGAGAGGGCTGGTGGAGTTGGTCACAACAAGTGTATTTCCAATAGAAACTCGTGTCTGCATCACTTTGTGGGAGGCGGTAGGCATCGTTGAACAGCGCCGCGTGCCGCTGAGACGGTAGGCGCACAACATGCCATCTGAGCCATTACGGTAGCTGGTCTGCTAGGCAGAATTTTCAATGTATATGTGGCATCAAGGTAAATGAGAAGTCTGGGTGAAGTTTGATATCCTTTATCTGAAAACATTTACAGAAAGTGCTCGAAATTACGCTCTCTTGCTTGAATGCACGCTGTGCAACGGCGCTCGAATGCTCTTTCAAACACAACGGTTGAGTGGAAACTGCATCAGAGGCTATTAGCTCTTCATCAGTCTCAATCGGTGTTTCACGGACGAGAGATTTCAGGTGGACCCATAAGAGGAAGTCAGTCGGCGGAATGTGAGGGACATCCCACTAGACATCGCGCCCTATGCAGTTCTCACCAAGGGTTTCATCCAAATGCATTCGAGCTGCGTCTGCGCACTTCGCGCATGCACCGTCATGTTCGTACCACATTCAGTGTCGCACGTTGATTGGAATAGCTCTGGCGGAATTTCTTGTAAAATAATTAAGTATCTGTTTGCATTGTAAAATGATGAAGTATCTGTTTGCGTTCATTCGCTGGGGGAATGCGTATGGACCGACCCGATTATTGCCTGGCAAGCCGGCCCAAATCGTGATAGCGAAGCGATCTTGGTAACGACCAACAAAGGTGGCGTGCAGATTTTCCCCTGCTCACACGTGCTGATTGTTGCTCTTGAACATATCCTCTCGCGTAAAGGATGCATCATCTGTAAAAAGTACACTGTTGACATAGTCCAGTTGAATGGCACACCTTTGCAAAAACCACTGACAGAATTCAGTTCACATGGAAAATCGTCTGGGTTAAGGACGTAAACTTTCTGAAGGCCGTAGGGGTGCAAATAATCTTCATGCCACACACGCCAAATTGTGGAATGCCTTACACCTATTTGCCACGAAACACGCTGCAAGCTTGTTGAGGGTGTGTTTTCTAGCAGTGCTAACACCTCCACTCCAAGCACTGGTGCTTTGACGACCATGTCCGCAAGACGTTCACACATGTAACATAAAATGAATACATGGGGTTCGAATACACATAAGCACTACGAGAACGTGTCAGTGGAAAAGGTACCTCAAGTGAACCTGTCTCTCGTACGAGACTGTGGATGGCAGTAAGTGTGCCTGGATCTGGCACTCGACGATTCGAAAACAGCCGAACGCATAAATGTTGGGTAGCGTAAGCATTTCCATCCACAGCCCCATAAGCATAGTGCGTCTCCCCTTCCCTCCCAAGAATAGCTCTCCATTTCCTGTCCACTCCTAACAGTAAAATAAAAAGAGTGTCCCCGTTTGATGACAAATTGACACAGAGCGAAGCAGACTCCGCAGTGTGCACAGGTGCTGCCCTCTATGCAACACCTATCAAACAGACATTTGCACAGCCAAAGGCAACGCGTTCACGTTCTTTTAGAGGCGGACAACACACAGTGTTGTCCTGCCCGGAATATTCGATACCATGTCGACTACAGCGTTTGCAAGCAAAATGTCATAAGACTTCGAACCGATGTCTCTTTTACCTTGATGTCACAAATACACTGAAATCGTTGCTATACAGATCTGCTACCATGACGGGGCGGATGGCCCGTTGTTGGCGGCGCGCGATACTGCCCAGTAGCGCCTAGCGCCGTAAGCTAAGGGATGCAGAAATGGGTTGCTACTTGAAATACGCTCGTTATAATGACCCATTCTAAAAGCATTCTCATTTTCTACATTCATTTCAGATACACTTTGTATGTACTCTCTCTCTCTCTCTCTCTCTCTCTCTCTCTCTCTCTCTCTCTCTCTAAGAAAAAAAAATCTGCACCAAACACGTCTTCGACCTGGAATCTCATTGAACAGAGTAGAATTGTGAACAGAGCCCCGATGACCAGCGGAGATGTGTGCGGAGACGTTCCGGCCACTGGTGGGATGCCAATTTGATTGTCGTCTGCCATAATTCCCGACAACCATAAGTGAAGGTCTAGAGTCCCATATTTCTTCTCATACCAGGACCTCTTTGGTTGCCATCTGTGGCACCCTTACATCACAGTGGTACGTTTCAGTAAGATAATATCTGCCCACATACGGCAAGAGTTTCTAATGCTTGTCTTAATGCTTGCCAAACCCTACCGTAGCCAGTACGTCGGATCTATTCCCAACTGAGAACTTCTGGAGTATTACGGGCAGTGCCCTCCAACCAGTTCGGAAATTTGACTGTCTAACTCACCAATAGGGCAGAATTTGGCGCTACCTCCTTCAGGGAAACATCCAACAATTCTCAATCAATGCCAAACCTAATAATTGCTTACATAATGGTCAGAGGTGGCTCAACGTGTTATTGATTTACTCCGTTTGTGAAGCTCTTTCTCTTGAACAAATCATACGACTTTTCTGAACCCGTAAGCATTTGTTTGTCTGTACAAGTACATCGCATCTACCGATTTCCATCCCTATCGGATAACCCCTTCGTGATGCGTCGTTTTTTTCCCTCTCTTTGAGTATACAGGGTGGTCCATTGATAGTGGCCGGGCCAAATATCTCACGAAATAAGCATCAAATGAAAAAACTACAAATAACGAAACTCGTCTAGCTTGAAGGGGGAAACCAGATGGCGCTATGGTTGGCCCGCTAGATGGCGCTGCCATAGGTCAAACGGATATCAACTGCGTTTTTTTAAAATTAGGAACCCCCATTTTTTATACATATTCGCGTACTACAAAAGAAATTTGAATGTTTTAGTTGTACCACTTTTTCGCTTTGTGATAGATGGCGCTGCAACAGTCACAAACATATAAGAACGTGGTTTCAAGTAACATTCCGCCAGTGCGGACGGTATTTGCTTGGTGATACATTACCCGTGTTAAAACGGATCGTTTACCAATTGCGGAAAAGGTCGATATCGTGTTGATGTATGACTATTGTGATCAAAATGCCCAACGGGTGTGTGCTATGTATGCTGCTAGGTATCCTGGACATCATCCAAGGGTCCGGACCGATCGCTTTGACGCTTATTTTCTGAGAAATCTGGACCGGTCACAATCACTGGACCACCCTGTATATAGCGATTAGCACGAATATAAAATAACGATCATAAATAATCTCTAAAAATAATGATACTAATTTACCATTTCACGGAAGCAAATCTTTTTCATCCTATCTAATCAATATCAAATGTATCAGAGAACATCGTTCTTGTGCAACGCAGCTAGCTCTTTATTCGCACGAAGTAATGGCCGCTATCGACAGGGGATCTCAAATTGATTCCGTATTTCTAGATTTCCGGAAAGCTTTTGACACCGTTCCTCACAAACGACTTCTAATCAAGCTGCGGGCCTATGGGGTATCGTCTCAGTTGTGCGACTGGATTCGTGATTTCCTGTCAGGAAGGTCGCAGTTCGTAGTAATAGACGGCAAATCATCGAGTAAAACTGAAGTGATATCAGGTGTTCCCCAGGGAAGTGTCCTGGGACCTCTGCTGTTCCTGATCTATATAAATGACCTGGGTGACAATCTGAGCAGTTCTCTTAGGTTGTTCGCAGATGATGCTGTAATTTACCGTCTAGTAAGGTCATCCGAAGACCAGTATCAGTTGCAAAGCAATTTAGAAAATATTGCTGTATGATGTGGCAGGTGGCAGTTGACGCTAAATAATGAAAAGTGTGAGGTGATCCACATGAGTTCCAAAAGAAATCCGTTGGAATTCGATTACTCGATAAGTAGTACAATTCTCAAGGCTGTCAATTCAACTAAGTACCTGGGTGTTGAAATTCCGAACAACTTCAGTTGGAAAGACCACATAGATAATATTGTGGGAAGGCGAGCCAAAGGTTGCGTTTCATTGGCAGGACACTTAGAAGATGCAACAAGTCCACTAAAGAGACAGCTTACACTACACTCGTTCGTCCTCTGTTAGAATATTGCTGCGCGGTGTGGGATCCTTACCAGCTGGGATTGACGGAGGACATCTAAAGGGTGCAAAAAAGGGCAGCTCGTTTTGTATTATCACGTAGTAGGGGGTAGAGTGTGGCAGATATGATACGCGAATTGGGATGGAAGTCATTACAGCAAAGACGTTTTTCGTCGCGGCGAGATCTATTTACGAAATTTCAGTCACCAACTTTCTCTTCCGGATGTGAAAATATTTTGTTAAGCCCAACCTACATAGGTAGGAATGATCATCAAAATAAAATAAGAGAAATCAGAGCTCGAACAGAAACGTTTAGGTGTTCGTTTTTCCCGCTGTTCGGGAGTGGAATGGTAGAGAGATAGTATGATTGTGGTTCGATGAACCCTCTGCCAAGCACTTAAATGTGAATTGCAGAGTAGTCATGTAGATGTACCTGATATTTCAGTTACAGGAGTAACCCGTCGAAATCCAGCAACTTTCACATGCTGCGTCACATAAAATTCGTTGGCAGAGTGCACGTCATTTATATTAATTATAACACTATTGCCGACAGGTGGCGTCTGGTACATTTGTTACATTCCATTTGCACATACTGTATTCAGTAGATCTTTTTTATATTACAAATACTTAATTAAAATATGTAGACGTCAAGGTTAAAATCTGTACTTGTCAGAATTAAAAAACAGTAAAATTATCATTTTTATACCATCTAATAAGCATAGGGCGATTTATATATCTATGGTGCTGGTATGAACTTGTTTTCCTCTACGGTCTGCTTCCGTCGTTCCCGCCATTTTTGTGTTGTGCCGCGGTCCGCTCAGTCAAATGGTTCAAATGGCTCTGAGCACTATGGGACTCAACTGCTGAGGTCATTAGTCCCCTAGAACTTAGAACTAGTTAAATCTAACTAACCTAAGGACATCACACACACCCATGCCCGAAGCAGGATTCGAACCTGCGACCGTAGCGGTCTCGCGGTTCCAGACTGCAGCGCCAGAACCCCGCGGCCACTTGGCCGGCTCCGCTGTCGTCTGATGTCCATCGCCGCGGACAAGAGGGCCGCGCAGGAGGGCCCCGTCAACGACGCCAGGCGCTGCACGCGTCTTCCGGCTTCTCCACCGCGCACCATCTCCCATCCCTCGGCCTGGATCTCCACACGCGACAGTTGTCATCTTAGTAGATCGTCATAAATGCTAAAATAGGCGTTATGATTGAATTCGCTTTGCTCGTTGAGGATTAAATCCGGATCTTTATTTTTGTGGGTATATATTTCAGTCTGAATCTGGTTTCAAAGTTCAGGGAGCACACCTGCTCTCAAAACAAAACAGCTTTTGGGGCGCATATGGCTGCGACAAAGCACTCAGTCACGAACACTGAACACAATTTAGACATCCTGCATAGAGCTAATAAGGGACGGTTTCTTAACATTTTTGAAGAAATTGAAATATACACCCACAAAAATTAAGATCCGGATTTAATCCTCAACGAGCAAACCGAGTTCAATCATAACGCCTATTTTAGCATTTATGACGACCTACTAAGATGACAACTATTGCGTGTGGAGATCCAAGCCGAGGGATGGGAGATGGTGCGCGGTGGAGAAGCCGGAAGACGCGTGCAGCGCCTGGCGTCGTTTACGGGGCCCTCCTGTGCGGACCTCTTGCCCGCGGCGATGGACGTCATACGACTGAGCGGACCGCGGCACAAGACCGAAATGGCGGGAACCACGGAAGCAGACCGTAGAGGAAAACAAGTTCACACCAGCACCATAGATATATAAATCGCCCTATGCTTTTTAGATCGTATAAAAATGATAATTTTACTGTTTTTTAATTCTGACAAGTACAGATTTTAACCTTGACATCTACATATTTTAATTAAGTATTTTTAATATAAAAAAAGATCTAATGAATACAGAATGTGCAAATGGAATGTAACAAATGTACCAGACGCCACCTGTCGGTAATAGTGTTATAATTAATATAAATGACGTGCACTCTTCCAACCAATTTTATGTGACGTAACATGTGAAAGTTGCTGGATTTCGACGGGTTACTCCTGTAACTGAAATATCAGGTACGTTCTGGTACATTTGATGTTGATTAGATAGGATGAAAAAGATTTGCTTCCGTGAAATAGTAAATTAGTATCATTATTTTTACAGATGTGAAGATGGTTCTGAATGAACCGAAACCGGTCATATGAATAAAAAATTTGCAATCAAGACGGATTTTAAGTAACATTATAAAATCACAGATTGCTGTTAACCCATAAGACATTGTCTGTTTTTGCAAAATAAATAATCTCTACAAAGACTTCAGGGGGTCATCATTAGTAAGGGAAGAAGTCAGATGCATGATCATATATGTACTTAAAAACTGCCAGAGCACATTAAATGTCACGTAGATAATGTGGTGACTTAAATAACATTCTGTCGGGCAGCTTACATTCTACTGGAAAGTATCTTCGTCGAAAGTCCTGAATTTAAAGTATTAGATTGTTTACAATTGGAATCAATACTTTCAATACAGTAACCTTTCGTAATGTAAAATTATTTCTTTCTATAGCTGTTAAATGTAATTGAATGTACATCTTTGACTTCTTTCCACTTCGCAGAGACCCGCGAAATCCGTGGAACTCGGTTACATAATGTAACAACTGGCACAATTCTGTAAACGATTACGTTAATGGATCCACTACCGCAGACCGTGTATGCTGACACACTCATTAAAACGTGGTTCAGCTGGTCTGTTGCTATGATGCTCAGTCACGCTATATTGCTGAGTTAAACGATGCTGAACATATATCGACGAGCGAGAGCGTTGTTGGTGTTGCGGTGTTCATTTGCGCTCGGTCGGCTAAAATAGTTCCTACACCGGTTGAAATGTTAGCCATTACACGGATACCAAACTAATGTGAATCACACACAGTAGCTGCAGTTGTCTTCCACATCAATTTTCCCATATATAACGCGCTGAGGTTGTGTTAGTATCAGAACGAACTTACTGTTTCCGTGCAGCATGGACAACATAGATCTTGAAACCAAACCAAGCTTTCCCGCGTGGATAACGCCAGACACGATATTGTGCTATCGTGTTGCCCATGTTGTTTCTACCGCCAACCTTATACCATAAACGCAGAACAACGACGACGACAACGAATTCCATCACAAAAACAATAAAATAAAATAATTAAAAAAACTGTTCTGCAAGTTATTCCAGCGATTTCCAGACATGAATTCGTTCTCCGCCAGGATAAACGATCGTAGTAAACTTCTTTAGTTTGCACGTCATATACGGAACAGTGAGCGTCGCGACTAGCTAACGATGATCCTGACTCAAGTGTACAAAGAACTGTAGTTGATGACCGTACCAACAACGCTCTCACCCGATTTGTTCTGCTCGTATTGTTATCCTATACATGCTGCTTAACGGTTATGTGAGCTCTATGATACATTACCTCAATTACAGTTCTACCAATAGTTTCTGAGACAGAGCGCTGAAGATTGCCAATTTGTGATTCTTAGACCATAAGGGTGTGTAAGAATGCATGGCAGACATGTGAAATGTCTCTGTTCGTTCAGTACATAATTTATTATAGAACAAAATATAGCATCTCAATATTCTTTTCATGTGGGGTGCTACAGTCTTATATTTGTTAGAAGACATTTTGAAGCTTTCACCTCGGCTCCTTTTGACAATTATACACTACATTGGTTACATCTTGATGATTGGCCAATTTCGACGTGACAGGGCATTTTGAAGCGCAGTGTACGAAGAAACAACTCAAACATATAGCTTGTATGTGTACCGCTTACTGACGTACAAAAATATTTTACAAGAGGGCCTAAAATTGTGCTGACATATGTCGATATGTTGTACAATTGTCCTGTTATAAAACGGCGGATATAGCTGATCAGAAAACGAGCTTATACATGCCAGCGTCAGAATTGGAACCAGACAGCATATCGGGTGCAGTAAATGTCATCTTCGTTGCTAATGCCACTCTATAGGACACTACATGACCTTGCTGTCGGTATTGGACACCAGCTGTCACTTCTATCCAAGTTGGAAACAGTTACGGCATAGATACAGCAATCTCAGTCATTGTGTTCATAGATCGATTAAAAGTGTGAGAGATGTAACGTACTGTATGCTATTATAAGCATATGTTAAAAGATCGACATTGTAAAACCAAATCCAGAAATGAACAGCGTGCCAAGGCAACAACTGAGCCTGCAGAGTGCGGCGAAATTCAGGAAAAGGAAGGAAAAAGTCTTTATTATATTTTGGACATAAAATAATAAGGAATATAGTTCAGCCAGACGGTACAGAAAAAAAAAACCCTTGACTACATAACTACACATACGTCACAAATAATGTTTTCTTTAGCAAGAAAGCAGCATTTGTGTCTGAACGTTGTTTACATTCAGATTCTGAACAGTTACTGTAATACATGGCTCGCCAGATGCCACATGGGCAGAAAGAAATTTTCGTAGTAAAAGACAAACGTAAATTATATTAAGAAAAGTGACTAGACTTGTTCGCTATTGTAAAGGAATGACATTTTTGAAAAGAAAGAACCTAATGTTCCATGTTGCGACAATTAGTTTGTAATTTAGCATCATGGCCCGTCTCAAATGTCCTCGACGTCGACGGGATGTTAAATCCTAATCTTCTTTCCTTCCTTCTTAGCTTATTAACATGCGACTGTACATACATTTATCTCAGGTCTTGTTGGTAGGCCTGTCCTGTTGGTTGTGTGTCCAACTTCCTGTGTGAAATACTATTCTGACTTTGGTGTTTTTGAGGACGCGCCGTATTTTGTTAGAAAGATTCCCGAAATATGGGCTCGCAGCTTACCTAGGCTTCTTTAACTAATGTTTCTTTTCTTAGCGCAGATTTATTTTGGTAACTTCTCGTTGGCCTTTCAGTTTCCGATTATTGTTTAGCTTACGATGTTGGGCCTGCAACCATTTAAAAAAATAGGAAAACTCTTCAAAAACACCAAAGTCAGGATAGATTTTGAGACTGGAAACAATATTTAAATACCATTAGACTCACAACCAACAGGACAGACCCATTAACAAGATATAAGTTGCGACAATTTGGGAAGTGTGTAGATAGGGCAGACGGGGAAGATCTTTCCTTCCCATTTCAACGAAGTCACAAAACTTAGTGAAAACAGTTTATCCATTTTTGCATCTTATCACAGGAATAATAAACATACCGTTTAAGATATTCATAAATCTTTAAGAAAAAATCTATACCTAGAAAAGAGAGGGAAGAAGATGAGTATATTAGAAGGGATTGAGATATTTAATTATTTCAAAAAACAACCAGCTCACTTAAGTAACGAGCGGGGTGATCTACATACCAAAAAAATTTGATCAATTTCAGCCGTATCCTAAAAAGACTAAAATGAAATTGAAACACCAAGTTAAGCACACATGTAGGTGACCGCACACCACTCATTACACTGGCAGCCATTGATTTTGAGAAACAGGCTTGTTCACTATTAAGTGACCCGTCCCCCATGTTACTACCTTCGGCTATTTCACTCGCTTGCTTCTCATGTTTAACATCCTTTAAATGTGTGTACTAAAACAATGCATAGAGATTATACAAAGCCCCTTAACAAATATAATAAATGAATCCTTCACATCAGTGACATTTCCAGAGCAGTTACAACAGGCAAGAGTTGTACCTTTGCTTAAGGTAGGTAATGCAGAACACACAGAAAAATAGCGGCCCATTTTCCTGCTGTCACCATTCTCAAAAATAATAGCAGTTATGAAAGACAGATTAATGAATTACCTGAATAAATACAATCTTTTAAGCAAATCACAGTTTGGTTTCCGAAGTGGCAAAAGTACAGAGTCAGGCAAAGTAGAATTCACAAAAGTTGTGCGTCATGCTCTTGATAAAAATGAGAGTGTGACAGGCATATTTTTGGATCTTTCTAAAGCTTTTGATACAGTCGACCACAAGATTCTATTAAACAAATTAGAAGCATTAAGAATAAGAGGGATGGCTAATGACTGGTTTTGACCACACCTAGCAGGTAGGGTACAAAGAGCAGAGATAACACATACTTCAAATAGATCTAAACATTTAGTAAAACACTTATCAGAACCAAAATACATTACTATAGGGGTTCTGCAAGGTAGCATATTAGGACCAGTACTATTCCTGATATACATCACTGACTTTCCCAGTAGTGATACTCATGGTGTAAAAATATTAGTCACTAAGAAAACAAGAGAACTCCTCGCAGAGAAAGTAAATGAAACTCTCAAGGAAGTTTGCAATTGGTCAATAAGCAATAAAGTGATATTGAACTTAAATAAAACTAATGCCATGAATTTCAGTTTGAAGCGAGAAAATGACACCGTCAAATTAAATATAGATGTCACCTCTACAAACTGTGTAACAAATGTAAAATTTCTAGGAATGAATATTCATACTTAGTTGAAGCAGTGTAAACACACAAAGGTAGTTGCAAACAGAATGTCATCCTCATGTTATGCCCTTAGAATCCAGTCATCAGTGTGTAACATGCAGTATCTTTTAGTTACATATTATTCATATGTACACTCAATTCTTAGCTATGGCATTCTGTTTTGGGGAACAAATGCACAAAATATGAATACAATTTTCGAACTCAAGAAAAGAGCCATAAGAATAATAAGCAAAAATAGTCGTCGAGCTCATTGTAAAGATCTGTTCAAAAGACTGGGGATTTTAACTGTACCATGTGAATACATTTACAAGTCAGTTGTACACATCAAAAATAACATTGGTAATTGCACGAACAGCTCTGTCCATGACCATGCAACAAGAGCTAGACTCAACTTACATTTACCAAGAAAAAAATAAACATAAAACTCAAAGCAGCATTTTCTATCAAGGAATAAAACTGTGCAATAAATCACCAAAAGAGATTAAAGAAATTACAAAAATACACTTACTTAAAAGGCAGCTAAAATGTACCTGTTATGCAATACATTTTATACATTGAAGGATTGCTTAGATAAAACAGAGTAGGGGTTTGGTAAAAAAAATTATACAAATAAATAATAATAATGATTATAAAACATCCAACATTCCAAATAACACCTTCACACTGTTTTTTCCTTTTTTTTCGTTTTCTATAAATACTTACCCCCAAGCTATGCATAGCACAACACTAACACCTCTTCCTCTTTCTGAAAGCAACATCTTACTCATTATAGAGGGATGCTGTCTTAGTTTTTCAGGATAGCAAATGGGAAGTTGTGGTACAGAAAATAGCCCAATGATCACCTGCATGTGTGTGTTTGTGTGTGTGTGTGTAGTGAGTGAAGTGTTACGGAACTATGTGTGTACAGTGTGTGCAGCGACTGATAGTGAGATATAAGTGAACACTGTGGCATTACATTATTTATTAAGTTAATTGTAAAAAAAATTGTATACGAGAAGTAAATCTAATGATTGTCTCTAACTAGAAGTGTGTAAATGTATGCGTATACGAATAAGCTTATTTTAAATTGGTCTAAACTTGTAAATACATTGACATGTCCTATATCCTTGTAAAAAGAGATCTAAAGATGAATAAAGGTACTACTACTACTACTACTACTACTACTACTACTGCTACAACTACTATAAATAAAATTTGGTCTTACTCTCTGTCTCTAATTTTTAAGGACGTTGACACTTAGCTCTATTTCAGAGGTCCGTTTTGCTGTGTGTGTTTTTTCCTGTACATAATTTTGGACGTTATAAATAATCCGATGTAAATACGCTAAATATCATATCTTTATTTTCTTGAAATTTAATAACAACACTAGCATGTTATCTTTTCCACCATAAGGTGGCTGAGACCCCCTTCTCTTTTTTGCTTGCCACTTGTAGGACCTTTTACGTTAGACTATATTTTACCGTCGGTTGTTACACCCTTTTATTTGTTTTTGCTGTAGCAATCTGTGTCTCCTCATGTTCTAAATACTGACGACCACATATTTTTGGCTTTTTATGTTCTTTACTTGACGCACGCATTTGCCATGGCAGCTGGTAGTCGTGCACCTTTTATGTAAGATAAACATAGATTCATGCTGCTAAATAGTAAACTGATTATTTTTTATGATAACGATGGAAGCTGAAGAAATGACTTAAAATTTGTACCACGGTCCGCACTTGAAGCCGGGCCTATTTGCTTACTAGGTGGGAATGCTAGCCATTACGTAGCTAACACTGCTGCTTGGACTGCTCAAGCCCAGTACCCTCCCCGACACAAATTTCATTTCACGTCTTCAGCTTATTTTCCCCTTCTATTGCTGAAGCTCTCAGGTATTGGAATGGCACCCCAGCGTTTGACGTAATGGGGAAATAGTGTACCTCAGGCATAGGTGATCTTATAATTAATTTTTCCTCGAGACTTTTGAGTCGCATCTTCACCTACGATAATGATGGAAGCTGAAGAAACGAATTAAAATTTGTGCCACAGCCTGGACTTGAACCGTTGACTCGAGAAAAATATAGTTATAAGATCTATAGGTCACCTACATCTGAGGTACAGGTTTTCCCCATTACGTCCACCACTGGAGTTCCGTTCCAGTGGCGGAGAGCCTCAGCAATAGTGACGATCTAAGAAGGGGAAAATAAGCTGAAGACGTCAAATGAAGTTTGTGCTGGGGAGAGCATTGGACTTGGGTAGTGCCGTTCAGCAACATGCTGTAATGTCTACATTTTGAAGTGAAGATGCTGTTAAAATATCTGAAATAGTGAGTAACTAGTTGCTTTGTGTTTCTTTTAATTAACGTGCTGTAAACAACTCATTCACTGTCTAATTGTAATACGCAAATTACTTCAAGTTCGTTCGTTGCTATTACTCCTTCGTTTGACCAAATTATACCATATACTTCCTATGGGTTCTTATTTAGTCCTTTTATTGAGTGGATCCCCCCCCCCCCCCCCCCTGAACAGCATAAAAATGTAGTATCTTGTATAGTTACACTTCATATTAATTTCAGAAAATGACAAAAATTATCGCTATGAAGGGAACTCTGTAACATGTATATATTATGATTACGTTATAAAGATGTCATTTCGTGCAAATGAAGGACAATGGTAGCAAAATACACGTAAGCTTTCAGTAGTGAACCATGCAAAAGAGGGTCGTTAACGTTGGAAAGACCGTATTTCTCCCAACTTAACCGGCAGAGATATTAGGCGAGTATCACAGAGCGAAAGAGGAATATGCCGCATATTGTCAGTACAAACCAGGAGGTCTTCCGTACCTTTCTTCTTCTTCTTCTTCTTCTTCTTCTGGCACCTGAACGCTGCAGCTCCTCTGGCCATTGGCCACCTTCGAAAGTACTTCCTAAACCGTTAAGGCTGTCGGAAACGGAGAAGGGGTCGGCTGTTTTCGTGTTACAGTCTTCAGAATCTATGGTAAGTGACTGAAGGACAGTGAAACAAAGAGTAGGCGAACAGTGTTGGATTCCACTCCTGGTTACAGAAAGTGCGGGTCGGACTACCTGCTCTGCAAAGCAGGACAGCCGATGTGGCAGACGCGGCGACGCAGTAAAATGCTGTACGAGGTACAAGCGTTTCTGGGCACCCAGTTAGCGCACATTGTTGAACAGAGAGCATCGCAGCAGACAAGTCAAATGGTTCAAATGGTTCTGAGCACTATGGGACTTAACATCTGAGGTCATTAGTCCCCTAGCCTTAGAACTACTTAAACCTAACTAACCTAAGGACATCACACACATCCATGCCCGAGGCAGGATTCAAACCTGCGACCGTAGCAGCAGCGCGGTTCCGGACTGAAACGCCTAGAGCTGCTCGGCCACAACGGCCGGCTAGCAGACAACTCATACATGTTACCATGTTGACATAAAGAAGTCTTCAATTACGGCTACAGTGCCCACAAGGTCGTCGAGCTTGCACCGTAAGCCAACGCAAACGTGCCGCCTGATTCTACGAATCGCGTTTCTTATGACTGCAGGGCGGTGTTTTTGTCCAGATACACCGTCATGCGTCATAACGGCATCATCCGCCAACAGCCTACTGGATCTCTCACCTTTAACCTGCCGATCTACAGAAACGACCGTCTAACACTCTCTTGAGGAACACTTGGACTACGTACAAAGTTACTTTGACAATTGGGGATTTCTCCCCTTTAAGAACAATGTCTTCAATCCAGTCTGAAAGCTGATCCGATATTCTATAAGCTGATATACGGTCCAGTAACATTAATGTGACCACCACCTATCTTCGACATCAACATGCACTAACAACTCACAGACGGCAGGGCGCAATAATAGCACTGGAGGATATATGAAGGGTGTTGGAGAAAAGGGGGGGGGGGGGTATCGGGTGGACCGCGGAAAATATGGCATACGTTGTCGTAACGCGGAAATGAAGCTATTTATTTGATGTCAGGGAGCGATCATTGGTTTTCGGACCAGGGGAGGGGTCGTTTGCGAAATGGCTAGATTTGTACTTCGTGCCGTACTGGTTAAAGCATTGGTACTAACGGTCGAAAGTTTTTGATCATCCTTGACAAAAACTGTGTACTTTATTTCAGTGTACAAACACATCGTACAAACTGACCAGACCAATAAAAATCAAATATTTTCTCTCTGTGTCTTTAAGTACAATACAGTATCGTTCAGATTTTAGCTTCTTCAAAGCATCCTCCCTTTGTCCTCAAAACAGTTACACCAACTCTTGGCTGCCTGGAGAGAAGATTTTGTACTGTTTTTATTGGTATCGCAGTCGAACATGTCTGTAAATTATTCCATAGGTTTTCAACATTAGGTGACCTCGGTTTTCTGACTTCCCTGTCAAATTCATCCTATAAGAGTTCGATAGGATTTAACTAAAGTGATTGACTTGGCCAACTCATGTTTTTTTCAGTATATCCATTGTGGATGACGAACTGCGACTGTAATTTAAATTGGTGCTTTATCTGGCAATAAATATGCAGTCAGTCCCTTTTTTATGATTTATTCAAGCATGAACATGTTTTTGAGCCACTGCACGCTCATCATCAAATGGAGGAGTTACAAGACCATTGTGTTGTAGACCAAGTGTGATGCAGTGCTGGTGCTGCCGGCGGAAATGACGGAAATTTAGTAATCGGCGGCGAAACGTTTCGTCACCGATTACTAGATTTCCGTCACTTCCGCCAGTGGCACCAGCACTGCAATTTGTGTAAAAATTTCTTAGATCGTCGCTGAGCAGCGACCACCTGATATTTCAAAGAATACCTTACGCGCCACGGCGCGGAATACGAATTGTTCATAAATTGTATCGATAGAGATATTTTGTGTTTCTTATTTTTTGAGAGCTGAAGAATTGTAATCCTCTTCTGTTACCACAGTCGTGATATTTTTTAAAGACGGCGGACGCGTATATGGAGTGGTCCGCAAACACTAATTAGTTATTATAAAATTTTACTATTGTTCAGTGTTATGTAAGAATTTATGTGTGCATTTAAGATGAAATATCGAAGATGTTAAAGGACTTTGTTTAAGGAAATAGCCAGAAAGATAGAAAATTGGAATTGCGCGGAGCCTATTGTTAGCAATACTGACTAAGGTAATTAAATAAGTTAGCGTGCTCTCAAATGCAGTAGTGTCTGCTTATTACTTAAAATATTTCTATGCTATCCATCTCCTATTAATAACAACAGAAATAATGGTGTTTTTATAGTTTTCATACAGCTACCAGGGACCGACTGCATGTCGGCAAACGGCGGAGTTAAGGCAGAAGGCGCATTGCTATTTACCTTGTTTGTGATTTAAATCCAACTTCTTTTAATAAGTGGTGTAGTATAGAAAAAAAATTTCCAGTTCTGTATGGTCCCTTAGGTTTCTCTGTTCGTATTTGCTATGTTTCATATCCGGCCGTTATCGAACATGATCACGACACAAATAAATTAAGTAGCAATGCGAACTCCGTTCTTGATCTTGAGAGCGTTACGCCTCCTGCAAACGATTTCAGGTGAAATATAAAGTATCACTTAGAGTACTTAAGTAATTTTTGAAAAGTCTTTGCTCCTCCCGCCAAGAAGTGGTGCAAAACTCACAACAGATTTCTGAATCTCCACAAGAGAATAATAATTTGATCAAAATACAAATATCTTTAAAAAAAAAAACACCACAACCTCCCTCCCTCGGGCACGGGTGTGTGTGTTGTTCTTAGCATAAGTTAGTTTAAGTAGTGTGTAATACTAGGGACCATGACCTCATCAGTTTGGTCCCTTAGGAATTCACACACGTGCTAACATTTGAAAACTTCACGTATGATGCTGAAATTTTTCACGCATCTCAGAGTTTATGACGTCATATCTCTTGTACTAGGTATCGAAGAATGATGTATTCGTGTAGGCACATTGAACAGCATATGTGTATGCCGTCTGCGACATACAGGTGATAGCGATATGCATATATACAGATGTCTGTAGTATCGCGTACACAAGGTATAAAAGGACAAAGCATTGGCGGAACTGTCATTTGAACTCCGGTGTTGCACGGGAAAAGGTGTCCATTATGATTATGGCCACAAGACAGGAATTAATAGACTTGATATGGAGCTAGACGCGTGGGACAATCCATTTCGGATATCGTTAGAGAATTCAATATTTCAGATCCACAGTGTCAAGAGTGTGCCGAGAATACCACATTTCAGGCAGTACCTCTCACCATGGACAATGAAGTGGCCGACCGCCGTTACTTAGCGATCGACAGCAGCGAAGTTTGCATAGAGTTGCCAATGCTAACAGCCAAGCAAACCTACCTGAAATAACCTCAGAAATCAATGTGGGGCGTGTGGCACACGTATCCGTTAGGGAAATGGGGCGAAATATGGCTTTAAAGGGCAATGGCGACAGATGACCGACGCGAGTGCTTTTGTTGACAGCACGTCATTGCCTGCAGCATCTCTCCTGGGCTCGTGAGCATATCGGCTGGACACTTGACGAATGGAAAACCGTGGTCTGGTCAGATGAGTCCCGATTTCAGTTGGTAGGAGCTGACGGTAGTGTTAGAGTGTGATCCAGACCCCATGAAGCCATGGACCCAAGTTGTCAACAAGGAACTGTGCTAACTAGTGATGGCTCCATAATGATGTGGGCTATGTTTACATGGAATGCACTGGGTTCTCTTGTGTAATGAACCGATCACTGACTTAAAATGATTATGTTAGCCTACTTGGAGGCCATTTGCTCTCAAACAACGATGGAATTTTTATTGATGACAGTGCGCTATGCCACCAGGCCACAACTGTTCGCGATTCGTTTGAAGATTATTCCAGACAGTTCGAGCGAATGATTTGGCTATCCAAATCACCCGACATGAATACCACCGAATATTTATGGGAAACAATCGAGAGGTCAGTTCGTGCACAAAATCCTGCACCGGCAATACTTTCGCAGTTACGGACGGCCATAGAGGTAGCATGGCTCAGTATTTCTGCAGGGGACTTCCAATGATTTGTTGAGCCTGTCGAATTGCTGCACTACACTGGAAAAAAGGAGTTCCGACGCGATATTAGGAGGTATCTCACGACTTTTGTGAACTCGATGTACACTGATGAGCCAAAGCATTATGACACTTGCTTAATAGCTTGTCTGCCTGTCTTTGGAACCAAATACATCACTGATTCTGCATATTAGGGACCGACATTTGTTGGTAGGTTTTCGGAGGTATGTGGCATTAAATGTAAACGTACATGCCATGTAACTCGCGTAATTAACGGCCGCTGATTTGCGTAAGCAGTGATGGCGCCCGATAGCGACCCAGATGATTTCCATAGGATTTACACCAAGCGAATTTGGTCGCCGAGACATCAACCTGAGTTCACTATAGTGCTCCTCAAAAAACTGCAGCACGGTTCTGGCTCCAAGACACGGACAATTATGTTCCTGAAAGATGGCATCCCCGTTGACATCAAGCATGAAGGGATGCAAGTGGTTTGCAACTGTCAGCATGTCTTCGACTACTACCACAGGCCCCATGCAAACGCAGGAGAATGTCTCCCACAGCATAAGACTGGTGTCACCAATCTGTGTCCGTGGTGCGCTGCACGTTTCGAGCCGCCGTTCACGTTACTGACGGCGTTTGTGGAAACAACCATCGACCCAGTGTAGCAAAATTGTGAATCACCCGAAGTCGACGATCGACGGTCGAATCTCGGTGGTCCTGTGCCCATTGCAACAGTAATTGACGATTTCATTGGATCAACATGTGAACACACAGGGGTGGTCTGCTACAGAGCTCCAAGTTCAACAATGTATGATTAACAGTGTGCTCCGAAACACTTGTGCGTGCACCAGCATTGTGCTCTTTTGGTAGAGATGCCACAAATCACCATCTGTCTTACTTTACAGAGCAGGCAAGCCTCCTAGCCGCACGTTCTATGAAGAGTCGTGGACGTCCAAACGTTTAGCGCCTAATGGTAAGTTCACTGTTCTGCTACCTCTTTTCGTGGATGCTAACGACAGTAGCACGTGAACATTCGACCAGCTTCGCTGTTTTCGAGATATTCGTTCACAGGCTCTGCGTAATAATACTCTTCCCTTCGTCTAAGTCACTTATCTCGATTATTTCCCCATTTACAGCCCATATCTTCGCTAGAGTGATAGCCGTCCGCTCCGCTGCGCTTGCATACTTTTGTTACGCGTCACGTGCCAGTAAGGCCACCAGGCGGCATCCAGCGTCGCAATGGGCAGTGCTCATAATTTATTGGTTTATCATTGTGTATTGCGAGTAGAGTTAGTAGCAAAGGAGTTAGGAGGTTCTTATCCCCATAGCGATTGGTGCCTGACCGTAAAGGATGTGTGTACCAAGAATGGTTCCCCTCCTCCTTTCACCCGGTGGTAGGTCCCCTTCGGTGCAGTGATTTTTAACGTTTTCGTTGTGGTGTCAGTGTTACTCTAGTGCCGTGTGCAGTTCTGCGTTCCACCAGCACCAGCAGTGTCGCCAGTGTCATTCATTTGTGTTCCCACTGTGGTGTTTCTTTATCTTCATGTCAACTCAGAGTGTTCATTCTCCGCATGTGTGTATGGCTCTAGTCTATGTTGTTTTTAAATCTACCGTTTCTACTCATCTCTTTTTGTTCTTGTTAATTCATCATTTTATACCATTATTTTCTCATTAGCCTATGTTTTCGCTGTAACTCTCTTGTCTGAAGAGTGGCGTATTGTGCAGCTGCCAGCGCAACCATTTTTGGGGAGTGAGATGACAACAAAGGAAAAAAAACAATAATGGTTGAAATTGCTTCGGTGGTTTAGGAAGAGATGTGTAAAACACACACACACACACACACACACACATACATACAAAATAATATCTCCATAGTTTGCAATGGGTGATTGAAAACTTTTGACCGGTGGTGTAGATAGCTAAATAAACAGCTAGTGTACGAGAAACTCTTATGAAGCAGGTCTGGCCGCACGAAATGTTGTCGTTGGTGCGAGACTTTGAGGAGAACCGGGCGTCCTTCACCCCTGCAGCGGGGGACTCGTGTGGCACAAATTAAGCGGAGCACTCCTAATTTTCGCGGGAGCCTCTACTGGTAGCCCCGCCTGCGGCGTCACTGAGCGGGTCTGGTCCGACGCAAAAGGGCGAGCGAGCCGTGCGGCGAGGTACGTGACTCAATCTGCGGCCGGCGGCCGGCGCTCCTCGCCGGTCTGCCGCGGCTGCTCCCAGCTGCGCACGGTCGCCGCCACACCCCGTAATCCGCCTCGCATCATTTCTCAAACGGCGGCTGCTGCTAATGGGAAACGCTCGCCAATTACCCGGCGCCAGCAGCGGTCTGTGATTACTGCGGACGCTGGCAGGAACACAAAGTAGAAATTTCTGCTCTCCCCCCCCCCCCCCCGCCCCCCCTATATATATCTCTCTCTCCCACCAGTTTGTCTATCCATCCCTCTCCCCTTTTCGGTGGATACTTACTTGTGTCGGCTAATTTGAATACGGTACCTGCGTGGTTTCCCACACGTCTACAGGATCTGACTCAATTGCGACGTTGAAAACAGAAACCGGATCGCAGATTATGGCACACACGATCCACCTGCTGAAATGGCAACGTGACTTGTTTGTTATCACGGGAGTCGTCACAACTCGGCCTCTGTGCTTCTCGATTTCCGAAAAGCATGTGGCACTATGAAACGGTACCGTATGTACCGTTCCATTATTAAATACGATGTTTTGCAATCGTACTTTCTTAAAAGGACAGCATAATCGATAGATATTCACGGGTGCGGCCACTTACCGTCGCCTATAGAGAAACTCGAGTAGAAGCAATATATTATTTAAACAAACTGCTACCGCCTCACGGTACAGGCATTTACACAGTTTCAACCGTTTGATTAAAATCTTGTAAGCATGTGGAAGGGCACTTTGAACCCACGTGGTCATAGCCACCACGTGCCTATACAGTATGCTTTGATACTGGCTAAATTATAACTGAAGTTGCTATACGGTACAGAATAGGAGTATAGAAAAGAAAGCTTTATTGTCTAATGCCAAGCCGATCTCTGTCCTCACCCCATTGCATGCTAGTATTGAATCTGTGCACTAGATGCAAGTTTGAGCTCTTGTCTATCCTGTCCTATGTGTTTTAATATTAAAGTAGCGGGAAAATTACTAGTGGCTGATGAGATGCAATCCCCTCTGTTAAGAATTCCTCCTTTCCCAGAAATAGCGTGCGTGTTGCGTGCAGTTGTTTAAAGTAATAAGAGGCTTCACCTCCACCTAACATAATATTAAATTATGAAAGAAATAAAGCAAATTTATTCAGAATAACTTCAGTATGCTATGCTTGAACAAACCCGATACCCATTCAATAATTATAAATATTAATGGCACAGACTGCCAATAGGTATGCTGCGTTCTATGACGGAAAACTACTTCACTGATCCCTCCAAAAGAATCCGTTGCGCATTATTCGTGTTCAATATCCACACCCATAGAGGGCTGTAATACAGATGAAGGAGGTTTCTGAGAACATATGACATAAAAAAACTAAAATATCCCTAAACATACCTATAACTAAGAATAGATAATTTCCCCACAAACAGATAACTTTTAATGAAGGCAACTTCTGCCAGAATCTGTTTCACGTAATATACGCCGGCCGAAGTGGCCGTGCGGTTAAAGGCGCTGCAGTCTGGAACCGCAAGACCGCTACGGTCGCAGGTTCGAATCCTGCCTCGGGCATGGATGTTTGTGATGTCCTTAGGTTAGTTAGGTTTAACTAGTTCTACGTTCTAGGGGACTAATGACCTCAGCAGTTGAGTCCCATAGTGCTCAGAGCCATTTGAACCATTTTTTTGAACGTAATATACCCCCAGCGACGGTCCCTTTTCAACTACACCACACCTACTGATAAAAAATGGATTAAAATAGTCTTGACTGTAAAAAAATGTTTGTCTGCAATGGTTTCGGTCTGAATGTGACGATCTTCAGATCATTTAAATCATGATGGTAGGAGGCGGCGGTGAACGAAGCATGTGTTGTAGCTCCACGAACATCAGTTGCTGGATTCACAACACTTGTTCCTTTCACCGCCACCAACTACCATCATGGTATAAACAGTCTGAAGATGGTCACACTCTGACCGAAACCGCTAGCCACGGCAAATAAATATTTTATTGCGATCGAGGCTGTTTTTAATCCATTTTTAAAGTATTTTAGACACATCGCTGTTTTTTCCACAACAGTGTTCTCAAAAAATTACACCTGCCGTTGTTATCTTAAGTGGGATCGTATGGGGTATCAAGAGAGATTTGCGACTGGATTGGGGGTATCTTGGTAGCGACGATGCAACATGTTATCTTGCATACAGTCGTTGACTGACGTGAAAGCAACTCCAGGTGTGCCCCAGGGAAGTGCGTCGGAATCCTTGCTGTTTGTGCTGCATATCGATGACTGTGCAGGCAGTATAAATAGCAACTTGAGATTTGCTACTGTTTATTTTACGGGCATGACGACGGGGTCCAAGACATGACCCTCTACCTAATGTTTCCTTTCCCAGTGCTGACGACACCATCAGAGGCCTTAACGACTCAGAAAACAGTTACAAACTCGAACAATCTCAGCATGCCGAAATGTTTGTTTAGCCACACACGGATCGGTTCGTGGCTTCATTAGGCCGCTGGCTAAAATTACCGAGTAGCTCCGACGTATGCTATAGAGCATGTATGTAGTGGGGAGAAATTAGCGCTGCTTCTTTCACAAAAAAAAGTTCAAATATGCGTGAAATCTTATGGGACTTTGCTGCTAAGGTCATCAGTCCCTAAGCTTACACACTACTTAACCTAAATATCCTAAGGACAAACACACACACCCATGCCCCAGGGAGGACTCGAACCTCCGTCGGGACCAGCCACACAGTCCATGACTGCTTGTTTCTCTTACCTCAAACGACTGTATATTGTCTAATTTCCATCATTCTTCCTTTTTGTTGAAACTCTTTTTGGTGTTGAATTTCTACGGCCTCTCTGTACATTCTAGCGTACTAATTATTAGAGCTTGCTGAAATTACAGTGTTAGATAAATTTGGTGGTTTCTCGGTCGTAGTGCGTGACCTACTACTGCTGATTTATCCGTCTTCCCAGGCGACATTAATGCTTCATTTTGTAGTCCCTATGCACACTTGGCCGCAAGTGCAATGGATTTGACAAGCTTCGCAGTGTTCAAATATTCGCGAGCATTTCGCATTTGTTTAAGCACTGTGTCAATACCTTGTTCACTGATGCGATCTGTGAGTTTTTAAAAATCGAAGAAAAACATTTCCTAGACTTGTCTAATTAGAGCCCAATTTATCTCATTTTGAGAGTATCCGTTTCTTCTTAAATGATCGAACTCGTCCTCCAAGTATATGGTCCAAAAAGTCCTTTAATCCGGTCCTCAAATGTTTTGATCACTCCTCTTTTCTTCCTATCCGCGTGAATGAGCTTTCTGTACACTTCCTGTCCTACAGTTTCCTCAGGTTTTCTAAGTACCTATGCATACAGAAATAAAGTTTACCTTCTTTCTCTTTTTCCATAGAGAGCTTCATATTAGAATTAATATTATTCAAAAATATGTATGGAAACAGCTGCAGACGGCGAAGAAAAAGCCCTCTGACTGGTTTCCCTACGTGGATGATACTTTCGTTATATGGTCTTATGGAGAAAAAGAACTCTCAGAATACTAAATTTTGTGAATAAATGCTATAATGTACAGAGCGGCCATAGAAATTCAAAAGCACAAAAACAATTTTAACAGAAAATAAGAAGGACTGTAATCAGGCAAGTTGTGAACATTTGTGCTTAATAAAACAAATAGCACCAATTCTTCTTCGCAGCAAGCTCCAGCACACGCCGGCGCGAGTCCACGACTGACGAGAGAGTGAAAGTCACGCGTGGTCGTAGTAAGATGGTGGAGTCAGAAATCGTTTTAGTGTGCACACGGTGGCACCGCAGCGATAATAGCACTGCAGTCCTGGTTTGGAAGTCAACCAGTATGCACGTAGGTAGAAAAAAAAACAGGCGCCGTTTGCTGATTCAATTTATAAATGCATAAAGAAAAGCAGCAGAAGATTTTGAACTGACCCAGTGGTAAGCACACGGCTACTAAAAGGAGCATGCTTGACAGTGTTGATAGATTTAAGAGATGATGAAAGTAAATCGTTTATAGAACAGTCGTGGAAGGAGTATATAGAGGGTCTATACAAGGGCGATGTACTTGAGGGTAATGTTATGGAAATGAAAGAGGACGTAGATCAATATAAGATGGGAGATGCGATACTGCTTGAAGAATTTGACACAGCACTGAAAGACATCAGTCGAAATAAGTCCCCGGGAGCAGACAACATTCCGTTAAAACTAATGATAGTCTTGGGGGAGCCAGTCAAGAGAAAGTTCTTCCATCTGGCGAGCAAGAATTATGAGACAGGCGAAATACCCTCAGACTTCAAGAAGAATAAAATAAATTCAGTTCCAAAGAAAGCAGGTGTTGACAGGTGTGAGAATTACCGAACTATCAGTTTAAAAACATAATTGCAAAATACTAACATGAATTCTCTACAGACGAATGGGAATACTTGTAGAAGCCGACACCAGGGAAGGTCAGTTTGGATTCCATAGAAATGTAGGAACACGCAAGCCAATACTGACCCTACAACATTTTAGAAGTTAGATTAAGGAAAGACAACCAAACTAGACTTAGATTACTGGGGGTAGACTTAGAGAAATGGTTTGAAAATGTTGTCTGAAATGCTCTCTTTCAAATTATGAAGGTGGCAGAGGAAAAATACAGAGAGCGAAAGGCTATTTACAGTTTGTACAGAAACCAGATGGCAGTTACAAGATGCGAAGAGCACAAAAGGGAAGCAACGGTTGGGAAGGGAGTGAGACAAGGTTGTAGCCTATTATTCAATCTGTATATTGAGCAAGACGTAAAGGAAACAAAAGAAAACTTTGGAGTAGAAATTAAAATCCAGGGAGAAGAAATAAAAACCTTGATGTCTTCTGATGAGATTTTAATTCCGTCAGAGACAGCAAAGGACTTGGAAGAGCAGTTGAACGGAATGGACAGTGTCTTGAAAGGAAGATATAAGATGAACATCAACGAAAGCAAAACAAGAATAATGGAATGTAGTCAAATTAAATCAGGCGATGCTGAGGGAATTAGATTAGGAAATGAGACCCTTGAAGTAGTAGATGAGTTTTACTATGTGGGCAGCAAAATAACTATGACGGTCGAAGTAGGGAGGATATAAAATGTAGACTGGAGAAGGCAAGGAAAACATTTCTGAAGAAGAGAAATTTGTTAACATCGAGTATAGATTTAAGTGTCAGGAAGTATTTTCTGAAAGTATTGGTATGGAGTGTAGCCATGTATGGGAGTCAAACATGGACGATAAACACACTACTGGCCATTAAAATTGCTACACCACGAAGATGACGTGGTACAGACGCGAAATGTAACCAACAGGAAGAAGATGCTGTGATATGCTAATGATTAGCTTTTCAGAGCATTCACACAAGGTTGGCGCCGGTGGCGACACCTCCAACGTGCTGACATGAGGAAAGTTTCCAACCGATTTCTCATACACAAATAGCAGTTGACCGGCTTTGCCTGGTGAAACGTTGTTGTGATGCCTCGTGTAAGGAGGAGAAATGCGTACCATCACGTTTCCGACTTTGATAAAGGTCGGATTATAGCCTATCGTGATTGTGGTTCTTCGTATCGCGACATTGCTGCTCGCGTTGGTCGAGATCCAATGACTGTTAGCAGAATATGGAATCGGTGGGTTCAGGAGGGTAATACGGAACGCCGTTCTGGATCCCAACGGCCTCGTATCACTAGCAGTCGAGATGACAGGCATCTTATCCGCATGGCTGTAGCGGATCGTGCAGCCACGTCTCGATCCCTGAGTCAGCATATGGGGCCGTTTGCAAGACAACAAACATCTGCACAACAGTTCGACGGCGTTTGCAGCAGCATGGGCTATCAGCTCGGAGACCATGGCTGCAGTTACCCTTGATGCTGCATCACAGGCAGGAGCGTCTGCGATGGGGTACTCAACGACGAACCTGGGTGCACGAATGGTAAAACGTTATTTTTTCGGATGAATCCAGGTTCTGTTTACAGCATCATGATGGTCGCATCCGTGTTTGGCGACATGGCGGTGAACGCACATTGGAAGCGTGTATTCGTCATCGCCATACTGGCGTATCACCCGGCGTGATGGTGTGGGGTGCCATTGGTTACACGTCTCGGTCACCTCTTGCTCGCATTGACGGCACTTTGAACAGTGGACGTTACATTTCAGATGTATTACGACCCGTGGCTCTGCCCCTCATTCGATCCCTGCGAAACCCTACATTTCAGCAGGGCAATGCACGACCGCATGTTGCAGGTCCTGCACGGGCCTTTCTGGATTCAGAAAATGTTCAACTGCTGCCCTGGCCAGCACATTCTCCAGATCTCTCACCAACTTAAAACGTGTGGTCAATGGTGGCCGAGCAATTGGCTCGTCACAATACGCCAGTCACTACTCTTGATGAACTGTGGTATCGTGTTGAAGCTGCATGGGCAGCTGTACCTGTACACACCATCCAAGCTCTGTTTGATTCAATGCCCAGGCGTATCAAGGCCGTTATTGCGGCCAGAGGTGGTTGTTCTGGGTACTGATTTCTCAGGATCTATGCACCCAAATTGTGTGAAAATGTAATCACATGTCAGTTCTAGTATGATATATTTGTCTAATGAATACCCGTTTATCATCTGCATTTCTTCTTTGTGTAACAAATTTAATGGCCAGTAGTATAGTTTAGACATGAAGAGAATAGAAGCTTTTCAAATGTGGAGCCACAGAAGAATGCTGAAGAATAGATGGGTAGATCACGTAACTATTCAGGAGGTACTGAACAGAACTGTGGAGAAGAGGAATATGTAGCACAGCTTGACTATAAGAAGAGATCAGTTGATAGGACATATCACAAAGCATCAAGGGATCACCAATTTAGTATTGGAGCGAAGTGTGAAGGGTAACAATCGTAGAGGGAGACCAAGGGATGAATACCACTAAGCACATACAGAAGGAGGTAGATTACAGTATTTACTCGTAGATGAAGAGGCTTGCACAGGACAGAGAAGGATGGAGAGCTGCATCAAACCAGTCTTTGGACTGAAGACCACATCAACAACAAGACAGTCGTTCAATGAACAACAGTAAAACAGCAGCTGTAACGCCAACTGTATTTTTTTATTTTTATTTATTTATTATTTTTTGAGGCATCTGGGTAGTGGCAGCGCTCCGATCTGCATTATCAGATAGAATCGTCCACACAACACTGTGTGAAAGAGTAAGGAAAATTTGTTAAGACGTGTGTGAAATGTCTTGCAGAAAATATGAATACCGAAATTCACAGAAGAAAAACTAACTCACGTCATCTACGGACTACAAATGGTCCATCAGTACCATCCAGCCGCCGTGTCATCCTCAGTTGAGGATGTGGATAGGACGGGAATGTTGTCAGCAAACCGCTCTCCCGGCCGATATGATGGTTTTTGTTGACCGCAGCCGCTACTGTTCGGTCGAGTAGCTCCTCAATTGACATCACGAGGCTGAGTGCCCCCCCTCCCCCCCCAAAAAAAATGGCAACAGTCACACTCCCTGTTCTGCGCTCATAGGTAGCTCAGCCTAGTACACGTCCTCCGCGGCGCTTGGGGTCCACAGCACAGTTGCGAGACTTGAGGATGCGCTTCTGAGAACCCGAAACCGTCATGACAATAAAAGAAATTTACAAATGAAGCGGTATTTTCAACCTCTAGTACAATGCTCAGTTGCGGATGTTCGTCCAACAGGATTGTTTCTACTACACAAAGGGCTGTGTTAGAGTGGTGTCTTTACCAGGAGGCATGGGCTGTTGATGAATGGTGTTGTATTGTGTTCAGCTGTGACTCGTGGTTATGCGCTACCCCGATGACCATCGTCGGCGTCTAGGGCAGAGACTTCGAATGAGGTGAGGTCCCATACTTCCAATGCTTTGGAGGAGCACGATGGTATCACTCCTAGCTTTCTGATGAGGGGAGCCATGGGGTGTGACTTCAAATCACAGCTGGTACTGGTCGAGGGAACTTTGACACCCCAGTGCTACGTCATGGATATCATGCATCCTCATGTGTTAACTGTTATGCAGTAGTATTGTGGTGCAATTTTTCAAGGTGATTATGTTTGTCCACATATGGTACGTGTCTCCATGCACTGTCTGTGTGCTGTTAAGGTTCTCCCATGGCCAACAAGGTCCCCTGATCTTTTCCCAATAACTTGGACGTAAACGCTATCCTAGAACTAGCATGCAAGGTATCAAGAACCAATTACAACAGTTGTGGGTTAGCTTACATCAGGGGAGGATGCAACAGCTTTATGACACCCTTATGAGCCTAAGCAGTGCAATCATCCAGGCCAGAGTGGGTGCAATGTCCTACTGATAAGTTGCCCATACTGCCAAGTTATTCGTAAATTTGACTGATATTGTAATCACTGCAGTAACATTATACACCGCATCAACATGTAAGTCCATTTCCCTTGCTCCACCCTCACTTTCATTTGTTTGAAGCTGTGTTTAAAAACTAAGATCGATATAGAAAGGGGCAGATAATTTCAGTCAGTTTAATGTATTGGCCAAAAATGCCTTATTTTATATTAGAATCACATTTTAACATGTAGAATTTAGAGTAGAATGAACAAAGCTGTTTTCATCTCAAGCAGTCGATCTTAGACTCGTGAAGAGAGTGGCGAACTCAATAATATCACGCAGTGTACTAATAATTGTTCGACAGTATCCGTACAATACCATACCCGTCTCACTCTGGTATACTTGCTTCCAGCCACTGACGTGCATTTAAAGTCTGACTCGAGGAACGTAGCGGCATACCGTAGGCTAGTCATTGCCGTGGTGGGGCAGCGAACAGCCATATGGTGAGAAGGGTGGCTGGCGGCTGCGGCTAACAAAGAGAGCAGAAAGTAACTCGACACACGCGCTGAGGAGGCGAGCGCACCCCAGAGCGGCCGGGCGGTTATTTATAGAGAACGCCTGGCGTGGCAGCAGACACACGCCGAGCATGTGTGCGGCACAGCCCCCTCCCCCCAGACACACGTGTGCCAAGCACCCTCGGCCACCCCTGCGATGAGCCACACGTCTCTCCAGGTGGAAGCAGCCGCACACGTCCCAACGCTCTGCCGTGATATTCCCCTTTGAGCTCCACCATCCGGAACCCACATACCTGCGCAACAGATCTGTCGCTCCGTCAGTAAAAACCGAGAAATGTTATGTTCCGTATTATCATTTCGATGGCATATGTAATTATCTCAGTCAAATTTCGATCGTTAACGTCGGAACTATTCTGTTCCCAAAATATGTCTTGTAGGCATAGTTGAACAGCAATTATTAAGGTTGGGGACTACTTAATGCTACACATAACTGTTCTTAGTTTCATTTGGATTATCGATTTCGTTCACATTCTGAGGACCCTTGGGCCATTTGTACTAAAGGAAAACAACTACAGACAGTGGTGAGCAAAAATTAAGAACGAAAGTAAATTTCGCATTTTGATCTAGAAAACAGCCAAAGTTATGAAATTCAGTTTTATTTTATTCTATTGATGATCGATTTCGCGTATCAGAACCCATCCTCAAATCATCCCACCAGGAAAGTTGTTGCATTCTGTGATAGCACGCAAATCATGTTAATATTGTATATACGAGGGTGAGTCAAATGAAAACCTTAAATATTTTTTAAAATATTATTTATTGTGCAGAAGTGGTACAAAGCTGTATCACGTTTCAACATAATCTCCCCCACGCTCAATGCAAGTCCTCCAGCGCTTACAGAGTGCATAAATTCCTTTAGAAAAAAATTCTTTTGGTAGACCGCGCAACCACTCATGCACCGCGTGGCGTACCTCTCCATCAGAATGGAACTTCTTTCCTCCCATTGCGTCTTTGAGTGGTCCAAACATATGGAAATCACTTGGGGCAAGGTCTGGTGAGTACGACGCATGAGGAAGACACTCAAAATGTAGGTCTGTGACTATTGCAACTGTTGTACGGGCATTGTGGGACCTTGCATTGTCATGTTACAAAGGACACCTGCTGACAGCAGTCCACGTCGATTTGATTTGATTGCAGGCCGCAGATGATTTTTTAGGAGATCTGTGTATGATGCACTGGTGACAGTGGTCCCTCTAGGCATGTACTGCTCCAAAATGACGCCTTTTTCGTCCCAAAGGAGAGTCAGCATAACCTTCCCTGCTGGTGGTTCTGTTCGAAACTTCTTTGGATTTGGTGATGAGGAATGGCGCCATTCCTTGCTCGCTCTCTCCATTTTCGGTTGGTGGAAGTGAACCCAGGTTTCGTCCCCAGTAACTATTCTTGCAAGGAAGCCATAACCTTCTCGTTCAAAGCGCCGAAGAAGTTCTTCGCAAGCATCTACACGTCGTTCTCTCATTTCAGGAGTCAGCTGCCGTGTCACCCATCTTGCAGACACTTTGTGAAACTGGAGCACATCATGCACAATGTGCTGTGCTGACCCATGCTGCAATGTCATTCAGTGTCACTCTGCGGTTTTCCTTCACTATGGCTTAATCTGCTGCAATGTTCTGTGGAGTCACAACTCGTTGTACTTGACGTGGACGAGGAAGGAGCATCTTCCACTGAAGACACACCATTTGTGAACTTCTTACTCCATTCGTAGACTTGCTGCTGTGACAAACATGCATCACCGTACTGAACCTTCATTCGTTGATGAATTTCAATAGGTTTCACACCTGCACTACGCAAAAACCGAATAACAGAACGCTGTTCTTCCCTGGTGCAAGTCGCAAGTGGGGCGGCCACCTTTATATTGATATTGCGATGGTATGTGTGCATCTGCACTGCGCTGCCGCCTGCAGGCCATTCTCCACGCTGTTTGTAGCACGCTGACCAACTTACAGGATAACGTCGCGAAATTTCGATTTGTTATTACAAGTTTAAGGTTTTCGTTTGACTCAAACTCGTACTAGCGTCTAAGTCAAGTTTTTCAATGACCGTTGGCTTGAAAAAGTATGTTTGTGATGTCAACGGCCACTGAAAAACTTGAATTAGACACAGGTCCGTACATTATTAACACGATGTGCGTCCCAACACGAAATACACCATTTTTTCTGGTTGGCTGATTTGAGAATGTGTTCTGATGCCGGAAACCGATCACCAATTAAATGAAAAAAACTGTATTTCGCAACTTTGGTTGTTTTCCATATCAGACTGGTAAACACAAATTTCTGTCCTGGTATTAAAGCAGCATGCTGGAAATCCAAAATTTCGCATGGTGTGTCGCACCAAAGCAACATATCTCAATTAAACTTGGGCCGTAGTCAGAAAGAACTGTTACAGTTTAGTACAGTATAGTAAAGTACACTACATTGTAGGGGCGCAATGTTCATAGGGACTGAACGTGTTCCCACCTCTCGCCATATGAGGGTATGCCGAGCATTGTCGAACTTGATTGCTTCGGTGGTCCAGGTCTGAGGAGAGATAATTTTGCGTGGACGTACTGATATGCAAACATGGTACACTGTGCACTAACCAGTCAACATTGTTGTGACACTGTACACCTTCACCATATGTGTCTTTTCATGGGTGCATTCGATCCTGGCTTCAATTTTATTGATAAGTATGTGCGACTGAATCGAACAGCTGAGGTGGACGAGCTCTTGAAACGAGAGGATATTCGACGAATAGACTGGCCTGCCCGTCCCCCGACTTAAATACTATCGAGCATGTGTGGGTTACGTTGTGGAGACGTACTGTAGCGTGTCGACATGCACCATGCGATCCAGCAGTTGTCAACCGCGTTCGTAGAGAAATGAAACGCCCTACCACAAGAACTTCTTGCCGACCTTGTGGTGAGCAAGGGAGCACGTGTCATGGTTACCACACACCCGATTAAGAACCATGTCCCGCTTTTTTCAATGGCCAGGGGACCATCATGAATCGGCGACTTCAGCGTAATTATCATCTTTGAATAACTGTGTCATTTCTGAAACTTCCTGGCAGATTAAAACTGTGTGCCCGACCGAGACTCGAACTCGGGACCTTTGCCTTTCGCGGACAAGCGCGGAAAGCGCGGGCAAGCGCGAAAGGCAAAGGTCCCGAGTTCGAGTCTCGGTCGGGCACACAGTTTTAATCTGCCAGGAAGTTTCATATCAGGGCACACTCAGCTGCAGAGTAAAAATCTCATTCTGTGTCATTTCTGTTGGTCTCACTGCGTATTTATTTCACAGAAATGAAACGTAATAACACAGAGATTTTAATTATCACTAGAATACGCGTATTTTTTTAGAAACTCAAGTTTTTGTGAACGGAACAGGGCCCAATTATATTAAAAAATGGAATTACAATATTAACGCTGTTTCTTTTCAGGATTCTAGTGCAGTGTAGTCAGCAAACAATCACAATTTGAAAATAGTAAATACCGACATTGGTTGCTTCATGCGTCAGCATGAACTTCACGAGTGCTTTAGATTTGGAGGAAGAAAGATAACTGGCCTTCCGAGATGGTTTCCAAAATGTCGACCATGATATTCTATACAAGCTTCCAGTTTACCATGTAAATACTGGCGCAGAAGTTCTTTTTGTGGTTTCCTGGAGTGGCAAACATAAGTTGGAATTGGTAGCAGGACGTGACCGGGTTGTGACGAAACATCTGATGGCCGAGAAAAGATCAGTCTCAAAGTAAGGCGCCAGTGATCAGCAAGATTACTTATCTTTATTCTCCACACTGAAGCAGGCGCCGTCTATTGCTCTCATAGCAAGTAGCTACGTAATTAAGTTCACAATACAATTCACAAATCAACAGTGCAATCCAAATCGTAACTAAGTTCTAAGCCCAAGGTTGTCATATAAGATCTATACAGTAACACTTTGATATTAACACAGCTAGCGAGCAAGAGCGAGTGGCCGTAGCGTCAGGTCTGTGCTCCCGTTATATCTTGAGGCCATAGAGGGAGCTGCAGGCAAGAACTATTGAATGGCGCAACGTCTTCAGCCGGAGATAACGCCATGAACTTCCGGCGGCCGCGATGTGAAGCTAAGGCCGACCACGGCGCATGTGCGGCCGGTCTCAGCGACGGCAAGGCGCGCGTGATTCAGTTAGGTCCGCGGACATAGCAGTTCTAGGTTTTCAATCTTTATGCAATAGATTGGAAGCTTTTACTGACCCTGGTGCTCGTAATTTTGAAAAGAACCTTTGAATAACAAATCATATATCCGATCAGAAGTCAAAATATTTAATTTACTCTTACCCCGTAAGTTAGTTAAGACACGTGGAAAGCAGACGAGTACCGGTGTCTACCATTTTCAAACTGCGATTGATCGTGAACTGCTTGCTGGCCTACTAGAACCCTGAAAAAATAAAAAATAGGACCATTAACATTGAATAAGGGGCATTCGAAAAGAAAAGAGCCGGTAGCTGTAAAATGGAAGTCGCTGAATGGATCATAATGCCGCAGCATGCGGAAGATGTGGTCGCTATAAGAGCGCTGAGGCCTCAGACTAGCCGCTAGAGGGACGTGGGTGATCACCTACGTGCACGCGTCCACTGTACTCAGTAGAGTCGAAAACAGAGGAACGGAGGCTTCACAAGAAGAGCAACGGGACTGAAGTGCGTTTCCTTATAAAGGAAGGAATGTAGGGAACAGAAATTCTTCGAAGAACGGCACAAGTGTACGGAGGACACTGCATGCCTTTTGCAACCCCAACTCTTAATCCGATCTGGGAGCAACGATTGCCACGGTAACACCCGGTCTTCAATAATTAGGGTATCAGCCTGCTGGAAAATGCTGCTGGTAATACGGTGTGGTGTTCCAGATCTTGTTTTATTGGCCAACGACGTCCGTCCTTCCTTACATCGCTTTTGCCACGCCTTCATCTTTGCAACGGAGATGCAATGTTCTTCGTAGACTTGTACCCTTCTTTAATGAATTTCCGTTTTCTGCTCTCCTTTCGATGTCTGGAAACGCACTGTACCCCTTCGCTCATCTTCGGAACCTCTATTTCACCTCTGTAAGAAAGACCGTGAGCAGTTGACACTTGAACGTGTTTGCTTTTCCATCACGTGGATGTGGGTGCGCGACACTCTATCGGTGAGATTGGAACTCTGCGCTCTTATGCGGATCACACCTTCTACAGTATGCACTGCCAGTACGATAACCCTCGGCGGTTTTCATTTTACAGAGTCCGGCTCGTTTATTTTTTTGAATGCACCTGATACAAAGGTATAGGGGTCCTCTTTGAGACTGACAACAAGGGTTGTACACCTATGCAACAGGAAAACCCTGTCAGGAAAAGTCGAAAAAGTCATTAATAGACTTTCTTCAAAGGTTGGCCTTGTCTGTAACTTACAGGTTACGAATATTTCCGTTAATAATACGTTGTCTTTATTCATTACAATTTATTTTTCTGTTTCTGTCGAATGCTGCCGGCCGGTGTGGCTGAGAGGTTCTAGGCGATCCAGTCCAGAACCGCGCTCCTGCTACAGTCACAGGTTCGAATCCTGCCTCGGGCATAGATGTGTGTGATGTCCTTAGGTTTGCTAGGTTTAGGTAGTTCTAAGTCTAGGGGACTGATGACCTCAAATGTTAAGTCCCATAGTGCTTAGAGATATTTGAACCATTTGTCGAAAACTTTTCCGAGCTACAGTGATGCTTTTTGGGAGTTACACCTTCTTCAAACTTGAAAACGAAATGTTCATCTTCTGCAGCCGTGAAAAACTTATACATTTGCACAAACATTTCAAATAATTTAATATATTTGTGGCTATACAGCCATGATGAACATTTCGTGTCCGAAAGAAGGAGATAAACTGAAGCAGACACAACGCCCCGAATTGCCGTTGTTGTCCTTGAGAATGAATTTGAAGCTGCGAGACACATTGGACTAAAACAGAAAAATAAAATATTGTGACTCAGAATGACGTATAATCAAAAAAAAATATTTCTTATCTAATTCGAAAAATTTTCTTATCCAGGTTATCATTTGTCTTCCGCATGCTAGAAGTGCACAAAACTCTCGGCTATTAACATGGAAAGTATTTCATTTCCGCAGGCCGGAGAGGCCGTGCGGTTCTAGGCGCTACAGTCTGGAGCCGAGCGACCGCTACGGTCGCAGGTTCGAATCCTGCCTCGGGCATGGATGTGTGTGATGTCCTTAGGTTAGTTAGGTTTAATTAGTTCTAAGTTCTAGGCGACTGATGACCTCAGAAGTTAAGTCGCATAGTGCTCAGAGCCATTTGAACCATTTCATTTCCGGATTATTGGCTCTGAGCACTATGGGACTCAACTTCTGAGGTCATCAGTCCCCTAGAACTTAGAACTACTTAAACCTAACTAACCTAAGCACATCACACACATTCATGCCCGAGGCAGGATTCGAACCTGCGATCGTAGCGGTCTCGCGGTTCCAGACTGTAGCGCCTAGAACCGCATGGCCACTCCGGCCGGCTCCGGATTATTCATTAATAATATAAACATAACATTTCGAATTAAAATGTATGCTGCGAGCATAAGCCTAGAGCACTACGATTTTACTTTATCTTAGTGCTTAAAACTGAAATACGCTAGCGTCCTAAAGTGAACAGGGAAATTCGGATTAAAATTTCCCCGTAAGGCAGAATGGTGAAACCCATATAGTAAAGTCGTAGCTGCAAGGCGTGTTAAACAAGGACACTAAAAAGTAATACCTCAGACTTTTGAGGTCTAAGTCATCGTAGCACCTGTGAGCTGACTGAGATGTCGTAGTGTAGTTCACAGCACAAAGACACAATCACGGTACTAAGACCCTCATCTGCAGGACAGGAAATAAGCGAACGACTCTGTTATGTCGGGCACAGAGCACATTGTCAGGAGTATTCAATGCAAAGGGTCATTTCACGCTATGGCAACATTACAGAGACCCAGAAATTGCTTGTCACAGGCCAGTACAAGTCACCACTTTTCCATAGAGCCAGCACTTGCTTCCTCTTGAAAGCTGTCTTTCACAATCGCAACTTTCAATACTAATTTTCTTTCTCATATTTTTAGTAGCAAACATTCTTCAAAGGAATATTGTGTGCCTAGCAATCGATCTCTAGAAGCATGACTGTCTTCGGCACGCTCGGTAGGCGTCTAGGAGGAAATACTGACGAGCTAATTGCGACGTAATCGGATATCAAATGCTTGAATGAAAACTTTATGCAAAAGTCACCTGTGATCTGTTTATTCAACTATTACTTTGCACGAATGTGTGCGAATGCAGGATCACTTACCCACGGTTCAGATTTGTACTACCACTAAGTAAAAATTCGTTAGATGGATATACTTGTATTTTGTAACGCTACTTTATCTGAATGATACTAAAGCCAGAAATGAAAGTAACAAAACAGAAACTTGTGTGACATAGCTGGTTTGGGAATTGAAATAATTCATCTGCTACTCTTGAGTATTTGTTTCGAATCAGGATTCCAAAGTGGGTGCTCCGTTTCTCAAGAACGGTTGCCTTAACTGTCCGGACACTCTTCCCCACCCTACTCAACTTCCCAAGTGCCGCTCACCACTGATGCAGTACCGTTCATTTTCTCTTTGCTCGCAGCCCAACTGTACTCCCGCAATGATACGAAATATGGTATGCTTCCGTATGCCCGTCGAAGCGTAACTATAGAATAAATTATATGTCCAAAAGAACAAGCACCACACACACACACCACACACACACACACACACACACACACACACACACACACACACACACGTAATTGATAGATAATCCTCGACAGGCAGGCGGATGCATAGAATCTTTAGTCCCCCTGCGCGGAATACAGTAAGGCTGCGAGTAACGAGGACATGAACGGGGTTACATCAGTGGTGAGCAGCACTTGGAAGTATGTATTGGTAGGACGAGAAGCGTGTCCAGGTGTCTGAGAAAGCTGCCGGCATGGTAGTTCAGCGTGCTACAAAAATAACCAGCAATGAAGTATTCAACCACAACTTTGAAGGGATGTCTTGTGAAATCCGCCCAGAACAAGCGACGAGAAGATGAGAACAATCATAAACAAAATTAAGGAAGGAAAGGTGGTTAAGGCGACCTTTCTAGAGAAGAGGAGCATCCGATTCGAGTCCCAGTCCGGCAGAAATTTTCAAGTGAACTTGTTGAATTATTTCAATGCCCAGAGCAACTATATCACACAAATTTCCCTCTAATTATGAAAGTAAGGCTGCGTAAGTCGATCATTGAAAATGTCCAAGAGAACAGACTCCACACATATAATCGCGCACAAGCGAAATTATTTTCATTCTATTGTTTTTGAGTTGTTGTATTCTTCAGTCCGAAGACTAGTTTGATGCGCCTGTGACCTGCTCGAGCCTCTTCTTCTCCGAATAACTACTCCAACCTACATCTTTCTGCATCTGTTGACTGTATTAATCCTCCACACTTCCCTCCAGTACAATATTGGTGATCCCTTGATGTCTCAGAATGTGTCCTATTAACCTTTCCATTCTTTTGGCCTACCTGTTCAACAAATTTCTTGTCTCCGCAGTTCTATTCAGTACTTCTACATTAATTATGTGATCTACCCATCTAATGTTCAGCATTCTTCTGCACCACCACATTTTGAAACTTTCTATTCTCTTTTTACCTAAATTGTTTATCGTCCAAGTTTCAATTCCACACATGGCTACACGCTAGACAATTAGCTTCAGCAAAGACTTCCTAACATGTAAATCTCTATTCGATGTTAACAAATTTCTCTTCTACAAAAATGCTTTTGTTGCCATTGCCAGTCTACATTTTCTATACTCTCTACCTCTGTCATCATCAGTTACTTTGCTCCCCAGATAGCAAAACCCATCTACTGCTTGAAGTGCCTTATTTACTAATTTGATTCCCTTATCATCATCTGATTCAGTTTGACTATCCTTATTTTGCTTTTGTTGACGTTCATCTTATATCCTACTTTCAAGACACTGTCCATTTCACTCAACAGCTCTTGCAAGTCGTTTGCTGACGCTGACAGAATTACAATGTCATCGGCAAACCACATTCTTATTTCTTCTTCCTGATTTTTACTTCCTACTCCAGTTTTTCCTTTGGTTTCCTGTAATACTTACTCAATGTACAGACTGAATAACATCAGGGATAAGCTACAACCCTGTCTCACGCGCTTTTCAAGCACTGCCTCCCATTCATACCCCTCGTTTCTTATAATCGCCAATTAGTTTCTGTACAAGTTCTAAATAGCCTCTCGCACCCTGTATTTTACCCACGTTACCTTCAGAATTTCAAAGAGTGTGTTCTAGTCAACACTGTCAAAGGTTTCTCTAAGTGTACAAATGCTATAAATGTAGGTTTGCTTTCCTTAACCTTTCTTCTAAGACAAGTCGTAGGGTCGGTATTGCCTAGCATGTTCCTGTACTTCTCCGGAACCAAATTGATCTTCCCCGAGGTCTACTTCTACTGGTTTTTCCATTCATCTGTAAAGAATCCGTGTTAGTGTTTTGCATCCATGACTAATTAAGCTGATAACTCGGTAATTTTCACACCTGTCAGCAATTGCTTTCTACAGAATTCGAATAATTACCTTTTTCTTGAAGCCAGACTGTTTATCACCTGTCCTCATACGTCTTGCACACCAGATGGCTAACAGTAGTTCTGACGGAATATCGTCTACTCCCGTGGCCTAGTTTCGACTTAGAGCTTTCAGAGCTTTGTCAAATTCTTCTCGCATTATCATCTCGCACCTCATCTTCATCTACGTCCACTTCTCCTTCTATAATATTGTTTTCAGTTTCATCTCCCTTGTACAGACTCTCTATATACTCCTTCCACCTTTCAGCTTTCCGTTCTGTGCTTAGGATTGGTTTACTATCTGAGCTCTTGATATTTATACAGCTGCTTCTCCTTTCCCCAAAGGCCTCTTTAACTTTCCTGTAGGCGGTATCTATCTATCCCTAGTGAAATATGCTTCTAAATCCTTATATTTGCCTTCTACCCATTGCTGCTTTGCGATTTTCATCTCCCTGTCAGTCTCATTTTTTAAACGTTTGTATTCCCTTTCGCCTGCTTCATTTTCTGCATTTTCAAATTTTCTCCTTTCATTAACTAAATTCAATATCTCTTGTGTTATCCAAGGATGTCTACTGGGCCTTGTCTTTCTTCCTATCTGATCCTCTGCTGCCTTCACTATTTCGTCTCCTAAAGCTACTCATTCGTCTTCTACTGTATTCCTTTCCGCTATTCTAGTCAACCGATGCCTCGACTTGCGCCATAGGGTGGTGGGGTTTCGGGTTCCGCTGGATAGATCAGGAGTCCACTACACGCAACAAGCGGCTACACGGGTAGCAGGGGTTGTGTGGCGTGGGCTGGGCGGTTTTTTAGGTTAGATGGCCTTGGGCAAGTACAGAAAGGGCAACAGCCTCAACGGGTGCGGGGCAAAGTCAGGACATGCGGGGACCAAGCAGCAATCGGTATTGTAATTGTCAACTGTCGAAGCTGCGTTGGTAAAGTAAAGGAACTTCAAGCGCTGATAGAAAGCACCGAAGCTGAAATCGTTATAGGTACAGAAAGCTGGCTTAAGCCAGAGATAAATTCTGCCGAAATTTTTACAAAGGTACAGACGGTGTTTAGAAAGGATAGATTGCATGCAACCGGTGGTGGAGTGTTCGTCGCTGTTAGTAGTAGTTTATCCTGTAGTGAAGTAGAAGTGGATAGTTCCTGTGAATTATTATGGGTGGAGGTTACACTAAACAACCGAACTAGGTTAATAATTGGCTCCTTTTACCGACCTCCCGACTCAGCAGCATTAGTGGCAGAACAACTGAGAGAAAATTTGGAATACATTTCACATAAATTTTCCCAGCATGTTATAGTCTTAGGTGGAGATTTCAATTTACCAGATATAGACTGGGACACTCAGATGTTTAGGACGGGTGGTAGGAACAGAGCATCGAGTGACATTATACTGAGTGCACTATCCGAAAATTACCTCGAGCAATTAAACAGAGAACCGACTCGTGGAGATAACATCTTGGACCTACTGATAACAAACAGACCCGAACTTTTCGACTCTGTATGTACAGAACAGGGAATCAGTGATCATAAGGCCGTTGCAGCATCCCTGAATATGGAAGTTACTAGGAATATAAAAAAAGGGAGGAAGGTTTATCTGTTTAGCAAGAGTAATAGAAGGCAGATTTCAGACTACATAACAGATCAAAACGAAAATTTTTGTTCCGACACTGACAATGTTAAGTGTTTATGGAAAAAGTTCAAGGCAATCGTAAAATGCGTTTTAGACAGGTACGTGCCGAGTAAAACTGTGAGGGACGGGAAAAACCCACCGTGGTACAACAACAATGTTAGGAAACTACTGCGAAAGCAAAGAGAGCTCCACTGCAAATTTAAACGCAGCCAAAACCTCTCAGACAAACAGAAGCTAAACGATGTCAAAGTTAGCGTAAGGAGGGCTATGCGTGAAGCGTTCATTGAATTCGAAAGTAAAATTCTATGTACCGACTTGACAGAAAATCCTAGGAAGTTCTGGTCTTACGTTAAATCAGTAAGTGGCTCGAAACAGCATATCCAGACACTACGGGATGATGATGGCATTGAAACAGAGGATGACACGCGTAAAGCTGAAATACTAAACACCTTTTTCCAAAGCTGTTTCACAGAGGAAGACCGCACTGCAGTTCCTTCTCTAAATCCTCGCACAAACGAAAAAATGGCTGACATCGAAATAAGTGTCCAAGGAATAGAAAAGCAACTGAAATCACTCAACAGAGGAACGTCCACTGGACCTGCCGGGATACCAATTCGATTCTACACAGAGTACGCGTAAGAACTTGCCCCCCTTCTAGCAGCCGTGTACCGTAAGTCTCTAGAGGAACGGAAGTTCCAAATGATTGGAAAAGAGCACAGGTAGTCCCAGTCTTCAAGAAGGGTCGTCGAGCAGATGCGCAAAACTATAGGCCTATATCTCTGACATCGATCTGTTGTAGAATTTTAGAATATGTTTATTGCTCGCGTATCATGTCACTTCTGGAAACCCAGAATCTACTATGTAGGAATCAACATGGATTCCGGAAACAGCGATCGTGTGAGACCCAACTCGCCTTATTTGTTCATGAGACCCAGAAAATATTAGATACAGGCTCCCAGGTAGATGCTATTTTTCTTGACTTCCGGAAGGCGTTCGATGCAGTTCCGCACTGTCGCCTGATAAACAAAGTAAGAGCCTACGGAATATCAGACCAGCTGTGTGGCTGGATTGAAGAGTTTTTAGCAAACAGAACACAGCATGTTGTTATCAATGGAGAGACGTCTACAGACGTTAAAGTAACCTCTGGCGTGCCACAGGGGAGTGTTATGGGACCATTGCTTTTCACAATATATATAAATGACTTAGTAGATAGTGTCGGAAGTTCCATGCGGCTTTTCGCGGATGATGCTGTAGTATACAGAGAAGTTGCAGCATTAGAAAATTGTAGCGAAATGCAGGAAGATCTGCAGCGGATAGGCACTTGGTGCAGGGAGTGGCAACTGACCCTTAACATAGACAAATGTAATGTATTGCGAATACATAGAAGAAGGATCCTTTATTGTATGATTATATGATAGCGGAACAAACACTGGTAGCAGTTACTTCTGTAAAATATCTGGGAGTATGCGTGCGGAACGATTTGAAGTGGAATGATCATATAAAATTAATTGTTGGTAAGGCGGGTACCAGGTTGAGATTCATTGGGAGAGTGCTTAGAAAATGTAGTCCATCAACAAAGGAGGTGGCTTACAAAACACTCGTTCGACCTATACTTGAGTATTGCTCATCGGTGTGGGATCCGTACCAGATCGGTCAGACGGAGGAGATAGAGAAGATCCAAAGAAGAGCGGCGCGTTTCGTCACAGGGTTATTTGGTAACCGTGATAGCGTTACGGAGATGTTTAATAAACTCAAGTGGCAGACTCTGCAAGAGAGGCGCTCTGCATCGCGGTGTAGATTGCTCGCCAGGTTTCGAGAGGGAGCGTTTCTGGATGAGGTATCGAATATGTTGCTTCCCCCTACTTATACCTCCCGAGGAGATCACGAATGTAAAATTAGAGAGATTAGAGCGCGCACGGAGGCTTTCAGACAGTCGTTCTTCCCGCGAACCATACGCGACTGGAACAGGAAAGGGAGGTAATGACAGTGGCACGTAAAGTGCCCTCCGCCACACACCGTTGGGTGGCTTGCGGAGTATCAATGTAGATGTAGATGTAGATGCCTAATGCTCTCTCTGAAGCCTTCAGCAACAAATGGTTCTTTCAACTTACCCAGACCCCATCTCCTTAACTTCCTACCTTCTTCCAATTTCTACGGTTTAGAACTACAGTTCATAACCAAGAAACTGTGATCTATCTGCCCGATTATGGAATCTAACATCCCACGCTCCGGTCCGTATAATGCTAGTTTTGTTTCTCCTGATGACAATATCCTCTTGAGTAGTGTGTGTGTGTGTGTGTGTGTGTGTGTTTGTGTGTGTGTGTGTGTCCAGAAATACGAATGGGGGATTATTTTACCTCCGGAATATTTTATCCAAGAGGACACCGACATCGTTGTTTAACCATACAGTAGAACTGCATGTCCTCGGGAATATTTACGGCAGTAGTGTCCCCTTGCTTTCAGCCGTTAGCAGTACAAGCACAACAAGGGTGTTTCAATCGGTCTTACAAGGCCAGATCAGTCAATTATTCAGACTGTTGCCCCTGCAGCTATTGTAAAGGCTGCTGTCTCTCTTCAGGAACCGCTCTTTTGTCCGGCCTCTGAATAGACACCCCTCCATTGTGATTGTACCTGCCGTACGGCTGTCTGTATCGCTGAGGCACTTATGTCACCCCAGCGACGGCAAGTCCATGGTCCATGGGGAGTTCATTCCACTATTTCATAAGAACACATTGTAATTATTACTGTGTGAATTTTAAAGTTGAAAATATGTTGTAATTTTTTATTTCTTAAAAGACAGGGAATGAATTGAAATATCTTGACTTTATATAACAGCGTGAAACAAATATGTATACATTATAGTTTCACTGGTGGCGTCAGTGCGACGTACCCTCGACTCAGATACTCTGGAAGTTTTGGAGCGCACCGCTGCCAGTTACAGCCTTGTACATACTAGCCTTGAAATGCGTAAATGTTTTCCCATGTAACTTCATAACCGTCTAAAGTGTGAGATAAAACTATACCAACAGAAACATATTAATAATGTGATATGAGGTGAATTTCTGTTTTTGTTTCTCCGTGTAAAATACGTTTTGTGATTAAATTATAATAAACATGTTTGGCGAGAAACATTTGTTAAAGAGGCCAAACGGAAACGAACTCTGTTTATATTTTGCTGTAAAACTGTAGTTCAGTTCGTCCCGCCATTCTGTTGTAACTTTTTTTCAGAGGCCGTAAAGAAAGGAACACTTTACGTGTTCTCTCGTTACATATTCAATATCGCTAAGCAGAACCACCCAGAGATCGAGTTTCCAATCATTTCCATTTATTCCTTACGTACATTTTTTTTACTTGAGATTCATGCTAGATTAATCGATTAATTACCTTCGAACAATGAATTCTGCAGTCGGTTCATTAGCTTCGTGTATTGCACCTCACGGTATTAGTAGAGGTAACCTGATAATTACGTGAATGCGCAATTTCCGTCTTTAGACAGTAATCATTAATTTCATTTATCTATATTTATTGCTCATGTTCGCCGTCTTTGAACGTTTCTCTCACCCATCACGGAACTGGGTAACAACCTGTCTTTTATTTGGCGTGACGTACTGGGAAAAGTTTTCATAAGAGTAGCCTGAATAAATTCAGCTTAGCATATAGCTTATTTCTAGCATTTTTTTTCCTGATAAGTTAACGATTCAAGCCGCACTGTTTTATCGACATTTGCCCTACCAACTAGTGTGATAATGTCACACGTGTTGGCCATCCTACATCGTTCGCTGTCGTTAGAGAGAGGAATCTCGGAAGTTCAGGACGAAACTTACGAATCCAGAGCGAAGATTATTTGTTAATACTGTTTTTCGATAACTACTAATTCATGCGTGACGGTGACATCGGATTATTAATTAGGGTACACCAGTAGTATTTCGACAACGACCGTCAAATATATCCAGCATTATCGTTCAGAGTGGAAATTCGATTTTAAAGAGTGACTTCAAGCTGTCGAAAACGGTTCCACAAAACCACGCTGTAGGTATTTCAAGTGCAATGTTGTGGCTAAAATGTGCTGTTCAAAACATCTTCTATCTTCAGAACATGTCAAAAGTTTAGAACTATTAAGAGGTCAAATAAAGACTGAGTTGACGAAATTAAAAAACAAAAAACGAAAATGGTTTGAACACGCAAAATGCTGAAAGCACAATAGCTATATTTACATGGGAGCATGTTTCTATTTTGACCACTCACCATTCATCATAAATGTGTAAAAAAAAAAAGAAGAAAGAAAAAAAACATTTATCGTATACTGTTGTTCCTTATTTCTAATTGATTTCCTATAAAATATTACATACGTATTGTTTATTTTTGAGTTTTGTTTCAGATAATTTTCGAGAGAAAATTTACATATCACGATATCTGTCTTACCGAATCAAGGTAATTGATATTTTCTGCTTTTTTTCATCGCCTGATTCGAAGACGCGTGATATAGCAGAGTCAAATACTAGTGGCGCTGTATTTCGATAATATTAGAACATTGTGAAGTTACCTTAAACGTGATTTTTTTCTGGCGAAGATGCTTATGTGTATAGAATTACACTTTTAAAGTTTTATTTTCGTATTTTTCCTATTCACCAGAGATATCAATGGTAGACTTGGGACTGGTAAAGTGTAAAATTAGTAGACATATTTATGGTAGATATTGTATTTAGAAGAGATTCCCATGGTAGAGATGCGTATGGTAGTGTTGTGCGGTAGGGTTCGTAAATGATAGAGATATTACTAGATAGAAATGACATCTGACAGAATTGTTTATTGCTATTATTTTCTGTTAGGTAACTGTGGTGGTAATTTTTAAACAATTTCCTTACAACGTGGCATACTTTTGGCATTTTCTAAATGTAGAACTGACGCAATGTATTTTTTTAAGGTAGGCAGCACTGTTGGAGCGTGCGTGTTCTTACATGGTGTGTGTAATGGGTTAATGGCGTGAGGAATAGTTCTTCTGGCGTAGTACTTTTAATGGGAGATGAACCTGAAATGATGTTAGTGGCCAGGAAGTAAGAGCTTACCAATGGATAAGAATAATGTGATAGTACTAACAGACCTACGATCAACAGGAAAGCTCTAAGGATATTCACCACTGTGTAAAGCAAAAGCGTCGCCAACACCACGAACTTGACGGTATGTGGTGTGCATTAATTATTGGACTAGATATCCACCAGTTGTGTATCGATAGATTAACAGAGTACAATACTGTTTTATATTCATAGTGGTCACTCTCTACACAGTGCTTAAGAACGGAATAGTAACTATTTGTCCTTGTACTTACAATTGATATTCATTTATTGCAAAGAACTAAAAAGGACCATTTTCAGTTTACCTGCCAGTTTATATACTTAGTATAATATACGTGGCTACCTACATACATACCTTTCTCTTTCTTTCATTATTTTTCACACCTGCATGAAGCAATCTAACGAAAGTTGTAAATTCTCTACCTTCAGCAGAGATACTAATTTTCCTAAACCATTTCTACAATCATCCTATACGGTTGTTAGGACTTCAGTTCACAGCAAGCTTCGTCTTTTTCTCTGCATGACTCTACAGGCCGAAGGAAAATCCACAGCAGAGAGAGCTTTTAGCTGATCACTTAACATACGACGTATTTGCTCTGTGTCTTTGAATTTCAGATTTCAAAATAGAAAATCAAAGTGAATCGAATGAGTAAACTTGACTGCAAGCTGGGTTACTTACACGACATTAACGTTAGGCCATGTGCTTACCACACCTTAGTTCGCTCACAAAATCTGTTCAAGTGTCTATTTATGCCCATCAGTATTACGTGACGCAAAGTGAGATACTACTGTTCTTCTCTTGTTGTATTCCTTTAATAAGTACAAACAGATACCGTAGTTATATCGTTTAAATGGTCTAAACTTTGTGTAGAACAGTGAACGTCATTCAAGGCATGTCTCTGAAGACATATTTCCATGTAATATGAACTCAAAAGCAATCTGCAAAGCAAATCCAAGGATGAGTATGGAAGGTGCTCATTCATCAGTAAAGAGGAAAGATGTGATCCACAGAGGTCACCTTACGGCTTAAGTGCATATTGGGCCGTCCCAAGATGGCTACACTTACTTATCGTCTAAAAGTATACAGTCGATCACAAGGAGGAAGTGAATATGAAAATTTGAAGTTTGTTGTAAGTTCCTATGAGACCAAACTGATGAGATCATCGGTCCCTAGGCTTACACACTACGTAGTCTAGCTTAAACTAACTTAAGCTAAGGACATGCCTGAGGGAGGACTCGAACCTCCAACGGGGGGAGCAGCGCGAACTGTGGCAAGGCGCCCAGACAACGCGGTTACCACGCGCAGCTGAGTGAGTATGACCTAAGGTTGAAATATAGAGGCTGAACCCAAACTCCATCAACAAAATTCTGAGGGTTGTTCATGGATATTTCCTGAATATGTCGGTGTAAGGGCTCCGTGGATTCATTGACTGGTTATAGGGTAATAGAATTCTCTTTCAGCTCTTTGTATCTGTAGTGCAGTGGAAATACCAGTGCTGCAGTGCAAAACTCGACGATATGCATTGTTCTTCTTGTTTAGATATAAACTTGTTCCACTCACTCATGATATTTACTGTTAACAAGTCAGGTTCATGTAAGATGGAAAGAACTTACATGAAGTCATTAAAGATCACCTAACTCAGGTAGAGCGAACAGTAGGGCTGAACAAAAATGACTGACAAGGCATAATGCATCTTACGGACGTATTGGAATAATCAATGTCGGGTGATGGTTTTAAAGTAATTCACTTGACATGAAAACTTTGTGGAAACGAGTCGATTTACTGGACGCTAGTTTACCCCAGGGAAGTATTTAGAGTTGACAGTGGCCAGCTGGGGAACGGCGAAGGGAAGCGACAATAGGCAGCTTAGGGCGGTTCAAGCTCTGAGAAAGCGGTAATGCGGCGCGGCCTCCAGCCGCGTTAAGATGAGTGACAGCATGGGTGGTTGACCCCGACCCCATACTGGTGTACCGGGAAGCAGACGGAGAACTTGTACGCCTGTTGATAAATGTCCATCATCCCATTTTCAGGGAAACATGCGAGAAAGCCGCGCAAAGCTAAGGTGGAGCGGTCAACAGAGGTCGAAATATGCATGTTCGTGACTATAGCAACTTCACGCTGAATTCACAGTCCGCAGAGTCTGAAGTAAATCAGGTGAAGAGCGACAAAATGAAATACGCCGGCCTCCGATGGGAACGTAGGACCAAAAAATTTGAAGTACTCTCCTGGGAGTCAGAATACCGGAAAAATTGGCGTTTGTGCAGACGCTAACATTGATGGGTGGCCTGGGAGGAGCTAAATAACAGAAGTTGAGAGGAAGGGAAATTTTGTGGGAATTTGTTCAGTTCTCAGAGCAGGCATTGGTCGGCGCTGGGAAGCAACGCATAATTAACCTTGATGGGTGGCCTGGGAGGAGCTAAATAACAGAACTTGAGAGGAAGGGAAATTTTGTGGGAATTTGTTCAGTTCCCAGAGCAGGCATTGGTCGGCACTGGGAAGCGACGCGTAATTAACGTGACTTGCGCTCCAATTGTCGTAAGTGATTTTGCTGGAGGGGAAACTGAGGCGAAGAGTGGACTATGAGACGTCTCTGTAGAGGTCTTCCATTCCCAGCTTGCCTAGAGTGCGGACGTGGCGTACTGTACTCAGCTTGCCTGAGAAAGAAAGAGTGAGCATCTCTGCAGTTTAGGACTTAGAAAATGGAACGATTGAGCTTGGAGATAGAAAGTTATGGTTCAGCTATGTACTGAGGAAGATAGCAAGGAGTGAATAAAATTGCGCAGCCTTGCAGCACCACGAGGCCGGCCAACGTCCACACCACGATCCCGCTCCGCCACGCTGTATTCAGTGATATTGCGCCCGCTCCGGCCACTGATTAATTTGTTGGATCACGTCCACAAAGTTTCCACAAGGATTTCATCGCCCGTGTATTGTAGAATTCTTCTCACACTTCGCATTACGCCTGGGTCAGTCGATAGGAATTACTTTTGAGTTGTCGCCCTTTACTCCACGCAAACGCAATTTATTACCACTGCCTGATAGGAGAGTCTTGTAATGTGTAAAAAAAAATTGTGCTTATCGACTGCATCTGCTTTCAATCAAGTAGTTGGAATTCCAAGTTCAATCAGGAGTCACAGCGCCATATTACTTTTTTGCGTTATCCGATATTGCGGCAGTTCTGCACTCTCTGTTGATCTGTTAGTCAATTAGTTGGGGTGAACACACGCCAAAACCAGTTAAGTGACAGGTGGGGTGTTACATATGGCTGACCCATCTCAGGATACGATACTTCAGGAAATTTTTCCACGTGATCCATTGCTTAGCCATTTTTAATTGAAAAACGGGTAGCATTAGTTACAATAAGTTACATTGTCTTCTTCATGTGCTGTCCTTTCAAATTGACACTTATAGGTACTTCTGCATTGTATTTGTGAGTTGTTGGAGTACTTATGATGTGCAGTGCCTTAATCAGAAGATGCTGAGCACACAGAACACAGTCATTGGTACTAGCCTTTTTGGGGGAATTCTTTATGAACTGTTTGTCGGGTCATTGCTCACACCCAGTGTATCAATTTGTGTCCTGATATATGTTTTGTGTTATCTAATTATTGAGTGTAAGGGGTACCTGGGTTTTGAGTTTTCGTGTAACATAAAAGTGCAAATGATAACGAGGGGAAAAGCCAAGACAACGGCAGAATATAATCAGACTGTTACTCGGGAGAACATGGGTGATAGTGGGAAAGCTCTACCGATGAGCGTGACGAACGCGAGTTGCAACTTCCTGAAACTGCGTCTCATGACTGGTTTAGTCCGCTGAATAGCAAGGACGTTGATTCAGGCAGTGATACTGAGGGCTCGGGGGATGCAGGGGGTACAGGATTAATCTATAAGTATGGAAGATCCAGCCTAAGAAGCCAGAGTGTATTGGAACAAAACGGTGTCCGACCATTATCAAACGATTCATTCACAAGTGATCCGACGGGGGCGCGGAGACGGTACTTGTCTAGATATCGAAGGGTTCCTCAGAACAGAGAAGAAGAGTCGCATTTTCAACCACAAAAGGACGAGGATCAAAATGCGGCTACTCTCAAAAACATTAGAGACCTGTTGCAACAGATGCAAATGGTGAACTTAGAGCAGAGCGCCAACATTAATGCCGAAATTAAAAAGGCGAATTCGGAGCTGAAAGAGAAGCTTAATGCAGAAATTAAAAAGGCGAATTCGGAGCTGAAAGAGCAGAGCGCCAACCTTAAAGCCGAAATTAAAAACGCGAATTCGGAGCTGAACTATAGGCTCACAGAAGTTCTTAGGGAAGTAAAAGAGGAGGTAAAGAATCTCGGCGTCAAATTAGAGAAAGAGATTGCCATCATCAAACGAACGGCAATTGAAGCGAAATTAATTGCGAAAGGTGCAAGGAAAATAGCGAGAGAAACTCGGGACTGTACGCAAAGCACGGCAAAAGTAGGAAAGGTCATGTTATCAAGGCCACAAAGCCGGATAAAACGCATTGAAGAAAAGCAACAAAAGGAACCGGACATACGGCCTAACGAGATGTTGAAAGAGGAGGTGGCGATATTAAACAGAAATTTAGAGAACGAGGTAAAACGTCTCATTACAGAGACATCAGGAAACGAGAAGGGTGTAATTACTGCGTCGACAGAACCGTCACTTGCCGGAACACAGATAACCGCTTCACGGTGTGACAAAGTTGACACTATAAGCAACGGGAGCCACGTCTTGATTCACAGCTCTGAGGCAACGACCGAGGTAAACACGGACAGCGCGCAGCAGTCCAGTGAACACAATTGCTGTCAGCTGATTAGATGTACCGAACAACTGTCGAACATACAGAGGGGGCGAGATGACGATAGCGTGTCGGAACGAACTAGTTTACGTCCTGAAGTTCATACGAATCGTAAGAACGGTCGAAATGATAAATGGAATGATGACCGGTTTGACTACAAGCATTTTGTATCAGTCCGAAAGTTACACCACTACAAGGACGAAGGTAATAGCTTCTATCCAAACACTTTTATGGGACAATTCGAGTTATCTTTGCCCCCACACTGGCCGTTGATGTACCAGCTGGATTTTGTGTGCTCCCATATGGAGGGCGCGACCACTGAGTACATGAGAAATGTAGCGAAGACGAGCATCTCGTTCGAAGAATTCAAAAATGCCTTCTTGGGCATGTATTGGTCTAAAGAAACCCAAGAAAGGATCAAACAAGAAATTATGATGTCCAGAGATATGGAAGGGGCAGGGTACCGGAGTCTGGTCAAATTTTTTGATAATATTACAAAAAGGAAACAGTACCTAAACCCATGTAGCGGTGCGGAAATCATCAGATTATGTTACATGAAACTTCCCATCTCGTATCAACAATCACTTGCCGGTCGTTGTGGTAGCGATACTGAGGTATTTAAGGGCATTTTGCGCGAACTGGAATTCGCATTTCAAGAAGAACAGGCGCTAGAAACGCCGACAGCGTGAACAAAATGACAACCGTCGCAATAATGGACCCCAGTGGGATAGTAGGCCAGCACCGAACTACAACAGCTACAATCAAAATAAGAGTAATGACAACTCGAAAAGAAGGTACACGGAAGAAGAGCGACACTCTCCGGTGCAACATAGTAAATCACAAAGCACCCGGGGCGGTAATCAGCAATCGGGGAGGAACAGGAATTATGGTTACCAAAATAACAACCAAGAAGAGGTCGAAGTCCGCCCTCCGAAGCCTGGTCCATCCCACCTTAACGGGCAGGATTACGAATGACTAGACCAGAGTGCAGACAGGAGTTGCAAAACGTCCGTAACCTCGGAACTAGTCAGTAACATAAACATTATCGAATACGAGGATGTCACCGAGTTACTCCTCGAAGAAAAGGAAGGGCAACAAAATAAAGAAATATACCCAGTAGTCAAAATCAAAATAGGTGACTTAACGGTGGCCGCTATAATTGATAGTGGAAGCCAGCTTTCAGCGATCTCAGAAGAGATATTTAAGACATGTAAGAATGTGCTGAACCCACCGACTCTTGCCACACAAAAGACGAAGGTCAGGGGTTCAAATGGTTCAAATGGCTCTGAGCACTATGGGACTTAACTACTGAGGTCATCAGTCCCCTAGAACTTAGAACTACTTAAACATAACTAACCTAAGGACATCACGCACATCCATGCCCGAGGCAGGAATCGAACCTGCGACCGTAGCGGTCACGCGGTTCCAAACTGACGCGCTTAGAACCGCACGGCCGCACCGGCCGGCAAGGTCAGGGGTGCATTACTTGGAAAGAGTGTAGAAATATCTCAACAGACACGTTTAGAATTCGAATGTCTGGGACATCAGTTGACTGCTAATCTTTTTGTCATTCCTTAACTGTCCACCGATATTATCGTTGGTATGTATTTCCTCTCAACGAACAAAGCCATAATCGATTTGGGTCGAGGAGAAGTCACATTAGGAGAGGATGACAAAATGCATCTTCGTTTCGATGAACAGGCAATCCCAGGGCAGGTACAAAAGAGCTGTCTCAGACTACAGTTTCCAAACCAGGAGGGGTCAACAGGCGAAGCCGACGGCGGACAGGACAATCGAGATAGTACTTCGAAACAACCACAGTTAGTAGAAATACATAAGGAAATAAGCGAGAAATTGCAGGGCATAAAGGTCATAAGAGACGCAGACAAAGAAAAATGGCTCTGAGCACTATGGGACTTAACAGCTGTGGTCATCAGTCCCCTAGAACTTAGAACTACTTAAACCTAACTAACCTAAGGACATCACAAACATCCACGCCCGAGGCAGGATTCGAACCTGCGACCGTAGCAGTCGCCCGGTTCCGGACTGCGCGCCTAGAACCGCGAGACCACCGCGGCCGGCACGCAGACAAAGAAGGGTTAGACAATGTGCTAAGAAGGAATATTGAAGTTTTTCTCCCCAAGACGGGCTCCATAAAGGGCTATCAATATAAATTTGACGTAAAGAGGCAGAAACCGTTTCGAGTACCGCCGTACCCGATTCCGTGGTCGTACCGAGATTGTGTTTTTATCGAACTCCAGCGGATGCAGGGGGAGGATGTGATAGAGCCAGCACAGTCACAATACAACAGCCCCCTCAGGTTCGTAGACAAAAGGAACGGGGAAATTCGACTTGTGTTAGATTCCCGGCAGATCAATACGATCATAGTTCCGGAAACCGACAGACCCGAGAGGCTCGATGAGTTGCTGCAGAAATTCCATGGAGTTTCGGTGTTTTCCTCTCTGGATTTGAAATCCAGCTTCTGGCAAATCGAGTGGACCCAGAATATAGAGATACACGGCGTTCATCGCATTTGGCAGATGCTATCAATTTAAGAGACTCTCCTTTGGCCTGAATATTTCGTCTGCAGCATTTATAAGAGGATTAGGAACAATTTTAGATGAGGGGTTAAGGGAGAGAACAACATGTTACGTTGATGATATCCTAATTGTGGAAAAGACATGGGAATCTCACAACAATCTTCTAGGAGAAGTGATCTCCAAATTAAGAAAACATGGGGTGACGGTAAATACAAAAAAGTCCTGTTTTGGAGGAAGGCAAGTACATGTTTTGGGTCATGTCATCTCAGGGGAAGGAATTATGCCAGACCCAGAGCAGATGAGGGCAATCGCAGAATTTGCAGCGATTACCACAAGGAAACAGCTGAGAGGCTTTCTCGGTGTCGTGAATTTTTCAAAAAAATCATATATATAGAGGCATTGGAGACACCACGACTGTGTCAATTAACCGGAAAGAATACGGCGTGGGTATGGAACAATGATGCAGAAAGCCAATTCAGTATGCTAAAATCAGCTCTGGTAAAGGCTCCGATTCTGTCACATCCTGATCTGGCGCATGACTTCTGTATGGCCACGGATAGCGCGAAAACCGGGCTAGGCGTAATGGTCTTCCAAGAATGTGAAGAAGATGGAGTAAAGATACACAAAAAGATCGCGTTCGGGAGTCGGGTGCTAAGTAAAAGCGAAAGGAACTACTCAGTAACCGAACTAGAGGCCCTCGCGATAGTGTGGGGGCTCCAGAAGTTCAAGTACTTTTTATTCGGACGTAAGACGCATGTCTATACCGATCATAGAACTCTGGAGTTCTTACTTACGGCCAAATTAACGCATGGGAGGCTTGCGAGATGGGTCGCTGTCCTCCAGGAATTCAATTTCACAATAGTCTACGTGCCGGGACCGACAAACGTAATAGCGGATGTACTATCCCGTTCCCCTCTGGGGATAAGCGATTATCAGGCTGAAGAACTGGAACAAGAACATTTCTCCTTGTTCTATCTACAAAAAGTGGCATTTGAAAATTATATCACAGTGACAATGTGTGATATTGGGCGAGAACAAGACAAATATCCTGTGCTGAGAGGAATAAAAGAAAAGTGGAAAGATAGAACGCAAGCCAGGCTTAGGCAGCTTTATCTGTTAAGAAAGGGGGTCCTGTTTTACTGAAGAAATCCGGGTGAGACGTTGTGGGTTGTGCGTGTGCCAGAGGAAGTAATAAACAAGCTCATCTGGTATATACATCTCAGTTATGCTCACTACGAACCCAGGAAGTGTTTCTTGAAACTAAAAAGCGTCTGTCACTTCAAAAACATGGAGAGATGAATACGCAAGGTTCTCACGGTATGTAAGAAGTGTCAGAAGGCGAAAACAAGTACTGTAGCCACACAGCCGCCGCTGTACCCCATTATTCCTGAGAAATTAAGACAAACAGCGGCGACGAACATGATGGGTCCGTTGCCAACCACACAAAGGGGTTATAGATACATCATGGTGGTCTTAGAATTAACATCTAAGTGCGTCACCCTGACACCATTGAAAAGAGCAACCGGGACAACGGTGAGCAGGGCGCTACATAAAGATTTCCTGGCACAGGTAGGGCCAGCAGAGTATATTTTGTCAGACAATGGGCCACAGTACAGGTCGGAGGTATGGAAGAGAACATTTGAAAGTCATGGAATTAAACCAGTTTTCATATCCCGCTTCCACCCTCTGAAAGAACGATGAAGGATTTACGAAACCTTTGCAGATTGTACTGCAGTAAGAAGCGCGCCACGTGGGACATCTTCATCAAAGATTTCCAGGAAGTAATTAATGAGATATCCCACAGCACCACACTGTTAGCTCCAATTACGGTACTAAAGAACCGGGACCCGCCGGAGAGGCTCCGTCAGTTAGTGGAGTTCCCTCCAAGAACACGTCAGCGACATGGAACCGTTGTGGAGGAAGCCCTACAAAATATCCGACGTGCAGGCGAGAAGCGCGAAGCACGAGCGGATAAAAGGGCGCGAGTACGACAATTTGTGGTTGGGGAAAAGGTACTCATTAAGACACACCGGCTGTCAAACAAGCAAAGGAAGTTGTGCCACAAATTCTTCGCCGCGTACAGTGTGGGCCCGTGCGCGTGCGGAGAATAGCGCTTAACAACGCATCGGAAGTAGAATCCATAAAAACAGGAAAATCACTGGGAGTGCATCCGATAGCACATGTAAAGGCATTTATGAAATGATTAACTGCAGCCTTTGACATGGAATTGTAGTAAATATAGGCTTAGAATAAGGATTTTTGTTAAAGTATCTTGTTTGTTTCTGTATATACTGATCTTAGTGGTAGAACGTCTCGTTTACATGTGCCGATATTTTACGTTTTTATTATTAATAATGATATCTCGCCTCTCGATGTTGTGAAAGTAAAGTGCACTAGAGTATTTTGTTAAGACACATGATTAAAGAATGGAAAACAAGTATTTCTGGGTGTACCCCTAGAAAAAAGACTGATTAGGAACTCTAAATTACAGAAAAGTTCCCCGTAATTGTATTTCCGTCATTGGAGAGCGTATTTAGGGTACCGTAGGTAGTTACGAGGATGCACCAACGCACCTCATATTCCCTTAGCAGCATTGATACGCCAGAAATACTTGTTGATACCAAGACAGTGTAACATCTACGAGCGTGAGTAGTGAGCTATATTAGTGTTGTGTCATTATGGCATTGCTAATCCGAAACATGTTCACAGGCCTTATAAAACTATTCGTGACAAAAGGAGAAAACGGGAAGAAAATAGAGAAGAAGTGCCGCAATAAAACACGATAAAGGACGTTATCCAAACTTCCAACAAAAATCTTGGTCAGACTGACACATGTCTAAGTTTGTTGTGTTTTATACATGTTCGCAGGCACAATAAGAGGAACGTCTGCCACGTAGGGAATTCAGAAGAAAAAACAAGATTAGAGATAAAAAGTAGTAAATAGTAAATATGTAGTCGGGTTGGCCAAACCGTGTTAGTCGTAGGAATTGGTAGTTAGCAATAGTAATGGGATCGTGTCCAGATAATCTTGATTCCCTATCCCTTGATTGTGTGTGTGTGTGTGTGTGAACGACTTTGAAGCAAGTTGTCTTGTACATTTTATGTTCATGTAAAAAAAAAGTTCTGTTACACTTCTATTTTAATTGATCCTGAAGTTGATTTACAAACAAGAAAATTATTCCTTTTGTAATGAAACAAGTTCATTGTCTTAAAAAAAGGTATGGTCCTGATGGTTAAACATGAGCACTTTCCATGTACTAAAATTAGTTGTCTTAGTGTGTTAAGGTGGCGTAACTGAGCAAGAGGGAGTTCAAGCTACGACACCTGGCACACCACACACGAGCTGACAAGGAACGAGGAGGACAGCACCTGTGTACGACAAAGAGGTCGGTCCTGGTCTCTGTACACAGTGCGGGTCGGGGGCAGCAATGAAGAGGTCCAAGAAGGTTTCTATAATTGTTGCTCGCCACGTCAGGTGGAGCGACAGCCCAGCTGACCTTTTGTGCCTAATGACACCAACTTTGAGGGCCTGAGCAAAAAGAAAAGGCTCTTGTCTTATCATGGTCCCTCCATTGCCCTAAAACGTCTATTGAAGGAGCAATGACCTGTGGCTGAGCCGCGAGAGGTCATCGATCACAGATGCACCGATGGGATCTTGTGTCTGTCGGACAAGATGTCAACAACGAGCTCTTAGGTGAGAGACATCCTGCCTCAAGAAGATGCGGACGCCTGTGGCGCCATCTCGGTAATCGACGTTGCTCTCTTCTCAGCCGTTAGCCATCCCTCAACTTGCTAGTCAGAACTAATGTCACTTCTGTTCCTGCAAGAAACTTGTGCCGTGTGTGTGAGTGTGTCAGTTTGGATTCAAATGAATAACATGCACCTCAACGAATGTACTCATTTGTTCTGTTTATGAGTTGTGTTATAAGAAGGTTATGATTTTATAAATGTGCCATTTGTTAAAAAGTCATATATTTGTCATGCCACGTCTGTTTGTGTTAGAATAAGATTTCATACTTATACCTTGTTACAAATACACAACAGTGGTTGCTCAATACGCAATGATTCTTGTCATTTTGCTTGTGTTATATATATATATATATATATAAAAGTACGTGTGTGTACACAATCGAGACACTGGACTGGGTGGACTGGGCCAGACCTTGTTGAATTGTGTAAAGATGACACTTGCACCATGCACAATATAAACATCCAGAGACAGACACAAAAAAATAAACCTTTATTTATAAAATGTCAAACGGGGGTTCACATATAATTTAATGAGAGCAACTACTATCAACTTCACAAAATGTTACACGAATATTGTTCATGTATGTTTTTAGTAATTTAAGTCAAGTAGGGATGGATAACTGAGAGTGAATGGACCTTAAGTTATAATTGTGAGTCTTGCAATTCAAATGACAAGCACAGAGGTGCTTAAACATGTGTATTTGCCCTTTGCGAAGTGTGTCCTTGTAATATAATTGTAGTTTTCTTTTGAGTACTCTGACCAATAATTGTCTCAGGAATCAGCAGAGATTAAAGTAAAATTAAGACTAAATAATGACCATGTCTTTACCAGTAAATCCAGTCACTGAAGGCAGGTACCCTAGGAATGAGTGGGAGTTTGCATCAGAGAGGAGGCAGTGGTAATCAATCGCCCATAACTAATCACGTGAACGGATTAAAAATACAAGTTATGGAGATATTAATTTTGTACCAGAGGTGGTAACACCATAGGAGTCATCATCTGTACTAGAAAATTGATTTGAAGAAAGGGGCTATGTAAGATGGCAAGAACTATGCCCCTTACATGAAGTCATTAAAGATCACCTAACTCACGTTGAGCAAACAGTAGGGCTGAACAAAAATGACTGACAAGGCATAATGCATCTTACGGACGTATTGGAATAATTAATGTCGGGTGTTGGTTTTAAAGTAATTCACATGACATGAAAACTTTGTGGAAACGAGTCGATTTACTGGACGCTAGTTTACCCCAGGGAAGTATTTAGAGTTGACAGTGGCCAGCTGGGGAACAGCGAAGGGAAGCAACAATAGGCAGCTTAGGGCGGTTCAAGCTCTGAGAAAGCGGTAATGCGGCGCGGCCTCCAGCGGCGTTAAGATGAGTGAGAGCATGGGTGTTTGACCCCGACCCCATGCTTGTGTACCGGGAAGCAGACGGCGAACTTGTATGCCTGTTGATAAATGTCCGTCGTCCCATTTTCAGGGAAACATGTGAGAAAGCCGCGCAAAGCTACGGTGGAGCGGTCAACAGAGGTCGAAATATGCATGTTCGTGATTATAGCAAATTCACACTGAATTCACAGTCCTCAGAGTCTGAAGTAAATCAGGTGAAGAGCGACAGAATGAAATACGCCGGCCTCCGATGGGAGCGTAGGACCAAAAAATTTGAAGTACTCTCCTGGGAGTCAGAATTCCGGAAAAATTGGCGTTTGTGCAGATGCTATCCTTGATGGATGGCCTGGGAAGAGCTAAATAACAGAAGTTGAGAGGAAGGGAAATTTTGTGGAATTTGTTCAGTTCCCAGAGCAGGCATTGTTCGGCACTGGGAAGCGACGCATAATTAACGCGACTTGTGCTGCAATTGGTGTAAATGATTTTGCTGGAGGGGAAACTGAGGCGAAGAGCAGATTGTGAGAAGTCTCTGTAGAGGTCTTCCATTCCCAGCTTGCCTAGAGTGCGGATGTGGCGTTCTTTACTCAGCTTGCCTGAGAAAGAAAGAGTGAGCATCTCTGTAGTTTAGGACTTAGCAAATGGAACGATTGAGCTTGGAGATAGAAAGTTTTGGTTCAGCTATGTACTGAGCAAGATAGCTAGGAGTGAATAGAAGAGCACAGCCTTGAAGCACCACGAGGTCGGACGACGTCCTCACAACGACGCCACTCCGCCACACTGTATACGGTGATATTGCGCCCGCTGCGGCCACTGATTAATTTGTTGGATCATGTCCACAAAGTTTCCACGAGGATTTCATGAGCCGTGTATTGTAGAATTCCTCTCACACTTCGCATTACGCCTGGGTCAGTCGATAGGAATTACTTTTGAGTTGTCGTGCTTTACTCCATGCAAACGCAATTTATTACCACTGCTTGATAGGAGAGTCTTGTAATGTTATGATTGAAGGTCGGGAGTTAAAAAAATAAATTTGTGCTAATCGACTGCATCTGTTTTCAATCAAGTAGTTGAAATCCCAAGTCACTTTCTTAATTAATATTATGTTCAACATTTGCATCTGGTGTTCAATTGCTGAATGTAACATCAATGTGCACCCTTTTTAATTAAAAGTGATCAATTCTGAATAAATTAATGTCAACACTGTCACTGCAGTTCAATCAGGAGTCACAGGCCCATATTACTTTTTTGCGTTGTCAGATATTGTGGCAGTTTTGCACTCTCTGTTGATCTGTTAGTCAATTAGTTGGGGCGAACACACGCCAAAACCAGCTAAGTGACTTTATTCTCGCCGTCAAGCTTACATTCATGACTGATTTGTTCTGTCTCGGATTTGTTAGGCATTGTTAGTTGAACATATACGTGATACACAGTAGTGTAAGGAAATATGCTAATGAAAGATTTGGCTGGTAAGCACCTCGTGTATAGATTCACTGCACGCAATGGAAGAGCGGCATAACGACGGCAAAGTAGCTGCTCCTGCAGTGACGGCAACCAATCACAACACTTTTGCATCTGTGCGTAAGTCCTATAAGAAACCGTGGCTTTCCTTCTTGTGACGATTGCATTTTGCAGACTTTTTCCTAATGTCAAGGTATTTACCCGTCAACAAAGGTAAATGTGGTAATAAACCTATTACCCTGTAGCGAATCACCGCAGACCGAAGGTACCTTATACTAAAGTCTCAGAAAATATCCCATAGCGACCTTCGAAATGACGTCGGTGAAGTCTTCGTTTATTCAGTATAAGAAAAAAAATAGAAACTTTCTGATAGATTGAAAGTTGCCCACTAAACCGATTTTTTCAATTTCGAACAATTCACGTTCAGTAATTCGTGAATTTGTCTATTCCGATTACCAGCACAAATTCCCTGTAGCGATTACCGATATATACAGTGTAGCTGCGGTCCTCTCTGAATGCTTACGGGCGTTTTCATCCAATCAGCGCACTGCCGTTTAAGTGTCCATGCTTGCAGAAAACTTTGAGCGACACACTCCTCCGAGAACGCTTGTCATGTCTGGAAGCGGGTCAGATGTGGCGACAGCTGATCGGTAATACTTGTGAGACCGTTTGATTTATGGCATTTATTCCAAGTGGTTACTCGTACGTAAGTTTCTGCAGTTAAATCATTGCATGGTGTTTGTATCCCACGGCTCATTTTCACCAATTCCGCGTGCTAAACTTGTTATGTACCATGTAGGTGAGTTGATATTCATACTCCTGGTATTACAAAAGATTCGAATGCTTGTGTTTTCATATCTGAAGTCTGAAGTTGGTTAGAGAATCGTGTTATTGGCATTAATTCCGAAACAGTATGCAGTCAGTTTTTTTGCCGTGCCCACACGTTTGGGTCTTTGTGATTCAGAATTGTCGGTTCATGTTTCATGTGAGTCTCGTATGCCAAATGACTTGCATCCTCTGTTTGCTTGATCTGAAGTCGATTATATTATATGGTTACAGTTACTGTCATTCCCACTTTCGTTAATCATACTGTGAATGTTAGTGTAAATTTTAGGGTATGGCTTTTTTGCCACCATTTCGTGGTCGTGCTTCTGAGTTGTCAGCACAAAATAATATATAGTGCTAGAGACAAAGATGTAAAGCACAAACGGAAAAACTTCAAAAGCGTCGTTGGGGGTGCCTTAAACAACTTCGTTCCGAGCAGGGTCTTAAGGCATGATAAAGACTCGTCGCGGTATAACAACCGTGTTAAAAGAACTGTTACATAAACAAAGAGAGCTTCAATATGGATTCAAGAGATTTCAAAAATCTAGGTGACTAACAGTTGCTGAACGAAGCGAAAATGAGCTTAAGGAGAGCAATAACGTCGGCCGCTGTGACCGAGCGGTTCTACTCGCATCAGTCCGGAATCGCGCTGCTGCTGCAGTCGCAGCTTCGAATCCTGCCTCGGGAATGGATCTCTGTGATGTCCTTAGGTTGGTTAGGTTTAAGTAGTTCTAAGTTCTAGGAGACTGATGACCTCAGATGTTAAGTCCCATGGTGCTCACAGCCATTTGAACCATTTTTTAGAGCAATAAGAGAAGCATTCAGTGATTAAAATTTTGTCAACCGATATGAGTAAAGAGTTTTTGTTCTTACACAAAATCGGTAACCGGTTGGAAATTCTGTGTTCATTCACTCAGTGAGCATCATCGCACCGAAACTGTAGATTAGAGACCAAAATGCTAAATTCAGTCTTCCGAGATTGTTTCACCGCGGAAGCATCATTGCACGAACGTCGAATGACAGCTGTTGAGGTAACCAACAGGAAAGCAGCTACAGTCGCTTAGTAGTGGAAGGACATCCGGACCAAATAGGATACCCATAATAGTCTACAAAGATTATACGAAAGAACTTGCTGCCCTTCTAGCAGCAGTTTATTGTAGATCACTGGAGCGATGAAAGAAATATAGCGTCCGAAAAAAAAGGGTGATTCTTGTTGTGTACGATTTCGTGCGGTAGGCAACGTCTGTATAAGACAACAAGTGTCTGGCGCAGTTCTTAGATTGGTTACTGCTGCTACAGTGGCAGGTTATCTAGATTTGAGTGAGTCTGAACGTGGTGTTATAGCCAGCGGCACAGTATCTCCGAGGTACGCATGAAGGGATTTTCTCGTATGACCATTTCACGAGTGTGCCGTGAATATCAGGAATCCGGTAAAACATCAAATCTCCGACATTGCTGCGGCCGAAAAAACGTTCTGCAAGAACGGGACCAACGACAACTGAAGAGAATCGTTAACTTGACAGAAGTACAACCCTTCCGCAAATCAACAAGTATCAGCGCGCGAACCATTCAACGAAACATCAGCGATATGGGCTTTCGGAGCCGAAGGCCCACCCGTGAACTCTTGATGAGTGCGCGACACAATGCTTTACACCTCGCCTGGGCCCGTCAACACCGACATTTGGCTGTTGATGACTGGAAAAATGTTGTCTGGTCGAGTGAGTTTTCTTTCAAATTCTATCGGGTGGATGGACGTGTACGGGTACGGAACCTGTATGTGAGCACGGGACTGTTCAAACAGGCGGAGGCTCTGTAATGGTTTGGTGCGTGTGCCGTTGGAGTGGCATGGGATCCCTAATACGTCTAGACACTACTCTGACAGGTGACACGTACGTTAGCATCCTGTCTGATCACCTGCATCCATTCATGTCCATTGTGCATTGGGCAATTCCAGCAGCACAATGCGGCATCCCACACGCCCAGAATTGCTACAGTTTGACTCCAGCAACACTCTTCTGCGTTTAAACATTCCTCTGGCCACCAAACCATCCAGACATGAACATTATTGAACATATCTGGGGTGCCTGGCGAAGTGCTGTTCGGAAGAGATTCCCATCCCCTCAGACTCTTACGGATTAATGGACAGTTCTGCAGGATTCATGGTGTCAGTTCCCTCCAGTACTACTTCAGAAATTATTCGCGTCCATGCCACGTCTTTTTACGCTACTTCTGCGTGCTCTGGCGACCACGAGAGATGTGAAAATTCATTCTGGTGCACACAAAACCTGTCCTACACGATGCGAGCTGTGTGAACAGGGACCCTGTCTTCTTGGAACCCAGCGTTAGCAGTGGGGAACAAACATTGCACCATGGGATGGACCTGACCAGCCAAAATGCTCACGTCATCCTTGGCACTAATGCGACCATGCAGATGTATCTTGTAACCCATGGAATACCACGATATGACATACCGAATCATCAACGAAACCCACATTTCACTCTTCGGAAGTAAAGTCGGTTAGAAGTCAGAAACATTGTGAAACAAGACTCATCCGACCAACTGACTTTCTTTCATCGCTACATAGTCCAGGCTTTACGGCTTCGGAATCGCGTTTTCCCGTTACGGTCTTTTGCATCAGTGATGAGTGGTTCTGGAAATCCATCTCGCCCTACAATTCTGTTTTTCTGGAGTTCCGTGTTGTTTTCGTGCCGACAGAGTTCGCGAGTTCTGCAGTGACTTGAAGCTGTCGTCGTCTTATTTTGCTGCACAACTCTCTTCAGTGACCTTCTGTCACGATCACTCAACACATACTTTCGTCCGCGTTGTGACTTAGAAAATGCTGTCTTTCCACTTTCCTTGTATGTGGCATAAATCTTCAGTGTGGTGCCTCTTGAAACGCCAAACAATTCTACTACATTGGTTACCCTCTCTACATACGAGCACCAACTATTTCCCCACGTTCGAATTCACTTAGCTCCGACATAACGCACTCACAACGACTCACAACATTGTTCTGACCACTACTGAAACTTGCAACGTATTGAGGACACATCAGCGTCACCTGCAGGTCTGACTAGCATTACACTCAACAATGCATTTCTCGCACTGTTCCATATTTTTGTCCGACCCCGAAAGAGGAACCGTATCCTTTGTTGTTATGGCGATAGCGTATTAGGAGCGGGTGATGACTCTTGCCTGAATAAATCAGATGGTAAGAACATTTTTCGCGAAAGGTAAGGTTTGGGTTTGTGTCCTGGTCCGGCAGTGAAAGATGCATTCTCTACGGCAAAATTAAAGATGCATTCTGGGGTAAAACATCATTTGCAGGATGGTCACTGCATTTCCCAAGGACAGAATTCTTACTCCGTGGAATTTCTTAGTGTTTTCCAAATGGTTACGTGCTTTCATCCCATGTCTTGTGAAAATTCCCAGCCACATTCATGAAAACTTTTGAGTTTAATGTGTGGTAACACCAATCACTACAACTTGGCTGCATATAGAGAATATCAAAAAGAATCATCCGATCTAGCATGTCTATATTTCTGAAACTAATAAGCATAAACAATGATTTTTGTTTTTTGATGAACGGGAAACTCAAAAAGTTTTTTTCTTTTTTCATACCTTCTGATAGGTGTTCAATATGCCACCCTTGAGATGCACGCCATATGTCAATGTGGTATTCAAATTGTTCCCAGACTGCAGCGAGCATGTCTTGAGTTACAACTTACACAGGTGCTGTTATACGATGTCTCAGTTCATTCATTGTTGTTGGTAATGGAGACACATAAACAGTCGTTTATAAACCCCTACAAGAAATAATCACATAGAGTCAGCTCCTTGGAGGCCACTAGCGTAAGGCTGAATCATTTGGTCCAGTGCGACCGACCCATCGTTCAGTAGTCCTTTGATTTAAGGATTCCCGCACTTCCAGATACCCGTGTGGCGGTGCCTCATCCTGTTAATTAACGACGTCGTTCGAATCAGTCTACAACTGTTGGAAAAGAAAGTTCTCACACATATCGAGATATGAGATTCCTGTAACAGCGTTCTCGGCAAAGAAAAACGGACCATACATCTGTTCCCCGTGAAACTGCACGAAACATTAAATTTTGGAGATTCCCTCTCATGTTGTACAGCTTGATGTGGTTGTTCCGTACCCCATATTTTCACGTCATGACGGTTCACCTTTCCATTTAAATGGAATCACTAAACACTACACGTGGAAGAAAACTGGTTCAAATGGCTCTGAGCACTATGGGACTTAATATCTGAGGTCACCAGTCCCCTAGAACTTAGAACTACTTAAACCGAACTAACCTAAGCACGTTACACGCATCCATTCCCGAGGCAGGATTCGAACCTGCGACGGTAGCGGTCGCGCGGTTCCAGACTGAAGCACCTAGAACCGCTCGGCAACACCGGCCAGCGAAGAAAACTGCCTCTTCCTTGTTGACAAGAACGAAATTACAGAACTCCACGCGTTGTTGTTTGTCACCTTCACGAAGAGCTTGCAGTAGCTGAATTTTGTATGGCTTCATGTGTAAATGTCGACGTAACAGACGCCAGACGGACATAGGGGGCATGTTGAGCTGTCGAGCTGCGCGGCGAAGGATTTCTGCGGACTCCTTGTGGAACTATACCGGATGCGTTCGACTTCTGTATCAGACACTCGGGGACGGCCCGACGATTTAACTTTACACAAACACTCTGTTTCTCGGAGTTGTTCATGGGATCGTCTAATGCTCTGTACTGTAGGAGGATCCACTCCATACCTAGTACGAGAGTCACGTTAACAGATATTACTGACCCGCACTGTGCAAAACGCAGAACACAAAACGCTTTTTTTGTCTCGACACCATTTTTACTAGAACTGAAGTGGGCGCACACTGCTCCTACCCAGCGGGAACTATGCGAAAATCGAGAGTTGCACATTCCAACAGTACGTTGTTCACGCACATATCTCAAATAACATACTAGTTATAATTTTTTTAAATCGGATTATTCTTTTTGATACAACTTGTATAATTATATTTTCTGTCTTTCGTTAGCAGATGAATGAACTGTGATTGTTACTCACGCCTTCTGTTATTTGGTGTACCTCCAGACACGGATACAATAATGCCAGATCGACACGTACCCGAAACTGACCCCTGGGCATTGGCAGTGCAATCTCCAGGACGGCGCCAGTGGCAACAGGTGTTCCGCAGAAAACGGAGAAAAACTGGAGCAGGTCGCGGAGAGACACCGAGTTCTTGTGAGCCGAGAAAAGTGGCGCTGCCCCAGGCTATACGCTCCAGCAATGCCGCTGGCTTCCCGTGCGACTTCAGCTCCGCAATCTCGCTTCACCGGATGTCCTCTGCTCACATGCCTTTCTTCTCACGAGAGAAATACTTCTGCCGTCGCCCGTACGTGTCAACGTGGGTGGTCGTCGGGGATTACGAAAGTATTAGTGGAAACATTCGTGGCAGCTGAATGCGGCGCATACTTTCCTTCTTCTTCACCAGTTATCCAGTGAGAAACAGGTTCACAGGACGCTGGAGATATTCAGGTGGCAGAGAGGAGTTACAAGCATATGTCATCCAGAGGATGAAATGCAGTCATCAAATAACCGATTCCATAGCTGCATATTTCATGAGTTCTTACACCATCCGACTCCGGCTGATGTTCGCATCTAACAAGGATGATGATAAAATCATGAAGTCGACATGTAAATTTAAAGCTCCCCGTTTATTGTTTGTGTATTAACGAAAATGGGTTCAAATGGCTCTGAGCACTATGCGACTTAACTTCTGAGGTCATCAGTCGCCTAGAACTTAGAACTAATTAAACCTCACTAACCTAAGGACATCACACTCATCCATGCCCGAGGCAGGTTTCGAACCTGCGACCGGAGCAGTCGCTCGGCTCCAGACTGTAGCGCCTAGAACCGCACGGCTACGTGTACCAACGATATCTGTATCTATCATTTAACGATATTATATGTATAATTTAACATTCCAGGAAAACACCTCAAACCAGACTCTTTTCTAAGTTAGTCGCTTTTTATTTACTCCTTTCTTCGAATAACACACACAACAAAAGATCGGGCCGGAGTCGCCGTGCGGTTCTAGGCGCAGCGGTCTGAAACCGAGCGACTGCTACGGTCGCAGGTTCGAATCCTGCCTCGGGCATGGATGAGTGTGATGTCCTTAGGTTAGTTAGGTTTAATTAGTTCTAAGTTCTAGGCGACTGATGACCTCAGAAATTAAGTCGCATAGTGCTCAGAACCATTTGAACCATTTGAACCTACGGCAAAAGGACTCCCGCCCCTGACTAGAGTGGTCCGATACTACATACCCCATTAAAGATAGGAAATACATTACACATACACACAGACTTTTTTTTTACTGGACCTTCCTCCTCGTCCATCGTGTATCAGTTTGCGATCGGGACATCCGTAAGCTTGAAGTGAAATTAAAATTACACCCTAATTAGAAGGCATATTCAAATTTAATTTCATTCATCATAATCTATGTTTTCTGAAAGCATGCAAAACTGTCTTTCATGATTTAAATCATAAAGCATTGGATCAGTTACAATTTTCCATGCATAGCACAAATCTTTTCGGGAATTCATTCTCATTATCAGCGGTAAATAATAACATTGATGTGTTACGTGATGACTGCGTGTGTGTTGTCCTGCCTCTCTTGACCAGCATACACCTATTTGTGGTTTTACTGCAATCGAAAAATGGAAAGAAGGAATCTTGTGATTTTAATACGTAATACTTTTAGAAGATAGTATATCTTGTCTATCTACTTTGTGCCTTCTTCATTGTGCAGAAATCCACACATACGGAAACCATTACTCACTCTGTTTGTTTAAGTGAAATCTTTGTCACGTATTTTGATTTCATATAAACAGTGTGAGTGGTGGTTTGCGTGTTGTAACACATTTCTTGACCGAGCGAGGTGGGTCAGTGGTTAGACACTGGACTCGCATTCGGGAGAACGACGGTTCAATCCCGCGTCCGGCAGCCCTGATTTAGGTTTTTCGTGATTTCCCTAAATCGCTCCAGGCAAATGCCGGGATGGTTCCTCTCAAAGGGCACGGCCGACTTCCTTTCCCGTCCTTCCCTAATCCTATGAGACCGATGACCTCGCTGTATGGTCTCCTTCCCCAAATGACCCAACCCATGAATTCTTGTGCTTGAAAGAATAGTCCTTAAGAGACGTGATCATCATCATCATTTAAGACTGATTATTCCTTTCAGCGTTCAGTCTGGAGCATAGTCCCCCTTATAAAATTCCTCCATGATCCCCTATTCAGTGCTAACATTGGTGCCTCTTCTGATGTTAAGCCTATTACTTCAAAATCGTTCTTAACCGAGTCCAGGTACCTTCTCCTTGGTCTACCGCGACTCCTCCTACCCTCTACTGCTGAACCCATGAGTCTCTTGGGTAACCTTGCTTCTCCCATGCGTGTAACATGACCCCCCCCCCCCATCTAAGCCTGTTCGTCCTGACTGCTACATCTATAGAGTTCATTCCCAGTTTTTCTTTGATTTCCTCATTGTGCGCACCCTCCTGACATTGTTCCCATCTACTAGTACCTGCAATCATCCTAGCTACTTTCATATCCGTAACCTCAACCTTATTGATAAGGCAACCTGAATCCACCCAGCTTTCGCTCCCATACAACAAAGTTGGTCGAAAGATTGAACTGTGCACAGATCACTTAGTCTTGGTACTGACTTCCTTCTTGCAGAAGAGAGTAGATCGTAGCTGAGCGCTCACTGCATTAGCTTTGCTACACCTCGTTTCCAGTTCTTTCACTATGTTGCCATCCTGTGAGAATATGCATCCTAAGTACTTGAATCCGTCCACCTGTTCTTTGTTCCTCCTATTTGGCACTCAATCCGTTCATATCTCTTTCCCACTGACATTACTTTTGTTTTGGAGATGCTAATCTTCATACTATAGTCCTTACATTTCTGATCTAGCTCTGAAATATTACTTTGCAAACTTTCAATAGAATCTGCCATCACAACTAAGTCATCCGCTTATGCGAGACTGCTTATTTTTTGTTCACCTATCTTAATCTCACCCAGCCAGTCTATTGTTTTCAACATATGATCCATAAATAATATGAACAACAGTGGAGACAGGTTGCAGCCTTGTCTTATCCCTGAAACTACTCTGAACCATGGACTCAATTTACCATCAACTCTAACTGCTGCCTGACTATCTATGTAAAGACCTTTAATTGCTTGCAAAAGTTTGCCTCCTATTCCATGATCACGTAGAACAGACAATAACTTCCTCCTAGGAACCCGGTCATATGCCTTTTCTAGGTCTATAAAACACAGATACAATTCCCTGTTCCACTCGTAACACTTCTCCATTATTTGCTGTAAGCTAAAGATCTGGTCCTGACACCCTCTAAGAGGCCTAGACCCACACTGATTTTCATCCAATTTGTCCTCAACTAATACTCGCACTTTCCTTTCAACAATGCCTGAGAAGATTTTACCCACAACGCTGATCAAAGATATACCTCTGTAGTTGTTACAATCTTTTCTGTTTCCATGTTTAAAGATTGGTGTGATTACTGCTTTCGTCCAGTCTGATGGAACCTGTCCCGACTCCCACGCCATTTCAATTATCCTGTGTAGCCATTTAAGACCTGACATTCCACTGTATTTGATGAGTTCCGACTAAATTTCATCCACTCCAGCCGCTTTACTGCACTGCAATGTATTGACCATTTTCTCCACTTCCTCAAATGTGATCCTATTTCCATCATCATTCCTGTCCCATTGTACATCGAAATCTGAAACATTACTGATCGTATTTTCACCTACATTGAGCAACTCTTCAAAATATTCCCTCCATCTGTCCAAGGCATCCACAGGATGCGCTAGCAGTTTTCCTGACCTGTCCAAAATACTTGTCATTTCCTTCTTACCTCCATTTCGAAGACTGCTAACTACACTCCAGAATGGTTTTCCAGCAGCTTGACCCAAAGTCTCCAACCTGTTTCCAAAGTCTTCCCAAGATTTCTTCTTGGATGCTGTAATTATCTGTTTGGCTTTGTTTCTTTCTTCAACATAACTTTCTCTGTCTACCTGAGTTCTAGTATGTAGCCATTTTTGATATGCCTTCTCTTTCCTTTTACAGGCTGCCTTGACTGGGCCATTCCACCAAGCTGTTTGCTTCATCCTACCTTTACACACTACTGCTCCAAGACATTCTTTGGCCACTTCTAGTACTGTGTCCCTGTACCTTCTCCATTCCTTTTCCAGTGACTGCAATTGACTACGTTCAACTAACTGGTACCTTTCTGAGATCACTGTTATGTACTTGTGTCTCACTTCCTTATCCTGAAGTTTCTCCACTCTTATCCTCCTACACATGGACCTGACCTCCTGCACTTTCGGCCTCACAATACCAATTTCACTGCAGATTAAATAGTGATCAGTGTCATCAAAGAATCCCCTGAATACACGTGTGTCCCTCACAGCCTTCCTGAAATCCTGATCTGTTATTATATAGTCAATGACAGATCTGGTTCCCCTGCCTTCCCAAGTATACCGGTGAATGTTCTTATGTTTAAAAAAGGAGTTTGTGGTTACTAAGCCCATACTGGCACAGAAATCCAAGAGCTGTTTCCCGTTCCTGTTGGCCTCCATATCCTCTCTACATTTACCCATAACCTTTTCATACCCTTCTGTTCGATTTCCAATCCTGGCATTAAAATCACCCATGAGTAGAACACTGTCCTTGTCCTTTACTCTAACAACTACATCACTGAGTGCGTCATAAAAACTATCCATCTTATCTTGATCTGTCCCTTCACAATGCGAATATACTGACACAATCCTAATTTTCTTGCTAGACACTGTCAAATCTATCCACATCAGTCGTTCGTTTACATACCTTATTGCAACTACACTGGGTTCCATTTCTTGCCTGATGAAAAGCCCTACAACCCATTGTGCTATTCCTGCTTTGACTCCTGACAGGTAGACCTTGTATTCTCCCACTTCCTCTTCTTTCTCACCCCTTACCCGATTGGCACTAACAGCTAAAACGTCCAATCCCATCTTACTTGCAGCCTCTGCCAGCTCTACCTTCTTCCCAGAGTAGCCCCCATTGATATTAATAGCTCCCCATTTGGTTACCATTCGTTTGCCGAGTCTTATCTTAGGAGTCCCTGGTTTGTCAATTAGAGGTGGGACTCCGTCACCTCCAAAGGTCCGAGGCATTTTGCTCTGATTGTTGCCAGCATCATATTTATAGTACCAGGGAAGCAGGTTGCTAGCCTTTCTTGCCCCGGGTCCCATTGAGTTTTACCCGTAACGGTTGAGGGACTAACGGGTGGATTTGGTAGTCTTTGCCGTCTGAACACAAAGGTGGCCACGACTCGGAATATGTCCGATATGCCCAGCCTTATTCCAAAGTAACTGGTATCCCGACTGACAGGACCACTTACTTGGCCACTCATACGTTGCCCGTGGTTCATGAACTAGGACATGATACCAGGAACACACCATGAACCACAGAGACGTGATAAGTAACGTAATATTTCCTAATGTTATTTCAGTTAAAATGTTTGCGAACTTACAGCAAGTGCACTGAGTGAAGACTAAAAAACTATTTATTTTAACGGTACTTAAAGAAAGGCAAAGTTTTCGAAAAATTAACATCTGTAAATATCACCTATGATAATAATCTAATGAACAGGAAATTTAATCAAATCATACAAAAAGAATCACTTCAGTGTGTGTGGATTTTTGAGCAGAGAACTTGCACGTAGGCAGACAAAAAAATGCTCATTTCTAACGTTGCCACGTAAAAAATCAAAAGACTTATTTTGCGTGATTTTCCAATTGCAGTAAAACCACAGTACGACAGTGTCGGGTTAACGTAATTCAAATGTGGGAGTTCGGCGAGGACCAATAGCACAGACAATGAAGATGTGTTGTTAAAATGATTGCAGGTCGCTAGAACAAGGAAGGAAAGAGCTTACAAGCGCATAGCTTCATCGAGAAAACTTTTAACAGTCCAGTCAACTGTATGCCAGAACGTGCGATAATAGACTCCTCATAAACATTTTCAATATTCGTAAAAAAATTTCCAGCACAGAGCTGTAAATGAAACTGTAATTGTTTCCGACTCCGTAGTCGAATGATAAGCGTCGTTGCCTTCTGTACAGAATGACCTGGGTTCGATTCCAAATATATCCTCAGATTTTACTCAGATAGGGAGGTATTGATGGGTCCACTCAGACTCGTGAGTCCATATGAGAAGACTTTTCAATAAATAAGCATCGGTATAATCAGGAGTCATTCACTGGTAATGACAGGTGGAGGGATTGGAACATGCTGATCATATATCCCACGATCATACACGGCTCCTTGTACGGACTTGTAAGCAGCAGTCGATCAGTCGGATTAGGCTTCAGGCCTAATGCGTGAGTGGTGTTTGCTTTTAATTTTTACTGATTGTTGTACTCGCCACTATAGTAATCAATATGTAATTAGGCAACACCATTGTTGTATAATTTAATTAGCTCACTTCACTTGTTGAGCAGATAAAATAAGTTTTTTTATATCCATCTTTGCGATCGATTGCCTGTGATACTTCGGCTGTTCACTTACGTAATAAAATGAAACACCTGCAGCCGTCGTTTTGATGTTACTTTATAATATTTTATTATATTCGGAACGTGCATAAACACTTAATGATAACATCGTCAGCCTACTAACCATGCTAATACAAAGACAGATTAAAAACAGAATTAGAATCAAAGACAATACTCTATAAGTGAATGTACAGTAATCATTTGAAAAAAGTCTACAGATACATCCATTGTCACATACTTAAAACAGAATTGCATATAGTATACCACAATGAATTTCCCCTCTATAAGTTGTATAAATGTACTACTCGAACTTATTAATAAATATATAAGTTGGTCAGTTAGGTAATACACTAAACTTCAAAATTCTGAAGTAACCTAGAAATGTGCATAAATATCTGTAGAAAATGATAGATACATGAAACTAGAACAACATCAGAACTAAGTAAACCAAAGAATCAAAGAGATGTTGCAAAACGAAAGCATCAACAATATCTAAGTGTCAATACCGCTAAAGTTATCAAAGTGACACTATAAATATATCTATACGTCTTGGCGAAGCTATAAAATGCTGAGGTGAAAACCGTATAGGGCATATTTATGTCATAAGCATAAAGATAATGTCCAAGAACACGCCATAAGACCAAACATGGAAAACCACCTATGTCATACAACATAGAGAGTATAGAAAACCCAAGGTAATGTTCAAGGTGACAAACCATGTATGTGCAATTAGTCCGATTAGTCCTATAGGTAAAGCTATCAAAATGACAATATAAATATATCTGTATGTCATGCCAAAGCTACAACATGCTGAGGTGCAGACTGTAGAGGGACATGCTTACCTCACACGCATAAAATGAGTGTCCAAAATGTATCAAAAGGACCAAATGTGGGAAACCACATATGTCATAAAATATATAGAATATATTAAAAACCCCACAAGATACTGTTCAGTGTGAACAACATTCATATATGAATGCATCCGTTTATCATGTACTTCCATAACACAAATAGCAAACGAGAACTACCAACTACTACTCTAACCGATGTAAATGTCAATAACTAATAGCATACTTGCATATCCACGTGACATGTAGTGTCTATAGATCACAGTTTCTTCTTTTTGGATTAAATTTCCCATATGGATGCTTAAATTATTGTAACATACAATATGTGCTACTATGGTGCATACAGCAGTATCTGTAATCTGAATTGAAGGATTTTCCCGTTGCAACTATCAGCGTTGTTCTGAATGAATAGTCATCAACGGTTGACAAAAGATTTGAAGGCAGCATTCATTGGCCATGATTTTCCAACTTCATACGGACGTTTGTGATAATGCTAGGCTGTCATGCATTTGTGCACAGATTCCGATATCCCACAGGCATCTCTTACAGAGCGCTACGTCAAACATAAAAAAAATTAATTCCATTAGAATACTCTTGTCATTGTGTCAATGTGATGGCAGTCACGTGGCATAGGCACTGTAAGTTTTCGTATACTCACTTTCTTAAGAGGGGTACGTAGTTCACTAGGTAACATAACCTGCAGTGCATAGTTGGTTGAATTTCAATAATTAGGTTTGCAGAAATGTAGGATGACGTCTGATTTGTCATCAGGCGACACACTGTAACAACTTGTGCCGGCTGCTGTTTCCTGACTAGTCTGACCTCAAATATGATTCATTTTACAGTCCCACAGTGAAATTTTCACCCTGCAGCGGATTGTGCGCTTCCAGACAGATTAAAACTGTGTGCCGGACCGAGGCTTTAACTCAGAATGTTTGCTTTTCTAGGGCAAGTGCTCTACCAACAGAGATACCTAAGCACGACTCACGCGCCCTCCTCATAGCTTTACTTCCGCCAGTACCTCGTCTCCTACCTTCCAAACTTCACAGAAACTCTCCTGCGAACTTTGCAAGACTAGCACTCCTGGAAAAAAGGATACTGCAGAGACTCGACTTCCTCACAGCTTGGGAGATGTTTCCAGAAGGATATTTTCATTCTGCAGAGGAGTGTGCGCCGACATGAAACTTCCTGTCAAGTCTCAGTCCGGCACACAGTTTTAATCTGCCAGGAATTTTCAATTTTACAGTTGTTCAGTCGAGATTCCGTAACTCCTTCCACTTATATCTCGTAAGAAGTAATATGCCACGTGCAGATCTAAATGACGTATAGTATAAACAGTATCGATTCAGTAATAGATCTATTTTCAAAAGTTTATTCAAATGGTTCTGGCTCTAAGCACTATGGGACTTAACATCTGAGGTCATCAGTCACCCAGACTTAGAACTATTTAAACCTAACTAACCTCAGGACATCACACACATCCATGCCTGAGGCAGGATTCGAACCTGCGACCGTAGCAGCAGCGTGGTTCCGGACTGAAGCGCCTAGAACCGCTCGGCCACAGCGGGCTGCAAAGTTTATTGATATTAGTGTTCATGTATGATCTCACTCGGGCTTCTTAGACTTCCCATGGCGGCCTCCACAAAATCGGCTAAATGACATCGGAATAAGTTCAATAGCTCATGCTGGGTTCGCCACCCCTACACGATTTGCCGCTTTGTTTAGAGGAGCGACGGCCTTGCCCCCACGAAGAGTTTCCCGCATAACTCAAACCATCACGCAGTTGACGGGGACTGCTAAGTAAATAATCGTTTGGTTGTCAAAACCAATTACCGACCTCAATTTCTCGAACAGTATTTCCATCATGTACACCAAACTATTCGAATTCACTGGATAAGTACCTATGGAGACAGTATCAGTGCTGAAGGACTATCACCAGGCTTAATAAAGTCTGGAAGCACAAACGTAGACCACATACAACTATGTAACAATCTATCTACCACACTAACGCAGAAGTAGGAAGTTTCCCAATTGTCAGTTTTTATTTTTTAATTCATTTTATTTAATTTTTTATTTTAGCAGTAACAATTACTTAGTGAGATATTTACATAATTAAACTGTGCTTTATTTGGATGGAACAATTTTATTGCACGTGAAATTCGTCAGACTTAAAATTACTTACGATGTACCAACTGAATTAACTCATGCTCCAAGTGTTGACCCACTGGGCACTGGTCTCTTGCTTCCCAGTCTCAGTTCCTGGCGACACTGACGACGCAGCACTCTCCGCTACAGCAACTACTGCATGCTGCGTTCCCACAAACTCTTTACCTTCCGACAGCCTTTAATCTGCATATTGGTAAGGCGCTTTAAGATCGGTTGGAGGCAGATAATCACTAGGGATAGTCATGAGCGTGTCGGTAATACTCTTTGTAATGATTCAAAAATGCAGTCGATGTCCAATCAACAACTTCATGAACTCATTTAGGAAGTCAACTGTTGACACCTCAAACAATAGTTACAGAACGTGTTATTAAATGCAACTGCGCATTTTTTCCCTGACAGAGGCACAAACGTTATAAGATGATGAATGACTCCTCAGTGTGACAGTTTATTACGTCAACACAAATTCACAAACTGCTACTAGTGAGTGGGCACAGCCACAAATAATTACAAGTTCAACCGTAAAAAAATGGTGAAGCAATTTTCACGAACTCGGCTTGGTACTCGTAATGCACAACCTCCAAGTTAATGTTCAACTCGATCAAATTTTCGGCGAACATTACCTCTAGTAAATCACGAAGTAAATTGGTGGAATATTTTTGGTCCAGTATAGCTTCACTCGATCCAAATCCTAAGTTCAGTACCGCACAGGAAAACGTTAAAGTTTCAGACTGTGCAGCCAGAAATTATTCAATATTTACATGCACTAAACTCACACTACAGAAAACTTCAAGTCCACGAACTGGACCTAGATCAAATTTTAACCATCCAGCGACTTTTACCCGGAAATTTACCCGTTACATAAGCCATACACTATGAAAATTTTTTTAATCTGTACAGATCCCAAGCTGCCTTTACGCTAAATGTGGTTACCACGTTCAGCGTTACTGTTCCCAAGAACGATACAGTTTCTTCCTAATAGCATTCGCAGCATCGGTCTACCGTGTCTGCCCCCACCATTATCGTTATATAGAGGCTAGCTCCATTCCATCTCCCCTCCTTCCCCCCAAATATAGTGGAGCACTTAATCATCTCACTAAACAGTTATCAGAATTCTGGCTAACTTTACCTGTACAAGCTACTTTAAATCTAAATACAAGTTGAAAACATTGATAGGCCAATCAAAACGGTACCAAGAACCTAATTCTTATCATTTCACCCAATATAGTAAGTGATTATTACGACGTCTCACTTACCGTGATTTTTGGACAATAAAAAGAACTGCCTTATAACTAACAACAGACAGGCGTTCAATGTGATATTTTGAAATGGTTAGTTTTCTTGTCGTGCACTTGTAATTTACCTACCTTGCACAGTTTGCTAATAATTAAGGTAATAAGCACCATAAAGTTTCGGATGGCGGTAACTACATCAAACACAAATGAATTTGTAACTGTAAAGCTTTATTATCGTTACTATGTTGTCCGCCCCTGGTAGCTGAGTGGTCAGCGCGACGGAATGGCATACCTAACGGCCCGGGTTCGATTCCCGGCTGAGTCGGAGATTTGCTTCTCTAGGGGACTGAGTGTTGTGTTGTCCTTATCATCATCATCATCATCATCATCATCATCATCATCATTTCATCCCCATCGAGACGCAAGTCGCCGAAATGGCGTCAACTCGAAAGACTTGCACCAGGTGAACGGTCTACCCGACGGAAGGCCCTAGACACACGGCATTTTCATTTCCATTACTATGTTCAGTCTCGCTGTATGCTGCTGCATGTGTCTGTCTTTCTATTTTTAACTGCTTGTGAATTACAATGATAATTCATTAGGTGTGTACTGCATCTAATGGCTAATTGAAGAAATACTACATATATTTTTATATTCATTCGATAGCGCTAGAAAAGCACTGCCGTTCAAATCTTACTTTTCATGGTAATTTTGTTTGACTTATATTAACTTTCTAATAAAGTACACAGTTTGGTCTGATAAAAATGGAAAAGCACTAAAGCTAAAATTACATCTATTATACCTTACATCAGAAATTTTTGCTTCTAATCATATCTCCAATTATTTATTTCATTTTCTCGAATTCTTCTGCTACTGGTACGAATTATTCATTCAAACACTAGATATTCCAAACTTTTATCCATTCTCAGTGTCATCAATACAGTTAAGCCTGCCATTTTGCCTGGGAAATCATAGCTCGCAGTGCAGGTGTTCACTTACCTACACGGACTGAACAGTCTCCGGTATGTCGTTACCCTCTGCCCAGCCTGTCCAAGTGATGTCAGAAATGCATACTGCATTGACAGTCGGATTACAGTCAGTTACACCCACTCTGACACGCTCAGTGTGTCTCATCAAGAGATGTAGTCTTTTTTGTTATATCAACACAAAAAACAGCAGTACTGGTTAGTAAAAAGAACAGTACAACGGACACATGAATTTTATGTATAGCTACTTGTCTATAGTTGTTCACGATATATCAGTATCACTCAGTAATATAAAGTAACAAAATAACATATGGTAGAAAACACTTTGAAAAACGTTAACACTTTTATAGCATGCACCTTGTTCATCTATTTGCAGTTCATTAAATCATCAGTCGTAAGAAATGTTAAACATCCCATCGACCTAGTGATCGTTACAGATAAAATGTCACAAGATCTATGACACATTATGACTATGTAAGTTAAATGGAGTATGTACAATATGCAGACAGTATGCAGATATTACTTCGGTATGTTCTTATCAGGATGACTGACAAGAAAAAATTTGTATGAAAAGGAGAAGTTATGCCCACATGGTCACAGTGAACATAGCGCAGTCAGTATGATATTTCATAGATATAATATCTAAAAAATAATATTCTATAAATTAAATAAGGCTAGTACAGTTACCCGTCTAATATTTGGCCACAAATTTTAATGTGACCAGTAGTATTACATATTATATAAATATAAGATAAACGTAACGTCTTGTCTTGTCAAATTACAAGTTACGAAATCGTCATGTAAACAGGTTAACACAAGCCTGCATAAAAAGCCTGGAACTTAGTGACATTAACTATAGTACAAGCTGTGTATTTCAAAATTTGATAATAAGGGTGACTATAAGTTCTTCCTGGGACAACTGTAATGCAGAAAAAAATACGTAAATAGCATAACTCAGTGCCACTTACCTGCCAGGTATTTAGTCAGATTAAGTGTAGTACAAACAAAAATGTGTAGATATTATGTAAATACAGCATGATTATGTGATCTTCATGGATCAGGTGACAAGTTAAAAATGTATCATGTAAACAGGCAAAGACAAGCTCGCCTACCAACATGAGACTTGCTCACATTAAATGTCGTACAAAATGTATGTGTTGGTGTTATTTAAATGTAAGATGACTGTAAGGACTTCTCAGGTCAAATGAAAATTAAAGAAACTAGTTTATAAACAGGATAAGCCAAGTCTACCTACCTGTTTCGTATTTGCTTACATTAATATATAGTACAATTAATTCGTGCAGGTATTACATACAGATCACTGTAGGGTCTCACTGGGTTAAGTGAGAAGTACAGATTAAAATGGTGTAAAAAGAACATGACCACATAACTGCATGGTACTTGATCATTTTAAATACAGTATGATCAATTTTTGTACAATCTATAGAGATATAAGATAAATTAAGAGTAAAAATAGTGTTATACTAATAGGATAAGGCCTGCCTGATGCTTGGTTACAACTAAATAGAGTGCAACCAAAATATGAAAGTACAGTTACACTAGTAACTGCAAGGATTTATTGGATCAGACGACCAGTTAAGAAACTATTATTTAAACAAGATACAGCAAGTCGACCTATCTGCATGATTTTATCACGTTAGGTACAGTACAATCAATGTGTAAAAACTTTACATAAATATAGAAAGACTGTAAAGTCTTGTCAGGTCAAAATTCAGATAAAGAAAAGTATTACTTAAGCAGGATCAGGGTGTACCACCTAGCACCTATTTGTGAAACTTATGGTAACATGTTATATGTATCGCACTTCTGTTAAGGATGTTTTTGAATAAGAGAGTGTTATAAGGATCTTACGAAGTCTAAGCCTTCGAAGTGTTGTTTCCGCGGAGCGGAGTCTAATTATTTCTGCAAATGCAAAAGGGAATAGAGTTTTATTGCTTGTTTTAAAGGTTCCTTGCAGTGTTAATTTGATGTAGTATGTTAATTAGTGTGCTCTTCGCCCAATTTTGGTTTCAGACTTTCTTTGAATGTGACGGGCAGAGCTTTTGTTAAGTCAGTGTAATTTTAATTGTTTTTTTATTTGGTAAATGTCTCAGTCTGGTTTTCAGTTATGTTACAGACAGCCACGTAGTTAGTAAGCTCTGCATGGTCTTGAAAAACCTGAATCACGAGTTGAATTTGTCTCCCGCGTGAATTATTTGCTGTTGCAGAAATGTCTGGTATGTGGGGCAGATGGGGTTTGTCGCCTTATTGAGCAGGCTGAGATCGTGTGTGTGTTCGGCGTGTTTACTCCCCTAGCTTGCAGCCTGATCATTTTCGAAATTGCTTGGCGGCTGCTCTCTACTTGTTTGTTCCGAGTAGCACCGTGTATAAGCCGCGCTTCCATCCTTTAGTTAAATATGCAGCCTGTCCGCCGGAACGGACGAGATCTTTTCGTAAGTAACTCAAGGCGAATCATTAGTGTTGTGTAAATTTTGGTTACGTAAGCAATGAACTTGATAATGAGCTTATGGTGGTGACTATCTATGAACCCTTTGCAATCATATCTAAATATTATCTTTAAAATACTGTTTGTTATATTAATTCATGATCTAATCACATAGTTTTTCTAAATTTGGTGAAGGACATTTAAAGACTTGATCTTCGGTAATTCCATTTGTATCTTTTTTTTTTTAAATGTCATTCTGATTTTGTAATTCTGTAATAATGAAATTTGTTCCTTAGTTGCAATTAAAATTATGTACCAACCACAAGTTTGTCCATCAGCAAAGATCCCTAGCTTCCTATCTCCTTTGAGTAGCTGTGGTTAAATTGCAATTTTGGCTTCTCTAGCACGTAACTTTAGCAGTAACACAGCTCAAATACGTTAGCGTCGGTGGAATTATTATATTGTTCTTTTATATAAAATAAAGGAGGCGCTCTTGGAGTCCTACTTGCTTCTCACTTCTTCCTCTGTCACTATAAACATTAGATCGCCGTTTTTGTACATCTGAGTTATCTGTCAATAATGATGTTAATACTGAGTTACATGAATTATTATCATATTGAACGCACATATTAATCATCACGAATTATCTATAGGGATTTTTTGATGTTTCAGCTGATGAATTCCGCTGGGCAGTGAGGTTGGTGGTGCTGAGGCGGTACTATTAGTACGCTCCGTTTAAACCATTTGCGTGCCAACGATATTTGCGTCACTAGACATTGTCATGGCGCTCTGTGACTTAATAAACGAAATTCTATTTTTTACACTAATGAAATATGACCTTTGGATATGAATACGGGCCCATTAGTGTTTTGTTTTAATGTGTCATTCTTCCCATTTTTTGTGTATACTTTTCATGAGTTTGTGATTGCATGTAGTTTGGATGTGATGGATATAGAAAGGTGAGAGAGTAATCAGATAGAGGTGTAGTAGATATGTCAAAGTGTAGCCTGTGGGAATGGTAAGCCTGAGGGCTTCGTAAAAGACTGACAGAATTGATAACAGAGGGCTTAAGGTGGCTACAGCCAATGGGAGACGTCATAGATACAGTTTCGCACTGTTTCGTGTACATGGGGAGCCTATCGAACCACACGCACTGCTGCCCGAAGGAGAGAAAGTGATCGACCACGGTCAACTCAACAGCATATGACGCTACATTGTGCTAGAGGAAACAAGGGACCCACGTCAAACACTGGGTGGAACTGCAGTCACAATTAACAGGACTACAGAGCACGCAATTTCACGCTCCACAGCGACACCGCGATTGCATTAGGGTTATCCCTTTCAAAAAATGGTTCAAATGGCTCTGAGCACTATGGGACTTAACATCTATGGTCATCAGTCCCCTAGAACTTAGAACTACTTAAACCTAACTAACCTAAGGACAGCACACAACACTCAGTCATCACGAGGCAGAGAAAATCCCTGACCCCGCCGGCAATCGAACCCGGAACCCGGGCGTGGGAAGCGAGAACGCTACCGCACGACCACGAGCTGTGGACGGTTATCCCTTTGTCCTATGACCAGTACATTGTGTTGATATACACACATTGACGGCAACATTTGGGTTGGCGTCAAGAGTACAGGTACTGGAGCAACAAACAGAGGGGTCGCATGCTCTTCTCGGGTGAGAACAGATTCAGTCTGAGCAGTGATCCTGGAAGTTCCTCATATGGCGAGAGGTGCGAGCATGTAACGCGCCCAGGAACATTGTCGAACGTGACTTGATCGTTTTGATGGCTCAATTATTATGTTGTGATGAGACATGTTACATGGGCATACCGGCCTGCAAATCTTTGAACGTGGTGCACACACCAGTCAATGTTGTTGTGACACTGTACTCCTTCCTCATGTGCGTCTTCTAAGGGGTTCATTCGGCCCTGACTTCATTTTTACGGATGAAAACCACGCCATCGCGTTGAACACGACCGGTGAAGGAGTTCCTGGAACGAGTGTGCATTCAGCGAATGGACTGGCCTGCCCTTCCTTCAAGTTAAACACCATGGAGCACGTGTGTGATGCGTTGGGGAGACGTATTGCAGGACGTCCACTATGCACCAGCGACAGTCCATCTGTTGTTAACAGCGCTGGTGAAGGAATGGAAAGCCCTACGCTAAGAACTCCTCATCAACCTTGTGACCAGCACGGAAGCTCGTCTCAGAGCACGCAAGAACGCGTGGTTGTCCGTGGTGACCGCACAGCCTAATAACAACTATGCCCCGCCCTTTTTAATAGCCAGGGCCCAACATAAATCGATGTGAGTTTCAATAATAAAAGTGTTATTTCTCTTCGTCTCACTGTGCATTTCTTTCAGTCACCTTCTGTACTGTAGTGTACTTTTATCTATGGCCCATGTTTCAGCGAGCAGTGGTGTTTCTCGGCAGTGACACATCATACGAAAGTTAGTTTAGCCCGTGAGTTTTTGCACACTTGTGTATTTTTCACGTGTTCAGGCCTTATCTTCGAGGTTTACATTATCTTCCAGCAAGATGATGCAAGACCGCGTTGCTCTGACGTAGCTTGATACAGAGGATACTGTTGCCCTGACTAGCACGTTCTCCAGATCTCTCATCCAATGAAAACATCTAGGCTTGGGTTGGCAACAGGCTTTCATACCACCACTCGCCAGTAACTACTGCTCATGAACACTGGCAGAGAGTTGAAGCAAAGTGGAATATGTTACTCGTATCTGTGGTGTAGGCTGGGTTCAATTCGATGCCGAGCTGTGCACCCTGTATCCCCAAACAGGACCGGTTTAAGGCCCAAGCGACGAACGCCGCCGCATGGGACGCCGAGCTGAGAGGGCGGCAGAGGAACCACAACAGTAGCAGCTCTCCACAGGACGTACAGCAAGTAATACCAGTCGTTTAGGGAGCCGAGATGTAAGATTTTTAGACAGTGCTTGTTGCAGTTAGTAGTGAAAACTGATATGGGTAAAAGAGTACGACGCAAAAGAGGGGGATGGAGGCTAGGGGCACCAAAGCATAAGTCGCTTGTGCTGAAAAACGTTCTCGAAATGGTCATGCTCCCAAATCTCCTATGAAAGTAATAATGTATTCCTCCTACTACATTGTATAAGCACAATAAGTAACATTTCGTTATTGCTTTCCTTCCTGGTGTAATTTTAATGGAGCGCAGGGTACGTCAGTTTGTATTAGTACAGTTGATAAAATATCGACATAAATCGGCGATATATTTTTCACCTATACATCGAAAACGAAATAGCGATATCGAGTGGCGATATTTTTGTTTCATATCACATTTATTTGCCATTTTCGATAAATATTTGAAGTTGTTCTTTTGGAATTGCACTAGAACATAATTTTACTTTCACTGTGTGGAGGAGTCTTGCTACTTTTTGAGCTTTAATGACATCCAGTCTTTCTCTTTAGCTGTCCGAAGCAAGTATAGACGGCACAAAGAAGAAGTCCGATTGCACAGGCGGAAGGCGGTGTGAATGGAATATCAAGGTATCAGATGCAAAGAAAGAGCACCCCAGTTGCGTTAAAAAAAAATTAACGCAACTAGTGTGCTATTTATTCACATCGGCAATCTTCATAAACAGTTGCTGAAACTGATGAACGAAAAGCTAAATGACAAAATGGCTCTGAGCACAATGGGACTTAACATCTATGGTCATCAGTCCCCTAGAACTTAGAACTACTTAAACCTAACTAACCTAAGGACATCACACAACACCCAGCCATCACGAGGCACAGAAAATCACTGACTCCGCTGGGAATCGAACCCGGGAACCCGGGCGTGCGAAGCGAGAACGCTACCGCACGACCACGAGATGCGGGGCTAAATGACAAGAGTTACCTTTGTGGTGAGCGGTGACGTGTGAGGGGAAATGGTGACGTAATCGGCGCTCAGTGCTACCAACAGAAACTGAAACGTTTAAATTCAGCATACAGTTTTGACACTACAGTTGCTAGGTCGCTACTACTTGCAGAAATGAAAAACACAGGGAAATAGACATGAAGTGTTCCAGACAATTCCACTATGTGACGAAACCGAACGACAGACCCATTGGACACGTTTTATTGTGCCACTTACCTGCAGTTACTATTGTTAGCAAAGTGGTTATAGTCAGGCGTGAACACGCATCGTTTTCCTTTCAATTCTTGGTCTGAGGGGGACAAGCAGGCTGCTAACTCGTTAATGTAAGGAATATCTCATAGTAAATCAATAGTTCAATATACAGCTCTAAAACTGACAGTATATTTATAATGTGAAGCCCTTTTTTTTCTTTGCTGGCACGTCAATATTTTTACGCCGATATATCTATATATCGATCATTCTTTACGATTTAGCGAGGACTGATAATACACTACTGGCCATTAAAATTGCTACACCAAGAAGAAATGCAGATGATAAACAGGTATTCATTGGACAAATATATTATACTAGAACTGACATGTCATTACATTTTCACGCAATTTGGGTGCATAGATCGTGAGAAATCAGTACCCAGAACAATCAGCTCTGGCCGTAATAACGGCCTTGATACAGCTGGGCATTGAGTGAAACAGAGCTTGGATGGCGTGTACAGGTACAGCTGACCATGCAGCTTCAACACGCTACCGCTACCACAGTTCATCAAGAGTAGTGACTGGCGTATTGTTACGAGCCAGTTGCTCGGCCACCATTGGCCAGACGTTTTCAATTCGTGAGAGATCTGGAGAATGTGCTGGCCAGGGCAGCAGTCGAACATTCTCTGTATCCAGAAAGGCCCGTACAGGACCTGCAACATGCGGTCGTGCATTATCCTGCTGAAATGTAGGGATTGAATGAAGGGTAGAGCGACGGGTCGTAACACATCTGAAATGTAACGTCCACTGTTCAAAGTGCCGTCAATGCGAAGAAGAGGTGACCGAGACGTGTAACCAATGGCACCCCATACCATCACGCCGTGTGATATGCCAGTATGGCGATGACGAATACACGCTTCCAACGTGCGTTCACCGCGATGTCGCCAAACACGGATGCGACCATCATGATGCTGTAAACAGAATCTGGATTCATCCGAAAAAATGACGTTTTGCCTTTAGTGCACCCAGGTTCGTCGTTGAGTACACGATCGAAGGCGCTTCTGTCTGTGATGCAGCATCAAGAGTAACCGCAGCCACGGTCTCCGAGCTGATAGTCCATGCTGCTGCAAACGTCTTCGAACTGTTCATGCAGATGGTTGTTGTCTTGCAAATGTCCCCATCTGTTGACTCAGGGATTGAGACGTGGCTGCACGATCCGTTACAGCCATGCGGATAAGATGCCTGTCATCTCGACTGCTAGTGATACGAGCCCGTTGGGATCCAGCACGGCGTTCCGTATTACCCTCCTGAACCCACAGATTCCATATTCTGCTGACAGTCATCGGATCTCGACCAATGCGAGCATCAATGTCGCGATACGATAAACCACAATCGCGATAGGCTACAATCCGACCTTTATGAAAGTTGGAATCTTGATGATACGCACGTCTCCTCCTTACACGAGGCATCACTACAACGTTTCACCGCCGGCAGAAGTGGCCGTGCGGTTATAGGCGCTGGAGTCTGGAACCACGAGGCCGCTACGGTCGCAGGTTCGAATCCTGCCTCGGGCATGGATGTGTGTGATGTCCTTAGGTTCGTTAGGTTTAAGTAGCTCTAAGTTATAGGGGACTAATGACCTCAGAAGTTGAGTCCCATAGTGCTCAGAGCCATTTGAACGTTTCACCAGGCAACGCCGGTCAACTGCTGTTTGTGTATGAGAAATCGGTTGGAAACTTTCCTCATGTCAGCACGTTGTAGGTATCCCCACCGGCTCCAAACTTTTGTGAATGCTATGAAAAGCTAATCATTTGCATATCACACATTCTTCTTCCTGTCGGTTAAATTTCGCGTCTGTGGCACGTCATCTTCGTGGTGTAGCAATTTTAATATCCAGTAGTGTATATATTCATTAAACATCCATATATTGGATTCCAGTATTCTTAAAAATATCAACAGTCCTAGTTTTTGTTCTGTTTCTCATTTTTATAAAGCTATTGATAGTGACTAGTAAAAGGAATCGGGTATAGCCATCAAAGAATTTACGTGAGCATTTGGCTGAAACAGAGTTTAATGTTAAAAAGAATGTGTTTGTTGATGCTCTCTGCCAATAACATGGCAAATGTGAATAAGTTCATAAGAATGAGACCAGAGCTACTGAGAACGACACATTTGATCCTGCTTGTGCTACCATTTACTGTGCTGTGGATTACTGGCAGGCAAGCCACCGTGTTCGGATGAGCGTCTCACCAGTGTTGAGTGGCGCCCTGCAAATGCAGACCGTGGCAGCCGCACGAGGTACACGCCGCCTGAGAGCGGCTGACGAGGCGGGGCGCCGCGTCCTTGCCGAGCACGCGCGCGAACAATACGAGCGGCAGGCAGCGAGGCGAGAGCGCACGCACGTGCGTTTCGCGTGTCGCCTCACGCGTGCCGACGCGACGTGCTGCCGACCACCACCGCAAGGACGCGTCAAGGCTGTCGCGGCTCACCTGTCTGCAGGCCCGCGTGCGAGCGTAGCTGCCCTACACGGGTACTATCCTGCAGCTCGCCGACTGCAAAAACGTAAACTCTGCTATGAAAACTCAAACGTTCTCCACAGCGAGAACGAGTTAATAATTAAAGGTTACGAGGTATCTCTTTTTCAACCTGCAGAATTATTACAGTGAAGCGCCAAAGAAACTGGTATAAGCATGCGTATTCAAATTCAGAGATATGTAAACAGGCAGAATACGGCGTTGAGGTCGGCAACGCCTGCAGAAGACAACAAGTATCTGGCCCCGTTGTTACATCGCTTACTTCTGCTGCAATGGCAGGCTATCAAGATTTAAGTGAGTTTGAACGTGGTGCTATAATCGGCGCACGATCGATGGGACTCAGCATCTCCGAGGTACCGATGAAGTGGGGATTTTCTCGTATGACCATTTCACGAGTGTACCGTGAATATCAGGAATCCGGTAAAACATCAAAAATCCGATATCGCTGCCGCTGGAAAAACATCCTGCAAGAACGGGACCAACGGCGACTGAAAAGAATCGTTCAACGTGACACCAGAAGAGCAACCCTTCCGCAAATTGCTGCAGATTTAAGTGTTGGGCCAGCAACAAGTGTCAGCGTACGAACCATTCAACGAAACATCATCGATATGGGCTTTCGGAGCACTAGATCCACTCGTCTACCTCTGATGACTCCACGACACAAAGTTTTACGCCTCGCCTGGGCCCATCAGCACCGACATTGGACTGTTCATGACTGGAAACATGTTGCCTGGTTGGAGGAGTCTCGTTACAAATTGTATCGAGCGGATGGGCGTGTACTGGAATGGAGACAACCTCATGAATCCACGGAGTCTGCATGTCAGCAGCGGACTGTTCAAGCTCTTTAATGGCGTGGGGCGTGTATATTTGGTAAAACATCAAATATCCGACATCGCTGCGTCTAGAAAAACATCCTTCAAGAACGGGACCAGCGGTGACTGGAAAGGATATGGGACCCCTGATAGGTCTACATATGACTCTGGCAGGTGAAACGTACGTAAGCATTCTGTCTGGTCCTCTGCATCCATTCATGTCCATTGTGCATTCTGACGGACTTGGGCAATTCCAGTAGGACAATGCGACTCCCCACAAGTGCAGAATTGCTACGAAGTGGCTCCACACTTCCGTTGGCCACCAAACTCCCCAGACATGAACATTTTTGAGCATATCTCGGATGCCTTGGAAAGTGTTGTTCAGATCTCCACCCCTTCGTACTCTTAGGGATTTATGGACAGCCCTGCAGGATTTATGGTGTCAGTTCTCTCCAGCACTACTTCAGACATTAGTCGAGTCCATGTTACGTCATTTGCGGTAGTTCGACGTGCTCACGGGGTCCCTACACGATGTTAGGCAGGTTTACCAGTTTCTCTGGCTCTTCAATGTATAAAAACTGTAAGGCGGAATGGATCACTCAGGTAGTTGTACAAAGAAATGAGACAAAAGGATTTCCACAGCTATTTTGTCACAGAGTTTCGCAGTGTCTCATTGCACTTCTGAAATCAAATGAAGAAGTAACTGTTGTCAGCCGCTTGGCGCTTGGCGGGTCTAGATTCTGAATGGAAACTAAATGTAACGAAGCATTGGCTCTGGCGCAGGACTCGTTTCTGTAACAGAAAAAGCATGTGTTAATAAAATAATTACATATAGGGTGCTAGCGATAATATTTTCCCCTGTAACCTACAAAATGGTCATTGAAAGAAATATGTATTTAGACAGTTAAACTTAAGACACTTTATTCTTTCTGCAGAGTTATGATCATAACTTATTTAGTGACTGACTTTACGCCCGTGCTTCGCGAAGGAAGTCAATGAGAGGTTACCGCATACCGTCGCTTTTTATAGCGCCTTGCCTCACTTGATATAAACGCACCGTTTTGGGGTTGCTTTTTCAATAAATTCGTTTTCCCTTGCCGAGAATTCGAATACAAAAGAAAGAAGCACAGCAACTTCGTTACGTTTTTAATACTCAAAGCGAATCATTAAATCCATACTTCCTAGCCAAGTAAATTCAATGATAGGTTGTATTCGCAAAGACAAGAGTAAGGAGCTTAATTCTGCCACTGACGTAAACTTCCGAAAGTACTTGTGTCACTGAGGTAAAAGAACAGCGCTACGTATTTGTTCGTTACTGTATTACGAAACCAACTGCGTTACATAGTGGTTCTTTGGTCTGCTAAGCTGTCGCTCAGGTAAACGTCCGAACTACTTATAGTGGGACCATCAGATCTATTAATCACGGATTTTGATGAGTCTTAGGTATGTTGTGGAGCCACCTCTCCCGACAATTGAGCCAGCAGCTTTTCAGTCGTCGGCCCCTAAATGCCGAGAAAATCGATGTTGAAGATTTTTGTGTCGCTCCTACACCTGTAACGTCCATCGCGTTTCCATCGAACGAGCGTAGCGGATACCACACTGTTACTGGGGGCTCAATTACACGTACTTTTTTTCTAATTTATCATACAGAACATCATCAAATAATATGTCATGAAAAATTATTCTGAAATAACTATTTTCGTCTTTCTACCTCAATCATCACAGCAAACCTTCTTCCAAGGTGTGTTCCGTTCGTAGGAGAATCTTCTTACTCGCTATCGCTTGCATCGCTTGCTCTGCTAGAACAGAATACAGGATAGTATTTTTCGCAGGAGCATGTGGAACAAACAATCGATTAGTACCATGCACGTCCCACATGCACATTGACTTTTCAGAAGCCATAGCACAGAGCCGGCGGTTGTGATCGAGTGGTTCTAGGCGCTTCAGTCCGGAACCGCGCTGCTGCTACGGTCGCAGGTTCGAATTCTGCCTCGGGCAGACTTTTAAAGTTGTTTTTCACCAAATAATATGCGTCTATCTTCAAGCGCCTGCCATTTCAATTCTTTCAGCATCTCTGTGACACTCTCGCACAGCTCGCACAAACCTGTGACCATTCGTGCCACCCTTCTCTGTACCCATACAGTATCCCTTGCAAGGCGTATTTGATGTGTGTCCAAACAGTTGAGCACTGTCTAGTATGGACCCGCACTAGTGTTTTGTCTTTCGTAGACTGATAACATTTCTCTAGTATTTCACCAATGGACCGCAGTCTGCCATGTGCTTCACCTACGAACGAAAAACTGTGTGTTCCACGTCATATCACTACAGATTGTTACACTCAGTTATCCGTATAAGTAGATCGATTCTAAGTGCGACCCTTTGGTGCTATTGTCATAGAATAGTGCGTGTTTTCGTTTTGTTAGGGGCACAGTTTCACATTCCTAACCTTCTGAAGTAAGTTGACCATCTTCGTATCACTTTCAAGTCTGAACAAGATCAGACTGAATATTTGCGTAGGTAATTTCAGACAGTACTTCATTATAGATACCGGCATCGTCTGCGAATTTGGAAATCGAAGAGTACGGCATCTACCTGGCTGCTTTGACCCTTATCATAGCACGCACGTGCAGAGAGTAGTCCTGTGATAGTTTTATATGTAATCAGCCATGCTATGATCAATTTTTTGCTATTGACTAGTTACATTTTATAATCATGGTGTGGTCAGCTTTGTTCCTAGGTACCGATCCCTCAGTAAACATGATCGTGGTTGCACTTTGTAACGATGGTGTTGTGGCCAGCGTTCTACGTAGTTACTGATTCGTTAGTAAACTTTATCTGAGGATGGTTGTTGATCAACCGAAACAGAACACAGGCAAGTTGAAATTTTAATTTTATTGATACTATTAAAATTTTTCACAAATAACATACATCATTGTATCTCCTTTATCCTATGATTAAATATCTTACAAACATGTTATTTTGTAAGTTACGGAATAAACATTTTATCTTAAATACCCTGTATAACGGCTGATCATTATACGGTGAGGCTCTTCTGACTAATCTAGATACACCAGAAAAGTAATATGGGGCTTGTGAGTTTGCCTTCATACAGACACTAAGTTTATTCTCCCCTAAGTGGTTTCAGTGATAACTCGCCATAAACAGTGCTTTTTTATTATTTTACTTCTATATTTCTTACATGTCGCTTCTTTCAAAACCAACTGTATGCTTCTCATACAGTATGTCGTGTGTTGGCCTTGATTTTAAATGCAAGTGGTTTGAAAATATATACTTAAGCATTCGGATTCGCGCCGTCCCATCGGCGTTATAAAGAATGTATCGGGGTTCATCAGACCATGCAACACTGCCACAGTGCCAACGTCCAGTGCCGATGGTCACGTGGCCATTTCAGTCGTAGTTGTCCATGTCGTAGCGTTAACATTGGCACATGCATGGGTCATCAGTTGCGGAGGGCTACCGTTAGCAGTGTTCGGTTCACTGTGTGTTCAAACATACCTGTACTCTGCCCAGTAGTAAAGTCTGGTGTCAGTTCCGCCACAGTTCGTCGCCTGTCCTGTTTTACCAGTCTGCCCAGCCACGACTTCCGATATCTGCAATGAGGGATGGCCCCCCAATCCCACAACGTCTGTACGTGGTTTCGCCACTTGTTGAAGACACTGAACGCAGCACTCCTCCAACACCCGACGAGTCTTGCCATCCCGAAATGACAGATGAAAAGGTTTTACGATATAAAGCTTATAAGTTGTATCCTTGGTGTGCACTATCTTTGGTACGTGCACAGACAGTATCTTTAGTAAACGTGTTTTCGCGCCAACAGACTTAGCTCCACATGTTGTCAGTGCACCTGAGCTTTATTTGTGATAGATTATTAGTACTATGGTGACACTGACAATTCGGCACATATTTAACAACATTTTACGATGTAGTAAGTGTCGTACTCATCGGATTCTCGCATTCAAAAGGCAGCATTTTGGCGACGACATGTACTACGCTACTATCTTAATGATATGTTTGTTTAATTATGTATGTACACCCTGTGCTTCATTTTTGTATTTTTATGTATAGGTAACTTTTGCAGTGTTACTTGAAAATGGCCCTAAGGCCGGAATTGTAATCGCAATAATAAATATTTCGTACAGTCAACGGAGACTATGATATCTTTTAAGAAATATCTCCGAAATGCTCGTGCCGAGCTTCCGGGCCATCACAGTCTGCCCTCGGTCAAACTGAAACAGATCGCCCGCCTTCCCCATTCTACACGGGTACAGCACGCTCACTGATAGGTACAACATGTACCGTGCGTATGCCTGACTAGCAGTCATTCCTCGCCTGGTGACGCTGCTATCGTCTGGACTCTGGACGGGTTTATATCGATAGTAGGTCGGTGGTCATAATGGTCTGGCTGGTCATTGTACGTCCATCCATCATACTTGTCTTAACAGAATATCAATGTAAAGAAAGTAGTCCTGCAAATTCACATCCAAGATATCTTTAGATAGTGGCTTATTCAGTTCCATTCAGATTCTTTCCCTAATCGTTAATGTGAGGGAGTGATTTTCTACTTAATTAGAGTCCTACAATAAAAAGAAAAATTGTACTGTGGTGAAAATTTGATTCCATCAAACAGGTTTTTCATGAAACAGTTAGAGAGAAAATTTAATGTACTTATTCATAGTTAGAGTTTATAGATTGCAGTTTCCTTGTTTACTTAAATATATATCCGGTTTAGACTGGCGTCCGCAATAGTTTCGTGCTACAGTTCATAACACCAGCTTCGTCTGACTTAACTAAAATAATATAATGCTTTTTTTTTCATACTGACTGTTGTGCGGTTCGTAGACGAGCTTGATTGCCCAAGTAAACCATTACTTCCACGATCACGATCGAAACTTCGTGAACTAAAGGAATGCAAGTTATACAGCGGTTGTGTTCTATTTGGTGGAGAAATTCTCCTACTACGGGTGGTTGTGTAAAATGAAATGGGGCACCCTGTGTGTCTGTCAAAGTATGTTACCATCAAGGGAAACAGAAGCTCCCTATCCGACGTACTCACTTGTTTGTTCGCTTTTAGTCCCTGATCTGCCAGCAAGGCGATGAATAATCCCTTAGTTCTGAAATTGTCAGCATGGTGAGTGAACATGATGATGCTTTTGTGCTCCCTAAGTCGGCCCATCTTCATGAGATGTGAGTGGCAGATGAGCAGTCATGGATGAGAAAGGTTGCCTAACGGTTTCGGAGTCTCTTAGCAACCTTGGCACAACACATCGCCGCCATCAGCAAGGCCAAAGCGGACGCTTCATGTCATCACTCAGGAGTCTCTAAATGAACTGTTCGCAAGTGTCCCTCTGCATTTGTATTCTGAGTGTTGAGTGGAGGGCGCACAGTGTATCATTACCTTTTCCCCTTTCTTATTTTATCTGTACGTGATTCGTGCCAAGAAAGACTGTAGTTACGCCTCCATATAATCACCAATTTCCTTACTTTTATGGGTATGATCGTTTCAGAGAACAGCAAGAATATCAAAGGATTCCAGTATTTAAAGCAGAGGGCGACGGAAAAAATACACTGAAGGCCTCTATGAAGAACATGAACTGTCTGCTGAGTTGATAGCAAAACAAATGGACGAGGTTGCGGAGGATATGGGCGATCGAATATTAGAAGCAGAATTTCAATTTGTTTTAGAAGTCTTGGGAGTAACCAGGGCAGAATGAATGTACAAATTTCTTCAGAGCATTTAAAATCATTACGCGGAGCGTCAACCAAATGATTATTCAAGTAGAATTTAGAACTTGTTAGGGAAATTGTTATTTCAGTTTACTGGCTCTTAAAACTGGAAACAAAATCGAATTTAGAGTAATTTGATTACGCTGTGTACTGACAGTAGTAGTTTAATTCTCTTTTTTTTAACTAATAAAATGCGTATTGAGGAATCCAAAGTAAAGATAATATTTATGGATATCTTCACTTCTTGATATAAAACTTTCATATTTAAAGTTGAAAAACAAAAATCTGTAATCTTCCTAGGCTTATATTTGTTTATTTATAACCGATTTTCAGCTTTTGCTTGCATACACAAGAGGCACTATTGTAGGAACCAAACAACACAGGCAGAACCTCTGGTCATGGCATTAGGTGAGATATTCATATCGAGTGTTCATTTTATTGTGCACCAAGCATAGTAAATTACAGGGTTGAATTTTAATCTACAAGATGGATTTATTAAATACAACACATACTGTTCAAATGTGTGTGAAATCTTATGGGACTTAACTGCTAAGGTCATCAGTCCCTAAGCTTACACGCTACTTAACCTAAATTATCCTAAGGACAAACACACCCATGCCTGAGGGAGGACTCGAACCTCCGCCGGGACCAGCCGCACAGCCCATGACTGCAGCGCCTTAGACACAACACATAATGAAAACACACAATATTAAAGCATTCGTACACAAGTTACATGAATATAATACTAAATGTTGTGAGGAAAAACAATTTGATTGTAGTAAAAGAACACAGAGATTATTGTGATTGTTGGGATAGAGGTCTTAAGCTTCACATGAGCCAAACAACCAGCCGCACACTCCCAGACCTCAGTCCCAATGGAGAGATGCGGAGGAGGCTCTACTGGCAGCGAGTGAGCGCATTGGGTAGACCCGGACATGGCTCATGTAGGCACAAATGACGCCTGCCGCTTTTGTTCAGAGGCCATTCCTACAGCTTGCTGGCTGATTTGGCGAAGACAGGTAGTCTCACCTGCGGAGTGGAAACAGAGCTATCGTTTTGTAGCATCGTTCACAGGACAGATTGCGGTCCTCTGGTTTGGAGCAAAGTGGAAGATCTAAATCTGATGCTCAGACGTTTCTGCGGCAGTATCTGGTGCTGGTTTCTCGACCTCTGCTACCTGGCGAAGGATTGGAGGGTACACCACACGCCGGAAGCTACTACTAGGATAGCTGAGTACATGTGGCGCACACATGTGGGTTTTTTAGGTTAGAGAAATCACTTCACAATCCTGCTAACATGTCTTCTGAGTCCAAACAGAATAGCATTCTTCACAGCCAACCGGTGAAATAAAATGTTAGTATAGTATTAGTTATGAAGTGGCAACTTCTGTTACACAATCTAACAGCATCCCCAAATGTAGCGGAAAGAGGTGGAAGGTAACATATTAAGACTCGTCCGAGCTTAAAAGCGATTTATTGTTTCCTTTCGATCTGCGTCACTGGGTCCCACAATGCTAGGGACACCACTTCGCTGTCTGCAAAATGGCTTGGTATAGAATGGCTGCCTCAGTGACCCGTGCACACACTGCTGTGAGTCGGCCTGGTACGGCAGCGAAGTTGCGGCGTCGTCAGGATGCCAGCAGTTAAGTCAGTGGTCTGGGACCCAGCCAACTCAGCGCTGCTCAGTGTGAGTCGCAGGCGGCCAGCCGCTTGCTTCTCGCTGGCGTGGCTAAAATCGCGGCGACAACAAGCACCCGCGATCTGAAGTCCGAAGCTGCAGCCCTCGCCTCGGGATGTCTCTGGAGTGTGTTGGAAGCCAGGACGATTTCCCACAGTAGCGAGCCGTGGAGTGGCCGACCGCTGGCTGGCTACGGACTCTGCGTCATCCTCAGAGGGTCGAATAAGCGACCCGCCGTGGACTGAAACGCTGACGCCCCATCTGCTGCTGCGTGTAGCTGGTGCTGTGACATGCCCCACCGTCCAGGAGAACTTCCACACTTGAATCAATCTCTTTAGAAACCTGCACCTACTTATACGCTGGTGTGCGCCTCTGTTTTGCCATACGCGGCGCTTTGCGTCACATACTATAACACGCTAGGCTGGCCAGTCGGCCCCTTCTGCCTGTGATTTGCAACATGCAAAACAGCTACGTATACTCTTTCCGCAATTCGACAGCCCTGTGACCTCTATTCTACTTCGCAACTGTTGGTATGCGTAACTCACTGCAATCCGGCCTGCCCCTGGCTGTAACTTGTGCTCAGAATATTGCACAAAACTAACTTTCCCTATCCTAAACGGTTGTGCTGCTATAGTTAACTGCAAGTGCCTCTATAGGAAGGTTCCCGAATTGATCTCGCTTATAAATGATAATAATGGCCACATACTACTTGAAACAGAAAGCTGGATGGATCCAGAGATTAGTGACAATGAAGTTTTGGGGCTCGAATGTTTATAGCAAGGACAGACAGAATGCTGGTGATGGATGCTGGTGGCAGAGGCTTGTTTATAGTAGTAAAAAATACAATTATATCTGGTGAGATTACAACAGCCTCAGGAAGCGAAATAATTTGGGTGAAGATAAGTATTAAGTGTGAACAAAACATGGTAAGCGAATGCTCTTATAGACCACCTGCCTGAGCAAGAGTGGTGGCGGAATAGTTGAGGGGAAACTTGGAGTATATTTCGCGCACATTTACTGGGCATGTTACAGTTTTAGGTGAGATTTAAACTTACTATCTACAGACTGGGAGATTCCAGTGGCTAAACGGGTAGTGGGGCCATAGAATCATGTGAAATTGTTTAAGTGCCTTATCCGAAAAATATCTTGAGCAGCCGACTCATGACGATAACAGTTTAGGCCTGCTGGTGACAAACAGACCCGAACTTTTCTACCCAGTTAGCACAGATATCCATGGTCTAGGGGTAGCGTCTTTCATTCATAATCAAAACGTCTTCGGTCCCGGGCGAGAATCCCGCCACTGCTTAAAATTTGATTAATAATCAGCATTGGCGGCCGAAGACTTCCGGTATAAGAAGTCACCCTCATTCTGCCAACGGCCTTGTGAGAGAGGGCGGAGGAGCGGACAGAGGTTCAGGGCACTCTCTTGTCCTAGGGGTGGAAACTGCCCCCAAAGGCTGAAGGATCAGCAACGATCAACGGCATGAAGATGCAGAAGGCAATGGAAACCACTGCATTAAAGACACGTAACGTACATCCACAGGACATGTGGCCTGTGAGTGAAGAAGTGTCATGATGAGCTCTCCATTGGCAAAAAGATTCCGGAATAGTCCCCCACTCGGATCTCCGGGAGAGGACTCCCTAGGGGGAGGTTGCCGTGAGAAAAAGGTTGAATAATCAACGAAAGGATAACGTTCTATGAGTCGGGGAGTGGAATGTCAGAAGCTTGAATGTGGAAGGAAAACTAGCAAACCTGAAAAGGGAAACGCAAAGGCTCAAGCTAGATATAGTAGGGACCAGTGAAGTGAAGTGGAAAGAAGACAAGGATTTCTGGTCAGATAAGCATAGGTAATATCAACAGCAGCAGAAAATGATATAACGGGAGTAGGATTCGTTATGAATATAGTGAGGTGGGGCAGAAGGTGTTTTATTATGAACAGTTCAATGAGAGGGTTGTTGTTAACAGAACTGACAGAAAACGAACACCGACAACGTTAGTTCAAGCATGCAAGCAGACGTCGCAAGCTGAAGGTGAAAGGTAAAGAAAGTGTATGAGAATATTGAAAGGGGAATACAGTATGTAAAGGGGGATGAAAATCTAATAGTCATGGGGGACTGGAATGCAGTTGTAGGGGATGGAGTAGGAGAAAAGGTTACAGGAGAATATGGGCTGGGGACAGGGAATGAGAGAGGAGAATAACTGAGTTCTGTAACACGTTTCAGGTAGTAATTGCGAATTCTCTGTTCAAGAATCACAAGAGGAGGAGGTACACTTGGAAAATACTGGAAGATTTCAGTTAGATTACATGTTGGTCAGACAGAGGTTCCTAAATCAGATACTGGTTTGTAAGGTGTATCCAGGAGCAGAAATAGACTCAGATCACAGTATAGTAGTGATGAAGAGCAGGCTGAAGTTTAAGACATTACTAAGGGAGAATGAATACGCAGAGAAGTGGGATACGGAAGTACTAAGAAATGACGAGATACGGTTGAAGTTCTCTAAGGCTATAGATACAGCAATAAGCAATAGCTCAGTTGGCAGTAAAGTTGAAGAGGAATGGACATATCTAAAAAAGACCATCACAGATGTTGGGAAGGAAAACATAGATACAAAGAAGGTAACTGCGAAAAAACCATGGGTAACAGAAGAAGTACTTCAATTGATCTTTGAACAGAGGAAGTACAAAAATGTTCCGGGAAATTCAGGAACACAGAAATACAAGTCGTTGAGAAATGAAGTAAGTAGGAAGGGCAGGGAAGCTAAGACGAAATGGCTGCAGGAAAAATGTGAAGACATCGGAAAAGAAATGATTGTCGAAAGGGCAGACTCAGCATACATAAAAGTCAAAACAACCTTCGGTGACATTAATGGAAAGGGTGATAACATTAAGAGTGAAACGGGAATTTCACTGTTAAATGCAGAGGAAAGAGCGAATAGGTGCAAAGAATACCCTGAAAGCCCCTATGAGGGGGAAGATTTGTCTGATGTTATAGAAGACGAAACAGGAGTCGAGTTAGAAGAGATAGGGGATCGAGTATTAGAATCAGAATTTAAGAGCATTGGAGGACTTGAGATCAAATAAGGCAGAAGGGATAGACAACATTCCTACAGAATTTCTAAAATAATTGGTGGAAGTGACTACAAAAGGACTATTCACGTTAATGTGTAGAATGTACGAGTCTAGCGACGTACCATCTAACTTTCGGAAAAACATCATCCACACAATTCCGCAAACGGCAAGAGCTGACAAGTGCGAGAATTCTTGCACAATCAGCTTAACAGCTCATGCTTCGAAGCTGCTTACAAGAATAATATACAGACAAATGGAAAATAAAATTGAGGATGCGCTAGACGACGATCAGTTTGGCTTTAGGAAAGGTAAAGGCACGAGAGAGGTTGCGGTTAATAATGGAAGCGAAACTAAAGAAAAATCAAGACACGCTCATAGGATTTGTCGACCAGGAAAAAGCGTTCGTCAATGTAAAATGGTGCAATATGTTCGAAATTCTGAAAAGAGTAGGGGTAAGCTATGGGGAGAGACGGGTCATATATAATATATGCAACAGCCAAAACGGAATAATAAGAGTGGACGACAAGGAACGAAGTGCTCGTATTAAAAAGGGTGTAAGACAAGAATGTAGAGTTTCGTCCCTACTGTTCAATCTGTACGTCGAGGAAGGAATGTTGGAAATAAAAGAAAAGCTGAATTAAAATTCAAGGTGAAAGGATAGCAATGATAAGATTCGCTGATGACATTCCTATCTTGAGTGAAAGTGAAGAAGAATTACATGACCTGCTGAACGGAGCACAGAGTATGGATTGAGAGTAAATCGAAGAAAGACGACAGTAATGAGAAGCAGTAGAAACGAGAACAGCGAGAAACTATCAGGATCGATGGACACGAAGTAGATGACGTTAAGGAATTCAGCTACCTAGGTAGCAAAATAACCAATGACAGACAGACCAAGGAGGACATCAAAAGCAGACTAGCACTGGCAAGAAGGGCGTTCCTGGCCAAGAGAAGTCTACTAGTATCAAATATAGGTCTTAATTTGAGGAAGAAATTTCTGAGAATGAATGTGAGGAGTACAGCATTATATGGTAGTGAAACATGGACTGTGGGAAAAGCGGAACAGAAGAGAAGCGAAGCGTTTGAGACGTCGTGCTATAGACGAATGTTGAAAATTAGGTGAACTGATAAGGTAAAGAATATGGTGCTGGAGGGAGCTGTAGAGGGCAACAACTTCAGAGAAAGACGGAGATTAGAATACATCCACCAAGTAATTGAGGATGTAGGTTGTAAGTGCTGATCTGAGATGAAGAGGTTAACACAGGAGAGGAATTCGTGACGGGCAGAATCAAACCAGTCAGAAGACTGATGACAAAAAAAGCACAGAATAGGGAATCGGTGATCATAATGCAGTTACAGCATCACTGAATAGGAACATAAAGCAATGCAGGAAGATCTTTCTGTTTAGCTAGAGCGACTAGGGACAGTTCATCAGCCAGCACTGATAATGTTGATTGTCAATGGACAAAGTTCAAGAACATCGTGCAATACGCATTAGACAAGTATGTCCCGAGCAAATCTGTGAGGAATGGAAAAGACCCACCGAGATCCCACAACCGTGCTAGGGAGCTGCTACGAAAGCAAAGACATCTTCACTTCAAATTTAAACGTAGCCAAAACCTCAAAGATCGACAAAAAGTAACGAACCCAAAACTAGCCTAATAAGGGATATGCGTCAAGCGTTCAACGAGTACGAAAGTAAAACTATAGCTACCAACTTCACAGAAAATCCTAAGAAGTTGTGGTCTTACGTTAAATCAGGAAACGGATCGAAGGCATCTGTCCAGGCACTGTGAGCATAATGGTAATGAAACAGAGATTTACCCAGAAAAGGCCGAAGTACTAAACGTCTTCTTCCAAAACTGTTTCAAGAAATAAGATCACATTGTTCCTCTTTTAAATCGTCGCACGAACGACAAAAAGTTAGATTTCGGAATAAGTGACCAAGGGATAGAAAAGCAACTGAAATCGTTCAACATACGAAAGATCTCTTGACATGACGGGATATCAGTTCCACTCTACTCAGAGAATGCGAAAGAACTTGCCCATGTTCAAGCTGCAGTGTACCGTAGGACTCTTGAGGAGCAAAGCGTTCTTATTGACTGGAAAAAAGGACAGGCCACTAGCGTTTTCAAGAAGGATCGCCGAACAGACGCACAAAACTATAGGCCTGTGTCTCTGACCGGACTGTTGCAGAATTTTCGAACGAGTTTTATGCTCGTGTTTTATGACATTTCTGGAGACCGAAAATTTCCTCTACAGGCACCAACATGTGTTTGAAAACAACGATCGTGTGAAACCCAGCTCGCTCTCTTCGTCCACGGTGCGCAGAAAGCAGTAGATACAGGCGCTCAAACAGGTATCGTATTCTTTGACTTCCGAAAGGCATTCGATACGTTCCACACACGCGCCAAAAGAACAAAATACGAGCATGTGGAAGATCAGATCAACTGTGTGGCTGGATTAAAGAGTTCCTAGCAAACAGAACACAGCATGTCACTCTGAACGGAGAGAAGCCTTCATAAGTAATACTAGCGTCGGGAAAGCCCCAGGGGAATGTTATAGGATCATTACTTTTCAAAATTGATATAAATCACCCTATGGATAACGTCTTAAGTTCCATGAGGCTTTCCACGGGTGATGCTGTTGTGTACAGAGAAATCACGACGCTAGTAAATTGTAGTGAAATGCAGGAAGGCCGGCAGAGGATCGACAATTGCTGCAGGAAGTGATAGTTGTACTTCAGCATAAACAAATGAACTGCGAGTACAGACAGAAAGACCATTTTTGTACGATTACAAAATTTCAGAATAATCACTGTAAGCAGTTAGGCAACGGCCTTGACGCAGTGGATACCCCGGTTACCGTGAGATCACCGAAGTCAAGCGCTGTCGGACGTGGTCAGCACTGGGATGGGTGACCATTCAGGCCGCCATGCGCTGTTGCTATTTTTCGGGGTGCACTCAGCCTCGTGATGCCGATTGAGGAGCTACTCGACCGAATAGCAGCGGCTTCGGTCAAGAACACCATCACAACGACCGGGAGAGCGGTGTGCTGACCCCACGCCCCTCCTATCCGCATCCTCCACTGAGGATGATACGGCGGTCGGATGGTGCTGGTAGGCCACTCGTGGCCTGAAGACGGAGTGCTGTAAGCAGTTACTTTCATAAAGTACGTAGGAGAATGCGTACGGAGCGATTTGAAATGGACGACCACATAACATTAATCGCGAATAAGGCAGATGCCAGATAGATTCATTGGAAGACTCCTCAGGAAACGTTGTCCATGAATAAAGGAAGTACCTTACGAAACACTCTTTTGACAAATACTGCAATATTGCTCGTCAGTACTGAATCCGTACCAGATCGGATTGATAGAGGAAATAGAGAAAGTCCAAAGAAGAGCAGCATGTTTCGTCACTGATTCATTCAACAAGCGCGGAAGCGTCAAGGAGATGCTCAGCCGACTCCAGCGGCAGACGCTGCAAGAGGGGCGTTCTGGGTTAATTTGTGGTCTACTGTTACTGATTGTACGTTCCTGGAAGAGTGTACCAATACATTGCTTCCTGCTACGTATATTTCACGGAAAAACCATGAAGACAAAATTAGAGATACGAGCCCCCACAGAGGCTTACCAGCAATCGTTCTTCCATCGAAACCTATGCGACTGGAACAGGAAAACGGGCAAGTAACATTGATACACAAAGTACCATCTGACACACACCGTTAAAGTGGCTTTCAGAGTGTGGATGTCGACGTAGATGATACCATCCATCTAGTAAACTGCATTTTCTAACTGTAATTTAACGTGAGTGAAGAGCACCTGGTCTGCCATTTCTCACTTCATGACCAAAGATTCTGTGTATCTTGATAATATATTTGTTTCTAATGTTTGGTTTCCTACGCACAAATGTCTCTTTTTAGGCTTTGGTTGTTTCTTGATGACGGCCCAATAAGCGTAAATCGATTCGAAATAAACAAAAATTATTGTGTAGAACAAGAACTCAGTGTGTTCGTTTTCAGCCTTAAAAACCAATGTAAAAGTAGTTCAACAATTATATCAAGAGCCATGGTTGCAGTAAGTAAGGAGAAAAATATCGTTTTAGATGCTGTCTAGTCAATTCATCCAGAGCCCAGGATAGCAGAGCCCAGGTCATGGCATGCCCCTACTGAATACTACTTAGACAACCCACCCAGCAATACTGAATGGCAGCTTGCATCTCCACAAGAAAGGCATCTTTCTGTAGCAATTTACGTTTGTGAATTTTATATACATGATAACAGCAGTGGAAAAGCAACTAAGAAATGACAGTAGTTGCTTCGAGGGTTTTCGATAATTACACTCAAATATAACGTTGGATTTTATTGTGTTGTAAGTAGTATTAAACCCTTATTGATGCGTTATATTTTCATGTCACCCAATTCTGGTCCGCAGCTCGTGGTCGTGCGGTAGCGTTCTCGCTTCTAGCGCCCGGGTTCCCGGGTTCGATTCCCGGCGGAGTCAGGGATTTTCTCTGACTGGGTGTTGTGTGATGTCCTTAGGTTAGATAGGTTTAAGTAGTTCTAAGTTCTAGCGGACTGATGACCATAGCTGTTAAGTCCCATAGTGCTCAGAGCCATTTGAACCATTTGAACCCAATTCTGTTGAGTCACTTCAGAACTAGGTGCTTTATTCTCATTCTTGTTAAGTGATCACAGGTAACCTATCAAATCTTCAGATACGGAAACAAATAACTTATTTTTCAGCCACTTATAATTCTTAACTTCAAGAAAATAGTGATTCCAGGTTCACGAGATGAATCTTAAAACGAATGTTAGAGAAAGCCTAGTAAACTCCGAAAGTGGCGAACTGGATATGTGACGGTTTGGTGTCATTCACGAATCTTTCTAATTCGTTTTATAATCAAAAGGAATCTTCTCTGTAGTTGAGATCAGTAATGTACGTTTGTGGATGGTATTCAACCCAGAGAAAGCGATTTCGAATCTTCTTGTTTTTTAGGGTGGGAAATCAAAATACGATACTTAAAAACTGTATCACCCGCCATTTCTTCAAATTTACAGTTTCATTTATTAAATTAAGCATTTTCTAAAGAATTATAACTGTTTTCATATAGTTAGAATAATTTAAAAAAGAGGTGTAATGAGTGTAGATGACGTTGGTAGCACTGTTGAAAAACATTTGCTGGCAAAAAAGGTCGATTCTATTTTTGAGTCAACAGGTGGTGTTTTGTTTACTGTCATCCTAACCTCACTTTCCCGTCTCCTGTACATGTGCTCAGTGCAATGTCTAATCGCCATTCTAAAAACTCTACTGACAGTTTTTGTTATATTTGTGGTGAATTTGTGATTAAAAAACACCAAAGAAACATTACAGTCTTCGTAAGAAAGGTTTATCTATCATAATTTGGATCTAACCTTGGTGATCAAGATAAATCCTGGGCGCCGCATAAGGTATGTTATGTGTGTGTTGAAGATTTGAGAAAATATCCAAAAAGGAGAAAAAAGTATTTAAATTTGCTGTTCCTATGATATGGAGGGAGCCAAGAAGTCATCCGATGATTGCTACTTTTGCAGTGTTGATATTACTGGTCATAATTTGAAAAACAAGAAGGTAATAAGCTACCCTAGCCTTTCGTCCGCCATCCGACCAGTAGGGAATGGTGTAGATTTGCCGATTCTTGAAACACCAGATCATTTAAATCCTATGGCAAGAGACGTATTTTCTGATGTACAATGTGATTTAGATGATGATGAATTCCATTGTAATACAGAAAGTCTAGACAGCAAATTGTTTACTCAGACCGAGCTTAACGATTCGGTTATGGATCTGGGCTTAACGAAAGAAAAAGCTGAATTGCTTGGCTCTAGATTAAAACGAAAGAACTTATTGGCAGTTGGAACCAGTATATACATGTATAGAAAGAGAGAGCAGCAATCGTCCAAGTTTTTCAATAAGAAGGTGATTTGGTGTACTGCTCAGACATTCCCAGTCTGATGAATGAGTTTGATATTGAATACAAAAAGGTATACTGGAGGATGTTTATTGATTCATCCAAAACTAGTTTAAAGGCTGTTTTATTACACAATGGTAACATGTATGCATCTGTACCTGTTGGACATTTTGTGCATATGAAAGAAAGCTATGAAAACCTAGAAATAGTGCTAAATAAAATAGGCTATTTTGCTCATGGTTGGATAATATGTGGCGATCTAAAAGTAACATGCATGCTCCTTGGTCAGCAAGATGGTTTTACCAAATTTCCATGTTTCTTGTGTGAATGCGAAAGTAGGGCTAGGGATCAACACTGGTGAAGAAAGAACTGGTCTGTGAGGGAGTCTTTAAAACCTGGTGAGAAGAACATTCTACGCAAAAACATTGTAAATCCAAAAACCGTATTCCTACCACCTCTACATATAAAGTTAGGCCTAATGAAACAGTTTGTAAAGGTTTTGCCTAAAGATGGACCAGGTGTTAAGTATCTCTGTCAAAAGTTTCCACATATTGGAGAAGCTAAACTAAAAGAAGGCGTCTTTGTCGGACCTGACATTAGAAAATTGATGTTTGATGTTAACTTCGAATCCACAATGACCTTGAATGAGAAAGAAGCATGGGTATCATTCAGGCAAGTCGTTACAAAGTTCTTAGGACATGAGAAAGAGCCAGAATATGTCTCTATTATAGCTAAAATGTTAAAGAAGTTTAAAACTTTAGGATGTTTAATGAGCCTGAACGTTCACTTTTTGAACGGTCATCTTGATTACTTCCCGGGAAATATGGGACATGTTAGTGAGGAGCAAGGAGAGCGTTTTCACCAGGACATTAAAGTGATGGAAAAACGCTACCAAGGTCGCTGGAACACCAACACGATAGGGGACTACTGTTGATCACTTCACCGAGACGTACAGTAAGCGACTCTAGTAGAAAAAGCTACACAAGAAGCTTCAAAGACAAAAGAGAAAGAAAATACTAACCAATTCCAGCTGACAAGTGAAACCTCTATTAACACATATCATAGTTTTAAGTAGCGTACTCTAAATACAAGCCATGCTTATGTTGTAACAAAGCGTTTCATTAATTTCCCCGTTTACCGTGTAGCATAGGCTTTTTATACTATATAATAAAAAGCATATTGCTCGAAAACTATGGGTGATACAAAAAAACTAAGGTTAGATTTGGATTCAGCTCATAAAAATCTATAAATATCAGCTGTCAAAGCTAAAAAGTTTTTCAAAAAAAAATTTCGTTGACCTGTGTTACTTTTCTTTAGCTCCAGCATTTGCTGATTTCAGTTTGCTTTCGAGAACGTCAGTAGACCAGACACAAAATAGTATGCTGAGCGAGAGGTAAGTTACTAATCCTTCAGGGAAGATCTCATGTTGCATTCTTGTGAGCAAAAAGTACGTCGTTTTCAGGTGCTGTATTAAATAAGCAGTTTAATTTACGGTGAATAGTGAAGGTTTATTTTTTCCGCGTTGAGCAGTGTTTTATTTCGTAGCTATTTCAAATCAGATATTGCAACTCATGTTATGTAATTTTCATAATGTACTTCAATATCGTGGATCAATTAAATAGTTTTCTCTGAGAAAATAATTAGTTTCTTCTGGCATTTAATTAGACTCATTATCATTATTTCAAACTCAGCATTTCACTAAGATTTAAGTTTTGCTTCACGACGTTGTTCCCACGCGCAATACATGGCCATCCAACAGTCAGTTTTGCTCAGCAGTTAAATACAATATCTAAAGCACACGTTACACGGGGAGAAAGTTTATGAAAAAAAAATTTTCACTATTTCATACATAGGTAAATTAATAGAAAACTTACAACACCACTCTAAAAACATTATCTTGGCTCCAGACGTGAGGTTCATGCCAATTGAGGAACATATTTTAAAACGTACATACTTAACAAAATACATGACTGAAATTAAGGTGCTGTGATCATAAAAACGCAATATGTATAACAGCTACAGAAGTCCTCTGCGTATGGTACCTGCTTCACTGGTACACAATTTCGACCATTCATGGATGAGCCGCAATGCAGACAACCACAAGTACATCTACGTTTGTGAGGTAGCATACATATACTGCAAGCTTGATTTTTTCCTCTCACAAATGGCACAAAAATAATGCATATCCCGCGATGTCATATTTGATAAAACTATAATAATTAACAGACTATCGAACTTTTGTGGATAAACACAGCGGAACATTAGAAACTACCATAAATATGGATACTTATTCATGTTACATGCTCGAGTAAAATGTCACCAAATGTCAATGAAACGGGTGGAAGGGCTGAAAATAACACGTCAACTTTTTAATTCAGAAAATATGCGTTACTGTAACGGACAGTTTTAAAGCACCCACCAATCTTTATGGGCTCTCTGGTCTGAACTGGATGCTTTACAACACGTGTGCTTGCCCGGGATTCTTTGATTTGAAACAAGTGATGCACAAGTGTCGGATTTCGTTCGTGGGTTCTCTGCCGCGCCGGATGAAATTACTGCGTGTTAGACAGTTAGTCACTCGTGATATTCTGCAACGCATCCAAAGCCTATGTTATTGGGTTCAACAAGAATTTGTATCAAAACCCGTGCGAGCATGAAGTTAATTGTTTCTGGAAGGGAGCTAAGCTGTAGTTAACAGACAAGAATTTTCTTATGGGTCGTATAAATCAAGACATGGAAAAGCTACAGCTCAAAGAAAGATACAAACAATGTTGCCTTTCAACTATCTCTCTGTCTGTCTGCCCGTCCGAATACTACTCAGAGCTGGGATGTTTAAATAGTGTTATTAATCGCATATTAAAAACACTGTTTAATACATATTCTAAATAAAACATGGTTTTATTAAAGTGTTTTAATCAATGTTTAAAACAAATTTTAAAAAATCATTTTTACTTATTTTTATCTGACTCAAATGAGGGGTAGGGGCTGTCAAATCTTACCAAAGGGGCAGGGGGGCTCCAAATTTTAAAGGAAAACATAATTAATGGACGTCCCCGTAAGCTGTACGCAAAGAAAATGAACGCAAAAAACTGCTATGACTAAGACAGCTTGCCGGAGTATTTGATGACGCATCACACAGAGAGCACACCACTTCCACGAAGTCAACGCTACCGCCGAGTCATCGGGTCAGCCACGTCACTCATAACATCATGAGTATAAAAGTACACAAGCCTGAACAGTGAATTTTCACGTGCGCTTGTTTTTCGTTTTTGTTTCGTTCTTGCTCTGTATTCTTACATGATGCCACATTTCTGCACTAATTTATCAAATGGTTCAGATGGCTCTGAGCACTATGGGACTTAACATCTGTGGTCATCAGTCCCCTAGAACTTAGAACTACTTAAACCTAACTAACCTAAGGACATCACACACATCCATGCCCGAGGCAGGATTCGAACCTGCGACCGTAGCAGTCACGAGATTCCTGACTGAGCGCCTAGAGCCGCTAGACCACCGCGGCCGGCACTAATTTATCACTATCGAATATTGTTTAGTTATGTTGTTCAACGTTATGTTTAGTAAAAAAAGACGCGTCTGAATACGACAAGTTCATGTTCTAAACGTAGTAGGATATCTCTTTGTGGGAAGTGGGATATTTAGTTTCTGTTGCTCAATCTAAATTCAAATTGGTAAGGTACGCAAAAATTAAGCTGAGAAAAAATGTTGATAGAAATCCTGTACATCGCCTAAAAGACAACTTCTAGGACCAGGAAAAAAAAATCTACATCAGGAAACCAATGTGATGGAGACAGTGAGGCGGTTCTACATATGCGACTAAGAGAAAATAAAATACAATTAATGTTTCTTCAAAACCATGAAACAACTGCGGGAGTATCTTGTTAACTGGATTTTTCAAACAGGTGTGTGAGACCTAGCCTACGACAGCTTCAACGTGATTAAGGGAAGATTTCATAAGACCACGAACTGCCTGCAGATAGCTTTCTCGTGTTCACGACTCGTTGCGCTAGAAAAGTGGATCCCCTCCACACGGGCACGTCGTCACAAAATGTTTTACTGTCGCCTCCAAGCAATGCGTCAGTAATTCTAACTTCGAATAGCAGTGTGCACTCCTGTAGCAAGCTAAGGTCGTCACCAGAGTGGAAAACATAATCACGATGGCCACAAAGGAACTTGAACCACCGTATGAACATACGATGAGCCCTAACAAAATAATGCATGAGCCCTAACAAAAAACATCGCAACAAAGGCGTGCGTTTGCTCGCAATGTGCAGTTTTATGCACCTGGTAGCCGGCCGGAGTGGCCGAGCGGTTCTAGGCGCTTCAGTCTGGAACCGCACGACCGCTAAGGTCGCAGGTTCGAATCATGTCTCGGGCATGGATGTGTGTGATGTCCTTAGGTTAGTTAGGTTTAAGTAGTTCTAAGTTCTAGGGGACTGATGACCTCAGAAGTCAAGTCCCATAGTGCTCAGAGCCATTTCAACCATTTTGCACCTGGTAGCACACTGAAGGTGTCTTCTGTTCTTAACTGCTTACTACGGATGTGTCCATTGTAGCTGACATTTGTTGCCAACAACTGAAACGCGTTATAGACGCGTTATGGGAAAAACGTTCAAGAAGACAGCATGACGTGTTGCTACAGCACGAGAGCGCCAGCTTGCAATTTGCAGAGTTTCACAAAATATTTGCCTTTCACGCTCCTTATCGAGTAATCACCAAGAAAATTTCTTAACGGACGATACTGTTCTTAAAACTTAGTTCCACTACATCGTTAACTTCGAACCAGTAGGTTTCCACAGGGGGGGAATCGAAAAACTTCCTGAGCGTCTACAGACTGTTTTAGATCAAGTGAGAGAATATGGTATTTGTGATTAATTTCTCTCTTATTTTTATTTGTTTTGGTCAATAAATTAACGAAAAGCGCTGTAAAATATATACGCTACTAATGCAAATGAATTACAGCTTATATTACAAAATTTCTACGGAAATGTATCAACTGGTTCAAATGGCTCTGAGCACTATAGGACTTAACAACTGAGGTCATCAGTCCCCTAGAACTTAGAACTACTTAAACCTAACTAACCTAATGACATCAAAAACATCCATGCCCGAGGCAGGATTCGAACCTGCGACCGTAGCGGTCGCGCGGTTCCAGACTGAAGCGCCTAGAACCGCTCGGCCACATCGGCCGGCCGAAGTGTATCTTAATTAAAATATCCGTGTCAAGGGTGTGTCCAAACCGTCACTAATTAGTAACATATTAATCACTTTTTACCTGTGTTGTTTTATCTGTTGGCTCCACTGTGTCAACTGGAGAAATCAGACAACGTGTCATGACACTGGGAGTCTGATGTCTTTTAAATGAGGCATGAAAACGTTGATACACCGTGTGCTTCTCACTTTTGAGTCAAAATCGCGTAGTTATCAATTGATAGTTAATCTTGTTATGCGTGATACTGAAATCGATTCATAAATCACTTGGCAACCCTTTTTCGGTATACTGGAACAGTAACTGTGGTTTGGAAATGAATAAAAAAAAATTAAAGAAGTTGCGAATAGTAATTGTTATTATCGTATCCAAATTGACAATATACTAGCAGAGAGAAGAGATAGAGCATAACAGCACTTCTGTATCCCTATCAGAATGCAATAAATCACGCCAACAACATATGGGTTCCCATTCTACATGTAGGTAAGTGCTTGCCAGCAAAGTAAAATCCAGGAACTGTACACCTGCCTTCTATACAATGAACATTGGTGCCCACATTCTGTTCAACAGCAAAGCCAAGATTCCAGCTTTAGAAAAACGTGGAATTCATAGGATTTCCTACAATCTGTGTGGCAAATTTTACGCAGGTCAGTCAGGTGGCGCTGTAACTAACAGATTGAACAAAAAAAAAATGGCTCTGAGCACTATGGGACTCAACTGCTGAGGTCATTAGTCCCCTAGAACTTAGAACTAGTTAAACCTAACTAACCTAAGGACATCACAAACATCCATGCCCGAGGCAGGATTCGAACCTGCGACCGTAGCGGTCTTGCGGTTCCAGACTGCAGCGCCTTTAACCGCACGGCCACTTCGGCCGGCAACAGATTGAACATGAAAGGAGTTGGACGCTGGAGAAGGAAGATTCCATCTTAGCTGAATGAATGTCGTTCTTATGATATTACGCGGCGGTGCTGAAAAATGCCTCCAAATATTTTATTCTGTTCTCAGTATCAGTTAATGCATTATATGTCATACGTATGTGTTACTCGGTTGACATCCGGCGCCAGTGACGCAAGTTGTAACTAACTGCCGCTAGAGAGCTCCGAATTGTAGCGTGCAACATGGCGGTGTGTAACGCACCTATGTCGGCGTGAAAAAAGCAACGTGATGTAATAGAACTTCTCACCACAGGAAACTTCGTCCACACTTGGAATACCGTCTCCTTCAGCATGATAATGCCACCTCACAGAAGCGATGCGACATCTGCAACAATCCGACGCCTTGGGGTCACGATTATCTATCATCCTGCATACAGTCCCGACTTGGATCCCTCCAATTTTCATCTGTTTCCAAAACTTAAAGAATACCTTCGAGGACTTCATTTTGACAGTGATGAAGTTGTGCAAGCAGAGGTGAGGTTGTGGCCCTGTCTACAAAGCTAAGCATTCTGCAGTGACGGTTTCAACAAACTAGTCACTTGTTGGGGAAATGTGTTCGTTGTCAGGGCGAATATGTTGAGGAATAAATTTTTAGACATGAAGAATAAAAATGTTGAATGTTAATTAACTCTGATTTACTTAAAAATCTTGAAGAATTTTCACATAAAAAATTCAGAGATACTACTTTTTAGCACGCCCTCGTAAATGTTATATCCTTCATATAGTAATAAAGACAGAAAAGTAACGTTACTAGAAATTGTCGCTTCAGTAAACACCAATCACAGAATCCTGGCGCTATATTTAATGATCAAATACAGTTCCATTACTGTGCAGGTGCAAGCTGTTGCCAGCACACCGTTTGGAAAAGATGAAGCGAAGATCGATAGTAGGCTCTGGATCAAGCACACCTATCACGAGAGAGGCTAGAGTGGCATCGACAAGGAACACGCCGCCAACGCCCTCTCGACAGCAAGTATTTAGGCCGCCGCCACTGACGGAGGGCCTCACTGTCTCACCCAGTCTACGACAGTGCATAGCGTCCAGATTGAGAGTGGCAGTGAGACTAAAGTTTGTAATAGCAAGATTACCGATATCGTCTGCAACAGGACTATTACGGATGTGCTTGTACCACAACACATGGACTATATTAAAGTTTAGTAGCAACTATCTGCTCATGTAAATGAAGAACAGTGTTAATCCATGAGTGCATTTGTTTTGTAGAAAGAGGATACCAGCCAGCCTTAATAACATCCTCTGCTTTGCTTCCATTACTGTACAAGACTCTACAGTGGCGACGAGCGTGGGATACTACAGTTACTTACCCTTGCTAAAGTAGCAGCAGCTACTTAATATTTTTCTCACCATTGGATAATATGCTTGTTGTAAATAGTACCAGTACAGCTAACACGCACTCAAGTTCCATTGTTTTCTTCCTACTCTCTACCCCCCCTTTATTTCCTCTTATAAAATTCATCAGTTATTTTGTCTGTGTAACATAGTAGTCTGTGTCAATACTCACTTGTATACTGTTTTGACTCTTAGATTCTTATACTTTTAATCTTTAAGTATAATCTGACATAATCTTTGTTTGTTCATACCACTTTTCTGAATATGTTCTTTTATTTTTCATGTAGATATACAGGGTGGCCCATTGATAGTGACCGGGCCAAATATCTCACGAAATAAGCATCAAATGAAAAAAACTACAAAGAACAAAACTCGTCTAGCTTGAAGAGGAAAACCAGATGGCGCTATGATTGGCCCGCTAGATGGCGCTGACATAGGTCAAACAGATTTCAACTACGTTTTTTTTTTTAAATAGGAACCCCCATTTTTATTACATATTCGTGTAGTACGTAAAGAAATATGAATGTTTTAGTGGGACCACTTTTTTCGCTTTACGAGAGATGGCGCTGTAATAGTCACAAACGTGTAAATACGTGGTATCACGTAACATTCCGCCAGTGCGGACGGTATTTGCTTCGTGATACTTTACCCGTGTTAAAAAGGACCGTTTACCAATTGCGGAAAAGGTCGATATCGTGTTGATGTATAGCTATTGTGATCAAAATGCCGAACGGGCGTGTGCTATGTATGCTGCTTGGTATCATGGACGACATAATCCAAGTGTCCGGACCGTTCGTCGGATAGTTACGTTATTTAAGGAAACAAGAAGTGTTTAGCCACATGTGAAGCGTCAACCACGACCTGCAACAAATGATGATGCCCAAGTATGTGTTTTAGCTGCTGTTGCGGCTAATCCGCACATCAGTAGCACACAAATTGCGCGAGAATCGGGAATGACATAAACGTCGGTGTTGAGAATGCTACATCAACATCTAACATCAACATCTATTGCACCCGTACCATATTTCTATGCACCAGGAATTGCATGGCGACCACTTTTTCACAAAATATTTGCCTTTCACGCTCCTTATCGAGTAACCACCAAGAATATTTCTTAACGGACGAAAATGTTCTTAAAACTTAGTTCGACTACATCGTTAACTTCAGACCAGTAGGTTTCTACAGGGGTAGAATCGAAAAACTTCCTGAGCGTCTACAGACTGTTTTAGATCAACTGAGAGAGTATAGTATTGGTGAAATCTATCACGAGCTATGTGCCGGACAGCATATTTCATGACAGGTGGGTTTTTCGTTGCCCAAAATCCAGCGACCTTGGCGGATTAATGGAAGGTGCGACCTTAGGGCAGGAAGGATAACTGGCCCCCATTTTATCGATGTCAATCTAAATAGTGCAATGTATGCTGATTTCCTGCGTAATGTTCTACCGATGTTACTACAAGATGTTTCACTGCATGACAGAATGGTCGTCGAAGCGCCATAACATGACCCGCACGTTTACCGGATCTGACGTGCCCGGATTTCTTTCTGTGGGGAAAGTTGAAGGATATTTGCTATCGTGATCGACCGACAACGCCTGCCAACATGATCAGCGCATTGTCAATGCATGTGCGAACATTACGGAAGTCGAACTACTCGCTCTTGAGAGTTGGTATCCGTTTGACCTATGGCAGCACCACCTAGCGGTCCAAAAATAACGCCATCTGGTTTTCCCCTTCAAGCTAGACAAGTTTCGTTCTTTGTAGTTTTTTCGTTTTACGCTTATTTCGTGAGATATTTGGCCCGGTCACGTTCAATGGACCACCCTGTATTGTCAAATTAGGTCCCATATATTCAGAAAAACAGTTTTTATGCAGCCATAAACTCTCGCTGATGTTGTATGGATTATCTGCTTAGCCTCAAGTTGCCTAAATAGCGCTGGTTCACAACGAACTATGGCCTTAATATTATTGTGGAACATCAATACTGTTTATCTCATACTGAAATTGGAGGAGCAGACTGCATAAGTATCAGGTATCACTGACTACCAACGACATACATGGAGCTGCACTATGCATAAATCCTGCGCGCACATTTCTTGATCTCCTCACAGGAAGACAAACATTGTACCGTCATTTTAGCACGTCGAGGCATGACAACATAATTGTGATTACGCCCGCCACTGTGGCCGAGCGGTTCTAGGCGCTTCAGTCCGGAACTGCGCTGCTGTTACGGTCGCAGGTTCGAATCCTACCTCGGGCATGGATGTATGTGATGTCCTTAGGTTAGTTAGGTTTAAGTATTTCTAAGTCTAGGGGACTGATGACCTCAACTGTTAAGTCCCATAGCGCTTAGAGCCAATTGTTGATTACATGTATACTCGCAGAATGCGAAACTATTTCGTAATTTTTAGTGTAGCTGTAATCGCTAATGACACCTTCGTGAGACTATCCCATCGATTAAAAAAACTTGTGATCATCTGTGCTGCCCTTCTCTCTATAAGGTCAGTATCCACTGTTGGTGTTAACTCGTACAGGTCTCTCAAATTTGAGGAGTACTCTAGGATGGCTCGCACAAGTGATTTGTAAACAATCTCACCGCCTCCGTGCATGTCTGAACTCTGAAGGGCATGGTATTGTCAAGATACAGATACTGTACAGAGACACATACGATGTAACCATCAATGACGCTCCTAACCATCCTACCAGATATTTAACTTGATTTATGCTGTCGCGCAACGCATGCCAAAATACAAAAAGTGTCGTTGGCGTCGATGGCATCATTGTGCCACGATGATTTTTTTCCTTTTTATCGTATAGTGATTGAATCTGGACGTAGGAAATAAAGTAATGAGACAACAGCTATGGAGAATGGATTTGTAACTACAGAAGAGAATGGTTCAATGGCTCTGAGCACTATGAGACGTAACATCTGAGGTCATTAGTCCCCTAGACCTTAGAACTACTTAAACCTAGCTAACGTAAGGACATCACACACATCCATGCCAGAGGCAGGATTCGAACCTGCGACCGTAGCGGTCGCGCGGTTCCAGACTGAACCGCATAGAACCGCTCGGTCACAGCGGCCGGCAGAACAGAATGAATGGACTACACACGATCAGGTCAATTTCGTTCACAATCAGCGGGACTAAAGAAACACTCTAAAGTAAATAGTACATATTAAAACTTGGGAATATAAGCATTATTAGTGGTACCTTGGACCGTAGGTAACAGAGACCGAGCACGACGCGATTATATTGAAACCTGCGCCTCCATACTGACTAGTGAGGCCTCCATTTGCAGGTGACTTCTGGAGTATTGAACAATTCGCCATAACTGTAGGAATTTCGGTAAAGGTTTCTTTATTGCAATGGAGGAATCTCATGCAGCTTTTGCTTGCAACGAATGTTTGTGAAAGGAAATTCGGCTTTTTGCCCTCAGTCACATGACTTAGTTGTTGGTTTGAAACCTTAACGCCGGCCGCTGTGACCGAGCGGTTCTAAGCGCTTCCGTCCGGAACCGCGCTGCTGCTACGGTCGCAGGTTCGAATCCTACCTCGGGCATGGATGTATGTGATGTCCTTAGGTTAGCTAGGTCTAGGGGACTGATGACCTCAGATGTTAAGTCCCATGGTGCTTAGAGCCATTTGAACCATTTTGAATCCTTAACACGGCAGAGATAAGAGAGTTCAAAAAATTGTTCAAATGGCTCTGAGCACTAGGGGACGAGGTCATCAGTCCCCTAGAACTTAGAACTACTTAAACCTAACTAACCTAATGACATCAAAACCATCCATGCCCGAGGCAGGATTCGAACCTGCGACCGTATCAGTCGCGTGGTTCCAGACTGTAGCGCCTAGAACGGCTCTTCCACTCCGGCCGGCGATAAGAGAGTGAACGGTCTGTATGTACCTATGGTCTAAGGATAGAATTACGCAACGATACGACATAGATCAACCTAAAGAGTTTCCAGCGACGCAAAAATGGAGATTGTTTACTTCTGGTGCATTGTCAGTGAGTACTGCATTTGACAAGAGGAATCTGATGCAAAAGATTGATTATAGGTGGTTTTAAAGAAGCCATGTTAAACATGCCTTCTCACATGTGTAAGCAGGCTCAAGAGACTTTCACAAACTTCTAATCCGTGAGGATCCGAAATTACGTATTTCCCAATCTATCTTCAGCTACTTCGTTTCTACACGATTGTTGGTCGAGAGGTTACTATTTCGCATCTCAGATAGAACAATGCCACAACTCAGAAACGCAATACTTTGGAAAACTCGATTTAAAGAGTTAGTTCTATAAAATTGAAATAGTTAAAGCTCCCTTTAAACTTCATGTAAGTATTGTTGGCACGTTGGGGCACTTTCATACGTATTTCCAGTGACATAAAGTAAAACTGCCATTTTTCGTCTCTTGTCGCTTTTCTTGCCGGGGTGTGGTTTGTTCTCCAGTACACTGCGGTCACCACTCCTTAACTGTGTTTCAGGGCCACATGGCTGTTGGCAGCAAGGGCTTTGTCTTTGTTTACAGCTGACGCGAGCGTCACGGTGCCCACGCGTACCCCACGTGGTCGCGCAGGGAGGCTCCGCCGCCTGGGCCGACGAGTCATTTAAAAGGCCCAAAATAGCAGGCAAAGTGGGAGAGTTCCAGTGACGTCATCGCCACGCGGATATGGGCGTGCTCGGCGTCCTCGCCGCGGGCGGTGGGGAGCTGCCGCGTTCCAACACACGCGGTGCAAAGTGTATGTATTCAGGTACATGCGCTGTCTCACAGTCATGGTATTATTAGGGACCTCCATACAGGAAGATTTATCGGCAATAAAGATCAGTTTGTCGTTAGTGCAATCAGTATCGCTAGGAAAAATGTCTTTAGGACACGTTTACGCTACAGTCTTGCAGCTCGCACCTCGCCGGCAAACAGTGGGCCACAAACCTGAAAACCTGGCCACAACTCTAAAATCTGCTCCCATACGGCCATAAATGGGTATAATGGGGTTTCTCACCTTTCTGGTAATGATTTTTATGTCATAACGAAAAATTAAAAATGTCGGATCAAATATATCGAAAAGAATATGGAAACAAATTAATGAAATGGTCATAAAATGTTTTCAGACAACTTTTATCATTTTAATGGTAAACTCTATTAGAAAACTGCATCTATTACTGTTATTACTACGTTAGTAAAAGAAATTGAAAGTTTCATAAACCTCCTTAATCTTATTCCTCTTGTGCTTTTTCTTCTTCTTTCTCTTCTTCTTCATCTTCTTTTCCTTCGCCATCTTCTTCCTCACCGATATTTGTCTGCTCTTCATCATCCTCTGTAGCAAGTACCAAGAGGGCAACAGCTCCCAACTACAAAGTTTTCACTTTCCTGGGAGCTAATTTCCGCAAAGAATAAATATGTAACAGTAAAATATAATTTAACAAAATTAAATTTATCATGCTAAAGTATGTGGATATGAAATAATATAATCAGTTTGTAAAAAGTACTTTTTATGTTTTTAATATATTTGAAATACATTTTCTCATATATATATATATATATATATATATATATATATATATATATATATATATATATACATTCTTATATTTAAGAATTATACTTTTATTTTATAATAGCTTATTAGCAATGTTACAGAAATAAGGACTGTGTGGTTATGTGTGCACATGAGTTTTATTCGTATTTTCAGTTGTATTTTATCGATCCCGGCGGAGGTTCGAGTCCTCCCTCGGGCATGGGTGTGTGTATGTTTGTCCTTAGGATAATTTAGGTTAAGTAGAGTGTAAGCTTAGGGACTAATGACCTTAGCAGTTAAGTCCCGTAAGATTTCACACACATTTGAACATTTTTTTTAATTTATCATTGTAAATAACGGAATTTTGCGACTGTCACTTACACACTCGCTTAAAGCTGGAGTGGCGGCTATACTCTGCTCATCATAAGAATAAACCTGATGTAAACATTACGCCATGTATTCTTCCGCCTTTGCTTGAATCTCATTGGATTTAGTCTTACGAGGAGCGGAAGCCGAGCTGCGTCCAGTACAGTCAAGTACGATCGTAAGGATACGTTTTATGCTGTGTTATACGCACATAGACTGAGCAATAAGCGGGACAACAGCTTTACCGGCGCATTAAACGTGGACAGCACTGGCCAGCCAGCTGGTCCATCTAACCTGCAATGATGTGAGCAGTTACAGTTCAGACGTAAAAAGTGACGAGCAAAGAAACAGTATGGCTTCGGATGTCATTTAATTTTTGAAGAGAATTAGATAATATTCGGCAATACTCTAGCAATATCGTACACTTCTTAGGCGACCAGATGGAAAGCATAAAATTACCCCGTTCTCACCTGACACAGTATTGTAATTATAAACAGGTGTGATGAATATTTCTAACTTAAACAGTGTGTAATTTTTCTGAACGAGCTATGTGTGTCGCAAAAGCGTTCTGCAGAGATTTCACCATACTTTTGAATACCGAAACTACTGAAGGTGTTAATTACAGTCAGTCGTCTCGTAATCTCTTAGCTCCTTCCTTATCCGAATCCGAGAAATACATTTCAGTTCTAGAACTGCCATCTGCTACGTTGATAACGAGTCGATCAACAACAGTATCCACGAAGCCAACCAGGCGCTGCATTTCCTTCTCTTCTTTTATGACTTACAGTTCCATTTCCAACCAGCGTTCGACAGTGACATATGAAAAAGCTGCGTGCGTTAGTTCCAGTACGTCTGGTAGCTTAACAGTGTTGTTATTTCTCGGGCCAAATACCTCAACTTGGCTCCACACGGATTCTGTTGCGTTCATATTGTAATGGTACAGTGGCAAATGTAAAAATGCAGTATTTACGTAATGGATTCGATGCTGTGGAAATGATTGTTTTACATGTTTCTACGACACTTATCACTCTGTTTCGCTTCAGACTACAGCTGTGTATTTGATTTTTCATTTTCGCCCTAAAAAATTAAATCGTTATATTTTCTTAGCATAAGCTTCCTTTAATAACAATCTCTCAGAAAATATCGATAATTAAGAATTTATATTTGGAATGAAAACAAGAATTTCGCATGCAATATGTTATTAGAAACAAGAAGATCTGCATTATTCTTAAAAAATGAGAATGAATTTTACAGTTACGAGATATTGGTATTTCAAATTGAACGAAGAAAAATGACACAGGCGAGGATTGAACAAGATAACCACGTATTGCAGTAAGCTATTAACCTCCTACGCTACCGATTCTGCTATAAACCCAATGTGTATTATTTCTGAACTGTATCAACTACAACCCTCGAAAAACTTCAAAGCCAATTGTTTCTGTAAATTTATGAAAAAAATTCAGAACAAGCTATTTCTCGGCACATTTTAACCGTCTTCCGCAAGCGTGTTGCACTACGGAACAGGAAGCAGTATCAGCGATTTTTATACTACGCATTAACAGCGTGACAATCAGAGCACAACAATGCACAGACCGTGACTGTACACGATTTTTGAAATAAAAACTACATACCTAAAGCGTGATTGAGAAAAACATTGATGGTTGTTAATACATTATAACATCTTAAAGTTTCATTTAAGGTAACTTGTTAATAATATATCTAATACGTAAGTTCCAACGGCCTTGCCGCAGTGGTAACACTGGTTCCCGCCAAATCAGCGATGTTAACCGCTGTCGGGCTGGGCTAGCATTTGAATGGGTGACCATCCGGTCTGCCGAACGCTGTTGGTAAGCGGAGTGCACTCAGCCCTTGTGAGGCAAACTGAGGAGCTACTTGATTGAGAAGTAGCGGCTCCGATTTCAGAAACTGACATGCTGCCGGGAGAACGGTGTGCTGACCCCATGCCCCTCCATATCCGCATCCATTGACGCCTATGGGCTGAGGATGACGCGGCGGCCGGTCGGTACCATTGGGCCGTCATGGCCTGTCCGGGAGGAGGCTTTTTTTTAGTTAATACCCAAGTAGGACCTACTTCCAAGAGCGTAATAACACCAGTGAACGTGTACTTCGGCTTCAGACCAATCGTCGCGTTTGTGTTTATGTACATCAGGTTTATTCTTATGATGAACGTAGTAGCTGTTTTTTAACACTAATTCGCGAGGATAGCATTAAATACATCCGGACGAAATCCGGAAGGAACAGCTGGCTGTTTCTAAGAACCTATATTCGATAATCCCAACGTTACTCTCCCTAACCTATTAAACGAAACTTCCTAACTCTGACCTTTTTTAGTTATTGCTAACGTGCGGCAAGGCCCTGGCGATGATGAGACAAGTCCACTGAGCCTTATCGAAGCATTTAAGACCGGACCTTCGCCAGAGTGACGTGGCAAGTGACGTGGTACGAGGAATGCCTCCAGCTTGCAACTTCATATGAAACGCACACAGTGTAATGGAGCAGTGCCGACTGACGCTGAATTACTGTCACATGCCATGTCACGCCACTGCCAGATCAACAAGGCGTGCTCCACTTTTTGCCACTCGCCACGTTTGTGTTAATGACAATTTACGTACGTTTCTGCTTTGGTTGTTGGGTTGTTTCCGTACCCAGGAAAGTTAGAAATGATGCTAAGTCCAATATTAAGGTCTGTTGTCCTAGCAGAGAAATATGCAAGTATTTACAATCACAGCAGTGCCGAGAAACCAAAGGTGCCTAGTAACTGGAAAAAAAACGCAGGTCTTTCCCGTTTTCCAGAAGGGTCGTAGGACAGATGCACGTAATTAATGGCCTACAAAGTTGACGCCAATCTATTAGAATTACGGACTATGCTCAAGAATTATGACGTTTTCGGAGCACGAAAATCATCATGGATTCCGCATATAGGTTGCGGAACTCAGTTCGCTCTGTTCCACCAAGAGACCCACATCGCTGCAGACAACTGCGCTCAGGTTGATGCCGTGTACCTTGACTTCAAGAAGGCATTTGACACTGTCCCACACTGTCGTTTAGAGGGAAAAAAGGTGAGCTTATCGATTATCGGATCAGATTTGCTACTGGATTCAAGACCTCCTTGCACACCGGACTCAACACGTCGCTCTTACAGGAACAAAATCAACAGATGTGATTGCAGTTTCCTGAGCATGCCAAAGATGTACGATAGGTCCGTTACTGTGTACAGTGTATATAAATGCTCCAGCAGAAAGCGTCGGAGGCTCTTTAAGAGTGTTCACAGATGAAGCGGTTCTCTGTAAGAAAGCAGGAACTCCAGAAGACAGTATCGATTTGCAGAATGACCTGCAAAGGGTTGAAGAAAGGAGCAGGCTCTGGCAGTTGACCCTGAAAGTAGATAAATGTGACATATTGAGCATACATTGCAAAAGAAATCCACTGCTCCACAACTACACTATGATGCGACAGCAATTCTTCACTTGCGCCATTCGCGAGTGGAACGAGGAAGGGGGGATCAGTCAGTGATACAAGAAGTAACCTCTGCCACATACCGTTAGGTGGCTTACGGTGTATTATGTAGATGTAGAATACAGCAACAGGAACTCTCTAAGTAAAGCGTAGGTAAGAACTGCATTTAAAATACCACAGACAGATACAACTTCTGAAAGTCATTTAATTTATTTGTGGAAGAAAATGAAGATATATAGATCTAAATAGAATTATGTAAAGTGGTATTCTGTAAAACGTGTCTACAAACCTTTCTACTGATTCGCAGGATCCAATGTAACAGCGCATCCTTTTAATATGTAGCTACATAGATATTTTGTTCTGAAAAGACAATGCTGCACTTGGACTAAGAAAGAAACTATAAAACTCTAACTATAAACTATTATTTGTAGTGAGTTACTCACTTCCACAGCATTCTTTGTAGGTCGCTATCGATTTACTGGCGCTTGATGTGTGTTCTCAATACCGTGCTCTACATTGCAGAGCACAGATGACTTGTAACATACGCTAGCATGGCCGCGTGTAGTTATAATACAAATAGCTTCAACTATCTCAGCGATTTTATTCATGTTACAATTTATCGAATTAAGAGTACCAAACATCCAGATATTCGACACTAGCATACCAAAAGAACATTCCGTAGACCTTCTTCCTCTAGGTAATCCTTAATTAGATACAGGCCTTACATTAGGTGATTGTCTATGAGGATATACAGAGAAAGGTCGGTAATTGTTCTTTTGGTCTATTAGTGACGAACACCCAGATCTCAAATACTTCAATGAATTCTAACATCAATAAAATCGTTGTGATATTTCCAGCTATTTGTTTTGTCAGAGGAAAAGCTTCAAGCGCAGCAAAACAACAACGAAATTTCCAGCCTTCTTCCGGCAAGTTTTAGGTTCCGAAAGTGGGAGTGCGACTCTAAACACGGTCTTATGATGATGATGATGATGATGATGATGTTTGGTTTGTGTGGCGCTCAACTGCGCGGTTATCAGCATACGTACAAATTCCCAACCTTTGTTCATCCCAATCTCGCCACTTTCATGAATGATGATGAAATGATGAGGACAACACAAACACGGGCTTACTGAAACAATTTTTTAATGCTTTCTCGTCACTCTTGCCGTCATACTCTCTGCCGTCAACCGATAAAAACAATCCATATATGCAACTAAAAACAGCCAACATGATATGAACTGGAGCTATAAAAATGTTGTTCCAGATTTAGCAGGTGCTTTAACCTGGCGTTCTTTCCTTCGAAGCTACCAATACAGTGCGATAGATTCCACAGTTACCAGTAACTATCAGCTGTTTTCTTCCAGAACTATGGACTGCTGTTGGTAAATATTCTGGCTCCAGGTCTTGTCATACTGCCCTTGACGTTCAAGTCATAGTTATTCGAATGGCAGTGTGTCTTCAGAGAAAATAAAAGGAAAGTGGATGTAATTCAGCTCTTTAAACACCTGAAGGCTGAATTCATATGAGCGGAATGCTTGCGGAATGTCAGCTGCGTGATAAAGTTTTGAGAAACTCCTACATTCAAGTTTTGAAAAACTTCTACATTTATGTTATGTTGACTTGTGGCATCGCCCTTCTTCGAACTCAGTCCAACAGACAGGCAGTTTCAATTGCAATTATGACGAAATCTGCAAATGAGTTTTTTTCTCATACAACTAAAGACAGGACAAATCAAATAACTACGAAAATTCAAAATTTGACTTCTGAAGTATTCCTGTCGAGACTGATAGATGGTTAAATATCTGGAAATATGTCTAATATACTATACATTGGTATACGGATAAGCCAGAAATCTGTTAATTATTTTATTGTATACATGCATAAAAAAGTGTAATGAATGACTGATATGACTGAAGCATCAGTGGCTGCATGTGTTATAATTTCTTACAAGGTGTGACAAAGGATATTGTCCTCACCACCATTCTGTGAACAAGTAGCAATAATGACATCGATTCCTTTGCATCACTTGTATTAAGCCACATTATCGCTTTTGTTAAGTACATTATTGGAATCAGTGATACATCGATAAGAATAAAACACTGAACAAAACACGTTTAGTAAGTGTTGCTCTAAAACAAATTGTGTGAGTCAGAAATAGTGCAGTAGTTTGTTTTATTATGTATCAGAAAAATTTACAGATAGTAATCAGGATAGAATGTGTGTGTGAAATCTTATGGGACTTAACTGCTAAGGCCATCAGTCCCTAAGCTTACACACTACTTAACCTAAATTATCCTAAGGACGAACACACACACACCCGTGCCCGAGGGAGGACTCGAACCTCCGCCGGGACCAGCCGCATAGTCCATGACTGCAGCGCCTTAGACCGCTCGGCAGGATAGTATAAAAATGTGAACAAAATTCTACTTGTAAAGAGAAATGCATAAAGGAAGCTCATATTCTGCCTTGTGTAAGACCTCAGATTTTGCTTTTTTGCCAAGGCTCTTTACCAATCTCACTAAAATATAGTTAGCCATTGCATTTCTGTTTCCAGTTGCTGGCACATTTTTCTTCTTTCATCAAAATGTGTGACAGTCTGAAATCTTTTCGCAGCAAATGCTGGTGACAACCAGAACATAGTATCCTTCAAGATTTTTTGAAATATAGTTACTTGAAATAATAACGGTCGTAAAACACTATTAAAATTTATAAGGTAAAAAACAGACAAGACCACATACAATAATTTAATTTTTAAACGGTGACTGGTTTCGATCAGTGTTTGATCACCTGTAAACGGAGTAACGTGCAAGTTATTAGCGGTCGTGTAAAAAAATGCTACGATAAAAATTATATAACTACAATATGAGAAGAAATACCCATTCTGAGTGCTGGGATAGTGCCACGGAGCATGGTCTGCTCTAAGTTGGCGCGAAGTTCAAATGGTTCAAATGGCTCTGAGCACTATGGGACTCAACTGCTGAGGTCATTAGTCCCCTAGAACTTAGAACTAGTTAAACCTAACTAGTCTAAGGACATCACAAACATCCATGCCCGAGGCAGGATTCGAACCTGCGACCGTAGCGGTCTTTCGGTTCCAGACTGCAGCGCCTTTAACCGCTTGGCGCGAAGAACAACTGCTACATGATGAGTGGTTGACATCGCACAAACAGAGAGAGGTCCGCTCACCGCCTTCAGCATTGCATGAGTAATAGAACAACAGCCGTGAAATATGAATAAAATCAGTATAAATACAATTATAAAATGAAATAGATCATGACCACAACCACTTAAATACAATGAAGAGAAAAATAAACTGGCACTCTGCCTAATATCCTGTACGGCCGCCCGCGAACAAGCCGAAGTGCTACAACACGACATGCTATGGACTCGACCATCGTCTGTAGTGCTGGAGGGAATTGGCACCATGAATCCTGCAGGGATGTCCAGGAATCCGTAAGAGTACAGGGAGGTGGAGATCTCTTCTAGACAGCACGTTGCAAGGCATACTGGATATGCTCAATAATGTTCATTTCTGGCGAGTTTGGTGGCCAGCGGAAGTGTTTAAACTCAGAAGAGTGTTCCTGGAATCACTCTGCAGCAATTACGGATGCTGGAACTTCCCAAGCCCGTCGGATTGCACAATGGCCGTGAATGGATGCGGGTGGTCAGACAGGCTTACGTACGTGTCACCTGACAGAGTCGTATCTAGGCGTATCAGGTAGCCCATATCACTCCAACTGCACACGCCTACACCATTACAGAGCCTCCACCAGCTTAAACAGTCCACTGCTGATAGGCAACGTCCATGGGTTCATGATGTTGTCTTCATACCCGTACACGTCCATCCGTCTCGATACAATTTGAAACGAGACTCGTAAGACCAGGCAACATGTTTCCTGTCATCAACAATTCAATGTCACTGTAGACGGGCCGAGGCGAGGTGTAAAGCTTCGTGTCGTGCAGTAAACAAGGATTCAAGAGTGGGCCTTCTACTCCGAAAGCCCATATCGATGATGTTTCGTTGAATGGTTCGCACGCTGACACTTGTTGATGGCCGAGCACTGAAATCTGCAGCAACTTGCGGAAGGGTTGCACTTTTGTCAAGCCGGCCGGAGTAACTGGACCGGTCCTAGGCGCTACAGTCTGGAACCGCGCGACTGCTACGGTCGCAGGTTCGAATCCTGCCTCGGGCATGGATGTGTGTGATGTCCTTAGGTTAGTTCGGTTTAAGTAGTTCTAAGTTCTAGGGGACTGATGACCTCAGATGTTAAGTCCCATAGTGCTCAGAGCCATTTGAACCATTTGCACTTTTGTCACGTTGAACGATTCTCTTCAATCTTCTTTGTTCTCGCACTTGCAGGATCTTTTTCCGGCAGCAGCGATGTCGGAGATTAGATGTTCTATCGGATTTCTGATATTCTCGGTACACTCGTGAAATGGTAGTTTGGGAAAATCCCCACTTCATCGCTACCACGGAGATGCTGTGTCCCATCGCTCGTCCGCCGATTGTAACACCGCGTTCAAACTCAATTAAATCTTGATAGTCTGTCATTGTAGCAGCAGTAGCAGATCACTGTTCAATCATCTCCAGGCCATTACTCTGTAAATAGAGTAACATGAAAGTTATTACGCGACACATAAAAAATAATCACAAAATAAAAATGATGTAAGTACAATATAAGTAGATGAAGAAGTACTCATGTTGACTGCTGGGAATTGTGCCACGGAGCATGAACTGCTCTATGGTGGCGTGAAAGACAGCTGCTCCTTGGTGCGTGGTTTCCGTCGCATAAATAGCGATAACTTCGCCCACCGTCTCCCAGCATTACCTTTATAATACACTAATGGCCGTGAAATACGAATAAAATCAATAAAATTCAATTACAGAATGAAATATTTCGATAATGGCCACTGTAATGTAAATATGAAAATATAATAGAAGAACGTGCAAAAGAGAAATAATAAAGAAATAAATCAATAACATTAGAGTTAGCCACATGGTGCTCTCTACGGACACCTGTGCATAAAATATGTAGAGAAAAGATGGGTCAAAAGGACGCCGCCTTATAAAACTAATACCAATATTACTTATATTTATATTATCTAGTTCTTTGTCTGTTTTTACTTAATGTCACATCTGTATAACCACGTTCTTTTATGTAACATCTATGTCAATGTCTTATTCATTATTTACCCCCATTTATGTCCCTAAAATTAATCTATGCATGGAATTTTAAAAGTAATGTTCCATAAATGAACAGAAGTGTTAAAAATTTAACAGTATTACTAGTTCAAGCATAGGGGATCATGTAGAGCATAAATGGAAGTCTCTCTGCAACTAAACTGACTTGACGGAATCAGAAAAGTTGGATTTGGTGTCGAAATGGAAGGCTCCTTTGTGGTAAGAGTCCGTCGGTGATTAGGAGGCAAAGTGTTCGCATTTTCTGTGCTGAACGAGGCAAAAAGAGCAGCAAGATTACGTAATAGAGCCTCGGATATGAAAGCATTTTAGCTTATTGCTCATAGCTTACATTGGTTTATTCTGTACTACGAAAATCCGACGCTAAGAAGAGAGTTTTCAGAGCTTGTTACACAGCAAGTATATAGTTAACAGCGTATGTCGTATTATGTTGTGACTAAAACTTTCATCCTAGATCTGAGTCTAGTGACAGATCACTTTCCGGACCCTCAAGTTAATTGTTGAGTCAGATTTAAATTTCATGTTACAACCACAGACTTAATGAATTGCACTTGACAATTCTATGACATTTGTATGCTATAATAAGTAACTAGTTACGACTATTTAGACTATGTCAGATTCAGGGACCACCTGTTTCATTTGTGCTCTACAATGATCCTTGAGAAAACAAATAGTAACTATAGAAGAGAATATAATTATTACAAAATCATTTCAATGACAGATTCCCCTATAATTAAGCTGATGAAAGAACCTCACGTCTAAGTTAGTAGTGTTCCACTATTAGTAATCATTTAATTCAATGATCGTTAGTTTTCGGCTTTAAATGCAGATAGTAAGTATTACTGAGAGCCAGTTGTTGCCTAAACGTGTTAATACCCATTGTGTGTTGTTCTTGATAAACCACTGGCATATTGTTTGCTGAAGTGTATTACTGTCTAGTGACCTAAGCTAAACTAGTATTTCAGTATCAAGCAAATACCAATAGCTGACTTTCTTTATAAGCGGTGCAGATATCTGGTATATATTTGACTTATTTGTCTGGCAACCGATCTCTTTATGTAACTGAGGTTTACGTTATTGCTAACAGAACCTTGATTCGAATCCCGTTTGTTTTGCTTTTGCTTCCTTTCAACTGAAATCTCTCAAGAAAGGGAAAACAGACCCACACCTTTCCATTAAGCACGATCATGGTCATTTGCAAATCTGTTCACAGTGGTGACACTATCGGTGTATTGCTAATGTAGTAGTAGCCGACAGTGTTAAACTTGACTTACCCCGCGACAGGGCTAATAGTGCGTTGGGGGAGATAGTTACAACCAATAACCACAGTAAAGGTATGAAGATCGATATATATTCCGATTACAGGTCAAAGATACAATCAAAATTTTTGATTCGAAATATATTATGCCATAACATAATTTCATAAAGCAGAGTTAACAGGTACATTAGAAACAAGGGGATCAGCAACACTGACGATAAAAAATAAAAAGAACTACTAAAGAACAGGAAAGCAATAAACCACTGACATTAGAATTAGACACAAGGTGTCCTCTGTCCTAGAGCACTTCAGGCTCCATGTCACCGTCCCCAGCAGTCATAATGGGTATTTCTTCTTCTATTTATACTGCAGTTAAGTCATTTTTGTTGTTGTGCTTATTTTTTACGTATCCTCTAATGACTAAAAATGCCAGCGACTTCATGCTTCACACCAAACTATTCGAAATATGAGCACTGTTGAACTTATGTTCGAAGTATCGTGGTAACTATGAGCATAACGAAAAGAGATCCAGTTCATTATGAAGCTAGGACGTCAGACTATCAGATGCTAAAGACTAAATTTCTTTATCGAATAGTTTCCTCAACATCGAAAGAGCAAGACTGCATAGCGAAGACCGTCTGTGAATGCCAAAACAGTGGTTTCTAATGTCAAAGAAACGGTTACGTCACGGTCAGCTGTAGAAACTTTTGAAAGGACTGACGGATCCGTTTTGTTGGCGAGAAGAAAGGTGCAGGCTGCTTTTCAGTGATTTAAAAATTCGCAGGAGCGGACAAGTCGCAGTCAGGAGATGGTGACAAGAATAGTTGATTCACTTTCAAGTGGTGGGGTCGTCTGGGATGCAATATTCGACTCCTCAGCTGACCAAACGTAGCACTGAACTTCAGGCCAGGGAGCTGCAGTGTCTCCACTCTTCTCACAATACATTGAAGGCTACCATGAGCGTCGCTTGCAGCTCCGTCGTGTTAGGCCAAACAAGGGTATTGTAGTTCAAATTAAAGATAGGTTTCACTGCCTCATATTCTTCAGCGCTTCTTCAGATGTTTGGGATTCTTAGGTTCTTGTTGCAGACGAACCGTCATTGAGACTGTAATAGTCAGGTTGCAAGAACTTCATAGTTAGATGAGCGATTATTAAGCAACTCTATCTCATTTAGTAACTTTGCCAACTCGTAATTTTAACTAGAAATACTTAACAGAAAATACCTCATTGTAAAGTTCAAATTCACATACTTGTTTTTCAGTGCTTTATTACTTCAATAGTCATTTTTAACAAAATATATAGTATATTAAAAAATTTTTGAAGTTAGTAACACATTCAATTCCTTGCAACGAAAATATTATGTCAATTTCCACACCATCAGATTCATCACTAGGGCTAAATAAATGATAGCATTAGTTAATCCGTTGTGTACATTAAATTCAGGTTTTGTACGATTCATGATTAATTCAGATTCAGCTAAACTTCACTTTCACGTATACGTATACGTTTTATGTAATTAACTTTTCTTAATTCAGAATCAATATCGACACTATAGACAAAATGTAAACCAAATACTAGCCCACATGATACTCATATTTATCTGCTACAAAATAAACATTACCGTCTGAAAAGACATACAAATAACGTCTACAGTTGTAGTTACTACACCGTTTTTGATAATAAAACGTCAATAACTCATTCTTATAAGCAATATAATGAAAAACGGCGAAATATCTTGCCCCGCTGTTACGGCTGTACGACGCCAACAACTGGAACCCGAAATGCAGCCGTAGCAGCTGGTATAAAGCGACACAACTGACACGAGAAGTGAAAACAAGCCAAGAAAATAATTCTACAGACTGATCCACACACTTGTGTGGAACAGGGATTATAGGCCTGCGCCCGTCATTCTGTGTCCGTGAACAGTTAATTTAACATTTATAAATGAGCAGTGGCCAATCGCTCGGTATTTTACTGCGAAGAGCAGTTGCAATTTATTAGTCAGAATGCTCTGAGATTAATAACATCGATTCACAAAAATTTTATTCAATTCATAAAACATAATAATCCCCTTCCGCAGCTGAATTGTAGCGGGCACGCTATTCACATGTTGGACCTGGGTTTCAGTACTAATGACAGCAGCAATAAATCTGCCACGCTCTTCACCATGGGCGTGCGCAGGAACTTTTCCAAGAGGGGGAAAATTATCAGTTTTTGTATAACTGATTCAGTGAGTTTGGAAACGTGACATGCCGCAAAAACTACACAAAACTTATTCTGTCTCAAAAGATCGTAAATTATCTACTTAACATTTGTAAGGCAGATTACTTTAGTGCACAATGGTAACCATATTGCAACAGCATACGCAAACTACAACTTTTGTGTTAATGATATGAGTGTGGATGTCACCTTCTTGCTTCAACGATCTGAAATTATATTCTCATGTGATTAAACCCGTAGTATACAACGAGTTATAAAATAAACCTAGAAAATAATAACAAAAAATTATTCCCATTCATTTAATGTTAGTTTGGAACTAAAAAATAAAAATTGGAGATAGGAAAAACGTCAGTGCGACTGAGAAAATCCCACACTAATTGTTCTCGATGTGCAGAAACAGGGAATAAACGTAGAAAAAGGACTTTCTAAACTTGGATATCATATGCAAAACTTTTTTCGCTTATAAAACTTCACATCTCATCGTGTTAATATATTTAAGGCATTATTTTCATCCTTCATAATTTTTGCTGAGAGTGACGTAACTAAAGTTGAGTAAAACCAACATTCTTTGTTAGTTAGATAGAATGAAGCTCAGTGCCAGAAAAGTCTCGATGAATTTGGGAAATCTCCAAAATGTACCCTCAAAATGATCAGCAGAATGGATTATTAGCAACATAAGACTGAAACAAGTCAATCTTCGTCCCTCCAGTTTGTCACATTACCGGGCAGCCATGCCAACTGCAAAGCACAATTCATAGCTCTGTGGTGCTGTGTTACACCCACAGACTTTGAAAAGATCCCAATCCTCAAGAGGACATCTTTTGTATCATGAAATTCCAGACTATTATCCCTCTCTTCTAACACAGAAATTTGGATTTTCTTTTTCCGGCCAATGCAAATGGCTCTGAGCACTATGGGACTTAACATCTGTGGTCATCAGTCCCCTAGAACTTAGAACTACTTAAACCTAACTAACCTAAGGACATCACACACATCTATGCCCGAGGCAGGATTCGAACCTGCGACAGTAGCAGTCATGCCGTTCCGGACTGAAGCGCCTAGAACCGCTCGGCCACAACGGCCGGCCGCAGGATTCTAGTACGAGTCGTTTACGAGATTACTTATTTTGAATAGTTCTCACACCAACACTTGTACAATACCTGTAGTAACACACACTAAAGAGCAGTACAGTGCATAGCCTAGTTATGTAGATTCTGACCAATAACGAGATCATCACAGGATGTGTTCAAAGTGACCAACGACAGCGGCAATACACGCTTCCAGTCTGATATGGAACAACTGCTACCCACATGCTAGTCTTTCAGCGGAGATGTCCGAGCAGGTTGTGGTAATATGTCTTTGTATGTTGTTGTTGTGGTCTTCAGTCCAGAGACTGGTTTGATGCAGCTCTCCATGCTACTCTATCCTGTGTAAGCTTCTTCATGTCCCAGTACCTACTGCAAAGTACATCCTTCTGAATCTGTTTAGTGTATTCATCTCATGGTCTCCCTCTACGATTTTTACCCTCCGCGCTGACTTCCAATACTAAATTGGTGATCCCTTGATGCCTCAGACTATGTCCTACCAGCCGATCCCTTCTTCTAGTCAAGTTGTGCAACAAATTTTTCTTCTCTCCAATTCTATTCAATACCTCCTCATTAGTTATGTGATCTACCCATCTAACCTTCAGCATTCTTCTGTAGCACCGCATTTCGAAAGCTTCTACTCTCTTTTTGTCTAAACTATTTATCGTCCACGTTTCACTTCCATACATGGCTACACTCCATACAAATACTTTCAGAAACGACTTCCTGACACTTAAATCTATACTGGATGTTAACAAATTTCTCTTCTTCAGAAACGCTTTCCTTGCCATTGCTAGTCTACATTTTACATCCGCTCTACTTCGACCATCATCAGTTATTTTGCCCCCCAAATAGCAAAACTCCTTTACTACTTTGTGTGTCTCATTTCCTAATCTACACTCCTGGAAATTGAAATAAGAACACCGTGAATTCATTGTCCCAGGAAGGGGAAACTTTATTGACACATTCCTGGGGTCAGATACATCACATGATCACACTGACAGAACCACAGGCACATAGACACAGGCAACAGAGCATGCACAATGTCGGCACTAGTACAGTGTATATCCACCTTTCGCAGCAATGCAGGCTGCTATTCTCCCATGGAGACGATCGTAGAGATGCTGGATGTAGTCCTGTGGAACGGCTTGCCATGCCATTTCCACCTGGCGCCTCAGTTGGACCAGCGTTCGTGCTGGACGTGCAGACCGCGTGAGACGACGCTTCATCCAGTCCCAAACATGCTCAATGGGGGACAGATCCGGAGATCTTGCTGGCCAGGGTAGTTGACTTACACCTTCTAGAGCACGTTGGGTGGCACGGGATACATGCGGACGTGCATTGTCCTGTTGGAACAGCAAGTTCCCTTGCCGGTCTAGGAATGGTAGAACGATGGGTTCGATGACGGTTTGGATGTACCGTGCACTATTCAGTGTCCCCTCGACGATCACCAGTGGTGTACGGCCAGTGTAGGAGATCGCTCCCCACACCATGATGCCGGGTGTTGGCCCTGTGTGCCTCAGTCGTATGCAGTCCTGATTGTGGCGCTCACCTGCACGGCGCCAAACACGCATACGACCATCATTGGCACCAAGGCAGAAGCGACTCTCATCGCTGAAGACGACACGTCTCCATTCGTCCCTCCATTCACGCCTGTCGCGACACCACTGGAGGCGGGCTGCACGATGTTGGGGCGTGAGCGGAAGACAGCCTAACGGTGTGCGGGACCGTAGCCCAGCTTCATGGAGACGGTTGCGAATGGTCCTCGCCCATACCCCAGGAGCAACAGTGTCCCTAATTTGCTGGGAAGTGGCGGTGCGGTCCCCTACGGCACTGCGTGGGATCCTACGGTCTTGGCATGCATCCGTGCGTCGCTGCGGTCCGGTCCCAGGTCGACGGGCACGTACACCTTCCGCCGACCACTGGCGACAACATCGATGTACTGTGGAGACCTCACGCCCCACGTGTTGAGCAATTCGGCGGTACGTCCACCCGGCCTCCCGCATGCCCACTATACGCCCTCGCTCAAAGTCCGTCAACTGCACATACGGTTCACGTTCACGCTGTCGCGGCATGCTACCAGTGTTAAAGACTGCGATGGAGCTCCGTATGCCACGGCAAACTGGCTGACACTGACGGCGGCGGTGCACAAATGCTGCGCAGCTAGCGCCATTCGACGGCCAACACCGCGGTTCCTCGTGTGTCCGCTGTGCCGTGCGTGTGATCATTGCTTGTACAGCCCTCTCGCAGTGTCCGGAGAAAGTATGGTGGGTCTGACACACCGGTGTCAATGTGTTCTTTTTTCCATTTCCAGGAGTGTAATTCCCTCAGCATCACCCGACTTAATTCGACTGACAGCAAAGGACCTGGAAGAGCAACTCTACGGAAAGGACTGTGTATTGAAAGGAGGATATAAGATGTCTTTGTGTATGACTTGGGTAATTGGTATGTCCTTGCAAACAAAGTGTTTCAGTTTTACCCACAAAAAAATTTCTACAGGCGTCGAAGACAGGAAACAGCCCGGTTAAGGTACAGGTCCTCTGCGTCTAAACCAACGATTTGTAAACAATTCGTGAAGACATGTTGTAGTACTTCGTTTTTTGTGGGCTGGACAGCCATCGTGTTGGAATCACAAGTTCCTCCTAGTCTGCAGAGGAAACTCTTCTAACATCCGTGCAAGATGGTCTGTTAGTAGGCTGCAATACGTGTGTGCATTCAGTGAAAAACGGGTGTATGACTGATGGTGCACGATCCCACCCCACATGCTTACGCTCCATGGACCCTGATGTTCCACCTGATGAAGCCAATGGGGCTTGTCAAGAGATCAATAGTGCATGTTTTGGCGGTTTACTCGGCTATGATTGGTAAATGTCGCTTCATCACTGAAAAGGATGTATGATACATCTGGAGAATCCCGTCTTAATGCCAATGTACATGAGTTAACACGATACTCATAACCGTTTCCATGCAGCTCTTGGTGGAGAAATATGTGATAGGGATGGAACTTATGTCGATGGGGAATGCATAGGATGCTTGCCTGACTGGTGCAACTTCCTCGTGTGGTTATGTGGGAGCTAAAGTGCGGATCAACTGCAACAGCAGAAAGAACATTAATTTCCCCCTCTTCAGCCGTTACTTGCTTCCTTCTGTTACGTTCACGTACTGGTTGAAGAGGTTAATGAATGATTGCCCGGATGGTTGTCGTCTATTGGTATATCTTGCCGCATACACCGCACACGAACGAATTTCTTTCTTCCTACACACTCAGTAAACCATGAGCATGTCTGCTTTTTCCGCATTGGTAAATCCCATCGTCCACTCACGACCTATTACGTGGACTGTCACACACGAACTGAGTAGCAAGTCGCAGTGCACTCAATGAAAACACGAGCATACCTTAAGCAAACATAGCAACATCGTACCTAGCAACTATGCGGGTTGAAAAGTACAAACAAATGTCGCTTGGAAACTTTTAAAAATGCGATATGTCGTAAATGACTCGCACTAGAATCCTACAACAGACACCACTGACATTCTAATTTACCCTAGTTTCAGTTTGTTAACGTCAATAGGTATTGTTCCATTTACAAACATGTATGTTTCACAAAAATACACTTTCGAAGTGTTATTACAATCTGTTTGTTGGCTAACAGTACGAGCCCCTGACTTCCATTCCATTCTGTGAAAACCGTTCATCAGTAGCACTTTCCATTTCGGCAATATTGGCAGTGCAAGTTTTAAGTGATTCAGCCTGTAAAGAAAACGTGAGGTGTAAATACATTTCTACTGTCCATTTCATAAGAAATGTTATCCGTGTATTTTGACTGATCTTTTCTTACTATGTCCTGGATGGGTCATGCTCTGTGTGATAGTAATTCTTTGGTACGCCTGTTTCATGAAGACAAAAATTGATGAAGTGACTGAAGTTACGTTGAGATGTTGGACGAAACGAATTCATGGCTCCTGTCTATTGTTACGGCCGATGACTTTAAATCCAGATGCTGGCTACCAAGATGGACCATAACAAAACCGAGTGACGTTGCCTGAAGGATTTCTTTGGTACCAACTCCCCTGGTCATCTACTGCAACGTGTGTCTGATCCTGAAATGCTCCATCTCATAAAACAGAACATCTGTTAACCGTACCGCAACAAAATGTAATAACCAAAGACGTATGTTGATCATCCTCAACTGCAACGTGCAGTGAACTATACCACGAGGTGATTCAAAGTTGTTTTTAAAATCATTTACGAGCAATGGTTTACGTGTTCTTTCATGTCTTCTGCTTACAAAACTTTATTTGAAAGCCGGCCGCGGTGGCCGAGCGGTTCTAGGCGCTTCAGTACGGAACCGCGCGACTGCTACGGTCGCAGGTTCGAATCCTGCATCGGGCATGGATGTGTGTGATGTCCTTAGGTTCGTTAGGTTTAAGTAGTTCTACGTTCTAAGGGACTGATGACCTCAGATGTTAAGTCCCATAGTGCTCAGAGCCATTTGAAACATTTTTATTTGAAAAAAGAGCAATCTGATATGAAGTGACAGTTTTATCCAAATAACTGGATAGATTAGACAATACAACTACACTCCTGGAAATGGAAAAAAGAACACATTGACACCGGTGTGTCAGACCCACCATACTTGCTCCGGACACTGCGAGAGGGCTGTACAAGCAATGATCACACGCACGGCACAGCGGATACACCAGGAACCGCGGTGTTGGCCGTCGAATGGCGCTAGCTGCACAGCATTTGTGCACCGCCGCCGTCAGTGTCAGCCAGTTTGCCGTGGCATACGGAGCTCCATCTCAGTCTTTAACACTGGTAGCATGCCGCGACAGCGTGGACGTGAACCGTATGTGCAGTTGACGGACTTTGAGCGAGGGCGTATAGTGGGCATGCGGGAGGCCGGGTGGACGTACCGCCGAATTGCTCAACACGTGGGGCGTGAGGTCTCCACAGTACATCGATGTTGTCGCCAGTGGTCGGCGGAAGGTGCACGTGCCCGTCGACCTGGGACCGGACCGCAGCGACGCACGGATGCACACCAAGACCGTAGGATCCTACGCAGTGCCGTAGGGGACCGCACCGCCACTTCCCAGCAAATTAGGGACACTGTTGCTCCTGGGGTATCGGCGAGGACCATCCGCAACCGTCTCCATGAAGCTGGGCTACGGTCCCGCACACCGTTAGGCCGTCTTCCGCTCACGCCCCAACATCGTGCAGCCCGCCTCCAGTGGTGTCGCGACAGGCGTGAATGGAGGGACGAATGGAGACGTGTCGTCTTCAGCGATGAGAGTCGCTTCTGCCTTGGTGCCAATGATGGTCGTATGCGTGTTTGGCGCCGTGCAGGTGAGCGCCACAATCAGGACTGCATACGACCGAGGCACACAGGGCCAACACCCGGCATCATGGTGTGGGGAACGATCTCCTACACTGGCCGTACACCACTGGTGATTGTCGAGGGGACACTGAATAGTGCACGGTACATCCAAACCGTCATCGAACCCATCGTTCTACCATTCCTAGACCGGCAAGGGAACTTGCTGTTCCAACAGGACAATGCACGTCCGCATGTATCCCGTGCCACCCAACGTGCTCTAGAAGGTGTAAGTCAACTACCCTGGCCAGCAAGATCTCCGGATCTGTCCCCCATTGAGCATGTTTGGGACTGGATGAAGCGTCGTCTCACGCGGTCTGCACGTCCAGCACGAACGCTGGTCCAACTGAGGCGCCAGGTGGAAATGGCATGGCAAGCCGTTCCACAGGACTACATCCAGCATCTCTACGATCGTCTCCATGGGAGAATAGCAGCCTGCATTGCTGCGAAAGGTGGATATACACTGTACTAGTGCCGACATTGTGCATGCTCTGTTGCCTGTGTCTATGTGCCTGTGGTTCTGTCAGTGTGATCATGTGATGTATCTGACCCCAGGAATGTGTCAATAAAGTTTCCCCTTCCTGGGACAATGAATTCACGGTGTTCTTATTTCAATTTCCAGGAGTGTACGTTATGTAACCACACAAAAAGGTAAACCCTGATTACTTACTATTAACAAATGGTTGCATGACGGTTCAAATGTCTCTGAGTACTATGGGATTTAACATCTGAGGTCATAAGTCCCCTAGAACTTAGAACTACTTAAACTTAAGGACATCACACACACCATTAGAATCCTGCAACAAACATCACTGATACTGTAATTTACGCTACTTTTAGTTTGTTAATGTCAACAGCGATTGTTCCATTTACGAAAATGTATGTTTGCACAAAAAACTCACTTTCTAAGTATTATTACAATCTGTTTATTGGCTAACAGTACGAGCCCTTGACTAACAATCCATTCTACGAAAACCACACATTAATAGCACTTTCCATTTCCGCAATATTTGTGATGCGAGTTTTAGGAGATTCACCATGTATACATTATGGATCTGTATAAAGTGTGAGAGGTATTTGAATTCCCTGTGATTAGAGCATGACCTCACTGTTTTGTGTTACGTTGGTTACATGTGAGTTCATGCAGTCTAGATGAGAATTTGAATAATAACTTAGAATTCATAGTGTGAGATATCTTGCGAAATACCCTCATAAGCTTTGATTCATGTTATAAGTCAATAATGACGGAACACCAAGTAAAGCCAATTATAATGAGAATTAACTTCATCCTTAGCAGAGCGGTTAGCTCACAGCAGTACACAGTTGCCTCGCGCACAACGGCTGCGTGGAATTCCTTACAAGGGAAACTCCGCATCGCTCCCCCCTCAGATTTACTGGTAAGATCGCCCAGTGGACAGCAGATCAAAAGCTAAACACAAATCAAGCATGAAAACAGGAAGAAAGTGTAGTAAACTGTAAAACAAGAAAAAGCAAAATAGGAACTGTGAACGGTCCAAATCTACGAATTGCAATATTTAGGAAAGATAAACAGCCCCAGCGTTGTGGTGAAAGGGTTACGGCATTCGACTCCCCAGCGGATTAGCCGCGTTCGAAACTCCCTCGTGCCGTTTAATTTTTATTTTCACGGCATGAAATCATCCGGTCATTAAAATGTTTGTTCACTTTTAGTAGTCTTGGCGGTTGCATACTATACGTTGGTTGTAGAATATGTTTCATGTGGTAGGAATACGTCACCGTCGCAAGTAAACGTGATGAATAGTGACAGCAGGCGATATACCATAGAGACGTCTCACAGAAATGAAAACCGCAAATAAACAGGTGTGAACTATTTTACAACAAAGGAATTAAAGTCAAAACTTCCAAAACGGAACGCCACCTAGAGAAATTTGACATTCATGCGAACACTCAAATTAGGCAAGGAGGCATATCTCAGTCACCACGCGTACAAATTAGATGCGTCGGTAAGAGATTCCCATCATGTGACGCACGTGCTGTCACTAAAGTCGTGTATGGCACACCAAACGAGTTTTCCGATGGAGGCTGCGGTTGACTTGTCGCCTTGTCATCAAACGTTTGCGGTTCCCGTTCGAAAGCCAATTCCTTTCGACTCCCAATAGAGTAGTTGTGCAGAATCAACTGTCATTATAAGCGTCTTCCTTACACCCTGCCTCTGCAAACGAACATTACACCACGACACAAACACAAATTTGAATACAGTAAACAGAGAAAAAAAATCGGATGAAGGGAGGCTTGAACACAACTCGCTCACGTGGCAATCCAATACCGTGACCATCCTCTTTTTTTCTGGTCTCTGTTCGTTATTGTTCGGGGCATATGTCCCATGACAACTGCTCAAGTTTATCGTTGACCCATTCACGCAGCTTTTTTATTACAGAGGGCAGCTAACACACTGACCGGCCGCGACGCCGTTGCTATTTCACTATGATCTATATTGCACTTCATGTCCTTGGATCTTGTTTTTTTCAGAGTTCAGTACTCCTTCTTCCTTTTTTCCATGCGTGATACGTGTTCAGGTTTTGACGGGCTGTCCACTGGGCCCTATTACCACTAAATCTAAGTGGGGAGTGATGGGGAGTGTTCCCTGTTAGTGCAGGTCCGGCCACGGCGTACCAGACTTCACCCACACAAAGTGTGCACGCCGCGTGGGGGCAAGGCTCAACCTGTGTCAGCTTTTCTCTTCCCTTCCCGGAAATACATGGCATTGCACGACCTTCCACTTAGCACTGCGGTGTGGCATTTTTTGTTCGGTACACCTCTCTTCATTTCAGCGAATTCGGCAGAATCGTGGTGTTAGCGCTGATTTTCATTTGCCATTTCTTCGTCGTATGAAGGACGTTCACGGGTCCACTGGCTGTTGGCACAAAACGAGGCAGTCTAGCGATCCATCGTCACAAGCCTTTAAAAATGAGTAGGAAAGACAGAGGGATGAGAATCCTGATTATCTGTTTTGCAGTCGTATAACCGACGGGTACTGCAGATTCCATCTGTTGTTGCTGTTGTTATTGCTGTTATGGTTATGACGGTAATTCTGTCACTGGTCATTTCACTTCCACAGACATCCAGAGAATATTGATTGTCACTTCTTTTTTTATTGTCTGGAGAGCCGCTATCTGTTTGCCATGAATTTCGCCTCTGAGGAGGTTCTGACTATGTCATGTCATGTACTCTATTCTCTTGAGCTACTGTGGATGTTGATGCTATAGCACATTACGAGAAATACTGCAAAATATTAAAGACTGTAATACAGACATCAAAGCAAATATATTACAAGGAAAAAATAGTCATCTCGGATAACAAAATAAAGACAATATCGGATATAGTGAAGGAGGAGACAAGTATAACCAGACATGAAGAGGGGCAAATAGCATTAAGAGCATTGTGACAGATGTGTATAGTGTTGCAGAACTTTTTAACAAACATTTTATAACTGTTACTGGAAAGATGGGGTTGTCATGTTCTGTAGATGCCATGGGTGTCTCAGACCAGACATTTCAAGTAACTTACATAATATTAATTTGACCCTCACTACCCCAGCAGAAGGAATGGCCACCATAAAATCTTTAAAATCAAAAACATCCAGTTGGTATGATGAAATATCAACAAAGTTAATTAAAGGATGTGATTCTGAGATAAGTAACACATTAAGCTATCTGTGTAACCAGTCGTTTAGCAATGGAATATTTTCTAAATGGTTGAAATATGCTGAAGTTAAGCCACTGTTTAAGAACGGAGATAAAGAAATAGCATCCAATTTCCATCCAATTTCACTTTTGCCAGCTTTCTCAAAAATTCTAGAAAAGGTAATGTACAGTCGGCTTTATAACCATATTATCGTAAATAACGTACTGTCAAAGTCACAGTTCGGGTTTCTAAAGGGTTCTGATATTGATAAGGCTATCTACACTTACAGTCAAAATGTACTTAATTCATTAGACAAAAATTGCGGGCAACTGGTATATTTTGTGATCTGTCAAAGGCATTTGACTGTGTAAATCACAATATCTTTTTTAGTAAATTAGAATATTATGGTGTAACAGGAAATGCTGCAAAATGGTTCACATCTTATATCTTTGGCAGGAAACAAAGGGTGTTATTAGGAAAGAGACATGTATTATCATGCATCATCCAACTGGGAATTAATTACATGTAGATTCCCACAAGGTTCCACCTTAGGGTCTTTACTTTTTCATGTGTATATCAATGACCTTTCATTAGTAACGTTACCAAACGCCAAGTTTGTTTTGTTTGCCGATGACACAAACATTTCAATAAGTAGTAGCTCAAGTGTAGTCTTAGAAGGATCGGCTAATAAAATATTGGTGGACATTAATCACTGGTTCCTAACCAATTCCTTGTCACTAAACTTTGAAAAAACACACTACACGCAGTTCAGAACTTGTAAGGGGTGTCCCATGAGTATGTGCCTAACATATGATGACAGGCAGATAGAAGAAGTGGACAGTGTTACATTCTTGGGATTACAGCCCGACAATAAATTCAACTGGGAGGAGCACACCACAGAATTGCTGATGCATCAAAACAAATCTCTATTTGCAATGCGAATTCCGTCAGACACAGGGGATATAAAAATGAAAAAGCTGGCTTACTATGCTTACTATCACTCCATAATGTCATATTTGGATTGTTTTTTGGGGTAATTCATCAATACAAGCTAAAGTTTTATGAGCACAAAAACGTGCAGTAAGAGTTATATGTGGTGTGATGCAATAAGAGTTATATATGGCGTGAACTAAAGAACATCCTGCACAGGCCTGTTTATGGAACTAGGGATACTAACTACTGCTTCCCAATACATTTATTCCTTAATGAAATTTGTCATTAAAAATATATCACTTTTTCAAACCAACAGCTCAGTTCATGGAATCAATACTAGAAATAAGAATAATCTTCACAAGAATTTATAGTCAGTACGTAAAGGTGTGCATTATTCAGGAACACACATTTTCAGTAACTTGCCAGCAGACATAAAAAGCTTAGCACCCAATGAAATTCAATTTAAGAGAAGCCTAAAGGATTTATTGGTGACTAACTCCTGCTCCATTGATGAATTTCTCAGTAGAACCACCTGATTTTGTGTGTGTGTGTGTGTGTGTGTGTGTGTGTGTGTGTGTGTGTGAGTGTGTGTGCATAAAGTACAATTTAACTTCTGCATCATTTCAGTGCAGTAATGTGTTTATTGTAAATAAGTATTATAGTAGTTCTATTATATGTTTATTACCTTATAAATAAAAAAAAACATGTTCCATCTGTTCTAGCAATAATAGGTGACGAACTATTCACACACTACTCAACCTTGGCTGCATTTCTTTTACTTGTGACATGACATTCTATTTCCACTGTGGTAAAACTTTTTACCTACTATGGTTTTTAGCTGTTTTATTTCTGAATTAACAACCTCCCGAGACTACTTGCTTGGAACAATAATTCATTTACAGATTTCTGAACAATGCGTGGCAGATAAGACTCTAGGCACTCATTTACAAATTTACGATTACTGGAAAGCCACTGAAAATAATCTTTGCAAAAAAGTTCCCTAGTTGTGCATCTAATTGCAATTTAACATAAGCCTGGTGCTCTGTAGCAAAATTTTCTACCTTTAGATTTAAATTATCTACAGATTCAGCAATAGTTTTGTACTCTTCAGACAGCTGTTTCATATCGGTAGGTAAATCCTTGTTTGTATTTTTCAGAACAGCTACGTTATTATTTACTGTAGTTTACTCAGTTGTCATATTAGCTAGGTCAATGCTAAGTATATAAGATCGTAAATTTAATTTAGACATATTTGTAAACAGACTTGTTATTCGACTAGAAATTTCATTACCAAACTCATTACGTTTGGTGGAAATGTCCATTCTCTAATTTAGAGGACGGTTCATCAAACTTGCCTGACGTGTCTGTTGATAGTTCAGCGCAGATCTCAGTGGACAATTCATTTTCTGTGCTAGCATATCACTTTCAGTACACATTTCATTATGTGAGGTGGACATGTAATTGTTAAGAGTGTACATGTTAGTGGACATTTCATATGATAATTCAGTGGACATTTCATTCATCTTTTGTAACACTATGTACGACATAGCACATTTGTACTTCACTGGTAGTTTCCGTTGCCATAGCGTTAGTTATAAGATTAATTGTAGTATTGAGCACAATAATATTAATTTTGTCTTCACCTCGTGATTCACCTATGTGCACTAAATTGTGCATATTGCCTACAACTGTATCACCAAAATCATTTTCATCAGCGCTAGATTCAGCTATATGTTGTATTACGAGTTCCATTGTGGTTAATTGTCCTGTCTTTACCATAACAGCACAGCGTGACTGAATATTATTAGTTGTAGACATATAACACAGTTAAGGTGAATTAGTTTCAGTGCACAAGAATGTTTTCTCAGTAGAATATGGCTAAGCTAAAACGTGAAACGTCGCCATAACGCGCTCCTGTGACAATAATTCCTCCATCTTGTATGGTATTGTGCCTTACATCCTACTGTTAGACCTCACGATAATGAAACTATCTATCTTGTTATAGTAAGCAAACAGCCAAATGAATACTGATTGCACTGGCATTATTCTACACATAAGATATTGTAGTAGACTGTATTGTACTTACCTGATTTGATACGTTTAGCGAGTCAGCAATTTCTTTTATTTTGATATTATGATTTATCTTGTGGCTCCAATAAATGGTTTATCATTCAGTTCCTCCCTTGTTATACTCGACCGGTCTTTTGTATCATCATTTGTGCATAAAACAAAGGCAGACAGATTTCAGCGATGCAAAGTAATCAGAAACACAAACACACACACACACACACACACACACACACACACACATACACAAACACACACACACAACATACTTAAAACATTTACACAATTTATCTGAAATCCTGACTAACGGAAGCTAGTTCTAACATAGCCCGCGCTAATCTTTGCAAAGTTCTGGAAGCATTTTAATTGTTCTGTGGTGGAATATATTATAAGAGTTGCAATGGGAGTGGAAACGTCTCACATTAACTTTGAAATGAAATGCATTTTGAATAAAATTCCTGCTGCGCGTGTTACGGTCCTTGGTGCTATTCTGATGGAGTCAGCGGAAAGCGATAATCGAGTGATACGTGACCATGTGAAAACGCGGTACAATGCGACGAAGTAGGTCGCAGTGCACAGTAAGAATAACCGGACGTCGCTTTTAAAACAAATCAGACAGCAGGCTCTAAAATAAATTAAGTAATTAAGCAAGTAGCGGTGCGCGAGTGAATGAAATCAGTGCATCACCGAACTAATGCTTCACTGCAGAACTCAAGAGCTGAAACATAGAATGCACATATATTGATAATTAGTGAAAGATGTAGGGCATATGTAATGAACATTAAGTCATTGTATATAAAATACGATTACTGTCAAAAGTTAGCTTAACAGTGCAAATATGGACGTCTTGCTTTTAAGAAAACAGATGCTGGAAAGAAAAGTGCAAGACCTCGAAGGAAGCTAGTTTTTTTTATAAAACACCCGAACTAAAATATATCATTGATATCACTAAATCGAGATCAGAGATGTTTCTTCATAATACTCAAGTAAATAGATGAAAATTAATATGCTACAGTGTACTGCTACCATATTTACGATGCACTGGGAATTGAAGGCATATTCTGCGCACCGGGTATTGGAACGTCTTGGTAAGTGCTGGACGAGGAAGCGACAGGAAAATATTGAAGGGATTATTCTGGAATTGTGCTGTAGAGGTTCGCATCCAACTTGATAGCAGAACAGCGACAAAACTGCAGCCGCATGGAGGAATTTTGGCGTAATTTCCCGTGAACAGATTGACAATTAAGGAACGACCATATACGAGTATAACCGCCCCTCGCGGACGCCAATGCTATTCCCTGAAATGGCGTCAGACGAAAATAACTGAACAAGCTGTGAGCCATACGAGATTCATTGCTTTGTCTATAAACATTATATTAATAATTTTGTTACTGTATGTACACGATGGATCACAAGTAACATCGAAAATTGATTCGTGCGAAATTATACGATAACAGCAACAACAACGTTGCAGTAACTATGGGGCAGCGATCAAACTTTTTGCGAAAAATTGCGAATGTGTGATTACGATACGCCACTATGTTCAACAAAAAATAGTATCCTAGTTAGAACAAAAGTTTTTGAAATGTAAACTTCTCGATTAAGTCGCCATGTAATTGGGCTCAAATTCCAATCATGGCCTACCTTAACTTGCGCAACATTGGAGAATGTATTACATGAATGATGGGGCACAGGCATGTTTTGCTGCTGACAAAAGACGATATCTAATAGGCCAATACTGTGCAAGATACGTACGTCGAGCGCAGCCTGTCCTTAGCCTCCAGGATCTGTCTAGCGTCATCCCAAATGTGAAGTGTGATACGTTTCAAGACCTGGAGCACAGTAATCTACTGCCTTGTCAAAGTTTACGAGATGGTCGGGGGATGTTTGAAAGAATTCGTAACGCACTGCACAGACAAGTGCAGTATTGTCTCCGAATATGAGGACGACACGTATAAAATCTCCTTTCTTTCAGGTATGAGTGTACAGTGAATTTCACCGTGTAACGTGCTGAAATAGTATTGTATTCCTTGTGAAGCTAAGCCTTGCGTGAAATTTGAGGTCAAGTGGATGAAGGTTAATTGAAAGGGTTTCAATTTCAGTATATTTGTACTCAATAGAATAATATTTCATACTTTAGTCAGTGTCGCTCATACACACATACTCGTAATCACCTCGCAAACGGTTCGTTCGCAAACCCATGTTTACTAGCACGTTTTTACTTCTCTTCTACATCCACAAGTACATGATTACTCCGCAGTTCACACTCAAGTGCCTGGCAGAGGGTTCATCGAACCATATTCAGACTATTTCTCTACTTTTCCTCTCTCTAACGACGCGCTTGAAAAACGAACACTTAGCTCCGATTTCTCTTATGTTATTGCGATTATCATTTCTCCCTATGAAGATTGGCGACAGTAAAAAAAATTTCGTGTTCAGAGCAGAAAGTTGGAGACTGAAATTTCATAAAAAGATCTCGCTGAAACGAAAAACTCCTTTGATAATTGCCACACAAATTTGCGTATGATATCCGTGACACTCTTTCCCCTATTTCGCGGTAATATAAAACGAACTGTCTCCCTCAATCCTATCTGGTTAGGAGCCCATACCACAAAGCAGTACTCTGGCCGAGGACGGATAAGCGAATTTTAGGCAATCTTTTTAGCAGATCTGTTGCATCTTCTAAGTGTACTGTCAATAAGACGCGGTCTTTTTGGTTTGTCTTCCCCACAACATCATCTATGTGATCGTTCCAATTTAAATTATTCGAAACCGTATTTCATAAGTATTTAGTTGAACTGACACTCCTAAGATTTGTGTGATTTATCGTGCAACCGAAATTTAGCAGATTCCTTTTATTACTTGTGTTACTTTATCGTGCAAACGAAATTTAGCGGATTCCGTTTATTACTTGTGTTGATGACCTCACACTTAAGTTAGAGTCAATTGTGCTTTTCGCAAAGTACAGATATCCTATGAAACTACCGATATCCTATCTAAGTAATTTGCAATTATTGATTTTCATCTGCTGATGGCTGTCTAGACGGTAAATGACAGTGTCATCTATAAACAGTGTAAGAAGATTGCTCTGATTGTCTCCTAAATCGTTTATATAGATTAGGAATAAGAGAGGGCCCACAACACTTCCTTGGGGAACGCCAGATATCACTTCTGTTTTACTCGGTGATTTTCCGTCGATTACTACGATGGCGTGCTGAAAAGTAATACTTCCGAATTTTTTATGTGAAAACTCTTAAATCTTCTTAAATGAAAGAAACGTTATTAACATTCTACATCTTTATCCGTGTATCTATATATTTGCAGCCCTCTGCTGCTAGAGGGCTTCGAAGTGTAGCGTGCAACTGAAGTGTCGAGACATGTAATTCCACCTTTTACGCAACGACACAAACTCAGCACAATAGACTGTAGGGTGGTAGGACTGGACCAAGCTAACATCAGGTAATCACCATCGATAGTTGCACCGAACATTTTATTTGGTGCCTTTAAACAAAGGAACTTGACAAATAAAAGCATCACGTGTTTAAAATTACCACACATCTTTAAAAAGTACCGTTCAGGTGAAAATAAATTACTTCAGTTTTAAACATTTACAAAAACGCGCCGCTTATGGCCTATTACACATTTACTGAAATTAGTTAAATTTTATGTACTCTAAATTGTTATCAAGCTGAAGAACAATTTACTAAAATTTAACTAATGTACCCTTTCATTACGAAAGTGATTGTTATTGCCAAAATAATTCAGACTTCAGGCAACAATCAGATACCATGGCACACAGCAGGTTACTTAAATGGTAGGCACAACATAATTCAGCATATAAAACATAAAATTTCATGTGAGCAAAGAAGCTTGTGAGATTCAACAACTACGCTTAGAAAACGGACGCCCGCCCGCTCAGTTGTTTCCAATACAGGCTCGACGTGCACCCCCAGATGGGATCAGCAACGCTCACGAATGGGCACGAGAAAATGCCAGAAATAGTGGGTATCTCCAACAGACTGACATCTGCCTTAAATAACTAGAAACACAATAACTCATTACAGCACATCATCAGTAAAATTAATACATGAAATTAATTACAATATCGATCTACTCTCGTTGAAGGAATTCTAGTACCACCATCAATAGAATCCGTTTCAGGCTATTAAACGCACCATAACAACTGGCCTCTTAATAACTGGTAAGAATTTAGGAAACTACAGATTTCAAAATTATACACGTGTCTCTCAGACGCACCCTTATATATATATATATATATATATATATATATATATATATATATATATACATATATATATAGCGACTGCCTATCTGAACTGCGTGGTGTGATGTAAATACAACAACCAGGCGGTACTTAAACAAGGGCCAGCTAACTGCTTTCAATGGCGGATAATCCTTGACAGTAGGGATCTACAACGGAATGTCCCAGCACTCCAGACCCTCGTAAATATTAATGATCACACCACATACACGTTAAAACATTACGTATTAAACCAATTAAAATCAACACATTGAAAGCCAGACTCAGTAGGAGTAGCGACGGCCGCCCAACAAAATACAGTCAACCGCACAGAACCCAGTAGTGGATTCCGACCACAATTTACATGACAAGCAAGGTGCTTACCCTCTTGCTTGTTCGACAAGGCCAGCCACCGCAGACCCCGATGCCAGGGAACATGAAGCAAGCGGAAAAAACACTAACGGCTTCTCAGTAACCTCTCTTTCCGCGCCGGCGATATTTGCCAAGGCGCCGTCACCCGGTAACAGCCCCCTTTAGACGTGCCCTGCTTGCTGGATGACACCGGTCCTTAGCTATCCGCCATAGTTCCTAAAACGCCGTTACTTCTCGGCGTCCAAAAGCAAAATCACACGAGGTTATGGATTTTGACGCACTCCAGGAACTAGCAACGAAATGAGCGTAATTTATTTTAAAACACAGCTTCGCGCTGACAGCGTCAGTTTTTATGGAATCTCTTTGAGAGAAGTCACTTCTAAACAAGAAGTAATGGCACTGCAGATTACATAAAGTAAAATAAATCGTATATTTTCTCGAACATCAAATCTATAGATTATGCAGAAAAAAAGGCATCCATAAAACCTGGTAACGCTGTGGATGCGAAATATTTTCTCCCTACTCAAGGTTGTTTGCGTATAAAATATCCTCATTTAAGATATGATCTCCAAAATTTAAATTGTTTCTAATATAAAAGTCAGGCATTATTTGATTCGCAGCGCAACTATTTTTAGTCCAAGAATGACCTGTCCCAAAGAAAGTAACTATAATTTTGCCCTATTAGTGCGACGCAGCTAGCTCTTTATTCGCACGAAGTAATGGCCGCTATCGAGGGGGGATCTCAAGTTGATTCCGTATTTCTAGATTTCCGGAAAGCTTTTAACACCGTTCCTCACAAGCGACTTCTAATCAAGCTGCGGGCCTATGGGGTATCGTCTCAGTCGTGCGACTGGATTCGTGATTTCCTGTCAGGAAGGTCGCAGTTCGTAGTAATAGACGGCAAATCATCGAGTAAAACTGAAGTGATATCAGGTGTTCCCCAGGGAAGCGTCCTGGGACCTCTGCTGTTCCTGGTCTATATAAACGACCTGGGTGACAATCTGAGCAGTTCTCTTAGGTTGTTCGCAGATGATGCTGTAATTTACCGTCTAGTAAGGTCATCCGAATACCAGTATCAGTTGCAAAGCGATTTAGAAAAGATTGCTGTATGGTGTGGCAGGTGGCAGTTGACGCTAAATAACAAAAAGTGTGAGGTGATCCACATGAGTTCCAAAAGAAATCCGTTGGAATTCGATTACTCGATAAATAGTACAATTCTCAAGGCTGTCAATTCAACTAAGTACCTGGGTGTTAAAATTACTTCAGGCGCTTAGTCCCGAACCGTGCTACTGCTACGGTCGCAGGTTCGAATCCTGCCTCGGGCATGGATGTGTGTGATGTCCTTAGGTTAGTTAGGTTTAATTCGTTCTAAGTTCTAGGGGACTGATGACCAGAGATGTTAAGTCTCATAGTGCTCAGAGCCATTTGAACCAGTTTTTTGTTAAAATTACGAACAACTTCAGTTGGAAAGACCACATAGATAATATTGTGGGGAAGGCGAGCCAAAGGTTGCGTTTCATTGGCAGGACACTTAGAAGATGCAACAAGTCCACTAAAGAGACAGCTTACACTACACTCGTTCGTCCTCTGTTAGAATATTGCTGCGCGGTGTGGGATCCTTACCAGGTGGGATTGACGGAGGTCATCGAAAGGGTGCAAAAAGGGAAGCTCGTTTAGTATTATCACGTAATAGGGGAGAGAGTGTGGCAGATACGATACGCGAGTTGGGGTGGAAGTCATTAAAGCGAAGAAGTTTTTCGTCGCGGCGAGATCTATTTACGAAATTTCAGTCACCAACTTTCTCTTCCGAATGCGAAAATATTTTGTTGAGCCCAACCTACATAGGTAGGAATGATCATCAAAATAAAATAAGGGAAATCAGAGCTCGAACAGAAAGGTTTAGGTGTTCGTTTTTCCCGCGCGCTGTTCGGGAGTGAGTGGTAGAGAGATAGTATGATTGTGGTTCGATGAACCCTCCGCCAAGCACTTAAATGTGAATTGCAGAGTAATTATGTAGATGTAAATGTAGATTGCCAACTCCACTGGTCGACTTCAGTGCCATCTTTTTACTGCACAGATAATCTCCCCATCATCCTTCATTGGGCCAAACTGATAGAAGTCGGCAGGTGCGAGATCCGAGATGAGGAAGAACAGTCCAGTGAAGTTTTGTGAGCTTCGCTTGGATACGCACACATGTGTGAGACCCGGCGCAGTCACGAAGAATGAGAAGTTCGTAAGAAGTCCATGACTAAGGAATTTTGTGCTAGCGCACTCAAGCAGATGTAACTTCGATGGATTGCTCACGCGCTGCCTGCGATATGTAAGCTATAAGAGAATCTCAGACCAAAGAGCAGTGTTGGCTGCAGTAGGAACTGTGTGGCAGTTGGAGTAAGTAGAAGCTAGGAGTCGTGTGTATCGAGTTGGCTGGGCCGGACATGGGGAGCGATGGCGGTGCCTGAACGTTGTAGTATAAGGTAAAAGCAGCCTCGCGCATATGTACTACTGTTAAATCAAGCCCCATGTGAATATTATTTAAAAAACTCTCTTAATAATAATCTTTCATATAAAAATTAACTTTTGACTATCGTTCATCTCAATTTAAAGAATTTACTAATTTCTCCAATCCATGGTCATTCCGATTATTGTAAAGAAAAATCAGTTGTTTCTTTTATACATGACAAATCTATCGGCCAGCACTGCACTGGGCTGTGCCAGAAAAATTTATTATAGGAGCAGATATATACGCGTTATCTGGCGACTTCATTGTGGTAAGAATTTTCAATTTATCCGGAAGATCTTTCAGGGCCATGACGCAGCACTGCTGACGTTCAAATTTTTCCAGTTTAGATTCACAGTCAGTTAATTACTGAAAGGTTATAAGTGAGCCGCAATTTTATTGAGAGCTTAGTCACGTTATTATTGCGAAGTTACTGAATAATAAACTGTTGCCATGTTACGCTGAATGTGAATGATATAATTACACTCCTGGAAATTGAAATAAGAACACCGTGAATTCATTGTCCCAGGAAGGGGAAACTTTATTGACACATTCCTGGGGTCAGATACATCACATGATCACACTGACAGAACCACAGGCACATAGACACAGGCAACAGAGCATGCACAATGTCGGCGCTAGTACAGTGTATATCCACCTTTCGCAGCAATGCAGGCTGCTATTCTCCCATGGAGACGATCGTAGAGATGCTGGATGTAGTCCTGTGGAACGGCTTGCCATGCCATTTCCACCTGGCGCCTCAGTTGGACCAGCGTTCGTGCTGGACGTGCAGACCGCGTGAGACGACGCTTCATCCAGTCCCAAACATGCTCAATGGGGGACAGATCCGGAGATCTTGCTGGCCAGGGTAGTTGACTTACACCTTCTAGAGCACGTTGGGTGGCACGGGATACATGCGGACGTGCATTGTCCTGTTGGAACAGCAAGTTCCCTTGCCGGTCTAGGAATGGTAGAACGATGGGTTCGATGACGGTTTGGATGTACCGTGCACTATTCAGTGTCCCCTCGACGATCACCAGTGGTGTACGGCCAGTGTAGGAGATCGCTCCCCACACCATGATGCCGGGTGTTGGCCCTGTGTGCCTCGGTCTCCATTCGTCCCCCCATTCACGCCTGTCGCGACACCACTGGAGGCGGGCTGCACGATGTTGGGGCGTGAGCGGAAGACGGCCTAACGGTGTGCGGGACCGTAGCCCAGCTTCATGGAGACGGTTGCGAATGGTCCTCGCCGATACCCCAGGAGCAACAGTGTCCCTAATTTGCTGGGAAGTGGCGGTGCGGTCCCCTACGGCACTGCGTAGGATCCTACGGTCTTGGCGTGCATCCGTGCGTCGCTGCGGTCCGGTCCCAGGTCGACGGGCACGTGCACCTTCCGCCGACCACTGGCGACAACATCGATGTACTGTGGAGACCTCACGCCCCACGTGTTGAGCAATTCGGCGGTACGTCCACCCGGCCTCCCGCATGCCCACTATACGCCCTCGCTCAAAGTCCGTCAACTGCACATACGGTTCACGTCCACGCTGTCGCGGCATGCTACCAGTGTTAAAGACTGTGATGGAGCTCCGTATGCCACGGCAAACTGGCTGACACTGGCGGCGGCGGTGCACAAATGCTGCGCAGCTAGCGCCATTCGACGGCCAACACCGCGGTCCCTGGTGTGTCCGCTGTGCCGTGCGTGTGATCATTGCTTGTACAGCCCTCTCGCAGTGTCCGGAGCAAGTATGGTGGGTCTGACACACCGGTGTCAATGTGTTCTTTTTTCCATTTCCAGGAGTGTATATATATATATATATATATATATATATATATATATATATATATATATATTAACTGTTGGGAGGTTACAAGTTCTTTTCAATTTCTATGGCGACGAACACACTCAATTAGTTTCATCAATTTCCCAAGAGTAGCACAAGACATTTCCGAGCTGATCGTTGCACCATGAGGGAGTACGTATAATAGAATCACCACTTCAGAGTCCCAAAATATCTTAGCCATGACTTTACCGTCTGAGAGTGCAGCTTTGAACTTTCTATTTGGAGGAGAGGCAACGTCGCGCCACTCCATAGATTGTGTTTGTTTTCAGTTAGAATTGATGAACCCATATATCATAGTCTGTGATGATGTTCGACAAAAAGTTGTCAAGATCAGCAATGCCGCGCAGATGGTTCTTCGTTGTTCTTTACGGCCTTTAGTTAGGCAGCGAGGAACCCAGTGTACACACGCCTTTGAGTACCCCACCTGATGGAAGAACGTGTCAGCACTACCAACAGAGACGTCAACTTGAGCAGCGTGGTGTTGGATTGCGATCCATCGATCTCCTCGAATCAGCGCTTTCGCACATCCCAAAAAATGGTTCAAATAGCTCTGAGCACTATGGGACTTAACATCTGAGGTCATCAGTGCCCTAGAACTTAGAACTACTTAAACCTAACTAACCTAAGGACATCACACACATCCATGCCCGAGGCAGGATTCGAACCTGCGACTGTAGCGGTCGCGCGGTCGCACATCCCAACACTACAGGAGTCACAGCAGTGAGAGGCCGGCCAGCACACGGGAGAGTGGACAGGTTTGCACGTCCGTGCTTTTGTTCATTGTCAGGGCTCCGTAGACATTCCGCAAGCTCTTTATCTGTGATGCTCTGGTTTTCCACCGAAAGAAACGCAATGAAAGCTGTTTGCGACGGACGCACCTACTGTAAGGGCTAATGTCCCACAGCAAATTTAGCATTTTTTTCAGCTGAAACTGGCCGAGAGAAACGTGTGTTGCATTACTTATTGAAAGCCCCTCGTACCTCACGACGTCGCCAGCGCAGGAAAACAGTGAATGAACATATTACAAGACATACACTATGTGATGAAAAGTGTCCGGACACCTCGCTGAAAATGACCTACAAGTTTGTAGCTCCCTCCATCGGTAATGCTGGAATTAAGTGTGATGTTGGGCCACCCTTAGCCTTCATGACAGCTTCCATTCTCGCAGGCATACGTTCAATCAGGTGCTGGAAGGTTTCTTGGGGAATGGCAGCCCATTCTTCATGGAGTGCTGCACTGAGGAGAGGTATCGATGTCGGTCGGTGAGCCCTGGCACGAATTTGGTGTTCCGAAACATCTCAAAGGTGTTCCTTAGGATTCAGGTCAGGACTCTGTGCAAGCCAGTCCATTACAGGGATATTATTGTCGTGTAACCACTCCGCCACAGGCTGTGCATTATGAACGGGTGCTCGATTGTGTTGAAAGATGCAATCGCCATCCCTGAATTTCTCTTCAACAGTGGGAAGCAAGAAAGTAATTAAAACATCAATGTAGGCTTGTGCTGTGATAGCGCCACACAACACAACAAGGCGTGCAAGCCCCTCCCCCCCCCCCCCTCCATGGAAAACACGACCACACCGTAACACCACCGCCTTCGAATTTTACTGTTGGCACTACACACGCTGGCAGACGACGTCCACCAGGCATGCCACACCCACATCCTGCCATCGGATCGCCACATTGTGCACCGTGATTCGTCATTCCACACGACGTTTTTCCGCTGTTCAATCGTCCAATGTTCACGCTTCTTACACCAAGCGAGGCGTCGTTTGATATTTACCGGCGTGATGTGTGGCGTATGAACAGCCGCTCGACCATGAAATCCAAGTTTTCTCACCTCCCGCCTAACTGTCATAGTTCTTGCAGTGGATTCTCATGCAGTTTAAAATTCCTGTGTGACGGTCTGGATAGATGTTTGCCTATTACACATTACGACCTCTTCAAATGTCGGCGGTCTCTGACAGTCAACACATGAGGTCGGCCTGAAAGCTTTTGTGCTGTACGTGCCGCTTCACGTTTCCACTTCACAATCACATCGGAAACAATATACCTAGGGGTGTTTAGGAGTGTGGAAATCTCTCGTACAGACGTATGACGCAAGTGACACCCAATCACCTGACCACGTTCGAAGTTCGTGAGTTCCGCGGAGCGCCCCATTCTGCTCTCTCATGACGTCTGATGACTACTGAGGTCGCTGATATGGAGTACCTGGTAGTAGGTAGCAGCACAATGTACCTAATATGAAAAACGTTTGTTTTTGGGGATGCCCGAATACGTTTGATCTCATAACGTATATTACACAAATCTCACAAAGAAATTCGATCGTCTTAGAGAAGCTGAATTAGATTTTCAATGCAAAGGGAACTACGACTGCTTAATGCACCGCTGCCATTCACGTAGCTCCTAATGGCAATACCTGTGGTATGTGTCAAAAACCACGAGCTAATCATAAGCTATAAACCCACATAGAAAATAAAATCATTGTAGGGAGACTTCAGCTTGTAACAACGAACGAGTTTATTAGTCTGCTTTGCTGCACATTTGATTTCACTAAAAACGTGTGTTATTTAAAAGAACACATCTGTGACGGTAGCCGACAGCACAAAAGTAAATAAAGACATCAATAGAGACATTTCATACGCACATCTCAGTGTCAACCAGTATCCAAATTTCTCCACGCTGTGTGTGTCTCATTCGAACTTACAAAAACTTTGCACCAAGTAGCTTCAGCGGGAAACTGTGCTACCCGTATTTTCATATACTTATGACTTCAGTAGCTACAGACAGTGATATGACTTCGATAGCCATTGCGATTATAAGTTTTGAGTAATTGAGAAACGACAGATTCAAATGATCTCAACAACAGTTTGACAATGTGCGAAATTTGTCCAAACGGCGAGCTTTCGTGTTATCTTAGGAATAACAACGAATAAAGTGAAATTCTTTGTAGTGTGGGAACTGTAATCCACGACTGAATGCCACATTGTAAATATCAGAACTTCATTACTTTAATCAACGGCGAAAATTTAGGAACAAAATATTGTCGAGTGAAAAAAGAGAGATCTTACAAAAACAAGGAGAACACGTAATCAAAGATGCTGTAAACTCGTCCATCATGTGGACACAAAGATAGTCCACACTTTCAGTTATTTGTTCCACTGCTTGCGTCGCCACACAGTCCCCTCCCGTAGAGCGGAGCTCCTGGAATGAAAGGATACTTGTGCCGAATTATCCTGCCCACTTTAGTGCGAAACAGCGCCGGTGTCGATGAGTATGAGTGCTCGTTGAAAGGAGAAGTGCTTGTCGACGTGTGAGAGTACGCAGCGGCGGACTCTTAACTGCTGATGACGACAGGGCGACAGCTGGAGCCGGCGGCGTGGGGCCTGGTCAGCAGGGAAAGATCTAGAAACAGGCGTCGGCCGATGGAAAGGCCGCCGTTGCGCAGTGTCATCTGACGGAAGCAGGTATGCTGGTTTTACCCGTTCAGTGGAAACCCTGTTTGGCTTGAGAGAGTCATTGTGTGCGCGTCTCTTTCCAAAATTGGAAAGGGGCCGATGTAAGGCGGTTGCAAGGATACTCTAACGACATCTGTGCGGAGCATAACATAGGTACATTGAGCGAGATCTTTATGCACAAAAATGGATGGATTCGTATGGCAAGACGCCACTGAAGGTCGGAAATTTGCAATGCAGCTCCTCATTGGTAGGATCACTGAGCAAGGATCTTCAGTTTGATTTCCTTGTTGTGTAGAAAAAAAAAAATCCGACGGAAGTCTCAGCGTTTCGCAGTACATCATTTCTGCTGCTGAAGAGATGAGATCGATTTTGAACGTAGTCCACAGCCTGTGTAATACCAGTGGCAATGTCGGCAACTAGGAAGACTTTTGAAACATTAACGCCGACTTGAGTGTTCATTCCATGATACCTTTGCTTTTCGGTTTGTAGCTGGTGGAATGGTGATGACTGAACCCATATAAAGCAGCTAGTTCGTTGAACAAAGAAGACTCAAACTGTCACCCTTGTTCTATTGTCACGTCTGTCGGGCACCCAGCCCTCAAAATCCACGTTTTCAAAAACCCTCGTGAAACTGTCTCTGCAGAAATGACCATAATAGGCGTGGCTTCCACCCAGCGAGTAGACCTATCAGTGTCCTTGCACTGGGATGGTGGACCTACGAGGTCTATGTGGACATGAGAAAAACGGTCTGTTGGCTCTCAAAACGTGCCGAAAGGTTTGTGGACGTAGTTTCCGACTTGACCAACAGTCGTGGTAAGTGCATCTTAACCCACAAACGACAGTCACGTCGTAGCCCCAGTCAAACATAAATGCCTGTTACCAAACGAATAACCGTGTTAGCTCCAGAGCGTGCGCGGCCGTGAACCACTTCAAAACCCTTCTTTTGTACAATGGAAAAGGACGACAGGTCAAGGCCAGCTCTGCACAACGTCACACCAGGTGATGAAGTTACCAATAGGTACTTGTTTTAGCTGCATTCCCGTCGTTTGCTTCGGAACGAACTCTTCCAAGTCCTCATCTCCCACAGGTGACAGAAATCGGCAGTGAATTCTAACTGGCGAAACTGTCGAGGAGGAACTTCGAGGGTTCGTAAACGCCAAAGAAACAGGTTTATGGTCTATCAAGACAGTGATGTGGCATATCTCATCTTGTTGTCGGAAATGTCAAATTTCTTTGTAGACTCCTAACAGTTCTCGGCTGTGGGCACTCTGTTTAGTCTGTGCGTCAGACAACATGCGGGAGAAAAAAATCGAGGGGCTGCCATGTCCCTATAGCCACACGGCTAGTGTCTACGACCGCAGCCAATGCCTTTGAAGGAAGAAGGTGAGCAAGAAGTACTGTCTCTCACAAGGAGAATTTGACTCTGTGGAAGGTGACAACATTTCTTGTGTCCATATGGCGGGGCATTTTCCTCACGAAGTGTTGCCAGAAAGCGCTGCTTGAGCGGTGCCTGGACCGCCGCTGCTCGTGGTATGTGTTGCATGCAGAAACTGGCCGAGCCTAAGAAACGGCGTAATTGCAGATATGTTTTGGGTAGGGGAATCGATTGAAACAAGTGCATCTTAGACCGTAAGGACTTAATGCCTCCGTTAGTCACCCAATGTCCCAAAACGTCCACTGCTTGTTTGCTAAGCATGCACTTGCCACTGTTTATCTTCAGTCCATAATCAGAAAGCCTCTCAAAGATAATACTTAAATGAATTTCGTGCTCAACAGCAGATGCAGAAAAAATTAACATGTCGTCAAGGTACACAAATCAGAAATCCAACCATGGAGAACCTCGTCGACAAAATATCGCCATGTTTGTGTGGCATTCTTTAGGCCGAATGGCATCAGAACATATTCAAAGAAGGCAAATGGTATGATTACTACGCCTTTCGTACATCCTCTGCTGTTACCGGAATTTGATGATAGGCCTTCTGAAAGTCAACAATACTAAATATTTGTGAGCCTGCCCGAGTGGTCGTGAAACCATTCAAGTGAGGAATAGGTTAGCGATCCGGAGTGGTATGCGCATTCAGGTTACAACAGTCACCACACGAACGCCATGAACCGTCTATCTTCCGAACTAAGTGCGGGGGAGACGCGAAAGAACTGTCAGAACGTCTAATGATCCCCAAAGTTAGCAATTCCTCAAGCTCTTCCTTTGCAACAGCATAATTACTAGCAGGCAACCCAACAGGCCATATAAGCAACTGGCGGCCCCGGAATAGGTAGAATATGGTGTACAGTGTTATGTTTTACTTGGAACTGTTTTACTGGCAAGTGTTCTACTGAAAATGCTGGTGTCGTCTCCTGTGGGGGTCGATTGCCGCCGACCCAAAAGCGTCTCATAGCATTATCGTATGCCCATGTTCAACTCCATTCTTATATTATAACTGTTTCTTCCTCCCTTGCGTATTTCGTCATTTTATATCTCTTCTTTTACAAAGAAGGGATGACATGAAAAAAGTTGATCCCGTGAAAGGTTTAGTGGTTGGGTATTCGATTTCGGAATTAGTGAATGTAATTAAATTTAGCTCCAACCAGATATAAAGAAACATCTTATTTACGCAATGGCGTAAGTGCGTGAGACTGGCTGGAACACCTGTAATCTTATTGCGAAAAACTTAGAAGTTGTGCCATTGCCTGTATAACAAAGGGATGCCGTGACAGTGTTATTTGAAATTGAACCAATGACAAAATAATTCAAAGGCATCGGACTTTAAAATCCCCAAACTATAGTTCGAGCAGTGAGGTTCTAAGATATTTTGGCCGTGCAGTTCTAACAGCATTAACAATTTCTGCTGGCCAGATGCATCTCTTAGTTGTTGGCATATGACAACAGCCCATAGAAATCTAAAACAGTAATGAGAAACATGGATAATTATTTAATGTAGTGGTGATGAATGTTAATTAAATTATTACAACAACTGACTGAATTAACTTAAATGTATTTTACGATATTTACGTAAAAGTTGCACAGTAGCAAATGGTTACCGCACCTGTAACGGAAAAACGCCTCTAGTAGTAACTAGAGGTAAATCACAAGTGTGTCTCCTTCGCGGAAGAGAGGGAGGCGTGTAACAGTCATTCATTTATTTAAACAAAATATATCAGAGAGATTAGTTAAAGGCTCATAAACGCAGCTAATCGCCGCTTTATCGATATGCTGTGTGTGTGTGTGTGTGTGTGTGTGTGTGTGTGTGTGTGTGTCTCATATGGACACAGTTAGTTCATAACAGTGGAAAAAATCCGTACCGAGTAATGGCTCAGTGACGTTCGAGATCAGAAAAATCCACCAACAATTCTCTGAGAATACTAAACTGACAGTGGATGATTGTAGAAATACTGGAACTGTTCACTGCTCTAAACCATTATCCGACAGATGGACGACTTCTTTATGTTACAGGGAGAACACTGACGTCTGAACCTGTGTCAGTCAAATAAACCAGCTCGTTCCACTTATCCTTGATATACAGTGGCATTGGAACGCTGAGAAAAATAGAGTGCACATCAGCTGTGTTTAAGACATATATTGCCAACTCAGGGTATCACTCTGCTCTCACATAGCGGAGTACTGGCAGCAGACTTTCTTTTACTGGAGGCAGACTTGTTTGCAATAGTGGCTATGCACTGAACGGCAGAGCAATCGGTCATGCTTAATTCTGATTGCTGCTCCCATGTCGATAATCACATGGCTGCATGCATTAGCGCGCGAACTGTCCAAAGCAGGAATGACACTATCGCAGTTTTGCATGCTGGCTGACGTGGTAACGGGAGCTCCTCGGAGTTGCAGCAGAGCGTTGACGTTGCGATATAGCGCAATCACTTCTTTTGTGGTGAGAGCTGCTACTCCTCGACAGTGGTGTCCACAATCATACCCACGACGCCCTATTATCCAGCTTGTGGGGGCCCACATACGTCATTGAACGACACCGCATTATAAAGTTGATCCACAATCAGTAACTTCGAGTCAAAAGGTGAAGCGGCACCGGAAATCGTGGCGCTTTTCACCGCTATAGGTAACTGCGCCCGTCCAAATCTGTCATCAGAAACCTCGGTCGTGGAAACCAGTGATCGCAGGTGATGCCAAAAATAGTTTCACCTTGCAGCACTAGTTGAATGCGGGCGTCTGTCGGTTTGTACATTCGGTGAAGTACACTCGTCTTCTTGTATTTACATTTACCCTTAGGAAGCATGTTGTGCACTACATCCGATAACAACAACAATGTTTGAAAGTCCAAAGCATCAACAGTGAGGGTGAATTGCATGTTATCGTCTGAGATGCCATGGACCTCAAAGGAAAGCTCAAGAAAACGGGACCGAAGATCAGGCTGTTGTGGCGCTTGTACAGTGGTGCGACAAATATACAAGCGTTGGCAGAAAGTAATGCATCGCATTATTTTTCTTCACCAATTATTTATTGAACATAATGAGAATTACACACAAGAAAGAATGGTGTTTTATCTACACACCATATTTTTCCACATAATCTCCATCCCGTTTTATGACCTTCCCCTAGCGCGAAAGAAATGAGTGTACACCCTGCCGGTACTAATATCCAAGAGAGCGGACATCTGCATCCACACTTTTCAATTGATAAATGCAGCGCCAACTGGCGAGTCGTAATGCGTCTGTCCTCGTGAATGACAACGTCAGCTCGCTGCCGTGACAGCCGTGGATGGTCTCCCTCTAAACATCCTGCGTGGTGTCTGTTTGTTCTATATCGGGTCTCCCTACCACTTTCGCGCAACGACGCTCTGAGCGTGTTCTTTAGGGAATTGACTAGTTTGAACCTGGGACCTGTTGCTGGTAAGGAGACGTCAGACCACACATGACATGTAGAATTCAGAAGAGTTCAGTGAGACTAGCGATAATATAACCAAATACTTAATGATTTCAGCGTCAGCTCCACTGCACTCCCTGTAAAGGAATCTTAATACTAACTAACTTTAGTGGAAGGGGTTCAAGGCTTTCCTATTTTTAGTTAGCTGGTAAAATAACGTCGAAAAAGCAGCTAAGTTTACCATTGGAAATTTTATTCTACTCACAAAACATCGTTTATAAATTGCACTATTGATAAAAGGAAATGTTTTAATACAGGATGGTAAAAACCAACTGCGTTCAACAAAAGCCGTGGCCGGCCGCGGTGGTCTAGCGGTTCTGGCGCTGCAGTCCGGAACCGCGGGACTGCTACGGTCGCAGGTTCGAATCCTGCCTCGGGCATGGGTGTGTGTGATGTCCTTAGGTTAGTTAGTATTAAGTAGTTCTAAGTTCTAGGGGACTTATGACCTAAGATGTTGAGTCCCATAGTGCTCAGAGCCATTTGAACCATTTTTTCAACAAAAACGTGAACGAATATTCCCTGAGTGGGTTTCCAAGTTCTACAATGGATCGAAGGATGACCTATGCCATATCACATCTATAATCTAGGTTTAAATTAAGTTTCACAAAAGAGAAAACTATCCAAATGGTCTACAGTTACCCTCAATTATCTTTAATTATGTATCTAACTTGTCATAAATTACAGTGGCTGATGTGGCTTCTCAATAACTATATAACAGAAAAATCATCGCGTTTCAGATTTTTACTTCAAGTGGCAAATGTGAACACCATGAGCTTTAATTGACGATCGACACTAGTATTACGCAAAAAGGGGATGTAACAGATGAGACTTCTGCAGTTCTGAGTGAAGCTTTATGCGCTGTTATGCGGCATCGCGTGCGTTCATTACCTTGCCGGTGTTCGTCAGGGGGCGGCGGCCAGCGCAGCTCCACTCACCTCGCCGTCTCGGAAGTAACTCTCTCTCCTCACTTCTCCTTACTACAATTTACCGAAGTTGGTTTAAAAAAACTATCTGGCTGTGTTTTCATCTGACCAATCAGGGTCTCAATGTTAACCTTAGCCTACAAAAATTCTGTCTATCCAATGAGAAACGTTATACTTTTCGTGGTGAGGCAATGTTTTTTAAAGTTTGCAACGTAACAGAGACGCGAAACAGTCTCACGCTAAATCTTGCAGCTGGTGTGGTCCTTTTAGCGTTATCGTAAGACCTATACTGTTCTTCTGGAGGGCTCTATCTTTTAACATGGGCTGGGGGTGGTTCTAACGTAACAAAGACGCGAAAAAGTCTCACGCTAAAACTTGCGGGTGGTGTAGCCCTTTTTGTGTTATCGTAAGATCTATACTGTTCTTATGGAGGGCTCTAGCTTTTAACATGGGCTGGGGGGTGGTCCTAACGTAACAGAGACGCGAAAAAGTCTCACGCTAAAACTTGCGGGTGGTGTAGCCCTTTTTGTGTTATCGTAAGATCTATACTGTTCTTCTGGAGGGCTCTAGCTTTTAACATGGGCTGGGGGGTGGTCCTAACGTGACAGAGACGCGAAAAAGTCTCACGCTAAAAACTTGCGGGTGGTGTCGTCCTAGCGGTAAGTTGGCGACGTGGGTGTCCATCCGTCCCTTATTGTAGGGCCTTCCAGTTAACGCGGTTCTGCTCTCGGCTTCTATTCTCGCTTCTCCCCTAGGAACTGCGTCTGTCCCACGGTGGGAAGGTATGACAGGCATTTAGGCATTCTTGTTTTAGTCTGTGGTATTCCATTTGCTCACTCGTTACTCGTATTACTTTGGTTAATTTAATGTCACAATTTATTCGGAGCTATGTGATATGCTACTGGATTTGCTTATCATGTCAGGGTTTTCATGTGAGGTGTTGGATCTGCCTGACACCTTACATCCCTGACCGCTGCAAATCGTGATGCTCCGCCGAACCGCTTTCTGATGACCTCCGTGCCCAGCGACTAACTGTACCTTTGTCGACAGCAGATGTTCTATAGACTTTTCACAAGCGTTTGTGAATGTTCCCCACAGTTTCTTTCTCTGCAGTGAGAAATTCAATGACGGTACGTTGCTTTGTAAAGTACATCGCCTACAGACGCCATTATCAAACTCTCCTGCAGCTCGGAAGTGACGAAAATTTGGCGCGCTCACTCAGGAGACTTCAAATAATACATACATAACGTTTCGGTTTCGCAATCGTAGCACTTTTTTCAGCTGAGAAAAAAACGGTGTATTACTATCTGGACAATCCTCGTACTGCGCGGCGCGGAAGGCACGGTGCAACTTGGCGGCTATCTGTCTGCGAGCTGCATACGACGTGAGATGTCCGGCACTTGCTCGGAAGTTGATACTGGTCGTGCAATAGTATGAAAGTCTTCTGGAACGCCCAGTAGGTGTCTTGGGAGTGTAGCGCCCAAGATATTAGGCGAAATGATCTCGGTCTTGATTAATTTATCGTTATCTACATCTACATCCATACTCCGCAAGCCACCTCACGGTGTGTGGCGCAGGGTACCTTCACTACCTCTATCGGTTCTCCCTTCTATTCCAGTCTCGCATTGTTCGTGGAAAGAAAGATTCTCTGTGTGGGCTCTACTCTCTGATTTTAACCTCATGGTCTCTTCGCGAGGTAAACGTAGGAGGGAGCAATATACTGTTTGACTCCTCGGTGAAGGTATATTCTCGAAACTTCAACAAAAGCCCGTACCGAGCTACTGAGCGTCTCTCTTGCAGAGTCTTCCACTGGAGTTTATCTATCATCTCCGTAACGCTTTCGCGATTACTAAATGATCCTGTAACGAAGCGCGCTGCTCTCCGTTGGATCTTCTCTATCTCTTCTATCAACCCTATCTGGTACGGCTCCCACACCGGTGAGCAGTATTCAAGCAGTGGGCGAACAAGTGTACTGTAGCTTACTTCCTTTGTTTTCGGACTGCATTTTCTTAGAATTCTTCCAATGAATCTCAGTCTGGCATCTGCTTTACAGACGATTAATTTTATATGGTCATTCCATTTTAGATCACTCCTAATGCCTACTCCCAGATAATTCCCGGAATTAACTGTTTCCAGTTGCTGACATGCTATATTGTAGTTAAATGATAAAGGTTCTTTCTTTCTATATATTCCCAGCACATTACACTTGTCTACATTGAGGTTCAATTGCCATGCGTCAATTCGTTGTAGATCCTCCTGCTGCATTTCAGTATAATTTTGCATTGTTACAACTCTCGATATACTACTACAGCATCATCCGCAAAAAGCCTCAGTGAACTTCCGTTGTTATCCACAAGGTCATTTACATATATTTTGAATAGCAAAGGTTCTACGACACTCCCCTGCGACACACCTGAAATCACTCTTACTTCGGGAAACTTCTCTTCGTTGAAAATGACATGCTGTGTTATTTTATCAAGGAACTCTTCAATCCAATCACACAATTTGCCTGTTCGTCCACATGCTCTTACTTTGTTCATTAAACTACTGTGGGGAACTGTATCAAACGTCTTGCGGAAGTTAAGAAACACGGCATCTACCTGGAAGCCCGTGTCTGTGGTCCTCTGAGTCTCGTGGACAAATAGCGCGAGCTGGGTTTCACATGATCGTCTTTTTCGAAACCCATGCTGATTCCTACAAAGCAGATTTCTAGTCTCCAGAAAGATCATTATACTCGAACATAGTACGTGTTCCAAAATTCTAAAACTGATCGATGTCTGTTAATGGCAGGATCATCACTTATGATAACTACACTCCTGGAAATGGAAACAGAACACATTGACACCGGTGTGTCAGACCCACCATACTTGCTCCGGACACTGCGAGAGGCCTGTACAAGCAATGATCACACGCACGGCACAGCGGACACACCAGGAACCGCGGTGTTGGCCGTCGAATGGCGCTAGCTGCGCAGCATTTGTGCACCGCCGCCGTCAGTGTCAGCCAGTTTGCCGTGGCATACGGAGCTCCATCGCAGTCTTTAACACTGGTAGCATGCCGCGACAGCGTGGACGTGAACCGTATGTGCAGTTGACGGACTTTGAGCGAGGGCGTATAGTGGGCATGCGGGAGGCCGGGTGGACGTACCGCCGAATTGCTCAACACGTGGGGCGTGAGGTCTCCACAGTACATCGATGTTGTCGCCAGTGGTCGGCGGAAGGCTCACGTGCCCGTCGACCTGGGACCGGACCGCAGCGACGCACGGATGCACGCCAAGACCGTAGGATCCTACGCAGTGCCGTAGGGGACCGCACCGCCACTTCCCAGCAAAGTAGGGACACTGTTGCTCCTGGGGTATCGGCGAGGACCATTCGCAACCGTCTCCATGAAGCTGGGCTACGGTCCCGCACACCGTTAGGCCGTCTTCCGCTCACGCCCCAACATCGTGCAGCCCGCCTCCAGTGGTGTCGCGACGGGCGTGAATGGAGGGACGAATGGAGACGTGTCGTCTTCAGCGATGAGAGTCGCTTCTGCCTTGGTGCCAATGATGGTCGTATGCGTGTTTGGCGCCGTGCAGGTGAGCGCCACAATCAGGACTGCATACGACCGAGGCACACAGGGCCAACACCCGGCATCATGGTGTGGGGAGCGATCTCCTACACTGGCCGTACACCACTGGTGATAGTCGAGGGGACACTGAATAGTGCACGGTACATCCAAACCGTCATCGAACCCATCGTTCTACCATTGCTAGACCGGCAAGGGAACTTGCTGTTCCAACAGGACAATGCACGTCCGCATGTATCCCGTGCCACCCAACGTGCTCTAGAAGGTGTAAGTCAACTATCCTGGCCAGCAAGATCTCCGGATCTGTCCCCCATTGAGCATGTTTGGGACTGGATGAAGCGTCGTCTCACGCGGTCTGCGCGTCCAGCACGAACGCTGGTCCAACTGAGGCGCCAGGTGGAAATGGCATGGCAAGCCGTTCCACAGGACTACATCCAGCATCTCTACGATCGTCTCCATGGGAGAATAGCAGCCTGCATTGCTGCGAAAGGTGGATATACACTGTACTAGTGCCGACATTGTGCATGCTCTGTTGCCTGTGTCTATGTGCCTGTGGTTCTGTCAGTGTGATCATGTGATGTATCTGACCCCAGGAATGTGTCAATAAAGTTTCCCCTTCCTGGGACAATGAATTCACGGTGTTCTTATTTCAATTTCCAGAAGTGTATAATGCACAACTAAATATGGGCATGGTAAATATTACTGCTTTATTACTTTAATCAACAGTGAAAATTCAGGAACAAAATACTATAGATCTAAAACAGAGAGATATTACAAATGCAAGGAGAACCATGGAGGTAAAACAAGAAGGGAGCTGGCACTATGGACTTACGCTGCACGTTGTTTTGAAGCCAGAGTGGAGTGGGCCTGCCGCCAATTTAAGTAGCACAAAACAATAATAGACTACTGTTTACGATTGCTTCTTGCTCATTATTTCTGTTGTGAACATGTAACAACTGTTTTAAATATTAGAAATTATAATGCTTACATGAATAACATAGTGTTATAAAGGCAATTTCGAACGTTTTTCTGTTCTTCAATGCGTATTTGCTCTACTAATATGGCACATTCGACCTAGTTAATGTAACTTGTTTTTGTTGATATTCAGTTCAATTTATTATCACCCATTTTATCATATACCGGTACATGATATAGGAATTGTCATATGAAAGAGAGAGAGAGAGAGACTACAACTTATATTTTTAACAATTAAGGGAAATAATATTTTCTTAATTGTGCTTTAACATTTTTTTCATATTTATAACAACGAAGAAGGGAAGAAAGTGAAGTGAAAAAGATGCTTTCGTAACGCATTTAATCCACTTTTACTCTATTTGCTTCGATAGCAAATGAAGCTGTAACTGCACAGAGCTATATTTCCACGCACAATATTCTTATTTTATTATATTGTCAGTGCATTAGTCTCACTGTAGTTTGAGTATCTTCTCACTTTGAAATCTTACCTATAATTAATCAATCAGTGTGTGGCCTATAACATCAATTTACAGGGTAAAAAAGGTATAATTTTTAAAAGTCTTCCAGAATTGTGGAATGTTGCAAATGTGGTTAAGGGAATGCCTCAAACACTTAATACCCTGTAAAATTTTAATCTTTCTTTAATAGCTACGAAAGTATTTTTTTTAGTTATGATAGCTTAAACTATCTAAGATGTAGGCCTGCCTTTCCAACAGTAGCCTGTTTGCTTCTTTTTCTGGAATATTTATGTGTAGTAACTCCGTCAGTTTTTGAGGAATAATCAGATGCAGCACAATTGAAACTTATGTCTACCATGATCATCCGATTGATTTTATTTTTGAATTTCATTTTGAGGTTTTCAAAGTATATGAGCCTATACCACACATTTTTATGTACCCATAATTAGTTAGTTAGTTAATGAATTAGTTAGTTTCATGTTCCATGTATGACTTACACGACTCATTATATACTGACATCAATTTTTTTTATAAATATGCTTCCATGCTGATCATTCATTAGTTTTTTCGTTTTTTAAATTAAAGACAGACAGATGTTAGTAATTCCTGCCCATCACCATTTACACAATAGAGTAATAGATAACCTTCGGCAGAATAAAAGGGGTTGTCAAAGAGGAATGTTTTCTGTTTAGTTTCAAATTTTACTTTGCTGTCTGTCAGACACTTTATGTCAATGGATAAGTGATCGAAACTTTTGATTGCAGCATTGTGAACCCCTTGTTTGCGATACAGACAATCTTAATGTGCTGTAATGAATGCAGTTTTTTTTTCTCCTGGCATTGTAGTTATGTACATCATTGTCCCTGTTGAAATGTAGTGGTATTTACAACAATTTTCATGAGGGAATCACTGTACTGTGAAACAGATAGACTGCTTCTCACATGCCAAGCAGCAGGCAAGCTCGATGGAGAGAGTGTTCACATAAGTTTTCAGCCAAAGCCTTCTTCAGAAAGGAAGCAAAGCACACATACACATTCACACAATCGTACACACTAAACTAACACACACACATGATCGCTGTCTCTGCCTGTTTTTGCCACAATCTTTTTTAAAGGGGGAGGAAATGAGAACAGTGAACAGTTATCAGTGGGATGAATTTAGGACATGAGATGCTGTCTCAAGAATCAGCATGGTTACGTAGCCATGTGTTGTGTGGGGACAACACCATTGATACAGCGTGGTTCATTCATCAGAGAGATTTGGCAGGCAATGAAAAACACAGGAAAGTAGAGAAAGAACGGTCACTGAGTTAAGTAAGACAAATCTAAATTCTAATGACAGAAATAAATCCACTACAATAAAATATATCTACACTAAACCCACTACAATTTCATGTATTCAAAAAAAAAATATTGCTTGAATGTCTCCTCGTATGAATGAAATGTGCATCCTTTAAACTTTAGATTACGATTGGACCGATTAGCACACGTGTAAACAACTCAAGCTGGCATTTTTGATGAAACAGTTATGCCTCCATACATTCAAAGCACCCAACACAGTCGAAACTCAGCATAGCCACATCAGAGTGAAGTCACAGGAAGTGTCACCAGTATGAACCTATTGTTTAGGGCTACTTAAGATGGCGGACTTCAGCTTCAAGTTCGTGACGTAATGACAACGCACTTCCTTTTTCACCTCCATGAGGAGAACACACAAATAAAGATGCTTTTAACTCTTACGTCACGTAGACACAAAGACAGTCAACACTTTCAGTCACTTGTTTAACAGCTTGCGTCGCCCATAGAGCATAAATGTCTATGGAATGACCATTCGGATGCACAGACTGAGAATCCTGTTCGCAGCATCACCTGCAGATCACGTCACTTGATTTTGGGACGGCTCATTTTAGTTCCGTATAGCATACGTCTAGGGTTATACAGATAGATCACTTTCAGAAGTACTGTGAAACTTGGTATACTATGCCTTTTACAGACATCTTAATAATTTGATAATAGGAACTGAAATTGGCTTAAAGAAGTGAAGAGCAAGGGTATGGAGCTTTTTCGCCACAGTAACATAGCTCATGTTCCACTTTCTTCACGATTTTTCGATAACAGGATAACAAGTGCCGGCCATCAATGTTGCTTTTTTACGTTTTCTGTTGCACTCATTCATATTGTCTAATCTCTGTTCTAATTAATTAAGTTATTATGACACTGTATAGGAAACGCACACTACACACTTGCAAACTTTTCTAGCACTTGTCTCGTATTGTCCCGTAAACACATGGCCATAAAATCACAGAAATTGTCTCTACAATACTAGACTTTATAATAACATGCCTCGATATTTTTCAACGTATAAAGTGCCGAGATATCAGTACGACTTTACAATTATGCATTTGTTGTAGATACCCACGAAAGGTAACTGGTCGTCCTTTTACATACTTCTCTTTACATCTGTAGCAACGAAATGCTGTACCATAGCTGTTACAAAAACTGAAATGTGCAGAAATGTGTATAAAACAAGGCGAATCCGTGCAGTATTAAAGTTTCGCCATTACTGCAAATCGTAAAGGAGCAGCGTCGTTCCCAAATCAGCATAAAACAAGGGGAATAAGTGAAATATTCAAGTTTCGTCATTACTGCAAATAATAGACAAGCAGCGTCGTCCCAAAATCACATGGCTAACCCAATGTGATGTTGCCACAGTGGTAGTGTTGTTCTGTTGTTCAGTTGCCAACTTACAATTTCAACTTCTGTCGGGTGTCATTAGTTAACAAAAAATATCGACTACCGCAAATCCTAATTTCAAAGCAGGCAGCGGTTGGTCTGAGTTACACTTTTGTCAGCTTTCGATGCTCTCAGTGAATAAACAAATGGACAGTTAGATCATTCCTGTCGATGCAGGGGCGACTCTCTTCTTAAAGCATCGGTGAAATACCACTAAAACAATTGGTGGGGGGATGTGATTAATACTTTAAATGAAATGAATTTATTGGTGTCTAGTCCCATGTATCAAACAATGCACAAGATATAGGGCACTGTTATGTAACCATAGTATATAGGATGCATGAGAGAAAATTAACAAATAAAAATGTTTCTCCCTTTCCATGTACTTTGGGGGCACATTAAAACCCAAAAAGAGACTTTACTGGCTACTCATAAGACACATAAATTAAAGCCATTGGTTGTAAAATACTACTACGCAGCATTTACACTATAAGTGGTTTGCTGTAACAAATGATTTATTTCAATGAATTTATAAGAATACTTAAAATAAATTTACAAAGTGAGATTTCTTACTATCATACAAGAACTTTATTGGAAACAATGAAGGAAAGGGAAACATATTGTTAAGTAATGCTAGGTCCATTAGGCAGCGTAGAGTGTATATGTAGTTAGGTAGTTAGTTTCGTGTTCCATGGATAACTTGCACGAAAAACTGTAATGATCTGCAATGAGTCGTTTTATGTCCACGTTGCAAATTGATTTGTAAATATGGCTATTTGCTGATGATTAGTTTTTCTTGTTTTATTATTATTATTATTATTATTATTGCAGTATTAAATATAGAGATGTGAATTAGTAATTCCTTCCCATCACCTTTTATACATTACAGTCATAACAATTCTTCTACAGAACAGAAGCAGATGCCAAAGAGAAACTTTTTGAGCCTCTTTTCAAATTTTACTTTGTTGTCTCACAGGCATTTTTCGTCATTAGGTAAGTTGTAAAAATTGTAGTTGCAGTATTTTGAACCATTTTTTGTGCTAAAAACAACCTTAATGGGGAGTAAGGAACATCATTTTTCCTTCTGGTATTGTAATAATGTGCATTATTGCTCCGTTTGAACTGCACAGTTTATTTACAACAGACTTCATGAGACAATAAATATATTGCAAAGAAGTGGTCAGAACGACTAATTCATTAAACAGATTTCTATGAGATGACCATGGGTAAGTACATCATATTATCCTTAGCCTGCCCAGTTAGCCGAGCAGTCTAACGTATGGCTTTCCGGAGCGGGAAGGAGCGCCTGGTCCCCGGCACGAATCCGCCCGACGGACTTATGTCGAGATCCAGTGAGTCGGCCAATGTGTGGATGGCTTTTAGGCGGTTTCCTATCTGCCTTTGCGAATTTGGGCTGGTTCTCCTTTTTCCGCTTCAACTACACTATGTCGGCGATTGCTGCGCAAACACGTTCTCCATGTACGCATACACCACCACTACTCTACCATGCAAACATAGGGGTTACACTCGTCTGGTACAAGACATTCGACGGGAGGGGGAGGGGGCGGGGGTTCTACTGGAGGCCAAACTGCATAATAACCCTGGGTTCTGTGTGGGGCAGCAAAGGGCTGAGGTGGAATGCAGTAGTCTTCATGGGATTATGGACCACTGCAGCTGCGGCGGCGATGGATCCTCTCCATCGTTTCTAGCTTAACATACAACATATTATCCTTACAGCACGTTTTTTAACAACAAAGACTTCCTTTCTTCAAGATGTTACCCCAGGGCATTATTCCAAATGTGATTATTGAATGAAAGTTACTAATTTGTCTTTCCCCAAGATTTGTAATGACTGTAAGGGCCAATGTGCCTGAATCAAATTGTTTTAAGAGTTCCAAAATGTGCTTTTTCCAGGATAAATTCTCTTCATTATGGACATCTAAAGCTTTTGAAGGTTACAGCTTATTTATTATTTCCTCACAATGTGTTATCGTTATCATTGGTGTAGTACCACTAGAATTGCAGAACTGTATATGTTGTTATCTTTTAAAATTGTGGGTGAGACAGTTCAGAGAAAACAAGTGAATGATACTTTTAAGAAACTTGTTTACCATTTCTTCTTCTGCTATATGTATGCTTGGACTGACTACAGTACTATTGTCATCTTCAAAAGGAACTGATTATGCTTGTTGTATATGAGATGAATGAGGTTTACATTCATGAGGAACAATAGCGGACCTAAGACTGGGCCTTGGAGAACTCCATATGTGATTTTTCCCGAGTCAGAATAATTTCTCCAGACTACACTGGTTAATTACTAAGTAAAATATTTTGCATTCTTTTGGTTAGAATCTAGAAGAATATTGTGATTCACACAATGAAATGCCTTAGATAAGTCACAGAAAATACCAGGTGATGCTCTTTTGTTATTTCATGCTTGTCAAAATTTGGGTGTGAAAACATAAATGGCATTCTCAGTCTCCAGACTTTGATTTGCTGAGGATATTATTGTTGCTTGGGTCAGAAACTAGTCTAGAATACATCATGCTTGCAAAAATTTTGAAAAATGAGTCAGCAATAGATAGTTATTCACATCTCTCCAATCACCTTTCTGGTGACATCAAAGAACATTGGGAAGAATATTGTAATGACTGAATCATGGAAGGTTGCCAGAAAAAGAGAAATATCATTTAAGTATGAATATTAGCAGTAAGGTTTGTAACTTAGGTAGAGATGTACTGTGCAAATTGCTTTCATCAGTCCATTAAGAGTTCAAAAACATTGAGAAACCACTAACTTCATGACCACTGAGTGTGAACTGGAGGTAAGAAGTGATGCAGTTGCGTCATATTTGTAAGTAAACAGTCCAAACAATGGATATACAGGCCCTCAAATTTTAAACAAAGCAGAGTCCAAGAAGGGTTTTCCAGTGAATGGTTGCAGCCATGGAAGCCTACAGCAGATACTATGTAAGTGAGCATCAGGCTCAAATAGCTTTGTACACTGAAAAAGAATTGCAAAAGCTTACCTATACTTACCTCTGGGATAGGGTTATAGGTTTCCACTGTACATTAGTGTACAGGTATCTACGCTTGTATGCCACTTCTGTTATGGTACAGTTTACACTGCTGAAGATACCATAATTCATTGTGATCAGTACAGACGATGACTTTGTGACCTAGTAAAAAATTTTTAAACTTGTTGAATGCCCAATGTACAGCCAAAAGTCCTTTCTCAGTTACAGTGTATGTCTTTTCATGCTTCTGCAATATTCTCTAGCAAATGCAAGTGATATATGTTCAATAATACCTACAACTTCAACCTCCTGAAATAAATGAGCACCCAAACTAACATCACTACCATCTGACATAATACAAAAAAGAAGAGACAAATTCGGTCTGAACAATATCTGACTTTGACACGACTGTCCTTTGATCTCATCAAAAGTGTCCTGATATATCTGATTCCTGTCTCAAACTGTCTTCTTCTTCAAAAGTTCACACAGGCATGGAGCATTCAAAGCTTGGCTGCTATAAAATTTTCTATAGAATACAGTAAACCCAAATAATGATTTGAGTTGCTTTTTGTTGTGAGGAGCAGCAAACTTAGCAATAGCATCAAGTTTCTTTTTATCAGGTACAATTCCTTTCTCAGATATAACATGTCCTAAAATTTTTTTCTCCTTCCATACCAAATTTATGCTTATCATTTTCAAAGTCATACCTCCCATTTCCAATTTTGAAAACACATATTTTAACAGATCCAAATGTTGTTCCCAGGTCTTTTCAGTGACCAAAATGTCACCAACATACACAATTAATTTTGAACACACTTCAGTTCCCAAGACAGAATCCAGAGCTCTTATGAATTCAGCTACAGATTCATTTAGCCCAAATTGCACCAAACAGTATTGAAAACACTTGCCTCCATTAAAAAAATACAGCATACTTTCTAGAATTAATTTCAAGTGGAATCTGGTGAAATCCAGAGGTCAAGTGCAAACTACTCATGATTTTTACTTAATCTAATTTGTGTAACAGCTCGTCCATGTTCTCAGGGTGGTCGTTCTCTCTGATAAGAAACTTATTAAGATGTCTAGATGTAAAACAATTCTCATTCCACCATTTCTCTTACTTGCCACAACTAAAGATTATTGTAAGCGCTCCTACTTCTCTCATTTACTCCCCATGTTTCCATTTTCTGTATATCTTTCTCTATAGCTTTCCTTTTTGAAAATGGTGTACTATAATAGCCTTTCAATTTCCTTGGTCTTTTACTGAACACATTTCTACACTGCAATAACAAATTCCTGGTTGTTCTTTTTCTTGGTCATTAAGAATGTTAGCTTCGCTCACTTTACAATCTACTACACTTTCAAAATCCTGATCCTCAGTCTCATCAAAATTTATATCATCATAAAACATCTGGTGCTCACCTTGGTTCACAGTGTTTTGTGAATTGTTACAACTTTTCCCACAGTTTAAAATATAGAAATTAGTTTTCACATAGGTATTACTTTTAGGTTCCAAACTAAACAATTCTTTAGCATTCCATCCAAAACAAGCCTCAACTTTCACTATCCAGACTGCACCGAGAATTATATTTTCTTCCAAACTAGGGATCACTAAGCGTCCATGTTCAAAAGTCTTGTCTTCTATACTAAAAGTTAAAAGTACCTGAGATTTTACCAGTTTGCTTTGCTTACCTGTAGCTCCTCTTATCTTTACATGTACAATGGGCCTTTCCACAAAATTCTTACTATACTCGGCCTTGTCTCTAAATTGTTCAGATAAACCACAAATCAGATACCTGTATCAATGAAACAGTTCCCTTCCCACTGATCAATCTTAATTTTAATGTAAGGACACCCAAAAACTGAATCATCCTCTCTGTTGTCAGACACTTCACACAAAAAATCACTTTCAGTTTCTTAAAGTGCTCGATCCACACCAACTTCATAAGGTTTTATCAACTTTACAGGTATCATAACAATACTTTTATTCCTAATGTTGTCAGGTAAATATTGAACACAATGGATAGATTTCATGGCACAACTAATGTCACTTGTTACAGAAGGAACATAAAACACATTGTTGTCAAAATTACACTTCCTGCTTAGATCCTCTTTCACTACATTCTGCCAATTGGGATACAAATTCTAGCTAACCACAGGTAACTTATTCCAGAATGCACCTATATCTAAGTTATTATCAATCTGGTCCCACCCAAACTTCTAAAAGTTTTCACCTTTATTTTCCAGGCCCACAGATACTTCACCTTTACTGTTTGGATCATCACTCTGCATGGCATTTGTGAAAACCTATTCTAACTTGACTAGTATTCCATGACCCTCACTTACAACATCATATACATCACTTAACATGCATGTATTGTCAACATCAGTTACAAATAGCTCTGAAACTTAATTATTATTAAACTCCATGAATACCTGGTTCTCATCATCATAATATTCCTCCAAAATTACTTCATCAACAACATCACTGACAACACAAGTCTCATCTCCATCAGAGTCACTTACCTCACCTACATTCATTTGCAATAAGCCACCTCAGTCACTTCACAGCTCTCATTCACATCTACATAAAAAATACCACCTAGTTCAGATCAGATGCAGTCATCACCTGGTTTACATACATCAATAACACTGTTGTCCATCCAAGAAAAGAAATCATTAGTACATACTACATCAAAACTCTCACTACTCTCACATTCTGGTTTGTGATTAGAACTTACATCATCATAATTAAACACAGTATCCCAAAACTTTTGATCAAAACATAAACGAGAAATCTGATATTGCTTCTGTTCAATTTCAGATACATGTTCCATATCATTAATGCTGTTATTTTTGTCTAATTGCAAGTGTAGCTTGGGGTCCTGTGGTTGTTATGATTCCTCACCACAAAACTGTGGACCTTCATTGAGGCGAACTGCCATTTCCCAAGAAGTTACTTGTATGATTGTTTCTCCTATTAAAATGCCCATGGTTATTCCCATTATTCCTATCCTGCTGGTGTTCAGAATTTCTCTCTCTAATGACACTTTGATCCTGATGGAATTACCATTGTCTCTGTTTATGTGGTTACTCCCACTGTGATTTCTATTATTCCTATTATGGTGCACAGTGCCATAGCCAGCTTATCAACATATCATAAAAATTGTTCAAGACGATCATCAGGTCCATGTACTAAATTCCACTGCAATCTTTCTGGTAATCTCCTTTTAAGTGCATCAGTCAAGGTCATTTTGTCAAATGGTTTGTCAAGATGTGCTAATTTTTTAAGTTGATTCTTACTAAACTCTAAGCGCCACAATCAGGACTGCATACGACCGAGGCACACAGGGCCAACACCCGGCATCATGGTGTGGGAAGCGATCTCCTACACTGGCCGTACACCACTGGTGATCGTCGAGGGGACACTGAATAGTGCACGGTACATCCAAACCGTCATCGAACCCATCGTTCTACCATTCCTAGACCGGCAAGGGAACTTGCTGTTCCAACAGGACAATGCACGTCCGCATGTATCCCGTGCCACCCAACGTGCTCTAGAAGGTGTAAGTCAACTACCCTGGCCAGCAAGATCTCCGGATCTGTCCCCCATTGAGCATGTTTGGGACTGGATGAAGCGTCGTCTCACACGGTCTGCACGTCCAGCACGAACGCTGGTCCAACTGAGGCGCCAGGTGGAAATGGCATGGCAAGCCGTTCCACAGGACTACATCCAGCATCTCTACGATCGTCTCCATGGGACAATAGAAGCCTGCATTGCTGCGAAAGGTGGATATACACTGTACTAGTGCCGACACTGTGCAGGCTCTGTTGCCTGTGTCTATGTGCCTGTGGTTCTGTCAGTGTGATCATGTGATGTATCTGACCCCAGGAATGTGTCAATAAAGTTTCCCCTTCCTGGGATAATGAATTCACGGTGTTCTTATTTCAATTTCCAGGAGTGTATATAATATGTCTGCTTGTGTCTGTATGTGTGGATGGATATGTGTGTGTGTGCGAGTGTATACCTGTCCTTTTTTCCCCCTAAGGTAAGTCTTTCCGCTCCCGGGATTGGAATGACTCCTTACCCTCTCCCTTAAAACCCACATCCTTTCGTCTTTCCCTCTCCTTCCCTCTTTCCTGATGAGGCAACAGTTTGTTGCGAAAGCTTGAATTTTGTGTGTATGTTGGTGTTTGTTTGTGTGTCTGTCGACCTGCCAGCACTTTCATTTGGTAAGTCACATCATCTTTGTTTTTTTTATATATATATATATATATATATATATATATATATATATATATATATATATATACTATCGATTCAGATGTAGGTGAATAGTCTCGGATGTTTAACTGAATGAACTTCATATGATATTGTATTTGATCTGACTAGAATGTATCTGGCATACTTAAAATTCATTTTATTAATTGCACAATGGAACAGAACTTTAGTAGTTTAGATAAAAAAATTTTAAATGCTGAAAACAGTATGCTAACTGATGCAAATGTTTAGATCAAAAAATTTCAGTACTTCAGGAAAACTGCATTCACAACAACATGTATTCAAATATGGTATTGCATAGTCCAACAAAATTATATATATATATATATATATATATAGGGTAGTGCTAGAGTGCTAGAGGAGGGTGTCCCATTACAGGATGCTGAGAGCGAGCTCAGCTGCCTTGATGTTGTGATCATGTGTGGACAACCATGATAAATTATTCCCCCTATGAACTATCTAGAGCTTGGTTTGGAGGAAAGGGTTAGCTTGCTTATACCTCACACCATGATTCAGTTTGGTTACCTGCAGCTCACAACACCTCAAATGACTGTGCAATAGCTGAAACCCCAGAGACGGATGTATTTTCACACTGGAGGACACACTCTCATATCTCTGGAGCTCAGCGAATGATACCATCTTTCATCATCTGATCAACTGACTGTTTATGCACACCGGACACACAATGACAGTGATGACTTAAGGCATGGAATTCATGTGCCCATGCTTGATAGGACTGATGTGGTTGCTTCCTAAGGCAGTACAAGTCAACCCAGGGTGCAACGAGACATGAACATGAAGAAGGGCAGTAGAAGTGTCAAATGTTGTGGGTAAGCGAAAAATAGTTCCTCCTCTCCGTCTAAACAGTTTCTTACTTGAAGACACCAAGGAAAAGAAGCCCATAAGGTAAATAGTGCAGAAGATTTAATAGCCCCTCACCATAATGGTACATCTGTGAGGAAAGACAGGTTTGATCTTAAAATATACTATCTTAACATTCAAGGAGTGAGGGATAAGGAATTTTTTGTCAATAATCTTGGAATAGAAAATGGGTTTGACATTTTGTGTTTGAGTGAACACTTGGCTACTGAGAGTGACCTAACATTTGTTAAATTTGATAATTATAGTGTAGCCAATAACGCTGCAGAAAATTGCATTTAAGAGGTGGTGTAGCAATCTATGTTAACAAGTCACTTAGATGTTCAATCAATAGATTGGATCTAGATTTTTTGTGTGATGGACTGAAATTTGAAGCTGCTGGTATAGTTTTAGAAAGTTTTAAGTTATTGGTAGTATCCCTGTACAGATCACCAGGGGCATCGTCAGTGTATTTCTAGAGAAAATGGACCAGCTGTTGCATGTACTTGGTGAAACTAGATGGATAAATTATGATATTGTAATAGGTGGTGATTTGAATTCGGATTTTGATGTAACAGCACACAAATATAGTGTCACTGAACTTAAAAATCTACTAAGACAATCCAACTTACACTGTGTCAATAATAGGCCTACAAGAGAACAAGCATGTCTTGACAATATTTTTGTGAATTTTAAAACAACAGACGAATCATGTGATGTGTCAGAGTTTGCATTTTCTGATCATAGTTCTATAACCTTAAATTATACAAGTGGGTTCCCTCCTGATAAGACTAGTATAATTAAGGCTGTGCCAAAAATTGTGATCACCAGACCTGTCTCAGATGAAAAAATTCACAGATTTTGTAATTCCCTTGCTGACAGAGACTGGTTTGGCCAGTGTTCTGGAGACACACCACATACTTTGAGTAACAATTTGCTGGCAAATATACTATTTGATAGTTTTTTTAAAGTATTTTTGCCACACTTTAATGACTGCATTCCAACAAAGATGTTCAATGTAGGCCTAACTGATCGAGTCCTGAAAACTAAAGTTCCAAAAAGACAAAATACGTGGTATACAGAACAGCTGACCACTCTGAAAAACCAAGCTATGTTGTTGCACAATGTTTATTGTAGATTGAAGACTAATCAGGCTAAACTAGCCTATGTTACATGTAGGAATGAATATGAAAAAGCACACAATCTCAGAAGTATTGAGAAATTCACCAACAAGTGCAAAGCTGCTTGGAAGCTAATAAATAGTGTCACTAAAGATGAAAGAAATGTTACAACTCATATCTCTCCTCAAAAATTAAATGATTATTTTGTTAAATCAGTTGAAGAAGTAGGAAGTAGTATTGCTAAACCTGAAATCAGCTCATCACAGTTACTAGTTACTGTCAAAAAATAGTTGTAGATCATCAACAAATACAAATATCTTCAGTTTCTCTGAGATCTCAACAGATTTTGTATTAAGAATAGTGAAACAGTTAAAATCATCAGACAGTGTAGACATACATGACTTATCCTGTAACATACTGAAGAAAGTCATAGGCAGTATAGTGTACCCCTTAACACACTGTATAAACAAATATCTAGCTGAAGGATATTTTCCTGATGAGCGTAAACTGTCTAGGGTAATTCAGTTTATAAAAAGGGGATAAAGACTCTGCCTCAAGTTACTGGCCAATTTCCATACTCCCATCTTTTTCTAAAGTTCTGGAATGCACAATTTACAAACAATTATCTGATTACTTTGATAATATAGGAATTATTAGTGGATCTCAATATTGTTTTAGGAAAAACATGTCAACCATTGATGCAATAGATGCTGTAATAAAAATACATCCATCAAGTATTTGAGGATAAAGACTTTGCTCAAGTCACTTTTTGTGACCTAAGCAAAGCCTTTGACTGTGTATAACATATACTACTACTTGAAAAATTGGACCTCTATGGTGTTAGAGGTAATAGCCTTAAACTATTAAGATCATTTTTACAGAGCGATAAGCAAGCTGTCTGTGTTGGCAAAGGATTGTCCAGTGTAGAACTAGTTAAGGTAGGTGTCCGAAAAGGATCTGTACTGGGCCCTTTCCTGTTCCTAATAATGATTAACGACCTACCGTCATATATTAAATCAAAAACTGTACTATATGCAGATGATACAATTTTTCTGAACAACAGTAATGACCTCAATGGCCTTAAAACTTGTGTTACAGAGACAATTGCTCAAGCATCATACTGGTTTAAAGCAAATTGATTGTTGCTTAGTGAAAGTAAAACTCAGCAGATAGTATTTAGTCTAAAAGACAAGCTACTATCTGATGATCCTAGTTATGTTAGGGTTTTAGGGGTATATTTGGATGACAATTTATCTTGTGGTGAACATGTCAAGTATCTTAGTGGTAAGTTGTCTAGGGTAATCTATCTGTTAAGGTGACTAATGGATTTTGTACGTAGTTCAACAAAGATCCACCAACTGCTAACTCCATTCGGTGATGGTATGCGCCGTTTAAAGCTTCTGGATGCCTCTGTAAGGGGAAATCAACGGGTCGGCCTGCAGTGAGCGAAGAAACGGTTGAAGTCGACGAATAAAGCAAGCAGGGAGCTAAATGTACCACAGCCAACAGTTTGGAAAATCTTACAGAAAAGGCTAAAGCAGAAGCCTTACCATTTACAATTGCTACAAGCCCTGACACCCGATGACAAAGTCGAATGCTTTGAATTTTTGGCGCGGTTGCAACAGCTCATGGAAGAGGATGCGTTCAGTACGAAACTTGTTTTCCGTGATGAAGCAACATTTTTTCCTAATGGTGAAGTAAACAGACACAATGTGCGAATCTGGGCGGTAGAGAATCCTCACGCATTCGTGCAGCAAATTCGCAATTCACCAAAAGTTAACATGTTTTGTGCAGTTTCACGGTTTAAAGTTTACGGCGCCTTTTTCTTCTGCGAAAAAACGTTACAGGACACGTGTATCTGGACATGCTGGAAAATTGACTCATGCCACAACTGGAGACCAACAGCGCCGACTTCATCTTTCAACAGGATGGTGCTCCACCGCACTTCCATCATGATGTTCGGCATTTCTTAAACAGGATGGATCGGTTGTGGTGGAGATCATGATCAGCAATTCATGTCATGGCCTCCACGCTCTCCCAACTTAACCCCATGTGATTTCTTTCTGTGGGGTTTTGTGAAAGATTTGGTGTTTAAACCTCCTCTACCAAGAAACGTGCCAGAACTGGGAGCTCGCATCAACGATGTTTTCGAACTCACTGATAGGGACATGCTGCACCGAGTGTGGGAGGAACTTGATTATTGGCTTGATGTCTGCCGAATCACTAAAGGGGCACATATCGAACATTTGTGAATGCCTAAAAAAACTTTTTGAGTTTTTGTATGTATGTGCAAAGCATTGTGAAAATATCTCAAATAATAAAGTTATTGTAGAGCTGTGAAATCGCTTCAACCATTTGTAAAAACCCTGTGCATTGCTACAACACTAGGATGAATAGATGTATTTATACTCCAATACACAGACTCTCAAAATCACTGAACAGTTATGAACTAATGGGGCACAAATTACTTAATAAACTTCCACTAGCTATGCAAGATTTACCAGAGCAACCATTCAAACAAGTACTGTATGACTGGTTAGTTGCCCACCCATTCTGCAACATAAGGGATTTCATCAATTGTAATATTATACTGTAATAACAAAGAGATTACTCTTTTGCAACAGGAATTATATAGTAATTTATTATGACTTTGTAGGATTTCACCAATTGTAACATTATCCTGTAATAACAAACCTACTGTTCTTCTTCAACAGGAATTATATTGTATTATATGTATGACCTTGTCAATTGTAATATTATACTGTAATAACAAATCTATTGCTCTTTTGCAACAGGAAGTACAGTGTATTATAAGTATGACTTTGTAGGATTTCATCAATTGTAATATTACACTGTAATAATAAACCTATTGTTCCATTGCAACATGAATTATATTGTATTATATGTATGACTTTGTCTATTGCCTTAATGGTCTAATGACAATAAAATTATTCTATTCTATTTTATTCTACTCTATTCTATTCCATGGGTGTGCTTGCAATAGTACGTAGAAAGAAGTTCACACATATGGTCAAATGTTAAAAAGAGAGATCCTGCGGGGAGTGAGTTGACATTGGACTTGATACATTCTTGGTTGTATCCATGAAAGAAAAAGTTATGAGACAAAATAGCATCAGTAATCCCAAAAGTTTAGTCACAGATGTTTCTTGTATGTGTCCCATTCCTCAATGGACCCATTTGTAAGTAGAAAAGGGAGGCAGATAAACCATTGGTGCCACAGAGGGCAAAACAGCAGGTGACACAGACTGAGGAGCATGCCAAATAGACAAAACAGAAGCCGATGTTTGAAGTACCTGAGTTTGACTTCAGCACTTGTGATTGGTGGTGTAATACTATGATAAATGATTCTTGCTGTTCGACCAGCCAACATACAATGTCCTCCATAACACCATCAGCCATCTTGAGAATAAACAAAGGACCAACCAGAGTAGAAATTTGTGTGCAGAACAGGACCACACTTGTCATCAAATGTATTGGTTGGTTGGTTGTTTGGGGAAAGAGACCAGACAGTGTGGTCATCGGTCTCATCGAATTAGGGAAGGATGGGGAAGGAAGTCGGCCGTGCCCTTTCAGAGGAACCATCCCGGCATTTGCCTGGAGTGATTTGGGGAAATCACGGAAAACCTAAATCAGGATGGCCGGACGCGGGATTGAACCGTCGTCCTCCCGAATGCGAGTCCAGTGTCTAACCACTGCGCCACCTCGCTCGGTATCAAATGTATTGTAATTGTGTATAAGTACAACATGATCACTACAGGGTGCAGCACTTAAATCTGGACAAATTTCAATTTGAATATCCTGCAATGTCATAGCTCTGCTGGAGGTCTTGATTGGCATACTTGAAAGCCATAGGCAGCCAGTAAACAGTCAGAACCTCAAAATGCCCAAGATGTTATGGACAAATGCTGAGTACAACAGAAGTCCACGATTATTGAAAGTCTTAGTGCTGGGCATTTGCCCACTGAAATATTTCGATTCTTTGGGTACCCAAGATCAACTGTTTACAATACTGTGGCCAATTATAATACTTTGGAGAAGTTTGGGGAAGGTTCTGCTCACCCAGCAAGCAAACCTCATTGGAGAAAACATGTGTCTTGAACTGCAGCTGTCATCGAAAATGCTCAGGCACTGACCTATGGTATCATTTTATGGGAAACCCCATCAACTACTACATTTGGAATGCAGTCAAAAGAGATACTAATAAAATGAGGCACCCTAATGTCACATCTCTACACACCACTGTCAAAGCAGCATTCGTGACTATGGGCAGATTTGTTCAGAGAGTGCATGCGATCATTTCAGGACAAGATTGGGAGTGGTCACTGTTGCTTAAAGGGGTTACATTAAGTAATGTTACTCTTGAAAGATGCCACTACTAATACATAAAAGAACTGATTTCAGAGGGCCTGAAGCCATTGCTGAGGAAATTGGCATCAGTATTGAATGTCATCAATGAACAATGCATCATATGGCAGAGAAGGATCTCATATGGGCCATTTAGTCCAAAACTGGCTCTCGGATAACATTACCATGTTCTGTTCAATGGAGTTCTGACCCTCGAACAGCCAGCATTTGAACCCCATCAACTATTACATTTCGACTGAAGTCAAAAGAGATACCAATAAAATGAGGCACCCTAATGTTGCATCTCTACGCACTGCTGTCAAAGCAGCATTTGTGACTACGGACAGATTTGTTAAGAGAGTGCGTCGATCACTTCAGGACAAGAGTGGGAGTGGTCACTGTGGCTTAAGGGGGTTACATTGAGCAATGTTACTCTTGAAAGATGCCACTACTAATACATAAAAGGATTTTCATTTTTATTTGTATTTTGTTTTAATAAATTTCCTTTTTTGAAAAAATTTCATTGATTTAAGCATCACATACTGTAGACTGAGTAAAACTTTATTCCATGGAAGCATTAATAACTTGAACACAGTATTTAAGTAACATTCAGCAGGAACCAGTTAAGTACACAAAGGGCTGTAGCAATATACACAGAGAACCGATTACCAAGCGTAGCTCGGCTAGCCTTAAATAGACTGGGGCCCATGGCGGGCTCTGATTGTGATCTCACATACACAAAGAGATACACACACAGATATATGTGTGAAGTGCCCTCTGTGGATGACATGGCACTGCCGCATGCGCAGCCTTTCGAAAGTAGGCGGCGCACTTGTCACTGCACATATACAATATAATCTTTTATTAGTGATGTTAAACATGTCAAATTTTTATGTCTTGTAGTTGTGCATGACTTACACCACCAAATTGTTCAATGGAACTTGTATTGTTACACAGCTGGTGAACACTCATTCATGTACTAATCTCATGTAAACATCATTATATTTGTCAAATGTCATTCTATCTGCCAAGTATATCAATTATTGCTCATTTAACAGTCAGACTTATTTTCAGTTCAGTTTTTACTTTGTGAGAATTCTGTCCTGATTCTATACATACAACATACTATTTTTGCAGATATGAAGATTATGAAACACAAAACTTATTTTACCTATGTAACTGAAAGTGGATACTTGTTACACTATCATGTTGTTAAACAGTTTTGATTAATTTGTATGATGACTCTGTCATTTGATAAATCAACAGTACAGTATTACTATTCTGCATGAGATTATAAAACTACTGCTTATATATCATGTGGCTTCAGTGCCACCATAATTTGTGTGAAAGAATAAAAACAGTAATGACTGGCACATATGATGGTAACACTAGGTTAGTGGATTTTGTACACACTCCAATTTCAACCCTTTATTCTGTAGTTATATTGTTTATTTTATTTTGTTTCAATGGCAAATAAAATTTGTTATTATGTTGTCTAGATTTGTGATACATTAAGATATTCTTGTTGTCACTTAATAGTTTTATGGGGACTGGGGTTTCACACTACTGTGGCTGTGTGGGATGGTTTCGTGGTCATTCAGGCACTTTGGTCACTACAGTAGTCATTTTACATTGAACTCACATGTCATTTGATTTTTGTTTTTGGGGGTCTTTCACTTCCCCCTATCAACCAGTTCCCTGTGCTATCCCACTTTTATATCTTCAGCCAGTGTGCTGTACACATTCTATCTATGTATCCACTGTTCACACAAAGTATTTAATCTCCCTTTTCATTGACTGAGATGGCTCACTAGTTCTCTCCAAAAAATTTCACTGCCGCAAAGATAACTTCAGTTTATAGATATAAGATATCATAGGTTATACCTATTTTGCGAAAATATCTCTGTAAGAATAATTGAGTGGTTGACACAAAATAATCACACAATGGCTAGATACTTTGGAAACATTATGATTTACTAAAGAAAAGAAATCTGAAGCTTTTAAAGTTAATTCCACATTTGTTATTATGCTTCTAATTAAGTTTTGCCATGTGATTAGTCTTTGTGTAGTTTGTAAGTACATTTTCTAGTTATTTGTGTTACATGTGAATAATTATAATGCTATACCTTACAAAACTGCAATTATAATGAAGCCAGTTAATAGGAAGACAAGGAGTCAGACTTGTCATTTCTATAGTCATCAGTTTATAATGGTCATTTCCTTGGTAAAGCAGATGTGTTGTCAAACTTAATGGGAGTATTTTATACGAAGAGTAGCTTTTACTGATAATATTTAATTAATATTTTGAGGTATTTTGTAGCAGTGAGAAAGGCATATGCTTAGTGATACCATGTAAAATGATGAAGAATTTTGTCATAATTAAGATAAAGTAATATTCAATATACACTATTGATCATGTGGAGAATGGTGTGTCTGTAGGGAGATCTTGATGAGATGGATACTGATGCACTATTTTCAGGCTGTTGCAGTTAGATGAAAAGCAACTGTGAGTTGACGTGTTGAGGTTTATTATGAAGTACTGAGGATTTGTTATGAGATTATTTGATTATATGGATGTGTAAGGATTCTTTGTGAACAATAATAAAAATTATGGTGATGACTACATTACATAGTGGACAATTATGAAGTATTATGTGCATTATCAATGTATTGTGAGGAATTTGATGTGAAGTTAAGGTTATAGATTAATTATAGAGTGAGCAACATAAAATCAATCCAACAATGAAAAGTGCCAAGCAACATGAGTCTCCACAGAAATATATCCAAGAAGGGGGGAGGGGAGGTGGGGATGGAGGGGGGGGGGGGGGAAGGGACAAAATTCTAAAATTTCTATTTTTTTATGTAGTTTATTAGGCGAGTTTGAAGTTGTGTCATGGCCCAGACTAATTTCAACAGGAAGTGTAGCAAAAGTAATTGTATCTCAAATGATTCATAGCTGTCCACTTTGTACTTTGAAGGTACATTACTTTATACCTAAATGGTATGCATATTTCAGTAGTGTGTCTCAAATTTTTATATCATTAAGGGGCTCCGGAACGCCCTATACTTGCAATGTTAAAATAGCGCTTATAAATTACATCTTTCCTCACGAAGTATTTGAGGTAGGAAGTTGAACTTTTTACAGATTATTTATTGGAATATGGGCTACAACTTAACACAGGGATTTTACAAAATTTTAGTTCAGTTATTAAAGATGATTTTTTTTCAGTTGTAATGAAAATTCACAACATTTTCTTGCAATTTTTTATTTATATATTCAAGAATATACAGTTTTTTGGAAAAAGGCTGTGTTAAATTATGCAGAAGGTACTGTGTAACATTTACTGAAAGTTTGAAACAAATATGTTTGGAAGATCCTTAGAAAACATGTAATTAGTATGAGAAAATAAAAGTTTTGGGAATCGAGCGACAAAGATTGGATTAACTTTTTAGTGCATTCCAGGTCCATAGGATGGATTATCTTCATCCTCTGCAAACTCCTCCTCCAGCTTCCTCTTGTTCCTCCTCCTGTTTACTCTTGCTTGTATTTCTAGACTCTTTACAGCCCTGTCTGCAGCCCGAAGGCGTTCCTTGTCTAAAGCAAGCATCTCTCGTTGTTGTGTTCGTAGATTTTGCTACCATTTTCTTCAGTTGCAGTTATTGCAACACTGTTCCAAAAGGTGGTCATGTATGAACACTTATCACATTTCAGTTGTATTTCACTAGCAAGTCCTACGTGCTTTATTATGGAGAGTTCCAGACCAACTTCACTACAACGAATACATCTTACACAGTTTGAAGAAATTCCTTTGATTACCGACATATCAAATATTTCATTCACATCCCATAAAACATTCATAGTTTTCACTCATTGAACCAAGCTTCTTCTGTGAAGTATTTTCTTTCCCACTTTGACTGCTATGGGCAGGTGTACTTGAGAGGTTAGGTTCACTCACTTGGTTATCGTCTTTATTGTTTACAGTAATAACACATACCTTCGGCTTTCCAACATTTCTCCTTTTCTTAAAAGCCTTCAGAGGATTTCTAATAACTTTACTTTTACTCATTATTATACTTCAACAAAACAGAGACTCAAGAAACAGAATTAATTACGAATATTTTTGAGATAACGACAGAGTAAATAAACATGAAACAATCGACAATCACACCAGCGATATATATTGAACCATCACAGGTTAGCCACAACACATCCTTTATCTCACATCACTAAAATGTACCTGATGAACATGGGCGTTAACAATAACACCATTTGACAGCAGTTTAACAGCGCCACAGTGGGTCACGCCCATGTAGAACACATTTCAAAAAAAAATTAAAAATAGTTGTAGTCTTCGGAATTGAATAAATTATATATCTATTAAAAGGTAATAGTCTGCAGATTCAGAAAAAGCAAAAAAGTAAAAATTGAACTTTTCATGATTTTGAGCCTTTCCGGAGCCCCTTAATATCAATATGAATACGACTTTTTTATCCAACAATTTCAAATTATATCATCATATAATTACATCTAGGGTAACATAGGTAGAAAATATTCATGAAAATATGTATATATTGGTTATTTTAGTTGATACCGACAAGCTATTCTCAGTACCTATGAAATTTTATATTTCAGATTTTTAATTTCAGTGTCCACCTAACATTACATAAAAATTCAGTGTAACTAAGAATTTACTGTTAGATAACAACCAAAATAACAAACAAACAATGTCACATTTATGTTCTACAAAGAGGGGAAACAGGGAATATACATGTAAACACTTATTCCAGTTATTCATCTTTCATGACATCCATAACACTTTGCTTACAAGACTTCACATCTGTTCATGTTACTTCCATCGTCTGGTGTACTTAAAATTGAATAAGACATGTTATGAAAGCCACATTTTTTTGATATGGTTGCAAAACGTGTAACAAGGGCCAAAATCAACCGGATGAATGTGGCGAATTTCCCAAAACTGATGTCAGATTCACTGGTCATGCCAAATTATAACAACCTAGGACTGAACCACCAACTGCAGAATTCACAGTCCTATGACTGCATTTGGTGTTATTTGTAATCCATAGTTTGACAGGACATCTTTTTGATGTGGCAATTTTGCATTTTTTCCCCTGTCTACTATTGTAGTTAATGGTATTCTTTCAACTGGTGCATTTAGCTTCCAATATTAGGTATAAATGTAGCCATGTGGAGTGTAGCATGGCCATGTTCTTCAGAAAGCATGACAGTAGTGCTGTCTGACAAAACTGAATGTCTATTCAACAAGCCATCCTCATTCACATGAAATGGATAACTACTGTTGTGATTCCATTCCCCAGAAAAGGGAGGATATGTCCTTATGGGAAATGGGAGACAAATAACAAGCACATATACTGCAACTGTATGATGAAGTGATAGAGAAATGACTGAGGACAATATTTTGGATCAATTCTGTAAAGTTTCATGTCCATTGTGATTATAGAACATGACCAAAATCAACGTCACATTTAGGAATCAGCATAATTTCATGTGAATGACATGACAAACACAAAAGTCCAAGTTATATAGCGACTGCTAAAGTCACAGTACAGCATGGTAGACTCAGTAGTGTTAAATGTGCAGTTCAGTAAAGCCCCTGATAATCATTACTACAAACAGTTGAGACTTCTGTACTAAATAAAAAGCCTGACCCAAATTCCAGGGGGGGCACATGCCCCCTCTTGTTCTCCCTTTGTGGATGCCTATGCTACCTGAACCTATTTACGAAAGATTCACACAAGTAGAGCAGTTAGTGGATGTGGTGTATATTACTACTAATTGTTGCTGACATTTGTCAGGTGGCTACATGTCAGTGCAGTATGCATTTCATTGCAGTGCAGTATTGTGAGAGCAGTTGTCCTTGTGTAAAATGCCTTAGTCAGTTCAGAAGAGAATGGCTCTAATTGAGGCCAATACACATTCCTGATTATTAGAAGAAATATGTGACGTGTTTGTAGAAAAATTTTTGAATTCCAGCATCACAGTACAGAGTAGCACAAATGATGTGGCTTAAGAAATGGCAACCAATGGTTTTTTTTCCAAAAGCAAAATGAGATAGACAGCCTTCTGTTAGGACTCCGCAGGTCATTGCCAATCTTGAAAGAGGAAGTAAGTTACTACCAGTCTAAAAAAAAAAAAATAATAAATGCACAAGATATCTCAACTATCTTATGATAGACAAACATCCCATTGTAAAATTATTCATGAATTGAAATTAAAACCGTACAGCATTAAAACATCACAACAGCTGAGAGAAACAGACAAAACTCAAACAATCTGAATAATCCAACTGGCTTCTCGAAAATATTGTTGGTAGACAGATAGACCCTGTGTCTTATTTCATATCAGATGAGGTATGGTCTAGTTTATCTGGGCACATTCACAGAATAACAAGTATTGGATGCCGAGTATTGCATATGAATATTACAGGTTAAAGATTTATTTCTGACTGCACAATATAAATATTCTCCACATCTTTCATCATTCAGTGTGATTTGCCTGTCTAAAGCACAGATGCTCCATGCCTTCATTCTTCCATGTTGGTCAGTGATGTTCGGGCAGTAATTCACAGCCAAATGCTGATCATTATTTTTGGGATGCTGTTAGTTTCCTGGAGAAGTGTCTAAGGGGCTGTGTATCACCTACCACCTCTTGATGAAAGACCGCCCAAACAGCTGAGTTGCTGGCATCAGTTGTTTGTGTATAAGGGCCCACCAGAGTGTCAATCAGGGGGCCCTGAACTTCAGCTGTGTGAAGTAAATGTCATCAGTAGATGTTCGGGATACCCAGGAACCAGTAAAGTTCATGGTAAACTTGTGGTGGTGGTGGTGGTGGTGGTGAAATTGAAACAGTCTGGAGATGGTTTGATGCCCTCTGTGCTCAGAATGTGTTCAGGAAATGTAAGTTAATTTTTCTGCAATTGGAATTTTGTCTTGTTGATTACCACTGCTGCATCAACGGCATGAAAGGAATTTCAGGTCTCGTTCATGACTGAGGGAGTCAGTGTAGAAAATTAAAGTGTCATCAAGGTGCACACAACAGCAATCACTATTGAGAAGTACTCCATTTATAAAACACTGCCACATCTAAGTCCCATTTTTCAGTCTGTATGGCATTACCAAGAACTTGAATAAGCTGAAAGGTGTAATAATGGCTGCTTTACCAATGTTATCTGGATGCATGGGGATTTCATAATAAGCTGTGTGTCAGTCAGTCACACTAAAAACTATAGCTGCTGTGAACAAATGTGTGAAATCTGGAATATTTGATAATGGAAGCTGTTATGAATTGTGAGACTTAATAGATCTGTAGTCCCTGCATAGTCTCATGGAACCATCTCACTAATTTTAAGGACGACACCCAAGCACTGTCTGATGGATGGTTGATGCCTGATTGCAACAATTCATCTGTTGTTGTCATAGTTGCATGGAGAAGAGCTGGTGTGATGTGCTGTGCCTTGTGGGAAAGAGGTGGACCCGGGGTCATGTTGAAGTGGTGCATTGTGCCATTCCTAGTAGTTCACTGATAGCATCGAACTCCTGTTGAGTCAAGTGAGGGGCCAGAATGCAGTTACAAAGTGGAGATAGTGAGGCAGAAAATGTTGTAGTGATCTCTTTATTTTTTTGGCAAGATGAGTCATGTGTTGCAATCTCAACAGGCAGCAGGAGTGGGGCATGGCAGTCTGGTAGAGACATAGCTGTGTGCACCAGTGCCACTGTCTTGTGTGACATTCATTGGAACTGGTTGCAGGCATGCAAAAATGTGAGGAATGTCTCTTGTATTTGAAAATGCAGGTGTATCACAGCGAACTGATGAGAGTCTTGTAGAGTCGTTCTTGGATTACGGTGATGGTTTGTATCATCATAACACACTTTTGTAAAAGAGGACTGCTGTTGCCCAAGGCTGTAATGTATGTTGAAGGTGGGCACAAGAATTGGTTCACAACCCAGGATGGATTCTCATGCAACATGGCGGAATACGGCATCGTGGTAGAGGTCATGTGAAAGATTGAATTTGAGAAGGAAATCAACCCCAGTCACAGATTCAACAACATTGCCCATGTAAAAAGTCTTAAGTGCAATATAACTCATCTGTAAGTTGTACGGCTAGCTCCACAGCACTGTTTACAAAAATGCTGGCATTGTTACCCATGTGTAGTTACAGTCAGAAGCTTTCAGCTTGTGGTTCAAACATTAGATGGGGCACTGTGCACACATCCAACCCTCTGCCAATAAAAAAATACATGTGTGTGGAATGGCCCCAGATAGTTGCCCTTCAAAAGAAGTCACTGGGGTAGAAGTGAAACAACTTGGTGTTGTAGCCTAAGCTGGTGCACTTATCATGGGCAGCAATAGTAACTTGGATATGAGCTGATCTGCTAACAGTTGCAGTGGGCTGCACCATACTGCACATGGTACTAGCAGTGTTGTAGCCAGGGGGAGACAATATCAGTTGACCTGGAATTTTCTGCAGGTAATGTGGTGCCATTTGCAATCCATGACTCGGCACGTGGAGAGGGGACCATTCAGCTTCGAATGAGGTTGGGCAGCATTAAGATTTTTCAGATTGTGTGCCTGCTGATTGGGAGGTAGGGGCAGGAGTGCCCAAACTGGTGTCTGCCTGTGCTGTACCACTGAGTACAATTTGTCTGCTGGGGCAATTTTTTTTAGCTAATCACTCCACCTTGTGTGCAGTCATTGTGAGCAGTAGTTGAGGCAGAAGTTTGATGATCCATAATGTCCAGAGGCTCAGGTTCAGCATTAATGTGGGGTACACTAGCAAATACAAATGGTGGAATAATTGTGAAGGAGATCCCTCAGTGAGCTGCTCATCATAGATAACCTATCACATCTGCTGCTCAGGGCTGTGAGCGATCCATTGTAGCAGTGCTGTTTTTAGCGTGTCATAGTTATTGTGTGCTGGCAGTGAAAGGATGTCACTGATTAATTCCATGTGTTCTGTGACAGATCAATATTACAAACTTTGAGTTGTCATTCACAATACCTAACACAGCGAATACACACTGGGCTGTGGCGAACCATATGTCACTTTATCAGGCTGGAAATGCATATCTACACTGTCCTGTGTAACCTGATAATGGTTGTACCATCTGAGACAAATAACAAGGCATGACTGATGCCAAAACTTTTGTTTGTGGTGTGGTTGGACCTGGGAACATGGTATCAACGTTGCACTTTGGTTGTGCGTACAAAGTGATTGCTTCAAATCTCAACGATCACAGTGCGGTAGCTGCAAAAGATACTGTTGGCACCATATTCATTCACTCAAAAATTGAATGTGAATTGTCCATGACGCTGGTCAGCATGAGGTCTGCATGTAAGTTCACTGATAAAGGCTCCAGCGATGGCCAATGTTGTGTCATAGTCACTGTGTCTTGTGTTTGTATATGCTTCTTGTTCCGTATTCCACATTGTTTGTTGACAAAAGAAATGAGAACAATGAACTGTAGCTGGTATTGATGGGTTCAGAGCAATAGAGCTTCAAGAAACAATGAACAAAGTGAATTTTGTACCCATTGTTAATGAATAATGAAGTGATGTAAGACAGTATTTTCCAAATAACTCGGCATTCACTGCAGTTGAGGTCAACATTGTGGATGTTTTTGTCTGTGTAACGGAAGGGAGTACATCAATAACAACCACACATGAGTGTTATAGGATAAAAATTTATTTCTGAGAGCGCACTACAGAAAGCCTCTTTCTCTCTCTCTCTCTCTCTCATCTGTCAGTGCAAACTACCTGTCAAACACGCAGATGCTTCATATCTCTTCTTGGCAGCCTTGGCCAGCAGTGTTCTTTACCTTGGAGTTGCCACATGTCAAAACAAAAGTTTATCCCATGAGTTTGAAGAATTAAAAAAGGCCAATATGATCAAGCAATAGGGAATAACTCAAATGTTTCACTCACTTACATTCATGCAGCTTTCACAAATGAATGATTTGTCAGCAGTGAACAGTGGCCTCCTCTTTCCCCATCATTGTCTGCTTGTTATTCAGTGAGAAATCAATACAACTGACAACAGTGTTTTGCATCAGAAGACAATTTGTGAGATCAGTTGAGCACAAAAGTGCATCGATGCCCAGGGTGAGCTTTTTGAACAGTTTATGTAAGAATAATGTTAATAAATACAATATTTAAATTATGTATCATTCACAAAATTTCTATCCAACTTAATGTACTGATTCTGCAGAGGTTACATTATGGGTTTGGGTTTACGTTGCTCACCCTGTATTGTGAAAATGTGGTGTGCTGTCTTCATTGAGTCATATTAAATGTTTCAGTTGGTAAAATTCATTTATTAGAATAATTAAAAGTTTTGTCTTTGAGATGGTGAAATGTAATATGATATCTGTGTAACAGTTGATCTGATGATGATGATGATGATGATGATGATGATGTTGATGATGATTAGTGGTGCTTGGTTTAAACTGTCAAACTTAGTAACTATAATAATTATTAATTTCTTTCAGCTTTATAATATCTTGTAGATAATATGCATATATTTCTTGAATATTGTAATTTGTTTGCTCACTTTTTCAATTTTTAACACACACACTTAAATGTTACAAATAGCTGAAGTAATAAATATTTGATGAACGAAGCACTTCCAGCTGTAAATGAACCTTTATTTATAGGAAAATGACAAGTTTTATGATATCAAATCACAACCTTAGCTGTATGTACATCATTAAAACATTAAAACTACAAGATGGGAAGGAGAGGGTCTCAGTCTTCTCTTAATAAAATGCTGTTACCTGTAACAACCAGGACATCATGAATGGAATTCACCAGTTGAAAATGCTGGTATATTAAAACCACCTTAGCAGGAAGTGCAGACAGCATTCCTCCAACTGCCTTGCCATGCAGGGTTGTGGATTTAAGGCTTCTACATGACTTTAACAAGTAAGTAAAAGAATCCTGTGATGTTTTACAACTGCTACAAATTGGTATCCAGTTTGCACATATTACATGGCACTTTCAAATGAGGCATAGTCAAAACCAACTGGGAAATTGTGTCATTTCTGAGAGCACTTTATTATTTATTTCATGGTTTGGCTTCACAGAGGTCACAACACATTGAGATAACCAGATCTTCACCCTTTTCTACATCAATTTGTGGGACAAGATGGGTTGAAGATGCCAGTGAAGGTGAAACAGTTGTAGAAATTCTTATGTTACTAAGATAAATAAATGGAAAACCATTTCTGAATCATCAAATTTCAGAATTGTTACTGAAGCTGTCAACTACAAATTGCTAGCTCCAATACCGACATTCTTCAGTTCAACACTACATTTTTGGGAACCATTTTTACTTGATTTTCAGAGCAATGTCTTGATGGCTCCATATCTATGTGATGAACTTCATAGCTAACCTTCTGAACATTTTGGTGCAGCAAGTTGTGAAACTAGACATATTAAAAAGCAAAAACTCATCTTTAATGAAAATTGACTTGAAGAATCTAAAAAATCTGATTAACACAAGACAGATGTGTACTAAAAATAGGAATAAAATGTGAATGTATCTGAAGAAGTAGCATTGTTGCTAATGGAAAGCATGCAAACATGCCTCATTGGCATATGAGAGAAGTTGCAGGTAAGCTCACCCCTCAAATATGCATGCAATTTTCTGCTTTAATCCAAAAATCAGATTAAACCACAAAGTAACTCAAAGAACAATTGATAGTATGTCTCAAAATTTTGGTATCAAACAGAAGAATGTTGCGTTCAAAAGGCAGACTGTGCCAAATTTGAGTTGTGGAGATTTTCAGAGGAATAAAAAATTGAAGACAAGATGAAATCTTACAAGAGAAGTGAAAATTGTTTCTTTAAAGTCTGGACTGATGTAATCAAATTATATTCAAAGCAATTCTCAAATTTTGTAGATTTTGTGCTGATTATTTTAATAATGTCACATTGAAACACATATGTTGAGCAAGCTTCTCTATAGACTCCAAAATTATGGTTGGAAAACAAACAGAAGAAACTGTTATTGCTCAAAGATTCACACATGCTACACTCCAGGTCACTAAAGGGACTGGGAGTTTTGATATTGACGAAAGTCTTGGACAATGCCACTCTTCATACAAAGATGATATGAAAAATAAGGAGAATGATGGTGAAAGAGGAAATGAGGAATTATTATTGAACAAATGGAAGCAAGATGAAATCAAAGAATTACATACAAAAGAGCAAATATTTTGAGTGAATCTTCAAAGATTTAGGCAGAGATAGAAAATTTAAAGAAATGATTTATATTCATTTTTATTACGACAAATTTTTAGTTTGTTCCTTTAATCAGTAAGTAACAATGACTATATATGTTGGTTGACACCGAATTTATAATTTTTTTATTTCAAATTTTCTGTTGCCTGTAAATTGGAACATTTTTTTTTTTTTAATGTTAAGAGATTTGACCTTAGTTATGGTCTGTAATCTTGTTCATTAATTCTATTTCTTATACTTTGGTTGGTTATGAAGACATATAGTTTACTGTTTAAAAATCTTGAGATGTGGCTAAGGCCAATAAACCTTTATAAATTACCAGTTTGGAAGAATGTTGGATAACTTGGTTTGTATAGGTTTAGCAGGTCCTTATTATCATGTCACGCTGTTATTAGTTGAAGCCCTGTTCATTTCCTTATAAGATTATCTGTACTAATGTTAATAATTCAGTTATAAATAGACATATATACTGCATTTCTTTTAAATTTTATTAGAATACTAAAATTTTACATAAGTTATGTAGACAACTGCTAAAACAATCTAGTGATTATTGCCTCACGCAGCTTTTTGAACTTAGCAGCCATCAACCCCTCTTCACTGCAGTACTGCCACACATGTTTGCACAATGTGTGTTTCAAATGTGTTTCTTGATAATTTTAATTGTCATCAATTGCAGTATTATTTGGTGCAAATGTTAATAAAATCTTTCTACAATTTTAATAAACACAACAGATACACATAACAGAGACTTAAGTCGTCAATAATATATTCTTCTTCGCCAATAACAACAGTCTGCAGACGCTGGGGTAACTTTTCAACTCTGCAACTGTACATATCATATGTAATTCATTGTAATTAATGGTGCTTGTAAATTATGCAGATAATTTGCCTCTTGTTAATTACACCACCCTAATTTACAAAATTCCGGTATCCAAGGAAACGTGTGTATTTAATTAATGTAATCTGGTGAAGCATGATGTGTATACTTTGAACAAATTTTAGCAATAAATCCATACAATCACTAATTATGAAATCAAGGTAAAATCACAATAATTGTTGAAATCAGATTGTGAATTAATTTTCACACATAAAACCAAAGATGATGATAAATATAATATGTTATTTTACATTATATGTTATAACCTGTGCACATGCAACAATAGTTAGTCTAGATGAAATTGTTTTTAATTGTAAATTACATGTTGTAATAAATTAACAATGGTAACAACAATTTATCATCATCTTTGGTTTTATGTTCCTCCCCCCATGAACTTGCCATTGGTGGGAAAGCTTGCATGCCTCAGTGATACAAATGGCCATACCGTAGGTGCAACTACAACGGAGGGGTATCTGTTGAGAGGCCAGACAAATGTGAGTTTCCTGAAGAGGAGCAGCAGCCTTTTCAGTAGTTGCAGGGGAAACAGTCTGGATGATCGACTGACCTGGCCTTGTAACACTAACCAAAACGGCCTTGCTGTGCTGGCACTGCAAACGGCTGAAAGCAAGGGGAAACTACAGCCGTAATTTTTCCCAAGGACATGCAGCTTTACTGTATGGTTAAATGATGATGGCATCTTCTTAGGTAAAATATTCTGGATGTAAAATAGTCCCCCATTCGGATCTCCGGGCAGGCACTACTCAAGAGGACGTCATTATCAGGAGAAAGAAAGCTGCCATTCTACAGATCGGAGCATGGAATGTCAGATCCCTTAATCGGGCAGGTAGGTTAGAAAATTAGAAAGGGAAATGGATAGGTTAAAGTTAGATATAGTGGGATTTAGTGAAGTTAGGTGGCAGGAGGAACAAGACTTTTGGTCAGGTGAATACAGGGTTTGAAATACAAAATCAAATAGGGGTAATGCAGGAGTAGGTTTAATAATGAATAAAAAAAATAGGAGTGCAGGTAAGCTACTACAAACAGCATAGTGAACGCATTATTGTGGCCAAGATAGACACAAAGCCCATGCCTACTACAGTAGTACAAGTTTATTTGCCAACTACTGCTGCAGATGATGAAGAAATTGAAGAAATGAATGATAAGATATGAGAAATTATTCAGGTAGTGAAGGGAGATGAAAATTTAATAGTCATGGGTGACTGGAATTCGAGAGTAGGAAAGGGAGGGATGGAAACATAGTAGGTGAATATAGATTGGGGGTAAGAAATGAAAGAGGAAGCCGTTTGGTAGAATTTTGCAAAGAGCATAACTTAATCATAGCTAACACTTGGTTCAAGAATCATAAAAGAAGTCTGTATACACGGAAGAACCCTGGAGATACTAGAAGGTATCAGATAGATTATATAATGGTAAAACAGAGATTTATGAACCAGGTTTAAAATTGTAAGACAATTTCCAGGGGCAGATGTGGACCCTGAGCACAATCTATTGGTTATGAACAGTAGATTAAAACTGAAGAAACTGAAAAAAGGTGAGAATTTAAGGAGATGGGACTTGGATAAACTGACTAAGCCAGAGGTTGTACAGAGTTTCAGGGAGAGCATAAGGGAACAATTGACAGAAATTGGGGAAAGAAGTACAGTAGAAGAAAAATGGGTAGCATTGAGGGATGAAGTAGTGAAGGCAGCAGAGGATCAAGTAGGTAAAAAGACAAGGGCTAGTAGAAATCCTTGGGTAACAGAAGAAATACAGTATTTTATTGATGAAAGGAGAAAATAAAAAATGCAGTAAATCAAACAGGCAAAAAGGAATACAAACGTCTCAAAAATGAGATCGACAGGAAGTACAAAATGGCTAATCAGGAATGGCTAGAGGACAAATGTAAGTATGTAGAGGCTTATCTCACTAGGGGTAAGATAGATACTGCCTACAGGAAAATTAAAGAGACCTTTGCAGAGAAGAGAACCACTTGTATGAATATCAAGAGCTCGGATGGAAACCCAGTTCTAAGCAAAGAAGGGAAAGCAGAAAGGTGGAAGGAGTATATAGAGGGTCTATACATAGGCGATGTACTTGAGGACAATATTATGGAAATGGAAGAGGATGTAGATGACAATGAAACAGGGGGATTTGATACTGCGTGAAGAGTTTGACAGAGCACTGAAAGACCTGAGTCGACACAAGGGCCTGGGAGTAGACAACATTCCATTAGAACTACCGACAGACTTGGGAAAGCCAGTCCTGACAAAACTCTACCATCTGGTGAGCAAGATGTATGAGACAGGTGAAATACCCTCAGACTTCAAGAAGAATATAATAATTCCAGTCCCAAAGAAAGTAGGTATTGACAGATGTGAAAATTACCGAACTATCAGTTTAATAAGTCACTGCTGCAAAATAATAACGCGATTTCTTTAAAGACAAATGGAAAAACTGGTAGAAACTGACCTTGGGGAAGATCAGTTTGGGTTCCATAGAAGTATTGGAACACGTGAGGCAATACTGACCTTACGACTTATCTTAGAAGAAAGATGAAGAAAAGGCAAACCCACGTTTCTAGTATTTGTAGACTTAGAGAAAGTTTTTGACAATGTTGACTGGAATACTCTCTTTCAAATTCCAAAGGTGGCAGGGATAAAATACAGAGAGCGAAAGGCTATTTACAATTTGTACAGAAACCAGATGGCAGTTATAAGAGTCGAGGGGCATGAAAGGGAAGCAGTGGTTGGGAAGGGAGTGAGACAGCGTTGTATCCTCTCCCCGATGTTATTCAATCTGTATATTGAGCAAGCAGTAAAGGAAACAAAAGAAAAATTTGGAGTAGGTATTAAAATCCAGGGAGAAGAAATAAAAACTTTGAGGTTCGCCGTAGACATTATAATTCTGTCAGCAAAGGACTTGGAAGAGCAGTTGAACAGAATGGACAGTGTCTTGAAATGAGGATATAAGATGAACATCAATGAAAGAAAAACAAGGATAATGGTATTGTAGTCGAATTAAGTTGGGTTATGCTGCAAGAATTAGATTAGGAAATGAGATACTTAAAGTAGTAAAGGAGTTTTGCTATTTGGGGAGCTAAATAACTGATGATGGTCGAAGTAGAGAAGATATAAAATGTAGACTGGCAATGGCAAGGAAAGCATTTCTGAACAAACTTTCAATCTTAGTTTTTACGGAAACAGTTGATAGTTGTATCATCGTCCTTACATATGTAAAAGTCGTATCCTACACATCCTATCAGTATGCATCAAATGAGCGAGGGGAAACACATACGGCCCAAGTGTTGGCATGACAAGAAGCACTTGATATAAGTGCAAATGTATCTCACTGTTGAGTGATACAAGGATCAACCAACTGATCACCTGTATCCGTTTTTTTGCTTTCAGTACATCATGTACGACCGGTGCCTCTGGAGACATGGTGCATGAACCCACTGCCCTGCCTGGAAATAGAATGTCATGGTTTGAGGAATACTCCATGAATATCAGAGTGATTTTGTGGCCCTCCTTAATCCTGCTAACTGGAATGCCCTGGAGCCAGGAGTGTGTTCTTTAGACACAATTCCGATCAGTTGTAGGAGCCGCTTGATAGATTTAAGTGTCAGGAAGTCATTTCTGAAAGTATTTGTATGGAGTGTAGCCATGTATGGAAGTGAAACATGGACGATAAATAGTTTGGACAAGAAGAGAATAGAAGCTTTTGAAATGTGGTGCTACAGAAGAATGCTGAAGATAAGATGGGTAGATCACATAACTAATGAGGAGGTATTTAATAGAATTGGAGAGAAGAGGAGTTTGTGGCACAACTTGACAAGAAGAAGGGACCGGTTGGTAGGACATGTTCTGAGGCATCAAGAGATCACAAATTTAGCATTGGAGGGCAGCGTGGAGGGTAAAATCGTAGAGGGAGGGCAAGAGATGAATACACTAAACAGATACATTAGGATGTAGGTTGCAGTAGGTACTAAAAGATGAAGATGCCTGCACTGGACAGAGTAGCATGGAGAGCTGCATCAAACCAGTCTCTGGGCTGAAGACCACAACAACAACAATGACAATAACAACAACAATTGTTAAATTTGTATATAAAGTGACACAGCGAGAAAGTCAGTCAATCAGTCAGTCAGTGTTTTGATTACCTCAGAAGTCTGTGCAGTTCACTTAACAACTAAGTCAATAAACAATTTTGTGAAGCTTGAAACTTTCGAATGTTCTTATCAATCATCAATGAACCAGGGAAACACAAATTTAAGTTACGTGTTAATGATCCGAAGAGATCGTTACATGTGGTGGAGTTGAGCTGGGATTGATGTTTGAAGTTAGAATTGTGTTTATTCTACATCTACATCTACATGATTACCCTGCAATTCACATTTAAGTGCTTGGTAGAGGGTTCATCGAACTACAATCATACTATCTCTCTACCATTCCACTCCCGAACAGCATGCGGGAAAAACGAACACCTAAACCTTTCTGTTCGAGCTCTGATTTCTCTTATTTTATTTTGATGATCATTCCTACCTATGTAGGTTGGGCTCAACAAAATATTTTCGCATTTGGAAGAGAAAGTTGGTGACTGAAATTTCGTAAATAGATCTCGCTGCGATAAAAAACATCTTTGTTTTAATGACTTCCATCCCAACTGGCGTATCGTATCTGCCACACTCTCTCCCCTATTATGTGATAATACAAAACGAGCTGCCCTTTTTTGCACCCTTTCGATGTCTTCTGTCAATCCCACCTGATAAGGATCCCACACCGCACAGCAATATTCTAACAGAGGACGAACGAGTGTAGTGTAAGCTGTCTCTTTAGTGGACTTGTTGCATCTTCTAAGTGTCCTGCCAATGAAACGCAACCTTTGGCTCGCCTTCTCCACAATATTATCTATGTGGTCTTTCCAACTGAAGTTGTTCGTAATTTTAACACACAGGTACTTAGTTGAATTGACAGCCTTGAGAATTGTACTATTTATCAAGTACACGAATTCCAACGGATTTCTTTTGGAACTCATGTGGATCACCTCACACTTTTCATTATTTAGCGTCAACTGCCACCTGCCACACCATACAGTAATCTTTTCTAAATTGCTTTGCAACTGATACTGGTCTTCGGATGACCTTACTAGACGGTAAATTACAGCACCATCTGCGAACAACCTAAGAGAACTGCTCAGATTGTCACCCAGGTCATATATATAGACCAGGAACAGCAGAGGTCCCAGGACGCTTTCCTGGGGAACACCTGATATCACTTCAATTTTACTCGATGATTTGCCATCTATTACTACGAACTGCGACCTTCCTGACAGGAAATCACGAATCCAGTCGCACAACTAAGACGATACCCCATATTCCTGCAGCTTGATTAGAAGTCACTTGTGATGAATGGTGTCAAAAGCTTTCCGGAAATCCAGAAACACGGAATCAACCTGAGATCCCCTGTCGATAGCAGCCATTACTTCGTGCGAATAAAGAGCTAGCTGTGTTGCACAAGAATGATGTTTTCTGAAACCATGCTGATTATGTATCAATAGATCATACCCTTTGAGGTGATTCATAATGTTTGAATACAATATATGCTCCAAAACCCTACTGCAAACCGACATCAATGATATAGGTCTGTAGTTCGATGGATTCCTCCTACTACCCTTCTTAAACACTGGTGCGACCTGCGCAATTTTCCAATCTGTAGGTACAGATCTATCAGTGAGCAAGCCATTGTATATGATTGCTAAGTAGGGAGCGATTGTATCAGCGTAATCTGAAAGGAACCTAATTGGTATACAAACTGGACCTGAAGACTTGCCTGTATCAAGCGATTTGAGTTGCTTCACAACCCCTAAGGTATCTACTTCTAAGAAACTCCTGCTTGCAGCTGTTCGTGTTTCAAATTCTGGAATATTCCATTCATCTTCACTGGTGAAGGAATTTCGGAAAACTGCATTCAATAACTCCGCTTTAGCGGCACAGTCGTCGGTAACAGTACCATCGGCACTGCGCCGCGAAGGTATTGACTGTGTCTTGCCACTTGTGTACTTTACATACGACCAGAATTTCTTTGGATTTTCTACCAAATTTCGAGACAATGTTTTGTTGTGGAACCTATTAAAGGCATCTCGCATTGAAGTCCATGTCAGATTTTGCGTGTCTGTAAATTTTAGCCAATCTTCGGGATTTCGCGTTCTTCTGAAATTCGCATGCTTTTCCCATTGCCTCTGCAATTGAGTGATTGTTTCAAGCTATGTAAAAAACGTTAATGCAAGACAACTTTTGCCCAGAGAATTATTTGTGGTGACAGTTTGTGGAAAGATCAAAAGGAAAAAAAATCATTACCTGCTGTGAGAGGATCACAAATCATCTGTTTTGGATATCATTACCTGATGATAATGGACCAAATTCTCAGACTGTGCTGCTGAAATTCAAATGAGTAACTGTTCTTTTAATTTTCTAATTTTAAATAGTGTTGTGTGATGAGAACACGAAATTGAATGAAGAGAAGCATGTAGACTGTAAATTTGTAGAAAACAATTCAGACCTAGGATCGAGTGAACTACCATCCAGCAGTAATCCAAGTGAAGATCAAAGTTTTGGTGGAGAGAGTTCCAGTGAAAATGTCACCATGAGTACTCCAATTACACAGGGAAGAGTAGGTGGAGATAATTTGTTAATGCTATTAATTTTTTTTACTATCAAAAACAGTCTTGATCACAATTTATTTATTACAGTGACTGGTTTCTACTACTACTAGTGATTCTCCATCAGAAGGAGGTTCTTACTCATTGGTCTGAAGATGACCACAGTAGTGGTCAAAACCGGTCACCAAAATAAATAAATTGTGATCAAGACTGTTTTTGATAGTAAATGTTTGTAACACATTGATCACTGTCACTCCCATAATGTATTTAAAAAAGTTATTTATGCAGCATATGAAAGAATTGAAGGAACAGATGGGACAGATTATGCAAGATATTGGTCAGCAAAGTCAACAGGTACAGTAAGTCACAAGATCAACAGTCAAGACAGCATTTATGTGAACAAATGACAGAATTAAAGAATACTGTTACTGAAAATACCAATCAGATAAGGGAAATCAAGGAGGGTTTGGCAGCATTAAGAATTACTATTGAGACATGGCAGGGTGAACTCAGTACTTGTGTGGGAGTGTTAGAATAATGGGTAGATGTATTAGAAACTAATTTCACACAAGAGTTGTCCAAAAATGAGAAGATATTCGAAAAACATGTAGAAGCAGAAAATTCTAAACTTAGAGTAGAGGTTGTTCAGACTAAGAGAATTTTAGAAGAAAAAGTAGAAGCTTACAAAAGGAACTCTAAGTTAAAACTTACAAACATTACCAATTAAATAAATAATGAAGAACTGAAATGTGATGAAAAAGTAGATTTGTGTAAAAATAATGTTATAGATTTAAGTAAGAAACTTGTAGAATTACAAGAGGGTGTAGCTCAAAGAAATTTTGTTGGCAATATTAATTGTGTATGGTGGTGGAATACCTTTAAAATTCTTTCCAGGAGGTGGGAAATTGCATCCTGTTGATTTTTTATAGCATTGTCAGGATAATTTTAGTAATGACATCACAGACAATGTTAAAATTAAATTTCTTAAGCAATTTTTGGATGGAGAAGCAATTGCATGGGCCAATCGGAATGTTAATTCTACCATGTCATATGATGAATTTGAAATAAAGTTTTTAAATAAGTTTTGGTCAGAATCTGAGCAAGCTAGGATTAAAAGTGAGTTCTTGAATGGTCAAATGTATAGGGAAAGTGATGGTAGCTTGAAGTGTTTTTGTGAAAACCAGTTGAGGAAATTAGTACACTTAGACAAACTTTTTGATGAATTAATACAAATAGATGGCTTAAAAAGGAGATTACCAAAAAGAGTACAGTGGGAGTTTGTTTATGTACCAGACAGCTCTGTGGATCAGTTCTTGGGATATGAAGATAAGTCAGATAGAGCCTTTGAGAGAAATGAGAGGTTAAATAATGGCAGATTTGGCAATCAACCATGTGGGTGGTGGAATCAGAGCAGGAATCAAGGCAGGAGTGATAATGAAAACCAGAATAATAACAGTGTTTACAATAGAAGTGATAATAGATGGATCAACCATAGTAATGGGAATGGAAAGACAGGACATGACAACAGGGAGAGACCTTGGGAGAATAGTAACAGAAATTAGATAATCACCAAGCAAGACAAGGCAATTTAAACTGATGGTGCCTCATTGGGAGCCTGTCAGTTTGGGGTGAGAAAAAAGTACCAAAATCAGGCTAAACACCACTGGCCTAGAAACATTAAAAATAATTACATAATACAGAGTAATTGAAGATATTGGAGTAGAAATGACAGTACTAATGTAAGAAGAGCACATCAGATTAGCAAATTACAGTTTGACAGTAACTTCTGGAAAAGTATGAATGAAAGAATTGTGGATAGAAGTATTAGCATCTGTAAGAATGTTGAAGCAGTTCTGTTAGAGGAGGAAATTATTTCAAGTCTATATAATCAGTGTGGTGAAGAAGTTTGCAAAGGTTCTGATAATAATCTTGATGAGTTTGGATAAGGTAAATTAATGGAGAAAGAATCTATTCCTGTTAAGCACTTAAGTGATGATACTTTTACTGGTGTACTTGTCAACAATTCTGATGATCATACTAAAGTGGTTGTAGAAGTATCTAGTATTGGAGATGATAGCATGTGTGGTAATGTTGATAGTGAAAGTTTCAGTAGTAATGATGAATGGGAGGAAGAATTAGATGGCATGATGTATATGGAGGTTAAAGAAGATTTAATTAATGGTGAAGAAGATGATACCAGTAGAATTTGTGAAGAATATGAGAACCATATTGTACCAGTGGAAACTGGGAAGGTATCATCAAATAAGTAACATGTGGACAGCCATCATAATTTAGATGTGATGCTAGAAACTTTAAGGGATACTTACAAGGGTTACAATGACAGTGACCGAGTGAAAAGGGTCATCAAGAGTATTTGTGAAGAATTGCATTCCAACTGGGATGGTAGAACCAATCAGCAGGCTTACAGTGAGATCAGTTCTGGGAAAAGTAGACAGTGTGTAAAAGAGGGACATGACATCAAGCAATCATCTGACGTAGCTTTAAGTAAAATATAGACAACTAAGAGAAATTATGCATGCAAAAATGATATAAATGACATGAACTTTAGAGAGATTGAGGATGATTTGTTGCATGATGATGAGTAATGCAGGAAGGAAAAAGTTTCGGGATGGCCTTATATACATATAAAAGTTGCAAATTATTAGGGAGTTTGCCTCATAGATATGGGTAGTCCTGTTTGTGTCATTTCTGAAAAATTTAGATACCAGATAAGACATAGTGCTGACTTTGAAGATTATCCTGTTATTGGAAACAAAATTAAAGGAGTAACTGGTAGGCACAGCAAAGTTGTAAACAGGCAAGCCATAATACCTTTCACCGTTAATGATGTACAGTATAACCAAGGATGTTTTGTAGTCCCTAACCTCAATGAAAACATTTTGTTTGGAAGGAATTGAATACAAGGAGTAAATGCAGATTTTGATTGGAATAATAAAAAGTTAAAACTTACCAACCCAAAGACAGATGTAATACATGTGACTGAACTAAACATCCAAAATTGCCTAGAGAACAATTTTCAAATGAGTAGAGTGATTTGTGTAAATGAAAAGATTGACTTTAACGAGGAAGACAATGAAGAAGAATTAAGTGAAGGCAAGTAAGCTGAATTAGTGGCCACCAAACTAAAGAAAGCTGGGAGTCTAGGTAAAGAACAGACAGATCAGTTAGGTAGTTTGCTGTGGGAGTACAAAGATGTGTTTAGCTAGAAACCTGGGAAAGTGAAAAACTATGAATGTAGACTTAATCTAAAACATCACGAACCATTTTTTTATCAAAGTGTATGGAGTACCGATCTCAAAAAGAAAAGCTGTGGAGAAAGAACTACAAAACATGGAGGAGTGGGAAGTAATTGAAACGTGCAACCGTGCATACAATAACCCATTGATGGTAGCTTCCAAACATGACAATGGAATAAGACTTGTGCTCGATTCGAGACATTTAAACAAATACCTTGAGAGGGAAACTGATCACCCTGAGAACATAGACAAGTTATTACACAAATTCGAACATATGAAGTAAATGTCTAGTTTAGACTTAACAGCAGGTTTCCATCAGGCACCACTGGAGATTCAGCCTAGGAAATATACCGCATTTTTGTATGGAGGAAGATGCTATTGCTATTGTGTTGTACCATTTGGTCTTAATGTATCAGTTGCAGAATTTATTTGAGCATTAAGTTTTGCTCTAGGAAAATAATTGTTAAGCCTACTAGTCCTTTATGTTGATGACACACTTGTAACAGGATAGAGTTGGGAAGATCATATATGTTTGTTGGGTGAAGTATGTTATAGATTGAGACAGGGAGGTATGTCATTAAAACTAGAAAAGTGCAAATTTGGGGTTAAATAACTCAAGTTTTTAGGCCATCCCATCTCAGAAGAAGGAATCTTGCCTGATGAAGAAGAACTTGAACCCATTCCAAAATTTCCTGTGCCCAGGACTAAGAAACAACTTAAATCATTCTATGAAATTTGTGGCTACTACCATAAGTTTGTCAGCACTCAAGCTTGAAATGCACAATGTTTGAACAACTTGTTGAAGAAGAACACCATTTGGGTATGGGACAAGGATTGTCAGGAGACATTCGACAACATCAAGAAACAGATGTGCAGAAGTAAAATGTTATACAGACCTGATCTCACAGAGCCATTTTGCATCATGACTGACAGCAGTGACTACGGACTGGGAGCTCATTTGTTCCAAGAAAAGATAGATCAATAGCTTTTGCCAGTAGAACTTTACAAAAACATGAGAAATCATATACTGTCACTGAAAAGGAATTGTATGCTGTCTATTGGGCGTTCACCAAATTCAAGAATTACTTATTAGGACATCAAGTAGCAGTATACACAGACCATAAGGCTTTAATCTATACACAAGAGTGTACTTGGCATCACAGCAGGGTGACCAGGTGGGCACTACTCCTCAGCAGTTCAACTATAGAGTAAAGTATATAAAAGGTGAAGAAAATCTAATGCTGATGCTCTATCAATATTGCCAATGGGAGGAGAAGGTAAAAATAACAGTGATGAGTGTGAAAGGGAATTTCAGATTATGTATCTAAAAGGGGTGAAAGATGAAAATGAAAACAGGAAAATTTGTAATGACATCCATAGATATCAGAACCATGATTCCAACTGGGAGTTAGTTAAAAGTTATCTGGGTAAGAGAGGATATGAGAAAGTAGAGCAGTATTATAAAGTGCACAAGTGTATACTTTTCAGAAGATACAATGCAGACAGTGATGCTTGGAGATCGTGTTGGCCAGAGCAGTATATTGAAGTATTGATAAAATATGTACTTGAGAGTGTCGGACATTGTGGGACACAAAAATGTATCCAAAAGATCCAAGAAAATGTATACTTTTACAACATTGCCAAGAGAGTGAGGAAGCAATTATCTATATGTGACAGGTGCCAGAGGGTAAAAGTTAGTAATCAAACCTGCAAAGGATATATGCAAAACATTTTGCCAAAAGAGCAACTACAACTTGTAGCACTCGATTTTTATGGATCATTGCCTAAGGCTAAAGGAGGATTTTGGTACATATTTGTCATGGTGGATCTTTTTTCAAAATTCATTAAACTATATGGTAAAGAAAGCAACAAGTAAGAACATCATTTTGAAAATTATAAAAGACTATTTCACAAAGGTAGGAAAACCGAAGAGCATACTTTCTGGCAGTGGAGCACGATTTACCTATAAACTCTGGAAAGCATTTGTTGAGGATGAAAACATAAACCATATTCTAATATCTGCTTACCACCCATCAAGCAATCTGGCTGAATGTTACATGAGAGAAATATGGAGATTATTTAGAACTTATAGCAACAGATATCATGTAAGTTGGACAGAGTACGTAGACAGCTTTGAAGATATACTGAACAGCTTACAGCAAATGTCTGCTGGGTTTTTCCCATATGAAATAATGTATCACAAGAAACCACGGAATCTGATCAATGAATTAATTGGATTCCCAGCATGTAAGCTATGAGTCCACAGGAAAGAGAAGAAGTGGTCAAGAAAGTGATGGAACAACAAGGGAAATTGAGGAAAAACAGACATGATAAGAAGCTGAAACCTACAAATTTTGAAATCGATAATCTGGTCCTGGTGAAGAGACATGAAAAATCCAAGTCTATAAACAATAAATAAAGAAATTCTTAGATAACTATATCGGTCCATTCAAAATTCAGTCTATGCCATACCCAAATGCATACAAGTCAGTGTATCCAAAATCTGGAAGGTTATTTGGTTTATGTAATACAACTGAACTGAAGCCCTATAAGCAAGTGTCAAACACCAAGAAAAAAATAAGATGATGTAAAAGCCCTCAGGAGAACACCACATCTTTGTGTCAAGTGTGTGGTGAGCACTAGGTCTCCAAGCTGTGTAGCATTCTGTTTTCTTCTTTTACTCATGTATAAACCTGTAATGGAGTTATCTCTTACTGTAAATACTATCCATTCTCTGTAGCGTAAGTTTTCTGTATGTAATATGAGTATTGAGTGACATTATTTGAGGAATAATTTGAAAATGTAAACTGTGTACTAAAACTGACTTTCTCCAGTAATGATTGACCAATAATTTATAATTATTTTGTAACTCTTAAGATGTGTAAATAATGATTCTTTAAGCATTTCAGACAATAGTTACTACTACAGCAGAAACATAAGTGAAAAGGACATTTTAAAACTAGTTCATGAGAAATGAGTTGTGTAAAACATAGTGAGAAAGTTACAACAGCTTTGTAGAGATGAGAATGATATTAGGTTAAAGTGTGTACTATGTGTATAATAAGTATTGTAAGTGTTGTTAAGAAACGAGTTTCTGGCCTTCACACCCTGTTGACAATCTGTATTAGTAAATAACGTTTACTTTTTGTGTGCATGTTGTTAGCTTTGTGAACCTGCGATGATGTTCAGGAGATAATTAGTGGGACAATGTATAGTTCTGGGAATGAAAGACAAATTTCTAGATCCATAAGTGTGTGTACTGGCAGTGTGTAATAGTCATAGATAGCAATACTAGAGAAGGAAAGTTGCTACTCACCATATAGCAGAGAAGCTGAGTTGCGATAGGCACAACAAAAAGATTCACACAATTATAGCTTTTGGCGATTAAGGCCTTTGTCAGCATACACAAATGCTCGCGCACACACACACACACACACTCATGCAAATGCAACTTTGCACACACGTCTGCAGTCTCAGACAACTGAAACCACACTGCGAGCAGCAGCATCAGTGCATGATTGGAGTGGCGACTGGGTAGGGGTTAGGAGGAGGCTGGGGTGGGGAAGGGGAGGGATGGGATAGCATGGTGGGGGTGGCGGACAGTAAAATGCTGCAATTAAGATGGAGGGCAGGAGAATAGGTGGGGCGGGGGGGGGGGGGGGGTGAGAAGTGGAAAGGAGAGAAATAGAAAGAAATTAAAAGACTGGGTGTGCCTGTGAAATGACAGCTGCATAGTGCTGGAATGGGAACAGGGGGCTGAATGGGTGAGGACAGTGACTAACAAAGGTTGAGGCCAAGAGGGTTATGGGAACATAGGATGTATTTCAGGTAAAGTTCCCACCTGAGCAATTTAGAAACGCTGGTGTTGGTGGGAAGGATCCATATGGGACAGGCTGTGAAGCAGTCATTGAGACAAGGGATATCATGTTTGGCAGCGTGTTCAGCAACAGGGTGGTCCACTAGTTTTTTTGGCCACAGTTTGTCAGTGGCCATTCATGTGGACAGACAGCTTGTTGGATGCAGCTTAGCTTGTAAATCACATGACTGGTTTCACAGGTAGCCCTGCCTTTGATGGGATAGGTGATGTTAGTGACCGGACAGGAGTAGGTGGTGGTAGGAGGATGTATGGGATAGGTCTTGCATCTAGGTACATTTCAGGGGTATGAGCCATGAGGTAATGGATTGGGAGCAGGGGCTGTGTAAGGATGGACGAGTATATTGTGTAGGTTCGGTGGATGGTGGAATATCACTGTAGAAGAGGTGGGAAGGATAGTGGGCAGGATATTTCTCATTTCAGGGCGTGATGAGAGGTAATTGAAACCCTGGCAGAGAATGTAATTCAGTTGCTCCAGTCCTGGGTTGTACTGAGTTACGAGGCCTGACTTTGGGAGGTGGTGGGAGACTGGAAAGATAAGGCATGGGAGATTTGTTTTTGTACAAGGTTGGGAGGATAATTATGGTCAATGAAGGCTTCAGTGAGACCCTTGGTATATTTTGAGAGGGACTGCTTGTCACTGCAGATGCGATGACCATGGATGGCTAGGCTGTACGGAAGGGACTTCTTGGTATGGAATGGGTGGCAGCTGTCGAAGTGGAGATATTGCTAGTGGTTAGTAGGTTTGAAATGGATGGAGGTACTGATTTAGCCATCTCTGAGGTGGAGGTCAACATCTAGGAAGGTGGCTTGTTGGACTGAGTAGGACCAGGTGAAGAAAATGGGTGAGAAGTTGTTGAGGTTCTGAAGGAATGTGAATAGGGTGTCCTCACCTTCAGTCCAGATAGCAAAGATGTCATCAATGAATCTGAACCAGGCAAGGGTTTTACGATTCTGAGTTTTTAGTAAGGATTCCTCTAGATGGCCCATGAATAGGTTGGCATAGGATGGTGCCATGTGGGTGCCCATAGCCATGCCCCAGATTTGTTTGTAGGTAATGTCTTCAAGCGAGAAGTAATTGTGGGTGAGGATATAGTTGGTCATGGCAACAAGGAAGGATGTTGTTGGTTTGGAATCCGTAGAGCATGTGGACAGGTAGTGTTTGATAGCAGCAAGGCCATGGGCATTAGGAATCTTAGTGCACAGGGAGGTGGGATCAGTAGTGACGAGCAGGACACCGTGTGGTAAAGGGACAGGAACTGTGGACAGTCAGTGGCGGAAATGACTGGTATCTTTTATACAGGAGGATAGGTTCTGGGTAATATGTTGAAGGTGTTGGTTTTATGAGAGCAGAGATTCTCTCATTGGGGGCACAGTAACCGGCCACAATGGGTCGTCCTGGGTGGTTAGGTTTATGGACTTTAGTAAGCATGTAGAAGGTGGGAGTGCGGGGAGTGGTAGGGGTAAGTAGAGAGATGGGCTCTGGGGAGAGGTTTTGGGATGAGCCTAAGGATTTGAGTAGTGACTGAAGATCCTGCTGGATTACTGGAATGGCGTCACTGTGGCCAGATTTGTTGGTGGAAGTATCCGACAGTTGATGGAGTCCTTCCGCCACATAATCCTTGCGGTTCAAAACAAGGGTGATGGAGCCTTTGTCTGCAGGTAGGATTATAAGGTCAGGATCAGTTTTTAGATGGTGGATTGTGGTTATTTCTGTGGATGTAAGGTTAGTTTGCATGTTGAGAGATTTAGTGAATGATGGTGAGGCAAAGTTCAAGGTTAAGAAATTCTGGAAAGTTAACAGGGGGTGGTTTGGAGGCAATGGTGGTGGATCATAGTTGGATAGAAGAGTGAATTGAGTTAAGCAAGGTTTAATATTGGTCTTAGGTTGAGTATGATTGGTTGGGTCAGTGGCAAAAAAGTGTTTCCACTGTAGGGACCGGGAGAAGAAGAGAAGGTCTTTTACTAGTCCTGCATGATTGAATTTGGGGTGGAGCAAAAGGTGAGACCTTTGGAAAGGACTGATATTTCTATGGGACTAAGGCTTCTGGAGGAAAGGTTCATGGCCGTGTTGTGGGTCTATTTAGGTTCTGGATTCTGTGTGGTGGTGGGAGGGAGTTTTGGTGGGTGGGTAAGTGTAGTAGGTCTGCGGGACAGGCTTTGTCAGCTATAAGGGGACGTGGGGGAGGTTTGGAGGTTGTTGTAGAGGTGGTGGACAGTGGTACTCCAAGGTGGGAATAGGAAGTGAGCAAGATGGAGATCTTTTTGAGGTGGCGTTGTGCATGTTGGTCAAATTCCTGCACGGCAAGAGTTTCAATGTGTGTTATGGGTGCCAGGAATTTGGAATTACATAGCAGGAGAATTTTGCAGATGGAGAGAAGGTACTGCAAGGAGGATTGGGCTTGGTTGATATGGTTTTACAGGACTATGTTGGTGAGGGCTAAGGATTGGCGGAATCTGAACAGGCGAAGTTCCTTGTGGAAGGAAGGTTGGCAACCAGAGATGGGTAATTTGATGGTAAGGTAATTAGGGGGGATTTCATGAGCCAAGCAACAATGCAGGAACAGTATTTAGGACTGGGATCTGGCTAGGGATAAGGAAACTTTTCTGTATTGTTGAAGATGGAATGAGCGAGGATCCATGATGGTGCAAAAAAATGCGAAAAATTACGTAAAAAGTAGAAATACGTCAGAAAAATTATGCAAAAATACACCCAAAAACGTGTGAAAAATACGAAATGCACGAAATGAATGCACAAGGGGAAAAAACGAGATGAAATCTGCGGAAGGTGATGACAGCAGAAGGGGAAAACTCACTAAAATTGGCAAAGTCATAAGGATCAAAGTAGAGAATAACTAATAATTAATAAATATATGAAAATTACTGTGGGTAGCAGGTTTGAGGGGGGATAAGAATGAAGAAGGGGGATGGCAGATGTGACTGAATGAGGTGGATTTAGTGGGTGTGAACAGGGATAGAACGGAGAAAGTGTGGAGTGTTGGGAGGGGTTCATAGGTAGAGATACAAGATCATGTGGCACCAGAACGGTGTGGGAGATAACACGCAAAAATATGGGAACTTACGTAGGGAGAGTGATCAGTTTGAAAGTATAGGATTAATCATATTGACGGGAGTAATGTGGGACGTAAGATGCTGCACCAACAATCAGCATGGTCTTGAGGCTCTCTGTTGCGTACGGTCGGGATGTTTGATTCAGTGTGGATCGAAAGTAGAGCGTGCAGTGCGGTTTGTAAGGCAACAAGAGAAAAACAGAAAAGAAAAGAAAGAAGGATGGACATTGAGTACATCGATGCAAAAGAAAGTTCTTTGTTGTGCCTATCATGACTCAGCATCTCCACTATATGGTGAGTAGCAACTTTCCTTCTCTAACATTGTTACATTCTATCCTGGATATTCCATTGTTTGTTGGTCATAGATAAGTTAGTGTTGTCGTTTTCATGACATAATAGAATCTGGGAGTATATAAGATAATGAAGATTATTATAATTATACCCTGTAGAGCAGGTATTTGATTTGTGGGAAGTGATAGCATGTACAGGTGTTATTAAATGGACAAGTTTCACTGTGACAAAAGACATTTTGTGAAAAGTGTGTCATTACAAGATTGTGTGATGAGGAACAGCCTGTGAGTTTATGTTTGATATGATAAAGAGTTAAATGAGATCTGAGGTGTCAAAATACTGTATGGTGGAAGATACTGAAATACTAATAAAAAACAAAGGATACTTCTATAATTTCATTTTGTTCATTGACTTTAATCAGTATATAGTTAAATCTTTAAAGTTTATATATGCTTATCTTTGTGTGATTTTGTTTATAAATATGCTAATTGTATAGAATAATATGTAAATGATTTTGGTAGATTTATACCTGATGTGATCTTAATTGTAACCTACATGAGTAACTTGAGTAATGAGTTCATCCATGTTCCTACCTAGAGAACCGTATCCAAGATCCTTACTTGACCTGGAAGTAAAAAACCAGAAAACTGTGAAACTAATAGCGGACTGTGGTACTGCAGCATAGAGACTGCCAGAAATAGAGGGTTTGCAGACACAAGATGGACAGTGCAAAAGGACTGATGATTGTGAGCTGCCAATTCCTTAAGATGTGTGAAGTGAACCAGTGACTGGAGTGACAGCTAAAAAAAATTAATTTTTTCTATTAAAACAAATACTATGAAAATTAAAATGTATTGAAAATATGTGAGTTGGAAGCAGCAGATCATGTATATGTATTTATCAGTCATTCTTACAAGTAATACTTGTAAGAGTGGCTGGGTGGGGGGTTAATATAACTTTACAGCCTCCCCCAAGACCATTATGAAGTGTCTGATACCACATTTTTTATATGCATCCGTGTATTTATTGTTCAATTCAGCGCTTCCTAGGGCCTTTTATGTGTATTTTTATAGGTATCATTCAGTTCAGTTTGCCCAAAAAACCTATTCTTCTTTGCAAACACATATAGAATATTATGGAATGATGTACATTCTCATGATTGTTAGTGGTTGGTTGTTGTTAACAAAAATATATACATATTCCAAATTGAATATCAAAGTGTGAAATTGAAATACTAAATGTTTAGCAACAAATATTAAGAGGCAGTGGAAATGTTGGCATAAATGACTAATGCCTCTAATTACCATAATTTCAATTGGAAAATTAGCTGACACAAAAAACCTCAATCCAATTCAAAAGAAAATAACAATTATTATCCAGTGATGTAATTTGATTCGTTATTCATTTTTATTTAATTAATTGTAATTAATGGTGCTTGTAAATTATGCAGATAATTTACCTCTTGTTTGTTACACCACACTAATTTACAAAGTTCCGGTACCTAAGAAAACATGTGTGTATTTAATTTATGTAATCTGGTGAAGCACGATGTATATACTTTGAACAAATGTTAGCAGAAACATCCATACAGTCACTAATTATGAAATTAACATAAAATCAAAATAATTGTTGAAATCAGATTGTGAATTAATTTTCACACATAAAACCAAAGATGATGATAAATATAATATGTTATTTTACATTATATGTTATGACCTGTACAAATGTAACAACAGTTAGTTTAGATGAGATTGATTTTAATTATATTCTAATAAATTAACAGTTGTTAAAACTGTATATAAAGTGATGCAGCGAGAAGGTCAGTCAGTCAGTTAGTCAGTAGTTTTATTACCTCATGAGACTGTGCAGTTCAGTTGTCATCTAATGTCAATAAATAATTTTCTGAAGCTTGAAACTTTCGGATGTTCTTAGCAATCATCAACAAACCAGACAAATGAAAATTTAAGTTAAATGTTAATGATCCAAAGAGATCGTTGCAATATCAACAGTGACAAGGTACTATCAACAGTGATGGAACAGATCAATTGAAAGAGGATGTTACAACTACGACAAGGGACATCAAAAAGGATAGATAAGCACAAACTATTTGTGAAATTAATTTATTTGTGGACTCGTGTAATTGTTAACAAAATGAATAGAGACGAGGGTAGTAGAGATTTAGAAGTGAAAGGTGTAAAGCTGTAGAAATTAATTTATTTGTGGACTCGTGTAATTGTTAACAAAATGAATAGAGACGAGAGTAGTAGAGATTTAGAAGTGAAAGGTGTAAAGCTGTAGGATCCACCTAGACATGTTTGAACCAAGTGAAATCATAGTCAGCAAAGAAACAGTAAAAACTGATATTTTGCAGTTGATTTTGGCAAAACTAGAGGAAACGAAGACAGATAACAATAGAAAATTTAGTGCAGTTAATGATGAGTTAACTGAAATAAGAACTAAAAACAATAGTAAAATGGACAGGTTACAATACCATATAGACCAATGTAGTAATCAGGTTTCAGAGCTAAAAAAATGGGTTGTCAGAGGGACTAAAAAAGTGTGAATGAAAAAGCTGATGTCTTAGAAAATATTGTTATTTTGGTAAAAGGAGTTAACTGATAGATCTGCAAAACAGAAAAAAAAATGTTAATGATGTCAGAGTTGAACAGAAAACCTTATCAGCTTAGATCAAAAAATTTTAATTTGAAAACAATCTGCAAACTAATGTAAATGTTTTAGATCAAAAAATTTCAGCAGTTTAGCAAAACTGCATTCACAAAAATCTGTATTAAAACAATGGTATTGTGTGGTCCAACACTCCTCTCCAAAATTTTGCATCAGACAGTTTACATCAAGTGGATTTTCTGCACCACTGTAGAGATAGTTTTGTGTCAGGCATGGGTGACAATCAAAAAATTAAATTATTTAAAAGATGTATGTCTCCAGTAAATCTAAATTTAAGGCAGTGGGAAACTTATGAAAGTTTTAAAAAAAGTTTTTTAAATAAAATATAGGAATAGGGACAGTACTCTGAATGAGTTTTGTAAGAACTAACTTCAAAAATTAACACACCCTGACAAAACAATTGACAAAATTACATCGATTGATGCACTTAAAAGCAGATTACCAGAAACATTGCAGTGGACTTTAGTAAATGGACCTGACGATTGTCTTGAACAATTTTTATGACATGTTGACGGGCTGGACAGGGCAGTAGAAGAAGTATGAACCATAACAATCAGAATGATAGAAATCACAATGATAATAACTATAGAAATACTGATAATGGTAACTTCTATTAGGATCAAAATGCTAATACAGACAGAAGTTTTGAACAGCAGCATAACAGGAATAATAGGAATAACCATGGGTGATTTAATAGAAGAAACAATCATAAAGGTAATTATTCGGGAGATGGCAGTCCACCTCAATGGAGGTCCACAGTTTTGGGTGAGGAAACACAACATGCGCAGGACCCCCAATTTACACTTGCAATTAGACAATAATAACAGTGTTAATGATATGGCACAGGTGTCTGAAGTTGAACAGAAGGAATATAAGATTTCTCATCTATGTTTTCACCAAAATTTTTGGGATACTATGTTTAATTATAGTGATGTAGGTGCTACTCACAAATGTTAGAGTAGTGATAATTTTGATGAAGTATGACTGACGATTTCTTCTCTTGGTCAGAAAACGATGTTATTGATCTATGTAAATCAGGTGATGACTGTATTAAATTTGAACTAGGTGGTATTTTTTATGTAGATGTGGATGAGAACTGTGAAATAACAGGTTGGTAAGTCTGAGACTGGTTGCTTATTGCAAATGAATGTAGGTGAGGTAAGTGACTTTGAAGGAGATGAGACTTGTGTTATTAATGATGTTGTTGATTAAGTGATTTTGGAACAATATGATAATAATGATGATTATGATGAGTATCACATATTTGTGCAGTTTAAGATTAATGAAGTTTCAGGGTAATTTGTGCATGATGTTGACAGTTAAGGTAAGTGATGTCTGTGATGATGTAAGTGAGAGTCATGGAATACCAGTCCTGTCAAAGCAGTTTTTCATTAATGTCATGCAGAGTAATGGTCCAAACAGTAAAGGTGAGTTATTTGTAAGCCTAGAGAATAAAGGTGAAAATTGTTCTATGTTTGTTTGGGACCAGACTGATGATAAATAGATAAATGTGCAGTCTGGAATATTTTAGCTGTGATTAGTCAAAATTTGTATCCAAATTGGTGGAATGAAGTGAAAGAAGATATAACCAGGATGTGTAATTTTGACAGTAATACATTTTGTGTTCCTTCTGTAATAAGTGATGTAATTGTGCTATTGAATCCATTCATTGTGTTTAATCTTTACCTGACAACATGAGTGACCAAAGTAATGCTATGATACCAGTAAAGTTGACAAAACCCTGCAAAGACAGTGTGGATGTAGCATTTGATGAAATTAAAATTGATCTTTTGCATGAAGTGTCTAATAACAGAGATGATGATTCAGATTTTGGGTGTCCTTACATCAAGATTAAGATTCATCAATGGGAAGGGAACTGTTTGATTGATACAGGTAGCCTGAATTGTGGTGTATCTGAAGAGTTTAGAGACATGATTAAGTATAGTAAGAATTTTGTGGAAATGCCCATTGTAGGTGTAGAGATAAGAGCAGCTACTGATGAGCAAAGCAAGAATGTAAAATGTGAACTACTGTTAACGTTTAGTATAGAGGACAAGACCTTTGAACATGGGTGCTTAGTGATCTCTAGTCTAGAAGAAAATATACACTACGTTTGTAGATTCAAAAGTCTGTATAATTGTGTTTTGTTTGTCATGAATATAGTATGTTAAATGATGTGATTTCTAGAGTTCTGTCTTATCTATAGACAGAGATTAAATCTATTTGCAGATTCATGAGACTGTATAATGTGTTTTGTTTTTTCAGGAATGTAGTATGTAAGATGATGTTACCTCTAAAGTTTTGTCTTAGCTATTGACTGAGTTTAAATCTATGAAGCACTATATAATTACATTTTGTAATAGATTTGTGCTTTAGAATCTGATACATTTATGCCTTGACACTAAATGAGTTGACCCATTTGCAATTTTGAAATGGGACAATTTTCATAATTTGTACTGCAAAAATTGGGAATAGTATCTTAGTATATCTGTGTGCATTACCTTGTCAGTTTTTTTTTTTTTTTTTTTTTCATTGCATTTAACTCTGTTTATTAAAGTTTCATATGTGAAATGTCTCAAAAATGAGATTGACAGGAAATGCAAAATGGCTAAGCAGGGATGGCTAGAGGACAACTGTAAGGATGTAGAGGCTTATCTCACTAGGGGTAAGATAGATACTGCCTACTGGAAAATTAAAGAGACCTTTGGAGAAAAGAGAACCACTTGTATGAATATCAAGAGCTCAGATGGAAACCCTGCTCTAAGCAAAGAAGGGAAAGCAGAAAGGTGGAAGGAGTATATAGAGGGTCTATACATGGGCGATGTACTTGAGGGCAATATTATGGAAATGGAGGAGGATGTAGATGAAGATGAAATGGGAGATATGATACTGCGTGAAGAGTTCGACAGAGCACTGAAAGACCTGAGTTGAAACAAGGCCCCGGGAGTAGACAACATTCCATTAGAACTACTGACAGACTTGGGAGAGCCAGTTCTGACAAAACTCTACCATCTGGTGAGCAAGATGTATGAGACAGGCGAAATTCCCTCAGACTTCAAGAAGAATATAATAATTCCAATCCCAAAGAAAACAGGTGTTGACAGATGTGAAAATTACCAAACTATCAGTTTAATAAGTCACAGCTGAAAATACTAACGTGAATTCTTTACAGATGAATGGAAAAACTGGCAGAAGCCGACCTTGGGGGAGATCAGTTTGGATTCCGTAGAAATGTTGGAACACGTGAGGCAATACTGACCTTACAACTTATATCAGAAGAAAGATTAAGGAAAGGCAAACCTACGTTTCTAGCATTTGTAGACTTAGAGAAAGCTTTTGACAATGTTGACTGGTATACTCTCTTTCAAATTCTAAAGGTGGCAGGGGTAAAATACAGGGAGCAAAGGGCTGTTTACAATTTGTACAGAAACCAGATGGCAGTTATAAGAGTCGAGGGGCACAAAAGGGAAGGAGTGGTTGGGGAGGGAGTGAGACAGGGTTGTAGCCTCTCCCCATTGTTATTCAATCTGTATATTGAGCAAGCAGTAAAGGAAACTAAAGAAAAATTCGGAGTAGATATTAAAATCCATGGAGAAGAAATAAAAACTTTGAGGTTCGCCAATGACATTGTAATTCTGTCAGAGACAGCAAAGTACTTGGAAGAGCAGTTGAATGGAATGGGCAATGTCTTGAAAGGAGGATATAAGATGAATATCAATAAAAGCAAAATGAGCATAATGGAATGTAGTTGAATTAAGTCAGGTGATGCTGAGGGAATTAGATTAGGAAATGAGACACTTAAAGTAGTAAAGGAGTTTTGCTATTTGGGGAGCTAAATAACTGATGGTGGTCAAAGTAGAGAGGATATAACATGTAGACTGGCAATGGCAAGGAAAGAGTTTCTGAAGAAGAGAAATTTGTTAACATCAAGTATAGATTTAAGTGTCATGAAGTCGTTTCTGAAAGTATTTGTATGGAGTGTAGCCATGTATGGAAGTGAAACATGCACAATAAATAGTTTAAACAAAAAGAGAATAGAAGCTTTTGAAATGTGGTGCTACAGAAGGATGCTGAGGATTAGATGGTTAGATCACATAACTAATGAGGAAGTACTGAATAGAATTAGGGAGAAGAGAAATTTGTGGCATAACGTGGCTGGAAGAAGGGATTGGTTGGTAGGACATATTCTGAGGCATCAAGGAATCACCAATTTAGTATTGGAGAGCAAAGCGGAGGGTAAAAATCGTAGAGGGAGACCAAGAGATAAATACACTAAGCAGATTCAGAAGGATGTAGGTTGCAGTAGGTACTGGGAGATGAAGAAGCTTGCACAGGATAGATTAGCATGGAGAGCTGCATCAAACCAGCCTCTGGACTGAAGACCACAACAACAGCATGTGGACCCTTTTTAATCTTATATGATATGAGTTCTACATATTTGCTTTTGAAATATAAATATGGAGATCATATTCTGTGTGATGTGAAGAAGGTATTGGACAGCATATTTAGTACACAAAACAATGTTTCAGGATTTGATGTGAATGCTAGACAGGAATTTCCCTATCCATTGAAGCACCTGATGAGAACTCTAGGAAGGAAACTGAAACATGTGGGCGTATCCACTCCCCACACTGCTGCATGGCTGTATCCGGCTGGACTAATTGACTTAACAAGAGATCATAGGTGCTGGGTAATGTACGCAAGCATCTGTCAGCTACATCAGTGTTGTGACTGAGATGTGTCAATTGTTAGCCAAGACTGCCAAAGACAGTGTTATTTCACATAAATGTATGTTATTTTTCAAGTAGGAGGATTAACTTTCCAATACATTTTGTAACTTGAAACCAGCAATTTGCAATTTTTTTTTCCATTTGTAAGTGAATCTTCTAGATCTCTACGTATGTAGGTTAGTTTGTACGGACAGTCATCAAATAGTGTGGAAGACATTTACTAGTATAGACAATGTAACAAGATGTATACATGTCTGCTTTCATACACTGATTTTCGTCTTCAAGTTACTTGATTATGTCATCATTCAAAACTATTTATGACTCTGTTTACCTGTATTTATCCTGAGTGCTGCAACACTGTATCTAATTGGAACTTGAGTTGTGGGCAGATTCATGCTTGATCCTGTTTTGGGTACCCCCTGATCATCGTGACTGTGTGTGTGTGTGTGTGTGTGTGTGTGTGTGTGTGTGTGTGTGTGTGTACTCATGGAGAGAGTAAAACTATTGTCTGAGGTTAGACACTTCTTATAATTACTCTTTACTTATGATTGAACTTATTAATATAGTTATTCATTTTGTTGTGTCGAAATATTTTTTGGTGGTTTGTATCCAGTGTGGTTTGGATTGATGGGTCAGTCTCCACATTGTAAGCTTGGGCCCTATGTTTTTTCAGTATTTTGTCCTTTCATGACTCACTGTATTCTTAAACATTCTGGTTTATGTGGCTGATTGATTTTGTGCTATATTTCTACTCATGACTGAGTATATTCTTGTGGTCTGTACCTGTCATTGTGAGTTTTCTGAGTTGTCTCACTCATCGTACACCTAGACTCTGAATTTTTTTTCTTTTCTTTTGAAGATTTTGAAGGTTTGGTTTTACGGATGTAAACTTGCTATTTGTAACTCTAGTCATTTACCTTGTCTCTGTATTTATTTATATAGTTTAGTGTTGCAATGTTGTATTTTGACTTTGTATAAATTGTCTTGCGCAACTATGTTCCACAGATCTGAAAATCTGAATGCCATGTACTGAAATATGTATTGATGATCAAGATAATGTTCATTTGTGTGGCTCAAGGTAGAGCAAGAAAGAAAGCCTAATTAAACCTAACAAAGTAACAGTAAAAGATGTAGAAAAAACTATACTAAACCTAAAAAATAAAGTTTCTGTGGGATGGAATAGAATACCTGCCGGTCATAAAGCAGCTACAAATATAACAGCACACACACTACACAAAATAATTAGTCAATCACTTGAAGAAGGCTATTTTCCATAATTTCTAAAATATGCAGAAGTCAAACCAGTATTTAAGAAAGGCTCCAAAGATGATATGGGAAACTACTGTCCAATTTCCCTTCTTCCTGTGTTTTCTAAGATATTTAAAATGATTGTTGCAATTCAAATTCAAAATTTCTGCTACAAATATAATGTAAAAATCAGTTTGGATTCCAGAAAGGCAAAAGTACAATTCATGCAATCAATAAATTTGTACCTAAAGTTAGTTCCACTTTGAACAAGTCACAAAAAGCTGCGGGAATCTTCTGTGACTTATCCAAAGCATTCAACTGTGTGAATCTCTCCTTACTAGTACATAAAATGAAAAAATGTGGAATTATGGGTAGTGCCTTACAGTGGTGTAAGTCATATCTAATGGAGAGAAAGTAAAGGGTTTTCATAACTTCAAGCAAAGGGAAATACTCCTCGAAGTGGAGTACCATCTCACAGGGAGTACCACAAGGCTCAATTTTGGGCCCAATCCACTTTCTTTTTTATATAAATGACTTACCCATCAATATAAATTATCGTTCAGTTTTGTTTGCTGATGACATGTCAGTACTGGTAGAAAATAAAATCACAGAAGAAATTCCTAAAAATGTCATAGAAACGCTAGAAAACCTAGATGTTTGGTTCCATCTAAATGGCCTAAAGCTAAATATTTCAAAAACACAGCTGATGCAATTTAAGACAAAACAGTCTCAAATAAGTAGTATTCACATTATGCACAGAAGCTAGGAGCTAAATGGAGCAGAGCTTGTTAAATTCTTAGGAATGCATTTGGACAGAAACCTATCATGGTCCTCACACATAGATTATCTAAAAAATAAACTAAACAGCCGGGTGTTTTCTATGATGATCTTAGCCAATGTCACTAGTATAGACACAGAAGAAGTAGTATACCATAGTTACTTTGAGTCAGTACTGAGATACGGTATTGTTTTCAGGGGGAATGCTAGCAACATGACAAAAATATTAACTTAAAAAAAAAAATCAGAAACATATGCAGTGCAAAGCCAAGAGAATCTTGTTGGCCATTATTAAGAGATCTTAAGATACTGATCATTCCCTCGTTGTATCTGTATGAAATAATTCTTTTCACAAGTAATGACGCTAAACTCTTTTTGTCAAATAATTTCCAGCATAGTTACGAAACTAGAAACAAAGAAAGCTTCAAGCTGCCTGCACACAGGCTTAATCTTTTTGCACCGACTTCACATTATTGATGAAGATGCAAAGTTAGTTGTTTTTGCTGATGATACAAGTGTAGTAATAACATCCAAAAACCAAGAACTAAGTGATGTAATTGTAAATGATGTTTTTCACAAAATTATTAAGCGGTTCTCAGGAAACGGACTCTCTTTAAATTTTGATAAAACACAGTATATACAGTTCTGTACAGTAAATGGCACAACTCCAGTAATAAATATAGACTTTGAACAGAAGTCTGTAGCTAAGGTAGAATTTTCAAAATTTTTAGGTGTGTCCATTGATGAGAGGTTAAACTGGAAGCAACACATTGATTGTCTTCTGAAACGTCTGAGTTCAGCTACGTATGCTATTAGGGTTATTGCAAATTTTGGTGATAAGAATCTCAGTAAATTAGCTTACTATGCCTACTTTCATTCACTGCTTTCGTATGGCATCATATTCTGGGGTAATTCATTGTTGAGTAGAAAAGTATTCATTGCTCAAAAACGTGTAATCAGAATAATTGCTGGAGCCCACCCATGGTCATCCTGCAGACATCTATTTAAGGATCTAGGGATCCTCACAGTAACCTCACAGTATATATATTCACTTATGAAATTTGTTGTTAATAATCCAACCCAGTTCAAAAGTAATAGCAGGGTTAAATCTGACTTTGGCACAGAAAGGGGTAAATTATGCTGCCACAAAAGTCTTTGGTCACCTACCAAACAGCATCAAAAGTCTGACAGATAGCCAACAAACATTTAAAAATAAATTAAAAGAATTTCTAGATGACAACTCCTTCTACTCACTGGCTGAATTTTTAGATATAAATTAAGGGAGGGGAAAAAAACCAACTTAAACATTAGTGTCATGCAATATTTTATGTAATGTAATATCTTCTACAGACATCTTTTATTAACCTGACACATTCCACATCATTACGAAGTGTCGTATTCATGATCTATGGAACAAGTATTAATCTAATCTAATCTAATCTAATCTAATATGGGAATGAATGTATACAATAAACTGAAAGACAAATTTTAGAATGGTCCAAACTGAGGCAGTAAAAAGAGAATTGTATAACACCCTGGTGCAGCAATGTTAGTACTCTGTTGCTGAATTTTTTAATGAACTGACAATCTGAGCAGGATAAAAACAATAATAATAAATAATATTCAGATTTTATTGTGATTATATAAAAATATTGTATTCCATGTATAGAAGTTATAAGCTAATGAGTCTCCTGTACATAAAAACGATGATTTAACGTGTACATTATGAGACAATAAAATTCTGATTCTAATTATGATTATGACCTGTATAGAAGACATTTTTCTTATGTTTTCTGTAATATGTTGTGTATCAGATACTTCTATACATCTGTATTATATCTTTTGGCATCATTTTGTACACAGTTTGGCAAACCTTATAGTCTGTTAGCAAATATTGTAAACACATTGTTTCCAAGTTTTGTGAGGGGGATATTGTAAAGGACACCCTCCCCTAACATTATCTTTATTCAATAAAAGTGATAAACATCAAACATACTTTGTGCCTTTCAAACAGGTTAATATTATCTCAGCTGCTTAACTAAAAGAATTTCTATGATTTTTTATATCATGTCCTATATTTCAGGCTAAAATGTATAAAAAGAAATACTTTGTTACACTCGATATTTACTAACTCTATATGTACAGTTAAAATTACTCTTCTTTTTTTAGAAATATTTAGCACACTTAAAATTCCTATTATTAATTACACAATCTGACACTAATTATTAAATCGGTTTCTGTTTTCATTTATAAAATAATAAATGAAATTCGTTTGTCAACAAAATTTCTAAACTCTTTGGAATATTGTTAGTATGGCAGAACGAGGTAATAGTGGGCATGCCTCTGATGTGATCAGGTGTGTTTTTATGTTTGGCAATAACAATGTATTTTTGATAATGAAGTGGAAATTGTAAAGACAGTGTGAGATAGAAAAATGTGAAAAAATAAAAATCAAGATAAAAACAGGCAGTTCTTCAGTAGTTATTACACTAGTTGGAACCAAGAGAATCAATAATATCAAAAATTTCAGCCTCAAGAGTCAGCCCCTAAACATGAAGAACTGGAGCCAAGTATGTGAAAAGAAGGTAAGTTAAAAAGCTTATTGTAAATCATACTCCTCTCAAAGCTTATTGAAAGAGTTTATTTTGAAGAGTGACAGTCAACAAATGATGTGAGGGAGGGGTAAGATTACAAACTCCTGTATATATTTTGTCGGTCTAGCAGGATGCAGGTGGATGTTAGTGTGGAGTACTATCACTTCACACAGTCTTCGTGGTTATTGTTCTTTTTTTGTGTGTGTGTGTGTGTGTCCTCAAGGTGGCTTAGTTGTTGACAATAAAATGTCAGCAGTGATAGTTACATCTTGGGGAAGTAATTTGTAGTACACTACACCATCATTGTTCCGCCAGATGCATAACATTATCTTTTTTGGATGTATGCAGGTCTTTGCACAGTGAGTTGCTGCTTTGTTTGGGCTCAACCATTTCTTTCTTTTCCATGTGTGAGCATAATGATATCATTTCTCGACACCAGTAATGGGACAGGATAGGAAAGTTTCATGTTCTTCATGGTCAGTTGATGACGAGCAAGCAGAGATGCACATATGACCACACTGATTTTTGTGATTTTCATTAGTGAATGCAATATGTATATACCCCATTTTTGAACCTTCCCCATTGCATATGACTGTCACTTGATGATGGAAGTTCTTGAGTACACTGATGTGGATCATTATGCATTTAAATGATCTTCAGCAAACCCCAATTGTCTTCCTGAACATGAAGAGTCACTAATTTCAAAATGATCCTCTGTAAAATGAGAAAACCATTTTCTTGCTATGTCTGTCTAGTGGAATTATTCCCATACACAATGTAAATGTTTATGGCTGCCTCCACTGTCATGATCCCTCTACTGAACTCAAACAGAACAGTATGTCAGAAACGTTCAGATTTCTCCACTTGTCACTCCATTTTCAAGTGTCCACATTTCCATTCATTATCTCCATGTGACAAAACGACAATATGTAAATTCAAATAGTAACAGTGAACTACGAATAAAAAGTGACAATCAATAAATAAATCCTTACCAACTGGAATAGCAAAATGCAAAACAAAAACAGTATGAACTTATGCACCAACCAAATAATAATGAACCTGTGAGCCAATACAAATACTTACTAAATTGTAAGTTTTAACAGCATAATGCCTTATGTAATATGACACCTTTTACAGATCTATTCATTCTAGTGGATAGTTATGACTTACTTAGAAATGTACTCTCATTTTTACTGCCTCTTTGTTATCTTAATGTACATTTTCCAGTTTTGTGACCTTTGTTGTGCTTGACTGGCTATGAATGATATTTTACCCATACATTCTGTATGGATGTTGTCTTTTTAAAAAAAATATATTTTAACGATGTTTTCAGTCATTATGGCAGTTACATTAAACAAGAATTGTTTATAGTATTTATTCTACAATTAATTTTTCTTACAGCCTTCTGAACTTCGCTATAATTTTATGTGCAGTTTTTCACTTTGAATCAGTAAGTTTGATTCCTGTAAGCTGGTGTATGTGGCTATATTTTTATGTGCAATTTCATATCTTAAATATGAAGATGACTCATGTATAGCTGAAACTAGTAATCAAAACAAAAAAACATTTAAATAAATAATTTTTCAGTCTTGACTTTGAGGATTTTCAGTCCTGAATATAAAAATTCAGTACTTACTGTAGCATACAAGGATGTCTACTGTGTCTTGTCTTTTTATCTGTTTGATCCTCAGCTGCCTTCACTACTTTTTTGTCTCAAAGCTACCCAGTCATCTTCTACTATATTCTTTTCCCCTGTTCTAGTCAATCATTGCCTAAATTCTTCCTCAGAAACTCTCAATAACCTCTAACAATGGAATCTCCAGGTGGGAATATCAGCAATGTAAGAAAAGGTAGATTGCTATTTACCATAAAGAATCCATTTTAGGTTGCAGACAGGCACAATTAAAAGACACTTACATAAAGCTTTCAGCCACAGCCTTCATCAGTAAAAGAGACACACCCTCCATTCATACACACAAGTAAGCACACCACATGCATACATGACTGCCAACTCCAGAATCTTGGGCTTGAAATGCTGGAGTTGTTGTAACTGTTGTATGTTGCAGCTGCAGTCTCAGACTTAGGATGCAGAGTTGGCAGTTGTGTGTGCATGAGGTGTCCTTGCTTGTGTGTATGAATGGTGTGTGTGTCTCTCTTTTGGTGATGAAGGCTGTACCTAAAATTTTTATGTAAGTGTCTTTTAATTGTGCATGTCTGCAATTTAATATGTCGCCTTTACAGTAAGTAGCAATCTGTCTTCACCTACATTGTTGATATTCTCAACAACCTCTGGTTCTTTCAACATGATCAGGTCCCATCTCCTTAATTTCCTGCGTTGTTGGAATTCCTTAAGTTCTAATCTACAGTTCATAACCAATAAATTATGGTCATAGTGCCCCTATAAATGTCTTACAATTTCAAATATGGTTCCAAAATATCTATCTTACCATTACATAATGAATCTCAAAACTTCCAATGTCTCCAGGTCTCTTCAACACATACAGGCTTCTTTCATGATTCTTAAACCAAGTTTTTGGAATGATGAAATTATGCTCTGTGTGAAATTCTATCAGGTGGCTTCCTCTTTCATTCCTTTTCCCCAATACGTATTCACCTACTACTTTCACTTCTCTTCCTTTTCCTACTGTAAAGTTTCAATCCCCCATCACAATTAAATTTTCATCTCCCTTAACTATTTAAATAATTTTTACCAGAAGAAGGAGCCACTTGCTCCAGAAGCTTCTATACATAATACTTTTTATGCACTATGGGATCAAAAGTATCCAGACACCTGGCTGAAAATGACTTACAAGTTCATGGCGCCCTCCATCAGTAATGCTGGCTGGAATTCAGTATGGTGTTTATGCACCCTTAGCCTTGATGACAGCTTCCACTCTTGTACGCATACGTTCAATCAGGTGCTGGAAGGTTCCTTGGGGAAGGGGAACCCATTCTTCATGGAGTGCTACACTGTGGGGAGGTATTGATGTTGGTTGGTGAGGCCTGGCTTATAGTCGGTGTTCCAAAACATCCCAAAGGCATTCTGTAGGATTCAGGTTAGGACTCTCTGCAGGCCAGTACATTACAGAGATGTTATTGTCATGTAACCGCTCTGACAAAGGCCGTGCATTATGAACAGGTGCTCGATTGTGTTGAAAGCTGCAGTTGCCATCCCCAAATTGCGCTTCAACTGTGGGAAGCAAAAAGGTGCTTAAAACATCAATGTAGGCCTGTGCTGTGTTAGTATCATGCAAAAACACAACCACAACCACAACCACAACCATGAAAAACACAATCACACCATAACAGCACTGCCTCCGAATTTTATTGTTGGCACTACACACACTGACTGATGACATTCACCGGGCATTTGCCATACCCACACCCTGCCATCCGGTCGCCACATTGTGTACGACGATTTGTCAGTCCACACAACATTTTTCCATTGTTCCATCATTTAATGTTTATGCTCCTTACACCAAGCGAGGCGTTGTTTGGCATTTACTGGCATGATGTGTGGCTTATGACCACCGCTTGACCATGAAATCCAAGTTTTCTCGTCTCCCGCCTAACTGTCGTAGTACTTGCAGTGGATCATGAAGCAGTTTGGAATTCCTGTGTGATGGTCTGGATAGATGTTTGCTATTACATATTACGACCCTCTTCAACTGTTGGCAGTCTCTGTCAGTCAACGGTTGAGGTCGGCCTATTCGCTTTTGTACTGTACATGTCCCTTCACGTTTCCATTTCAGTATCACATTGGAAACAGTGGACCTAGGAATGTTTAGGAGTGTGGAAATCTCACATACAGACATATGACACAAGTGACACCCAATCACCTGACCACATTCGAAGTCAGTGAGTTCCACGGAGCGCCCCATTCTGCTCTCTCACAATAGCTAATGACTACTGAGGTCGCTGATATGGAGTACCTAGCAGTAGGTGGCAGCATAATGCATCTAATATGAAAAACATACGTTTTTGGAGGTGTCCGAATACTTTTGATCCCATAGTGTATGTGTGTTCTCCTGCCGCTACTTGGTGAGTTGATTTTTTTATCTGTCCAATTACATTATGTTTTCAAAAATTGATTGTTTTCATTGATATAAACAACTTATTTTATCACATCGTGCATTTCTTCAATCTTTCCATCATCTGCAGAGCTATTTGGCATACAAACTTGTACAACTGAGGTGGGTATGGGCCTCCTATCTATCATGGCTACACTCTATCCGGATAGGATCTGCAAAATGGCTAAGCAGGAATCGCTAGAGGGCAAATGTGAGAATTGAGAAATATATACCACTAGCAGAAAGACAGATACCACCTACAGGCCTACGAAAAAACAGAAGCAGCTATATGAATGTCAAGAGCTCATTTGGAAAACCAGTCCTAAGCAAAAAAGGGAAAGCTGAAAGATGGAAGGAATGTATAGAAGGTTTATACAAGGGAGATAAACTTGCAAGCAGTATTATACAAAATGGGTGAGGATGCAGATGAAGTTGAGATGGGAGATATGATACTGTGAGAGGAATCTGACAGAGCACTGAAAGACCTAATGTGAAATGATGCCCTGGTAGTAGATGAGATTCCATCAGAACTACTGATAGCTTTGGGAGAGCCAGCCATGAGAAAACTCTTCCATCTGGTATGCAAGATAAATGAGACAGGTGAAAGTCCCTCAGACTTCAAGAACAATTAGTATTTCCAATGCGTAATAAAGCAGGAGCTGACAAATGTGAATATTAACAAACTAGCAGTCTTTGCAGAAGAATTGAAAAATTGATAGAAGCCAACCTTGGCAAGATCATATTGACCTTAGATTTATCTTAGGACATAGGTTAAGGAAAGGCAAACCTACGTTCATAGCATTTGTAAACTTATATAAAGTTTTTGACAATGTTGTTTACTGGAATACTCTCTTTGGAATACTGAAGGTAGTAGGGGTAAAATATATGGAGCAAAAGGCTATTTACAACTTTTACAGAAAGCAGACAGCAGTAATAAGAGTCAAGGAGCATGAAACAGAAGCAGTGGTTAAGAAGGGGGTGAGACAGGATTGCAGCATATCACTGATGTTATTCAATCTGTACTTCAGCAAGCAGTAAAGGAAACCAAAGAAAAATTTGGAGGTGGAATTAAAGTTCAGGAAGCAGAAATAAAAACTTTGAAGTTTGTTGATGACATTTTAATTCTATCACAGACAGCTAAGGACTTGGAAGAGCAGTTGAATGGAATGGACAGCATCTTGAAAGGTTGATATAAGATGAACATGAACAAAAGCAAAACTAAGATGACGGAATGTAGTTCTATTAAGTCGGGTGATTCTGAGGGAATTGCATTAGGAAATAAGTTGCTTAGAGTAATAGCTGAGTTTTGTTATTTGGACAGTAAAAGAACCAATGATGTCCAGAGTGGAGAGGTATAAAATCTAAACTCGCAATAGCAAGAAAAAAATTTATGAATAAGAGATGTTTCTTAACATCAGATACAGATTTTCTGAAAATATTTGTATGGAATGTAGCCATGTATCATGTTGAAACATGGGCAATAAACAGTTCAGACAAGAAGAGAATAGAAGCTTTAGAAACGTGGTACTACAGAGAAATGCTGAAGATCATGTGGGTACATCACATAACTAATGAGGAGGTACTGAACAGAACTGGAGAGAAAAGAAATTTGTGGTACAATCTGGCTAGAAGAAGTAGGGAAACGTGGGGGGTTAAAATCATACAGGGAGCCCAAGTGCTAAACATAGTTAGTAGATGCAGAAGGATGTAAGTTGCAATAGTTATTCGGGGGTGAAGAGGCTTGCATATGACAGATTAGGATACAGAGCTGCATCACAGTGGTCTTCTGACTGGAGACCACAATGACAGCAATATAAAAATTATGACAGATCACTTGTCTTCAGTATTCATAATGTCAACAAATATGGCACGATATAGTATTTCATATTTTATAAGTATTTTCTTTCATATCTGTGATTTACACTACTAAACAAATACATTGTAATTAATTATGCACACATATTCTAATTGTTATCCCTGTATCCTTTTGAAACAAGGATGTTTTAGCATCACTCTGTTCACTTTCAATTTCTTTGTTTACACAGGACTATTCTCTCAAGTCATAATGACATGGCACTGAAAAAACAATAACATTTGTTTGCCTCAGCTCATACAATTTTCTTTTTAATGAGATTAAGAGATTAGTTGTTGATCAAATTTTTTGACATGTAGTCTGTATCAGTCCATTGTAATACTTAGGATACCACTCCATCCACTTACATGAATGTTTGGGTTCTATGTAGTTGTGAGTGTGAGTGTGTGCTCTTCCACTAGAGAAAGTGCAAAAGCTCAAAAGCTAATATAAATAGTTTTCTGTTGCATGTTTCTATGTACCATACTTCAGTCAGCAATAGGTGAGTGGTTGCCTTTTCTTTATTTTATGTGTTGTACCATCCAGGAATTTCCATTGTTGTGATACATTCCAAAACTTATCAGTTTTTTAATGTATCAGAAAGTTTTAAAAAATGTGTCATCAACATCATTTCTTATCTTAGAATACCAATATCATCAATCACAGGCAGAAATATTGGAGAACGTTAGTTGAAATGAAAGCAGATCTACACCCACCCACAAATGAGTATTACAACAGAAAAATTATCTAACCTGTGGGAAGCAGTTTACAATAAATTAGTGGAGTCAGCTGGAATCTCACTGAAAATATCAGAAGCAGCATTTTAACTGTTTTTTTAGTTTCAGGTTTGATTCCATTACATTAACCTGGAACCATTTTTTTGAAAGGAGAGTGCGAGCCTTTATGGACGTCAAAAAGTACTTGTGGCTTAGGAAATGAATGCATGAAGGTCAAGAAGTGATATATAATGTTTGATTGGAAACATCAGAATGGGACTGAATTACTATGAAGGACAAGAGATAAGTACTTTGTTTTTATATACATATTTTTCTGCATCACAGTGACTACAGAGCCACAATAGGTCACGCAGTATTATTTTTTTGTATTCAACAGAATGCAAGATCAGATCATAATGACCAAGCAAGGATCAGTTTTGAACGTGAGATTGGCATCATTAAATGGAAATGTTATGACCAGTAATCTGTTTGGTGGAGGAAATTATGATCTGATTGGACATTGTAATATACCTAATATACAAAGACTTAATGAAAACTTTGATTCCCTGACATTGTGTATTACAATACCTCACTTTAAAATGATAGGTATTGTGGTGATTCGTGAATTTCATAAAAATGACACTAAATTGGATACTAATTATCAGACACTATTACAAAATAAAACAAATGATGATGTATTTTAACAAACTGTGGCATTCATTGTAGTTATGGGAAAGATTGAATTAGTGAAAATGGTAGGAACAAAATATATGGTATTAATCATCAACTGTAATTATTCAAATAATTGGACTTTTATGAATGTAGTTTACTCATTCAAGAAGTTATTCTGTTGCTTTCAAATGAAGGCACATATTGTAAAACGTAAATTTAGGATGAAAGCTGTAAAGAACATTCTATCTTAATGACTTTATTAATTAAACTTGTATTGTTGTAACCAGATATACGCTTAATTATAAAATTCTAGGCATCTGTTACAAATTCTGGCAATCAAAACCTGTTTCGTTTTACCCTCTTAGCCTTCAATTATTGTTAGGAATGTGAGTCATTGTGTAATTAGCGTGTATTAATTAATTTTGTTAAGTTCATTATTATACTCATATTTAGATGGAATTTTCACATTTAAAAACACTTTTACATTATAAATTTCGCATATTATTCAATTCTGTAATTTTAGACATATTATTCTGTGTAATCAGAACATCTTAGCTTTGGAACTTTTAATTGGAAATATGATTAAAAATATGTTGTCATTATTAAGTAATAATGGTCCAAGTGACCATCCATTATTTAGAATATATAAATAGGGAAGCAGTGAGGCTGCTGTATCAGGCAGTTTGAGCTGATATCTTGAAGTGTAACCTGTGTTAGTTACTTGAATACTATTTCATTAAGGCTTAAAGTTGTGAAAAAGTATGTTTCTTGATTTGTGAACCAGTCAGTTGTTTTACGAAGACATACTGTACAACTCGGCCTCTTTGCAATGTGTCATTAAGGATTTGATCAGCTGTTACAAATGGGAGAATAAATGTTTAAAAACTGGAACCAATCACTTTCACTGTAAACCACATACTTCGTGAAGATCCAGGCAATCTACGAATATTTCAGTTATGTGGAGAAAACTTTTGTTTTAACCTTCTACTTATTTTTAGATTAGATTAGATTTACTATCATTCCAATTGATCCGTAGTGAGGAGGTCCTCCAGGATGTGGAACATGTCAGAAAAACAACAATACATGACAAATATTTAAACTAAAACAAATAAGCTAATGTACCATTCCACAGGTCCCAAGTGGAATGATCGTCATTTTTTAATGAACACTAAGAGTCATTTTACAAATACTATTGCACTGAATTTAAAATAAAAAAGTTTTTTATTTATTTATAAGGTAAGAAACATGTAATACAACTACTGTAATACTTATTTACAATGAACACATTACTGCACTGAAATGGTGCAGAAGTTAGATTATACTTACACACACACACACACACACACACACACACACACACACACACACACACACACAAATTTTCAGTGAACACATTACTGCACTGAAATTGTGCAGAAGATATGTTGTACTTATATGCAAATCAGTTGGTTTTCCTCAGAAATTCATCAATGGAGTAGAAGGAGTTGGCCACCAATAAATCCTTTAGGCTTCTCTTAAACTGAATTTCATTGGTTGTTAAGCTTTTTATGGCTGCTGGCAAGTTATTGAAAATGTGTGTTCCTGAATAATGCACACCTTTTTGTACAAGACTAAGTGACTTTAAATCCTTGTGAAGATTATTCTTATTTCTAGTATTGATTCCATGAATTGAGCTATTGGTTTGAAAAAGTGATATATTTTTAATGACAAATTTCATTAAGGAATAAATATATTGGGAAGCTGTAGTTAGTATCCCTAGTTCCCTAAACAGGCTTCTGCAGGATGTTCTTGAGTTCACACCACATATAATTCTTACTGCACGTTTTTGTGCCCGGAAAACTTTAGCTTGGCTTGATGAATTACCCCAGAAAATAATCCCATATGACATTATGGAATGAAAGTAAGCATAGTATGCCAGCTTTTTCATTTTTATATCCCCTATGTCTGACAAAATTCGCATTGCAAACAGAGATTTGTTAAGACGCTTCAGCAGTTCTGTGGTGTGCTCCTCCCAGTTGAATTTATTATCAAGCTGTAATCCCAAGAATTTAACACCGTCCACTTCTTCTATCTTCTTGTCATCATATGTTAGACATATACTCTTGGGACACCCCTTACAAGTTCTGAACTGCATGTAGTGTGTTTTTTCAAAGTTTAGTGACAAAGAATTGGCTAGGAACCAGTGATTAATGTCTTATGATTCTAGATAACACCAGATGACATGCACTTTTGATAAATCATTTCATCTGTCTTCGAAGTTTTGAGCATTACCTTACCGATGAGTAGATAATAATTAAGTAGAAGTGTTAAAACATCTTTCGAGAATGTTCACAGAAATGAAAAATGAACTAAGTAATGATTTAGGCAGTAAAATAGATGAAACAAATAAAAGAACTGAACTCATAAATGGAGTAATGTAATGAAGTAAGCAGTGACTCAAGTAGCATGATCAAAGCTTCAAACAGTGAATTAGGTAATGATTTGAGTGGTGGAATTGCTGCTTCAAACAAGGAGTTAAAAGAGTTTACATTTCAACTTTTAAAAAACAGTAGTTATATTGCTGACATAAAAGAATATCTTGTCAGAGAAAAATCAACCATTGAGACAGAGCACAAATAGTTTGAGTTTCAGGTTAATTTATTGAATACTGAAATTGTAGAGGTTGAATAAAATATCATGAATGAAATTGAAAAAACTGCAAAAAAATTTTGAAATCAAGTTTTAAGATTTTAAATAAGCAAAATCTAGATGAGAAACTTGCAAATTTGGAATCCAAAATAGATTATCAGATTTCTGTAATTAATACCAAGTTTGAAGAAGTTGAAAAAATTGTTGCTATCAATGTAGATGCATGCAATAGTAATGTGTGTAATGTTAGCAGAATTTTTTTTGAATTCCACGAGAGTTTTACCAGTAACTGTAATGGAATGTGGGTAAATGTACCCATTAAAAGCTTTTCTAGAGCTAATGAACTCTGTCCCATTGATATTGTATGTTGTTGCTACAATTTTGTTTCTGGTATGACAGACATGTTTGGAATAAAATTTGTAAAGAAGTTTTTAGTTGGGGAGGCACTGTCATGTGCACATCAACACAATGCTTCAGATATGATGCACAGTGAAACTGAAAAATTTTTGTTAACAAATTTGGGTTAAGTCAGGACAGGCTTAAGTTAAAAGTGAATTTCTAGAGGGCCTGATTATAGACAGGAAGTGAAAGCATGAAAGATGTTTGTGAAAAAATAGAGGGTTAATTCGTTTGGACAGACCTTTAAAAGAATTAACAGAAGTAGGTGCATTAAAAAGGAGATTTCCAGGGAAAGTATAATGAGATTTAGTATATGAGACTATGATTCTATTGAATAGCTACTAAAGTCTGTGGAAAAACTTGACAGGACCATGTAGAAAAAAGAGAGACATAATTTCAGTGAGGGTGGATTTGGTGGTTTTCTGCCAGTGGGTTGGAATCAAAATTATAATGAGGGAAATTATGGGAGAAGGTGGATGTGTAATTTCAGGGGCAGTTTGCAAGGAGGTGGTGACAGGAGAGATTTTTAGGAAAATTGCAGGAACAGGAATGGCAACAGGGAATTTACAAATAGAAATAAGCCAAGGGAAGGGAAATATGGGCCACATGAAAGCATGTCTTCAAGATGGCGACACATGTGGACATACTGGTAAATCGCTCAGTAAATATCAGTAGATTACCATCAGTAAATTGTCTACTGTGTGGAAAAGTGATAAAAGGCATCAGAACATGTGTAGCAACACATAAATGGTATCATTCATATTGCTTCATGGAAGCAAATCTTACTAAAAATTTGGATGATTGCGGGACCGGTTGCAAAGCCCTCAAGCTGCCTTAGATATGTGTAATGCAAGACTCGAAATAAGTATGAGGTAAGAACCACAAAACGACTTAACTAAAGCCAGACGATATGCTGAAATGCTGAAAAGTTTGATTCAGCTTGTCGACACACCAATAGAGACACAAAACTGTGAACAGGAGTGTGTGTTTATTAGGCCTAAGAAATGCTCCTACCCTGTGTTAAATATGAACGTGTATCTTGTTCCACTAATGAACAGATATGAGACATTAAATTCAGACAGTCAAAAGCCCTGAAAAAAAAAATCTCAGCGCTGCAGGAAACTGCTCATACATGTCTATCAACCAAATAGTGCCTGTTGCAGCTCGTTACCATTATTTCCTGTTAAACAAAAACATGGTGTTAACAAAATACGTGACAACAAGGAATGGAAGACAGAAAAACAAACAGTGAAGGAAAAAGAAGAAATTTATGTTCTATCAATGAGTCATGGTAAGGGACTAGCTGCAATCGTGTCTAATATCCAATCAGACTATAAAGTCACTGCAATTACAAAACCTGGAGCTCCTTTACAAGAAGTGCTGAAAAACTGTGAAACTGCAGTAAAAGGTGGTGTGAACTGTGTCGTAATTGGAGGACATAACAATGTGTATAAAAATGAGAGTGGCATTGCTGTAAAAGCACTGAAAGAATCACTAGGAAAAATGTTACAAGCAAAAGTATTTGTTGTAAGCATTCCTCACTGACATGACTTAATTGAAAACTCATGTGTAAATAGTGAAATCATTGCAACAAACCAAAACCTCAGAAAGGTCTGCAGCAGTTTTGTGCACACAACCTTCACTGAGGCAACCAGCTCTGTCAGAGAGCATTTTACAAGACATGGACTGCATAGAAATCTGCTAGGCAAGAAAGTCCTGGCCAAAGAAATCCTCCAAGCAATAAAAGCGGTAGGGGTAGACAAGCACAAAAAACTTGTACCACGTACAACAGGTTCATTGCCAATGACAAAACACATGGAGAAGGCACCAACAGCACATGAGGAAGGAACATCTCTTGCTTCATCTCTAGAAGACATTAGGCCTACATTAGCATCAGAATGTGAACCATCGTTGTTACCATTGGCATCATCAGAAGCAGTAGTAGAAAATGTATCAGCTATAGAAGCACCTCCACAAACCACAGCAAAAGTTACACCAGCAACAATAACTACATCCCTGACAAAAGGAGGGAAGAGAACTACAGCAGAAGAAGTAGTAACAAGTGTTGTGGGTAAGCGGAAAACAGTGCCTCCTCTCTGTCTACATGATTTTTTAGTGGGAAAAATTATATATAAAAACAAAGATGAGGTGATTTACCGAACAAAAGCGCTGGCAGGTCGATAGACACACAAACATGCACACAAAATTCAAGCTTTCGCAACAAACTGTTGCCTCATCAGGAAAGAGGAAAGGAGAGGGGAAGACGAAAGGAAGTGGGTTTTAAAGGAGAGGGTAAGGAGTCATTCCAATCCCGGGAGCGGAAAGACTTACCTTAGGGGGAAAAAAGGACAGGTATACACTCGCACACACGCACATATCCATCCACACATACAGACACAAGCAGACATATTTAAAGACAAAGAGTTTGGGCAGAGATGTCAGTCGAGGCAGAAGTGTAGAGGCAAAGAAGTTGTTGAAAGACAGGTGAGGTATGAGTGGCGGCAACTTGAAATTAGCGGAGATTGAGGCCTGGCGGATGACGAGAAGAGAGGATATACTGAAGGGCAAGTTCCCATCTCCGGAGTTCGAATAGGTTGGTGTTGGTGGGAAGTATCCAGATAACCCGGACGGTGTAACACTGTGCCAAGATGTGCTGGCCGTGCACCAAGGCATGTTTAGCCACAGGGTGATCCTCATTACCAACAAACACTGTCTGCCTGTGTCCATTCATGCGAATGGACAGTTTGTTGCTGGTCATTCCCACATAGAATGCGTCACAGTGTAGGCAGGTCAGTTGGTAAATCACGTGGGTGCTTTCACACGTGGCTCTGCCTTTGATCGTGTACACCTTCCGGGTTACAGGACTGGAGTAGGTGGTGGTGGGAGGGTGCATGGGACAGGTTTTGCATCGGGGGCGGTTACAAGGATAGGAGCCAGAGGGTAGGGAAGGTGGTTTGGGGATTTCATAGGGGTGAACTAACAGGTTACGAAGGTTAGGTGGACGGCGGAAAGACACTCTTGGTGGAGTGGGGAGGATTTCATGAAGGATGGATCTCATTTCAGGGCAGGATTTGAGGAAGTCGTATCCCTGCTGGAGAGCCACGTTCAGAGTCTGGTCCAGTCCCGGAAAGTATCCTGTCACAAGTGGGGCACTTTTGTGGTTCTTCTGTGGGGGATTCTGGGTTTGAGGGGACGAGGAAGTGGCTCTGGTTATTTGCTTCTGTACCAGGTCGGGAGGGTAGTTGCGGGATGCGAAAGCATTACACCAACAACCTGAAAACAGCTTTCGCATCCCGCAACTACCCTCCCGACCTGGTACAGAAGCAAATAACCAGAGCCACTTCCTCGTCCCCTCAAACCCAGAATCCCCCACAGAAGAACCACAAAAGTGCCCCACTTGTGACAGGATACTTTCCGGGACTGGACCAGACTCTGAACGTGGCTCTCCAGCAGGGATACGACTTCCTCAAATCCTGCCCTGAAATGAGATCCATCCTTCATGAAATCCTCCCCACTCCACCAAGAGTGTCTTTCTGCCGTCCACCTAACCTTCGTAACCTGTTAGTTCATCCCTATGAAATCCCCAAACCACCTTCCCTACCCTCTGGCTCCTATCCTTGTAACCGCCCCCGATGCAAAACCTGTCCCATGCACCCTCCCACCACCACTTACTCCAGTCCTGTAACCCGGAAGGTGTACACGATCAAAGGCAGAGCCACGTGTGAAAGCACCCACGTGATTTACCAACTGACCTGCCTACACTGTGATGCATTCTATGTGGGAATGACCAGCAACAAACTGTCCATTCGCATGAATGGACACAGGCAGACAGTGTTTGTTGGTAATGAGGATCACCCTGTGGCTAAACATGCCTTGGTGCACGGCCAGCACATCTTGGCACAGTGTTACACCGTCCGGGTTATCTGCATACTTCCCACCAACACCAACCTATTCGAACTCCGGAGATGGGAACTTGCCCTTCAGTATATCCTCTCTTCTCGTCATCCGCCAGGCCTCAATCTCCACTAATTTCAAGTTGCCACCACTCATACCTCACCTGTCTTTCAACAACTTCTTTGCCTCTACACTTCTGCCTCGACTGACATCTCTGCCCAAACTCTTTGTCTTTAAATATGTCTGCTTGTGTCTGTATGTGTGGATGGATATGTGCGTGTGTGCGAGTGTATACCTGTCCTTTTTTCCCCCTAAGGTAAGTCTTTCCGCTCCCGGGATTGGAATGACTCCTTACCCTCTCCTTTAAAACCCACTTCCTTTCGTCTTCCCCTCTCCTTCCCTCTTTCCTGATGAGGCAACAGTTTGTTGCGAAAGCTTGAATTTTGTGTGCATGTTTGTGTTTGTTTGTGTGTCTATCGACCTGCCAGCGCTTTTGTTCGGTAAGTCACCTCATCTTTGTTTTTATATATAATTTTTCCCACGTGGAATGTTTCCTTCCATTATATTGATTTTTTAGTGGAACACAGTAAGACGAAGAAGCCCATAAAATAGGTAGTGTAAAAGATCTTATAGCTCCTAACCAAACTGTTCCTTCTAAAGGCGATAACAGTTCTAATCTTAAAATTTGTTACCTGAATATTCAAGGAGTCAAAGACAAAGAATTTATTGTAAATAATTTTAGACTAGAGAACAAACTTGGTATTTTTTGTCTGATTGAACACTGGACAACAGAGAGTAAACTTACAGCTATCAAATTTGATAACTATAAAATAGCAAATGGTTACTGTAGAAAAGTGCATAAAAGGGGTGATGTGGCATTGTATACTAACCAGTCACTCAGCCACTACATCAGTATGTTAAATCTAGACTATTTGTGTGATGAACAGAATTTTGAAGCCACTGGTATAGTTAGCCACAATTTTAAGTTAGTGATAATAGCCTGATACAGATCACCTAAGGATGACATTAGTGTATTTTTAGAGAAACTGGACATGCTATTAGATGTATTTAGAAAGACAAAATGGCTACATTATGACATTGTAATAGGTGGAGATTGGAATGCAGATTTTGATGTAACAACAGCTAAACATAGTGTCACTGAACTCAAAAATCTTCTAAGACAGTACAATCTACACTTCATCAGTAATAGACCCACAAGAGGTGAAGCATGTCTTGACAATATCTTTGTCAGTTTCAATACTACAGAAGAATCATGTGACGTGACAGTATTTCCATTCTCAGGTCATGATTCTGTAGCATTAAATTACACAAGTAGGTTCTGTGCTGATAAGAGTAACAATGATAAGCCTGTCCAAAAACTGCTAATCACTAGATCGGTCACAAATGATAAAACTGACAGGTTTTGTAAGTCCTTTACCAACAGAGACTGGTTTGGCCAATGATCTGGTGACACAAATCATGGTCTATGTAAAGATCTGTCACCAAAACTAATATTTCAAAGGTTTTTCAAATCATTTTGACACAATTCAATGAGTGCATTCTGATAAAGAAATGCAAAATAATCGACAAAGGCTCCAAAGGCAATGGCATAAACAAACAAAACCCATGCTACACTGCACAACTAACAAATCTGAAAAACCATGTTATGTTGTTGCACAGTATACATAAAAATCTAAAGACTGACCATGCCAGATCAGCCTATGTTGAATGTAGAAATAAGTACCAAAAAGCCATCGTGGAAGCCAAAAGAGCACACAACTTCTGCAGTATTGAGAATTCCACAAATAAATGCAATAGTGTTACTAAAGATGAAAGAAATAAAAAAATTGGTATATGCCCTCAGAAATTCAATGATTTCTGTATTAAATCAGTGCAAGAAGTAGGAAATGCCATCACCAAACCTGTCATTAGCTCATCTGAGATTCTTTCAAAAAATGTCTGTAAACTGCTAGTAAATACAAGAGTCTTTACCTTCTCTGAGGTCGCACTTAGTCTCGTCTTAAAAATAATTAAACATCTGAAATCATCTGAGAGTGTAGACATATATGACATTTCTTGTAACATTCTAAAAAAAGTAATAGATTGTATGTGCATCCTTTAACATCCTGCATAAATAAGTATATATATATGAGGGATATTTTCCTGATGAGCTAAAAGTGTCTACAGTAGTCCCAATATCTAAAAAAGTTACAGACCAATTACCATAGTTCCAGCTCTCTGTAAAGTGTTTGAGTGTGTAATACACCAACAGTTATCTGTGTACTTTGAAAATGCAGGAATAATTAGCAAATCACTGTATGGTTTTTTTTGTCAACTGTTGATGCTATAGACTTGATAGTCAAACACATACATCAAGCGTTTGAGGATAAATGATTTGCTCAAGTCACCTTTTATTATCTAAGTAAGGCTTTTGCCTGTGTAGAGCAAAAAATACTCCTAGAAAAAATGGAGTATTACGACATTCAAGGTAACAGCCATAAACTATTAAAATCATACCTACAGGATCGCAAGCAAGCTGTTTGTGTAGGTAAAGAATAGTCCAGTATTGAATTAGTTAAAATAGGTGTACCACAGGGATGTGTACTAGGGCCTTTTATGTTCCTAATAATGATTAATAATCTGCCATCATTCATTGAGTCCATGGCAGCACTATACAACTTTACTTCATTGTAGTAATGATTTCAGTAGTCTCAAACCTTGTGTTGCAGAGACAATGGCTTAAGTATTCTAATGGTTTAAAGCAAATGGCTACCTACTGAATAATAACAAAACACAGCAGATGGTTTTTAGTCTAAAAGGCAAGCCTCCATCAGATGATACTAGTTGTGTTAAGTTTTTAGGGATATATATAGATGAAACATTATCCTGGAGTCCACACGTACAATATGTTAGTGGTAAATTGTCTAGAATGATGTATTTGCTATCGCAACTTATGGACTGTGTACCTAAAAATTATGTTAGAATGTCATATTCTGCATTTTTCAAAGCATCCTAACATATGATATTACAAAAGAAAACCATGAGGGTAATTGCTGGTTCTCCATATAAAGCACACTGAAAACCATTGTTCTGTGAATAAAAAAATCATGACTGTAATAAACCTATACATTTACTTTAATGGAGGGAAACATTCCACGTGGGAAAAATATATCTAAAAACAAAGATGATGTGACTTACCAAACGAAAGCGCTGGCACATCGATAGACACACAAACAAACACAAACATACACACAAAATTATAGCTTTTGCAACCAACGGTTGCTTCATCAGGAAAGAGGGAAGGAGAGGGAAAGACGAAAGGATGTGGGTTTTAAAGGAGAGGGTAAGGAGTCATTCCAATCCCGGGAGCGGAAAGACTTACCTTAGGGGGAAAAAAGGATGGGTATACACTCACACACACACACATATCCATCCACACATATACAGACACCAGCAGACATATTAAACTCTTTGCCTTTTAATATGTCTGCTTGTGTCTGTATATGTGTGGATGGATATGTGTGTGTGTGCAAGTGTATACCCGTCCTTTTTTCCCCCTAAGGTAAGTCTTTCTGCTCCCGGGATTGGAATGACTCCTTACCCTCTCCTTTAAAACCCACATCCTTTCGTCTTTCCCTCTCCTTCCCTCTTTCCTGACAAAGCAACCGTTGGTTGCGAAAGCTATAATTTTGTGTGTATGTTTGTGTTTGTTTGTGTGTCTATCAACGTGCCAGCACTTACGTTTGGTAAATCACATCATCTTTGTTTTTAGATATATATATTTACTATGTTTTACTTCACACAAAAAAGGAGTTACCAGAAGCAAAACATAGAGAAAATTTACATTTCTACAATACAAGAAGGAGCAGATGCTTTTATACTTCTTACCACAGACTGTCAAAGTCACTTAACAGCTATGAACTGATGGGGCACAAATTATTTAATAAGCTTCAACAATATGTACAAGAACTACCTGAACAAGCATTCAAACAAAAACTATATGAGTGGTTAGTTCCTCACCAATTCTATGACATAAACGATTATTTCAAATGTAATATAATTTTGTAGTATTAATGACATGCCTCTTGTTTTCTTTGAATTAACAGTTATATTGTACTATATGCCTGATGTTGTCTATTGCTGTAATGGCTGAATGACAGTAAAATTACTGTTCAGAGTACAGCATTCACATGTGCTACTGAGAATACACACCTATTGTCTGTGTATTGAATACTTTTGCAATACTTTGCAAATGTTAATTTAAGATGTTATGATTTTCATAGCATGCTATGTGGAATTTAATTATTCAAAATAAAGTCACAGTTCATACAGAAAATCTAGAATTTGCATAATTATCATTTACATTCATCAGAGCTCAGTGCTTATATGTCTGACAATCATGATAGGTGGGCACTGAGTGGTCTAGATTGTCAACTGCACTAGATCTCACTGTACAAAAGGACGTGAACTTGTAATCTTATGACTGGCTGAGTCCAAATGCAGCCAATCAGCTTTTGACTTTAATCTATTCAGTCTTGCATTTTCTATCTTGACCAGTCTCATTAAGAAATTACTTAAGACCAGTTTATGGAACAATGTATATCAAAAAGTCAAATAATAGCAAATTTATTCCCTCTTTAATTGACTGAATTATTAAAATATGCTTGTGTGTTCCCAGTACCAAAACCAGTTTTTTACAATACACAAACTTCCCTTACATATGTTACTTACAGTCAGTATCTCACACTCTGATTCTGATATTTTCTCATTCACCTGAAAAACAAATTCAACTGCCATTATGCTAAACCTACAGACAATGAAAAAAAAAAACAACATATTATGTAAAATTAAGTTCTTTTGCAGAACAGCGTTTTTTTTTTTTTTCTTGTTACTGAAAGGCTAGATAAACACCTCCTTTGATTGTTAGCTATTGTGTAGAAACTTATTGGGATGTTACCATTTTATAGAAGTTCTAAAGTTGGTGTTTTGTTTGATTTTGTATATCTCTAAAAGTACTACAGATCTGAGGCTGTTGTTAGTTATTGTCATAATATGTGGCTGTATGAAGTTGTATTACATTTTTGTGTAGCAAAGGTGGAATTTAATTCATAATATAATACTTAATATTTTAATGTCTGCAAAGTGGTGACAGCCCACAGCTAAAGCCACAGGCTGATTCATGCAAGCCACAGTGACACTATGACTCACTGTGTGGATGCAGCTAATTAAGAATCAGAATGAGATTTTCACTCTGCAGCGGAGTGTGCGCTGATATGAAACTTCCTGGCAGATTAAAACTGTGTGCCCGACCGAGACTCGAACTCGGGACCTTTGCCTTTCGCGGGCAAGTGCTCTACCATCTGAGCTACCGAAGCACGACTCACGCCCGGTACTCACAGCTTTACTTCTGCCAGTACCTCGTCTCCTACCTTCCAAACTTTACAGAAGCTCTTCTGCGAACCTTGCAGAACTAGCACTCCTGAAAGAAAGGATATTGCGGAGACATGGCTTAGCCACAGCCTGGGGGATGTTTCCAGAATGAGATTTTCACTCTGCAGCGGAGTGTGCGCTGATATGAAACTTCCTGGCAGATTAAAACTGTGTGCCCGACCGAGACTCGAACTCGGGACCTTTGCCTTTCGCGGGCAAGTGCTCTACCATCTGAGCTACCGAAGCACGACTCACGCCCGGTACTCACAGCTTTACTTCTGCCAGTACCTCGTCTCCTACCTTCCAAACTTTACAGAAGCTCTTCTGCGAACCTTGCAGAACTAGCACTCCTGAAAGAAAGGATATTGCGGAGACATGGCTTAGCCACAGCCTGGGGGATGTTTCCAGAATGAGATGTTCACTCTGCAGCGGAGTGTGCGCTGATATGAAACTTCCTGGTAGATTAAAACTGTGTGCCCGACCGAGACTCGAACTCGGGACCTTTGCCTTTTGCGGGCAAGTGCTTCTGGAAACATCCCCCAGGCTGTGGCTAAGCCATGTCTCCGCAATATCCTTTCTTTCAGGAGTGCTAGTTCTGCAAGGTTCGCAGAAGAGCTTCTGTAAAGTTTGGAAGGTAGGAGACGAGGTACTGGCAGAAGTAAAGCTGTGAGTACCGGGCGTGAGTCGTGCTTCGGTAGCTCAGATGGTAGAGCACTTGCCCGCGAAAGGCAAAGGTCCCGAGTTCGAGTCTCGGTCGGGCACACAGTTTTAATCTGCCAGGAAGTTTCATAATTAAGAATCAGTCTGACCAGTGTACATGGCTGATCCACACCAAGCAATATTTATCAAAGGCCAGATCTAACATTACCATTTTGTCTTGTGATTGACAGTAGTGATATGGATGTGGGACCATTTATTGCAAGAGAAAATTATAAATGTGAGAATTTAACATTTTTTTTTTTTTTTTAGCTTTTTCCAGCTGAACACTACAAAAACATGAAAGAATTTGCCCAGTAACTGAAAATGAACTTTTAGCTATTCACTGGGCATTTTAATTAATTCAAGAACAATTTACTTAGTCATAAAATTATCACCTATTCTAATCATAAAGCTGTGAACTATTTACACAAGCAAAAACTATACTACAGCAAGATAACAAAATGCGCATTTCTCCAACAGCAGTTTGATTATACAGTTAAGAAGTTATGAAGAAGCCTTATTGCAGACGATTTGTTTTGTTTACCTGGGGGCAGGAGGGGGGGAGGGGAGGGAGGGGGGGGGGGGAGGTGTGAATGTGAAGGCAGTAGTGAGAATTATGAAAGATATTTTGAGTTACGTATTTGAAGGGAATCATAGAAGAAAAAGAAATAAGGTATAATTATAATGAAATAAGGAGGAATCAAACCTCTGGTCAAAGCTGGATGCTTGAAAAAAGTTATTTAGGAAAGGAAGGGAAAGAAAAAGTAAAAAAGGAAACATTACTTAGAAGAAACAGTTCAGACAATGATAAATTGAGGTTAGACTGGCCAGAGCGAGTCACTGCTGTACCCATATTTTTACAACCTTACCAGAAGAGTCAGAAAGAATTTTGCTGTTTGTGATAAGAGTCAGCATGTAAAATAATAATAATAATAATAGTGGTTTATTTGTCCATAATAACTTTTACAGTCACGGACATAGTCAGTCAGTACATACACGAACAATAATGATAGTTTAGAAGTAGAAATACAGCACATACAACATTAAAAATTCTTGATGGAGTACAAACATCCTGAAACCGTGTTGAGAACTTTTTAATATATTGTACTTAGAGAAAAATTATTCCATTTGATCAAGAAATAGCCTTTCCAACAACTTACTAAGTTCTGATGTCAATGAAATAGGCCTATAATTTTGTACATCAGCAGTTTTTCCCTTTTTATGCACTGGTCTTATTTCAGTGACTTTTAACAAGTCAGGAAATGACCCCTGTTTAAAAGAACTGTTTATTAAATGTTGCAGTGGCTTTATTAACTCATTACTGCATTCTTTCAGAAATTTGGCTGAGATGTCATCCCAGCCACCTGATGTACTTGCTTTTAAGTTGGAAATGGTTCTCAGGATTTCCTGTTCTGTAACACACCTCAGGAAGAACGAATTACTGACATTACTGGAATTAAGCACCTGCGGTGGGTTGATCAGATCCTCCTTACTCATCTTACTAAATTGATCTATTAATCTCTCGCATACTTCTTTTGGGTCACTAACCAATTTTTCATTGCCCCTTAATATTATGTTGTTACACAGTGCCTTGTCATTCCCCCCACTTTCCTTCTTTACTATATTCCACGCTGTTTTGCTAACATTACAGGACTGACTCATCTGTTCAGCATACTTCTGTGCCTTTAATGTCTTAAATGCTTCCCTATAAGTTTTTCTACAGGCTTTGTATTTAGACTGAAAGTACTGCATTTTGGTGTCTTTAAAAAGAATATATAGATCATTCATGTCGTTCTTTAATTTCATCACATTAGGGGGGAGTTTAAGTTTCCTGGAACTGTCAGTTTTCTTTAGTATTTTGACCCTTGGGCATACTTGATTTAGACAATGGGTTAATGTTGTATAAAATATTTCCCACTTTCCATTAATGTCTTCTGTTGCATATAGGCCTACCTGATACCAGTTTATGTGTGCCAGTTTTTCCTTTAATGCATGATAGTCAAGCTTTCTTTTATAAGTAAATTGTTCATTATGAGATACTATTTCTTTGTCAGTGTGAAGCTCTAGGACTAATGCACTATGATCCGAAATGTAAAAGTCACTAACCAAATGTGTAGAGGTTATCCACAAAACATAATTTGGAAGAAATAGATGGATCTTGTGGCAATTTACCTCTATGGACTCTTACTGAAGTCAAACTGGGATTTCAGTTATATTTTTGTTATGGTGGGTACATTTATGAAATTGTATTCTATTAGAGTGATGGAGATTCTGACATTCCTAAAAATGGTAGAAAGGGGCCATTTTGAACCCTTAATAAAATATTTTCTTATTTTGCTTAAACAGGTACTTCATTTTTGTTTGTGTTGATCTCTACCTTTCTGCAAGTTATAACAATAATTATTTTACATAATAATTAATACATTACTTATGCATTTCCACAGAAAATATTTTACCTATATACCATTGCTCATGTTAACAATTTTCCCAAACTATAAGCTATCATATATTAACTATTTGTAGAACCTTACAGACACATTTAGTATATATGGTCCATACTACAGGCACATATATTCTACACATGACTCTGTTGTATTTTTTACTCAAGTTCTGGAATCTGCGAGCACTTCACACTGGCGATTTCTGATTGACATGCACATTCTCGACACATGGCTCTGTGACACTTTACACGGTTGTCACTCATTTGTTGCCTTTGCACAGGCCAGTTTGGTACTTCTACTACTTTCAAGATTTTGTTTCCATATACTCTCCTTTTTCTGTTCTTTCTGCTCTTTCATTCACTTGTGTTCTCTCAGCAGCTGAGGTATGAACTCCTTAAATATTATTTCATTTATGCATAATATACACAGTCATATAATATGTAATGTTTATTAAATGAGGGGAAAATTTTCTTTTAAACCTAGCTGTGACATAACAGACAGTTGTTTTTTCTCTTATTCCATTTGGAAGTGGAACAGAAAAGGAAATTGCTAACAGGGGTATAGAATACCCTCTGCCTCGGACCATATGGTGACTTGCAAAGTATGTGTGTAGATGTGATCAGCCAGATGTGCTGGACCTGCTAGTCAAAAGTTCCAGCATATGGGCAATATGAATGGTTCAGGCATTTTGGCTGTGCACTTGACTAGTATAGTGAAATACATGCCTTGAAAATGTCTAGCGGCATGTAAAGCAGCAGGTTCTATGATGGGTGGAGAACATATTGGGAGATAATACTGCCATGTGCTTGCTACACTATGGGTGGTATATTGCTCATACTCTTCTGAAAGTGTAAAATCCTGAGACAATTGTATGTGATCCACTGAAAAATTATGAATGGTAGGATGCATGTTGTATGCATTCAAAAGAAGAATGGCAAATATTTACCTTAGTTCACCATGTCTAGTTTTGTGTTGTGTATCCATTCACTGATTGAGATTATGATATTAATGGATTGCTATCAACCTGCCAGCAACAAATCTATCAGAATACCCTTGAATTTCTTCAGTGTCTTCCTTTAATCCTATCTGGTGGGGATTCCAAACACTCAAGCAGTACTCAAGAATGGGTTACACAAGTGACCTCTAGGCAGTCTCCTTTATAGTTGAACTGCACTTTCTTAGAATTCTCCTAATAAATCGAAGCCCACAATTCACCTCCACTACAACTGACCTTTACGGATTCATGCCATTCACATCCCTTTGTAACATTACACCTTCATACTTAGCGGACATGACTGTGTCAAGCCCCCCTCGCAGGTCTGGTGGTTAGAATAGACCTGAGGTATTCCTACCTGTTGTAAGAGGTGACTAAAAGAAGTCTCACATGTTTCGGTTTTTATGTGATGGTCCCCTGTAGGGTTTGACCTCCATTTTTCAAAATTTTTCTGAAGAGCCAGCCAATTGGGGAAGAACACCTTAATGGTGCATGGTGTGCATCATGCATTGAGATCTTTAGCCCCCTTTCTTGTCGTGGCATTGCAGTCCCACTCATCCTCCATCTCTTGGGTGAGGACACCTTCCTGGGTGTGTTTGCCTCCACCCATTATGCAGTGTCATTTTCTGTGCTGATGATGACGGAATTCTTTGCACCTCATATCCAGCATGGTAGCCAGTCCATTGTGGTGGGGTCACCATGGTTTAGCCCCCTGACTACACAGGTATTGCTCTGCTGATTTCTGTGCCATTAACTCCCGACATATGCCAAGCAGTAGATGCCCATCACCCTAGGGGATCAGGACTCATGGCAATGGCCATCCTGCCAGGTTGCCTTTCCTGTGGCTGGGTGACATCCATGGAAGGGGCCCCTGGTCAGAGTGAGTGGCATCATGGCGGGTGATGTGTGATGAAGTGTACAATGTCATTTCTTGCTGGTGATCAAACACCAGCGGTCTCTAAGCATTCCAAGTCTCTGTACAATGCAAGGAAGTATGATCTTAAATCGTTCCCCTCTTTGGCCACACCATGGGAGGAGTGCCAGGTACCTCATATGTACGAGAACTGACGGGGAATCCTTTGTCTCGATGAAGACTCAGTTTTTTGTAGAACATGTTTGGGGAGGTGGAGGGCTTGGCCAAAATGCGGTCAGGGTAAATATTGATAAAAACAGCATCCCCTGCCCAGTCACAGGCATTACTAGCTTGTGACAAGCTGGAGGATGTTTCTGTTACCATCACACCTCATAAGAGCTTAAATATGGTCCAGAGTAATATATTCCACAGGGACCTTCTTTTGCAGTCTGACTATGAGCTGCGCGCCAACTTAGAGTGACGAGGAGTTCATTTCATCCAACACGTCCATCGGGGTATGAGAGATAATCAGGTGGCCACCAGTGTCTTCATCTTGGCCTTCGAGGGTGACACATTACCCAAGAACATCAGGGTGAAGGTCTAGTGCTGTGATGTCAACCCATATATCCCTCCCCCAATGCAGTGCTTTAAGTGCTGGAAGTTTGGCTATATGTCTTCTCACTGTACTTCCAGCATCACATGTCGAGATTGTGGACATCCATCCCATCCCAATACTCAATGTGCCCCACCACCAATCTGTGTCAACTGCAGAAAGCATCACTCCCTTTGCTCACCAGACTACAGTATTTTACAGTGAGAAAAGAAAATCATGGAATACAAGACCCTGGACCAACTGACCTACACTGAGGCTAAGAGGAAATTTGAGCACCTACATCCTGTGGCTATGATCTCCTATTATGCTGCTGCTATGAGAACAGTTGTAGCCCCATCAGTTCTGCGAGTTCCAGTCAGCTCTCAGAGACAGAAGACTACACCTGCCCCCTTGATAGTGGAGGCCCTTCCCTCCCTGTTGCTCCCACACCACCTACCTTGGGAGCACTGTCCCCCCCAACCATTGGGGACACCAGTCCCCACTTCTCAGCTGGAGAAGTTTTAACTCTTCTTTGGCTCCTCTCGCTAGGAAGGAGTCCCTTGGGTCACTTCCTTCCCAGGTTTCTGCTAGTGGGAAAGATGACACCCAGCAGTGGCTGAAGTGCCCAAAAGCAGCTGGTTGTAGGGCTTCCCGATTGTCCTCAGTCCCAGAGACTGAATCAGTCATGCTCTCCCAGCCAGAGAAACCCAAGTATCAGTGAGAGAACTCCAGAAAGAAGACCCCCAAGATGAAGGGAACTGCAGTGGGACCCACACCACCACTGCTTACAAGCTCTGTGTCTGAAGATGAGGTGAGGATTCTGGCATCTGAAGAGGACCTAGATCTTGCCAGACCCTCAGATACGATGAATAAAGTCTGTTCAGGAAATAAGTTAGTGGCACTAGGTGACCCTGAGGCGTAGACTGCCTCATTGAGTGTTTAATGCCTTCTTTCCATCGCTATGGCAGGAGAGCACCATTATTCCAATGCTAAAACCCAGTAAACATCCACTTGATGTGGATAGCTATCAGCCCATCATCCTCACCAACGTTCTCTGTAAGCTGCTGTAACGTATGGTGTGTCGGCGGTTGGGTTGTGTCCATGAGTCACGTGGCCTGCTGGCTCCATGTCAGGGCGGCTTCCACTGATAAACTTGTGTCCCTCGAGTCTGCCATCTGAACAGCCTTTTCCAGATGCCAACACTTGGTTGCTGTCATTTTTGACTTACGTAAAGCATACTACCCAGCCTGGTGACATCATATCCTTGCTACATTGCATGAGAGGGCTCTCTGGGCCCTCTCCTGATATTTATCCAGAACTTCCTGTCATTCTGTACTTTTCGTGTTCAAGTTGGTGCCTCTGGTAGTAGGGCCGTTGGTTTCCCTTTCTCTGTATGCAGATGCTTCTGTATTTCATATTGCTCCTCAAGTACTGGTGTTGCTGAGAGGCACCTACAGGGAGCCATTCACAAGGCACAGTCATAGGCTTTAGCCCATGGCTTCCAGTTTTCAGCTGTGAAGTCGTGTGTCATGCACTTCTGTCGGCGTCATACCATTCACCCGAAACCAGAACTTATATAAATGATGATCCACTCACTGTACTGGAGACATATCCATTCTTAGGACTGATTTTCAATGCCTGACTGACTTGGCTACCTCACCTTCGTCAGCTTAAGTGGAAGTGCTGGCAGCACTTCAGTGCCCTCCGCTGCCTGAGCAACACCAACTGGGGTGCAGATTGCTCTACACTGCTGCAGCTTTATAGAGCCCTTGTTCAATCTTGCCTTGACTATGGGAGTCTGGTTTATGGTTCAGCAGTGTGCTCAGCATTGCGTTTACTCGACCCAGTGCACCACTGTCCGCCCCAACAGCTGAGTGGTCAGTGTGACTGATTGCCATTCTATGGGCCCAGTTTCAATTCCCAGCTGGGTCAGGGATTTTCTCCACTCAGGGACTGGGTGTTGTGTTGTCTTCATCATTTCAGGTCACCCTATGTGGTGTTGAATGTAATAAGACCTGCACCAAGGCTGGCAGACCTGCCCCATAAGGGGCCTCCTGCCCAATGACGCCAAATGCTCATTTCCATTTTTTTCAGTGCACTACTTTGGCGTTCACCTACTGATGGGAGCTTTTAGAATGAGTCCGGTGACCAGTGTCCTGGTGGAGGCCAGAGTCCCTCCGTTGTGGATCCAATGTGCACAATTGCTCACCAACCATATGTTGCACACAATTGTAGTTCTCCCGAGCATACGAATTACCGTCTCCTTTTCCCACCCATGGCAGTTAATCTCCTGCATGTGCAGCCCAAGTCAGGGCAAATGATTGTGGTTCACATGCGATCCCTTCTCTCTCATCTGGAGTCCTTCCCTTTACCAGCTCTACTTGAGGTCCATTCACGTACACCTCTGAAATGTCCACTAAACCCACTGGGCAGAACAGGTAATAGGATTGTAGAAAGGGCCAAGGGTAAAGGTCAGTTTCTGCTTCTAACTGTCATTTATTGTAATTTAATAAGCTTTACAATCAAAGCGGCACATAGCCAAATCTTTACTGAATGCAACTCTTTCACACCTGAAGGCCTCCAACAAGAAATCTTAACAAGATAAAAATCCAATTAAAATAGCAATAAAACAATTCAAAAAAACAACACACGCAACGTGTAATACAAATGACTGAGGGCCACAATGAAATTCCAAAATTTAGAATGTATTACCACAGATCTTTGAAGACAGAAGGCCAACAAGAAATCTTTAAAAATTCAATTAAGATAGCAATAAAATAATTTAAAACCAAAAAAAGCAACATATGCAGGGTGCAACACAAATGGCTGAGGGCCACAATTAAATTTCAAAACTTCAGAATGTATTACCATAGACCCTTAAAGGCAGAAGGCCAGCATGTTTAACAACAAGAAATACTAAAATCCAATAATTTAAAGAAGCAACATATGCAAGGTGCAATACCAATGGCTGAGGGCCACAATTAAACTTCAAAAATTTTAAAATATGTCACCAGAATCTTTAAAGACAAAGGCTGTAGTGTTTAAGCTCGAAACATACATTTAAAAAATTAATTTTACAAAATTTTAAGAAAATGAAACAAATAACCGTAAGCCTAAAATTTAAAATAGCTGACAACAGATAATTAAACACCGGGGGCACTCAGAAAGCCTGCAGGGAGGTCGGTCTGCCCTTGTTCACTTAGGTGAGACAGGTGGCGAGCCCAGCTGTACTTGATCCATCGAAATCCAACCAGGAGACAGCCACGGACTGACCAACACAACGACTTGCTTCCCGTCAATCAGTACATGAGAACTCAAACCTGCAATGCTACAAACGTGATAATCCACAATGAAGTATGTATTAGCTGTCAAAATTACACACCATGTTGGACAGCGACAACAGGTGAGGAAAGGACGCTGCCTAAAATTACATTAGTGGCTAGGGCAGTTAACCGGATCACTAATGGCCACTAGGCAGAAAATTCCGCTGGTACACTTGAATTTCAAAGATGGTAATAGTTAACTTTGCTCAAAAGGACACTGTCTGAATTTATGTCAGTGCCCAGGGCAGGTAACCATAACACTTATGGCCACAAGACAGAAAATTCCACTGGTGCACTCAAATCGTAGTTGACCAAAATAGTTGATTGCACTGCATGGCGGCTAAATCTCAGCAGTAGAACCACTCGGTGTTGCTCACCAGAAACCTCCCCAACAGCAAACTACCAAAGCAAACCACCACAACATGAATAGATGTGGCTTGGGTAGTTGAAACCACTACTCAACTTTGACGTCCTGGGTCAGTGAACCACGAAGCTCATAGCAATCGGACAGCTCCAAACATGCTCCGACACCGTGCAGGGGTTGCCAGCAGCCACAGCCGACTGCACCGCACGGAGATAACTTCCCTCGTCTGCAACAACCTACCGACTCCCTCCAGACTCCCTTGCCAGAAACTATATGCACCAAACCAAAGATGGTACATGGCGTAAATATTGATACACATCACTGCTGCCACACATAGAAGGAAGAAGAACCACGATGTAACCATGACAAGGGCAGGAAAATAAACACAGATAGACAGCAAAGTTCAAGAAAACGCATAGCTGGGAGAGAGCATGGCTTAACCTCCATGGTGTACAACCCAGCCAAAGCTTCGTCTGGACCTTTTGCATGGCCCTAAACACTCCATTAAGTCCGCTTCTCTCCACTGTCATTTCCTCTCGATTCTGAAGTTGTTTACACTGACTGTTTGATGGCTGATATCATGCTGGCTTCGCCTATGAAGGCATTATTGAACAGTATTTCTTGCCCGCTGGCTGTAGCATATTCACTGCAGAGCTTGTGGCCATATCTCATGCACTTCAGTACAACCGTTCCTGTTCTGGTGAGTTGTTTCTTCTCTGTTCTGACTCCCTGAGCAGCTTACAAGCTAAGAACCAGTGCTACCCTCGCCATCCTTTGGTAGCGAACATAAAGGAGTCCATCTCTGCCCTGGAACGGTCCAGTCATTCAGTGGTGTTTGTGTGGAACCCAGAACATGTTGGAATCCCAGGCAAGGAACTTGCTGACAGGCTGGACAAACAGGTTACGGGGGAACCACCCTTGGAGACTGGCATCTCTGAAACTGACCTGCGTTCTGTATTATGCTGCAAGGTTTTTCAGCTTTGGGAGATGGAGTGGCATAACAGTATGGACAACAAACTATGTGTCATTAAGGAGACTGTGAATGTGTGGAAGTCTTACCCACAAGCTTCTCACAGGGGATAAGTTGTCCTTTGTTGGCTTTGCATTGGCCATACGTGGTTCACACATGGTTACCTCCTCTGTCACGACGACCCACCTCATGTCACTGTGGCTCCCAAATAACAGCCATCCAGCTCTTGCTGGACCGCTCACTTTTAGCCACTCTGCAGCAGACTTTTAACTTTCCCAGCACCCTACCTTCAGTTTTGGGCGACAATGCCTCAACAACAGCTTTAATTTTACATTTCATTTGTGAGGGTGGGTTTTATCATTTGATCTGAGTCTTATCGCATGTCCTTTGTCGCTCTGTGTCCTCCACCATAGGACTTTTAGGATGGAGGTTTTAATGTGTTGCAGAGTGGCTGGCTTCTCCTTTTTTATTCTCATGGTCAGTGAGGATGGTAATCTGCTTTCTTGTTTTCAATCTGTTCTCCCTGTTTCTTGTGTCTCTCTGTGCATTTCTTGTCCTGTTTTGTCCATTGTAGTGTTTGTTGTCCTTCTGTCATTCTTCTGGTTCTTCCTTTCTCCTATTATTGTGCTATATGTCTTCTCTGTTTTCTTCTTTCCCTTCGGTAATTGTTCTACTGGGAACAAGGGACTGAAGACCGTGCAGTTTGGTCCCTTTCCTCCCCTTTTAAACCAACCAATCAACCAACTGTATCAAGCAGCATACCACTAAAAGTGTATTTGAGGACTACAAGATAGTTCTTTCTATCATTTACATTAACTGACACTTTTCCATACTTAGAACAAGCTGCCATTCATCACACTAAATATAAATACAATGTAGGTCATCCTGTATCATACCACAGTTGCTCAAGAGAGACACTACAACATTACAGTAAACAGTTGCAGATTGTTGCTCAATTTTATTTAGTCAGGGAGTGATCTTGGTCCTAGTTGTCCACACTATAACTAAATGAATCAAAGCCAGCCAGTACACTTGAAGAGTAATAGAAAACCTTTTACTAGGTATCTGATTTCTGCTTACCCTATTTATCAAATTGTTTATGTATACAGAAAACACAAGCAGTTTATTACAGTTCCCTGGAGCACTCCTGACAGTGCCTCTGTCTCCAATGGACCCCCACCATGGCTTTGTCTCAAATGAACAGTCACCACCCAGCACAACAAGCTGGGTTCTATATGATACTCCAGTGCCTGTGTTGTTAAGGAGGATGATGCAATGTTGCTTTGGATATGCATGCATGTCTGAAGAAACATGCACTGTGTCCGAAGCAAGACTGCATTGTTCTTTTTAACAACACATGCACTGCAATATCATACGAGGGTAAGTCAATTATTATCCGCAAAGTAGTTACAAAATTCTATTTTTATCAAATAAGAAACTTACAATAACATAATTTTTCAACACAGTCCCCTTGCATTTCAACACACTTGGTCAATCATTGTATAAGCTTTCTGATGTCCTAATAAAAGAAGGTACTCAGGTGAGCTGCGAGTCAGGAATGCACCGCTTCTTTCATTGCTTCACCTGAGGCAAATTGACAGCCCTTTAATGCCTGCTTGAGTGGACCAAACAAGTGATAGTCAGAAGGGGTATGATCGGGACTATATGGAGGGTGATACAGTACTTCAAATTTGAGTTTCTGGAGCGTTTCAGCAGTGTGGGCAGCAGTATGTGGATGAGCATTGTTATGCAACGACACAACACCTTTTGACAGCAACCCTTGGTGTTTGCTTCGAATTGCAGGCTTTAGCCAGGCAGTAAGCATCTCACTGTAATATACACTGTTTATTCTTGTGCCCCTTTCTGCATAATATTCCAGTACTGGACCTTGTGTATCCCAAAACACCGTAAGCATCAGTTTTCCTGCAAACGGTTGGGCCTTGAACTTTTTCTTACACAGCATATTTGGATATTTCCATTCCATACTCTGCCATTTACTCTCTGACTTGTAATGATGGATTCATGTTTTGTCACCAGTAATGATCCTGTCCAAGAAGTTGTCCCCTTCATAAACATAGCAATCCAAATGTTTTTTGCAGATGTCCAAGCGAGTTGGTTTATGCACCTGAGCTGTTTTGGGACCCATCTTGCATAGACTTTAAGAAACCCAAGTCTGTTGTGGATGATTTCATAGGCAGAACTGTGACTAATTTTCAGATGATGTGCCACTTTGTCAATAGTTAATCATCTGTCTAACAGAATCATTTCATGTGAATGCTCAATGGTTTTTTCATTTGTGGTGATAAACGGGCATCTGGCTCCTTCATCATACATAACACTTGTGCAACCATTTCGAAATGTTTCAATCCATCTGTAGATGCTCAGTTGTGACAAAACACTGTTCTCATACTGTACCAAAAGTCTTCGATGAATTTCGTCCCCTGATATGCCTTCTGACCACAAAAACGGATCACTGAACGTTACTCTTCTTTGGTGCAAATAGACAGTGGAGCAGCCATGATTAACAGCATGGCAGTGATAACAAAACTAACCTAGCAGCTTGAAAATTGCAAAGATATAACACCAAATAAACAAAGCAAGTGTCATCAATGTAAAATGACAGTACTGCTAAAATAAACAAAAACATAACAAAATTGCAGATAATAATTGACTTATGTAGTGCAAGATGGCGGCTAGTGTTAAAGTAAATCGTGTATCTCCGCAAAAAAAAGTAAAATTCGATGGAAAAAAGAAATCGTGTATGAGTTGTAAGGACGAGATATCAAAGCTAAATGAACGTATAAAAAGTCTACAATTCATAATCGGTACTCTAAAACAGGATATAAAAGAACTTCAATCGGGAAAATACGGGAAGCAAGAAGACACGGCCTCCACAGGAAAATGGGAATCAGTGACCGAAGAAAACTCTATCCAGGAAGATAAATCTCAAAGAAGCAGTGTAACTTTAATACAAAAAGACAGTGTGCAAAAATCGAGTGTAGTAAATCATGGAATACAGCCATCTGAAGAAAAACTGTTGCAAGGAACTGAAAGTAAACAAAAACGTGTGCAAACAAACAACTATAGCATGGTAGCGGAAAAGCATGAAAACAGATCAAACTTTCCTCGAAATCGCGAACTTCCAAACATACCGGTAGTGAAAAGTAAACTGTCAAATTCTCAAAGAAAGTTATTGACTGATTCTAATATCGTGTGCAAAAACAGATTCAGTGTGCTATCAGAAAAAACGAACAGACAAAGTGAAACAGATATACAAACGAAAGTTTCGGAACCGAAAACAACAAACGAAAACAGTCAACGTAAAAAACAAGATGCTGGCATTATTTATTTATTTTCTGATAGTCATGGAAAAGGACTGGCAAAGATCATGAACGAAAAACTAATAAATGAAAGTGTTATTGGATTTGTGAAGCCAGGTGTTCCACTGCGAGAAGTTACTCAGCATATTGACACACACAGTAACCATGGAAGTTGTAACTCTTGCATTATTTTAGCTGGCGCAAACGATGTCTACAAGAACGAGGCAAAATTCGCTTTGCGATCTTTAAGGGAAACATTGGCAAAAGTTATGGACATGAAAGTTTTCGTAATAAGCATCCCTATGAGACATGATCTCATCAAAACATCGTGTGTGAATGCAGAAATCGAAGCAACTAACCGAAAGTTCGAGAAAATATGTAAGCTCTTCAGCAATGTGACATATATTAATGCAGACAGTCAAAAAAGAGAGAATTTCACTACCCATGGATTGCACAGAAACAAGAAAGGGAAAGTAGCACTGTGCGATGCAATCATGGAACAATTAAACCGAAATCAGCCAGACTTAGTGCAGCCTCCAATTGCAGCAGCAGCAGCAACGGAATCACCAATTTCAAATGAAGGGAATACTACTCCAATGACTTCAGGAAGTGTTGAAGCGGCAAGAAGAGGATCCCCATCTAGCGTGGTTGCGGTTCCTCAAATTACAACTCCAAAAATTACAGCAGAAACGCCATCACACTACAAGTCAACTCGCCCAACACGAAACAGGAAAGAACCACAACGTTTTTTATGGCAAGTGATTCCAGAAGAAATGTTGATTTCATCTTCTAAAACATCGCTCTGGAAAGAAAACTTCGATTGTAAAAGTGTTAAAAATGATATGTCATGTGCAGCTGTCGAACATAAGGTAGGCCAAAACAACCTAGTAGGCCTAAATAAGTCATCGTCGAAATTTATGCTCCTGCACCAAAATGTACAATCCTTATCAAATAAAGTTAGTGAGATAGAAATATTGTTATCAGATGAACTAAAAGAAGTGTCTGTTCTATGTGTTAGTGAGCACTGGTTATCCGAAAATACGTTACATCACACAAGGATAGAGGGCTTTACCCTTTCATCTTTTTTTTGTAGGAAAACCTCCATGCATGGAGGAACATGCATATTTGTTAGAGAGGACGTCAAACACGAAAATTTAAAGTTCGCTAACCAGCTAGGGGAAGAGCAAAACTTCGAAATTTCTGCTACAGAACTGACAAATTTAAATATAATTGTTATTTGCATATATAGAAGCCCAGATGGAAACGTAACTACTTTCGTTGAAAATCTTGAGAAGGCACTTAACAGTATAAAAATAGTTGGTAAAACAACCATCATATGTGGTGATTTTAATATAGATTTCAACAAGAACTCAAAAGACAGATTAAACCTTGAGGCCTTATTAAAAACCTACAACATACATACAACTATCAAATCCCCCACCAGAGTCACCAAATCGTCAAGCAGTGCTATAGATCAGATACTAATAAATACAGATAAATATTTATACAAATCTGGAAATATGAATACAGGTTTCAGTGATTATTATGCACAGTTTATTGAATTCCCAGTAGACACTGCAGGAAATACTGAACAACAAATGACAAGAAAAGGTAGAAATTTTAGCAAGCACAACCTATAACACTTCAGGTTCTTACTGAAAAAAGAAACATGGAATGATATAGACAACTATTAGGACACATGTAAAAAGTTTGACATGTTCATGGAAATATTCTCCCATTATTTCAATATTTCTTTTCCAGTTAAAAACCAAACATTAAAAACTAAAAAAAGAAATGTTACATGGCTGACGAAAGGCATTAATATATCATGTGCTGAAAAGAGGAGACTTCATGAAATCTCAAAAACACAAAATGTTACAGAAGAATTTCTGGTGCATTTCAAGAATTATAAGAGAGTGCTTCACAAAGTCATAAAAGAATCTAAAAAAACAACAAATAATCACCATATAAAAATGGCCAGGAACAAAATGAAAGCCATGTGGAAGATAGTCAGAGAACAAGTAGGAAACGAGACCTCCCAAAATGTAAATCTCCAGGTAATCCAAGACGGCAAAAAAATTACAAATCCAGAAGAAGTAGCCAATGCTTTTAATACATACTTTGCAAATATTAGTGAAAAATTACTATCTGACATAAAATCTTCAAATAAAAATCCTGCTACAACACCATCCAATCAAAATAGAAACTGCAACTCCCTATTTCTTACTCCAACCAACCCTAAGGAAATTATACTATCAATAAGAGAGTTAAAAACAGAATTTTCAACAGGTGTGGATGAGATTCCAGATTATGTCATTAAAAATGTGGGGGACCTCATTGCAATACCGTTAGCCCACATTTTCAACAGTTCATTAACAAATGGAGTATTTCCTTCCTGCTTAAAGACAGTGAAACTAAAACCACTGTTCAAAAAGGGTAAGAAAGAAGACATAGCCAATTATAGACCTATTGCCTTGCTATCTACATTTTCTAAAATACTAGAAAAAATTTTTCATAAGAGGTTGCTAGATTTTCTAGAAAAGTGCAAAATATTATCCACAACCCAACATGGCTTCCGGAAAGGCCGATCAACAGAAACAGCAAGATATGAATTTCTGGGTGAAGTACTTGAAAAAATTGATAGTGGACAAAAAGTAACTGGCTTATGCCTTGATCTGTCTAAGGCTTTTGACATCATAGACCACACTCTATTGCTGCAGAAGCTTGAAAGAATTGGTATCAGAGGTATGCCTAACAGCTGGCAAGTAGTAGAAATACATTTTCACAAAGAAAATAAATCAACAAGACATTATTCTGATTATAAAGCAGTAAAATATGGAGTACCGCAGGGCTCGGTTCTTGGCCCCATCCTATTTTTGATGTATATAAATGACCTAACATCAGCCAACCAGTACCATAGCACTATCCAGTTTGCAGATGACACAAGCATATTAGTCAGCGGGAAGACTGCAGAGATACTACAGACAAGACTGTCTGAGGCATTAACAAATGTTGTAAACTGGTTCAACCAAAACAAACTAATAATAAATAAAAGCAAAACAGTAGCATTAAATTTTCATAATATCAAGAGAAACATTGAAGAGGATATAAGAATTCAGATGTCAGACACGGATATTGCAAGTGTGCCTAATACAAAATTTCTGGGGATCTGGCTACAGGATAATCTTAGATGGGAAACTCACATTGACAACATATTAAAGAAGCTAAGTACCATGTGTTATTTAATGAGAGTTCTAGAAAACTGCTGTCATAGGGACTGTCTAATGACAGTTTACTATTCTAATATACATTCTGTCCTAAAATATGGGATCACTTTTTGGGGTAACTCGCCATCCTGCCTAAAACTATTCAGGACGCAAAAAAGAATAGTGAGAATCATGGCTGGAATAAAAAGGAACAAACCATGTAGACCATTATTTAAAAGGATGGGGATTCTTCCCCTTCCATGTATTTTCCTATTTGAAAGTGCAATGTTTATAAAGAAATATACAATAACAAATCCTAGTATCCTCCCCAAAAATGAAAATGTTCATCATCATAATACAAGACAGGAAACTGACTTTCATGTACTCCATACAAAAACCAGTTTGTGCCAAAAAGGAACATTACACCATGGAAAAATTATCTACAATAAATTGCCAAGAGAAATTAAAGTAATGACAGATGTAAAAAATTTTAAAGCAGCATTAAAAGAATATCTGTTGACACATTGCTTTTATAGTGTGGAAGAGTTCCTCCAAAATCCTCGAGAGTCTAAGTGATGATTATGCAAATACTGTAATCATTAATATTGGCCTATAAATACATTCAGATGTAATTCTCAAGTTTATAATGGGGTTCAAGTATAAGTTGTATAGCAACTTGCCCAGTATATGAAGTAAAATTCTGTGAATGTAATTCTCTAGTGTACATGTCAGTTCATAGTGTAGAAGAGTTCTTCAAAAATCCTTAGAGCTTAAGAGAGGATCATGCAAATACTTTAATCGTTAATATTGGCTTATACATGTATTCAGTTGTAAACTTCAAGTTTCTAATGTGGTTTAATTATAACTTACACATTGACTTGCCCAGTATATGGAGTGCTGTAAAATTTTGTGAACATAATTTTCTAGTTTCTAAAGTGTTTTAATTGTAAGATATACTTTGACCTGTCCAATATCTGATGTGCTGTACTGTACATGTAAGATTTACTGGACCAATAAATACAATACAATACAATACAATCCTTGTGTTTACCAGCCAATACCAAGCAATGACTTTCACTTAAAATGTCCTCCTCTCTATGGGAATTACATAATATGCGTATGAGTATAGGATATGATGCAGGAACGAAGATATATGGAAGTCAGGGTCTGACCATGAATCATACCCAGATGGCCAAAGTGGTTAAGGCAGCCGCTTGTGTAAACTGGGCAATATGGTTTCGAGTTCCAGTCTAGCACAAATTTTCATTGTCACTCCTTTATACAGCTGATGATTGTTCATATTTGCAACTCCAAATACATTTCATGTAACTGGTTCTCTTACTTAAAAATCGTTTGAGGTGCTCGCATATTCGAGAAGCAGTTCCATATGCGCAGACCTTCATTAACAGTCTGCAGTATGTATTGTGTCAAATGCTATCTGGAACTCTAGGAATATGGAATATGCCGTTTAACCTCCATCAGTGGTTTGCAGAATATCATATGAGAAAAAGGCAAGCCAGTTCCTCATAAGCAATGCTTTCTATGCCCATACTTACTTGTGGACAGAAGCTTTTATGTCTCAAGAAACTTATCATTTTGGAACTTTAAATATATTCAGGAATTCTGTACCAAACTGACATTAAGGACATTGTTTGGTAATTTTACAGAACTCTTGGTTCTGACTGTAATTTGAACATGACAAATTTCCAGGAGGAGATTAAATTCAGCAACTTACTTATGAACATAGCAGTTTACCTTCAAAATCTTGATGTTCAGAGTGTCTCTACCTTGTAAATGATCTGATTTCACTCTCTGCATATTGACTGGTGAGCATTCATTAGAGCACCTCACACAGAATTTATGGAACTCTGATTGAGACCCTCCACTCAACTCCAAACCAAAGGAACCCAATTGACACTGGGTACAATAATGCAAAATTTAGCTCTGCTTGCATCCTGCAGGCAAGGCCAGCATTTTCACCAATTCTGCCTGCCATCTTGTAAGGAGTACTGCTGTCTTTGATGTGGTAACATATAAGTATTGTACTCATTACTTAGTGCTGGCTTCTGGAGTTGAATGCTCCTTATCCATGAGAAATAACACTGCCCTAGCACTAGTCATCACACACTGTCATGGTGTGTGCGGAGGAGTTGCACACAGCCCCATCAAGGATAAATGTGGGAAGAATGTGGTAGAAAGTGGAATTAATAATTGAAAGTGTTATATTGATTTGTAGAAGAAAAGTATTTCAGTAATTCAGTTATTTCATGGAAAGGCACTTCAGATGATTGATGGTCAACACGGTGGTGTCTGAGGATCAGTAATTATTGTGAAGAAACATACTGACAATACAGTACCAATCAAAGGCTTGTGTGACCAGCAATTACCTATGCAATTAATTTGAAAACACAACATAGCTGTGGATGCTGTGAATGTGAAACAAACGTAACTGCTAAACGAGACAGGATGAACATAGACATTGTTAAGAGTGTGTGTTGAGTGCATAAGGGTCAATAAACTAATCTAATTTGACTTGTACTGTTATTATTTCAGAGTGATATTATTCATTCTTTAATTGCTTAAGGATACAGGGTACTTATAAATGGTGGAAAACTCGATTTTTTTATGACTTTATTAGATTCTATAGTCTTTCCTGATTACACTGTTATATACATTATAGGGTTTCAAATGAAAAATGACCTATATTATACCAAATTTTGAAGTTAAGGTCATGTATGCTGCCACACCCCTTTTATTTCTGTTACAGAAACCAGTATTATTTCAAAAAGAAATGTGAACTTTCTGTTTCCAGCGATTACACCTATGATACATTGTATATGTTGGTAACAGTGCAGGTTTTTGGTGTCCGTAAATGATTATCTTTGCTAGTATTTACTTTTGCTTTGCTGAAGCAGTTTGTTCACATGTTACTGAATGTTTGCTGCCCAAGTGCTACATATATATGTGGGAGTACATATCCTTTAGTTGTGATGAATACGAACTACGCCACGCATCAAGAAATTCAATAAAAGGAAATTCTGTGGTAATCAGTTCACAAACAAAGGGAGCCACACTGTTGAAAGTAACCTATGTATCAGTTCTTCAGGGAAGAAACTCCCACATGGCATGCCTTCTGGAGATTCAAATTTTTGTGTTAACAATGACACTGTCTGTAGTGGATTTGTTGTTGTTTTGTGGTTTGGTGGAACTTCCTCCTCCTCCCAGTAGGTTCAGCAAGTACATAAAAATAGTTTTAGGTGCCTTGACAGTTGTGTCTAAAGGATCTATGAAACATGCAGTAGAAGAAACTGTAAATGTTAGTGGAACCAAGGACATTGCTGTTGCACTTGATGGGACATGGAAACATCGAGGACGTCATTCTTGAATGGTGTTTTAAGTGCTACTTCTCTGGAGAATGGAAAAGTGGTTGATGTTGAGTGCTTATCTAAGTACTGCCACACCTGCCATGGTGACACTGAAGGACATATTGAACATCAGTGTTCTAAGAATTATGATGGTTACAGTGGAGGTATGGCATGTGAGGGAGCTTTAAAAATGTTTCAGAGGTCGGTGGCCATTTATAATGTTAGATATATGAAGTACCTAGGCAATGGGGACTCTAAAGCTTCCAACAAAATTAATGAGTTCAATGTTTATGGTGATACCTTGGTAATAAAACTGGAGTGTTGTGGACATGTGCAAATGAGGATGAGTGCTAGATTGAGGGAGCTATGAAGAGAAATCAAAGGAAACTTGCTATCTGATGGAAAATCTCTGTCTAGATGAGGCAGATTGACAGAAACTGAAATAGGCCTTCTTCACAGTTATTATGGACTGGCCATTAGACGAACTGCACCTCTGAAAGATGTTACAGCAATGAGAAAAGCTGTATGGGCCACCTAATTTCATAAGTTGTCCACAGATGACCACCCTGTTCATGAACTTTGCCCTGAAGGAGCAGATTCTTTGTGTGGTTACCAAAATGCCTAAGAAAGTGGTCAAATATACCATATAAGCACTCTCTTCCTGAGCCTGTTATGAATGAAATAAAACCAGTTTTTAGAGACCTGAGTGACCCTGTTTTGCTTAGTAAATGCCTTCATGGGGGCACTCAGTTAACAAATGAAAGTTTGAACCATTGCATATGGGAAAGATTATTGAAGAATGTTTTTGTAGGACTAATTACATTAAAAGTTGGTGTACTAGATGCAGTGATATGTTTCAATGAAGGGGTGATAGGAAAGTTGGAAGTCCTGAGAAATTTAGGCATAAAATGTGGCTCTAACATGGAAAATCAATGGCTTGTGTGTGACAGATAATGGGTGCATGAAGCTGAAATATTCACTCTTCAAGTTACCAAAGAAGCAAGAAGTGCTAAAAGGAATGGCAAGAGGAAGCCTGAAGATGAACAAATGCTGCAGGATGAAGGCTGTGCTTCAGCAATGTTGTGAGGCACAGTTTAATTGGACTCATGTCTTCATTCACAATTTCCCACAAGTTGTATTTTTCAGATTTCAGTTACAAAGATTTCCTAAAGTTTATAAAGCATTGCTCTAATTTTTTTCTGTAACTTGCAATAGTCCATACTTAAGCAGTAGACCTAAGCTTTATTGCAGAATCAACTAAATTATAGAAAAAATAACATTTTTAGTAGGAAAAAAATTATAAAAATTAAAATGTGAAATGTGATTTTTTTATCCTTGTAATATACATAATAGGTGGAATTAAATAGGTCTAGTACCTCAGCCATCATGTCATGTATATCTGGTAAAAATTTGGTCTCCTTCGATGTATTACATTGAATTAAATGGTACGTCAATTTGAGGATGTTTTGAGGAAAAAGAAATTTGCATCAATTTCTTTGTAGTTTTTTAAAGATTCCTAAGAAGTTAAACTAATATTCAGAATACTTCTAATTTGTTTAGAAAGTGTGGTGCATTACCTGACATCAATAAAAAATCTGTAAAACATATACTGTAAATTATAAACAGTGCCTGAAAGAAAGAGGTGTTGAGTTTTATATAATATTGAGCCAGAAAAGTACCCTGTATCCTTAACTTTTCGAAATGGATATGAGACACATATTTGTACTAGGCACAGGGACAAGTTTATTTGCTAATGAAGCATGTTCTGTATGTAAAGCTCCCATACTTGATTCTGATTGTTTGAAAGCCACAAAAATAAACAGAAAAGACATTAACAAGAGTATCACAGAGCTTTACAACATAGAGAAACTGAGAACAGCTTGAGAATCCAGTGACAGAACTCATTGGTGCCAGCTTGAGCCATAACTTAAACATGAAGGCATCCGGTACTCTCGACAGCAACAGGCAAGACCTCTTCCACAACGGGGATGAGGCCCCCTAGTAGACATGCAAAGTGGCCACTGGTTTTATTTCCAGCCTTGGACCCTATTTTTTTAAGGGGCTCCATAATGCACCTAATATTGTAGCTCCCAACAACTAACAAACCCATCCCAGTGCCTACCCAGACTCTCCTGGAGCAGTGGCCACTTATCCAGTCATAGATGAAATGTACGAGACGAGATGGCTATTTCTCATCTTCCCCTTCGCCTCAAGTGATGCAAACATTATAAAACCTGTCACTCATCCTGAGGGCAGCATGGTCTCCCCACATCAGTGCGCATCCAAGGTAGCAGCTAGAACATGGCTGACCTTGGCCAATGGTGTCTTCAGCTGTGTGTGATCTTGATAGCTCCTCCTGCCACACAAAGCAAACATACTCCCTAGCCATTCCAATACTAAAATTTGAAAGAAAACAGAAACAAGTCATGCTGCCTTTCAGACATGGATTTGCAGTACCAAACTTCTCAAGCCCAATGCAAGCTACTAGAAACAATGATCATGTGACTAACACTACATCACTGCATGCCAGTAGACAAAAAAGTGCGAATGATTTGGATGCTACATTGCCTCTCCTCTGTATATCTGGAACAAAATTTAATTTAAATGAGTTAGATTAACTAAAACAACTAGCATTTTCAAAGGTAACGGTAGTTCATGTTACCATAACATACTACCTGTGAAGATATTCCTGACACTTTGGTTGAGAAACTTTTTTTTTTCTGAGTTACAGTTACAACTGTCGAGACTCTTGACTATGACACCACAATGTTTTACTTCACACAGTTCTATCTCATGTTATGTCTTGCCTTCCTCCATCTTTTGAACTGACTTACCCACCCAGTTATAAGTCACTGGGGATGGGTTTATCAATCGTTGGGAGCTACAATATTAGGTGTATTATAGAGCCCCTTAAAGAAATGGGACCCCAAGCTGGAAATAAAACCAACGGCCAGTTAGGATGTCTACTAGGGGGCCTCATCCCGGGTGTGGAAGAGGTCTTGCCTGTTGCTGTTGAGAGTCCAGGATGCCTTCATGTTAAGTCATGGCTCATATTGGCACCAATGACCCAGTTATAAGTCTGAACTATGCTGTAAGTTGGCATTTGTCACGGAGAAATTCACTGCCAGAGGTCAAAGAAGTGACAAATGAAACAAAAATTTTGTTACTACCCAAGGATTAAACCCAGAATCTTTGGATTTTCAGTCTCTCACTTACACTCCTTCCTTTTTTTTATCTTCTTCCAGAGGTGTCCATAGCAGCCAGACAGTTGATATCCAGGTCATCATCTCATTCAGTGAGAGATAAACACCCTATAATTACTGTTGATATCACTCATCAGTCTATCCTATGCTATATCTTCAATCTCTTCTCGCACCTTGTACATCCCAATGGTCTGGTGGGTGAATTAACAATGGCCCCATGTAATTCACAAAGAGCAAAGCATACAGTGCCTTGTATCATAAAACAGTGAAATTGCTCATTAAATAGCACCAAAAATCTAACAACTCTGCAATGCCCACATTTAAAAAGTTTAAATACACTGTACCTTTAACCTACACCATGGCGTTATGACAAATAGTGAGGTAGTAAGTGATGTTGGGATGGATCAGTTCAGTGAGTTCTATGGACTGGAGCATCCATCGCAGCAATGCCAACATAGGATGTGTGAGGAGCGCATCTGGGGCAGAGAGGGCCCCCAGCAAGATGTATGGTGTACAAACATTGTCAGGTGGGGAATATTTCAGTAGTTATAAAATACCACAGGTCCCTCACTGCAGAGGAAAGGAAAGGTGAGTGCATGTTACTCCAGACTTGCTTCCAGCCAGCTGCCAGATGTCACCATTCAATCACATTAGCAGGCAGTGTCCATTGAAAGTATTGGTAGAAATCCTTGGTCCAGGAGCCCACATGGTCAGCAGGACATCCAACAGGTAACTCATGCCAGATAGATGCAAATGTGACACAGTGGTGGTGCAGTATATCCAACAGGAATTGCTGGCTTGAGGGATTGAGGTGCCACCTCCTCAAACAGTGTACCAGTGAGGGTGTCCTTGTCTGAAGCACACAGGTGATGCATTATCCACAGAAAGAGAGTGCACCCTCTATTTTGCATGTTTGCCTTTACAATGCCTCCCATATATGTGGGCAAGGTCAGCATCACGTAACAGGTCTTGAACACCCTACCACTGCTGACAAAATGACCAGAGGCCACCTGGAGCTTGGCAGACAACATAGTGGGTATTGGGAGAAGTATGTGTAATGATTAAGTTTTGGGCTGAAGTAGATCAAGTACCCATATGAGCAAGTCAAGTGTTCAAAAAGTATGGAGATGAACTTGTGTGTGGATCATATCACACAATCTGCAATATGTAGCTGCTGCTGTAAGCTCCACATTCCCATGGAAGACAACTCCCAAACACTTTATCGTCGGGGCATTGGTAATGGGCAATGGTGTACTGATATTCAGTCCTCTGCTCACATCCGTGTAGTGTGATTTCCGAAGGTAGGTACAGCTCCTGGCCACCTCACCACAGCAATGAAGCCATGTGATTGCCGTACCTATGTCTTCTACCAACCTCGCCAAGAAAAGTACATTGTTCATGTAGGCACAACATTTAAAATGCACACCACAGAAACAAATACCCTCCAAATGTTGCTGTAGACCATGAAGTGAAGGCTTGAGGGTGACAGTAAAAAGAAAGGCTGAGAGAGGGCAGGCTTGTTGCACTGAATGCTCAATAGTGACTGGTGGCAATCTGTAGCCATTGACTAGGAGAGTGGAAAGGGCCCGATGGATGAGACGGAGAACCACACCTCCTGATATTGGGAACAGACACATTTCTTTTAGACAGCATGCAAGAAATCATGCTCAATTTGGTCAAATGCATGGTATAGATCAACTGCCAGTAGGGTGCCTTCTATGTGAGATGCCAACATGAGCGACAACACATCTGTGTAAGAGTTTAACACTGTGTGTTTATTGCTGTCATGTCCCAGACATGTTTGGTCATTGTTAATGGCATCCTTGACAGTAGTGGGGGAGGCAAGCACAAAGTTTGCGTGCAAACAGCTTGTAATCCATGTCACTATTGTCAACGGCCAGCAGTCTTGTGCTCTGTACCGCCCATTTGGTTTTGGCACAAGGATTACCACACCCTCCTAAAATTTGGATGGGGGGGGGGGGGGGACGCGAAAGTCTAGATCCAGGAGTCCACAGCACATCTGCCATCAAACTTCCCCCATCGTGGCTGAAAAGCTGCATAAAATTCAAGCAGAAGTCCATCTTGTCCAGGGGATCTGTTTCTCATGCCCTGTGACATGGCCATGTATACTTCCGCCAGCATGAAAGCCTCCAAGAACGTGTCATCTCCTTGCACCTACCCAAAGGTGGTAGGACATGCAGCATGTCCTCATTGTTATTGTCAGACCATTGACCCGCCAGATAAAGAGTGTGGTAATAATCTGTGAGGACACAGGGGATGGTAGTGGCTGTCAGAACGTTGCCCATCTGCTGCAATAACTGCCATGATGAGTTGCCTCTTAGACGTATCTGTTTTCTGATTATAAAGAGAAGTACATTCTTCTGGGATGGGATCTTGAAGTCATGCTTGAACCTGCATGCCTTCCAATCTGATAACCATGATCTGCAAAAGCTGTGCCTATGTGTAGTGGATGGCTATTTGGCACTCTGGCAAAGTTTGTTGCATCATTAGTTTCCTCAAAACTGTGTAGTAAAACTGTGTTGTCAATCAACGCCAAAACATCCTGTCTCACCTATACACCATGAGCATGAGGCAAATAGCTGGTTTGGTGCAGTGTCTACCATTGTATCGAAGAGTCGTAGGTATTATGTCAATGTTCACATTTGTGCAAGGTATCAGTGATGGCTAGACAGCATACCTCTTCCTCAAGAATGTTGACATTAAGAGTCTTCTAGTACAGCTCTCCTGTTGTCATGGCAGATTCATGGAGCAGACAAAGGCACGATGGTCAGCGAATGCAGTGGGCCACAGCTTGGCATCGACAGTCACTGCCCGAAGACCATGGAAAACTTAAATCCTGTCGAACCTGCTGGCCCAGTGGCTGGTGGAGTGCATATATCTGCACCAGTCACCATGGATTATTTAACATGTATCATGCAAAGTGAGGTCCCTTGCCATCGCATGAATGGCCAGACTTGAGACATGGCGAGGGATTGTATCCTCAGAGCCTTACTCTATTAAAGTCCCTGCCCACCACTAAGTGTTCTGTAGCACCTTGAAACAATGGAGCTACTTAAGTAGAGTAATAGATCACTTGCTCTTGATACTTTGCAGTAGCAGATGATGCATACAGATTCACAAGGCAGACCACCCCGATGGTGAGCGCAACGCCCCGCACTGATGGCAAATACTGAATATCTGCTGCTTCTGTGCCATCCACTATCGCATAATAGTATGGCCATACCACAACCATTGCTGGTAGTTGGTTTGGCACAAGACATGTATCCATAAACATCTAGGTACAGATCAGGCAGTACCTCTTGGAGAAACATGATATCAATGTCTGCCACGTGGTCATGTCCTTCAACAGCTGAGCTTTGATTTTGCAACTAATGCCTTTGACTCTGACTGCACCTATCTGATAAACCTGGTTCATTGGATAGTATGATGATACATCCTTTACTTGTATAAGCCAGTAAGCTCCACATTGTCTATCTGACTGTCTCTGTCACCTGCAACGTATTGTTTGTTTGAGATAAGATGTCACTCATTCTGACATCATTCTTTCCATCTCCATCTCAGACACCCAGTCACCAAGCTGGGTGCATGGTACATTAGGCGACAGATGATCTGCACCACAAAATTTGCCAGAGTGCTCATCAGTGGTTTGAGCATCATCAAACTGTCTTTGTCCTCAGGCAGACATTGCCAGCAGAGAACCAGGAACCTTTGGAGTAGGGTCCTCAGCTTGGGCTGCAGAGGGATTGTCCTCCTCTTCCTGCAATGTGTCGCCATTTTGGAAAGCATTTCCTGCAGAAAGCCTCCTCTTCTTTCATCATTTGAATGGATTTTGCTTTCAGGAACATATGTCTGCATCCTGTGGATCACAATCTGTGTCTGAGCTTGAATCAACCTTCAGGTGCTCTCCTTCCTCACAAAGATGGAGTGCAGACATGGTTACTGCTGCCAAGCATGTCAATGGTGCCAATTCATGCCGTGGCATCATGAGTGCGGAAACTTGGCCCACAAGGGTCAGTAACTGGATTAGAACAACATCCGTGTCCATCATGTTCCTCACTGCCTCAATGTATGTGATAGGCTGTATCGCTGGTTGTGATGTAAGCATCGAGTCTGCACATAGTATCTGGACAAGATGTTGCTCCAGGCATTCTGAGCGAACATGCCCTTCCTCTCTGTGACCCGAACAAGTCCTCGTTGACAGTCATAAATGACTATCACTCGACAGCCACAAATGCCATGTACGATGGGATGTGTTTGCACAGTTCGATTCACACCTGATGAACTCTGTTCAGAACAGGACATGTCTTGAACATGTATCAATTTTCTTCCTCATGACTTAGTACTTTCCCATAAGACCACAGGGTGTCTACAACAAGCATGGCCGGAACTTCTAATGGCAGCTTGAAGACTGAAAGTGTTCCGAACTCTGAGGCCTGCATGGTCAATAGTCACTACAGGCACATAGATGACCAAGTGGATGATATGATATCCATTGGTAGAATTAGGAATAAGCCATTTGCACGCTGCTCCACTGACAAATTTCAGGTAAACTGTGCTGGAGATGATTGAAAGATGTACATCGAGGAGTTCCTGTGTATCAATGTACATTAGTTCATGCAGGAAATGTTCTACTTTGTATGCCTTAGATTGCACATACTGGGAATGGAACATTAATTTTATTGTGGCCATTCTTTATGAAAGCACCATCATCATTCAAGGTGATTTGTTTACACCTCAGTATGTAACATCATAGATTAAGGGTCGACCTGCGACAGTAATCGCACAACTTGCATACGGGCTGCTAGATGCCGCCGCGAGCGATAATTGTGCATTGCAGCCGCAGACATGTGTGTTGCGTACGGGCCGCGAGGTGGCGCCACGAGCGCAACCGTATATAAGTGCCGACGGAGTTCGTCCAGATCTCATTTTGTTGGCATCTCATTTTTGTCTATTCTCTTATTTGCTTAGTTCTTATTCTTTTATGGCTCATGTTATTGTGCTCTCTTTCAGTCATTCTGATTGTTTTGATTTACTCCCAATTGAGAAGTGCTCATTTTGGCATTTCACTTTTGCATATTTCTCATTTTGCTAATAATATGCTCCTTAGCTTATTACAGTTGATTTGATTAACGTAGTCTCATGTACAGTTTGTTCATTTCAGCCTGTTCATATTTTGATGTTCTTTAAATACTGTAATAATTATTGGAAGCATTTCTTCCCTTAAATTTGTGTAAAGTATTCTCGATGTAGGATTTGTTCTATGACACAGGTATAAGGTTTTGAATATAAATTATATACGAAACTGTGCTTTAAAGGGAATTTATTTTTTCAGTTTTCACTACATCAGACGACAATTCTGTGATATGAGGGAGAAATTTGATGGGCGAACCCATGGAAATAGTCTTAAGTGAACCCCTTTAAAAATAAAAATTTGTGTGACGCTGAAAGACGTGACACTGTAGGCACAAAAAATTTATTTATGTATAAAATTATACATCACAAGTAACATAACCCACAGAAATAAATAATGGCCTGCTCATTGAGTGCCATACAGAGCCCCGCACATGTCTGCTTCACAACACGGCTGAGAGGCAACTGCCTGAGGACTTGTGATGAAGCAAGCTGGGATAATTTTAATTCCCCTCTTGTTTTGCCATCTGTCTCCTTAAATTTGTTTTTTTTTTTTTTACTTTTAACTAACTGCCATTAACATATGTGAATATAATCTGCATATTCATAAAAGAGAAAGGCTGGCCCTAAGTTTTAAAGAATATAACATGATATCTAATTTTGTGCTTAATTTTATGTATGTAATTGATTTTCTAATTTATTTTATCTATTCCTAGATAATATCTTTCATTACAGGGCGAAATCAGTAATTGTTTTATAAATTAATTTCTATTGTTGACTTGTAAACAAATGTAAATTCTATAATAATTATTAACTTTTGGAAGATGAAACACTAGCATTCTTTAAGTATGTATTTGACCATATTCGAAAACATGTTAGCAAAGCCAGCTCTTAATTAATTCCAAAATAATTAACAGTTTTGTCAAAAGTGTTGTTTGCACAACTATATTTATTACTTTCATAATTTAAACAAATAATTCGGCCTGACTCTTGTAGTAGAAGAAACTGTTAAAGCGTAGAAATTTTTAGATATATTCAGTTAATCAAATGAGTTAAGTTTTAATTGTAATTTCTGTAAATTAAACATCAAACAATGTGTAGTTTCAGTGACTGTTATTGTGAAGATATATAAGGACCTTGTTGTTGTAGTTTATGCAGATTAACACAGCTAAATGACAAGTCACAACTATTTAAGAGTCAATATAAAATTTTCCTTTATTTGTGCAACACATAATAATACATTTGGCTACACAAACATATCACATTGCCCATCAACAAACGTGGAACATCTATATTCCACAGAGTCTAATGCACTCTGCACATCACATCTTGTGCACCACTATGCACACTGGAAAATATTTGTTCACATATCCCCAACACAGATTTTTGGTTCTGAGACAGTCAGTCCATAGTCGAGTTTCAGACAAGAAACCTGTGTTGGTTAAGTCAACAACAATACATCAACTTAACTGTTAAGTAAGTGTTACACCAATATGCTGTGTGTTAAAACAATGACAGTATCTGTTCCAAACATACCTTATTATTCTACAAGAACAGTGAACTGTGTGGTTAGGCTTTTACTGCTTGTAGATGTTCAATGTTCAACAGTAAACTATTGTAGCAGTATGTGGATGTTTGCCTGCAACCTATTAATGAGGCTTATCGAAAGTTAAACAATAGGGCACTGGCCATATATAACTGTGAATATTGGGAAGGGGCGGGGGGGTTGTGAACAGTGAAAGTAAACAACTATGAAATGCAACTGTGCCCCTGTCAGCTGCAATATTTAATATTAACAGTAGTCAGTGTTGAAATTACAAACCCCATTTTTCAGCCAGTGTATCAACACAGTATGTCGACACTGAGGACAATCAATGCAAAACATAGAGCAGGCCATCGTCACATTTGTTGCCCCAATGTGAGGATTATTGTATGTGGGCACAATAAATTAGGACTCACAAACTTTGACAGTGAAGCGTGAACTTGGGCAGTTTGCAGCACAGTTTTAAATGGAGGAGATGCAACAGCCAATCGGCCCTGGGGTTTCATGGCTACAGTAGGGCAGCAGCCAATCAGCAAGCAAGTTCTATGGAAGCAGCCATTGAGTACAGGAGCAGCCAAGCAGCACGCAGGTGGACACAACTGACAGAGATAAACAAGAGGCCTCGCCAAGAAAATTACAACTTACAGCAGATGACAAATCGAGATGGTAACTGCAGCAGCAGCAGCATAGGAGTGATTTAGATGAACAAGACAGGGGTCTGGTTCAATAGATGATAGAGCTTATAAATCAGACATGAATGTAACTTTGAATTATGGGGACCAAAGACCTTTTGTAGATGAAATGATAAAAGTGTCCTCTACATTGTATGGTGATGTGAGCGAAATGGACAAAAACAGTACTGAAGGGGATGAAATGATTAAGGTTAAGAGGACGAATCTAGTAGTGAAAGTCAGAAAGGGTAACAGTTTATGGCAGATGGAAAATTGGAAGCGATGTTAAGGCAAATTTGAGTAGTAAGTGTACAAAAGAAGACATTAGCAGGGTGGAAAATAAAACTGATAACATTAGAACTGACATGGTTAGCTTAAAGGATGAACTGGAAAAAGAAATTAAAAAGGAGATTAAGATAGTCAGCACTAATCTTTCAGAATTAAATAAGAAGTTTGAAGCAGTAGTTAAAGATTGTGATAATACTAATAAGAAATTAACATTAATAAGTAGTAAAAGTGTGGAAGAGAGAAAGAAGCTTTGTGATGACAATAGTAGGAAGGCATAGGTTTCTGAGAAACAATGTGCTGCAAAAAGGGGCTAAACTTGAGAACCAAATCGATCAGATTAGAAATGATTTAGAAACAAAGGCAGAAACCAAGTGTGCAGTAGTGGTAGAGGAAAAACTGGAAAAAGTAAATGAAAATGAAGATTCAAAATTGACTAAAACAGAGAAAAAGGTGGAAGTACAAAATCTAAAGCATAGAGAAAGTGACAGTGGGTCTGATAATCATTTTGGTAAGCAGGATGATAGTTTTTCCAGGGAAAAGATTAACAAGGATTTGTTGTGTGAAGAAGATCACATGGTACATAAAAAGGAAATGTGGCACCCTGTAATAACAGCAAGTGTAAAAGGTATACATGTTAAGTGTCTACTGGACAGTGGTAGTGATTTGAATGGCATTACACAAGCAAATTTTGAATCTATTAAGAACCTATAGGGTATAGTGATGACGCATGTGTCTGGAATAAAAATTATTGGTGCTACCGGTAAGCTATCAAAGAGCGTGAAACAAGAGGTACTATTAAATGTGAAACTGGCAGGACAGTTGTTGGAGTGCAATTTGTTGGTGATTCAAAATCTCAGCACTGATGTAATATTTGGGACTAATTTCTTGTGCACTTAGCAAGTAGGGGGATCAACATTCTATAGTGGATTCATTATGTGGTAATAATGCTTACCCCCAGCTGTCTGTCTCATTTTTCGTGTTTCCTGAGACAGTAAAACTCTTCTCCTATCCTATCTGTAGTTTATAAGTGAATCAAAGGCAAGCTACTCTGACTTTCATGTGATTTTTTACTGTAGGATACTTAAGTATAGGGATAGATTACAAAACATTTCTCCAGTGTTGTATATAATATATTATGTTGTGTTAGTTACGAGTTATTAAATCATAAGAGGATGGAAGAAAGTATATTGGTACCATGATTATAGAATTTCTGTCAAACAAAGAGGTAAGGTAAACAGACAGTGAAAGGTGTCAGCATATGTGGACTATAATTAACATCTGAAGTAATCAGCTCATATGTGAAATTAGTATAATTTGGTGCAGCAGCAGGGCCAATATGCAGTAAAAACCATCTTGGATACTATGTCTTAACATTAATTGTGGTATAATAGAAGTGTTTGTGTTCAGTGCAATCAGAATATTGAGATAACTATCTACATACAGAAGTGTGTCATGATACAGCCTTTTCTAACATTAAGGAAGTACAACTTTAAACATAATTGCCTGTAAGAATGTGCGTGGAAAGAGTAGCCCTTTAGGCTAAAATATTAAGCAATTTGATGGAATAAAGTGAAATAACATTTCTAATAAATGATAATTTTGTCTCACCAGTAATGAGAGTTAAGTTTGCCTTAGCATAAGGATCTGTTATTGTAGAGTGTTTTCAGTAGAACCAATTGTGCATTAGATAAGCAGGGCAGGTGTTTATTTATTAGATAATGAAGCAACAAAGAAAGAATAAAATAACGAATAATGTTAGGGTCTTAAAGGTTAGGGAGCCTGTCTCTGCAGTAGTGATATTTTTTGAGAATGCACTCCACTAGCTAATGACGTAAGAGATGTAAGTGAAATAATGGTGCTGGCAGACATGATTAATTCAAAAGATAACTGTATACAAACAAATGTGGTGTGACTGTATTGATGATCTAATTTTTGAACTAGGCAACAGTGGGGTACTGTGTATATTGTGCAATTCGTGATGCTGCAGCTGGGAATGAGAGCTTAACACAAAAGAGCAACATTTTAGTGAGGCACAAGTCATATAATGCTGCATTATTGGATCTATAGGTTATCTGAAAGCTTCTGTTTGTGTTCTGAGGAATTATGACCTTAAAGTGGTAATACTGGTACAAAGAACAATAAGTTTGCTGGTTAACTGATAACTGTGGTGCTAAAGTGATGTGAATATTCTGACAGGTCAGCTATTTGGTAACATTTGGTGATTTTATGAGGATTTAAATTTTGTGGATGAATGAGAATAGTACTCAGAGTGTAGAAATAGGGCAATGACTTGGTACTACTTCCATCCCCTTAATTTTGATTTGAGTAGTAATCAAGTTGTGTGATGGTGACTATCCTTTTTCCATATAGCAATGATTAGTAAATCTACGCTACTGCACATCTTGAGTTTTTGCAAGAAGTAATGTACATATTTTAGACACTAAGGTGAGATTTTGCAAATGGGAAATTAGAGTAATGTTTTGTAGTGTAATGTGCACTTGAATCAAAAATTTCTTTTTAGTCCACACCTTTTGTACTATAGTCAAATTTAGTGCTAACTATTGTAATGTCATGAGAACTATGAAATGTATTTATTTATGATGTAATGACTATCATTTGCCATTAGTGTTAAACATTTTTTTCCTAGACTTAAGCTAGAAGTAAAAGTAAGTGTGCTAAAGTAGGGTATTTTTTTCAAATTTTTTCCATGTACTGCAGCGGATGAGAACCACATTAGAGGGAACTAATAGCAGTGCATTTCCATATAACTGCCTCTTGGACCTCTTGAAGGCACGGACAACTTGGTGAGGAAATATGCTAAAGCTCATTAAAAGAGTGAAAGTGCTTGTGAAAAATACTAAACATTGAGCAAGTGAAATTTTCTGTCTAAAAAGTGAACTGCAGTGTGCAGTATAATTTAACTTATTGCAATGCATGAGGATTTATTGTTTTAAGCAAGACAGGACTTGTATCCAGTGATATGTATCTTAGAATGTAATCTTCGTTACCCAACAAGGACATCTCTTATGATGAAGATGCCTAATTTTTGTTAAAAGTATAACTTGAGGATATTTAGTGACATTGTACAATACACTGTAGGTAAATATTTTGTATAGGGATTTTCATATGGTCAGTTCATGTAAGAATAAATTTGAAAAATCATATGTACTCTAGTTTTTTATAAGATTTGTTATGTAATATTTTTTGTGTGTAAATTGTTAAGTCCAATTCCTGGGATCAATTGTGGTCATTGAATTGCCCAGTTAACTAATTGCAATATCTATTTGGTCAATCCAATGAGGGGGTGATGTGATGAAGCAAACCGGGACGATTTTACTTCCCCTATTGTTTTGCCATCTGCCTCCTTAAATTCATTTTTTCACTTTTAACTAATTACCATTAACATATGTGAATATTATCTGCATTTTCATAAAAGATAAAGGTTGGCCCTGAGTTTTACAGAATATAACAAGAGATTTAATTTTGTGCTTCATTTTATGTCTGTACCGTAATTGATTTTCTAATTTATTTTGACTATTCCTAGTTAATATCTTTAACTATAGGGTGAAATCAGTAATTTTTTTGTAATTTAATTTATACTGTTGACCTATAAACAAATATGAATTCTATAATAATTATTAACTTTTGGAAAATGAAACACTAGCATTCTTTAAGTATTTATTTGGCTGTATTCGAAAATATGTTAGCAGAGTGAGCCCTTAATTAATTCCAAACTAATTAACAGTTTTGTCAAAATTATTGTTTGCATAAATAATTTATTACTTTCATGAACTAAACAAATAATTCAGCGTAACTCTTGTAGTAGAAGAAACTGTTAAAAAGTACCAATTTTTCGATGTATTCAGTTAATCAAATGATTTAAGTATTAATTGTGTTGTTGTTGTTTTGTTCTTCAGTCCTGACACTGGTTTGATGCAGCTCTTCATGCTACTCTATCCTGTGCAAGCTTCTTCAGCTCCCAGCATCTACTGCAACCTACATCTTTCTGAATCTGCTTGGTGTATTCATCTCTTGGTCTCCCTCTACGATTTTTACCCTCCAAGCTGCCCTCCTATACTAAATTAGTGATCCCTTGATGCCTCAGAACATGTCTTACCCACCAATCCCTTCTTCTAGTCAAGTTGTGCCACAAACTTCTCTTCTCCCCAATCCTATTCAACACCTCCTCATTAGTTATGTGATCTACCCATCTAATCTTCAGCATTCTTCTGTAGCACCACATTTCGAAAGCTTCTGTTCTCTTCTTGTCTAAACTATTTGTAATCCATTTTTCACTTCCATACATGGCTACACTCCATACAAATACTTTCAGAAATGACTTCCTAACACTTAAATCAATACTCGATATTAACAAATTTCTCTTTTTCAGAAACGTTTTCTTTCCCATTGCCAGTCTACATTTTATATCCTCTCTACTTCGACCATCTTCAGTTATTTTACTCCCCAAGTAGCAAAACTCCTTTACTACTTTAAGTGTCTCATTTCCTAATCTAATATCCTCAACATCACCCGACTTAATTCGACTACATTCCATTATCCTCGTTTTGCTTTTGTTGATGTTCATCTTATATCCTCCCTTCAAGACACCATCCACTCCGTTCAACTGCTCTTCCAAGTCCTTTGCTGTCTCTGACAGAATTACTATGTCATCGGCGAAACTCAAAGTTTTTTTTCTTCTACATGGATTTTAATTCCTACTCCAAATGTTTCTTTTGTTTCCTTCACTGCTTGCTCAATATACAGATTGAATAACATCGGGGAGAGGCTACAACTCTGCCTCACTCCCTTCCCAACTACTGCTTCCCTTTCATGCCCCTCAACTCTTATAACTGCCATTTGGTTTCTATACAAATTGTAAATAGCCTTTCGCTCCATATATTTTACCCCTGCCACCTTCAGCATTTGAAAGAGAGTATTCTAGTTAACATTGTCAAAAGCTTTCTCTAAGTCCACAAATGCTAGAAACGTAGGTTTGCCTTTCCTTAATCTATCTTCTAAGATAAGCCGTAGGGTCAGTATTGCCTCACGTGTTCCAATATTTCTGCAGAATCCAAACTGATCTTCCCCAAGGGCGGCTTCTACCAGTTTTTCCATTTATCTGTAAAGAATTCGCGTTAGTATTTTGCAGCCGTGACTTATTAAACTGTTAGTTCGGTAATTTTCACATCTGTCAACATCTGCTTTCTTTGGGATTGGGATTATTATATTCTTCTTGAAGTCTGAGGGTATTTCGCCTGTCTCATGCATCTTGTTCACCAGATGGTAGAGTTTTGTCAGGACTGGCTCTCCCAAGGCCGTCAGTAGTTCTAATGGAATGTTGCCTACTCCGGGGGCCTTGTTTCGACTCAGGCCTTTCAGTGCTCTGTCGAACTCTTCACGCAGTATCATATCTCCCATTTCATCTTCATCTACATCCTCTTCCATTTCCATAATATTGTCCTCAAGTACATCGCCCTTGTATAGACCCTCTGTATACTCCTTCCACCTTTCTGCTTTCCCTTCTTTGCTTAGAACTGGGTTTCCATCTGAGCTCTTGATATTCATACAAGTGGTTCTCTTTTCTCCAAAGGGCTCTTTAATTTACCTGTAGGCAGTATCTATCTTACCCCTAGTGAGATAAGCCTCTACATTCCCACATTTATCCTCTAGCCATCCCTGCTTAGCCATTTTGCACTTCCTGTAGATCTCATTTTTGAGACATTTGTATTCCTTTTTGCCTGCTTCATTTACTGCATTTTTATATTTTCTCCTTTCATCAATTAAATTCAATATTTCTTCTGTTACCCAAGGATTTCTACTAGCCCTCATCTTTTTACCTACTTGATCCTCTGCTGCCTTCACTACTTCATCCCTCAAAGCTACCCATTCTTCTTCTACTGTATTTCTTTCCACCATTCCTGCCATTTGTGCCCTTACACTCTCCCTGAAACTCTGTACGACCTCTGGTTTAGTCAGTTTATCCAGGTCCCATCTCCCTAAATTCCCACCTTTTTGCAGTTTCTTCAGTTTTAATCCACAGTTCATAACCAATAGATTGTGGTCAGAGTCCACATCTGCCCCTGGCAATGTCTTACAATTTTAAACCTGGTTCCCAAATCTCTGTTTTACCATTATATAATCTATCCAATACCTTTTAGTATGTCCAGGGTTCTTCCATGTATACAACCTTCTTTCATGATTCTTGAACCAAGTGTTAGCTATAATTAAGTTATGGTCTGCACTACCTGAATAATTTCTCTTATCTTACCATACATTTCTTCAATTTCTTCATCATCTGCAGCAGTAGTTGGCAAATAAACTTGTACTACTGTAGTAGGCTTCGTGTCTATCTTGGCCACAATAATGTGTTCACTATGCTGTTTGTAGTAGCTTACCTGCACTCCTATTTTTTTATTCATTATTAAACCTACTCCTGCATTACCCCTATTTGATTTTGTATTTATAACCCTGTATTCGTCTGACCAAAAGTCTTGTTCCTCCTGCCACCGAACTTTACTAATTCCCACTATATCTAACTTTAACCTATCCATTTCCCTTTTTAAATTTTCTAACCTACCTGCCTGATTAAGGGATCTGACATTCCACGCTCCGATCCGTAGAACGCAAGTTTTCTTTCTCCTGATAACGACTTCCTCTTGAGTAGTTCCCACCCGGAGATCCGAATGGGGGACTATTTTATCTCCGGAATATTTTACCCAAGAAGACGCCATCATCATTAACCATACAGTAAAGCTGCATGCACTCGGGAAAAATTACGGCTGTAGTTTCCCCTTGCTTTCAACCGTTCGCAGTACCAGCACAGCAAGGCCGTTTTGGTTAGTGTTACAAGGCCAGATCAGTCAATCATCCAGACTGTTGCACCTGCAACTACTGAAAAGGCTGCTGCCCCTCTTCAGGAACATGCATTTGTTTAGCCTCTCAACAGATACCCCTCCATTGTGGTTGCACCTACGGTATGGCTATCTGTATCGCTGAGGCACGCAAGCCTCCCCACCAACGGCAAGGTCCATGAATTCCTGTAAATTAAACCTCAAACAATGTGCAGTTTCAGTGACTATTATTGCGAGGCATGCTCTTGTGAATTTAGTACACTTCTAAGTTACTTGTGTAACCAGTCAATTATAACTGGGACATTTCCTGACTGGCTAAAATATGCAGATGTTAAGCCTCTATTCAAGAAAGGGGATAAAGAGATACCATCAAACTAAAGACCGATTTCACTATTGCCAGCCTTCTCAAAAATTTTAGATTATTTTATTTATTTATTAAAAGTAATGTACAGGCAGCTGCTCAACCACCTGACCACAAATAATGTATTATTAAGAACACAGTTTGGATTTCTGAAGGGTTCTGATATCAAGAAGGCTATTTACACCTAGAGTGAAAATGTACTTAATTCATTAAATAACAAATTACAAGCAGCAGGTATTTTCTGTGATTTGTCAAAGGCATTTGATTGTGTGAACCACAACATTCTTTTAAGTAAATTAGAATTCTATGCTGTCACGGGCAGTGCTGCAAAATGGTTCAAGTCATACCCCACTAACAGGAAACAAAGGATGTCAGTGCAAGGGACCAGTGAATTAAGTCATCATCAGAATGGGAAGAAATTACATGTGGTGTCCCACAAGGATCCATCTTAGGGCCATTGCTTTTTCCTTGTGTACATTAATGATCTCTTATCAGTTACACTGCCAGAAGCAGAATTCGTTTTGTTTGCAGATGATACAAGTATTGCAATAAATAGTATGTCGCGTGTAGTTCTAGAAAGATCTGCTAATGATATTTTCATGGATATTAATAAATGGTTTAAAGCCAACTCACTGACATTAAACTTCGAAAATACTCACTATATGCAATTCAGAACCTGTAAGAGGTTTCCACCCAGCATATGCATAAAGTACGAAGAAGAGCAGTTAGAAGAGGTTGACAGTTTTTAAACTCTTGGGATTACAACTTGATAATAAATTCAGTTGGGAGGAGCACACCACAGAACTGCAGAAACGCCTTAACAAATCTGCATTTGCAATTCGAGTGTTAGCAGACACAGGTGACATAAAAATGAAAAAGCTTGCATACTTTGCCTACTATCATTCCATAATGTCATATGGTATAATATTTTGGGGTAACTCTTCAAGTCAAACAAAAGTTTTCAGAGTCCAAAAGCGTGTAATATGTATTATTTGTGGAGTAAATTCATGGACTTCCTGTAGAAACCTCTTCAAAGAACTGGGTATACTAACTACTGTCTCCCAATATGTTTACTCCTTAATGAAATTTGTCCTAAATAATATATCTCTCTTTCCAACAAACAGCTCAGTTCATACATACAGTACCAGGAACAAAAATGATCTGCACAAGGACTTAAAGCACTTACTTTAGTTCAAAAAGGGCCCACTACTCAGGAACACAGGAACACTCATCTTCAATAATTTGCCAGTAAACATAAAAAAATTTAGTTACAAATAAAGATCAGTTTAAAAGGAGCCTGAAAGACTTACTAGTGGCCAACTCCTTCTACTTCATTGGCGAATTTTTTAATAGAAACAAATGATGTATTGTATATATTCATTCTATTAGTATTGTTATTTCAGCTTTAAAAAAAATAAAAAAATAAAAATAAAAAATTGGTATGTTCCCCATCCATGAGGATCCCCTCAGCACGGATCTATGGAACGAAAAACTAATCTAATCTAGGATATATAAGGGCCCAATTTTTGGTCCCGAGATAGTCAGTCCACCCCCGAGTTTCAGACAAAAAACCTGTGTTTGGTTAGATCAGCAACAATGCACCAAATTAAATGTGAAGTAAGTGTTGCACCAATATGCCATGTGTTAAAACAGTGACAGTGTCTGTTCCATACACACCTTATTATTCTAGAAGAACAATGAACTGTGTGGTTAGGCTTTTACTGCTCATAGATGTTCAACAGTAAACTATTGTAGCAGTAACTTTGAACTGATGCACAGAACAACCATAGATTATTAAGCAGTCAGTATAATCACATTCACTGGATATAAATTCAAACATGCCAATGAAGTATTCACTATAGTTATAACAACATGTGTGGATGTGATCAAAGACAGAAATTGATACATAGACTAATACTACTGTTGCTCATTTACCACACAACACTATTGCCCAATCTTCTGTTTAGAGCTATGAACTATGGTATATAAGTCCTGTCCGACAACTGGATCATTTCCTTCCTGACTAATTATAACCAGACAGTGTACATCAAGCACACAAATGTTGAAATGAAAACTTTATCTGAACTCTTATCTGACTATCAATAAATTAAATGTGGTGTACCCCAAGGATCAGTAATGGGACCCCTTCTGTTCCTTCTGTACGTAAATGATCTAAACTTAAATGTTGATGCACATAAAACAATCATATTTGCAGGTGACATGACAATTCTACCAAAAGGGGACAGCAATAAACAGTTACAGCAGTTAGTAATCATGGTCACAAAACAACTTAGCACCTGGGCACAGAATAATCAGCTTGTAATAAAAAGTAAAAAAAAACATGGCAGTAAAATTCCACAATGCTCCTAACAAGAACATTTTTATCCCATTGTTCTCTATCAATGATGAACTAGTTGGTAACAGTAGTGAAACCAAATTATTAGGAACTTGGCTGCAGAGCAATGTAAAATGGAATAATCATACTGAATATCTCAATGCAGAACCGAGCAAAACATGTTACCTTGTATGCTTACTCATATCACGCTGTAGTGAGATAACAGTAATGAATGCATATGATGCCTACCTTCATTCTCGTCATAGATGTGGGGTCACTTTCTGCAGAAACTCTAAAACAGCTAATAGCACTTTTGAACTACAAAAAAGGGCCATTAGAATCTTGTTTGTGTGCTAGCCTAGAGACTCTTGTGAATCTCTGTTTAAGAAATCTGGTATTCCTCCATTACCATGTGTATGCATTATGGAATCCCTTCTATTCTTTAAAATAAATGTAATAAGTAAGGACTGCAGACTGCAAAAACACTGTGGTATATGTGGTAACTTTACCAGATTTAACAGAAACTTACATATAACCTAAATCAGCACAGTTCTGTGTGAAAAAAGTACTTTTCACATGGGAGTTAAGCTTTATAACAAACTTCCTGAAAACATAAAAGCTATTACTGAGGTCAAAACCTTTGGAAAATATCTAAAGTCCTATTTACAGCATCACTGCTTTTACTCCATTGAAGAATATTTAAATGTACGAAGGTGTTATGCAAATACTTATGTATAAAGTAAATTATTGTAGCCTTAAATAAGTATGTCTAGAAATGACTTTCAGCTGTATACTTATAGCTTTACTTGTCCAATGTCTTATGCAGAAGCTGCTTTGTAGACTACAGGACCAAACAATAAAATAAAATACAATACAACTACATTTAAGAATGACATATAAGATGATAAATAATGCAACAGATGAGAAAAGATAATACCTACTATATATGAAAGCCAAGTCAAAATCTAAAGAAATGACTTACATCTGGTTGCTCTGAACAACAGAGAAACCTATTTAAATGTTAGGTCTACTTCATTTGTTTAAAAACATGAGAAATGTTTCTGAAGACTTATAATTCCATAGCAGGCCACCAAGAAATTTTTAAAATGATTGTATTCTGTCTAATCATTGTCTCTGTCTTTTACTTCCAAAATAATTAGTACAACATTCAGTCCATCACTTGTTCTAGTGCTAGCTTGAACATATTCCACATTCATACTTAAGTATGTCATCATTAGACAAGACTTGGGATGAAAATATGGATATGTGTTTCTTTTAATTTATGATGAAAGAAAATTTAAAAGCACACAAGTCAATAAAAATAAAATTTTATTAATCATTGAACAATATGCAAAAATAATAACAATTAATACAGGTTTCAGTGTAAATGTCTTTTCTTATCCTTGTTTATTGCAGTGAATAACTATTTTGATAGGATTTCCACTGCCAGATATTGCAGTCTCAAAAGCTTGTGGAGTTTGTTCCAATGTAAAGTTGTGAGTAATGAGTGGCTTCACATTTGCTTTACCAGAAGCAACAAGTTCCAAGGCCAATGGATAGCTGAAAATAGCAAAAAGAAAAAATCATTCAGATAATTCATTGACAGAGAATTAATTTTTTGGGTAAAATTATGAGAAGACACACAATTTTAGTTATCACCTGGAATAAATAAGGTAAATTTTAACTACCACATGGAATAAATAAGGTTACTACTTTTTGTAGGTACATTTCCACAGTTCTGGTTGTATGGTGTTGAGATTTCATAGACATCTGCCTCCCACTCCCCTCTCTTCAGACTCTCTGTGACCCCATGAACTAAACCATGGCAATTCCCTCTGTGCTGCACTTTCTCCTGGAGACTTCCCAGGTTGGAATCATCTACTTCTGTGATGTCATCCGCCCATCCTTTCCTTTTCTGCCCTCCCTCTTCACCTTGTGCCTTCAATCTTCTCCACCATTAACATGTTTCCCAGTGAATCATATCTTCTCATAATGTGCCCAAAGCAGTTCATTTTTTGTTTCAGTAACAGACCTCCCAAGGAGAAATCTGATTTTATTTGCTGTAATACTGATCTATTTGTTCTTTTTGTGGTCCATGGACCTCTGAGGAGTTTCCTTCAACACCACAAAACAAAGGTGTCTATTGCAACTGTTGAGCCTTTCTTATGGCCCTAGTCTTTATTGATACATCACACCTGGAATGACCATAGTCCTTGCAATACAGTTCTGTGTTGTTAAAAGTTACGTATTTACTTCACAAAACATTGTATAGGTTGCACATTACTTTTTGGCAAATTAATAAGTTCACTTGATTAATTGGTTGCAGTCACCATCAGCAGAAATCTGGGAGCAGAGGTAATTGAACAAATAAGCTACCGCCATTGTTTCTCCTCTTTCATGCCATGAAGTGATAAGTGTAGTTGCCATAATTTTTGTTTTCTTGATATTCACCATTGTACCAATTTTTGTGCATTCTTCTTTCACCCTCAGTGTGGGGATCTACAACCCTTTCATTTTATGCCATCGCTACTGTATCATCCACATAACTAAGCTTATTTACACACTGACGGGGAAAAAATTGCAGCACCCTGAAGGAGTTGTGCAACACAAAAAAAAGTTACATCTGAAAAATGACGACCATTCCAACTGTATGCCAATTGCATGAGAGTGGTGCTGGTAGTGCCGTTATGAAGATGCAAACCAGGTTTGTTTAAATAAATGGTGAAACAATCATGAGCATTAGTTACCTTTGAAACTGGACTTTGTGAGTTGATGTTAGTCAGGAAAGCCTTTAAGGCAACAAAGACGCCATTATCAACACATCACTGAGTTTGAACGAGGTTGTGTAATAGGGCTACAAGAAGCTGGATGTTCCTTCTGTGATACTGCAGAAAGACTTGGCAGGGATATAGCTACTGTACATGATTGCTGGCAGTGGTGGCCATGAGAATGTACAGTTACAAGAAGGCCAGGCTCCAGACAGCAATGTTGTACTACTGAGAGAAGAGACCATCATGTTTGGCATATGACTGGCTTGTGATACAGTATCTGCAGCAGCAATTTGAACAGCAATTGGCACCATAGCGACACAACGTACTGTTACAAATCAGTTACTTCAAAAACAGCACTGAGCTAGTCACTAGTCACCCTCTACAAGGATTACCTCAATGACAGCTCTGAGTTATTCACCATGTACATGCATTCCACTTCCTCACACCATAGCCATTTGTGACTTCAGTGGTGTCAGAACTCACTGGAGGGCAGGGTGGAGGTCTGTTTTGTTTTCTGATGAAAGCTGGTTCTGTCTCTGTGCCACTGATGGCTGTGTGTTGGTTATAACAAGGCCAGTTGAAGGGTTGCAACCAACATTTCTGCATGCTAGACAAACTGGACCTACACTCGGAGTTATGGTCTGGGGTGTGATTTTGTATGACAACAGGAGCACTCTCTTGGTTATTTCACATGCCAAGACTGCAAATTTGTACATCAGTCTGGTGATTCAATCTGTTGTGCTGCCGTTCATGAACAGCATTCCAGGGGGTCTTTTCCAACAGGGTAACACTCACCCACATACCACTGATGTAAAACAGCATGTTCTACAGGCTGTCAACATGTTGTCTTGGCCTGGTTGATCTCCAGATCTGTCTCCAATCAAGCACATGTGGGACATCATCAGACAATGACTCCAGAGTCATCCACAAACAGCATTAACCATCCATGTACTGACTTGCCAAGTTCAACAGACATGGAGCTCCATCTCGCTTGCACCTGTACAACACAATGCATGTACATCTGCATGCTTGTATCTAACACTCTGGTGGTTACAGTGGTTATTAATGTAAAAGAATTTCACATTTGCAATGTCTTATCTCATGCTTACATTAACATGTGATCTTGTAACATTAATCACTTAAACATGCTTCCTAAAAAAAGTGTTCCTGCAATATTATGACTCTACATTAATTATTTTTTGGTGTTGTGATTTTTTCCGTCAGAGTATTTATCCCAGCTATCTTAATTCCAGTTTCTTCTTCAGCTAACCTAGCATTCCTCCTCATAATGTGCTCTGAGCACAGACAGAATAAATTAGGTGACAATATGGCGCCTTCCTTCACTCTTTCCTGAATCTTAACCCATCTGAGTATAGATCCTGTATGAGGTAAACCAGGTGATCTGGCACTCCCATGTTTTTTAGTACTTCCCATAATTTACTGTGGTTGATCCTGTCAAAGTATTTACCATGAACAATATAGCAGAGACATCTTTCTGGAATTCTCTTACATTCTCCGCAATTCACTGGATTTTGGCAAAAGGATCTCTGGTTTCTCTTCCTGTATGACATACAGCATGTTCTTCAGGTAGATCTCTGTCTATGTACTGCTGAAGTCAATTTGGTAGATTTTAAGCATGACTTTACTAGCACTTGAGGTAAGTGTGATTGTTTAGTAATTTGAAGTCTTTGGAAGTTCCTGTTTTGTAATCACAATGAACATTGGGCTTTTGAAGTCTTTTGGCCACTGCTGGGTTCTCCATATTTTCTGACACACTGAATGCAACACTTTCACTGCACTCTTTCCAATGATGTTGAACAGCTCTGCTGGAATTCCATCACATCCACTTGCCTTGTTTTTATCAATATTTTCTAGGGTCCATTTGACTTCAATCTCCAGAATATCTGGCTCTGGTTCTAAAATCAGATTAATTTCATCATCATAATTATGTAGTTCTTTATTATAAAGATCTCCATATTGTCACAGCCTGAAGTGTGTCACAACATACATACTTTAAAAGCTCACTCTCATGTCAGAGGTGACGTGAGATTTTGAGATCAGCCTTTACATGAGCAGCTGCATACAAGAGTGAAAGGTGATGGGGTCAAGCTGAGATTTTTCAAGTCTCTGTGGTTGGAGACGGTACAGAAAGACTTAGATTTTAAGCTGAGGTAGATATGGCGGTGATAAATAAAATGAGACTCTGTGTTGGCTTACTGGTCTGCTTCCTATTCCCTGTTAATATGATTGCAGTAACATGCAGAACGCAATAGATACTAGTTTATAACTTCAGCAAGTGTAAAACATATGTTGTTGTTGTTGTTGTTGTTGTGGTCTTCAGTCCTGAGACTGGTTTGATGCAGCTCTCCATGCTACTCTATCCTGTGCAAGCTTCTTCATCTCCCAGTGCCTACTGCAGCCTACATCCTTCTGAATCTTCTTAGTGTATTCATCTCTTGGTCTCCCTCTACGATTTTTACCCTCCACGCTGCCCTCCAGTACTAAACTGGTGATCCCTTGATGCCTCAGAACATGTCCTACCAACTGATACTTTCTTTTGGTCAAGTTGTGCCACAAACTTCTCTTCTCCCCAATTCTATTCAATACTTCCTCATTAGTTATGTGATCTACCCATCTAATCTTCAGCATTCTTCTATAGCACCACAGTTCGAAAGTTTCTATTCTCTTCTTGCCTAAACTTTTTATCGTTCATGTTTCACTTCCATACATGGCTACACTCCATACAAATACTTTCAGAAATGACTTCCTGACACTTAAATCTGTACTCGATGTTAACAAATTTCTCTTCTTCAGAAACGCTTTCCTTCCCATTGCCAGTCTACATTTTATATCCTCTCTACTTTGACCGTCTTCAGTTATTTTGCTCCCCAAATAGCAAAACTCCTTTACTACTTTAAGTGTCTCATTTCCTAATCTAATTCCCTCAGCATCACCCGACTTAATTCGACTACATTCCATTATCCTTGTTTTGCTTTTGCTGATGTTCGTCTTATACCCTCCTTTCAAGACACTGTCCATTCCATTCAACTGCTCTTCCAAGTCCTTTGCTGTCTCTGATAGAATTACAATGTCATCGGCGAACCTCAAAGTTTTTATTTCTTCTCCATGAATTTTAATACCTACTCCAAACTTTTCTTTTGTTCCCTTTACTGCTTGCTCAATATACAGATTGAATAGCATCAGGGAGAGGCTACAACCCTGTCTCACTCCCTTACCAACCACTGCTTCCCTTTCATGTCCCTCGGCTCTTATAACTGCCATCTGCTTTCTGTACAAATTGTAAATAGCATTTTGCTCCATGTATTTTACCCCTGCCACCTTCAGAATTTGAAAGAGAGTATTCCAGTCAACACTGTCAAAAGCTTTCTCTAAGTCTACGAATGCTAGAAACGTAGGTTTGCCTTTCCTCAATCTTTCTTCTAAGATAAGTCGTAGGATCAGTATTGCATCACGTGTTCCAACATTTCTACAGAATCCAAACTGATCTTCCCCGAGGTCAACTTCTACCAGTTTTTCCATTCGTCTGTAAAGAATCGCATTAGTATTTTGTAGCTGTGACTTATTAAACTGATAGTTTGGTAATTTTCACATCTGTCAACACCTGCTTTCTTTGGGATTGGAATTACTATATTCTTCTTGAAGTCTGAGGGAATTTCGCCTGTCTCATACATCTTGCTCACCAGATGGTAGAGTTTTGTCAGGACTGGCTCTCCCAAGGCCGTCAGTAGTTCTAATGGAATGTTGCCTACTCTCGGGGCCTTGTTTCGACAGGTCTTTCAGTGCTCTGTCGAACTCTTCACGCAGTATCATATCTCCCATTTCATCTTCATCTACCACCTCTTCCATTTCCATAATATTGTCCTCAAGAACATCGCCCCTGTATAGACACTCTATGTACTCCTTCCACCTTTCTGCTTTCCCTTCTTTGCTTAGAACTGGGTTTCCATCTGAGCTCTTGATATTCATACAAGTGGTTCTCTTTTCTCCAAAGGTTTCTTTAATTTTCCTGTAGGCAGTGTCTATCTTACCCCTTGGGAGATAAGTCTCTACATACTTACATTTGTCTTCAAGCCATCCCTGCATAGCCATTTTGCACTTCTTGTCGATCTCATTTTTGAGACATTTGTATTCCTTTTTGTCTGCTTCACTTACTGCATTTTTGTATCAAATTCAGTATCTCTTCTGTTACCCAAAGATTTCTACTAGCTCTCGCCTTTTTACCTACTTGATCCTCTGCTGCCTTCACTATTTCATCCCTCAAAGCTACCCTTTCTTCTTCTACTGTATTTCTTTCCCCCATTCCTGTCAATTGTTCCCTTATGCTCTCCCTGAAACTCTGTACAACCTCAGGTTTAGTCAGTTTATCCAGGTCCCATCTCCTTACATTCCCACCTTTTTGCAGTTTCTTCAGTTTTAATCTACAGTTCATAACCAATAGATTGTGGTCAGAGTCCACATCTGCCCCTGGAAATGTTTTACAATTTTAAACCTGATTCCTAAATCTCTGTTTTACCATTATATAATCTATCTGATACCTTTTAGTATCTCCAGGGTTCTTCCATGTATACAATCTTCTTTCATGATTCTGGAACCAAGTGTTAGCTAAACATAGATGAGGCTTAAAACCAATTTGTCAGAACAAATGGCCATCCTTGCGCATAACTTTATTAACATTAAGGTACACACAGTAGTGTATGGTGTTACAGACTACGAACTATGAAATTGCCAGATGGTATTTCATTAACTGAACCCTTAGGTTTAAGTATTGATAATAATATACGTGGCATACAGACATAGATACTTGTACACTAATGTACAATGGAAACCTATAACCCTATCCCAGATGTAAGTATGGGCAAGCTTTTGCAATTCCTTCTCAGTGCACAAAATTATTTGAGTCTGATGCTCACTTACATAGTAACTGCTGTGGGCTTCCATGGCTACAATAGTTCATTGGAAAACACTTCTTGGACTCCGTCTTGTTTGGCATTTGAGAGCCTCTATATACATCATTTGGAGAGTACTTACAAATAGGACTTGACAGCATCACTTCTTGCCTCCAGTTCACTATCAGTGGGCATGAAGTCAGCAGTTGCTCAATGTTTTCAAACCCTTAATGGACTGATGAAAACTATTTCCACTGTACATCTCTACCTAAGTTACAAAGCTTACTGCTAATATTCATACTTAAGTCATATTTCTCTTTTCTGGCAACCTTTCATGATTTAGTCATTACAATATCCTTCCCAATGTTCTTTAATGTACTCTGCTTCTGTTGAATCTTTATCATTTTCATCTTTTATCATTCCAATTTTCACTTGGGATTTTCTTTGATGTCCCAAATTTTCTTGTAAAGATCCGAGTTTTCCCCATCCAGCTACTTTCTTCAACTTCTGTGTACTATTCATTTAAGAAGATATTCTTATCTCTTCTAGCCAATTTTCAAAACTCTCCATTTAACTTAAACATTGCTCATCTGTCTCCCTTCATTCTGCAGCAATATTCAGTGCCTCAGCTGCTTGTCATCTGGCCTTCTTACTATACTTCTTCTTGGTAATGTGTTTTCTTATTGCCCGATTGATAGTGCCGGGTACTTCTGTCCACAGCTCTTGTGGGTTTTTGTCTTCTAATTCTAATGCATTAAATCTGTTCTTGGCTCGTACAGCATAATTGGAAGGTATTCTTCTATCCATAAGACAGAATAGCTTTGGTCAGTTTTCTCAGTTTCAGCCAGAATTTTGCAATTACAAGCTGATGATCTGATCCACAATCAGGTCCAGGTCTTGTTTCAGTTGACTGAATAGTATTCTTCCACTTCTGATTACACTGTGTGTAATCAATTTGACTCCAGTATTGGCCGTCTGGTGAAGTTCAGGTGTATAGGCATCATTTGTTTAGCTGGAGCAGTATGGTAGTAACAACCATCAAACTGTCTTGGCAGATTTCTGGGTGTCTCTGTCCTGCTTCATATACTATACGAAAGCAAAATTATCCTGTTACATCTTATACTGTTTGAATTCACGCTTTGAAGTTCCATCTCCAACTATGAACAGGACATCATTTTTGGTGTCAGCAGCAGTAATTGTTGGAAATCTCCACAAAACTGGTCAATAACATTCTCTTCAGCATCAATTACATTTAATTTTTTTGAGTGGATAAATAGAGCTTTATGACTACCCCATGCATTATGTCAGAACTATACTGGTATGCAAAACTTAAGGATGTAAGTAACTTTTGTGTGATGTGTCACTACCAAGTAATATAGCTCAGTGATAATTGCACCATACATAGAAGGAAGTGCTGCTGTATAGTACAGAAGGTAACTGAAAGAAATACACAAAGGTGTGAAAAGAAATGACACTTATTCAAAGACAAAATAATTACACAGAAGTCACTGCAATTGAAGATGGTTCCCTGGACATTACAAATGATGCTACATGGTTCTTAACAAAGAGTGTAGTCATCACAGATGACACTGAATCCTCTGCAGTGTGCTCCCATGCTGATCGCAATGTGGGTGATGAGTTTTTCTAGTAGGATGTTCCAATCTACCTCCAGCACAGTTGAAAACTACCCTGTGGTCTTCACAGAGACATATTACAGCATGTCCATGCGCACCAACACATCTCACATGTGCTCAATGGGATTTAAATCAGGGGAACAGGCAGATCAGTCCATTTACCAAATATCCTCTTGTTCCTACAGATCCTCCACATGCGTTGTTTGATGTGATTGCACATTGTCATCCATAAATATGAAATCAAGGGTGAATGCATCCCTGAAAAGATGCACATGGGGAAGGAGTACAGTGTCACAATAACACTGACTGCTGAGCGTACCATGTTCCAACACTTTGGGATCACAAACAAATACCTCTCCACACCATGACACCTGGACCACCTAACCAATCTTGCTCAACAATGTTCCTAGCTGCATTACATGTTCCCACCTCCTAACTGCCACTTTATGAGAATGTATCTGGCATTATTGAACATCATCATTTTGGTGCTCCAGGTGTTATGGTGTGGGGAAACATAATATTGTATGGGTCTACTGACTCCCAAATCTTTGAATATGGTACACTCACCGGTCAACATTATCGTGACACTCTACCCCTTCCACATATACATCTTTTCAAGGATGCATTCAACACTGACTTTATTTTTATGAATGACAATGCATGACCATATTAAACTGCCCATGAGGATGTAGCATTGGAGTGAGAAGATATTATGCAAGTCGATTGGCCTGTTCGTTTCACCAAATTCAGTTCCATTGAATGTGTGTAGGAGATGTTGGAGAGATGTACTGCAGCACATTCACATGCACCAATGACCATCCAGCAGTTATCAACTGTGCTGGTGGGAATTGAATGCCCTACCAGAAGAACTCCTTTCCAACCTGGTGGCCAGCATGGGAGCACATGGCAGAACATTTATTGCCATCCATGGTGATCACACACAATATTAAGAACCATGTTCCACTGTTGGTAATGATCAAAAAACAACCATGAATCACAGTGACCACAGTGTTATTTGAATAAAAGTGTCATTTCTCTTTGTTTTGTTACATTTTTCTTTCAATTGCCTTCAGTAGTATACTGAAGCACTTCTTTCAATGTATGATCTAAACATCACCAAGCTATGTTACTTGACTGTGATCATGTGGAAGTTACATTTGTCCACAAATTTTGCACACCAGTGTATGTTAATTTTTTTTAGGTGGCATTGTTGTTGTTACTGAAGCATAGAAATTCATTAGCATTATAGGCAAACTAAGCATTTAATTAACTAAAAAAATAAATTTAACTTAAAAACATTCTTTATTCATGTTAACAAATTGTTCTCTCTTATACACAGAACAGAACAAATTGCAACACTTGGTAGAATAAACAGATTAATTTTTGTGATCGGAAGATTGTACATGGGCTTCAAAAATGGGAATAAAACTTGATATTTAGGTGAACTTTCAAAAAATTGCCATCAGTTAATAGTTAATGATGAAACTATGACTTCAGTTTAGAGTACATATAAAAATATTCTGTTCAACACTAGCATATAAAAAAGAAACTTTGTTAGGAAAACATATTTTTGGAAATCAAATGAGGTAATCCATATTAAAGCTAGCTACCATTAGCTCGAGCCACAACAGTACTCATGAGGCACTTCTAGAAATTTTATATTTACAGCCACCCATATCTTTTTCTTCTCACTTTTATTTAAAGTGTGACAGTACGGTATATCTTGATCAAAAGATTTTGAAATATTAGATACTTTTGTAGTACTTACTCATTGCAATATCGGAAACAATTGTGAATGTCGACTTCACGGAATGTTGCATTCACCATTGGAAGAGTAACTTGATCAGCTCCCATGCCCACTACACAATGAACACCTCCAGGGCGTGTAACCTGTTGTTCAGAATTAATAATCCTGTTAGTCTGATGAATGTTATTAACAAATTTTTTGCTCAATAAACAAGATATATTTGAGTACCTGTAGTCCAAGCTTTGCTGTGAATTCAACACCACAGCAATCAATGGTCATATGTGGTTCAGTTTCAAGCAGCTCTCTGACTCTTTCTGCAACTTGTTCCACTGTAGCACCCTTAGGAATGACTAGCGTGTAATCTGCTCCACATTTCTTGGCTAATTCTAGACGGTGTGCAACTATGTCTAAAACATAGAAATAAGAAACTTAAGTGGTTTCCAAGATGCAAACTTAAAAAAAAGAAACATTTTTACAATTTATCCTAAAGACATGTTTATTTCAGTGAGTGGCATATGGGTAATGTCTGTCTACACCTTCCTACCTACTTCGAAAGCCACCATATTGTGGTGGACAGTATCTTGTTCCACTGTTAGTCACTTCCCTTCCTGTTACACTTGCAAATGTAGCAAGGGACAAACGACTGTCTATGTGCCTCTGTAAAATCCCTAATTTCTTTTATCTTGTGTTTGCGGCCCTCAAATAAAATATACATTGGCAGCAGCAGAATATTTCTGCAGTCAGCTGCCAGTTCCACTTATCTAAATTTTCTCAGTACTGTTTTGTGAAAAGATTGTTGTCTTCCTTTCAGTGGTTCCCACTTGAGTTCACAAAGCATTTCTGTGATACTCGTATGTTAGCTGAACCTACTAGCAACAAATCAAGTAGCATGCCCCTGAGAGGCTTCAATGTCTTGCTTTAATCAGACATGGTGGCACTCTCAAACTCTCTGGCAGTATTGAAGAATGTGTCACACTAATGTTCTAAACACTGTCTCCTATATATATGAGCTACACTTTCCTAAAGTTCTCTTAATAAACTGGTTGACTATTTTCCTTCCCTGCTACCACACTTATGTGCTTGCCCCCACTTCATTTCACTTTGCAAGATATTTAATCAATGCTACTGTGTCAAGCAGCACACCACTAATACTGTATTCAATGCTCATGGTTGTTTCAGCATTTATTTAAACAAACAATTACAGGATTTTTCCTACTCATCTGCATTAACTTACATTTTTCTACATTTAGGATAAGTTGCCCCTGATCACACAAAATAGAAATTCTGCCTATTTCATCCTGTGTCCTTCTATAGCCACTCAAAACAATACTTTCCCATATACTATTGTGTCATAAGCAAACAATTGGAGATTGCTGTTCATCCATCTGTCAGATAAATTATGTATATAGAGAACAAGAGTGGTCTTATCAAACTTCCTTGGGGCACTCCTGGTAATACCATTGTCTGTGATGAACACTTGCCAGTCACTGACTGACTGATGACCTTACAGGATCATCAGCAAATGATAATATTTTGCTGCTCAATTTGATGTGACTTGACTTAATCAGGGAGTGATCTTATCTCCTTTTATCATAACATTTTACTGTGTGATACTGATCCCTGTCATTCTGGCAAAGCCTTTTATTAGGTTCTTGTTTCCTGTTTACTCTGTCCATCAGATTTCTTATGAATATAGAGACCAAGAGTCCTATCACAGTTCCGTGGGACACTCCTGATGAAGCCTTTGTCTCCAATGAACACTCATCTTACCTTTGTGTCTATTGAACACTCACCATCCAGGACAACAAACTGGATCTTATCGCTAGAAATGTCTTTGAGCCACTCACATATTCAATAACATTTTCTGTATGCTCAGGCTTTCAATAGCAGCCATCAACATGGCACTATGTCAAATGCTTTCCAGAAATCTAAGAATATGGACTCTCCCTATTGCCCTTCATCAGTGGTTCATAAGATGTCACGTGAGAGAAGGGAAAGCTGAGTTTTGCATGAACAATGCATCCTAAACCCACACTGATCTGTGGACAGAAGCTTATATGTCTCAAGAAAATTTATCATACTGGAATTTAGACTAGGTGCAAAAATTCTGTAGCAAACCAACATTAATTATACTGCTGTATAATTTTGTGGATCTGCTCTTTTACCCTTCTTATAGACAGAAGTCACCAGTGCTTTTTGCAGTTGCTTGAATCTTTATGACGGGTGAAAGATTCATGATAAATGCAAGCTAAGTAAGGGGCTAATGCATAGAATATGCTCTGTAAAGCCGAATTGTGACTCCATCCAGACCTGGTGACATTCATTTTCAACTCTGGAAGTTTTTTCTTAATGCCATGAATGTCCATTTTGATATTCTCCATACAAAAGTCTGTGCTACAATCAAACAATAGTATGTCTGTACAATCCTCCTGTTTGAATGATTTCTTAAATGCAAAATTTAAAACTCTGTCTTAGGTTTCACTGTCTCCTACCACTGCACCAGACTTATTGATGAGTGACTTGGTAGAAACCTTTGACCCACTTAGTAATTCTATGTAGGACCAATTTTTTTGGTTTCTCGGAATGACCTTTTGCTAATGCATGATAGTGCAAGTTGTGCATGTCATGCAGCAATCTTATAAGGTTATAGAGGAAGGAAGTTTTTAACACCACTGAAAGTTTGTAGTTCATGCAGTGCAAAATATGAATATTCATGCATGAGAGACCAATGCTGTGGCTTCTGTATGTGACAGTTGACATTTCCTGTTCATTCATAGTAACATTGTTGTAATGTTTTAAAACAGCATCTCTGATTACTTTTCTGACCATTATTGTCAATCTAAATTTCCCATTAGCTGTGTCTAGTGTTTGGACAAGGTATCATTGCCAAGAGGCTGTGCAGACATTTCTCTACTAGTTTTCAAATTGTACATATTAAAAAATGTGTGTGATTTTTGCACATCTCCTCCTAAAGCACTGGACCGATTTCAACCAACCTTGGTACACATATCACATATTGTCAGGCAATGATCACTGTGGGAGTAAAATCTAACTACTTATCACAGTTCAAGAGATATGGTGTCATAAACAATGTGGTGTGAAAAACTGTCACATCATGCATGATGCTTAAATTTATTGCTTCTGTGATGCTGACTCTATCCACAATAAATTTTTCAGACAGTATCCACATATGCTGCTAAATACACCTGAAAATTATATCATTGTGAGACACATAGTTCAGGAGCAATGATGTCATACACACTGCAATGCGCGAAAAAAATACTGCATCATATATGAAGTTTTAATACATTTATTCTTTACTATTAAGTCACTCCTACAGTCCAGTCACCTTTAGGAAATCTCTGACACTGGGCAGTGCTTTTGACAGCCTTCAACTGTGAAGAGCAAATGGCTGTTGGTGAAAAAAGTATCCATCTACAGAGTTATGAGGTGGAGATGCCATGAGGATGTTTACAAAATCATGTTGAAGACATGAAAAGCAACTGCACTTGTACAGTATGCATATTTCTTTGTAATTTCAAAGGTGTTTTCATGAATACATGTAAATCAATTTTTTCAATATTATATAACAAACCAGTTTTGTTTCTAATACAAAATTGGCAAAATGAATTATGGCCAATTGCACGTTTTTCAGCTAGTATTCGTAGAAAAGAACACAGTAAGGAGCCATCCACAATCAGTCAGGAGCTTTAAGCAGGTCTGTAGTGGAAAAGTATCATTATACTATTACAATTTCCCCAACAGCTTCCCACCCTTGTTACACATTATTACTACAGAGATTCTGTGATGAAGCACATAACACCAGAACAGAAATCATATGCATGTAGCTAACTCATTTCTGTGCCAGTACTGTCATTTGATTGCTCACTTCAATTCAAAATCCAAGCACAGTACACAGACCAAATACAAACAAATGTATTGATATGCTTGCTGATATATAAGGTGTTCTGTTCACTGGTCACCTGTTCACAGATGAAATAGAGGACACTGATCACTACTGTGAAGTACTTGAAAATTGTGACTGACCATTCAGAATAGTATGAGTGTTATGCTCAGTATAAGAGTTGTTCTCTGACCTTTATCTGAGTAAGTACTGTCATGAATCAGAGAAATATTGTCTGTACAAGTTGTAGCAGCAGTTGTTTGATTATTGATCTCTCCCACAGACCATTTTCCTACTACGTGAAGAAATTTGTTATTGGTCAAGGCTTCCCTGGCGACAAATAGATACAGCCAAATGTTCGTACACCGTGTGGCATACACCTGACACAAAGACAAACTGTTGATTCCATAATATGGCAAATGTCTCAATTCCAGTGGTAAGCAGGTAGTAAAGTACTTCATCTATTGTTGTGCATGGATGGTCTACATATTTCTCAACCTGATAGTGGAAATGAGAAATGCTCTTTTTTTGTTTTTTTAATTAATTTTCAACATGTTCTTATTTAACATTAATACAGTTCATCAAAAATACTATTCTAACACTGCAATCGCTTCTTAGTTTTAAAAAAAAAATACTCCAGTCTGATACACAGTTTCATTTCAGCACAAACTCTGCTGCAGAGTGAATCTTCATTCTGGGAATGTAAATTAATGTGGATGAGTATGAAAAACTAAACCACAATTTTCAGATACAGCGTTAGCATTGTTCTGCTTAACACAGTCAAGTCATTTAAATATTTGGGTGTAACATTGCAAAGCAATATGAAACAGACCAAGCATGTGACGATTGTGGTAGGAAAGGCAAATGCTCTACTTCAGTTTATTGGGAGAATTTTGGGGAAGTGTGGTTCATTTCTAAAGGAGACTGCATATAGGATGATAGTGAGACCTATTCTTGAGTACTACTCTAGTGTTTGGGATCTGTACCAGGTCAGATTAAAGGAAGACATCAAAGCAATTCAAAGGTGAACTGCTAGATTAGTTACCAGTAGGTATTATGAAGATGGTTTGGGAATCCAAATGGGAATCCCTAAAGGGAAAGCAGCATTCTTTTTGAGTAACACTATTGAGAAAATTAAGAGAATTGGCATTTCAACCCAACTGCACAATGATTCTGCTGCCACCAACACATATTTCATGTAAATAGCACAAAGATAAGATACAAGAAATTAGGGCTCATATAGAGGCATATAGATAGTCACTTTTCTGTCACTCCATTACTACATTCACGAGTAGAACAGGAACAGAAATGGCTATAGTAGTAGTAGTACCTTCCACCATGCATTGTATGGTGGCTTATAGAGTACATATGTACATGTAGAAATAATCCCCAAGACTGTAGCTAAACCATATCTCTGCAATATACCTTCTACCACCTGAGTGATAGTCCCAGAACATATACAGGAGAACTTCTGTGAAGTTTTGGAAGACAGGAGGTGAGGTATGGACAGAAATAAAGCTGTGAGGGCTGGTTGTCAATCATATTTGGTAGCTCAGTGAGTAGAGAACTAACCAGCAAAAGGCACAGCACCTAGGTTCAAGTCCTGGTCCAGCACACAGTTTTAATCTGCCATAAAGGTTCGAATCAGTGCATACTCCACTACTGATGAAAATTTATTCTGATGACTTTTTCCTTCATCAAACTAAGTCTTTCCAAAATTTATGCAACCATATTTGTTATAAGATTTCAATAATACCTCAGAGCTACTGTTTTACCTATTTTACAGTCAGTTAACAGGATTTCTTTTGCATTCCTAAATACCATGCCATGACTTTCCTCACCAATTATGTTGTCTTCACCCCATCTGGAACTGAAGAGCTGCATTCTGACGACTGTTTTGACTGTTGATTCAATTAGGGTGTGAAATACTGAACGCAGGTTTCATCCACTGTCACATAATAACTCAGTAAATCACTTTTGTTTTTATGGAAAGGTACCAAACACTGTTTAAGAATTATCATGCTAATTGGCTTCTGATCTGCTATGAACAGGTAGGATACCCCATCTTGTGTGAAGGATTACCATGTGAAAAATGTAACCAAAATTTTTTTTCTAGAATGATATTTTCACTCTGTAATGGAGTGTGCGCTGATATGAAACTTCCTGGCAGATTAAAACTGTGTGTGAGACCAAGACTTGAACTCGGGACCTTTGCCTGTTGAGGGCAAGTGTTCTACCAGCTGAGCTATCCAAACATGACTAACAACATGTCCTCAAAGCCTTACTTCCACCAGTCCCTTTGGAAGGTAGGAGATGAGGTACCAGTGAAAGTAGTGTTTTACCTATGGGTTGTGAGTCATGCTTGGGTAGCTCAGATAAGAGAGCCCTTGCCTGTAAAAGACAGAGGTCTGAACTCAGAGTCTCAATCTGGCAGACAGTTTTAATATGGCAGGAAATTCCAACAATCTTTTTATTTTTCTCCCCCCCCCCCCCCCCCCCCCTCCCCTCCTCCTCCACTCCTCCAACAGTTCATGGTGTGGTTGCACTTCTTTTTGTGAGGATTGAAGGAGATAGTCACCTTCATATTTATGTGCCATTAATGATACAGGTAATTACCTGTAATTATCACTTTACGTGCTCCCATAGCTTTCGCTGCAAGCAAGGTCAGCAGACCAACTGGACCAGCTCCAAGAACAAGGACGTTTGAGCCAAGACAAACACCAGCTCGGCGACACGCGTGTACACCCACTGAGAAAGGTTCAAGAAGTGCACCTTCCTCAAGTGAAACATGGTCCGGTAACCTAAAAATATGCAAGAAATAGTATGTGTTCTAGCGTACAGCCGAGAAAAATTTAAAACATAAAAGCAATAAATATAATGAAACTTTGTCTAAAATGATTAATTTTAACAGTAGGAACAATTATCCAAATGCAGTGCATTCAGTTATGAACATTAAGTTAATTCTCTAGATGTACACTAAATCAGTTTAATGCATGTTTTTCCATTACAATAATATTTAAAGTTAGATAAGTAGAAGACATTACACACATTTATAATTACTGATACAGTGTATTATAATTATAAACTGATTCTTTCCACACCATAATGAGGGACTGCAATTATGGTCCATGGAACATGCATGTAACTGAACTAAATGAGGTTGCTGCTATTCAGCTTCTCACCCAATGTCTCACTAGTAACATACTCAAATTTTTTTTGTATGTAAAGGAAAATTTCATTCAAAAATTTGCTAAATTCATAAACAGACAGTTGGATAAGCCAATACTCAACAGGAGTTAATTATCAGTACAGCCAGTATATACACATGAAAATAAGTAACACACACATGTACCATTTATTAGCATTTCTTCTCATTACATTCAGTAGCAGCAGCAAAGGCTCAGATATTCTCACCAGGAGTGTCAGATAAACCAATAGCAGCAGAATCACCACAATCATCAGCAGAGCTGTCGTCATCAGCAACAGCATCCAGAACAGCAGACCCCATAATACTACCTCAAGGCAATGATAATGCATGCAAGGAAAACATACAAAGGTCATTAGCCGCAGCAGCTAACAAAGAAGGGCAGTCACCAAGTCGGGGAGCACAGGAGCCACCAGCAACAGCAACCACACAGAAGAGGTGCCTGAGGCCTGGGAGATCAACAGCAGAAGCAGCTTCCAATCAAGACAGATACCTGAGAACTAGGAGACCTGCTACACTAAGTGAGGATTTTTTATGGTACCGAGTAAGCAGAAAGAGAACATGGAAAAAGATGTAAGTAAAACTGTCCATCTTAAATACCAGTGTGACAATAGTGAGAGGAATATAAACACCGGACAAAGATACGATCCAGGTTTAATGACACAAAGTGAAAAAAATCACTGCATAGTACCAGAAGCAAAGGGAGCAAGTGAAGTGCTTAGTATATTACAGGAAGGGGAACTATTACATTTAAAGCCAACTGTTAGAATACTTCACCAAAATGTTCAATACATAAACAATAAAACAGAGGAACTAGAGGTAATATTACAGGAGTATAGGCCAAACATTCTAGTAGTTACAGAACATGGGCTAAAAGAAAATCACATAGGAATTTACAACTTGAAGAATTATGTGAAAGTAGCCAGTTTTTGCAGAACTTCCTATAAAGGTGGTGGGGTTGCCATTTTTTCTAACTATAAATCAACTAAAGCCATAAATATAACAAAATATGCTACAGAATTGAGCTTTGAAGCTACAGCACTGGAAACTAAAATTGCTGGGAATTTATGTTGTGTATTAGGTTTGTATCGATCACCAAATGGTATAATTAAAACCTTCTTTGAACAGCTGGAAGATATAATCCAACACCTCTCAAAAACATATGATTATTTGATCATTATAGGAGATCTGAACATAGACACGAGTAAAAATACAGACAATACTAAGACCCTACTGGACTTATTGTGCATATACAATCTAAAAATAAAAATAGATAAACCAACCAGAGTAACAAAGCATAGTGAAACTATTATTGATCATGTAATAACAAATATTCCTACATGCTATTGTGACACACAGGTAATAAACTCCACATTAGCAGACCATTTTGCAATCATGATAGACATAAATATAAAGACTAGTGATTCAGTGCAGAAGATATGGGAGATGAGAAGACAGAACTACCCACATAACACAAATCTGCTAAAAAAGATGTTAGAGGCAGAAAACTGGGAAACAATATATGCAGCTAAAGATGCAAACACCAAATGGAACCAGTTTTATTCTTTATTCAATTATTATTATGATGTTACATGTCCTGTTAGTAAAAGGCTTGTCAAACAGCAACAAAAAAAAGAAAAGCTGGGTGACTGGAGAAGTAATCCATGCCAGAAATAATCTGAGAGTGTATTATGACCTCTCCAAACAAAAAAATAATGAGGCCTACAACACACTGTATAAAATAAAAAAGAAAGAGTACTGTAGTTTTATCAGAGAAACTAAAGCATCATTCATCAGGATGTCTATAGATAAGGGAAAGAACTACTCAAAAGGTTTATGGTCGTTCATTAATGGAGAGAGAGGAAAAGTAACAAATCGGGCAGAGGACATCTGCCCACTGATGAGTGGGAAAAGCAACGCAAACCCTCTAGAAGTAGCCAATACTTTTAACAGATATTATATTACTGTAGCAGACGAATTAATAAGTCAAAATAAAACAAATGCAGTAAGTAAATTGTTAAACCCCCCACATACAAATCATACTATGGTTTTCATACCTACAACAGATGCAGAAGTGTCAAACCTAATAAAACAACTTAAAATTAAACACTCTTCTGGCTTGGATGGTGTTACATCACATCTCATAAAGGAATGCAGAGAATGTATATTAAAACCATTGACACACATGCTGAATGCTGCGATAGAAGAAGGTATATTTCCAGATTCACTGAAAGTAAGTAAAGTGAAGCCAATATTTAAGAAAGGGAACAGGGATGAATTAGGAAATTACAGGCCAATATCATTGATCTCAACATTTGCTAAAATCTATGAAATGATAATAAAGAACAGAATAGTAAGTTTTATAACAAAGTACAGTATACTGCATTCATCACAACATGGTTTCAGAGAAGGGAAGTCAACAAAAACAGCATCAACAGATATAATTGAGCACATTCTTAATTTACTTGACAGGCAGCAAAAGACTTGTGGGATTTTTATGGACCTATCTAAGGCATTTGATTGTGTGAACCACTCAAAATTAATGATGAAATTATATCAGTATGGAATTAGAGAAAAATGCTATGACATACTTAAATCATACATTACAAATAGGAAACAATGCACAGAAATCAGACACACTAGTGGGGGAAATATAACGAACTACATATCAGAATTACAAACAGTTAAACACGGTGTGCAGCAAGGATCTGTGCTTGGGCCAATACTATTTATACTCTACGTAAATGACTTCCCTAGCTATATAAATCAGAAACTTATAATGTATGCTGATGACACAACAATCATTTGCACAGCTGACACAAAGGAGGAGCTTGAGAAGGAAGCACTCCTGACTATTGAAAATGCAAATAAATATTTAACACAAAACAACCTGTTTATGAATCAGTCTAAAACAATGAATGTAGTATTTCAGACCAAGCATAGTGAAAATTATAATATAAATGTTAATATAAATGGAAAGACTATTAAAGAAGTAACCAGCACAAATTTTCTAGGAACTATAATAGACAAACATTTGGCATGGGGGGAGCACATAGATGCACTGTGTAAAAAGATAAACAAACAGATCTTCATCATGCATAAAACAGCTAAGACTGTGGATGATAAAGTCCTCAGATCAATGTATTATGGACTTGTCTTCCCACATTTGTCTTATTCAGTTCATATATGGGGAAATGCACAAGCTGGCTACCTAAAAAGAATATTCACAATTTAGAAAAGGGCAATGAGATGCATTGCAAAAATACCACCAAGACAGACCTGTAGGCAAGCTTTTGTACACTATAACATTATGACAGTATATTCACTGTATATATACCAAAGCATAATGGTGGTAAGGTCAAGTGATAAACACCTCCTAAATAAAGATGTACACAAACACGGTACAAGAGGAAATGAAAATTACTACATGATAAACAGAATTCTAAAACTGTCTATGACTGCCCCAGAAGAAGCAGGCAAAAGGTTTTTTAATAAACTCCCCAAAATCATTAAAAAAGAAACAGATCTAAAATGTTTTAAAAATCATTTGAAACTATATCTCACAGAGAAATGTATATACAGTTTGAGTGAGTACTTAGATGGTGTTTAAATATATCATTACTGAAATGTACCTGTAAAAATTATCATTTCTGTATGTTTTTTGATTTGTGTGTACGTATAATGTGAAACATATAAAACCTTTGTATGATTATGGACTATTTCTGTTTAATCATTTGTTTCATTTTTTTATTTATATATATATATATATATATATATTTTTTTTTTTTTTTTTTTTTTTTTTTTTTAAATCAAGTTTGATGTTAATAGGCTATTGTATGACACACCCAATACTCTCAGCTGGATTTTCAGCTGGAGTCCATGGGCAAAGAATAAATAAATAAATAAATGTACGGAATGTGGAAACAATGACTACTTTAGAGCATCTGCATGCACTGTAATTAGTCTGTTCTTATCTTCAGAGTCACTATAGAAGCAGTAAACAGGAGGCTATAGTTTGTTCCTAGATTCTTCCCTGAACACTGCTTCTTGAAACTTTGTAAGTATATTTCTGCAGTATAGTTGTCATCATTCTTCTAGTGTCTGCCAGCTGAGGGCTTTTCAGCATTTCTGTGACATTTTCCCATAGTTCAAATAAACCTGCCAACATTCATGTTGCCCTTCTTTGCATATGTTCAGTATTCCCTGTTATTGCTATTTGGTATGGATCCAACACTTGTGCCATATGTTAGATTGGGTCTTACCAGTGTTTTTGTAAGCAATCTGCTTTATAGACTGATGGAATTTTCCCAGTTCTCTTTCAAACCTCCTTTACTTGTGACTTAGTAGATGTGTTGACTCCATTTCCTGTACCTACAGGTTGTTATACTCAGGAATCTGTATGATTTGACCAATTCCAGTTTTGTGAACTGCACAATACATTTCTGTACATTTAAAGCAAGTTGTCAGTTTTGGCACCAGTTTGAAATCTCATGAACATATAATTGGATATCTGTCCAGTTTCCTTCTGGTAGTACTTCATGATAGATAACTGCATTGTCTGCAAAAAGTCTGAAATTACTATTAACACTGTCTGCCAAGCCATTATACAACATGAACGGCAACAGTCTCAATGCAGTACTCTGAGGCACCCCTGAAGTTATGTCTACATCTTATGATGACTTTACATCCAAGATAATATGCTGCACACTGCCTAATGAGAAATACTCACTCAAGACAAAAATTTTATCTACGATATGATGTACTTTCATTTATAAGTGATGCATAGTACAAAGTCGAATGCTTTCCAGAAGCATTTATTTGTGACTTTAAGGATGCCATTAGAGTAAACTGCAAGTTCAGTTTCACATCACCACAGTGGTTGGGAAAGGAGTGAGACAGGGTTGTAGCTTCTCCCCGATGTTATTCAATCTGTATATTGAGCAAGCAGTAAAGGGAACAAAAGAAAAATTCGGAGTAGGTATTAAAATTCATGGAGAAGAAGTAAAAACTTTGAGGTTCGCCGATGACATTGTAATTCTGTCAGAGACAGCAAACGACTTGGAAGAGCAGTTGAACGGAATGGACAGTGTCTTGAAAGGTGGATATAAGATGAACATTAACAAAAGCAAAACGAGGATAATGGAATGTAGTCAAATTAAATCAGGTGATGCTGAGGGAATTAGATTAGGAAATGAAACACTTAAAGTAGTAAAGGAGTTTTGCTATTTAGGAAGTAAAATAACTGATGATGGTCGAAGTAGAGAGGATATAAAATGTAGACTGGCAATGGCAAGGAAAGCGTTTCTGAAGAAGAGAAATTTGTTAACGTCGAGTATAGATTTAAGTGTCAGGAAGTCGTTTCTGAAAGTATTTGTATGGAGTGTAGCCATGTATGGAAGTGAAACATGGACGATAACTAGCTTGTACAAGAAGAGAATAGAAGCTTTCGAAATGTGGTGCTACAGAAGAATGCTGAAGATAAGGTGGGTAGATCACGTAACTAATGAGGAGGTATTGAATAGGATTGGGGAGAAGAGAAGTTTGTGGCACAACTTGACTAGAAGAAGGGATCGGTTGGTAGAACATGTTTTGAGGCATCAAGGGATCACAAATTTAGCATTGGAGGGCAGCGTGGAGGGTAAAAATCATAGAGGGAGAGGGGGGGGGGGGGGGGGGATCAAAGGGACCAGACTGCTACGGTCATCGGTCCATAGAGGGAGACCAAGAGATGAATACACTAAGCAGATTCAGAAGGATGTAGGTTGCGGTAGGTACTGGGAGATGAAGAAGCTTGCACAGGATAGAGTAGCATGGAGAGCTGCATCAAACCAGTCTCAGGACTGAAGACCACAACAACAACAACAACTGTTTTCTAAACCTATGCTGGTTGGAATACAGAACATCATTCTGCACAAGTTGTATCACTATGTTTGAGCTCAGAATATGAGTATGTTCTAGGTTTCTGCAACAAATGGATGTCAGTGATATAGGACAGTAGTTGTTTTGATCACTCCTGCTACCCTTCTTGTAGACATATGTGACTTGCACAACAATAATAGGAAACATTTTCTGTTTGAAGGATCTGTGTTGTGTTATGGTTAAGCAAGGGTCATCTGAAACTAAACTCATACTTATCTCACATAGTATCTTGACAACTTAACATCAAGGCAATTAACTGGATGCAGTATTTGTTGGTTTTCAAAAAGCACTACAGTCAGTAAAACACCAACATTTGTTTTATTGGAAATACCATCATATTACTAGCAAATGAAATTTTTTTACTATACTGAGGATATCTTGTTTGCAGGTAATACATCAGCATTTTATCTTGGATGGAGAGTCATCCAAAGAAGTAAAAGTAACTTCAGATGAGCCCCATGCCAATGTATTTAGACTATAGCTTTTCATACTGTACATCAATAAACTGGTAGACAATATTATCGATAACATCAGGCTTTTGTAGATGACATAACTATCTATCACCATTTACACAAATATCGAGACAGATTTTTTATAAGATCTGAAAGTGGTGCAAAGACTGGTAGCTTACTTTAAACGTACAGAAATGTAAAATTTTTCATATCTCAAAATGCAGAAAAGTAGTATGTTATTGCAACAGTATCAATAAGTCACAACTGGAATCCATCAGCTCACACAAATAACCGACTTTAGCAATTTGTAGGCATAAAAATGGAATGATCAAATAGGCTCAGTCATAGGTAAAGCAGGTTGCACAGGCAAGTTCAGTGGTTATGATAATAGAAAAGTGCAGTCAATTTACAAACAAGATTATGAAACTTTCAAGCAATATTTTGTGGGATCCATACCCAATAGGACTCAGTGAGAAATGGTTGATAATCTACAATGACAAATTTTCACACTTAACACACCTGTCAAAATTGTAAGTGATCAGAAAGGAGAACATTTAACTGGATGAATCTAAGAATGATATCTAGGATGAAACTGGATAATAATGATCCACAACACAGGTGATAAATTCACATCAAATATTTCTGGACAGATTAAAAGACAGCCCTATCTGTTGGTGAGTGAAGAGTGTAGCTCTACAATCACAGACAGACAGACAGACAGACACACAGACAAAACATGTGGCTCCACTGTGGGTCAAGTGCAGACTATTAAACAGGAACATCACAGCCATTAGGGTGATGAGAGCAAAATGCTATCTTTTACTACCTGAAATTCCAACTGAGGTGTGATTTACTCAACCACAATACAATAATTAAGAAATAACTTTGTATAAACTATGCTTCCTTGTCTAGAATCAGAATGCTTCTCTGTTTTCTGGAACAATTTTCTTCAACAAACTCCCATTAAACAAATCAAGAAATGGGGAATTGCTATAAATCCAAAAGAAAATTAAAAATACCAATACCCAAAAAGGGAAATAAGAGTAATCCAATTACAGGCCCATATCACTAATTTCGATTTGCAGTAGGGTTTTGGAACATATAATGTGTTCAAACTTTATGAATTGCCTTGCAGAAAGTGATTTTTTGACACATAGTCAGCACAGATTCAGAAAATATCATTCTTGTTAAACACAATTAGCTCTTTATACTCATGAAGTAATGAATGCTATCGACAGGTGATGTCAAATTGATTCCATATTTTTAGATTTACAGAAAACTTCCAACACCATGCCTAACAAGCATCTTCTAATGAAACTGCATGCCTATGGAATATTGCCTCAGTTGTGTGACTGGATTAGTGATTTCCTATCAGAAAAGTCACAGTTTGTAGTAACAGACAGAAAGTCATTGAGTGAAACAGAAGTAATATCCAGCATTCCCCAAGGAAGTGTTATAGTCCTTGTATTGTTCCTGATCTATATTAATGACATAGGAGACAATCTGAGTAGCCCGCTTAAATTGGTTGCAGACGATGCTGTCATTTACCATCTTGTAAAGTCATCAGATGACCAAAATGATTTGCAAAATGACTTAGATAACATATCTGTATGGCGAAAAAAATGGCAATTGACCCTGAATAAAGAAAAGTGTGAAGTTATCCACATGAGTACTAAAAGAAATCCGCTACATTTCGATTACGCGGTAAGTCGCACAAATCTGAAGGCTGTAAATTCTACTAAATACTTAGGGATTACAATTACAAACAACCTAAATTGGAATAATCATATAGATATTGTTGTGGGTAGAGCAAACCAAAGACTGCAATTCATTGGCAGAGCATGTAGAAGATGCAACAGGTCTACTAAAGAGACTGCTTACACCATGCTTGTCCGCCCTATTCTAGAGTATTGCTGTGTGGTGTGGGATCCGCATCAGGTAGGACTGACAGATGACATTGAAAAAGTCCAAAGAAGAACAGCTCTTTTTGTTTCACCATGAAATAGGGGAGATAGTGCCACAGATGTGAATTTGATTGGCAATCATTAAAACAAAGGTGTTTTTCTTTGCAACGGGATCTTCACATGATATTTAAATCACCAGTTTTCTCCTCCGATTGCGAAAATATTCTGTTGGCACCCACTTACATAGAGATAAATGATCATCATGATAAAATAAAAGGTATCAAAGCTTGCATAGATAAATTTAAGTCCTCACTTTTCCCTGCACACCATTCGAGAGTCGAATGGTAGAGACAGCCTGCAGGTACTTCACTGAACCCTCTGCCAGGCACTTTATTGTGAATAGCAGAGTAATCACGTAGATGTTGATCATTTAGTAGATGTAGGAATCACTACTGTGTGCCATATGAATCAATTTTGGGTCTACAGGGAAGTAAGACAGGAATGCAGAAGCAGGGACAGGTCACCTAGTTGCAGGCAAGAGTAGCTGGATTTTCCACTTGTTGGAAAATGGGTTGGAGAGGTAAGCTAGAGATGGCCAGCCAAGAAAATACTATACAAGACTACAGAGGGTACATAATATGTGAAAGAATGCAGGACAGATAGTCTAATATGTATGTGGACATTTAAATGTAATTAACAAAAGAAGTAAAACAAGTACATAGCTGATGGTGACTAAAGGTAGGAAATACTAAAAAGGAAATTACATGTTCACCATGTAACTACTACATGGCATAATGCAAGAGTCATCATAAAAGTAAATTCAAATGCATAGTGAGTAAGGAACATAAATAGCAGTAACAATATTATTTATTGTATATGAAAGGGAAATGGATAGTTTATAGTTAGATATAGGGGGAATTAGTGAAGTTTGGTGGCAAGCAGAAAAAGACTTCTGGTCAGGTGAATACAGGGTTATAAATATAAAATCAAATAGGGTTAAGTCAGCAGTAAGTTTAATAATGAATAAAAAAAAAAGGGTAAGTGACTATGAACAGCATAGTGAACGCAATACAGTAGCCAAGATAGACACAAAGCCCATGCCTACCACAGTAGTACAAGTTCATATGCCAACTAGCTCTGCAGATGAAGAGATTGAAGAAATGTATGATGAGATGAAAGGAATTATTAAGATAGTGAAGGGAGACGAAAATTTAATAGTTATGGGTGACTGGAATTCAATAGTAGGAAGAGGAGGAAAAGTAGTAGGTGAATATGAAATGGGGGTAATGAATGAAAGAGGAAGTCACCTGGTAGAATTTTGCACAGAGAATAACTTAATCATAGCTAACACTTGGTTTAAGAATCAAGAAAGAAGGTCGTATACATGGAAGAGGCCTGGAGACACTGGTAGGTTTCAGACAGATTATATAATAGTAAGACAGAGATTTAGGAAACAGGTTTTAAACTGTAAGACATTTCCAGGGGCAGATGTGGACTCTGACCACAATCTATTGGTTATGAACTGTAGATTAAAAATGAAACTGCAAAAAGGTAGGAATTCAAGAAGATGGGACCCAGACAAACTGAAAGAACCAGAGGTTGTAGAAAGTTTCAGAGAGAGCATTAGGGAATGATTGACAAAAACGGGGGAAAGAAATACAGTAGAAGAAGAGTGGGTAGCTTTGAGAGATGAAATAGGGAAGGCAGCAGAGGATCAATTAGTTAAAAAGATGAGGGCTAGTAGAAAACCTTGGGTAACAGTAGAGATATTAAAATTTAACTGATGAAAGGAGATAATATAAAATTGCAGTAAATGAAGCAGGCAAAAAGGAATACAAACGTCTCAAAAATGAGATCAAAAGGAAGTGCAAAATGGCTAAGCAGGGATGGCTAGAGGACAAATGTAAGGATGTACAGTCACATATCTCTAGGGTATGATAGACACTGCTTACAGGAAAATTAAAGAGATCTTTGGAGAAATCAGAACCACCTGTATGAATATCAAGAGCTCAGATGGAAAACCAGTCCTAAGCAAAGAAGAGAAAGTAGAAAGGTGATAGGAGTATATAGAGGGTCTATACAAGGGCAATGTATTTGAGGGCAATACTATGGAAATGAAAGAGGTCATAGATGAATATGAAATGGGAGATATGATACTGCATGAATAATTTGACAGAGCACTGTATGAACTAAATCAAAACAAGTCCCCAGGTGTAGACAACATTCCATTAGAACTATTGATAGCCTTGAGAGAGCCAGCTCTGACAAAACTCTGCTATCTGGTGAGCAAGATATATGAGACAGGTGAAATACCCTCAGACTTCAAGAAGAATATAATGATTCCAGTCCCAAAAAAAAGCAGGTGTTGACAGTTGTGACAATTACCGAACTATCAGTTTAATAAGTCATGGCTGTAAAATACTAATAAAATTCATTGCAAATGAATGGGAAAACTGGTAGAAGCCGACCTCGGGGAAGATCAGTTTGGAGTATATTGAAATGTTGGCACACATGAGGCAATACTAACCCTACAAATTATATTAGAAGCTAGATTAAGAAAAGGCAAACCTACATTTCTAGTATTTGTAGACTTAGAGAAAGCTTTTGACAATGTTGACTGGAATATTCTCTTTCAAATTCTGAAGGTGGCAGGTGTCAAATACAGGAAGTGAAAGGCTATTTACAATTTGTACAGAAACCAGATGGCAGTTATAAGAGTCGAGGGGCATGAAAGGGAAGCAGTGGTTTGGAAGGGAGTGATACAGGGTTGTAGTCTACTCTTGATGGTATTCAACCTGTAAATTGAGCAAGCAGTAAAGGAAACAATAGAAAAAATTGGAGTAGGAATTAAAATCCATGGAGAAGAAATAAAAACTTTGAGGTTTGCCAATGACATTGTAATTCTGTTGGAGACAGCAAAGGACATGGAAGATCAGTTGAACGGAATAGACAGTGTCTTGAAAGGATGATATAAGATGAATATCAACAAAAGCAAAATGAGGATTATGGAATGTAGTATAATTAAATCAGGTGATGCTGAGGGAATTAGATTAGAAAATGAGACACTTAAATTAGTAAATGAGTTCTGCTATTTGGGGAGCATAATAACTGATTATGGTCAAAGTAGAGATGATATAAAATGTAGACTTGCAATGCCAAGGAAAGAGTTTCTGAAGAAGAGAAATTTGTTAATATCGAGTATAGATGTAAGCGTCAGGAAATCTTTTCTGAAAGTATTTGTGTGGAGTGTAGCCACGGATGGAAGTGAAACATGGACAATAGATAGTTTAGACAAGAAGAGAATAGAAGCTTTTGATATGTGGTGCTACAGATGGATGCTGAAGATTAGATGGGTAGATCATGTAACTAACGAGGAAGTACTGAACAGAATTCAAGAGAAGAGGAATTTGTGGCACAACTTGACTAGAAGAAGTGATTAGTTGGTAGGACATGGATTGTAAAAATCATAGAGGAAGACCAAGAGATGAATACAAGTAGCAGAGTCAGAGAGATGTAGGTTGCAGTAGTTACTTGGGGATGAGGAAGCTTGCACAGGATAGAGTAGCATTGAGAGCTGTATCAAACCAGTCTCTGGATTGACGACAAAAACAACAACAACAACAACATGAAAGAGTACATATTAAAGAGCAAATTGAACTGCAGGCCTGGCCAGGTTGGTGGCACTGTTGTGTATATACCTGAGAAACAGGGAGGGAGGTGAGGGGGATGGGCTGATACTAACAGGCCACACATTCAGTATTGTTACAAGTGTAGCCTTATCACATGCTTTACAGCACTGCTGATAGGACCTGCTTTCATATACATGTGTGGTGATGCACATGCTATCACAGTAAAAATACTTTTACATCACAATATCCTTGAACCAGTTGTCACAGAGGACATCAAAAGAACAGCAGAATGGATTTTCCTTGGCTCAAGATTACATTAAGAATGCTGAAGAATCCAGTACAATGGAAAGTAAGGCTATTCTCACTAGCAAGTTATTCGTACTAAAGATATTTCAGAAGGATTGTGGCCAAATGCTTCCACAGATATGATTTCAATTTTCTGGGACTTCAGATTTAGTGCTTATTCACACAGAAATCAGTCTTAGAAGCTGAAAGACAAACAAATGATGAAGCCCATAATTCTCAACTGTCACAATCAAAAAGAAAATACTGAAATAAGATGAAAGGAAACTATATCTTGTGTATAATTATGAATATAATGACCTCACTGTAAATGAATTTTGGAGATTAACAGAGTCAGCTACTGATTCTTATACTATGTCTAGTTTCAAACCAAAAAGCACATATTTAAGATAGATTTGTATAAAGATGAAAATACCAAGCATTATCAATCAACTTGTGCTGCTATTTGGTTGCAGTCAAAGGTAGCATCTACCGGACAGTACTTAACTCTTAACATGAAACAAACAGATCAATCAGATAATGCAGCTTGGCACAAACTTCATAAAAATAAATGAACATTTTAATCTCTGCAGCTGCACTTACCCATCACCAGATGCAACAAAAAATCATGAGGCTAACTAGTAAGAAGCTATAACTACCACCTGTGATGCACAAAATAGAAAGTCAAATTACAAGGAAGCTGGTACAGTCATTTCCAGAATTAGTACACATTTCCATGAAAAGTGATGAAAAAACTAATTGAGGAATATGGAATGGATGTACCATAAATAATTATTTCACATTAACTGGCATCAAAAACAAACTGACTATGATGATAGGACTGACTATGAAAGATAGCACAGTGAATTAAAATGTAATGAGTTACAAACACATGAAGATTACTCAAATGTTGTTGGTAAAGAAGCTAATTTGGTTAACAAGAATTCTGTATGATGAAATATATGTACTGTGTCAGTTTAAGGAACTCATGACTTTAAGAAGTGATGGTTTTCAGCCAAGTTAAATGAATGCGTAAGTTCCAAATATTTTCAGGTCACTAACATCATTTCGTAGGCCTTCTGAGAGTATTCTTATGCCATGTACCAAACAGTTACATCATCTAAGTACCACTGATTCAGTCTTTATCTTGTGGTTGTAAAGCATAGTTTTCCTCTAGATACCATGTATCACGAAGCGTGGCATTGCACAAACCCCTGTGATTTTATACAAAGTATCAGGTCAAAAATTATTCTCTCATTAAGTGTGAATTGATGGGTGTGTGGAGGGAGGAAGAATTAGAAAATCTCCATAAATCAGTCTGTGTGTTTGAAAAGTCTCACTTCCATACAAATAACATTACAACACTAAAAATGAAGATAATATAACTTCTATGAATTGTGCTTTAAAGCACAACCATTTTTCTGTTTCAAAATATGTCTGACACCTATTTATAGAAATTCATGTTTACTTGTGGCAGAAATCAGCAGCATGAACATAGAATCTTGAGAGGTTTCCATGATCAGGTGGTGTAGCACAGAAGAAGATACTCTGGCAAAGATTATAACGTCCCTCCTTGCAGAAGTTGCAAGTCCGACAAGGCACACCAGGTTCAATGGCAACACGATCACCTGTCAATGGCAACAGAACATTACTAAATGCTTATTATGATCTTATCACTGTCATGCAGTTGTCATTAATGACTGAAATTATGTAAATTGCAATTAACTATATGACAAGAATACACACACACCTAATTAAAATATGTTTGCACAACAAAACTCTTAATAATGTAAAACACATGTAGGAATACAAACCCCTTTTCAAATTCTTTACTCCAGGCCCCAACTTTTCAACAACTCCAGATGCTTCATGACCAATGATCATTGGTTGTTTCACAATAAAGTTGCCAATGTGACCTTTTGTTAGATAATGCACATCAGAGCCACATATGCTCACACAACCCATACGTAGAAGTACCTCTGGGAAAAAAAAGGAACACATTTTAGTAACTGTTTCCCTTACTGCTGTTTATTCAGCATCTATCATGAAAGCAAACTGTCACAAAATATTAAATTAAGAAGTGAATGACTGAAACATCAATCTATAAAGTCTTTTTCAGAGCAGTTTGAAAGCATGTGTAGGTTTCATTTAACTTTACAGAACTGCATAGTGTTCGAAGATGATGCACAGTACATTTTACTGGAACCAAGACTAAAAAATCATTAGAAAACTTTTGGAACATTGTGCACAAATTTTCAGAGTAAAAGAGGCTATTAGATAAAAATAATGCATTCTCCCCCTCCACCATTCCCCAAATATGTTTGATATTAATTTTGACATCTACAAGGCTGCCTAGAAAAACATAGTTGAGGAAGGGAAGTGGAAACGTTTTTGAGGATGATGTAGCATGTTGTTCTGAGGGTTGCGATATTGGGAGAGAGGGGGAGGCTAGCAACGGAGTATGTACAGGTAGCAATGTTTTACTATCCATGTTGTAATGGTGAAGTTGGTAGTACACCTTAGCTGTAAAGGCCTTCAGACAAGAATATCATATACTGCCATTCACTTTTGTTCTTTCTGAAAGTGCTATAAGCCAGTGATGCATAATTTTTGAGCCACTAAATGAATGAATGAAATTTTATTGTCGTTTAGCTATTACAGAAATTGACAAAGTCAAGTTACATATATACAAGTTATACAGCATATATCCATGGGTTGAAGATCAATATGTTTTCCATAAAATACAATATTTATAATCAAATAATATGAAAACATTGCATCTTAAATTACTCAGTTAAAGAATTTATGCTGTTCTCTCCCAACTGGTACCACTATGATATTTCACAGTCATAAAATTCCTTAAGTGAGTAGCAAGGATTTGCAGCTAACCAACTGAATAATTTGTCTTTAAATAAATCAAATGGAGCTTCCACACATTCTAGTGGCAGTTTGTTAAACATCTTCATACCCACCACTTCGTAGCTGTTCAATGACTTGGATAATCTGTAGTAACGTATGTCAAGATGGCTACTATTACTGGTCCCATGAGAGTGTACATCTCTTCTACCCTGGTATTCTGATAGGTTGCTCTTTATATGCAGTAGGGCAGTGTAAATATACATGTTTGTTACAGTTAATATTTTTAAGTTGATAAACAGTGATTTGCAGTGGGCCAGTTTATCACTGTTTGTGATAATTCGAATTACTTTCTTCAGAAGTACCAAAATGTCCTGCTCCTTCATCAAGGTTAGGTGGTTGATGCAGCCCCTTAGGGAAATAGCGGAAAGGTCAGGGAAGAAGGCCAGTGTTCACTCTGTCTGCTTGCCGGGTGGTCTCATCCAAGATGTGGAGGAGGCCCTACCGGCGGTGATAGAGAGCACTGGATGCACCCGACTGCAAATTGTTGCTCATGTCGGCACCAATGACTCCTGCCGTCTGGGTTCAGAGGTCATCCTCAGTTCGTACAGGCGGTTGGAGGAATTGGTGAAGGTGGAAAGCCTTGCTCGCGGGGTGGAATCAGAGGTAACTATTTGTAGTATCGTTCCCAGAACCAATCGCGGTCCTCTGGTTTGGAAGGCTTAAACCAGAGGCTCAGATGATTCTGCGAAGATCTGGGGTGCAAATTTCTCGACCTCTGCTATCGGGTGGAGAAATGTAAGGTCCCCCTAAATAGATCAGGCATGCACTACACGCCGGAAGTGGCTACAAGAGTAGTGGAGTACATGTGGAGTGCACATGGGGGTTTTTTAGGTTAGAGAATTCCCTCCCTAGGCCCGACAAGACGCCTCCTGAGACGCGGCAAGGTAGGAGTAAGCAAAATGCAACAGGGAATAACAATATTAATGTGCTAATAGTAAACTGCAGGAGCGTCTGTAGAAAGGTCCCAGAACTGCTCTTATTAATAAACGGTCACAATGCCCATATAGTACTAGGGACAGAAAGTTGGCTGAAACCAGACGTAAACAGTAATGAAATCCTAAACTCAGATTGGAATGTATACCGCAGAGGCAGGCTGTACAGCGAAGGGGGAGGCATGTTCATAGCCATAAGAAGTGCAATAGTATCGAAGGAAATTGACGGAGATCCGAAATGTGAAATGATTTGGGTGAATGTCACGGTTAAAGCAGGCTCAGACATGATAATTGGATGTCTCTATAGGCCCCCTGGCTCAGCAGTTGTTGTGGCTGAGCACTTGAAGGATAATTTGGAAAATATTTCGAGTAGATTTCCCCACCATGTTATAGTTCTGGGTGGAGATTTTAATTTGCCGGATATAGACTGGGAGACTCAAACGTTCATAACGGGTGGCAGGGACAAAGAATCCAGTGAAATTTTTTTACGTGCTTTATCTGAAAACTACCTTGAGCGGTTAAACAGAGAACCGACTCGTGGGGATAACATATAAGACCTTCTGGTGACAAACAGACCCGAACTATTTGAAACAGTTAACGCAGAACAGGGAATCAGCGATCATAAAGTGGTTACTGCATCGATGATTTCAGCCGTAAATAGAAATATTAAAAAAGGTAGGAAGATTTTTCTGTTTAGCAAAAGTGACAAAAAGCAGATTACAGAGTACCTGACGGCTCAACACAAAAGTTTTGTCTCAAGTACAGATAGTGTTGAGGATCAGTGGACAAAGTTCAGAACCATCGTACAATATGCGATAGATGAGTATGTGCCAAGCAAGATCATAAGAGATGGAAAAGAGCCACTGTGGTACAACAACTGAGTTAGAAAACTGCTGCAGAAGCAAAGGGAACTTCACAGCAAACATAAACATAGCCAAAGCCTTGCAGACAAACAAAAATTACGCGAAGCAAAATGTAGTGTGAGGAGGGCTATGTGAGAGGCGTTCAATGAATTCGAAAGTAAAGTTCTATGTACTGACTTGGCAGAAAATCCTAATAAATTTTGGTCTTATGTCAAAGCGGTAGGTGGATCAGAACAAAATGTCCAGACACTCTGTGACCAAAATGGTACTGAAACAGAGGATGACAGACTAAAGGCCGAAATACTAAATGTCTTTCTCCAAAGCTGTTTCACAGAGGAAGACTGCACTGTAGTTCCTTATCTAGATTGTCGCACAGATGACAAAATGGTAGATATTGAAATAGATGACAGAGGGATAGAGAAACAATTAAAATCGCTCAAAAGAGGAAAGGCCGCTGGACCTGATGGGATACCAGTTCGATTTTACACAGAGTACGCGAAGGAACTTGCCCCTCTTCTTGCAGCGGTGTACCGTAGGTCTCTAGAATAGCGTAGCGTTCCAAAGGATTGGAAAAGGGCACAGGTCATCCCTGTTTTCAAGAAGGGACGTTGAACAGATGTGCAGAACCTATATATCTAACGTCGATCAGTTGTAGAATTTTGGAACACTTATTATGTTCGAGTATAATGACTTTTCTGGAGACTAGAAATCTACTCTGTAGGAATCAGCATGGGTTATGAAAAAGACGGTCGTGTGAAACCCAGTTTGCGGTATTCGTCCACGAGACTCAGAGGGCCATAGACACGGGTTCACAGGTAGATGCCGTGTTTCTTGACTTCCGCAAGGCGTTCGATACAGTTCCCCACAGTCGTTTAATGAACAAAGTAAGAGCATATGGACTATCAGACCAATTGTGTGATTGGATTGAGGAGTTCCTAGATAACAGAACGCAGCATGTCATTCTCAAAGGACAGAAGTCTTCCGAAGTAAGAGTGATTTCAGGCGTGCCGCAGGGGAGTGTCATAGGACTGTTGCTATTCACAATATACATAAATGATTTGGTGGATGACATCAGAAGTTCACTGAGGCTTTTTGATCGAGAGGTTGTAACAATGGAAAATTGTACTGAAATGCATGAGGATCTGCAGCGAATTGACGCATGGTGCAGGGAATGGCAATTGAGTCTCAATGTAGACAAGTGTAATGTGCTGCGAATACATAGAAAGAAAGATCCCTTATCATTTAGCTACAAAATAGCAGGTCAGCAACTGGAAGCAGTTAATTCCATAAATTATCTGGGAATATGCATTAGGAGTGATTTAAAATGGAATGATCGTATAAAGTTGATCGTCGGTAAAGCAGATGCCAGACAGATTCCTTGGAAGAAACCTAAGGAAATGCAATCTGAAAACAAAGGAAGTAGGTTACAGTAAGCTTGTTCACCCACTGCTTGAATACTGCTCAGCAGTGTGGGATCCGTACCAGATAGGGTTGATAGAAGAGATAAAGAAGATCCAACGGAGAGCAGCGCGCTTCATTACAAGATCATTTAGTAATCACGAAAGCGCGCGCTTCATTACAAGATCATTTAGTAATCACGAAAGCATTATGGAGATGATAGATAAACTCCAATGGAAGACTCTGCAGGAGAGACGCTCAGTAGCTCGGTACGGACTTTTGTTAAAGTTTCGAAAACATACCTTCACCGAAGAGTCAAGCAGTATATTGCCCCCTCCTATGTATATCTCACGAAGAGACCATGAGGATAAAATCAGAGAGATTAAGCCCACACAGAGGCATACCGACAATCCTTCTTTCCACAAACAATACGAGACTGGAATAGAAGGTAGAACCGATAGAGGTACTCAGGGTACCCTCCGCCACACACCGTCAGGTGGCTTGTGGAGTATGGATGTAGATGAAGATGTAGAAGGTGTGAGCTATTGTCCTGTATGAAAAGCCCATAAGATATAATGCTTTGAAAAAAAGCAAAGTAGGCCAATCTTACATACATGGTTTTTTAAATTCCTTAACAAATACACCGCTCTAGACAGCCTTGCTCTAATGTCTTTAATTTGTGGCTCTCAAGTCAATTTACTATCTATAACAATACCTAAGAGCTTAACACTGTCCATGAAGTCTGCTCCTGGCAGATCTCTTAAACTAAATACAATCTTCTCTTGGCTAGTTGAGCAGTATGCCATGGATTCTTATCCCTGTGTCTATTACTGTTACTTTTAGGGTTAACTTTACATTTGTATTGAGGGCAGTTGGTCTCAAATATATTTAAGAAAGAGTGAAAAAGTCTATTGAACAATGTATTGGCAGAGCCTTGGGCATTATTGTTAAACTTATGTGACCAGTCATAATTACTGAGTGAGACCATGAAATTAGACAATTTTTCTTGTGTTATTGGTCTTGTGATGACTATTTTAGGCTCTTTAAACTCCTTATAGTCCATATTAGGCCTATCTGTACCTATTTTTACTCAAACTGAGTCATGGTCTGAGAAATAGAAGACAGCTACATCTGAAGACAGTAACTATCTATTGGCATTTGTAAGTATGTTGTCGAGACAAGTGGATTGTCTTGTGGGTTTGCAGTTTTTAAAAATGAAGTTGAATTGTCGTAACAGGTTTTTAAATTCATTTACAGTGTGCATGTCTTTGTTTACATCAAATGTAGCACTGATGTCACCACCAATCACTATACTATATTTCTTGCACTGAGGACTAAGGAAGAAATTTAGTAAAGTCACAAGTTTTTCTAAAAATACTAGTGCACTTCCATCTGGTGACCTATAAAGAGATACAATAGCAATTTTTAAATGATCCAGATATACACCTGTGGCTTCAAAATGTATCTCACTGCACAGATATCCTAGAACTAGTTCATTACTACAATTTATTAGTTCTTTCTTAATGTAAGTTGATACACCCCTGTGGATACACTGCTCTCTGCTAAAGCTGTTTGCTAAGTGGAAATCATCTAGTACCTGAAAAGAAATCTCATTTGCTTTACACCAGTGCTCACTTAAGCATAATGCATCAAGTAAGTTCTCATTTGCAAATTCATTTAAAATTACATGTTTTCTACTTATACTTTCAATACTGAGATAACCTATCTCGAGAGACAAAGTTAGTGAGTAATTTTGTTTATGGGGGCAATCATCATTACTGCTATATTTCTCTCTAGTGTTACCGACATTTATTATATTATTCTTATCTTTAATCTGGTCATCTAGTGTGAATGTGGGCAAACCTGTTTGTCTCAGCCCTTCTTTGCTACCTCTAAAAAAGAGTTTTCCCTAAATCTAAGTAGTATTGACTCAGAGCTATCAATTTTTTCTATGCCTAACTCATTGGCCCCCCCCCCCCCCCCCCCCCATGAACCATGGACCTTGCCGTTGGTGGTGAGGCTTGCGTGCCTCAGCGATACAGATGGCCGTACCGTAGGTGCAACCACAATGGAGGGGTATCTGTTGAGAGGCCAGACAAACATGTGGTTCCTGAAGAGGGGCAGCAGCCTTTTCAGTAGTTGCAGGGGCAACAGTCTGGATGATTGACTGATCTGGCCTTGTAACATTAACCAAAACGGCCTTGCTGTGCTGGTACTGCAAACGGCTGAAAGCAAGGGGAAACTACAGCCGTAATTTTTCCCGTGGACATGCAGCTTTACTGTATGATTAAATGATGATGGCGTCCTCTTGGGTAAAATATTCCGGAGGTAAAATAGTCCCCCATTAGGATCTCTGGGCGGGGACTACTCAAGAGAACATCATTATCAGGAGAAAGAAAACTGGCATTCTACGGATCGGAGTGTGGAATGTCAGATCCCTTAATCGGGCAGGTAGGTTAGAAAATTTAAAAAGGGAAATGGATAGGTTAAAGTTAGATATAGTGGGAATTAGTGAAGTTCGGTGGCAGGAGGAACAAGACTTTTGGTCAGACGAATACAGGGTTATAAATACAAAATCAAATAGGGGTAATGCAGGAGTAGGTTTAATAATGAATAAAAAAATAGGAGTGCGGGTAAGCTACTACAAACAGCATAGTGAACGCATTATTGTGGCCAAGATAGACACAAAGCCCATGCCTACTACAGTAGTACAAGTTTATATGCCAACTAGCTCTGCAGATGATGAAGAAATAGATGAAATGTATGATGAGATAAAAGAAATTATTCAGGTAGTGAAGGGAGACGAAAATTTAATAGTCATGGGTGACTGGAATTCGTCAGTAGGAAAAGGGAGAGAAGGAAACATAGTAGGTGAATATGGATTGGGGGGAAGGAATGAGAGAGGAAGCCGCCTTGTAGAATTTTGCACAGAGCATAACTTAATCATAGCTAACACTTGGTTCAAGAATCATAAAAGAAGATTGTAGACCTGGAAGAATCCTGGAGATACTAAAAGGTATCAGATAGATTATATAATGGTAAGACAGAGATTTAGGAACCAGGTTTTAAATTGTAAGACATTTCCTGGGGCAGATGTGGATTCTGACCACAATCTATTGGTTATGAACTGCAGATTGAAACTGAAGAAACTGCAAAAAGGTGGGAATTTAAAGAGATGGGACCTGGATAAACTGAAAGAACGAGAGGTTGTAGAGAGTTTCAGGGAGAGCATAAGGGAACAATGACAGGAATGGGGGAAAGAAATACAGTAGAAGAAGAATGGGTAGCTCTGAGGGATGAAGTAGTGAAGGCAGCAGACGATCAAGTAGGTAAAAAGACGAGGGCTAGTAGAAATCCTTGGGTAACAGAAGAAATATTGAATTTAATTGATGAAAGGAGAAAATATAAAAATGCAGTAAATGAAGCAGGCAAAAAGGAATACAAACGTCTCAAAAATGATATTGACAGGAAGTGCAAAATGGCTAAGCAGGGATGGCTAGAGGACAAATGTAAGGATGTAGAGGCTTGTCTCACTAGGGGTAAGATAGATACTGCCTACAGGAAAATTAAAGAGACCTTTGGAGAGAAGAGAACCACTTGTATGAATATCAAGAGCTCAGATGGCAACCCAGTTCTAAGCAAAGAAGGGAAGGCAGAAAGGTGGAAGGAGTATATAGAGGGTTTATACAAGGGCGATGTACTTGAGGACAATATTATGGAAATGGAAGAGGATGTAGATGAAGACGAAATGGGAGATAAGATACTGCGTGAAGAATTTGACAGAGCACTGAAAGACCTGAGTCGAAACAAGGCCCCCAGAGTAGACAACATTCCATTAGAACTACTGATGGCCTCGGGAGAGCCAGTCATGACAAAACTCTACCATCTGGTGAGCACGATATATGAGACAGGCGAAATACCCTCAGACTTCAAGAAGAATATAATAATTGCAATCCCAAAGAAAGCAGGTGTTGACAGATGTGAAAATTACCGAACTATTAGTTTAATAAGTCACAGCTGCAAAATACTAACGCGAATTCTTTACAGATGAATGGAAAAACTGGTAGAAGCCGACCTCGGGGAAGATCAGTTTGGATTCCGTAGAAATGTTGGAACATGTGAGGCAATACTGACCTTATGACTTATCTTAGAAGAAAGATTAAGAAAAGGCAAACCTACGTTTCTAGCATTTGTAGACTTAGAGAAAGCTTTTGACAATGTTAACTGGAATACTCTCTTTCAAATTCTGAAGGTGGCAGGGGTAAAATATAGGGAGCGAAAGGCTATTTACAATTTGTACAGAAACCAGATGGCAGTTATAAGAGTCGAGGGGCATGAAAGGGAAGCAGTGGTTGGGAAAGGACATCTGTATATTGAGCAAGCAGTAAAGGAAGCAAAAGAAAAATTCGGAGTAGGTATTAAAATTCATGGAGAAGAAATAAAAACTTTGAGGTTCGCCGATGACATTGTAATTCTGTCAGAGACAGCAAAGGACTTGGAAGAGCAGTTGAACGGAATGGATAGTGTCTTGAAAGGAGGATATAGCAAAACGAGGATAATGGAATGTAGTCAAATTAAGTTGGGTGATGCTGAGGGAATTAGATTAGGAAATGAGACGCTTAAAGTAGTAAAGGAGTTTTGCTATTTAGGGAGTAAAATAACCGATGATGGTCGAAGTAGAGAGGATATAAAATGTAGACTGGCAATGGCAAGGAAAGCGTTTCTGAAGAAGAGAAATTTGTTAAATTTTTATTTCATTACTCACATACTTCTTTCCGAGTTGATTCAGATGGAGACCATGAGCAGTGTGGAATCTTGTACTTAGTTATATTTACAAAACAGACATTTTTAAAGTATTTACAAATTTTCTTCATTTCTTCATTTACTATTCTCACTTCAGCATTAACACAAGATCAGGATGGAAGATCATGCCAACATTGTATTGAAAAGGTGAAGATTTTTGTATTTTGTAGTTCTTGCAGTTTCTTCTTTAATGATAACAAGAAGTCTTTTCCTTCATTTCTTACTATGTCATTTGATCCAGCCAGAAAAATTGCCAGTTCCATAGCTTCTGCTGATGAAGAACCTGCTACAACATCTTTAAATTTTGCACTAGGTTTTATTGTGGCTGAGATATTGTGGCTTGAATTGTTCTCAACTATATCCCTCAATTTCTTTCCTTGACTGTCTGCATATAAATGTATTTTCACAGGCCTAGGTCTGCATTTGCGGCTTGCTTTCTTGGGGTTTTCGGTTTCATTACTTATATTGACTGCTATCGCCAACACAAGAAAGAACTAAGTAATAATGCTAAAATCAGCTAGACCCAGGAAAAATTGGTTATGTATGGTAGGAGTTATAAGATGCATGTACAAACAGCATAGTACTGTATATAACTTAATAACAGGAATTTATAAGGGCTGTCCCAAAAGTACCCAACCTAAGAAAGAAAAGACAAAAATTTTGTAAAAAAAAAATCTTTATTTCTCTACAAAGACTCCATTCAGCCCAATACAGTTTTCCCAGCATTGTTCAGTAGCGTCAATACCCTGTTTACAGAGATAATCATGTATTCTTGTTTCTCTGACATGTTCTACATCCTGGAGGATCTCCTCACTACAGATCTATTGGAACAAAACATAAGCGTCATCAATTGTCGTCTACTGTGTATTTCATCTCTCCATTTTTCACAAATCTCTTACCATTAACTTATTTATTCAAGTTTGGAAACAGAAAATAATCAGAGGGGACTAAATCTGCTGAACAGGGTACACGAGGGAGCAATGCAAATTTAACTATTGATTTTCACCTTGGTGATAATGTATGCGTGATATGGTGCATTGTCATGCTGAAACAAAACTTTCTTTCTCGTTAAATGCAGCCATTTTTGCTTGATTTCATCATTCAAATGCTGCAATAAGTTTGCATAATACTCGCCACTGGTTGCTAATCATTTTCAATATAATCAATTAAAATTGTGCCACCTGTATCCCAAAAAACTGATGCCATGACCTAGCATGCAGAATAACTGTCTTTGCCTTCTAGGGAGCCAATCCTCTCCTTTCAGTCCATTGTAAAAAATAGCAGCCACCAATGGATGTTGTAGCCCTTGACATTCATTACTGGACCATCTAAAATTGTAAGGCTAAACCTGTGTTTCAAAATTGTTTCCACAGCCTGTGATCAACAGAAAGATCAGTATTCAACCACTAGATCACTGAAGTCTGGGTTCTCCATTCTTCTTCCAGTAGTTAATACATTGCTGCAATTCATCGAAGTCGTTTGTCATGGTAGCTTATTTCTTATGTTTAGTACGAATTCTAACTAAACCAAACATATTTTTGACTATGACATATTTTTATTTCATACATCACTCCTCATTTTTCCACTGTCTTTGCTACTAAAAAACCAGATAATAAAAGCCAGACAATTTCATACGCTATTTTAAAGACCTATTTTGCAAACAAGTGAATATACGATTTGAAAACACTTTAAATAAATAATTTACTTTTTAGCCACTGTTTACATTTCCTGTATTCCCACATTACTCCCCAACACCATGTATGGGTGTCATTCAATTATGCCTGCCAGCTGGGCAGGACATTTCACACACAGCTTGATCTTATATCTTCGTATGGCACTTGGAAACACTTCGTATCTTGGTTAGTTGGCAGCTGATTCAGTGGTTTTGGATGCTCATATGCTTCTTCATCATCAGGAAGAAAATGAGCTGGCTTCAGTCAATCAATAGAAATGACATTTAGTTTATCTTTTGTCTTATGGTAAAGAACCATGAATCAAGATGAAAATCAGTAATGAACTCACAAATATACTGGAAACGATTTAGTCACACTGGTGAAGCCTTTTCATTAATCTGGTTGAATTCGTAAGTTCTGTGTATACAGAAAATGTTGTTCCTTGCAAAAGATATCCAACATTTTATTGATAATAAGTAAATACTGAGTATTTCTGAATCATGAATTAAATAATTATTATGGCCAAGGGAAAACATTGAAAAGGAGCAAAAAGGCTTCCAGATTCCATAGTGTTTCTGTTGTAAGGCTGCTCCTGACGCAAAGTTTGATGCATCCACAAACAATGCAAGCAAGTCCATGCTCCACGCTTGGGAAAGTTAGTAGGGAAGTTCGGGCAATATATTCCCCACATGTTTCAAATTGTTCTGTTGCCTCTGGTATCTAGTCAATGTGTATTTTGTTATTTTTCTTTCTTCCCTTCCAATAGTCATATAGAAGTGCTTGGTTTTGTACAGCATGTTTTATATGGCTTCATTCACCTCCATAGCTGAGAAGTCAGCGTGGCTGAGTGCCGTGTGGAGGACTTGGGTTCGATTTCTGGTGCTACCAAGGATTTTTCCTTTGTGGGCAGACGGGGATGGGGTGCTTCCAGCCTTGTGAGACCAACTGAGGACCTACTCAATCCATTAGTAGCAGTTCAGAGGTCAAGAGCCTGAAAATGATTAGGAGAGTGGTGTGATGACCACATGCCCTCCCATACTGCACCCAAAAACGCCACTGGCGGAGGAGACACAGCCCAATTGGCCTGCCTATAACCAGATAGCTCAACTTTCAAATGTTGGCGATAGAAGTTAGGCATGCCAAGAAATGCTCTCCGATTTTTCACTGTTCCTGGACGGCAATGGTCTGTACTGTCGGCAAATCTGGTCTGGTGTCTTCTGCCGTAATGATGTATCCCAAAAAACTTATTTTCTGAGTGCCAAACACAGATTTTTCAAGATTAATGCTCGGACCATACGTATCAAAACATTCGAAAGGTGCAGTTAAGTGTTTCAAGTCTTCTTCCTCTGAACTAGATGCAGTCTGAATGTCCTCTTTGTTGGCAGAACATAAATTTAATCTTTGCAGTACTTCGTTAACAAATTTCCGAAATTTGCTTAATTTGAATGGTATGAAACTAAATTCTTCGAGGGTAAACGGAGTTGTAATTGCAGTTGTTTGTTCATCTTCTTCCGCAAGTGAGATCTGATAATACGCTTTTCAGAAATCTAACTTCGAAAATATAATACACACGTCAAACAAAATTTCGCATAAACCCAGTTCCCAGAACTCTTGAAGATAGATTCTCACTGTGGGTATTGTAGCACAGATACAGTCCCTTTGACTGTTCAGAGATCTCACTAAACCCAACAAAAGATGTAAACAACCATGCATGAGCAGCCATATTAGATATATGGGCAGTCGCAGAGGGTGGGCTTACTGGTAGTTGGGAGCTCCAACGTCAGGCGCGTAATGGGGCCCCTTAGGGAAATGGCAGCAAGAGAGGGGAAGAAAACCAATGTGCACTCCGTGTGCATACCGGGGGGAGTCATTCCAGATGTGGAAAGGGTCCTTCCGGATGCCATGAAGGGTACAGGGTGCACCCATCTGCAGGTGGTCGCTCATGTCGGCACCAATGATGTGTGTCGCTATGGATCGGAGGAAATCCTCTCTGGCTTCCGGCGGCTATCTGATTTGATGAAGACTGCCAGTCTCGCTAGCGGGATGAAAGCAGAGCTCACCATCTGCAGCATCGTCGACAGGACTGACTGTGGACCTTTGGTACAGAGCCGAGTGGAGGGTCTGAATCAGAGGCTGAGACGGTTCTGCGACCGTGTGGGCTGCAGATTCCTCGACTTGCGCCATAGGGTGATGGGGTTTCGGGTTCCGCTGGATAGGTCAGGAGTCCACTACACGCAACAAGCGGCTACACGGGTAGCAGGGGTTGTGTGGCGTGGGCTGGGCGGTTTTTTAGGTTAGATGGCCTTGGGCAAGTACAGAAAGGGCAACAGCCTCAACGGGTGCGGGGCAAAGTCAGGACATGCGGGGACCAAGCAGCAATCGGTATTGTAATTGTCAACTGTCGAAGCTGCGTTGGTAAAGTACCGGAACTTCAAGCGCTGATAGAAAGCACCGAAGCTGAAATCGTTATAGGTACAGAAAGCTGGCTTAAGCCAGAGATAAATTCTGCCGAAATTTTTACAAAGGTACAGACGGTGTTTAGAAAGGATAGATTGCATGCAACCGGTGGTGGAGTGTTCATCGCTGTTAGTAGTAGTTTATCCTGTAGTGAAGTAGAAGTGGATAGTTCCTGTGAATTATTATGGGTGGAGGTTACACTAAACAACCGAACTAGGTTAATAATTGGCTCCTTTTACCGACCTCCCGACTCAGCAGCATTAGTGGCAGAACAACTGAGAGAAAATTTGGAATACATTTCACATAAATTTTCTCAGCATGTTATAGTCTTAGGTGGAGATTTCAATTTACCAGTTATAGACTGGGACACTCAGATGTTTAGGACGGGTGGTAGGGACAGAGCATCGAGTGACATTATACTGAGTGCACTATCCGAAAATTACCTCGAGCAATTAAACAGAGAACCGACTCGTGGAGATAACATATTGGACCTACTTATAACAAACAGACCCGAACTTTTCGAATCTGTATGTACAGAACAGGGAATCAGTGATCATAAGGCCGTTGCAGCATCCCTGAATATGGAAGTTAATAGGAATATAAAAAAAAGGGAGGAAGGTTTATCTGTTTAGCAAGAGTAATAGAAGGCAGATTTCAGACTACCTAACAGATCAAAACGAAAATTTCTGTTCCGACACTGACAATGTTGAGTGTTTATGGAAAAAGTTCAAGGCAATCGTAAAATGCGTTTTAGACAGGTACGTGCCGAGTAAAACTGTGAGGGACGGGAAAAACCCACCGTGGTACAACAACAATGTTAGGAAACTACTGCGAAAGCAAAGAGAGCTCCACTCCAAGTTTAAACGCAGCCAAAACCTCTCAGACAAACAGAAGCTAAACGATGTCAAAGTTAGCGTAAGGAGGGCTATGCGTGAAGCGTTCATTGAATTCGAAAGTAAAATTCTATGTACCGACTTGACAGAAAATCCTAGGAAGTTCTGGTCGTACGTTAAATCAGTAAGTGGCTCGAAACAGCATATCCAGACACTACGGGATGATGATGGCATTGAAACAGAGGATGACACGCGTAAAGCTGAAATACTAAACACCTTTTTCCAAAGCTGTTTCACAGAGGAAGACCGCACTGCAGTTCCTTCTCTAAATCCTCGCACAAACGAAAAAATGGCTGACATCGAAATAAGTGTCCAAGGAATAGAAAAGCAACTGGAATCACTCAATAGAGGAAAGTCCACTGGACCTGACGGGATACCAACTCGATTCTACACAGAGTACGCGAAAGAACTTGCCCCCCTTCTAACAGCCGTGTACCGCAAGTCTCTAGAGGAACGGAGGGTTCCAAATGATTGGAAAAGAGCACAGATAGTCCCAGTCTTCAAGAAGGGTCGTCGAGCAGATGCGCAAAACTATAGACCTATATCTCTTACGTCGATCTCTTGTAGAATTTTAGAACATGTTTTTTGCTCGCGTATCATGTCATTTCTGGAAACCCAGAATCTACTATGTAGGAATCAACATGGATTCCGGAAACAGCGATCGTGTGAGACCCAACTCGCCTTATTTGTTCATGAGACCCAGAAAATATTAGATACAGGCTCCCAGGTAGATGCTATTTTTCTTGACTTCCGGAAGGCGTTCGATACAGTTCCGCACTGTCGCCTGATAAACAAAGTAAGAGCCTACGGAATATCAGACCAGCTGTGTGGCTGGATTGAACAGTTTTTAGCAAACAGAACACAGCATGTTGTTATCAATGGAGAGACGTCTACAGACGTTAAAGTAACCTCTGGCGTGCCACAGGGGAGTGTTATGGGACCATTGCTTTTCACAATATATATAAATGACTTAGTAGATAGTGTCGGAAGTTCCATGCGGCTTTCCGCGGATGATGCTGTAGTATACAGAGAAGTTGCTGCATTAGAAAATTGTAGCGAAATACAGGAAGATCTGCAGCGGATAGGCACTTGGTGCAGGGAGTGGCAACTGACCCTTAACATAGACAAATGTAATGTATTGCGAATACATAGAAAGAAGGATCCTTTATTGTATGATTATATGATAGCGGAACAAACACTGGTAGCAGTTACTTCTGTAAAATATCTGGGAGTATGCGTACGGAACGATTTGAAGTGGAATGATCATATAAAACTAATTGTTGGTAAGGCGGGTACCAGGTTGAGATTCATTGGGAGAGTGCTTAGAAAATGTAGTCCATCAACAAAGGAGGTGGCTTACAAAACACTCGTTCGACCTATACTTGAGTATTGCTCATCAGTGTGGGATCCGTACCAGGTCGGGTTGACGGAGGAGATAGAGAAGATCCAAAGAAGAGCGGCGCGTTTCGTCACTGGGTTATTTGGTAACCGTGATAGCGTTACGGAGATGTTTAATAAGCTCAAGTGGCAGACTCTGCAAGAGAGGCGCTCTGCATCGCGGTGTAGCTTGCTCGCCAGGTTTCGAGAGGGTGCGTTTCTGGATGAGGTATCGAATATATTGCTTCCCCCTACTTATACTTCCCGAGGAGATCACGAATGTAAAATTAGAGAGATTAGAGCGCGCACGGAGGCTTTCAGACAGTCGTTCTTCCCGCGAACCATACGCGACTGGAACAGGAAAGGGAGGTAATGACAGTGGCACGTAAAGTGCCCTCCGCCACACACCGTTGGGTGGCTTGCGGAGTATCAATGTAGATGTAGATGTAGGAGGTCCGACAGCCGATCAGTTCCAGTCGTTTCACCAGGAAGGAGGTACACGGCTCGTCTTGTCTGTAGTTCAACCATGCCTAGATGGTCAATACCGCGGTTCAATCGTGACTGCATTGTTACTTTGTGTCAGGAAGGGTTCTCAACAAGTGAAGTGTCCAGGCGTCTCAGAGTGAACGAAAGCGATGTTGTTCAGACATGGGCGAGATACAGAGAGACAGGAACAGTCGATTACATGCCTCGCTCAGGCCGCCCATGGACTACTAGTGCAGTGCGTGACCGCTACCTACGGATTATGGCTCGGAGGAACCCTGACAGCAATGCCACCATGTTGAATAATGCTTTTCGTGCAGCCACAGGACGTTGTGTTACGACTCCAATGTGCGCAACTTCACTCCCGAAGTCCATGGCGATGTCCACCTTTGCAACCACGACACCATGCAGTGCAGTACAGATGGGCCCAACAACATGCCGAGTGGACCGCTCAGGATTGGCATCACGTTCTCTTCACCGATGGGTGTCACATATGCCTTCAACGAGACAGTCGTCAGAGATGTGTTTGGAGGCAACCCGGTCATGCTGAACCCCTTAGACACACTGTCCAGCGAGTGCACCAAGGTGGAGTTTCCCCGCTGTTTTGGGGTGGCATTATGTGGGGTCGACGTACGCCGCTGGTGGTGGTCATGGAAGGGGCCTTAATGGCTGTACGATACGTGAATGCCATCCTCCGACTGATAGTGCAACCATATAGGCAGCATATTGGCGTGACATTCGTCTTCATGGACGACAATTCGCTCCCCCATCGTGCACATCTTGTGAATGACTTCCTTCAGACATAAATCCTATCGAACATACCTGGGATAGATTGAAAAGGGCTGTTTATGGACGACGTGAGCTACCAACCACTCTGAGGGATATACGTCGAATCCTCGTTGAGGAGTGGGACAATCTGGACCAACAGTGGCTCGATGAACTTGTGGATAGTATACCACGACGAATACAGGCATGCGTCAATGCAAGAGGACGTACTACTGCGTTTTAGAGGTACTGATGTGTACTGCAATCTGGACCACCACCTCTAAAGGTCTCGCTGTGTGGTGGTACAACATGCAACGTGTGGTTTCCACGAGCAACAAAAAGGGTGGAAATGATGTTTATGTTGATCTCTATTCCAATCTTGTGTACAGGTTCCGGAACTCGCGGAACCGAGGTGAAGCAAAACTTTTTTTGATGTGTGTATTTTCTTTTCATGACGGATCATGCTGATACCTATTCGTGAAACTGAATAGATATCTGTGAGGGTATAGTCATTTAGACGGCGACAGTCTCCATAAACACGACAGTGGCCCTCTGGTTTTGTGACCAAGTTTAGAAGACAGGCCCACTGCGGTTTAGATCGATGAATAATGTAGTGGTTTCATATTTACTAGATTTCTTGTTTCGCAATATACAGTTTGTGAGGATCTAATCTACGAGACTTGCATAAGGCTAGAGGGCCACTAGATACTGAGATATAATGCTGAACACAGTGTTTTACTTCTTTTAGCTCGACACAGCGTTTCGTTAACTCAAAAAAATTTCTTCAAAATTTCGGAAAAGTCGCAGCAGATATGAAATAAATTAAGCGAATCTGCTGCTTCAATAAATGTTACATTCCCTTTCGTTTCCAACTGAGTGTTGTTAATAACATTTTGTTTTCAACATCGACGAGGATGTGAAAATTATGACAAAAATAGGCGTCTAAACATGCCTTTTGACGTACCGTACCTGATAATGACCATTGACAATAACGTCTTAATTCGAGGTCAGTATTCAGCAACTTTAAGCCACAGACTGGAATTGGAGACCTATTTGCTGCAAACAGTTTCTATGCAGCCGCTTTATCCTCACCATCTTTTTGTTACTGGTAGGACAGACATCTGCTCCGCTGACTACCACTAACAAGAGCTCTGCAGTATTATCTTCAACAGACAAGCGATTATTGCCAGCATGTAACAACATCTGTGGTAAAACATTCCCGTTCACCCGATTTTCCCGTTAGCAGCGCTGGACACATTATTTTGGCTTGCAATCAGTGCCAAAAGGAAAATGGCAGTAACAGTGTTCTTTGTCTTTGTGTTTCTGCTTCTGTTACGAGAACGTTGTCACGTTTGATTTCCAATGCGTCTTAGCACTCTTAGTTGACTTTCTTGTTCGTCGATTCATGCGCGCAACTCATCTAACTGTAACGTAGAACTTGTAGCTGATGACAACTTCTGTAATGCAACTGACTGAACTTCATTAACTGATCGTATGCCCATCACTCAGGCTGCCATGAAAGTCAATTTATCTACACCTTCTTCAGAAATAGTTAAAATATGGCTGGGAAGTTAGTCTGACAATGAAGTTTTCAGAATACTTTTATTGACTTTTTTCCCAGTATAACCTCATTTCATTGTTAACAAAAGTTAAACTGGGTTCCATTTCGCCTAACTGCAGTTCACTGATTAATCTTTATGTTTGTCGCTCTTCATTCTCCAGAATGAGTCCCTCTGTAGCTAAGGAATATTAATTTGACTCGGAACTAGCAGCAAAATTCCATACGTTTACAGCAAATCGTGGCTCCGGTTGCGTTAAAACCATGTCCAGACACATTAATGTGACCACCTGTCAAAAGTCTGAATAATCACCTGTTGCAGCGCGGACCGCTGCGGCAACTCCAGGAAGAGTCAGTGGGGTCCTGGAAGGTACTGACAAATGTGGAGCCATGCCGACTCCAGTGCTGTGGCCAGCTGCACTAAGTTTTTCGGTTGAGGATCCAAGGTGCGAAGAGTCCCATCGAGATAGTCCCACATACTGTCGATTGGATTAAAATCGGGGAGTTTAGAGGCCAGGGGAATAACGCTCCTACTGGTGCTCTTCGAACCACACATGTACACTACGAGGTGTGTGACACACTGCATTGTCCTGCTGGTAGGTGCCATGTGCATGTAGGGGTGGACATGGTCCCCAAGGATAGAGGCATACTTGTGTTGACTCATTGCGCCTTCCAGAATGACGAGTTCGCCTCGGGAATGCCACGAAAACATTCCCCAGATCATAACGTTCCCTCGTTTACACGCCAATGGCCGTCGGTCCAGTGGAACATAAAACTTGATTCATCTGGAAAGGTCATCAGTCGCCATTCAGTGAACGTCCAGTTGCCATATTAGTGCGCAAAATACAGCCTTCATTGCCGATGAACAACAGTCGGCAGCCTGAAGCAGAGGATCAACGTTCGCTGAATGCTCATTGAGGAGACACTGTGGGCAGCCCGTTGGTTCATCTGGGTCGTCAGTTGCTCAACAATTGCCTGTCTATGTCCTCGTACACATCTCCATAGCCATTGTCCACCCCTGTCATCTATGGCCCATGATGCACCACAGCTATCTCGGCGCGCCAGTTTTGGGTAGCACCATTTTGCCAAGTACAATATGTTAACCATGGCGGCATGCGAACAATTTACAAGCTTCCACCCCTGACCCGAAAGATACGATGATGCCCTTTTGCACGTCAGACGTATCACTCCGTTTCTGCGTTACGACAGTGACTGTAATGTTCTCGGCATCTCCTCCTTTCCCCCCACCGCCCCCTACACGCCCACTCCCCACACACTTCACATATCCTCCATTACTAGTGCTGCCACCTGCGTTCTGTGAGCGGTTATTGCACGCTAATGTCGAACATAGGCGATGGGTCACATTAATGGGACTGGACTACGTAAACAACTAAACTGTGCAGTTTCAGTTGTTATGCGAGGCGATAAGAAATTATTCTTCACCTTGGTATAAACAGATTTAGGGTTTCCAAACACAAAATGGCGGCAATTTCATACTGCCGTAGTCCATGCCAACTTTTCCTAGAGCTGTAGCGTTTTTGTTAGGAGTGTCTATAGTCTTCATTTTCTATCATGTTTTCTTGATCACGTCGGGGTCACTACTCTTGGGAGTTTATTCCTTATGTTTAGTGTGAAGTCTAACTAAACCGAACACCGTTTTTTACTGCAAAACTATTTCACAATCCACTTTTCCGAAATCTTTGCTCCTAAAAAATCAGAATGTTGACAGGGTAATGGACAGACTTTGATACACTTTTTTCTCAGTAAACCAAGTGAACATAAAATTTGGAACTGTTTAAAAAAAAGTTACTGGTTAGTAACTTTACATTTTCTATATTTCCCCACAGTTATGTTGGTTGTCTTCTCTCCCTTCCCAACACCGATTAATCACTGAAACACGCCAATTCGTGTTAAGTAAAAATTTTCCAAGTGAATTGGCAGCGCTGTTGGTTTTTTATGCAGTGGCGTTCACCAACACTGCAATATTCGCCACTTTCTTGAGCGCTACTCCAGACTGTCCCTATGTAATGCTGTTTTTCCGAGTCCCCCCCGTCCCGTCCCAGTACGGAAACCTGTGTATACTTCAGAATCTATATCATTTCAAGCAATTTCTCCACCGCACCGAAAAGTTGGGTTTTCGTTCATTAAATAAGTTGCATAGTTGCATAGTTGCATAGTTAATGAGATTTTAAGTGCCAATAAAACGCACTGAATCCGGTACAGGTATCTGTATTAACACAACATGTACGGACAAGCAAATTCTTAATGTCTACGTGTTGCTATCTGGCGACTGGAAGAGCTGTTATCGAAGAAAAGTAACGTTTACTTACTATGCAGATTATTTCGGGGTGTGACGACCGTGTGACACGAAAGTACTTCTGTAATCTGTGCCAAGGTATCGCTGATAACGCAAAAGGCAGCTCGAGTACTATTCTCACATCAGCATCGAACGGTAGCATTGTGCGTTATCGCGAGAAGGTGCTTTAAGCAATGACCCTGGGGAAATTTCCATTTAGTATAGACGTTCATTTATGTTTGATTACAACATCTTTCATTACGCCATCTGTAAAGAACAGGTGAAATCAGGCATTTACCAGAAACACTTTGGCGCAGATAACGCAGAAGTAAAAGAATCTGATGGGCGTGTAACCCTCTCCACACTTAAGGGAACACGATCCATTTACATCTTATCTACTATCGTGATCATTTCCAAGACAGTGTAGTAGGTACATTTACTGAGGACTGTTTCGTGTGTGTCGGCCGGATAGGCCGAGCGGTTCTAGGCGCTACAGTCTGGAACCGCGCGACCGCTACGGTCGCAGATTCGAATCCTGCCTCGGGCATGGATGTATGTGATCTCCTTAGGTTAGTTAGGTATAAGTAGTTCTAAGTTCTAGGGGACTGATGACCATAGATGTTAAGTCCCATAGTGCTCAGAGCCATTTGAACCATTTGAAACGTGACCGTACTTGAGTTGAGAATTGTTCCATTTTGCGGGGCGGGGTAGCCGTGCGGTCTTTGGCGCCTTGCTACGGTTCGCGGGGCTGTCCTCCGTCGGAGGTTCGAATCCTCCCTCGGGCATGGGTGTGTGTGTTGTCCTTAGCGTAAGTTAGGTCAAGTTAGATTAAGTAGCGTTCAAGCCCAGTGACCGATGACCTCAGCAGCTTGGTCTCATAGAACTTCCCACAAATTTCCAAATTTGATCCACTTAAAATGTTACAAAACAATATCCCCTGATGAAAACACTTAAGAAACATACAATTTTGTATTGGACGATAGGCGACTAAAAGTGTATGAAATAACTGACGCTACAGGCGTAACAGAAGAAAGAGAGTGGCGTACTGTACACGAAGAACTAACTACGAGATAGATCGGCGTCAGGCAGCTACAGGGTTTTGAGAAAAATATCGAAAAACCGCGAGGAACGCATGCTTGAACATACAGTGAATGCAGATGCTAGTCAAGTCTGGAGGTTGCACTGTTGTATCTTACCACGAACGGTACCTGTGCGATGTCTTCAATGCGGTGTGTAGGACGTGTTCAGAACATAATTTGAGTGGTTATGAGTGCTTTATATCGGACGTTAGCAAACTGTTAAGGTCGTATAGTGCGTGCTTCCGTAAACAAGGGTGCTGGAAGTGTTTGATGTTTCAAGAGGTTCAAATGGCTCTGAGCACTATGGGACTTAACATCTGATGTCATCATTCCCCTAGAACTTAGAACTACTTAAACCTAACTAACCTAAGGACATCACACACATCCATGCCCGAGGCAGGATTCGAACCTGCGACCGTAGCGGTCCCGCGGTTCCAGGCTGTAGCGCCTAGAACCGCTCGGCCACAACGGCCGGCGGGTTTCAAGAGGCGCCATTTCGAAGCTCGAAAGCGGAAAAACATCGTCCCCAAGTCACAACGCAGTCGGAAGTGTGTGCTGAGTGATGGCGGACAGACAGTCTGCGAAAGTTACTCCACAACTGAATGTCGCAGTCGTGAACAGAGCACAAAAACAACACGAAAGGATTCCATACGCAGGGCGTGCTGTGTTTTCAAAACCAGTCACCAGTGATGCAAATGCCCATTTCCGTAACAAGAAAACATGGTGCAGAAGCCAAAAAACTAGGACTATGGAGGAATGGAAGAAATTCATTTGACCGGATGGTCTTCTTTCACTCGGTTTACGATTTCTAGCCGAGTTTACGTCCAAAGGATGAAACATGGAGGGGGTTGGGTGACTATCGGAGCAGCCATATAGTCATATTCCAAGAGTCCTATTTTTACTCTGCAACGTCTTGTTCCTGCCAAGAATTATGTGACCATTTTGGCTCATCAGGTCTATACTACAGTACAACTGATTATGCGTTTCAAGAATGACAGGGCCCCTGTTCACACATCTTGCATCGTCCAGGACTGGTTTTGTAAGCACGAGAACGAATTGTCGCATCCCCCGTGGCCGCAACAATGACCAGTTGTCAATATTATTGAACCTTTGTGATCTAGCTTGGAGAGGAGAGTGCTTGATCGCTATCCACCTGCATCATCATTACCTCAACTTGCCACTATTTCGCTGGAAGAATGCTATAAGACTAGTTTGAAAACCGTAGAGGACCTGTATTTATCACTCCGAGACGACTGGAAGCTGTTTTAAATGTCAACGCCTTTCCTACATCGTCTTAGAAATGGTAATGTGTTTTTTGTGTTTCCACATTTTTGTAAAGCCCCTGCAGGTGCCATACTTGTTCGATACTGACCAATAGCAAATGCGAAACTGAATTCTCAGCATTATTTAAGGAGCTTTAAAAAGAATTAAGCCGATTATCCTCCAAGGATTTGATAGTGAGGATGGTACTGGTACGTAAGCGGCATGAGAAGCGGAAATGCAATCAAGGAGCAGTGGCCCACCTCAAAGGAGTAGGAGTAAATTCCATTAGCCGAAAACGGTAAGTCTAATGTTCTCTGTGATCACAGGAATTTGTCATATTGATTGCCAATAATAATTGACTCATAGTACCCAAATTGTCCGTTCTGACTGAAGGCTAAAATACAAACGAAGAAGCCTGGTTTGGACAAGAAAAATTATCTTTTTTCTGTATTGTGTACTTGCTCACAGAGGTTTTTAGATGACTGGCAGACAGAGGGCTTTGATGTATGAACTGATGCGTCATCCACCCTGTTCATCAGGTTTGTCACCGTCTGATTCTCACTTCTTCCTACCCCAAAAGAAATCTGTTTCTGTAAAACGTTTCGAACCAAAATAAAAAGGTTATGCCGTAGTATGTGAGTAATAAGGTAGCACTCCAGAAATGGAGTCTGCTCAACGGAAAACTGATATATTAAGCACATGCATCTAGAAATGAAAAGTAGCGAAAAATAAGAGCATTTGTAACTAAAACCGTTGTCTTTTATTGCACGCACTCTCTCTCTCTCTCTCTCTCTCTCTCTCTCTCTCTCTCTCTCTCTCGCTGACTCCCTTTAAGTACTGCCACATTGTATCCATGCAACAGTGATCTGCCTAGGCAGAAACGTCAATTTCCACGAGACTTTACTTTTACTTCCCAGTAAGATGGTGTTTACGTCGTTCTGGGAAGAATAGTAAATATCGTCTCGAACGCAATAACTGAATACTATCATATGAACCGTCATGAGCTCAGCAAGATTCTGCACCGCTTGGCAGAGAAAAGTGCAACACCATAAAGAAATCATTAGAGGGATGTAAGGGATGTAAAATTGCTTCCACAAACGAATAATAATGGCCAAAAACAGCAAATCATTGTCACGTCACCAATTTATTTAGAAGGTATTGTGGAACTGAAATAAAAATCTGCTCTGGAGATCGAATCAGAGAGAAATGTGGAGCCTTTCTGAAGCACTATCTGATAGGTTGTGTCGATGCTACAAGTTAACTGATACTACTGTCGAGAATGGTGGCACAATGCCCGAGTCAGTACAAACACACACATCACTAGACATACGAGGGGATATCGTAAAGTTATCATTATCTCCCGGACATTATTACGCTATATTGATAAAATTTTATCAATATTATCATCGAGCGCCCAGGGCATGATGTTCAAAATTTCAATTAATTGTGTCCTTTTTTGTTACAGGGAGTGTCAAATTTCACTGAGGAGTAAAATGGAGAAAATTGAGGCTCATAGTGTGATGAAGTTCCTGAATTTGAAAGCTAGCAGTGCCCGAGAAATCTGTGATGAGATGTCGGCTGTTTATGGAAATGATTGCCCCTCTTATGGCTCTACTGCGAAGTGGAAAAGATGTTCAAATGCCTAAATGTGTGTGAAATCTTATGGGACTTAACTGCTAAGATCATCAGTCCCTAAGCTTACACACTACTTAACCTAAATTGTCCTAAGGGCAAACACACACACCCATGCCCGAGGGAGGACTCGAACCTCCGCCAGGACCAGTCGCACAGTCGAAGTGGAAAAGAAATTTCCAAAGTGGTTACATGCCTCTGACAGAAGAGCCAAATGCAAAGTCAGCCGGGGGTAGTCATGCCTTCAGTTTTTTGGGACTATCGTGGAGTCATCTTCACGTACTATCTTGCCAAGGGCAAACCATCGCTGGCAGATATAGGAGCAATCTTCTGGAGAAGTTACGAGAAGCTCTGATTAAGAAACGCCGCGTATGCTCTCCGGAGGCGTTCGTCGTCTGGCTGACACTGCACTGGCTTACGTTTCAGTTGATAAAATGAAGGTATGTGGCGATGAGATCTCGCAACGTCCGCCTTAATCTTCCAATCTCGAGCCAGGTTACTTTTACTGTTCCGAGAAATGAAGAATCCGTTGTGTGGTCGTCGATCTGACGACGTAGATAACGCCATTAATGAAGTGGAAAGGTGATTTAAGGCAAAATCTGCAGACTTTTACAATCAACGCATTCGTAAGGTCAAGAAACGATGGGAGGGTCGTATAAAACTGCATAATGACAACGTAGAGAAGAATTAACAACAAAAATCAATACAAACTCTCTATCACATTTTGTAATGCAACAAACAACGTCGTGTGGTTTAGTGCTGTCTTAATGTGTAATACGAGGTCGGATTTAATTTTGAACTCTACAACTCGAGTGTGCTCTCAATTTCTGGAGATCGAGATAGTCCCACAGCGCCCTCATAAATTAATTACCTGTTTTAAATGAAATTAACACAGACCAGATAAACAATTCCGCCTCACTTATAACCAGTCTGAAGCAAGCTCTAAGCAATCATCAGACCACGTCTAGTCTTACATAATCTTAGAGAAAACATCTCGTCAGAAGATACACTGGTGTCCAAAATTAAAGCAACAAACCGAAATTTTGCAAGTTTGCATTTACTTTGCGACAGAACAGTATAATCATGTAGAAACAGTATAGAGAATACAGAACGTAAACAACTCAACATGCATAACGGTAGACAAAAATGTTCTTTGTTTTTTCCAACTTAACGGATTTACACACACATTAATGTGCTCAGGACGGGGTTTGACCACGTCTGGCAGCAATACAGACGTGACGAACGATGGGGCATGCTGTGAATCATGTTATCAATCTCATGGTGAGGCAATAACGTACATTCTTCCTGCAACGCTTCCCGCAAGTCTTAGAGAGTGGTTGGTGGATGCTGACGAGATGCAACCCGTGTCCCTAGTGCATCCCAGATATGCTGTATGGGATTCAAATCGGGGTAACAAGTAGGCCACGCTATGCTGCGATGGTGTACTCAACGACGAACCTGGGTGCACGAATGGCAAAACGTAATTTTTTCGGATGAATCCAGGTTCTGTTTACAGCATCATGATGGTCGCATCCGTGTTTGGCGACATCGCGGTGAACGCACATTGGGAGCGTGTATTCGTCATCGCCATACTGGCGTATCACCCGGTGTGATGGTATGGGGTGCCATTGGTTACACGTCTTGGTCGCCTCTTATTCCCATTGACGGCACTTTGAACAGTTTACGTTACATTTCAGATGTGTTAAGACCCGTGGCTCTACCATTCATTCTATCCCTTCGAAACCATACATTTCAGTAGGATAATGCACGACCGCGTGTTGCAGGTCCCGTGCGGACCTTTCTGGATACAGAAAATGTTCGACTACTGCCCTGGCCAGCACATTCTCCAGATCTCTCACCAATTGAAAACGTCTGGTCAATGGTGGCCGAGCAACTGGCTCGTCACAATACGCCAGTCACTACTCTCGATGAACTGAGGTATCGTGTTGAAGCTGCATGGGCAGCTGTACCTGTACACGCCATCAAAGCTCTGTTTGACTCAATGCACAGGCGTATCAAGGCCGCTATTACGGCCAGAGGTGGTTGTTCTGGGTACTGATTTCTCAGGATCTATGCACCCAAATTGCATGAAAACGTAATCACATGTCAGTTCTAGTATAATATATTTGTCCAATGAATACCCGTTTATCATCTGCATTTCTTCTTGGTGTAACAATTTTAATGGCCAGTAGTGTAGAAGTGGCAACTGCTCTTAAATGTTCAGAACGTAGTTTTATCTCCCCTAGAAAGCTTGTAACGTGCTTAGTTCTACAGCAAGCAACTGACGTCTGCGAAAAGCGAGGAGTTGTTTATGTCTGGCGACGAAGACAATGCCACGTAGCCGCTGAAGTGTGAATTTCTTAGACAAACAAAATGACAAAACCTAATGAGAAATTCTTCACGCATATGCTACGTCTCAAGTTTTCTTTCACTTTTAAAACGAAATCAGTCATAATAAGTTACTAAAATTTATACTCAATAACCGCAATATATTTCGGAAACTAAGCTCTGATTAAGGGACCCGAGTGTTTTTTAATTCGTCGTCATAGCGCCCATGCACTTAATGCTGTTAAAATTTTTGCAGATTTGTCCTACTTTCGCTGGTTAGTACTGCATTCTAACTTTACACTTTACTTTCTACTGTGATTAAGTAAAGTTTAGCTTTCGAAATGAATGTCTGGAGGAAAATAGACGTGTGAACCGGGAAGCTACAATGAGGATTGAGTAGGATTAAAAAAAGGTGGACGACGAAAGTCAGTTAACAAAGGACAACGGAGAATTGGGGGAGAGAGTCTAGTTGGTATGATTTGGATTTTCTTGCACTTGATTGTTTGAAACTGGAATACTCAGACTAAAACTTTTAGACATAAGCGTTTCGTGTAACATTTATTTCGTAGTTCAGGTCCCTATCGTCAGATCCATGTAATGAAGGTGCGCATCTGACGAGTCCTTGGAACAAGAAGCATCAAACTGAAAACAATAATGTGACTTTTGCAATTTTGGTCTATTTTCATAGTGATTTAGGAATCCGCTTTTGCATAGATGGGATTATTCACCAGTAAAGTACACTTTCTTTCTTTCACTAGTGTCATGTCCCCTGCTGGCGCAGGGTCGGCTTTGTTAGGAACGGATTTGGCAAGGTTAGTGGAAAGGGGTGGCCGGATGCCCTTCCTGCTGCCACCCCGTACCCCCCCTCCCTCCCCCCCCCCCCCTCGGGACTGAATTAGTGTACCCCTGCCGTCTGCAACTAGTGTAATTCATGGAATAGTGCGAACGTGTTCAGATGTCTGGGAGTCGTGTAACTGAGGCGGAACGTGGGGACCAGCCCAGTATTCACCTAGCGGGATGTGGAAAACCGCCTAAAAGCCACATCCAGACTGGCCGGCACACAGGCCCTCGTCGTAGATTCGATCCGGGGCTGGTGCGCCTACCCGAGTCCAGGAAGCAGCGCGTTAGCGCGCAAGGCTACCCTGGCGGGTTCAGCAGTAAAGTACACTCTAAGGAAAAAAAAGGACGCACCACGAATGAATTATCTGAATGGGACGGAAATCGGTAGATGTGATGTAAATGTACAGGTAAATAAATTGTCACAATTTCAGAGTCCACCCCCGGTAGCTGAGTGGTCAGCGTGACAGAATGTCAATCCTAAGGGCCCGGGTTCGATTCCCGGCTGGGTCGGAGATTTACTCCGCTCAGGGACTGGATGTTGCGTTGTCCTGATCATCATCATTTCATCTCCATCGACGCGCAAGTCGCCGAACTGGCGTCAAATCGAAAGACTTGCACCAGGCGAACGGTCTAACCGACGGGAGGCCCTCGTCACACGACATTATTATTATCATCACAATTTCAGAAACATTGGGTGATTTCTTCAAGAGAAACAGCTTCACTAATCGAGCAAAAAATACCACGTTGGTCTACCTGTGACCCTTATGCAAGCAATTTATCGTGCCAAATACCGTCGAGTTGGTACATTAGGTCATCAAAATCCCGAGCTGGTTGGAGGGTCCTGCCCATAGTGCTGCCAAAGTTCTCAATTGGGGAGTACTGAGCGATCTTGCTGGCCAATGCAGGATTTTCAAAAACGAAGGCAAACTAGAAAGTTTCGCCGGGTATAGGCGGATATTATCTTGCTGAAATGTAAGCTCACAATGGCTTGCCTTACCGCTGTGCTGTAAAGGCGCCGAGCGCCGCGGATGACAACCAAAGGGTGCCTGCTGTGAAAAGAAATGGCGCTGCAGAGCATAACTCATGGTTGTCGGGCCGTATGGCGGGTGACAGTCAGGTAGCTATGCTACTGCTGTCCGGGGCGTCTCTAGACACGTTCTTCAGCCTGGAATCTCACAGACTGGAGTAGAGCTATCTTCATTTATCAGTCGCATTTCGAATTCAGCCCCAATGACGAGCGAAGAAGTGTCTGGAGACGCCCCAGAAAGCGATAGATAGCAACCTGATGCCGGCCATACGGCTGGACAACCAGGTCTGGCAAAAAGATTAAGAAACGCTTATGCAGCCACTTGCAGCAGAGCGGTACGTTGACGATATTCTACGCCCCGTTTTGATGCCTTTCAGGGTGAGACATCCTGGGCTTACATTTCAGCAAGATAATGTCCGCCCGTACCCAGCAAGAGTTTCTAGTTTGTCTTCGTGTTTGCCAAACCCTATCTTGGCCAGCATGGTCACCGGGTCTCTACCCAATTGTGGAATTTTGGAGCATTATGGGCAGGGTCTTCCAAACAGCTCTGTCGTTTGACGATCTAACGTGCCAGCTGGTCGAGATATGGCACAATATCCCTCAAGAGAACATCCAACAACTCTGTCAAACAATGCCAAGCCGAATAACTTACTGCACAAGGGCCAGGAGTAGACCAATGTGTTGTTCATTTGCTGAACTAATGAAGCTCTTTCTTTTAAATAAATCAGCCAGCGTTTCTGAATTTATAAACATTTGTTTATCTATACACGTTCATCACGTCCACCGATTTCTGTCCCATTCGGATATTTCCTTCGTGGTGGCTCAAATGGCTCTGAGTACTTTGGGACTTAACTTCTGAGGTCATCAGTCCCCTATAACAGAAGTAAACCTAACTAACCTAAGGACATCACACACATTCATGCCCGCGGCAGGATTCGAACTTGCGACCGTAGCAGCAGCGCGGGTCCGGACTGAAGCGCCTAGAGCCGCTCGGCCACAGCGGCCGGCCCTCTATAACACAAACCGAGGTTCACAAGATTAGGGAAATACGGGAAGTTCGAATAGGTTTCCATATAGGCTGCGGTGTTACAGATTATGAATTCAGCTGTAATTAGCTCAACGATGAGAGACGCTTTGCTTATGTAACATACGTATCTGATAAAACAACGGAAACCCCTGGCAGAAGAGGCAAAAAGATTAAGAAAGGCTTACGCAGCCTCTCATCTGTGACCAACAGATCACAGCAGCTTGAAACATAAGTAACGATTTCATCATCATACGCAGCTGACGAAGTCTCAGATAAGCGACCCTCTTTCAAGTATCTCCTGTTGAGATTGCATCTGATAAGCAAATCACTGGCGAAACGAAATGTTTAGATAAGATGCAAACGTAATTCGGAGATGACAATCGTGAAAAGGCTATGTTCACTGGAGAGAAATAGAAAATAAATTGGCAAGTAAGAATTGGACTCTCGTTTTGAGGGTTCCGTACAAACTTCATTACGTACACAGACAGTTCATCTATCCTGAGAATCGAAAAGCTGTACTATTTTTGCTTGTCATCGACATTGATACTGGCAAGATATCCGCGTAGAGGGAATTCCAAAAGTTTAGAGAATGTTCTAATTTTAAGTTTGAAGTCGAATAACAAATGACAAGAAATATGTTTTCGCGTGCTTTAACAACAAATTAACAATTTTATGTTTTTTTTCCATTTCTTGTTCTGTGAAACATGGCTTCTTGCCAAATTTCATGATTACAGTTCAACGGGGATTACCCATAGGTTATGAAGAGTGAGTTTTTAAGTATCAACATGTGTGACAAATGAGCGTATCTTTTGATTGCATTGACTTAAAAGCTTCAGTTATTTACTCTGCCAACAAAAAGGGTGCTTAACATCGGACAGGCAGGCAGGCGGATGGACAACAAAGGGATCTTATAATGGTTCCGTTTTTACCAACTGAAGTACGAACCCTGAAAACGAACAAAAATGATGCCCACATCCCTCACTTTCATATTGGTGCCGTCATAAAAACAATTTTTAATGATTTTGGTCTTTAATATTTTCTAGCAACCCGGCCCGACTTCGCACAAAAACGCATTGCGTATATACGGCCAGACGCCTAGATGACTTGTGTGGCGTAGCGTATTTTGCCTAGGGGTCCACTGCATAGAGTTGCGACTAAATTTCAGAGAAAAACGACAAGTGAAAAGTATCATCGCATTCGTATAACATACGCGATGTAAAGTAGCGCAAGGCAGGAAATCTGTCTGGAGGCATGAATGTTACTTGTTGCATATCGAACTGTCGATCCCATAGCAATTCTGGGGGCACATCGTGACGAAAGTGATGCTTTACAACGAATGTAAATATTGAATGCAAATCGTGGGTGTGTATGCGTGGGCGTGATTCACTATGTATCGAAGGCTGGCTGACGTGGCACAAATAAAACAAAAAAAATAAGAAAAAACGCGCATGAAGTACATATTTAGCTGGTGTTGCAAGTGCTGCTCTTGTGAAGCTTAGTACGCCCTGTGATGAAGTGGTGAGACCCATTGCCACAGTTATTTGTCGCGGACTCTTTTTTGCTGACTATTTCCGCCGTGCTACGCAAAGAATTGTGTCCACATCTAAATTTGATTCAATGAAGGCAGAAAGCTGAAACTTGAGTCATTTGCTGAGCTGTTGAAAGTACGTACTGTACGTAAACTGAGTAAAGTTGTTGAAGTTGTTTTTTTTCGGAAAACGTGTCACCTGTAGCAAAAAAAATTAACCACCTCATAGTTCGGATTCTAGTGTTTTCTTTTACGCTATGCAGTTGTTCTCAAACGATTGTAGGTACTCTACTGGTAAAAAAATTTGATTATTTCAAATTGTTAGTCTCATTTCACAGCCTGATGATGAAGTGGATATCTTTCGCTTATTGGCCATATTTATTAGGACAGTTCAAAAGATAAGAAATTCACTCCTCATTGTTCGAAGAGTCTGCAGTTAAGGGTGCGAGTTGCGATTGCTTATCTGACAGAAGCAGAAACTGGAAGTCTGATATTGTCGTCATGTTTCGAAATACGTACGTCCACATAATTGAGGGGCGAATGTTAGGTTAAAAGGTGGCGTGAGAAAAAAAAGAAGACCCAGCTAGGATTCGAGCTGACAACCGTCGGTTTCCTACCACATTCTGTAGCACTACCAGCCCTCTACAACAGATGCGAATTAGACCCCTCTCGTCGCGTTCTCGAGGCATTACCGTTTTCTCGTATTATGGCAGTTGTTCAGTAGGTGGCAATGGCATCGTTTTCACAACTTAACTTTTATCCATCATAATTCAGACAATTTGTACGAAATATTTATAAATTATGTATAAAAACCTTCCTCGTGAATCACTGTATTTATTAGCCAAAATCAGCTCCAATTCCTTACAGCAATTCATCAGATTAGCCTGCATATACAGACGGACACGAGAAGGCGACATCAATTTATTATATAGAGAAGATAGAGACTCACCATTTTCCTTCGGCTCCGGGATTGGCCACTCTTCCTGCAACACAGACAGCAACCACTTAATGGCTTCGTTACGTAATTTTTCTTAGCCATGCAATCAGATCGTTCGGTTCTTTTCTTTTCCCACTTTTATATCTTGTTTCTAGAGATACGTTTATCTAGTGACACTATAAGAATTACTCTGGCAAAACAGAAATTATGGGATAAACCTTAGTGAAGTAGTGAAAACAACAGTTTGCGGACGCATTTATAAGGCGGGTTATAAAGAGATGACTTAAAATTAAGGAGCACGAATGAATCATTATTATGGGATCTACCTTGGAGGTAAAATGGATGTTCAGAATGATTCGACCCAGGAATATAGTGTTAAAATCATTATTACCCACTACTGGCAATGTAATAGTTAACTATAACTTCAACATGATCAAGGTCAACAACGGCCGGGGAGAATGGCCTCAGTGTAAGTATTTAACAAAATACACTGGTTAACGTGACATAAGAAATAGCGCGTTATCTTACTGGGCATACGTTCGTAGAAACATCAACTCGCAGATCGCTACAACAGGACTGATACCGTGCAGACACCGAAATGATACTTTTTGCTGGGAACAATCATAGGAGCCAATGAGCGTGCAACAATTAAGGTATGATAATTGTGTTCACTGAGCACGACCGGCGGATGCCGCGAGTTTGCAGAGATTGGAGCATAAAACGGACGGGTAGAGCATGGGAACAATGTGACAAAAAACGTCTTGACACTAGAAAGTTCCGTTATTGGAGCGTTAAGAGGCTAAATAATCTCAGAAAGCATTTACAAAGGTAACTTTCCATGAAAATGTCTACGAACAAACACTCTCAGTCGAGTCGGTCCGGTAATCCCCACCATTCACGAAGGCGTCACGAGTACACACGAGAGTGCCCACCGTCCGTGAGTGTGAGGAATCAGTTTACAGAGCTTTTCAAGACAACAGGAGAAACATTTTTAATGTTGTTGAGGTGTGGTTAAAAAAATGGCTCTGACCACTATGCTACTTAACTTCTGAGGTCATCAGTCGCCTAGAACTTAGAACTAATTAAACCTAACTAACCTAGGGACATCACACACATCCATGCCCGAGACAGGATTCGAACCTGCGACCGTAGCGGTCGCTCGGTTCCAGACAGCAGCGCCTAGAACCGCACGGCCACTCCGGCCGGCTGAGGTGTGGTAAACGAGGCTAATCTACCACAGTAATCAAAGCAAAATAAAAAAATATGAACTTGAGGTAGTACCGTAAGTGAAGCTAATCTCAACACATTTGGGATTACAGTCTTTAACGGCCGCACGTGTGGTGCCGCTGTGGTTTGGATGGCGGGTTTTGCCGCACTCGCTGTTAATATAACGGGCTCTCTGAGGCGGATACTACACTCTCGGTGGGGTGGCCGCTGAATCATGTTGCTCTGAAGTATGGTATCAATCTCGCCTGGCGTCGCGAGAACGTGCAGTGTTGATCGCTTTACAGACACACACAACCGACTCACTATTCATGCCTTCAAGCGCCGTGAGCCTATCTGGTAACTCCACGGCAAGCCGTTAAGTTCTGATAATGAAATAACAAACATAAACGTAACACCAAATCAACATTAAATCGCTGCACTCGTCATGTGGAAAGCTCGGCGACTGCGCAGGAAGTGCCGACAGTTGGGAACGCATCATATAGCATGTTTTACGGAATAATACCACCAGCAGCGGCAAAGAGGTGCGCAGTAGAGAAGAGTCTTGTCCTCGTATGCATACAGTTCGCTATGCGGTTTTTTATCGGACAACCCGTCATCTGCTACAGCACGCGATCATCTGCTAGGGCAGACGGTGACGGGCATAAACGCATAGTAGTGCGTTGTCGCAAAGGCAGTTTTTGAGATGAATCTCCCACGATATGATTTTCGTGCAATGATTTCTTTCGGTTGTAAATAAAGTATAAAATAGAGAAAAATTCCAGTTTCTTTGAAAAACCTTTTAGTGCGGTCTCTCTCTTCCATGGTGAAAGTCTGGAGCAAATGTCAGAAGCTAGTAGCGGAATGGGCACAGAAAACTGATTAGGCATTCACAGTGAGTGAATGAATGTACCCAGTATTGAACTGCTTAGTTATACCTGTTACAGCCGGACTGCACGCATAAAAAATGGCTAACAGTCAAAGCTCCCTCCCATGCTCAACTGTGCTCGCTTGTCAATTATTTTGTTATTCTGACCTACGTATGACCGCGCGGAGTGGCCAAGCGGTCTGGGGCGCCATGTCACGGACTGCGCGGCCCCTCCTGCCGGAGGTTCGAGTCCTTCCTCGGGAATGGGTATGAGTGTTGTTCTTAGCATAAGTTCCTTTAAGTGGTGTGTAAGACTAGGGACCGATGACCTCAGCAGTCTGGTCACTTATAAATTCACACACACATTTTCTCAACCTACGTACGACGCCATTACAGTGGGGCACATCGGTCCTTTGTACATAATTCTGCAGCCGGCCGAAGTGGCCGTGCGGTTAAAGGCGCTGCAGTCTGGAACCGCAGGACCGCTACGGTCGCAGGTTCGAATCCTGCCTCGGGCATGGATGTTTGTGATGTCCTTAGGTTAGTTAGGTTTAACTAGTTCTAAGTTCTAGGGGACTAATGATCTCAGCAGTTGAGTCCCATAGTGCTCAGAGCCTTTTTTTTTTTTTTTTTTTTTTTTTTTGCATGATTCTGCGTGGTGGAATCCAGTGTCGTGTGGCGCGGTGGCTGTTATAATGCTGACCACCATTGTTTCAGATATGTATGGATAAAAATCGTATGTTATATCGCAAATTTTCTTTATTGATTGGCGGTTTCGGCTCACTGCCGAGCCATCTTCGTATCAGTCTAAAATTTTAGTATTTTCAACATTGCAGCCCAGTCAGCAATCGTGATAATCTAACATATAAGAAACTATCAGCCTCGATTGTGGTAATGAAACCAACCTTTACCTAGGTTTCAGCACAAGTAATGGAGCCTTCTTCAGAAGATAAACCTGATTCTGTAATATGTCTACGAGGGCATGGTTTAGACGCCTATTCCGGCTGTTTTATTTTTATCTTTAGACCACGCCCTCGTACACATATTATAGAATCAGGTTTATCTCCTGAAGAAGGCTCAATTACTTCGGCTGAAACCTAGGTAAAGGTTGGTTTCATTACCGCAGTCGAGGCTGATAGCTTCATATATCAGTCTAAAATGTTGTTAGATTGATCTGAAGCTGACTCGACAGTGCGCCGATACCGCTAATCAATAAAGAAAATCTGTGATCTTGTCATTTTTAGCAACACGTTTTAAATCAACAGATCGGTTATCTCCCATTGACATTGTCAACGAATAACCAATGTTTCAGTGTTCGGTGGGTGCCGAAAGTCACTGAAGTAACTATGGAAGAGGTGTTCGTAATCCAGTACCGCATATTTGAAAAATAGACGAGATGGTGTAGCAATTAATATACTTGTCTTGAACATTATTTTCAATTTTTTATATATATATATATATATATATATATATATATATATATATATAATTGATTTTATGACCACTGTCTGGCTACACAGGTTTAGCTCCCTTAGTATAATGTCTACTCACTATCAGTGTGATCTCTCCTTGGGAGTATTTCTGATTTTTAGCACGCCATGTGAGTGAGTGTATGATAGCGAAACGAAATGCATGAGATGACGAGGACGGAAATTAGCCTGACGTTGACAGCAAACATAGCGAGAAGGCTCAAACTTTACTGGTGTGTTCGTTGTCCGTCGAATGACGTTCGCTAGCCACGAAACTTTTTCCTGTTCCACGGCAGGAAATGAGGGCAGAGGATAAGGTTTCAGTTTCATTAAACACAAGGCTACACCAACACATACTAGCAGCACGAGCACGTATTTACGAACCATCGTGCCCAGCACAATACTGTAATACGTTCAGGTCAGTCTGTAAATTGAGCTCTTACATTACGTAACTTGTTATCAACGTACATTATTCTTTGTTGAAATATATACGAACATTAAAATTGTGTCATTTCAGTTTTTGCCTCCTTCATTAGTGTTATCTACAACTAGATTTTTATTTAATATCCTGTCAGTCCGTCGTACAATGTATGTTATTTAGTAAGTTTTATAATGAAATATGCACCACTTATCACACAATCTCAGTCGTCAGTTCTGCCATCTAGAACATTCAGGATACTGTCGATTTAGTGCTTTGCCCTTCCCTACACTTTCCACACTGTCTCTCTCCCCAACCTCCCCCCCCCCCCCCCCCCTCCTCTTCCTCCACCCCACTAAACCCACCAGCATATCGCCTGCATTTTCAGTTTATTTTAATTAAGCATTATATAGCTTCGATCATGTTTGTTAAAAAACATTTCCCATCAGTTATCTAAAAGTTGCTCACAAATAAGTTAGAGCGTATAATTTCAACCAATTAAATCTCTATTTTCTTGTAGAAGTTGATGAGGGTATAGCAAGTTTGCGAATGGGACGTTCTCTCTGCTGAATTATCTACAGAGCGACGTTGTAGCTTCTTACCCTTCACCTTGTCAACTCTCATCAGCTTTTCTCTTTTATTCTATGTAAACGATCTTACATAAACCAATGTGTTTTACACGACTTGTTTTTTCCTCCAGAAAGTGAGTGGTGCGTACTGTATTGTGTACTTAGTGTTATCCCATTGGTGGGGAGGGGGGGGGGGGGGGCATATTAAAGTACACTCCTGGAAATGGAAAAAAGAACACATTGACACCGGTGTGTCAGACCCACCATACTTGCTCCGGACACTGCGAGAGGGCTGTACAAGCAATGATCACACGCACGGCACAGCGGACACACCAGGAACCGCGGTGTTGGCCGTCGAATGGCGCCAGCTGCGCAGCATTTGTGCACCGCCGCCGTCAGTGTCAGCCAGTTTGCCGTGGCATACGGAGCTCCATCGCAGTCTTTAACACTGGTAGCATGCCGCGACAGCGTGGACGTGAACCGTATGTGCAGTTGACGGACTTTGAGCGAGGGCGTATAGTGGGCATGCGGGAGGCCGGGTGGACGTACCGCCGAATTGCTCAACACGTGGGGCGTGAGGTCTCCACAGTACATCGATGTTGTCGCCAGTGGTCGGCGGAAGGTGCACGTGCCCGTCGACCTGGGACCGGACCGCAGCGACGCACGGATGCACGCCAAGACCGTAGGATCCTACGCAGTGCCGTAGGGGACCGCACCGCCACTTCCCAGCAAATTAGGGACACTGTTGCTCCTGGGGTATCGGCGAGGACCATTCGCAACCGTCTCCATGAAGCTGGGCTACGGTCCCGCACACCGTTAGGCCGTCTTCCGCTCACGCCCCAACATCGTGCAGCCCGCCTCCAGTGGTGTCGCGACAGGCGTGAATGGAGGGACGAATGGAGACGTGTCGTCTTCAGCGATGAGAGTCGCTTCTGCCTTGGTGCCAATGATGGTCGTATGCGTGTTTGGCGCCGTACAGGTGAGCGCCACAATCAGGACTGCATACGACCGAGGCACACAGGGCCAACACCCGGCATCATGGTGTGGGGAGCGATCTCCTACACTGGCCGTACACCACTGGTGATCGTCGAGGGGACACTGAATAGTGCACCGTACATCCAAACCGTCATCGAACCCATCGTTCTACCATTCCTAGACCGGCAAGGGAACTTGCTGTTCCAACAGGACAATGCACGTCCGCATGTATCCCGTGCCACCCAACCTGCTCTAGAAGGTGTAAGTCAACTACCCTGGCCAGCAAGATCTCCGGATCTGTCCCCCATGGAGCATGTTTGGGACTGGATGAAGCGTCGTCTCACGCGGTCTGCACGTCCAGCACGAACGCTGGTCCAACTGAGGCGCCAGGTGGAAATGGCATGGCAAGCCGTTCCACAGGATTACATCCAGCATCTCTACGATCGTCTCCATGGGAGAATAGCAGCCTGCATTGCTGCGAAAGGTGGATATGCACTGTACTAGTGCCGACATTGTGCATGCTCTGTTGCTTGTGTCTATGTGCCTGTGGTTCTGTCAGTGTGATCATGTGATGTATCTGACCCCAGGAATGTGTCAATAAAGTTTCCCCTTCCTGGGACAATGAATTCACGGTGTTCTTATTTCAATTTCCAGGAGTGTATTTTACGACATTAACTGAATTTTACGTCAGTGTTTGACAGACCATGTCAACAGAAGTAGATAGGAAACACTTCCCTGAATATTTATTTCAGAGTACTTTAAAACACCAGGAACGTGTGTCCTACTTAATATTTTTGCTTTTTACATGATCATAGGGAAGGTTATCAAAATCCGACAAGTTTTTCAGAGGTTAGATGTTATGTCTTTTCAGAGAACAAGTGTAATTAATATTTTGTGTGTGAGGCGGAAAATCATGCACGTTAATATAACGGAAGCAAACAATATAATTTTTCTTGTTTCTTAGTAAATATTTAGGTCATTTCAATACTATTTGAATACACTCTTCAAGTGTCCTGCCAGACAGTGACACAACTTACTCTGTAAACTCCTAAAAGTCTGCCGCAGTGTCCTTATCAAAAAAGTTTTTTTAATCCATCCACGTGCCGTACTTACCGTCTCGGTAAATGTCACGCGATATTCAAAGAAATAGGCAAGAGAATTTTTTTCCTGTGAGAGTGTACAGTCTATGGAAATCATAGTTTTTCATCATTAAATGAAAGTAATTCGAGATTGAAAATTGCATTCTTTTTATATGAAGTAGATGGTAAACTTTTACTGATTAAGACTATAAAAGGACATAACTGTGGCTACGTTGAATTAAAGAAACCATCTAGTATCAGTTCAATAGACAATGCGAAATGTAAACCAGCCAGTTTTTTGAACATACCTAATTTGGAATGTGAGGCCGGTGCACCGATTCTCAATCCACTGTCAGTATTTCTGATGAAAGTCTTGTTTTGTAAATACCGTTTTAGTTCTTTAAGCAAACCTTTCTGTGATGGGAGTATGAAGATTGAGAGTAGTGAAATAGGGAATTAAAGAGAAAGCAGACAATGCTTTGCTGGTGGAACACAGTGAGGCTTAGCAGATCGGTGCAGAGTGCACTAGTTTTTGTGTTGGAAAACTGTACTCATTTGTCGTCATTAGGACGCCATTTATCTGGCTGATTTATTGTTAAATCATATGAATTACGAGGCGTGTTTTTTAAGTAAGTAACGTTTTGAAATTTAAAAAAAAGACGTGCTAAGATATCTCAATAATTTTGTTTTTATATGAAAGCCTGTACCTTAATCTACTTTTCTACATAATTTCCGTCAATATTGAGGCACTTGTCATAACGTTGTACCAATTTTTGAATACCCTCCTCATAGAAGTCTGCCGCCTGAATTGTTAACCACTGCATCACCACTGTTTTGACTTCGTCATAGTCTTGAAGACGCTGACCGCCCAGGTGTTTCTTCAAGTGCAGGAACAGATGGCAGTCACTAGGCGCAAGATTGGGGCTGTACGGAAGATGATCTAGAGTTTCCCATCGAAAAGATGTGATAAGATCTTTGGTCTGATTCGTCAAAGGCAGACGGGCATTGTCTTTCAGCAAAACGATGTCCTTGCTCAACTTCAATGGACTGTTGCTTTGATTCTGGTGTGACGTAGGCCACCCATGTTTCATCGCCCGTAAAAATTTGACTTAAGAAATCATCACCGTAGTTGTGGTACCGCTCAAGGAAATTCAATGCACTGTCTAAACGTTTGGACTTGTGCACATCCGTCAACATTTTCGGTACCCAACGCCGCACAATACAAAACACTACGAGAAACATTAGGAAAGTCATCCCGTAAGGAGGAAATCGTAAAGCGTCTGTTTTCTCTCACCATATTGTCCACTTCCTGCACCAAACTTTCATTAACGACCGAAGGACGTCCACTCCGTTGTTCACCATGCACATTTGTGCGGCCACCTTTAAATGCTCTCACCTACTTTCTTACCTTTCCATCACTCATAATGATTTCTCCGTAAACTGTACAGATCTTATGACGAATATCGATCGCTTTTAGGCCTTTGACACTAAGAAATCTTATAACAGCCACTACTTCACAGTCGGCAGGACTCACGATTATCGGAGGCATCTTAAACAATCAGTACACAAACAAGGAAGAATCAGACTGTAATGGCGTCAGTGCGTAGATTAAGGTACGGGCTTTCATGTGAAAATAAAATTATTGAGATATCTTAGCACGTCTTTTTTTAATTTCAAAACGGTACTTACTTAAAAAACACGCCTCGTACTTTTTGCTGTTAGTGGCACACACTACTGTTGGAATCAGTTTTCCGAGGTATCACTGCCGGCACGGTAGTTCAGCTTGTTCGGTATGGGACTCTGTATTAAAAAGCTGAGTAAAGGTTTTATCGGTGGAATATGAGAGATATCATGCGATGTCCGCACAGAAATGAAGAAGGAAAACAACGAAGAAACAGATAGAAAGCAAAGACAGAAAGAAGTGGTAAAGTGACAGATTGTAGGTCAAAAGCTCTCGTTTTCATCCCCAGTAGTCCGACGATTTTGGTCTTTGACCTCTGGCAATATACTCTAAAACAAAATAAACGACGCATCACGAAGGCATTATCTGAAAGCGACAGAAATTATTAGATATGATGTATGCCTACAGACGAAAAAGTATTGAAATTTTAGAAGAACTGAATGATTCATTCAAGAAAAAGAGATTCACAAACCGAGCAAGTCAATAACACGTTGGTCCACCCGTGGCCCTTATGCAAGTAGTTATTCGGCTTGGCACTGATTAATAAGAGCTGTTTGGTGTTCTCCTGAGGGATATAGTGCCAAATTCTGTCCAACTGGTGCGTTGGATCGGCAAAATCCCGAGCTCGTTAGTGGGTCCTGCCCATAAGGCATCAAAACGTTCTCAATTGGGAAGAGATCCGGCGACCTTGTTGGCCAAGGTAGGGTTTGGCAAATACGAAGACACACTAAAAACTCTTGCTGGGTACAGGCGGACATTATCTTGCTGAAATGTAAGCCCACGGTGGCTTGCCATGAAGGGCAACAAAACGGGGCGTAGACTATCGTCGACGTACCGCTGTGCTGAAAGGGTGCTGCGGATGACAACTAGAGGGTCCTGCTATGAAATGGAATAGCACCCTCGATCATCATTACTGGTTGGCGGGCTGTATGGCAAGCGGCAGTCAGGTTGGGATCCCATAGCTGTCAGGAGCATCTCCAAACAGGTCTTCAGCCTGGAATCTCATTGACTGAACTAGAACTGTCCTCTGTGATAAGTCCAGCTTCGAGCTGAGCCCCAATGACTTGCGAAGACGTATCTGGGTTGGGGGTTGGGTTGTTTGGAGAAGGAGACCAGACAGCGAGGTCATTGAATTAGGGAAGAACGGGGAAGGAAGCCGGCCGTGCCCTTTCAAAGGAACCATACCGAAATTTGCCTGGAGCGATTTAGGGAAATCACGGAAAACCTAAATCAGGATGGCCGGACGCGGGACTGAACCGTCGTCCTTCAGAATGCGAGTCCAGTGTGCTAGCCACTGTGTCACCTCGCTCGGTGACGTATCTGGAGACGCCCTGGACAGCAGTGGGCTACCAATCTGACAGTCGCTCGCCATACGGCTCGACAACTAGGAGTGATGGTCTGGAGTGCCATTTCTGAAAAAAGTACGAGGGGTAATATACCTACGGCATGATGGTGCTCCATTACAATGCTCTCTGAAGTGTGGAGCTAAAACACTAGTTCCGACAAAACGTTGCAAGTTGTCTGGAGTCTACTCAAGTGTGCTATCAGTAATCGAAAACTACACTGTCGAAGTTCATTCACCTCCACCTTCAAGTGGATGTACATTGCCTAGAACAAATTTTCGGACAAATTCCAGTATGACTTTTTGTCGTCATCCTCTCATTGTAGTTGCCTTATATTCATCCTTTCTGAGGCTAGTTCCCTTGTTGAAAGCTGGTTGTTGATTAACACTGTTGGCTAGCTAGGCCTATCACAGCCACGTCAGAACCTCATTAGCCGCCACTTTTCGGGAGTTCCTAATGTGCCTTCACAGCTAACGTACCCGTCCCAGGTTACTCGAAGTGCTCACTGTACTTCACCATTGTAGGCCACGCCCTACTTTACAGTGTTCCCATCTGCCACAAGCTGGGTTGGTCTTCTGAGACAGCAGAATAGCAATATCATCGCTAAGACGGTACGGGCATGTAAAGAGAATGCAAAACAAGAGGATTCACAAGGAGATACATGAAATAGAGATGCGATGGAAACGACACAGAAGAAGTCCAAGGGATGTGGAGGGATGTGTTGAAAAATGAGGCGAGGGCTGTACCAGAGTGAACACAGAAATAAGGTGAGAAAACATGACTAGATGGTCTGATTATGTTGCAAACACACCCAGCCTGGGGCTAGAAACTGTTCAGGATGATGATGATCCTCTCAGGCCGCGCAGGATTAGCCGAGCGGTCTCAGGCGCTGCAGTAATGGACTGTGCAGCTGATCCCGGCGGAGGTTCGAGTACTCCCTCGGGTATGGGCGTGTGTGTGTTTGTCCTTAGGATAATTTAGGTTAAGTAGTGTGTAAGCTTAGGGACTGATGACCTTAGCAGTTAAGTCCCATAAGATTTCACACACACTTGAACACTTGAACTTGATCCTCTCTGGGATCATGTCCTGCAGTTGGTTCCCATTTAGCGAAAACCACCCAGTATACAACCTAGTACAGATCTCGGAAATTGAGATCCAGCAGCCAGAACCGATACTGGACTGCGTACATGATGAACCAGAACTGGAATTGGGTCGGCCGCGGTGGTCTAGCGGTTCTAGGCGCGCAGTCCGGAACCGCGCGGCTGCTACGGTCGCAGGTTCGAATCCTGCCTCGGGCATGGATGTGTGTGATGTCCTTAGGTTAGTTAGGTTTAAGTAGTTCTAAGTTCTAGGGGACTGATGACCTCAATAGTTAAGTCCCATAGTGCTCAGAGCCATTTGTTCGGTGTTCCTTCTCTGCGGATAGTTACGGAAATGAACAGTGGGGCAACTTGTTTCTGAAATTCATGCCACTTCATCTGGCGGAATTGTTTAGAATACTGAAAGCCACTACGAGCCTCGTGGTGTAATTAAGCGCTGGAGCCAACATTGCGTTATCCGCTGATAACCCTGGAACGATGGTGTTATTCCGGCGGCGCTTATCGGACAGGGCGTCAGCTTACTGTTTAGTCAACAGCTCTGTCAACAGAGCCGCTGCCTGCCCCTCATTGCCCGCTAAGTGCGCACGGCCTCGTTATCTGAGTGTACCATTCGCGGCATTGGGGGGCGGGACTCTCCTGACCCCGGACACATGACCCTACCGCGGGCTCGCCGCTTACGTAACTGGTCGCCCGACTACCAGCAGACGCACCGGCGTTCAAGGCCGGCCAATTAGCACGAGCCTCAGCGCCGGCAGCTACAACGCAGACAAACAATTTGCCACCCTAGTGACGAGACAGAGAAGCTCTACTTCTACTTTTATGTTCTACGTGCTGGCCGATACTTCGTACAAATATTAGCGATTTTCTGTCAAATCCACTCAGGGAAACACGACTGCCTATATACCTCCGTACATACCACAAACTATCTTTCCTTATTCCCGTTAAGCATACGCGCGAAACACAAAGAGGGGACAAAAGTCATCGGATACCTCCTAATACCGTGTCGGGCCCCCCCCCCCCCTCTCCTTTTGCTGGGCATACTGCAGCAACTCGACGTGGCATGGACTCAAGACGGCAGAAATGTTGAACCATGTTGCCTCTACAGCCGTCCATAAATGCGAAAGTATTGCCAGTACCGGATTTTATACACGAACTGACCTCTCGGTTACGTCCCCTTCGATGGAACTCATGTCGGCGATCTGGATGGCTAGATCATTCGCTCAAATTCTACAAAATGGTCTTCGAACCAACTGCGAACCATTATGGCCCAGTGACTGGGTGCATTGTCATCAACAAAAAATTCCAGCTTTGTTTGGGAATATGAAGTTCATGAATGGCTACGAGTTTTCTCCAAGTAGCCGAACGTAACTACTTCCAGCTAATGACCGATTCTATTGGACCAGAGGACCCGGTCCACACCATGCAAACAGAGCCCACACCATTAAGGAGCCACAACCAGATTGCACAGTGCATTATTCACAACTCGGGTCCATGGATTTATGGGGTTTGCGCCTCACACGAACCCTCAGCTGATACCAAATGTAATCGGGGCTCATCTGACCAGGCAAGTGTTTTCCAGTCGCCTAGGGTGCAACTCATGTGACCACGAACCCAGGAGAGACCTGCAGGAGATGTGTTGTTAGCAAAGGCACTCGCGTCGGTCGTCTGCTGCCATAGCCGATTAACGTCACATTTCACCGCACGTCCTGACAGATACGTTCACCGTACGTCCCACATTGATTTCTCCGGTTATTTCACGCAGTGTTGCTTGTCTGTTAGTGCTGACAACTCTAAGCAAAAGCCGATGTTCTCGGTCGTTAAGCTAAGCTCGTCGGCCACTGCGTTGTCCGAGGTGAGAGGTAATGCCTGAAACTTGGTATTCTCGGCACACTCTTGACACCGTGAATCTCGAAATATTCAGTTCCCCAACGATTTCCGAAATGGAATGTACCATGCGACTAGCTCCAACTACCATTCCGCGTTCAAAGTCTTAATTCCCGTCGTGCGGCCGAAATCACGTCGGAAAGCTTTTCACATTGATCACCTGGGTATAAATGGCAGTTCCGCCAATGCACTGCCCTTTTATACCTTATGAACGCGATACTACCGCCAGCTGTATATGTGCATATCGACTTGACTTTTGTCATCTCAGTGTGCTATTGTAGCACAGTCTTTCTCGCTTGCTGTTTCTTTAAATTTAGGAGCTAGTTTTTCGTAATAACGGCGAAACCTCACTGCCAAAAGAGTCGCATTTAAGTTCCTCGAGAAATTCTGTTATATGTGATCTCTCAGGTTCTCTCTCGTATGATTAATGCTGTGCTTTCGGGTATAATATTTCAACGACTGATCCAGTCTTCTTCAGATGCTGCGAGCTGTTACGTATGCTCTTTGCCTGGACTACTGGTGGTGTCACGCTGATACAATGTCTGATCAGTAGTACCCAGACACCTATCAGAGGACCTTAGTATGGGGTGCGTCCAGTCTTCGTCTTTATGATGGGTTCAACTCTGCTGAGGGCACTTTCAGTGTGGTGTCTGAATGTTGCGGAAAAACGACAGCGCATTCTTCGTCAAGAGCGGGAACCAAAGAAGGTAGCAACGTTGCATGCTGGTGTCTGGAGAGAAATTGACGTCCTAAGTCATCCCATATGTTTTCCATTAGGGTCAGATCGGGACTCTAAACAGTCCAGTCCATTTTAGGAATGTCACTGTACACAGACCTCACAGTTGACAATGTGCACCGTCACGCTGATACAAACGAGCATCGTCTCCGAACTGTTCCTCTACTGTATTCAGTACATTTTTAATTTTTTTAATTTATTTATTTATTTATTTGCGGGATACTAATACACAGCGTCACCGGTTCAGATCCGGTCCAACTGTTTCGGTGGACAAATAAGAGGAGACTCAAAGTAACGGCTGAATAACAGCCGAGCATAGCACTTTGAAGGTGTTGCGGTGAACTTTAAGTTCCGTGCCACTCTCCGACGGTGGAAGGACAGAGGAGGTGTCCAGTAATGCGCCAACTCTGTGGTCAGGGAGAAAAGTGGCTGGACGTGAACAGGCCACTGCTAGCGACTGCATGAAATTGGCAGAAAAACGTTGTCGTATTGGGCCTATCGTCAGTCAGAGCCCGAATCCGAGTCCTCCAGAATGGTGAGCGGAACTGGGTGCCGGTGCCAGCGCCGTGGAACTGTAGTGCCGGTGGTTTGGAGTCCAGCGATTGTCTCGCCGAGGACGTCCACTTCTGTGTGCAATTGGCGAGCCTTACGGCGAATGGTCGCCTTGAGAAGGGCTGTATTTGTCTCCTCATGCAGAGTGACAATCCTGGTGAGCGGAGGGGCGTGAAGACTCCACCTGAGAACTTTACTCTGTAGGCGCTGGAGCGTCAGCATCCGGGACTTACTAATCGTGGCCCACGCAGAGGAACCATACGTTAGTGAGGGTAGGACAACGGAGTGATACAGCCGCAGCTTGGTATCTAAATTGAGTTCTCGGCTGGAGAAGAGCGGGTACAAGGCCTTTGTCAACTTTAACCCTTTATGGGTGACGTATTCTGCGTGGCGGTGGAAGAAAAGTTTCTTATCCAACCAGACCCCGAGATACTTGGTAGCTTGGACCCACGGGACCCGGACGCCCCGATTGAGATCTTGTTTCGGAGTACAGGGCGCCGTTTAGCGAAATACACGACCATGGTTTTGGCGGCATTGAGGGCCATTTTACTGGAGCGACACCAGGTGACTGTAGCGTCCAGTTGCCTTTGGAGGCGGGCAATGAGTTGATCAGGATTGCAGCCGGTCGTATAAAACGCCGTGTCATCGGCGAATTGCACCAAATGGCAGTGACGGAGGACGGGCATGTCATTTACATAGATATTAAAAAGAAGAGGGGATAGCACAAACCCCTGAGGAGTACCCATTGACATGTGGCGTACACTGGAGCGCTTTCCCCGCTGAGCAATGAGGAAGGTCCTCTGGTGAAGGGCAGTACACAATGCTGCAAAATGATTTTATTCTTCCACATTTAGCATTTTCTAAAGCGCAAGACGACGACCACATCCTAACGACGAAAACGTTACCATGCCGTAACACCACTTTGTCTGTGCTTCATTGTTGGTACTACATGCTCTGACAGGTAACGTCCTCCAAGCTTCCGCCAAAGCCAAACCCATACATCGAATTGCCACAGGGCATAGCGTCATTCATAACTCCATGTCACTAGTTTCCAGCCTTCCAGGGTCCAGTGGCGTCGCTCTCAACATCATCTCAAGAGTCGCTTGACAATGACTGCAGAAACGTGTGACCACTCCATCCCTTTCTTTTTTAACTCCTTACACACGGTCATTGCGCTATCTGGGTTGCTGGTAGCATTTTGAACTCAAGAGTGATTTTTTCCGCTTATTTCACGCGATCTTTTACAACTATCCTCCCGCAGTACACCCTGTCGGTCAGTACATGAGGCCTGGTTGATCTGTTTTTACTGTGGTTGTTCCTTAGCGTTTCCGCTTCACAATCACATCACCAATAATTGACTTTGAGAACTATAGATGAACTGAAAAGTTCCTGAGAGGTTAGTTACTCAGGCGACATCCAATGACTAGACCACCTTCGCAGTCACTGAGCATTACTGCCCGACACATTCCACTATTTCTCTTTTGACAACCATTATACTTCCCGCCTACTAGTCAATCCCGCATTGCACAGGGGTGCCTGTTACTTTTTATTTGATTACTGATTACTTACAACTGAGTTCGACTTCCGGCGCCTGGTACGTCCTTTTTAATGCTTCTCTTTTTTCAGAGCCCGCACTGTTATTCCATGAAACGCATATCCTCCTTTGCTGGATAAGATGGTCGGGGAGATCTTAATAAATTGAGTGCGGGAGGCCAAGTCTTGTTTAAATTCGAAGGATGTGTCCTAGTTCATTATGTTGCCACCATCTTTGTTTCAATAGATTCCTCAATCACACAGGTTTCTGGCATGATACTGGTCTTGCCGTCTTTCATTTCATGCTATATGTAAATCTCCGAAACCTGAATCGCTGATACAGTACCTGAACTTAGTTCTTCTCGAGGGACAGCCCCATGTTTTAATATCTACGCCACCTCGATATCTAGACAAAATAAATAAAAAAAACCTCCATTGGATCATCACTTTTTTCTTACAGCTTCCTTAATTCATTGAGCTTACCGAAGCTTTCATCTGCTATGAAAAGCCCCGCCTCAGTACCCAAGGTCGCTATTATACATTCTGAGCCTTGTTCGAACATTCGTAGCGAATAAAAAGGACGAAAAGGGGAGGTGAGATGATGACTTACGTCAATTTTCACCAACCTGCGCTACAAAATCATAGCTGACATCCGAACGCTCGCCGCAGCTTCTCAGGGAGTCCTTGGGATCTTCTAGTACGACCCGAAACGCTAATGTTGATGCCCCCACCCTCTTATGTTAATGGAAAGAAGCAGATGATGTGCTGCCACAACCTCTTCTTCTTGCCTCATCACCACAAGCAACACCCCTTCTACACGGACTCAGAACGCCATTCATGTCAACATCCGTACAATTTGGCATTGTACTCGTTTTCGGCTTAATCAGTCTTACGTGGCATTTGCTGGGGGTGTTCTGAAGCAGAATAAACAACTAACATATCTTTCGGGCAACTTTAAACTTCACTAGAATCATCCTCGCTTCTTTGGCACGATTGGTAAGCCGACGGCTTCGTCACTTCGCCACAAGGCTGTTGTAGCGGTAGCACCTTTTCCTTGTGACCCAAGGTCGCTGCTGTCTTTGGCGCGCTCTTCCGCCTGCAAACAATACGTTCTCGCACTCCACGAGTAGGGGATTCGTGTATCTCGTCTACAGCTGCAATACGTTAGTTGTGGATCTGAAGACAAGCCACCGCGTTCAACAGCGCCCTGTACAATTATAATGCAAGTGGGATGTAAGTGCATTAAGTTAGTGTAGTGTATTCGCCCACGGATATTAAGTACCGTACTTTGGCATTTCTCCATAGATCAATATTTGTGACAAAAAGCACAGACTGGAAATTTAGACGCTGTTGCAGCTTTCTACCACTTTATTTCCTAATGAATTCAAAATTAATATTTAGTGCACGATTAGCATTCCATCGAAAGAGACAGAAATATAGTAAGCTGATTAATGGATAGGACCTGACGATTAATGGTCTATCGAATCATCGAAATTTTTTGTTCTTTTATGAACAAGTAGAGTGAAGTGTGCGTACAGAAAAACAATGGATGTGTGATTGGGAAGACAGAATGAGTTAGTGCAATAGTTACGGATAGCCATCTCGCGTTCTTGCAGTAATAAAACCACACAGAAGCTTACTGAATGAAGTGTACCTTTTAACTATGGTAAACCGGCGTACTCACAGTTGCTATGGGAGCACAATGGAGTTCACCAAATAATGTAGTGTTACGACACAATTCAGTAAGTAATATCTCGTTCCACAGAGAGAATACTGGATAATAGGAAGAACGAGATTGTAGACGGTGAAACGAGACTACATAAATGGCCATTAATGTAATTGGGGTAAATGTTCATCTTAAAATGCGTGATGTTACATATGTCCAAAACTGTCTCAATAATTTAAAATTGATCTATGAATTATTCTGAATGTTTCGATTATATTCTGAATATGTTTTCTGTGCACCGAGTCTTAAATTATTCTATATGCTCCACCTCCTCAGTTCTGACAAGTCTGTACTACGTAAGGAAAGCTGTTATTAATGCCAAGATTGACCTGAGTGCAACGAAGCTTAACTACACGAATTGCTCCAATGGAGATTGTATGTCCTTGCTTTTTTTCCAACCCTCGAACAGGCTAATCGAACCATTTTGTGTGTGTGTGTGTGTGAGGGGGGGGGGGGGGGGGAGGGGAGGGGAGTTTAATTTAACGTGGAAACTAAATCATAGTCCATTTTGTCATATTTATCAAAGTCTCATAGCAATGCCAGAGATGAATGTTATGAAAGTGCACGAAACAAAACAAAACTTATAAGACCGACTAGAATCGAACCCTGAATCCTTGCATTTATTCTATGATATAAACCCAAGCAAACACAGTGACACACTAGATATTCTGTAACAGTGTATTCATATTTCGTTTTGCATTGCATGGAGATGATACATTGATGACGAGACAGAAATAATGTAACTTAACTATATGTTTGGCAGTAATGTGACAGCCCAGCTGGCCGGGGTGGCCGTGCGGTTCTAGGCGCTTCAGACTGGATCCGCGCGACCGCTACGGTAGCAGGTTAGAATCCTGCCTCGGGCATGGATGTGCGTGACGTCCTTAGGTTAGTTAGGTTTAAGTAGTTCTAAGTTCTAGGGGACTGAAGACCTAAGATGTTAAGTCCCATAGTGCTCAGAGCCATTTGAACCATTTGTAACAGCCAGCTTCTGGAATATCAAGCTAAATATTGCAAATACAGGGTGATTCAAAAAGAATACCACAACTTTAGGAATTTAAAACTCTGCAACGACAAAAGGCAGAGCTAAGCACTATCTGTCGGCGAATTAAGGGAGCTATAAAGTTTCATTTAGTTGTACATTTGTTCGCTTGAGGCGCTGTTGACTAGGCGTCAGCGTCAGTTGATGCTAAGATGGCGACCGCTCAACAGAAAGCTTTTTGTGTTATTGAGTACGGCAGAAGTGAATCGACGACAGTTGTTCAGCGTGCATTTCGAACGAAGTATGGTGTTAAACCTCCTGATAGGTGGTGTATTAAACGTTGGTATAAACAGTTTACAGAGAATGGGTGTTTGTGCAAAGGGAAAAGTTCTGGACGGCCGAGAACGAGTGATGAAAATGTAGCACGCATCCAGCAAGCATTTGTTCGCAGCCCAGGAAAATCGTTCCCTCAGCTCGAACAAGAAGCACAACAATTGATATTTCAGCAGGATGGAGCGCCACCACATTGGCACTTATCTGTCCGTAACTACCTGAACGTCAACTACCCGAGGCGATGGATCGGCCGCCAGGCAGCCCATGACAGAGCACTTCATCACTGGCCTCCAAGAAGCCCTGATCTTACCCCCTGCGATTTTTTCTTATGGCGGTATGTTAAGGATATGGTGTTTCGGCCACCTCTCCCAGCCACCATTGATGATTTGAAACGAGAAATAACAGCAGCTATCCAAACTGTTACGCCTGATATGCTACAGAGAGTGTGGAACGAGTTGGAGTATCGGGTTGATATTGCTCTTGTGTCTGGAGGGGGCCATATTGAACATCTCTGAACTTGTTTTTGAGTGAAAAAAAAACCTTTTTAAATACTCTTTGTAATGATGTATAACAGAAGGTTATATTATGTTTCTTTCATTAAATACACATTTTTAAAGTTGTGGTATTCTTTTTGAATCACCCTGTATTTTTCTATTTTCGCCTATAGCAATATCACGTCCCTCATCATGCTACATTTCAGGTGACTACAGTGTAAGTCTTATGCAGCCAGCTGATCGTTCAAACTGAACAGTAACAATTCGCTCGATAACTTGATTCTTGGATCTACCGTCATTAATAAATTGTGTAGCACTCTTGGATGGGCTGGTATCCTTGTCATAGTAAGAAAAGGTTTAATTTTGCCTTCACCTTTTCTACTTTGAGAGATTTTTCCATTATAAAATATGTTTTATTAAGTCGACGTCCTCATTGCATTTGCTATAAATGCTTGACGGATTAGAACGATGAAATATGTTAATTTGTAACCATCGCTTACGAACTTACGAATAAGAAAAGTATAAATGGGGAAACGCTGATCAGATGTTTTATTCAGCTTCACAGACGTTAAGACACGACATCACGGGGATTCCCCCTCTCCATCGCATACGTGTCGCAAATCACTCTGGGCAACTGGAAAAATATTCTAGTGTGGTTGAAGGGTGTTTTAGGTCTATACTTCCTCATGTTCTTAAACTTGTCTCAATAGTATGCAGTAGTTCCTTTGAATTTAAAAACACAAAGGAATGTCAGCGGAGAGAAGAATGTCAAATTCTCGACACAAAATTTACATTCGTTTTATATTTTGTTTGATTGATAAACTATTATTACAGGAGCAAAACTTATGTTTTCTCGCAGCAGCTATAAAGAAACCGTGTTTCAAATTGTCTACCATACAAATAACTCGAGTGGTGTGCGCTTCTATCGCAGAAACGGAAGCGCAAATTGTCGAATCTAATCCGAAAACACACTAAATTTTTCGGTATGATAGGAAATGTTACGGGGTTTCAAAATGATGCTCACACCAACAAATCGGAAAATGCAATGCTATTAAACTTATAATAGAAACACGATTTTTACTTCAATTTAGTATTCGTTTGCTTCTAAATTACTTCTAAGGCACTTTACGATTTTAAAACCCTTTGTATGGAGAAAAGTTGTATCATCTCCTTGCGAATAAAATGGATGACAGAAACACGTGTACTGTACATGTTTTCTCTACGCTGTTTACGACGTCCGATTCCGCTGGTACCAGCGTGGCACGCGAATACAGCACTGCTACTTCTACAAGACAGACACATATGATCGTCAGCAGACGCAGAGAAACGCCGAATGCAAAGCGCATAGCAAGTGACAGCGACGGCGACAGAGAAAGCGCATCCGCTCTCTGGGATCAATACAACGACTGCAACTACCGCCGTCCGACTCTGTACGGATGCACAGTAACTGGGCTAGTACTCACCAGCCTCAAGTCGTTGGCCTTGTATAGGACGGCTGTCAAGTTCTTCTCGGCCATCTTGGTGTCGACTGCTGATGCTGCTTCGATGCTGGAATAGTTTCACTACGCACGCGGAGCGTGGTGGCAGTGTTTTTAACCCGGCTCGCGCGACCGAGCGCCGCGCATGCGCAGAGCTATTTCATGCTTATTGGCCGCGCTGCAGGCCCCTTCAAATTCGTCAACGAACAGCGCGCCTAGCCGTGGAACGCACGTCGTTCAGTCGACGATGTAGTAAACCTGTTATCAGTGCATAAAACGAATGATATACATGAGACCATGCAGTAAACTGCTCACGAAGTGTCGAAGTGAAGCATAAAACAAATAATACATGTTCAGGAAAATACTCTTTCTTAACTTACGAACACCGAGCGAGGTGGCGCAGTGGTTAAACACTGGACTCGCATTCAGAAGGACGACGGTTCAATCCCGCGTCCGGCCATCCTGATTTAGGTTTTCCGTGATTTCCCTAAATCGCTCCAGGCAAATGCTGGAATGGTTCCTTTCAAAGGGCACGGCCGACTTCCTTCCCCGTCCTTCCCTAATCCGATGAGACCGATGACCTCGCTGTCTGGTCTCCCTCCCCAAAAAACAACATTAACTTACGAACAGTGCTGTAGCTCTTCCGAGAAGGAAGTTTTGACCACATGGTGTTCACACGAAAGGTCTAATAGAGAAATAAGATATTACAACATATTCCAGAGATTTCTTTCATCGACGGAGTGCAGTTCTGTCGACGTACTTTCAGTCCTCCCTGAATGAAGAAAGAAACTGCTAAACAGATAAATTAGAAAGAAAGATTTACAGTTAAAAGTGTTCTTGCTTAAGAAGCTTCAAAAACCACGTTCCACTAACTTCATTTTGGTCCTGATTTTAGTTACGAAGAATGAGTTAAAACTGAAGGCATTCTTGGGTTCAGTTGTTAATACCTGTATCAAACAATTCATCCAACCATAGGCACAACCAAACGTGGAAGTAAGACACATCAGTCAAAATGGTGACGATTTATGGCCCCTGTTTTCAACATAAAATTCCTTCTTCAGTAACACAAGATGTCTAAGGTAAGCACAATGAATATGTCTAGGCAAAAGTTAAAGAAATATTCTCATCAACGACGACGTCAAACAACAATTCGAACAGTTATTGGCTACATCCGCAAAAAAAAAAAGAAAAAAAAATGCGCGAGATACACATTAATGTGGCTGCTCAAGTAACTTTCATTGACTGCTGCACTAAATTTCAGTGTGAGTGACACAGATACATTACACAATTTTCCGACGTACTCACCAGGTCTCTGTAACCAACGGTCGTAACGTACTACTGATCCGCTCCTTGATCAAGGAGGCATTCGAGAACGGCTGTATCAACATCCTTATCGCTGGAAAATCTCTTTCCGAAAAGATGGAAATCGTAAGGGCAAGATCTTGGCTTCTCGATCAGTATCACCGTCGTCTGTGAGGCCTCGGTCAAACTGTTGACATCATTTTACTACGGCTGCTTGCGACACTGAATGTGGCGCATATATCGCCAGAATTTCACGGTGAATTTGTGAGTAATTTAGACGATTCGCACTGTCCCGCGTACTTAGACTCTAGTATACGTTTCCAGCTGTCGCGCCATGTCACTCCCACACTGACGCACCTGGTTCCCGCACCACAGAAGAACTGTGTCTGCTGGAAACTCGGACGATGTGCCGTCATCTGACTTTGCGTCATTCTTGTTGCGCAATGGTCGTAGCGTGGAATGACATGTGTAACTTACTTGCTGCAGTCCCTACGTACAATGGGCGGTAACTGGGGAAACGACAGTCTGTGTGAACCTTGTTTGATAAGAATGCAAAACAACCAACACACCTCACAAGGGCTTCCACTGTTTTACACTTTACGAGCCGTTGTGCTGAGGTAATGATGCTAAAAGACTTTGGAATTATTTACTTGTATATCTACATCCGTATTCTGCAAACCAATGCATGCCAGAGGGTACTTCCCACTATATTACGTACTGGGCTTCTTCGTTTCGGAAATACAGAAGCGTCCGATCTTACCCGTCGGCTTTGACCCATGACGTCACAAATGTAGCGGAAACGACTATAAACGACAATTCCAATATGGCGGATATAAAAACATCGCATACGTATTATCCAATATGGCGGATATAAAAACATCGCATACGTATTATAAACACTGAAATACACAAGTTTCACAAAAAGCCTAATGACTCTAACGGGACAAGCGTGGGAAATTGGGGGTTTTTGGGTGGGGACAAACTAAATATACACAAATGTAGCCACCGACCGCCATACAAAACCACGCAAAACAACGAAATAAATCAACATCACAAAACTGACCAAATACCAAAAAACACATTCCTATCCAGAATCGGACACTTCCCTTGACCTATGTAGCTCAACAGAACCTACCGATCACATCCTCCAATACAAAAAAAAAAAAAAACGAACACTTCCCTTACACCTACATACATCTACAACAGCTCCCAATCACATAAATTACGATCGAACACTTCCGTTGACCTATATAGCTCAACAGAACCTACCGATCACATCCCCCAATACCAACCTAAAAAACCAACACTTCCCTTACACCTACATACATCTACAACAGCTCCCAATCACATAAATTACGATCGAACAAAGATAATAATAAACAAGTGGTACTCGAGGCCAGGCAGGGGGGGGGGCTGCGCCCCCCCCCCCTGACACCCCCCCCCCCCCCGCCAAAAAAAAACCTCCCAACCTAACCTCGTATTCAGGGCTACGCTACAGATCAATGTGTAGGTCCCTAACGTCACGGGTCAAAGCCGACGCGTGAGATCGGATGTTTCTGTTGACACAAAACACACATCAAAAACAAAAAAAACGGAACTTACCTCAAAAAAGTTCCAGCCCCACAAACTAGATTGGCCACCACAATCACACACAAATGCACCCTAACTAACCACTTTCGGCCTATACATTTTACCCACAGCCCTTAAAAAAACCCGAAAAATGCAATAAGCCTCTGGGACACTCTTCCGCCAACAGTACTCATCTAAATGAGACTGAAGGTTGGAAGAGCGCCTCTTCCCCCTCCCAAGAACTGACTTAACCGCCCCCCACATCCCCTCAATTGTGTTAGTGCAAGCCCCAGTATCATAATTCTTAAATTCTAGACTGTGGTTCACTACTAAATGATTAAATCCCCTGTCACCCAACCCCCTATAAGAAGAAAAAGCATCAGAAACTATTGTGGACCCGGGCTCTACATACTCCTCAATTAACCCCACTAATTCAGCCTTCGACCTCCCCTCCACAACCCTAAAAACACATTCAGTACCCCCACCCCCGTGAACAACAGCCCCTCACACCCAAAGACCAGCCACAGACTTCCCCCTCCCATACTTCCTTTTACCAAACTGCGACTCGTCCACCTCCACAAGCACCCCATGCCCACCCAACTTACCCCTGTACTTAATAAATTCCGAACACACTTCACGACAAAAGGAATACCAGTCTAAAACAGTCCTCTCACTCACACCAGTCTCAAACGCGCAAAAACTCTGTGGGCATCTATAACAAAAATAATATGTAATAAGCACAATCTCACGCATGCCCAATCTAGACTTCTCGAACCAGGTACCACGCCTTATAGAACGCCATACGCCATCTTTCCGGCAACACCACATGTATCCGTCGCTGGTCCGAGAGGCCGGAACTTTAACCAATTTCATCGCCTCAAGGCAAAGAGAACACTTAACAACTTCGGCGATTAAACCGAATAGTTGTAAGAACTTGATAAGTTCTAACGCTGTCTCGCCCATCATCGCCTTCAACCGAACACTATTAAGGCGGTCTTTCATATCCATTCCTAAACAAAAAACCACAACCAAATACACTCAATAACAAACTAACTTGATAAGTTCTAACGCTGTCTCGCCCATCATCGCCCTCAACCGAACACTATTAAGGCGGTCTTTCATATCCATTCCTAAACAAAAAACCACAACCAAATACACTCAATAACAAACTCACCCGACATACAGCAATGAGCATTAAATTAAAACAAACGAAAACCATGAACACACCACCAGAGAGCACCACAAACAAAAACAAGACTAAACTCCGCGCCGTAATGACGTCACACACCACAACACGCTTACGTCACGGGTCAAAGCAGACGAGTAAGATCGGAGGTTTCTGTTGACCCTTCGTTTCATTCGAGTATGCAAGAATCTTTGTCTGTTGGGGTATTTAGACATGCAGAATACAATTCCACAATCATAATGATAGTTCATCATAGAACGTAATTTCAATAGTCCGAATATACGAGGGTAAGTCAATTATTATCTGCAATTTAGTTATATTTTTGTTTATTTTGATAGTACTGTCGTTTTATGTTGATGACGCAAGCATTGTTTATTTTTTGTTATATTTTTGAAATTTTCAAGCTGCTAGGTTAGTTTCGTTATGGCTGCCTTGCTGTTAATCATGGCTGCTCCACTGTCTATTTACACCGAAGAAGAGCAACGTTCAGTGATCCTTTTTTTGTGGTCGGAAGGCATATCAGCGGCCGAAATTCATCGAACACTTTCGGTGCAGTACGGGAACAGTGTTTTGCCACAACGGAGTGTCTACTAATGGACTGAAAAATTCCGAAATGGTCGCACAAGTGTTATGCACGATGAAGGAGCCGGACGACCGTTTACCGCCACAAGTGGAGAAACCATTGTGCGTTCACGTGAAATGATTCTCTTAGACAGACGATTAACTATTGACGAAACCTCGTCTGCAAATTAGTCACGGTTCTACACTCGGAATCATCCACAACGCCGGCCGGGGTGGCCGAGCGGTTCTAGGCGCTACAGTCTGGAACCGCGCTACCGCTACGGTCGCAGGTTCGAATCCTGCCTCGGGCATGGGTGTGTGTGATGTCCTTAGGTTAGTTAGGCTTAAGTAGTTCTAAGTTCTAGGGGACTGATGACCTCAGAAGTTAAGTCCCATAGTGCTCAGAGCCATTTGAACCATTTTTTCTTAGGCAGGGTCATTACTGGTGACGACACATGACTCCATCACTACGAGCCGGAGAGTAAACGGCAGAGTATGGAATGGAAACTTCCAAATTCGCCGTGCAAGAAAAATTTCAAGACCCGACCGTCCGCATGAAAACTGATGCTTACGGTTTTTTGGGACGCACAAGGTCCAGTACTGGAACATTATGGGAAAAGGGGCACCACAATATACAGTGTACGTTATAGTAAGATGCTTACTGCCAGGCTAAAGCCTGCAATTCGAAGCAAACGCCGAGGATTGCTGCCAAAAGGTGTTGTGTTGTTGCACCTACAATGCCCGTCCGCATACTGCAGCCCACACTGCTCGAACGCTCCAGAAACTCAAATTTGAAGTACCGGATCATCCTCCATATAGTTCCGATCTTGCCCCTTCTGTCACTTGTTTGATCCACTCAAACAGGCATTAAGGGGCTATCGGTTTGACTCGGACGAAGCAGTGAAAGAAGCGGTGCACTCCTGGCTTGCAGATCAACCGAGAACCTTCTATTTTGAGGGCATCAGGAAACTTGTACAACGATGGACCAAGTGCTTTGAAACGCAAGGAGACTATGTCGAAAAATGATGTACTTGTAAGTTTCCTATTTGATTACAATAAAATTTTATAACTACTTTGCGGATAATTATTGACTTACCCTCGTAGCTGGCAACAGTGATCTGGCGTGTAACAGCTCGCTGCTCGGCTACAGCGGCCGGACACACATCGTACTAAAGGCCAAACACACGTCGTATCCCAACATCCTGATTAAATAATTGTACAGCTGCTTTCAGTCAGTAAGAGTACTTCCTTATACTGTAGATAACTGTATCGTCAGTGTGGTCCACAATAGCATGGTAAAAACTGAATCTGTTCTAGTCGTTGCTCCACATACCTTATTATTATCCTCCAGGGTAGTGTAATTGCTGCGTGAAATTTGAGCTTAATGAAATTATATTTAGTGGTCGCTCAAGTTCTTTTTATTTCAGGCGAACGAATAACTGAATATGGCTACTACTAATACTAGTCTCAGATCTTCTCCTGCGAACTTTCTCCTTGGAAAGGCAGTATCTCAGTTGTCAACATCAAGATTACCTCATGTATTAGATATGCGCAAATGCGTTGAATTCTATCACCTAGAAGAACATAAGACACTCACAGATAGTTATAAATTGACCTATGAATGTGCAGTTACAGTGTGGATGCGTGCAAGGACTCCAACACAGCGATTAGATTCATGTGTCAGGAAACTATTTAAGTTGAATGAGCAATATCTTAACTTTTAAAGTCACCAGATAACCAAAACGAATTGCAAAATGATTTAGATAAGATATCTGCATGGTGCTAAAAGTGGCAATTGACCCTGAATAGCCGGCCGCGGTGGTCTAGCGGTTCTTGGCGCTCAGTCCGGAACCGCGGGACTGCTACGGTTGCAGGTTCGAATCCTGCCTCGGGCATGGATGTGTGTGATGTCCTTATGTTAGTTAGGTTTAAGTAGAACTTAGAGTTCTAGGGGACTGATGACCACAGATGTTAAGTCCCATAGTGCTCAGAGCCATTTGAACCATTTTTTGACCCTGAATAAAGAAAAGTGTGAAGTTATTCACATGAGTACTAAAAGAAATTCGCTAAATTTCGATTACGCGGTAAGTCGCACAAATCTGAAGGCTGTAACCTCAGCTAAATACTTAGGGATTACAATTACTAATAACCTAAATTGGAACGATCACATAGATAATGTTGTGGGCAGAGCAAACCAAAGACTGCGATTTATTGGCAGAACATTTAGAAGGTGCAACAGGTCCACTAAAGAGACTGCTAACACGGCGCTTGTCCGCCCTGTTCTGGACTATTGCTGTGCGTTGTAGGATCCTCATCAGGTGGGACTGATGGATGACATCGAAGAAGTACAAAGAAGGGCAGCTCGTTTTGTATTATCGCGAAATAGAGGAGATAGTGCCATCGATATGATACGTGAATTGGAGTGGCAATCATTAAAAGAAAATCGTTTTTCGTTGCGACGGGATCTTCTCAAGAAATTTCAATCGTCAGTTTTCTCCTCCGATTGCGAAAACATTCTGATGGCACCCACCCACATAAGGAAAAATTATCACCACGATAAAATAAGAGAAATCATTGCTCGCACAGAAAAATTAAAGCGTTCGAGAGTGGAACAGCTTGAAGTTGGTCCATTGAACCCTCTACCAGGCACTGTATTGTGAATAGCAGAGTAATCACGTAGATGTAGATGTTAAAGAGGAACAGAAACAGACAGAGAAAAGTTGAAATAAAGACACAAATATATTCAAAAAATGATGTTATTTGATATTGCTACGAAAAATGCAATAAAAGAGATTATAAATGAAGTGGACAAGCAATTTCTTCAAAGGCAAATAGAAAATGTCTTTTCTTATACTATGGCAGGATTTGATCTGAAGACAGCAACAAAACTAAGAAGAGGGATCGAGAAAAAAGATATAGAATAACGCAAGCTTGGTATGAAGAAGAAATGAATTTACCCACGAAAGAAGCTGCAATCATCCTTTCTTCTACTTCATCATCATCATCATGTACATCTGCTTGGCTGATGACAAAGACGAGAGTCGACCATCCAAACCATTAAGTACACCTTCAGCATCATCACTAACAATCCCGAACCACCAAATATACATGTAAACACATTCGAGTCACGTAAGATTGTTAGTGCTTTGGACAGAGTTTTCCAGATCGTGGAGCAGCATTTGTAGCTGGAGCCATTGCACAGGGGCCAAGTCATAATGTTTCTGATTTAACTATCCCTATAAGTTCTACGGTCGCAGGTTCGAATCCTGCCTCGGGCATGGATGTGTGTGATGTCCTTAGGTTAGTAAGGTTTAAGTAGTTCTAAGTTCTAGGGGACTGATGACCTCAGAAGTTAAGTCCCATAGTGCTCAGAGCCTTTTGAACCATTTGAACCTATAAGTTCGATCAGGAGGTCAAGAAGAAAAACTAGGTAAGCAGTTTTAGGAGAGGAAGAGAAAGGTAATAATATGTAATCCACTTCTTTTACATTGGGATATCAAAATGCTTCCTTATACCAGTTACTGAGGGAAAAAGTTTGACCGAATTTCTGTCTTTGTTGCTGGAAATGGACAAGCAAAGCTTTTAGGAGTTTCAAAAATAGAATGGGGAACTGGTGAATCTCAGGCTCAGGCTTGTATAAATCTAATTAAAGAGTCGAATCTGATGTCGAAAATCAAAAGACTTGTGTTCGATACAACAGCTATAAGCAACACGGTGCTTCACATAGGAGTGCGTACAAAGACCCAAGAAATCAGTGCAGAGTTGTTGTGGGCTGCTTACCGTCACCATGATCTGGAAATAATGTTATCAGACGGATTTTCCTCTACTTTTGGTACTTCTACAAGTCCAGAAACAACACTGTTCAAACGTTTTCAACAAAAATGGTCTTCAATTAACTACTCTAATTATTCTGCAGCACTAGACGAACTATTCAACGCTCTAGTAATGGAAAAATTGCGGATGAAATACTGGATTACTTGAGAAATTCTCTACAACAGCCAAGAGATGATTATAAAGAATTATTAGAATTATCTTTCTTGATTATTGGTGGTGAAAGACGTACTAGCGAGGCATTACGAACTCCTGGTCCAACGTATCGTGCTCACTGGGTGGCGAAAGCCATTTATGCATTCAATATATTTCTTTTTAACCTCAATTTAAGCTAAAACAACGAGAAGTCCAGAATATAACTGACTTGGTTTCATTTGTCAGTCTTGTTTGCATCAAAGAGCGGGATTAAGCGCTTATTATTATCAGAAGTCCTTACGATTCGCATTCGGGAGGACGACGGTTCAATCCCGTCTCCGGCCATCCTGATTTAGGTTTTCCGTGATTTCCCTAAATCGCTTCAGGCAAATGCCGGGATGGTTCCTTTGAAAGGGCACGGCCGATTTCCTTCCCCATCCTTCCCTCACCCGAGCTTGCGCTCCGTCTCTAATGACCTCGTTGTCGACGGGACGTTAAACACTAGTCTCCTCCTCCTCCTTACGATGATGTCAGACTTATTGCACAGAATTATCCCATCAAAACTGTAGCTAATTAAGGCTCTTTTCAAGCATTATTGTTATTTCTCTGAGCACTTAGCTGCCACAGCCATCTTTAATGATAGAGTAGAAACAGGGACAAAGGAAAACATGGTGAAAAACTTGCAACGCCCACGACTATCTGATTTCCTCGTTCACTCAAGATAATGGAAGAGTTGGAAGACTTTAAATTAGAGAATCTTGTAACAGAACAGACCACTTGCTTTTTCGATGTGTTGGCTGAAGCAGAAAGATTTAAATCAACATCTTTCTACAGTTATTTCCCACAGAATGCCAGATCATCCAGTATCCAAAGAACTTCGTCACCCCTGCTATCGGATGAAAGTAGTAAATGACACAGAAGAACGCGTTATCTGCCTGATATAAAAGTGCAATGCAACAGTGACTAAAGATGAGGAGTAGAAACAGTTTCTTCTTCGAATTATATCCAAACATCGAGAACAGATCCTTACTTTTTCAAAAGCTGCTATAATGGCAAAATTTCGAAATTTTTTTCTTTTACTGTAAAACTTGTGTGCCCTTGATCGACCTCTGAAAGTAAATATTTCTTGATGAAATTTTGTGTGTATTACTTTTATACATAAATGCACAATATAAGCATTGTGTTGGGGGCAGCTTACAGCGGATCGGCAGATGTCATTTGAAATCTGTCCTACCTGTGTGCCCTGGTTGGAGCCTCAATCACGTGTCTTTGAGTGTTAGAGCAACATGGTTGAGTACAAGTTTGCAGAATACACTGACATGGTCCTTCTGTGCGGCTATGTTCTTGGTAACGGAAGAGCTACTTGTCGCCTTATCCACAACAACCGACTCCATCGCAAGCTCTTTATGGCACAATTACGCAACGGCTTCGAGAAAAGGGTACCTTCTCGTCAGCAGGGGTGACTTGGTGTCCCAAGGAGACGCCGTACACCTGTACTGGAAGAGGCCGTACTGCATCACGTTGAAGAGAAACCGTCAACGAGTACACGAGCAATTGCACGTGCAATGGATATTGCTCCCAGCACCGTCTCGTTTGTTCTGCATGACCCATCACGAGTTATGTATGTAGTTTCTGCGTCGCTGCATCAACGAGCCTTAGTAATGGCACATTCTATTCAGATGAATGCAGATTTACTAGGGATTGTGACTTCAGTTCGCGAAACAGTAATGTTTTAACAGACGAAAACCCATGCACCACCCATGTCCAGGGATACCATCACAGTTGGTATCAATGCGTGGGCAGGTATTTGGGTGGTCATGTGATTGTAACAAACATACTTCCACTCAAGCTCACGGATTACATCTACTTGACTTCCCTAAAGCAAGTATTTGGCGTGTTGTTGAATGCTGTGCCACTGAACGTCCGTCAGGACATGTAATTTCAGCAGACGGCACATCAGCTCACTTTTCACGTCATGTTCGGGAACAGCTTGACCAACGATTCGGATATAAATGGATAGGCTGAGTTGTTTCAGTCGCATGACTATACTGGACTTTTTCCTCGCGGTCGAATGAAGAGTTTGGCTTATGAGCCTCCTGTAGAGACAGAAGAAGACCTGGTGGTGCGAGTTGTGATCGCTGTAGGACAGACTGCAGACGTATGTACCACAACACCATTCATAAGCACAATGTGTGCACCGAACTTGCTGGTCGCCACATCGAACCTTACTTGCAATGATACAGAAAGCTAACCGTCCCTTGAAAAGGGAAAAAAGAGGTTTAAGTTTATCTGTAAGCAACAGTATTTGTGAAAACTGATTAAGTTCCTGGCTCCTGTCACAGCCATGGGAATTCTGAGAACAGGGAATTTTCCGGCTCGTTAAACAGTGGGAGAAGTTGTACTCAGGTCTTTGGAAATTACTTTTGAATAAAGACTTTCATCCACGTAATTTTTCTTTTGAACCCCTCTCATAATTTATATACAACCTGAATAGCAAGGGTACCAATATGTTTTCCTGAGTTACACCTGAATTTATGGCAAATGTAGGTGTCCTCCAAGTAAATACTCCCCAGGAGCGCTATCCGTGAGAGCGAGAAGGTTTGTGCTTCCGTAATGTGGAAGGCCATGCTGGCTGTAGCGTAGCTAACGGGCCAAGCTGGTAGAGCCTTTGTGGGAGGAGTCAGACGAAGTGTGTCTCACAGCACCCTTTCTTCCTTTATTCTGTCCCGATTCTTTCTATCGTTTCGGTTTCGGAGACTTTGCCAATACTGGTCTCCAATCCGTATAAGGAAAGGACACGGAACCAAACCTCGGAATTGTTACTGCAAATGGAAGTGGGTGCGGTGCAACAGGAAATATGCGGCAGTACCTGCAGCCGATCTCACTCCACACATAGTTGTTTGCTGTTCCTGATGAATCAGTCAACAAGGCCGAGAGAATGGCATATTTTCTTGCTTGGTTTAAATCTATAGTCTCTGCAACTCAGTCAACTTATGCTGCCCTCAAAACTTGAAAAACAGGAGCATAAGGCCATGATCTGAGAGCCCACTTTATTCAATTTTTGTAAATTGCGGGTGTTATTTATAAAAGACATAATTATGAGCTACAGGTCCATAAAATTCGTGGAGCTTTTTAATGAGGCCCGCTGCTTTTTGACACTTGTAAGTACTATCTAAACTGAAGTACAGGTGGGAGTTGAGAAGTAGATATTGGTTAGCTGCACAGTCCAGTGTTGTATATATTGAGCGTTGGGATAATTTATAGAGAAAACGAATGATTACAGTTTAGCGGTCCATGTCAATCAGCCTCGGTGCAGCAGCTCAGCCAGACAAGACTGGGGCACGTGATTGGCTGTGGACTTGTCGAAGAATCCACGCCAGCACACATCACTTCGAAAAGACACAGAAACTTTCAAGAAGGGCGCCTGGAGGTGCCTTGCATACACTCTCTCGAACTACACTGTTGGTCATTAAAATCATAGCAACAGTAGGGATAGAAAATAAAGGAATTTTGTAGCATATCAATTCATGTCGGCCATGAGCGCTAGCCCTGCTCACTGTTGTAGTCGCCTCGGTCATTTTCCGAAAAAGGAAGTTATCATTCGGCCTGAACATGGTGGACCGTTCCCTCCCTAATCCTCCTAAAAGGCTGGCAGTCGGAGCTGAATAGTTTGACTTAAAGGACGAGTAAATTCCCCATAACGGATGGTATCCCGACACCTGTTACAGAAAAATTCTTTAAGGTCCTGCCAGGAATCAGTTCATTGCAGAAGCTATATTAGTGGGAATAGGAACTGGCCAATGAAAATACCTACTTTCTGTTCCTGATTCTGGTCGGCTGGAAGGCCTGAATGTAAAATTATTTTGTTCAAGCGGTCTGGCGCCAGTGAAATTGAGGAGTCGGCCTGCAGCCCACGTGGGATGTAAAAAGTTGTGTGTGTCGTCTGGGGCGGAGATTGTCTTTCGTAGCGTTTTTTTTTTTTTTTTTTTTTTTTTTTTTTTTTTTTTTTTTTTTTTTTTTTTTTTCCATGAGTCAGGACAGGTGACCCTTCATGGTCAGCCGAGTTACTTCTTGCAGTTCCAAGCTTTGAGAGAGTCCGGAAGTACGTTCTTATGCGCAAAAGTGGATTTCGGGTGGAACCTTCCGGTATCCTAAGGGAATTTTCAGATATACTACCTACTTTAACTAGAAATATAGTTAGTGGGGTATTTTCAATCGTTAATCAACTAAACGATTACAGTCAATGTTCTGTGTGATCAGCCTTAAATATGCTTAAACTAAAAATAATGAATAAACAGTCTCATAATTTTGCAGTTTTAATAGCAAATATGTGCTCAGTCTTCTTCCTAAAACAATCTCAAGTCAAAATAAACTATAAGTACTGGTAGGTGGAAAATGAGTGCCAGAGGCCTGCCGCACACGACTGCCCTCGATCTCTCCTCGGTCCTTAAGCGGTGTCTCATTGGACTGCGTGCTTTACAAACGCCGGGAACCGTTTGGTCTGCCTCTGCTGCGTGCAGTGTACCCCGGGCCCGCAGGAGTTGTGACGCGACTGTTTCTCCGGAAACAGCAAAACGGGAATTAACAGTCTCTGAACGCGGAATAGTAGCTAAAGCTAGACGCATGGTACATTCCATTTCCGAAACCGTTAGGGAATTCAATATTCCGAGATCCACAGTGTCAAGAGTGTACGAAGACTACCAAATTCCGTCAGGAAAGTGCGGCGAAATTGGCATCAATGGGGTATGGCACCAGATGACACGCGAGTGCTTTTGTTAATAGCACGACGTCGCCTGCAGCGCCTCTCATGGGCTCTTGATCATATCGGTTTGACCCTAGACGACTGAAAATTTGTGGCCTGGTCAGATCAGTCCCGATTTCAGTTGGTGGTCACAATTTTTCACGACTGGTTTGGAAGACATTCTGGATTTGGCCATCCAAATCGCCCGACGTGAAACCCATTGAACACTTATGGGACATAACCGAGACGTCAGTTCGTGACAAAATCCTACACCAGCAACATTTTCACTTTTATGGACATCTGTAGAGGCAGGTTGGCTCAATATTTCTGCAGGGGATTTCCAACGACTTGTTGAGCCCATGCCAAGTCGAGCTGCTGCACTATGCCGGGCAAAAAGATGTCCGACACTATATTAGGAGGTATCCCACGACTTTTGTTACCTCAGTGTAAATGAGAGGATAAAAGAGAGAACGTTGAAAGCATTCTGGACAGTGCAGAAACACGCGGGTTGCCACAGGAGTAAAAGTAGACCACCATTATCAGAGCAATTTGCAGAAGAATGTCTAAGGGCGACGCAGGTCAATAACGCACAGGTCAGATAGCTCTTTGTATTTCCACGCTTGGACATCGAAAGCACGGCGGAGATAGGATTTCCTGTGATGCAAGACCCCTCCCACAAAACATTTTACATCCAAGGAGAAGGGAAAGCCGAGGGAAGTTTTCAGAAGAAGGCACTACAGCGCATAAAAGCAGAAAGTAGAAATTTTCTCTCAAAGCATTGTACGCCACAGATAAACATCTCGAAAATGGAATGGAGCTCGCAATTTTCGGGCGTTGAAGGCATGAGATTACCCTGGACGTCTTGACACTGCAAGAACCATATGTTTTCGTCAGTATGAGAATCACAGGGACTGGCTAACATAAATAAACAAGAGGTTAGACAAAGATGCTCTGACGAAGATCGCCTCTTTGGTCAAGGAGAGGGAGTGAGACGACTTATTTCTGTGTGATATGACAGAATACACATTACTGGTTAACCGAATAGAGCTGAGGACCAATTTTTTCTGTTGGCACTCTGAAGATCTGAATCCCAGTCAACCTGAATACAGTAAGACACACGAAATGTGGCATGCGAGATTTCCTTGTACAAAACATGCAATCAGAAATCACTCCATTCACACTTCATTTTCTACTTCATCTTGGACTTCAGACACTGCCAAGAGCCGCCGACGGCCTGCTGCCACCAGAGCTGATGTATAGAGGGATTTAGAGAAATTTCTGGCTGATTTGCACTTTGCCATTGGGGAAGGTCGTTGGTGCCACCAATTACTGATTCTGCAGCCACTTCAGCCGCCTACAACACTATGATGAGATCGAGGAGCAACTACGAGATGATGTGCAGGAAAATTAGAGTTGTTTCATAACATTTCAGTTACTTCGAGCTTCACTGCGAAGACTTCTTTTTAGCTTAGTGAACAGTCTGCTTTCACCTCTGACACAGGTGTGATGTGTTCTCTTCTGTAGGGCTATTTGCCTTTCAGTTAATATCACGACAATCACTGGGCGCTGCGCGGAGTAGCCGAGCGCTCTGTGGCGTCTTGCCATGGTTCGCGTGGCTCCCCTCGTCGGAGGTTAGAGTCCTCCCTCGGGCATAGGTATGTGTTGTCTTTAGCGTATGTTAGTTTAAGTTAGAGTGAGTGGTGTGTAAGCCTAGGGATCGATGACCTCAGCAGTTTGGTCCCATAGGAACTTACCATAAATTTCCAAAAACAGGGTTGCAAATAATTAACTTATGCTGTTATTAAAATCCTTCACCCAACTTCTTTTTCAGACGTGCCAAGATCTTACTACATTAACATTGCCATTGTTGGTCAAAGATAAGTTAACAACGTCAAAGCAGTGCCCACTTACAGACTGCACATTCGAGCGCAGCCCGTTGGACAAGACCGGCCGTGTTGCCAGCCTCTCGCTTTGCCATCTTGAAGCGTTGGTTACTCGGCGATCCAGCCTACCGCGACTACTGCACACAAGCGACTACTATCGCGAGCTCACAGCGTCACTTCCTCTCGTGTTTCATCTGTACATGCGATAGAATGGAGCCACGCCACACTACAGCAGTGAAGCTGCGAAGACGTGGCCAGAGGATAGCGCCCGCCAACCACTGCCGTTCGCAGCTATCTCTCCGATCGCCGACAAGCAGCACCGGCGCGGAAGAATTGGGCACTGAACACGTCATCACAACCCCAGCAATAGCTGTTGCCAGCCTGTCATGGATGTAGGCAATTTGGATGTGGAACTGTTTGTTGAAGACGCGAAGAAATAGCGGGAAATACTGGAAACGTCTCGCAGAGATTAAGAAGAGAGCCACATGGTTTCAAATGAGTAAAAAGTTTTGTGAGAGATTCCCTGTGAATCAAGTTCACTAGAGACACCATATAGGGTGTTAGGTGTGTAGGTGCTGATATTATTACTAATGACTGAGTACAATGTACTGATCAACGTTTAATTTGCAGACTAATAATTATAGCTATTTCGAGTGGTATATTTTTATGTTAGTTAGCACTTCCTAGTACGCTTGGCACAAGCAAGGCATTAATGCTTATTTTCTTCTGGGCAGCAGGTCAGGTACTGAACTCTGGGGAAAAGATTGCAAAACGATAGTCTATATTGACAGGCATAGTCCAGCTACGACTGTGAAGAAAACATTAGGTAGGCGGCCGCTGTGACCGAGTGGTTCTAGGCGCTTCAGTCTGGAATCGTGCGACCGCTACAATCGCAGGTTCGAATCCTGCCTCGGGCATGGATGTTTGTGATGTCCTTAGGTTAGTTAGGTTTAAGTAGTTCTATGTCTAGGGGACTGATCACCTCAGATATTAAGTCCCATAGTGCTCAGAGCCATTTGAAAGCATTAGGTAGTAAACTGTGTGAAGCCCGCACGGTTAGCCGCGCGGTCTAATACGCTGCTTCCCGGTCCCCAGCACGAATCCGCCTGGCGGATTAGTGTCGAGTTCAGATGTGTTGGCCAGCCTGTGGATGGTTTTTAAGGCGGTTTTCCATCTACCTCGGCGAATGCGAGCTGGTTACTCTTATTCCGCCTCGGTTACACTATGTCGGCGATTGCTGCGCAAACCCAGCTCCACGAACGTGTACACTATAATTAATCTACCATGCAAACATTTGAGGTTACACACGTCTGGTCTGACACATTTCCGGGGAGGGTCCACTAGGGGTCGAACCGCACAATAACCCTGGGTTCGGTGTGGGGTGGCGGTGGGGTGAGGGGAATGCTGTAGCCTGTTGTGGGGACGTGAACCACTGAGGGCTACAGCGAGGACGAAGCCTCTCCGTCGTTTCTAGGTCCCCGGTACGATACACGATACACGATGGAAACTATGCGATCTGTTTGTGGGAAGACTGTTAGATGTAGCGAAAAAACAACTAACACTCTGAAGTGCATACATACGAGTATTACGGTACTAATTATTACGATATCTGTATCTCTACCGCTATCACCTTGTATAAGCAAGTTGCAATATTTCTGGCTTTGCAGCCATCACATTCAACTACTAGAAGCCCTTCCTAGAGCAGGTGAGAAGGCAGCTATGGGGAGATGAAGTAATGTGATGTGAGGTAGCGATGACAGATGGTTTGTTCGGTAACGGTTTCACGAGAAAGACCGCCTATATTGTGGTCGTCCTCCCCAATTGGCTGCGGCGTCCGGAAGAAGAATTCTATTATTAAATATCTTCCTTAGCCCGTCACAAGTCCTGTTGAAAAAGGAGGAGGGGGAGGAGTAACACATTGTTAAAGAACCTTGGTTCACCTGGCCCGGCTGATAGTAACTTGTAAGGGTTCTTTCCAGGATAACGAGGAAGATCTCAGTGGCAGTGAAAGCGGAGAAGCAGATCATCGGAACTGGTAGAAGAGGCAAGTTTTATAATAAAGGTAAAGCATATTTAAAGGTCCAGACACGCCTGTGTGGTAACCACCAGTACTCTGGCCAGCGTCTATTCACCGTGTGAGGTGCAGCTGAACACTGAGCTCCAGGAACTAACAGTCCATGGTTCTATCCAACCAGCGTTAGCTGGAACCTAATTACAAGCAGAATGATTCGTACAAGTAATATTAACATTACCCCAGGTGGTCAGTTCACTCGCCCTGTGGTGACAACGAAGCTATCGGATTCTGCAAAGCTTGGGCTCGTACGACAAAGAAAGTCGGAGTCCTCTGGTACATTTCCACGAAAATCTCATATATATCGCCACTTTTAACATCTAAACACTTATAAATACTGGCAGATTTCAGAATCTTACTACAGAACTCCACAGACAAAAAATTCAAATCCTTGCACTTCAGGAGACTAGATTCACAGATTCGGGAACAACATACTACAACAACTACTGTATCTTTAAAAGCAAAACAGACAAGAAAACATGCTGCGTCCTTTGGCATGGCCCTTAATGTGAATTAGGACATCCTTGAATCTGTTACAAATGTAAATCCGATCATCAACAAACTAATGACCATGCGAATTAAGCACACGAACAAAATATATACCAACATTGGCAACAAAACAGAACTCGAGAAGACAAAAAAATTGTGGAAAACTTCAGGTTGAAATGTCCAAAATTCTGAAAGAGGACATAAAAATTCTTCTTAGTGATTTCAACGCACAAATTGGTAAAGAGAGGAAATATAAAAACACAGTGGGCAATTACCCTGCACACAAATTCACGAACAAGAACAGTGTCAGGTTCATCGAGTTGTGCCAACAAAACAATCTAAAAATCATGTCAACAACGCTTCGAAAGAACACTAAGAAACAAAAAACGTGGCGATCCATAATCCTTCAGGTAGGTGAATTTCAAATAGACCACGCTACGATTTCCCATGATTTCCAAAAAGGAATTCATGTCCGCAGTGGGGCAAATATAGACTCTGAGCACTATCTTACCAGAGTCAAATTTAAATTCACACCAAAAAGGAGACACCGAAGAAAACACCATTAATTACCAAAATCGTTTTGCAAAAAATCCAAGAATCAAAGCAATTAGACAGCTTTCCAAACGAAAACAAGAGGAATGATCCCATTAAAGAAAAAATCCGAGCACCCATCGTGGAATTCCAATTGTGATAATGCAATAAAAGAGAGACAACGAGCCTTCTTAAACTACAACTGTGACAAATCAGAAACCGCACAAAAGAAATTTTTCGAAGTTAGAAAACAAACAGTTAAAACACTTAGACAAACTAATAGAAAGTATCTAAATGAACATCTAAACTCAATTGAAGATGACTTTAGGAACCACAAAACATACGACTTTTACGAAAAGGTTAGGAAATCAAATCATAGGATACACTTTACGAAACCTCTGTTTCAGGAAACAAAATGGAAAATTGGCACTAACTATCAAAGAAAATTGTCAAGAATTATCCAAATATTTCTCACAACTTCTGAATTGCTCACAACCAAGTACTAGATTCCCCAGGTTACAGCTAGAACACACGAATGAAATTTCACTACCGCCAGCTCAAGAAGAAATTTGTAGTCACATTAGAAAGCTCAAAAATAATAAGTCATCGGGGGAAGATTGAACTGCAGCTGAACTAGAGAAGAACCTTAGTCAAAATTCCTTAAAAGAGATTACTCAAAACTTCCAAGAAATTTGCAGCCAGAAAAAATTCCAGAGGATTGGGAATGTGCATAATTCATCCATTGCACAAAAAGGGAGAAAGATCAGATGTAAACAGCTACAGAGACATTTCACTTTCGCCGGTCACTTACAAAATTTTATCCGTGTGTCTTCTAAAGAAGGCACAGGAACAGCTAGAACATACAATTTCAGATTACCAAGCAGGCTTTCGATCTAATCTTTAATCTTAAAAATATTTTAAAAATTAAAGCAAGCAGGTCGAAACCAACCGCCTGCACATTTGTTGATGTTGAAAAAGCATACGATTCTATAGATAGACAATCTCTACACAGTTTTCTAGAAGAACGCAGACTAGACACCAAAACTCGAAAACTGATCTAACAAACACTGTCAGAAACCAAATCAAAAATTAAATTCATAGATGCAGTTTCGGAATCATTCTTAGTCAAAATCAAGGAGTAAAATAAAAAGTAAGATAAGAAGATGGGATCTCGCCAGTATTATTCAACATAGTTTTAGACAAAGTGATGAAAGAATGGGAACGAGAACTAAGAAAACAAAACTTTGGGAAGTCAATCGAACTAGGAGGAGATTAAGGAAAATTGAATGTTGCATACTTGGTGTTTACAGATGACTTAGAGATTCTAACCGACAGTGAATAAACTGCTGTAAAACAAATCGAGGCCCTCAAAGAATGTGGAGAGACGTTTGGCCTGCAAATTTCCTTTGGGAAGACTGAATTCATGTGTATCAAGTTAGATATTCCGAAACTTAAAACAAGTTATGGCGAACTTAACAGAGTTGAACACTTTAAGTACCTTGGTGAAATTATTGAGCCAACAGGACTTGAAAAAATAGCACAAAAAACAGGTTGCAGAAAATCAAGAAAGCGTCCAGACAAAAAATGCCTGTCAAAAGGCACTAAAATCAGACACTGAAACACAGTAATCAAACCGACAGTCACATACGCACGCAAAACACTCTCATTGAATCGAAACCTAGATTTACAAGAAATTAAGAAAGTAGAGAGAAAGATTATTAGAAAAATTCTGGGACCACGTTATACACAAGACTGATACAAACTGCAAACCATCGAGACAACAGAAAAAGTGTCAAACTTCTAAACTGACATCAGGAAGAAACGAATGAAGTTCTATGGACACCTAAACAGATTACCTGGAAACAGACTAACTAAACGTCTATTGGACTATGACAACCTTTAAAGCATTGATACCTTGGGTAACTGAAGTTAAGAAGGATTTGACAAAAGCAAAAATTGACGTAACAAACACATTAGACCGGGATACACTAAGAAGCAAATTGATAAGTGGAAGTTTATTCCAGAGATGGAACCTATGCCATACCGGCCAAAGTGGACCGAAGAAAGAAATGAGGCCTTCGGGTAGAAAATGAAGAAATATTGGGAAAATAAGAAGAGCTCTAAGAAAGACTGAAAATCACCTGCTTATCGTTCTCCATTGGGGATATGATTATAATAATAGGTAATCTAAACAGTGAATTAAATTGCATTTCATATAATATCATCTTTCAATAGCAGGCGATCATTCCATTATTTCAAAAGTGTTCATTACCGGTAGAATAGTAAACAGTTTCTACACAAAAAGGCAGACGAAGTACTTCGGAGCTCTTCGGATCGCGCCTATCTTGGGTGGCGGGCGAAGTAGTTCGGCTCCGCAGTCTCAGAGGACAAACATGTTACGGTGTCAGTTAAGGACATAAACAGCAATCTCTGGTTATTTGGAAATGTAATTGAGAACAGTTTGATAGTAATCACGCATATACACGGTTCATTGTTTTGATTATTTTTTATGAAAGTGTGAAGATTGAAAATTATTTGTGGTTTCCAGAATGACTTGCGATTTTTTGGTTGATTTGGGGAAGGGGACCAGACAGCTAGTCATCGGTCCCATCGCATTAGGGAAGGACGGGGGCCGGCCGGAGTGGCCGAGCGGTTCTAGGCGCTACAGTCTGGAGCCGCGCGACCGCTACGGTCGCAGGTTCGAATCCTGCCTCGGACATGGATGTGTGTGATGTCCTTAGGTTAGTTAGGTTCAAGTAGTTCTAAGTTCTAGGGGACTGATGACCTCAGAAGTTAAGTCCCATAGTGCTCAGAGCCATTTGAACCATTTGAAGGACGGGGAAGGAAGTCGGCCGTGCCCTTTCGAAGAAACTAGCCCAGCATTTGCCTGAAGCGATTTAAGGAAATCAAGGAAAAAATAAATCAGGATGAGCGGAAGCATGCTTGAACGGTCGTCCTCCCAAATGCGAGTCCAGTGTGCTAACCATTGTGGGCACCTCGCTCGGTATTTGGGTTTCACGAAGCGGAATATAATTGTGCAGCTTCTCGTATTCTGCTAATAAAAGGCGAGTAGAAAGTTTCATTATTCATACAATATCAGTACCTCGCTGAGAGTTTATTACAACCTCAAGATAACGGTTTCACGACCAACAACTGTAGAAGATCGGTGAACATTAGTTAGAACTTATGCATTCCACTCAGGGTGGTGAAAGCAAATAGGCATTTCGCGTGTACTGCAATCTTAGTACAAATGAGATCAGTGACACGTCACCTGTGGTAACACAGAGGAGATATGAAGGAGAGAAATTGTCGAGGGAAGGGGTTTATCACATGCAAGTATATATCTCCTGCCTCTTGTGACAGCCAGAGCGAGAGCACCAGCAGCAGCGAGTACTGTTTGTATAAAGCGTTTATTTTGCATTTTGTTTACGGCCTTCCACTAAGGAAGGGATTCTATTTGTGTTTATCTGCTCTGCATAGTAACTAACAGTTCTTGATAAAACTTTACGTAGTTTTCGTGTTAGATTTCTTAGTGTTTTCTTGATCGTTTAGAACAGAAAGCGCCCTAAAACCGTCTTTTGTTTGTTTCGCGGCCGTTAGCCACTAGTCACTTGAATCAGCAGTTGTCTTGTGACAGCCAGAGCGAGAGCACCAGCAGCAGCGAGTACTGTTTGTATAAAGCGTTTTTGTACTTATTTGCTGCGCTTAGCTTTTAAATAGTTTTTCTGGGAAAACCTAGCGTAGTTTTCGCGTCTCGTATTTCAGTGAGTGTTTCTTGATTATCAGAGTAGCTCATCAGAAGATTATCTTGGGAATTTGTCACCGTATAGAGTAGGGTAAACATAGTCATGTGTAGGGACTGTGGTTGTTGTGAGCGGACGCAAGGAGAATTGGCCACTCTTCGGGGGCAGGTGGAGGCTTTGTCTGTTAGGCTCATCGAGCTCGAGGCGCAGGCGTCGGCTCGTAGTGGCGTTGGGGCAGCTGTGGTGAGACCTATGCCTACTTCGGTGGCCTTGGAATCACATGGAACCCCTGATGTCGCTGCGTCTTCCGGCAGTGAGCATCTTACCGGTCAGCCATCACTCCAGGGTGAATGGCGGACAGTGGTGGGCTCGCGCGTGCCTGGCCGAAAGGCGAAGGTGGGATCTGGCCGCGTGGCAGCTGCCTTACCCCTTTCCAACAGGTACGGGGTGCTTCCTAGTGGTGATGACATCGTTTCCGAGCCACCACAGGATGCCTCGCCTGTTGGGCCAGTGGCCGATTCTCCGGCAAGGTCCCGACAGTCACAGAGGGCGGGCCTATTAGTTATAGGGAGCTCCAACGTTAGGCGGGTTATGGAGCCCCTTAGGAAAATAGCGGGTAGGTCGGGGAAGAATGCCAGTGTGCACTCGGTGTGCTTGCCGGAGGGTCTCGTCCGTAATGTGGAGGAGGCCCTTCCGGCAGCTATTGAACGCACTGGGTATGACCGGCTGCAGATAGTAGCACATGTCGGAACGAATGACGCCTGCCGCTTGGGTTCTGAGGCCATCCTTGGTTCCTTCCGGCGGCTGGCTGATTTGGTGAAGACAACCAGCATCGCACGCGGAGTGCAAGCTGAGCTTAATATCTGCAGCATAGTGCCCAGAGTCGATCGCGGTCCTCTGGTTTGGAGCCGTGTGGAGGGTCTAAACCAGAGGCTCAGACGACTCTGCGACTATAATGGTTGCAAATTCATCGACCTCCGTTATTGGGTGGAGAACTGTAGGGCCCCCCTAGACAGGTCAGGCGTGCACTACACGCCGGAAGCAGCTACTAGGGTAGCAGAGTACGTGTGGCGTGCACACGGGGGTTTTTTAGGTTAGAGGGACCCCCCCTTGGGCGAAACGATAAAATACCTGACGGCTTACCAGAGAGGACATTATCATCGTTGATAAAGAACGTCCGTCCTCAGAGACCAAAAACAGGAAAAGTTAACGTAATATTGGTAAACTGCAGGGCAAGGTTCCTGAATTAGTATCTCTTATTGAAGGAAATAGTGCGCATATAGTATTAGGAACGGAAAGTTGGTTAAAACCGGAAGTGAACAGTAACGAAATCCTAGACACAGAATGGAATATATACCGCAAGGATAGGATAAACGCCAATGGTGGAGGAGTATTTATAGCAGTAAAGAATTCAATAATATCCAGTGAAGTTATTAGCGAATGCGAATGTGAAATAATCTGGGTTAAGTTAAGTATCAAAGGTGGGTCAGATATGATAGTCGGATGCTTCTATAGACCACCTGCATCAGCAACCGTAGTAGTTGAGCGCCTCAGAGAGAACCTGCAGAACGTCGTGAAGAAGTTTCGTGATCATACTATTGTAATAGGGGGAGACTTCAATCTACCAGGTATAGAATGGGATAGTCACACAATCAGAACTGGAGCCAGGGACAGAGACTCTTGTGACATTATCCTGGCTGCCTTGTCCGAGAATTACTTCGAGCAGATAGTTAGAGAACCAACTCGTGAAGTTAACGTTTTAGACCTCATAGCAACAAATAGACCGGAACTTTTCGACTCCGTGAATGTAGAAGAGGGTATCAGTGATCATAAGTCAGTGGTTGCACAATGACTACAAGTGTAATAAGAAATGCCAAGAAAGGAAGGAAAATATATTTGCTTAACAAGAGTGATAGGGCACAAATCGCAGAATATCTGAGTGACCACCATCAAACGTTCATTTCTGAGGAAGAGGATGTGGAACAAAAATGGAAAAAATTCAGAAACATCGTCCAGTACGCCTTAGATAAGTTCGTACCGACTAAGGTCCAAAGCGAGGGGAAAGTTCCACCGTGGTATAACAATCATGTACGAAAGGTACTACGGAAACAAAGAAAGCTTCATCATAGGTTTAAGAGTAGTCGAATCATAGCTGATAAGGAAAAGCTGAACGAAGCGAAAAAGAGCGTAAAGAGAGCAATGAGAGAAGCATTCAACGAATTCGAACATAAAACATTGGCAAACAATCTAAACAAGAACCCTAAAAAGTTTTGGTCATATGTAAAATCGGTAAGCGGATCTAAATCCCCTATTCAGTCACTCGTTGACCACGATGGCACCGAAACAGAGGACGACCGAAGAAAGGCAGAAATACTGAATTCAGTGTTCCGAAACTGTTTCACTGCGGAAAATCGTAACACGGTCCCTGACTTCAGCCGTCGCACGGACGCCAAAATGGAAAATATTGAAATAAACGATATCGGAATTGAAAAACAACTGCTATCACTTAGTAGCGGAAAAGCATCCGGACCAGACGAGATACCCTTAAGATTCTACAGTGATTATGCTAAAGAACTTGCCCCCTTTCTATCAGCAATTTATCGTAGATCGCTGGAAGAACGTAAAGTACCTAGCGACTGGAAGAAAGCGCAGGTCGTTCCCATTTTCAAGAAGGGTCATAAATCAGATGCGAATAATTATAGGCCTATTTCGCTTACGTCAATCTGTTGTAGAATAATGGAACATGTTTTGTGTTCTCGTATTATGACGTTCTTAGATAATACAAATCTCCTTCATCATAACCAACATGGATTCCGCAAACAGAGATCATGTGAAACTCAGCTCGCCCTATTTGCCCAAGAAATTCACAGTGCCGTAGACACTGGCGAGCAGATTGATGCCGTATTCCTGGACTTCAGGAAGGCATTTGATACGGTTCCGCACTTACGTTTAGTGAAAAAAATACGAGCTTACGGAATATCGGACCAGGTTTGTGATTGGATTCAGGATTTCCTAGAAGAAAGAACACAACATGTCATTCTTAACGGTTCAAAATCTGCAGATGTAGAGGTAATTTCGGGAGTACCGCAGGGAAGCGTGATAGGACCTTTATTGTTTACAATATACATAAATGACTTAGTTGACAACATCGGTAGCTCCGTGAGGCTATTTGCAGATGACACGGTTGTCTACAAGAAAGTAGCAACATCAGAAGACTCGTACGTACTCCAGGAGGACCTGCAGAGGATTAATGCATGGTGCGACAGCTGGCAGCTTTCCCTAAACGTAGATAAATGTAATATAATGCGCATACATAGGGGCAGAAATCCATTCCAGTACGATTATGCCATAGGTGGTAAATCATTGGAAGCGGTAACGACCGTAAAATACTTAGGAGTTACTATCCGGAGCGATCTGAAGTGGAATGATCACATAAAACAAACAGTGGGAAAAGCAGGCGCCAGGTTGAGATTCATAGGAAGAATTCTAAGAAAATGTGACTCATCGACGAAAGAAGTAGCTTACAAAACGCTTGTTCGTCCGATTCTTGAGTATTGCTCATCAGTATGGGACCCTTACCAGGTTGGATTAATAGAAGAGATAGACATGATCCAGCGAAAAGCAGCGCGATTCGTCATGGGGACATTTAGTCAGCGCGAGAGCGTTACGGAGATGCTGAACAAGCTCCAGTGGCGGACACTTCAAGAAAGGCGTTACGCAATACGGAGAGGTTTATTATCGAAATTACGAGAGAGCACATTCCGGGAAGAGATGGGCAACATATTACTACCGCCCACATATATCTCGCGTAATGATCACAACGAAAAGATCCGAGAAATTAGAGCAAATACGGAGACTTACAAGCAGTCGTTCTTCCCACGCACAATTCGTGAATGGAACAGGGAAGGGGGGATCAGATAGTGGTACAATAAGTACCCTACGCCACACACCGCAAGGTGGCTCGCGGAGTATAGATGTAGATGTAGATGTAGATCTCCATCTCTCCCTGTCTCTCTCTTTTTCAACATGCCGTAAAGTGTCTCTGTTAAACTGTTTTGTGTTTGTGCTCTAGTCGTGCTGTTCTTGGTCGAATGTGGCCAATCAGAACTTAAAATGCACCCAAACTAGCAAATGCTTTGCTACCAGGCGAGAGAAATGCACAAATCATCAGTGGATAATAACAGTTTAACATGATTATATTCTGTTATTTAGACACTTCGCTGTGATCACTGCTTCATTATCCAACAGCCACACTACATCATTCTTCTTCCTACATTCATAATGATGGCCTCCCAATCTAGTGGCGCAGTGCAATCGTCGCTGCGATGTCGCCGTTTGTGTACTGAAACAATTTTTGACGCTCCAAGCAAACGCGCGGCTGTTATTGACGTGCATAGATCTCTACGTTCTACGCCTGTCTGCAAAGACCTGCCTTTATCCTCTTCCTTGTCATTTCTATTTTCTACGCACGGGATGGTTGTCAACGTTTTCATTGGCTGCACAAATTAGCATGCTTAACTTTAGCGCCAGTTTATCCATTTTTTACCTCCAGCTAGTTGCAATACCAACATAGGTATTTTTATAGTTTAGAAGAGTGTATGTGATAGCAATAACAATTACAAAATGTCATCAGTCTTGAGATATTCTGCTAATTGTACATCTGAAATTCCAAATAGCGCAAATGAATCATAGGGCTTGTGCTGCAGGAATTAAAAGCGTAGGAACCTTGTAGGGTGGAATCGCTGATAACCACTGCGTAAAAATCCATTGAGACGTTGTAGGAATTACTTAGTACACGTCATCAAACAATCATAATTTTTCCCCATAAATTTTAATGTTGTAGCTAGACGCAGTGCGCTCCACAGTACAGTGGATGGGATGGAATTGTGGGTGCTGGGAGAAGCGTATACAGCGCAAACAGCTGGTCAGTCAAACCGCTGACGTGATGGGCTGCACGAAAATCAGTTCGCCATCCCGTCGGGCTGGTGTATGGCCCCTTGCAGGCCAGAGGACGAGACACGGTTTGAGCAGGCAGAAACCTGCGCCGTGCACGACTCTACTTAAGTGCACAAGCACTTACGAATGATCATCAGCAGTTTGTCTCAATCCGTGAGGCACTGTAGAGTGGGATAGTATTTACTCAATGACAGGGCTGCACGGTCTGGCGATAAGGAACGGTACGCAACAATCTCTTCTCCCTTTTGTTAGTGAGGAAAATTCTTGTACCACCAGACAGTCCAGCGGATTAATACAGAATAACGCCGTCACACTAAAGTACACCATCGACCATTGGCGCGTGTGTGGATTATCTAGCCGAACCTGTTTGAAAACAGCTTTTGTGACATGGCCCAGTCAGACATTTGCTCTGTTAGTTGATTACTTACTTATTCATCCATAGATATTTACGAAACCATATCAAGTATGTCGTCCCCATTGAAAAAGGAAACAATTTTCTAAGAAATTAAGCAACTCCTGCATAGAGAAATATTAACTCACGTAGCTGTATTTACATATTACAAAGAAGTTTCAAATTTATCTAGAAAAACACTTTTATAGTATTTATTTGTATCACTTCACTGGTCAGTGGCCATACTACACAGCCACAACACACACACACACACACACACACACACACACACACACACACACACCACACCACATCACACACACACTTACATAAATACTCTCACACTCACGCTTTCGGATGGCATCAGAACTCTGACGATATTTCCGCCGCCCTATTGAATTCTTGGTGTTGTCTCATTCGCTCTGTCAAAAAGCTGAGTCAGTGCCTTACCACAATGAATGGGATGTTGAGCTGAAGAAAAGATTATACATTAAGATTAATAGACTATGACAGTTGTGTATTAGTAAATAATTTTAATTTTTGCCATTTCCTACTCTGTGCTATCTAAATACGAGAGCCTTGACTCTGTAATGTGTGTACTATTTAAGAAGTATGTTTTAACAGCATCATAAATATTGAGTTTTCAGTTGTCCATTTAATCTTCTTGGGTAATTCACCGCACAATTTTATTCCGTGCAACAAAATATTGTATTGTGTTTTTTATTTGTTTACTCATGGTGAACTCAAAGTAATACGGTTCTTCTTCCGTGATCTTGAGTCTTGCTGTTTATGAACTAATCACTGGTATTCTTCTTGATATACATAAACAGACTGGTAGACATACTCACATAACGTGACGAGACAGAGCTCTACAGGGAACTCAGTTACTATCTTCAGCTATTATTATAGCAGCCTTTTTCTACAGGTTGAAGACTTGTGTCCTTGTTTTGTGTATGAGACCCTAACTAATGATTCCGTAGCTAAAGATGGAATGGATATAGGAGTAGCATGTAACCACACTGTCAAGTCACATTAATGTGGCCACCTGTCAAAAGAGTGAATAACACCCTTTTTCTGCGCGGATCGCTGCGAGACATGCAGGAAGATACTCAGTAAGATACTGGAAGATACCGACAGGGATGTGAAGCCATGCCGACTCCAGTGCCTTGGCCAGCTGCGCCAGATTTCTCGGTTGAGGATCAATGGCTCCAACAGCCTGATCGTGGTGGTCACACATATTCTCGATTCAGCTAAAATTCGGAGAGTTTGGTGGTCAGTGGAGTATGTTAAATTCATCCTAGTTCTCTTCGAAGCACACACGTACACTGCGAGCTGTGTGACACGTTGCATTGTGCTGCTGGTGGATAGCATCGTGACCATGCCGCGAAAACACTCTCTGACTATAACGCTACTTCCTCCGGCCTGGAATCTTCCGACGATTGTTCCAGATGTTTGCTTTCAGAAATTTTGGAAATTTGTGGTAAGGTCTTATGGGACCTGCTGAGGTCATCGGTCCCTAAACCTACACACTACTTAATCTAACTTAAACTAACCTACGCTTTGGACAACACACATACTCATGCCCGAAGGAAGACTCAAACCTCCGACGGGGCTTGCTTTCAAACGTCTCATGCTGTATACGCCAATGGCCATCTGTACAATGGAGCACAAAACGTGATTCATCTGAAAAGGCCCCATGTCACCATTCAGAAGGACGCCCAGTTGCGGTACTGGCGTGCAAATTTCAGCCTTCGTCACCGATGAACAGCAATCAGCATGGGTGCATGAACCAGGCGCCTTCTGCAGAGGCCCATACGCAGCAACGTTCACTGAGCAGTCGTTGCGGACACATTGTTGGTAGCCAGCCCCATGGTTCATCGGGGCGAGTTGTAGCTCAACAGTTGCACATCTAGTCGCCTGTACACGTCACCGCTAACGTCTGTCATCTATCTCCCGTCGTGACCACAGCTGCCATAGTGCCTTTTTTGGAAAGCGCCATTTTGCCATTCACGGTATACCTTAACCATGGCGGCACAGTAACAGTTTACAAGCTTAACAGTTTCGGAATTGCTTTAACCCTTGGCCCAAAAGCCAAAGATCATACCCTTTTGCACGTCAGATAAGTCGCTCTGTTTCTGCAATACGATACCGATAGTACTATTTTCAGCGTCTGCCACCCTAACCCCCCCCCCCCCCCCCCCCCCCGCGCCTTGTCACCCTCCTCCCCATAGACACGCTTTATGGGAATTGGAATATGTGGTGCTTTCATCTAATCTGTTGGACCCTACATCCTGGATCTGGGGGGTCGGGGTTCTTTGGGGGATGAGACCAAACTACGAGGTCATTGGTCTCATCGGACTAGGGAAGGACGGGGAAGGAAGTCGGCCGTGCCCTTTCAAAGGAATCATCCCGGCATTTGCCTGGAGCGATTTAAGGAAATCAGGATGGCCGGACGCAGGATTGAACCGTCGCCCTCCTGGACCTGGATGATGGTTAAAACCCAAACCGATAGATGACTAATAGGGCAAATAAACAGCGATTGGTTAAAATGCATTTTACAAAACGGTTTATATACTCTCCACTGCTAGTGCTGCCACCTGCTGTCTGTGAGTGATTGTTATTCGTTGATGTCTAACACACGCGGTAGGCACATTAATGCGACTGGACTGTGTATAAGGCGACTGTGACACACTGATGACAGGAATTTTTTTTAAGGTCTGCTGATGACGCTTCTGTTTGCTTGCGCATTTGTGTGTTCATTCCACTGCAAGCGATCTTCAATATTAATTACTAAACTTTTGTGTTTGCTATGTAATATATGAAATATTAGTCCACATTTAATTTTAAAGAATTATTTTCCCCTTTTAAGAAGAAATACATGCTGTTTATCATATTTATGCTCATTGTAACGTTATTGCGTTATGATCAAATACAGGCATCCCCAAGGGTTTCATTTGCAATTTCCACTAAGAATTTTACTATTTTATCGGTAATTACGATTTTGCTGGATCAGCAAAAAGAATTTTTCCCCATGTCTGTCACTGATGTAAACCAAAAACAACATTGGTTCTAAGATGTTGCCCTGAGGGATTCCTATATTAATATACATTCGAATTGACAAATGTTTCAGTAAAATTATACTTTAGTTTAATCTTGTTCTACATCTATCTCTGCACATTCTTTTTCATATATGATCAGAACCTCTCATTCACAGATCCTTTTATTTCCAATTATTCTAATTTTTAGTAGAATGTTGTTAACCTTTTGTTAGGGCTAAAAATATATCTCTGACACATTCATCCTTCTGTACCGCATCGAGTACCACATTTATAAATTCTACGATAGCTGATTCTGTACTTTTGCTGCACCAGAAACCGAATTATTCCTCAGTGATGAAATTATATTTATGCGAGTAATTCATTGTGTGTCTTCGATAATGATTATATTATTTTTTAGAAAGAGAAACTGACCACTAGTTTTCTGTATGTTCTGCTTAACCGTTCTTTAGCCGAGGCATACCTCTTGCCTGTTTCAGATACTCTAGAAAGTAACCTGAGCTGAAAGGCTCATTTATTATGTTAGTTAACGGGCTTGTATTTTGACTTCATGTCGTTAATTTTTGTACTGTTTTCCTGACTTCATAGTCTGTAGTGGGTAACATTCGATTCTGGGAATTTTTGTTTCTCTGTTATACTTGAAAAATATTCATTCACAAAATACGCTAGTTTCTGCAGATCATTTAAAGATTTACCACTGTCTTCGGTTCAAGTGGTTCAAATGGCTCTGAGCACTATGGGACTTAACTTCTGAGGTCATCAGTCCCCTCGAACTTAGAACTACTTATACCTAACTAACCTAAGGGCATCACACACATCCATGCCCGAGGCAGGATTAGAACCTGCGACCGTAGCAGTCTCGCGGTTCCGGACTGAAGCGCCTAGAACCGCACGGCCACCGCGGCCGGCCACTGTCTTTCTTCTGTAAATTATTGTCATTGTGTTTCTGTTTTCTGTTTCGTGTGTTACAACCTTCCAGACTGTTTTGCTTTTATTTTCAGCATTAAATATTGTTTTATGATTTGCTGTAAATATTTAATAATACTTTAAGAACTGTGGCTCCCTGTGAACATTTATTGTGGAAGTCAGGTATATCATGGTCTGGGAGGACTTTCTTGCACCCCCTGTTTATCCACTTGTTTCTATGTGCATTGACCCTGATTTTTGGCCCCATAAGCCGGTTCACAGTGGCTTTCACTCATCACGTTTACTGTGAATACTTCTGAGAAATACCCACTTGTTGAGTGCTTCCTAAACAACCGGCCAGTTTCATAACCGCTTCTTGGAACAGAATCAGCTGCTCCTCCAATAACAATGGGAAATCGTACAGCACAGGCGCACACGGCTTCTGCGAGACGGGATGCCCTTGCGACATGCACTATGCTTTGGTTCTCCGAATCCGCCGGCGTTCCCGGTACATTTCCTCTTTAACTGCCTTCCCTGTAATGCCACGAAGCGCCGTAACATGTATATTACGCGGAAAATACCATCTGGACTGGAGCCACAACTGGAAGTTATCGATCAGTCCTGGCATTAGGTGCAACTTCAGATTTCGCAGACGAAGCGATTATCCACCGCGAAGCCTTTTCTTTAATTTTTTTTTTTTTTCGTCATAAGTAGGTAGCGAGCAAGAATATTCGCAGTTTATGCCCAGATAAACATTATTTTAAGTTGTTTTAGCAGGCTCTCGCGATATATGCGGCATCTTTCTTGGAGTGCCCGCCAGTTAGGAAATTTTAGGATTTCTTTTATTTTATCTCGTCAGTCAAACAAGCATTGTGACAACTCGTACCGCCCTCCTATACCATCACTCTCTGTCCATCTCCTCTTCTCCCACTCTCTTTCCACTTCCTCCACTCCCTCTCCCTGCCTACCAAATCCTCCACCTACTCTCTGTCTATCTCCTTCTGCCCTCTCTCTGCCCATCTCCTCCTTCCCTTCTATCAATCTTCTCCTCTCCCCCCTTCTGTCCATTTGCTTCTTTCAACGCTTTCCTTTCTCTGACCACCTGTCCGTCTCCTTTTCTCTCCCCTCTCTATCCATCTCCTCTTCCATTTCTCTGTTCGTTTCCTTCTCCGTCTGTTCACCTCCTCTCTGCCTGTCTCTTCCTCCCACGGTCTCTATCCGTGTCCTCCTCTTTTCTTTTTCTGTCCATCTTCTCCTCTTACCTTTCTCTGTCCATCTTCTTCTTTCTGTGTCTATCCATTTCGCACTCCTCATCTCTTGTCTTCTCCTCTTCCCTTCTATCTGTGCCCTTCTTCTCCTTCCCTCTCGCTTTCTATGCATCTCTCCCGTCCCCTCATTTTCCTCACAACGTAATCACGCTCACCCCAACACGAGGCTGGTGGTTCTTATCCCCACAATCAATATTTCTTTCCAGATTGTACCAAATTTAGTTGAAATCATTCCAAGGGTTTAGTATGAGCTTTTAACCATGGCACTGCCCATGCACAAGTCAAATATATTTCACATATATTCAACATATTTGTACACATATTTCGCATGTATCTCTATCGGATGTCCAACTCAATTTTTATGACGTCATATCTCCTCAACTATTTGCTGTGAAATAATATACAGCAATTTTTCAGGTATATTCATTAGTATATTTTATAGTGTGTGCGAAATTTTTTGCGGGTAGAGTAAGTAGTAAAGAAGCAATACGTTAAAAGTCATACATGGCGCCACAATTTTTCGCGCCTCACAGTATTTGATTTCATACGTCCTAAATTATGTGTCGTGCAATGAAATATTTTTGCAAGTACACTCACCGACATAATTATACTATGTGTCTTACAGTGATATAATATTTTTGGTACCTTCAGTGGTATATGTGGATTCTGTCTGCAAAATGTCTCACGAATACAGTTAGTAGTAAAGAAGTAATAAATTAAAAGTCGTGCTTCATGCGGCAGTTTTATCGCGTGAACAGTGAAAATGTAAGCGACAAACATTTCCCCGTTCTTTGAGGGCGTCGTTATCGAGAAAAAGGGTAAAGATTTAAAATAATGTGTAAAGCTTGTCGCAAGTCTCTAAGCGCCCTCATTCTCGAACACTGGATTACTAAAGTAATCGCGCGTCGTGGGCTACACTGCAGTTTCACCCCCACGCCTTTGATAGGTAGGTGGTTCTGTTCTCATAGCGATGATTTCCAGACAGTAAATGATCTGTGTATCAAGTTTGGTTGTTATCGGTCTAGTGGTTTAGAAGAAGATGTGGAACATACATACATACATGTACATCTACATACATCCTTTTTTATAATACGTATGCATTAAAGTATGGGGCGTACAAGTTTTCTGTACGCAATCTCTATTCCGGTCCGACTGAAATTTCACGGTGTTACCAACGAATCGTAGCATGTTACTTGTTTTACACACAACTTGGCATTGCCGTTTGTTACACTTACCGTATCTATAAATTGTATTTCCAAATATCTGTACAACTTGAGTGACTCTAGCTGTGACTCAAAAAGGCTTGTAGTCAAAAAATCCCACTCTTTTACATTTCATGTAGTACACAACTGCAACTTTATCTACAATAGCAGATAATTGCCAGTCTTTGCTCCTAAGCGATCTGACTAGATACAATTGCATTTTTTGCCAGTTCAGGGCAGCACGTTCAGCAGTTAGAGATATTGGCGTGAAATGGGCAAAAGAAAGATACAAAACCCTGAGATCAGCTGGGACGTTATCAGACTGATGTCTTAATGCACTGTCTGATCAGAAGTACCTGGACATCAATTAGTGGACATAAATATGGAGTGGGTCTACCCTTCTTATTCGTGACCGCTTGAACTCTGCTGGGGACACTATCAAAGATGTGTCTGAATGTGTGTGTGTGGAGAATGGCAGCCGATTCTTCCAGAACAGAAACTAGAGAAGGTAGCGATGTTTTTCACTGGAGTATGTAGCGAAGTGGGTGTTGTATCTCATCCAAAAGGTGCTCCATTTGGTTCAGATTGGGATATTGGGCAGACCAGTCCAGTTCAGGAATGTTATTCTCCACAAACCATTCTCTCACAGTTACCGCTTTATGACACAATGCACTGTCGTGCTCATCCAAATAATCGTCGTCTCCAAACTACTCCTTTACTGAACGCAGTATGCAAAGCTGTAAAATGTATTCATATCCTTCCGCAACGCTAACCACGAAAAAAAAATTCATACCATATAGCACAACCTTCACCATAATTAACTGTTGGCACTGCATATGGTGGCCGATAACGTTCTCCAGGTACTCGACAAACCAAAATCCTCTTATCGGATTGCCATAGAGTATGGCGTGGTTCATCACTTCAGAACACTCGTGTCCAGCCATCCGCTGTCCAGCAGCGTTGCTCTTGAGACCAACTCAAGCTTCGCTTAGAACTGACTGCAAAAATGTGTGGTTTATGAGAACATGCTGGACCATTGTACAACTTTCTTTTTAACTCCCTATGCACAGTCGTTGTGATGGCTGGACAGGTGGCAGCACTTTGGAATTCAGGGTGACCCTTCCAGCTGATTTTTTACAAACGCGCTCCGCAATGCTCAACGGTCCCTGACCGTAAATACATCAAGTGTGTCTGGCCTTGCTGTAGCTGTACTTTGTTCCTTCACGCCAACGGCCTTACCGCAGTGTTAGCACCGGTTCCCGTCAGATCACCGAAGTTAAGAGCTGTCGGGCTGCGCTAGCACTTGGATGGGTGACCATCCGGTCTGCCGAGCGCTGTTGGCAAGCGGGGTGCACTCAGCCCTTGCGAGGCAAACTGAGGAGCTACTTGACTGAGAAGTAGCGCCTCTGGTCTCGTAAACTGACCTACGGCCGGGAGAGCGGAGTTCTGACCTCATGCTCCTCCATAACCGCATCCGGTGACGCCAGTGGGCTGAGGATGACGCGGCGGCCGGTCGGTTCCGCTGGGTCCACCAGGGCCTGTGGACGGAGTTAACGTTTACGTTGTTCCTTCACGTTTCCAATCGCAATCACGTCAGCAACAGTGGGTGTTGGGCAATTTTAGAAGGGTTGAAACGTTTCTGATAGATTTGTTACTCAGGTGACATTCAATGATTAACCCACTTTCGAAGTCAATGAGCTCTCCTGACCGAGCCATTGTGCTGTTACTGCTTCTCCACTGACAACACAATACGACCCGCCTTCTTATGTGCAGGAGTGTCTGCCCCTCTTGACATCTAGCGGTCAGTTCTGTATTACACAGTGGTATCAGGATATTTTTTATGAGATAGTGTATAGGCAAGAGTCGATCTGGTGAGGTACAGTAGAAATCTGAGGGTGGATACCATTCAGCTTTCCGTGAGTGCTTTTTTGGTTTCATGGACGACCTGTAGCGCAATGACTATTAATTATGAAACTACACAGTAGCCGCTGCTAAAGTGGGGCAAAACGCATCGGCTTTGGATTCTAGAGCAGTGGACGAGCAAAATGTGGGGTGAAAAATTCCATATGACCTTGCGATAGTTAAACTGACACGAATTTGTCAGGTGAGTCCCTTCCCTGAGTGCATCTGAACGCTGTGAAATAAGGCAGTGGGTATACTATGGCACAGTCCAGCATTTCGTGCATAATATTCCGTCCATAAGCTCTAGTTCTTCAAACCTAGCATATTTCAAGTATTGCAGAGAAGTTAAAGCAAAAATTCTCCAAAACAAATATAACACCTGTAAATAATGTTACACTAAATACAATGATGTTACTTCCAATCACAGAGGTTAAAGTCCATAAAACTGTTCAAAAACTAAAAAATAAAAAGTCAATAGCCTTAGATGAAGTACCAATGAGATTATACAAGGTCCCTTAACAAATATAATAAATGAATCCTTCACATCAGTGACATTTCCAGAGCAGTTAAAACAGGCAAGTGTTGTACCTTTGCTTAAGAAAGGTACTACAGAAGACATAGAAAATTACCGGCCCATTACCCTCCTGTCACAATTCTCAAAAATAGTAGAAGCAATTATGAAAGACAGATTAATAAATTATCCAAATAAATACAAGCTTTTAAGCGAATCACAGTTTGCTTTTCGAAGCGGCAAAAATATGGAGTCAGCCATAGTAGAATTCACAAAGGTTGTACTTGATGCTCTTGACAAAGATGAGTGTGTCACAGTCATATTTTTGGATCTCTCTAAGGCCTCTGATACAGTTGACCACAAGATTCTATTAAATAAATTAGAAGCATTAGGAATAAGAGAGGTAGCTAATGACTGGTTTCTATCAGACAGGGTACAAAGAGTAGAGATAACACATACTTCAAATAGATCTAATCGTTTAGTAAAACACTTATCAGAACCAAATTACATTGATATAGGCGTTCTGCAAGGTAGCATATTAGGACCAATACTATTCCTGATATACATCAATGACTTTCCCATTAGTGTTACTCATGGTGAAAAAATTCTCTTCGATGATGGCAGCAATATTATAGTCTCTGACATATCAAGAGAACTCCTTGCAGAGAAAGCAAATGAAGCTCTCAAGGAAGTTTACGATTGGTCAATAAGCAGTAAACTAACATTGAACATAAAGCAAACTAACGACATGAATTTCGGCTTGAAGAGGGAAAATGACAATGTTAAATTAAATGTAGATGGCACCTCTATAGACTGTGTAACAAATGCAAAATTTCCAGGAATGTATGTTGATTCACAGTTGAAGTGGTGTGAACACACAAAGTTACTTGCAAAAGGAATGTCATCAGCATGTTATGCCTTTAGAATCCTATCATCCGTGTGCAACATGCAGTGTCTTTTAGTTACATATTATTCATATGTACACTCAGTTCTTAGCTATGTCATTCTTTTTTGGGGAACAAATGCACAAAATATGAACACAGGCTCCAAACTCCAGGAAAGAGCCATAAGAATCATAATCAAAACTGGTAGTCGAGCTCATTGTAAAGATCTGTTCAAAAAACTGGGGATTTTGACTGCTCCATGTGAATACATTTACAAGAAAGTTGTAAACATAAAAAATAACATTGGGAATTACTGCACAAACAGTTCTGTCCATGACCATAGAACAAGAGCTAGACTCAACTTACATTTTCCAAGAAAAAATAAACATAAAACTCAAAACAGCATTTTCTACCAAGGAATAAAACTGTACAATAAATTACCAAAAGAGATAAAAAAAATTGCAAAAATATACTTATTTAAAAAGACAGCTAAAAAGTACCTGTTATGGAATACATTTTATGCATTGAAGGATTACTTAGATAAAACAGAGTAGGCGTTTGGTAAAAAAAGTTATACAAATAAATAATAATAATTATTATAAAACATATAACATTACACATAACACCTTCGCACTACGTTTTTCCCTTCTTTTTCCTTTACTAGAAAAACTTCCCCCAAAGCTATGCATTGCACAATACTAACACCTCTTCCTCTTTCTGAGTTCAACATCTCACTCATTATAGAAGGACGATGACTCAGTTTTTCAGATAGCAAATGGCAAGTTGTGGTACAGAAAATTGTCCAGAGATCACCAGTGTATATGTGTTTGTGTGTGTAGTGAGTGAAGAGTTAAGAAACGATATGTGTATAGTGTGTGCAGTGACTGATAGTGAGATATGAGTGAACAGTGTGGCATTACATTATTTAATAACTTATTTATAAAAAAATATTGTATGCCAGGAGTAAATCTAATGATTGTCTCTAACTAGAAGTCTGTAAATGTATGTGTATACGAATTAGCTTATTTTAAATTGGTCTAAACTTGTAAATACTTTGACACGTCCTATATACTTGTAAAAAGAGATATATGGATGAATAAAGCTGCTACTACTACTCGGTGCATCACGAAGTACTAGTCAACGTCTTGCAACCATCTCACCACCAACCACGGAGCTTGCTGAAATGGAATGGCTTTCGTCCTTCGACGAAACAAATCTTACAGTCAAAGCGCAAACGGAACCACATTAGTAGTGTATCTGTTGAGAGACTACAGGAAAAGATGATCGTCGCAACCTTCTCTGCAGTTACAGGGGCATCAGCCTGGGTGACTGATCCAGCACTGTACCATTAGCCAACATGGCCATGGTATGTTGGTACTGCTGCTCGGCTGAAAGCAAAGCGGAACTACTACCATTATATGCCCCAAGGACATGCTGCCTTACCACATGGTTCATTGACGATGGCATTTTATTGGTTAAAGTATTCTGGGAGTAAAACAGTCCCCCATTCAGTTCTCCACGAAGGAACTATTCATGGAGAAGATATCAGAAGAAAGACAAATAAGACGTGCTACAGGCTGTGGTATGGAATGTTACATTTTTTATCGGGTAAGTACGTAAGACAATTGAAAGAGAAATGGACAGGTTAAAATTAGATTAGTGGGAATTAGTGGACTGTGGTGGCAGATATAGCAGGAATTTTGTCAGGAAAGTACAGGATTATCAAAGCAAAATCAAATAAGCGTAATGGCAGGAGAGGGTATAATGATGAACAAGAAAATTAGAATGCGAATGAACCACTGTTATCAACATAGTGAACAGATTATCATAGCAAAGATGACACAAAATTACGATTCACAACTGCAATACAAGTGTACATACCTACTAGCTCCGCAGATGATGAAGTGATTGAAAAAGTATATGATGTAATAGAAATTATTCGTTATGTTAAGGGAGACGAAAATTCATAATGGTTGATTCACATTTGAGTGTAGAAAAAGAAAGAGAAAAAAATAACGAGTAAGTGAACATGGTTTGCTGGGCAGGAATGAAAGGGGAAGCAGCTTGGTAGAAAATTTTACATAAAGCACAGCTTAATAGCTGCAAGCTCTCCTTGATTTAAGAATCACAAAGAAAGATTGAACACGTGAATAGGCCTAGAGACACCTGAGATTTCAAATAGATGATATGACGGTAATACAGAAATTCAGAAAGCAAGTTTGAATCTGCAAAACATTTCCAGGAGCATATAAGAATCCTGATAGTAATTTCGTGGTTGTCAAATGCAGAGTAAAGCTGAAGACATTGCAAAATTAGAAAATTAATACTGGGCCTGGATAAGTTAAAACAACAAGAGTTTGCTTATAGTTTCAAAGGGAGTATTGAGCTGCGAATAACTGCAACGGGTAAAAGAAATACAATGGAAAATGAATAGGTAGCTTTGAGGGATGATATAGTAATGACTGCAGAGAACAACTTCTCAGACAAGATGAAGCAGGAATGTTTCCATAACATGTGGGATATGAAATGATGAAAGGATAAAATACAAAAACGTTGCAAACTAAGCAAGCAAAATAAAATAGAAACCACTAAGAAGTGAGATTTATAGAAAGTGCAAAGCAGCGAAACAGAAGAGGCTAGAGAAGAAACGCAAAGTTGCAGGAGCGTGAATGACCAGATGCCGTGGATGGGAAGATGAAAGAAATATTTGAAGAAAGGAGAAGCAACGGTATGAACATAAAGAACTTAATGGTAGGCCAGTACCAAGCAAGAAAGTTGGAAGGTAGAGCGACTGGATAAGGGAAAAAAACCGAGTTGTACAAAGAGAAGAGGAATTTAATAAAGATGAGATTGCAGATTCGATATCGCGATATTAGTTTGACAAAGCACTGAAAGATCTAACAATCAGTAAAGTACCTCGAGTAGACATTATCTTAAAATTATTATGGCTCTTGGGAGAGCCAGCCATGTCCAAACTGACCCAAATTGCGTGCAGCGAATACGAGGAACGCGTATTACCCTCAGAGAAGAATGTAATAATCTCAGTACCTAATAAGGCATATGCTTGCAGATGTGAATATTACAGAAGCGCCAGTTTAAAGTGAAAGTGGCGAAATACTAGCACAAATTACGTACAGAAGAATGGAACAAATGGAACATATGGCAGAAACCGACCTGGTTAATGATGAGTAAGGTTCTGGAGAAAAGTGGAAGGACTCAAAATTATGTTAGCCCCACGATTTAACATAGAACATACGTTGAAAAAAAGGCAAAATAGCACATTTAATAGCACCTGTAAAGCTATAAAAAGATTTTGACGGTAGAGATTGACATGCACGAGTTGAAATTCTTAAAAAATACAAGGCGAAAAATCTACTGCTTGCACCAAAACCAGACTGCAGTTATAGGATTCTCATGCGTTATACGAGGGTTGGAACTTTAATAGTGGCAACTATTTATTTACAGCTCGTACAAAATAGATATTTGTTTCAAAGGTTTACCGACCTACAAAGTAGTCACTAGCATTGTGTATAATCCGTTGCTAGCGATGTGGAAGTCGCAGGATACTCTTAGCAGTGCCAGTTGTGTTGACAGTTCGAGCGGCGCGATCTATTGCCCGACGAATTTGTAGCAGTTCTGAAGCGAATGCCGTGAAGTGTTTCCTTCAGTTTAGAAATCGAGTTGAACTCACGAGGGCTTAAGTCAGGGGTGTGCAGTAGGGGGTACAGCACTTAGCAGCCCCATCAATCAAACAAATCAGTAACAGCTTGCAGTGTAGGTGCTTGAGCACTGTCCTGCAAAATGATGGTCAGGTCCTGCAGAAAGTAACTTCACTTCTGTCTCTAAGCTGGTCGTAGGTTGTGTTCCAAAAATTTTGTACGAGCTGTAAATAAATTGTTACCGCTATTAAAGTTCGAACCCTCGTATTTTTAAGTACTATCTAAAGCACTCCTTATATGATAGAAATGTAAAGATCAAAGAATTTTTTTTTCTTTTTCTTCGAAATGAAAGTGAACGTTTATTGAAGAAGTCGACCTTCTGCACTCTGTTAAACTTCTACCCATTGCTGTTTATAACAAACGAAGGTGTGTGACTTCAACTGTCTCGTAAACGCTTTCGCATTTTTTCCTGTGTCAGCTCGGTGTGTTGAGATGTAAGCGTACAGAATTCCTGTTTGCTGGCAATAATTGATCTGTTTGTTATAGTTAGTCGTGTTTAATTATTTCGGAAGCAGTTACCTTCTTCAGTTTCTCTGTCATGAATATAATTTTCATGGTATTTTGATGAATTCCGGTGAACCCCGAGGAGAAGTTGGAAGCGGATTGTTCGATGGTGAAACGAACGAACAATATTCATGTTCTACTGTTAATTATTCTCTAACCGAAGCCAGAACGCCCCTGAGATTAATTTGCCGATCGTTTGCTTTATCTTGTGTGTCTTTCTTGCGTAAGAACTTTTCTCAACTGATCGATCATACATCATTGAACAGTGACATAATCCAACATACTCACTGCCCTGATGCGGTCCTACTTTTATTATTGCGACTATGTTACAATTAAAAGTTAAGGACTTATATTTTCCATAATTATCAACTTATTTGCACTCCACGGTGCTTCCATGAAATCAGTTTTGCCCGTCGTCATTGGAAAGTGCTTCCGTGTTGCAATAACTTATAAGAAGTCTTAATCATTCGCAATATTTTGTATCGTCGGTTGTTGAGAAACTTCTCATTTGAGTATCTCAGCATACAAGAAAGGCACATTTCAAGTCGGACATTTTAAAAGCAAGCAGGGAGTATCCCCACATTATTCAACTTATGCGTATATAGTTCCATAAAATGTGTATATATCTAGCAAGAAAGGAAACCAGAGATAAATTTAGAAAATAAATAAAAAATCGGAAGAACGGAATAAAAATTGTAAGTTTACCAATGATGCTATAATTCTGAGATGGCAAAGGACTTGGACCAGAAGCTGAATGAAATGGCATGTGGCTTGGAAAGAAGTTACAACGCAGTCATAAAAAAAAGTAAAATAAGGATATAATATAGTCGAATTAAAGCAGACTACCATAAAGATAATTAAATGAGGAAATTTGTGACTGAACCCTCACGATCTTACGCAAATTCATGTCGTGTTTTTTAAATGGCGAAAAATTGCGTACAATTGATTCATGTTTATTATTTGACAATTATTACACTACTGGCAATTAAAATTGCTACACCAAGAAAAAATGCAGATGACAAATGGGTAGTCATTGGACAAATATATTATACTAGACCTCACATGTGATTACATTTTCACGCAGTTTGGGTGCATAGATCCTGAGAAATCAGTACCCAGAACAACCACCTCTGGCCGTAATTACGGCCATGATACGCCTGGGCATTAAGTCAAACAGAGCTTGGATGGCTTGTACAGGTACAGCTGCCCATGAAGCTTCAACACGATACCACAGTTCATCAAGAGTAGTGACTGGCGTTTTGTGGCGAACCAGTTGCCCGGCACCACTGACCAGACGTTTTCAGTTGGTGAGAGAGCTGGAGAATGTGCTGGCCAGGGCAGCAGTCGAACGTTTCCTGTATCCAGAAAGGCCCGTACAGGACCTGCAACATGCGGTCGTGCATTATCCTGCTGAAATGTAGGGTTTCGCAGGGATCGAATGAAGGGTAGAGCCGTGCGGCTGGTCCCGGCGGAGGTTCGAGTCCTCCCTCGACCATGGATGTATGTGTTTGTCCTTAGGATAATTGGGGTTAAGTAGTGTGTAAGCTTAGGGACTTATGACCTTAGCAGTTAACTCCCATAAGATTTCACACAGATTTGAACATTTTTTGAAAGGTAGAGCCCCGGGTCGTAACACATCTTAAATGTAACGCCAACTGTTCAAAGTGCCGACAATGCGAACGAGAGGTGACCGAGACGTGTAACCAGTGGCACCCCATACCAACACGCCGGGTGATACGCCAGTATGGGGATGACGAATACTCGCTTCCAATGTGCATTACCCGCGATGTCGCCAAACACTGATTCGACCATCATGATGCTGTAAACAGAACCTGGATACATCCGAAAAAATGACGTTTTGCCATTCGTGCACCCAGGTTCGTCGTTGAGTACACCATCGCAGGCGCTACTGTCTGTGATGCAGCTTCAAGGGTAACCGCAGCCATGGTCTCCGAGCTGATAGTCCATGCTGCTGCAAACGTCGTCGAACTGTTCGTGCAGATGGTCGTTGTCTTGCAAACGTCCCCATCTGTGACTCAGGGATCGAGACGTGGCTGCACGACCCGTTACAGCCATGCGGATGAGATGCCTGTCATCTCGACTGCTAGTGATACGAGGTCGTTGGGATCCAGTACGGTGTTCCGTATTACCCGCCTGAACCCACCGATTCCATATTCTGCTAATAGTCATTGGATCTCGACCAACGAGAGCAGCATTGTCGCGATACGATAAACCGCAATCGCGATATGCTACAATCCGACCTTTAGCAAAGTCGGAAACATGATGGTACACATTTCTCCTCCTTACACGAGACATCACAACAATGTTTCACCAGACAACGCCGGTCAACTGCTGTTTGTGTATGAGAAATCGGTTGGAAACTTTCCTCATGTCAGCACGTTGTAGGTGTCGCCACCGGCGGCAACTTTGTGTGAATGCTCTGATAAGCTAATCATTTGCATATCACAGCATCTTCTTCCTGTCGGTTAAATTTCACGTCTGTAGCACGTCATCTTCGTGGTGTAGCAATTTTAATGGCCAGTAGTGTATAAAACTGATATTTTGTGACCTATTGGTCTTATAATTGTTTGTTGCTTATGTTATTATCGTTTAAGTGTACCAAGTGTGGCCAAAACTTCTATATTGAATAACGAAAGCTGTTGTACTCTGTCATCGGCCGCTGCGTGCAAAATTGGACGCTGTAGCTGTCTTCTGCTCAGCTGTTGCGCGTGACCTCGGCCTTAGCAAAGGTTACCGGTGAACACAAAAGATTCGCCCTACCATTCCCTGTTGTACTTGCACTGCATTTATTTAGGCAGCTCACCTTTCTTTTTGAATTGAACCGTGTGCGTTCTAAATTGATTGTTCTTAAGAAATTAATGTGATCAACTATCAATTCCGCAGTAACTCATTTACGCATTGACTCGACTATAAAAATCAAGAACAATGCCTTAATTATAGGACTGCCTACCTTTAGTATCGTTTCGACACTGTGACTACATCCTTCCGTTGAACAGCTTAAGTTACAGTTGCAGGAAAAGACTGTAACTTACCTTCTTATTACACCCTGTGACAGAAATGTTATGTCTAGATTCTTCCTGTCACCGAACCCTGAAGGAATTGATTTTATTTTAATTAATTCTGAAATTTACTGTGGATTTAAAAGCAAAGTTGCTAACTGTGCTTTCTACTCAAAACTCTAAGATGCTAGCAAGCCAAACTGATTGTAATGTCATTTTCTGGCAGACATCTTTAAACTGTTTTACTTAACTATTATTGAAAATTATTAACTTCATTATGAAATTTCAGTTAGCAAAATTTATTTATGGAAATGGAGCGGCAAAGGTGACCAATACATGATTCTTAAATTGTGGATTAAATGATCTGCATTGTTAACACAGTGTTCTGAAATGCTATAATCTTTGAAAATATTTTTTGGATTCTAAATATCGTAATCCTCACACAAGTTATTGTCTGTAATAAATGACAAATGACTGATGTGCCCCACGACAACGCACGTCCCACACGCGTCCCCAGGTTCACGCAAAGTCTAATGGCCACGTTCAAGAAGTGGGATCAGCTTCAGCGTCCGACCTACAGCCCGGACATGTCGCCCTGATACTGACATGTATTTGGTCCGCTAACAGCCACATAAATTCTGGGAAGAGGGAATCCTTCGGCTCGTGATGTGGTAGGATAGCTGTGCTCGGGCTTCTGGTGATTGCTTTTGAATAAAGACTTCAGCTATACCCACACTGTTGTTTCGTACAACTTTGTCTGAACAGCCCTTATATTACACTACTGACCATTAAAATTGCTACACCACAAAGATGACGCGCTACAGACGCGAAATTTAACCTACAGGAAGAAGATGCTGTGACATGCAAATGATTAGCTTTTGAGAGCATTCACACAAGGTTGGCGCCGGTGGCGACACCTACAACGTGCTGACATGAGGAAAGTTTCCAACCGATTTCTCATACACCAACAGTAGTTGACCGGCGTTGCCTGGTGAAACGTTGTTGTGATGCCTCGTGTGAGGAGGAGAAATGCGTACCAACGGCCTAGTATGACTAGCAGTCGAGATGACAGGTATCTTATCTGCATGGCTGTAACGAATCGTGGAGCCAGATCTCTATCCCTGAGTCAACAGATGGGGACGTTTGCAAGACAATAACCATCTGCACGAACAGTTTGACGACGTTTACAGCAGCATGGACTGTCAGCTCGGAGACCATGGCGGCGGTTACCCTTGACGGTGCATCACAGGCAGGAGCGCCTGCGATGGTGTACTCAACGACGAACCTGGGTGCACGAATGGCAAAACGTCATTTTTCCGGATGAATCCAGGTTCTGTTTACAGCATCATGATGGTCGCATCCGTGTATGGCGACATCACGGTGAACGCACATTGGAAACGTGTATTCGTTATCACCATACTAGTATATCACCCGGCGTGATGGTATGGGGCGCCATTTGTTACACGTCTCGGTCACCTCTTGTTCGCATTGACGGGACTTTGAACAGTGGACATTACATTTCAGATATGTTACGACCAGTGGCTCTACCCATCATTCGATCCCTGCGAAACCCTACATTTCAGCAGGATAGTGCACGACCGCATGTTGAAGGTCCTGTACGGGCCTTTCTGGATACAGGAAACGTTCGACTGCTGCCCTGGCCACATTCTCCAGCTCTCTCACCAACTGAAAACGTCTGTTCATTGGTGCCGGGCAACTGGCTCGTCACAATACGCCAGTCACTGCTCTTGATGAACTGTGGTATCGTGTTGAAGCTTCATGGACAGCTGTACCTGTACAAGCCATCCAAGCTCTGTTTGACTCAATGCCCAGGCGTATCAAGGCCGTAATTACGGCCAGAGGTGGTTGTTCTGGATACTGATTTCTCAGGATCTATGCACCCAAACTGCGTGAAAATGTAATCACATGTGAGTTCTAGTATAATATATTTGTCCAATGACTACCCGTTTGTCATCTGCATTGTTTCTTGGTGTTGCAATGTTAATGGCCAGTAGTGTATTGACAATATTACGAAAAGAATAGTGTGCTACTCGCCATATAGTGCAGACGTTGAGTAGCAGACATACACAACAAACAGACTGCTAAACAAGTGAGCTTTCGGTGAAACCGTCTTCTTCTAAAGTATGCAACACACAGACGTTCGTGCAAGCACAAATCACACGCCTCGGCGGTCAGACACAGTGGTCATGTGCTTGTGTGAGTTGTACTCGCATGATCGTTTGTGTGTTGTCTGCTTTAGAAGAAGAGCTTTCGGCCGAAAGCTCGCTTGTTTAGCAGTCTTTTTGTTGTGCCTGTCTGCGACTGAACATCTCCACTATATGGCGAGAAGCAATCTACCCTTTCCGTAATATCTTCCTATTATTAATGATATTAAGTAATGTCAGTATTACATGAAATCTTACTTCTGCACATCTTCGGCGTGGTAATGAGGCCTATGTAAATAAGCCTTGTAAAATTATCTAACGAACTTCAGCGTGTATACATTTACACCTCTATGAGAAACTCAGCGTTAATTTTTAAACGAAAGTATGTTTCTGATTTTGACAAACGCAAAATCCCCAAGATTGGCAATGAAACTTGGTGTGAATTTTTAAACGAAAGTATGTTTCTGATTTTGACAAACGCAAAATCTCCTAGATTAGAGACCTTTTGCAGAAGCTCGAAATTCAGCGCGGACTTCAACGCGAGATGCTTATAACAGTTTCCACAACGAAACTTTGTCTCGAAACCTGGCAGAAAATCCAAAGAGATTCTAGTCGTACGTGAAGTATGTTAGCTGCAACAAATAATCAATGCGATCTCTGAGCGATAACAATGGAGATACTATCGAAGACAGTGCTGCCAAAGCAGAGTTACTAAACACAGCCTTCCGAAATGCCTTCACGAAAGAAGTCGAAGCAAATATTCCAGAATTCGAATCAAGAACATCTGCCAACGTGAGTAACGTAGAAGTAAATATCCTCGGAGTAGTGAAGCAACTTAAAATGACTTAATAAAAGCAAGTCTTCTGGTCCAGACTGTATACCAGTTAGGTTCCTTTCAGAGTATGCTGATGAATTAGCTCCATACTTGACAATCATATACAACCGTTCGCTCGACCTAAGAACCGTACCCCAAGACTGGAAAGTTGCACAGGTCACACCAATATTCAAGAAAGGTAGTAGGAGTAATCTGCTTAATTACAGACCCAAATCATTAACGTCGATAAGCAGCAGGATTCTGGAACATATATTGTGTTCGAACATTATGAATTACCTCGAAGAAAACGATCTATTGACACACAGTCAGGTTCAGAAAACATCGTTCTTGTGGAACACAACTAGCTCTTTATTCACATGAAGTGTTTAGTGCTATTGACAAGGGATTTCAGATCGATTGCGTATTTCAGGATTTCCAGGAGCAGAAGGCTTTTGACACTGTACCACACAAGCGGCTTATAGTGAAACTGCGTGCTTATGGGATATCGTCTCAGTTATGTGCCTGGATTTGTGACTTCCTGTCAGAATGGTCACTGTTCGTAGTAACTGACAGAAAGTCATCGAGTAAAACAGAAGTGATTTCTGGTGTTCCCCAAGGTAGTGTTACGGGCCCTTTCCTGGTCTTTATCTATATAAATGATTTGACAGACAATCTGAGCAGCTGTCTTAGGTTGTTTGCAGATCGCTCTGTCGTTTGTCGACTAATAAAGTCATCATAAGATCAAAACAAACTGCAAAACGTAGAAACGATATCTGAATGGTGCAAAAATTGGCAGTTGACCCTAAATCCGTTTACACGATAAATCAGTCAAAAATAAAAGCCGTAAATTCACCTAAGTACCTACGAATTACAATTACGAACAACTAAAATTGGAAGGAACACACAGAAAATGTTATGGGAAAGGCTAAGCAAAGACTGCGTTTCATTGGCAGGACACTTAGAAAATGTAGCAGATCTACTAAGGAGACCGCCTACATTACGCTTGTCCGTCCTCTTTTAGAGTACTGCTGCGTGGTGTAGGATCCTTACCAGATAGGACTGACGGAGTACATCTAAAAAGTTCAAAGAAGGGCGTCACGTTTTGTATTATCGCGAAATATGCAAGAGGGTGTCACTGAAATGATACTGGATTTGGGGTGGACATCATTAAAAGAAGGCGTTTTTTGTTGCGACGGAATCTTCTCACGAAATTCCAATCACCAACATTCTTCTCCGAATGTGAAAATATTTTGTTGACACCGACCTACATGGAGAAACGATCACCACGATAAAATAAGGGAAATCAGACTCGTACGGAAAGATATAGGTGTTCGTTCATTCAGCGCGCTATACGAGATTGGAATAATAGAGAATTGTGAAGGTGGTTCGATGAACCCTCTGCCAGGCACTTAAATGTTATTTGCAGAGTATCCATGTAAATGTAGATGTAGACTTGTTCTCCTTCCTTGAGGGCCATACCACTTAGGATCTGTGGAAGGACCGTTAGCCTACCTCGTTTTTGGATGTAAGTGCTTTTTTCGTCTAGATCCTTGTTGTTAACTACGTAAAGTAGCCTTCATTACTGAAACAAAACCTCCTCGAATTTTTTGTATGTTATGCAGTCACCATCCACTTAGCACCTCTCCTGATCTGGGAGGCTATTATGTACTCGTTCACGAACGACTGGTTCAGAAGAACAAAATACTGAATAGAGTTGTCACATTATAATTGTTTACCACTACGCAATACGCGTGGAGAAACAGCCAAGGCCAAACGCATGATGGCCATTTTTCCTGATGTGACGAGGTATCTGATTTCTGTCAAATGCGAACGTAGAAATGTAATCTGCTACTGTTCAGATTAGGTACTTTCAAACAAATGGCACTTACAGCGTCATGTCGTGATGGAGTTTAAAGATAATGTGCTACGACAGAAATATCTATGGAATGATGCGACTGCTTTTTCCTAATTGCGTTTATATCATCTTCGGAAATAAATCGTAGTTACAAGGTTTAATATGAGGCGAGTGTTATAGTTCTCAGCGATTCACATTACGTTCGTCACGTTCCGTTGTCCTCCGGGAATGATGGCAGTAATTTTCAGTGTCAGATGTCGTTACTTTTACCCAACAACTGACGCTATGTGGTGCGCCACGTTTGTGGGTAGTAAGTATCACGTACGGCTATCTCCTGTTGACCTGCTACAGAAAGATGGCCTTCCCTATCGCTCTGTTTACTTGGTGTAGTTATACAAGGACTACTTGCTTCTTGACAAGTTTCATAATTCTAGATCAACTGCAAGTACCCTATAGATTCTGACAAGTGAGTTTGCGAGTATCAAAATAAGTGGCACTGACTTTGAAGCTTAAATGTTTTACATCGCCAAGAGACTGTAGACTTTGGTATGTGACATAAATTCCGACTTGATACATCTAACTGATCCTGAGAAAAAGGGGTCTTAACGGCGGACGGACAGATAGACAGACGGACGACGAAGGGTTCCTTGTTGTACCGATTCTTGTACTCAGCTCTAAACGCGAATAATTTCATTCGTTATGGAATCGGCTGCTACGATAGGCCCATCCAGTCTTACAGCTTCCTTTTCTTTCTCATATTTGTGAGTACAACACATGGGTTTCAGTGGCTGATCAACACAGACAATGTACCATGCGCAACTCGTAAAACCACCTTCTTTTTTTTTTTTTGCACGAAACCATTTTTTCACTAATGACGGTAGCTTAGAGATTGTTTGTCAATTAGGTCTGTCACAGAGGAAAACCATATTGCATTCTTAGTTCCTTTAATGTGTTTCTGTGAGTTTGTCAATAATTAAGCCGTGTTAGTGAATAAGAAGTAGGTAAAGTAATTTCGTAATAGCAGTCTTAGTAATAGCAGTTCTATTCATTCTAGGATCACTTTTAGAAGGATACTGAACCTCTCGTCGCATTATAGTTTAAGAACAAAAACAATAATTCATGTATGAGTATTATGAGAAGAAAAATTGATACTCACCATGTAGCGGAGGTGCTGAATCGCAAATAGGCACAACAGAAAGACGTTCACAATTAAAGCTTTCAGTCTTCGTCAACAATAGACACATACACGCGCGCACACACATACACTCACGCGAACGAAACTCACACACACGACTGCAGTCTCAGGCAACTGAAACCAGTTGGTCTGTTGTGGTTTAAGTTTCTTGAGACTGCAGTCGTGTGTGTGAGCTGCGTTTGCGTGAGTGTGCATGTGTGCGCGAATGTTTGTCTATTGTTGACGAAGGCCCTCGGCCGAAAGCTTTAATTGTGAGAGTCTTTTTGTTGTGCCTATCTGCAACTCAGCAACTCCGCTATACGGTGAGTAGCAACTTTTCTTCTCATATGGTTTACGTCTGCGACTCCATTAGAATAACCGATAACCTTGGGAGAAAAAAAATGGTTCAAATGGCTCCCTGAGCGCTATGGGACTTAACTTCTCAGGTCATCAGTCCGCTAGAACTTAGAACTACTTAAACCTAACTAACCTAAGGACATCACACCCATCCGTGCCCGAGGCAGGATTAGAACCTGCGACCGTAGCAGTCCTACGGTTCCGGACTGCAGCGCCTAGAACAGCACAGCCACCGCGGCTGGCCCTTGGGAGAGCCAGCACTGACAAAACTCTACCATCTGATGAGCAAGATGTGTGAGACAGGTGAAATACCCTCAGACTTCAAGAAGAATATAATAATTCCAATGCCAAAGAAAGCAGCTGTTGACAAGTGTGAAAATTACCTAACTATCAGTTTAATAAGTCACGGCTGCAAAATACTAACACGAACTATCTACAGAAACTGACTTTGGGGAAGATCTGTTTGGATTCCGTAGAAATGTTGGAATACGTGAGGCAATACTGACCCTATGAATTATCTTGGAAGATAGATTAAGGAAAGGCAAACCTACGTTTCTAGCATTTGTAGACAATGTTGACTCTTTCAAATTCTGAAGGTGGCAGAGGTCAAATACAGGGAGTGAAAGGCTATTTACAATCTGTACAGAAACCAGATCACAGTCATAAAAGTCGAGGGGCATGAAAGAGAATCAGTGGTTGGGGAGGGAGTGAGACAGGGTTGTAGGCTATCCCCGATGTTATCGAGGATAATGGAATGTAGTCTAATTAATTGAGGTGATGCTGAGGGAATTAGATTAGGAAATGAGACACTTAAAGTAGTAAATGAGGTTTTGCTAATTGGTAAGAAAAATAACTGATGATGGGCGAAGTAGAGAGGATATAAAAAGTATACTGGCAATGGCAAGGATAGCGTTTCTGAATAAGAGAAATTTGTTAACATCGAGTATAGATGTGTCAGAAAGTCTTTTCTGAAAGTACTTGTATAGAGTGTAGTGAAATATCAACGATAAATAGTTTAGACAAGAAGAGAATAGAAGCTTTCGAAATGTGGTGCTACAGAAAATGCTGAAAATTAGATGGGTAGATCACATAACTAATGAGGAGGTACTGAACAGAACTGGCGAGAAGAGGAATTTGTGGCACAACTTGACTAGAAGAAGGGATCGGCTGGTAGAACATGTTCTGAAGCATCAAGGTTCAAATGGTTCAAATGGCTCTGAGCACTATGGGACTTAACTACTGAGGTCATCAGTCCCCGAGAACTTAGAACTACTTAAACCTAACTACCCTAAGGACATCACACACATCCATGCCCGAGGCAGGATTCGAACCTGCGACCGTAGCGGTCACGCGGTTCCAAACTGACGCGCTTAGAACCGCACGGCCACACCGGCCGGCTGAAGCATCAAGGGATCACCAATTAAGTATTGGAGGGCAGCGTGGAGGGTAAAGATCGTAGCGGGAGACGAAGAGATGAATATACTAAGCAGATTCAGAAGGATGTAGGTTGCAGTCGTTACTTGGAGATGAAGAAGTTCGCACAGGATAGCGTAGCAGGGAGAGCTTCATCAACTTTCCTTTTCATAAAATTGTTAAATTCCATCCTGGATTTTCCATTGTTTAATTCATGTATGAAGGGATTTACATAGTGACAGGCCTAGTTTGACAATGGTGAGACAGGTAATCGGTCCTACAGTGAAACCATCTCGGCCCCTGCCTGAAGTAATTTAGCGAAAACACGAAAAACTTTAATGAGGGTGGCTGGATGGTGATTAGAGCTTCCGTATCCCCGAATAAAAAGTTTCATTAAACAGTGCTACCTCATTCTATACATTCTTAGTGAATAATACTGTTTTGTTTAGACATTCACACCAAGAAGTTACATCGCAATATAAAAATATAATGTTATACTGTTCGTTTATTTCTCAATACTAGCCACTGTACCCACAATACAGAGTGGTCCACTGATCGTGACCGGGCCAAATATCTCACGAAATAAGCGTCAAACGAAAAACTACAAACAACGAAACTTGTCTAACTTGAAGGGGGAAACCAGATGGCGCTATGGTTGGCCCGCTAGAAGGCGCTGCCATAGGTCAAACGGATATCAACTGCGTTTTTTAAAATAGGAATCCCCATTTTTATTACATATTTGTGTAGCACGTAAAGAAATATGAATGTTTTAGATGGACCACTTTTTTCGCTTTGTGATAGATGACGCTGTAATAGTCACAAACATATGGCTCACAGTTTTAGAGAACAGTTGGTAACAGGTAGGTTTTTTAAATTAAAATACAGAACGTAGGTACGTCTGAACATTTTATTTCGGTTGTTCCATTGCGACACATGAACCTTTGTGAACTTATCATTTCTGAGAACGCAGGCTGTTACAGCGTGATTACCTGTAAATACCACATTAATGCAATAAATGCTCAAAATGATGTCCGTCAACCTCAATGCATTTTGCAATACGTGTAACGACATTTCTCTCAACAGCGAGTAGTTCGCCTTCCGTAATGTCCGCACATGCATTGACAATGCGCTGACGCATGTTGTCAGGCGTTGTCGGTGGATCACGATAGCAAATATCCTTCAACGTTCCCCACAGAAGGAAATCCGGGGACGTCAGATTCGGTGAATGTGCGGGCCATGGTAAGGTGTTTCGACTACCAAGTCACCTGTCATGAAATAATTCAATACCGCTTCAACCGCACGCGAGCTATGTGCCGGACATCCTTCATGTTGGAAGTACATCGCCATCCTGTAATGCAGTTAAACATCTTGTGGTAACATCGGTAGAATATTAAGTAGAAAATCAGCATACATTGCACCATTTAGATTGCCATCGATAAAATGGGGGCCAATTATCCTTCCTCCCATAATGCCACACCATATATTAACCCGCCAAGGTCGCTGATGTTCCACTTGTCGCAGCCATCGTGGATTTTCAGTTGCACAATAGTGCATATTATGCCGGTTTACGTTACCGCTGTCGGTGAATGATGCTTCGTCGCTAAATAGAACGCGTGCAAACAATCTGTCATCGTCCAGTAATTTCTCTTGTGCCCAGTGGCAGAACTGTACACGACGTTCAGAGTCGACGCCATGCAATTCCTGGTGCATAGAAATATGGTACGGGTGCAATCGATGTTGATGTAGCATTCTCAACACAGACGTTTTTGAGATTCCCGATTCTCGCGCAATTTGTCTGCTACTGATGTGCGGATTAGCCGTGACAGCAGCTAAAATACCTACTTGAGCATCATCATTTGTTGCAAGTAGTGGCTGACGTTTCACATGTGGCTGAACACTTCCTGTTTCCTTAAATAACGTAACTATTCGGCGAACGGTCCGGACACTTGGATGATGTCGTCCAGGATACCGAGCAGCATACATAGCACACGCCCGTTGGGCATTTTGATCACAATAGTCATACATCAACACGATATCGACCTTTTCGGCAATTGGTAAATGGTCCATTTTAACACGGGTAATGTATCAAGAAGCAAATACCGGCGGAATGTTACATGATACCACGTGCTTATACGTTTGTGACTATTACAGCGCCATCTATCACAAAGCGAAAAAAACTGGTCCAACCAAAACATTCATATTTCTTAACGTACTACACGAATATGTAGTAAAAATGGGGGTTCCTATTAAAAAAAACGCTGTTGATATCCGTTTCACCTATGGCAGCGCCATCTAGCTGGCCAACCATAGCGCCATCTGGTTTCCCCCTTCAAGCTAGACGAGTTTCGTTTCTTATAGTTTTTTCGTTTGACGCTTACTTCATGAGATATTTGGCCTGGTCACGATCAATGGACCACCCTGTATATACTTAATCGGCTGACTTCAATACCACGTCTGTGAGGTTTGATTTCCATTTTGTGTGTTATTTAATCGTTGCAGAAGCAATAACTGGTGGTAACAGTGTGTGTGTATTAAATTCGCATTTCAGCGGGAGATTGTGTGTCTCCAGTTCACAAGAGAATGCAGGAGATTTGTGGTGACGCACCAGTTCTGTACTGCACCGTTGTCAGGGCCACATGCATTTGAAGACATTTATAAAGCCGAGCTGTATGGAGTCCAGCAGGCATCAATACTGCGTCTCTATCAGTTGTTGGTTGGTTGTTGGTTGGCTGGTTGGGGAAGGAGACCAGACAGCGAGGTCATCGGTCTATTCGAATTAGGGAAGGACGGGGAAGGAAGTCGGCCGTGCCCTTTGAAAGGAACCATCCCGACATTTGCCTGGAGCGATTTAGGGAAATCACGGAAAACCTAAATCAGGATGGCCGGACGCGGGATTGAACCGTCGTCCTCCCGAATGCGAGTCCAGTGTCTTACCACTGCGCCACCTCGCTCGGTCTCTCTCTATCAGTTATAAAGACGCCTACCTTGTCTTTTATCCTGTTCCAGTGACTAACAGATAAGCAGAGACTATTTTACTGCTTGATCTGTTTTCAGCTTGTCGCAGTATCCTTCACTCCACATGTCCATCTTTCGCCATTGTACATACAACAGCAATTCACAAAAAGAGCCATATTCCTTCCACTTACGCTGTCTTTTGTGCTGTTTCTAAGACCAGAGTGTGACTAGTTGTCAGGGTTAAATCACTACCTCAATACGATTTTGTATTAGTTAATATGATGAACAGAAGATCTTAATTTCTAATTCTGGGAGTTGATATACACTCAAAACAGGAACACCTTGGCCGCACGCTATTGAACTGATACTCTACTCCAGGGGCGGCCACGGCGTGCCAAACTTCACGCATGCACGGGATGCACGCCGCAGGCGGACGCGGTGCAAGGCTCGGCCTGTTTCGTCTTTGTTCGTTCTATCCCGGAAGTGTGCGGAGCACTGAGCAGTGGTGCATTTCTTTTTAGTTTTGTGTGTGTGGGGGGGAGGGGGGGAGACGTTTTTCAGACGGCACTTCTCTCTTCAGTTGTATGTGAGTGTCTCGGAAGACTTCTTAAATAATAGGACCCAGTATGTTGTCATCGATCACGAGAGTTCATCAAACTAAAGGGTATCGTCAGGAGTGCCCCAGGGAAGAGTGGCAGGACCGCTGTTGTTCTCTGTATACATAAATTGTTTGGCGGTCAGGGCGGGCAGCAATCTGCGGTTATTTGCTGATGATGCCATAGTGTACAGTAAGGTGGCTGTAGGAAGATACAAGACGACTTAGACAAAATTTCTAGTTGGTGTGATGAGTGGCAGCTAGCTCTAAATGTGGAAAAATGTGACTTAATGCGGATGAGTAGGAAGATCAACCCTGTAATATTCGGGCACAGTATTACTAGTGTCCTGCTTGACACAGTCAAGTCGTTTAAATATCTGGGTGTAACGTTGCAAAGCGATATGAAGTGGACCGAGCATGTGAAAACTGTTTAGGGAAGGCAAATAGTCGACCGTACGGTGGCTTGCGGAGTGTCTATGTAGATGTAGATGTTCAGTTCGGCAGAATCGTGGAGTCAGTGCTATTTACCCTTGCTATTTACCTTTAACTATTTGTTCGTGACACGAACGACGTTCACAGGTCCACTGGCTGTTTGCACAAAAAGAGGCAGCGTAGTGATCTGTTGTCACAAGCCTCTAGAAATGAGGTGGAATGACTCAAGAGAGGGATGAGAATTCTCGATATATATTATGCAACCGCATAAGTCACAGGTACTCCATAATTTAAAGATTTAGTTGAGAGTGAAAGAACAAAAAATTACGACGCTTGACAGACGGGATTCATTGTTCCGTACAGAAAGAAGTACTTTGTGCTAAATTTGCAGGCGTGGAGCATGTTAAGATATTGGTGGTACGAGTAGTAAAATTCCTGAAGTCTCAGGCATTATTCCACAGTCAGTCGCAGCAGTTTTCGATGGAGCTGAAGGAAGAGTATTCAGCGGCTATGTGATACTGGAAAGTAAATTGGTTAAGTGAAGAGGAATGCATAGAACGATTTTTTGATTCAAAAGTAGGCATTGTTGATTTTATGTATGAAACTGGAGTGCAGCAACGAACATTAGAACATTCAGGATGGAGTGCAGGCCTTGCGTTTGAAGTGGACTTAATTACACATTAGCTAGGTGAGAAACAACTTTTTGCTGCTTTGCTGTGGATGGATTTAGGAACAAAATCACATTGCAGAAGGAACACATTCTGTCAAACGCTGGCCAGTTGCCTAAGCTGCCTGGTGAGGCCTGAAGAGTTCACTGTGGCCTTCAGAGAATTACAAGGATAATTTCATAAACATTTTGAGGACATTGCTAGTCTTAAATCTGTTTTAGAGACAGCTTGCCATTTAGTTGAAAGCGCCCCTGTGCATGTGCAAATGTAACTTACTGCTCTGTAAGTTAATTCCCGTTTTAAAGACAAATCCCTTTAATGTCAAAACTATGGAAACGTCTACAGTGCTTTACTCAGGTAGTTTTTACGTCTCCAAAATGATGATGCAAATGTGGTGTGTCACACATTTTTTTCGACAGTGAAACTAAATAAGTCACGATTACGTGACAATCTGAGAGTGAAATCTGAGAAAGTCTTTGCATCTGTGCATTTGCCGACGGTTTGTACCAGATAAAAATTATAAACATTACTGAATAATACTGAAAATTTCTTTTTTGTAACATGTATTGTTGAGAAATATGAAATATATAAACGAGTCATATGCATTGCCATTTAAATGTATTCATTTATGGAACAGAACCTACAACCAGCTTACAGACAGAAGTGACGACACTTTCTGCAGGAACTGACCATCATTTCGCATGACAATGCTCAAGCACGTACAGTGCAAGCTGTTACTGATTTGTTTGACTGATGGGGCTGATAAATGCTATACCATCTACTGCACTCCCCTGACTTTAGCCCTCGTAAGTTCAACTCGATTTCTAAAATGAAGGAAACAGTACACGGTATTTGCTTCAGAACTGCTACAAATTCGTCGGGGAATAGACCGCGCCGCTCGAACTGTCAACGCAACTGGCACTGCTAAGAGTATCCTACGACATCCACATCGCTGGTAACTGGTTATATATAATGCTGGTGACTACTTTGAAGACCAGTAAAACTTTGAAAAACGTATCTATTTTGTACGAGCTGTAAACAAGTAGTTGCCACTATTAAAGTTCCAACCCTCGTATACAGGGTGTTACAATAAGGTACGACCAAACTTTCAGGAAACATTCCTCACACACAGAGACAGAAAATATGTTATGTGGACATATGTCCGGAAACGCTTACTTTCCATGTTAGAGCTCATTTTATTACTTCTCTTCAAATCACATTAATCATGGAATGGAAACACACAGCAACAGAACGTACCAGCGTGACTTCAAACACTTTGTTACAGAAAATGTTCAAAATGTCCTCCGTTAGCGAGGATACATGCATCCACCCTCCGTCCCATTGAATCCCTGATGCGCTGATGCAGCCCTGGAGAATGGCGTATTGTATCACAGCCGTCCACAATACGAGCACGAAGAGTCTCTACATTTGGTACCGGGGTTGCGTAGACAAGAGCTTTCAAATGCCCCCATAAATGAAAGTCAAGAGGGTTGAGGTCAGGAGTGCGTGGAGGCCATGAAATTGGTCCGCCTCTACCAATAAATCGGTCACCGAATCTGTTGTTGAGAAGCGTACGAACACTTCGACTGAAATGTGTAGGAAATCCATCGTGCATGAACCACATGTTGTGTCGTACTTGTAAAGGCACATGTTCTAGCAGCACAGGTAGAGTATCCCGTATGAAATCATGATAACGTGCTCCATTGAGCGTAGGTGGAAGAACATGGGGCCCGATCAAGACATCACCAACAATGCCTGCCCAAACGTCCACAGAAAATCTGTGTTGATGACGTGTCAACATTACCTTCCTCCAATTGGGCCAACTGGCGGTGAGTCGATCAAGTACAGTACATACTGACGAAACTAAAATGAGCTCTAACATGGAAATTAAGTGTTTCCGGACACATGTCCACATAACATCTTTTCTTTATTTGTGGGTGAGGAATGTTTCCTGAAAGATTGGCCGTACCTTTTTGTAACACACTGTATAAGGACCGCTACGTTTGAGGGCGTTGCTACAGCCTACATACAACGTAGCGCGGCTATGATGCGGTTATATATGCACTGATATGTAGCCAAGGCAGTAGTGTGACATTCGTGTCTTTCCGTCCTATGTGCGGTAAATGTGGAAACGTGAACAATGCCGATATTATCACGAAATTCGTCCAAGCAGGACCAACGTGCTGTCACTAGTCCCTCGGGTACCAAAGTATAAACACCAGCAGACATGCCTCGGAGAATGAAGAATATGTATGGTGCAGCATGTTTGTCGCAAAACCAACGTTGTGGAATGGTGCCAAGGTCCGTGCTGGTTGCGATTCTACGCAAGACGCTGGTCGATCTGGGAGGCCAGTCTCATCAAATGGGAGACTCTTGAGCGCCGCCCCCCCCCCCCCACCCATTTATAATCCTGATCTCTCTCAATGCGATCACCACGCCTTCGGTACCTTACAAAATACAATGAAGGTGTGACGATTCCTGTCGGACGTGGATGTCCGACCTGAACCTTACCAGCTTTAGAGAAAACGGAATACGTTTTTCCACTTTAAGTTCTCATCAATATGTACGCCAAAACGTATAGAACACTCATCTTCCGTTACTAGGTTACGGAGATATGCCACAGTTTCAGATGTATTTTTTTGCAGATGGTCTGCCTAAAAATAGTCTGTCTGTAATCAGTATCCCTGATTGTAAAAAATCTCTTAACAACTTACTCTAATAATTCTTATAAAATTCTCTCTCTTCTCATTCTTTCATAATTTTTTATCACCAGCAGGAAAGGAACTTGCTGTACCTGTCGTTTCAGTTTGCATCGTTTTAAATAAATGGATACAAGCAAAAAAAAGGTGGTGGGGAAGTTACATAATCATATTCCTCGAAATGGATGTTGCACAATCTATTTACATACAGTCATGTGTCTTTCATTTTTCACATTGAATTGATTATCCCCCTTCGCATTAGTACACGCATCAAAAAAAGTTTTGCATCACTTCGGTTCCAAGAGTTCCGCCGTTTTTATTGCTCATGGAAACCACACGTTGCATGTTGTACCACCGTACAGCGAGACCTTCAGAGGTGGTGGTCCAGATTGCTGTACACACCGGTACCTCTTAATACCCAGTAGCATGTCCTCTTGCATTGATGCATGCCTGTATTCGTCGTGGCATACTATCCACAAGTTCATCAAGGCACTGTTGGTCCAATTTGTCCCACTCCTCAACGGCGATTCGGCGTAGATCCCTTAGTGTGTTTGGTGGGTCACGTCATCTATAATAGCCCTTTTCATTCCATCCCAGGCATGTTCGATAGGGTTTATGTCTAGAGAACATGGCCCTGTAGTCGAGAGATGTCGTCAGCCTGAAGGAAATCATTCACAAGATGTACACGATGGAGGCGCGAACTGCCGTCCATGAAGAATGGCTCGCCAATATTCTGCCAATACAGTTGCATCATCGGTCGGAGGATGGCATTCACGTATCGTACAGCCGTTACGGCGCCTTCCATGACCACCAGCGGCGTACGTCAGCCCCACATAATGTCACCCTAAAACACCAGGGAACCTCCACCTTGGTGCACTCGCTGGACAGTGTGTCTAAGGCGTTCAGTCTGACCGGGTTGCCTCCAGACATGTCTCCGTCGATTGTCTGGTTGAAGGTATATGCGACACTGATCGGTGAAGAGAACGTGAGCGGTCCATTCGGCATTTTGTTGGGCCCATCTGTACCGCGCTGCATTGTGTCGTGGTTGCAAAGATGGACTTCACTATGGACGTTGGGAGTGAAGTTGCGCATCATGCAGCCTATTGCGCGAAGTTTGAGTCGTAACACTCCTGTGGCTGCACAAAAAGCATTATTCAACATGGTAGCGTTGCTTCCAGGGTTCCTCCGAGCCTTAATCGGTAATTAGCTGTCATCCACTGCAGTAGTAGCCCTTGGGCGGCCTGAGAGAGGCATGTCATCGACTGTTCCTGTCTCTCTGCATCTCCTCCATGTCCGAACAACATCGCTTTGGTTCACTCTGAGACGTCTGGACACTTCCCTTGTTGAGAACCCTTCCTGGCACAAAGTAACAATGCGGACGCGATCGAACCGCGGTATTGGCCGTCTAGGCATGGTTGAACTACAGACAACACGAGCCGTGTACCTCCCTCCTGGTGAAATGACAGGAACTGATCGGCTGTCGGACCCCCTCCGTCTAATAGGCGCTGCTCATGCATGTTTACATCTTTGAGCGGGTTTACTGGCATCTCTGAACAGTCAAAGGGACTGTTCTGTGATGCAATATCCACAGTCGACGTCTATCTTCAGGAGTTGTGCGAAATGGGGTGACGCAAAACATTTTTTGATGTGTTTATGTTAGTGAGGCAGTAGATTAGAGGTGCTTATTTTGCTCTCTTATTTTGTGGCACATATTGAAGTTAGTAGTCTTGTTCGATTACTCTAGAACACGTATGAATTATCACTCGCATTTCCAAAGGATCGTAAGACGGTTTCAGTTGCCTGTGCTGATATCGAGGAAGTGTAGCTCAGTAAACATTGGCAAAAAAGATAGCTCGCGTCATTAAGGAGCTGTTTCTCATATCGTATTATTACACGCCGGTTTTTCGACATGTTGGGCGGAGTAACCGAACTTAGGTGCCAGTACATGGTACTAAATCTCTTTCGAGAACCTTGCCAATTTACCTGTTAGTTACAGTTGTGTCTACAAAGACAAGATACGGAGGTATGGAGTGTACCCTTACACTGTGATAGATTTGATCAAAATCGATGTGATCAATTGCAGTGGACGAGAAGGCTCGTATAAACTGTTTTGTACCGGGTCTCATACAGAAACAAGTACACTAACGCCCGTAAACAACTTTGCAGTAAACTGCTCCTCCTCGGTCAATCGGTTGTTCGATTTTGATGAAACGTGTCATAGCGTAACGACATAATTTAAGATTGAAAGTCAGTCGTGCGCTAATACATCAAGGCAACAAGTTCCTTAATAAAGCACAAAATCTCCTTTCTTTCTTTTGTAATGATTGGTGTATTCATTTGTACTGACCATAGCCAGGCTCACTCTTTTACAATGAAGAGCCAAAGAAACTTGTACATCGTCCTAATATCGTGTAGGGCCCGCGCGAGCACGCTGAAGTGCGGCAACACGAGTGGCGTGGACTCAACCGGTCTGAAATAGTGATGGAGGGAACTGACACCATGAATCCTGCAAAGCAGTCCATAAATCCGTAAGAGCACAAGGTGATGGTGATCTCTTCGGAACAGCATGTTGCAAAGTGCTTCAGATATGCACATTAATGTTCATGTCTGGGGCGTTTGGTGGCCAGCAGAAGTGTTTAAACTCAGAAGGGTGTTCCTGAAGCACCTCTGTAACAATTATGGACGTGTGGGGTGTCGCTCTGTGCTGCTGTAATTACCCAAGTCCGTCGGAATGCACAATGGACATGAGTGGATGCAGGTGATCAGACAGGATTCTTAATTACGTGTCACCTGTGAGAGTCGTGTCTAGACGTATAAGGGGTCCCATATCACTCCAACTGCACACGCCCCGCACCATTACAGAGCCTCCGCCAACTTGAACAGTCCCCTGCTGACATGCAGGATTCATGGATTCATGAGGTTGTCTCCATGCCCGTACTCGTCCATCCGCTCGATACAATCTGAAACGAGACTCGTCCGACCAGACAACATGTTTCCAGTCATCAACAGTCCAATGTCGGTGCTGACGCAACCAGGCTAGGCGTAAATCATTGTACTGTGCAGTCATCAAGGGTGCACGAGTGAACCTCCGGCTCCGAAAGCCCTTATCGATGATGTGTCGTTGAATGGTTCGCAAGCTGACATTTATTGATGACTCAGCATTGAAATCTGCAGCAATTTACGGAAGGGTTGCACTTCTTTCAAGCTGACCGATTCCCTTGAGTCGTCGTTGGTCCCGTTCTTGCAGGATCTTTTTCCGGCCGCAGCGATGTCGGAGAACTGATGTTTTACCTAATTACTGATATTCACGATACACTCTTGAAATGGTCGTACGGGAAAATCCCCACCTCATAGCCACCTCGCAGATGCTGTGTCCTATCACTTGTGCGGCCACTGTAACATCACCTTTAAACTCACTTAAATCTTGATAACCTGCCCTTGTAGCAGCAGTAACCGGTCTATCAACTTGTTGTCTTACAAAGGCGTTGCCGACCGCAGCTCCGTATTCTGCCCGTTTACATATCTATGTATTAGAATACGCATGCCTACACCAGTTTCTTTGGCGCTTCAGTGTAGTTCATGCAATGGATAAAACAATAGTGGTATATTAGGACATAAAGGTCATAAAGTAGGTACTACGAATGACAATCACTATAGGCTGGTATTAGGTGTTACAACTGCAAGCCGATCTACTGCAGCAGTCTATCTACGAGGCCTGTTCAGAAAGTAAGCTCCGATTGATTGCCAAATTGAAACCACAGTGAACATCAGAAATGTTTTACTTGTAACAATTAGCTACACCTTTCAGCTACTTCTCTACGTAGTCGCCGCTCTGACTTAGACTTTTGTCATAGCGTTGTACCAACTTTTCAATAGCCTCATCATAGAAGGCAGCCGCCAGTGCTTTCCGCCAATTCTCCACGCTGGCCTACACCTCGTTGTCTGTGACAAAATGTTGTCTTCAAAGACAGCGGTTCATGTGACCAGAGATGAAACTCAGGGGGAGACAATTGCGGACTGTATTGTGGGTAATCTCACATTTCCATTTGAAAACGATGCAGGAGCATCTTCATTGCCCCTGCAGAATGCGGCTGAGAATTGTCTTGAAGAAGAAACAGCACGACAGTTATGTAATGTTAGCTGCATAGCTTCAGGCGAAATTTCTCACCAGGCCCTCGTACTTGGCGGCAGACACTATTTTCTAGACATCTTTACGCACTCACTGCGAGCTCAGAAATGAGAAGAGCGACGTGATGCTAACTGGGGTTATACTAGAGACACTACCCAACACATCTGTGCAAAGCTTTATCGGATTTTCATAGTCGTTTCCATCTCGCGACCGATCGGAGCTTACTTTCTGAGCGCCCCTCGTATATACGTAAAATACAATGTCCTAACTGACTCATCAGCGCCCAGGACAAATCGCTAAGGACAGAAACCTGAAATTAGGAGTGGATGTTAATTTTATACTGTAGGCGTGGATTAAGAAAGATTTTTCGAAAATTTTATCCCTGAGAACGTAAAATAGGGAAGGATGGTTTTTTTAATATGTCGCTGTTAATGCAATTTTGAAGCTAAACCCACGAAAATTGGTATTTGATTTCTCCCTCAAAAATAAAGAAATACCTTGTTTCAACATTTTTGGAAATTTAATCGCTATGGCGGGTGAAATAGTGGATGAAAAGTTGTTTTGAAAATAAATCGTTATTAAAGAACTTTCAAGTATTTTTAAAGCTACACCTATGAAAACTGGTATTTGACTTCTCGGCTAGAAATAAAAAATACTTGTTTCAATGTTTTTGGAAATTCAACCCACTAAGGGAGTGAAATAGGAGATGAAAAGTCATATGAAATTTTTTCATTATGAAAGCATTTTCTTATGTCCGTTAAAAATAAAAAATAGGTGTTTCACTGTTTTTGGAAATTCGACCCCCGAGAGGGTGAAAAACGGGAAGCAAATTTTTAAGAAAGTATTTCATTACGTTAAAAAAATTGAAAACTAAATCTGAAAAAACTAGTATTTTACTTCTCTGTTTTAGGGGATCAACTTTTCTATGGGAATACCACCACAAGAACGCAAAATGCATGATTAACAAAAACATTGGTCTCCAGCTATCAGAACTGCTTTTTCGTGAGAAGTGCATTCGGAAAATATCATCCTACTATGGCCTTAATTAGCGTGAAAAGTTTAGAAGATGTCGAAGTAGGTGAACAACACAAAAATTTGATCTAAGGAAAAAAAACGTGTGCGGACTGTACAGTCTACGAGAGCGAAGTAGCAGACGCTAAGCTATTAATAAATAAGCTAATGGTGGAGTAATGGAGTGTAAGTATCAGCCACATGATGTTATTGTCTTCAAACTGGAGCACAGAGTAGTTAAGTCCGTACGATCGAAGAAGTAGGCTGGAAAAATCAAGTCAGTATTATGAATTGAAACATTACAATAGTTCGCTAATTCGTTGTAGTGAATGTTTCCACACAACAAGAATTAAAACGCTGCACTTACATCTTTGTCTCCGGGAGACACACAAAACACTCATTTTTCACAATATAGTATGTTTGAAAACAAGATGAAAAAAATCTGCTAAGGGCAAGGTCATATGGTAGCGAGCGCTTTGTGTTACTACTGATAACTGCAGATAAGCGACACGTGAGTTGGAGGATAAGGGTAACGCAATATTCAGCTCTGGTTTTCACACAGGTCTGCTCTGTGTACGTCATCCTATAGTAACACACGATTTTCATATGAAATTCATAACTCACAAGCAGCACTCAGTATGTTACGCTTTCCGGAAAGGTTTTGTCGTCGTTGATGCCATCAAGAAAGAATTGCATGATTCGCTTTCATCTGCAGTTCCAATGTGCGACACGAACTTTGAACAAATATTTTACCGATTGATATCGTATTTTGGTAGTAACTTCATATTTTTGTCACTCACGCTTAGGTATGATGTTTCTGAATGATCATATGAGCTCTGTCAATGGTATCACAGTTTCTGAAGGGAAACGATATCCGTATTAGCTCTCAAGTTCTTCGAGCAGTGTTTCAAACGTTCCTGCAAGAGCTTCACTGAAAGTAAATCAGAACACGCTAAGCCTTTCTTCAATATTCTCACATTGTTTTGATGAAAGAGTTTCACTTGGTCCAGCTACATTACTTTTACTACCGCCAACGCACGATAACCACTCACGGATGGAAGGTGGCAGCACTAGCAGTAAAGGCTATATAAGGCGTGACGGGAGAACGCGGACAACAGTGCAGTCGTTATCATAATGCGGAAACGGAGCGCTTTGTTCAAATAACTTAGGGGTTTGCCGGGTGACATCGTCGAACACCGCCGATATTTCGACAGGAGCACACCCTGCCATTCTCAAGGCACAAATGCAAGGAGGAAGAAATGTGCAAGGAAATTTCGACGGCGTCACCCGGCAGCAAACCCTTAAATTATTTGAACATTCAATTCGCCGCGAAAAGTTAAGGTCTCACGGAGCGTTTTGTCTGACTTACAAAAGGGGATCAAGAGTGGAAGTATTTCCGAAACGACTAAGTTTGTAAAGTTTTTCATGTCGCTGTGGTTAAAGTATACCGTGCTTCGCAAATCCTAAATCGGCACCGAGGCAACCGTGTTGCGCCACGGGCCATAGTAGGTGACAGTGGTAAATGACGATGACGGCAGCGAGTGTCTCTGCGTATGGTCCTCCGCCGACTGCTGTTCATCGGCGAAGAAGTCTGGAATTTGCTCGCCAGTAACGGAACTGAAAGTCCACTGAATGGCGACAGCTGGCCTTTCCTGAAGAGCCACGTTTAATGCTTAATGCTCCACGAGACAGATGGCCGTTCGCAGGCATTATGTGAAACGTCTGAAAGCAAAGGGTCCATTCAGGAGGAGGAATGTTCTCGTGGCATGCCCTTGGTGATCTCGTCATTCTTGTAGCCACAAAGGAGCAACACAACTATGAGTCTATCCTTAGGGATCATGTACACCCCTGCATGCAGTTTGTCTTTCCTCGGCTCGATGTCATCTACCTGCAGGACAATGCAACGTCTCACACAGCCCGCAGTGTATGTGGATGGTTCGAATAGCACCAGGATGCTCTGTATTCCTCTTGCCATCAGACTCATGGATTAGAACCCTGTGGAGAATCTGTGGGACCACCTCGATCGGACTGTTCGTACCGTGGATCCTCAGCCGAGAAACCTAGCGCCTAGCAGCCCTGGAGTCAGCTATGTGTTGAAAAGTATCCGGACACCTGGCTCAAAATGACTTACAAGTTCGCGGAGCCCTCCATCGGTGTGCTGAAATTCATTACGGTGTTGGCCCACCTTTAGTCTTGACGACAGCTTACACTCTCGCAGCCATATGTTCAATCAGATGCTGGAAGGTTTCTTGGGGAATGGCAGCCCATTCTTCACGGAGTGCTGCACTGAGGAGAGGTATGGATGTCGGTCGCAGAGGCCTGGTACGAGAAGTCGGCGTTTCCGAAACATTCCAAAGGTGTTCTATAGGATTCACGTCAGGACTCTGTGCAGGCCAGTCCATTACAGGGATGTTATTGTCGTGTAACCACACCGCCAGAGGCCGTGCATTATGAACAGGTGCTCGATCCTGTTGAAAGATGCAATCGCCATCCTCAAATTTCTCTTCAAAAGTGGGAAGCAAGAAGGCCCTTAAAACATCAATGTAGGCCTGTGCTGTGATAGTGCCACCTTAACACCACAACCTCCGAATTTTTCTGTTGGCACTAAACACGCTGGCAGATTACGTTCACCAGGCATTTAGGAGACACACACCCTGCCATCGGATGGCCACATTGTGTAGCGTGATTCCTCACTCCACACAACGTTTTTCCACTGTTCGATCGTCCAATGTTTGCTCTCGCCAAGCGAGGCCTCGTTTGCTATTTACCGGCGTGATGTGTGGCTTATGAGCAGCCGCTCGAGCATGAAATTCGCCTAACTGCCATAGTTGTTGCAGTGGATCCTGATGCAGTTTGGAATTCCTGTGTGATGGTCTGGATAGATGTCTGCCTATTACACATTACGAACCTCTTCAACTGTTGGCGGTCTCTGTCAGTCAACAGACGACGTCGGCCTGCACGCTTTTGTGCTGTACGTCTACTTTCACGTTACCACTTCACTATCACATCGGAAACATTGGACCTAGCGATGTTTAGGAGTGTTGACATCTCGCGTACAGACGGATGACACAAGTGACACCCAATCACCTGACCACGCTCGAAGTCCGTGAGTTCCGTGGAGCGCCCCATTCTGCTCTCTCACGATGTTTAATGACTTCTGAGGTCGCTGATATGGAGTACCTGCCAGTAGGTGGCACCAAAATACACCTAATATGAAAAACGTATGTTTTGGGGGGATATCCGGATACTTTTGATCACATAGTGTACCTTTCGATCCCTCCCGGAACTGACTGACTTCTCTTGCACGTCTCTCAGCGGTATTTACCCAGGCTTTTGACAGGTGGGCACAATGACGTGACTAGGCAGTGTATTGAAAGACCAAAACTGAAATACATCTATTTGTGATCCTGCAGGAATGGGTGATCCTATTTTATACCAACGCTTATTCTGATTCCTTGATCGTCCAGGAGTTTACCTTTTAAAATTACCAGGATTTAGTGTTATTTCACATGCTGTATTTAAATACAGTGGAAAAATCTATGCGTTTGGAGCTCAGTGCATGAGTGTATGTTGCCCTTGCTGCCGTTAACTATTCCGATGCAGAGGGTGTTCGACTGTTGCCTGGCCAGCATATTATCCAGATCTCTTACACACTGTAAACGTATGGTCATGATTTCGAGGGAAGAATGGCACGTCCGCCACTCGCAAGTTACTGTAATTCATGAACTCTGGCAAAGAACTGAAGAAAAATGAGATGACGTACCTGTATCTGCCATCAGTGGCGGCTCGTGGTAAAATTTTACAAATGTGCTACAATGTGGTAAGCTATAGTCTTTTTACATAACAAAGGGTAGTCATCGTAACTAAGCTGAATATTTTAATTTTATGCACATAAATTGAACTCTTTAAATATACTTAAATTTTTTAATTCATCGTTCATTATAGCGAGAAATAAAATAAAGTGTAAAAAAGAAAACAAAGTGGCATGCTGTCTGACACAGTCAAGTCGGTTAATTATCTAGGCACGTAAGGCGGTAGCAGGGAAGGTGAAGCTTTGGCTTCAGTTACCTGGGACAATTTTAGGTAAATCAAGTTGACCTACAAAAGGAGATCGCTTATAGCTCACTAGTTCGGCCTATTCTTGAGTACTTCTCGGGAGTCTGGGATGTACATCAGGTCGGATTAAAGGAAGACATCGAACAAAGTCGGAAGCGTGTTTAGATTTGTTACCGGTGGGTTTGATCGACACACAGGTATTACGGAGATGCTTCCTGAACTCAAATGGAAATCCCTGGAGGGTAGCCGACGTATAGAGTATGTCAGAAAATTAATAGATTGACAACACTGCCCTGTGTTAATCTACTAGTGTAGACCGGTGTGTTCATCCCTTCCAGGCGCTCAGTCCCAGTTTCAGCTCCGTACGGCTATCACGTGATTTTTGAGAGCGACATCAGTGATGAGTTTTTCTTGTGTGTTACGAAAACGGAACAGCGGAACTTAGGGCAACGTTATGCCGTCAAATTTTGTGTTAAACTTGCACAATCCCCGGGTGTGACCTTTGAAAAGTTGAAACAAGCCTATGGGGTAGATTCATTATCAAGAGCACAAGTTTTCACTGACTCAACTCATTTTTGGAAGGCCGAAAGACACTCTGAAGGTGACCCTCGCTCAGGGAGACCTCCAACTCCAAACACCGACGAAAACGCCGAACGTGTGTATGCTTTTGTGAAATCAGAACTGTTAATCGCATGAGACGGGACATTGCAGACAAGTGGATGCTGCATCACGACAACGCCCCATGTCGCACTACCACTTCCATCACGGAATTTTTGATTCAAAAGGAATTCCTGATGTTCCATAGCCGCTCTATTCACCTGATTTGAGTCATTGTGACTTTTTTCTTTTTCCGAAATACAAAAAGTTACTTAAAAGGACGTAATTTTGAGACTCTGGAGAGCAATCAAAAGAACGTGAGCGACATGTTAAAGGCCCTACCACTTGAAAACTTTCAGCGCTGCAGACTGGGAACAATGACTCCGCCGGCGTATAGTTGCCGAAGGGAACTACGTTGAAGCGGACAATATCGTTATTTGAAAAAATAAAAACGTAGGTAGTACCTCGTCTCCTACCTTCCAAACTTTACAGAAGCTCTCCTGCGAACATTGCAGAACTAGCACTCCTGAAAGAAAGGATATTCCGGAAACATGGCTTAGCCAAAGCCTGGAGGATGTTTCCAGAATGAGATTTTCACTCTGCAGCGGAGTGTGCACTGATATGAAACCTCGTGGCAGATTAGAACTGTGTGCCGGACCGAGACTGGAACTCGGGACCTTTGCCTTTCGCAGGCAAAGGCTCTACCGACTGAGCTACCCAAGCACGACTCACGCCCCGTCCTCTCAACTTTCCTTCTGCCTGTACTTCGTCTCCTTAATCTGCCATGAAGTTTCATATCAGCGCACACTCCGCTGCAGAGTGACAGAGTGAAAATCTCATTCCGGAAACATCCTCCAGGCTGTGGCTAAGCCATGTCTCCGCAGTATCCTTTCTTTCAGGCGTGATAGTTCTGCAAGGTTCGCAGGAGAGCTTCAGTAAACTTTGGAAGGTAGGAGACGAGGTACTGGCAGATGTAAAGCTGTGGGGACGGGGCGTGAGTCGTGCTTGGGTAGCTCAGTTGAACGCCGGCACGGTAGCTCAGCGTGTTCGGCCAGAGAGCTGCGTGCTCTCTGTAATAAAAAAACTGAGTCAAGGAACCAACGATCAATTTGAACGGATGTCTTTTGACGTCCGCCCCCCCCCCCCCAAAAAAAAAAGTTGGTAGACCACTTGCCCGCGAAAGGCAAAGGTCCCGAGTTCGAGTCTCGGTCCGGCACACATTTTTAATCTGTAAGGAAGTTTCATATCGGCGCATACTCCGCTGCAGAGTGAAAATCTCATTCTGGAAAAACGTAGGTACATAAAAAAACCAATCCCGTTAGTTGTCTCACACACCTTGTACTTTTCGTCAAACACTTCTGAGAAAGAGAACTATCATTTGGAGCTGGCTGCCCGAAAGAATCTACTGCCGCCAACGCACATTTCACAAAAGGACTGTAAGGACAAGATAAGAGAAATTGTCTCTCGTACAGAGACATACACGGAATCGCTTCCCTCGTTCTCTTTGCGAGTGGAACAGGAAAGAAAATGGCTGATAGTGGTGCATCTACATCCTACTCCGCAAGCCACCTAATGGTGTTTGGCGGAGGGTACTTTCGGTACCACTACCTGATCCCTCCAACCCTGTTCCACTCGCGAATAATGCGTGGAAAGAATGATTGTCGGTAAGCCTCTGTATTGGCTCTAATTTCTCGAATTTTCTCCTCGTGGTCAGCACGCGAGGTGTATGTGGGGGGAAGTAATGTGTCCCGGCTCGTCCTAAAAAGTGCTGTCCCGAAATTTCAATAGCAAATCTCCCCGTGATGCACAACGCCTTTCTTGTAGCGTCTGCCAGTGGAGTTTGGTTACCATTTCCGTGACGCTCTCACACCTGCTAAACGATCCCGTGACGAAACGCGCCGCTCTTCGTTGGATCTCCTCTATCTCCACTATCAGTCCTACGAGGGATCCCAGAGAAATGAACAATACTCAAGGATCGGGTGAACAAACGCCTTATAAGCCACTTCTTTCGTGGATGAGTTACATTTCCTTAAGATTCTTCCGATGAATCTGATTCTGAAGACTGCTTTTCCCACTATCTTTTTTATGTGGTCATTCCACATAAAGCTTTTCTGGATAGTTACCCCTAGATATTTTATGGCAGACGCTGTCTCCGCTGTTTGTCATCCATGGTGTAGCTGTACAGAAGCGGATTTCTTTTCCTAAGTATGCGCAATATGTAACATTTATTTACGTTCAGGGCCAACTGCCAGAGCCTGCTCCAGTCATCAATTCTCTACAGGTCATTCTGCAAATTCTTACTATCTTCTTGCGTTGCTACTTTGGTATAGACAACCGTAATAATGTGTCCTCGGCCACGCATCTTATGGTGGCTTGTGAATTATTTATGGAGTTGCAGATGAGGATGAAGATGTAGACCACGCACATTACGTTACTCAGCCGATCGCTAAGTTGATTTCATTTTGTTGTAGCTTATTAGTAACATCCAGTGTCTGTTGATACGTAATAATTATTCTTTTCTAACGAGCCACACTTATTCCACAAGTACTAAAGTCTTGAATATTCTGACTACAGAAATGTAAACTTAATGTTGCATTTCTCGTCATATAGGTAAAATATTTTACTTAATGTCATTTTTAAGATGTTTCTTTATTTTTTCTCTTTTTTTTGTTTAACGTTCATTTGTAGCACAACAAGTCACTCTTTTATTGCTGCAAAGAACTAAAAACGCAACAATGGCGCTGAAGAATGTAACTGCATGTATTGAAAATAAATTGATGATTCATCCGTCTATCTGCAATGTTGCTTAGCTTACTGCATGCGTATTGAAAAAAGAAGTTGATATTCTGTTTCAACACTGCATCAAATGTAATCTCCACTTCAAATATCGATATTCATGTGTCGAGTTTTTTATTTATTTTTAACTAAAGGGGAATATCAAAGTATGTACTTCATTTGTTTGACCAAATGTTGAAAGATTTTCTAACCATAAGCATTTGTTGCCCGTCAACAGATGTTCTCTCTTTTTTGAGAACCTCTGCACGTACAATAGCAGTAAGATGGTTGCACAACAGTTTTCGTGCATCTTCAAAGAATGAGATTTCTTAAAGGAAAAGATAGCGACGTTAGTCTCCTTTGAAGGTTTTAGTTACTTTTTATAACTCGTTTTACATAAGTCATTTCACTGATAATCTTCCAGGTATTTTAGTTCGTAAAAGTCCAGGTCCTGCAGTTAGTAGACTGAATTAATTCTCACTAGAGGCAAATGCCCCCAGTCACCCCCCTCCTCCTCCACCTATGGCTGCCTTTTCTCTGTGAGAAATAGCACCTGCCAGTTGGGAATAAACCTTACGCCTTGTACCAGCACCATTGTGTACTATTACAGACATAAGAAGGAGAGTTAATATGGAGGTAAAAGTCAAAAAATATTATTACTTATTTGAGGGAATGCTATACGTGTTACTCCAGTTACTAAAGGTACAAGTAAATTACCAAAGCTGCCAATTATAACAAGCATTAGAAATGTCTTAAAATTATATAAGCTGCAATTGGTACATTTTAAATCTGATCATCTGCAATTATACATCCAGGTTGCCCTAATTCATCCCAAATAAGTATTCTTCTTGATGTTTCTGCTATTGTACTTCATACTTAAAATAAGTATAAAGTACCAATTTTCTTATGCTTTGTTGAGAATAATAGTTTTTGCAGTAAGATGGCTGATTACTAGCTGGAACTCTGTAAATCTACCTACAAGAAATTTTCCCTCCTACCAAGACTTATGTGCTATATTCATATATGATTATAGACTGAAATTCTAGAGAGTAAACTTTTACTAAGTATAAATATTATTGGTTTATTTATAACATTGATGGTTTTCAGTTACTAACTTAAGTTTTTAGTACAAGGAAATTAAAGTTGACATTGAGATTAACCCTAGTGTTGGAATCAGAGCCATTATTGATAAGATAAAGTTTCACCTTTGAGATTTAATTCTTATTTATAATGTGTTTTCTGTATAAGATATAATAAGGGTTGAAAATACATATTGTGTACAATATTATAGTGTAATAACCGTTAATACTGATATAATTGTTATATTATAATATTTTTCTTTGTAAGTAATTGCATAACAGTTCGTTCTGGTAAAAATAACTGGAACAGTGTAGTCCACCAAATGATACTACCGTTAAAAATATTATAAAATTAATTTATGTTTATATTTCTTGCTAAAAAGAATTGATTAATTAAAAATAAATGTATTTGTTTGAATAACAGACTTATACTCAGTCTGAGGGCAGTGTAAAGGGTAAAAATAGTAGAGGGAGACAAAGAGATGAATACACTAAACAGATTCAGAAGGATGTAGGTTGCAGTAGGTACTGGGAGATGAAGAAGCTTGCACAGGATAGGGTAGCGTGGAGAACTGCATCAAACCAGTCTCTGGACTGAAGACCATAACAACAACAACAACTCAGTCTGAACAAGGTATAAGTAATGAAGTATAGTTCTTAAATGTTTTCTCTCTCTCTCTGATTATTCACACTAAATGTTATCATAATCACATTTGATTTATACCTCCTAAAGTGTCAGTATTAACCCATGAAATAATAATAATGAAAATGAATGTTCTTAACTGGATATACTATGAGAACACTGTTGTAGGTACAATTTTTTGTCATGTTATTAATGTTAAACAAATGATAACTACTGGGAATCAAAGTGCAATGGAGCAGCTCCAATTTTTACCTGAACCCCTGTAGGATCACTTTGTTATCCACCTGTCTGTATTTCTGACTCATAAGAACCTTCTTTCTTCGGTATGGATAGACATACCAAGTTGACATTTATGTCACATAGTAAGGTTTACAGCCCCTTCACTGTGACAAAGATTAAAGCTTGTAAGTCAATAGAATAAAAAGATAAGACTAATGGTGTCATATTTTGATACTCACAAACTCACTCATAAAAATCTCTAGGGTATTGTATGTATTGTATTGTATGTTAACCGGAGACCTAGAAATGACAGAGAGGCTCTGTCCCTGCCCCAGCCGCAGTGATCCAGAACCTCACAACAACTACCACAGTCCACTTCACCCCTCCGCCGCCCCACAACGAACCCAGGGTTATTGTGCGGTTCGGTCTCCAGTGGACCCCCAGGGTAAGTCTCATACCAGACGAGTGTAACCCCTATGTCTGCGTGGTAGAGTAATGGTGGTGTACGCGTACATGGACAACTTGTTTGCGCAGAAATTGCCGACATAGTGTAACTGAGGCGGAATAATGGGAATCTGCCCGCTTTCGCCGAGGCAGATGGAAAACCGCCTAAAAACCATCCACAGACTGGCCAGTTCACCAGACCTCGACACAAATCTGCCGGGTGGATTTGTGCTGGGGACCAGGCGCTCCTTCCCGCCTGGAAAGTGGTGCGTTAGAGCACACGGACAGCCGGGCAGGCAATCTCTAGGGTAATTCCGGTTGACTTAGATTCATGCTGTTTGGAAGGCAGCAAGTTTTCACGGTTCAAGTAAGGGAAAAAAATCCGAAAACTGTTAATTAGTAGTTGTTTCACATGAAAAAATATTTTATTTGGCATTTATTATCTGTCTGCCTGTATGTCCATCTATTAAGAACTCTTTTTCTCAGGAATTTGCTACAGCAAATACCAAATTACAGAAATAATTTTAACTTAAAATTTGAAATTAAAATATTCTCGGAAGTCTTGGAATTCCCTGGGCCAATATCTTGCAAGTATCGATATCGATGAAGATAACAGGCAAAAATTGTCGAAATTCCTGATTCCCAGAATGCAAGAGCCATCTATATAAACTATAAAGTTTGTAAGTAAATTCAGAGTGTGAGTCCTGTTCGCACTTGGTGAATTATTAACAATAATTTAGATCTAAGAACAGAAATAACTCCTTTTTTCACACAATTGGGTACATCACTTGAACCAATGAAATTGGAAATAAGTGTATTGTCAATTCTATTGCTTGAAGAATGAAATATTTGACTGATGATTCATTTATAATTATGTTGTTGTTGTTGTGGTCTTCAGTCCTGAGACAGGTTTGATGCAGCTGTCCATGCTACTCTATCCTGCTCAAGCTTCTTCATCTCCCAGTACCTACTGCAACCTACATCCTTCTGAATCTGCTTGGTATATTCATCTCTCGGTCTCCCTCTACGATTTTTACCCTCCACACTGCCCTCCAATACTAAATTGGTGATATCTTGATGCCTCAGAACATGTCCTACCAATTGATCGCTTGTTCTAGTCAAGTTGTGCCAAAAATTCCTCTTCTCCCCAATCCTATTCAGTACCTCCTCATTAGTTATGTGATCCACCCATCTAATCTTCAGCATTCCTCTGTAGCACCACATTTCGAAAGCTTCTATTCTCTTTTTGTCCAAACTATTTATCGTCCATGTTTCACTTCCATACATGGCTACACTCCATACAAATACTTTCAGAAACGACTTCCTGACACTTAAATCTAAACTCGATGTTAACAAATCTCTCTTCTTCAGAAACGCTTTCCTTGCCATTGCCAGTCTACATTTTATATCCTCTCTACTTCGACCACCATCAGTTATTTTGCTCCCCAAATAGCAAAACTCCTTTACTACTTTAAGTGTCTCATTTCCTAATCTAATTCCCTCAGCATGACCCGCCTTAATTCGACTACATTCCATTATCCTCATTTTGCTTTTGATGATGTTCATCTTATATCCTCCTTTCAAGACACTGTCCATTCCATTCAACTGCTCTTCCAAGTCCTTTGCTGTCTCTGACAGAATTACAATGTCATCGGCGAACCTCAAAGTTTTTATTTCTTCTCCCTGGATTTTAATACCTACTCCGAATTTTTCTTTTGTTTCCTTTACTGCTTGCTCAATATACAGATTGAATAACATCGGGGAGAGGCTACAACCCTGTCTGAATCCCTTCCCAACCACAGCTTCCCTTTCATGCCCCTCGACTCTTATAACTGCCATTTGGTTTCTATACAAATTGTGAATAGCTTTTCGCTCCCTGTACTTTACCCCTGTCACCTTTAAAATTTGAAAGAGAATATTCCAGTCAACATTGTCAAAAGCTTTCTCTAAGTCTACAAATGCTAGAAACGTAGGTTTGCCTTTCCTTAATCTTTCTTCTAAGATATGTCGTAAGGTCAGTATTGCCTCACGTGTTCCAACATTTCTACGGAATCCAAACTGATCTTCCCCAAGGTCGGCTTCTACCAGTTTTTCCATTCGTCTGAAAAGAATTCGCGTTAGTATTTTGCAGCTGTGACTTATTAAGCTGATAGTTCGGTAATTTTCACATTTGTCAACACCTGCTTTCTTTGGGATTGGTATTATATAATTATATTCCAATATTTTCTAATAGGTGGGATAAATGAAAGTGTGTTGATCTGTAGTTGCAGTCCAATTCGAATTCCAAATCAGGTGTCTGATGAGATGAAAAAAGTAATCCCATCATAAATTCTGATAGGAAGACAAGTTTTATAGGGTTGTTGGTATTTAAAAAGAAGAATTTTGAAGCCTCTGTAAAAGGGATATGAATTTATCAGTTAGCTTACATTTTAATAATATTACATTTAGATGTGTGATACATGGTAGTTTTTGATACTAAATGGGATAGTTTCATTCTGTCTTACATAATATTTAATGAAGGTAATTTGGCTTACTTTACTTAAATGTACAAAGTTATCCCCTTAATCAGGCATTTCATTATTTTATTCAGTTACTTAATATATAAATAAAATTTTTTAGTATTTGCTTATGTGTAGCTTTGTTTAAAATTATCTTCTTTTTGTACTTTTTCTGTTTTATATATTTAAAACATAATGTAAAATGTTTACATTTAATTGAATATAAAATTACGAGTTTTCTTTAATTAAACTTTTTAGGGGAAGATTAATTATGATGTAATTAAATTATTTATAACAGTAATTAAATTTTGTATTATATATATATATATATATATATATATATATATATATATATATATATATATATGCTGCAATCAATACAATTTTTCAATTAATGTACATATTATATACAAATAGTTAACTGTATTTATTATGATAATATAATTACAAATATATTTAAATAAATTTATTAATATAAAATATATCAGTATAATACATTTAATTATATATTATTACATAATATATTGAAGTACGAATTTTATTACTTTATAATATTTAATTTCTCTTCATTGTAATGACAAAAAAGGTGATGCATTAGACCTGTGCTATAATATGTTCCTTGGGATATTAGTAACACATTTACTTGTATTTGCTGTAATACCAGCATTCGCATTGGAATATGTTCCCATGATTACAGTTACCAGTCATGAACTTTTTTTGAGATACTATATTTTCGTTTTTGACTCTCAGTTTTTTTTATATCAACACTATTTCCGAGAGGAACATATTAAATCCCAAGCAGTTTGTAATGCTGATTACTCCTATGGGAAAAACAAACTTTGTGTGACATAATCCACATATTTTGCCTCCACCAATATTTCTGTAACATCTGTAAAAATTTCAGTGCACCAGAATGCTCCTGTATATACGTTCATAGTTTAACAACATTTGCTGGAATGGTGATCAGATGGAATATTTTCACTTAGTAACACTTTCAGAGAAGTAGGCTACAGTCAATCACTTTATTTCATCTTTGAGGTACTTTCATATCTATAACATCCACCTCAAAAGCACCAAAATTGCTCTGCAGATGCAAATATCATTCCCATATTATCCCAGAGTTACCGGCTGACAAGCTACACAAGCAAAGGGAGCCTCGAAGGAGGCTTACACCGATATTTCAAGATATCCGCCACCAGTAGTTGTCAGTTTAGTAGCAACAAATACGAGTGTAACGTATTTCACTGATCAGCCATTGCCTTTTTGGACACTGATTTCTAGAAAAGAAGTAATGTAGGAAGTCATATGAGCATTGTGCAACGAGAATGGTACATCGTCACAAGTGAGTACTTGCTTGAATTCAATGCTGACACAGTTCTGCTGTGGTATGGTTAACAGGTGCATCTCTGGTCGTCATCGTATCTGTATGCTGTTTCTTTTTTTTAAAGATTGTTAATATATTTATATGAGTTGCCCCAACTCACTACTGCAGTACATAGTCTACTGGACAACAACTAATAATGGCCACAAGACCAAAATTGCAATAGTTTAAATTAACGACTATTAGAGTCAAAGACGCGTAGCCGCGCGGGTAGCCGCGCAGGGTAGCCGCGCGGTGTAAGACGTCTTCGCGCGGCTTCCCCCGTCGGAGGTTCGAGTCCTCCCTCGGGCTTGGGTGTGTGTGTTGTCCTTAGTGTAAGTTAGTTTAAAGTTAGATTAAGTAGAGGGTAAGCTTAGGGACCGATGACCGCAGCAGTTTGGGCCAATAGAACTTACTATAAATTTCCAAAATTTCCAAAGGCGAGTATGTCTCGTCTTTTTCTGCGTCTATACTCAGCAAGTGAGTGTATGGTGTGTGGTGGAGGGGTCTGTATCGTTTGCCTCATTCCTATTGCACTTTAAAATGCTATTTAAACAGAAATACTGTTGATTCCTCTATGTACAATCCCGAATTTTACAATTTTTTGCATCCTGTTCATTAACGTCAGTTAGTTAGCTACATGTTCCATAGATCATTCGACGATTCTTTTAACGAAATGATTTGGAACGAATTAGTTTATGGGTTATATATACGTGATTAGTGTTAACATTAACGAACATAATTTTATTCCTACTCATGCAACTACACTTGAGATTTATATTGATGGAAGTAGTATATTTCTCGACCACTTTGGTAACATGGGCTCTTGGAAATATGTGTACCTCCTCCCGATGCACATCTTTTTTGTTCTAACACTACAATTTGTTGAGCATTTCTGTGATATTCTCAAACAGAGTAAGCGAACATTGACGAGTCGTTCAGCTCTTCTTTGATCTTATCGATTATCTTCCATTACTCTAACTCGATAATGGTCCCAGACTGATGAACAGTGCTGTGGAACTAACAAAATGGGAATTTTTTAAAGTGGTGTCTTTCGAGAGAGAATTACACTGCCTCAAGAACTACACTGATTCTGGGGTATGCCTACCTCCTGGCTACTTTCTCTCGCCTGGAATTATGTGGTCGCTCCATCTTAAATAGCTCTGCACAAATACTCTTAGATACTTGACGTTTGTGACTGATTCCAGCGAATGATTGACAATCGCGTAATCAGACAGTATCACGTTTTTTTCATGTGTTTAAGCACATTGCATTAGTTTTATTTGTCTGCTGCTAAACTTTGTAACAGTCTCTCAGGATTTATAACTCACTCGAATGTCCGAACAATTTACTAACGATATTATCTTAATTGTGCACAACCGCATGTCTTCTACCCAAACTCGTATCTGTTCGAATATTCTGTATGCTCCTGTTTCGTTTACTATTTCACGTTGCCAGAACTGTCCAAAGGTTTTCTGAATGTCAAGAAAATCGGAATTGACCTGTAATCCGCTATCTGCTGCCATCTGGATCTCATAAACGAACAGACCAAGGTTGATCTGACACGATAGGTGCTTGGAGGAACCATACGGTTTTCCCCTGTTAGTTATTTTAGCCAGTTACGTGTTCCTTAGACCATTTGAATTATTGTCTTATCGAAATGATAATGAATGAGTCAGTTTACAGAATATAATGTAGGATTAATGTTAACATTAATGAACAAATTTTTTGTTTTAGGCGTACTAAACAACAATTTTTTACAGGCTACCAGTTTTTAGACAGAAATTTGTCCATGAAATAGAAAGAGTTGCCTAGGAGAAATCCTTTTATGTTAGATTTAAAATTTGCTTTGCTACCTGTTTTACATTTTATGTTGGTGGACAAATGGTCGAACTTCTTCGTTACTACCGGTTGAGTCCTCTTCCGAGTCATTAATAGCTTTAATAATAGGTAATAAGGGTAGTTTTTGCCTCTAGTGTGATGTGAACCTTATTATTCTTCTCAAATGGATTATTTATGACTATTTCGTAGTGGAATATATGTATTGTGACAGCGCAGTTAAAATTCCTAGCTGTTTTTAACGGAGCTAAATGACTACTGTAGGCGAACGCCACATTTTCTTCTTACTACTCGTAGGTATTAAAATTCATGGAGAAGAAGTAAAAACTTTGAGGTTCGCTGATGACATTGTAATTCTGTCAGAGACAGCAAAGGACTTGGAAGAGCAGTTGAACGGAATGGACAGTGTCTTGAAAGGAGGATATAAGCTGAACATCAACAAAAGCAAAACGAGGATAATGGAATGTAGTCAAATTAAATCGGGTGATGCTGAGGGGATTAGATTAGGAAATAAGACAAAGAAGTAAAGGAGTTTTGCTATTTAGGGAGTAAAATAACTGATGATGGTCGAAGTAGAGAGGATATAAAATGTAGACTGGCAATGGCAAGGAAATCGTTTCTGAAGAAGAGAAATTGTTAACATCGAGTATAGGTTTAAGCGTCAGGAAGTCGTTTCTGAAAGTATTTGTATGGAGTGTAGCCATGTATGGAAGTGAAACATGGACGATAAATAGTTTGGACAAGAAGAGAATAGAAGCTTTCGGAATGTGGTGCTACAGAAGAATGCTGAAGATAAGGTGGGTAGATCACGTAACTAATGAGGAGGTATTGAATGGGATTGGGGAGAAGAGAAATTTGTGGCACAACTTGACTAGAAGAAGGGATCGGTTGGTAGGACATGTTTTGAGGCATCAAGGGATCACAAATTTAATATTGGAGGGCAGTGTGGAGGGTAAAAATCGTAGAGGGAGACCAAGAGATGAATACACTAAGCAGATTCAGAAGGATGTAGGTTGCGGTAGGTACTGGGAGATGAAGAAGCTTGCACAGGATAGAGTAGCATGGAGAGCTGCATCAAACCAGTCTCAGGACTGAAGACCACAACAACAACAACAACTCGTATTTTTACAATCAATACTTTCTTTCTTCAGTGGTGAGTTACTTCAGAAAATTATTCCGTAATACATGATTGGGCAGATATATGCAAAATATGTCAGGAGGTTAATTCGTTTGTTTTCAAGATTAACAATTAAACAAAGAGCAAAAGAAGCTGAACTTCACTTTTTGAGAGGCTCAGTAATATGCTTCTTCCGATTCAAAGTTTGATCAATACGTACACCCAAAAGTTTGGAGCATTCTACCCTGTTAACTGGATCTTGCTTATGCTATGTCAGTTGCTGGAATGACATTAGTTGTTTTACAAAACTGATTGTAATGTGTTCTTCCAGAATTTATGAAGAGTCTATTTTTTCAGAACCACTTAATAATTCTTTGGAAAAAGATGATTTATAATTTCTTCTGTTGCTTTCTCTGCAATGGAATTTCTTATAACGCTAGTATCATGTGCAAAAAGCACGAATTCACCTTTTGTAATATAAAGTGAAAGGTCTTTCACATATATACGGAATAGGAATGGACACAAAATTGAACCGTGGGAGTAGGCTGATTTTATATTCTGAATTGTTTCTTGTGTGTCCCATATGTGCATAAATACGAGAGAAAAAATATTTAAGTATTAAAGGACGCAGATTGTGTATTTTGCATCCGATGGATCTACAATGTATTGATTGCTGACTACCAAGACATGTTTCGTGTTTATGAAGTGTTACATCGTAGTAACGAACGTGTACGTAATCACATTATCGCCCGCACGAAGGCCTGTTTACGACGTCGTCACAACAGCGTTCCACAAGGCACTTACGTAACGGACTATGAAGTGTGTGAGAGGAGTGTTTGAAATGTACATGACTTATAGTGTATATTTATACATCCAGATCATTCGTCTGATCAAGTTGTCAACTATATCATAATTTTGCTTTTCATCAGACAATAGCCGCTCCAGATCATGTTGTAGAAAATAAGGTTGATGGTGACGGAAAATAGCGAAATCAAGTAGGACTAGGTTACTTGATTACAGAAAGTGATGTGTTAGGGAAAATGTGCAATCGTGAATATAATACTTTAAAAAAGTAAAAAAAAAACAGAATAGACTGGTACAACCTTAAATATTTATTTATACATACAACATGAAATAATGTATGAGATTCAGAACCAGCTACCTAGTAAACTAATTTGTAAACTGTCACGTACTTCTATTCCTTTCGAATGAAAAGTGGTATGACAGTTTCATTTCCCTCTTTTTTGTCGTTTTGTTTCGTTAAATCATCATTTCATTCTGTAATTTTTGTTCTTTCTTGGAGAGTCATTTATGTATTAAATACTTCCTTTCTTTCTCTGTTATTTCTTCGTTTCCATTGTTTGTTTCTACATCTTTTTTAACTTTGTAGAGCAACTTATACTTACCTTCTTTTCTCCTTAGTATCTGAAATCATGTACAGAAATGTCCAAAAAATGTTAATTTTTACTTTTTCAGAAGCAGGAAGGTCGGGGTTTAGTGCTGCGTAGATCACTAGAAAATTAGAAACGGAGAACCAGCTCGGATTGGGGGAAGCGTAGGGTAGGAAATCGACGTGTCCTTTCCAAAGCAATCACTGTGGCATTTTCCATAAGTTAGTAAGGAAAACTAAAGAAACTGGGTAAAGGATGGATAGACGGGGAGTTGAAGCGCCGTTCGCCAGAATTCGAGACCAGTGAACTAACTAATGCAACAGCCAGGTTTTTTCTTTTTTTAAGCAATAATAATACTGTATCAATCACAAATCGATAAATATGTGACGCATTGGATGAATTAACTTCTTATCATCAGAGGTAAGATACTTGTAGATTCATTAACATAAACTACGCATTCTCCCCATCTTGCTATAAATCGGCAGTTGTCTGCAGTTGACACAAATGGATTTCTACGACACTGGGTTGCATGTAGAATTTTTATGTAAGAGTGTTATAGTACCAACATAACGTTACTTGTTGAATGAGATTTTCACTCTGCAGCGGAGTGTGCGCTGATATTAAACTTCCTGGCAGATTAAAACTGTGTGCCCGACCGAGACTCGAACTCGGGACCTTTGCCTTTCGCGGGCACTGAGCTACCGAAGCACGACTCACGCCCGGTACTCACAGCTTTACTTCTGCCAGTACCTCGTCTCCTACCTTCCAAACTTTACAGAAGCTCTCCTGCGAACCTTGCGGAACAAGCACTCCTGAAAGAAAGGATATTGCGGAGACATGGCTTAGCCACAGCCTGGGGGATGTTTCCAGAATGAGATTTTCACTCTGCAGCGGAGTGTGCGCTGATATGAATCTTCCTGGCAGATTAAAACTGTGTGCCCGACCGAGACTCGAAGTCGGGACCTTTGCCTTTCGCGGGCACTGGCAGAAGTAAAGCTGTGAGTACCGGGCGTGAGTCGTGCTTCGGTAGCTCAGTGCCCGCAAAAGGCAAAGGTCCCGAGTTCGAGTCTCGGTCGGGCACACAGTTTTAATCTGCCAGGAAGTTTCATAACGTTACTTGTTGTTTACCCCGTTACCACTGCTTTTACTTTTTTCGCCAATGTGTGGAAATCAGGCTACAAATCACCTTTCTTCGTCATCCATTTGTGTTTTATTTCGTGGAATATAAATGTTTCCAGGTGGTAGTAAAGAATCCACGGCTTTCAGTTTCATGTGACACTAATTGATGTACCCATCATTTTCATTTTGACAGCGCTACTACATATTTCTATATCCATTGAAGCACGAATGTGGATGCGACCCGAATTCACCTCATCCGATGACAAAGTTATGGCTGTATGCTTCTGAGAACTGGCTTTGTTCTTTTAGTGTGTGTTAGTGTATGTGTGTGTGTGGGGGGGATAGGCTTTCGGATTCGTTGTCAACAGATGTTTCATGGGTATGATTGTTTCATGGGTGTGTTTTGTCCATTCAGATTTAAATCTAAATGCTTATGAGCCATGCGTGGCTCGTGTTCGTGCCATATCTCATTTCACATCCTGTTTTCACTGTACTACCACCTCGTTATGTTAATTCCAGTTACTGGTGTCACTGAGTTGCCGCCTTGCCTACCGGGTGAGCGGCAGCAGAGGCGCTTATCAATATAAGCCCTGCCGTTTTATCTATGCTGGACTGCTATCACTTCCCGGTCGTCCTGTGTTATGAGTTAGTTCGGACCTGGCAGTGTTTGAGTTGGCACGCGGCACAAGTTCAGTCGGGGCGTGGCAGCAGTGAGGTCCGGACTGCCAAGACTCGCCCGACGGTTGCCGACACACATGTTTGGAGTGGCGACGACTTTGGTTGGTCGTCTTGCCGGAAGACGTATATTTGGCCGGTGGTCCCTTGTGGGTTGGCTGTGTGTGCCGACTCGTGATTCGACCCTGTTATTGTACAGTCACTGCCGTTAGCATTGTCTGGTTCTTCGTGCAAGTGTTCGTGAAATTGTGTGTAGTTAGTGTGATTTTGATTGACGAGTTATTTTAAATGTTGTCGGCATACTGGCTCTGAGGAGTCTGTCGGGTGGTGTGGAGCAGCGAGGAATTCTCGGCGGGGCATAGTTGGACGGGGCCCGCTGGCGGTCTCTACGCGGTGTCGGATTGTGTGGCGCTGTTCCCACTGCTACGAGGTCCGTGGCTCACCGGTCCTGGACACGAAAGTTGAGTTTTGATTTAACCTACCAGCTAGTCAAGACTGTTCACATTGTGTCGTTTGGAGTTCGTTGTCGGCTGTAGGGATATTCCCGCGAGAAACAACGTGGTTTTCAAGTTGGAAAATTCTAGCCACCCTCCGGTGGAGTTTCACTGTATTTGGTTATTTGAATTGAAGTGCACCAGGGGAATCTTCTGCCATGTGGCCGTTAACGTTCCGGTTACCTGCCCTGACCGTTGACGTAAATTTCAGGCAACGTAGTTTCCCCATCGTGTTGTTGCTGTCCAGCATGGTGTGTAGTTTGACAGCTCCGTGTATGATTGGTTGTGGGCGCCAATATCTTCTACGTTATTCCGTTGAACTCCCTGTTGCGCCCTGATCGGGTGAAGTGGAAGTTATCTTGTCGGTAGGTCCGCTGACTGACTGTCGGTTGGGTTGTCGTCGGATCGTGAATGGTTGGCCCGACTGCCTGTCTCACCTAAGCGAGCATTAGTGTTTGAATCACAGGCCGACCCTCGAACATCTGGGCGCCCTAGTGTGTACTGCTCCATTTTTTAATTTGTTCTTGTTGTTAGTACTTGTATGGCTTCTAGCTGATTTTGGTTTTAGATTAGAGTTGTTTTCTTCTTAAGGCTTTCAGCCTAGTTTAAAGTACTGTTTCACGTAAACCCTTTGGGATTTTAAAAATTTTTAGGTTGTTGAATTTTTGAGTCTTCGGCCTTCAGCCGATTTTGAGTTTCAGCTGTTTGTTCTTAAAGCCTTTAGCCTAAATTAAAGAACTGTTTCACGTAAAGCCTTTGGTATTTTTTTTAAAAAAATTATTTTTTGGAGTTTCAAGTGTTAGGCCTCCAGCCGATTTGAATTTAACTTGTTTACTTCAGCCTAACTAAAGAACTGTTTTAAGATAAGGCTTGCCTTTTAAATTTCTGATTATGCTTGTATTTTAAGTTATTGGCCTTAAGGCGTTTTTAAATTAAAGTGCCTTTAAGCCGGTAATTAAGACCCAAAGATTAAAGCTCTGTGTTTAAAAAAATATATTTATTTTGCGGGGGGGGGGGCTCTTGTAATCTTTGATCAAATAATAAAGTTGTATTTTCGAGTGTAACTGGCAGCCCCTTATTTGGGCCCTTTTCCACAATTTATACTATCTGTCCTGTGCTGCGGGATTAGCAGGGCGCCTCAGCTTAGTTTCTTACCTCTATAGTTACCTGTTGTGTACATAGTTCCGCGTAGTCAGCGCGTACACGACTTTCCCACTAGAGCGCGCCCCACTAAGCACAACAGCGCAGGCGCAGCGCTCGTCCGTCTCCGCACTACGAGATGGCACTGTCTTAGAGACGGACCAAATTCTGCTTCCGCCGATCCGCGTATTAATATGTAACGCAGCCAATGAGATTGCTGCTAACGTAGAACTTTTTCTCCTCGCGGATCACACTCGCGCAGCTCGAGGTATTATAGCGAGTGTACAGACCTCCGATTAGTCATTCTGCATTAGTCTGCATTTGTCTGCACCAGTCTGCATTAGTCTGTATCAGTCTATAGTCAAGTTTCAGTCTGCACCTAATAAGATTACCATATTCCTGTACATAGCCATGAAGATAAATGAATAGACACTTTGTCAAGTATCAGAGATATGCGAGAATAAGATTAACGTACCAAGACCAAAGGAACTTCAGATTGTCAATTGTAAACAGCATCCAGAATCAAGTTACGTAATGTCTGTCCTTTTTATTATTTTAATAAATGTGTGTGAAAATTAATCAAGTTCTGTTTAAACTTGGTCACCGTCAATCTGCTACTCTAAGCGTGCAAGTGGCATTTCTATCGTCTGACCTAATGGCAGAAGATAAACACGCCACGATAAGACCACGAGACATATTGCTGACACTCGCCTACTTCGTTAGAACGACCAGTCAAATAATCTGATGGTGTGTGTATCGAAGGTCTTACAGTACGCACACCACATTACCCATCAACCGCACAACGTCGTTTTGAATATAAATAGATTTTGCAATTTACATAGCATTAGAGAAGTCTTTCCTTGATTAGAAACGTCACCTTTGTTTGCTGTATTTAAGAGACGCAAAGGTGAAACTGGTCTCACATTGTCGGGAACTTGATTAGCTTTTTTGTAGACTGTGTTAACGTGACCATAGTACTGTGATGACTAGTGTAATATCGGATAATAAAGATAATAATGCCAAAACGACTGGAACAATATCAAGAGTACGTTCCCTGATCATGCTATTGTAATAGGGAGAAACTTCTACTTGACATCTATAGAATGGGTCAGTCACGCAATGAAAACAGGTGCCTGAGAAAGGGATTTGTGTAAGACTGCTCTGAATGCCTTGCCTGAAAATTACTTCGAGCATAGACACTGCGCGACACAATGATAGGATCACTTCCCTGAAATCCTGTAATTACCAACGATTGCATCACGTGAACCTGAAATTTGGCTCAAAGGTGTGTGCAACCTCCCTCTGTATTGGTGGAAAAGCGTGGCACCCTGTGACGTTACCCTCGGCCTCGACGACGCTTCGAACAGCAAAGGTGCCGACACAAGCGAAGAAAAGGCCACTGCTCAGAAGTTCATTCGACCGGTAAAGGTGGTTAATGACGCCACATTGGTACCAAACTTCGCCACAATTCTGCCCAATGGTACCGTGAACGTATCACACGATGGGAAAGTCGCCTCAGCCCCTTTTACCCAAATTTAACTCCTTATGACGCCTATGCAATGGAGGTTAGGACGGCGACGCAGAGAGTTGAAATCATGCTGTTTTTTCATGAGTGGTCGCGGAAAATATTCCACACACCGCTGCTCAGAATCGCAACGAAAAGGCCTGAGTGGGTTGCATAAAGGACCTCAATGAAACCACCTCTTTCCTTGGGGCGTTGATTACCACACATTCCGCTATCGAAAACGACAGTTCGCAGAGCCTTGAGCAACGGGAAGACGTCTTCCAAAACTTTTGACGCAACCTTTGAAACTGCTGACGCCCTCCGACATTCCAATCCTTCTCTAAGGATAGTGTGAGGCTGTGAGTGCAGCGCGACTACAGTTTTTGCTCTCGTGTACAGTTTGAAACCACTAGCGACCGTTCAACATCATTCTCCGAAATTCGAACGTGATAAGAAGTAGCAAAGGGTGCTTATGCTTTTTCATCCCTCCTTTTTCGCGTCATCCTGTGGCTTGATTACTGGGGGTTTTGTCTTTAACTCACTCGTGAATGAAACGGCAGAGTATCCTGCTAAGACCCCTCAGTTCGGCAAAACTCTCGATGCCACGAACCCGCCTTTGTTGACCACCATAAAAACATACCTGTGCAGACAGCACCCACGACGAGAGTCCCAGGAGTCTGCAAGCAGGCTACTAGGCCTCTCTTCGGAAGCTATACTCTTGCAGCGGACGATACTGCTACCTGTATGAAGGTTTCATAGCCAAAACACAGTAGTGAAACGCAGGAAGATCTTTAGAGTATCTATTATTTGTGCAGGGACTGCCATTTGGCTCTCAAAGTGAATAAATGAAACTTATTGAGAATAGTAGGTGATGAGACTGTCAGACTGCAATATTGGCGACAAAACACTTTTTTTTGTTGATCTCATTTTGTTTTTGATATGACGGGCGTCCCATGACGCTTGTTCAAGTTTATCATCGTTCCATTAACTCAGCTTTTTGTTACAGAGGGCGGGTAACCATCTGACCGAACACGCTGAGCTATCGTGCCGGCAACAGTGGAAATAGTAATTACCGTAAAATATCTGCGAGTAATGATCGGGAGCTCCCTAAACTGGAATGACCACATAAAACGAATTGTAGGAGAAACAGTGCCAGACTGAAATTTAGTGGCAGAATGTAGAGGAAACGTAATTCATCCACGAAATAAACAGTTTATAGGACACTTTTTCCACAGATTCTTGGGCGATGGTTAATCAGCGAGGAACACTTACCATCTAGAATTAACAGGAGAGGGAGAGAAGTTTCAACACCAATACCTCTTTATTCTCACGAAGTAATGAGTGCTATGACAAGGGATCTCCTATTGATTTCATATTTCTAGATTTCCAGAAGGCTTTAGACACAGTTCCTCACGAACGACTTCTAATCAAGTTAAGTGCCAGCGGACTAGTGTCTCGGTTGAGAAACTGGAGTCTTGATTTCCTGTCGGAAAGATCACAGTTCGCTGTAACTGGCGGGAAGTAATCGAATAAAACAGAAGTGATATCTGACGTTCCCCAAGGAAGTGTTATAGGCACTCTTCTGTTTGTACTCTACATAAACGATTTAGGAGAGAATCTGGGCAGCCATTCCGGCCGGGGTGGCCGAGCGGTTCTAGGCGCTACAGTCTGGAACCGCGCGACCGCTACGGTCGCAGGTTCGAATCCTGCCTCGGGCATGGGTGTGTGTGATGTCCTTAGGTTAGTTAGGTTGAAGTAGTTCTAAGTTCTAGGGGACTGATGACCTCAGAAGTTAAGTCCCATAGTACTCAGAGCCATTTTTTTTTGAGCAGCCATCTTAGATTGCCTACAGATGACGCTGTCATTTATCGCCTTGTAAAGTCATTAAATTATCAAAACCAATAGCAAAATAGATTAGACAAGATACCTGTCTGGTACGAAAAGTGACGATTGACCATAAATAACGAATACTGTGCCGTCATCCACATGAGTAATAAATGGAATCCGTTAAAGTTAGGTTACGTAATACATCACACAAGTCTAAACCTGTCAATTCAACCAAATACCTAGGAATTACAATTGCGAACAACTGCAATTGACACGATGACATAGATAATGTTGTGAGGAAGGCAAATTAAAAACTTGGAAGATGCAACGGGTCTACTAAAGAAGTATGCTTGTCCTTCCTCTGCTAGAGTACTACTGTGCAGTACGGGCTCCTTACCCGATTGGACTGAGAGAGGACGTCGCCAAAGTTCAAAGAAGGGCAGCTCGTTTTGTCTTATCACAAAATAGGGGAGAGAATGTCGCGGACATGGTACGTGAATTCGGCTGCCAATCATTAAAACTAAGGTGTGTTTCGTTGTGGAGAGTTCTTTTCGGGTAATTTCAGTCTCCAAAGTTCTACTCCAAACATGGCACCCATCTACATATCGAGTGTGGAACGGCAAAGAAATAGTGCGAAAGTGGTTCGAAGAATCCTCCGCCAGGCACTTAAGTGGGAACCGTAGAGTTGTCATGTAGACGTAGAGGAGCGGCACGATTCGTCACGGGGTCGTTTAGTCAGCGCGATCGCGCTACGTGGAAGCTCAACACACTCCAGTGCCAGACGCTTCCAGAAATTCAAAGAGAAGAAGAGTCGGGATGCATATTACTTCGCCCCCTCCCCCCCCCCCCCTCCTGCACCCACACAAATATGTCTTGTGAAATTATCATGAGAAAATATTATTGCTGTCACCTACTTCCAGGTACTCCATATCAGCGATCTCAGTAGTCATTAGACATCGTGAGAGAGCAGAATGGGGCGCTCCGCGAAACTCGCGGACTTCGAACGTTGTCAGGTGGTCGGGTGTCACTTGTGTCACATGCCTGTACGCGAAATTTCCATTCTCCTGAACATCCCTAGGTCAACCGTTCCCGATTTCATAGTGAAGTGTTAACGTGAAGGGACACGTACAGCACAAAAACATACAGGCCGACTCCGTCTGTTGACTGACAGAGACCGCCGACAGTTGAAGAGGGTTGTAGTGTGTATCCAGACCATCACACAGAAATTCCAAACTGCATCAGGATGCACTGCAAGTACTATGACAGTTAGTCGGGAGGTGAGAAAACTTGGATTTCATGGTCGAGCAGCTGCTCATAAGCCAAACGACGCCTCACCTGGTGTAAGGAGCGTAAACACTGGACGATTGAAAAATGGAAAAACGTTGTGTGGAGTGACAAATCACTGTACACAATGTGGCGATCCGATGGCAGGGTATGGATATGGCGAATGCCCGGTGAAAGTCATCTGCCAGCGTGTGTAGTGCCAACAGTAAAACACGGAGGCGGTGGTGTTATGGTGTGGTCGTGTTTTTCATGGAGGGGGCTTGCACCGCTTGTTGTTTTGCGTGGCACTATCACAGCACAGGCCTACAATGATGTTTTTAGCACCTTCTTGCTTCTAACTTTTGAAGAGCAATTGGGGGTTGGCGATTGCATCTTTCAAGATCGAGCACCTGTTATAATGGACGGCCAGAGGCGCAGTGGTTACACAACAATAACATCCCTGTAATGGTCTGGCCTGCATAGTGTCCTGACCTGAATCCTATACGGCACGTTTAGGATGTTTTGGAACGCCGACTTCGTGCCAGGCCTCACCGCCTGACATTGATACCACTCCTCAGTGTACCACTTCGTGAAGTATGGGCTGCCATTCCCCAAGAAACCTTCCAGCACCTGATTGAACGTATGCCTGCGAGAGTGAAAGCTGTCATCAAGGCCAACACCACATTGAATTCCAGCATTACCGATGGAGGGCGCCACGAGCTTGTAAGTCAGTTTCAGCCTGGTGTCCGGATACTTTTGATCACATAGTGTATCGATTTCGTCTCGGTTAATTGCCGGCCGAGTACAATCCACCAATGACCGGACGACAAAGGACAGAAGCATACTCAGAAGATAGAGGAGCAGCTCTCGCCCACTTGGTTAAAGAACGTCGTCCAGGGCTGACTTAGACAGGGCACGTCGTTTAGTGAACTCTTTGATGTGAACAGACAGTTGTAAATTGCATTAGCTATGTAGTGTGAAGTTTACCTTTTTTGCGTTATATTACATGGAGTGCTGCAGACTTCCTTATTCTACAACTCACAAAGACAAGTAAACCTTTTTCACTCATTTGTGTGACTTTGCTACTAAATTGTTGGAGTGTTGTAGAACCTTCGTTCTCCTATCCTGTTACTTTTACCCTGGGGCATAGCTTCGTAATAGACGAGGGAGATATTGTCTCAGCGGTGTACTGCAACAGAAGCCGTTTCGCGAAATCACAACCTCGGCCTACCGTAACAACAGTGAAAACTCGGCCGCCACGGCAGTAGGGACGAGGCCTTTACAAAACTGGCCAGGAGGGTTTACAAAAGAAACTGGATGTCACACGGAGCGTTATCGACAGCCATCCTTGCCAAGCGCCGTTCATTAATAGAGGAGCAGCTTACGGACGCCCAACGTCGTGGTTATCTGCATTCGTAATTAGAAGATGAAAGTAAATAACACGAGTGGTACTAGAAGTAACCACCGCCACACACCGTACGGTGACTCGCGGAGTATAAATGTAGAGGTAGAGGAGAAATAATTGTTGAGCAGCAAATTCCAGCATGTACTCTGGTATTACAAAATTCGATCTCTAATATCAGAGAAGAAAAAAATTCTGGTAACGCCATATGCATACTGCCCAACGTCTAGAAAGTTTGGTAGGAGTGAAACAGATTCGTAAGTAGAGCACTTATAACTTACTAACCGAAATAGTTTGACCTTTAAGGGTGTAAGCAGTAAGAAAGTATTTTGTTGTAAGTCTCATTATAACGATGAAAATAAGATATATTTGTGATACATTACACAAACTCTTTTTGTGCTTTCTTTTTGCTTGTATAAATCGCAGAGTCCTTCAGACTTAGATACCCAAGAACGACAACCTTAAGAGGGACTTAGTAGCTGGTAGTTCATCACGTGTATTTTTTTTCTTTGACGAGGGCAGCATCACCAGTGCTGTAATTAAGTAGCTAAGTTATGAATTTGAGATTTAAAGTAGTCTTGTGACAAGAAATTTGTACAATAATCCGATCAAACATCACCGTTTTGTTTGCGAATTCGCAATTCTCGAACCATTCGGTTTGACTGACGACTGTATCAGACCTCCAATGTTTTCTAGAGAAGAAAATACTTCAGTTTCTTACCATTTCAAAAATTATTTTATACTCTGGGCATCCGCAGCTGTTGAAGGGCATGATGTTAAGAAGGATTCCGCGGACAGCTTATTGGTGCACAACCCGTTTTGCGGCCCAGAAACAAATCATCAGGTGCAACCTACGTGTTAAAGAACAATATACAATGTCTCAACTTTGTGGAGTATTAAAATTAATAAAGGTAATACATACAATGTTAAACGGTCATATGTACCCATCGCTCCTGGTCAAGATATATTATTCAGTGACTGTTATCTACATTAAATTGGCGAACGAAGGGTGGCAACCTTGTGATCAATTAATTTCGTTAAAATTGCTACTGGATGGATCATGTAGTTAAGGACCCTTGTTTTCCGATTTGACTGCATCTAAATGAAGAAAAAATATTTTATGCTAAGAAGACGCTAATGCAATTTTTAGAAAAGCTATAAATTAGCCATTAATAATGTGAGTTGTCAGGATACAATGTAAATTACCATGTAGAACGATATAAGGTGGTACTTTCTTACCTGTGTGACGGCAGGATAATTCTGTCTGTGCTGAGAATAGAAGAAGCGACTAAGACGGGCTAACAGACTGGCAGAACGGAAACTATCTTGTGAACGGTGTGACGTCATGTAGTCATGACTAGGAGCGCTCTCCCTTTACAAGTAAGTTTAATACAGAATTTTGCTACGTATTAACACTTATTATATAAACAACGACAATTAGCTGGAATTTTATATTTTTTTAATTCTGATTATTCAAAGTGAACTGTACATTATCTTTTTTACATCAAAAAATCTCTGTTTCCTGTAATATATTCACAATACGGCTTTTTTTTTCTTTTTGTGAAGTATTTTTAAGTTTTCTGAAGGGCTTGTGATGCTGTGCCCCCTATTTAAGCTGCGGTGTCCTTAAAATCTTGTGAAATGACCATCCGTTTGCCCTACAATTGCATACAATGGAGTATACACCCAGGTCATTACATTTATTTACCACATTTTTTCCTTACGTTTGAATTTTCTACCTAGGTCGGAGGAAGTAAAATACGCTGGAACGATGTTTGTTACGTCTCGTGCCTATTTTTTCGGATAGTGCACCTAAATATGGTACACTACTAAAATTAGTGTGTTCTTTTGTCTGATCGTCTGGTCTAAGGGTTAGAAGATCCGTCTCTGTGACTGTTGTGACCGTTAGGTACGAGATTTGGAACCCTGTTTCAACCGTTCGCATGTTTTGAAAAATTATTTTTTATACTCTTTTTACCGTCCTGTTTGTCCGGTCTTGTTGTTTTCTTCTGGAATAGTTTATTTTTATCATTATTGCTGTAAATTTCAACTTCTTGTATGATTAATATCTCCGCATTTTGCCTGGTATTTGATTTTACAGAGAAACTCAGCTGCTTGTCTCGACATACTACTTCAAACGATTGTCAGAAGTGTTTATTTCAATCACCAAAGAAGTTGTTCTTGCATCAAGCCGCTTTTTATTTGTAACAAATACTTTATTTCATTGGGAATTAGCTAATCTGAATCCGTTGATATTATCATGGAACACCACAAAAAATACGTTGCAAGCTTCCGTTTGTCAGTATGTCATGAACCACACAAGAGCATGAGATTATCAACGTGCAAAGGCGTTACATATTTCTGTCCAATGGCGTATCATCGTACATTCACAGACCCAGTGTTCTGTATCCAACACATGCATCTCTCTAATCTGGATACAGAACTTGGTATCTGCGAACGTACAACATTACATCATTTAATGAGACATTAATTCTAGCTTATCCTTTAAAAGCCTGCAACGACAACTGTACCTATAATAATTTTTTTCTTTATGAATTTAGATAAATTAATATAAGCAAGGTTTTAAAAATTTTTTTTTCGGTTAGTATCGTTATGTTAAAGAGACTGTGAGCAACTTTTGAAATGAATATTATTATTTATGTTAGATTTCAAATAATGTGGTAATCAAAGGAAAGTGTGTTTAATGTTAAAACTATTGTAAGATGTGAAAATTGTAATTTATACACTTGGTCCATACGTAGGTAATGCATTAGGATATGTGTAGTAGAAAACCTGTGGTGAATACCCTACCTGTAGGGGAGCGGGAAAAGGTGGAGGCAGGCGAGGCGGGAAAACGCACACTGGCGCGGTTCGGCACAACGGGCACAGTATTACAGTCGGAGGCGAGCAACAGTCGGAAGTACACGTACTGTACCGAGGAGGCTACCCAGGAAAAGTGGATTCCATCGAGCCTCGGATGAACCGATTCCGATGACTACTTGCCATGGCTATATTCTGAGGCACGAAATTGGAAAGATTACGACGCTAAGAAGATGGAAAGTGCCGATGTTGTGTGAGCCTTAGCCGTGCTTGTATGTGTGCCGTGCTGCCCGCTATCTCGCTGCCCGCCAACCGCCGCACCGACTTGCACAGGTCAAACATTTATTTCATCTTTAGAAGTGTATCTGTGTGGACCAGTGTCGAAAATGTTTCTGACTGTTCAATAATAACGTGACTTTTACCAGAATTGCATTAGCCATGACTTATCCTGATCACTGACCTAGACAGGATCCTTACCTCGTATTGTGCAACCCGAGTATCCTAAACTGAAAGTTTAATGTTAGTGTTAATGAAAATTATCAGCAGATTAATCTATGCCATAAAGGAGCCTAAAATTTCTATGTGTCATTGCAAATGTTGAGAAAGAACAAAGCTGTGACTAAATTGGAAGAGAGTTTTTGTTGGATTGAGTTAGCGATGTTATTTAATTAATTTGAGACAGAAATAATGACAGTTAAATTATTCAGAAGTAAGACAAAAGAGTAGTTATCCATAGATTGATAATTCTGAGTGTTAATTTGCCTTCAGTACTTAACAGTTTCAGTATAACGACTATAACAGTTTCAGGCCCCCCCCCCCCTTCTCTTGTCCATTCTTGCAAACCTTGAAATGTGTTGATCAGATTTGACCAGTAAAGCTAAATTATATATTAATCCTAAGTGTATTAGTGTTTGTCCATCCTTAATAGTGACGTAGTGTGTGTACTTTCGAGATTGCTAATGCTAGGGCAATCTATGCCCGATTTCAGTCTGACCAAAATACAAAATGTAGTTCGTAGTAATCATTGCTGTGTGGTGTTGTGTATTTATAGCTCGTTCAAATTAGTACTAAAAGAGAAAACTTTAGTTCAGTGGATTTTTCTGGTTCCAAATTTTGCCGTATAACGCAACTTTACTACGTGTAGTTATGCTTGTACATGCACCCACTTGTACAAGGAAAAACTCACTCATTGCCTAAGTAGGCTGGCGACCGAATTGTTAATTACAGGTAGCATCTACTGTGTGTACTTCTTGTCCATGCGAAAGAGTAATTATACTTTACATTTGCTTGATGCATCACTGTAGTTATTGACTGAGTATAAGTCCGATCTTGCTTCTATTAGGTACACGCGGTCAACTTATGTACTAAAATCCTTGTTTATAAGGTGAAGCCCGTGAACTTATTGCAGTACAGGCTTTATAGAGATAACGTACGTCCGAGCAGGGCGGAAGCGTTACAAGCCTCTTCGATACCGTGGCGTTTGTTCCATTAGATGTTAGCCCGTATTGGGGAAGTAACACTGCAAATTGTAAGCAATCAGAAAATATCTTCAACAGCACGACACGATATTCATGGAATCAAAAACTATAATCACAAATGACGATGCAGTACATGTCGAACTCTTAAGGTCAGTCACTCATAATGTTTCATGTCCATAAGTTTTCCATAAAATTAGATTGTAGACTTTGAATGCTGAGATTTTGTCCTAATCTTTGTTGCAATGGATCATGATTTTGATAGGATTTCCTTCCCCAGAAACAGCAGTTGAGAAGGCTTTCAAGGTGTCCTTCATGTTGAAGTTATGTGTAATCAGACCTTTGACATTTGTTTTCCCCGATGCGACAAGCTCTAAGGCCATGGGATATCTGCAAAAACACAAAAAAAAAATGTAAGTAATGGAAGAATTTAAGAACTGTATCGCAGAAATATATTTTTGCTCAGTCAACATTACATGTATTGATCTAGCGCGCACAAAAAATATTGTCGCCATTTCGCATTGATCTATAATAAATTCGTTGTTTACAAGCAGATTTATACTGAAGACTTGTTCTTCTTTTATTTCTAGTGATGAAGAAACTGTATGTTCTGTGCTTAAGTATAGTGAGCAAGAATTATTATTCTTTCTGTAATTACTCCGCGGAAACATGAAGAGTAGGCCGTTGCCACAGTGGGTAGGATAACAGAGATTGCAATTTTTAGAATGTTGCGTCGTTTTTTCCTCCCCTCACTGAGTCACTGTTTTCATCACTGTACGAACATGACCAAATTTTTCAAATCAAGTTCTGTTTCAGCTAAGAGGTATTTATAATTGCTGATTATAACATTAGTCTAAAAGACTTAACAAATGTGTCACTGTTAAGATACATTTGCTCGAAAATCATTTAGAAAAATGTGAAACAAATGAAGAAGGAATGTGAGCTTTGTTTTCCATGGTGTCCATTCCGTAAAAAATTGATATTATTCTTATGTAATTTTATACACCCATATAAGCACTACACATGTTTCACATAGTGTACTGAAAATATGCCTGAAATATTTAAGTATTTAATCCCACGAGAAGGCAGTTGAGTTACAGTATCACGCAAATGAATATTTCGAAGTTAGGTGACATATTTGTTGCAACATTAATCACAAAAATAGCCTATAACAGTTATGGAATATTTCGTCGGAACTTGGAGGAATACAGAGACATAAAAATCTGAAATAAACAGTATTTATTTCCCACGATAATACCTATTTTATAGTTCGTTATAAACTGCCACTCGTCTTTCAAGGCAGGCAGGACTAAACATAAAAAACGCACATGCATAATGATGTAAACAAAAAAAACCTATGAACAAATGAATTTCACATTATATTCGAAAATCAAAAGTATGAAAGTGTCCAGTCAAAAACAGTACACAAGTGAGCACTGGCGCAGACCAATACGTTAACTAGATAAAATACTGACTGAGTAATAGTTCGTTTATTATTTTCTCATTGTAAGGCAATATACTTGTTGCGAACATTGCAGCTGTTCCACGCCCACATTCCATTGACTCTTTCCTCTCCTCTGCCCTCTCTGCTTTCTGCCTATTCTTCACATACAACAACATTACTTTGTCCATGTAAGGTAGTAGTCTGCGCCAGTACTTGGTTGTGCACTAGTTTGGCCAGCACATTCTCATACTTTCAGTCTTGGAACGTTATGTACAGTTTATTTGTTCGTAATTTTTGTGTATTTCAACAGTCTTTTATGTTTTTTTACGGATATGTAATCATAAAAGTCACATGTCTTTGGAAAAGTGATCTATGCATTCTATTCCGCTGATGTTCTGTGGGCTATCTTGTTAGTGTTAAGTTGCCTGAGGATGGCCTAAATACGGTTCGCAATTAATTACAAAATAAATATTAGTGTGCATCATCAATACTGTGTGGATCAGATTTTCATAAATAACCAGTAATTTAAGTATTTTACACGTAACAGCGAACATAACATTAAAATTTTAAAACATTCGGAAAATATGAAAACAGTACCACTAAAGAAAATACAGAGGAAGTAAGATTCTTACGTATTAAAACTACTGTTCCGTGGATGAATGATAAGCAATGAACGATGTTTATTCGACCGGTAAATTTTATAATAGAGCTCCATCATCATTTGTTGATAAATACTAGGTTACGTTAACTGAAGTGAATCTTTCATTCTTAGAACTTCAGACTAAGGGAACTGTGCCTTTTTGGGGATCCCATTACTTAGTTCAAAAATTGTTCAAATGGCTCAGAGCACTATGGGACTTAACATCTACGGTCATCACGAGGCAGAGAAAATCCCTGACCCCGCCGGGAATCGAACCCGGAACCCGGGCGCGGGAAGCGAGAACGCTACCGCACGACCACGAGCTGCGGACCATTAGTTAATATATGGCATCTCTGTCAGTCAATACCATTCTAAAAATACGTATAATTGATCAAAACTGGTTAAACAATCTTATAAAATCCATATACGTCAGGGTGTAGTCTGTCGTCCGCACTTTTTTTAGTATATAATATAATGGCTCTGAGAACTATGGGACTTAACTACTGTGGTCATCAGTCCCCTAGAACTTAGAACTACTTAAACTTAACTAACGTAAGGACATCACACACATCCATGCCCGAGGCAGGATTCGAACCTGCGACCGTAGCGGTCGTGCGGTTTTTTTTTTTTTTTTTTTTTAGTATACGTATATATTAAATATTTGTTCGTTCAAATTCAAATGGCTCTGAGCGCTATGGGAGTTAACATCTGAGGTTATCAGTCCCCTAGAACTTAGAACTACTTACACCTAACTAACCTAAGGACATCACACACATCCATTCCCGAGGCAGGATTTAAACCTGCGACCGTAGCGGTCTCGTGGTTCCAGACTGAAACACCTAGAACCGCTCGGCCACAGAGGCCGGCATTGGTTCGTTCGCTGACGATCAGTTAACTGTATATAATAATGACAATAAACTGCAAACTGCTGTCCACAAGCTGAACTTACTATGATACATGAGGCTACAAGAAAATAGGAGACCTTACTGATAACAGATATTACAAGGGTATTCAAAATGCTCTTGGCACTTTCAAGTAATTGGAAAACATATTTCCATTGAAGCAAGGTATTATATGATTATATGCATGGAAACAACAACTCAAGGATTTTTTTTGTCACAGTGATCTCCAGCAACAGGGCTGCTAGACCAACGGAAAAGGCATTTTGCGTGATCAAATCGTGCAAGAGTGAGCCCGCAACCGCTTATCAATGCAATGTTTCTCGCCATGTGTAATGACTTGGAGCAGCTGAATCCGATATGGTTTCATTCGCAGGCTTTTTCTCAGCACTCTTCAAAACAGTCGACTTCAGAATACCTGGGTCGCGACTGCCACTGGATACTGACGTTTGAAGATTGCTATGGAATGTTTTCTTCATTCGTTCAGACAGTTCCATCATGTTGACTGCAGCCTCCTGGTCTTGTCTTTGCAAAGACTTCTGCTCTCTTAAAGTGCTATTCCCACTCGTATATGGACTGTCTGCCAGGTGGAGCCTTGTTAAATGGGTCCCAAAATTTACGACGCACTGCGGTGACAGACTTGTTCTTGCGGAACTCGCATCACGCAAAACCCCTTCATCACTGGTCTAGCAACGATACTGATGGAAGTCAGTGTAATAAAAAAATCTTCCTGAGTTGCGTAATGTGCTAAGCAACAGAGTAGTGGAGCAGTGTGCTGCAAGTTTATTGCTGATATCTGTTTAAAGTAAGCCGGCTGGGGTGGCCGAACGGTTCTAGGTGCTACAGTCTGGAACCGCGCGACCGCTGCGGTCGCAGGTTCAAATCCTGCATCGGGCATGGGTGTGTGTGATGTCCTTAGGTTAGTTAGGTTTAAGTAGTTCTACGTTCTAGGGGACTAATGACCTCAGAAGTTAAGTCCCATAGCGCTCAGAGCCATTTGTTTAAACTAAGCTTTGGAACACCAGTTATGAAGTCAGAAAACCAAGTATGTGAGTCAAGATTACAAATTCGATGAATTTCAGTCACTTCAGTGATTCTATAAGCTACCAAATCATCCAGCAGATTTACGGATTATATAAGTTAGTGTTTTTAAAAGTTATTAACTAACCCTCATGTGCTCATAAGTTTACTTGAAATGTGAATAGCAGAAGAACCATAATGAGAAAATAAGTGTATGGGAACATATGAAGGAATCCTGCATCGTCGTAGAGGTGATTGCCGTTGCATTCCTCCGACCTGTTAGGAAGTATTAAGTATGTACGTTTTTTTGATGTTGCTGAGAAACAGTCATACAATAATTGTTAAATTGACACACCGCCATTTGACTATATTACGACCCAGGTTTCGGCTTTTTATGCCATTTTCAAGGGATAAACTCAATTTCATGAAAATGGCATAAAAGGCCGAAACCTGGGTCGTAATTAAATAAAGAACAATATAGTCAAATGAAGGTGTCTTAATGTAAATAAAAGTGTGTATCTGTGTCGTGTGGATGACTGTGATGAGGGATAAATTCTAGTGTCAGATTCCACGCGTCGGCTTTGAGCAATGACGTCATACCTAAGGCAAAGACGCTACGTACAGGCAATCTATGAAAGCAACGGATCATACTCGTGAACAAACGAATGTAGAATTCGATAAAATTACCATCACATTTCACGCAGTTATTTACTTAGTCGTGAATTACATCGAAATGAATTAAAGATAACGGAAATAATTAAGAACAAGAATTAAAAACAAATTTTCATGTCTAGTAAGCAGTATTCTCGTAACTTATGAGAGCAGAAAAGCACAGAGAACCTTTAAATTGATTTACAGCAAAGCGCGTAGCAATTACAAGTGCATAAATCCTATTATCCTACATTTTAGTGCACACACCTGCTGAAAATAGCGTTAATTTTATTATTAGGTACTGAATCTAACGGTAGACGTGCAGGAAAGTTGCAGTTTTTGCGGGGAGAAACTAAAATGTAAGAGAAAACTGGAGGATGAAATGAATGACAACAAATACGAAACAGTAGCATGAAATGTGGAGAAACCGACACAATAAATTCTAAAAGAAAAGCCAGTACACAACTAACGAATATCTACAAAAAAATGACGAATGTTGGAATCGACAACTAGAATTAATTTACGTAGGTAAATTCAGTTACCAACCGCTCCATGATTCATACGTAACTAATTTTTCCAGGGGTAGTTTGCAATGAAACTAATAGCATTTCTACTTTTGTAATTGCTCTCTAAAACTACTGTATAACAAAAACTGGAATCCGTAACTAGAACTGGTCTTCTATATAGGTGAGTTCTAGTTACCGATTCCAGTATTAGTGACAAATAGTTCAGAGAGCAATTACAAGTGCAGAAATCCTATTAGCCTACCGTTTAGTTCACACACGTACTGAAAAAAATCTATCTAGATAATGAATATCGAATGGCTGGAATCGGTAACTAGAACTGGCCTATATAGGACGTCAAGTCTAATTATCGATTCAAACTATTCGATGGTTCATAATTTTGGACGGATTTCTGTATTTCTTACTGATCTCAGAACTGCTACGAGAATGTAACGAATGTTGTAGGTACAGCTTGCAAATTTTTATCTTTTTCGTAGCAGTGAAGAGAGTGATATCATATATAGAAATTCTGTAACACTTCAGCGCACACACTTGTTGTTAAAACAAATTAAATAACGAACCGAGGAAAGGTTGGAATCGATAACTAGAATTAACTTGTACAGGTCAATTGTAGTTACCGATTCCATTGTTTGTGAGACTCAATTTTTTGTGAATTTTCGATACTAGTGTACTAATCCCGTTAGATTTAATAATGTTGTTGTTGTTGTGGTCTTCAGTCCTGAGACTGGTTTGATGCAGCTCTCCACGCTACTCTATCCTGTGCAAGCTTCTTCATCTCCCAGTACCTACTGCAACCTACATCCTTCTGCATCTGCTTAGTGTATTCATCTCTTGGTCTCCCTCTACGATTTTTACCCTCCACGCTGCCCTCCAGTACTAAATTGGTGATCCCTTGATGCCTCAGAACATGTCCTACCAACCGATCCCTTCTTCTGGTCAAGTTGTGCCACAAACTTCTCCCCAATCCTATTCAATACTTCCTCATTAGTTATGTGATCTACCCATCTAATCTTCAGCATTCTTCTGTAGCACCACATTTCGAAAGTTTCTATTCTCTTCTTGTCCAAACTATTTATCGTCCATGTTTCACTTCCACACATGGCTACACTCCATACAAATACTTTCAGAAATGACTTCCTGACACTTAAATCTATACTCGATGTTAACAAATTTCTCTTCTTCAGAAACGCTTTCCTTGCCATTGCCAGTCTACATTTTATATGCTCTCTACTTCGACCATCATCAGTTATTTTGCTCCCCAAATAACAAAACTCCTTTACTACTTTAAGTGTCTCATTTCCTCATCTAATTCCCTCAGCATCACCCGACTTAATTCGAATACATTCCATTATCCTCATTTTGCTTTTGTTGATGTTCATCTTATATCCTCCTTTCAAGACACTGTCCATTCCATTCAACTGCTCTTCCAAGTCCTTTGCTGTCTCTGACAGTATTGCAATGTCATCGGCGAACCTCAAAGTTTTTATTTCTTCTCCATGGATTTTAATACCTACTCCGAATTTTTTTTTGTTTCCTTTACTGCTTGCTCAATATACAGATTGAACATCGGGAAGAGGCTACAACCCTGTCTTACTCCCTTCCCAACCACAGCTTCCCTTTCATGTCCCTCGACTCTTATAACTGCCATCTGGTTTCTGTACAAATTGTAAATAGCCTTTCGCTCCCTGTATTTTACACCCGCCACCTTTAGATTGTGAAAGAGAGTATTCCAGTCAACACTGTCAAAAGCTTTCTCTAAGTCTACAAATGCTAGAACCGTAGGTTTGCCTTTCCTTAATCTTTCTTCTAAGATAAGTCGTAAGGTCAATATTGCCTCACGTGTTCCAGTATTTCTTCGGAATCCAAACTGATCTTCCCCGAGGTCGGCTTCTACTAGTTTTTCCATTCGTCTGTAAAGAATTCGTGTTAGTATTTTGCAGCTGTGACTTATTAAACTGATAGTTCGGCAATTTTCACATCTGTCAACACCTGCTTTCTTTGGGATTGGAATTATTATATTCTTCTTGAATTCTGAGGGTACTTCGCCTGTCTCGTACATCTTGCTCACCAGATGGTAGAGTTTTGTCAGAACTGGCTCTCCCAAGGCCGTCAGTAGTTCTAATGGAATGTTGTCTACTCCCGGGGCCTTTTTTCGACTCAGGTCTTTCAGTGCTCTGTCAAACTCTTCACGCAGTATCGTATCTCCCATTTCATCTTCATCTACATCCTCTTCCATTTCCATAATATTGTCCTCAAGTACATCGCCCTTGTATAGACCCTCTATATACTCCTTCCACCTTTCTGCTTTCCCTTCTTTGCTTAGAACTGGGTTTCCATCTGAGCTCTTGATATTCATACAAGTCGGTCTCTTATCTCCAAAGGTCTCTTTAATTTTCCTGTAGGGAGTATCTATCTTACCCCTGGTGAGATAAGCCTCTACATCCTTACATTTGTCCTCTAGCCATCCCTGCTTAGCCATTTTGCACTTCCTGTCGATCTCATTTTTGAGACGTTTGTATTCCTTTTTGCCTCCTTCATTTACTGCATTTTTATATTTTCTCCTTTCATCAATAAAATACTGTATTTCTTCTGTTACCCAAGGATTTCTACTAGCCCTCGTCTTTTTACCTACTTGATCCTCTGCTGCCTTCACTACTTCATCCCTCAAAGCTACCCATTCTTCTTCTACTGTATTTCTTTCCCCCATTCCTGTCAATTGTTCCCTTATGCTCTCCCTGAAACTCTGTACAACCTCTGGTTCTTTCAGTTTATCCACGTCCCATTAATAATAATTAATAATCATTAAATAATTACATGTGTCGTATTACAAGTTAACAATATTTCACTGTGTTGTGACTTCATCAAGAGCCTATACTGTAATGGATTTAAAAGTTATCTGTGCTTTTTCTTACTGGTACAAATTACGATACTAATTTATTTCAGACATGTTAACTTTTCATGTTATTATTTATTTTTGTTACTTTTAATTCTTGGCAACATGTTTTGTGGCAAAGTAATTTTATCGTATGCTACATTCTTGTTTACGAAGATGATCAGTTGCTTTCAAAGATTGTCTCTATGTAGCCTCTCTGCCTTAGGTATAACGTCACTCGTCAAAGACGACGAGTGGAATCGGGCACTAGAGCTGACCCGTGATGAGTGCTTGTACAGTGTAGTGTTGGGTTTGTGTTGTTATGTACGTGGGCAAGAAAGAGGGCGATTCCCGATAACAGCGCATAGCCTACTACTCCTACACAAAGGGGGCCGCTGAGCTTAACGTCCCCATCCGACGGACGGCTTACCACCAACAGTGCCACATGCCCTCACTTTATGAGACACTGCGGAGAGGTTTAGAAAATAATCTGGGACATTGCCGGCCAAAGACTGGCGATCAGGAACATTACGTCACCACGTCTCCTCCTCTTGCCGGCCAAAGGCTGACACTGAAAGTTTTACACCAGTAGGATTTCATACGCCACCGCACAGGCGTGGGTTAGTGACCCCAGCTATGGAGGCGTTTAAGCTGCGCGTATATTTCTACCATTTTAGTTAAATTTAACAGTTGTTGTTTTCCACCTTCTATTTGCTTGGTCGCATGGAAAACCAATTAGAATACGAAAAGAGAGAGTGCCCTCATGGCTATCTGTGTATTCTATCTGTTAAATATCATGCGTCGATTTTTGTGTGAATTGCAGTAACATGCTATGACTGCATGTTAGCTACTGAATATTGTGACATAAATGTTACGTAGAAGTGTCGGAAAACAAACTGGTAGCGAAGATCTTCCTGTAACATGGGTATGTTGATGTATACTTGTGCTCGTTTCCATATTCCGAAAATGGTTTTGAATTGTTTGGAGAGAAAGAAAAATAGTTACCTGAATGGGCTGGAAACGACTTAGAAGTTTAACCCTCCGAAAGATTTGCAAGCGATTGTATAAAACACATATCCCAAGAGCAAGATCCATTAATCCGCTCTCGAAAGAGACCGTTGCAACTCCTTATTCTGAGAGACATCTGGTCCCTCAACTACCTTAGCTGTCTGAAACGTTGCCTGCTCCCCACCAGTAGGATGTGTAGTTTCGGTTTTCCCCTTCATTAATTGGCTATCCCTGGAGATGGCTGAGCCACCATTGCTAACGGCATAGAGATGTGAAATGCAACGGGAAACTACTACATTAAAGGTCCATCTGGATATCCCATGTGTAGCAGCCACGGCAGAATCTAATAATGTATGTATTCTTACTGATCGTGGGCTTTGGATCCCAAGATACGGCTGGAGGACAGCTGTGGCTTCTCAAGTCGTCTTTCAACGAAATCCTCACATAGAAGAAGAAGAAAAAGATAAATTTGACATTATCACATGGAATGTGCGAGCACTGTTAAATCCTGGTAAACTGGATGAAGTCAATAAGGTTGTGACGAAGTGTCAACGGCATATTTAGGTCTACATGAAACAAGATAGGATGGAAACGGTGACTCATTAGATGGTTTGAAAATATGTCGTACAGGAAACAAACATTAAGGAAGAATATAGTAACTATTAAATTAACAAAGAAATGCATGCGTAATGTAGTCAGCGCCTATCAGTAAGTGATAGGATATTAATGATAAACTTAAAAGCTAGCGCAGTTCACTTAACAGTAATCCAAGCACATTTACCAACAACAATAGTACCGATGAAGAAACAAAAAACGTTTATGACGCCATTGAACAATTAATGAAAATTATAAACAAAAGAAAATGCTATTCTCGTGGGAGATTGTAATGCATCGATAGACATACAAGAGAAACACAGTTTCACTAGTAAGTTCGCACTGGGAATAATTCAAGAGGTGAGAAATTATTAGAATTTCGTGAATAACATGAGATAGTTGTAAGAAATACATGTTATGAAACGTCAAAGAGAGGACACTGTATGTGGAAGACATCTGGTGACAACAGTAAATATATGACTGATTATATAATAGTAAAGCAGAGGTAAAGGAATCAAATGAAATGTAGTCACAGTTACCATATTGCTAATAGAGATTGTGATTATACACTTGTTTCAGCAAAGTGCAGTATCAGATTTAAGAAGCATCAGCTGAAATATCCAAATGAATGGGCAATGTATAAACTGAAGAATGTAGCGGTTGTGCAGGAACTGAAGCATGCAACGATGGATGTTATCAAGTCGAATATAACAAGTGCAGACGACAGACGTGTTAGGAATAAGGAAGTTAGAACCTAGAAGCCTTGAATGATCCAAGGAATATTGCAACTCAACTGGCAAAAGGAACAGCCTAAAAAAGAAAAGCCTTAATCAGTATAATGAAATAAAAATTAAGATAACATCAGTGTGCTATTTAAAAAAGAAAAGTGGCTATGAAAAATTAACAAAGAAATAGATGATTTTAAATGTGGAACACAGGACAAAGCTTGTTCAAAGATTAAATTATTGCAACGAAGACAGAGCACCAAGAATAACATAGTGAGAGATTAAAACGGGAAGCTGATATTTGACATAGAAGATGTAAGTGACAAATGGTAAGAGTATGTTGAAGATCTGTACAGTCTTTCTGAAAGTGGAAGTGTACATGAGTATACTGAAGATGAAAAACTAATTCATGAAAACAATAAGGGACCATAGATACGAAAGAAGACCTCTTCCTTGCACCAAACAGGTTAAAATCAAATTAAGCAATGCGTATAAATGACATCCCACCAGAGCTAAAAAAAATTCAAATGGCTCTGAGCACTATGGGACTCAACATCTGAGGTCATCAGTCCCCTAGAACTTAGAACTACTTAAACCTAACCAACCTAAGGACATCACAAACATCCATGCCCGAGGCAGGATTCGAACCTGCGACCGTAGCGGTCTTGCGGTTCCAGACTGCAGCGCCTTTAACCGCACGGCCACTTCGGCCAGCCCACCAGAGCTCTTACAGAATAGTTGTGACACCGTACAAAGTAAGTTATTTACTATGGTATCTAAATGTTATGAAGAGGTTATAACAACAGCCGACTTTAAAGAAAGAAGAGCTATTACCTAAGGACAAATGCAAAGGACTGCCCTTCTGTCACATGCATAAAAATATTGCTGTCAATAGTTAAAGAAAGGACGAAAAAGAAAATAGATTCCAACTTAGCCAATTATCAATGTGGCTTCAGACCAGGGAAAAGAACAGTAGAAGCAATATTAGCATTACGCCAGATTTTGTATGAAGATTAGAATTACAGAAATAAATGTATACAGGATTTTTGACCTAGAAGAAGTATCTGATATATATGGCTGGAAGTTGTTATTATTTAAAGCAATTCGCAAATTAAGGCTTGACTGGAAATACATGCCATTAATTTTGAGTACATACAAACGTTAACTGCATGTGAATGGTTGAAAGAAAGGAAACATAAATCAGAAGTTCAGTATGTTCATCGACGAGGCAACAGCGAAACAAAATTAGTGGTATTCACATGCACTGCATCAGATGTGACGATGATATTGCAGAAGTGATAAGAAAAAGAACTAAATAAATTGCTTAAGTTATTAAATCAGGAGACAACAGAAGTAAAACTAAAAATAAGTACCAAGAGACAAAAGTCATTGTTATAGACACGAAAGTAGGTGAATGTAAGTAGTGAGAAACTAGAGGAAATAACCGAATTTTGCTATTTCGGTAGTACTGTGAAGAAAAACAAAATGTGTCCTACGGAAATTAAGAGATGATTAGCACTGCCCAAGAGCGAATTCCAAAATAAGCTCTTTCACTGAACAAGCATACTAGCTTCCACACTGAGAAAAGATTTGTCAAGACTTTTGTGTGGAGCGTTCTGACAGAGAAGTCTGAAAGCTGGTCGTAAGCAAAGCAGGAAAAAGCTCACCTTGAAGGTGCGGAAATGTGGTTCTGGACTGAATGAGATCGTTCTACAAGAAACAGGAGAGAAAGAGGAACTGAAAATTATAGGCGAGCGTAAAGCAAAACTCACTGGCCACTTAATTTCACATGATATTTTCCTACAAAACATTTTCGAAGGCAAGAAAGAAAATGTGGGGGACGACGGAGAACACCCTTATCAGTGAGATGATGTGTTTCTCATGCGTTGAGATAATGACGACTGCCGAAAAGAGGCGGCTGTGTCTGCGAAGACAAAGCTCAGCTTTCATCACTTTCAGAGACCATACGTGACGTCTTTCCTTCTTTATGGCTCAATTTTATTCATGCCCTCTCTTCTTGTATTTTCTTTCGCCATGTGGAACACGTTTCATGGCGAGCAGCTGACATACCGCTCTAGCATTCTTTCCACACGGTCCTTCTATCTGTCTCTGTATTCGTCTATTATATATGTCATTGGTTCAAGTATTAACTCGTTTATAATTCTTGTATCTGTTATTATGTCTGATTTTGTACACCGTTTCCCATCTCGTAGTAAGCTCATTTCAGACGCTTGCATCTTACTTCTTTGTACTTTAGCAAGGATCAAGGTTCCACTGCTGCAGAGAAGTATAAGAACTGTCGTAGTTTTATACAATATAGTTTTTCTTACCTAATTTTTCAAAATTCTGTTTACAAAGTCAGATACATATTGAAATAATACAAGTCTTTTTACATACATTTTAATCGTCTAGATAATTTATTTGACTTGCAAGATAGTTAAAATGTGTTACATGTCCTGTTGTCTTGCCGTAAGAGTCAATTTTTCATCTTATATGTTCGACTACTCGCAAAACCATTCATTTTGCCTTACTGGTATTATTACGCTGTACGAAACACTGCAAGCAGCCACAACCTTTCTTGAAATAATTTTATTGTATCGTTTCGGGCGTGAGTCCATCGTCAGACGCTTGCATTGACCTCTTTGCAAGTTTTATATTTGTGTCCTAAAATATAACAAGGTTATTGTGATTGCAAATTTTTACACTTACATATGCACTATAAAAGCTCTCTTTTAAATATTATATGACAGAGATTTTATTTTATTTTACGATCCACGCTGATCAATGAACTGAACTAAATACGAGATGGCGGATACATTTGTCCACATCGGTTGCTGATTCGGTGGTCTAAAGAATGTGATATGTATACAGATATGGCACACTTCTGGAGTTACTGCAAAAGATGCTTCTTCGTAGTACAGATAATTTTATACGGTGTTATATTTAATTAATTAGGTTTGAAAGATGCTGGTAATGGTCAATAAAGAATTGTCTCTCTGTCAAGCAATTATTATTTCTGTCATTTCAAATTATAGGAGTTTTATGAACTTTCGCTGGTACAGTTGGTTCTTTAATTCTAGTTGATCATTTAATTCTAATATTTCTAATTCCTCAACAAATTCATTTGAAGTCCTTTTTCGGAAAAATGTAATACCTCTAAGTTTTCTTCGTTGCTTATCTCTGTGTTTCCGTGATGGACCAGTCAGAGAGCGAAAGTTGACTTACCTAAGTCATTGACCTTGAGAGCGCCCATGTGTTAACGGTATCGCACTTAAACTCGTACCAGTTCGGCCACTGTAAAATTTGTGGCACACAGAACAATTTCGTTTATAAGTGCCAGACCTGTGGTGTACCTAATTTTCCGAATTTAAGTGGTGAACCACTTTGGCTTCATTTCGTTGTCTGTGGAAAAACTAATTTTGATATTTTTGGCACAGAATAGTTTTCAGTCTGATCTGACACTTCAGTAATGAATAGTATGCAGGCATGTAAAACTTGCAAAGAAGTCAGTGCTACCGTCTGATGATGGGCTCAGGCCCGAAATTAGGAACGGTACAATAAAATCGTTTCGAGAAAACTTATGGCTCATCGCAGCATTTCCTACAGTGAAATTTACGAAAACAGCTGCGGTGTTCTATAACTATAATGAATCAAATAATCTTCATATTAGGTTCTTTGGACAGTGAGCTCAGCTTGAGGATAGTGGTACGCAGTTTGTTTTCATCAGCACATACAGTTAACTGATGAACTAAAGGTTTCCACTTTCTCAAGGAGTCATCAGTAAACTAATATGTGGAAAACCTCTGGAGAATGAATAAAGAACTTAAAAAGAAGCAATGGAGTTCATATATTCATACGGTAACTTTTATTTATTGCTTTTTTGTAGTTACAGGCACTTTTATGATTTTACATGTTTCCTTCGTTTCTGTCTTTTTGTAGCAAATTTCCAGCTTGGTTCTACAGGTACTTTTTCTTTTCAAATGTTGTCTTCTGATTACTAAATGAAAGGCTCAAAATGTCTACCATTAGCTCTAACGCAAGCTCATAAACGCTGCGTCATGGATTGTCTTACTCGCTCCAATATTTCAGGTGTCTGCTGTATCTGCTGAAATCCTTCTTGAACACATTGCCGAGGAATACCAACATTCACAGTAATTCCTGAATACACTATGTCCCTTAAATTCCCCCAAAAATAAAAAATCCAGAGGACTGAAATCAAGAGATCGAGCAGACCAAGAAGTTGCTGCCCTATGACCTATCCGTTTAGAATCTGGAAAACACTGATCTAAAATTGATTTTACTTGCAGAGTAAAATGAGGGGATACCCGATTGTGTGTGAACCCATGTTCTGACGCAACTTTAGTGTATGATGTTAGGAAGAACGCCGCTAACAGTTGGTAACAATATTTTTCATTAAAACACAACTAGTTTCGTGGCTTAAAGCCGCATCATCAGGTGCAACAACGTTAAAACGTCATCGCTCCTAGTCAAAATATATGCTATTCAGAGCCGGCTGCGGTGGCCGAGCGGTTCTAGGTGCGTCAGTCCGGAACCGCGCTGCTGCTACGTACGTAGGTTCGAATCCTACCTCGGGCATGGATGTGTGTGATGTCCTTAGGTTAGTTAGGTTTAAGTAGTTCTAAGTCTAGGGGACTGATGACCTCAGATGTTAAGTCCCATAGTGCTCAGGGCCATTTGAACCATTTTTTTTACTATTCAGACAATAGTACTGACGATTTTCCCTAAATAATAAATTTTTACTAAGAGCGGTGGGTATGCTTATGACCTTTTAACGTTGTTGCACATGATGATGCAGCTTTAAGCCGCGACACCGACTGTATTTTAATAAACAACAATTTTACCAGCTGTCAGCGTAGTTCTTCCAAACATCATGAGTTTTGACAGCTGCGGTTGTCCGGAATATAAAATAGTTTGTGGTAAGTTTAGTTGAACGTCTTCCAGTAAAACATTTAAATGTTCCGGTAAAAATTTACTGTATGATGCTCCAGCCAGTATTCCACGGCAAATGAAAAGTCTGATGAATCTTTCTCCAGTCATACCAGCCGATACATTAACGCCAAACTGTTGATGATGTCTTGTTTCCAAAGCAGGAAAACAAAAAAAGCACATCTAAGAAAATATTATATATATATATATATATATATATATATATATATATATGAATTTTTTTTTGTTTCTTTTTAAGTCTTCTGTGCATTGCCCAAAGGTTTCAAACATATTAGTTAACATCTTGTGTAGAAAAAGTACGGGAGACGTATTACACCCTTGTCCAACTTCCAATTTACTTGGATTTGATCAAATAATTTTCACGCCGTTTTGATCACCTGCACTTATCTGTAGAATGGGGCTCCCGATGTACTGGGTGAATCACCTAAAACTTACATGATATCTCGCAAACGACCTGCACTAGAATCCTACAACAAACACCACTGACATTCTAATTTACCCTACTTTTAGTTTGTTAATGTCAGTGGGCATTTAAAATAGTTTGTTTGCACAAAGCCCCTGATTACCAATCCATTCTGTGAAAACCGCTCTTCAGTAGCACTTTCGATTTCTGCAATATTTGCGGTGCACATTTTAAGTGATTCACTCCGTACATATAATGTCCTAATTAACAGGATGCCTAAACGGTGCAACTGATAGTGTAAAAATTTATAAAAATGAAAATTTCAAAGTCAGTTAACTCAAAAAATTATAATGATGCAACTTTATTACAAAATTGTACCCACGTTTCGTAAGTCGAATAAATTTCTTTGGTTGCTGCTTTTATAGTCCAAGGTGCAGTAATTTTCACAAACAATCTCCCGGTAGTGAACATGTTAAATGTTGCGTTGTCGGGTGTTTAGTTTCAATTATCGCCCCTGCTTTAGAACAAAGTAGACATTCCTAAAATGCTAATCTTAGAGTGTGATACCGCGTCGGGGTGACGAAAGTGCATACGTACTCGTTGCAGTAGCGGAAGATGCCACGTAAGTCTATCTCGTAGAAGAGAGGCCTGAGTGGTATGCGGGCGTGCGTCTCCGCCAACCCCACGACCACCACTACGCCATTTTGTCGCGTCGCCTGTCAACAGAGAAACACGCCACCGTTAGCAAACTCGTTTCCTTAAGTGCGACAAAAGAACTAGCTATATGTCAGCCGTACCTGCAGTCCAAGTACCACAGTGGACTCCATGCCGCAGCAATCAATGCTGACGTCAGGAGCCACTCCCAAAATAGCTCGTATTTCGTTGGCCACCTGCTTCTCGTCTACACCCTTAGACACCCGCAATGTGTAGTCAGCACCAAACTTCTTAGATACTTCCAGGCGATGAGAATTTATATCTGAAAAATGAACACATAAGATTCGTAGGCATATTTATCGTATCCAGACCTTTCTCTCCCCACTGCAATGATGTCTGTCTCTAGAGGAAAGTTATCACATCTACGAGGGAACAGAAACTCCCTTTCGAAGCAAGAAAATTCGCAAAGACGTTTTCACTGTCGTTACTGTCCGACCCCGTTAGCTGAGTGGTCAACGCGGCGGAATGCCATGCCAAGGGGCGCGGGTTCAATTCCCGGCTGCGGCAGATTTTCTCCGCTCAGGGACTGGGTGTTGTGTTGTCCTAATCATCATTTCAACCCCATCTCCGATGCGCAAGTCGCCCAATGTGGCGTCGAATGCAATAAGGACTTGCCCTCAGCGGCCGAACTTCGCCGAATGGGGGACTCCCGGCCCACAGTGCCATACGCTTATTTCCACTGTCGTTACTGTTATATGAAACCCATTACCAAGTACTTAAGACAAGACTGCCTATATTCGACGTTTTTACTGTCGTTACTGTTACATAAATCCCATCACCAAGTACGTAAGGCAAAACTGCCTATATTTGTGCTACATTTCTACACTGAAGAGCCGAAGAAACTAGTACACCTACCTAAAATCGCTTAGGGCCCCCGCCAGCACGCAGAAGTGCCGCAACACGACGTGGCATGGACTCGACTAATGCCTGAAGTAGTGCTGGTTCAAATGGCTCTGAGCACTATGGGACTTAACATCGGAGGTCATCAGTCCCCTAGAACTTAGAACTACTTAAACCTAACTAACCTAAGGACATCACACATATCCATGCCCGAGGCAGGATTCGAACCTACGACCGTAGCAGTCGCGCGGTTCTGGACTGAAGTGCCTAGGGCCACTCGGTCACCGCGGCCGGATGAAGTAGTGCCGACTGTCCATAAATCAGTACGAGTACGAAGGGGTGGATATCTCTTCTGAACAGCACGTTGCAAGGAATCTCAGATATGCTCAATAATGCTCTAGTCTGGGGAGTTTGGTGGCCAGCGGAAGGGTTTTAACTCAGAAGAGTGTTCCTGGAGCCACTCTGTAACAGTCCTGGACGTGGACGGTGTCGCATTGTCCTGCTGGAATTGCCCAAGCCCGTCGGAATGCACAATGGACATGAACGGATACAGGTGATCAGACAGGATACTTACATACGTGTCACTGTCAGAGTCGTATCTAGACGTATCAGAGGTCCCATATCACTCCAACTGCACACGCCTCACGCCTTATAGGTCATCCGACAGCTTGAACAGTCCCCTGCTCATATGTAGGGGCCGTGGATTCGTGGATTGCTGCATTGGATTTCTGATCATAGCATGGAGAGCTACTACAAGTCACTCTCACTACATTCTACTACCTAAACTGAATGAGCTCCATAATCAGTCCCTGTGGACAGCCAGATGCCAATCGGCCGCAGTGTCAGCCTCTGCCAATGGCGTCTTTTAGGCACTATATGGAGCGGATGCCAGGTTGCAGAACCTAGGAGCCGCTACTTGTCAGTCCAATCTTGTACTTCTGCAGATGACTTCGCGGGGCTCAGTGCACCACCTCCAAAAAGGAAAATTCCCTGGCAGTACTGGCCATCCATAACGAGTTTATTGCAAAGCAATGAGACACACTGACCGCTCAGCTATGGAGTAGGACCTTCAATAAATGTTGCTAAATTATCTACCCCAATAACTAACTAACAGTTTAAACTAATTACACAACCACCTATACAACAACAATATTTGAATTCCAAATGTATTTCTTTCTTTATTTCTTTGTTTCAGTTTCTTGGCTGGTGTAATAACAGATTTAACACCACTTGGAACATCGCTTCGCAATTCTCAGTTGCTCTCACTGAAAGTGGAAGGGAGTGACAACAGTTATGCTGGAGTGCGTGTTCCGTAACCTGAAGTTTTTCATTGGTTAAATTCCAGCTATCACCACTCTGTGTTTAGATTAATACTTCAAGGGGCGATCAAAGAGCTTCCGTCCGAAGATCTCACAGTCCACAATCGATATGATAATCAGGCAAAATCGCCATGAGGGTTGAGACAGTGATCCCAGTGACGCACCACGTTGAAGATACCCGTTTGATAATACACGTGGTATGGAATCTAGAAAATCTGAAAATGGAAATTCTAAGCCTTAATCTAGATATAGTGAGCGTCAGTGAAGGGCTAAGGAAATGTGACAGGAATTCCTAGGCAGATGAGTATAGCATAATATCAACAGCAGCAGAAAATGACATGACGTTAGTAGGATTCTTTATGAAATGGAAAGTAGGTCAGAGAGAGAGTTATTATAAACAGTCCAGACAGGGTTGTTCTCATTAGAATCAACAGCAAACCAACTTCGAGAACACTAGTTCAGTTATACATGTCGACGCCGCAAGCATAAGATGAAGAGACAGAGGAAGTACATTAGGACACTGAACGGGTAATTCAGTAAGTAAAGGGAGAGGAAAATCTAACAGTCATGAGGGACTGGAACGATGTAGGGGAAGGAGTAGAGTAGGAGGAGAGTGTGGGAAGAGTAGTAGGAACGAGAGAGGACAAAGACTAACTAAGTTCTGAACTAAATGTAGAATATAATAGTGAATGCTTTATTCAACAATCACAAGAGGATAAGATATACTTGGAAAAGGCCAGGAGATACTGGAAGATTTCAATTAGATTACATCATGGTCAAAAAAATGGTTCAAATGACTCTGAGTACTATGGGACTTAACATCTCAGGTCATCAGTCCCCTAGAACTTAGAACTACTTAAACCTAACTAACCTAAGGACATCACAAACATCCATGCCCGAGGCAGGATTCGAACCTGCGACCGTAGCGGTCGCGCGGTTCCAGACTGAAGCGCCTAGAACCGCTCGGCCACCAGCGGCCGGCCATCACGGTCAGGCAGAGATTCCGAAATCAAATATTAGATTGTAAGGGGCAGATATAAAGTCAGATCACAATTTATTAGTGATGAAGAGGAGATTGAAGTTTAAGAGACTAGTCAGGAAGAATCAATACGCAAAGAAGTGGGATTCGGAAATACTAAGGAATGATGAGGTACGCTTGATGTTCTCTGAGACTATAGGTACTCCGATAATGAATAGCTCAGTAGGCAGTTCACTTGTAGAGGAATGGACATCACTAAAAAGGGCACGTTACCGAAGTTGGAGAGGAACCGTAGGTACAAGGAAGGTTAAATGCGAAGAAATCATGGGTAACAGAAGAAATTCTTCAAGAAGGAAGCACATAAATATCCATGGAGATTCAGAAATGAGGGTCTCTGTAATGGAGAGGACTTACCTGATGTAACAGAAGAAGAAACAACACTCGATAGGGAAGAGATAGGGGATCCACTATTAGAATCAGAATTTAGAAGAGCTTTGGAAGACTTAAAATCAAATAAGGCAGAAAGGATAGATAATCATCCACCAAAATTTCTAAGACCATTGGAGGAAGTGGCAAGAAGACGATTATTCCCTTTTATGTGTAGAATGTATAAGACTGGCGACAAATACGAGGGTTGGAACTTAAATAGTGGCAACTATTTATTCACAACCGATACAAAAGAGTTACATGTTTGCACCTGTTACTTACCTTCAAAGTAGTCACCACCGTTGTGTAGAACCCGTTGCTAGAGATGTAGAAGGCGTAGTATATCGTTAGCAGAGCCTGTTCTGTTGATGGTGCGAACGGAGCGGTCTACTTGCCTGTCCAATCTCTGGAACAATTCTCAGGAGAATGCCATGAAGTGGTTCCTTCATCTTCGGAATCAAATCAAAGTCACAAGGACTTAAGTCCGGGGAGTATGGTGGATGGTACAGTACTTCCCAGTCCCATCGACCGAACAGAGCAGCCACAGCTTGCGCTGTGTGCGCCCGCGCATTGTCGTGCAAAATGATGGGTGGGTTGCGCAAAAAGTGTAGCCGCTTCTTTCGCAAAGCTGGTCGCAGGTGATGTTCCGAAAACGAACAGCAATACTGTGCACTGACGGTGGCATTCGATTCAGAACTGTTTCAGAGATTCGACAGGCAGTAGACCGCTCCATTCGCACAATCAACAGAACAGGCTCTGTTAATTGTATAGTACGCCTTCCACATGACTGGCAACTGGTTCTACATAACGCAGGTAACTACTTTGAAGGACAGTAAAAGGTGTAAATATGTAACTCTTTTGTATCGGTTATGAATAAATAGTTGCCATTATTTAAGTTCCAACCCTCGTAATCGGACTATCGGAAAAATATATCATCCATACAGTTGCCAAGATTGCAAGAGGTGACAAATGCGAAAATCACCACACACTCAGCTTAACAGTTCATGCATCCAAGTTGCTGGCAAGAATAGTATACAGAAGAATGGAAAAGAAAACTGAGAATGTGTTAGATGGCAATCAGTTCGGCTTTAGGAAACGCAAAGGCAGCAGAGAGGCAGTTCTGACATTGCGGTGGGTAATGAAAGTGAGACTGAAGAAAAGTCAAGACTTGTCCATGGGATTTGTCGACTTGGAAAAGCGGTCGACAGTGTAAAATGGTGCAAGATGTTCAAAATTCTGAGAAAAGTAGGAATAAGCTGTAGTGGAAGACCGGTAATGTAGAGTGTGTATAACAACATTGAGAAGAGGGAGACATAAGGATAGCATACCAAGAACGAAGTGCTAGAATTAAAAAGGATGTAAGAGTGGGATATAATCGTTCTACTGTCCAACATACATGTCGAAGAAGCAGTGACCAAAATAAAATAAAGGTTGATTAACATTCAAGATGAAACAATATCAATAATAAGATTCGCTAATGACATTGCTATCCTCAGTGAAAGTAAGTGCCGAATGGAATGAGCAATCTGAGTACAGAATATTGGTTAAGAGTAAATCGAAGAAAGACGAAAGTATCATACGTAGCAGAAATGAGAAGAGTGGATTGGTGATCACAAAGTAGAGGAAGTTACGGAATCCTGCTACCTAGGCAGTAAAATAACCCATGACGAGCGGAGCAAGAAGGACATAAAAAGCAGACTAGCACTGGAAAAATGGGCATTTCTGGACGGGAGAAGTCTACTAATATCTAACATAAGTCTTAATTTGAGAAGAAATTTATGAGAATGTACGCTTGGAGCACAGCATTGTATGGCAATGAAACATGGACTGTGGGAAAACAGGAAAAGAAGAAAAGAAAAGGATATGAGAAATATGAAAATTAGGTGGACTGATATGGAAAGGAAAGGAATATATGGAAAAAACTGACAAGAAGAAGGGACAGGATGATAGTACATCTGTTAAGACTTAAGTGCTACTCTGAGATGGAAAGGTTGGCACAGGAGAGGAATTCGTGAAGTGGCCGAATCAAACCACTGGAAGACTAACGATTCAAAGAATAAATAAATAAAAAAAAAATCCGCCACCGTATTCTGCTGCGTGAAAAAGTCCGTAACTGCCTGCTGCACATCCTCGTTTGACAAAAATTTTCACCCCTTAAAGCCGTTTATACCTTTTACAACGGACCGAAGGCGTAAAGTGGCATGGGGAGAGATAAGGATTACGAAGCGGGTGCTGGAGTATCTCCCACTTGAGTTGGCCTAACTTTTGCTTTGCGATATGGTATCGACTGGCGTTCTGTGTCGAATCACGACCAGCACCAAACTTGGCGCATCATTCCACGACAGTGGTTTATGACAGACATGCTGCACCATAAACATTCTTCATTCTCCAATGGATATCTATCGACGTTGGTCCTTTGGCATCCAAGAAAAGAGCAACAGCAAGATGGTCCTGATTGGATGCATTTGACAATAACGTAGCCATAGTTGACGTTTCCGCGTTTACTGTACACAGGTCGGAAAGACATGAATGCCACACTAATTCCTTGCCTACCTTTTGGCGCTTATATACCTGCAGAGGAGTCGCGCTACGTTGCATATACACTACAGCAACGTCCTCAAACATAAAATTTTTGATCGTTCAGTATATTTATGATTGATGTCACGTTTAAGAGGAATCAACACTAAATGTAGCTCCTCGACATGGCACAGAAGAACTAGTTTTTCAAACTCTTTTCTTTATGACCATATGATGTCCGCCCCGATAGCTGAGTGGTCAGCGTGACGGATTGCCGTCCTGTGGGCGCGGGGTTGTTGAGGTTGTTGTGGAGGAGGAGACCAGACTGCGAGGTCATCGGTCTAATCGGGTCAGGGAAGAACGGGGAAGGAAGTCGGTCGTGCCCTTTCAAAGGAACCATCCCGGCATTTGCCTGGAGCGATTTAGGGAAATCACGGAAAACCTAAATCAGGATCGCCGGACGCAGGATTGAACCGTCGTCCTCCCGAATCTGTTTCCGGCTGGGTCGGGGATTTTCTTTGCTCAGGGACGGGGTGTTGTGCTTTCTTCATCATCATTTCATCCCCATCCGGCGCGCAGGTCGCCCAATGTGGCGTCGAATGTAATAAGAGCTGCACCAAGGCGACCAGACCTGCCCCGCAAAGGGCCTCCCGGCCAACGACGCCAAACGCTCATTTCATTTCCATCAGCATATGATGCAATATGATCGGTGGTATAATTATCTTAGAAGAACAAAGACCAGGAGGCAAATATTTCCTTTCTTTTGAATCTAAAACAGTCATCCGAACAACTAGACAACTAGACGATGCAACTTGGTTGGCCGCGCGGTTTGAGGCGCCTTGTCATAGATTGCGCGGCCCCTCCCGCCGGAAGTTTGAGTCCTCCTTCGGACATGGGTGTGTGTGTTGTTCTTATCATAAGTTAGTTTAAGTAGTGTGTAAGTCTAGGGACCGATGATCTCTGTAGTTTGGTTCCTTAGGAATTCACACACATTTGAACATTTTTTGCAACTTGGTTAAATATCAGTTACATCGCGGGGACGGAGCGGCCGGTGCCATAGCAGCAGATTCTGGTGCTGGCTTTTGTGCTGACATATGCGCAAACGCCGCTCCGCCGATGTCCGGATCAGCAGGAGCACTGAGTATTCTTCGGCGGAAGAAAAGTCAATGTCAAACTTGTCTGTGTATCTCTGCACAAGTACGCGTGCTCCATCCCTCTCTCCCAAACCATATATCTCAGCCAGCCTGGGGATTTACACCTCCTGTGGCTAGGGAATCTTAACAGCATGTTAAAATGATTTACTTGGAGCGGTTTTTTAGTTCGCGGCAGCCCTCGTTTGTACACGACGCTCGTTTTGCGGACTCTGTGCGGAGGTAGTGTTGTAGGGCGTATTTTGGGAGATGGTAGTCAGTGATCACTCACGTGGTTTTCTCCGAGTGAAAAGTTTTGAAAGACTTCACCAGTGTGTTATATTAGACTAGCGTGGTACTACCTTACCTGTCTGCCCGTTTTCAAGACTGGTTGCACTGACTAGTGTGTGTACACGGACCAAGGAAAAGGATTCATAGCACAGCGTGGAGCCTCCTGAACACTTTTATCCACATTTTTGAATTTAAATATACTTCTTTCTTTGTCGCTGTTACAGTTTTCACATAGGTGAACATAGTTTCGTTAGCACTTTTCTGATTGTGGGACCGACGAGACGGTCATTTTCGCCAGCGGGCACACCTATAATCGTTGTAAGATCGATAGTTTCTCTACTCTAATCAACCAGTTGGAAAACCAGCAGCTGCCGGCACCTTGACAAGTCTACCTCGTTCTTACCTGTTATGAGTACCTTCGCCGCTCCCATTGCCTTGGCTGCTATGAGAGTGACGAGTCCAATGGGCCCCGCTCCCAGGATGAGGACCGTGGAGCCGAGTGTTATTCCAGCCCTGCGACAAGCGTGCACTCCCACCGACAGCGGCTCCAGCAGGGCGCCTTCCTCCAGAGACACGTGGTCTGGAAGCCTTCATAAAATACGCTCCATGACATACACTTGCTAAAAAAAAACACATGTGGTACGTGGGGTTAGTTGGCACATATACAGGAGTCTCAGAAATAATAGATTCTTCAAATGGGGCACTGTCAACTCCTGTCTTGTGAAAAATAATTTAATGATTAATAACAACTGTCTTAAACAAATCATCTGGAGAGAGTTACGTTGAATTTCAAAAAATGGTTCAAATGGCTCTAAGCACTATGGACTGAGGTCATCAGTCCCCTAGACTTTGTAAGGTAGCAGTATTTTGCACCTTACTGTAATATAATAATTGCTGCAAAGACGAGTTAGATATCGGTTATTATGTTATTTGTCAGGCAATCAGCCTATTGAAATTAATATAGGGATTATTAGGCGGCATAAGACGCGTATTAACTTTAAGAAATTCGCATGTTGCATGAAGTCGGGGTTCAGGTGATATTTCGACGGAGTTTGGCTGGAGCGGACGAGCGGCACTGCTCAATGGCAGTGCCGAGGGGTGTGGAAGTTTACAACCGACCATTACGAGTCGGTACGCGAAAGCGTCCCACTGGGGGAGACGCTCCGCCGGAGCAGGTAGGCACCCATTGCCCGGACAACACAGGCAGGCCTTCGAGGGACGGCGCCTCGTTGGCGCTGGGCGTTACGCCGACGCCACTATGTCGAGATGAGCTGGTGCCTAAGGGAGCCTTCGTTTTCTGGGGCTTTCTAAGAAACGCGGTTAAGCTAGTGCAATGACCTTTTCGAGCGCGAGGGCGAACAGAGAGACACGATTGGGGGGTTCAGTTTTGAACGGAGTTTCAGTATGTTCCAGAACATTCTAGGTGCAGTAAGGCGCGGAATGTTTTGATTGGCTGGAAGAAGGCAGGAAATAATAGTAGGAGCGAACTGTGCTGGTCTAGAGCCACGGGATTGGCCAGCTCGAAAAATAGCGTGGGGTTGCTGATTTTTTGCAGAGGGAAGCTTCTTGAGCTGTTATCGAGGAGAAGCGTTTTAGCTCTGTAGCGAGCGGACGTCGTGCTTTCGGCTCTCCTGTAGGAGAGTAAATTCTTTTCAGTGTGCTGTGCAGAAATTTGAATAAGTCTGCCAGCTGCAACTGAAACTAGTATTCAGTTAGGGCTACTGTCATGTTTTACTGTTAGAGACAGGCTGATTCCGCTAATTACGGTTGGGAAAACTGTCTCACAGGAAGCAGACAGGAGCAGAGCAATTTCCTTGAGCCACACTTTATTAAAGACGTTACTGGATTCCGCCTTTGGGCTGGTGAGTCCCATCGTAACGAGTGCGAGACGATTGGAAAGAAAGCAGAATTAGCTTTTGAATAGGAGTTTACGAACAGGAAGCCTGTTCGCGAAAATAAATTCATTTTGTTGCAATTGAGGCTCCTCGACGACGCAGACGCCATCGGCAGCTTGCTGACCTGTCCATGATGCTGCATTCGGTAACGTGATGCTCAGTTTCGGTATTTAATCCGATATTACGCACGCCTGTGATTACCAGAGCTCAGTTTTCCAGCCACGCTCTTATTGAGAATTTGTTAATTGCAGTAGGTTTGTCTGACGTATTTTATGCCGTCTGACAAGGGGAGAGAGTTGAAAACAACAAGTACAGATGCGTTATCCGACCTTAAGAGTTAGTTTTGAAATTTAATGGCCATTGCCATTACTAGCTTAATTTTATCACTTATAAATGTACGTCATTGTTCAGTTTGATGTTAGGAAGATTCGTACGCCGGCCGCGGTGGTCTAGCGGTTCTGGCGCTGCAGTCCGGAACCGCCGGACTGCTACGGTCGCAGGTTCGAATCTTCCCTCGGGCATGGGTGTGTGTGATGTCCTTAGGTTAGTTAGGTTTAAGTAGTTCTAAGTTCTAGGGGACTTATGACCTAAGATGTTGAGTCCCATAGCGCTCAGAGCCATTTGAACCATTTTTTTTTTTTTTTTTTTTTTTTTTTGAAGATTCGTAATCATAGGAAGATTGTTGTTCAATAAATGTGTTCAATGCTATCCTTGTTTGTTTAGTAGTGATGGTTCAAAATGGTTCAAATGGCTCTGAGCACTATGGGACTCAACTTCTGAGGTCATCAGTCCCCTAGAACTTAGAACTACTTAAACCTAACTAACCTAAGGACACCACACACATCCATGCCCGAGGCAGGATTCGAACCTGCGACCGTAACGGTCTCGCGGTTCCAGACTGTAGCGCCTAGAACCGCACGGCCACTCCGGCCGGCGTTTAGTAGTGATCAGTTAGTTATTAAATATTAATCAAAATTAGTGAAGGGGCAGTTTTAATTAACAGGTTGGGTCTCATAACATTCCTTCAGCCAGAGCCAACGGCCATAACATTCCTTCAGCCAGAGCCAACGGCCCGATCCAGTAGGCAAAGTGAACAAGTAAAAGCATTCTTGTTAACCCCCCACCCCCCTCCCCGACGTTTGGCTGACCCGCCTAGGGTCCCTAATCTTCATTTTATTGAAAGAAACCCCTTCCAACTTAGAACTACTTAAACTTAACTAACCTGAGGACATCACACACATCCACGCCCGAGGCAGGATTCGAACCTGTGACCGTAGCAGCAGCGCGGTTCCGGACTGAAGCGCCTAGAACGGCTCGGCTACAGCAGACGGCTTACGTTGAATTTGCTCAGGGGAACTACAGTGCCTAATGCAAAAAGAAAAACACCCAGATGACATGGTCGGACATCGATGCAACTTCTCTAACGTCGACACCATATGCGAGTTAGTAAGTGATAAGAGCTACAATTCTCCGTGACGGAGCGGCCACCAGAGTGCACTAGTATCTTTCGTGACCACGGCTGGTAGGGCGCCACGTTGTGGGTCTCCATTTGGCCAGCTGGTCGAAACGTGCAATATCTAGATTCGTGAGGCATTTGGATGTAACAGCGGCCCAACGTTGAACTGCGTGGGAACATGAGGGCAGGCATAATCATTGTCAAGGTTCCAGTCGAGCACGCCCGACCACCAGAAGGAAGGATCACCATATAGTGCACCAGCGGAACAAACACTGGTAGCAGTTACTTCTGTAAAATATCTGGGAGTATGCGTGCGGAGCGATTTGAAGTGGAATGATCATACAAAATTAATTGTTGGTAAGGCGGGTACCAGGTTGAGATTCATTGGGAGAGTCCTTAGAAAATGTAGTCCATCAACAAAGGAGGTGGCTTACAAAACACTCGTTCGACCTATACTTGAGTATTGCTCATCAGTGTGGGATTCGCACCAGATCGGGTTGACGGAGGAGATAGAGAAGATCCAAAGAAGAGCGGCGCGTTTCGTCACAGGGTTATTTGGTAACCGTGCTAGCGTTACGGAGATGTTTAATAAACTCAAGTGGCAGACTCTGCAAGAGAGGCGCTCTGCATCGCGGTGTAGCTTGCTCGCCAGGTTTCGAGAGGGTGCGTTTCTGGATGAGGTATCGAATATATTGCTTCCCCCTACTTATACCTCCCGAGGAGATCACGAATGTAAAATTAGAGAGATTAGAGCGCGCACGGAGGCTTTCAGACAGTCGTTCTTCCCGCGAACCATACGCGACTGGAACAGGAAAGGGAGGTAATGACAGTGGCACGTAAAGTGCCCTCCGCCACACACCGTTGGGTGGCTTGCGGAGTATAAATGTAGATGTAGATGTAGGCATATCCTATCACCTCACAGCTGTCCATGCTATCGGATAACAAATAATGGACCCACTACAACATTTCGTGTCATTCCGTACAATTAGAGTTGAGCAAGGCAGAACAAGGGAACGGAAGTCCAATGCGAGGTGTGATCGAAAAGTAATGGGAATTTTTTTAATTTCGCTGGCTTTATACATCCGATTTTCAAATCTTTTTTCTTGTTGGTACGCATTAATGTTCCTGATGTATGTTAGCATTTCCAACTGTTTTGAATAGTTAATTTATTCCTGACAGTCGAAAAGGGTATGCGTGTTTTCGAACGCTAGGCGACTTTTTGCTTTCGGAAAAGATGGGCCGAGAATTTGCATTAAATTTTACTTGAAAATTGGAATAAAGTGCAGCATCGCATTCGAAATGTTGACTGTGGCGTTTGGCGATTCTACTATGAGAAAGGCAAGAGTTTCCGAGTTTTATAAACGTTTCAAAAAGGATCGAGAAAAGATTGAAGACGACGACCACCCTGAACGTCCTAGCACATAAATTGTTGGAAGAAGTAAAGAAAATCATTCGTGTACATCGCGGAATCGCCATCAGTGAGGTTGTTGGTGTCAGCATATCCTCTAGTCATGGTAGGCAATTTCTTCGGATATTTTGAGCATGAAAAGTGTAGCAGCAAAGTTTGTTCCGAAATTGCTGAATTTTGAACAAAAACGACGTTGCGAAAACATCATTCGGAAGTTGCTGACTGAAGTCAACAATGATCCAGAACTTCTAAACGAGTTCATAACAGGTGACAGAACATGGGTATGAGGGTATGACGTAGAAACCAAGGTCCAATCGTACAAATGGCCTGAAGAGCCAAACAGAAAAAAATTTTAGACGTTCGATTACATGTGAATGTCCTTCTCATTGTTTTCTTCGGTTGCAATGGGATAATGCATCACGATTTCCTGCGTTATGGTCACACGGTCAGCAACGAATACTAGCTAGAATTTCCGCACCGTTTGCGTGGAGCAATCCGATGAGAACGATCAGAGCTGTCGCAAAACCGCACATGGAAAATGCATCACAATAGTGCTCCCGCTCACACCTCAATGCTTGTTCGCGGTTATTTGGCAAAAAAAAAAAAAAAAAAAAGACCTTTATGTTGCCGCGGCCACCGTATTTGCCGAACGTGGCTCCCTGCGACTGCTTTCTATTCCAGTGGCTTAAGAGAACTAAGGTCTTCGTTATGCCACCGTTGATGAGATAAAAATAGAACTGCTGAAGTAGCTCAACACTTTAACGAAATGTGAGTTCTAGAAGTGTTTCCAAGATTGGAAAAACGCTGGTCAAAGTGCATTGTATCTCAAGGGAATTACGTTGAAGAGGACAAAGCCAATGTTGATGAAATAATCTTTAATAAAAACAAAAATTCCGGTATTTTTGATGACACCTCGCATGTAGGCTGCCTTTAACACCACAATCGAACGGCTGCTTTGAAATGGCGCCGCGATGGGAAAGCAAGGCCTGCTGATGATTGGCTTCGCATTGTGTCCACTGGTGAATCGACTTTCTGCGATACACGAAATGGCTATTGACGGCAAGTGTGGCAGCGACCTGGCGAGAGGTGCCACTCAACCTGACGCCGCCGTTTTCGCAGTACGTTCGATGTTGCACATCTTGAGTTTTGATCGTTCACTGTTTCTATTTTGCTTCTTTTTTTTTGCAGTGCGGTACACATTCTTCCTGTTTTCATGCTTGATCTATGTTCAGTTTTTGATGGGCTTCTCACTGGCCTATTTTATGGCTGTATCTGAGGGGTGCGATTGGGAGCTTCTCTTGTAAGCGGTTCATTCTTGAACCTTCTGAGTTCCCCTGATGACGAAATTAGTCTTTATTTTATTGTTATCTTGTTCAGTTACGTTCACAAAAAATGTTCAAATGTGTGTGAAATGCTATGGGACTTAACTGCTAAGGTCATCAGTCCCTAAGCTTACACACTACTTAACCTATATTATCCTAAGGACAAAAACACACAGCCGTGCCCGAGGGAGGACTCGAACCTCCGCTGGGACCAGCCTGTTCAGTTACGTGGTCCACGGATTGCACTCATGATAAATTTTATGATGTGGAACAATGAAGACGAATAAAAGCTACGTATTCTTCTAGAAAAAATGTATTTAAATAGCTACAAGATTGACATTTAGGAGTTTGTAATTGACTACTTATTTCTGTCAAAGAAATTTTTGTGTTGTAGAAGCAATTGTTAATGAGGAAACATTTTACTCTGCATTTCGAAATACTTCCGTAGTCTGTCACACATTTTTCAGTTGGTAAATTGCTACCGTTTGCTAATGTGTATGAGTATTTCACTCACTTATGGGCCAAAATTACAGTCAATAGAGTAGGGCTCTCACTCAGAAAAACGCGCGCGCGCCAAGCGAAGTGCAGATGGTGTGCTTGCACGGTGAATCGGTTTAACTCGGCTTAATTCGCCTCGACTCGGCTTGCATGGTGCAGCCGCCGTGGTGTGCTGCGTCGATAGACGGCTTATTCGACACTGAAATAAATAAGCGCAAGACGGTTACTGGAATAATGGAATAAACTGCTCCGAAAAAAGATTTCCGAAAGTCTGTTTAAACTGGAATGAGAACTTTACTATTTTTTGTTAATTGTGACGATAAATCCAAGTGTCTAACCTAGACACAGTGGGTACGTGTGTACGAAAGTCGCCTGTTAAAAGACACTACAGCAATCTGCATTCAGAAAAGTATAGGGGACGCTAGAGACAAAGACTTAAGGAGGTTGCCAACTCTTGCAGAAGAGAATTTTGCAACCATATATGAGGTTTGTACTAGTACTTTAGCTTGTTTATTTTGCTTAAAGGCATAGCGTAACGAACTGAAGTTTGTTTACATTCCTCTCATGTGTATTCGCTTTTGTTTTCGCTTTTATTATTCTCAACACAATCTTTTTACTCTAATTTAGGCCGAAGCAGACGAAGGGTGCTGCGAAAGGACTCTTAGAGCTAGTCATAAAGTTGTTCTACGTTTAGCAAGAGATGGGAAGCCGTTTATGGAAGGGTCAGTAATACAGAATGTTTTGTTGGACATAGCAGAGGCAATGAATCGCACATTAGCTTCCACATACAGCGGACTACCACTTTCCAGTATGACAATATCTTGTCGAATCAGCGATATTGCCGGGAATTTGCACGAACAGGTGGCAGCCAACACTGAAAACCTCCTAGCGTACTCCATGGCACGTGATGAGTCCACGGATATTAGCGACACGCTCAGTTAGCCATTTGCTTGTGTGACGTAGAAGGCGACCTACATGTAACGGAAGTGCTCCTGGATATGATTTAGATGAAGGACACCGCTACGGGGACGGATATTTTACAAGTGATCGAAATGGCTGCTGAAGGAATAGGACTCACTTAGGAAAAGCTGTTATCTCTAACCACAGACCGCCGCCAGCAGTATGTGGCAAAGTAAAAGGATTTATTGCCGCACGGCAAAAGCATGCCTACTTTACCTTCCGTTCATTGTTTTGCACTCTTTGTGCAAACGTTATCGGTCTTCAAGACGCAATGAATGTGATGGTGCGTATCGTGAACTACATTCTTTCTCACGGGCTCATTCATAGTCAACTCAAAGACTTTTTTAGTTCATTCGAGGAGAAGTATCCAGATATCCCCTACCATGTTGAGGTACGCGGGCTGAGCGAAGGAAAAGAGATTTCCCGAGTTTTCGGACAATTTTGGAGGGCAAAGGATGTCCGGAGGCACTTTCGCATGACCCTGAATGAACAGCTGATTTAGGATTTTTATCAGATATTATAGCCCTCCTAAATGATTTAAGTCCGAAACCCCAAAAAGAAAATAGTCTCATCAAAGCTATGGTCGGAAAAATAAACGCTTTACAAAGTAAACTTCAGCTCCTTAAAAACAACCTTTCAGAGAAAAGTCCGCTACACTTTTGTGTTAGGTAAGCGGTATATAATTTTTACCTTTAATAATCCATCCGTACTTTTGAAAGCGCTTTATTCATAAAGGTATTATGGTTTTGTTTGACAGCTTCTGTACGGGAAGGCACGCTGTGAGAAATCGTTGAAAATGAGCTTAACGACCTATTCCAGATAATGTACCGGTATATCATCAACAGCAAAATAAAGTCGAATTTGTTAAATGTACAAGTGTTACATTACATTAAAAACAATAGCCCATTGTACCTGATTCTTAAAACGTAACACCTTTTAGTACTTCAAAGCAACTTTATACTTTACTTTCAATTATTACCCGGCCGGAGTGGCCGAGCGGTTTTCGGCGCTACAGTCTGCAACCGCGCGACCGCTACGGTCGAAGGTTCGATTCCTGCCTCGGGCATGGATGTGTGTGATGTTCTTGGGTTAGTTCGGTTTAACTGGTTCTAAGTTCTAGGGGACTAATGACCTCAGAAGTTGAGTCCCATAGTGGTCAGAGCCTTTTGAGCCAGTTTTTTTTTCAATTATTAACATTTGATTCTCTTTTTGTTACAGGAAATTACTACCTTGCAGCCAACACCTGAAGCGTTTGTAAAATCTTGTCGATAGCAATTGAAAGTGCGCCTCCCGATTTATATTTCGAACTAATCGATTTGCAAACCGATGATCATCGGAAGGACTTATTTAACAGTACCAAAGGTCCGCTCGAATACTACCAGAATTTCTGGAAGGAAGAATTTCCTAAGCTGCACAGAGAAGCAGCGAAGATTATTTCTGTGTTTGATACCACATGCGTATGTGAAAGTTTTTCTTCTGTTTTGTCTTGTACTGAAACCAGATTGAGTGCAAGTATTTCTGATTGTGATTTAAGAAGTGCTCAATAAATTGCTGACAGCCGATCCCTTGTTCCAGATCTTAGCAGCATATTTGCGCATAAAAGAATGAGAAAATAGAATAGATAATTTTCTGTTGAAACCAAATTGAAAATTATTATTTAAATCTGCTTTGTCCCACTAATATTGTACCACCAAACTAAGCTCTCCGCCTACCGCACATAAACATTTGGCAATGACGAAGGAAACAGAGGTGAAGTTCTAGAAAAGGTCGAGATAGGCGGAACGAGCGAGACAAGCGTAAATGAAAGAGAGAGCAGCGCTATTGAGCCAGGTCGAGTAAAGGGGATTTGCATCGTCGTCAAAATAGTGAAGAGGCGTTCTGCACATTGCACTATGCGGTGCGCTGGTACAAACACCCTGAGGCCCAACAATAGAGAGTAGTGAAAACAATTTTTCCTACTAGTGTCTTCATCATCATCATCATCTCAGCGTTTCCCCACGTCATGTGGAGTCGGCGTTGCTTTGCTCGATCCTTCTCTTCCACAAATGCCAATCCAGTGCTTCTTCTCTGAGCCGTCCTTTCTCCCGTAGCTCCCCTGCTACTTTGTCCTTCCATCTCAGTTTCGGTCTTCCTCTTCTCCTTGCTCCTTTGAATTCTAGGATTTCAATTCTTCTCCCCACGTAGTACTCCACTCGTCTATGCTCATGTCCATACCATCTTAGCCTACTTTCTTGGATCTTCTTCCTTATAGGCCCCACTCTCCTAATAGTGTAATGTTAGTGAAAGCTCCTGTTACTCGCAGATTCCAATAGATTGTTAACTGCGAATTTCATCAGTGCGTAAATGTATGGAGATCTGCTTTTTTATGCTGTCTAAGTGAGCAGTTCGCTCAAAATGCTATCGTGCGGATCATCACTAATAGTGGAATTACGCAATTATTCTTACAATATACGTGTAGGCTGGCAAGTGGCCATGTTAGTTTTCTTCAGCCTAATTTCATTCAAAATTTAGAGAGATTTACAGGTTGTTACAAAAAGGTACGGCCAAACTTTCTGGAACATTCCTCACACACAAATTAAGAAAAAATGTTATGTGGACATGTGTCCGGAAACGCTTAATTTCCATGTTAGAGCTCATTTTAGTTTCGTCAGTATGTACTGTACTTCCTCGATTCACCGCCGGTTGGCCCAATTGAAGAAAGGTAATGTTGACTTCGGTGCTTGTGTTGACATGCGACTCATTGCTCTACAGTACTAGCATCAAGCACATCAGTACGTAGCATCAACAGGTTAGTGTTCATCACGAACGTGGTTTTGCAGTCAGTGCAATGTTTACAAAAGCGGAATTGGCAGATGCCCATTTGATGTATGGATTAGCACGGGGCAATAGCCGTGGCGCGGTACGTCTGTATCGAGGCAGATTTCCAGAACGAAGGTGTCCCGACCGGAAGACGTTCGAAGCAATTGATCGGCGTCTTAGAGAGCACGGAACATTCCAGCCTATGACTCGCGACTGGGGAAGACCTAGAACGACGAGGACACCAGCAATGGACGAGGCAATTCTTCGTGCAGTTGACGATAACCCTAATGTCAGCGTCAGAGAAGTTGCTGCTGTACAAGGTAACGTTGAGCACGTCACTGTATGGAGAGTGCTACGGGAGAACCAGTTGTTTCCGTACCATGTACAGCGTATGCAGGCACTATCAGCAACTGATTGGCCTCCACGGGTACACTTCTGTGAATGGTTCATCCAACAATGTGTCAATCCTCATTTCAGTCCAAATGTTCTCTTTACGCATGAGGCTTCATTCCAACGTGATCAAATTGTTAATTTTCACAATCAACATGTGTGGGCTCACGAGAATCCGCACGCAATTGTGCAATCACGTCATCAACACTACGTACTGTACGTTTGGGCAGGCATTGTTGGTGATGTCTTGATTGGGCCCCATGTTCTTCCACCTACGCTCAATGGAACACGTTATCATTATTTCATACGGGATACTCTACCTGTGCTGCTAGAACATGTGCCTTTACAAGTACGACACAACATGTGGTTCATGCACGATGGCGCTCCTTCACATTTCAGTCGAAGTGTTCGTACGCTTCTCAACAACAGATTCGGTGACCGATGAATTGGTAGAGGCGGACTAATTCCATGGCCTCCACTCTCTCCTGACCTCAACCCTCTTGACTTTCATTTATGGGGACATTTGAAAGCTCTTGTCTACGCAACCCCGGTACCAAATGTAGAGACTCTTCGTGCTCGTATTGTGGACAGCTGTGATACAATACGCCATTCTCCAGGGCTGCATCAGCGCATCAGGGATTCCATGCGACGGAGGGTGGATGCATGTATCCTCGATAACGGAGGACATTTTGAACATTTCCTGTAACAAAGTGTTTGAAGTCACGCTGGTACGTTCTGTTGCTGTGTGTTTCCATTGCATGATTAATGTGATTTGAAGAGAAGTAATAAAATGAGCTCTAACATGGAAAGTAAGCGTTCCGGTCACATGTCCACATAACATATTTTCTTTCTTTGTGTCTGAGGAATGTTTCCTGAAAGTTTGGCCGTACCTTTTTGTAACACCCTGTACACAGTTTAAACCAATAAAATAATACGTGATAAGACACAACCAAGTATGATTTACCTTAGCGTAATTTTTAAACAAAAAATAGATCAGTGTAATGGACTGCATGTGATGATGCTGCTTCTGGTGAGTAGATGACGGACATTGTTGGGCATGATGATCAGCTAATCGTAAATGTGATAGAGGTGCGAGTGCAGGATGAGTGTATATGAACAAATGCGAGGGAAAGCGAGTCTCCTGCAGGTGAATGGAAGGTGCAGGATGGAGTATGGATTATGGTTGATCGTGACAAGAAGTGTAGTGTGTCAGTGAGGAAGTATTACCTCAGAATCAAATGTCTGAAAATGCATAGGTTCGCAGTCCGGACAGGCCGTGGAACACCATACGTGTTTACTTGTGTAATTTAGAGCTCCTTCTTATAAAAAGATAGTAATTTCATAAATTCACGAGACAGAAGAGTTAATAGCAGCAGATTTCAGAATATACTAACTTCTGAGAAAATTTCAATTCCAGAAAGACTGATCCGAATAAACTCAAACGTGGAGATTGTGTAAAGCACTGTACCAGCTATAACTGATTTGACTGCAGGCGAATGTCACACGTGTTGCCTCGCATGTGGATGGAAAGGTCAGTATAATGCTAAGCTCAGTGAATGAAGAGCTATCAAATAAAGTGGAAACATGGAAACTACTGTCAGCACAGCTCCCCAGCAAGAGTGGGCCCGGTGTCAACGAGTGAGTGAGTTTGAATGAGGCAGCACGAGTGGCTTTCCAGGAAATGGGTTTGCCTACACATGACGTTTACATGCAACACTACCAATAGCAGACAAATATAAAACTATCGGAAATTGATTTTGCTGCAATCTTCATAAATTATTCTCGTATCGATTTTGCTAGGACGACAAAATATCGGTTTTCCGTACATCGGTTGCTTAAAGTGGTGTCTGCGAATCATGTGTTCCGATATAGCCAGCACGTAGTGTGGTTATGGGTAATATGTTTAATGAAGGAAGGGTACCGTTTCGTAAAGGATATCAACGAATTCTTGAGGAAGAGAAAGTGGAGATTTTTGAAGAAAGATTTCTTTATAAATCTTATCCAAGCCAATAAATCTGTGCAAAATTGTTTCATTACGCCTGTTGTGGAGTAGTGATATTTAATCACTCACGAAGAGGCAGTATTGATGGCCTTTCAAAACGCCGAGCAGAGATGTTGCTAGATACAGCTAGTTTCCACGCTGTGAGTGCACCATGGTTGTTGTTTGCGAGTATGTATCAAGTCGCTAAATCGTACTCCAACATGTTTATTTTATCTTAGAATGTCGGATAGTAATGGAGTTGATAAATTTAATTTGATTGCTGAGGCATACAAATTTACATAAAACTCGAAACATGCAGTTATGGATTAAGAGTAACTTTTTGATACACTAATACGACATGGATTATTTACCATTGAAGTCATCTAGCTAAAGACTTTATTGTAAAATAGTCATAAAGCAGCTTTTAACAACAAAAGTACGTGTTTCACCATCGTAAATACAAGGAGCGGTCAAAATGTTTTGCCGGCCGTAGTGGCTGAGCGGTTCCAGGCGCTTCAGTCCGGAACCGCGTTGCTCCTACGGTCGCAGGTTCGAATCCTGCCTCGGACATGGATGTGTGTGATGTCCTTAGGTTAGTTGGGCTTAAGTAATTCTAAGTCAAGGGGACTGATGACCTCAGATGTTAAGTCCCATAGTGCTTAGAGCCATTTGAACCAAAATGTTGTCATTCGAAGGCTGTAGAGTCTGGAATCGGTATGCCAATCAGACAACATCGCACTGAGCATGAAGGGAAACACCATACCGAAGCACGACGTTGAAGATGGCCATTTGGTAAACATTGTGTCCTGTTGCGTCAAGAAGTCCCTAACTGTCTGCTGCAGATTCTCGTCCATCAGGAATCGTCAACTCTTCAAGGTTCTTTTCAGGGACCGAAGCCATGATAATCGCACAGGGGTGGGGGGGGGGGGGGGGGGGGAGCAGGACTATAGGACGGTGCTCGAGAGTCTCATACTTTAGTTGGCGTGACTTCTGCGTTACGACATTTACGGTACGGGATCGAACGTCGTCTTGTGTCGAATTGCGACCAGCGCGAAACTTAGCGCACCATTCCACAACGTTGGTTTTCGACACACAAAGCGGCCCAAACACGTTCTTCAGTCACCGATAGATTTGAGGTATTTTGGTATGAATGCATAATACAATTTAGCGGACTTTTCTGATTTAGATAGTGAGCCAGTACCTGATGTTTAGAATAAATTTTCGGCTGATTAACGGTCAAAAGAATGTTGCCTCGGGTCATATCCAATGCAGTTAACTTTTTACAGTTTTTCTTGACTGAGAATGAGTTACATCGTTTGTCGCAGGATTGAGGAGCATACGAGGTAAGTGAGCAAGAGAAAAAATTGCACGGAGAAAAGGAAGCGTAGATTATGTGAGAAAACGTACAATCTGATCATTCCTGGAACGTTATTGCACATAAACGTTTTGGAGAATGCGGAATGCTACAAAACTTCCTAACAACTGCAGACAGATTCCTACTCCTGCGGTAAGAATTACCGAATAATTTGTCACCAGTCATTGACTATGTATGAGAGTCATGTCACTAAAGGCGAGAGTAGGAACAGCAATTCACAACAATTAGTCTACTAAGCAATGTAGAGAATTATTGTCAACCTGTTAAATTTTCCTAATTTCGTAATAACACCAACATTTATGTATCATCTCAAAAATATACATAAAATATGCCACTCGTCAGTTAAATAAAAGAAATGAATATCTTTTTGGTCTGTCGTTTACTCTGAATGGCGCCTACTCCTGAATCTGCAATATGCAATATTCATTGTTTTTGTCGCTTGTTTATCGAAAAGTGTGGGTGCTATGCATCTTTGCAAGTGTCAGTGTGTGGCGGTCTCTTTTAAGACAGTAATAATAAGGTATTTGAACGCTAGCCCGCCAGTCAGGATGCGAGGCTGTAGTTTATGCTGCTTCTGGACATGCGGCTCTTAGTTTACATGGCAAGCACTCCATTGCTGTTCCTACTTCTGACTGATTTTTCGTTTGGCTGGGCAGCTGCGCTGACTTGGAACACGTCATATTCAAGCAATTATTTTGACCTTAAGTCTAGCGCAAAAGATGGAACCTTCTGAGCTGCCCACTCTTATATAACATGGTGAGAATGCATAATTTAGCCTTGTTTTCTAAGCTTGTCATTACTTTACACCGTACTGCAGTGTCCCAGCTGTCACTTTCGCTTCTTACAACTTGGTGCTCTCTTCCATGCCGTTCTTGTGTACGGTTTACCTGCTGTTACGGCACCTTCCATTTCTGTCAGAATGACGTTATGATGCGGTTATTCTGCTGTGGTCACACTCTGTGGCACTGCCTCAGTTGTGTTCGTCGTTAGTGCTGCGTTGGCTTCACTTCCTGGTTACATTCTAATTGTCATACTATGCTGGGTGAAGAAACTTCTAAAATTTTACATTGACGCAGAATTTCTTTCTGTATTGCAACAGTACTTACATAGAAGAGTTCGCTAATACACTGCTGCCTCCTACATATCTCTTGCGAAAAGGCTATGAAAGTAATATTAGAGAGATTCGAGCTCGGAGAGACGCTTGCTAACAACTGTTTTTTCCTGTGAACCACTCGCTACTGGAACAGGAGAGGGGGCAAGTACCCACCACTACATACCATAATGTGGTTTGCAGAGTATATATGTAGATGTAGATTCCTTATATTTGTAGACTGCAGCACTCGCACGAGTTTGCCTTGCATCAACATAACAAGTTTCAGCAACGTACCATGCGCAAGACTTGATATACAGAAGCAATTCCCAGAGGTTGGTGATCAGCCAATATATTCTAGAGTGAACGGTGTGCCCAGGATTCAGGGTGTTATCATAATGAGCTGAGCCGAAGTAAACTGCTCAATCTTACCCTTCGTCTTGCTGTGCGTGAACAAGCAAGGTCGGCCAGGGCGAGCAGAGAATCTTAATTTCCAAATGTTCGACATAACTGGGGGAAAAGGAAAATCGGAGAAGTCAGCGACCAGTGTGAATTACCGCCTACAATTTCTCACAATCCGGAACTGTAGTACTTTCTGAATAACAAGGAAACACTGCCTGATTCCAATAGCAACCGGTATAAAGACAACGAAAGGCAGAGTAAAGATCGCTGAAGAATGGCTTCAGAAGAAATATTTTTCTGTCTATTAGACAGATCGCTCCCTTCACATAAATATGTGTAACCTACGTCGTGTCCGGACTAGGTGTATACACCAACAAATTCTTATAATGAAAGAACTCGACATTTTACGTTGTTGGGTCAATGTGCAATCTATAGAGACACGCTGCAAGATGAGATCCTCACCATTTCATGAACAGCGCTGAGTCGCAAGGCGCATGCGCGCCAGTGACGGGGAACGTCTATCTCGACATGTTGGTGAACTATGCAGTTCCACAGACGCCTCCCGACGTTACTTTCCAGCAGGATGGTGCCCCACCCCACTGTCATTGGAATGTTACCACACTCCTCCATGAGATGTTCTCTGAGCTTTGATTTGGAAAGGGGGGGGGGGAGGGAGGAGAGATTTCATTGCCCTGCCCCTTCGGTCTACCGAACTGACTCTGCTAAACCTCAGTGCATGGGTGTTTATCAAGGACATTGTGTACAGAACAAGAGTTCGAGGCCTGGTAGATTTGGGACAACGGATCTACGCCGCAGTAGAGGCCTTAACACCGTTGATGCTTACGAACATGTGGCGAGATGTGGGACACTGTTCCGATATCTGTCTAACAAGAAACGGTGCCCACATTGAATTGTACCAACACTCATAAAACTGATGGAGCTCCTGTGAGTAACACTGGACCAGTAAAGTTATAATCCTTAAGAGGCAGTGTCCGCCCCCGGTAGGTGAGTGGTTGCTGGCACGGTAGCTCAGCGAGTTCGGTCAGAGAGCTGGTTGGCCTTTGTAATAAAAAACTGAGTGGAAGGATCAACAAAACGAATTTTAACGGGTGTTATGTGACGTCCTAAAGCGCCCAAACACAACGATCAACAAAAAAAAAATAATGGTCAGAGCGACGGAATGTCAATCCTAAGGGCCCGAGTTCGATTCCCGGATGGGTCGGTGATTTCCTCCGCTCAGGGACTGGGTGTTGTGTTGTCCTATTCATCATCATTTCATCCCCGTCGACGCGCAAGTCACCGGTGGCGTCAAATCGAAAGATTTGCACCCAGCGAACGGTCTACCCGACGGGACGCCCTAGTCGCACGACATTTACATTTTTTAATAAGCAGTGAAATATAAATATTTTTGTATGCCTCCGGCCCGGAAAGCCTGTGTACAGAACAGCAGTGTATTAGAGACGTTTTACGTCGTTGGTGTGTACACTTACGTTGCAATCAGAGTGTAGTATCCTGCTAACATTTAGAACATAATTCCACCTGAATCCTGTTTTCGATTATGGGATCCCCGAATCCCTTGAAATATGTAAGACTCAGTTCAGAGGTTCAGTAACTTTGACCGTGCCATGAAGTTTCGTTTCAAGGCCGTGGTGAAGATATAGAGACACAGGAAATGTTCATCATGGTCAGTGGAAGGACGATAAAGACTCACCACTATACATTGACATGACAATTGTCTTTCACTGGACGAGGAAATCCAGGTATGTCTACAAGACAATTATCTGCAGAGCTCTTCTCAGAGAAAGTTAATATACCTGCGCGTTCTTAGTGGAACTAACCAGCAACATAAAAGCAAAAAAGGGAAGGTTAACATTTAATACGTTGATGACTACGTCATTAGAGACGCTGCTCGGGGTTGGGGAGCAACAGGGGAGGAAAGCGGTTGTGTCCTTTTCAGGGGAGAAGCTTTGGAATTTCAGAACCAGAAGAAACCTAAATCAGAATGTCCTACTTAATTTAAGTAATTTAGGGAAACTATAGGAAACTTAAATCAGGATGTCTTACTTTTTGTAGACAGTGCTCAATTGCTCCCAAATGATTCACAGATGACCTCTTCATTTGACTGATATAGTAGCTTATACTGACATTCCTAACGCAGGCTAACCGAGAGTCGAGTCCAGTGTTTTACCACGTCTACAGCTACACGACTCATCTGCAGTTCGCACTTAAGTATTTGGCCGAGGGTACGTAGGACAAGTTTCAGATTATCTGTCTTCTGTTACACTTCCTGACAGCTCGCGCGAAAAGTGAACACCTAAATATTCCCTTGTTAGCTCTGATTTATCTTTTTATTATTACGATAATGATTCCTCCTTACGTAGGTGGCAGTCAACAACATATTTTCACATTCGGAGAAGAAAATTAGTGACTGAATTTTTGTTAAGATTTCACCGCAATGAAATACGCCGTTGTTCTAATGACACTGACACCAATTCGCTTACACGTCCGTGACCCTCTCTCCATGTACAGAGGGGTCCAAAAAATGTATCCACTCTTTAAAAGTCTGTAACTTGCCAACTAATTGACGGAGTTGTCTCATTTTTGGTGATAGTGTAAATTAAAGTCCAACTTAAAGGTATCACTGTAGGTGTTCGAAATGGTCATCATTAATATCCACACACAAGCGATGCCGCCGAACTGCAACACGAACTACTGACTGCAACGTGTTCAGTTGGATATTTGCACATGAATGCACGATGGATTCTCGAAGTTCATCCAATGTGCGTGGCTTTTGTCGATAAACGACGTCCTTTAGTGTTCCCCACAGGTAAAAGTCCGGAGGAGTTAGGTCTGAGGAACGTGGTGGATACTCCACAGCACCTCTACAGCCTATTCATCTTCCTGGTAGATTTTCGTCGAGATACGCCCTAACACGATTTTGTTAGTGGGGTGGGGCATTTGAGTTTGAACTGTGCCTCATCAGACCACACAATCATCTCTGCAAACTCTTCATCGTTACGCACCATGTTGGTAAACCACTCGCAGTACTCCATTCTACGATCTGGGTCGTCCTCGTTCATTGCGTGTAGCAAACCTGGGATGTAGCACTTCCACTTTGTTGTCTTCAAAATTCGCCGAACACTTGAGCGCCTCGCTCCAGTTTCACGGGCACACTGTCTCACAGACTTCTGTGGTGATCGAGTGAATTGTAGTAATACGCGGCGGGAGTTAGCTGGACTTGTTACTGTTACAGGTCGTCCAGATCGTTGTTTGTGTACATCTTTAACACAGCCTTCGGCTTCAAATTTGTCTCGAATGCGGCGAATCGTTAAACGTTTCGGTGGCCCTGTTTGATACTCATTTCGTCATTGCCGTTGAACCCATTAATGTTTTCGTACTTAAAATACCACTTCAAATCTGACTTCCTTTCATCGAATGTAAGCCTTGCGCCAGCCATGTTTACTCGAGTAGCTAGGTGCAACTAAGAACAAAACACTGACTATCTGGCGACTGTCATCTGACAAAACAAAACAACGTAATACAACGCCTGTGTGGCGATTGCCGGAAATACGAACTATTACACTACCAAAGATGAGACAACTCCGTCAATTAGTTTGCCAGTTATGGACTTTTAAACAGTGGATACATTTTTGGACCCCTCTGTATTTCGTGTTAATACAAAATGAGCTTCACTCCTTTGAACTTTTTCGATGTCCTCCGACAATACTACATAGTAAGGATTCCATATCGCGCAGCAGTACTTCAAAAGAGGACAGACAAGCTTAGAGTAGGCAATGTCGGTAGTACACTGAGGTGACAAAAGTCATGGGATAGCGATAGGTAAAAATGGCGGTACACAAGGTATAAAAGGACAGTGCATTGGCAGAGCTGTCATTTGTACTCAGGTGATTCATGTGAAAAGGTTTCCGACGTGATTATGGCCGCACGACGGGAAATAACAGACTTTGAACGCAGAAGGGTAGCTGGAGCTAGGCGCATGGGACATTACATTTCGAAAATCGTTACGTAATTCAGTATTCCGAGATCCGCAGTGTCAAGAGTGTGCCGAGAATACCAAATTTCATCCAACGATCGAGAGCAGCGGCATTCACAAAATGGTTCAAATGGCTCTGAGCACTATGGGACTTAACATCTGAGGTCATCAGTCCCCTAGAACTTAGAACTACTTAAACCTAACTAACCTAGGGACATCACACACATCCATGCCCGAGGCAGGATTCGAACCTGCGACCGTAGCAGCCGCGCGGTTCCGGACTGACGCGCCTAGAACCGACACCCCCGGGATAACAAGGCCGCCCAGCAGTGTTAGTGACGTCACACTAAGCGGCCCATAGCCGACGCAGCAGCCCACGGACACCTCCGTATAGACGCGCCTGGTGCTAACCATCTTCTGTCCGTCATACAGAAAGGAGCGAACTATAATTCGAACGAAAGACCAAATTATATATATATATTCTTGTAAACAGTATAAAGGTTCATAACGAAATACCGATTACATATACGGGCAGGAATAGGTTCTCGAACTCCTCTGAAAAGCGTTTATCTTCAGTACCAGAATGAACATCAAATTGTCAGGTTTTCTAAATAGAAAAGCACTTTGTTAGTAACAGACAGCAATAATGAGACTTGCAGTTGGTGATTTCTACGTGGAAAAGGAAATAAGCTGTAGAGAGATTGAATATGGTAAGTAAAGAGAGCCTCAGCCACTTGTAAAAATTCTTGAAAAGAGCTGTCACCATGAACATATGAGTAAATTCACAATAGTCAGGTGTTTTATGAGATAAAGCGAACTCTTGTTAACTTATTGTAAACGAAAGTTGTGAGGGTTTTGCTATGTATGACAGTGTTTAAGATAATTTACTTTCAGTGTAATAGCTTGAAAATGTTGAGTCCTGCTGTCAGTTGGCATTTGTCACCACCTGTATGCGAGTTTTAAAGCTAAATAGTGTTCTGACAATTATAAAATAGTGGCAAAGTTCCTCAATCGATTAAACTTATTCCTGCCCGTATATGTAATCGGTATTTCGTTATGAACCTTTATACTGTTTACAAGAATATATATATATAATTTGGTCTTTCGTTCGAATTATAGTTCGCTCCTTTCTGTATGACGGACGGAAGATGGTTAGCACCAGGCGCGTCTATACGGAGGTGTCCGTGGACTGCTGCGTCGGCTATGGGCCGCTTAGTGTGACGTCACTAACACTGCTGGGCGGCCTTGTTATCCCGGGGGTGTCGCTAGAACCGCTTGGCCACCACGACCGGCACGCGGCATTTACATAGAGTTGTCAGTGTAAAGAGATAAGCGACACTGAGTGAGATAACTGCAGAAATCATTGTCTGACGTACGACGAAGTTATCTGTTAGGGCAGTGCGGTGAAGTTTGGCGTTAACTGGCTATGCCAGCAGATGACCGACGCAAATGACTTTGCTAACAGCACGACATCGCCTGCAGCTCCTCTCCTCTGCTCGTGACCATGTCGGTTGGTCCCTAGACGGTTGGGAAACCGTGTCCTGGACAGATGAGTTTCGATTTCATTTGGTAAGAGTTGGTGGTAGCGTTCGATTGTCGCGCAAACCCACCAAGCCATGGGCCCAAATTGTCAATGAGGGCCCTCTGCCAACTTTGGGGGACTCCATAATGGTGTGGGCTGTGTTATCATGGAACGGACTGAATCCTCTGGTCCAACTGAACCGATCACTACCTGGAAATTGTTACGTTCGGCTACTTGGAGACCACCTGCAGCCATTCATGGATTTCATGTCCCCAAACATCGATGTCATGTCACCTGGCCACAGTTGTTCGCGATTGGTTTGCTCGGACAATCCGAGCAAATTATTTGGCCACCCAGATTGCCCGGCGTGAGTCGTATCGAACATTTATGGGATATAGCCGAGAGGTCAGTTCGTGCACAAAATACTGCACCGGCAAGACTTTCACAATTACGGACGGCTAAGGAGGCAGGATTCCATGCCACGACGTCGAGTTGCTGCGCTACGCCGGGAAAAAGACGGTTGGACATGATATGGTGAGGTATCCCATGACTTTTTTTAGCTCAGTGTAGATTTCTTGCAGCTACTGCTAATAAAAACCATTTTCTCTGTGATGGTACCAGTTTCAGTTGTTCCTAGTCATTTAGTTGACTCGATAATATTTATATCACGAACTGAATTTTAACGGAATTTTTTTTAGTGCTCAGGTGGAGTACATTGTAATTTTTTTTGTCCTTAAGCATCAGTTGTCTCTTTTCGCACCATCCGGATAAGTTGTCTAAATAATTTTGTAATTGATTTTAATCTTCTGATAACATTACTGGGCGGTAAACGATTGTATCATCTGCTAAAAGCTCGTCTGTGTAGATTTAACGTAATAGTTGGCCCACAACACGTCCTTAGGGAACCACAGATAGAATTTCGGTTTCACTAGATGACTTCCGGCGATTTACTGCTAACTGTGACTGCTCTGACAGGAAATCACGAATATAGTCGCACAACACAGACAGTACTCCATAGTCACGCGCTTTGATTGGAAGTCCCTTGCAGCTTGCGATCCGCTGTCGACAGCATCCATTAGTTCGTGCGAACTAAGAGCCAGTTGTACTTCATAAGTGCGATACTTTCTGAATCCGTACTGATTAAAAGACCATGGATCGCTTTCTTCGGGGTAATTCAAACAGCGTATGTTTCAAAATTCTGATTCAAACTGATGTCTGTGATACGTGTTTACAATTCGGCGGATCGTTTCTGTTTGCTTTGTTGTGTGTTAGTGTGAGATGTGTATCAATGCATCACCTCGCTCCGTACTAGCGGGGTGTCTGAATCAAAATTCTACAAATTATTGATTCCTTATGACATTTTGTGAGGGGTACAAACAAAAATGGTTCAGTAACGGGATTAACCTACTTTAAAAAGTAATTTTTGGTATCACTATTTCGTTATGATTTAATATTTATTGGGTTAGTAATCAATGAACACGTAAAATTTCCAAACACAGTTTCCATTTTTTGCACTTTAAATGCCAATGCCTGACTAATGAACTGCTATCCCACCGTACAGTAGACCTATTGTAGTTCCTAATTCTTAGCTTGCTTTGTGCTTTCCACACGATGCTATACCGATTTCATTGGTGTTTTCTATGAATTGCGGTTGAAACGCTACAAATACTGCATCTTACAGCAGATTATTCTCTGTGAATATGGTCATCGTTTGATAATATCATACATTCTCCCATCGCGGATTTCTGCATCTTGGATGCAGACAGAATAGCAAAACTAAACAAACGAACTGAATCTGAAACTGCATCTGTTCGCGTGACCGGTCACTACATAGGCGTACTGAGAACAATGAGCGTAGTGACCAATCGTACAACTGACTTCTTAGTTAAGGGACATTCCACAGTAACTGGACCAATTTTAGGAACCAGCTCCACCTGACCACACAAATGCGAACGAATTTTTTGGCATAAGTTCCCAATAACAGAATAAAGCTTTGTACACTGTGCAAAATTTGAACTCAAGATACCAAAGATTCAAAATTTTAAGAAGCATTCAGTGCAGTGTTGCAGAATGGTTTTCGCCCTCTACAACAGTTTTTTCCAAATTAAAACTGGCTTAGAATTGAAAATTGCTGCCAAATAAGCGAGATATTTCTATCAGATGCACAACTTTCTGGGCTTTTCTCACTGTTAAAGTCTCAAGGCTAAGTCGTTCAACGTTTTAAGCACTACGTCAAGTCAAAGATAGCGAAAAATTAATCACAACAATTATTCAACCGTTTTGTGACTCCAACGATTTTTGTACCAACATATCGATTGCCCTTTACTGGTTCCGCAGTCAAATTGCTTGTTGTCACTTCTACCGTACTACAGCAGTTATCTGTATTTTAGAAGTTATTAATGTGTAAACATGCCATCAAAAAGTTTTGCTTCATATTTGTTCATTCTTCGATGTCGTATGGCCGAATATGACCACCTACTTTGTTTATTTTCGTTACATTAGAAAGAGAATTGTTTTTGTATTAGAAAAGGTTTTTTTTATACTATCTGGGTAAACCAGAATGAGATTTTCACTCTGCAGCGGAGTGTGCGCTGATATGAAACTTCCTGGCAGATTAAAACTGTGTGCCCGACCGAGACTCGAACTCGGGACCTTTGCCTTTCGCGGGCAAGTGCTCTACCAACTGAGCTACCGAAGCACGACTCACGTCCGGTACTCACAGCTTTACTTCTGCCAGTACCTCGTCTCCTACCTTCCAAACTTTACAGAAGCTCTCCTGCGAACCTTGCAGAACTAGCGCTCCTGAAAGAAAGGATATTGCGGAGACATGGCTTAGCCACAGCCTGGGGGATGTTTCCAGAATGAGATTTTCACTCTGCAGCGGAGTGTGCGCTGATATGAAACTTCCTGGCAGATTAAAACTGTGTGCCCGACCGAGACTCGAACTCGGGACCTTTGCCTTTCGCGGGCAAGTGCTCTACCAACTGAGCTACCGAAGCACGACTCACGTCCGGTACTCACAGCTTTACTTCTGCCAGTACCTCGTCTCCTACCTTCCGAACTTTACAGAAGCTCTCCTGCGAACCTTGCAGAACTAGCACTCCTGAAAGAAAGGATATTGCGGAGACATGGCTTAGCCACAGCCTGGGGGATGTTTCCAGAATGAGATTTTCACTCTGCAGCGGAGTGTGCGCTGATATGAAACTTCCTGGCAGATTAAAACTGTGTGCCCGACCGAGACTCGAACTCGGGACCTTTGCCTTTCGCGGGCAAGTGCTCTACCAACTGAGCTACCGAAGCACGACTCACAGCTTTACTTCTGCCAGTACCTCGTCTCCTACCTTCCAAACTTTACAGAAGCTCTCCTGCGAACCTTGCAGAACTAGCGCTCCTGAAAGAAAGGATATTGCGGAGACATGGCTTAGCCACAGCCTGGGGGATGTTTCCAGAATGAGATTTTCACTCTGCAGCGGAGTGTGCGCTGATATGAAACTTCCTGGCAGATTAAAACTGTGTGCCCGACCGAGACTCGAACTCGGGACCTTTGCCTTTCGCGGGCAAGTGCTCTACCAACTGAGCTACCGAAGCACAACTCACGTCCGGTACTCACAGCTTTACTTCTGCCAGTACCTCGTCTCCTACCTTCCAAACTTTACAGAAGCTCTCCTGCGAACCTTGCAGAACTAGCGCTCCTGAAAGAAAGGATTTGCGGAGACATGGCTTAGCCACAGCCTGGGGGATGTTTCCAGAATGAGATTTTCACTCTGAGGCGGAGTGTGCGCTGATATGAAACTTCCTGGCAGATTAAAACTGTGTGCCCGACCGAGACTCGAACTCGGGACCTTTGCCTTTCGCGGGCAAGTGCTCTACCAACTGAGCTACCGAAGCACGACTCACGTCCGGTACTCACAGCTTTACTTCTGCCAGTACCTCGTCTCCTACCTTCCAAACTTTACAGAAGCTCTCCTGCGAACCTTGCAGAACTAGCGCTCCTGAAAGAAAGGATATTGCGGAGACATGGCTTAGCCACAGCCTGGGGGATGTTTCCAGAATGAGATTTTCACTCTGCAGCGGAGTGTGCGCTGATATGTAACTTCCTGGCAGATTAAAACTGTGTGCCCGACCGAGACTCGAACTCGGGACCTTTGCCTTTCGCGGGCAAGTGCTCTACCAACTGAGCTACCGAAGCACGACTCACGTCCGGTACTCACAGCTTTACTTCTGCCAGTACCTAGTCTCCTACCTTCCAAACTTTACAGAAGCTCTCCTGCGAACCTTGCACGTCTGTGTTGCGATGTAGGTGTTAGTGGCAGCCTGGTCGTTAGTGTGATATTGTTTGGTGGCCATGCGGTTCTAGGCGCTCCCGTCTGGAACCGCGAGACCGCTACGGTCGCAGGTTCGAATCCTGCCTCGGGCATGATGTGTGTGACGTCCTTAGGTTGGTTAGGTTTAAGTAGTTCTAAGTTCTAGGGGACTGATGACCTCAGAAGTTAAGTCCCATGGTGCTCAGAGTCATTTGAAACGTTTTTGTTTGGTGGCTGCCATCAGCAACTCAAACGCAGTGCTCGTTAACCAGTGTACGTCTGTAAACGACTGCGTATATGTGTGTGTGGGGGGGGGGGGGGGAGGGGGGGGACGTGCTTTTGTACAAATCATTTATGGGTGAGTGGTAGTCTGTTCTGCTTTTTTGAATTATAACCAAGAATTAATAATTTTTCAGTCCAAGGGCACACTGCTCAATGTGACAGCAACTTAGCTGTCAAGCTCACAATATCAATAGATTTGTTTTGTTTGTTGAGCAGCTTCAATATTTTGTATCACTAGGATGTCTACTTAAAACTGGCCTTGAATTACTACCTTACAAAATTGGCTGTAATGAAAATTAAGAGTTTCATCTGGCATCTTTTAGTAACTGTAAAAAAAGACTCGAGTCACTCGAACAGCGAAGACTGCTAAAGCCTCTGGTTATGACCTTGAAATATATTCAGTTATCTACTTATATCAGGAAGTCTTGCTTCTACGCTGTTTGAGCTCTCGCAAAAGCATTTTTACAAACCTATTGCAAAAACAGGTATCGTTAAACAGCATGAGTACCTGAATTAAGAACGCTCACAAATACTGTGCTCAATATTCCAAAATGAGGTTCGCAAGAAACCTACTGATCTGTTATTCTCCTCAGAGTTTTCAGGTTCCAGTAGTGACGAACAAATGGAAACTGCAAAAAGAGTCAACTCTTCCAAACAGTCATAAAGTCTCGAAATAAGATTCATATGGCTACATAAAACGCTAGAATTCTCAATTATGAAGTGAAATTTGGGGCATATTTCAGTTTCTGGTTGATTTGAACCAGATACATTTGTATAACACAGTTCTAACGACCAGCAATGGTGATGTATTTATTATGATGGCCTACTGAATGAGTTGAAACAAAAAACTGAGGTTCTTAAAATGCTCATGTAAAATGAAAATGTTAACACTCACTCCAAAAAGTCGTCGATAATACACGTGGCTTATTAAATTAGTTTCAACCAAAATTAGCAAAAAATGCTAGAAAACTTGAAGAGCAAGTGGTTACATTGGCTGTGCCTGATAGCAAAAAGGGTGAAGTTCTTTCTCGTAACATACAAAATAGACTTTTAACTTACTTGGAGTACAACGAATTTAACCGGAATGAAAATGCATTAAATTGACTTTTGTACTTAAAAACTTTGAAACGATTTACGGAAGCTGTACTGAATATTTAGATCAAAGAATGTCTCTATCATATAGTTATTTTTATGTCTTGTATATAAACGCGATTGCTAAAATTATGATCAAAATATCCACGGGTGTACTGCCGGTCTACAGTGTCCAACTGGCACAATATTTCGGCGATCATACATGTCGCCATCATCAGGTGAACTGACGGACTGAGCTCCTGTGAACGTGCCGGTACGGAGATCCGTACGCTATGGCTGCTCAGGGGGAACTGGGTTCGCTCGCGGCGGCCGATTTAAATACCCTCCGCCCGCGGCGCAGTCCCTCCGCCGTCAGCGCCCCGCGCCACCGTCACGCGGTGGAACAGATTGCGACGGCGTCTGAGATGACGTCGGTGTGATGGCTCTGTCCGCCGTGGTCGTCACGACTATACATTTGCTCGATTTACTCTTGACTAACCCAATCGCTGGTTCCCAAGCCTTGCTAAGATTATAGCTGTGGTGTCACGGCCAGACACCACACTTGCTAGGTGGTAGCTTTTAAATCGGCCGCGGTCCGGTAGTATACGTCGGACCCGCGTGTCGCCACTGTCAGTGATCGCAGACCGAGCGCCACCACACGGCAGGTCTAGAGAGACGTCCTAGCACTCGCCCCAGTTGTACAGACGACTTTGCCAGAAGGGGATCTCTGACAAATACGCTCTCAATTGCCGAGACGATAGTTAGCTTAGCCTTCAGCTACATTTGCTACGACCTAGAAAGGCGCCGTATTCAATTGTTAATTAATATTATGAAGCATGTATCATCAAGAGCGATGTTCTACAATTATGGATTAAAGTTAAGTATTCCAGAAGCTACGTACTTTTCTTTACAGCATTCATTACGTATCCTGTTTCAGAACTCACGCCAGCCTGCGTGAGTTTAACCGCGTGCCTTTCGGCTTCCTCTCATTGTGTCTAGGCTGTCTTGTCTAGACACAACATTTTTGGCGACGAGGATACAAACGGTCTCCTTTATATATAACTAATGTACTTGTGTCATGGCTTCGCCACAATCTCCAGATGTACAGTCCGAATTTTATCGCTTGCAGAATCAGCAGACACAGGCGTTATTGGATGCCCTTGGACAGCTCGTCCAGGGTCAACGCGCAATGCAAACCGATGCATCAGCCGCCGCTCCACCGCTACCGCAGCCACAACACGCAGTTGCACCACCTTTTCGTCAATTTGATGCGGCAATGGAGAGCTGGACGGAGTGGTCACGCCAATTTGGATTCCATCTCGCCGCCTACAGAATTCAAGGTAACGAGCGGCAGCCTCACTTATTGGCGTGTGTAGGGGTGCAGACGTACCGTGTGATAGTGAAATTATTTCCCTGCCGCGACGTAGCAACTCTGTCCTACGAAGAAATGTTGTCTGCATTAGATGCATATTTCAAGGAATCAGTCAATGTAGTTGCAAAACGGTATACGTTCTTTCATACAAAACGTACGGCCGGTCAAACTAATCGGGAGTGGGTTGCAACTTTGCAAGGCCTTACTAGGGATTGTGCTTTTGAGTGTGAATGTGGACTCCCTTATTCAGATACTATGGTGCGTGATGCAATTGCACAGAACGTTTCTGATGTTCGTATACGGGAGCAAATTTTGAAACTAGTCAATCCCTCCCTTCAACAAGTGATAGACATAATGGATAGGCAAGACACACTTGACTTTGCTCAGGAAACATTTGCAACATGTGTCACGTTAACCGGCCCGCCGGGCGAGCTGCACGGAACAGTAAACAGCCCTCGCGCTCGTCCGCGCAGCTGCCGCCGAGCTCTCCGCTACGTTTGCCGCGCAAGCACGCAAATGCTGTGATAAAATCACGCCCACGGTGTGCTACTAGACATTCGAGTGAGAATTGCCCGTCACACCAAGCTATTTCCTTTTTCTGTAATAAAAAAGGACATTTTCAGAGTGTTTGCCAGAAAAAGCTCGGATTGGACACTAACAACCATTCCAGGCCCTTTGCTTCACGCCGGAATCGAACCAAGAATACTCAGGCTCGTGAACCTTCGCCCATGGAAATTCATGTAGTTAATTCCACTCTGCCCAGTGCTAATCTCTCTAACAGTGACTGTGTTCGTCCCACAAAAAGTGTGCATCGACGTCGCCGGAAATCACGTCAATTAGCAAGTGATTCTGTACCAGTGTCTGTTCACGTTGCACGAGACAGTCGCTCTTGTCGTCAGCAGGACAATAAACTTTTTGTAGACTTGGACATTCTTGGCAACGTGATCCCATTCCAGCTCGATACCGGAGCTGCAGTTTCATTGATCAATAAAGACACGTACAAACAACTGGGCACACCTCCCTTGCCTGCCGCAAATGTTAAGCTAACTAGTTATTCAGGACAGCATATCCCAGTGTTAGGACAGTGCAGCCTTCTTGCAACATACAAGGGACAAACAAAACTTGTGTCTTTTTACGTCCTTCGTTCTTCTTCTGCTGTGAACTTGTTTGGTTTAGATTTATTTCAGTTGTATAACTTGTCTATAGTAAATCAGGTCCTCTCAGTGAACCAGACTGTGCCTTCAGCCAGTGTTTCTCGTCTATGTGAAGAGTTTGCAGACATTTTTGCACCGGGCCTTGGTTGCGCTAAGAACTATGAAGCACATTTGGAACTAAACGTAAATGCGCAACCGAAATTTTTCCGAGCGCGCAATGTTCCCCACGCATTGCGTGATGAGGTCGCAAGAACATTAAATGATTTGGAATCACAAGGTGTGATTAAATGTGTGCAGGCTTCTCTCTGGGCATCACCCTTAGTAATTTTGCCAAAACCTTCCGGAAAATTGAGACTTTGTCTGGACTTCAAGGCAACGGTGAATCCACAACTAGTGATTGCAACTTATCCTTTACTCCGCGCGGAAGATCTTTTTGACAAACTGTGCCCGGGTAAATATTTTTCGAAGTTGGACCTGGCAGATGCGTACTTGCAAATACCAGTGGACGAAGAATCCCAGCGCGTCATAGTGGTTAACACGCATCTGGGTTTGTACCGATTCAAAAGACTGCCATTCAGGTGTGCGTCTGCCCCTGCATTGTTTCAGCAATATCTGCAAACTATTTGTGCATCGGTCCCTACTGCAGCAAACTATCTGTACGATATTGTGATCTCCAGAAACACAGAAGAAGAACATTTAGCCAATCTTAGGACATTATTTCAGGTCTTGCGCCAAAATGGTCTTCGCTTGCGGAAGGACAAATGTGTGTTTTTTGCTCGTGATTTACCATATCTGGGACATGTAATCAATGCCCGAGGCATACATCCCAGTCCCGAGCACCTCCGTGCCATACAAGACTTGCCTTCACCGCAACCGAGCGGGGTGGCGCAGTGGTTAGACACTGGACTCGCATTCGGGAGGACGACGGTTCAATCCCGCGTCCGGCCATCCTGATTTAGGTTTTCCGTGATTTCCCTAAATCACTCCAGGCAAATGCCGGGATGGTTCCTCTGAAAGGGCACGGCCGACTTCCTTCCCAATCCTTCCCTAATCCGATGAGACCGATGACCACGCTGTCTGGTCTCCTTCCCCAAACCAACCAACCTTCACCGCAGAATTTGAAGCAGCTACAGAGTGTGCTGGGGAAACTTAATTATTATAATAAATTTGTTCCACATGCCTCTTCCATTTCAGCTCCGCTTCATCGCTTACGCCGTAAAGGTGTTCCGTTCGTCTGCACGACGGAATGCGAACGCGCCTTTCGCCAGTTGAAATCGGCGTTGCTTTCAAATACTTGCCTTACGCCATTGGATCCCCAGAAAACCCTTCTGTTGATGATAGATGCATCGGATTTCGGGATCGGTGCTGTACTTGCGCACAAAGATGGATCCCATGATCGCCCTATTGCCTTTGCGTCGAAATTGCTCTCGTCTGAGCAAAGAAATTATTCACAGATTGAGAAAGAAGCTTTGGCTCTCGTATTTGGTGTTACAAAGTTTCATGATTTCTTGTATGGTCGTCACTTTACCATCATCACAGACCACAAACCTTTGACATCGCTTTTTCATCCGAACAAGCCTGTACCTCCACGTACAGTGCAGAAATTCATTCGCTGGTCTCTTTTCCTCTCGCAGTACCGCTACGATATCTTGTATCGGTCCACTGCTAAGCACGGAAACGCCGATGCGTTGTCCCGTTTGCCTGTTGCTGAGGATAGAGCATTCGATTCTTCTGAACGTGCTTACATGTTCATTGATGCGGAAACCGATTACGTGGTCGAATCGTTTCCGATTGATTTTCGTCGTGTAGCTACAGCCACAGCTGCTGACCCTGTCCTTGCTACAGTTTTGCGTTTTGTTGCTACGCAATGGCCCTTGTCAAAGTCACGGATCGAGGATCCGATGGTTCGCCGATTTTTTGCTCACAAGGAGAGACTTTTTGTACGTCGTGGTGTTTTGCTGTTGCGTTCTGATAATGATCAGTCCAGCGTCGTGGTCCTACGTTCGTTACAGTCCTCTGTTTTACGGCTTCTCCACCAAGGACATTGGGGTATAGTGCGAACGAAACAACTTGCTCGTCAGCACTGTACTTGGTTCGGAATCGATGCTGCGATTACGAATATGTGCTCTTCTTGCATGGCGTGTGCCGAACAACAATCCGCACCACCGCGAAAATTCTTTGTTGGCCGAAAGCCACTTCCCCTTGGCAATGCTTACACATAGATTTTGCTGGTCCATTCTGGAATGCTCGATGGTTGGTTGTTGTCGATTCCTTCAGTAATTTTCCTTTTGTTGTCAGGATGTCTTCCACGACGTCATCTGCCACCATCCAAGCGTTATCCGCTATTTTTCGCATTGAAGGTCTTCCACAGACTATTGTTTCCGACAATGGCCCACAATTCATGTCCGCAGAATTTCAGTCATTCTGCAACGCCAATGGTATTCAACATCTGACATCCGCGCCGTTTTCGCCTCAGTCAAACGGTGCCGCTGAACGATTGGTCCGGACTTTCAAGTCACAGATGTTGAAGTTGAAAGAGTCGCATTCTCGGGAGGACGCGTTATTGCTCTTCTTGTCCTCGTATCGCTCTCAGCCCCGAGATGGTCGCTCGCCGGCTGAGTTGCTCCACGGTCGTCCTCATCGAACCTTGGTGTCCTTGCTGCATCCGCCGCATCAGGTTCCTGTGCAGCGGCATACGTCTGCTTTTGCTCCTGGCGACGTTGTATACTATCGCAACTATCGAGGTTCACGGCGTTGGCTCGCAGGACGCATTCTTCGCTGCCTCGGCCGCGCTATGTATTTGGTTTTGGGGGCCTCTGGTGAGGTGCGTCGGCATCTCAATCAGCTGCGCCTCTGTCGTCGCACGGGTTCTGCCGCTCCCCGTCTGCTTTCAGCGATGGTGCCGTCCGGTCAGCGCCCTGGGGACCCATCTACTGGCTCGCCTCATCCCCAGGTGTTACCGACGCTGCCTTCCATTTTGCCACATGGCGACGCGCCGCCGCCGCCGCCGCCTGTTCTCCTGCCGGCGCCGCCCACAGTGGACGCTTAGCTGCAGCCGCCTAGCGCGTCCCTGGGTCGCGCGCCGCCGATCGCTTCCCGTGACCAGCTGTCCTCAGACATGGACCTCTTGCCCGCTCCGGACCAGATGTCGTCTTCGCCCGTCGGGTACCCCGACCAGATGGAGGTCGAATCTTCGGCCCCTCCTGTCTCTCTACGGGCGCATACACCGCATGTTGGCGTGCACCCTGGACTAGGTTTTCAGGCGTTTCCTAGCTCCCCTCGGACCGAATGGCCGGGTGCGGGTGGCACAGCCTCGCATGTTGTTAGGCTCCCTGTCTCGTCGCATACGTCAACATGGGGTCCTCCCCACGGCGGGCGGAAGCCTTATAACACAACCGTTCGCTGATTTGCGGGGGAGGAATGTGGTGTCACCGCCAGACACCACACTTGCTAGGTGGTAGCTTTTAAATCGGCCGCGGTCCGGTAGTATACGTCGGACCCGCGTGTCGCCACTGTCAGTGATCGCAGACCGAGCGCCACCACACGGCAGGTCTAGAGAGACGTCCTAGCACTCGCCCCAGTTACACAGACGACTTTGCCAGAAGGGGATCACTGACAAATACGCTCTCAATTGTAAGTAGGCTGTTTAGGTTTTTTTATTGGTAACGCCACCTCTGTATAAAAATCACTGGCTGTGCTGTGTGCAGTCTGTGTCTAGTTTGCATTGTTGTCTGCCATTGTAGTGTTGGGCAGCGGCAGCTGGAAGTGAACAGCGCGTAGCGTTGCGCAGTAGGAGGTGAGCCGCCAGCAGTGATGGATGTGGGGAGAGAGATGGCGGAGTTTTGAAATTTGTAAGACTGTCATGATCTGCTATATATATTATGACTATTAAGGTAATTACATTGTTTGTTCTCTATTAAAATCTTTCATTTGCTAACTATGCCTATCAGTAGTTAGTGCCTTCCGTAGTTTAAATCTTTTATTTAGCTGGCAGTAGTGGCGCCTGCTGTATTGCAGTAGTTCGAGTAACCAAGATTGTTGTGAGGTAAGCGATTTGTGAAACGCATAGGTTAATGTTAGTCAGGGCCATTCTTTTGTAGGGATTATTGGAAGTCAGATTGCGTTGCGCTAAAAATATTGTGTGTCAGGTTAAGCACAGTCTTGTATAATTTTTCATAGGGGACGTTTCACAATTGCCGAGACGATAGTTAGCCTAGCCTTCAGCTACATTTGCTACGACCTAGCAAGGCGCCGTATTCAATTGCTAATTAATATTATGAAGCATGTATCATCAAGAGCGATGTTCTACAATTATGGATTAAAGTTAAGTATTCCAGAAGCTACGTACTTTTCTTTATAGCATTCATTACGTATCCTGTTTCAGACCTCACGCCAGCATGCGTGAGTTTAAGCGCGTGCCTTTCGGCTTCCTCTCATTGTGTCTAGGCTGTCTTGTCTAGACACAACAATAGCCACAGTCACGGTTTATGAGGTCGTCATTGGTGCGAATTTCGATGGCCTCTCTAACAACGCTGTCCCAGTATCTCGACGTCTGTACGAGAATCCTAGTGCGTTCATACTCCATAGTGTGATTTTCCGACAAACAATGTTCAGCGACCGCCGACTTGCTCGGATACATCAGTCGAGTGTGCCTCTGGTGTTCACGGCATCGATCCTCGACGGTACGCAAGAATCACGTTAAAATTCTGGTTTGCAAATGTTATTTAACGTATCCAATGGGTCTTAACAAACAAACCCTTTTGTAGTATAAAATAACATGCCCCTTCAAGTGAAGCAAAAATAAGGTAAATGTAAGGTGATAATATTTAACATTGCACCGTAAGAGTACGCAAACATTTTTGATGCCATATTTACATCCTTACAACTATTGTAGCTCGGTGCAACTGACAAATTACTTCCCTGTTTAACTAGTAAAGGGTGAACAACACACTTGGTTTTCCAAACGGTCATAATTAATTTATTTCCAATTTTGACCTCACGACGAATGACACAAACTTGTGCATCTAATCCAAATATCGCCTCTGCATTACGTGTCGTTTCAATTTTAATTCATCTTAAATTTGACCAAAACTGTCTTTGACTCATACATTTCGCAGCCTCCTACTGAAAGCCTTGCAAAACAACGACTTTTTTGTATTTTGAGCTCTAATTTTGCACACCTTAGTTTTATTCTATAAGAATCGTTTGTGCAAAATTTTATTCAGACTGGAGTTTTTCAGGCGGGGATTATTGATCCACTTGTTGTGGAATGGCCCTTAAGCAGTCTGCTAGCCAGTGAGTTTCGTACTTTTCGAAATTTCTTCACGTACATAAAAGAGATGGGCACACTTTCTTGTTTTATGTGTTTTAGGTTTGCACTGTTTTTCTGGCGGTCTATCCGTTGTCTCTTATATACCGTACTTCGAGTTTATTATTGTTATTGGTTGGTTGGTTGGTTGGTTGATTTGGGGGTTTAAAGGGACCAGACTGCGACGGTCATCGGACTATTATTATTATTATTATTGTGTTTTTTTCATGACAGTGTAGCAACAGTATCTTACATTTCTAAATTACGTATCTTTCTTAACAATAGGTCAAGTTTCGAAATATTTTTGCTGAAGTTATAGTGCTAGCGCTTCTACCTCTGTTGGATTAACAGTTGATGTGTAAACAGTAAGTTTTCAAACGGAGGTAAATCACTAGAAAGATAAGCTAATTCACAAATACCTCTCTTTCCGGGAATGAACATGAGATAAGAAGAGGGCCCTCCGGTGACAGCAGATGAGCTTTTTGGCTTGTAAGTACCAAATACAACTTCCAATTAGTTTGAAATTCCCACGTAGGCATGTATGAGCGTTGTGGACAAATGAGTTAGAAAGCAGACATGAGAAATTATTCAAAGTACCTGGAGGCTTAGCGTCACTTAATCTGAGGTACAACAAAAGAGCACGGTACTCACCTGGAAAGCACAAGAAGTGATGAGACAGCTCTTGCCAGTAGGGCATGCTGGTGTCGGCAGAACATCCGTTATAGACATTTGTTCGCTGGCAACTTCTTAGTGAAACCTCACAGAGGTGGGAACACTTGCCATACTCACAAGATTACTAGACCACAGTCCTAGTAACAAAATCGTGTCTGCTGCCGTGAAAGCTGTCGGCATTTTGGACCCTATTTCGAAGAATGTTCGAGCGTTGTTTGCAGTTACTGAACAGTCATGGACCGGTGTGGCTCGACAATTTTCAGTGTTATTTAGCGTTTTACCAGGTCGAATCGATTCATCGTCAGGGTGAAAGTGCTAAGTTTTCCAGAATGAACCTTTCACTTTGCAAAGCAGTGTGTGTTGTTATGCAGTTTCCTGGCAGATTAATACTGTGTGCTGGGCAGGAACCCAAAACCTTGGATTTTGCGGACAATGCTCTTAATAAATGAGCTATCCAGGCACGATACGAGACCCGCTCTCACAGCATTACTGTTAAGAGCATTGGCCGTTTAATGCAAGGTTTGAAGTTCGAGACCCTGTCCAGCACATATTGTGTCACTTGGGAAATTTCAGTGCTAAACTTGTTAGTCATGTATCCCTAAATTTACTGTTCATCAGAATACCTCTACCACGTCAAGGGTGAGAATTCTAAAGGCCAGATTGTGACCGGTTGTTCAAGAAAATACGACCTTGGCGCAGTGATAACATCGATTCCCATCAGATCAACGATGTCAAGCGCTGTTTGAATTGCCTAGTACTTGGATGGCTAACTGTCCGGGTCTGCTGAGTACCTTTGGCAAGCGGGGACAACCCAGCCCTTCTGAAACCAGTTGACTTTTTTGTCATTGTTGTGGTCTTCAGTCTGAAACTGGTTTGCTGCAGTTCTTCACGCTACTCTATCCTGTGCAATTCTCTTCACCCCCGCAGCCTGCATCCTTGTGAACCTGTTTACTGTATTCATATCTTGGTCTCCCTCTACAATTAATACCGCCTATACTTCCTTCCATCAGCAAACTGACGATTCCTTGATGCCTCAGGATCAACGATGTCAAGCGCTGTTTGAATTGGCTAGTACTTGGATGGCTAACTGTCCGGGTCTGCTGAGTACTGTTGGCAAGTGGGGACAACCCAGCCCTTCTGAGACCAGTTGACTTTTTTGTCGTCGTTGTGGTCTTCAGTCTGAAACTGGTTTGATGCAGTTCTCCACGCTATTCTATCCTGTGCAATTCTCTTCACCCCTGCAGCCTGCATCCTTGTGAACCTGTTTACTGTATTCATATCTTGGTCTCCCTCTACAATTAATACCGCCTATACTTCCTTCCATCAGCAAACTGACGATTCCTTGATGCCTCAGGATCAACGATGTCAAGCGCTGTTTGAATTCGCTAGTACTTGGATGGCTAACTGTCCGGGTCTGCTGAGTACTGTTGGCAAGTGGGGACAACCCAGCCCTTCTGAGACCAGTTGACTTTTTTGTCGTCGTTGTGGTCTTCAGTCTGAAACTGGTTTGATGCAGTTCTCCACGCTACTCTATCCTGTGCAATTCTCTTCACCCCTGCAGCCTGCATCCTTGTGAACCTGTTTACTATATTCATATCTTGGTCTCCCTCTACAACTAATACCGCCTATACTTCCTTCCATCAGCAAACTGACGATTCCTTGATGCCTCAGGATAGGTCTTATCAAGCGACCCCTTATTTTAGTCAAGCTGTGTCATAAATTTCCCTTTTCTCCATTTCGATTCAACATAGCTTTTCACTCTGCGTTTTAATCTACACTTCACCTTCCAACGATGTGAGGAGTCGCCAGAAAAGACAAGTGTTTCAGATTCAACTTTAAACTGCAGGTCTACTTTCGGGGATGGTTAACTTGCGTAGATTAGGGATATTTAAGTCGCCGAAATGGCATCCAGTTGAAAGATTGAAAGACTTCCACCAGGCCACTGTATCACACAAAATTATTATTATCGGTCCGTGCATGGCAGTGCACAGTACCAATACATTCCAAAAAGCCGCGCGCGAAAAAATAATTTTTCAGGGGTCCTGTCTCGTGCACTATTGACCACAGAGATAAGGTTGACTCTGAGCACTATGGGACTTAACATCTATGGTCATCAGTCCCCTAGAACTTAGAACTACTTAAACCTAACTAACCTAAGGACATCACACAACACCCAGTCATCACGAGGAAGAGAAAATCCCTGACCCCGCCTGGAATCGAACCCGGGAACCCGGGCGCGGGAAACGAGACCGCTTCCGCACGACCACGAGCTGCAGGCACAGAGATAAGGTGTCAAGCGTTTTGGATAGCCCTTAGTCTAGCGATCACTTTTAGACATACCAGCTATCCTATGCTACGGAGTCAAAATTTAACCATTACACATTTCCTCCGGTCTAGGCAAGCCACTTCCATACTTTCCATTCGTGGCAAATTGTCGAAATTTTTACCATTTGTTCTTAAGATGGCGTTCTCAGGAAAATTAGAAACTTTTTTCGTTATCGTTATCATTAGCAACATCCAGATCTTCATAGTTATAGTACGTATGCGCGTAAAAGATGCACGTAATTTCCGGTATGAAGCGTAAATGTAGTTTTAACTGACGTGCTGAACACATGCAAAGGGTTCTGGGGCCACCCACAAAGCTTCTAATGTCACCAAACTGTGTTTTTAGTCGCCATTTTGTCGCCAACAAAACTTTATGACGCGCTGCATCCCAATAATGGGCACTTCACTCCTATGCAGACCGTTTTGACCTGGAAATTAATCGATGGCGTCACCTGGCAGCATAAGGATGTTACAAAAATGTATTTCTTCATACGAAATCCTTTTTTGTTACAAATCAAACACAACATGTTTTGGTATGCTGTAGGTGCAGCCTAAAAGTGTTGTGCATGTTTATGCAAAGTAATATAAAGTGGACTTACGTCGGAAGAGAGACGATATTGTTTTGATCTTATATTAAGCGTACTTATTTGTTGTTCATATGTGTCATAGTATAGTAATATGACGAAGCGCATACATAAACTGCAAAAACTTTTCTGACTTACAGAATTCGTTTTATATAAGGAGTGCAACCTGGTGTAACAGGGAAAAGAAGGGAACCAGGTGAAAAATGCCCCTGTCAGAGCTCCTCTTAAAAGACTCTAATGAGAGGAGAACCAGCTGTGTCAATCCTCGTTTCGTCTTGCATCCGGACGTATTCACTCTTTTTCGTGCTGAAAGAGAGTAGCAGAAAGACGACGACGATGGAAGAGAATGGAGGCAGCGTCAGTGGGAGAGAAAGAGAGAGAAAACAGTGATGGAGAGAGAGAAAGTGACAGTGGAAGAGAGAAAGAGATGGATGAACACAACCGCAGTTGGAGCCAAGGCAAAGTTGAGATCATGCATAGGCTTGGTGGGAGGGGTGGGGGTGACCTCACACTCCCCCTCTCTCTCCTACCCCCAGACCTGCGAAAATTAACACAAAAAATTTGGTCGGTTTCCCACACCCTCTATACTCACGTGTTGTAGTTTCCTCGTCTAGGGGCGAAAACCCCAAATTAACCATCCCCAAAGACATATGCGGGGAGGAAATGGTTCAAATGGCTCTGAGCACTATGGGACTCAACTGCTGGGGTCATAAGTCCCCTAGAACTTAGAACTACTTAAACCTAACTAACCTAAGGACAACACACACATCCATGCCCGAGGCAGGATTCGAACCTGCGACCGTAGCGGTCGCGCGGTTCCAGACTGTAGCGCCAGAACCGCTCGGCCACCAGCGGCCGGCAATGCGGGGAGGAGACAATGGTGGTTGGAAGACTGCAGACTAAGCGAGTAAGAAAGAGACAGTGATCATGGAAGTGAAAAAAAATGGGACAAAGACAATGCAGTGGGAAAGATAGACAGTGAAACTGCCAGAGAAGGAGACAGGCAAGATGAGAGAAAGTGATGGGAGAGACAGATGGGAGAAAGTGCCAATGAGTGAAAAAGGAGACAGTGGGAGAGAGACATTAGTAGACAGTGGCAGCAGAACATTTCAGATGAGACTGCTGCAATTCTAGCAATCCAGCTTCCATCCATCTTCTGCAACTTACTTACGAGGGCCCAAAAACACCAAGTGATGAACAGTGATCACTTTCAACATCTGCTATAGTCAGGTTAGTACTGTATTACCTCTCCTCTGCTGTGTTTCTTTGTGCTCTGGAACATTGTTCTCCGGGTCACTTTTATTTGCCCCACCCTGTATAAAAAGGCAGTGCGCTGGTGAAGCTGTCATTTGTACTCAGATGATTCATGTGAAAAGTTTTCCAACGTGATAGTGACCGCACGACGGGAGTTATCAGACTTTGAAAGCGGAATGATAGTTGGAGCTAGAAGCACGGGCCATTCCATTTCGGAAATCGTTAGGGAGTTCTGTATTCCGAGACCGACAGCATCAGGAGTGTGCCGAGAACACCAAATTTCAGGTACCATCTCTCACCACCGACAACCTTCAGTTAACGACCAAGAGCAGCGGCGTTTGCTTAGAGTTGTCAGTGCTAACAGACAAGATGTACTGCGTAAGATAACAGCAGGAAATAAACGTAGGACGAATGTATCCGTTAGGACTGTGGGGCGAAATGTGGCGTTAATGGACTGTACCATCAGACGACCTATGCAGCGCTTTTGCTGACAGCACGACACCGCCTGCAGCGCCTCCCCTGGGCTCATGACCACATCAATTGGGTCCTGGAGGATTAGAAACCCGTGGCCTTGTCAGAAGAGTTCAGATCTCAGTTAGTAGAGTTGGTAGGGTTCGAGTGTGCCGCAGACCCAACGAAGCCATGGACGCATGTTGTCAACACGGAACTGTGCAACGTGGTGGTGCCTCCATAATGGTGTGGCCTACATTCACATGGAATGGATTAGGTCCCCTGGTGCAGCTGACCTGATCATTGACTAAAATGGTTATGTTTGCCAGCTTGGGGACCATATGCAGCCACTCAACCATGAAATTTTTGTGAATGACAATGCGCCATGTCACCAGGCCACAACTGTTCGCGTTTGGTTTGAAGAACATTCTGGACATTTCGAGCGAATGATTTGGCCACCCAGCTCGCTCGACATGAATCCCATCGAACATTTATGGAGCATAATCGAGAGGTTAATTTGTGCACAACATCCTGCACCGGCAACACTTTCACGATTATGGACGGCTAAAGAGGTAGCATGGCTCATTATTTCTACGGCGGATTTCCAACGACTTGTTGAATCCGTGCCACGTCGAGATGCTGCACAAAGCTGGGCAAAAGGAGTGAGAGCCGATTTTAGGAAGTATCCAATGACTTCTATCACCTCAGTGAATATTCCTTGCTAGCAAATTTCTGTTTTTCTTCCTATTGCCAGTTTACATTTCATGTTCTCTACACTTCGGCCACCGTTAGTTATTTTGATTCATCACCTCCTTTTAGTGTGTCATTTCCTTATTCAAGCGTAAGCGTAAGCGTCACTGGTTTAATTCGACTACATTGCATTACCCTTATTTTACTTTTGTTGATATTCTTCTTATAATCTCCTTTGACGACATTATTATTTCCAGTATTTTGCCTTCCCAGACAGAAGTACGTCGTCATCGGAAAATGTCATAGTTTTTACTTCTTGTGACACAAAAATGTAGCTGATATTTCCGGGGTGGAAGCTGCTCTTAGGAATCATGATTTAAGATAAACATTAAAGACGTAGTGACAATATTGTAAGAAACGTGGAAGTATTCTGGGAGCATGAGTCTAGTAAATAAAATGAATACGACAGCTTACAATTCTTTTTACTGTTGATGGGAAGAAAATTGTTGATTGGTAATGAAGTAGGACAATGTTTTCTTTTTTATGTTAAGTTTAACACGACACCTAACACATGGTGTGGATAGGTGTCTCGAGTGTAAGAATGATCATGAAAAGTGAGGTTTGTGGAACGATTCCAGCGTTCAGTTAAGAAAAGACGAAAAATCGCGTTAGATTTGTCAGGGTTCAGTGAACACCGTCATCTTTCCATTTTTGACTTTTGAAAACTGAAGATGCAGGGAAAATTTACTAGCAGGTATTAAAAATAAGGTGGATAAGATGGACTGTAGGAAGGACCACTTAGAGTCTTAGACGATTATACTTTAAAGAACCTGTTTCGTTATCACTGAATGTTTCAAAATGAGACAGGCAATTCTTGCATAATGAATAGTTGATATTTCATGAAGAGCTCTTTCCAAGAATAGTAAAATTGAATGGATTTTTATGAACGATGTTGCGAAACAATATTCTGTACTTCAAGAGTGGTAAAACGGATGTCAGAAACGCTACAGCCCAAGTTACACGTTATTTTTAAAACAGAAACACAATTCTATTATTATAAGTCTTACTTGTAACAGAAATCAGCTGCGTGTTTGTAGTACTGAGAGAGATTTCCGTTATGAGGCGGCGTACCACAGAAGAAGATGTCTGGACACAGGTGGTAGGTGCCTTGTTTACAGAAGTCGCATTTGCGGCATGGAACACCGGGCTCTATGGCGACTCGGTCACCTGGAAGTGTACATTCGAGTATTTATGCTACGCACAGACCAGATAAAGTTAACACTACATAATCATGTGAAAGCTCTACAGGCTTAAATACCATATTTACAGATTTCCTCCGTGTCCTGTTTATTAGCAGAAATCACTGAGAAAACATTCTGTTTAGGGTATGCCGACGATCCTTTTGTTCTTTGTTGTTGTTTAGAAATCATTAATACCGACGTCACAAAGCCACTTACGTCAAGAAAAAATAATATAACTGTTGAACTAAAAGTGCAAAATATTGACACTTAAAGATCTTCCACATGCCTGATAATAGACCTACCTTGGTTCATCTATATATAAAAACATCAACATTCATTCCCAGTCAAAACGGTGATTTTTATTTGAACCAGATATTTGAAATTGATATACTATTTAAGATATGTACGGGGAACGTTTCATAAGGTGTTCTACATACATAGCGAGCATACCTTCAGTCTGCTGAGGTTCAGATTACAGTTAAAAGGAGACAAAGTTTATGAATAATACAATGACCTTTTATTTGGAAGTCAGTTTTAATGCTAGTGACGTCCGTAATATAAATAAAATGATTTCAATAAACATGTTTTGAAATGAGTTTAGAGAAAAATTAAAAGACCAGTCAACTTTTCTATATGACATGTACAATCTGAAAAACGATTACGACATTAATTTCTCTCCCCCCAGAAACATTGGATCGAAATTGATAGAATTTTAATAGTAGTCCGTTAGAAGAGTAATTTGCAAGTATATTTGAGTACAGGCAGCACTGTAGCATTGTCAGTGAGCTATGATGATAGCTGCGTGGCTGCAGCAATGTTAGCTGAAAACAAGCTGTGTGGCTTGTAGGAGAACATAAACTTTTCCATGAGAAATTAGCTTCGGTTAAAAATTAACAACGTAGGCCTACTGCTTGACAAAAAATATGTACATGTTTTAATGTTTCAACGTGATTTCATCACACTGGGTGAGGAATTTATGACTAAATTTAGGCAAATAACTTCGGCGGAACACAAATAATATGAGAATGATGTTAATTTTCGGGACCAGTCTCCCCCTACAGGATACCTGGATATCAAAATTAATAATTTTTTTACGACAAATTTCTGAGTCTGTCGAGTATCTTTTCTACGATACACCTGATTGGAAGCGAAAGATATTCGGAGAGTAAGATGCACTACTCCGGTAATTTCGAGAAATTCGCAAGAGAAGCTTTACTCGTCTATTACACTACTGGCCATTAAAATTGCTACACACAGAGGAAATGCAGATGATAAGCGGGTATTCATTGGACAAATACGTTATACTAGAACTGACATGTGATAACATTTTCACGCAATTTGGATGCATAGATACTGAAACTTCAGTATTCAGAACAACCACCTCTGGCCGTAATAACGGCCTTGATACGCCTGGGCATTGAGTCAAACAGAGCTTGGATGGCGTGTAGAGGTACAGCTGCCATTGCAGGTTCAACACGATACCACAGTTCATCACGAGTAGTAACTGGTGATTTGTGACGAGCCAGTTGCTCGGCCACCATTGACCAGACGTTTTCAGTTGGTGAGAGATCTGGAGAATGTGTTGGCCAGGGCAGCAGTCGAACATTTTCTGTATCCAGAAAGGCTCATACAGGACCTGCAACATGCGGTCGTGCATTATCCTGCTGAAATGTAGGGTTTCGCAGCGATCGAATGAAGGGTAGAGCCACGGGTGGTATCATATCTAAAATGTAACGTCCACTATTCGAAGTGCCGTCAATGCGAACAAGAGGTGACCGAGACGTGTAACCAATGGCACCCCATACCATAACGCCGGGTGATACGCCAGTATGGCGATGACGCATACACTCTTGCAATGTGCGTTCACCGCAATGTCGCCAAACACGGATGCGACCATCATGATGCTGTAAACAGAACCTGGATTTATCCGAAAAAATGACGTTTTGTCATTCGTGCAACCAGGTTCGTCGTTGAGTACACCATGGCAGGCGCTCATGTCTGTGATGCAGCGTCAAGGGTAACCCCAGCCATGGTCTCCAAGCTGATAGTCGATGCTGCTGCAAACGTCGTCGAACTGTTCGTGCAGATGGTTGTTGTCTTGCAAACGTCCCCATTTGTTGACTCAGGGATCGAGACGTGGCGGCACGATCCGTTACAGCCATGCGGATAAGATGCCTGTCATCTCGACTGCTACTGATGCGAGGCCGTTGGGATCCAGCACGGCGTTCCGTATTACCGTCCTGAACCCACCGATTCCATATTCTGCTATCACTCATTGGATCTCGAACAACGTGAGCAGCAATGTCGCGATACGATAAACCGCAATCGCGATAGGCTACAATCCGACCTTTATCAAAGTCGGAAACGTGATGGTACGCTTTTCTCCCTCTTACACGAGGCATCACAACAACGTTTCACCAGGCAACGCCGGTCAACTGCTGTTTGTAAATGAGAAATCGGTTGGAAACTTTCCTCATGTCAGCACTTTGCAGGTGTCGTCACCGGCGCCAACCTTGTGTGAATGCTCTGAAAAGCTAATCATTTGCACATCACAGCATCTTCTTCCAGTCGGTAAAATTTCGCGTCTGTAGCACGTCATCTTCTTGGTGTAGCAACTTTAATGGCCAGTAGTGTATGTAACATGTATCTGAGCGTAGGGGCTGGACGTTGACTTCATGCTGGTGAAGCGGTTAGCGTTCGAGCTTTGTAAGATGGACGTGTATGAAGCGACGGTTTGCCTCTGCTCAAACTTAATTTTTAATCAGATTTCTTCATCACTTGTCATATTATTTAATTTATATGAGGGTATTATAATTTAAAAACGATGTGCACTTGCAAGAAGTTTTAGTGAAATTCATGTTATTTGACGGATTAGTATTTTTAATCAAGTTTCATTATTAGACCAAACATATTGATAACTATCGACAATTAAATGAAGAAACGCATAGAGTCTTCCTGAAAATGTATGCCTGTCGTGATTTGCTAAACCCCTTATACACTCCTGGAAATGGAAAAAAGAACACATTGACACCGGTGTGTCAGACCCACCATACTTGCTCCGGACACTGCGAGAGGGCTGTACAAGCAATGATCACACGCACGGCACAGCGGACACACCAGGAACCGTGGTGTTGGCCGTCGAATGGCGCTAGCTGCGCAGCATTTGTGCACTGCCGCCGTCAGTGTCAGCCAGTTTGCCGTGGCATACGGAGCTCCATCGCAGTCTTTAACACTGGTAGCATGCCGCGACAGCGTGGACGTGAACCGTATGTGCAGTTGACGGACTTTGAGCGAGGGCGTATAGTGGGCATGCGGGAGGCCGGGTGGACGTACCGCCGAATTGCTCAACACGTGGGGCGTGAGGTCTCCACAGTACATCGATGTTGTCGCCAGTGGTCGGCGGAAGGTGCACGTGCCCGTCGACCTGGGACCGGACCGCAGCGACGCACGGATGCACGCCAAGACCGTAGGATCCTACGCAGTGCCGTAGGGGACCGCACCGCCACTTCTCAGCAAATTAGGGACACTGTTGCTCCTGGGGTATCGGCGAGGACCATTCGCAACCGTCTCCATGAAGCTGGGCTACGGTCCCGCACACCGTTAGGCCATCTTCCGCTCACGCCCCAACATCGTGCAGCCCGCCTCCAGTGGTGTCGCGACAGGCGTGAATGGAGGGACGAATGGAGACGTGTCGTCTTCAGCGATGAGAGTCGCTTCTGCCTTGGTGCCAATGATGGTCGTATGCGTGTTTGGCGCCGTGCAGGTGAGCGCCACAATCAGGACTGCATACGACCGAGGCACACAGGGCCAACACCCGGCATCATGGTGTGGGGAGCGATCTCCTACACTGGCCGTACACCACTAGTGATCGTCGAGGGGACACTGAATAGTGCACGGTACATCCAAACCGTCATCAAACCCATCGATCTACCATTCCTAGACCGGCAAGGGAACTTGCTGTTCCAACAGGACAATGCACGTCCGCGTGTATCCCGTGCCACCCAACGTGCTCTAGAAGGTGTAAGTCAACTACCCTGGCCAGCAAGATCTCCGGATCTGTCCCCCATTGAGCATGTTTGGGACTGGATGAAGCGTCGTCTCACACGGTCTGCACGTCCAGCACGAACGCTGGTCCAACTGAGGCGCCAGGTGGAAATGGCATGGCAAGCCGTTCCACAGGACTACATCCAGCATCTCTACGATCGTCTCCATGGGAGAATAGCAGCCTGCATTGCTGCGAAAGGTGGATATACACTGTACTAGTGCCGACATTGTGCATGCTCTGTTGCCTGTGTCTATGTGCCTGTGGTTCTGTCAGTGTGATCATGTGATGTATCTGACCCCAGGAATGTGTCAATAAAGTTTCCCCTTCCTGGGACAATGAATTCACGGTGTTCTTATTTCAATTTCCAGGAGTGTATATGCAGTCTGGTAAGGTACTCGGAACTACTTTGTACCTCGAAACTTTGAGCTGCAGACATAGAGGCAGGCCCTACTTCCCAGTTAATCTGCGTACCGGTGAGACGTTGTTAATGTAGCGAGAACCAATTGTGTAGGTACACTTTTTTTGAGTATCACAAAATTTACGGTTTGAGCAGGAGTCGAACCGTCGCCTCATACACGTTCGTCTTTCGGGGCGGACGTCCCATGACACCCGTTCAAGTTCATAGTTGATACATCCATTCACTCAGTTTTCTTTATTACAGAGGGCACCTAAACCTCTAACTCCACATGCTGAGCTACCGTGCGGCATCACTTGACCACCAAGATCTCTAACATGCGGCCTCTACGCACAGATACATCAGTTACATAAGTGTAAAACTTCTCTTGCGATTTTCTCGGTTCAAAAATGGTTCAAATGGCTCTGAGCACTATGGGACTCAACTGCTGAGGTCATTAGTCCCCTAGAACCTAGAACTAGTTAAACCTAACTAACCTAAGGACATCACAAACATCCATGCCCGAGGCAGGATTCGAACCTGCGACCGTAGCGGTCTTGCGGTTCCAGACTGCAGCGCCTTTAACCACACGGCCACTTCGGACGGCCCGATTTTCTCGGAATTGCCAGAGTAGTGCACCTTACTACTCATACATTATATTGTTTTAATGGCCTACTGAAGGTGTACAAAGTGTGAAGAAAATCCGTGATACCTTTGTTGTGGCCTCCCATAGTAAGGCAACCAGGTTTATCATTCAGACGACAGATACTGGTACTTTATTAAATCTTTATTAAATTTGTAATTTAAAGTTTCTGTCGCATGTGTCATGGCAAAATAAAAATTCCCAAACGTGTGGCACTGACCCACTTTGAGATGCTTTACTCCGGGCCCCACTTTGGCGACGACCCCTGAAGCTTCGTGGCCGATCGTCATGGGCACCTCGACCGCGTTGTCGCCGATCTTGCCGTGTGTCAGGTAGTGGACGTCGGAGCCGCAGATGCCGACGCAAGCCATACGCAGCAGTACCTCTGCAAGCAGAAAAAGACGTCCGTGCAAGACTTGTCAGTTCTGGCTACCGCGTGCGAATGTTGCAAGCAGCTGTCGATCACGGACACGTGCTACGGAGAAAAAAGAAGAAGATGAACTTTTCCCATGCAAGATCGGTGAACGTAAGAAATACAGGTATCCCAGACAGCCCAAAATGAATGATATCCAAGGTTCTGAACATGGCTGCGCTTCAGCAACTATGCGTGCAAGAGCTTCAATGGCTTGGAAATAACAGCCAACCAGTTGGAAAATACAGGTTTCTTAAACCTTTACTATGGTTTCAACAGCTTCAAAACTGTCTTCTGCAGAACGTATTACATGATTAACAAATATTACGACATTTTATGTAGAAGAGATATGGTATCGTTGCAATAAACAAAATTACAGGAAACGTTTACAAAAAATTTTAGTGAAGCATGCTCACGTAGAATCAAATTATCTATATCCAACATGGAAGTCGTTGACTCTGTCTGGTACATGTGAGTTGCCTCCACTTAATCACCATTTAAAATATATGATTCAAAAGTAGTGGCGCTCTACTGTATAGCTTTGTCTTAAATCTTTTTAAAATATCACATTTGACGCTGGATCCAACAACAGGTAGTGTGCCACTTGACAGGTCTGTGTGCGTGTGACATTAAATATGAAACGTGGCATCGGATCCTAAGGAGCCTAAGTATGCCACATATAGAACAAGTGACATGCGCCGACTAGCTGAAGAGTAGAGGCACTAGTTTTAGGTCGCTTCTGGTAGGTGACGCTCATGCGCATCGTACATGCACGTAGCTGCAACGAGCAGCGTATGCTGTATCACAAGTACATATTTAACATTGGAGTAAACATATTAATTAAAAAGTTTAAAAAGGGGGGGGGGGGAATTACAAGGCGTGCCATTGAAGTCTTTTGGCAAATAAAGAGCCTACAGTCTCAGGTAAACATAGCAAACTATTTACACTACCTGTTCTACATACAATGTCGTAATATTTGTTAATAGGTACAATGTCATCTGAAGAAAACAGTTTTAAAACTGCCGAAACCATGTCCAAAGTTTAATAAACCTGTATTTTGCAAATGGTTGGCTATTATTTCTAATCCACTGAGTGTTATTTGGTTTTCTTTTCGGATAAATGGTTCAAATGGCTCTGAGCACTAAGGGACTTAACTTCTAAGGTCATCAGTCCCCTAGAACTTAGAACTAATTAAACCTAAACAGCCTAAGGACATCGCACACATCCATGCCCGAGGCAGGACTCGAACCTGCGACCGTTTGGATAAATACCCTTTCAGTGTGTATGTTGAAATATCTTGTTTTGCGTAGAGTTTGATGACTTTTTGCATCTGAATCTGCATCTACATCTACATCTACATCTACATCTACATTTATATTTTGTAATCTACTGTGAAGTGCATGGCAGAGGGTACTTCCTGATGTACTAGAAATTAGGGCGCTTTCCTGTGCGGAGCGCAAAAAGAATGACGCGTAAACACCTTTGTGCGCACTGTAATTACTCTAATCTTGTTTTTGTGATTCCTATGGGAAAGATGTGAGCTGTAGTATATTCCTACATTCCTTCCCTATAATCCGTTATCGAAACTTTGCAAGTAGGCTTTCTCGGGATAATTTAAGTCTGCTTTCAACTGTCTGCCAGATCAATTTCTTCAGCATCTCTGTAACACTCTCCTATGGGTCAAACATACTTGTCATCATTCGTGCTTCCATTCTTTGTGTGTGTTCAATGTCCGTTGTCAGACATATCTGATAAGGATTCGACACACTTGAGCAATATTCTAAGACGGGCGCACGAGTGTTTTGCAAACAGGCTGCAGTGTAGCCTGACTGCATTTTCCTACTATTCTACCAATGAACCGAAGTCTGCCACCTGCTTCGTCTACGGTTGTGCCTGTGTGATGGTTCCACTTCATGTCCCCGAAAATTGTTACATCCTCATGTTGTTGTTGTTGTTGTTGTGGTCTTCAGTCCTGAGACTGGTTTGATGCAGCTCTCCATGCTACTCTATCCTGTGCAAGCTTTTTCATCTCCCAGTACCTACTGCAACCTACATCCTTCTGAATCTGCTTAGTGTATTCATCTCTTGGTCTCCCTCTACGATTTTTACCCTCCACGCTGCCCTCCAATACTAAATTGGTGATCCCTTGATGCCTCAGAACATGTCCTACCAACCGATCCCTTCTTCTGGTCAAGTTGTGCCACAAACTTCTCTTCTCCCCAATCCTATTCAATACTTCCTCATTAGTTATGTGATCTACCCATCTAATCTTCAGCATTCTTCTGTAGCACCACATTTCGAAAGCTTCTATTCTCTTCTTGTCCAAACTATTTATCGTCCATGTTTCACTTCCATACATGGCTACACTCCATACGAATACTTTCAGAAATGACTTCCTGACACTTAAATCTATACTGGATGTTAACAAATTTCTCTTCTTCAGAAACGCTTTCCTTGCCATTGCCAGCCTACATTTTATATCCTCTCTACTTCGACCATCATCAGTTATTTTGCTCCCCAAATAGCAAAACTCCTTTACTACTTTAAGTGCCTCATTTCCTAATCTAATGCCCTCAGCATCACCCGACTTAATTAGACTACATTCCATTATCCTTGTTTTGCTTTTGTTGATGTTCATCTTATATCCTTATTTCAAGACACTGTCCATTCCGTTCAACTGCTCTTCCAGGTCCCTTGCTGTCTCTGGAGGAACTACAATGTCATCAGCGAACCTCAAAGTTTTTTATTTCTTCTCCATGGATTTTAATACCTACTCCGAATTTTTCTTTTGTTTCCTTTACTGCTTGCTCAATATACAGATTGAACAACATCGGGGAGAGGCTACAACCCTGTCTTACTCCCTTCCCAACCACTGCTTCCCTTTCATGTCCCTCAACTCTTATAACTGCCATCTGGTTTCTGTACAAATTGTAAATAGCCTTTCGCTCCCTGTATTTTACCCCTGCCACCTTTAGAATTTGAAAGAGAGTATTCCAATCAACATTGTCAAAAGCTTTCTCTAAGTCTACAAATGCTAGAAACGTAGGTTTGCCTTTCCTTAATCTTTCTTCTAAGATAAGTCGTAAGGTCAGTATTGCCTCACGTGTTCCATCCTCATACTTATATGAATTGACTGATTAATGTTTCGTCCTACTTATATCGTAGTCATAGGATATTAGTTTTTTTCTTTTTGTGAAATACAACATTTTATATTTCTGAATCTTTAAAGCAAGTGACTTCTCTTTGCACCAGCTAGAATTCTTCTCCAGGTCTGACTAAATATTTGTACAGCTTGCGTCAGACATATTTACGTTGATGGTAACGGAGAGCCGTTCGTAATTAGGCCGAAATAAATTCGCTGAATGCGCTTAAGTAGGCGTCAGCTGCATTAGGTACAAATGTTCTACCTCAAAGGTGTAGGGATGTAGACACAGGGGGTTTGGATCGCCCCGGGGAGTGCACGGGTAGCCTGATGATAAAGAGACCACGCGTGATAACCTGAAAATCCTGGTTCGAATCCCCGTCCGGCACAAATTTTCATATTTCACCACAAGTATAACAACTGTATCTAATACAGCTGACCCCAAGACATTCACATTCAGCGAATTTATTTCGATCTGCTTTCAGACAGGATATCATTACAGGTAACTGCGAAAAGTCTGAGGTTATTATTGACAGCAAGGTCGTTAATATGCAAAAAGTGAACTTCGTCCGAAGAGACATCTCAGGATGGATAAAATCGCAGAAAACATGGGACATGAAAAAACGAGCACAGTTTTATATACATATATACTATACATATATATATATATACTATAAACAAGTCCGTCGGCACCAATCGACCGCCGCGCCATCCTCAGTCGACAGGCGTCACTGGATGTGGAAATGGTGGGGCATGTGGTCAGAACACCGCTCTCGCTTCCGTGTTGTCAGTTTTAGTGACCAGAGCTGCAATTTTTCAATCTAGTAGCTTCTCAATCGGCCTCAAAAGGGCTGAGGGCACCCCTCTTGCCAACGGCGTATGGCAGACCCATCCAAGCGCTAGTCAAACCCTACAGCTATAAACTTCGGTGATCTGACAGAAACCGGTGATCCACTGCAACGAAGCCATTGGGCACTAATACGTAATTTGGTCGCAAAATACTTCGCTGGGGTGCACCCGAAGTTATCTTTTCACATGGCGAAAACTCTCCATCTAAGATAATGTGATGCGTCTTATCTCAATCAAGTCACATTCTTCTCTTGATGTTCCATACAACCACACTTTTGATAATAATCAATCAAGAAACACTGCGTTAATCTTACTGAGTTGTTCCATAGGTTTGATGATGGCATGTGAGAAAAGTGCGAGTTGAATGTCATATGATCGATGTTTTCGGAATCCATGCTGTGTGGCATGGAAGAGGTCGTCCTGTTCAGGTCACTTCATTACATTTCAGCTCAAAATATGTTCTAAGATTCTACAACGAATGGATATCAAGAATATTGGACAGTAATTCAGTGGATCGCTTCTGCTGCCGTTCTTATGGACGACTGTGATCTGTGCGTCCTTCTGACCTTCGGACATATGTATCATGTCAGGATGGATAAAATCGAAGAAAACATGGGACATGAAAAAACTAGCACAGGTACAGCTATAAACAAGTGCCTTTGGTTAAAGGACTTTGGACGAGTTATCCACTTTTGTTTCCCGTATCCACAGTTCGTGGTCTAGCGGTTATCGTCGCTGCCTGAAGATCCCGCGGTCCTGGATTCGATTTTCGGCTGTGTCGAAGATTTTCTTCTCTCGGGCTCTAGGTTTCAATGTTTTCCTAACAATTTCATTTCATCTTCATAGATTAAGTCACTGAAGTCGCGTCACATAAAAAAAGACTTCCACCAGGTGGCCCAAGAACCCCAAATGCGGCCTCTCGGCCAATAATGCCTCATAATCATTTCATTTTCGTTTCTTATTACATATACTGCGTGGCGAGAAACAGTGTGAGAAGCTTGTAAGGTCGTTGCAGGGTAGGCTGTGCTCAGAGACAATTGTTAAGAAAAAATTCGATACATTCCGCCGTTCTCGATTTAATTAACATTGAAGTTAGCCGATCAGGCCGTTGTGCGTGCAAATTCAAGTGCTTCGCCAGAGATGACGTCGCCAAACAGGGCAATAGCGTGATACAAAAATTGGGCATGGAATGGTAGCAAGACTCGAATCCCAGCCAAAGACTAAGCAGTCTCGTGTGCTATCGTCTATGCTACGTGAACAACTGACACTTATTGTATCCGGTGGGCCGCTAGAATTTCCACGCACAGGGGCATGATTGGTTAACTTCAATGCTAATTAACTCATAAAAAGCGCAACGTATCGAAGTTTTTTCTTCACAGTTATTTTTCAGCACAACCTACCCGGCAACACTCTCACAAGTTTTCAGACTGTTTCTGACCACTCTATATAGTGAGAAACGAATACGTTCATCGATCTGTACGTCGCGGAAATATTTATCGAAGAATGTAGTCATAAAAAACTGTATGGAGTGTCTCACACCGTGCCATTTTGGCATTAGTTCAAGTTATAGTGTGAGGTTATTGGTTCAAATGGCTCTGAGCACTATGGGACTTAACATCTGAGGTCATCAGTCCCCTAGAACTTAGAACTACTTAAACCTAACTAACCTAAGGACATCACACACATCCATGCCCGAGGCAGGATTCGAACCTGCGACCGTAGCAGTCGCGCAGTTCCGGATTGAAGCGCCTAGAACCGCTCGGCCACCACGGCCGGCTCGTGTGAGGTTGATGCTTTATTACAGTTTGGGATATCTTCGCCTGTTGCATAGAAGTCAATAGCTCAGGATACAAAGAACAATAGACCTATCTCACGGACATCAATATGCCATTGATTTATTGAACATAACTTCCAGTTGCGTGTGATGGCAGGTTTAATGCTCCTGTACAGACGACTAACTCACAAAACGCTTACTTGCGTAACGTCGGAGCAGGTATGTGATTCGATTTAATACTTTCTAGCTGACAGGGGAAACTTCCCATCAGAAACCCTTAGATATAGTGGTAAGAGGGCCGAGTGGACAGCCCGAAAAAAACTGGAACACAGATCAAGCAAGAAAACAGGAAGAAGGTGTACTGGACTGTGCAACAAAAAAAAAAAATAAAAAATAAATAAACAGTGAACTGTCCAAGACCAGGAAATGCAGCATATAGCAGAAGCGAATTGACACGACGTACTGGTTCAGTGGTTACGGTGTTGGACTGTGACGCGGCCGCACTGTGTTCAAACTTCACTCGTGCCAATTTTTTTTTTCTCACTGTTCGCTTAGCTGATTCTGCACAACTACTCTATAAGCAGCCGAAAGGAAGTGGCTTTCGAATGGAATCCGCAAACATTTGGTGACAAGGCGACAAGTCAACCGAATCCTCCACCGAAAAACACGTCTGGTGTGTCATACACGGCATTAGTGACAGTATGTGTGTTATCTGATAGGAATCTCTTATCGTAGCACCTTATTTGTAGGACAGGTAAGTGAGTGAGAAATGCCTCCTTGCCCGAGATAGGGGTTCGTCTGAAAGTGAAAGTGACCACTTCCAAGAAAATGATGAACGCATAATATTTTGTGACAAGCTGCAACAAATAAACGCAACAGTTTCACATTCACACAATTTCTCTGTGCTCTGTCAAAACATATGCTTTTAACGTTTTTGAAGTTGCGTTCCGTTTTAGAAGTTTTGACTTGAATTCCTTTGTTGTGACATAGTTCACTAGACGTTTATTTATTGTTTTCATTTCTGTAAGACGTCTTTGTAGTATCTCGCCTGCCCTCGCTATTCATCACATTTACTTGCGACGGTAACGTATTGTTACCACATGACTCACATTCTATAACCAATGTATAGTATGACAACTGCCGAGATTACAGAAAGAGAAAAAACATTTCAATTACCGGACGGATAGTTCATAATGTTGTGGGAAAAAGAAAATTAATAAGTCAAGGGAGTGTTGAACACGGCATGCCCGCGTGGCAGGCCAAGGCTATGAGCACTTAGCAGTTTAAGGTTGGTTCTCATTGCACTTCTTCCCTTTGGACCATTCACTGTTGCTGTTTAGCTTTTCTTTTTCACTGTTCAGTACACCTTCTTCCTGTTTTCATGCTTGTTTTCATGTTCAGCTTTTGACGGGGTATCCTCTGCGCCATCTTACCATACCACGTAATCTGAGAGGGGTGCGATGGGGAGTTTTCCTTGTGAGATTTTCTACGACGTCCTTCTTAATGAGAAGCCATTATGAGAAATGATAGCTCGTTCCGGCGTAATCTAGGAAGAGGATAAGGTCGTTATTTATTCGCTGTATACAGGGTGCTTATAAGTAACCTTTCGGTACTTCAGCCAGTGTACACGGAAAACTATTTACCGTATGGGTACCTAACTTTATGGGAATGACGTGCAGACTGTGTGCTGCAGGATTTGCGATGTTCGTAATGTTAGTGTCAAGACTTGTCTTTAGGCGCCGGTACTGGTATAGCAACGTTGAGCTGAAACACAAGCATCTGTGTGCGTTACAGTTTCAGATAGCCAATGTGGATCTGCACGAGGAGAGCATAGCTTTATTCGTAAAGAGGATTTATCAAAACAACAGCAGTAGTGCTGCTGTTCTCCGCAAGTATCGATACAGTAAAGAAATTCGGAGAGATCCTGTTTCGGCACGATTGCGAAGTTCGAATTAAACGGCAATTTTGGAATTGCGTCACAAAGTGCTGAGTAATTGACTGTTTCCATGACTGAGAATGATGGACGCAGTGTGCGATCTTCAAACAGTGCTCGAGCTGTGTTATGACAGTTGAACGTTCCATGGTCCACCGTTCGGTATGTGTTGCTAACAGTCATGAAATGCTATCTCTAGTGCGGTTCCAGGCCGTCGTGCATGGTGACGGCCGTCACATTCAGCAACGGTTATAACCTGTGTGAACATGGCACGCTGTTAACAAACGTTTCTCTCTAAGTTGGAAATTAAAATGTGTTTCTTTCAATGATTTATTTATGATTTTTACAATCACTAGTTTTTCACGGGGACCATCTCAAGTAGCGGAAGGTTAATTATGACCAACATGTACGTAAACGACCAGGCAGACAACGTTTTTAGGTCCCTAACACTTTGCGTAGACGTCGCAGATGTGTAGATTGAAGACAGGCGGTTAAAAAAAGGATTGCCAAATGTGGGAAGGCTTGCAGTTCATTAGCTTCTGAGGCAAAGCTGTCCGTTAGTGTGCATACTTGAAAACAGACACTCAAAATTAGCTGTGGGAAGGCAGACGCCAGAAAGATTTGTTGGACTAATCCAAAAGTAGGATAATTCACCGATGAAGGATGTCACTTATGAAAGGCTCGTTGGACCAAATCTTCACCCTTGGTGTCGGATCTAGAAGCCTTACGGAATGAGCAGGAGGAATAGCGATAATTAGAAGAATAAATAATATTTACTAGGGCGGGAGGTTTACAAAAATGGGCACAAACCACAAAACTGCACTTTCATCACATAGAATCTTACTATCATGATTCTTGGTGTTCTTGTTCCAGAAAGAGAGGAGAGACATATTATTCCCTCCAACTCATATCACTCAAAATGAGCAACACTATATAAAACAACTGAAAATAAAGTTGGAGATATGGTTGATGAAAATGGGTTTGGATTTAGGAAAGGCATTCCGACGTTGTCCTTGGCAATGGAAGCAAGACTTAAGAAAAATTAGAGTAGTTCATAGTATTTGTCGACCTAGACAATTCAAAACGATACAATTGCTCGGATGAGAAATAGGTGAAATCTTTCGCCGCTGCTGTTCAGTCCACGCAAGTACTTCGAAATAACAGTGGCTCCAGTGGAAGAAAGGTTCAGGAGTGGGAAAATAAATTCAGGGTGAAACCATACGAATGATAAGATTCACCGAAGAAAAACGAAGGTAATGAGGAGTAGCCGATATGAGCTGAACGATAAGCTTAACATCAGAATTTGGGACCTCGAAGAAGACGAAGTGAAGGAATTTTGCTACTTTGGAAGCAAAATAGCATATGGCGAATGACGCAAGGAAGACATAAAAAGCAGATTAGCACAGCCAAAGAGCACATTCCTGGCGAAAGTAGGACTACAAAATAAAAAAATAAAAAAAACAAAAAGAAAAATTGGCATCAATTTGACGAAGACATTTCTGAGAATACATGTTTGGAGCACAGCACTGAATAAAAATGAATCTTAGATTGTGGGAAAACCGTAACAGAAGAGAATCGAAACGTTTGAGCTCTGGTGCTACAGAAGTATGTTATAAGTTACGTGGAATTACAAGATAGTGAATGAGGAATCCTAGAGGAAACGAATATAAGGAAAGCATAAAAAGGGGCAGAATGATAGGACATGTGTTACGACATCAGGGAACGAATTTCCATAGTACCTGAGGGAGCTGAAGAGGGTAAAAACTCTAAGGAAAGACAGAGATCGGGGTGCCAAAAGTCATGGGATACCTCCTAATATCGTGTCGGACCTCCTTTTGCCCGGCTTAGTGAAGCAACTCGATATGGTGTGGACTTAACAAGCAGTTAGCCCACCCAGTTAGCCGTGTGGTCTAACGCATTGCTTTCCGGGAGGGAAGGCGTGCCGGTCCCCGGAACGAATCCGCTCGGCGGATAGTGTCGAGGTCCGGTGTGTCGATCAGTCTGTGGATGGTTTTAAGGCGGTTTTCGATCTGCCTCGCCGAATGCTGGCTGGTTTTCCTTATTCTGCCTCAGTTACACTATGTCGGCGATTGCTGCGCAAACACTTTCTCCACGTACGCGTACACCATAATTAATCATGCAAACATTGGAGTTACACTCGTCTGGTGTAAGATGTTCCCGGGGGTCCACTGGGGGCCGAATCGCACAATAACTCTGGATTCGGTGTGGGGCGGCGGTGGGGTGAGTGGACTGCTGTAGCCTGTTGTGGGTCTGTGTGCTACGGCGAGGACGAAGCCTCTCCGTCGTTTCTAGGTCCCCAGCTCCATACAATACAACACACTAACTAGTAGTTATAAGACCCCTGCGGCCTCTACGGCCATCTATTATTTCGAAAAAGTTACTGATGCAGAGTTTTGCGCAAGAACTGACATCTCTATTATCTCCCATAAATATTCGATGGGATTCAAATCAGGCGATCTGGGTAACCAAATCGTCTCCTCGAGTTGTCCAGAATGTTCTTCAAACCAGTTGCGAACAGTGGTGGCTTGGCGACATGGTGCATCGTTGCTCGGGAACATAAAGTTCATGAATGGCTGCATATGGTCTCCAACAGCCGAAAATAACCATTTCCAGTCAATGATCGGTTCAGTTTCACCAGAGGATTCAGTCCATTCCATGTAAACGCGGCCTACACCATTGTGGAGTCATCAGCACCTTTCACAGTGCCTTGTTGATAGCCTGGGTCCATGGCTTCGTGGGGTCTGCGGTACAATCGAACCCTACCATTAGCGCTTACCTTCTGACCAGGCCACAATTTTCCAGTAGTCTAGGGTCAAACAGATATGGTCATGTGCCCAGGGGAATCCCTGCAGGCGATGTAGTGCTGTTATGAACAGCACTCGTGTCAGTCGTCTGCTGCCTTTGCCCATTAACGCCAAATTTCACCGCACTGCCTAAAGGATGCGTTCGTCGTGCGTCCCACATTGATTTCTGCGGTTATTTCAAGTAGTGTTGCTTTTCTGTCAGCTCTGACAACTCTATGCTGCTGCTCAGGGTGTTTAAGTGAACCCCGTCTGCCACTGGATTCTTCGTGGTGAGAAGTGATGCCCGCAATTTGGCATTCTCGGCAGACTCTTGACACTGTGAATCTCAGAATACTGAAGTCCTTAACGATTTCCAAAATTGAAAGTCCCATGTATCTAGCTCCAACTAATATTCCGCGTTCAAAGGCTGTTAATTCCAGTCGTGCGTTCTTAACCAGGTCGATGACCTTTTCACATGAATCACCTGAGTGCAAATGACAGCTCCGCCAACGCACTGTCCTTTTATACCTTGTGTACGCTCTAGGGTGAGTCACCTAACGTTACCGCTGGATATATTTCGTAAACCACATCAAATACTGACGAACCGATTCCACAGACCGAACGTGAGGAGAGGGGCTAGTGTAATTGTTTAATGCAAACCATACAAAAATGCACGGAAGTATGTTTTTTAACACAAACCTACGTTTTTTTAAATGGAACCACGTTAGTTTTGTTAGCACATCTGAACATATAAACAAATACGTAATCAGTGCCGTTTGTTGCATTGTAAAATGTTAATTACACCCAGAGACATTCTAATTTAATGGCCGAGCGGTTCTAGGCTCTACAGTCTGGAACCGCGCGATCGCTACGGTCGCAGGTTCGAATCCTGCCTCGGGCATGGATGTGTGTGCTGTCCTTAGGTTAGTTAGGTTTAAGTAATGTCTAGGGGACTGATGACCTCAGATGTTAAGTCCCATAGTGCTCAGAGCCATTTGAACCATTTTGTAATCTAAAGTTGACGCTTGAAACCTCCGACGTTCAGTTGCGTGTTGTAAGAAACACGGGCCACGGTCGGCGAGCAGCATCTGCAGGGACATGTTTACGATGACAACCGTGTTTACGAGTGTGGCTGTAGTGCACTGTTGTGGTTTGGTCTAGCTGTCGCAGTGTCCGCATGTAGCGCTTGCTGCTATTGTTATTCTGCATTCGTCTCCGCACGCAGTACACCCTGTACACCCTGTTACCAGACGTCTGTGATAGTGTAGTGTTGTAGGAACTGTGACCATGGTAAATTCGAACTCTGAAAAGGCGGAGATTATACTCACCTATGGCGAGTGTCGACGAAATGCAGCTGAAGCCTGTAGGGTGTATGCAGAATGGTACTGCAGAACGGTACCCGGACAGAGAGCATCCAACGTGCCGCACATTGCAAACATCTACCGCCAACTGTATGCAACAGGTATGGTCGTAGCACGCAAACGGGTCCGTAACAGGCCCGTCACAGGAGAAGCGGGTGCAGTTGGTGTGTTAGCTGCTGTTGCCATGAACCCACACATGAGTACACGGGACACTGCGAGAGCCGGTGGACTGAGTCAAAGTAGTGTCATGCGCATACTGCATCGTCACCGCTTTCACCCGTTTCATGTGTCACTGCATCTGCAATTACATGGTGATGACTGTAATCATCGAGTGCAATTCTGTCAGTGGGCATTAACAGAGAATGCGTTGCAGTTCTACCTGTTTACCGATGAAGCGGGTTTCACACCACGGGGCAGTGAATCTACGGAACATGCATTACTGGTCTGTGGACAATCCTCGCTGGCTCAGACAGGTAGAGCGACAGCGACCGTGGACTGTAAATGCATGGTGCGGAATCATTGGCGACCACCTCATTGGTCCTCACTTCATTGCAGGGGCCCAAACAGCTGCAACATACATCGCGTTTCTACAGAATGATCTGCCAACATTGCTCGAAAATGTCCCACTGGAAACGCGTCGACGTATGTGGTATCAGCATGATGGTGCACCTGCACATTCCGCAATTAACACTAGGCTGACCCTTGACAGGATGTTCGACGGGCGTTTCATAGGACGTGGAGGACGCATAAATTGGCCAGCCCGTTCTCCTGATCTTACACCTCTGGACTTCTTTCTGTGGGGTACGTTAAAGGAGAATGTGTACCGTGATGTGCCTACAACCCCAGAGGATATGAAATAACGTATTGCGGCGACATTACATCAGATCTACTGCGGCGTGTACGACATTCATTACGCCAGAGATTGCAATTGTGTGCAGCAAATGATGGCCACCACATTGAACATCTATTGGCCTGACATGTCGGGACACACTCTATTCCAGTCCGTAATTGAAAACGGAAACCACGTGTGTACGTGTACCTCACCCCTCATGGTAATGTACATGTGCGTCAGTGAAAAAGACCAATAAAAAGGTGTTAGCATGTGGACGTAATGTGCTGTTCCAGTCTCTTCTGTACCTAAGGTCCATCACCGTTCCCTTTGGATCCCTACGTAATTCGGTGCTCTCCGATACACACGATCGAACAAATGGCTCTGAGCACTGTGGGACTTAACATCTGTGGTCATCAGTCCACTAGAATTAGAACTACTTAAACCTAACTAACCTAAGGACATCGCACACATCCATGTCCGAGGCAGGATTCGAAGCTGCGACATTAGCAGTAGCGCGGTTCCGGACTGGAGCGCCTAGAACAGTTCAGCCACAGCGGCCGGCTATTTATATGTAAAAGTCTGTAATTATGTATATTTGATGTTTGGAGGTTAACATATGTAAGAGTTGCTCAAGCTGGAATGAAGCGCGAAGACATAGCGGAATGGAACAGTATACACAGTGGACATGCGACAACATTTTCAGTGTATACGCTTTGCAGTACTTCAGTGCCAAACGCCACACTTATTACCCAGATCTTTGCGAAGAGGTTATGGGAAAGATAACACCCATTCGTTAGTGTGGCGCCAGCGCTATTATTTGGTGCTACGGAGTAAAACAGCACCGCTGTCAATGCTGTTGCAAAAGGGCCATGGAAGCAAGCGAGCGCAGAGCTGACCCAAACACTATTACGACAGATGCAGCAATACCACCACCATGTTTCCACATACGGGTTCTACGGACCAGGGACCAGCGTCGGCAATACCGACTACACAGCAAAAAGGCAGGGTGACCACAGCAGTGGCTGGCCAGTTGCTTCACATTCTGGCCGCCGCCTTGATATGGCGTGCTTGGTTGGAAGAGATACAGCGGCAAACAAAGTAGGCATTGAACCTGTATAATCATTTTTAGCATATGGCATCTGCCTGGCAGCACATCTACAGGGACACGCCACGCGGAGTAGCCGTGCGGGGTATGACGTTTTGTCACGGTTCGCGCGGCTGCCACCGACGGAGTTTCGAGTCCTCCCTCGGGTATGTGTGTGTGTGTTGTCCTTACTGTAAGTTAGTTTAAGTTAGATTATGTAGTGTGTAAGCTTAGGGACCGATGACCTCAGCAGTTTGGTCCCACAGAACTTACCACAAATTTCAAAAAAAAATTTCCACTGCTGTTTGTAAGTCCACTCTCATTGACTTAGCGCCTTCCAGAAGGTGGGACACCTTGGTGCTCACTTTAGCTGCAGCCAGCCTTCCGCCAGCCTTCTGCTCTGCAGGCGAGTCGTTCGTGATCGGAACGGTGCAGTCATTCCATCTCCTGCACTAATGCAGGCAAACTGATGCTATATGTCTCGCAATGGCGGACGCCACTCCTGTGGGCTGCTTTCCGCTACAAGAATCGCCGGGAATATCCACATGTGATGGCGCGCTCAGCGCTGAAGAGGAGAACACGGCAAGTGCCATCACCCGATTTCCCAGAAACTTTGCTCCGAGGCAGAGGGGTCAAAATAATCGAATACTTGCCTCGGTTTATCAGTAGACACTCGACCGTTTCTGAAAGAGCGACGCCCAAAGTTTTCGATATGTTTTCCAGGTACTTAATGTGCCTTTTATCGTGCCATATCCTCAGGCGAAATGGTAGCGCATTGGTTAGCCACACAGCCTCTTTATTTTGTGCCCCATCTTCGAAACCTGATTATTACTTTCATTTGTGTTTTTCAGTCATATACCCGTGTCTATAAAAGATTACCACAGAAACGTTTTTCAGTGAATATTGGTATAACATTGCGCTTATTTGTTCGCTAATTCTATGTCAGATGAAAGATTTAGAAAAAAAAGAATGTAAAATTATTTTAAATTGTTTTCGGTGACATGCCTGTAGTGTACCTTGATTCTTAATCAACTTCAAGCGCCAGCTTTTGGAAAAGTGTTTCGATATGCATGGTTCGTCACGAAATTATTTGTGAACATGCGAAATCTTCACCATTTTTAACGACGTTTCTTTCCCGAGTGAGATTCACACGAAGAATCGTCTCTGTGGCAAATCTGGATTCGTGCGATGCTCGTGGTGTTCGGAATATCTGTTCAAAAATGGTTCAAATGGCTCTGAGCACTATGGTACTTAACTTCTGAGGTAATCAGTCCCCTAGAACTTAGAACTACTTAAACCTAACTAACGTAAGGACATCACATATATCCATGCCCGAGGCAGGATTCGAACCTGCGACCGTAGCGGTCGCGCGGTTTCAGACTGTAGCGCCTAGAACCGCTTGGCCACCCCGGCCGGCGGAATATCTGTGTTTCGAATGTTTGTACGATCGGTATGACCCAAGAGAAAGCACCAAATCTTCCTGAAGAATAAATACACGAATAAAATACAAGAATTAATGTAAGAATTGATATGAGAATGAAATATTAGAATACGAGAATTTAAAAAGATTGTAATCCCTCAAAATACCACACAGGCATATGTTATAAATGTGTGACACTTATTGTGAAATCCAGTTGTAATTTTACAATTAATATAACGCCCTTATTTTCCCTAATACGATACGAAACACTTGTATGAACATGGGTAGATAAATGAAAAAAAAAAGAATAAAATAAAATAAGTAAAAAAGAGTAATCTGATTTCGAACATTTGGCGCAGAATTATGAAGTTGCGACGCTAACCACAGAGCGATCATTTCGTCTAAGGCTATTCCGCGGTAAGAGGCACATAAACTATCTTGAACATGCAGTGAAAACTTTGATCGTTTTTTCAGGAACGGTCGGATACCCACAGAGAAGCCGAGACACGTGTTCGCTTATTTTGCTGCTCTTTCATTGAACGAAGTTCATGATAAATCGGGTGGTGGCACTTGCCGTGTTCTCCTCGTGATTTGCGGAGTCGGAAGAAGACGTTGCAGCCGGCCGTTATGACCGAGCGATTCTAGGCGCTTCAGTCCGGAACCGCGTGACCGCTACGATCACAGGTTCGAATCCTGCCTCAGGCATGGATGTGTGTGATGACCTTAGGTTGGTTAGGTTTAAGTAGTTCTAAGTTCTAGCGGACTGATGACCTCAGATGTTAAGTTAATACTTCATCGTCTTACAAGAGGAGTACCTCAACTCCTTCAGTGATTACTGTAATCTACTTGAGCAGCTCGCAAGGTTTCAACTTTCGTTTCAGGTGATAGAATTTTCTCATATCGAGAAATCTGAAGAAATCTGTTTTACTTCGTAAAAAGCTTTAAAAAGCCAAGTTTTCTTTATCATCAACAACCAGTTTCAGCAGACTTTGATGTCTTCGAAATATTTGTTACAAAACGCGCAGAATTAAGAAGTTGCGACGCTAACTAGTACATCCGTTTACTTTAGCTTGACAGGTTCCATTCACTAATGATCAACTTTAGATGGCGTATACAGGGTGGCACACTTAAAAGTCTCTGAGCAAACGTCTCTGGATCAACAAAACATGGTGAAGAACGACTTTCACGGGGGTGAGTGTAAGGCAGGGGTCCACGGATGTAAATTCTACGAGATATTCTAAAAAGTAAGCAAACAGTCGGTTCATGCGAACTTATGTTTTTTAAATGGACACCCCTTGTTGTTTCTTATGCAATCAATAACATTAAAAATCACAAAAGGGATGGCGTTGGTTGTATCGCAATACTTCAATAACATCCAGAGAAATTGCAAAGAGAAGTTGACACTTGAAATAAACAAAAATTACCGCTACAGCAAATCCTGAGATGCAAGCGTGATCTCCACGGTGCGCGTAAACCCTATGTGATTGAAGTACCTATTCTTACTTTCAGTGTCATTACGATGCCCAAAGTAATGATACCGTTTCCTGCCACAAACATTGACGTGTATTTATGGTTTTCCTCTTGCATGTTTTATTTATCTATTTACGCACTACGGAAGAGTACCGGTCTGTACACGCCCACCCATTACACTACACAGTTGTGTACTGGAACGGACCGCAATCGGTGCTGTGTGTGGGACAGCTCACTTGGAAGTAGGTAGATTCATGTACTGATAAATGGCGCTGATGCACTGTAAATTGTAATTGGTGTCAATGTTGTAAATTTGATGTTAATTTACCTACACGTCCGTTTTAGGCATTGGAAATGGTTTTGTGATTACTTTACGGAGTTCTACACCAAAATGGCACACGAGCGGCATAACTGTGTGGCCAGCCTTACACTAATAGACATCATCCGAACCGCCCTACCTTCACAAATATTGCCCGCATCTCGTGGTCGTGCGGTAGCGTTCTCGCTTCCCACGCCCGGGTTCCCGGGTTCGATTCCCGGCGGGGTCAGGGATTTTCTCTGCCTTGTGATGGCTGGGTGTTGTGTGCTGTCCTTAGGTTAGTTAGGTTTAAGTAGTTCTAAGTTCTAGGGGACTTATGACCACAGCAGTTGAGTCCCATAGTGCTCAGAGCCATTTGAACCATTTTTTTTCACAAATATTGTTAGAAAGCTTCTCGCAACAAGTGTCTCCATGGACGCGTATTCGTAGCAAAAGGGTAACACCTGAAGCAGCAGAAGTAGCGATTCTGGCGGCCGCTGCAGTAAATCCTCATGCCAGTTCTTGTGAAATGAAGAGACTGGTGAGAATTCCTCGAACAAGCGTGCTACTTATTCTTCACAGCTATAAATACCAACCATATCTCGTGTCGCTACAAGATAATAACTTTCAATTCGTCTGGAGTACTGACAGTTGGTTCTGCGGCAACGATAGACTTCATGCTTAGGGTGCTGTTTCCCGATGAAGTTACGTTTAGAGACCGTGGGAACGTCAACTCACACGATATGCACTAGTGGTCGCCGGAAAACCCACATTGGCTTTGTCAGGCAGAACTTCAGCGTCAGTGATGTGTCAGTATATGAAGTGGTATTGCAGGTCAACACATCACTGGCCCGTATTTCATTGATAGCTCTCTTAACGGGCGACAACATGGGCGGTTCTTGAGATGTACCTTACCTGGACTGATGGAAGACCTGTCGCTTCATCTGCGTCAAATAATGTGGTATCAGCATGATATCCTGCGCATAATACCATGGTATAGAGAAATGCACTGAGCAAACAATTCCCAAATCGATGGATAGGACGGCGCAGTCCTATTAAAAGATTTCTAGTGCGGTCGCCGACCTAACCCCCATGGGCTTTTTGGTGTGGGAACATGTGAAAAATGTGGTGTATCAGTATGTTCCAACAACAATGGACAACATGAAAGCCCACACTGCAGCTGCATGTGGTGTAGTAACACCAGAAACACTGACAGCAGCGAGTCGATCGGTGTTAGACGGTGCGCCTCGTGTTGCCATTTAACAGTGTTGCCCGGCAGCCTCGCCAGCGGCAAAGTCCGCTTCAAAGTCACCCGCCTAGCGCGCAACCAAGAGCGGCACGGCAACCAAAACAAAAAGTCGATACATTTTTTTTAACGAGAAAGGGAAGGAGATAAGGAATAGAGATAAGGAAAGGACAGAACAAACTTTATTGTCTATAATACAGCATACAATCACCGTTGATCTTTATTTTACAATTGCCATTACCGACTTTTGCCCATATGAAGAGGTACTCATCGGCATTTAATTTCTTTTTCCTTCTCGTACTCTAAACAAATGGCATACTTGGAACAAGAGTACCATAAGGCTGTTTAGCCAAGAGCCCTGTAGTCTCAGCTATACTCCATGTCTTCCAAGCCAAAATCTGGAAATGCTTCAAGGCCACCATAATCTGCATGATTGCCCCATACAACAGCAAGTGTCAACCAGGTACTACCTCCAAACACTGCTTGCATATCACAGGTGAAGTTCAAATGGAGTCCACGAAAAACATTTGGACCTCGGTGATCTCTTCGAACTTACATTGTAGCGTTTCTGCTGTGAGAAATGTGACCGCTCAAAAATGGTTTAAATGCCTCTGAGCACTATGGGACTTAACATGTGTGGTCATCAGTCCCTTAGAACTTAGCTCTACTTAAACCTAAATAACCGAATGGCATCACACACATCCATGCCCGAGGCAGGATTCGAACCTGCGACCGTAGCGGTCACGCGGTTCCAGACTGAAGCGCCTAGAACCGCTCATCCACTGCGGCCGGCTAATGTGACTGCATACCGGAGTGCATTTTCTGTGTTTCTGAGAAGACGTGTTTTGTTTTCTAGGTACTACTGTACGTTTATGTAATCTTTTCACCATGAACAAATCGTTTCCTTATTTTTCATTGTGTGTGGCTGGACATCTGTATTGTTTCCAGTCCTCTTAGTAACAGTGTAAATAGCAATAATTACAGCGTTTGTCACATCGTAGTATGTAAATAACATTGCGATTACAAGCAACATGAGGATCTCTCTGGCATCTCGGGAAGTACAATAGCGGCACGTTTCTTTTGTTTCAAGTGTCAACTTCGCCTTGCAATGTTTCGGGATGTAATTGACATACTGCGATGCAACCAACGCTATTCTTTTTGTTACTTTTCATGTTACTGATTACTTAAAAAATACACTCAAGCTCCAAAGAAACTAATATAGACATGCTTATTAAAATACAGAGATATGTAAACAGGGAGAACACGGCGCTGCGGTCGGCAACGCCTATATAAGACAATAAGTGTCTTGCGCAGTTGTTAGTGTGGTGTCACCGCCAGACACCACACTTGCTAGGTGGTAGCTTAAATCGGCCGCGGTCCATTTAGTACATGTCGGACCCGCGTGTCGCCACTGTGTGATCGCAGACCGAGCACCACCACAAGTCAGGTCTCGAGATACGGACGAGCACTCGACCCAGTTGTACGACGACTTTGCTAGCGACTACACTGACGAAGCCTTTCTCTCATTTGCCGAGAGATAGTTAGAATAGCCTTCAGCTAAGTTCATGACTACGACCTAGCAAGGCGCCATTAACCATTTTAAGATAGAGTCTCACTTGTATCATCAAGGAATGCTGTATTCACATGAAGGATTAAAAGTTAAGTATTAAAGCAGCTACGTACTTTTCTTGCTACCATTCATTACGTATCCTGTTTCAGACCTCTATCTAGCCTACGTGAGATTACGCGTGCCTTTCGGCTACTTCAGTGTGGCGTAGCTGTCTTGTTACGCCACAAAAGTTAGATCTGTTACTGGTGTTACAATGGCAGGTTATCAAGATGTAAGTGAGTTTGAACGTGGTGTTATACTCGGCACAGGAGTGATGGGACAAAGCATCTCCAAGGTAGCGATGAAGCGAGGACTTTCCCGTATGACCATTTCACGAGTGTACCCTGAATATCAGGAATCTTCAATCATTAGGGAAAATCAAATTTCCGGCATCGCTGCTAACGGGAAAAGATCCTGCAAGAACGGGACCGACAACGACTGAAGAGAATTGTTCAACGTAAGAGAAGAGCAATCCTTCCGCAAATTGCAGCAGATTTCAATGCTGGACTATCAAGAAGTGTCGGCCTGCGAACTATTCAACGAAACATCATCGATATGGGCTGTCGGAGCCGAAGGCCCACTCATGTACCCTTGATGACTGCACTACACAAAGCTTTACGCCTCACTTGGGCCCGTAAACGCAGACATTGGACTGTTGATGACTTGAAACACGTAGTCTGGTCGGACGAATCTCGTTTCAAACTGTGTCGAGCGGATGGCCTTGTACGGGTATGGAGACAACCTCATGAATCCATGGACCTTGCAAGTCGGCGAGGGACTGTTCAAGCTGGTGGAGGCTCTGTAATGGTATGGGGCGTGTGCAGGTGCACTGATATGGGACCCCTGATACGTCTAGACACGACTATGACAGGTGACATGTACGTGAGCATCCTGTCTGAGGCCTAAATGGCTCAAATGGCTCTGAGCACTATGGGACTTAACATCCGAGGTCGTCAGTCCACTAGAACTTAGAATTACTTAAACCTCAATAACCCAAGGACATCACACACATCCATGCCCGAGGCAGAATTCGAACTTGCGACCGTAGCGGTTGCGCGGTTCCAGCCTGAAGCGCCTAGAGCCGCTCGGCCACACCGGCTGTCTGTCTGAGACCTGCATCCATTAAATGTATAATGCATTCCGACGGACTTGGGCTACCCCAAACGTCCAGAATTGCTACAGGGTATCTCCAGGAACACTCTGAGTTTATACACTTCCGCTGGCCACCAAACTTCCCAGACATGAACATTATTGAGCGTATCTGGGATGCCTTGCAACGTGCTTTCGGAACAGATCTCCCCCCCCCCCCCCTTGTATTCTTACGGATTTATGGACAGCCCTGCAGGATTCATGGTGTCAGTTCCCTCCAGCACTACTTCAAACATCAGTCGAGTACATGCCGCGTCGTGTTGCGGCACTTATGCTCGCGGAGGCCCTACATGCTATTAGACAGGGGTATCAGTTTCTTTGGCTCTTCTGTGTAATATGGGGTGCACACTTAAACAAAACATAAATATGTGTAGAAACTAATATTAGATTATGTTTTATAATGGCTTATAGTATTTACTTTCGTGAGCCGCTCCCTTCATTCATAACTCTGAAGGTCGTTTTTCAGTATCTATTGTTGACCCAGAGATGTTTGCGCTTAAACGTTTAAGTGGCAACCATGTATAGTACAACTAGTCGCACCATATACGGCGTAGAAGGTGGATCACTGGTGAAAGGAACGTGTAAAGCTAACGTAAATAGATGTGTTAATGTGCTTTTTATTGTGTATTGTGATGTTTATGACGTAAGAATCGTCTGTGAGCACTACATATACAAACATCACCATGTGCACACGGTGCTTTTTGATTATAAATGTTTTATTTCTGAGAAACCTTTGTATAAAGTGCTACATTTTAACCACTAACATGACAACTTGATATGAGGTTCCAACTCACAATGGACATGTTTTGTACGAAAAATTTCTAAAACCTGAAGATGACAGCAAAGTCTTTTGAAACTGGTTGTAGAAAATAAAGAAATATTTATGCGATCTTGGCTTTAGAAAATTTCTCTCTTTCCGTTTCGTAAGCAGTGACAGCACGCTTATTGAGCACTGTGTTTTATGATAACTATAAGAACAGAGAGTGCCGCTTCTGTGATTTTCCACACCAAACTATCGACATTCCAAATTGTACACTTAAAATAACAAGCAAGCAGATAAAATTGAACAACGGACAAAAATTGCTTGCACATGTGGTACAATAGCCCTTTTCTCTACTCGAGAAAAGAGATGAAAAGTCCTTTTTACTGAAGTTCCAGTTAGAAATATAAATTTTATTTCTAGCTGAACATTCAACATTGAAATCAAATATAGATGCAGGTCATATCCAAAAGAGTCTTACCGTTTTCTCCGGGTTCTGGGATCGGCCTCTGCTCCTGAAAAGGAGACGAGACAACGTTAAATTACGCATTTTTTGCTTAATAGTACAGTAATGACGTATGTCAGTTACAGTGCTCAGAGATAACAAAAGGAATTATTAGATCACTCATCTGTTGCCACCAACTCACAGTCTTTGTGGCTGAGATTACTGCTAGTGTAATTCGCTTGTGGATGACATTGTAGCTTCTTTTCCACCTTTGTAACTTGTAGAAATATGTCAGCCTCTCAAAGAGCTGAGCTCGTTAATTAAGTTGTTTTCGTAGCTGATGCATCTGTCGACCGTGCTGCCTACAATCTACAGTATACTTTGCAAGATACGATACATTGGGGGGGCGGGGGGGAGGGGGGGAGAACTACGAGCTGGATCAGTGCTATCAACAACTTCGATTCAAAATAAAGAACAATTCTTATGTTTATGGCTAGGTTCTGCTTAGTTACGTCAGCATTGGGGAAATTTCAGATCAAGGAGGAGTTATTGTAAAAGATAAAATAGTAGTAGGGTGGGGTGTGTTCTGAGTCAGGCCATCTAAAATCAGCTGAAAATTTCTCGGCCAAGTGTGACGTGACATGTGAAACTTTGTCAAGTCCCTTAATTACCAGTTTTTCTACAAACTGGACAATTGGACTATCTGATCAAAAATGTCCAGACCCCCGTTTGTGGACATTGATATAGCGTTTGTCCACCCTTCGGTTTTGACATCTTGAATTCTGCAGGGTACATTTTCAGTGACATGTCCGAATGTCTGTGGGAGGATGGCAGCTCGTACTTCTTGAAGAGCTGAAACGAGATAAGGTACTGATGTACACTCAGGTCTCGAACGAAGCCGACTTTCTGACTCATCCCAAAGGTGTTTCATTGGGTTCAGGTCGGGAATTCGGGCAGGCTCGTCCGTTTCAGAAATGTTACTGTCCACAAACCATTGCCTCACAGATGCTGGTTTATTGACAGGATGCGTTGACACGCTGATACAGTCATCGTCCGCGAAAAGTTCCTCTGCTGCACACAGTGCACAAAGCTGTACATCTACATTTGCATCTACGTGATTACTCTGCTACTCACAATAAAGCGCGAGGCAGAGGGTTCAATGAACCACCTTCAAGCTGTCTCTCTACCGTTCCACTGTCGATCGGCGAGCGGGAAAGACGAGCACTTAAATTTTTCTGTGCGAGCCCTGATTTCTCTTATTTTATCGTGATGATCATTTCTGTCTATGTAGGTGGGTGCCAACAGAATGTTTTCGCAATCGGAGGAGAAAAATGGTGATTGAGATTTCATGAGAAGATACCGTCGCAACGAAAAACACCTTTGTTTTAATTATTGCCACTCCAATTCACGTATCATGTCTGTGGCACTAACTCCCCTATTTCGCAATAATACAAAACGAGCTGCTCTTCCTTGAACTTTTTCGATGTCTGTAAAGCGTGGTCATATCACTCCGCATTTAGAATTTTCGTAATTGCGATAAGGGGACCACGTCTTTAACAACGGAAAACATCCCCAACCCGTAACATTACTTCCTCCATACTTCATTGTCGGCACTACACATGATGGCGAGAAACGTTCTCTAGGCACTCCCAAACGCAAAGCATTCCATCGGATTGTCATAGGTTATAGCAAGATTCACCATTCCAAATCCCTCGTTTCTAGTCGTCCATTGTCCAGTGGCGTTACTCTTCGTTCCACCTCAAGCGTCACCGACTACACAATTGTGTGGCTTGCACGGAGCTGCTCGACCATTGTACACAATTATTTTTAACTCCTTACCCGTAATCATTGTGCTAGCTGGACTACTGGTAGAACCTTGATACTTAGGAGTGATTCCTTCCACTGAGTTCAAGGGATTTTTTATAAACGCCCTCCGCAGTGTCCGGCAACCCTTGTCCGACAGTACATAAGGTGTACCGGTTGTTGGTCTAGCACTGTTGTTCCTTAGCGTCAGTCATATCACCAACGGTCGACTTGGGCAGCTTCAGAGTGGCTGATATGTCCTTGATGTAACTTTCACAAGCTGCGACATCGTCGCTAAAAAAAACCAGTGACCCGTATATGTAATAAGTTTCCTTTAATTTACGTCTATAGTCAGAATCTTTTCTGTTTAACAGATTACCGGTTTCGGTCTTTAATGACCATCATCAGATCTGTCTCATAAAATTTGATTTTATGAGACAGATCTGATGATGGTCATTAAAGACCGAAACCGGTAGTCTGTTAAACAGGAAAGATTGTGACCATAGACGTAAATTAAAGGAAACTTGATGTAACTGTTGCTCTGTTAACACCTACTGAGTCATCCTGACGGACAATTTCTGCTGTTACTGCTTCACTACAGACAACACAGTACTCTGCGCCTCCAATTACGCTGCCGGGTCCGCCTCTCGTGACATCTAGTGGTCGATTCTGGTTATATATTAGTGTCTGGATACTTTTGTTTTGATAGTGTAGTAATGTAGTGGTGTGTACAAGTATTCACCTGAAGCCTGCTCGTCTTCCCATATAGAGCAAACAGGGAGGAGCATCCTAAAACAAACGGCAAAACGCGTAAATGCCTTAAAACTCGAACATTTGAGTAAATCATCTGTATCATCTTTAGCTGCGGGATAAAGCCCGTTTCTAGAGTTTTCCCTAGAACCACGTTGCTTCTACGTGTTCTTCAGCGCCATCTCCATACCTTCAAGTAGATCGTCGTTTCGGTCTGTTCCCACACCGAATAGTCTCCTTGCGCCACCTACCACCCTCTCGACTGGTGATATGCGCCGCCAATCTCCAATTCATTTTTGTTATCGTCATAAACACGTCTTCCGAACCATTTTGTTCCCTGCACATTTTTTTTGTTTTCCAGTGTCTCCTAGCATTGCGTGATATGTACTTCTGCATTAATCGCTTGCCAACTCCAGTTTTTGAATGGTTTTCACATTAAAAGTCAACATCTCATTGCCGTAATTCCAAACTGAAAACACATGCATTTTATATCTTACCATTTCAGACGTATCTAAAGCTTAATTTTTAAAACCGTCAATAGTTCAGCAAAAGAATTTCAGACTCTCGTTATACTTGTTCATTTGTTTGGCTGTCCATCCCTGTCCGCAGCTCGTGGTCCCGCGGTCGCGTTCTCGCTTCCCTAGTACGGAGTCCCGGGTCCGATTCCCGGCGGCGTCAGGGATTTTCACCTGCCTCGAGACAACTGGCTGTTTGTGTTTTCATCAACATTCATGAACGTGGCGAGATTGGACTGAGCAAAGGTTGGGAATTTGTACGGGCGCTGATAACCGCGCAGTTGAGAGCGCCAAAAATGAATCATCATCGTCATCTTGTCAATCTCTTCAATTTCTGCAACTACCCTAAACACAAAATCATGAAATGTATTCGGAAACCGCGAATACAGATCCACCAGCCGGCCGGTGTGGCCGAGTGGTTCTAGACGCTTCGGTCTGGAACCGCGCGGCCGCTACGGTCGCAGGTTCGAATCCTGCCTCGGGCATGGATGCGTGTGATGTCCTTAGGTTAGTTAGGTTTAAGTAGTTCTAAGTTCTAGGAGACTGATGACCTCAGATGTTAAGTCCCATAGTGCTCAGAGCCATTTGAACCAGTTCCACCACGGCTACACAATTTGCTGGAGACTAATGAAAATTTGTGTCAGATTTGAGACTAGAACCCACGTTTCCCAGTTAAGCCGAATGGTCGCATTAACTGCTTCGGCTGTCTGAACACTCTTTGTGGACATACCCAGGCTTCTAATCTCTCAGAGTCTGGTAGTCATACAGTTCGCACGGTTATGTGATTCCCACGAAGGCGACACAAAAAACGTTGTTCAGCAGTGGCTGTCCTTACTGGCGGCAGCTTTCTTTGAAGAGAGCATAGAGAAGCTGGTTTCCTGCTTTGATAAATGCCTGAACAATTGTGGCAACTAAGTAGAAAAATAGTTTAAGAAATGCTCTTTCTTGTAAAAATAAATTTTAGTTAAAAAAATTATTTTTATGAGTTTTGTTCCAAAACGGTATTCACTTTCCGGACATGCTACGGGCCGTCCAATTGGGAAAAATGGCCACTCTACTCATCTGGAAAAATGGCGAAGGTGGCCAGTTCACTTTTGATCTGGTTCCCCTAATAAGATGGTGATGATGATGATGATGATGTTTGGTTTGTGGGGCACTCAAATGTTCGGTTATCAGCGCCCGTAAAAATTCCCAACCTTTGCTCAGTCCAGTCTTGCCACTTTTCAGGAATGATGATGAAATGTCATCTCGAGGCAGGTGAAAATCCCTGACCCCGCCGGGAATCGAACCCGGGATCCCGTGCTCAGGAAGTGAGAACGCGACCGCGAGACCACGAGCTGCAGACTCCCTTAGTAAGAGTTGGTTATTTCCACATATTAGACGTAGTACTACATACTGACTTCTAAATCTCTTTGTGTACAAAGCTGTCATCTGTCATTTTGAATTAATTAACTAGTTAACGTCGTTCAAAACCGTCTCAGTTCTATTATATTAGACCTATTGACACTGGATGATGATGATAATTGGGTTGAGGGGCGCTCAACTGCATGGTTATCAGCGTCCGTACAAATGCTATCCAAAACCGCCGGTGAGGCAGCTGTGGTGCAAAACGGGCCTTAGAAGACAGGGGTGAACGACGACTGCGCAGACGCGTGCGGGCGAACAGACGAGCAGCTGACCGCCTAGATGAACCAGTGGGCTACCAACACTGTCTCTTGAACGACCGTTCAGCGGTCGTTGCTGCTCATGAGCTTCTGCAGCAGGAGCCTGTTTCGTGCACCCATACTGACTGCTGTTCTTCGGCGACGAAAGCTAAAATTTCCACGCCAATATCGCAGCTGTACGTCCACTGAGAGTCGACACTTGGCCTTTTCAGATGAATCACGTATTATACTCCACCGGACAGATGGCCGTTGGCTTGTATGGCGTGAAACGTCTGAAAGCAAACACCTTGCAACAACTGTCAGAAGAGTCCAGGCAGCAGGAGGTAGGGTTGTGGTATAGGGAATGTTTTCGTAGCATTTCGTCTGTGATCTCGTCATTCTGGAAGCCACAACGGATCAACACAAATATGCATCTATCCTTGGGGAACATGTCCACCCCTACGTGCAGCTTGTTCTTTTTTAATGCGATGGCATCTGCCAGCAGGGCAATGCAACGAGTGGCACAGATAACAGTGTATGTGCGTGGTTGGAAGAGCACCAGGATGAGTTAACCACACTTCACTGGTGAACATCCCGGATTTACACCCAACTGAGAATCTGTGGGACCACCTCGTTCAGGCTTTTCACGCCGTGGATTCTTAACCGAGAAACGTTGCTCAGTTGGACATAACACTGGACTATGATGATATTTGGTCTGTGGGCCGCTCGACTTCATAGTTATCAACGCCTGTATAAATGCCCAATCTTCCTACTGTCCAGTCTCGTCACTTTCCCGAATTATTATGAAATGATGATGGCAACACAATTACCCAGTCCCAGGGCGGAGAAAATCCCTGACTCGACTGGGAATCGAACCCGGGACCCCTTGATCCAGAGGCTGCAGCGCTAGCCACTAGGCCACGAGCTGCGGACACGACACATCGGCGAGGCTCCACATATCTGTCGGTACCTTGCAGAATATCACTGACTCTCTTCCTGCTCATCTCACAGCGGTCCTCGCTGCAAAATGTGATTATTGAGGCGTTTGGTAGGTGGTCACATTAACGTATCTGTATCGCACTGACGTGACTGGACAGCGTTTTGCCGCATTAGCCACTTAACTCCATTAGGTTGGGGATAGGGCTCTCTGTGTAGAGTCTCAGAATAATGCATGTTGGTCTATATTGTATTACTTGTATATATTTAATGTGTTACCTTATAATACACTACTGGCCACTAAAATTGCTACACCACGAAGATGACGTACTGTTGTTGATGTTGTGGTCTTCAGTCCCTGAGACTGGTTTGATGCAGTTCTCCATGGTACTCTATCCTGTGCAAGCTTCTTCATCTCCCAGTACTTACTGCAACCTACATCCTTCTGAATCTGTATTCGTCTCTTGGTCTCCCTCACGATTTTTACCCTCCACGCTGCCCTCCAATGCTAAATTTGCGATCCCTTGATGCCTCAGAACATGTCCTACCAACCGGTCCCTTCTTCTTGTCTAGTTGTGCCACAAACTCCTCTTCTCCCCAATTCTATTCAATACCTCCTCATTAGTTATGTGATCTACTCATCTAATCTTCAGCATTCTTCTGTAACACCACATTTCGAAAGCTTCTATTCTCTTCTTGTCCAAACTATTTATCGTCCATGTTTCACTTCCATACATGGCTACACTCCATACAAATACTGTCAGAAACGACTTCCTGACACTTAAATCTATACTCGATGTTAACAAATTTCTCTTCTTCAGAAACGCTTTCCTTGCCATTGCCAGTCTACATTTTATTTTGCTCCCCAAATAGCAAAACTCCTTTACTACTTTAAGTGTCTCACTTCCTAATCTAATTCCCTCAGCATCACCCGACTTAATTCGACTACATTCCTTTATCCTCGTTTTTCTTTAGTTGATGTTCATCTTATATCCTCCTTTCAAAACACTATCCATTCCGTTCAACTGCTCTTCCAAGTCCTTTGCTGTCGCTGACAGAATTACAGTGTCGTCGGCGAACCTCAAAGTTTTTATTTCTTCTCCATGGATTTTAATACCTCCTCCGAACTTTTCTTTTGTTTCCTTTACTGCTTGCTCAATATACAGATTGAATAGCATCGGGGAGAGGCTACAACCCTGTCTCACTCCCTTCCCAACCACTGCTTCCCTTTCATGTCCCTCGACTCTTATAAACACCATCTGGTTTCTGTACAAATTGTAAATAGCCTTTCGCTCCCTGTATTTTACCCCTGACGTACTACAGACGCGAAATTTAACCGACAGGAAGAAGATGCTGTGATATGCAAATGATGAGCTTTTCAGTGGATCCACACAAGGTTGGCGCCGATGGCGACACCTACAACGTGCTGACATGAGGAAAGTTTCCAACCGATTTCTCATACACAAACAGCAGTTGACCGGCGTTGCCTGGTGAAACGTTGCTGTGATGCCTCGTGTAAGGAGAAGAAATGTGTACCATCACGTTTACGACTTTGATAAAGGTCGGATTGTAGACTATCGCGATTGCGGTTTATCGTATCGCGACTTTGCTCCTCGCGATGGTCGAGATCCAATGACTGTTAGCATAATATGGAATCGGTGGGTTCAGGACGGTAATACAGAACGCCTTGCTGGATCCCAACGGCCTCGTATCACTAGCAGTCGAGATGACAGGCATCTTATCCGCATGGCTGTAACGGATCGTGCAGCAACGTCTCGATCCATGAGTCAACAGATGGGGACGTTTGCAAGACAACAACCATCTGCACGAACAGTTCGAAGACGTTTGCAGCAGCATGGAATATCAGTTCGGAGACCATGGCTGCGGTTACCCTTGACGCTGTATCACAGACAGGAGCGCCTGTGATGATGTACTCGACGACGAACCTGGGTGCACGAATGACAATACGTCATTTTTTGGGATGAATCCAGGTTCTGTTTACAGCATCATGATGGTCGCATCCGTGTTTGGCGACATCGCGGTGAACGCACATTGGAAGCGTGTATTCGTCATCGCCACACTGGCGTATCACCTGGCGTGATGGTATGGGGTGCCATTGGTTACACGTCTCGATCACCTCTTGTTCGCATTGACGGCACTTTGAACAGTGGACGTTACGTTTCAGATGTGTTACGATCAGTGGCTCTTCCCTTCATTCGATCCCTGCGAAACCCTACATTTCAGCAGGATAATACACCACCGCATGTTGTAGGTCCTGTACGGGCCTTTCTGGATACAGAAAATGTTCGACTGTTGCCCTGGCCAACACATTCTCCAGATCTGTCACCAATTGAAAACGTCTGGTCAATGGTGGCCGAGCAACTGGGTCGTGAAAATACGCCAGTCACTACTCTTGATTAACTGTGGTATCGTGTTGAAGCTGCATGGGCAGCTGTACCTGTACACGCCATCCAAGGCTCTGTCTGAGTCAATGCCCAGGCATAGCAAGGTCGTTATTACGGCCAGAGGTGGTTGTTGTGGGTACTGATTTCACAGGACCTATGCACCTAAATTGCGTGCAAATGTAATCACACGCCTGTTCTAGTATAATATACACTCCTGGAAATGGAAAAAAGAACACATTGACACCGGTGTGTCAGACCCACCATACTTGCTCCGGACACTGCGAGAGGGCTGTACAAGCAATGATCACACGCACGGCACAGCGGACACACCAGGAACCGCGGTGTTGGCCGTCGAATGGCGCTAGCTGCGCAGCATTTGTGCACCGCCGCCGTCAGTGTCAGCCAGTTTGCCGTGGCATACGGAGCTCCATCGCAGTCTTTAACACTGGTAGCATGCCGCGACAGCGTGGACGTGAACCGTATGTGCAGTTGACGGACTTTGAGCGAGGGCTTATAGTGGGCATGCGGGAGGCCGGGTGGACGTACCGCCGAATTGCTCAACACGTGGGGCGTGAGGTCTCCACAGTACATCGATGTTGTCGTCAGTGGTCGGCGGAAGGTGCACGTGCCCGTCGACCTGGGACCGGACCGCAGCGATGCACGGATGCACGCCAAGACCGTAGGATCCTACGCAGTGCCGTAGTGGACCGCACCGCCACTTCCCAGCAAATTAGGGACACTGTTGCTCCTGGGGTATCGGCGAGGACCATTCGCAGCCGTCTCCATGAAGCTGGGCTACGGTCCCGCACACCGTTAGGCCGTCTTCCGCTCACGCCCCAACATCGTGCAGCCCGCCTCCAGTGGTGTCGCGACAGGCGTGAATGGAGGGACGAATGGAGACGTGTCGTCTTCAGCGATGAGAGTCGCTTCTGTCTTGGTGCCAATGATGGTCGTATGCGTGTTTGGCGCCGTGCAGGTGAGCGCCACAATCAGGACTGCATACGACCGAGGCACACAGGGCCAACACCCGGCATCATGGTGTGGGGAGCGATCTCCTACACTGGCCGTACACCACTGGTGATCGTCGAGGGGACACTGAATAGTGCACGGTACATCTAAACCGTCATCGAACCCATCGTTCTACCATTCCTAGACCGGCAAGGGAACTTGCTGTTCCAACAGGACAATGCACGTCCGCATGTATCCCGTGCCACCCAACGTGCTCTAGAAGGTGTAAGTCAACTACCCTGGCCAGCAAGATCTCCGGATCTGTCCCCCATTGAGCATGTTTGGGACTGGATGAAGCGTCGTCTCACGCAGTCTGCACGTTCAGCACGAACGCTGGTCCAACTGAGGCGCCAGGTGGAAATGGCATGGCAAGCCGTTCCACAGGACTACATCCAGCATCTCTACGATCGTCTCCATGGGAGAATAGTAGCCTGCATTGCTGCGAAAGGTGGATATACACTGTAGTAGTGCCGACATTGTGCATGCTCTGTTGCCTGTGTCTATGTGCCTGTGGTTCTGTCAGTGTGATCATGTGATGTATCTGACCCCAGGAATGTGTCAAAGTTTCCCCTTCCTGGGACAATGAATTCATGGTGTTCTTATTTCAATTTCCAGGAGTGTATTTGTCCAATGAATACCCGTTTATCATCTGCATTTCCTCTTGGTGTAGCAATTTTAATGGCCAGTAGTGTATGAAGTTTCAAAATATGTAAGCGGTAAGCTTCCCTTATAGTGACCATTTTAACCGCTCCCGTACATATTCAGCAATCCATCATGTTGTATACAACGAAGACTACTTCGTAACAATGTTAGCTAGTTTCTGTCCTTTCGATTTGTGTATGGAGCTATGGAAAAATTACTCAAATCTCTCTTACAACAAGCGTCATGTACTATCATGGTCGGGTACAATCAACGACAAGTTTTTTTTTCGGACTTTGACCGCCTTATAAACCTGTTGTTATTGAGTTGCACATTTATTTCCAAATCACCTTTGCGGCTACTCTCTGTACTGACATAGTTTCCTAATTCGCACTCAGAAGTGATTATTTAAGAGATTTTCTGACGTAGGTACCAAAGTTGCCATCATATTGGGAATGACGTTTTCAGTGTTATTACTTTCGTCATCTTTTTTATCTGTAATAGTAAAATATAGTCGTCGTGCCCATGAAGATGGTCAGAGTTACAGTGAAGTCATTTCTTTGTTGACTGAAGAGCCCAACAAAGTCTTGTTAACTCAGTACAATAAACATAAATGGTTTCTTAAAAGCTCGGCTTTATTCCGTAAAAGTGTTACGGGAAGTATTTTTAATACGTCAGACAGCAAACGTAGATAGCCTGTTTGTCACAAATTAGCCATGAATTCTACCAATACGAATAGATAACAGTTTTGATTTAAGCAGTGGACCTTTTGCGTTAATTGCGTATTATTTGCCTTACAATGTGAAATTCGCTTCAGCATTCTGCTAGTATTTTTGCGTTTCAGCATCTCTGACGATATATTCAAAGATGTCACCTTCTGTCTACAGAAGGTCTCAGGTTATTTTTGGTTATCGGGATGCTCCTTCGTGTCTTTGCCCCCACGTTGTTTTCGTGTCACGGCCTTAAGTTAAACTTTTTTCTTGTTGTTCCTCTCCCGATATCCATTTGCGTGCTACTGTTTTATCATGACCTGACTGTTTGACAGTGTATGTGCTTGCTATTAGCTTATTAATTTTTATCTCCAATATTACGACCCATCTCGCTGAAAATTTTCCTCTACTAGTAAACTGCTGTTTTCTTCTTGACTTAAGACTTGCTGTGTTCATATACTAACTTTGATAATCACTTTCACTGTTTATTGACGAAACCCGCTGGTTGCATGCTGTGATTTGATGTGTGTGAACCTGACTTAACTGGGTGACGTAATTCTTCTTGAAAACCTAATTTCCGGCTTGCCGTTATGTCAGTCCACTTGCTGTAGATGTTGTTGTTGTTGTTGTGGTCTTCAGTCCTGAGACTGGTTTGATGCAGCTCTCCATGCTAGTCTACCCTCTGCAAGCTTCTTCATCTCCCAGTACCTACTGCAACCTACATCCTTCTGAATCTGCTTGGTGTATTCATCTCTTGGTCTCCCTCTACGATTTTTACCCTCCACGCTGCCCTCCAATACTAAATTGGTGATCCCTTGACGCCTCAGAACATCTCCTACTAACCGATCCCTTCTTCTAGTCAAGTTTTGCCACAAATTTCTCTTTTCCCCAATCCTTTTCAACACCTCCTCATTAGTTATGTGATCTACCCATCTAATCTTCAGCATTCTTCTGTACTGAAGAATGATGAAGATTAGATGGATAGATCACATAACTAATGAGGAGGTATTGAATAGAATTGGGGAGAAGAGGAGTTTGTGCACAACTTGACTAGAAGAAGGGATCGGTTGGTAGGACATGTTCTGAGGTATCAAGGGGTCACCAATTTAGTATTGGAGGGCAGCGTGGAGGGTAAAAATCGTAGAGGGAGGTCAAGAGATGAATACACTAAGCAGATTCAGATGGACGTAGGTTGCAGTAGGTACTGGGAGATGAAGAAACTTGCACAGGATAGAGTAGCATGGAGAGCTGCATCAAATCAGTCTCAGGAGTGAAGACCACAACAACAACATTGTTCACGATTCCAACGGCCCTGCCGCAGTGGTAATACCAGTTCCCGACATATCACCGAGGTTAAGTGCTGTCGGGCTTGACTAGCACTTGGACGGGTCTGCGGAGTGCTGTTGACAAGCGGGCTGCACCCAGCCTTTGTAACGCTAATTGACGATCTACTTGACTGAGTAGTAGCGGCACCGGTCACTAAAACTGACAATGGCCGGGAGAGCTGTGTGCTGACCACATACCCTCCATATGCGCATTCAGTGACGCCTAAGGGCTGAGGCTGACACGGCGACCGATCGGTATCGTTGGGCCTTCAAGGCATGTTCGGACAGCATTTCTTTCTTTGTGTGTGTTTTTTTTTTTTTTCACGATAGTCGACATTGTCCTGACGTCAAGACGTTGTTATCCTCCAAAGCTGACACAGGCGCGACTGGTTCTTTTCTTTTTTTCTTTTTTCGAATCGAAGTATTCATGGCACATTCTCGACGTGAAAATCTCAGTGGTTACACTACATGGGAGGAGCGTACCGTACGTCAGGGGCCCAGATTTGACAGCCATCAAATCTAAATACCGTTTCTGTATTTACAGCCCGGCCGGAGTGGCCGAGCGGTTCTAGGCGCTACAGTCTGGAACCGCGCAACCGCTACGGTCGCAGGTTCGAATCCTGCCTCGGGAATGGATGTGTGTGACCTACTTTGGTTAGTTAGGTTTAAGTAGTTCCTGGGGACTGATGACCTCAGAAGTTAAGTCCCATAGTGCTCAGAGCCATTTGAACCATTTTTGAATTTGTATTTACAGTCACCGAATACCCAGAGACAAATGCAACAGAGGAAGGAGAATGTGCACTGACCTCCCCTACTTTGTCTTGGTGCGTGGCCAAATACTATGATTCCGACAATAGCCACGTAAATAATGACGCGCTGATACTGGTATGACACGCGCAATTGTGTCAGCTGCAATATGACGCCGCAGATAAGAAAGCGATGATGCTGATTTCAGGATTTCCGGAATGACATCAAGGTCGGGGTCAAGACTGGTTCTTGTGCCCAGTGCTACACCGCTCATTAATCCCGACAGACTGACAAAAATACTGTTCACTTATTTTGGTAAACCACAAATGAGTAACACATGATGCAAAAGAACTGTAAGGGACGTAAATGGACTCCGAATTTCCCCACAGGATATCGAGGAAAGACTGCCATTCAGAAAGAATCTGGAAGATTTCAAAGGTTTCCATGAAAGACTCTAGAAACAGATGAAGCTCTTGAACTGAAGAAAGAACAGAGAATGGGAAATGATGAGAGAAATATGGAAGGAAAGAAAGCAGGAAGAAAGGAAATAAACTTAGTAATACGACACATTTATTATTACCGAGAGCAAGATTTTATTCAGGATTCCAATACACCATATTATTTCCCACTCTTTTAGCTACAAGATCATATTGTTCTACACAATCTCCGTTGAATGCAACGGACTTACGCCACCTTGCTGGTATGACATGCGCAATTGTCTCAGCTGCAATACGAATAATCGACTTTGGAACCAACGTGTTGCTGCATCAATAACCTCCCCATCATCCACGTACTGCTTCTCATGGAGTGCATCCTTCATTGGGACAAACAGATGGAAGACGGAAGGTGCGGCATCCGGGCTGTGTGGTGGCTGAGGAAGACCAGTCCAGTGAAGTTTTGTGATTTCCACTCTGGTGCGCAGACTTGTGTAAAGCATTGCGTTGTTACGGAGAAGGAGAAGTTCGTTTGCATTTTTCCGACGACGAAAACCATACAGGAGTCACAGCTGTGTGCGACAGACCGGAGATCGGACAGGTTTGCGCGACCTCGCTGCAATGATGACAGATGCCTCGCCTAAAGCCGTCGGCACACGGACCGTGCATCCGAACGTTGAGCGTTGAGCGTGCCGAGTTTCTGACGTCATGGCGTGGAATAGCACGCTCGGGAGTCTTTCCGAACGTGCAGAGCAACATCTGGCATGTCAGGTATTCTGAGCGTGCGTCTGAGCGTTGACCAATGAGATGGCACAACGCCACCTACGTCACAAGCACGCCGTCTCCCTTCAGTACAGAGTTGTGAGGCGCCATATTGGCATTCATTTCAAGCCTATATGTATATATGACGTTTCTGAGCACCAGCAAATTGAGAATCACTGGAAAACCCGTTGTTAACTGTTTGATTCGTTTCAATAAAATTGAGAAACATCATATTCGTGAAAAAAGAATTATTGTAAATTGCGTATTATGAGAGTAGGCTATTTGAAGGCAGCGACACACTGAAGATCCACCCAAAACGTATTGTTCTTGGTGCAATTTGTTATAATTAAATTTCAATTAGTAACATATCTACGATTAAGGTTTTCAGCAAGGACTAACATAATATGATTAGATTCCCATGGTGTGATGGTGGTTTAGCGTAATGAGTAGCGTCACTGTCTTTTATAGAGATGTTGGTGAAGGCAGTGGTTCCCGTATTGGCACTACCAGGGTTTTTTCCTAACATTAGCGTTTTTATTAGGTTCTGATACTTTATTATTAGTTTAATATAAATATGTACTATAATATTTGATGTTATGTAAATATAAGTTCACCTTTTTTTTTTTGAGGGGTGACTTTGTTCGATTGGCTTAATCTACAGGACAGCGTTCGCGACTCGTATAAAGATATTTTGCTCCGTTTTCTTTTCAGTTCGACTTAATGCCCAACTGGATTAGAGTCGTCGTTGCTTCCAGACGTGGTAGTTATGGGTATTAAATGTCGTACGCCGTACAACGCAAATCAGCTACAGATTTGATCAAGTGTTCTTCCTGCTATCGGCGTGCATGCGACGGCATGTGTACATAATATGTCCCACAACGCCTCGCATAAAAACAGAATTTTCCGGCGCTCATATCTCGGGTTCTATTGGTGCTAAAACAGGTGGTATGGATAGCCCTTCGGCTAGGCACCATTTGTATACCCAACAGAAGGACTATCTTAGCTTCAAAGGTCAAACTGTGAATATTACACACTTCCTCCCGCTTAGACAAATGGAGCAAAGAAGCTGATTCTTCTTGCATTTGATGTGATATAGTGTGGATCTGACGGGACTTACGAAGCACCATTATTCATGAGCGGTCCCTCGGAAAACGCCACAAACGTGTGTTTTCTCTATATTCTCCGTCACCGCCGGGCCAAAACTCAGCTGAGGATTCTATCAAGGGTACGCACAGCAAATGGCTGAAATCTTTTAAAAAAATCCTTATCTCTTATCGATAAACACCACAAATGGTTGTTGTTTGGGTACCTAAACCCAGCCGGGCATGCACAGCACAGAAGTTTTACGATGTGTTACTAAGATCCTGGTCTCGAACATCCTTGAAAATTTTCTCATATCTTTACCCGTTTCCCAGATACAGTTGTTCAAAGTTACTGTTCACGTGCACGTAGAAAACGCACGTAAAATCCGGTGTGAGGCGAAAACGTAGTTTATAAAGTGACGCAGCGCGGAAAAATATGCTGTAAAGTGTCTTCGTAATCGTCTGGGAGCTCTATGCTCTAGTACTAAAGCATATGCAAAATTATTTTGCGACCGAGCGAGGTGGCGCAGTGGTTAGACACTGGACTCGCATTCGGGAGGACGACGGTTCAATCCCACTTCCGGCCATTCTGATTTAGGTTTTCCGTGATTTCCCTAAATCACTAGAGGCAAATGCTGGGATGGTTCCTTTGAAAGGGCACGGCCGACTTCCTTCCCCATCCTTCCCTAATCCGATGAGACCGATGACCTCGCTGTCTGGTCTCCTCCCCCAAAAACAACCCAACCTCCCTGTAGTACCATGGAAGTTACGGTGGAAAATTATTTTGCACGTAAAATCCGGTCTGAGGTGTAGAATTAGTTTTATTCCAGTTTCACATAAGTAAACCATCTAAATTCTTCTGGCCAATAAATTTCTTTTCATATGAGTTACATGCCCTGCAGTAGCAAGGGAAAGGAGGGAACTAGCGGAAGAGTGCCCCTATGGAGCGCTAAAAATGAGAATATGATATTATTTATCTAAAGGACTGTGAGTAGAAAGTGGGGTATCAGCTGCCTCGTTTCATGTTCCTTAGTACCATTAAAAATTTTCCCAAAAATTTTGCCATGTAAACATATTCACCCTTTTTTATGCTGAGAGAAAAGAAGACAGTGGTAGCGGCAAAGAGATGGAAAAGTAATAAATACTGGAAGACAGTAGACAGTACGAAGGAGGCAATGGCAGTGTGAGAGGAAGAGAAGGACACAGTGGTATTGAAACATAGTTGGCTGGGGGGGGGGGGGGGGGGGGGAGGCAGGGGAGAATAAAAAGAGAGAAGTGGAAGTGGATGAGTGCCAGTGATAATGAGAGACAGAGTATATTACAGTGACAACGAGGAAGAGAGAGATAGTGACAGTGACAAGAGATACAAGCACCAGGAAGGAAGGAATGAGGTATTAGCAGTAAGAGAGAGCAAGAAGGAGACAGTGACAGTGAGTAGACATAGTAGCAGGACAGGACGAAGGGGACTGTGGCTATGACATAGGAGACAGTACCAGCTAGACTCGAAGAGACAGTAACAGTCAGTGGGGCTGAATGACTGAGTGAGAAAGGGCAACTGGGAGTGGATTGATGTGAGCGACTTACAGCGGTGGGCTAGTCAGGAGTGAGTGAATTACAGTTATGGGAGCTTTTGAGAGTTGAAGTGAGTTGCATGTTAAAAACAGCGCGAATATGTTCACACGCCAAAATTTGGGGGGAAATTTTTAAATGCGCTGAGGAAGGTAGAATGAGGCAGCTGGTATCCCACATTACAGTCAGAGTCTTTACATACACAATAACATATTCGTATTTTTTGCGCTCCAATATAAGCATTTTGCCACCGATACTGTATAAGCACAGTAAGTAAAGTTTCCTTCTTGATGTTGCAATCTTAATGGTCCACAGTGTCGTAATAACAATAATAATAATAATAATAATAGTGACAGTAAAGAGCTCAAAAGTAATAATGAGTAAGTGTACAAAACGTAATGACTTACCAATTTCTGAGAAGGGGGATTTCAGGTCATCTGCCTCGTATTTGGAATGTGTGAAACATCTAATATCCATGAGCTCTAATGGAGTAAAGTGTGCCTCCAAATACTTGGACAGAAACCGTTGTTTTTATGAGAGATTTTTAATCTCTGCTATTATTCATTTATCTGCTATTGTGATGTAGGTCATGTTCCTGCTACCGAGCAGCATTTAGAGAAGTCGGCGATATGACGGAATCAGACAAATGGGCTTTGCTCGAACGGGCTATTCAGGTAATGGTGTTACGACCGAGGAGATATAATCGTGCATAAGTTGATCAGACGGTAAAGTTAACAGAGTGCGAAGATCACTGCGCTTGTCTTCAGGTAGTCAGCATAAGGAAAACAGATGGTGAAAGGTGATGACGACAGTCACAAATATATAGTACACCAATATGGCTACACTGCAAACTGCACTTAAGTGGCTGGCAGAGGGTTCATCGAACCACCTTCGCAATAATTCTGTTATTCCAGTCTCGAACAGTGTACGGAAAAAAACGAACACCTGTATCTTTCCGTGCGAATTCTCGTTTGCTTACAGTATTATTATGATCGTTTCTCCCCATGTAGGTCGTCGTCATCAAAATATTTTCGCGTTCGGAGGAGGAAGTTGGTGATTAAATTTCGTGAGAAGTTGCCGTCGCAGTGAAAACCGCCATTCTTTTAATGACGTCCTCCCAAATCCTTTATCATGTCAGTGAGACTCTCTCCCCTATTTATCGAAAACACAAAACGTGCTGCCGTTCTAGGAACTTGCTCGATGTACTCAATTAATCCTCTCTGGTAAGGATCCCACACCGCGCGACAGTACTCCAAAATGGGACGGACAGGGGTAGTGTAGGCAGTCCTTTAGAAGATCTGTTACATTTTCTAAATCTCCTGCCAATAAAACGCGGTCTTTGGTTTGCCTCCCCCATAACATTTTCTGTGTGTTCTTTCCAATGTACATTGTTCATCATTGTAAGTCCTAGCTATTTAGCTGAATTTACGGTCTATGGATTTAATTCATTTATCGTGTAACCGAAGTTTAACGAATTCCTTTTAGCGCTTGTGTGGATGACCTCACACTTTCCTTTATTTATGGTCATTTGCCAATTTTCACCACACAGATATCTATTGTTTTGATCTTCTGATGACTTTACTAGTCCGTAAGCGACAGCATCATCTGCAAACACCCTAAGATGGCCTCTCTGATCGTCTCTCAAATCGTTTATACAGATAAGGAACAACAGAAGGCCTATAACACTACCTTGGGGAACGCTAGAAATCACTTCTGTTTTACTCAATGGCATTCCGTCAGTTACTATGAACTGTGACCTTTCTGACAGGAAATCAGGAATCCACCGGCATAAATAAGACAATCTTCTATAAGCACGCAGTTTTAATACAAGCCGCCTATGAGGTACTGTGTCAAATCCTTCTGGAAATCTAGAAACACTGAATCAATTTGAATTCCCATGTCGATAGCACTCAGCAATTCATTTGAGTAAAGAGCTACTCGTGTTTCACAAAAACGATGTTTCCCAAATCCCAGTTGACTATGTGTCATTGACTATGTGTCAGTAGACCGTTCTCCTCGAGGTAATTCATACTTTTCGAACACAATATATCTTCCGAAAACCTGCTGCATATCGACGTTAATGATATGGTCTGTAAATGTAGTGGATTACTCCTATTGCCTTGCTTGAATATTAGTGTGACTCGTACAACTTTCGAGTCTTTGGATATGGATCTTCGTCGAGTGAACGATTGTGTATGATTATTAAGTACGAAGCTATTGCATCAACACATTCTGAAACGGACCAACTATAGTACAGTCTGCACCGGAAGACTTCTTTTTATAAGTGATTTAAGTTTCCTCACTACTCCGAGAATATTTACTTCTAAGTTACTCATGTTGGTAGCTGTTGATTCGAATTCTGGAATAGTTACTTCGTCTTCTTTGGCGAAGGAATTTCGAAAGGCTGTGTTTAATAACTCAGCTTTTGCAGCACTGTCATCGATGGTATATCCATTGCTATCGGCCAGAGAATGCACAGATTGTGTCTTGCCACTAGCACACTTTACATACGACCAGAACTCCTGTGCATTTTCTGCCAGGTTTCAAGGCAAAGATCCGTTTTGGAAACAAGTGTAAAGCATCTCGCACTGAAGTCCGCGCAAAATTTCGAGCATCTGTAAAACAATATTGCATGTTTTTCTTTTATTTAAATTTGTCATGCTTTTTTCGTTGTTTCTGCAACAATGTTCTGTGTTATTTTGTGTACCATGGGGGATCTGCTCCGTCGTTTGTTAATTTATTTGGTATAAATCTCTCAAGTGCTGTCGATTCTATGTCTCTGAATTCAAACCATTTATGGTCTACATTTGCATTGTTAATTTGGAAGAAGTGGAGATTATCTCTCAGGAAGCCCTCAAGCGAAATTTTATCTAGTTTTTGAGTAGACATACTTTTCGTTTATTTTTGGTGGATTTTAGAGTTACAGTACTCAGTCTCTGTACGACAGCCATGTGTCCACTTGTAAGCTGGCGTTCGTCACCAGCTTCAAGTTCGGTGAGCTGTCCTTAGGAAGATGTTGCAGCATGACGTTACTGTAATGAGCAATTTTTAGATTTTTCTGGGACATGAAGACATGCTGTGCAGGTTGTAGCTGTTTTCAGCCCAGATAGGGTTTTTACACTCTTCATCGACAGAGAGGAGTTCGTGTTAGTCTCCCTTGGGAGCCCGAAATTTACGATTGATGAGCCTAGAATGACCAACGACACCCTCTTGGTTACATAAATTTTTCCAGGAGTATTAGCCGTGCAAGTCGTGCCTGGACAGTTTAACCATTGCCCACGAAAAGCAAGGCCGCGGGTTCGAATCTACTGTAACGCCCACAGTAAGGAGGTTTGTGTATACTGGGAATCACAATTCTCTCGAATAGGATCAGGGGGTGTCTTAGCTAGACACTCGCAAGACGGATCACCAGAAAGAGTGGGTGTCACATATGTGAGAGGACAACTTAGGGATTTAATCCAGCATCCTAGCGCAAACCCTTCTCATCAGGAACTCCTCTTTTCCTACCAAACACTGGAAGTATAAATTTCTTCCACCGTTAGGATTAGAACCGACTACCCCTAGTAGCTTTCCCCAATGAACCATGGACCTTGCCGTTGGTGGGGAGGTTTGCGTGCCTCAGCGATACAGATAGCCGTACCATAGGTGCAACCACAACGGAGGGGTATCTGTTGAGAGGCCAGACAAACGTGTGGTTCCTGAAGAGGGGCAGCAGCCTTTTCAGTAGTTGCAGGGGCAACAGTCTGGATGATTGGCTGATCTGGCCTTGTAACACTAACCAAAACAGCCTTGCTGTGCTGGTACTGCGAACGGTTGAAAGAAAGGGGAAACTACAGCCGTAATTTTTCCCGAGGGCATGCAGCTTTACTGTATGGTTAATGATGATGGCGTCCTCTTGGGTAAAATATTCCGGAGGTAAAATAGTTCCCCATTCGGATCTCCGGGCGGGCACTACTCAAGAGGACGTCGTTATCAGGAGAAAGAAAACTGGCGTTCTACGGATCGGAGCGTGGAATGTCAGATCCCTTAATCGGGCAGGTAGGTTAGAAAATTTAAAAAGGGAAATGGATAGATTAAAGTTAGATATAGTGGGAATTAGTGAAGTTCGGTGGCAGGAGGAACAAGACTTTTGGATAGGCGAATACAGGGTTATAAATACAAAGTCAAATAGGAATAAAAAAAATAGGAATGCTGGTAAGCTACTACAAACAGCATAGTGAACGCATTATTGTGGCCAAGATAGACACGAAGCCCACGCCTACTACAGTAGTACAAGTTTATACGCCAACTAGCTCTGCAGATGATGAAGAAATTGAAGAAATGTATGACGAAATAAAAGAAATTATTCAGATCGTGAAGGGGGACGAAAATTTAATAGTCATGGGTGACTGGAATTCGGTAATAGGAAAAGGGAGAGAAGGAAATGTAGTAGGTGAATATGGATTGGGGGTAAGAAATGAAAGAGGAAGCCGCCTGGTAGAATTTTGCACAGAGCACAACTTAATCATAGCTAACACTTGGTTCAAGAATCATAAAAGAAGGTTGTACACATGGAAGAAGCCTGGAGATACTAACAGGTTTCAGATAGATTATATAATGGTAAGACAGAGATTTAGGAACCAGGTTTTAAATTGTAAGACATTCCCAGGGGCAGATGTGGACTCTGACCACAATCTATTGGTTATAAATTGTAGTTTTAAACTGAAGAAACTGCAAAAAGGTGAGAATTTAAGGAGATGGGATCTGGATAAACTGACTAAACCAGAGGTTGTACAGAGTTTCAGGGAGAGCGTAAGGGAACAAATGGCTGGAATGGGGGAAAGAAATACAGTAGAAGAAGAATGGGGTAGCTTTGAGGGATGAAGTAGTGAAGACAGCAGGGGATCAAGAAGGTAAAAAGACGAGGGCTAGTAGAAATCCTTGGGTAACAGAAGAAATATTGAATTTAATTGATGAAAGGAGAAAATACAAAAACGCAGTAAACGAAGCAGGCAAAAAGGAATACAAACGTCTCAAAAATGAGATCGACAGGAAGTGCAAAATGGCTAAGCAGGCATGGCTAGAGGACAAATGTAAGGATATAGAGGCTTATCTCACTAGAGGTAAGATAGATACTGCCTACAGGAAAATTAGAGAGACCTTTGGAGAAAAGAGAACCACTTGCATGAATATCAAGAGCTCAGACGGAAACCCAGTTTTAAGCAAAGAAGGGAAAGCAGAAAGGTGGAAGGAGTATATAGATGGTCTATACAAGGGCGATGTACTTGAGGACAATATTATGGAAATGGAAGAGGATGTAGATGAAGATGAAATGGGAGATAAGATACTGCGTGAAGAGTTTGACAGAGCACTGAAAGACCTGAGTCGCAATAAAGCTCCAGGAGTAGACAACATTCCATTAGAACTACTGACAGCCTTGGGAGAGCTAGACCTGACAACCCTCTACCATCTGGTGAGCAAGATGTATGAGACAGGCGAAATACCCTCAGACTTCAAGACGAATATAATAATTCCAATCCCAAAGAAAGCAGGTGTTGACAGATATGAAAACTACCGAACTATCAGTATAATAAGTCACGGCTGCAAAATACTGACGCGAATTCTTTACAGACGAATGGAAAAACTGGTAGAAGCCGACCTAGGGGAAGATCAGTTTGGATTCCGCAGAAATGTTGGAACACGTGAGGCAATACTGACCCTACGACTTATCTTAGAAGCTAGATTAAGGAAAGGCAAACCTACGTTTCTAGCATTTGTAGACTTAGAGAAAGCTTTTGACAATGTTGACTGGAATACTCTCTTTCAAATTCTGAAGGTGGCAGGGGTAAAATATAGGGAGCGAAAGGTTGTTTACAATTTGTACAGAAACCAGATGGCAGTTATAAGAGTCGAGGGACATGAAAGGGAAGCTGTGGTTGGAAAGGGAGTAAGGGAGTGAGACAGAATTGTAGCCTCTCCCCGATGCTATTCAATCTCTATATTGAGCAAGCAGTGAATGAAACAAAAGAATTATTCGGAGTAAGTATTAAAATCCATGGAGAAGAAATAAAAACTTTGAGGTTCGCCGATGACATTGTAATTCTGTCAGAGACAGCAAAGGACTTGGAAGAGCAGTTGAATGGAATGGATAGTGTCTTGAAAAGAGGATATAACATGAACATCAACAAAAGAAAAACGAGGATAATGGAATGTAGTCGAATTAAGTCAGGTGATGCTGAGGGTATTGGATTAGGAAATGAGACACTTAAAGTAGTAAAGGAGTTTTGCTACTTGGGGAGCAAAATAACTGATGATGGTCGAAGTAGAGAGGATATAAAATGTAGACTGGCAATGTGCAAGGAAAGCGTTTCTGAAGAAGAGAAATTTGTTAACATCGAGTATAGATTTAAGTGTCAGGAAGTCGTTTCTGAAAGTATTTGTATGGAGTGTAGCCATGTATGGAAGTGAAACATGGACGATAAATAGTTTGGACAAGAAGAGAATAGAAGCTTGTCAACAGTACTCCGCAGACCCGCCCAAGTGCTAGTCAAGCCCGACAGCACTTAACCTCGGTGATATGTCGGGAACTGGTATTACCACTGCGGCAGGGCCGTTGGCATCGTGAACAATGTTGTTGTTGTGGTCTTCACTCCTGAGACTGGTTTGATGCAGCTCTCCATGCTACTCTGTCCTGTGCAAGTTTCTTCATCTCCCAGTACCTACTGCAACCTACGTCCATCTGAATCTGCTTAGTGTATTCATCTCTTGACCTCCCTCTACGATTTTTACCCTCTACGCTGCCCTCCAATACTAAATTGGTGACCCCTTGATACCTCAGAACATGTCCTACCAACCGATCCCTTCTTCTAGTCAAGTTGTGCACAAACTCCTCTTCTCCCCAATTCTATTCAATACCTCCTCATTAGTTATGTGATCTATCCATCTAATCTTCAGCATTCTTCTGTAGCACCACATTTCGAAAGCTTCTATTCTCTTCTTGTCCAAACTATTTGTCGTCCATGTTTCACTTCCATACATGGCTATACTCCATATAAATACTTTCAGAAACGACTTCCTGACACTTAAATCTATACTCGATGTTAACAAATTTCTCTTCTTCAGAAACACTTTCCCTGCCATTGCCAGTCTACATTTTATATCTTCTCTACTTCGACAATCATCAGTTATTTTGCTCCCCAAATAGCAAAACTCCTTTACTACTGTAAGTGTCTCATTTCCTAACCTAATTCCCTCTGCATCACCCGACTTCATTCGGCTGCATTCCATTACCCTCGTTTTGCTTTTGTTGATGTTCATCTTATATCCTTATTTCAAGACACTGTCCATTCCGTTCAACTGCTCTTCCAAGTCCCTTGCTGTCTCTGGAGGAACTACAATGTCATCAGCGAACCTCAAAGTTTTTATTTCTTCTCCATGGTATTTAATACCTACTCCGAATTTTTCTTTTATTTCCTTTACTGCTAGTTCAATACGCAGATCGTGAACAATAGCAGATAGAAAAATCATAGTGCAGCAGATCACTCACCAAGACAATGGTGGACGACAAGTACGAATCAGAAGCCCTGCTGTCAAAACAAACTATCTGCCTATCAGCCTCGGTAGGCGCGAGGTCAGCACAGCAGATTGCCTACCGAAAGGGTCCGAGTTCGAGTTCTGACCGGGTTGGCATTTTTCTCCGCTCGGGATCTGCATGTTGTGTTGTCCTTTGCTTTGTATCGCCGTAACTGACAAGAACATAGTCGCCAATCGTATCATCTTTCCATTACTGCGATGGGTGAATGGGCACGAACAGAAAGCCAATAAATTGAAATAAAAAGAAAACTCCCAGCAAAAGGGTACAGAAATCGCCATTCACACGTTTGGTCACCACGCGTCTCAGTGGACACAGGAATAAGCATGGTCGGAGGAACAGCGTCACTGGTGGTTCGAAGCATGAAAATAAAATTACAGAATGGTGGCATACACTGTCAACTATTAAGATGATGTATCCTGCTTACTAATATGGTTCCGTTCAGGCATGAGTTATTCTCGAGGAAGGTGTGTGTTTGAAGGGAGGGGAGTGGAGGGGGACAGAGGTAGAGGTACGGGAAGAAGGGGGGAGAAGATAGATGGGGGCATTTACATGGGCGAATTGAGGTCCCTGCCACAGTATCTTGCTGGAGTTTCATGCAGAGATCTGCTGTCTGTTGCTTTGCCTAGAGTAAGAAAGTAGAACACCCATACCTTCAACTAGTTTGGACAGAAAGGTTTGAGGTACAGTCTGCACACAGATCATCTTATCTCAGCCGTACTGATCACACTTGGGATGCTGCAGAGCAAGATGTCTCCGCCTTGAATACGGCTCCAACCAGTGATCGTGACGTGAGGGTGCTAACCGAACAATCATAGAGCAATTTGGCTCCCCACCATTTTTGGTGTCTTGTAGAGTCTGTGCCACAGTACGTCGCCATCGTCATCTGGGAGAAAGAGGGTGTTTCAGACTGTTAAGTAAAATTCAATCCATACAGGCCTTGAAGGCCCAATGTTACCAACCGACCACCGTGTCGTCCTCAGCTATTAAGCGTCACAGGATACGGATATGGAGGGGCATGTGGTCAGCACTCCGCTCTCCCGGCCGTTAACAGTTGACGAGACCAGAGCTGCTACCTCTCAATTAAGTAGTTTCTAAATTTGCCCCACAAGGGTTGAGTGCGTGCCACTTAACAAAAACGCTCGGCAGACCAGACCGTCGCACATCCAAGCACTATTAAATAGGCTTTTCTAATTAAAACTCTCTTGAACGAGCATGTCGTTCTCAAGCAGTACATTGCTTCCGAGAGACAATGACCCTGCTCAGCACGACATTCTGAAATGGGGAGATTCATTTCCATACATACTGTCATGGCCAAGTCCAAGCTTCATTCTGATGTAGCCAATATATTTTACGGGCTGCTTCTATGTGATGAGGATATAGAATATTCTAATGGACGCTGTTCGATGAGCATTTTACGGTCGATCACAGTCGTGATAGGTTGTATTCCGCGCTATAGTACGACAGGTCATCAACTTCGTATGATGACTGACATGTCGTTTGCCTACATCATTCTGTTGGTACCCTCTGTTATAGGTAAGTGGCGGCATAAGTAGTGAAGACGCCCATGTCCATGGTAGCGATCCTGTAAGCGAAGTCGCTTACCTCATTTAATTGACGATGATCTCATATGAGCCCAGCTTATCTTGAATGAAGAGTTTACATAAAGTTTCTTATGCTGGACAGCGTGGAAGACTCTTGCCACCTAGAATCGTTGGTACTGGAGGCTGACTCGAGACTGTCGAAGTACCGAGTAACCTCCTTGACGATACGAAGTAGATTATGCGTCGTCATGTGCCCTGCATAACGTTCTAATCTGAGATGGAAAACAACGCAAGAGGAGCAAAGCAGATGTTGAAAGAGAACCAGCTGTGTCAAGGCTGCCATCAGGGCAGTGTTTTCTTGGAACTCTGCCTCAATGGACAACTCATACCTACTAAATAACCTTTGTTCCTGTCTGGCTACGGATACTTCTTTGCAATACACTCTTTTAAATGTTCGTTTTCCTGATTCAGACTCTGAGATGAATCAAATCTCGGATTGTAGAGCATTGACAGGCTTACAGAACTCTACAAAGACTTTAAATTGAACTGAGAACTTCCTGTAGGTCCTCTGAATCTAGCTAAAGATCTTAGACAGTAACCCAGTTGTAACACTCGCTCTACTGATCAGCAAGTGATTCGATTATCTGCTACATCTCATTACAACGCGAATGTATTATATTACCTATAGTACATAAATTTCTTAGACCGGATGCTATTACATAAAAATGAAGAATACATAAGAGAGCAGGATTCATTGGACGGTGATACTTTGGATAAGTGCTTCTGGACTTGTTACAGCACAATGGTTTCAAGTGCTCCAACGTTTCAATCATGATTCAAATGGTTCAAATGGCTCTAAGCACTATGGGACTTAACATCTGAGGTCACCAGTCCCCTAGACTTAGAACTACTTAAACCTAACTAATCTAAGGACAAATCACAAACATTCATGCCCGAGGCAGGATTCGAACCTGCGACCGTAGCAGCAGCGCGGTTCCGGACTGAAGCACCTAGAATCGCTCGGCCACAGTGGCCGGCTCCATCATAATTATAGGTGCCCTTCTTTTGAGAGACGATACGAACATCGTTGGGATGACAATACTGCCATCGTCATACAAATTAAGGCTCATTGAAATAGCAACTAAACCGATTAAGTTTTTGTGGTGGTACGGTCACAAACGCGAGATACTTTAATCCTAAATGACAATATGTTCTTCTGCGCTGGGCCACGAAACTGGAATTACACAAATACTTTGATATGTTATGGCCGTATGACGGAAAGATAACTCAATCGTTTCGTTAATTGATACTCACAAGGCGAAGATCATTCTTGCCGTGGAGAATAGCGCTCAGATTGTGCGACGCCATACTCTTGTTTCCGACGCTGCTACACTGGGCCCGTATCGTCGGCAGAGTCACGCACACAGAATTACGCTGCCCCGAGAATACATATATATGGCAGTGGTTTATCGCTTCTGACAGTCGGGCGCCTTTCGTAACAACTTGCAGCACTCTTGTTGAATATCTTGACTTGAGGGAGAAACTTGACAGTTTCCAAGGTAATGGTGTTTGTCACGGGGACAAGGTGAGAGAGCTGCAGCGGTTTGCTGATCGGGCTAAGAAACTGTGGCTGATATCGTTACCAGATTTCGCTTAACAGCTTTCAACACTAGCTGGACAGGAAGACTACGATATGAGAAACTGATAAAGTAGACAAAAAGGAAGTCCGTGGACATACGAGTATTTAGCTGAAGGGAAAAAATCACAGGTCAGTCCTGTTTTTCTAGAAGGGTCCACGATGTGATTTACACAATTGTTGCCCTATATCCCTGAACTTGTTCTATACTCTCGCATTGTGACATGAGCTTTTGCAGAAGAGATTTTCGTTCTCAAGAAACATATATTCCCTAAACAGATATCGTGTGAAAAACAGGTCGCTCTGTTCATCCATGAAATCTGGAGTTCCGTAGACAAATGCGACCAGGCTCATTCTGTGTTCCTTGACTTCAAGAAGGCATTCGATACAGTTCTCCAATGACGTGTAGTGAACAAAATACGAAATTACCTAGTACCGGACCAGATTTACGACTTAATTCAAGGCTTCCTTGTAGGTACAACTCAGTACATTATTTTTAAGGGAATGAAATCGACAGACGAAAAAGGTAATTTCGGGAGTACATCAAGCGAATGTTGTAGGACTGTTTACAATGTTTGTATACGATCTAGCAGTTGACATTGGAAGCTCTATGATAATTCTTGCAGAAGATGCTGTTGTCTGTAGATAGATTGTAATGCGACAACTCTATAGTGTAGTGAACTGCAGAAAGACGCGCAAAGGATCAAGAATTGGTACAGGAACCGGCAGTTGGCCCTGAATGTAAATAAATATAACACATTGAGCGTAAATAAACAAAGTTATCCATTACTATTGGATTATAGTTCTAGTGAAAAACACTTGCAGCCTTAAAGTACAGTTGAGTCCCATAGTGCTCAGAGCCGTTTGAACCATTTGAACCTTAAAGTACCTAAGAGCAGAGTGTGCACAGAATAACGTGGCCTGCGCTCACGGAAGGGCAAGCGTGGGGAGAGCGGTAGTTGGGGGTTATGAACGGTTACCAACGCGCTGTTTGAGAAGTGCCAAGCTCTGGAGATAAGTGCTGTTCTGAACTGAAGCCTACGCTCGCATTTTTTGTAAATATTAAGTTGAGCCTCTCCACGTCCACACTTTCGTGGCGACCATCCAAAAATATCTACTGTCACTTCTCCTTTGGACAGTATTTAAAGCGAATTCCGCTGAAAATGCAATTTTTATGAGTGGCGGATTTTGAGTAAAACCTACATTTCACTTGTTCCACGTTAAAATTCACTTCTTTTACCAACAGGCAACGGAGTATACACAATGTCACGTCACTAACATATTTTGCAGACGCAACTGCGAGAGAATTCTGAAACAGTGGTTTATTAAGTTTACTAAGTGAGGTGCTGACGAAAAGTAAGGTCAATAACTTACGAAAAGGCACGTCCTCAGTGCAAAAAGTAGCGTGTAATCTCTTCACTTGTGTTGTTCCAAAACCCACAGCACTTCTCCTTTAGCGAGCTACTGAAGGCCCTTAAAAATTACATTCTTTCATTGAAAAAGTCTGTTAGTGGAATAACAAAGTAGATAATGTATTTTCACATAACAACGATATGGCAAAATACTCTCCTCCTCTCATTTACCAAAATATCGTTTCGACATCTAAAACCATTTATGAGATCTGAGGAATGTTATACACATTTCATTCCGGCTTTATTGATGGCGCAAACGACCCTACATGAGTGCGCTACATAAAATCAGTTTCCTCGACGTTGGTGACAGATTGAGATTTCCGCCCAAGTGCAGGGGAAAAATTCAGTATGTTAGCTAAATTTCACATGCAGCAGCATATTATGTATGCACCAAACGCAAAGTCATAACGACCCCTATTTTTCATTGCAAACTTTTTCGAATTTCGCGCACTGTCTTACTTAAATGCAAATATCACAATATCTATAACCATTAACGAAATAATGGGCATGTCCTCATGCAGCTGACATACAAAGCTATACGTAACGGAAAAATGAAATTTTTTACCGAATTGTTTCTGTAAAACCATTTGAGAAAGATTACACGGCGTGTGCCTTAATTCTGCCATCGCAGCATATCACCCACCGGCCGAAAGCGGGCAGTGTTGGCCTCCCCTTCCGAACAAACGATTGAACTCGCCCAGCACATAGGAATAAAATTGGACACTAAGAATCCAGCCACCACATCCTCCGTGGATCCTAACCATCTGGAGTGAACTAAAGTGTAATGACCCCTTAAAGCTAATTATAGGAAAACAAAATGCTGGACTGAGATTCAGTGGAAGAATCCCAGGTAAATTTGATTTATCTACGAAAGAATTGGTTTACTAAAAACTTGTTGGACTGGGTATCGATAATTAGCTTGAGGCTCTTACGATCTAGAACTAATAGATGAGGTAGAGAAGATGCAACGAAGAGTGGCACGATTCATCACACCATTGTGTAGCCGGTGTGAGAACGCTAGTGAGATGAACAAATTCCGGTGGCAGTCGCAACAAAAGATATGTTATGCATCACGGAGCCATTTAGTGTCGAAATTCTGGGAGTGTACTTTCGAAGAAAAGTCGGACATCTCATTACTCTCTCCCACATATGTCTTGCAAAATGACCACGACCAGAAAATCGTAGAAAGTAGAGCTCTTACAGAAGTTCATAAACAGTTATTTTTGACTTGTACCATTCGTGAATGGAACAAGAAAGGGTGAAAGTTGTGGTATCAGAAACTCTCTCCGCTACGCACCATAACATGACTATTGAGTATGCATGCAGTATGAAGCAATGGAAGATCAGAATATGCAAAAATGTCCGAGGTTAATTATCCAACTGATAAAAGGGGCAGCAGAACAAAAGTTTGCGAAGGATAAACAGCAGTGAAATTGATATTATAAATTATGGAGAAAGTGAAATGCAGTAAGTTACCCGACTTTAAGAGAATTCTGCTGGATAAAAGAACTGGTGAACAGCATCAAAGTGGGCGAAAGACAGATAATACACGTTGTTTTCAACATAAGATTTTGATACAAAGATGTTTGGTGAATATGAGGAATGTGGTGTAATTTTTATTTCTTTTACGATTCAGTCCTCTTCTCGTGTATTTTTATCCATCTGGTCTGGAAGAATAGCGTAGTACACGTTAAAAGGAGCCTGTTTCAGTCTCCTTTCACATAACTGTTACTTGTAGTATGTAGCTTCTCTGAGTTATACCAGCTTCTGCTATTTTTTTAAAATGATGTTCTATACTGGGAAAAGGATTGCCTGGGGACTCATTTTTACTGATTATTATATATTTTTTTTTTATAAAGGCATCCTGTTTTATCCTTTTTCATAATCCCACGATAAATAAGCTCTGAAACGTGTGAATGTGCGGGTACTTGGGTGTGCACACCTACGAGGAGTGTTAGAGTAGTTTTTGTTACATCTCTTTCTAGAGTCTTGGAAAGTTTCCACGGAATCTGATTCAATATGACAGAACAATGGCTCCCGCTTTTTTTTTTAAGAATCCTCCCGATTGGACAAACGCAATTTACCCGCCATCCCTCCACTCTGCAAAGATGATCCGGACAGCGGCGGCTAATGTGGGAATCTGGAGGGTTTTGAGAGAGACTGTTCCTAGTGACGGCGTGGTGAATGGATCGTGATTCCCAGAGCGGGCACGCTTAGCATAAGTTTCAGTTCTCGTCGGTATTCTTTAAACACTTCGCTTGTAGGAAGTTCTCACATTTACTTGTCTTATGCATTTGGTATCGATTGAATATTTACTTATTGTTCCATTTTTTTAGAACCATGAGTGCGAGCTCTGCATCAAATTATCATCCTAATAAATTCTTTTGGAATATTGTTCCAGGAAACAGCGATATGATAAAATTATTATTTATTTAGCAATCATAGTCGTAGTCACAAATAAGCTTATACTTTTCATTTGTGGATGACTGGTTTAGATCTACTATAGAGATTCCAATCCCGTATCGTTACTGGTGACGAGGAATGGTGACCTTATGCTAACGTAAGGAAGATAAATTCCAAACAAAGCAGCAACTCCTCGCACAAATACACTCCTGGAAATTGAAATAAGAACACCGTGAATTCATTGTCCCAGGAAGGGGAAACTTTATTGACACATTCCTGGGGTTAGATACATCACATGATCACACTGACAGAACCACAGGCACATAGACACAGGCAACAGAGCATGCACAATGTCGGCACTAGTACAGTGTATATCCACCTTTCGCAGCAATGCAGGCTGCTATTCTCCCATGGAGACGATCGTAGAGATGCTGGATGTAGTCCTGTGGAACGGCTTGCCATGCCATTTCCACCTGGTGCCTCAGTTGGACCAGCGTTCGTGCTGGACGTGCAGACCGCGTGATACGACGCTTCATCCAGTCCCAAACATGCTCAATGGGGGACAGATCCGGAGATCTTGCTGGCCAGGGTAGTTGACTTACACCTTCTAGAGCACGTTGGGTGGCACGGGATACATGCGGACGTGCATTGTCCTGTTGGAACAGCAAGTTCCCTTGCCGGTCTAGGAATGGTAGAACGATGGGTTCGATGACGGTTTGGATGTACCGTGCACTATTCAGTGTCCCCTCGACGATCACCAGTGGTGTACGGCCAGTGTAGGAGATCGCTCCCCACACCATGATGCCGGGTGTTGGCCCTGTGTGCCTCGGTCGTATGCAGTCCTGATTGTGGCGCTCACCTGCACGGCGCCAAACACGCATACGACCATCATTGGCACCAAGGCAGAAGCGACTCTCATCGCTGAAGACGACACGTCTCCATTCGTCCCTCCATTCACGCCTGTCGCGACACCACTGGAGGCGGGCTGCACGACGTTGGGGCGTGAGCGGAAGACGGCCTAACGGTGTGCGGGACCGTAGCCCAGCTTCATGGAGACGGTTGCGAATGGTCCTCGCCGATACCCCAGGTGCAACAGTGTCCCTAATTTGCTGGGAAGTGGCGGTGCCGTCCCCTACGGCACTGCGTAGGATCCTACGGTCTTGGCGTGCATCCGTGCGTCGCTGCGGTCATGTCCCAGGTCGACGGGCACGTGCACCTTCCGCCGACCACTGGCGACAACATCGATGTACTGTGGAGACCTCACGCCCCACGTGTTGAGCAATTCGGCGGTACGTCCACCTGGCCTCCCGCATGCCCACTATACGCCCTCGCTCAAAGTCCGTCAACTGCACATACGGTTCACGTCCACGCTGTCGCGGCATGCTACCAGTGTTAAAGACTGCGATGGAGCTCCGTATGCCACGGCAAACTGGCTGACACTGACGGCGGCGGTGCACAAATGCTGCGCAGCTAGCGCCATTCGACGGCCAACACCGCGGTTCCTGGTGTGTCCACTGTGCCGTGCGTGTGATCATTGCTTGTACAGCCCTCTCGCAGTGTCCGGAGCAAGTATGGTGGGTCTGACGCACCGGTGTCAATGTGTTCTTTTTTCCATTTCCAGGAGTGTACGTGTGCAAATCCACAAGAGATAATGTTATGCATCAGGTGGAACAGCCGCTGTGTGATGTACTAACGATCGCTTGCCCGAGATGTAATCATCACTGCTGACATTTGTCTTCATCTGAGACGTCTCAAAGACGTAGTCCAACAACGATGACAAGAAGATTTCGAGAAGTGATGCTATTCCACGATATTGCACGTCCGCATTCTGCTAGACGACAAAAAACACTATACAAGGGAAGTCATTCCACACCCACCTTATTGAGGTAATCTTGCGCCCTCAGATTTTCACCTTTTCCTCTCTCTCTATTAACAGCCCTCAAGGAACTTCCTTTCCGGATAAAAATGCGCTCCGAAAATGCCTCAAAACCACGTGATTTCTACAGTCGCAGAATCGAAAAGTTACCCCAGCGTTGGCAGACTGTTGTAAACAGTGAAGAAGAATATGTTCTTGATGACTAAAGTCTTTATTATGCGTGTCTGTTGTATTTATTAAACTTATGGAAAAACGCTACGAACTAATGCGCAACCTGATATAAAGGAATCCAAACATTTCTGAGAAATTAATTTTAATTTATGCTTTTGGTCGACATTCAAGAAATACGGCATTAATCTTGCACAGAGGACTCTCACAGTTAACCTTTTATCCAAAATTTAGGATACGTTTTCTTCTGATGTGGCTGTGGCGATATTTACTTCGTACACGAAGCCTATCGTGGAGAATAATGTTCTCGATGTTTCCATCTGTGCTTGTAAGCTTTCGGGCGCCATTCATACAGATTATCATGAAGACAAGTACGTCGTCGTAGAATTCGACTACATTTTTGTTAAGTGGGACAGATGGAGGAGTAAACGCTTTATAAACCACAAGAAATTGTGTTGAATCACCGTTAAACACACATAACACCACCAGTTGTTTCTACGTGATGTTCAAAAAGTCTCTCCGCAGTGCCGTGTGATTGTTAGCCGAGCGTGCCGTATGATTGTTCACCTGCCTGGGTTACTTCCCTTGAAGAGGACTCTCCCAACATTCCACTGTTTCGTTTATCTCAGCCAGCGTCAGCCGTATCGGTGCGTGTCGTTTCGTGTTGACGCGAACGTTTAGTTCCTTTGTTCGATTGTTTCGTTTTTGCCACTGTTAAAATGCTGACCATTGAAGAACGTGTGTTTTTAGTCGAACAAGTGTTCGAAGCTGTCGGTAAATACACAGTTTCAGTTCGTCAGACATTTAATTCAGTTTTCCCGGAGACAACACTCCCACATCGCGATACTGTGCGAGATTTGATTAAGAAATTTCGAAGTACGGGTTCAGTGACAGAAACACCGAGAAGTGGTCGTCCTAGCGTTTTGTCTGAGGATAAACTACTCGATATTTCCGATAAAATGTCTATGAGTTCGAACAACTCAGTAAGAAAACTCGCCCAGGAAATTGTTCTTAGTGTCGGAACGTCCCACACAGCTGTAAGGAAAAAATTAGAACTTTTCCCATACAAAGTGACAGTCGTGCAAGAACTGGACAATAGCGATCATGGCAAGAGATTGCGTTATTGTCAATGGTTCAAAAATTTCGTTCAACAAAATGGAAGGGATATTCTTAATGAATCGTTTTTCACTGATGAGGCGTGGTTTCATTTATGCGGGTACATAAACTCGCAAAATTCTCTTATGTGGAGTACTGCAAATCCATTGTGTATTCATAAGGAACCACTTTATTCTGTGAAAATAGGAGTTTGGAATGCAATTTCTAAACGTCGGATTCTGGGTCCTATATTTTTCAACGAAACAATAAATGCACAACGATACTGCAGCGATATTCTGTACCTATTCATAGGAGAACTTGTATTAAGTGAAATACTGAACGGCGATTTTCAACAAGATGGTGCAACCACTCACACAGCTCGCTTTACAATGTTACTGGTTGCTAATGTTTTTGGTGATGGCATAATTTCACAGGGACTTTGGCCTCCGCGATCACCTGACCTACCACCACCTGACTTTTTCTTCTGGGGTGCAGCGAAAGCAACTGTCTAGAAAAACCGTCAAAAATCCATTGATGAATTGAAAACTGCAATATCCACGTTCACTGATTCTGTTACAGAAGAAATGTTACAGATTGTGTTTGGAAACATGAGTAGACGAATTGAATTGTGTATTCAACTACAGGGAGGACACTTTCAACATTTAATGTGAAAATTTGTAAGTAAAAATGAATATTCAATAAATTAATAACTTGTATTTCACTGAGTTTTATTTCGGTATATTCACTCCGGCATACGGCACGCGTGGCTAACAATCATACAGCACTGCGGAGAGACTTTTTGAACACCTCGCATTAGTGTTCGGAACGAACCAAATACGTCACAATATGTGGCGTATTGTGATGTACTTGGTCAGTTCCGATACATTTATAGTTGCATATTGAAATACACTAGCGTTCAAAATTTAAGAACGAAAGTAACATTCGCCTCGTGTGTCACTGCCAAGTAACATAGCTCGATCTAACTTGGACCATACATAGAAAGAACGGCTACAGTATAATACAGAAGGTAGCTGAAAGAAATAAGCAATGAGATAAAAATAAATAATAATTTTATTCAAAGGCTATAATTACACTGAAGTAACCACTATTTGAGTGGTCCCTTGGCCACTAAAAAAAGCAAGACATGGTGTGCGACCACCACGGAAGTCGTTTCATACGCTGGAACCTGGCCACAAGGTTGGTGGTTCTTGTGGTAGAGCGTCGCATTCCTCCACCAGCGCTGTTGCGAACTGCTGGATGGTCGTTGGTTCGTGTGGACGTGACGCAATACGTCTTCCAAACGCACCCCACACTTACTCAGTGGGATTTAAGTCGCATAAACGGGCAAGCCAGTCCGTCCATAGAATTTCCTCTCATTCCACGAGCTCCTCCACTTGCGCCGTCTGTTCCTCTTGTGGTATCAACGTTCGATACCACACTTGTTAGGGGTTGCAGTTATCGACCGCGGTCCGTATTAGTATCGTTGGACCCGCGAGTCGCAACCAGCGCCGCTAGCGCCGCTCCACGGCTTGTATCGAGTTTCTAGCGAGCTCTCTTCCACTCTCGCTCGGGGCGTCAAGTAGTAAAGTAGGATAGCGTTCAGCTGATATGAAGCAACCTGTAACAAGGCGCTTAGTAACGTATGGCCTAAGTGAGGCATCAATAGCTATCTGTTTATAATTATATGTATGCAGCCAAGAAGAATCCTGTACAACCAGTTAAGTACAATATATATTATTTATTACCAATGATTTCTAATTATTTTAGTCGTCGTAGATCCAGACCATGCAGCCAGCACCTTATAGACGTTACTGACAAACCTACTGTGATTTATATGTTTCTATTTAGCACCTCTCACGCGTTGTACCGATAAAAATGAAGTTAGGGCCGAATGAAACCTGAGAAGACACACATGGGGACGGCGTACAGTGTCACAATAACGTTGATCAGTAAGTGTACCGCTTGCAGGGATTTGGAGGCAACGTTAAGCACACACCATAGCACCAGGACCATCAAAAAGATCATGTACGACAATGCTGGACGTATCCTCATACTGCGAGAAGTGGGAACAAGGAATGCATCCAGGAACACGATCAGATATGATGATTTGTATTAGGAAATTTTAAATGTCTAAGTGTGAACGGGAGATATAATTCAACTGATGATAATGAGGAATAACTAAAAAGTTGGGCAGAAAGGGATCGAATGAAGCTTATTCTCGACCCTAAACAAGCCCGCTATCACCTGGACGTGAAATGATTAAAATTTTCGGAAACATTTTTTTGTCATCATGTGAAAGACAGTATTATCCCGTTTCAAAAAATGTATTTTTTATCTACTTTTCAGTTGTTGATTTGGTCTTAAACGCTCTTTGAACAAATGTCTGCAAACCAGCCACGCTCATGCGACAGGCAAGGAATATCACCACAAACATTTCTTGCCTGCCGCAGTCATGGAAACAATAAAGTCAATATACAGCGACCTTGCAGATACAAAATTTCTTAGCAAATGTCTACATGGCCGTACATAAAACCCTAATGAGAGTTTCAACAGGTGCGTGTTTGCAACGAGTACCAAAAACACTGTTTGTTGAATGGACAGCACTCAAAATGGGTGTGATGGATGCTGTCATTGTTTCAGTGATGGTGTAATCAGCAGGACAAAAGTAATGGACAAATTAGGCATCTAGCCAAGAAATAATGTGATAGCTGCTCTGACTGCCATAGATCGTCAGCGACTAGTTGAAGCTGAAAGGGCTGTGGAAGACATCACTAAAGAATCCAGAGTAAGTTAAGGGCTCCTGAAGAAGTCTACAGAGGATGAAGAAGGAGCTGGCCAGCAAGATTATGCTGCTGGAATGTTCTGAAAGAGGCATACGGTGAGTCAAAAACACTGTGAACACTCTTTTCTCATTTTCTCGAAACTACATTTTCAGAACATTAGGTACATATAACTTCAGAATGGTTTTCACCATGTTCTCCAAATTTCTCTCAAGTGAAGAATGGGATAGTGTCTTTGTATTATGCCTAAAACATCGCAGAAATGATCTATGTTTGTCATCCTGTATACAATTTAGGGCTTTTTTTCGACAAAATAGTAATGTGGTATAATTAGGGTTTTTCCATAGCCTCAGATATACTCAGAACTACAAAACGAGAGGCATAATGTGTTCCTATGAATGTTGACAGCAGCCTGCCACAGTTTGAATGCTATTAGACTGATGATGGACCAGAAAATGGTACCAGAACGCGACCGTGTACTATAAAAACGTCTATTAGGCAAAAGACTGTAATTCTTAAACTATAACAGATATTTGAATAAATTTCCTTATACAGCTCGAATTAATGTCATTCATTGTTGGTAAAAAAGTACAACTTCCTCCGCATTGTAGATCAAGAGTAATGTGCACTGAGATGCAGCCCGTTCACGTCCAGGTCCCCTTAATAGCGGCACATTGCACAGGGATTGTAATCCTCACAATACCCTCAGTACTGAGAACATTGTTCATCGTGTTACGAAGGCAGCATAAGAACTCATCCCCAGGACGCAATATTGCCCCATAATTTGATAGTTTCTGGAATTGTCCAAGTTGAAATATTACTCTTCAAACGCCATTTTAACTTCAAGAAAGCGAAATAGAAGACTTTCAGAGAAGAACTGAATCTCGAAGTTAAAAGCGTAGAGGCGGACCCAAAAACTGAAATAATTTATCGAACCTGTGAATAAAATATCAAGGAAGCCTATTCCACATGGCTGTAGGACACGATATATGCACTGAGGCCACGTAAGTCACGGGATAGCGATATGCACATATACAGATGACGGTGGTATCGCGAACAAAAGGTGTGAAAGGGCAGTACATTCGAGGAGATGTCATTTGTATTCAGGTGATTAGCGTGAAGAGTTTTCCGACGTTACGATGGCACTTAATAGACTTTGAACGGAGAATGGTAGCTGGAGCTAGACGCAAGGGGGTATTCCATTTCTGAAATCATTGGGGAATTCAATAGTCCGAGATCCACAACGTCAAGAGTGTGCCGACAATACCAAATTTCATACGTTTCCTCTCACCACCGGCAAGGCAGTGGCCGATGGTCTTCACTTAACGACTGAGAACAGTGCTAACAGACAGGCAACACTGCATGAAATAACCGCAGTAATCAGTGTAGGACGTATGATGAACATACCCGTTAGGACAGCGCGGCGAAATTTGGCAATAATGGGCTGTGGCAGCAGACGGCCGACGGGAGTGCCTTTGCTAACAGAACGACATCACCTGCAGCGTCTCTCCTGGTCTCCCTCGAAGCCATGGACACAAGTTGTCAGCAATGCACTGTGCAAGCTGGTGGTGGCTTCACAATGGTATGGGCTGCGTTTGCAGGGAATGAACTGGATCCTCTGGTCCGATCATCGAGGAAGTGATTATGGTCTGCTACTTGGACACCATTTGCAACCATTCATGGGCTTCACGTTCACAAACAACGATGAAACGTTTATGGGTGTCAATGTACCATGCCATCGTGACACAAGTCGTTTGAAAAACATACTGGACAATTAGAGCAAATGGTTTGACCACCCATATCGCAAGACATGAATCCCATCGAACATTTATGTGTAATAATCGAGAAGTTCGAGCACGAACTCCTGCACTGGGAACACTTTTGCTATTATGGACAGCTGCAGAAGCAGCATGGCTCAGTGTTTCTGGAGGAGACTTCCAACGATTTGCTGAGTCCATGCCAATTCGGGTTTCTGCACAACACTTGGCGAAAGGTGGATCGACACGATATTGGGATGTGTCCTGTGACTTTTTCGCCTTACTGTATGTGGCCATAGCCTAAGTTCATAAAACCCTTGAACGACTATCGTAGCAAGTAGAGCACAGATCCTTTCACTGCAGATACTACTGAATGGGGGAAAACTACTCGATAGCTGAACAAAGAAGAGAAAGATTGGCTTAAGTACTATCCGATCTCGATATGAAACAGAACAGCCTAAGAGCTTGGAAACTGATAAAAAAATCTTAGCAATTATCCGCTGTTGAGGATAAAAGTTACCCCGAACCAGACCGCCCACCAACTTCTACTGAACGGGAGAACAAGACAAAGGCGACTAGATTGAATTTCAAGCGAAACAGGGGTTCAAATAGTTCAAATGGCTCTGAGCACTATGGGACATAACTTCTGAGGTCATCAGTCCCCTAGAACTTAGAACTACTTAAACCTAACTAACCTAAGGACATCACACACATCCATGCCCGAGACACGATTCGAACCTGCGACCGTAGCGGTCGCGCGGTTCCAGACTGTAGCGCCTAGAACCGCTCGGTCACCCTGGCCGGCCGAAACAGGGAGAGAGTAGGGAAAGAATGTAAGCGGAAGAAGACGAATGGGCAGTCATTATAGCGAAGATACAAGCCGTAAATGAGGAAATCCACATATATAAGCGATTTTGACGAAGGGCACATTGTTGTGCACTGCGGCTGGAAACAAGAATTTCTGAAACGCCGAAACTGGTCACCTGTTGGTATACTACTGTCGTGAGCACCTATAGAAAGTGAGTGGGGTGTTGCGAAATAATAACTAGACCGTATGGTATTGGACGACCACGTACCATCACAAAACGTAGAAGTCGGAGGATCCGGACCGTGTAACCCAGAATAGGCAGCGATCTGTGGCAGATCTGAAGACAGAGTCCAATGCTGGTAAAGGCACAAGTGTTTCGGAGCACACCGTTCAAAGGGAAGAACCACATCACACGACGCCTACGTACTCCTGTGTTGACCCAACGACATCGTCAGTTATGATTGCAGTGGGCACATCATCACTCAGTTTTCTCCGTGGATTAATAGAAACGTGTCGCCTGTCAATGAATTGCATTTCTTGTTACACCGGGTCGATCGTTGGGTATTTACACACAGTTATTCAGGCGAATGGCTGCACGAAACATGCACTGCGCCACAGATGCAGGGCGGTGAGGACAGAATTACGATATGGGGTACATTGCGTTGGGCTTCCATGGAATTTGTGGTGGTAATGGAAGGTATCATGACAGCAGTGGAGTACGTGAACATTACTGTGAATCGTCTGTATCGCTTCATGCTTGAAGTCTCCCCATACGGCGGTGACACCTTCGCACAGGATAACTGTCCGTGCTGCGAGGTCAGAATCATGCTAAGTGGTTTGAAGGATATTGCAGTGAACTCACATTGATGTCTTGACCATCAAATGTGCCTGATCTGAACCCAGTGGAACACATATCGGGGTCAGCTGTGTGCCCGTAAACCACCATCCAGTAATTAACGGGAATTGCTTGACCTGCGCGTAGACATTTGGTGCCCCATGTTTATGGAATAGTGTCAAGGACTTGCAGAATCAATGTCATGCAGAATGTCTGCTGTACTGTGTGTGAAAGTGGAACAACACGCTATTAAACAGGTGGTCATAATGTTTTGGCTCAACAGTGTAAATAGGGAGAAACATACGAGACAGAACTTCTGTTCAATTTCCCAAAAGTGGAATTTCCTTGCACTGCGGAAGATCTCTTTTTATGCAATGACAAGGCTCTTGCCCCCGGACATGCAAAGTAAACTAACCAGCTTGGTCCCTATCCCTCCAGTTGTCACATGACTTGAGCGTTCATGGCATCCTTTGCGTTAGTTGAATAGCTGGACGCGTTGGAGAAAAAGATAAAATTGTTGTTGCTGAAAGGGATTGATTTTAATTTCCAATGGGTCTTTTTTTGAGTCATCAGTGTTCTGACTAGTTTGATGCGGTCCGCCACGAACTCCTCTCTTCTGCCAACCTCTTCATCTCAGAGTACCACTTGCAACCTACGTCCTCAATTATTTGCTGGATGTATTCCAATCTCTGTCTTCCTCTACAGCTTTTACCCTCTACAGCTCCCTCTACTACCATGGAAGTCATTCACTGATGTATTAATAGATGTCCTGTCATTCGGTCCTTTCTCCTTGTCAGTGTTTTCCACATATTCCTTTCCTCTCCGGTTCTACGCAGAGCCTCTACATTCCTTACCTCACCAGTCCACCTAATTTTCAACATTCGTTTGCAGCACCACATCTCAGATGCTTCGATTTTCTTCTATTCTAGTTTTCCCACAGTCCATGTTTTTCTGCCATACAATGATGTGCTCTAAACGTACATTCTCAGAAATTTCTGCCTCAAGTTAAGACCTATGTTTGATACTTGTAGACTTCTCTTGGCCAGGAAAGCCCTTTTTGCCCAGTGCTAGTCTGCTTTGATGTCCTCCTAGCTCCGTCCGTCATTGGTTATTTTCCTGCCTAGGTAGCAAAATTCCTTAACTTCATCTACCTCGCGATCACGAATCCCGCTGTTCAGTTTCTCGCTATTCTCATTCCTGCTACTTTTCATTACTTTTGTCTTTCTTCGCTTTATTCTCAATCCATATTCTGTACTGTTTAGACTGTTCATTCCATGCAGCCGATCCCGTAACTCTTTTTCAGTTTCACTCACGACAGCAATTTCATCAGTGAATCGTATCATTGTTATCTTTTCACCTTGAATTTTAATTCCACTCCATCATTGCTTCTTCCATGTACAGATTGAACAGAAGGGGTGAAAGACTACATCCCTTTCTTACATCCATTTTAATTCAAGCACTTCGTTCACGGTCGTCCACTCCTATTATTCCCTCTTGGCTCTTGTACCTGTTGTATATTACCCGCCTCTCCCTATAGCTTTCTCCTCTTTTTCTCAGAATTTCGAACATCTTGCACCATTTTACTTCAACAAATCCTGTGAAAGCTGCCACCATGAACTAGTGTTGCATTCGCGTTTCCCATTAGCACTTGGAAACTGTCAGTGCTTCTTGTTCCTCCAAGTGTGGTGTTTACGATGCCGTTGTTGACAATCAGTGGCAACCAGCAAGTCGAGATCTTGTAATTGTTGTCGCGGTTCATGTCGTTCCAACTGCAATGAAATGAACCTTTTGGTTGATTACTACACCGCCAGACGTGTGATAATGAGGTAGCATTATATATATATATATATATATATATATATATATATATATATATATATATATATATATATATGCAAATAAGTGAATTTGGATATGAATGCGGATTTGTATTCAATTTCATATGAATTGATCAAGTTTAATACAGTCAATAATGTGCGTGAGGGAGATAACAGATGAATTACCCAAAAGTTTATCACTAATCTCGTTTCTGTTAGTCCTCATTACTTTCGTCTATCTTCTTTTATTCCCAATCCACATTCTGTGCCCATTACACTACTCGTTTCATTCAAGAGGTCCTATAATTCGTTTCACTTTCACGGAGCATAGTAACGCCGTCAGCGAATCTTATCATTGATATCATTTTACCATGAATTTTAATTCTACTCCTGAAACTTACTTTTATCCCGTCACTGCATCTTCGCTGTAGAGATTGAACAGTATTGGAGCTAGAGTGCTTCCCTGTCTTACACCCAATCTGATCCGAGCACTTCGTTCTTGATCTTGCGTTTTTATTTTTCCCTATTGACTCTTTTACATGCCGTATATTATCAGTCCTTCCATACAGCTTACACTTAAGTTTCTGAGTATTTCAAACATCTTATACCATTTTATACTGTCGAACGCTTTCTCCATGCCGACAAATCCCATGAAATTGTCTTGAAATTTCGTATGTCCTGCCTCTACTATCAAGCGTGACGTCAAAACTGCCCCTCTGGTGTCTTACGGTTTCTTAGAGCCAAACTGCTCGTCTTCTAACAGATCATCACTTTTCTTTTCCGTTCTTCTGTATATTCGGGTCAGCAATTAGGGTGCGTGATGAGCTTCTAAGCTGGTTTTTCGATAGTTCTAGCACTTAGCTGCCCTTGTTATATTCACGATTTTCCAAAATGATACGTCTACAATCTCATAAATTCTACATGCTAACTTGAATAGTCATGTAGCTACCACTTCATCCAGTAATTTTAGAAATTCTTAATGAATGGTACCTAAGCGCCCAGTCTTATTTATCGTAAGTCATAAAATTCTGTCAGACTCTGGGTCTAATACTGGATTCCCTGCCTTCCAAACCAATTCCCATTTCTTCAACAGTGGAATTCCATTTGCACATCCTTGTTTTTAACTTCGCCGAGGATTTTGTTTACTTTTCTGTGTGCTGAATGTGCCCTCCCGATGATCATTTATTTTTCGATTTTTTCACGTTTTTCCTGCGGCCAGGTCACTTTAACTTCTCCGCACTCACTATTTACTTAATATCTATGTGACTTAGATCGCTAGAAATTAAATAATTTTGTGCGGCTTATTGGCCTGATGAAAATCTTTCAATTGCACGCCTCTTCGACAACTTTCGTGTCACTAACCTACCCAGTTATCCAAATGGGTATTTTTATAACTTTTCCTGAACGTTTTTGTGGTTCCTTCTTTAGTCAGTCTGTTGAAATATATCTTCTTTTACACAAGGTTGCTTGGCAGACACATATTTGTCTGTCCTACTTTTGTGATTTCCTTTTATTAGACATGACTTTCCACATAGCCAATGTTGAATTTGGAAATAACTTCTACTTACCGGTTGATTGTAGTTACGCAGAAACTCACACATATTAAACGTCGCTTGCATAGTTCAAAGTCTACATTACCCGGAAAAAGAGAAGCGTGCAATAACAAACAGCCGCAAAGATATTTTACATGTTATTAACAATTATATGATCTACAGATCTCCATAGAGTATGTGTGCTTTTTCATTAGTACAGTTCTTCTATCAGATCCATTTTATTACCTTTATTTAGTTAGCAAGTTAAGTTACATATTTAATGGAGCCTTTAAACGATTCTATTATCGAAATGATGTGGAACGAATCAGTGTTAACATTAAAGAACACATTATTTTTTAGTTCTACTGATGCTACTACATTTAAAATCAAGGATAATTTTTTTACAGACTAGAAGTTTTTAAACAGAAATTCATTCATGGAATGGAAGGAACTGTCTAGAAGAAATGATTTTTGGGTTAGATCTAAAAATTGCTTTGCTGCCTGTCAGACAATTTGTGTTATTGAGCAAATGATAAAAAATATTGTTACTGTATATTCAACTCCTTTATGAGAGATTGGTACCCTTTTTAATGAGTAATGTTATGAGAGATTGGTACCCTTCTTAATGAGTAATGAAGGTCATTTTTTCCTCTAGTGTTGTAGGCATGGACGTCACTGTTCTTCTCAAATTGTGAGGGGTTATTTATGACGATTTTCAATAGCGACTTTCATATATATACGTTTCGACGATTCAGTTAAAATACCCCTCCTTGAAAACATATCTACATGACACAGTAGGTGAACATCACATATTACTCTTACTCCTCGCTTTTGTGCAATCAGTATCTTCTTTTTAAGAGGTGAGGTACTCCAGGAAAAATATTCCATAAGACATTATTGAGGTGATGTATGCAAAATATGTCATGAGGTTAATTCGTTTTTTTTTTTAAAGACTGGAGTTGTACAAAGAAGAAAAGTAGTACATCAATTTTTCGAACACTTTGGGACAATATCTGAGCAAGGGAATTGGACAATAATTATTTAAATCTTTCTTCTCAAATTTCTAGCAAAAAAGTCTAATAGAAGTTTAATAATTGCATGTTTTGATTTGTCTCGAAAAATTCTCTGTGTCAGTGACACATTACATATATCTCTTTACTTATTAAGTCTGAACAAATTTCCAGAGTTTTATTGGTAATTCCTACATGATATTAACTTTTGTTTTTGAGAGTTTTATAATTTTATTAGTTTCAGTTAGGGCTGTTGGTGTTACTTCTAGTTACTTAAAGTTTCGTGGAATGGTATCTTTAATATTCTCTTAATTCTTCAACTGAAACATTTAATCGTATTTTTATCGCTAATTTAGAAAGTGATATAATCGATGGAGTACTTTGGCATTTTGCCCTACGTCGTGTTGTGTATGTGTGTGGCTATTGCCAATGTTATATGGCTGTTGTGTTTGTGTGTGTGTGTGTGTGTGTGTGTGTGTGTGTGTGTGTGTGTGTGTGTGTGTGCGTGATTGGGGGAGGGGCACTCCAAAGTGCATATTAACTTTATACAAAGATCCATCATCAATTACAAAATTGCACGTGTTTGTATATTACGATAAAGACACCAGCATGCAACAGTTCGCACATCGGAAACAACATGCAAAAATGCCATAATACAGGAAAAATTCCCTTGCTGATGGGGTTTATTTCCCGAAGCACGTCGTGCAGGAAATAAATAAAAGAAAAGCGTGACTCGCAGCGGAAAATGTTATTTTGTAAAGAACAAAACCATAATTTTTATAGTTGCACTCTTTCACCAGCCATTTCTAATAGATAAAAAATACTCCAGTGAGTGTTTTGTAAGCGATCTCTTCTGTAGGTAATCTACAGTTTCAAAGAAACCTGTCAAGGAATCAAAGCCTTCCATCTGTTTTACCTAGAATTATGTTTATGCAATCATGCTACACCATATCTCTATACAATATTCCAACCGAATATTTTAGTGAACAAGACCGACTTTAATAGTTAGTCATTTATCGTGTAGCCAAAACCTTTTAAATTTCTGCAATTCGTGGAATACAATACACTTTTTATGTTAATAGCTATGTTGATTGTTTGCACAAGGCTCATATTTTCTCAAGACCTAACTGGACACTATTCTTGTCAGAACAGACAATTTCATTATCGACAAAAGTCTGTAACTGCAGCTGATACTGCCCGATAAGTGAATGCGCAGCAAGGACAATACATTTTCGCGGGACACTTCTTTGTAGACGATTGTCCAATGAATTACTGTGTCCTGTCTATTAAGGATTCTGCAGTCTAGTCGGAAATCTGATGAGGCGATACTTTCTTTAGCAGCGATTGATGTGAATCAAAGCCCTTTCGAATGCTGGAGAAGCGCAGAATAGGATACCTCTTTCATGGCGATATGGATATCTTGTGGGAAGAACGTTATATACGGTATTTTAAAGGAGAATCTTAGATTCTTACAAGAGATGTTACTGGGCAAATCTACAAAAAAAGGAGGTGCCGTAAACCATCCTACGGAAACCAATATTTGTTGAGATGTTGGCCATTCTGCCCAATGATATCTATGTATCTGTTGACACTGCAGAATGTGCTCAATGCCGATACTATTCATTCTTGCATACATGTTCTCAAAGGATCACGTACTAGTGCGGACACACTTGTTTGTCCTCGGGTTTGATCACATGCATGTCACACACTCCTGAAACGTGGGCACGTTGTCAATGGGTGTGAAATCCGTCCAGATGTCCAGATTTAGTTTCTCCCACCGGGATGGTTCCTTTTAAAGATGTACGGCCAATTTTCTTCCCAATGCTTCCCTACTCCGAGCTTGTGCTCCGCCTCTAATGATCTGGGTGCCGACAGGATATTAAACTCTAATCTTCCTACTTCCTTTCGATGGGTGTGAAATACACAAGAACTTTCTAATGTTCCCTTTAGAGTTGCCCTCTACCAAAACTACGGTTCGGTCGTTTTGACACGACACACAAATGACGCAGAAAATGGTAGGTTTACCGGTAGCAGGCCTGTTGGTAGCAGTGGTAGCGAAGAAAAATAAAGAAATTTGTAAGAGAGAAACTGGGAGCGGACGACTTCCCTTTGTTTTTTATTTGTTTGTATTTTACGTAATTAGAACTTCATATCGTTCAGTGTTGGTGAATTGTGCGTTCTAGATCCTTACAAAATATACATTATATTTTATATAATAAAATTTAGTTGTTAGCGTAACTTACGCGCTTTTGTGTAACTAAAGCGTAAGCCACGTCCGTTGCCTTGATGTAAGTGGTTTGCAGGCACAAACGTAAAAAAATCTATATTATTATTGCTGTTTTTTGCACTCAATAAAAAGTTATTCATCATGGTCAAAGATAAGAGTTACTGATTTTTTTCTGTCCGCTCTTTTCCTTTTATATTACCTTCCTTTTTGAAGAAATTGCGGTTACTAGCGCTGTATGAGAAATCACTATTTTTTTTTTAGTTTGTATTACGACATATCATCGATTTTCGAATAAAACCAGAATTAAATATTGTTTCAATTTTGCTGTAAATGCTATTTATTTTTAAGTAACAAACGGATGGAAAAATACTTAGAACGAAAATTTTCTGTAGGTTACACAGCCCTTCATATGTTTTCATTCAGTTTCTAGTTTCCGGTTTCTAGGGGAGTCTACTAAATAATTGATCACATTCGCAAACAAATCGATCGAAATGATATAACGTTCGATGGGTATGCAATTCACCTAACGTATAAGTAACGCGGTTACGATCTTAAGTGACTAAAGCTACTAGGAAAACGACTATATTCTATGCTTACTTATGATAATCTACGATAGCCTACGATAGTTTTAGAACTCTAGTCCTTATATACAGAAATCTGCGTGATTAAGGTCAAGTGAACGGGGAGGCCACGCCTCTGGACCTTCTCAACCAATCCATGGCACATGAAACATTTCTTAGATACTGAAACTTCTTAATAAATTTGTACCTAAGGTGAAATAACCGAGACGGTGAAACTTCTACATCATTTAATTCTGAAATTTCTGAGTGAAATTGAAGGCAAGTGAACCTGCTTAAACTGCTGAGTGAAACTGAATGTACTGTCTCTTTGATTGACTTTATCGTTTCAACACTGAACCACAATATTCTAGCCCAACGCAATCTGACTGCTTAAAAAATGATAACCTGACTTCAAATAATTAATACAAAAAATGACCCTGAATTAGAGGAAATCCTAACAATAACCTATATATTTCATAAGTCACTTACCTCACAAAAATCTTCATTACCCGAACTACAGCAATGCCGCAAGCACCAATACTGCCAATTACATAAAAGATTCTAACTAGTGAAGGCTCTAACTACTAATAAGTATGTGGTTAGCAAAGGAAAGATTTTGTTTCTATTGGAGATGAATGTCCAGCGGTGGTGGAAGTTGGGAGTGAGTAGTCAGCAGTGACGGAGGTTAGAGGTTAATAATTAGCAGTGTTGGAGGTTTGCAGTATTAGCGCCAGCGGACGGTCTGAATGTATATCCGTCATTGAGATTTATTACTGATAATTATATAATTTCTGAACTGGTTACCACATTCTTAAGGCAAATACAAAGTCCGACCAGCCACAGAGAGTCTCTTACAGAGTGCGCACAGCGCAGTTAGAGATTTAATACAGAGCGCTACCAACATACAAACACATACACAGCCTACTTACAATACTGACATACTAGGCGTAGAAAATTGGGTGGTGCCCCGTCGTGCATAAGCCACATCCGTAGCCTCAATGAAAGGATAACGTTCTCTAACAACACAAGTAACTTGTCGCAAAGAAATTGTTGATAAAGAGAATCTGTTAGTTTGTTCTGTACGAGGTGCATTGAAGTTACAGCACCTCCGATTTTTCTTTAACTAATCACGGAAAACTGTACAACTTGTGTCATGTCTCAAAGTAATCTCCCGGCAACCGTGCGCATGTTTTACAATGTCGACCCCTTGACACCATGACTCCTACGAACGCTTCTTTAAGAGTTCCGTTTGAGCTTTTGTGAATGTGCGAACACGGAGAGTCTCTCTCACCGTTGGTAAAAGTAAAGTCGCTAGGGGCCAGGTCAGGTGAGTAGGAACGCGAGAAATCACTTCAGAGCTGCTGTCGTGAAGAAACTGCAGCGTCACGTTCACCGATGCACTGCTGCGTTGTCTTGCTGAAAGAGCACACATGCAGCCTTTTTCGGCAGTTTTTCAGGCGATGCTGGAAGGAGATTGTCCTTCAGAACATCCTGGTACGGTGTACCTGTCACTGTACGGCTCTTTGCACCGTAGTACATACGAATTAGGTCATCCCTGTTCCAGAAAATCGTCATCATTTTCTCAGCACTGGTGCTAACCCTTCATTTTTTTGGTGGCCGTGTGTGTGTGTGTGTGTGTGTGTGTGTGTGTGCGTGCGTGTGTGCGTGCTTCCATTGAGCTGACTGGCGCTTCGTTTCGGGATGGGGAAATGGTGTCCATGCCTCATGCATTGTCACAATCGATGAAAAGAAAGGCCCGCTCATCATGCACCAACATTGCCTGGCATCATACCAAGCGTGTAAACGTGTGATCGTCCGTCGGCATTCGTGATACGCACCTGGAGGACACTTTTCTCATTTTTAGGTCTTCGTACTGGATTGTGTGCACAGATCCGACGTAAGTGCTAACTTTGGAGGCAAGGTGTTCCACACTCATTCGGCGATCCTCCAATACAACTTTCTCCATACTCTCGATCATGCCGTCTTGTCTTAGTCTGTTGTCACACGAAGTTCTGCCTTCTTTGAACTCACGCACCGAGGAAACCACAGCAGACACATCCACGACACAATCACCACATGTTTCATTCGGCTGGCAATGAATTTTCATCGTTGCCTCTCCATGCAGTTGGAGAAAACGAATGATTATAAGTTGTTCTTGTAATAAAAACGTCGCCATTTTAAATATTAAAAACAGACCTCACACTCGCCGTTGCTGCTAGAGTTCTGTATGCCGTTCAGTGTTTCCATCTCTGTCATGAATTCACAAAGAGTTCTCGCGTATATTAAAACAAACCGCTTATTTCTATATGTTTCCTGACCTGAGAAAAAATCTGAGTTGTCGTAACTTGAAAGCATTTTGTAAAGTGTACTGCCCTACGTGTCTGTCGCCCACAATTCCTTCCTACACAATGATTCTAAAGCGACCTGATGCTTTGCTCCCATGATCGTCCGGGGATTTGCATCTGTTCAGATGTGATCATTATGGTTATTTATTGTTCCACTCTACGTGAATCCCACCTCATCAGCAGATAAAACACAAACTGCGAATTGCAAGACTTCAGCGCTCCGCGTTGGAATCAGTTGTCAGACGTAGGAGACAGCTGTAAGTGCTATGTATCACAACAGCATCACAGTCAGAGAACCAAGTACGGATGCAGTCACAGTCAGTAAGAAATGAGCAATGAAAACAAACAGCAATATTGCATACAACGCTGAGTACGGAGCGTTCTCGCCACAAGCAAAATGAATTATACCTTGTGAAGACCTTGCCATTAGTGTTAGGTAATTTTTTTCTCTTTTTCTGTCGTTTCTTTAGTTTTCTTAGACTAGGTATTCATATCTTTGATATCCTTAGTTAGGTGGTGGTAATGTTAAAGCATAACTGTAATTTATTTCTTTTTCTCTAATCGATAAATACGTTTTCTTAATATTACTTGAATATGAAACGACTTTAAATTCTTTCGTTTATTTTATCTGTATTTGAACTATTAATTGTGATGTGAAGTACTACTAAGTAAATCGTAGACACGAAAGCACGGTGAACGACATCGAAAGTAACAGTTAAGCAGCGGTATACAGTGTGGATGTGTCAGTCATTGAGTGCGTGTGTGGGGCATATTGGGGGGGGGGGGGGGGATCTGAGATGCAAAAACTTGCAGAGACAGTGAATTATGGAACCTTACGACTGACATTTGAGGTTACCGTCGCAGTGCGTAATGGAATCTGAAGTGATCATTACGAGCAGAAAGAAGGTACGGTTTGAGTATTACTAAATGGAAGCTGCCAATGCTTTCGCAATTAGTCATCATATTTGTTGCTATAGTGTGAGTGAAGCTGTTGTTAAATTTAACCGTATCGCGAGAGCCAAGGTTCCATAAACTGTGGTATGTATTTGTCTTCTTAATGAACAGCAGAGTGTCTGAAGCCATAACTTCCGCGGTGAACTAATTACTATTGTGGGTCAGGTGGAAGAATGGTTTTTTATTGATCGTGAATTTGCGATTGCGGTAGTCATGTGCAAACGTGACAAACAGCTATGTCGCGATAGGAAATTACCACGAACAGTGTATCAAGTACTGAAACGGGAACTAAGTCTGTGTAACGACGCGCACGCGCTAAACCTGTGGATTATCACCAACAATTAATTACCTATATTCAGCCAGTGGCTTGTTAAATACCATTGCGGATGACTTAGCAAAGTAACCAAGAAGAGACTTCACCAGCACGCTTTACCGTCGAAATACGACAGAGTTACTGTAATAACTGCATCTAAAACATCACAAGCTGCCGCCGTCATCTCAACTCGCCGCCACGCCTCTCCAACGACGAACAGATAAACTGCATACCTGAGCGCTCTCACCTGTTAAAGACTAAGAGAATTATATGGTAAGGCATTGGTTTCATTATAAAACTATTCTCCTCCCTTTCTTAACTTTTGCCGACCACGGTGGCCGAGCGATTCTAGGCGATCAGTCGGGAACCGCGCGACCGCTACCGTCGTAGGTTCGAATCCTGCCTCGGGCGTGGATGTGTGTGATGTCCTTAGGTTAGTTAGGTTTAATTAGTTCCAAGTTCTAGGCGACTGATGACCTCAGAAGTTAAGTCGCATAGTGCTCAGAGCCATTTGAACCATCTTAACTTTTGGTACGTAAATAAAATTACTTGAAGTGAATTATTAACTTCCACTTTGCTTCGTCGATCCAACATGAGTTATAAGTACTTTTCTTTTCTTACATTATCTCATTCTTTTAAATTTAAGCTGGTGCAGTTGCACATTTTTTTGTATGCTTTTTCAGGGAATGTGTTACAAGCGTGTATTTTAATTTTATTTTCAAAGTGTGTTAGCATAGAGTAATTTGGTACAGTCGCGCGGATAAATTGCGGCGTCCGACATATATTTCTGGCTCCAGACCAATAGAATTGAGACTGCTTGTTCGCTATTAGTCTAAGCTTCGCGGCGAGGTTAAATTTAATTTACAACTGTCAAAACACGCAGACTACGTTTATATCGTACTTAGAGTCATGTGACCACATTTTCCCGAGCAATGACTTGGTTGTTGATAATTACAAGGATAAGTGAACAGATAAGTCACTTAAGCAATGACTAGGTTAAATCATATTCTCCGCATCTACACAATTCGGAAGTAAAACGAGTTCTTCTGGGGTGAAATAATCAGATATCAACTCAGTTAGGTTATTTTCAACTAAACTTCGAATAAATACACAGTCTAAAATCGCGCGAAGTATACCCCTGAGAACTGTTTTCTCCGCAACCTCAGCAAGTATTTTTATGGGACTTTTTTTCTAGTTTTTACCAGTACTATCTCTTTTAAGTATGAGAAATACTTAATTAAACATCTTGGTCAGCTCTACGTGGACCGAAGCAAAAATTTTCTATGTATGGGTACTAATTGTAAGTTCTGCTGAGCAACATATGCCGGCCGGGGTGGCCGAGCGGTTCTAGGTGCTACAGTCTGGTACCGCGCGACCGCTACGGTAGCAGGTTCGAATCCTGCCTCGGGCATGGATGTGTGTGATGTCCTTAGGTTAGTCAGGTTTAAGTAGTTCTAAGTTGTAGGAGAATGATGACTTCCGAAGTTGAGTCCCATAGTGCTCAGAGCCATTTGAACCATTTTTGAGCAACATATTAAACACATGTCTGTAAGTTACTGTAGCGAATAATGCTCCCTCTCTGTCAAGAGTCGCGAACTGAAAACACTGACAAACTTTGCCGTGGACACATCACAAGCGACTGTGTATCGGTTTTCAAGGTAGCGCCAGAAACGTCGATACAGCAGGCACTAGTTTGTCATGATACGTAAGCAGTTTACAAACACAGGCATACTGCTTAGGAAGAGTAATATTAATGTCATCTTCTGTTCACCAGCAAAGAGCAGGGCCTTAGTCGGATCCGTTAAAGAGATCTGCAATTGCGGAAGGCGGGTGTTTATTCAATTCCCTGTGAGTGTGGCGCTTGTGGCTCTGCATATATAGGTCAGACGACACGAACGGTCCAGGAACGCTGTGTAGAATACGAAAGACCCGTCTGCAGCAACCTTGTAATCAGAAGATGCAAAACATTGCATTTCCATGGGACATTCACTGGAATACAATAATACCAAAATTGTAGCACCGGCTTCCAGCTTCTGGGACTCTGTAATTAAAGAATACATGGAAATACGTCTTGCTGATAACTTAATAAATCGTGATAACGGCTTTCAGTTGGATAAAAATTGGAATCCAATTATTAAAATTATGCGGTCACAACGGAATCGACATGCTCAGTCGGTACTCAGCGATAAGGTTGTTTTTACTTCACCACTGAAGGCAGCACACACCGTTTGGCTGCCTCGCACATGTCACCTCCTAACGCATGCGCCATAAACCGCCAGTACTATTGCATGCGCGGAATTCGCTATAAATACCATGACTGCATCATGTCTTTTCAGTATTTCGTCTACTTACCTGAGGATGGGCGGACGTCTCTGGGCCCAAAAATATCGTGGCAGAATGTTGGTGGGATCCTTCAGCAGACGCGAACATTACTGGAAGAACCATCCAGCCGTTGTTAACAGCGCTGGTTGGAGGAATGGAACGCCCTACCACAAGAACCCCTGCCCGCATCTCGTGGTCGTGCGGTAGCGTTCTCGCTTCCCACGCCCGGGTTCCCGGGTTCGATTCCCGGCGGGGTCAGGGATTTTCTCTGCCTCGTGATGGCTGGGTGTTGTGTGCTGTCCTTAGGTTAGTTAGGTTTAAGTAGTTCTAAGTTCTAGGGGACTTATGACCACAGCAGTTGAGTCCCATAGTGCTCAGAGCCATTTGAACCACAAGAACCCCTCACCAACCTTGTGGCAAGCATGGGAATTCACTGCAGAGCTTGCATTGCCGTTTGTGGCGATCACACGCCCTATTAAGAACCAAGTCCAGCTTTTTGTAATGACCAGGGGACGATTATGAATCGCGGTGACTTCACTGTAAAACTATGAAGTGATCGTGTGGCATTGATGGCCAGGAGGCTCCATCCGCGGAAGTTCGGCCCCCGCGTTGCAAATCTTATTTCGGGTGACGCCACATTGTGCTACATGCGTGTCGGTGAACGAAATGATGGTGAGGACAACACAACACCTAGACCACGAGCAGAGAAAATCTTCAGCCCAACAAGGACTCGGACCTGGGCTCGCTGCATGGTAGGCAAACACTTTACCACTCAGCCACGCAAGCGACGACTTTGCTGTTGTCATAGTCTTTAAATAAAAGAGTCATTTCTCTTCGTCTCTTCGCATATTTCATTTACCGTCTGCACTACATTGTAGCAGTTATGTATGATCCAAATTCGACCGACATGCAAAAGTTACTTTGTCTTTAAGTTTTGCACACCAGTGTAATTTGTTGTTGTTGTGGTCTTCAGTCCTGAGACTGGTTTGCTGCTACTCTATCCTGTGCAATCTTCTTCATTTCCCAGTACCTAATGCAAACTACATCCTTCTGAATCTGCTTGGTGTATTCATCTCTTGGTCTCCCTCTACGATTTTTACCCTCAATGCTGCCCTCCAATACTAAATTGGTGATCCCTTGATGCCTCAGAACATGTCCTACCAATCGATTCCTTCTTCTAGTCAAGTTGTGCCACAAACTTCTCTTCTCCCCAATCCTATTCAGTACCTCCTCATTACTTATGTGATCTACCCATCTAATCTTCAGCGTTCTTCTGTAGCACCACATTTCGAAAGCTTCTATTCTCTTCTTGTCTAAACTATTTATCGTCCATGTTTCACTTCCATACATGGCTACAGTCCATACAAATACCTTCAGAAACGACTTCCTGACAATTAAATCTATACTCAATGTTAACAAATTTCTCTTCTTCAGAAACGCTTTCCTTGCCATTGCCAGTCTACATTTTATATCCTCTCTACTTCGACCATCATCAGTTATTTTGCTCCCCAAATAGCAAAACTCCTTTACTACTGTAAGTGTCTCATTTCCTAATCTAATACCCTCAGCATCACCCGACTTAATTCGACTACATTCCATTATCCTGGTTTTGCTTATGTTGATGTTCATCTTATATCCTCCTTTCAAGACACTATCTATTCCATTCAACTGCTCTTCCAAGTCCTTTGCTGTCTCTGACAGAATTAAAATGTCATCGGCGAACCTCAAAGTTTTTATTTCTTCTCCATGGATTTTAATACCTATACAAATTGTAAATAGCCTTTCGCTCCCTGTACTTTACCCCTGCCACCTTCAGAATCTGAAAGAGAGTATTCCAGTCAACATTGTCAAAAGCTTTCTCTAGGTCTACAAATGCTAGAAACGTAGGTTTGCCTTTCCTTAATCTAGCTTATAAAATAAGTCTTAGTAAGTTAATTGTCAGTATAACTTTTGATCCTAAACCTTTATTTACTAGGTACAGCCAATCTCGATTCAGCGCGAGGTATTTTGGTGAATAGGTCTGCATCATGAACATTCACCATTGAACCATGCGCAGTGTCAGGAGATCTAGATATCCCTTGCAGTTTTCGTCCACATCGCTGCCGCAGAAACAGCGGATGTTGTTGTTTCGATTGTTATTTGCGAGGATGTTGGAGTGGGGCTCACCAGTGGAGTGGTAAGTAACCGCCGCAGCGGAACCAGGCCAAACCAGAGCGAAGTGAAGTGAAGGGCAAGTGTAGACTCCTGCCGCTGGGCCCACTTGGTGGCCATAGAGAGCTGGCCTCTTTGACAGCGACCTGCTATGTAGATTGAGACTAAGTGGGCCTGCGATGACCCAGCATTTCGATTCGAGACCGACAAACGGTAGTGACGCAACGCTTCACGTGTCTCCAGTTGGGAAGGAGGCTTCCCGAAGTGACCGTAGCTGGAGTGAACCTCAGGATAAATTAAGCGGGTATGCTCTCGTCTGCTCCAGTTTCTTATAAATTACACGTTCATCTGTAATGTAACCAATTTTTGGCTACTAATGAACAATTTGCCAATTTAATGGAATCACAACAAAATATCTGGTTTCTGAATAGAATGTAGGCATATTTTGTGCTTTAATAATGAACGACATGCACAATCAAATAACTCTTGTGGAGTTCTTGACCTTTCCATGAAATCTACTGAATACACTGCAGCTGACTCTCGGTGGAACTCAGAAATGAGGTAAGACATGTCGTCAGATGGGGAATAGAAAGCGTATGAGAACTTCTTCCTGTAATGCGACTAATCTCTAGATCTGGCGGATGTGTGTTGACTAGAGTTTGATTACAAATCAGAACTTTTTATAGTAATTTTCGAAATCCTCTTACAGCACCACATTTCAAACGCTTCGATCCTCTTCTTTTCTCGTTTTCCCAGAACCCATGATTCGCTAACATACAGTGTTGTGTTCCGAACGTACATTCTCAACAACTTCTTCCTTAGATTCAGGGCCTATGTTTGATGCTAGTAAACTTCCTTTAGCCCGGAATGCCCTCTTTGTCTGTGCGTGTCTATTTTTTGTGTCCTCCTTACCTCGTTCGTCAAACGTTATTTTGCTTCCAAGGTAGCAGTTTTGATGTAACGTTTGTCACTAATCTCGTTTCTTCTACTCTCCATTGCTTCCATCTTACCCTCAATCCATATTCTATAATCATTAGACTGTTCATTCCATTCAATTCCAGTAATTCTTCTTCACTTTCACTAAAGACAGCAATGTCGTCAGAGAATTATTTCATTGATATCCTTCCACAGTAAATTTTAAACCCACTCTTGAACCTTTCTTTTATTTCCATGAGCGTTTCTTCGACGTTTAGATTGAATGGTATGGGCGGAACACAGCGTTCATGTCTTACACAACTTTTAATCCGAGCACTTCGTTCTTGGTTTTCCATTCTTTTTTTTTCCTTATGGTTCTCGTACGTACAGTGCTTTACATGTTTTTCCCTATGCCTTACAGCTATTTTTTTGAGAATAGTGAACATCTTACGCCATATTATACTAGCGAACCCTTCTTTTGGGCCAATGTGTGATGACAATGCTGATATTGGTTTGTGGAGCGCTCAACATCGTGGTCATCAGCGCCCGTGCATGTTCCAATCTTTCCATTTGCAGTCCCGGCACTTCCAGAACGATGATGAGATGATGAGAACAACGCAAACACCCAGCCCCCGGGCGGAGAAAATCATCGACCCGGACGGGAATCGAACGCGGGACTCCGTGATTCAGACGCAGCAACATTAGCCACTAGACCACGAGCTGCGGACTTTTCTAGGTCGACAAACCTTGTGAATGTGTCTTGATTTTTCTTAACTGTTGCTTCCATTGTCAAAGACAACGTCAGACCTGCCTCTCTGGTAACTTTAGTGGCTCTTTCTCTACTGACTAGAAACGTAAATGAGCAGGGTCAGTGGACGCTGTCATGAATATGCAAGTGACATCAACATTCATAACACATTCGACAGAGACTAGCCATGTTAGTACGCAGAGCACACGTCAATACACTTCTAACATCGCTTACCGAAGTCCTATAGAGTACGGAAAAACAGGCAGCTATGCAGGAAGATGCTTGAAAAATTTGTTCAAGACAAAAAAAGTACAAGAAAGCTCACGTGTAGGTAATCTTTTGAGAATGCGGGCAAAGGACGGAGGACATTAGTTTTATTTCTGAGAAGCGTCATTTCCCGTACATGAAGCGGTTTAAGAAAGTAGTCTGCAGTTATTTACAGATGATCTGTTTCTGACGGAAAAAATACAGTTACACGACACTGACGAATGAATAAATACAAAAATGTCAATTAGGGAACTGGAATATTTTTTGTGCATGCTGTTACAGACCCCCCAGATCTTTTCAAACATCGAACCAGGCATGATAATTAAAATTAAAATTAAAATTCTAATAATAATAATACTAAGAAGAAGAAGAATAAACAACTATGCCAAGCACACAATAAGATCTTGAAATCCACAGCCTTTAAAACCCTACTTAGAACACAGAAAACATGGATCTCATGAACTCAAACCTAGGTGAATTCCAGCTCGATCACGTATTAACCAAATGGAAGTTCCATAATGAAATACAAAATGTCAAAGGCCTCAGAGAAGGCAGCCTAGATTCTGAGCAATACCGTTCTAAAACAAGACTCAAAAAATCCCCAAAAGGTACTATCGAAACAACGAACCCAAAAGCAGGAAATATCATCCACGAAAGATAAACTCAAAAGTTTCCCCTCGCAACTGAAGATGAGTAAAACAAAAACTGGGATTAAGTGAAAGAAAGTGTAGTAACTAAATGCAAAAACTAACTCCCATAACCAAAGCCAAAAATCCTTGTGGACGTAAGAACGTGATACACTCCTTGAACTATGTAATAAAGCGTGGCAAAATCGCCAAACACAGAAAAACGATCATAAAAGACAAATCTTCTTAAGTGTACGAAAATTATTGGGGAAAAAACCTCAAAAGAATGGTAAAAACCCATGAAGACCAGCACCTATGTTAGATCAACCAAGACTTTGTCAAAAACAATAAAATTAAAGTTTTTAATAAGACTTCCAAACGAAAAATGTCCATATACAATCCATCGGCACTAAAACTCCAGGAAAACACGGAATTATTGCCCAGAATAACAGGTATTTGCAAAATATTGACAGATATTTCTGAAATTTCCTGAACTGTAAAGAACATACAAGAAAAGGGAATTTAGCACCTCAACAACAACCAACCCAACCTCGGCACCGCCTACTATCGACAAACTACAAAAAATCATATCGAATCTCAAAAACTATAGGGCCTTAGGAGAAAGCCAAATCACAGTCGAACTTCAGAAAAATGTCAACAAAAAGCCACACAGTTTCTCCAAAACATCTTTGTAGAAATCTGAATAAGTGAAAGTATCGCAAATGAATAGAGGACGGCTCTCATCCACCTACTCCTTAAGAAATGATCCAAAAGAGACGCCAGCATCTATGGAGCGATCCCACTTTTAGACGTAACATACAAGATCTTTTCTGAAGTCTTACTAAGCAGAGCCGAACCCATCCAGACTATAGGCTTGGAGAATACCAAGTGAGTTTCAGGAAAAAGTGATCCTCCCCAGAAGAAATCCTAAACCTCAAAAACCTCATGTCCCATCAAAAATCAAGAATAAAATCATGATATAACTTACATTGACTTCCTACAAACTTACGACTCAATAGGCCGGGAATCCCTCACACCTACATTAAAAGAACTGAAAGCATATAACAATAGCACAAACCTAATCTAGAAGCCCTTAGCAACACATACTCCAAAATTAAATTCATGGGAGAACTCTCCGACCATTTTGAGTTAAAAAATGGTTATGGTGAGGGGATGGGCTCTTCCACCGCTATTTAACTGTACCCGAAAAATGGTAATCAGAGAGTGGAACACGAAAACCCAAAGTGGAATCCGCCTACGAACAAAAAACAAAGGCATCCATGTCAGTTGCGTAGCATTTTCAGTTGATAATGTCTTGCTAGTTGAGACCTAGGACTAAGGCTAAGAACAGACGCTCGAACTACAAAAATAGAAAAATATGGGACTCAAAATCTCCTTAGAAAAGACCAAAATAATGACAGACATAAAAATCACGCCGAAACAATAAACAGTGAGAGAACAAAAAATAGAAACAGTCAAACAATTCAAATATCTTAGGCAATGGATCAGCTAGAATACCCTTGAGAATAAGGCAACATAATCTAAAACAAATAAAACTGAACTAGCATTCGAGCTCACCAAAAACTACGTATAACATGAAAGCCTTCCCATGGAATGCAAAGATAAGACACTATACTGGAAGCCCTATACATAATCTAAACGCTCTCCATCACCAGCCATGGATAAACTGTAAGGCTGAAGGTCAAAGAAAGAAAGATAAAAAGACCGTAGGCTCCAGAATCCTTAACAACAAATTAATCCAGTTCAGGAACGAAACCCTTTACCAAATAACCAAAAAGTTCTCAGACGCAGTGTGGTAAAGAAGAATTGATTCTTATGGACATAATCTCAGAATGAACCCAAGTAGCCTAACCAAAAATTTTTTTGATTACTTTTGAAACAGAAAAACCAAACCATATTGCTTTAAGAAACGGAGATGGACTTAAAAGAGCTTCAAATCATAGAAAATATGTCCACAGACAAAACTCCAAAAAAAATAACCAAAGACAAGAAATAGAGATTCCATGTCAAAATGAAAACGAAACGAACTATCCAAATCTGTGAAGAAGAAATGAAAGCAAGACCAGAAAGCCTGAAACAATCCTGGGTTTAAATAAAGCACAGAACATTAAAAGGTGATTGGTGTAACGTACTGCAAAGTCGAGTGAAACTAAAGAATATAAACAGTAATAATATTGAACAACGTCAGTCCCAATAAGATCGTGTGAAGCACAAGTCAAATGGGAGTAATATTATACAATTAGAAAGACACGGCAGCACCGAGAAGATCAAATTTTGTAGGAAGAAGGAAGTTTGCAGTTTATCGTTCCGTCGATGCCAAGATGATTAGAAACAGAGCACAAGCAAACAATTGACAAGGATGGAAAAGGATATCGGCCGTATCCTTTTGAAAGAAACCATCCCAAAGGAAAGAAAGATTACATCATTAGAAACAGAGCACAATCTCGAACTGAGGAAGGAAATCAACTGTGCTCTTTCGGAAGAACCTCTCTGTCCATCACCTTAAGCGATTTAGAAAAATCACAGAAACTTAAATACAAATGATCGAACGAGGATTTGAACCAGTAAGTCCACTTTGCATATTGGAATCAGCCCGGCATTTGCCTTTAGGAAAACCACGGAAACTTAAATTTGCCTAAACGGATGTTTACGTGATCCCTCCCTCTTCCCTAATTCGAATCTAAGCACGGTGCCACATCAGAGAAGAAAGGAAAAAAACAAAGAAGCTGAAGTGTAAGGGGCAGTCAAATGAAAACGAGACAGATGGATAAAAAGTAAATAAACTGTTAACTGCTACAAAAGTAATCGCTATAGCCGTTAATACATTTATCCCACGGTGATACAAGACGGTCGATGCCTCCATGGAAAAATGTCTACAGTTGCCTAAGGTATCACGATTATGCCCAGGCGTGCACCTCTTCATCCAAAGCGGGCACACGTTTCTCCAGGGTGGTTTCGGCTACGCTGGAGAAATTTCGCTGGGAAGCCCTCACACATTTTCCATACAGTGCCGATCTCTCGCCTTTTCATATTTTTGGAGCTCTAAAGATACACGTTCGTCGCCACCGATTTCTTTTGGACAAACAGATGCGCACCTAGTACAATCACGGAACCGTAGCCAACCACAAATATTTTTCCATAGAGGCACTGAAGCAGGACATCAATGCATCTTAAAAGCCAGAACCGATTATAACCAGTATATTGTCTCAAGATCAGTGGTAAGGACTTTGGGTGTCACCCCTCCCCCCCCCCCCCCTCTACCTCATCTGCTCTCCCTTTGAGAAACAACCAGGTATTGATCTAGGTCACCCAGGGGAACCCTCACGCCTCCCCTAATAACCCCACCTATCCTCTCTCATCCCTCTGCCCCCCAAGACCAGTGAGATCGAAGCACTGCTCCCATATATTCATCTTTTATAACTGGGACACTTGCATGGGTGGCGTTCATTCTGAAGCTGTACATCATAGGGAGGGATTCAGACTGTGTCTGTGGGTTAATAAGAAATTATGTTGAGCCACGTCACTCAAGGTTTATTTGTTGATAACAATTTAATATTTCATCATTCGAGGCACCAAGAAAGACCGCATACTGACATGGGTATAACTACTGCAATTCTGGGGCAATTTTACGTATTTATCAATATTTGCCACTTTTTTCGTATTTTTCCCCGTTTTAAGTATTTTTCCCCACTTTCGTATTTTTCCCGAATTTTCCACAATTTTACATATGTTTCAACATTTCTTCATATTTTATCCAATTACAGAAGTTCCAGCTCACCTTTGCCAAAGTCACAGCGATATCATGATCCTCTTAGCCAATTACAACGCATCATGTGCCTGAATTACTTATTACTGCTGTTAAAGCACCCCCTCTCCATCTTCGTCTTTTATAGGTAGGGTATTTGAATGGCTGGGATTCTCGCTGGAGCTGGGCAACATGGGGAGAGGATCAGGTTCTGTCCATTTGTTACTAACAAGTTACGATAAGACATTCCTTCAATGTCTATTTGTTAGTAACAATTTAGTATTACGTCATTCATGGCACCAGCTGAGACCACACCCTCGCAGATAGGTAAGTACTCTCATTTTTCCACAATTTTACGAATGTTTCACACCATTTCAAATTATATAGGTATTACCGATTTCCAACCAAAGGTACAATATGTGTAGGAAATACCACACCGCAATAGATAAAATCCTGCAAAGTCACCGCTACATTGCTAGACTACGCGAAATCAGAGCAAAATTGTGATGCTTCCAACCAATAAGAAATAGCACAGCGCTGCTACAAAATAGGCACCTTGATATAGAGGTGACTAGTATCTACAACCCCCTCCCACTCCCAATGAAAAATATGTCGCTTGTTGGAGTAGGCCCTCTCCTCTAATACTGATGTGTAGTGTATAGCTGCGTACACTGCTCCGACCAAGCAATGGCCGAGAAAGTTGCTAGCACAAAAGGCACTTGCCCCCATATTATTCATGGGCAAGGGACGTCCCTCCCACGGTACTGGCGGCAAAGAGGTCCCAACACGTCAGTGGAAATATCAAAGACTGCTACAAATACACACCTAGATTATGAGGAAGTCCCTCTGCCCCATTATTCGCCCGATAATGCAAGTCAAATTAATCAAGTGAGATGCCGATGGGATGTGGAACTCCTCAAGTGGCTGCGACCGCTACTGAATCCCTGGCCGAAAACAAGAGAGCTCCACATTCTGCGCAAACCGCACGAGACCATTTCCCCAGAAAGGTTAGAAAAAGTTGCATTATTTAAACAACATGTATAGTGATTCTTCAGTTTCTCCCGGAGTATTTGTTCTCGAACAGTTCACGGGTATACTGCCGGTTCATAGTGTCCAACGGGCACAATATTTCGGCGATCAGACATGTCGCCATCGTCAGGTGCGCTGACGAAGTGAGCTCCTGAGGGCGGGCGGCCGATTTAATTCCCCTCCCCCCGCGGGCCACTCTCTTTGCCGTCCGCGCCCGCACGCGTTGCTGTGATTGTAGCCGCTATCTCGGTTGATAAGATCTTCCCTGGTGCGAATTTCGGTAGCCTCCCTTATAACGCTGTCCCAATATTTAGAGATCTGAGCCAGGATCATGGTACGCTCATAACCCATCTCGTGTTTCTCGGATAAAAAGCGCTCTGCTATCGCCGACTTATGTGGATATTTCAGTCGAGCAAGGCTTGGGACCCGGCATTGAATGTAATTAAGAAGACTCTCAGCAAGAAGTACGAACTGGCGACCAGGGCGGACGTAGCAAGCACATCGACGCTACGACAGATTCCGACGCCCACGTCTTCGCTTCCGCCGGCGCGCGGACGCGGACGGCGAAGAGAGCGGCCCGCGGGGGCAGTCGTCAGTACCGTGGGATGGACGTCCCTTGTCCAGGAATAATATGGGGGCAGTGCCTTTTGTGCTAGCAACTTTCTCAGCCATTGCTTGGTCGGCCGCCCGCCCTCAGGAGCTCAGTTCGTCAGCGCACCTGACGATGGCGACATGTCTGATCGCCGAAATACTGTGCCCGTTGGACACTATGAACCGGCAGTATACCCGAGAACTGTTCGAGCAACATATATAGTGCCTGGTGCAAAGGTTACTGCTAACTAAATCCGGCATTCAGAGAGGGAGCGTCCCGCCATAGCAAATCAATCGTAACTCGCTGACGCTTGTATGTTCACCAGCGGAAAACAGTGGACGACATTGCAGAAAAGAGTTGCTAACAGTTTAATCAGCAAGTACTGCCTCCCCTCTTCCCTTCCCCTCTGGACCAATCAGACTGAATCTATCAAAACTAGTGATTACGTATGGCTGATGTCGGTCTCCGTTAGCCAGAGCTTCCAGGTGGAATGAAACCGTGTAACACGATATAAACTACAGCACAAATCTTACAGAGTGTGTGACATTGCTAGAAGACAAGTAAAAATTCGAGCTGGACAGTCAACAATCCTTTGACCATTTCATTGGTAAAGTAAGTCTGAATTTTCCTTCAAACGTCGGCAGGATTTGTGCAAATGCTATTTTCCGCACCCTTGCACGTGAATCATACTGGTCATATCGGTGCAAACTGAGTGACAAAATGCAGCCCTGCAAGCACACTGGCAGTGGTCGAAGGATGTGATAGAGCTGTAAGTCTCGCAATATTAGTTTATGATATCACTGTAAGACACACTTATTTTTCTACTACCTGTGACCGTTGCGCAGTCTTATTTGGTTGGTGGGGATATATATATATATATATATATATATATATATATATATATATATATATATATATATATATATATATCGACTCAAAAAGGTCACGACACCTCTACCAGTACACGATAAAATGTAGTTGTAGAGAGCTACAATGTTCATGTGTCGTCTGTCAACTGATGTAAGTGACTCAAACATTTATCGAGATTTTTGCAAAAAAAAAACCATTGCTCCTTTATAAATGTATATGATGTCCAAATGTTTATTAGAGTAATATAAATTTGAGTTAAATCGCTCAAGAACTTTTCTTTTATATACAGGGTGCTACAAAAAGGTACTGCCAAACTTTCAGGAAACATTCCTCAGACACAAAGAAAGAAAATATGTTATGTGGACATGTGTCCGAAAACGCTTACTTTCCATGTTAGAGCTCATTTTATTACTTGTCTTCAAATCTCATTAATCATGGAATGGAAACACACAGCAACAGAACGTACCAGCGTGACTTCAAACACTTTGTTACAGGAAATGTTCAAAATGTCCTCCGTTAGCGAGGATACATGCATCCACCCTCCGTCGCATGGAATCCCTGATGCGCTGATGCAGCCCTGGAGAATGGCGTATTGTATCACAGCCGTCCACAATACAAGCACGAAGAGTCTCTACATTTGGTACCGTGGTTGCGTAGACAAGAGCTTTCAAATGCCCCCATAAATGAAAGTCAAGAGGGTTGAGGTCAGGAGAGCGTGGAGGCCATGGAATTGGTCCGCCTCTACCAATCCAGCGGTCACCGAATCTGTTGTTGAGAAGCGTACGAACACTTCGATTGTAATGTGCAGGAGCTCCATCGTGCATGAACCACATGTTGTGTCGTACTTGTAAAGGCACATGTTCTAGCAGCACAGGTAGAGTATCCCGTATGAAATCATGATAACGTGCTCCACTGAGCGTAGGTGGAAGAACATGGGGCCCAATCAAGACATCACCAACAATGCCTGCCCAAACGTTCACAGAAGATCTGTGTTGATGACGTGATTGCACAATTGCGTGCGGATTCTCGTCAGCCCACAGATATTGATTGTGAAAATTTACAATTTGATCACGCTGGAATGAAGCCTCATCCGTAAAGAGAACATTTGGACTGAAATGAGGATTGACACATTGTTGGATGAACCATTCGCGGAAGTGTACCCGTGGAGGCCAATCAGCTGCTGATAGTGCCTGCACACGCTATACATAGTACGGAAACAACTGGTTCTCCCGTAGCACTCTCCATACAGTGACGTGGTCAACCTTACCTTGTACAGCAGCAACTTCTCTGACGCTGACATTAGGGTTATCGTCAACTGCACGAAGAATTGCTTCGTCCATTGCAGGTGTCCTCATCGTTCTAGGTCTTCCCCAGTCGCGAGTCATAGGCTGGAATGTTCCGTACTCCCTAAGACGCCGATCAATTGCTTCGAACGTCTTCCTGTCGGGACACCTTCGTTCTGGAAATCTGTCTCGATACAAACGTACCGCGCCACGGCTATTGCCCCGTGCTAATCCATACATCAAATGGGCACCTGCCAACTCCGCATTTGTAAACATTGCACTGACTGCAAAACCACGTTCGAGATGAACACTAACCTGTTGATGCTACGTACTGATGTTCTTGATGTTAGTACTGTAGAGCAATGAGTCGCATGTCAACACAAGCACCGAAGTCAACATTACCTTCCTTCAATTGGGCCAACTGGCGGTGAATCGAGGAAGTACAGTACATACCGACGAAACTAAAATGAGCTCTAACATGGAAATTAAGCGTTTCCGGACACATGTCCACATAACATCTTTTCTTTATTTGTGTGTGAGGAATGTTTCCCGAAAGTTTGGCCGTACCTTTTTGTAACACCCTGTATATTAAAAAATCTGGAGCTTATGTAAGACACAAATTTTATTAGAGTACTGCGTAAAATTTTGAAGCAAAACGGTCAAGAACTTTTTTCGAGATTCCTGTAACAATGTTAATCAATGGCTTGTGTTCATACAGTAGTACAGATTATAGGTCCTGATTGTATCGAGGTATAGTATTTCATGGTGCCATTAACAAATAACCCATGAAAGCTACAGTCTTGCACAACAATTACACACCAAGCTAAAAATGTAACACTTATGTATTCTAATTTTGGGAGCCATAACCAGAAAAGATGTCTTGATCGCGTGATCAACTACATATAAGCTAGTGTTAAAGCCCAATAGAAAAGATGCAGAACTATCCTAGGACTACATATACCAAAACTTTAATACGTAGTGATCTAAATCCGCTCGACACACACTGCCGCCTTTGCATATCAGGAAGGTATGATTTATTCTAGATGTATGCCAGGAAGATCATTAGACCCAAGTCTAGCAGTTTTTTGCATTCTCAGACTTACTGACACAAGAATTTTCCACATTCTTAACACTATCAACAAAAGCTCTGAGACGGTAGTGTATCTCATATTTTGCGTCCGAGAAATATACTCTCATGCACCCAGATTCAGTTCACAATACAACTGTCAGCATTGCTGCTTGGTAGTCATGTAATTGATCTCCATGCCAATTAACTGAAACTATAGATGTACATAACTTATTTTTATTACCAGTTATCAGTCCTGATGATTGAGTGGACGACCAAGAACGAAGTGCTCGTATTAAAAAGGGTGTAAGACAAGATGTAGTCTTTTGCCCCTACTTTTCAATCTGTAGGTCGAGGAAGCAAAGAAAGGTCCAGGAGTGGAATTAAAATTCAAGGTCAAAGGATATTAATGATACGATTCGCTGACGGCATTGCTATCCTGAGTGAAAGTGAAGAAGAATTACATGATCTGCTGAACGGAATGAACAATCTAATGAGTACAGAATATGGATTGAGAATAATTCGAAGAAATGCGAGGGTAATGAGAAGTAGTAAAAATGTCAACAGCGAAAAACTTAACATTAGGATCGATGATCACGAAGTAGATGAAGTTAAGGAACTCTGCTACCTAAGCAGTAAAATAATGAGTGACGGACATCAGAAGCAGACTAGCACTGGCAAAAACAGCATTCCTTGCCAAGAGAAGTTTACTAATATCAAATTTCGGCCTTAATTTGAGAAAGAAATTTCTGAGAGTACAGCATTGTACAGTAGTGAAACATGGACTCTGGGGAAACCGGAACAGAGGAGAATCGTAGCATTTGAGATGTGCTGCTACAGACGAAAGTTGAAAATTGGGTGGACTGATAAGGTAAGGAATGAGGAGGTTCAGTGCAGAATCGGAGAGGAAAGGAATACGAGGAAAACACTGATAAGGAGAAGGGACAGGATGATAGGACATCTGTTAAGACATGAGGGAATGACTTCCATGGTACTAGAGGGAACTGTAGATGGTAAAAACTGTAGAAGAAGACAGAGATTGGAATACATCTAGCAAGTAAGAGAGGACGTAGGTTGCAAATGCTACTCTGAGATGAAGATGTTAGCACAGGATAGGAATTCGTGGCGGGTCGCATCAAACCAGTCAGAAAAATGATGACACAAAAAAAAAGAAAGAAAGAAAGTCAATCCCAACTACCCGGAATGTATGTACATCCACACAAGTATTCAGTATTTACTTTGATTCTCCAGAAGATGTGGTTTTAAATGCCACGTCAGTCTGTATAACAGTAATCGTAAATGCAGAGAACAAACACTGGAATGCGCCTTAGCATAGAAATATGACCACCAACGGAAGCTACTTTTGTTTTACAGATGACGATTATTCAGTCTAGTAGAAACCACTTTGGGTAAAGGTGATCATGACAACAGACCGGTCATGTGATTTTCTGGTCGTACCTTCTTCATGTGATTAGTGTGTGTGTGTGTGTGTGTGTGTGTGTGTGTGTGTGTGTGTTGCGACGTGTGTCTCCCGGGTCAAGGCATGGAGCTTGCGTCCAGCTACGACAAGTAACAAGCACTCAAGATGACAGCACTTTCGGTCATCCCCTCCAAGCGTGGATGTAATGGATACCCCAAGTCGAGGGGCAGGGTGGATGTGATTTTTTTCTGTATGTATGGTGTCACCCAAAACACATAACAATGTAGGAAATTCACTTTACTACCTTACAGCGAAACGTTAATGACTTTTTTGAGTAGTAATAACTATATATGTCTGTAAAATGTTTAACGAAGGATGATGACAGAAGTTCGCAGGCTTGCGCATGGATCTATTGGACAACCCTGGACGATTCAGCTGCGTGAAAGACGTATCCTAACGCAGTGTGATCGGTGATGAGATCTGAAACAGTTTCTACGCTAACGCTCTCTCCAACATGCGTTCACTCTCCTCCAAAACACTCAGTTGTATATGTGTAGAAAAGAGTAATTTCCCACAACTGACACTTCCAGAGAGAATAAACGAAGAAATGGTTAATTGTAGGATAAAACGTTTTAAAAACGGACAATAAAATTACGTGCTAATCTAAGTCATGCTAATAAAAATACATGCTATCCATGTTGTGCACAGATCCTCTTTTATCCCCCACCAGCAGACTTCTCGTGATTTCATCTATAGTAACGTTTTAATATGTGATCCATACACATAGCTTTAATTAAATCTAAATATTTTTACAAATTCAGATATAAATGATTTGCAACTGGCATGTATTGGAGGAGAACAGACAGCATTCAGAATATAATAACATCACCGTTTCCTCATGTACACAGAATTTGTGAGAATGTGACGACTATGTCTTGTGTCGCCATGTCTATCTCTCTCTCTCTCTCTCTCTCTCTCTCTCTTTCTTTCTCTGTGTGTGTGTGTGTGTGTGTGTGTGTGTGTGTGTGTCCAGTGCACTGTTCTCCTCTATTAAGGCACATGTGATCCCGTATCTTCTCTTATATCTACTCCTTATGCCTCTCTCTGCTGATCACAGCTTTTGTATAATGATTATTTTTGTTTCTAAGTGTATGTATGATGCCTTGTCTCTCCCTCCCTATGTGTAAATAACGAACTCCATATTTATTACGAAGGGTCTGCGAGCTCTCTCTCAATCTTTATCACAGATCTATTATCCATTTCAGGAGCAGATGCTGCTGTGATACTAATAGTTCTCTCTACCTTGTAGCTTTCTAAGAAAGTTTACAGCAGATACACAAGAGTGCATGTTGCTTGTCGTTGCTGAACCCATGCCCCATGCCATGGCCCAGGAGTATCCACACCGCAACGAAAATAGTCTAATTGGATTGCAAGTCCAGTCACATTTAGAAGGTAGACCAGAGGATCACATGAGAATAGATGTCATCGTGACCTTTACCCGAAAGTTTTTGCTACTGGAGTGGATGATCATCATTAGTAAAAAATATTTACTGTGGTGGTCATTCTAATCATATTGTCATAGTAAGACGCATTGCAATGTTTGCCATGCACATTTACGGACACTAAGGTAGACTGACATAGGTCCAAACCAGCATCTTCCGGAGAATTAAAGTAAATACTGTTGAGCTTGTGTAGCTTCGCAGAGCCGATAATTTTTATAAAACTATTCTCAATTGAATTATTTAATCTGGAATCGATTACGCAGTCACGTGCTGTTGTTGTGTTCGTATAAAATAACGTATTCTGAGGCATTTACAGCTACCACAGAGGGTACATCAGCGCTGGATTGACGGTCTCCAAGTCTGGATTACGTATTATTTTCTCAATATACTCGTCTTAGTTCTGCTTAAAACATCAATGTCATCTGTACCTTAATATAATCCTCTATCCCAGGGTAGCAATATCATGTTTATCAATATGGTTGTTGGGACTGGGAGCAGCACCTCGCATTTTTATAGACATTATTGGTGATACTTTAACAAATATATACGGCTCTGTATGAGCTTACCCACACACACAATATGGGGCAATCACATTTAGAAGGTTTGATCAGAAGATCACGTGCCTCATAGTGTTGTCATCATGACCTTTACCTGACGGTTTTTGCTGCTAGAGTGAATAATCATCATCAGTAAAAAAAAAGCATCTGCTGTTGGTAATGACTTTGCCAGACTAAGATGAAGTGCAGTGTTTGTCCTATTCATTTATGATTACTAAGACAAACTGACATTAGATCTAAACCAGCATGGTCCAGAGAATCGAAGTAAATACTGTCGACTTGGGAGGATGTACAGATATTCCACGTAAAGAGGACTAAGTTTTTGTTTATGTAGTTCGAAGGTCGTTCTGCAGTTTTATGTCCTGGGATTTAATACTAGCTTATATGTTGTTGATCACGTGGTCATGAGTTTTTTTCTGGTTATGACTCCTAAAATTAAAATATATAAATGCTGTTTTTCAGCAAGGTATGTACAAGTTGTTTTAATGGATTTTTCAGAGACTGTAGGATGCAGTAACATCCCTCAGTACTCTACTTACAAAAAGACAATCAGTTCCTGTAATGATTTATAAGACTGTGCACTGTGTACCTATAGTTTTAACGTGGAAATTGATTACACAAAACAGCAATATTGGCCGCAGTTTTGTAGACTATCTAATAGTGGAATTCAAAGTTACTCTGCTAGATGACTGAAATCATTTCGTCTGCCCCATTACTTCCTATAGAACCAAGACTGGGAAACATGCTTTATTACGCGCTTGTAACTACGGCTGGCAGGAACACCACATCCCCAGATGTGTTACGGTTCTAGCATGGAGCACTAACATCAGTATGATGTCGTAAATAAATACCTACAATTACCCATTGATTTATGGTTATTTACCGCATGCATAACATTTTTACGATTTTCGTGGTGCGTTACGAAAAAATACGGGATTTGCTCGTCAGTCAGAGACAATTAGCAGGTAGGACTACTAGATTTGGGCTATAATCATCCCGGGAACTACATCGTACACTATTTTACTGTCAGTCCAGTGTTTACATACGCGATTTCCAAACAAATATTAGACATAGGATTTCGTACCAGTTAATAGTGTTTTTATAATGCTTATCTGAACTCTGTATTATTTATTGTTTATAAGAGAATCACGCAATCATTACGTCTGCCCCTTGTGCGACTCACAAAAACGGATTTAGAGAGGGAACGTCTACCTGCGCGGGTACTAATTTCTCTTATGCTGACTGCGAATATCGGTTCCCAATAGTGTTTTTCACGAAAAGAGTATACTGATTGAATTTGCCGGTCACAAGACCAGTATTTAGTTATTGATTTTGGGAGAAGTCTTCTACTTGGTAAGGGATGAATTGTCACATATCCCAAGTAACAAAAGAGTCACTATTACAAAGTGTGGTCAACAACCCAATAAAACACATGAGCTGATCATAACTCTTTTTTTTCGATCACTGCTTTTTCTACTGCGTAGGAAGAAGTGTGTAGGACTATCTTGTGATACACCGAACGTAATTTACCACTGCATACATATCCAAAACGCATATTACATGATCCCATCACAGTAAATATAAGACAAGTTACTGCATATATTTGTCTCAGAACGTTTTTTTTCCTTGGTACAATCGACTTAATAAATTCTCACTGTGCAGGTAAACTCGACTACCGTTAGTAATATGTCATTACTGGGTTCATCCTGAATATTTAGAGGGATGTGTAATAAGTAGAGTTTTTAAAACGTTTTCTATTCATACAGCCTTCTCTGGCTGCTTCACATTTTTGATAGGTGACAAGCACTGCTTGTCTTACCGAACGCCAGCTTCCCCTGATGCCGGCAGTGCGTGGGCTTCTACTTCACTTACTGGTCGCCGAATGGTCCCTCTGTTCTTCGTATAGCTATCGTTGGCGGAGTGAAGAAATTTCTTGACCGTTAACGCTAGCGGCTCACGGACACGGCGGACATTCATTGCCACGTAGGATACTTTCCTGTGGTTACCTGAAGCCAATGTGATGGCGGCATTCCTCTAGCCTAGCGTCCACATATACAGAGAGGTGTTGGACGGACGCGGTCACACAGTATTTTCAGGGCTGGCTGTCCCGAAGGCAGTGCCCGTGGCACTCAAGGGCCACTGCTGCGGCGGTGGCGTCAGTAGGTACTGCAGATACATGCGCAGGACCGCATCTAAAAAAAATTTCAGGTCTTATCGACAGACGGCAGTGGAATGCTACAGCTCTCTACCACTGTCATGACCTCCATGAGTCGATGACTTGGTAAGTAGAAATAGTTTCTTTTTTTTACTGCACTACAACCATCATTCAATCTCGTCTGGATGCCACTGACTTGTATATATATTCCATATCTATTTACTAGTCTTACAGTGGTATCACACAGTAATATGTGTCCTTTTATACTGCCTGAGAGCCCTGTCAGATCTTTCGTCCACCGTCAGTGTGCTTGCACCGTTGTATATCGTCACTAAATTTTTCCTGATATGCCCGGTAGGTTCACGTATAAGGGTGGGAAATATAGGAATTGTGTCAGTCCTTCCCACGTTTGAAGGAAACTCCAGACTAACTTTAACAATGGGATGGTCACAGGAGGACTGGTGGGTCTCTTGCTCGAATGTTTTATGTACCTTCTAGCAATGTCACACATTATCTAATAATTATGCAATAGTTTATGTCATGTTACGTGTCTCCATTCCACTTGGCAGCTCTGGTTGACTGAGACTGACACCATCCATGCATAATCAATAGTTCTGAAGGCTGCATTCTGATTGGTCCAGATAGAAAGGGAAGGGGAGGAGAGTGCTTGGCGCTTAAACTGTTAGTAACGCTTGTCTGCTGAGGCATCCACAGATCTCCGCTGGTGAACGTATACGACATCAGCGAGTTATGACTGGTTTTCTGTGGCAAGATGCTCCGTCCCTCAATGTCACATTTCGTAGCAATGCCTTTTACACCACCCACTAGGGCGGTCACATATACACATGCATACTTTAAATAAAGTAAATTTTATACCACTACAGGGCAGAGTGGAGGGCACGAATGTGGAGATGTCTCATTCATGACTAGGGATTCAGCGTAGGCCAGGGTTGCTCGAAGAAATCTATACCGGCAGTTCACTCTGCTCTTTCGACCAGTATTATCTGGTGAAAGCAGGGGGGAGTTCCTCATAATCTAGAAGTGTATTTGTAGCAGTCTTTGATACTTACACCGATGTTTTGGCATCTGTTTGCCACTGCTGCCGTTGGCAGGTGATCCCTCGGCTAGAACTGACATGACAGCAATGCCTTTCGTGCCAGTAGCGAAGTTGGAGGGGTTTACACCTATAATAAATGCATCTTTCTTGTCTATTTGTGGGTTGGAGCAGTGTTCGCGGCTACACATCACATATCAGCGTTGGAGAGAGGGGATTATCTACCCTAACAGGAGACATACTTTTCACTGGGATGTTTACAGATACTGATCACCTCTTTGCCTATGTGCGTATTTTGTAGGGCCGTGCATATTCTTATGCACACGCAGTATCTTTGATTGGAAGTACCACAATTTTTGTACGACGTCACACAATCTAGTAATTTAGTGGTGACTTTGCACCATTTTAACTATTACGGTGTGGTATTTCTTATACATACTGTACCTTTTGTTGGAAATCGGCAGTGCTTATAGGATTTGCTATGGTGTCATTATTTCAACCAACATGTTCGTTTCTCACTCATACACTATACTGTCACGCACGCTGATTATGAAGTCGTGGCTTAGCAATGATAAATAATTCGAGCACATGCTGCATTGTAATTGGCTGAGAGCATCATAACGTTGATGCTACATTGACGTGAGTCGAAGGCAATCCGTCGAAACTCACTCGAGTCTACAAAACACGTAAAACTTTGAAAAGATACAAAAAATGTGGAAAATACGAAAAAATTTGTGAAAGATATGTAAAATTGTGGAAGAATGAGAGCACTAGATTTTGGCCAGGGTTTGGTTTTTGCTGGACACCTTGAATGGCATAATATGAAATTGTTATTACCGAGTACTGCTCTAGTAACATGACTTAACGTAATTTAGAGACAACCTGACTCATTCCCTATGTGATACAGCTCCAGAGCGAACCCCACCCATTCAGGAGTTCCGGTTATAAAGATGTAGGTGGGGAAGGGCTGCTTCAGTATCAATGGTCTAGGAGGAATGGAAAGGGAGGGGTGGGGGACGGGCGGTATTTCCCCTGGGTGACCTTGATCAATTCCCGGTGGTTCCCCAGTGGGAGAGGAGTGAGGGGGGGGGGGGGGGGGGTTACCATGAATGTAAGTCGCCTAAGTTTGTAACCTGACACCGAAAGTCTTTATCAGTGGTCTTGAAATACGAAACCGGTTATTACCAGTTATGACCTTGAACACACACACTAATATTCGACACACTGAAAGTCTTGTCTCACAGTGGGATAAATATTTTAATAGTTACTTTTCAAACAATAAGCAGTTTACTTACTTTTTCCTATCTGTCTATCATTTGATTGCCCCTTATATGCACAAACTATTCGGGGGAATTGTTTACAATGACACATTAATATTCGTTCGTTGTAGGAGAGGAAGACAGCTGTTATTCAGTGAAAGTTGCTCCAATGATATCAGTAAGAACTTTAGTCTTGACTGCAGCGCAGATTTGAATCAGAACCAGTGAAGATAAGAGAAGGCAAATCCTACGTGTGAATTAATCAAAATGACTAATTAAGTCAGTAAAAACAAAATGACTGAAAAATGCTCTAAACAGAACCAAACCAATTTAGAGCTATAGACTGCATTTCTGAATGATGGATAAGTCTTGGAATTACACTAAACGTGTGAATTTTGTCGTAACTGAGGATCCCATCACAACCTAGAAGTAACGAAGTCCAACAATATGTGATATCCCTAATGGCTGTAGCTATATCTCTTTGGGCTACATATTATTCATTTACTGTTGTTTTTATGGGCATTGTATTAGACATTCCGACTTGTACTCAGCATCTGATTTCTATTTATGCGTAGCTCTTATAGCTAAAAAAAGACGGTAGAAAAATAGCTCCCCATGCTAAGAAGCATAATAAATATTATGAGAATGAACGCTAAGACCAATATTCGTAGATCTTGCTGAAAATCTGTTATGTGTAATTCCTCATATTCGTGGTTATGGAAAACACTGTGTGTAACTTTTACCGAGATATCAAACGGAAACTTTAATATGCACACGAAATCTGTCAGATGATACGCACTGTTTCTTCTGATGAACTGCATTGGATGCTAAGATCTAGAAATGTTTTATAAGTGGAAGGTAAATGGGAAGTGTGCAAAATAGTTTAGATCAAACGAAATCAACATAAAATTTGTTGATGACGACTACATTTACGGGAACTATGCTGACACTAACAATAGGACTTTCCTAGGTGCCGAAAGATTTTTTGGTGGAAAAGTATTTTAGCCTACCTACTGAAGTTTTCAGGAGATGTAAATTCACTTGATAAGCTTGCAGGGAATCGAATTTCATCAGTATGATCGATGGTTTAATTATTTAGTTTTTACAAGTGAAATTCGAAATGGACATGTTTTGTATCGCTTGAAGTACGGTGTTGAAAATGGATCGTATAGAGGAAGTTTGTGGTCCAGATTCCGTCCCAAAACGGTTTCGTACAGATTTACACCAGTTCCCTCGACTAACTTTCCAAGCGAACGTCGGGGTGGTTCCAACGACAAGATCATGAGTTCATTCCGCATTCTTATCCTAACGGAGATATTCCTGTATCTCAAATGACAATGACTTTACCCATAATTTTCTCCCTAATTTTGCTTCTTTCTGTTAACAGTGTACTAGTCAAACGTTCTAGAAGAAATAATTACTCCTAATAAAATAACATCAATGGGCGTTTCTGTATTTTGTTTTTTGTGCGCTATATGTGCTATTTAGAGCTTATTTATCGGACGTACCAGACGCTGAAGGATTGACGTAACGGAGATTGGGTAATCGCAGTTATCATTGCAGACCTCTCAGGGGGGATGCTTGGAATTTTTTGAGACTGCATCCGCGCCTTTTTTCTTTCTTCTTTCATTTCTGTCAGTAACGGACTACAGATCGTTGACGTTGTGAAGCGCTCTCTAACCTTATGAAGCAATTATAAACTTATCTGTGAACTCCAGAGGCCACTGAACGTATACTGCTGACGTCAGAAGAGAATTATATAAAACGGAGAAACGAGAAACATATTATATTGCTGCCATTTCAAAAGCATTCAGCACAAGCATACTTACACGAGCAGCTACCTGAAAGTAAGAGCGTTCGCGCACATCAAACATCAAATACGCGTTTTAGAATGGAGATAAGTGATACATAAAAGGTTGGAACGTTTCCTATATCTCATTTATACTCTGCTATCAAATCCAGCGCTCGATGGAATCCCTGTCAGATCTGTACCGAATTTCAAGATGAGTAAACCCCTCTTCTAACTACAACCTATCGTATATCCCTCGAACAAAAAACGGTGCCCAGTTCTGCGAAAAAGGCATAGAAGGCACAGGTCACGTCGTCTACAAGAAGGGAAGTAGAAGTGAACCACAAAACTACCGTCCAATATCCTTGACGTCAATATGTTGTAGAATCTTAGAACATATTCTGAGCTCAAACATAATGAGGTGTTTTGAACAGAATGACTTCGTCAATGCCAACCAGGTTGGATTTCGGAAACATCGACCATGTGAAACCGAACTCGCACTTTTCACATATAACGCACTGAAAGCTTTGGATCAAGGCAATCAGGTAGATGCTGTATTTCCTGATTTCCGAAAAGCATTCGACTCAGTACCAAATCTACGATTATTGTCAAGAGTACGATCATCTGGGGTATCAAGTGAAATTTATGACTAGATTTAAGACTTCTTGCTAGGGAGGACGCAACACGCTATTTTTGACGGAGAGTCATTGTCAGATGTTGAAGTAACTTTGGGTGCGCTCCAGGGAAGTGTGTTGGGACCCTCTCTATTCATTTAGCATATCAGTGACCTTGAAGACTATAATAATAGTAAAATCAGACTTTTCGCAGATGATGTAGTTATCTGTAATGAAGTAAAATCTGAAAGAAGCTGCATAAATATTCAGTCAGATCTTGATAGGAATTAAAAGTGGTGCAGAGATTTCTTGAACGTGAAGTTTTAAATTTCGCGTTCAAGAAATCGTTCACACAGGAGAACCGCACGAACATACCGTCATTTGACCATGGATGATATAGAAATAAGCATACCTGGCTTAGAGAGCCAAAAAAACTAATAAATCACCAGGTCCGCCTGGAACCCCAGTTCCATTTTACAAAGAGTACTCTACGGCATTGGCCCCTTACCTAGCTTGGATTTATCGTGAAATCTCTCACCCGGCACGAAGTCCCAAGCGACTGGAAAAAGGCGCAGGTGATCCAGTATACAAGAAAGGTAAAAGAACGGACCCGCAAAACCACAGATCAGAATCCCTAACTTCAATTTGCTGCAGAATCCTTGAACATATTCTCAGTTGGAATATAATAAACTTTCTTGAGACAGAGAAGCTTTCGCCAACGAGTCAGCGTGGTTTGAGAAGTCATCGCTCGTGTGAAACTCAGCCCGCCCTTTTCTCACATGATATGCTGAGAACCATGGATGGAGGGCAACAGGCAGATTCCATATATCTAGATATCCTGAAAGCATTTGACTTGGTGCCCCAAGTTTCCACCCTATTTATTATTTCCTACCTTGTGTTAGTTCATAACCAATAGATTGTGGTCAGAGTCCACATCTGACCCTGGAAATGTCCTACAATTTAAAACCTGGTTCCTAAATCTCTGTCTTACCATTATATAATCTATCTGATACATTTTAGTATCTCCAGGATTCTTCCATGTATACAACCTTCTTTTATGATTCTTGAACCAAGTGTTAGCTATGATTAAAACTGAAGAAGTTGCAAAAAGGTGGGAATTTAAGGAGATGGGACCTGGATAAACTCTGTACAACCAGAGGTTGTACAGAGTTTCAGGGACACCATAAGTGAACAATTGACAGGAATGGGGGAAAGAAATACAGTAGAAGACGAATGGGTAGCTCTGAGGGATGAAGTAGTGAAGGCAGCAGAGGATCAAGTAGGTAAAAAAACGAGGGCTAGTAGAAATCCTTGGGTAACAGAAGAAATATTGAATTTAATTGATGAAAGGAGAAAACATAAAAATGCAGTAAATGAAGCAAGCAAAAAGGCATACAAACGTCTCAAAAATAAGATCGACAGGAAGTGCAAAACGGCTAAGCAGGCATGGCTATAGGACACATATAAGGATGTAGAGGCTTATCTCACTAGGGGTAAGATAGATACCGCCTACAGGAAAATTAAAGAGACCTTTGGAGAAAGGAGAGCCACTTGTATGAATATCAAGCGCTCAGATGGAGACCCAGTTCTAAGCACAGAGGGGAAAGCAGAAAGGTGGAAGGAGTATATAGAGGGTCTATACAAGGGCGATGTACTTGAAGACAATATTATGGAAATGGAAGAGGATGTAGATGAAGATGAAATGGGAGATATGATACTGCGTGAAGAGTTTGACAGAGCACCGAAAGACCTGAGTCGAAACAAGGCCCCGGGAGTAGACAACATTCCATTAGAACTACTGATGGCCTTGGGAGAGCCAGTCCTGACAAAACTCTACCATCTGGTGAGCAAGATGTACGAGACAGGTGAAATATCCACAGACTTCAAGAAGAATATAATAAATCCAATCCCAAATTAAGCAGGTGTTGACAGATGTGAAAATTACCGAACTATCAGTTTAATAAGCCACAGCTGCAAAATCCTAACGCGAAATTATTTACAGACGAATGGAAAAACTGGTAGAAGCCGACCTCGGGGAAGATCAGTTTGGATTCCGTAGAAATGTTGGAACACATGAGGCAATATTGACCTTACGACTTATCTTAGAAGAAAGATTAAGGAAAGGCAAACCTACCTAGCATTTGTAGACTTAGAGAAAGCTTTTTACAACGTTGACTGGAATACTCTCTTTCAAATTCTAAACGTGGCAGGGGTAAAATACAGGGAGCGAAAGGCTATTTACAATTTGTACAGAAACCAGATGGCAGTTATAAGAGTCGAGGGACATGAAAGGGAAGCAGTGGTTGGGAAGGGAGTGAGACAGGGTTGTAGCCTCTCCCCGATGTTATTCAATCTGTATATTGAGCAAGCAGTAAAGGAAACAAAAGAAAAATTTGGAGTAGGTATTAAAATCCAAGGAGAAGAAATAAAAACTTTGAGGTTCGCCGATGACATTGTAATTCTGTCAGAGACAGCAAAGGACTTGGAAGATCAGTTGAACGGAATGGACAGTGTCTTGAAAGGAGGATATAAGATAAACACCAACAAAAGTAAAACGAGGATAATGGAATGTAGTCGAATTAAGTCGGGTGATGCTGAGGGAATTAGATTAGGAAATGAGACACTTAAAGTAATGAAGGAGTTTTGCTATTTGGGGAGCAAAATAACTGATGATGGTCGAAGTAGAGAGGATATAAAATGTAGACTGGCAATGGCAAGGAAAGCGTTCCTGAAGAAGAGAAATTTGTTAACATAGAGTATAGATTTAAGTGTCAGGAAGTCGTTTCTGAAAGTATTTGTATGAAGCGTAGCCATGTATGGAAGTGAAACATGGACAATAAATAGTTTGGACAAGAAGAGAATAGAAGCTTTCGAAATGTGGTGCTACAGAAAAATGTTGAAGATAAGGTGGGTAGATCACGTAACAAACGAGGAGGTATTGAATAGCATTGGGGAGAAGAGAAGTTTGTGGCACAACTTGACTAGAAGAAGGGATCGGTTGGTAGGACATGTCCTGAGGCATCAAGGGATCACAAATTTAGTATTGGAGGGCAGCGTGGAGGGTAAAAATCGTAGAGGGAGACCAAGAGTTGAATACACTAAGCAGATGCAGAAAGATGTATGTTGCAGTAGGTACTGGGAGATGAAGGAGCTTGCACAGGATAGATTAGCATGGAGAGCTGCATTAAACCACTCTCAGGACTGAAGACTACAACAACAACAACAACCTTGTGTTATTCTTATCATTGGTGTAGTACCTCCAGATATGCAGAACTGAATATGTTGTCTCTTTTTAAAATTGAGTGTAAGGCCATTCGCAGAAAACCGGTCAATGATACTTTTTTAAGAACTTTGTTCACCATTTCTTCTGTTTCTGTATGCTTTGACTGATTAGAATACTAGTGTCATCTGCAAAAAGAGCTGATTCCGCATGTTGTATATTATACGGAAGATCTTTTACTTATATGAAAAACAGAAGTGGAAATACGATTGAGATTTGGGGAAAAAATCAAATCCGGAAACATTCTAGACTCAGCAAGACTCGTATACATCTACATCCAAACTCTGAAAACCACTGTGAAGAGCATGGAAGAGCGTTCATCTCATTGTACTAGTTATTAGGGTTTTTTTCCTTTCTATTCACATATGGAGCGCGGGAAGAAGATTACTTACATGCCTCTGTCCGCGCTGTTAATTAATCTAATTTTGTCTTCGTCATCTCTATAGGAGCGACAGGGATGGAGTTGTAGTATATTCCTAGATTCATCACTTAAACTTGGTTCTAGAAACCGTATAAGTGGGTTTCCAGGGGCCAGTTCAGTTCTTTCAGCATCTTCGTGACACTCTCCTATGGAGCATTCAAACCTGTAATTTTCGTGCTGCCCTTTTCTAATCCGATTGTCTCCTGTTAGTCCTGTTTGGTACGGGTCCCACGCACTTGGTCAGTATTATAGGATGAGTCGCATCAGTATTTTGAATGCAGACTCTTTTGTTCACTGACTGCATTTCCCTAGTATTCGATCTGTAAAACATAGTCAGGCACCTACTTCACTTGCGACTGAAAATATGTGATCCTTCTGTTACGTATCCCTACAAACTGTTACACCCAGACATTTGTATTAGTTGACCGATTGTAACTGTGATTCATTGATATTTTCACATGATTTACTACGTTTTTCGTTTAGTGAAGTGCACAATTTTATATTTATGAGCATTTAAAGAAAGTTGCCGATCTTCACACCAATTTGAAATCTTATCAATATCTAGTTGAATATTTGAGCAGCTTCTTTTAGACGCTAATTCATTGTAGGGAAATGCATCATCTACGAAAACCTGAGGTTACTGTTAATACTGATGCAAGGTCATTATTTAATGTGCCTGTACTCTGACTGAATTGTGTTTTATACATTCTTTGAAAATGTTATTATTTTAATTAAATATTACTATTATTATTTCAGTGAAATATTCTATATGTTGCGTAGTATTGCTACAATTAATAAAACAGTAACGCTATGGAAATTCTAAACCACATACGATCTATATCTTACGAACATGTTAAAACAAAACCAAATGCACCTTGATAATTATTCGTGAAAATAGATATGCTTTTTTATTGAAAATCGAACTCCCAAGTGTATTTTAGAGTTCATATTTATTTGGCTACTAGTTTCGACGTTCCGTCAACATCATCTTCAGACCCGTACACTTCAATGATATCAATTGTGTGTGGCTGAGTACTAGAAGTCCGCAGTGAGACCAATATGTGCTCCACATGGATGGCGGGCAGTACTCAACCACACACAATTGATATCATCTAAGTGTACGGGCCTGAAGATGACGCTGACGGAACGTCGAAACTAGTAGCCAAATAAATATGAAATATAAAATACAGCTAGAGGAGTTTCATTTTCAATAGAAAAATTATACCAGCTGATGTCCCACAAACATCCAATTTAACTATGGATGTACGAAGATTAAATATGCTTTTAGCTGTCACTTTGCTTTTCAACTTGCTAGCTCAAATATACTACTGGCCATCAAAATTGCTACACTAGGAAGAAATGCAGATGATAAACGGGTATTCATTGGACAAATATATTATACTAGGACTGACATTTTCACGAAATTTTGGTGCATAGATCCTAAGAAATCAGTACCCAGAACAACCACCTCTGGCCGTAATAAAGGCATTTGATACGTCTGGGCATTGAGTCAAACAGAGCTTGGATGGCGTGTACAGGTCCAGCTGTCCTTGCAGCTTCAACACAATACCACAGTACTGGCGTATTGTGACAAGCCAGTTGCTCGGCCACCATTGACCAGATGTTTTCAATTGGTGAGAGATCTGGAGAATGGGCTGCCCAGGGCAGCAGTCGAACATTTTTTGTATCCAGAAAGGCCCGTACAGGACCTGCAACATGCGGTCGTCCATTCTCCTGCTGAAATGTGGGGTTTCGCAGGAACCGAATGAAGGGTAGAGCCACGGGTCTTAACACATCTGAAATGTAACGCCCACTGCTCAAAGTGCCGTAAATGCGAACAAGAGGGGATCGAGACGTGTAACCACTGCCACCCCATACCATCACGCGGGTGATACGCCAGCATGGCATGACGAATACACGCTTCCAATGTGCGTTCACTGCGATGTCGCCAAACACGGGTGCGACCATCATGACGTTGTAAACAGAACCTGGATTCATCCGAAAAAATGCCGTTTTGCCATTCGTGCACCCAGGTTCGTCGTTGAGTACACCATCGCAGGCGCTCCTGCTTGTGATGCAGCGTCAAGGGTAACCGCTGCCATGGTCTCCGAGCTGATAGTCCATGCTGCTGCAAACGTCGTCGAACTGTTCGTGCAGGTGGTTGCTGTCTTGCAAACGTCCCCATCTGTTGATTCAGGGATCGAGACGTGGCTGCACGATCCGTTACAGCCATACGGATAAGATGCCTTTCATTTCGACTGCTAGTGATACGAGGCTGTTGGGATCCAGCACGGCGTTCCGTATTACCCTCCTGAACCCACCGATTCCATATTCTGCTAACAGTCATTGGATCTTGACCAACGTGAGCAGCAATGTCGCGATACGATAAACCGCAATCGTGATAGGCTATAATCCGACCTTTATCAAAGTTGGAAACATGATGGTACGCATTTCTCCTCCTTACACGAGGCATCACAACAACGTTTCACCAGGCAACGCCGGACAACTGCTGTTTGTGTATAAGAAATCGGTTGAAAACTTTCCTCATGTCAGCACGTTGTAGGTGTCGCCACCGGCGCCAGTCTTGTGTGAATGCTCTGAAAAGCTATTCATTTGCATATCACAGCATCTTCTTCCTGGCGGTTAATTTTCGCTTCTGTAGCACGTCATCTTCGTGGTGTAGCAATTTTAATGGTCAGTAGTGTATAATGTTCATTTTTTGCAATAAAATCGCCCTCCTTTAGATGTAGTACAGACCAGGGCCTACCGGTAATTCCACGCAATACCTTAAAATGACTGGTAACTTCGTCATTAAACTGTCTGGTACAGGTCTCCAGTTTTGAGAAAAAATTATTAGTCTGCGCTGATAGTAACACGCCTGTAGAATAATAACGTAAATTTTAAGGGTGCCGGGTAATGGCGGCAAACTGCAGCGCTCCAGCGATGCTTTCTTCACTCCTCTGCAGACAATGCTATATTTATGAAAACTGTGGTTATTTGCCATAGGTTTGACATTTCTATAAATAAAATTCAACTCAAACAAAACTTGGTATACATTTGGCATCAGCTCAATAAATTACATTACATTACTAATAATATACGTAGTAACATTTAGGAAGACAACGACACAGAGAGAGAGAACCTTTACATATTATATAAATCGGTTCAAGACCGCAGATGAACACTTATCAGTACAATGGTATCGTTTATGTTCCAAATACATCATTATTGCTTTGTTTTTGAAACTATTAATTTTCGTAATTGTTAGCATAAAACATTGTCTTTACGCATTTAATAGTCACACGACCCCTTTTTTAAATAGATTTTGTGCGTCTCACTTATTACATACTAGTATGGAGGCGCTGCTTGTTATTGGTATTCTGCGAGCGCTCCTATACTACAGAACACTAGTCATTGCTCCACTAGTGTGCATAGTTATGGTTCAGTTTCCACATCATCATTTTACATTAATTTACGTTCATTTGTTACATTCGTTTGTGTTGCTTTACAGAGGTTCACATTATGTTTATTGCTACTCGACCACACATTTATTGCACCTTCAACTTAGGTGTTAGATTCATGGATACTAATTTTTATTCACTTGGCTGGGACAATGTATTGCTGGATGGCTCCCCCATACGGGCGAAGGTCCTTGGAAACCCAAGAAAGCAACGACACAGCCCATTTGTACCCGTACTATAATCTATTCTAGGATTTTCTTCTTCTTTTCAGCAATCAAAGGCCCTGTAGACCACCCTTGCATCAACGGTTTGCTTCCATCTTCTATCTCTCGCTGTCTCCCTCCACCCTGCGGTGTTCCTAATGCTGCGACGTCCTTCTTTATGTCATCTTTCCACCGTATGCGAGGTCGGCCCAATCGTACTGTTGCTTGGGAAGTGCATTCAACACCATCTTACGAATTCTGTTGGTTTCCTTTCTAGCCACATGGCCAGACCATTGCAGTCTCCTACTTTTTAATTTCTGGGCGATAGTGGATTGCTTCGTTAACTGATAAATTTCAGTGTTCTTTCAAACTCTCCATATGGCATTCTCCAACACTGGTCCCCAGGTTTTACTTTGAATTATGTTGAAAATTTACGAAATATATGATTTACGTGAAGTAAGCATTCAAAACATACTGCTATAGTATTTACTGAAATACTGTACGAAGAAACAGTCTTGTTGTAAATTATTACAAGTTTTATGGTTGATTTCTGGTTTGAACTTTCTTTCTCGTTTTCGTTATATACAAATGATTGCTGATTGTTCGGATAAGAGCATTTACAATACAATTTGAGTGGGCTTCTTCGCCGTGTGCAGCTGGTCGCCGACGTGGCCGCTGTTGTGTCTCCGCGTTGTTGAGTATGTGCTGCAGCTGGCGTGGAGCACGCCCGGTTGGAACACGGCATCGAATCCAGAACCCTCAGCTGTTGTCTGTCTGACTGCTGCCATAGATGTCTCGTGTTACTTATGGTTGTGCTGGACAGCTCCGTCGGATGCGTGCATGTAATAAACCCGGAATATGTAAGTTTCTATTACTTTCAGTTCATTTTACCTACGTAGCCCGTGCAAGATAGGACGATGTCCCTTTCTCTATCTGTTACTAACTGATTGGTTTCTTGTTTTTGTAGACAATCTGATGATGAGTCAAAAGGGTGAAAAGCGTCATCGAAATTAAATAATTTCGCAATGAGGCTGTTTTCTCCTAAAATAATGCAGCATTACATTCTGTACTACCTGTGATGATAACGCAGTGGGAAAACGATTCATGGTTAGTTATTATTGTCTAACACAGGACCAGTTCTGAAAGTTTTTATTTGTCTTGGGTGACACAGGTTCATAAGTCTTGTGTATTGACAGTCTGTAGTAGGTTTATCTCACAGTCCTTGATAATATTTTTGCACTTCGTGTATAAATAGAAACGGACAAACAAACTGTGTATACACAAGTAGGCACTCGTATAGCGTCCGTCTATTAGTGAGCGTTCGTTTGCATTCTCTATTTGGAAAACATTCAAATCCGCGACCTTGAACTGTTTACGCCGCCGCGTCTGATGCTGGCGAGGAATGACAATTGTTGACCACGCGAAACTTGCAACAGTTCCAAAAGCATTGACTGCGGACGTTATGCATTAAACCACTGTCCATACTTTCGTAATCTCATTTCACACTAGTTTCACACACTTCATGCATGAAATCCTCGTTGTCAATGTCATGTATTGTGCTCACTCTGACGATGCGACATCGTCTTAACTCTGTCCCAGAAAACGTTCAATATCGAACCATGTTCACTAATCACTGTTTGTACAGTCCCAGCATACATTTAACACTGTCCTGAACCACTAACGCATTTCCTTATAAAGTTAATGTTAGTACGCCTTATATCCACATATTTACTTTGCAAGATTCTCACAGAAGAGAGTGATTAACACGTTTCTGTGTACAGGTCTGTATATGAAACAGCAGTATTCAATGTTTAGATCTCTTATATACACCATGTCAAGTAATCCACCACTGTATCACTGTGACCTGGCTTACAGACTCTTGTCTGACTTCACAATAACGTTTTACTTTCATTGGTAGATTATTTTAAGTAAATGGTTATCACTTCTCATGTGAGATTACATTTCCGAGGCCGGCAGTGCACGTTCCACAGGTAAATCAAAATACGCGCCTCGATCGTTAATTATGAAATAAGTTTCTGTAAATAGGATTCCAACAAGGAAACTGTATTATGTAGGCGACCTACATAATACCTATACGTTTTCAATACTTCAAGTGAGAGTACAGAAGACACTCTTTGTTGCATTCGTCTGCTAATTCTTCCCATTAAGTTTCTTCTGATAACTAATTATCTCTATTCATCTACCTCTCTACTGTTATCACACAAAATGCAAGCTAACCCATACATATTTCTTATAGAAACACAAAAAATTATAATAGAGCTATATCTAATTACTAAAGTTATTTGATTTTTATGAAAATTCTTCCATTTAAAGCTCATTTCGTTATGTACCTCAAAACCATAAACTATCTTCAATTAAATATTCAGTAATGTACTGCAGAAGGCTGTGCAGACTTGTCTGCATAATCAGTACATCTTATCAAAACATACTGACAGCAACATGTATTCTTTCACAAAATAAGGTTTGAGCAAAATGACAGTATTTACAAATACAATGCTTGAAATTACAACTGACTATGTACACGTCATCAGCATAAATACTTCCATGCACGGATATAAATCCTTGATTTTATTACCTCCTACATACGCTATTAAATAACTACAGCCTTGTGGGATACTGGTTACCTTGTAAGGCCCTGCGTATAGCAATTGCCACTTCTTATTTTTCTTGGTTAAGTCTGACGATTTATGGTGTGTCCGCAATAACACAAATCGTCGATCTGAAATTGCTGTTCATTTCTAACACTCCTGTCATATTTTAATTTTCTAACCTGAGCATACCTCGTTAAATTCGCAAAAACCTCTTCTATAGTTTCTCGTTTGGATCCTGTTGGTCTTGGCAGTTGCGGTGAAGGTGTAATCCACTCGTTTCTTTCTTCTTTCTCTAACATTACCTCAACTGGTGTGTAGCCAGACGAAGCATTAGAGAGGTTTTTCTGTATTCTTTCGAATACTGTAACACAATCTGCTTATTTAGTTTGCTGGTTAGGGATATAGGATCTAATCTATCCACTGAACTCTTTAAATGTTCGAATCCACAGTGGCTTCCGGATTTAAGCGTAATATTAAGATATGATTTATCTCTTGTTCCTTAAGAAAAGACCTCCAATGATGCTCAGTAAAGTATGCTGCATTATCTGTGATAATGGCCTTTGGCTTACCTACCTCAGGTATGTAGTCTTTTGAGGTATTCTTGACAAAAGCAACTGCTATAGATGTTCTCATAGGGTACAGTTTTACATATTTAGAGAGTGTGCCATATACGGCTGACAGATACTTTACCCCGCCTCTTGTAATGGGTAAACATCCGGCTATTTTTACAGATGTGGGGATTACAGGCTGTAGTTCAGTTCGACAAGACCTATTTACATGCTTTCTCTTTTGACAAATATCGTAGATTCTAATGATTTGTTCTCGGCGTTTTAAATTAGGTACATGGCAATATCTTTTTATAATTTCAACACATTTTCCAATGCCTACTTGCCCCCCAGGTGAGGTGAGTATACCAGATAAAGTTTTCTACACATGACTGCGGAATACACACAAAGCACACTGAGCCGTGCACGGCTCGTGTTCATGTCATTTATTGTTTGGCATCTTCTATTACGGTACTGCCGCCTCGTTTTCTTATTCCATTTACTGGCGTCACTAACTTCCTGCCTTACTTGCCCGTGAGCGGCAGCAGCATATGGATGCACTGTCGTACCATCTCTGGAGCGACCGATAGTATTTCCGGGTCGTCGTGTGTCTGGTTGGAGACGGACCAGCAGTGCAGTCAGGGACGGAGCCCCAGTGAGTTCCACACAGCCAGTACCAGCGGGGACGACTGTTGGTTGGTCGTTCGGTCGGTCGCCTCGTGGACGACGTGTATTTGGGTCGGCTCCTTCCTGTGCAGAGATGTCGGTTGCATGGTTGGGTCCGAGCCAGTGTCTCCGGGATGTCGTCCGTCCGAAGGAAGTCAGTCAGTCAGTTGGAGACGGACCAGCAGTGCAGTCGGGACGCAGCAGCAGTGAAGTCGGGGACGGAGCGCTGGTGAGGCGCCGACAGCCAGTGCTCGCCGACCGCTGGCGACACACACGAACTGTTCGGCCGGTTGCACACACGGCAGATTTTTTCGCAGCGGTCAATTGATCGTCGCCGCCATTCCCGCAGTGGTGCACAGGAGTAAGTCTGAGCTTGCACATTAAGCGGGAGAAAAAACGAGCGCTAAATCTGCCGTCGGAGTTAGCTGTGTGACCGCCGGCTGCCAAAAAAAAAAAAAAAAAAAAAAAAATGGTTCAAATGGCTCTGAGCACTATGGGACTTAACTTCTGAGGCCATCAGTCCCCTAGAACTTAGAACTACTTAAACCTAACTAACCTAAGGACATCACACACACCCATGCCCGAGGCAGGATTCGAACCTGCGACCGTAGCGGTGACGCGGTTCCAGACTGAAGCGCCTAGAACCGCACGGCCACACCGGCCGGCTCCGGCTGCCACTGACGCCGACGGCAATTCTACCGCCACGGCCAAAGTAGTGGCGCATTGGACCAAACGCGCGCTTACACACGTAGCGGTTTTTCTACCGTCGACAGCTGTTTTGTTCAGTATGAATAGAGTCGCATCGTGGTGTTAACAGTTGTTAATTGGTTTGTTCTTTCAGTTCACAGTTGTTAACTGGTTTGTTCTTTCAGACATGAGTAATCTAGACATGGATAATGAAATTTTAATTTCATTAATTCAAGAAAGGCCTGTTCTGTGGGACGAAACCCTCGACACATACAAAGACCGAGATGCTACCAGAAACGCTTGGCATGGAGTTTTCAAGGGAATTCGTAGCGACTTTGATGTGTTGGACGAAAGGGAGAGGAATGATTTTTTAGCCGGCCGCGGTGGTCTAGCGGTTCTGGCGCTGCAGTCCGGAACCGCGGGACTGCTACGGTCGCAGGTTCGAATCCTGCCTCGGGCATGGGTGTGTGTGATGTCCTTAGGTTAGTTAGGTTTAAGTAGTTCTAAGTTCTAGGGGACTTATGACCTAAGATGTTGAGTCCCATAGTGCTCAGAGCCAGGAATGATTTTGGTAAGTGCATGCTTTTTCACATATATGTACTAGAAGAAACTCTTCACTTTACATTGCAGGCGTTTCCTGACTTAATTTTTTTTTTTTATAATCGTGACAACCATGGTTGGCTATTATTAAAAAATGTTTTATTTTACAAAAACGAGCATCATTGAAGAACAGTATCAATGTCACATTTTTAAAAAGTATTATTATATTCGCAACTTACTTCTAGTAATATAATAACGAAAAATAAGTCGTGTACTGGACTACTTGTGTTCAATGTGAAGGCGGTCTATTCCACAGCTATCTGTTCTCGACATCATGCCGTTCGGAATGCCCTTATATCATGGACTTCTGCCAGGAAACGCTTCCTACACTGTTTGCTTTGAGGCCTCCTCTTACAGTATTTTCTGTCCGAATATCTTCCAGCCCTATAATTAACGTTGTATCCTCAACAATGTATCCATCTCTATCCCTAACATAATTATGAAGAATAATGCAGGCTTAAACAATGTCACTGGCAAAATGCGGTTGGACATTTAATGGTCGATGGATTATTCTCCATTTGTTAGTAAGAATGCCGAAAGCACATTCTATGTACCTCCTTGCTCGGCGCAATCGATAGTTGAAGATTCGTTTGTCCATTGTTAAATGTGTTCTAGAATAAGGCCTTAGCAGATGTTTATGTAGCCCAAATTCAGCATCACCAAAAAAAAAAAAAAAAAAAAAAAACATGTGGCACTTTCGGACTTTCTGTGGCCTGGTAGGCACTTCACATCAGGTAGATTTTTTGAACTGCTTTCAACAGATTTCCACAGGTGAGTTTGTTTAAAAATCGATGAGTCACAATCTTTTTCCATAGCTACCAATATGCACATAAACAAATCGGTATTTCGTATCTGCAATGCCCATTAACAAATGGTTCAAATGGCTCTGAGCACTATGGGACTCAACTGCTGAGGTCATTAGTCCCCTAGAACTTAGAACTAGTTAAACCTAACTAACCTAAGGACATCACAAACATCCATGCCCGAGGCAGGATTCGAACCTTCGACCGTAGCGGTCTTGAGGGTCCAGACTGCAGCGCCTTTAACCGCACGGCCACTTCGGCCGGCTGCCCATTAACACAACTGAGTTGTAGTCTTTATAATTAAAATACATAGATCCACTTTCTATTGAACTCACAATGCGGACATGTTTTCTATCTACTGCCCCAATGCAATGAGCAAAGTTTGCTGCATGCTCAAATCCATATGCTACAGACTGCCACATTTCATTTGCAAGGGGAGGTACGCACTCGCTTTGCATAACAATCCACAGTGCTCGACAAACGTCTCTATCGCTCTTGCGGTTGAGATTCCTACTCTGAAGGTTTAATGAAGATCGATGAAAGTACATCCACTTGCTAGATATCTGAAAAAAAAATTATTTAAAATGTGAAGAGTTAACAAATTATTATTGACAATTTTTTGTAATTTCAAATAACTATTGTGTATTTTATCGTAGCTAATGTAGGCGTTAATTATTTTCATTTTTAGGTAAGGAAGTGATAAAACGATGGAAATATTTACGTGACGCCTTCGCCAAGGCGGAAAAAGGGCAAAAGAAAGCAAAACTAGTGGCTCGCAAGCTACAAAAAAAAAAGTACATATTTCATGACAAATTCCAGTTTTTAAAAAAAGTGTACGAAACAACAGAAACTATAGGAAGTTTCAGCGTAGAAGAAAAGAACTGATGCCCCTTCGCAATCTCGTCAGAACATAGAACATGAAGTAAGCGTAACAATTGGAACAAAGGAATAACCTTTGTCCGCCACTCAACCTCGAAAGAAGTACAGGAAAATGGACGAAATAGATCTGAGGCTTTTAAAGGCATTGGAAAAACTAGAACCTGAGAAACCAAACTCCCAAATGTCCTACCACGGTCTGCTGCCACATACTGAGGAGTTTGATAATAATGAATGGCTACAGTTTCAAATGTAAGTTCTTAGAGTGATTTCCAATATTAAGAATCAGAAGGTTGCGCCTCAACACTACAAAGTGACACCACATAATCCGTTTCCCACATCCAGTAACAGAGCCAATCAACGCCATACCATCTCCAACAACAGACCAATCCACTGCCACCTCAACAACATTTCACTGCTATCACGTCACAGTACTCACAACCACCACATGTCCCACATCATGCCCCACCAACGATTCCCTCAGTTTCAACTTAAAATGCACTATGTACTCCAGTATCCCAGCCAGGGCGAACGCATTCTGCATTCAGAACTCTGCCTTTGTATCCCTCACAAGTTCTACATCTCCCAAATTACGCCGGCCACGGTGGCCGAGCGGTTCTAAGTGCTTCAGTCCGGAACCGCGTGACTGCTACGGCTGCAGGTTCGAATCCTGCCTCGGCCATGGATGTGAGTGATGTCCTTAGGTTAGTTAGGTTTAGAATGTTCTAAGTTCTAGGGGACTGATGATCTCCGATGTTAAGTCCCATAGTGCTCAGAGCCATTTGAACCATTCCAAATTACGACCCACCATCGATTCCCTCGGTTTCTACCGTTGATGAACTACCTACTCCACCTCCCCAACCCACGAGGGAAAAAACAATCTGCAGCTGAACATTATGAAAATTTTCCTGTAAGTGTTGAGGGAGATCTTGAAAGTAGTTCTTCAGTAAATTCGAATTCGTCCACTACAATGCACATCAATTTCTAACACTATATCGTGTACTAATGTGTGTTTGTTTATTTAAAGTTTTGGTAATGTGGGTATTTTGTATCCTTCTTCGGAATTTTATCAATAAATACCGTTACTTTAAAACCAGTTTGAAAATGATTATCCCAAACTTACTTCAGTACTATTGCCAGCATTTCTAGAGGCTGAGTACAATTCCTCATTTTGGTATTTTCCCGCTAAATAGTATCTTTCAACCGCACATGGAGTCTGTCAAAGGCAGACATCGACATTCTGAAATAATTGAAGAATTTCGTGCCATCCTGCCTCAACTCTTCAAACAACGTGTGGAAAGCTCCAGCCTCCCTTCTTCTTTCGTTAATTGGATGAACCCAAATAAATCGATTATTTATTCTCCTTTTTATTCGTCGACATAATAACAATAAACTAATAATTCGCACTCTGTTCATTTCAGACGACACCGTGTGCTTAAAAGCAACAAATACTTCAAATAAAGTAGTAAACTGGTGTGAACTGGTTTGATCATGAAGGAGCACTGCCAGTAAAAAACTGCCTGACTTGTTTAGATGCCCAAGCGCACCGCAAAGCGAATAGCCTGCAACACAGTAAGCTGCTGACTACGGAGATTTTACCGCCGTGTGTGTAAACGCTAGAGTTCTGCGAGCGGCGACGGTCAACTGACCACGGCGGAAAAAATCCGCCGTGTGTGCAACCGGCCTTCGACGGAGGGAAATTGGAGCAGGACGACCGTTGGTTGGTCGTTCGGTTGGTCGTCTAATCGACCGACGTATATTTGGTCCTTTCACCGTTTCGGGGCCTGACCAGACGGCCGGTTGGCGTGGAGCAGCAAGGAAGTCCCTCCCCGTCGCCCGGAGTCGGGCTGAAGCCGCTGGCAGCATGCACGCGCGGATGGAGTGTGAGGTGCTGTTTGCGAGTGCTACGATGTTCGTCGCCCACCGATTTTGGACGTGAAAGCTGAGTCCTCACTTAGCTTACTATCAAGCCTCAACTGTTTACATTTCTTCGTTTGGTCCTGGTTGTCGCTTTTGGGACATTCCTGCGAGCAACAACGTGTGTGTATTTAAGTCAGCTAAGATTCCAGCCGTCTTCCTGTGAAATTTAACTTAATTTATTCCCTATTAAGGGAGTTCACCAGCGTTATCTTCTGTCTTGTGGCCGTTGACGTTCTGGTTACCTGCCCTGGTCGTTGGCGTGATTTTAGGCAGTGTATTTTCCTCGTCATGTTGTTGCTGTCCTGCGCGGCGTGTAGCTCGACAGCTGAGGTGTTGTTGGTCGGTGTGGACGCCAATATTCTGTGTGTCGTGTATTGAAATCTTGTGGTCGTTTTGCTGGTTGCGGGGGGCGGAACTGATTTGGTTGATTGGTCGGTCCGCTGTCTGTCGGTTGGTTTGCCTCCACATCAAGAAGTCGTTGGACAGGTTGCCTTTCTCACCTTACCGGCGTTAGTGTTACAATCGCAGGCCGACTCTTGGAAACTTCTGAGCGCCGTTCCTTGTGTGTTATGTAGTAATTTCCCTGTTTGGATTTTAGTTATTTGGTTGATGTGTGGCCTTCAGCCGAGTTTTAGTGTCTCTTAAATTAATGTTCTTGTCTTGCCCTTAAGACATAAGATGGAGACTTTTGTTTTAAGATAAGACTTTTGTTTTAAGATAAGGCCTTCTGCCTTTTGATTGAAACTCCTCTTATTGACTAATATGCGGCCTCCAGCCAAGTTCCGTTAAAATTAAATTGCTAAGGCCTTCAGCCTGTTGAGATTGAATATTTAGAAAATATTCTTGCTTAGGCCTTGTCTTGCATTTTTTGTGTGGCCTTCAGCCGATCTAAAGTTAATCAAAGGAGGTTGATTAAAGTTTGAGTGTTTTGCATCCTTGTTGTAATATTGTGTATTGATGAATAAAATTGGTATGTTGAGTGAAACTAACAGCAACATATTTTGGCCCCCTTTCACAACCTAATGAGCTCTGCCCTGCTAGCGCAGGCGTTTCACACACCTCAGAGCCTTCCTCTTTCTGTAAAATAAGACGTTACCCCCTACTTTGTACTTACTCCTCAAACCACTGGTTTGATCTTATGATATGAATTTCTTTACATCACTCCAAATATCATCTAAGTTTTGCTACTCCCCCATGATGCTGTACTTAAGCAAAAGCTTTTGTCTGTGTACTTGGTCCATTACCAACAATATTTTACACTCGGAGGCTTGCTCAGTCAACTCTGTGAGTTCACATAAGCTTTTGTAAACGTGATATTGCATCATAAATCACGTTATCCTTCCTTTGATACATGATCGGCAATTGATATTCCTGTAAGGTCGGTGCCCACCGGGCCAAACTGTCGTGTAGCAGGTTACAGCTGAGCAAGAAATTCAGGGCCTGAGGTCACAGAAGATTTTAACTTGTTTGCCTTAAATATGAAAGTGGAACTTTTTCACAGCCCACATAACTGCCAAAGGTTACAGCTCAGTCACAGAATAAGATCTTTCACAACCCGAAAGTACAAGACTTGCAAAACGTATAACTCTTATCTCTTTGCAATAATCTTTTTCCTCTATTTGGAATAAACGTGATCCCAAACCGTACGAGAACACATCCGTTGCTAAACAAGAATCGTTTGATATGTTCATATGATACGGTATATTTGATTTTAGCAATGCCTGTTTAATTGTATCGAATGCGTTTTGGCATTTCGATGACCAAATCCGACACATTCTTGCTTAATAGACTCTATAATACATCACATCTGAGCATCTGGTCTGGCACGAAATGCCGGAAGAAGGGTACTAATCCTACAAATCCTTAAACTGTTTCTAAGTCGTGGTTGTGGGAATTCCTCATTTACTTGCATCTTTCTTGTATAATTCACTATTCCCAAGAGTGAAATTACAGGGCCCAGGAATTCTATTTGTTCTCTGCCAGACTCCGATTTTTCTAAGTTGGCAGTCACACCTGCTTCTGCTAATTTTCTCAGAACTCTCTAGCATGTCAATACGCTCTTCCCATTTCTGTGTTGCTATTAGCAAGTCGTCCACATACAGAGTGACACTGTCCAAGAGTTCTGGGCCTAACATTGCGTCTAATGCAGAATGAATACACCTGCAATGACTTTGAGCTCAAAGGGAAACACTCGGAACTGGTAGCTTCTTCTGCAAAAAAGTGAAAGCTGTGTGTTTCTTTGATTCAGATAGCGGAATCTGACAGTACGAAGATTTTATATCGACTGATGTTAAATACTTTGAATCAAAGGATTTTTGGGTTTGTTGCCCAGATTCTCTGGTCTGGTACATGCTGATACTATGATTTTAAAGTTAAAGTTAAAGTTAAATGAGTGTGACTAAAAGCAGAATGAACGTGATAAAAAACTAGAACAGTGTCTAAGCGAAATAAAAGATGAATTTACTGTACTTAAAAAAGCATGTAAAGACATACCCGAACTAGTCAATACGTTAGCAAGCCAGCTTTAAACTTCGCGAACAGGACATAATGTAGTGAAAGGAGGTGTAGAGAAAATAACGAACGTTTAAAAAACCTAGAACTCGAAACGAAGAAAAGTGTAGAACAGCAAAAAGCTGAACAGACAAGGAAAGCTAAAGGAGAGTTCTCCCAGTGGTTGGTTACAAATTAAAGAAAGAGAAATTGCAGAACACGTAGAAACTGAAGTAAAAAGTACTACACAGCGAATAAGAATTGAGCTCCCATGTAACAATGTCATTAACACGGAGTGTTCTACATCTGAGCTAAGCTGTTCAGTCAATAAAGGAAAATCTAACATACCACCGTGGAATAATAACAATTCCGAGTGTGTGTATGAGAAAGAAAAAGAAATAGCAATAGGTAGGAATAAACAGTAATGTGCACGTGTATGGAAATGCGCAGCCACAGCCCGATTAGCATACAACAAATGCCAGTTGTGGGGTCGGTGCCTACAGTATCGAACATATTACTAGAGAAAACCTTATCAAACACAGGCAATTTCAGCCCTATACAAATGAAAAAGAGGTCGATTCATCCTGTAGTATTCATAAGAGGATTTAAGAACATACTGCCATGTATGCGGAAAGAGACAGAAAATACAATGCATCGTCTCCCATATCTAAGCCGAAGCAGCTTTATGAGAACGCAGATTGCGGAAACTTACAGTATGCAGGAAGAATTCGAAAAAGCATTTTTATAGAAATTTTGGTCCCCTTGTATTCAAGAATGGTTGCGAAAACAAGTGCACAGCCCACAGAAGTATAATCACAAACGGGGTACATTGAGAAAATATTTCAAGAGATACAAGCCACTGCAGTTAACCTGTTTCAAATCGCGATGTGATTCGGTTACTCAAAGCGCTGTTTACCGAACAACATCAAAAGAGAAACTTATTAATGAACCGGAACACGACGTGGTACATTTCATGTCAGTGTTACGTTCTACTGATCTAGTACATAAAGCAGAATGGCGAGCACGGGAATGGTAATTCATCTCTGTGCAAGCGTGATACGCAGAACCATTCGCCAAATCACAATAACAATGGCAATGGAAGGAAAGATGAGTACAATTATAATAACGGAAGGCCACAGGACGGAAATAGTTATCCGCCTTTTAACAGGAAATGTGGACATGGGGATAGATTCAACCCATGCCACAATAGTACGGCGAAATGGAGGGACACTCGAAATACTGGACAAGGAGTCTATCCCGGACACTGGCATCACAATCAGGGACCACCTCCGAACAATACCAATATGCATAATAAAGCTGGCCATAATCTTGCACAAGGGCTAAACCCTTGTGAGCCGCAGTAGCAAAACACTGACAAGAATGTGCGAGTCGCAGACGTACCGGACAATATCCGCCCCGGAACGTCTTAATCGTCAAGAGATTCGGTTGCAGTAAGCTCTCAGTTGCTGGCCGTGAGGCGGAGTGAGAGCTACATCAATGCGGTAGGCAATAGTAGGGGAATGTTAAGATAAAATGCGGATATCGAATTGCAACAAGAGCTATTAAGCGAACCTCGTGCTTTTCCACAGAAAGGCACTGAATTAGTACAAGCCATAGTCGAAGCAAGTATTTGTGGAATATCAGTGAACCTGGTAACAGATACTGGCGCTCCGGTTAATGTAATGAGCCTAGAGCTCTTGAAGAGGATAACTCACACATGTAAGTTACCAAAATTACCAGTAAAATTGCAAGGTGACTGTCGCTATTGGCGCTCAGTCACCAACCTTTAAGCATAAGGTACAGGTGGAGGTTTTAATCGGAAATAAAGCGATTTCATGCACCTTTCTCGTAGTGGTTGGTGGTGGCCTGTATACTAAGTTGCGAGTTTCTCCGCGAGAGGAAGGCAAATATTGACCTCTCTAATGGTGGACTTAGCTTTTTGAATGAAAGCACGTGAGTTTCACTGGCAATGGTAAAGGCGAAGGAGCTACATGGCAAATGCTGCCAGAGTATTGGGGCAACGTATTGCAAATTAGCACTAAAGTATGCAATGGAGAATTCCATTATACAGAGACGAAAAAAAAATATTCCTAGTAGAATTGAGTAGATTTCCTCCAAGATGAAAAAATCAGTTTATTTGACAACTGGTCAGCAATCTAAGCTAAATCAGTTGTTGACTAAACATGTGGATATATTTTCAGAGAAACCAGATATTATCAAGGGGTTATACGCACCATACTGAGTTAATGCCATATACTAAATTTTTCCACGCCACATACTTCGTCCCATGGACCAAAAATGGGTCTGTTACTAAAGAGATAATGATAGATTGGGGAACTATCGAGCCGTCTCTTCCACCTTACAGCAGTCCGCTGGTTCCGGTAGCAATAGCTGGGGGAAAAATCAGAGTAGTTCTGGACGCCCTTTTCTGAAGATGCAGGTTAAGGAAAACTAACGAGTAGTCCTTCGGGAAATAGTTCTGCGTATTTATTATTACTAAACCGCGATGATGGTAGCACATTTAGAAACATTATATGTATGAAAGTACGTGTTTAAATGTGTTGTCGGCTGAAGCAAAGCCCACAAAGGTTTATCCGCGCACCAGGAACAAAGAAAAAAACCAAGGCTCCAGCGAGAAAACCACCCATGACGCCACACCGCTTTGTTCATCTGAGAATACCCTGACATTAGGTTAAGGAACTAGGAAGCAGAAAATGACGAGAAGTTGGATTTTTGTATACTAAAATAGTAGGCCTACAGACTTTTCCTTGAAAAAAATTCATACTTTTCGGCAACTACACGGATAATAAATCTGTGGAACTCCCAGGCAGATTAAAAGCGTGTTCCGCATCAGGACTCGAACCTGGGATCTTTGTCTTTCGCGGGCAAGTGTTCTTCCAACTGAGCTACCCAAGCACGTCTCATAGCCCCCCCCCCCCCCTCCCCGCCATACCACATCTGATGAAGCACTTGCCCGCGAACGGCAAAAGTCCCCGGCTCGAATCCTGATCCGGCACAGTTTTAATCTGCCAGGAAGTTTCATATCAGCGCATACTCTGCTGCAGAGTACAAATTTCCTTCTAGAAGTGTATCTGTGGAAAATGTTCCCACAGTTTGCTATCGCTGCATTGTAGGCAATTGTTTTCGGTTTTTTCTTTTTTGTTGTTTTGTGAAGTGGACTGTTAGCTAAGCGCAAACATGGTGCAATTCACTGATGACGTTGTCAAAAAGAAGAAACCTGTGGAAGATGCTAAGTACCAGAATTACGACAGTTTTCCGTTCTTCTAACTTTTCATTTATATTAAATATCTTTAAATTCTCTCTGACGTTTTCGTTTATTTCATCTCTATGGATACACCAAGTGTTTCATTTTTGCCGTTTCAGTAGTTCTTTTGTTTTGGGTTCAGAGCCTTGTATCAAGAACTACCCAACATCATAGACTCCTGTCATCATTTTATAAAGTATCGTGTGTGTATTATTTCTTGTTTTGTTGGTGATTGTTCTGATTACAGTAAAGCACATCACTTGGTATTTGTCTGATTATTTATCAAATTTTCATCTTGATCATACGATATAAAACATCCTAAACGATTAAATTTGCTGGACTGCTCGATTATGTTCCTGATAAACACAATATTTAAACGGACAGGACCGTTGGAATTGAATTGCGTTACTTCAGTTTTGAGAGCGAATTTTCCTGCGATGACATTCTTGTGTTAAACAATCACGATTTTATTGCTGCGTCTAAATCGATGAAAAACTCATTCTTTAGACGTTTATCTCCCTCATATTCTTAGGAAGATCATAAAATATGTTAACATCTGAGAATCTTCGTTCCCCTTTGTCGAATTCCTTATGACTTCTGTTAAATAATGCGGGATAGCTCTTCTATTATTTTCCCAGAGGTCGTCTGGGATCTTGCTTAAATAATTTTCTGTAATGAGTCAATAAAATATGAGTTTCTTTGTTGGACTCTCGCTTCTACTGGATTGTTTTTGTGTGAATACACATTGGCACCTTGAAATAATTTTGACATAGGCTTCACTTGGTGTTATCAATGAACTTTGACGCTAGAATTATAATATTCTTCCCTGTTTCCTTCCTCTAAATTCAGTGTCACAATTACTTGGGTATCTTCTTCGTAGTTTAATATGTATTAAGGATATTAAAAAAGTCTGGCTTTTTTCGCGTCTGATATTATATGTAATGGACGTTACCTCAAGATTATCGCACACTGGATGGCCAATATATTGTAGTACTCCCATCATTTGGTGTCATGTATTAAATACATGTGTGGTCCTTTCTATTTATTCAAGTATTTCATTATTTTATAAGCCTTCGCCTGCATTGTGAAGTACTTAAATGATTTCAACTTTCTTTGTATAATTTCGTGGTTTCTACATATATATCTACATCTATACTATGAAAACCACTGGTCAGTGTATAGCACACTATATGTCCCACATTACCGTTTATTTGAGTTTCTTCTCATTCCATTCATGTATGAAGCCTGAGAAGAATGATTGTTTTAATGCCTTGGTGCGTGCTGAAATTAATCAAATCTTGTCCTCACAATCCCTACGGGAGCAATACGTAGGGGGTTGAGTCATATTCCTAGAGTCTACATTTAAAGCCACTTCTTGAAACTGTGTAACAAGGTTTCTCGGTGTGGTTTATATGTGTCTTCAAGAGTCTGCTAGTTAGTTTCTTCAGCATCTCTGTGACACACTCTCACTTGTGGCCATGCTGCCCTCTTCAGTATATGTTCAGTATACTTTCTAACCCACATTTTCTGTGGGCAGCACCAGTTATTTGTAAGCATCTATACTTCTCCAGTATTGTGCCAATAAACCGAAGTCTACCATCTGCTTTACCCACGACTTAGCCTATGAGATTATTTCCACTCCATAACCTTATAAAGTGTTACTCCCAGATATTTGTATAAGGTGACCGATTCCATTCATGACTCAGTGATACTGTACTCATGGGATACTAAGTTTCTTTTTCTTTTTCTGAAGTGTAAAGTTTAAATTTCTGCACATTTAAAATAGTTTGTCAATCTTTGAAGCACTTTTAAATCTTACCAAGGCCAGTCTAAATATTTATGCAGCTTCTTTCAGACAGTATTCCAATGTAAGATAACTGCATCATCTGCAGACTGAGGTTACTGTTAATATTGTCTCTGCAAGGTCGTTAAGAGACACAAAAGAAAAGAATCACAACACCAAAAAATAATTAACATAGAGTAATAACATTTCAGGAATACATTTGTCGAGGTAACATATTTATGTGATTAACAGTGCAATATCACAGGTTAATGTAAGAGTGAGATTAAAATGTGAAATTCTGGTACATAAGCGTAGAGTGCAAGCAGGCAAACATACACACATTGTCTAGTAGAGGTGCCGGACGTCAGTTTGTGGAATGGAGTTCCATACCTGTCGCACTTGGTTGGTCAATACAGGGACGGTTAATGCTGGTTGTGGATGACGCTGGAGTTGTCGTCCGATGGTGTCAGATATGTGCTCGACTGGAGACAGATCTAGTGGTCGAGCAGGCGAAGGCAATGTGTCGACATTCTGTACAGCATGTTGTTTACAACAGCCGTATGTTGGAAAAACCCGGAATGCCGTTCATGAATGGCAGCACAACAGATCGAATCACCAGACTAACGTACAAATTTGCGGTCAGGGTGCGTTGGATAACCACGAGAGTGCTCCTGCTGTTATACAAAATTGCACGAGGGACCATAACTCCAGATGTAGGTCCAGTGTGTCCAGCATGCACACAGATTAGTTGCACGCCCTCAACTGGCCTCCTCCTAACCAAGACAAGGCCATCAATGGCATCGAGGGAGTATCAGCTTTTATCAGAAAACACAACAAACCTCCACCCTGCCCTCCAGTGAGCTCTCGCTTGACACAGCTGAAGTTGCAAAAATGGTTCAAATAGCTGTAAGCACTATGGGACTTAACATCTGAGGTCATCAGTCTCCTAGACTTAGAACTATTTAAACCTAACGAACCTAAAGACACCACACATATCCATGCCCGAGGTAGGATGGATTCGAACCTACGACCGTAGCAGCAGCGCGGTTCCGGACTGGAGCGCCTTGAACCGCTCGGCCACAGAGGCCGGTGCTGAAGTCGGAAATAGTGTTGGTTTGGGGTCACTGGAATGCACGCTACAGGGCTTCGGGCTCGGAGCTGTCCTTGAAGTAATCGATTTTTAAACAGTTCGTTGTGTCACTGGGTTTTCATATTGCTGCTACAGATGCTCTACGATGCGCCAGTCATCCGCCGAACACGATGGCCTTCCCTGTCGGTAACGCCACATGACCATCAGGTGCCCCCTCACCTTGCGACCGTAGATTCTCATGACCACCGCGGTTTGTTTCCTCATAGTTGCGCTACTAGCACCATTCGTATGCAACTGGTGCGAGATTTGAGTAGACATCATCTTTCAGATGTAGAACCACGCCTACCATCTTTCGTCTGTGTCTAACAACTCCTTGGGCACACCAGAAGTTATCCCTGAAATTCAGTTTAACTGTAACGGGTATAGAAGTACTATCTAACGCAACATATGAAAATTTTTGCCGGACCGGGACTCTAGCCCAGAGTTGCCGCTTATTGCGAGTGGCTGCTTTACCTCTTAGGGTCTCCAAGCATGTTCCCCAGTTCTTTCCCAACTTCCATATACCACACACCGATTTCGTCTCATAGGTTACTAACTCATTTACCCACACTAGCACATCTCCTTATTCCTGTGAAGGTTTCAGAATCAACATAACAAGAACTCATGGATTGTCATTCTAGTCACAGTTCCCTGCACAGAAACCCACGAGATGTGCAAATGTGGGTAAATGAATTAATAGCCTATGAGGAGATATAGACAGGTGTGTGACATGTAGAAGTTTGAGGTTGTTTAGCGAGAGTGCTTGGATAGCGTACTTGGTAGTCTGCCTTTAGCGCTGGAGCGGCGGGGACAGAGCTGTTTACGTTTCCGTCACGGCACGTACTTTCGAGATGTTTACGTGCTTCAACGGCTTTCGTAAAGATTAGGGTCTTTCGAAGCAAATGGCCGATTCAGATCGGAAATCTATAGAAATTCAGCTTCTCAAATGAATACCATCCCAAAGTGCTGGAAGTAGAGCGATTTCTTTGAGACTATGTAACGGTCCCTTGTAAGCCTACTAAACTTTTTGGAATCCTCCTCTCAATTGTGAGTAGTGTGGTTTACGTTAAATTAGCAACAACTTATGCTGCATGCAATGTGATGTCAGAGAAGACGGAGCACGCGCTCAAGTTCCGACATTTGGGTGGCAACATTAGTCCAGTGACTGGGGATCAAAGAGGTCTCAGACTCAGGACAATCTGCTTATTGCCGGCCGCGGTGGTCTAGCGGTTCTAGGAGCGCAGTCCGGAACCGCGCGACTGCTACGGTCGCAGGTTCGAATCCTGCCTCGGGCATGGATGTGTGTAATGTCTTAGGTTAGTTAGGTTTAAGTAGTTCTAAGTTCTAGGGGACTGATGACCACAGATGTTAAGTCCCATAGTGCTCAGAGCCATTTGAACCATTTTGAACCAATCTGCTTATTTGAACTCCCATTAACAGTGCAATCAGATGATATGGCGGCTGCAATCAGGTCCTATGGAACGAACCACAGCCAAGTCATAAAGAAGTAGGCACAATTCACCACCTAACCAGAAAAGAATGGAGTCTGACAGATACACATTGAACTGAGCAAGCGTGTACCATCCTACCTCTACATCAGGGGATGCAAAGCGATCATCATATATGATGGCCAGCCAAAGACTTGCTTGGGTTGTGGAAAAGGGAACCAGGTTCACTCAGTGTTAGCAGCAGTGGATTACTCAACAAGAGGCTACAGATTTGATGCCATCCACCACCTCCACAACCTTACCTCTTACATACAGAGCAGCACTTCGAACAGATCCCAGTCAGATGCAAGTGTGTGACCACCCACAGGATCTCTCGCAACCAGCGACGTCAAGACGGGAAAATCAGGCGCAGCCAGTGCCTAACACAGTCCTCCTTCCAGTCCGCCGGGTCTAGAAGGAAGTACGAAAATTGATGCGATGGTCGTGCCTATGGCTGTCTTCGTGCATGGACCTGGGAATTCACACATCATCTGACACAGAGACGTACTCTCAAAGAGTCATGAGAACAGAAAGATGACCTCAGCTGGCTTGCGATTTGCTCTTGTTAGGCGTGCAGCTATTGATTGCCGATCACCATGACAAACGATATTCTGTGTCATGCAAAGTATTCCCATAGACATCACGTCCCACTGAGAAGGCCTCTGAACACCTTACCACTCACCCAATGGCATGGACGGATGATATTGTCCCCAAATCTTTGGCCGAGGATCCACAGGCGACTTTACCTCAGCGGCATTTGAATGATAAAATGTTTTTTGCGGTAGAGGGGCAGCTCGTTGTAGATGATCTGCCGCTGCAGTAACACCTCCTCCCCCTTTTGTTGTGAATGCTGCTGCAGTAACACCTCCTCCCTCTGTTGCTGTGAACATGCCAATGCCTATGGACCAGCTGCAAGCTTACGAAAATTGCCTCCATCAATATCAGTCTTCAACTGCTGTGCGATACGCTCAGAGCAGCGGATGTGGATATTGATTTACTGCAGAAAGTTCGACTGGCCTTACGAGACCTCTAGGGGTTTACTACTTGCGTCACCCCTGCTGCTACAGAAGGAAGTGGAACGGCTGTCCTTGTGTGAGATGGAACGGAGGTAACCTATCCCAGTTGTCATTGGCATGGGGATTGGCGTTCAATATGCTAGGCCCTGGGAGTAGACAACATTTCATTAGAACTACTGACAGCCTTGGGAGAGCCAGTCCTGACAAAACTCTACCATGTGGTGAGCAAAATATATGAGACAGGCGAAATACCCTCAGAATATAGTAATAATTCCAATCCCAAAGAAAGCAGGTGTTGACAGATGTGAAAATTACAGAACTATCAGTTTAGTAAGTCACGGCTGCAAAATACTAACGCGAATTCTTTACAGACGAATGGAAAAACTGGTAGAAGCCGACCTCGGGGAAGATCAGTTTGGATTCCGTAGAAATATTGGAACACGTGAGGCAATGCTGACCCTACGACTTTTCATAGAAAATAGATCAAGGAAAGGCAAACCTACGTTTCTAGCAATTGTAGACTTAGAGAAAGTTTTCGACAATGTTGACTGCAGTACTCTCTTTCAAATTCTGAAGGTGGCAGGGGTAAAATACTAGGGGGGCTATTTACAATTGGTACAGAAACCAGATGGCAGTTATAAGAGTCGAGGGGCATGAAAGAGAAGCAGTGGTTGGGAAGGGAGTGAGACAGGGTTGTAGCCTCTCCCCGACGTTATTCAATCTGTATATTGAGCAAGCAGTGAAGGAAACTCGGAGTAGGTATTAAAATCCATAGAGAAGAAATAAAAACTTTGAGGTTCACCGATGACATTGTAATTCTGTCAGAGACAGCAAAGGACTTGGAAGAGCAGTTGAACGGAATTGACAGTGTCTTGATAGGAGGATATAAGATGATCATCAACAAGAGCATAACGAGGATAATGGAATGTAGTCGAATTAAGTCTGGTGATGCTGAGGGAATTAGATTAGGAAATGAGACACTTAAAGTAGTAAAGGAATTTTGCTATTTGGGGAGCAAAATAACTGATGATGGTCGAGGTAGAGAAGATATAAAATGTAGACTGGCAATGGCAAGGAAAGCGTTTCTGAAGAAGAGAAATTTGTTAACATCGAGTATAGATTTAAGTGTCAGGAAGTCATTTCTGAAGGTATTTGTATGGAGTGTAGCCATGTATGGAAGTGAAACATGGACGATAAATATTTTGGACAAGAAGAGAATAGAAGCTTTCGAAATGTGGTGCTACAGAAGAATGCTGAAGATTAGATGGGTAGATCACATAACTAATGATGAGGTATTGAATAGCATTGGGGAGAAGAGGAGTTTGTGGCTTAACTTGACTAGAAGAAGGGATCGGTTGGCAGGACATATTCTGAGGCATCAAGGGATCGCCAATTTAGTATTGGAGGGTAGCGTGGAGGGTAAAAATCGTAGGAGACCAAGAGATGAATATACTAAACAGATTCATAAGGATGTAGGCTGCAGCACGTACTGAGAGATGAAACAGCTTCCACAGGATCAGAAATGTAGGCAACTCATAGCGAGTACGCGAGCCTCATGTGAACATCAATTGCTGTAGTATCCGTCGCGGCTTTAGTGATGACTCAAATTTATCAAACATTCTTTACAATGTGTGCTTTGCAGTGGGGAAACATCACTTCGGCACCAACAAACGATGGACTATATGATGCGCTTCTCTGACAGTGTACAGTGCTCCCATCATCCCCTAACCGCCAAGTGGAGATCCATCGCACTAAACTGAATTCTCACCCTTATCCGCCATAGGTTTGAAGTTTTTGTGGTGCAAGAGAATGCTAGCACAGGATCGGCGAAGAACCTCCCTCTATGCACCACGACAAAGATGACGAACGTTGGTACACCCTCTATATTTTCCAGAAGGTTGCAGGGGGACACCCAGATGGACATTGTACTTACGTTTGTCGACCACTACCTCAGGCTATCTTAGGAGATGCGCCACGTTGATGCTGTCTTGGCAGCAGCCCTCCAGACCCTCACTGACACACTTGATGATATTGTGTCAGCATCCCTTTTGGGGGAGATCAGTAGCGATGATGTTGTGGACGCCCTTGTTAAGCAGCTAGCTAATAAGTCACTGGGAACGGACGGTTTTCCGTTGGAATTCTACTGGACCTTTAAGAGTCTGATGGCTCCGCAGTGGAAGAATATGTACCAAGAATTACTGTCATTAGCGGTCCCCATTCCACCGTCTTTCGTGGGAGATCTCTTTATACCGGTGTGTAAACCAGCTGGAGGCATGGAGAATCAGCGTTACCACCCAGTCACGCTCCTCAACTTTGATTTCAAGGTCTTCACCAGAATCTTAGTGATCTGTCTTACGAGAGTATTGTTGTAAATTATGTGTTGTCGTGTTGGAAGTCAGACCTGGAAGCTGGAGAGATCTGTAGAGATTGAGTAAGAGTCCCTAACCGTTCTTTCCACCAACCTGTCGTCTTCTAAAGTTGTGTCCCCAGCGCAGAAGACTGCTCATCAGTCGCGGGATCTTCATCGGCGGAGGCTACTATGCTGTCATCTCGGATTTGCATCTGTGTTTGTACTGTTTTTGTGGGATGCCACTTGTCCAGGTTAGTCTCTGTATCTACAGAGTGCAAGATCTGTAGTACTGACAATGATGGTAGGCGACAACTCTCATTAATGTATCCTGTTTGTTTATATCTTAAAATGTCACTTATTACACTGTCTTCTACAACACTCGATATAACTTTCTTAATAGTACTGTAACATTTCTCACAACTTCAGATACAGAGTAGGACATGTCCGTCGGAAACAGATATACATGGCCGGCTCTGAAGAACACCCGAAACAGAGACTAGCGAGCCGAAGTACTTCGTCTCCCAGGCGAGCCAAAGCGACCTGAAGGTGTCCGAAGCACTTCGGTTGTAATATCATTACTCTTATGTTTCTCAAAACTAGAGAATTTAATAAACAAAAACGGCAGACCATGAAAGATTGTCATACTGAGAACTGGGTTAAATACAATGAGAAGTACATAAATAATTAATAAGAGAAGTTAGGCGTTTATGCATCTAACACTCGAATGTGCAGACCAATCAAAAGTAAGTTCAGTACAATTGGCGGACCCTCCCAAGGGAATAGTGCATACTGTACCATCTGCTTGTACCTTACTCCACTTTTTGTACCATACGCTACTTCACGTGTATCGAGCAGAGTCAAGGCGAGCTTCCAGCAGGATAAAATACTGGCTGCCACAGCCAGGAGTATCACATTGTGTCACGTTATTACATATGAACAAACGTCTTTTGGACTGGGGAGGGGCTAATATGCAGACGGCTCTTAGTGACTGTTGAGATGTGATCGCCCTCGCATGAATCTCTAGATTGCTCGTTGCCCTGGTCTCCGTGGACTTTGATGGCGCATTCTACAAAGTGAGCCATTCTTTCGAAGCTGCCACGATAGATCATATGACCTTCCCTGCTGCCTTCACCAGGGCGATCATTCGCATTCTCCAAGATGCCTCATCGAGGGTGATCATTAATGGCTAGGTGGAAGGACACATCCCCATCTTATATTCGGTCCGAGGGGGCTGTTCCCTCTCAGTGATCCACTATGTAATAGGACACAGCCGCTTCTATAAGTGATGAAACAACAATGTTTGAGGATTACTCTGAGAATGCCTTGCTTACACGGCTGGTCTAGTCTTTTTCGCCCTCTCTGAAGAGTAGATCTGGATGGCGCTAGGATGGATGGAGCAGTGTGGGAAGGAGGGAGACAGCAGCATGAAAGTGGCCAAGACACGTACCTTGGAAATCGGGAGAGGACTCGAGGAGGGGAGTGTATCCCTGCTGCGGACGATGGATACACATTGGCGTTCTTTCGGCTTTTCGTATTTACGAGAGATGTTCGCAGTACGACGGAGCTAAGCTACAAGCACATTTTACAGGCTCTCTGCATGGGTGTCAGAGGCCACCTCCTATGAGCTATCGATATAGTCCAAAGGGCCACGTTCATTGAGACCCACATGGCGTCCTGGATGCCTCATTTAGCGCAGATCCTACTGCTGACTTCAGTGATGGCTCAGCGGATCCAGTCGGCTTTTGGTTGCTTTTAGTAATGCCCTCATCCTCCCCCTTCGCAGCAGAGGACTTCGACTTACCAATGTTCCAGCGCATGTGGTAGCACTTTACATCAACACCATGTTCAAGACGTGGAGTCGTTGACTCCGTTTCTCTTCGTTGATGAACTGCTTCTCCGTCCTGCCTCCCCCGTTTTACACTCGTTCACGCCGCGTCTGCACTCTCGCTCATCAAAACATCCTTCCTATGTGCATATAAATTTCAGCCGTACCTGGTCACATATGATGCGCGATGTGTACGACCTGTTGATCAATCTCCCTCGGAATGTGATTGAAAGGCGCCACCAAAGAGGGGGTGGGGGGGGGGGGGGGGAGAGGGGGGGCTGCGGTGTGGCGAGCGATTGACCAAAAGTATTTCACGACGTAGATCCGCGCCACCTAGTATCTCGTGGTCAATCAAAAGTTTGCGACAAAGCGAAGACTGCACAACATTGCTTTAGCTGACTCCACAATGCGAGAGTGGTGTCGTGTAACCGACATGGATGAACATCGCCTGAAATGTGGACCTCCCTCTGATGTGTGGCTTCTAATTCAGGAGATGCTTGCATTCTATCTCCGAATGCCACCACATACGTTTGAGCCCGGAGCGCTCGTTCACCCAGTTATACGACCTACTTTCCCCATTCAAATACATATCTAATGAACTGGATCAAAGGGCTTCCTGTGTACTGCCTCTTTCGGGACGGCCTCAAAGATTGACTTTTGGATGTCTTACAGGAACGACAATATAATAGCAGTGCTATTCCACATACCTCCAAACTTACTTAAACAATGTATTCAAGGGTGTCTCCCCCCTCCGCAGCTGGGCAATATCGAGTAAAAGATGATGATTCTGGTGGACACTGATTTATTTGAATCTCGTATTGAACGAGACTGTATTCCGAGAAGACGTCCCAGGGTCCCCGCTATGGAGAGCTTGGACATGACAGCGTTTATTTTCTGATGTTTTCGAGTGGATGTAGTTCTTACGTTGTACTACCGGAAGGCTACCCTCAGTTTGGTTGTATTCTCTTTTGTTTTTTTACTAATAAACTAAAATGCTGTCACATAGGTGTCATTTTGTATTGTACGAGGGTTGTTTTTTAAGTAAGGGCCGTTTTTATTTTTAAAAAAAGATACAAATACTTTTGTAAAAAACTTTTATTTTCTGATTCTACACAGTTTTACCTATTTTTCTACATAGTTGCCTTTTTTATTCAAGCACTTGTCATACCATACAACTAAGTTTTTAATTCCCTCTTCAAAGAATTCGGCCGCCTGCTCCGACAGCCAAGAGTTCACGGCCGCTTTCACTTCATCGTCGTCATTGAAGCGCTGCCCGACAAGATGGTGTTTCAGGTACCGGAAAATGTGAAAATCGCTAGGAGCAAGGTCGGGGCTGTATGGTGCATGGTCCAAAACTTCCCAGCCTAAAGAATCAATCAAACCCCGAGTCTTTTGAGAGGTGTGAGGCCTAGCGTTATCGTGCAGGAGCAAAACTCCTTTTGTCAGCATGCCGCGCCTTTTGTTTTGAATTGCTCTGCGGAGCTTCTTTAGAGTTGCACAGTAGGCATCTGAGTTGATTGTCGTTCCTCGTGGCATAAAGTCCACTAGCAAAACACCGCGCCGGTCCCAGAACACAGTTGCCATAATCTTGCGCTTTGATACCGTCTGTTTGGCTTTGACCTTGACGGGTGAGGTTGTGTGTCGCCATTCAATCGGTTGTCGCTTGCTTTCGGGAGTGATATGGGACACCCATGTTTCATCTCCAGTGACAATTTGACTCAACATGTCATCCCCTTCTTCCTCGTAACGAATCAAAAAGTCCAATGAAGTGGCAAATCTCTTCCCTTTGTGGTCCTCTGTGAGGAATCTGGGTACCCACTGAGAACACAGTTTCTTAAAGTTTAGGTTTTCAGACAATTTTGTACAAAACCGATCTTGAAACTTGTGGAAATTCCAAAGAAAGAGTGGAAATTGTGAATCTTCTGACCTCACGAATCTTTGTTTCGACTGCAGCCACCAAATCATCAGTGATCACAGAGAGCCGGCCTGAGCGTTCTTCGTCATGGACGTTTTGACGGCCATTTTTAAACTCTCTAACACATTGACGCACTTTACCTTCACTCATTGCATTCAAGCCATAAACTTCTGTTAACTGACGATGAATTTCTGCAGCTGATAGGCTTCTCGCGGTCAAAAAACGTATCACAGACCGTATCTCACACGCGGCGGGCGATTCAATAATCGTAAACATTATAAAGTAGCACAGCGATGCGTATACGTCAGCTACAGAGCTGCAACTTGCATCGGGGTGAATGGGAAGGATTCCGGCAAGTGGCGCGGTGGCTTGTTGCGGCGTCCGCGCTAACTACGGGACTATACGCGCGAACGGCCTTTAACTTAAAAAACAACCCTCGTAATTTTATTATGTCCACTACTGTTAAGACGAGGTGAGCCCACTAACGTAAAAAATAAAAAATAAATAAATATAAAAATCATGTTAGTGTCAAAAGAGAAAAGTTACATTGGCATTTTTCTGTTCACACTATACAGTACATTCTTCATTCTTTAGTTACCGTAAAATATTTGTATTTTTGGTATTTGTGGATAATTGTATACCAATAATAAAAAAGTGGTAAGGCGACCGCTCACGATAAGCGATAAATCCAGGTTAGAGTCCCGGTCTGGCATAAATTATCATATGCCGCTTTATACCTACTATAGTTACGTTGAGTTTCAAGAATAAATTTCAGTATTTGAAAACGTAGTTCGTCATGATATTTTAAAATATAGCTACTACTATAGCTGTCGATGACTCTCCATCCAAGAAAACGTGCTGCATCCTCCTTACTAAGCAATACTCAAACATCCACAAATTTCACTTGATACCACATACGAGCGTACTTTTGATAAAAAGCGTGGATGCGTTACTGAATCAAATGCTTTTCGGAAATCAAGAAACACTGCATCTCCTGACCGCATTGACCCAAAGATTTCAGAATGTCACGTGAGAATAGGGAGAGTTGTTTCTCACGTGATCGATGTTTCCGGAATCCATGAGAGTTGTCCTGGAGAAGGTCATTCTGCTCGAGATGCTTGAACTCAGAATAATAAGTTTGAAGTTTCTACAACAAATGGAGGTCAAGAATATTTGAGCGTAGTTTCGTAGATCACATCCACCACCCTTCTTGTAAACGGGTGTGACTTGTGTTTTCTTCCAGTTGTTGGGCACGACCTTTTGTTCGAAATCTACGGTACATTATAGCTAAAAGAGGGGCTAACTCACCCCAAAAATTCAGTATGTTATCTGACAGGGAGTCAATCAGCTCGTGGAGCTTTGTTCAGTTTTAATGACTTCAGGTGTTTCTCAACACCACCCAAACTGAAACTTACTTTAGTCATCTTTTCAGTTGTACGAGGACTAAATTGAGGCATTTCTCCTCGCTTTAAAAATAAGTATTTCTGCTTTTGCTTTGCTATCCTCCATTTAAGTTGCTGTCTCCTCTCACTCTTGTGCCGCTAACAGTCATTACATACGACTAGAATTTCTTTGTGTTTTGTCAAAGGTCATTTGACAAAATTCTGCTACGGTACTCTCAAACGTTCTAACGACTTAAAGTGTGAGTGTGAATCTGGGTTAGTTCGGTTTATTCCGCCAAACCACCTGCCACTTCTTTACTTGGAACTTGCAGCCGCTCTTCTTTACTGGGTTGCTGGAAACTCTCTTGACTTCTTCTCCGTCGAATAACACTAGATACAGGAATAAGTAGACATGCATACTTTACTTTACGTCAATTAACGATGTATTTGCCCTCCATACACAATAAACTCTCACTTTCCACATAAATATGTAACATCCTGTAAGTCTCTCGTACAGCCGAACGTCAGAAACAAAGAGGTTACAGTTAAAAGAAAGTTGTCTTGGATACCATAACTTTTCTTAACATGAATCAGAAAATAAGTCTTGCCTATAGCAAGCTTACGTCAAGAGTTTTCAAGAGTTCTTTTTGCAGTTGTCCTTGTTTTAATAACAATAGTCAGTGACGTAATAAGCACAGGGCTGCATATAAGGTCCATGGTTCTTCCTTACACACTCACTAAAACATCTATGGATTACCTGACAGGTACTTGTCGGTGCCGTTCGTCCGCCGCGTCAACTTTCTTCCCGCGACTGATTTTAAACCTGCACACACAAACATGTGACGCGCAGTAGGTAGGATTCTACCATCTCACACTCACATCCAGAATATCGTGTGCACGAGACGGTAGAAGACTGAGTGGTTCTAGAATTTACACAGAAATTCTCGAATCAACTACAACTCCTGACAGTGAAACGCGTTTCATTCAACAACTCTGTGCTTTATTTTACATCTGCCGTGAAGTTGTCTGTTTCATTAGAAGTTTCTTAACAGTGTCTGCATGCCATGGTGGGTCCCTCCCATTATGAACTGTTCCGCTGGGTATGTATCTGTCCAGTGCATGGTCAATTACTCTTTTAAACTTGAGCCATAGCTCCTCTAGATGCTTCGGTCCTGTGCCAAAAGTTCCTCATTGATATGACAGTATTGCTTCTTATTTAGGTTACAAACTCCGACTTGCTATGAAATAACCTACGCACACAATGATAACTTCCGAAAATTCTCAAAAATGCATGTTTGTTCGCGTTGGTAAATATCTTTCTATTTGGTTTACCTGCCCTTTGTATTTTGGTAGTCTATGTTGCCACAATCGTGTAATGGTGACTGACGCCACTTTTGATGTGGACATCCACAAAAAGGTTAGGTCTATTTGTTGCCATTAGAGCTAAAACATTTCCATCATGAGTGGGATTCCGAACATTTGTTCCCGGTAATTTTCAGAGAAGGTATTCAGCATTAGTCAATGGAATGTCTTGTCACGCCCCCCACTAACAAAATTGTGATTTTTCCCAGTTGATTCTTGCATGTTTAAAGTCTGCGCCGATGATTGCAGTACGCTTGGGTAAATTAAGTACAAGCAAACTGAGGTTTCCGGGTACATCAGGACGTGAGTCGGAAGATCGATAGAATGAACCAATTACAATTTTATGTCCACTCCGGATAATAAGTATTGCCCAAACAATCTAGTTTGCAGCTTCAGTTTCTAGCTCGATGGATTTGAGTGTCTTGTTTACTGCAACAGCTCCATTTCCCATTAGCCTACCCCATCGGTATACACTTAAATTTTCCTCGACCTCGGAGCCCAGGCGACAGACATCGTTTGTTTCAACATCTGCCATAATCTGTAGTTGGGTTCAGCCTGGCCCCTCAATGGCTGCCGAAATAGCCCCACCAACATTTTGAATGAGGCCACCAGGCATACACACTGAGTACACTATGTGTTCCTTCCTGTCTTTTGCCGCCTTTTCCTTGAGGGGCATTGTTATGCGCTGTACGATTGATACATCCTATTCTTTTGCGTTTACCTCCTCTTCACACAGAGAAAAGCAGGTTTCCACAGGTGAAGTCAGTCCCACAGGGTCAGTTTCAGTTCCAGCGAAAGGCAGCACTTCGAACGTATTGGTTACGGGGATCGGAAAACTCCATTAGTCCTACCTGGTCCCTGTACAGGACGCCTATACCTATCACTAATAAGCCATGACTAGTAATGACTGATCCTATTCTTTCTGCAGAGGAGACAGGATCCAGAGGAGAGGATAGTACTTCAGTTACCTTTGTTACTTCTGGTACACGATTCTAGAAAGCCCTCCCAACACACCGATTGGCAGCAGCTGCTAATCATCTCACAGTAGTCAGAGCGATTCCCAGCTGCTTACAAAGTTCAACTGATCCATCCAATGTCCGAAAACGGAATTCACAGTGGGGTTGCATTGCGGATGTTTCAATGTTTTGAAGAACCGTGAACAAATAACTTTAAACTAATCCTGCCCATTGTCTTTTAATCTGTTGAGCTAAATATACTGCTAACTCGATTTAAGAACTGAAGCAATTAGTACACAAGAGAGATTTCTGTTCTTATAAGAGAGAAACCTGTGGCAAAAATTACTAGTTTCCTAAAAATTTTTAAGATTATAATCTCTAAAAAACTCGAAAGTAATGTAAATTTATGATAAATGTAAATAATATACACCCCTCTTGAAAGGGAAAACTAGATGTAACACAACATATATTAGTACTAATTTGTGCTACAATAACTAAATCACAAACACCGACTTACTATGAAATAACTTACGCATACGGCAATGATAACTCCCGAAAATTCTCAAAAATGCATGTTTGTTCGCGTTGGCATGTACTGAAATTAAGATTTAACTGTTCTTTGTCAGTAATTTTAAGTCATGAACGCTGATCTGCTATGAAACCTTCAAAAACATACTTTTGTAAGTGTCCGAAAATAGTCAAAATATACCTGTTTCTTGTGTAGTTACTTAACGAAATTATGGAGCGAGTGTTCTTAAACGAGGATAGGCTTTCTGTTAACAAAACTTTCTAGAAAAGCACAGTTTAAGTTTATTTCTATAACTGACGATAATAGTATGAATTTATCGCGGCACTCGTAAGTGTTCAAAATATCACGACACTCACTAATACCGACACACCCAATGAAAGATTATGCACATGCCACGCTTGCCGTAAAATGTTAGAATCTAGAATTGCGAATCGGCAAACGAACCTAGCACTCGCTGTCTTACACAAAGGAAATTTCGGAAATCGCCTTTTATATGTAAATAAACGAGCTAATTGTACGGATTTTTTACTCAGCTGATTCTGTGACAACGTCTACACTGGCATGCCGAAGATGAACACTAGAGCGTCAGTTTATCTGAGTCAAAACTGCGGAAATTATGGAGTAACAAAGCAGTCTTCTTCTTGGAGCAGCTAAAATGTTCCTACGTAACAGTCATACATTTCCTTCTGTATGCTATTTTTTATGCCTCTGTACTTATCCTTCAATGAGGTATGCTTGTGTTTATCTTTAGAAGTGATATGCTTGCTTTTTCTCATCTCTTATTGTGGCGATTTCTTCGTTTCATATTGTCAGCTCATAAGTCCCACCATTATATATTATTTCTTCCAATAGCCATCCCCTTACCTGCTGACAAAACAGGTCCTTCAACTTTTTTAACGGTGCATTTTGGATTCATGCGTTAGTGACAGTGTGCTCAGTCTCTGATCTTATTTTTTGGATTCCTTCTCGGGAACGCTTTTTTTCTTTAGCTTTCCAGTTTTCGTTACTCCGAAGTACACGTATAATTTTTATTTATATTCCGCTCAGCCCCCCTGCCCTCCTCCGTAGTTGGGTGCACCCTAGTTCTCTCTCATCCTTAGACGTACACTGCTTCGTTACGACGTACGCACACGCATTTAGCAGGGAATTTGCCTTGTTCTATATTTGATGCGTTTTATCTTTGGCGATGCATTGAATTGTGCTGTTAAAAAGTCAGAATTTTTTTTTGTCTGGAACTGTTTAATTCATCTCGAGTGAATAATGATATTTCATCAAACAGAAAAAATGTTTCCACCGAGCGAGGAATTCGCATAATGTTTAAATATATGTATTTCTGAAGTTCACATAGTCTCTTTATAACGCTGATTTTTTTTGTTTCCACGAGTAAAAAAGATCTGTCAATTTTCTTTATTTCGCTTGTTTCTTTTTGCTTGTAACTTTTGGGATGGAAGAGCCATGTAAGTGTTCTTAAATAATAAGGAAGTTTCAATAGCCAAGTTTATTTCAATTCCATAATATGCACACCAGATATTGAACGCTTGTTATTTTTTAGTAGCTCATCTCATGAATCAGTCTGTGAGTCTTTGCGAGAAACAATTGTCGGCTTGGTCACGATTTGCACTGCCACTATTGTGGCCATTTCATTGAGATAATTATCATTTACATTTATTACATAGAAACTACATGTTTTATCGTAACTAAATCTGATCTACAATCGCGAACAGAAACTGACGCAATTTTGAAGCTTCATGGCCATAAGACTTTCAGCCAAGCCAGTTAATACTAAAAGAAATATTTCGTATACGCATATTTAATGACTTTGAGAGAGAGAGAGAGAGAGAAATTCGAAGACAGTAATATTATTATGAAAAACTCGGCACAGTTTTCCCTCTCAGCGATGTAATGAGCGTTTTTATGTGATGTGAAACCACGAATCGCTGTTGAATCCGACTTTCGCACGCCGGAAAGAAAAGTGACAAAAGTAAAAAAACCGCAAGTTTTAGTTTATGTCACTGAAAAATACGTGTGAAGTGCCCCAACGTACACGAAAAACGTCACACTTCTATCTCGCAATTTATCTACTTACGAAAATTTCAGTTTGTCAGTTTTGATGTTGGCTACTTCATGATTGCCACAGCAAGAACGGTGTCCTTCATCGTTGCTACTGGAAGTTGTGCATTAAGAGCGGCACATTCTAAGTTGTGACAGTTTTCATGTATAAGGTAGGTTGGATGTTATTTTTGATGTCATTGATTATGACAATGTCTCTCTTTATATAGTGTATCTTATCGTACAATGTCCTTCAGATAATTAAGCGTATCTGAAGGAACAGGCACTATTCTGGCGGATATAGTCGTAAATATTACGAAATTTCTTGCGTCTCAGCGTACAAGAAAGAAATGGAAATTTGTGCTACAAATAAAGTTCGTAGTGAATCCCTTCTCTCGGCGAATTAGTATTCCTACATTGTACAAACCCATTTATTATTAAATGTTTTCATAAATTGTGTCCTAAATTGTACCTAATTGATGTTCTGTTCCTTGTTATATTGTATTAATTTTCGTAAATTATAGTTTTACATCATATGTTTTTCTAATAAAACAATTTCGAATTGTTTTTAATTTATTATTCTAACGTAACTAATTTAAATACCAATTTTGCCTGCTGGAGGTTCGAATGTCGTACTATAATACAGTGAATAAAGAAATATGTATTATTTGGAGTGTAAAAGTGGCAAAAGCATTACATGAAGGGTCATAACAAAAACAAAAGCATTTTTAGAAAAGCAATAAAAATGACACAACTCAAAGAACTAATTTATAACTGCCTGATAACACCCCATATTCGACGAGACCAGAACTCCATGTCGATATTACTGTTGTATCGAATATAGTGGAATTTACTGTCAAAAATACTTACTTGAACTTTAAAGGAAGTTTGTATTATTTAAATATAAGGTTTATAGAATTCTGTAAGTCGACTTTTCTCAAGTACTGCGTTTTCGAGTCATGTCGCAATTATTGCCGGGATGCGATTTGTTTGAGCTACAAGATATTTTGTAATTTCTTCCTTGCTCAGATCGCTTATAGACAAGGTTACACGGTGCGTAGTGTTATTCTAATAATGTTATGAAAAGAAAGTATATAAAACTTGCAATGTGATGGGAACTGATAAGATTGGAAAAACTGTTACTGCTATCGTACTATTTCTCTAGATAAATCTATGTTTATTAGTAGGCACTACACAGTATCGTCTTCTACTCAATCGTAGAACTTCATGAAAAGTAACTCGGTTTACCACATTTTTCCTACTTGAGTCAAAATAACGCATGTATAGTAATGAAATGATAAAAGCGTCAGAGATAGCGACTGATGACTGGAATCGTACCATTACGAAAGCAAGATATATCTGTCAGAGTTGACGTGCGTCCGACCAAAATGGGCGTATCAAATGATGAGGCGAGCGGCTGCTCCTATTGGCCACAACTGGCGCCCGGTTGACGTGTTTGAAGCAGCAGTTCACTGCCGCTTGAAAATAAGGTTCCAGCAGTTACGTAATAGCGAGTGTGTTTAGCGACGTCTGGCTCCCCATCCGGTACAATGCACATGTTTACTAAGCTACTAACACAGCGACATTAACGAACAATTGCTGACATATGAGACCTTGCGCCAAGCCAAGGGCAGCGCTGACGTAAACAGGACACATACGTTCATTCGTTCGGCGGCAAATAGCGAACTGCGCGACAGGTATGCGAGAATAGTAACACTGAAGCCTTGTCCGTATTTAAGAGCCAGCATCAAAGAGATAACATGGAGAGATGTCTAGATCTCTTGAACAAAATAATAATCTCCCATCAAGTCCATCGAGAGCGAGGATGGGTCCTGGGATGCGTCTCATGGGCCTTCTGAAGTGACTGCAAAACAACACCGTATCAGGAACGTGACCAGACTGGGACAACTAGGGCAATGCCCTGCGATCCCCAGGGTCAAGGAGCTCTCTGGCATAAGACAGGGAGAAAAGAAAACGTAATAAGGAAAAGTTATACTGAAAACGAAAAATGGCAAAATAGAAAATAGTGCGCACATGTGGATTCACAAATGTTCATAACTGGGCAATAGAAAAACTAATACTACGAGACCCCACGATTAAAATCGTGTCTCATGGTTTGATGGCCAAAACCGTACAAAATCTCTAGAGTAGGTGATGCTGAACCTGACTAGTTGCAGTAACAGTCAAATACGTCACAGCTCCACGGGTATCCATTTCTACAATGTCAAAAAAAAAAAAAAAAGTACATTAGGGAAGATAAACTTCTTTGCCAAGATCGCTAATAATAGCCTTTATTCCCGATAACAAGTTTCCATAATCAGTGTTACCATCTTCATATCCCGACGGACAGGTTATTGCAAACTTCATAAAATAGTAGTAAAAGTTTTCTTTCTCATGAATTGTCAGGCACGTAACGAACTAGAAGACTGAAGCATCGGTATATTAAGATTAAAACAACCGTATACACAGTTATTCACTACATAAATCTGTCTTATCTCACTGACAAGATAGCATACCATTGCAGCCAGGGCGCCACTAGACTGCTAGTTCTTTTGACATGCCGATGCATCTGTTACTTACCTGCCAATTCATGACAAAGAGCACTTTTACTACTATTTTAAGCAGTATGCAACAGCCTGTCGGTCCAGATCTAAAGATGGTAACACTGATTACCGGAACCAGTTATAGAGAATAAAGGTTATTATTAGCGATCTTGGTAAAGAAGTTTATTTTCTCTAATGTATTATCACAGATCGCTCCTCGCGGCTCAGTGTGAGTAAACTGAAAAAAAAAGCGTAGTCAGATGGCATTATCACAACCCGCCAGGGTAGCCAAGAGCACTAATGCGCTGCATCCTGGACTCGGGTCGGCGCGCCGGCCCCAGATCGAATCCGCCGGGCGGATTAACGACAAGGGCCGATGTGCCGGCCAGCCTGGATGTGGTTTTTAGGCGGTTCTCCACATCCCGCTAGGTGAATACCGGGCTGGCCCCCATGTTCCGACTCAGTTACACGGCTCGCAGACATCTGAACACTTTCGCTCTATTCTACGGATTACACAGACAGTTGGGGTACACTAATTCCGTCCCGGGGGGTATGGGGTGGCGGCAGGAAGGGCATCCGGTCACCCCTTAAACATTAACATGCCAAATCCGATTAACGATGGCTGACCCTGCGTAACTGCGAGACAAGGCTCAAGCGATAGATAGATGGTATAATAACAATACGCCTGATGTGCATAGATTCTACCATTTTATTACGAAAACATTCGTTTTCAAACATTTTCGACGTCACCTATACTTCCAAAAACTAAATAACATTCTAGCGCATATCACACTCCTATGTTGAGAAATGTTACTTACTTGTTACACTCTTGTCCCTCGATTCACATCTCTTGAAAGTTAAAAAGTTATGCCTTCGTATTTCGCAAAAGAATCAAAAGACATAAAATTTAAAGAATTTTAATTGATAATTGGTTACACCAGGGCATGCCGCAGATTATCTCGAACGAAAGCATCTATATTGATCACGATACATGTTATGAATATTGGGCTGAATGTGGTACTGTTGAATAAACAATTAATGAAAATCTAACTTGTCAAGAACATGAGGAGGCAGATCCTAAGATTGTTTGCCAAGTTTGTCAAATTAGTAAACGACATTCATTACTACTCAATATTCAACACTGGCGTTGTAATTATAGTGCTTGAGAATATGGAATTTGTAAAAGTTCCTTAAACATTTGGATGGATGTTGCCGTTGGTAAGTCCCGCCGTTGTGTTGATGTTAACGTCTGTATGAGAACAACAGAACTGCTCTAGCGAAATCTTTACCTGCTTATCACGCTATGAAAATGGCTGTGAAAATATCGCAAAGGGAAAAAGCACTGACAGTGCTAAAGAATTCTACACGTTACCAAAAGGCATTCACATATTTGGCAAATATACTTATTAGACCGGAAATATACTGAATGCCTTAGAACATTTCACGTGCAGATTATACAACGAAAGAAAATTAATGATGTCGATTCAGTTAGATTAAACATTTTTGCACAAACATGTAAAATGAAAAGTGAACTTTCTTCTACAACTCTAAATCTGGATTGATCTAATTTTGACGCCTGTGGCCTACCACGACGTAAAACAGAATTGGAATAGCATTTGCTGCAACCAAAATATATTTCTCAAATATGGAGCAACGCTCAAACGATAAATCTAGCAGATCTAGGTAAACCCTGCAGAATTTGGATGGTGTGACAATGCGGAACGTTACGATGTTTCATGAGTCTCCCGTAGCCAAGCACCAGAAATGAGCGACGTTATTGAAGATGAAGGATCGACGTATACAAAAGATGTAGCTGTCATCAATTTAGCTGTAAGATTTTTATAAATAAATTAGTGATATTGACTAACTATTTTTGTTTTCCAGAAGAAGAAACTGAAGAAATTCGTACTGACCTGGAGAGTCATATTGATGAGGATGATAATTTTGAAGAGACAGACATTGATGAAAATCGTTCACAATTTTCTCTTTAAACAAACTGTATTTTTCGAACTTTATTCCACTTTCTTTTTGTGCAATTTATTTACAAAAATTCTTCAGTATGATGGTTTAGAGTAAGCTCTTTATTAATCATAACAATATTTGATATGACGTTTTACCAAGGGACTGAAACTTAAACACACTGATTGCCACGTCGGAGCTGTTTTGTTTGATTACGCAGGGTGCAGCCTGAGCACACTGCACGTTTTCGAAGTTCCTTTTGAGGTACCGCAAGACGTGGTCGTATCTGCCTTTCGACCTTATGGAAATGTCTTTAGCCACATCGCAGAAAAATGGCAAAGCTTCGAGATCTACCACGTGATAAATGTTGTGCGTCAGATTAATCTTGAGCTGACGAAGCATGTGCCTACTTATTTGATGATTGATGGCATATGGGCGATCGCGACGTATGGTGGTCAACCACGAATTTCTACGGGCTTTGGCCAGGCGGCCTCGTCCGGTGGGATCTCCTCCGCAGACACCTGATTCAGACGCCGGTAGGAGATGCTGCATCTTCCGTGATGACACCTGCAATGCTCCCTGTCATCTGTGTCGCTGTTGCAAAGGTGTCGCATGCAACGGCTGAGGTTTCTCCAGATCTCCCATCTTTGCTGGGCACTGACGAGGAGGCGAGTCTTCAGATTCCCTCACCATTACCTCCGGCGGAAATAACGCCCTCGGATGCCCGCCAGAATACCAGAAGCACCGCCGGCCGTTGTGGCCGAGCGATTCTAGGCGCTACAGTCTGGAACCGTGCGACCGCTAAGGTCGCAGGTTCTAGTCCTGTCTCGGGCATGGATGTGTGTGACGTCCTTAGGTTAGTTAGGTTTAAGTAGTTCTAAGTTCTAGGGGACTGATGACCTCAGAAGTTAAGTCCCATAGTGCTCAGAGCCATTTGAACCAGAAGCACCGTTATAGTAGCGATGGGCATCAACTCGGGCGTTGTACCAACCTCTGCTCTCTTTCCAGCTGTGTCTGGCGTTGGATGATGACTGATCCCACTCTGATACAGAACAACACGTTCGGAAGCACAAGTCACCGAGAAAGCGTAAGAAACGTAGTCATATGCCATCTGATGATTTTCTCCTCAGTATGATCACACAGGAAGGTGAACTGGCATCAGAAAATGCATCAGTCTTGGAGGTCGGCAACATGTGGCAGCGTCGTGATGATTCTACCCATGGATAACGCACCGATACTGGTGCTACTTCTTGGGTGCAGATGTAGAGGAGGAATTGGAACGGTCTGTGAATATCGTTGGTGGCCGCATTCCAGCGGTTGTGCCCCTGCCACCTCATCACAGTGAACGCCATGGCTTCGGCCATCTTGTGCGGATTGCCCCTCTCAGATGCCACTGGCGGAACCCATGTCTCGACAGCAGGAGTACCGGGACAGATACATCGCCTAGCTACGATCACTGTCAAAGCTCTCCGTGCCCCTCAGAAATTGCCGATGCTCCACGTTACATTTCGAGTGGTGGACTTAGACATGGTCCCCTTACAAGAAGTGCATATCGATGGTATTCTTAACCCATCTGGGTACATCCTTTTATCTTCAACACATTGGACATCAGTAGCAGTGTGGCGATCCGCATCCGTGAGAAGTTACCCATCGACAATGTCCAGTTCTTCCGTATTTGACGGGCATGCCTCTCACTCTCTTCTTTGTCCGATTTTTTGACATATATGCTCCCTCATTATCAGGGAGTCGAAGGGAACGCTCTGCCTTCTTTGCGGAGGCAGTCCTACCTCTTTTCGTGGGGCGGCTAGATGCACTAGCGTTGAGTGGTGATTTTAATTCCTCCCTCCACCCCAATGATCAGCTGCCGCATCATTTACCTTGCGCAGAGCCTGCTACGATCCTCGCTCTCTCTGACTTGGGAACACGTGGGAACACGTTCATGGTGACAGCCACCGTTTCATGCACTACTTCAAACATCCTTCGAGTCGCCTTGGTCGCTTTTATATCTCGCATTTGCTAGTAGGAAGAACCTGACGGGCTGAGATTTGTCCTGTCGCTTTTTCCAACCATGTGACCTATGTCTGCAGCATCACCCTCGACCGCTGAAACCTGAATGTGGCGCTACGGGCAGCTCCTGACTGTCAGCAGTTTATCAAGGTGACTTGAATAAAAGCAAGCCAAATTTAAAACAACGCAAAATCCCCAAGATTGGCAAAGTTTTGCAGAAATTCGAAATATAGCGAGTGCTTCAATGCGACATGTTTTAACAATTTCCACCACGAAACTCTGTCCCGGAATATGGCAGAAAACCCAAAGAGATTCTAGTCATACATTAAGCACGCCAGTGACGAGTCGCAATCAATACCTTCACTGCACGATAACAACGGTAAAGTCACTGATGACAGTGCTACTAAAGCAGAGTTATTAAATGCGGTTTTCCGAAACTCGTTCACCAAAGAAGACGAAGTAAATATTTCTGAATTCCAATCAATAACAACTGCCAAGATGAGAAACATAGAAGTATATATCCTCGGTGTAGCAAAGCAGCTTAAATCACTTAGTAAAGGCAAGGCCTCCGGTCCAGATTATTTATCAGTCGGATTCCTTTCAGAGTATGCTGATACAATAGCTCTATATTTAGCAATTATGTACAACCGCTATCTCATAGAAACATCCGTACCTAAAGACTGGAAAATTGCTCAAGTCACATCAATACTGTGTTCGAGCATTATGAATTACCTCGAGGAAAACAATTTATTGACATTATTGACACATAGTCTGCATGGATTCATAAAATATCGTTCTTGTCAAACACAACCAGTTCTTTATACTGCCGCGCGGGCTTAACCGAGTGGTCAGGGGCGCTGCAGTCTTGGACTTTGCGGCTGGTCCCGGCGGAGGTTCGAGTCCTCCCTCGGGCATGGGTGTGTGTGTTTGTCCTTAGGATACTTTAGGTTAAGTGGTGTGTAAGCTTAGGGACTGATGACCTTAGCAGTTAAGTCCCATAAGATTTCACATACATTTGAACTTTTTTTTTCTTTATACTCACGAAGTAAAAAGTGCTGTCGACAGGGGATATCAAATTGATTCCATATTTTTAAATTCCCAGAAGACTTTCGACGCCGTTCCTCACAAGCGTCTTCTAACCAAGCTGCATGCCTATGGAATATCGCCTCAGTTGTGCGACTGGATTCATTCATTCCTGTCAGTAAGGTCAGAGTTCGTAGTAATAGATGGAAAGTCATCGAGTAAAACAGAAGTAATATCCGGCGTTCCCCAAGGAAGTTCAAAAATGTTCAACTGTGTGTGAAATCTGATGGGACTTAATTGCTAAGGTCATCAGCCCCTAAGCCTACACACTACTTAACCTAAATTATCCTAAGGACAAATACACACACCCATGCCCGAGGGAGGACCCGAACCTCCGCCGGGACCAGCCGCAGAGTCCATGACTGAAGCGCCTTGGACCGCTCGGCTAATCCCACGCAGCCCTACGGAAGTGTTACAGGCGCTCTATTGTTTCTGATCTATATTAACGACATACGAGACAATCTGAGTAGACCTCTTGGATTGTTTGCAGATGATACTGTCATTTACCGTCTTGTAAAATCATCAGCTGACCAAAACGAATTGCAAAATGATTTAGATATGATATCTGTATGGCGCGAAAAGTGGCAATTGACCCTGAATAAAGTGTGAAGTTATTCACTTGAGTACTAAAAGAAATCCGCTAAATTTTGATTACGAGATAATTCATACGAATCGGAAGGCTGTAAATTCAACTAAATATTTGGGGATTACAATTACAAATAACCTAAACTGGAAGGATCGTATAGAAAATGTTGTGGGTAGAGCAGATAAAGACCGCGATTCATTGGCAGAATACTTATAAGGAGCAACAGTTCTACTAAAGAGACTGCTTACACCACTCTTGTCCGCCCTATCCTGGAATATTGTGCGGTGTGGTATCCGCATCAGGTGGGATTGACGGATGACATCGAAAAAGTTCAAAGAAGAGCAGCTCGTTTTGCATTATCCCGAGGTAGTGGAGATAGTGCCACAGACAGGATACGTGAATTGAAGTGGCAATCATTAATGCAAAGGCGTTTTTCGTTGCGACGGGAACTTCTCATGAAATTTCAATCACTCGTTTTCTCCTCCGATTGCGAAAACATTCCTTTGGCACACTCCTACATAGGAAGGAATGACAATCATGATAAAATAAGAGAAATCAGGGCTTGCACAGAAAAATTTAAGTGTTCCTTTTTCCCGCGAGCCGCTCGAGAGTGGAACGGTAGAGAGACAGCTTGAAGGTGGTTCGTTGAACCATCTGCCAGGCACTTTATTGTGAATAGCAGAGTAATCACATAGATGCAGACGTAGATAGATGTCACTGCTGGTGTGGCAGTTACACATCCATGTTGTCATGGTGATTCCCCTGCAAAAAAAATACCCTCCACCAGGCCATGATGGTGGATGGCAGAGACTCGGCAGCTTGGGAGAGGTATTCCCTGGAATTCCATTACCATGTGTTGAGGGACTCCTCTACGACGCCATTTTTGCCTGAACTATGCACAATAATGAACCGTGCAAACGTCACTGCTCTCATGCACCACCACCTTGAAGGGACAGTGATTTGCGTGCACTTGTGATCATATGGCTTTGGAGGCTCGATTGATGTACTACTTTCTAGCAGACAGGTGACGACGTTTCCGGGCCATCACTGATGAGAAAGCTACTCAACATGGCACCCAATGCGGCAATGGACACGCCCTTCATGTCTGTTATGCTAGTATGTCCGCTAACTATCCTCATTCAGCAGCTGTCGTTGAAGATGTCTCTCGGCTCCAGAGGACGTGGCATTGTAATTGGAGGCACCAGTAACAGAGGATGAAGTCCTTATGCTACCTGAGTGGGAGCTGCCAACAAGTCATCTGGCCCTGATAGCATCCCCCTCAAGTTTTATCGTGCTTTTCGATGCCTCTTACTGCCCACATTACTGTTATCTGCGGAGAACTGAAGTCCCCCTGGTGAGGGTCCCCAACGCCTTTCTAGACGGCTTCATTGTCCCTAATCACATACCCCACAGGGGTCCATACACCAGTGACTATAGGCTCTTGACATTGCTAAATAGCGACATGAAGGTCTTTACACGTCTTTTGGCAGTGCGACTTAAGTGAGCAGTCATCTTGTCGCGTCCTGTAATCAGGTATCACTAGATTGAGCGTACAACATTTGGACAGTGCTCTGCCACTACAAGGATTTGATTGCCCTCGCTCGAGCTTAACATTTGCCCAAGGCTTTGGCGTCCTTACATTTCAGTCAGGTGTTTGACTGATTCGATCATTCTTTCCTTACTGCTGTCCTCTGTTATGTGGAATACCCAGAAATTATTGTCCAGGTGGTAATATGTCTCCTGTGTGGCACGACATCCTAGATGCTGTATAATGGGAGGCTCACACAACCGATCCTGATTAAGCATTCGGTGCGACAGGGGTGCCTTCGCACTAGAACCATTGTTATGTGACCTACAACGAAGACTAAGGGGGATGTCGAAAGATGGACATTGATTTTGCTGTACTGCCTATGCAGCCTCTGTCTTCGAAGAGCCAACAGTACCCAGGCAACACCTGCTTGAGTGACAATCTATGCCGAGGCTTCGGGCAGATCCCTTAATGTATATAAATTGCTAGCTATGTACATGAGTACAGGCCTGCCTGAAGGGAGCATTGACCTTCTCGACGTGACCTATACCTTAAGCTGCCTTGCTATCATTTTTACGGCTGATCTGCGGCACTGTGCTAGCCTCAACTGCAGATGACCATTGCAATGGTTCGGGTTTGGACTTGTTGAATATCGCCTCCAGTCCCTTGACCTCCAGTACCGTACGTGCTACGTCAACACTCACATAGCGTCAGGGATCCCTCACGTGCTCCCGCACATCGTGGCTCACCACATGTTATCTGTGATGGGTTCCTTTGTTATCAAGGGGATGATCTTCAAAGCCCGCTATGCGTCCCTCACCCTTCTCCAGCCTCGAGAGCGTGCAGATCGTTAACCATGTTCCGGATAGAGCTCAGACCCCATTTTGTCAGCTCACAGTCGACGATGTGGCGGCGTTGCCCAACGTGCCTTATCAGCTTACTGCTTGATGTACATCGTTGGCTCCTCCAGCTATGTTATCGGACATTGCAGCGGCCTTCTATCACATCGGACCCTTTTTTATGGAGCACAGATATCTTTCTACCTCTTTACCGCTTGTGCACTTTTTGTCAACGAAGGCGGTCTGCTCTGGGATGCAATTGGCCTGCGCCTCCAATGTGACAGAACAGATGTACCTGTTCTAGGGATGGCGCAATATAGGGTGATTATAATTAAAGTTTAACTTTCAAACCACTGTAGAAATAACACCACTGGTCAGAATGACGTCAAATTGCAAAGGAATATTATTGGAGAAGGGGAAAACGTATGGCAGAAGCAAAATGAATAGTTGCAAAATGTAGCAACAGATGGCGCTGTGAGCATCATGATTTAATAGTGGTCGACTACAAATGACAAATGAATTATACAACAATGCCTAAGGTGTACGTCTGAAGTTAACAAACTGTACTACTCAGTGTGCATGGGTGTACAGGTGTGATACTGTTAGTTACGTAAACACCACGGCAATATCGTATCACATCGGATGTGAAAACTCGGTTTTTAATTGTCCTGCGGCCAAAACCTGCATAAAAAGCATCAATCACATCGCTTTTTAAGTCTCCTGAGGCAAAAAGGCGCATAAAAAGCATCAGTCAAAATCAAACCGGATTATTAATTTCCATATGACTGGTGCAAAACATGTTCAATATGCTGTCCACTGTTTTCTGGAATAAGTTGAAAAAGAGAAACAGCATGAAGTGTTTCCGGGGTCACGTTCAGAATGTGTTGCGCAATGCGTGCCTTTAGTGCAGCTAAGTTTTCAATCGGAACGCTGAACACAACATCTTTCAAATAGCCCCACAGCCAGAAGTCACACGGATTAAGATCAGGTGATCAGGATGGCCAGGCTGTAGGGAAATGGCGAATCTTCCACGGCCAACCATTGTCCACTTCCATGCGAGCAAGAAATTCTAAAGAAAAGGTCTCTCTTGCAGGCAGGTCAACGGGAAAACTCGTGCACATGGGTAATTTTGAATGGATAGCAAAGGAGGATGTTTCGCGGATTTTATGCACCGTGCTCGCGGGTATGTCCAATGTTCGGGCAATTCTCCGTGCACTACACGTTTCCACACCACCACTCGTCTCCTCCTCCATTGCTGTGGCCACTGCTTCCACTGGCGTCGAATCAATTCGTTTCCTCCCTCTACAGGTTGCACACCAAAAGAACCCGTCTTTTCGAATTTCAGAATCATTTTCTCCAGACCCACGGCAGTAATCAGACCAACGCCGTTTTTCAAACGCTGCAGTGTCCAGAACTTCTGCAGAGCGATTTGTGCACAGTCATCATTCTTGTAATACAGCCTTACGAGCAGAGCGCAATCCTGCATTGGGGCAGTAATGGCGAACGTCGCAGACGCGAAAGCAGGAAAAGCCGTGTACCCGACGTGTTTATACGAACTTCAATAGGACGTGCGTGTGACAGGTGTTTTCATTTACGTGTTCTGACACATACAGCGCCATCTATTGATGAATTTCCACACTATTTCTTTTCTTCTGCCATACGCTTTCCCCCTTCTCCGATAATATTCCGTTGCAATTTGACGTCATTGTGACCAGTGGTGTTATTTCTACAGCGTTTTGAAAGTTTAATTATAATCACCCTGTATCTGTCGGGTAGTGAGCGCCCCTATTGTTGACATTGCTGCACGCTTCGCAAAGTGTGTCACCGTAAACAGAAAACAACCAAACAGTCCTTGTCTGTATCAAGTTCAGCTCGTTAACTCACCGCCTTGCTTCGCGAGTGGGATGACAGACACGGACGATCATCGCTTTGATTGTGACCTGGCAGTTGACGCCTGACACTTGGTCCATCGAATTCTGGACTTCCTTACACGTGCCACTTCTGACCGAATAACGCACAAGATATTGTTCCCGGATGACGCGTACTTCCCCCGCAGACCAAAACTCACTCTGTGAACTGTTTCCGCGGTGTAGTTCGATATTTTTTGCCACCAGCGACAAGAGTATCCTCGATTTTTGGACTTATACAAGCGAACGTCATTGCAACATTGCCTGTAATCCGAAATACAGGTAATACTTTTCCAGCTTCCTTTGGAGTGCTTTCTACGACACGCCACATGGCTGGAATGTCCGTGAAATGAGCAGTTGATTTGATTCACTATTTTTGATACTATAATCCATAACTATGTTCCCCTTTATTTCGAGAAGACATGCATGGATTTCTCCACGGCTATAAGTGGCGGTTATCATGGACTTCACTCCACCAGACACAAGGGGAAAAAACTTCTTCTCTGTTACATTCATTTGGTACCCGCTCCTCCGTTTCCGCTCCGCTCGGGGACTGTCTTGTGTTGTCTTCATCGCCATTTCATCCTCATCGATAAGCAAGTTGCGGAAGTAGCGTCAACTAAAAAGACTTACTCAGGTGACCGGTCTACCCGACGGAAGGCCCTAGCCACGTACAAATTTCATTAGCAAATAAAGGGTCTTTCATTCAGAGTGATACTTTTCAAAATCGGAAAAAATAAAGCACTAGACGTGTCGAAGTAAATTGTAGTTATGCTCTGAACAAAATATCGTTCAAATGTCCACCACAGATTTGAACACACTGACGCATACGATGGCTACAGTTGCTATTCACTCTGTCCAACGTTAGTGACGTATGTCTGCGACAGCCTGACGAATGTTCACCTCCAACTGCTCAAAAGCTTGTGGCTTGTCAGCATAGACCTGGGCTTTGATGTAGCCCCACAGAAAAAAAAGCCATGGTCGCCAAATCACACGATCGTGACGGCAAACTGACAGATCCACGTCTTCAGATGATCCGCTTGCCAAACTTCTCGCTCAGCAAATCGAGCATTGAATCAGCTATGTGGTAGGTAGCGTTATCTTGCTGGAACCACATGTTTTCAATACCTATGGTCTCAGGTTCTGGTGATAGAAATTCGCTTGACATGGATCTGTGGTGGTTGCCATTGGCCATAACGGCTCTTGGCTCATAATCTCTAAAGAAATAAAGTTACATGACTCTGTCACGCCATAAGCCGCACCAGTGAGTGCTTCTGAATGCAATGGCATCTCTTCGATCATTTGTGGGCTGTTAACACTCCAATAACGACAATTTTGCGTACTGACGAAGCCACTAAACCAAAAATGCTCCTCGCCTTTTCCACTGAAACCAGGATGAGCTTCCAACTGCTGTACAGCCCACTTAGCGAACTCACAACGCAATCTGTGATCGTTTGGCTTCAGCTTTGTAGTCAGTACAACCTTGCAATGATCCAGGCCCAAATCATTTCGCAAGTTTCGCCAAGTTGGTTTCTTAGATAGCCAAAACCGTTGAGTTCGTCTCTTCCTCAATACTGGCTGCAACTGTTGCGACATTGTCCTCATTTCGCACTTTACGTTGTCTTTTTGGTGGCTTCTGGTCGTGTAGAGTGAAATCCTGCTCAGACTTGGTTATTTGGCCGCAGTCCAGCGTATAGCCTTGAATGGGGAAACGGTGAAGCAGAGCCAAACGATCACCACCCACAGCTGAGATGCCTGTTTGGTAGATTTTTTATGGTTTCTAAACATTCATGAAGTGTGAATTGTTGCATGATAAAACTGTAAATTGTACTTGATATTTTCACACCTGGAATCACGCAAAAAATACACACTGAAGAGCCAAATAAACTGGTATAGGCATGCGTATTCAAATACCGAGTTAAGTAAACTGGCAGAATACGGCGCTGCGGTCGGCACCCCCTCTATAAGACAACTAAGACAACAAGTGCCTGGAGCAGTTGTTAGATCGGTTACTGCTGCTACAATGGCAGGTAATCAAGATTTAAGTGCGTTTGAAAGTGGTGTTATAGACGGCGGACGAGCGATGGGATAAAGCATCTCCGAGAAAGCGATGAGTTGAGAACTATCCCGTACGACCATTTCACGAGTGTACCGTGAATATCAGGAATCCGGTAAAACTTCAAATTTCCGACATCGCTGCGGGCGGGAAAAGATCCTGCAAGAACGAGACCAATGACGATGAAGACGATCGTTCAATGTGACAGAAATGCAACCCTTCCAGAAATTGTTGCAGCTTTTAATGCTGGGTCATCAACAAATGTTAGCGTGCGAACCATTCATCGAAACATCAATAGGGGCTTTCGGAGCCGAAGGCCCACTCTTGTACCCGTGATGGCTGCACGGCACAAAGCTTTACGCCTCGCCTGGGCCCATCAACATCGATATTGAACTGTTGATGACTGAAAACATTTTGCCTGGTCGGCCGACTCTCGTTTCAAATTATATCGAGCGGATGGACATTTACGGGTATGGAGATAACCTCATGAATCCAATGACCCTGCATGTCAGCAGGGGACTGTTCAAGCTGGTGGACGCTCTGTAATGGCGTGGGGCGTGTGCAGCTGGAGTGATTTGGGACTCCTTATACGTCTAGATACGACTCCGACAGGTGACACGTACGTAAGCATCCGGTCTGATCACCTGCATCCATTCATGTCCATTGTGCATTCCTACGGACTTCGGCAATTCCAGCAGGACAATGCGACAACCTTCACGTCCAGAATTGCTACAGAGTGGCTCCAGGAACACTCTTCTGAGCTTAAACACTTCAGCTGGCCACCAAACTCCCCAGAATGAACACTATTGAGCATGTCTACGATGCCTTGCAACGTACTGTTCAGAAGAGAGCTCCACCTTCTCGTACCCTTACGGATTTATGGACAGCCCTGCAGGATTCATGGCGTCAATTCCCTCCAACACTGATTCAGGCATTAGTCGAGTCCATGCCACGTCGTGTTGCAGCACTTCTGCGTGCTCGCGGGGGCCCTACACGATGTTAGGCAGGTGTACCAGTGTCTTTGGGTCTTCAGTGTATTAGAAACTGGAAATTTCAGTTTTAATAAGTATCACTTTTAATTGAAGATCCTATGTTTAAAAATGATTCAGATATGTAATAAAAGGGATAACCCAATGGTGATGATAAAGATGAACAGAAACGTATTTAGGCGAAGAAATCGAGGAAAAATTGTGGTTGTTAAAAATAGTCAGAACCCATTTCCATAATCGTTTCTGAAAACAGCACAACGGTATTCAGACGTTTAAAGGGAAATCAGCAGTTAATTCATTAATGGTCTTAACATTTCTACTCGCAATATAGGATATCAGATCAGTAAAGTGGCCGATAATAATTTCTTGCGCACAGTATTTTTGTAAAGACAGCAATTATCTCTTAAGATTTTCCTTCTCACGACTTTCGACGTCACCATCGTCAGATCAATAACGCTGTGGTATAAAACATATAGCGGTAGATCCAACGCGTCTCATAAAGGCGTACATTGCTGTTGTTTTGTGAAAATGGGCACTTCAGGATTGCACTGGGCGTTTATCAGTAATGGAGTAGGGGACTGGAAAATTTTACCCGAAAGGATTTAAACAACTGATTTCATGTTACCTGTCAGTAATGGAAAACATACGAAGCAGATCATGAAAAGATACAAAAAAACTAAAATGGTATAATATTTGGCATGATATTATAGAAAGAGTAATTAATGTACAATTAATATTAGCAACGTACTATCATATCTATCGTGAAAAAAAACAGTTATGCGACATACTCATACAACGGTAATTTTTTTCCACTACTGGATAATTATTATTCAGTATGGTACTGAAACAATTACACCAGTAAACACGTGACTGTATTTTAGGTGAGTCCCCTAGCTCAGAACGAAATTATTTCTTTGATGTCAAGCGAAGTGCCACGCCAAATAATTCGACTTTATAAAGCTCAGTTTTTTTTTTCTTCCTGTCATATTGACCGATCAGCCAGAACATTATGACCGCCCGCCTGATAGCCGGCACGGATAACAGCGGCGACGCGTCATGGCATGGAGACAATAAAGACTTGGTAGGTCGCTGAAGGAAGTTGGCTCCACATCTGCACACACAAATTACCTAATACCCATAATTCGGGGTAGGGGGTTCAAAAATGGCTCTGAGCACTATGGGACTTAACATCTGAGGTCATCAGTCCCCTAGAATTTAGAACTACTTAAACCTAACTAACCTAAGGACATCACACACATCCATGCCCGAGGCAGGATTCGAATCTGCGACCGTAGCAGTCGCGCGGTTCTCCGGGTAGGGGGGCGATGAGCTCTGACGCCACGTTCAATCATATCCCTTATGTGTTCGATCGGGTTCAGATCTGACGAGTTAGGCGGCCAGCACATCAAATGGAACTCACCACTGTGTTCCTCGAACCACTCCATCACACTCCTGGCCTTGTGACATGGTGCATTATCTTGCTGAAAGATGCCACTGCCGTCGGCAAACATGATCTTCATGAAGGGGTGTACGTGGTCTGCAACCAGCGTACTATGCTCCTTGGCCGTCATGGCCTCTTGCACGAGCTCCAGTGGACCCATGGATGCCCATGTGAATGTTACCCAGAGCATAATGGAGACACAGCCAGCTCGTCTCCGCCCCACAGTACGGTGCCAAGACAGCCAGCTCGTCTCCGCCCTACAGTATGGTGTCAAGAAGCTGTTCCAAATGGTTGAAATGGCTCTGAGCACTATGGGACTAACCTTCTAAACGTCATCAGTCCCCTAGAACTTAGAACTACATAAACCCCCGAGGCCGGATTCGAACCTGCGACCGTAGTGGTCGCGCGGTTCCAGACTGAAGCGCCCAGAACCGCTCGGCCACACCAGCCGGCGAAGCTGTTCCCCTGGAAGATGACGGATTCGCGCCCTTCCATCGGCTTGAACAGAAGGTATCGGAATCCATCCGACCATGCAACGTTCTGCCACTGCGCCAACATCCAGTGCTGGTTCTCACGTGTCATTTCAGTCGTAATTGACGATGTCGTGGTAATTAACATTGACGTATGCATGGGTCGTCGGCTGCAGAGCCCCATTATTAGGAGTGTTCGGTGCACTGTGTGTTGAGAAGCACTTGTACTCTGCCCAGCATCAGTTTGATGTTCATTCTGCCACAATTCGCCGCCTGTCCTGCTTTTCCAGTCTGCCCAGCCTACGACGTCCGACGTGTGTAATGAGGAGTGGCCGACCAACCCCACGTCGTCTGGACGTGGTTTCACCTTGGTTTCGCCACTTGTTGCAGACACTCACCACAGCACTCCTCGAACACCCAACAAGTCGTGTGGTTTCCGAAATGCTCATCCCAAGCTTCCGGGCCATCACAATCTGCCATCGGTCAAACTCAGATGCCGCACTTTCCCCATTCTGCACTCGAACAGCACATGCACTGACGCTACATGCACAGTGCGTGTGCCTGACTAGCAGTCATTCCTCGCCACGTGACGCTGCTATCGCCTGGACGGGTTTACTTCGATAGTAGGTCGGTGGTCATGAAGTTCTGGCTGATCAGTGTATAAAAGTGTGCAAAACATTTGTAAAACCGATCAGTTACTATATCATAACAATTAACCCTCAACCGGAGTTGTGATTTACTTGTATCATTAATGGTGCCGTGGGATCCAAAAGGATACCACCTTTTTTAGCGATGAAAAGTAATTTATTTTGCTTTCATCACAAATACTTGTTAATATACCGGCTGGCAAACTCGGCATTGCCCAGGTGTTCATTTTGTCAATTTCGTATTAGAAATGAAAACAAAAAATGAACTGTGTCTGTAGTGCAATATCGAAAAAAATTTTCATTTCCTTGTATTCGTGAAAACATTTGAAATTATGAGACAACCGTACAAAGAAATATGAATACTGTACAAATCTGTAAGTACAGTGTTCACATTAAGAAACATAGTATGCAGAATACAAATCCTTTGTCACATTTATTTAACTCAGAACTTTGTGGTAGACAATATTTCTAGTTACTTGACCAGGAGCCACAACGGGTAAGTTCTTGCGTGAGCCCAGCCTTGAGCAGGCGACATGAAGCTGTCCGTGAGAAAAATATGGAGATGTCAAATCCACTCCGCACTGTTTAATAGACTGTCGCAGTGACTTGTTAATAGTAATGGCAAGTGCAGATCTCACTGGAAACTGCAGTTATCTTCTGGGGAAATTCAGCCACCAGCATAAAGATCTTTAGGATGCAGAAAAGAGCAATCAGGCCTATCTGCAACCTAAGAAAACTGGAAACATGTAGACCACATTTCATCCAGATGAAAATAATAAGCCTGCTGACCCTTTACATATATGAGTGTATCCTGTTCGCAAATGAGCATCTTTTAAACCAAACTGGACATCTTCAACAAAATAAGCATATACACAGTCACAACGCAAGAAACACAAATAATATCCACATGTCACAGTGTAGAACAGTGCTGTGCCAAAAAAGTGTATCACAGATAACAGTTCAGCTATATAACAGCCTACCCAGTGATTTAAAATCGCAGCAACATAAATTTTTTTTTAAACATAATCTTCAGTCATTTCTGGTGGAAAAATGTTTTTACTCAGTAAAAGAACTTTTAAATTACCAAAAATAGCCTTGTAAACAATGATTATGTAATAATGGTTAAATTCAAATTGCTATATTTGTCACTTGTAATTTATGACTGTTATCTGTAATTAATTTGTGTGTGTGTGTGTGTGTGTGTGTGTGTGTGTGTGTGTGTGTGTGTGTGTGCTCCTTTCGCAATTTTGACTTGTCCTATACTCAATGTACTGTCTAAGTATGTAATAAATCAAAAGGACCAATAAATAAATGAATGAATGAAAAGTGAAAGAGGAGATCTGTCAGAGTAAGGGGTTTCTTGAACTATGTGTCGTATGGCGATATATTTGTGTTGTTACATTCTGCAGCGTATGTGGATACAATCTGTGAAACATATTACAAATAGAGTTAGTAACAAAGAAGTAATAAATTTAAACTTTATGCATGATGCAACAATTTTTCACGCATATCAGTGTTTATGACGTCATATCTCTTGTTCTATGTTATAAAACGATATAATTTTGTAGGTACATTCAGCGGCATCTGTGGATACTGTCTACAAATGTATTGAGAATAGAGTTAGCACCAAAGAAGTAATAAATTTTAATGCCAAGCACAACGCAGCAGTTTTCTATCCATCTCATTGTTTATGACGTGTTATCTCCTGAACTACTATAGTTAGATGGTTCTTACCCCCACAGTAATCGTTGCCTGACAGTAAGGGATATGATTACTAAGTTTGGTTGAAATCAGTCCAATGGTTTAGAAGAAGACATGGAACATATACACATTCAGTTTTATTATACTTATGGATCTCGTGTTTGCATGTATTAGAATATCAAACAACAGTCTAATACAAAAACTCAAAACAAATCACAAAAGGCAAATAAGTTTATGTAACCCTGAATAACAGTAAAATGAAATGAAATGATACATAAAAGTTCAGACTGGTTACTGTGTTAGAAACAATAATAGATTCCTGTAAGACGGACATATGGGATGTGAAAAATCAACAGCATGTAAATGAACTTCTCATATGAATCGATAAACAATTTTTCACAAGTGTTCAACATTCACCCAAGTTGCCCTCTCAACCATTTCTATAGACCACTGAATGACAGGTTTGGCAAACTGTACGACTACGGTACAACATAAGAGATGTGGATGTCCAACCATTTAGCGCCTAGTGATAGTTTCACTGTCCTACTTCTTTCTGTAGATACTCACGACAGTAGGATGCGAACATTCGACCAGCTTTGCCATTTTCGAGAAATTCGTTCACAGGCTCCACATAATAATAATAACCTGCCCTTTGTCAAAGTCTCAATGGATTTGCCCAGTTGCTGCCCATATCTTCGCTAGAGTGATCCCTCTATCCATATCTGCTCCACTTACATACTATGTCACTTGCCTGCAACGCTACAGGCGCCATCCAACGTCGCGTTTTGGCTTATCAGTGTACAAATGCACAGCAAGGGTCCGAGCATACTTCCCTGTAGTACACTCAAAGCTGCTTCTACAGGGCTATTACAAATGATTGAAGCGATTTCATAAATTCACTGTAGCTCCATTCATTGACATATGGACACGACACACTACAGATACGTAGAAAAACTCATAAAGTTTTGTTCGGCTGAAGCCGCACTTCAGGTTTCTGCCGCCAGAGCGCTCGAGAGCGCAGTGAGACAAAATGGCGACAGGAGCCGAGAAAGCATATGTCGTGCTTGAAATGCACTCACATCAGTCAGTCACAACAGTGCAACGACACTTCAGGACGAAGTTCAACAAAGATCCACCAACTGCTAACTCCATTCGGCGATGGTATGCGCAGTTTAAAGCTTCTGGATGCCTCTGTAAGGGGAAATCAACGGGTCGGCCTGCAGTGAGCGAAGAAACGGTTGAACGCGTGCGGGCAAGTTTCACGCGTAGCCCGTGGAAGTCAACGAATAAAGCAAGGAGGGAGCTTAACGTACCACAGCCGACGGTTTGGAAAATCTTACGGAAAAGGCTAAAGCAGAAGCCTTACCATTTACAATTGCTAGAAGCCCTGACACCCGATGACAAATTCAAACGCTTTGAATTTTCGGCGCGTATGCAACAGCTCATGGAAGAGGATGCGTTCAGTGTGAAACTTGTTTTCAGTGATGAAGCAACATTTTTTCTTAATGGTGAAGTGAACAGACACAATGTGCGAATCTGGGCGGTAGAGAATCCTCACGCATTCGTGCAGCAAATTCGCAATTCACCAAAAGTTAACGTGTTTTGTGCAATCTCACGGTTTCAAGTTTAAGGCCCCTTTTTCTTCTGCGAAAAAAACGTTACAGGACACGTATATCTGGACATGCTGGAAAATTGGCTCATGCCACAACTGGAGACCAATAGCGCCGACTCCATCTTTCAACAGGATGGTGCTCCACCACACTTCCATCATGATGTTTGGCATTTCTTAAACAGGAGATTGGAAAACCGATGGATCGGTCGTGGTGGAAATCATGATCAGCAATTCATGTCATGGCCTCCACGCTCTCCCGATTTAACCCCATGCGATTTCTTTCTGTGGGGTTATGTGAAAGATTCAGTGTTTAAACCTCCTCTACCAAGAAACGTGCCAGAACTGCGAGCTTGCATCAACGATGATTTCAAACTCATTGATGGGGACATGCTGCGCCGAGTGTGGGAGGAACTTGATTATTGGCTTGATGTCTGCCGAATCACTAAAGGGGCACATATCGAACATTTGTGAATGCCTAAAAAAACTTTTTGAGTTTTTGTATGTGTGTGCAAAGCATTGTGAAAATATCTCAAATAGTAAAGTTATTGTAGAGCTGTGAAATCGCTTCAATCATTTGTAATAACCCTGTATATCTGGTAACGACCCTCCAACCAAGATAACATGCTGCACGTCTTCCCTCCCAAGAGATCCTCACTCCAGTTACAAACTACATTTGACTCCCTATACGATCGTACTATTGAAAATAAGTGTAGATGTGGTAGTGAGTGGATTGCTTTTCGTAAACGAAGAAATGCTGCGTCTGCCTGGATACCTGTATTCAGACTTTCAGTATATCATATGAGAAACGTATGAGTTGGGTTTCGCATAATCGATGTTTTCAGAATCCATGCTGTTTGGCATGTTCAAGGTTCCTCATAGTGTTTGAGCTCAAAATATGTTCTAAGACTCTACAAAAAATTGATGTTAAAGATGTTCGACAGTAGTATTGAGGATCACTTCTATGACTCTTCTTGGAAAAGGGGATGACCTATGATTTCTTCGAACTACTGGGCAGGGCTTTTTGTTTGACGGATCTATGATATACTGTAGTTGGGAGAGGGGCTAATTCAGCTGCAAATTCAATACAGAATCTGATAGGGTACATATCTAGCCAATGCATGGTGAACTAGCCTTTTAAAATTAAACAATAATACCTTTAATGGGGTCAATCTGTATGAAGTGGTCCAGTGATGGTTGCTTGACCATTTTTAAATATTTTAATTTTTTATGTGTGATACCCCTATATTTCAGAAGTTCAAAACAGTTTTTTAAAATAATTTATCTTGCACCTTTACTGGAGGGCGGCCATTTTTATTTGTGAGTGCGGGACGATTTTTCAGTCTGGAGACATTAGCGAAAATTTGTATAACTCTGCACTGGGTTAAGTTACAACATTGAAAATGATATTATTGTTTTTAGAAAAGTGTCGTCTACAACATTACCTATTACACAAAATACCCTAAATTCAAAAATAACCAGTCAAAATTACCTCCAAAGTTTGGAATCCAAATTTTAAAAAATCCACTTTTTAGGCCCAAAAATAACAAATAAGGAGTGATTTATGAGAGTCAATTTTTTTTCCAATAGTTAGGTATCATACACTACTAGCGTCATATAGAGCAAGAACACTTAGAAATGTTTCCTTATTTTTTTATGAATTTTTGAAATTTGGAAATTTTTATTTTTTGTTGAGTTTGGGGTTAGTTATCTCAGGTAGGACTGAATATAAAAGTATGTTCTATGGTAATAAAAATCCCCATTTATGTTTAGGTTTATTGTCAATAAAGAGGTACAGTGTTGCTGGGTGTGGCATTGTAGTAGTACATTATTGCTGGGTGTGACATTGTTATAGTCAGTCTGTTCTGAAACCTCTGTTAAGAGTGTAGACTGTGTTATCTGCTTTGTTCTGTGTGTAATTAATTTTGAGAGATCTTCTTTGTTCTGTGTGTAATTAATTTTGAGAGATTAACTGGAATGCAATAACATGGATGAACAGTGCTCTGTTGGACAGATAACAAGTGAATTGTGTCACAAAACGGTTTACGGTTCATTTCCAAAAAACTTGAAAATGTCAATGACTTTGATGAAGTAAGACAAACTTTGTTTAAATTTCGAGTAAGTTCTGCTGTAACATCAGTGTGTGGGTATGATGAAAAGAAATATATTCTGAAGTACAATCACATTTTTGGAAGAAAGTACTGCGATCCACTTAAAGTTCATAAAAAGCCTATTACTAAAGCTTTGAGGGACATAAAACTTGAACATTTGTCCTTGTTACGTGAGAGTGAAACAGCTTCCCAGGTGAAATGTAATGTGATTCCTGGAAATTCCCTGTGCCCAAATTGTTACTCAAAAATATTTATTTTGAATCCAGGACCAGAATCATGTAACCTTGTCAATGACATTTATATTCCTAATGAGGAACCTGTTAGCATACTGGATTTTGCTTGTTCTAAGTTAGACGTATCTCCTGCTTCAAAAATAATAAAATTAAGTAGCAGAAAAAGAAAAGCAGCTATTGAAAATAAGGTACAACAAATTTCAGACAAAATTAGAAAAGACTTGGATTCATGCTTTAATAATACAGATACCAACGTTATTTCTAAAGAAGACAACCTATCACCAGCATCATCTGACACTGAATATTTGAGCTTAATAGAGAAATTAAAAATTAAAACTTCAGTGACGTCTGAAGAGGAAAAAGTTAAAATTTTAAGATTTTCCCTTGCTCATGGTCAAGATAAAAAATTGTTCATGAATTCAACGTTTCTCATCATTTGATTAAACTAACGCGAAAATTAGTGAAAGAGCAAGGCATTCTTCCAGTCTTAGGAAAGAAGAAAGGACCACAATACTTTGGCTGTACATGTGTTTCAGAAGATTGTGATAAATTACATAAAAGAAAATTTTCCCAAGGTTGAGAAGCTGATATACATTTCAGATGGACGTGGTATTCAGTATAAGATCAAAAAGAATTTTTCAAATCTGTGCAACCACAAAGTAGACTTTGGGTTGGAGGCTGAATGGCACTTTTTTGCACCTTGCCTTGGTAAAAATGCGTGTGATGGAGTAGGAGGTACAACAAAATGTGAAGTAAGTAAAGTCAGCCTACAAATACCAACCAAAGACCAAATTCTCACAGTACAGGACATGTATGTCTTTTGCAAAGATAATATTAAAGGCATTACCATAGTATTTTCTGATCAAGAAGGGAGAAGCGGTTCTGCATATGAAAACACTTCAAACCAGATTTGAAGACTGTATAGCAATTAAAAGAACAAGGCAATTCCACAAATTCCTTGACATTGCAGAAAACTTAGTTCAATGCTATATAACATCAGAAACCGAAATTTATGAAGATCATTGAGTCAGTGAAATTACATATCTGTCTTTATCGTTTAATGACATAGTGGCATGTGTGTACAATGGACAGTGGTGGCTCATGGAGGTTGAAAGAATAAGTTTGGGAAACAATGATGTTTTTGTGCATTTTTACCACCCTGCTGGACCAAGAACATCATTCAAGAAATCTACTAGTGACAAACTTTGGATACTTTCAGTGCTTTCAGTGTTTGAACTTACCACAGCAACTGGGAGGTCTTATTCAACATCACAGGAGCTGTCTGAAGAAATAAGTGTCCTTACCATTTAACACCAGGTTCAGGAACAGTTGCATCTCGAAGGATGGTAATTGAAAATATTTATTTTACATATGTCAAAATAATATAAATGTTAATTTCAGTGATGTTTCCACTTTTTGTATATAATTCAGTACTTTACTTCAATAATAATTGATTATATCCCACCAATATCACACATGAATAGGCAACAGCCATAAGATCAGTTGTAGAATAATGTGAATTATCTCCTCATTTTCAAAAATTCATATCTTTATTCACAGTCAGACACCTATGTTGAAATTTTTATAGTAGGCTATGTTGCTATCATATAGGTGTACAAACTGTGCAAAAATCATATTTTTATATTCAGTCCCACCTGAGATAGCTAACCCCCAACTTTACAAAAAATGAAAATTTTGAAACTTCAAAAATTCATAAAAAATTAAGGACACATTTTTAAGTGTTCTTGCTCTATATGAGGCTAGCAGTGTATGATATCTAACTATAGGAAAAAATAGACTCTCATAAATCTCTCCTTATTTGTTATTTTTGGCCTGAAAAGTGGATTTTTGAAAATTTGTATACAAAATTTTGGAGATTATTTTGACTGGTTATTTTTGAATTCAGGCTATTTTGTGTAATAGACAATGTTGTAGAAGATCTAGCCCCATTTTTATGCAAAGGTATAACAACTTTTCTAAAAACAGTAATGTCAATTGCAATGTTGTAACTTAACCCAGTGCAGAGATATTCATATTTTTGCTATCATCTCTTAACTGAAACATCATCGCATGCTTACGAATGAAAATGGCTGCTATTGTTAAAGTGAAAAGTACAATTTTTTCAAAAACTGTTTTGAACTTCTCAATTATAGGGTAATCACATTTAAAAAAATTAAAATATTGAAAAATGGTCAAACAACCAACTTAATTTTTATTGGACCACTTCATTTGGATTGACCCAATGTGCTCCTGGCCAATGCTGAACATTTCAAGTTCCTCATTGAGATGTGACACTATTGTTTTCTTATCATTTCCCCACACCTATAATGTAATCATGTTTGTTTATGTACATATTCAGGTCCATATTTCAAACCATTCATCATTGATATGGCTATTGTCTCAGTTACAATAAAACATTTTTGAATGAAAAGTGTGATATGCCTTATGAGACTAAGTAACTACCCTTTTACCTACTTAATTATTTGTATGTTGTAAACATGCACTATAATAAGTGCATGACACTTCTCTGTAATCACCTATTATGCTACCATTCTTGATATTTTTTGCTTAGTGTGTTGCCTAATTGTTCTCCACATATTGCTTGCTAATGGTCTGTCCCATATTTACCAACTGTATATCTGCTCTCTAACACTTCACTTATCTTTGGAAGAAATGACATTGCCTGTCACCTCAGTAAATCAATCTCATTAATTAAGGGGCCAACTTGAAATAATTTTCACAATCACAACTCTCTTTGGTATAGGAACTAGGCCTAAGCACAATGAGAAACTCAGACAGGAGAGTACTGCAAATGTTAGAATAAGGAAAGGTTCTCATAAAAGTATAATTAAAAATAATGTAAGTATATTTCATCAAAATATTGGGAGTTTAAAGAATAAAATAGATGAGCTTCTGGTTTGTTTAGAAGATTTAGAAGCTGAGGATGAAATAGATATACTATGCCTGTCTGAGCATCACATTGTTACTGATATGGATAAGGTAAATGTAAGTTGATATAAGCTCTCTGCACACGTAATGAGGGAAAATATGGAGAAAGGAGGAGTTGCCATATATGTCAAAATTATCATTGTGCAAAAAGTATAGAAACAAAAAAGTTTTGTGTAGAGAAACATATAGAAGCATGTGCCTGTGAGCTTAAATTAAATAAAGGCACATTTATAATTGGAACTGTATATAGGTCCCCACCAGGAAATTTTCATCTATTTCTGAAAAATTTGGACTCCTTGTTGTGCTATCTGTCAGACAGGGGGAAGCAAATTATTATTTGTGGGGACTTCAATGTAGATTCTCTGAAAGAGGGTAATAGGAAAAATGACCTTGAAGTATTACTCGGTTCTTTCAATTTGACACCCGTTATTGATTTTCCTACTCGGGTGGTAAAGGATAGCAGCTCACTGATAGATAACTTCTTTATAGACCAAGATAAGTTTCACCAGATAAATGCTCAGCCTGTTGAGAATGGTCTTTCTGATCATGGTGCACAGCTAGTTACAATATATGACATAGCTGCATTCAGCAATACTAAACAGTCCTCCAAAGTAGTATGTTCAGTCAACGATTTAACAATTGCAAATTTCAGGGAAAGCCTACAGCAGTTAGACTGGGATGAGGTGTACCGTGAACCTGATGCCAATTTAAAATATAATTTATTTCATGACATTTTTTTAAATGCATTTGAAAACTGCTTCCCCAAGAAAATAGTTAAACATACTCATAAGAAACCTTGTAACAAACCATGGCTTACTAAGGGTATAAAAATATCTTGTAACCAGAAAAGGGAAATGTATCTGACAGCAAAAAAGAGTAGTGACCCAGAAACTATCAAACATTATAAAAACTACTGTGTTATATTAAGAAAAGTTATTTAAAAAATCCAGAAGTATGTGTATCATGTCTGAAATCAGCAACTCTGATAATAAAATTAAAACAATTTGGAATATTATTAAAAGAGAAACAGGTCAACCAAGAGCACAGGAAGACAGTATTACCATCAAATTGAATGAAAACTTTACGAACAAAAAGTCAGAAGTTAAAAATATTTTTAATAATCATTTTCTAAATGTTGTGGATATAGTAGGATCCAGGTGTTCACTAGAAGATGCTAGGCTGTTAATGGAAGAGGCCATACCTATGCAATTTGATACAATTGAAATCTCACCCACTTCTCCCTCTGAAATTAGGAAAATAATAAACTCGCTTAAAAGCAAAAACTCACATGGAATTGATGGCATTTCCAGCAAAATACCAAAAGCTTGTTCTCAACAGATAAGTAAGATTTTCAGGCCCCCTGTGTAATAGCTCTTTGGAACAGGGCATTTTCCCTGATAGACTGAAATAAGCTATTGTTATACCTTTGCATAAAAAGGGGGCTAGATCTGATGTCAACAATTACCGTCCAATCTCCCTTCTAACAGCTTTATCCAAAATTTTTGAGAAAGTAATGTATTCAAGAGTAGCTTTACATATCTGTAGAAATGAAGTACTAACAAAATGTCAGTTTGGTTTCCAGAAAGGTTTTTCAACAGAAAATGCCATATATGCTTTCACCAATCAAATTTTGAATGATCTGAATAACCGAACACCACCCATTGGGATTTTTTATGATCTCTCAAAGGCTTTTGATTGTCTAAATCATGAAATTCTGCTAGACAAGCTCAAGAATTGTGGCATGAGTGGGACAGTGGACAAATGGTTTAATTCGTACCTAACTGGAAGAGTGCAGAAAGTTGAAATAAGCAGTTCTCATAATATGCAAAGATCAGCACATTCCTCAAACTGGGGAACTATCAAGAATGGGGTTCCACAAGGGTCAGTCTTGCGTCCTTTGTTGTTCTTAATATATATTAATGACTTGCCATTCTATATTCATGAAGAGGCAAAGTTAGTGCTCTTTACTGATGATACAAGTATAGTAATCACACCTGACAAACAAGAATTAACTGATGAAATTGTCAATACTGTCTTTCAGAAAATTACTAAGTGGTTCCTTGTAAACGGACTCTCACTGAATTTTGATAAGACACAGTACATACAGTTCCGTACAGTGAATGGTACAACGCCCTTAATAAATATAGACCTTAATCAGAAGCATATAGCTAAGGTAGAATATTCCAAATTTTTAGGTGTGTCCATTGATGAGGGATTAAATTGGAAGAAACATATTGATGATCTGCTGAAACGTTTGAGTTCAGCTACTTATGCAATAAGGGCCATTGCAAATTTTGGTGATAAACATCTTAGTAAATTATCTTACTACGCCTATTTTCACTCGTTGCTTTCATATGGCATCATATTTTGGGGTAATTCATCACTGAGGAATAAAGTATTTATTGCACAAAAGCGTGTAATCAGAATAATAGATAGTCTACCCAAGATCATCCTGCAGACATTTATTTAAGGATCTAGGGATATTCACAGTAGCTTCTCAGTATGTATACTCTCTTATGAAATTTGTTATTAACAACCAAACCCAATTCAAAAGTAATAGCAGTGTGCATAACTACAATACTAGGAGAAAGGATGATCTTCACTATTCAAGATTAAATCTAACTTTGGCACAGAAAGGGTTGAATTATACTGCCACTAAAGTCTTTGGTCACTTACCAAATAGTATCAAAAGTCTGACAGATAACCAACAAGTATTTAAGAAGAAATTAAAAGAATTTCTGAATGACAACTCCTTCTACTCCATAGAGGAATTTTTAGATATAAATTCAGAATAAAAAAGAAAAATCAAAAATTATAAAAAAATAAAAAAACACAAAAAATAAAAAGTTGTTGTATTAACATAAGTATGTTGTTAAATTAACTTAATTATGTCATGTATTGGAAAATTTGACTCGTTCCACATCATTACGAAATATCGTATTCATGATCCATGGAACTAGTATTAATCTAATCTAATCTAATCTAATCACTTACCTATAGAGTTGTTTATCTCTCTAATCCACCATAAACCTCATGGGCAAGACCACCTCTTGCCTATAAACTTAAACATAATTCATATTGACAGACATGCATTGTGTCTGAGTAATTCACTTATTCTACTGCTGCAAGCTTATACAATACTGCATGTCTTTTTGTGTCATACATTTGTAAAAAGCCTTCATGATTGCCACCTCATTCTCTTTACTTCTTTGTTTTGCCGAAAATGTGTCATTCATAAATTGTGTTCATTAACAGTTCATATAAAACTGTAGTCTTTGCATTACCTGTACATTGATAAAAAATTTTCCACAGTATGGTTTGAATTATAAACATTTCAACCTTACTTCAGCCAACTGATGAGTATGCTTACTGCTGATCCAAACTTCTAATCAAGAAATGGTATTGCCCTCCGTTTCTCAATAGAGTCTAGTCTTGATATACAGGCTGTTTCAAAATTGTGTGTCCATTTGTTCACTGCAGGTCACCTTCATATCTTGGTATAATATTGTCACATCTCGATAAACTCACATTATGTTCATATATGCGTATTATTTCCTGTCAACATCTACTTCTGTTTCATCAAAATACTTTTCTCATCATTCTTAACTTACCTTGCTCACTTCTCTTAAACTTGTCCCACATGTTACTATTCCTTTTCCCAGAATCACAATCAGATATTTATTGTCTTATGACATGTATACATAAATCATTAATTTAAAGTACAGGAAACTACAATGTGTCAAATAAAGAACAAAAAACAATCTTAATTTACAAAATGATTAAGTTTTGTTCATTACTCTACAAAGAAAACTTCCTTGTCATTTAAAAATTTCATACATGAATAGTAATATTTCTACACTAGGATGGCACATAATCTTATCCTCAGCAACCTAGTTCTATATTGTGAAAGTATTTTATTTATAATTTATTATAATTTTCATAGCCCTGCAATGAGGAGTCTGGGAGCAGAGTTTTAGTCTGTGAGATGGAAATGTTACTGTAAAAGTAAGATGATTGCTAAATCCTACAATTAACTGGTGAAACCTAAGATTTACCATCATGGTGTGGTAAAAATCTCAAATTTATTATATGCATAGATTTAAAACTTTTACCAAGACACGTTAGTAAATCTTAGGATGTACTCATACCAACTGGTAAAACCATATTCATTCAAAATAATCAGCTTAGCAATTTATTGAAATAGTTTGTATTTATTGTAAATTTATTTGCTTTAAACATTCTTTCATTCCGATGTGATTATAATGAGCAATATTCCATATTGGTGAAAAATGTTACCTTGTGAATTATAATTTTTGTTATAACAAGGCTGACTATTGTTCCATTTTGAATTACATAATGTGGAAGACAATTTACACAAGCACTTTTTAGTTGAACACTTTTTTAAGCAATTACTTTTTCAACCCTCATCCTACAACAAAACATTATTTGGCAACCACTTCCCATAAACCAATTTCTTATCTTGCTTCTTCTTCAACATTGATAAAATTTTCATTGCACAATGTAAGTTGGTTCTTAGTGTACAATGACTTCCATTTACCAGCTTTGGTAGCAAGTTTATAAAACTTGTCATCATGAATATTTATCACTACTCCTATTATAGATTTTGCATCAATTTTTGCCCTGTCTACCTCCACTACTTTAATTCTCACATTCTGTCCAACTGAAGGTTTTGGAATTTTGTTACATGAGGCTACTTTCATTTTCTTTGCCTGCAATTGAAAAGCTTCTTGGCAGCTTCTCAGATCCTTTTCACTTTATTAACACTATTGGAAGCTGTCAGTGTCTCATCACAACCATCAGCTGGTGCTGGTGTCTCGTTGTTAACTGTTGTCAAATCCAATGTCTCTGGTGCTTCCTCACGTGCTGCAGCTGCACTTTCTACCTCCATTCCTTCTGATCCAGTACTTGATTCACTGGCATCAATTCCTTGGCCATCCATTTCAATTTCTTTTGAGTCAGTGTAAGTGGTGATTAACATTGTTTCCAAGTCTTCTTCGTGTGTTTATATTTTTTATTAAATAAAGTGGAACAACTTAGGTTGTAATGCCCATTTTCATTGGAATCCCAAACATGGCTTCATATGGTGAACATCTGATCCCATCATGATAAGCCCTATTTTTCATTGCTTGCACAAACCTCAGCCCTTCAGACCACTTTGAAGTTTCATTTGTTTCCACACAAGTTAATAACATATTTTCGATATTTTGGTTTGTTCTTTTCACTGATCAGTGAGACTGACTGTGCCTTGGCTTCCCATGGACTATCTTTATATCACTCCACAACCCACATAAACTTTGAATGACTTGGTTACAAAACTCTCTACCATTATCAGAATGAAGGATACTTGGGGCACTAAAGGTGGTCAGAATGTCCTAAAGATGATATGCTGCTGCATCAGCCCTTTTCAAAGTTAGTGCACAGAGGATAACAAATTTTGTCAGATAATCTTGGTATGCAGGTATGAAATTTGACTTATTGTCTGGGTTTGCTTGCATGTCGATTAAGTCAGTTTGGCATCGTAAATTCATTTCACTGTGTATGATAGGTTTCATTACAATGTCCTTTTTCACCGTTTTTTGCTTTTTCTGACATGGTTCACATAATCTCAAATAAGTAACAATTGATTCAACAGTCACTTTCTTGTACTTATGATTCAGTTCCACAGTCATCCATGTTCGGCCGCCATGGCCTACAGCTATGTGGGTCTCATGTAGTATGTTAAACAGTTTATCAAAATGAACATAATAATGAATTTCTTCTTTTCCAGCAGACACCAGTGCTATGAGTTTCTCTTCACCTCCAGTGTTGAGAACATCATATTGCTTCAAACATCTTTAGTGAACAGATTTTGTATTGGAAACGATTTTTGCATTTCTCACTTCACTTAACAGAATTTTATATTGCTCAGCAGTTACATAAAAATTGTTGTCCTTATTCTTATTCATTGATTCTCTTAAAGATTCGTAATACCTATTAAGCATAACATCACTTGTTCTGATGAGACTTGTCTCAATCTGCACAATGGAGGCAGGAGTCTTCGATCTAGCTTTTACCAGTTTGCATTGGTAAATGCTGACATCTACCAATTTCTCTTGGTAAAAGTTCAAAATCTATCCATATAATGAGAAATTTTGGACTTTTACCCCACTGGAATGGTAAATCTTAGATTTCACTGCTTAATTCTAGGATTTACCAATTATCTTACTTTTATAGTAACATCAATGTCAAATTTTGTCTCTTTTGTCATACATATGTTGAAAATGGTTTTCTATAAATAATCCTGAATTGGTACAGATAACGGCAAACAAGTGACTCTTGTAAATACATGAAATAGTTAAAATATTTAGATCCCTGAATAAAAGTCTGTATGACTCTCTAGGCTTAATATTACACATAAGTCTAATAATAGTTTTTTGAAGTAATAATAATCTTTTTTCAGGATAAATTTTAGCCACCAGATTCAAATAAATTTAATATGCTTTAACAGCTTTGACGAATTAATTTCTCATCTCCAGAAGCTTTGTGTTAGTTTAGCAGATATCAACAGTGCTTAAAATACTCACATAGAGTATATACATTTCCAGCAGCCCATGACATTATCCTTCTACCAAGAAGATATTAATGTCTTCTAAGCTCACACTAAGCTTCTGAAGATGACAAATGAATTTGTAGAGACTGAAAAATCTCAATAAAATTTATTAGTCACTGATGACTGAAATGTATCCTGAAAAAATAATATTAAATTTGCTGAAAATTACAGCTATTAATAAAATAATAATAATATTCTAATCGATATCTTACAATGGCTTCAAAGGAGCTGTGGTAAACAACTGTTCTTGTGTCAATTTCACTTGCATAGCACAATGTTGTCATTGTGAATGCTAGATTGTTTTGTTTGTTTGGCAATTGCTTAAACGTGAAGCAAGAATTTTTTTTTCATAAAATATCCCCAGGAATTTAGCAAATTCTGTTTCCCTGGGTTCCTGATTTTTATGGATAATTTGAAAGCTACAGTACTTGATTTTGACTGGTTAGTCTTAAAACGTGTGAGGTGGTTTTTTTTCATGTTTAGCTTTAACCCATTTACATCAAACCAATATTCTAAACTGTTCAGGGTGTCAATGAATGTTTGGGAATTTGTTCTGTGGTTTCACTTTCAATGAGTACAGATGTGTCATCTGCCAACTAAGGATGATGTTATAATGACCAATAAATCATTTCCATAAAATAAAAACAGGACTGGGCCTAAGATGGATGCCCTGTGAAATATTTTTTCATTCTGGGAAACAATTTCTTGTACCTGATGTTACAACTACCCTTTGCTTTCTATCTGTTATATATGATTTTAAGCATTTTGAAGCATTACCATTTATTCTGTGTGTTCTAATTTATATAACAGTAGAGGGTGGTTCACCCAGTCAAAAGCCTTTGTAATGTTACAGAAAATTCCCATGACTTTTTGACATTTGTCCAGAGGTAATCAATGTTTCTCAGGAAATTTGTTGATGACTCATATTGTACTCCTCCCTTTCTGGAAGTGTGACTGTTTTAATGTGATGATACTAGATTTTCCCATGAAATTTTGGATCTGGATTCCAACAACTTTTTCAAATACTTTTTAAAGTATATGGAGAAGACTTACTGGTCAGTAGTTTCCTATATCTTCCTTTGAGCCATTCTTGAATAATGGCTTTACTACAGCATACTTTAGAGCATCTTGATAGCATACTTTTTCATGTGACAGGGGTGCTGTTTAAATTACTCTAGTGGCTATTTCATCCCATCCAGTTGAATTTTTCTTTTTAAGGGAGAATATTATTTTTTCTACATCTTAATCTATAGTTCTTTCAAACTGGGTTAGAGCTTGACTGTTACCCTCATTGAAACTAAAGGGTTGGACATTATCCAAATAACCACTTACATGAACATCTGATTTTGACACACTGACAAAAAACTCATTGAAACATTCTGATTTTCTGAGGGATTTACAAAGGATTTGTCATCTGCCATAATTCTGAAAATTTGTTGAGTGTTGTGATTCTTGAGTTTCTCCCAGCGTATCTGATAATCATAATATCCACAGGCATACTGCCGGTCTACGGTGTCCAACGGGCACAATATTTTGGCGATCATACATGTCGCCATCATTAGGTGAACCGACGGACTGAGCTCCTGTGAACGTGCCGCCACAGAGATCTGTACGCTATGGCTGCTCAGAGGGAACTGGGTTCGGTCGCGGCGGTGGCCGATTTAAATATCTGTTCCACCGCACATCCGTGGAGCGGGGCGCGGACAGTTCCATCTTGTGCTAAGCAATCTGTGGTTATGAACTTATTTGAATTGGCCAATATTGTTATTATTAACACAAGTCGATATTGTAGAACATATGCAGGATGAAAACCAACAGGAAATATATATTAAGCCTAAAAACTCAGCTTGTTTAGTGCAAAGGACAGAAAAATTCTTGTTACAAATGGAGAAAAAATTTGATATTCTTGAACATGAAGACTATGAATTCAAAGGAAGTGGAACAACAAGAAAAACTGGTGATGGCAAGATAGTGAGAAATCTCAAGCAAAAGCGGACAAAAAAGTTAATTGTACATATAACTATGTTTTTATTATTTTGAGCTTTTCTTCATTACAGAGGCTTATCTCCAACATAATAATTTACTTGGAAATTACAATACAAACAATAAACGTTCTTAAACTATATTTTCAAAATATTCCTCCAGGTGTTTCGATCTTGTGTGACCTCTTCCTCTGCGCCCATTCTCCTCATTGTGTGCTGTACATTTTGGAGCCAGGTGGTCATAGGTCATCCCCTCCTTCTTCTCCCCTCCGGTTCCCACTCCAGTATCAATTTTGGTATTCTGGTTTTCTCCATTTGCCGTACATGACCATACCATTGTAATTTCTTCCTATCCATTACGTCACATATTCTTTCTTTTATTTCCATTCTCCTTATTATTTCGGTGTTCCTTATCTTTTCTTTCCTGGAGATTTTTGCCGATCTTCTCCAGAAGTCCATCTCTAGAGCTTCTAATTGTTTAATGTGCTTCATGTTAATTGTCCAGGCCACTGTTCCATACAGAACCACACTCTCTAATATGGATTTGTATATTAATTTTTTAGTTCTGCTCATTACATTCCTGCTCCATAAGACTGAGTTAAGCGTCCCAGTGACCCTCCATCCGCTACTAATTCTTTTATTGATTTCTGACTCTGATTTTCCCTCGATTTCTGAAATGGATCCCAAATAACAGAAAGTGTTTATCTTTTTGATTTTCTTTCCTTCAATGTATAGCTCATCTGAATCATTATTCAAGTATTCTGTTTTTAGGTAATTAATCTTCAAACCCCAAGTTTTGTATGCTACTGCTAGTTGATTGCACATATACGAGTTAGCATCTTCCCAATTTTGTGCTACAACTACTTGATCATCAGCAAACAATAAATGATGTAGGTAAACTCCATCTCTTATTTCTAATCCCATACTATTACATTTACAAGACCATGTTCTAAGGTTAATATCTATATAGATTTTAAATAATGATGATGACATGGGACAGCCCTGTAAAAGGCCTTTGCCTGTTCTAAATTTCTGTGAAAGTTTATTACCAACTTTCACTTGGCAAATGTTATCTTTATACATCTGTTGTATTTTTTTAATCAAGGAAGGGTTTATGTTTGCCATATGAAGTGCCCTCCAAAGTAATTTTCTTGGAACAGTATCATACGCTTTTTCTAGATCTATGAAAATTAGTCCTATATTTTTTGATTTTTCCCTATGTTTCTCCAAATTCTGTCGTAATGTGAAATTATGGTCTACACATGATCTCCCAGCCGTGAATCCACATTGTTCTTCTTGAGTTCTATAATTTTTTTCCAGTTTGTTTTTAATTGCTTTCGCAAAAATTCTCATTAATGTGATTGTAACTCAAATTCCTCGATAGTTTGAACAAATTTTCCGATCCCCTTTCTTAAATATTATATTAATGTAACCTAGCTTCATCTCATTGGGTATTGAATCTCCATTTATCATTTTGTTGAAGAGCTGTGTTATCAGTTTCACAATTTTGTCACCACCATATTTCAGACACTCCAGATTGATATTGCCTGGTCCCAGTGATTTACCATTCTTTCATGTTCTCAACGCCTGAAGTACTTCACTTTCTAAAATTTGGATCTCATCATCTTCATGTCCTTTTTCTTCCACTGTTCCTTCTTCTAGATATTCTTCTCTGTCCTCATTTAATAATTTTTGGAAATACTCTTCCCATTCGTTTTGTGTTATTAGTTGGAGATTAGTTTTGCTTTTTGTATCCTGTCGAAGCCCTTTTAATACTGACCATGCTTCTTTTGCTCTCCCAAATCCTAATTTGCTATTCACCTTGGCACATGTTCTTTCCCATGCTTCATTTTTTGCCATCCTTATTTTTTTCATCACTTCATTCTTCTTTTCCTTGTATATTGATCTTGTTTCTTCTCATTTATCATTCAACCACTGAAGGAACACATTTCGTTTTGCTCTAACAAGGACCTCTAGTTCCTCTGACCACCACTCTGTTGCACGGTTGTGGTTGCTATCTTTTTTACCTAAGACGTCTGTTGCTATGATTTTCACATTAGCTTTTATATAGTCATATATTTCCTCTGTACTTCTTTCAAATGATTCAACCAGTTTCCTTTCCATCCTGGCCACAAAGAGTTTTCTGATACTTTTGTCTTGTAGGCTGTCAATATTAAAAGGTAAATTTTCATCTTTCTCAGTCTGGTTCGTTTTATTTATGTTACTTGTATCATTCCTTGCTTTCTTCCATGGCCAGAAAGACTTCATTTTTACTAGATAGTGGTCTGATCCACACTGGGCTCCTCTATAAGATCTGACGTCTACTGCCTTGAAACTACTTGTTTGCCTAATGATAATAATATAATCTATTATAGAACAAAGTTCTTTAGTGTTCTGTTGCCAAGTATATTTATGAATGTCCTTATGTTTGAAAAATGTGTTGGTAATTTTTAGAGCAAATTGTTCACAAATTGCAATCAATCATTCCTCATTGTCATTATATTCGTCCTCTGCATGTTTTCCTACTATCCTACAGGATTCTCTATTCCCACCCTTCCATTCAGATCTCCCATGATAATCAGTTCCTTTCTTCTTGGGATTTTTTCAATGGTCTCCCTGAGGGTGGCCCAGAATGTATCTTTCTCCTTATCTTTTGTGTCGTTCGTGGGTGCATATATGCCAATAATCACAACTTCCTTAGCAAATAATGTCATTTCAACAGTTATAATACGTTGATTGATGAATGTCCAATTTGTGATTCTTTCTTTCCATGATTTCTTTATCATAATGGAGACTCCTGCTTTGGCTCTTACTGCTTTTGATACCCCACTCCAGATATGTACATAATTATCCAGTTCTTCTTCTCCTTGGCCTTTCTTCTTTGTTTCAGAGAGTACGACAACATCCATGTTGAACATGTCAAGTTCTGCAGGTAGTAAATTTATTTTAGTGGAAATACCTTGCACATTCCAGCACCCAAACATCAATTTCCGTTTCTCATCACCAGTTCATCGTCCAAAGTTCCAATTATTCCGAGGCATATTATTAGGTTTTTTAGCATTTTTATGTTTTTATGTGAGTGAGGAGCTGGCCCACTGCACAACCCCCAACCCGGGGGACGAGGTAATTTTTACTCAAGGTTTTCTTCCTTTAGCCTTTGATAAGCCAATATCATACTACAAGGCAGCAGTTGCTAGTTTTGGTCCACCCCAGGTATTTTATTTCCACGGTACCCACCATATCTAGTGAGCATTCCCCTATCTGCCACCTGGGGAGGCGCCCGATGAGAGACCAGCAAACTCCACATGGGTATAACTATGTACTAGTGAATAGTGAATAGTGTTTTATTCGTCTCATAACATACAATTTCTAATTATATGATTAGTGAACAGGAGACACGTCAAGAAACTTAGGCCTAATTGGTACAAAGAATTTTAACATTAATATAAACTTTTATTTTTCTTTCCTCCCTTTTGTGAAGGACAGCTACATTTACACACAAGACTACATGTAAATTTATCCTGGTCAAATGTTCAGTTCATTCCTCATGAACTCCTCAACACTGTAATAGCAGCGTTTGACAAGTATATCATATAGCTTTGTTTTCAGTGTCTCTAGGTTCATACTCAGAACATTCTTTCCTTTTAGCTTGTTATGAATTTTCATTGCCATATACTGAGGAGACTGCGCATATAGGTATAAGTGATGAGTGGGAAGCATAAAATTGTTTTGTTTCTCATGTTATAAGCATGATTGAAACAGTTTTTCTCAAATAACTCTAAATTGCTGTGTAGAAAGATGATAATATCATAGATGTGTAAGGAGGGAACTGTTAATAACTGTTGTTTTTCAAATAGTGGGCGACATGATGTCCTTGGGTGGGCAGTACACATGTTCCTTATTATTCTTTTCTGTAACTTTAGTATGGGCAATATATTGCTCGAATTTCCTCAAAAAATAATACCATACCTTACAACTGATTGAAAGTAGCTGTGGTATGCAATTTTCCTTGCATACATGTCTGTTGCACCAGCTAATATTTGCATAGCAAATGCAAAGCTACATAATTTGTTTAACAGGTAGTCAACATGTTTAGTCCAATTTAAATTTTTATCTAGGTTTAACCCTAAAAACTTCACAGAATCCACTTCTTCTATATCCTGATTTTTATGAGTTATTTTAATTTCTTGGGGCTTTGACTGTTTTGGACCATGTGGGTTTTGGGGATGTTCAATCTTAATCCATTCAGTTGGAACTATGTTTCTAGTTTGTTCATTGTGTTTATTATGTAGAGAGGGATGTTTTCTGGCTCCTGGTTTTCAATTAATACAGATGTGTCATCTGCAAATAAAATCGATGGAGCATTTATATTGTTCGGTAAATCATTAACATAGAACAAAAACAAAATAGGTCCTAGAATCGAGCCTTGAGGGACACCTTGGGCTACTGTTTTCCATTTTGAATAGTGATTTGCTGCGTTTGATGAGACAATCACTCTTTGTTTCCTATTTGATAAGTATGAAGTGAGCCAATTTAGAACATTACCCTTGATCCCATACTTGTCAAGCTTATAGATGAGCAGTGCATGATTTTCAGAGTCAAAGGCTTTTGTGAGATCACAAAATATTCCTGCAACTTTACTATGGTTGTCTAATGATGTGCTGATCTTGTCGATAAACTTGTTAATTGTATCAGTAGTACTTTTGCCACACTGGAAACCAAATTGGTATTCTGTAATAGTATCATATTTTCTCCATAAAATTTCAAATCTGCATAGCAGCAGCATTTTCAAAGATTTTTGATAGGACTGGAAGGAGGGAGATAGGATGATAATTCCCCATATCCTCTCTTGACCCTTTTTTGGGCAACGGTTTTACTTCTGCATACTTCAGCACCTCTGGGAAGCTTCCTTGTTCAAAGGATTATTATTTTAGATAGTGGGTATCCTATTATTTTACAAACAAATTTAAGGACTTTTGCTGGCATTCCATCCCAACCTGCAGAATTTTTGTTTTTTAGTTTTAATATAATTTTTTCTACATCTATTGTTGAAACTGTTTTGAATTTTGTGAGGCATTCACAATTATGATTTAGTCCAAAGGGACATACATTGTTCTCATAATCTGCAACATTAACCTCTGGTTTCACTACATTAATGAAGAACTCATTGAAGCATTCTGAAATTTGAGCCGGATTTACAACGATCTCATCTTCAAGCTTAATTGTACTAATTCCATGTCTAGAGGCTTTGATACCTAATTCGTATTTTACAACTGACCACACTGCCTTTGATTTATTCTCATGTTTTAAGATTAAATTATTATTTGTCATTTGCTTTGCTGCTTTGACAATTTTCTTAAATGTACTTTTGTATCGTTTAACATATTCAATAAATTCAATTTTTTTATTATGTCCTTATGTAGCTGCCTTTTCTTAGGACTGGAGATTTTTATACCTTTAGTGATCCATTTTAATTTTGTCATTTTATTAAAATAAGTTTTTTTGGAAACATTTCATTGAAAACACTTAGAAAATCCCTTAGATATGCTTCAAAATTTGCTGTGCATGAAATATTTTTATCAAAGTGCCATTCTGTCTCCTTGAGCTTATCGTGGAATAGAGTCAAAGTTTCTTGGTTCAAGATCCTTTTTACATTAGCTTTTTTACATGGGACTTCTCTACCTGCCCTGGGTAACTCAATGAATAATGCTGAATGATCAAAAATTCCTAGGTCTAGACAAAATTTATATCCATCTTCAAATACATAATTTGTTAAAATATTGTCAATGCATGGAGCTGATTGAGCATTTTCTCTTGTAGATTCAGAAAAATTTAATTTGTAGCCATATTTTTTAATTAAGTCTGTACATTTTGATACCTCACATGTTTCATTCAACACATTGATGTTGAAATCAGCAGCAACCACAATTTTTTTCCTCTTTCCTTTACTGAGGTATTCTAACAAACTCTGAAATTTACATAGGAAATGCTCAGTTGTCACCTTCCCTGGGGTTCTATAAATTGATATTATAACAACATTTAAGTCCTTTAACTCAACACAGCAACCCTCAAAAATACACTCTTCATTAAAACAATTGAAGTCACATCATTCATGGTAATCTAAATCAGAATGAATGAGTATGCACGAACCTCCTCGTGACTTATTTATCCTACAGAATCTGGTAGCTATCTTGAAGTTTTCAATTTTAAGATTTTTATGGTATCACTACTAAGCCAGTGTTCATTTAAACAAATTACTTTAACATTTAGAAATTCAGATAAAAAAACTTGTAGCTCATCTAACTTAGAGCTTCTGTCACATGAGTATTCATCACTCAAACCATTTATATTACAATGCATTATATAGTCACTACTGAGATCATCAATTTTATTTTTTAAAGACCTAATATTTAATAATGAGCCACCCTCACAAAAGGGTAGGTCTGGATTCTTCTGTAGCAGCCCATCAGCTTGCTCACTTGGCTTGTACATTTCTTTGACACTTTGATATTTCGTACTTACATCCATAGTTATATTTTTGATGGCACTGGATCTGGATGGTGCTGAAGTGATTTCCCTGGTGCCAACCATAAAAAATCACTGTTCCTCTCTGGAGCTTTCCTTGTTCTGGAAGACACACGCACAGCAGCTTGTTTGTCTTCCAGTATTTTTGGAGCTTGCAAAGTTTGTGCTTCATTTCTTTTTGGCTTCAACCATTTCGTAATTTGAGTTTGTTTCCCAGCTTGAATGTTACTTTCTGGCCTATTGGTTTTAAACCATTTCGTGATTTGACACTGATTGGTAGCTATATTGTTCGCTGCATGAAAAGAACGCTTTGTTACTTGCGATCGATTTCCACCTGTCCTGGGTACTTCATTGCCCCGCGAAATACGAGTAAAAATATTTTTCCGTAAGTACCTCCTTTCCTATTGCATTCAAATGAAGACCGTGAACTGTATGGAGCCTCCGCTCCAAACTGTTTATGTCAATGTCTGCATTTACGAAGTGAGTACATATTTCACTGAAACTCTTGTTTGCGGCATGAATTTCACTGTTTACACACGACCACCTCGGTAAATCGTGACGATGCGGGATATTTACAACGAGTACATTCGTGTGAGATAAATTATTGAGGCATTTTCTCAATTCTGTGTTAGCCTTGAACGATTCATTTCTATATACGTCATTTGATTCTCCCAGCAATACAACAAAGTCATCCTTACACAAACAAGTTACGATACTTCACGTAATTTTGTAAGGTTTTTCAGTTCACTTAATGGATTTTTCCGTTAGCACTGCGGCAATTCCACGGCCGTGGCTATCGCCTAACACACATATTTTTTCCGTATTTTACAATGTTAGCAGTCGGAAGTTCATCGAGCAACGGTTTGTTTACTTTTTGTGGTTCATTTCGTAACTATTCGACTTCGGCTGGCGTGTTCATTGAATCTTCAGTAGTGAATACTCCCACAAGGTCGTTATACGTTCTAGTTTGACAGTTTTTATGCATTAAAGTTCCACTGTTTACACACATTGAAGTTTCACTGCTGCTTTGAGATTGTACTTTCTGATTGCAGTTTTTATGCATTAAAGTTTCACTGTTTATACATACTGAAGTTTCACTGCTATTTTGGGATTGTACTTTCTGAGTGCAGTTTTCTCCCGTCATTGTTTGCCACTTGTTGGCAGAGGTAGAATCTTGTGGCTTCTTCAGCGACTCACGTTTTTCCGCATGAAGTTTCTTTATGTCCAGCTTTAAAGCACCGATTATCATTTGTAAACTGGATATTCGTTCGTTTAGCTTCGAGATCTCGTCCTTACAATTCACACACGTATTCTTTTTACTACCGAAATTTACTTTTTTTCGCGGAGATACACGAATTACTCTCACACTCGCCGCCATCTTAAATCACATACTGAAGAATAATCGAAAAATACATGTTTTTGCAGATAGCCACAGTAGAGGAATTACCAAAATTTTGTGCAATGCTCATCAAAGACTTGACATAACTGGAACCGTCACACTAGAGGTGCCTTTATCAAAAAAAAAAAAAAAAAAAAAAAAAAAAATGCGGAAGCCCTTTTCAGTCTGGAAGTCAGTATATTGTGATAGGAGGTGCAAACGACATTTGCTATAATGAAAGTAGCAATGAGGGTTTCAAAAGATAAACTTCAAAAGAACCCACATATTATCTTCTTTGTTGTGGCTATTCCACTGAGGCATAATTTAACAGAAAAACTGTCTGTCAAAATCACGATCACTAACAGGAAACTACAAAAAAATTGTAAATCATTTCCGAATGTCACTTTGATACAAGTTGACAACTCATGGTCTGCACTGAAATAACAAGGGAGAAGAAGCCGCAGGTGCCAAAATAATAAAAGCTTTTCTGTCAGCAGGTAAAGTAAACAACAACTCAGCTCCCCTGCCAGCACTGGCAAATTTAGAACACCCAACCATACTTGTGCAAACAATGGAAGAATCAACAGGATCACGACCACAAATTTCAGGTGCAGCAACAGTGATCATGGAATCTGAAAATGTAGCCATTAAACATACTACTACTGTCCCCCTGCATTCATCAGCAGCAGTGTCAGTAATTTCATCCTCTGTTGACCTTAGATCAGTGACTCAAAACCTTTCATCAGTATTTGCCCCCCACCATCTTCAGCAGTGCAAGACTCTTCACCACCTGATGTGTCTCCACCATCATCACCAGTAACACAGGTAAACAGAAGCACAAGAACCAGGAAACTCAGAATGCTACATGATTTTTGGTTCATGGCCTCAGTTCCAGGACTAACTTATGTCAGAAACCTGCAGGTACACTTCTACAACCTCTAATTGCAATTTAGAACAAAACAGTGACATCAGAACAAAGGGTTTAGGAAATGACAAACTTTCTATTTTTCACCAGATTATAATTGGTCTAAGAAACAGACTAGACCAGTTATCTGTTTGCATTAATGACAGCAATGCAGGAAACAATACCCATAAATTATGTTTTACTGAAAATCATTTGAAGAAAAGGATTGAGATGATACCTCTATATAAGTACAACATAGCAACTTATTACAATAGGAATTCAATGGATAAAAGTGGAGTAATAATGTATGTTAAAAATAATATAGTGTACAAGTCTATAGATGTAAGATAGTTCCCTGAGGAAAGCTTAGTATATTCCTCAAGCAAGTAGAATAACTTTTAACTTTCACCTTCCCAAAGAAAGCATGACTGTAAATTTTCTTACTTGTAATAATGATACAAAAGATTTTGAGAATGTAATGAACTCTTTTAATCTGAGAGTAGCTGTTGACTTTCTGAAAAGAGTAACAAAGGAGTACACAAATCTGATTGACAATATCTTTGTAGACTGTAACAGAACTGATAACATATGTGTAACAAAAATCTTAAAAGGCTTTTCTGATCATGATGGGCAGTTGTTAAAAATGCATGGTGTAAGCCCTGCTAATAAGAGTAGTTTTATCAAAAGATCATCTAGGCTAATCAACAATGAGAATCTAGAAACCTTCAGCAGGTGTTTGCAGCAGTTTGAAAGGGAAACAGTGTGTAAGGCTAAAAATGTTAATGATAAATTTAACCTACTCCTGAATGATTTTTTACCCTTTTTGAAGCTGTGTTTCCTAAAAGATTTTCAAAAAGTACCTCCCTGGGTTATTACAGGAAACAGTTGCTCACTAACAGAATCAAAACATCCTTAAAACAAAGAGAATGGTTCACTCAGAAATTCTAACAAACCACAGGATAGGGAGCTCTACAAATTCTACTGGAGCATCCAAAAGAAGTAATCAAAAAATCGAAGGGCATTTATATCAGATCTGAAATTGACAGCTCAAATAGTAAAATAAAAACTATTGGGAAGGTGCTCAAAAGGGAGACAGGAAAAATTTCAGAAGATAGAGGGAGTATCAAAGCATGTCATAATGCAAGCTTGGTAAGTGAAGGTGATATAGTTGCTGATATCTTCAAACCCATCTTTTGACAGCAGCAGATCAGACTGGTTATAAAGGATCTGTGATTGAAGCCATGAACCTTCTTAAAAAGTAGTGAAGAACAAAATTAGTCAGATGCATATACCTTATATTTCAACCGATGAGACTGAGAACGTAAGAAGCCAAATGAAAAATAAAATTTCACTGGAATGGATAATATATCTGTGAAAGTACTGAAGCACTGTTGCAGATTTATTCTTGAAGTTCTCTCTCAAATAGTTAATGAGTCTATAAATCGAGGTACTGTCCCCAACTGATTCAAATATGTAATTGTTAATCCACTTTTCAAAAAAGGTGATAAGCTGAGGTTTACAACTACTGGCCAGTTTCATTGCTAACAAGTCTTTCTAAAATCCTAGAGAAACTTATGTTCAAGAGAATCATGGATCATCTTAATAAACATGACATCCTTAATAAAAATCAGTTTGGATTCCAAAAGGGTATTTCTATTGAACACGCCATTTTCTAATTTGTCAACCAACTCCTCAAATCCATAAACAATATAATGTCATTGGTTGGAACCTCCTGTGATCTGTGTAAAGCACTCGACTGTGTAGATCACAAATTCTACTTACGAAGGCTGAGCACTATGGCTTCTATGGCAGAGTACGCATGTGGGTTGAAATATATCGAGATGGCAGAAGGAAAAAGGTAGCACTGAATAATTCTGAAATGGCACCTGCCTGCTCTGACTGGATCACAGTGAAATGTGGATTATCACACAGCTTGGTACTAGTTCCCTTACTTTTCCTCATCTTTGTCAATGATCTGCTGTGACACAAAAAGCACACTTCACACTGTTTATAGATGACACAATTATTATGACAGAGAAAGTACCAAATTACAGTCTAGTGAACACTGCAATCACTATATTCAGAGATGCTCTAAAGTGTTTCATTTCTAATGGTCTGGCCCTCAATGTTAACACGACTCAATTCATTCAGTTTCAAACAGCAAACAAAAAACTGGAAAATACTGAAATAAAATGTGGTGACAAAGAAATATTGAGAGTTGAGCCCTCCAAATTCCTGGGATTACATATTAACAACGCTCTAAAACTGGCCAGTTCACATCTTTGACCTATGTAACAGAGTTAATTTGGCAGCATTTACCATTTGCCAATTTTCAATTTCCATTCACTTATGATATATGGCATCATGTCCTGGGGACACCAGTCATGAGCAAGTTAAGTCTTGATTGTGTAGAAGAGAGACATAAGAATTAAGGGTAGAGTGCATCCTAGATGCTCTTGTAGAAACTTACTCAAACAACTGGGATCCTCGCCATACCATGTATAATCTTACCCTCCCATGCATCACCATTAAAGTTCTCATTCACTGCACAAATTTTGAAAACTCTGAGAGAAATAAGATTACAAAAGAAGAACTTTTTTTATTATCTTATCTGTATATCAATTGTTGACATTGCTTTTTACATGAATTAGAAAGTAAGCCTTTCAAGTTGTTTGTGTAGCCACATTACTACTATAATTTATGTTGTTATTTGAACACTTGAAACTCATGTATGTGTTGACATAATATTATGATTTCGATTATAAGTCTATTGACCATTTACATATGGTTATTAATGTAATAATCTGACATGTTCTACAACCTAGCAAAACATTCAGGTCAAGTATCTGTGGAACTCGAAAATAAATAAAGAAAATATTCCTAGATTGTTACACTGTTCTCTGATCCTTCTGTTTATTTTGTCTATATATTTATTACTCACTGATCTTCTACAGATAGTGCCATGTACTGCCGCTCCATGCTGGAAATACATTTTTCACTGTTGTGATCACATTTCTTGTTTCATTGATGATGTCTTCTTTGCTGTAATTTTGAAGAGAATTCATCCCCATTTGGATAATTTGAAATTTGCATTACAATTTACTCTTTCCTTTACACTATGTTTTGCTTCAAGAACATTTTTCAGATGCTTACTCAACTAATGAGTTCTTATCATTGGGAGAACATGTATTCTGCAGCTTGAAGCTACTACATTTCTAAGCACAGAATCTCAGATCACTAGAAATTCATTTTCAAAACTTAATTTAGTACTATGTGTACTGTTTTTGTTGTTTGTTTATATTTGACTGTTGGTTTTGTATATTGTTTGTTATCTGCAGTTTCACCGTTTGCACCAGGTTCTATTGTATTACTTAAATCTGTTTTATAACATGCACACACACTTTTATAGTTATGTTTCATCACTGTACTTTTATTTTCAGTAGTACACTAGTTCTGTTTTTGTTTTTGAATCTTGCATTTTCTTCTTTCAAGGAATTTATATTATCTTTAAGAATTTCAATGTATCTGGTCAGCAACTTGATAATTTCGTTTTTAGAGCTCACTATGTTTATGAAGTCTGCAAGGTCTTCATCTTCACATACATAGCACGATCAAGGAAACTTGTCATTTAATATTTTTGTTCTTACTTTTGCATATGTCTCATGAAACCAGAAGTTACACTTCACTCATAATACACCTTTTAATAAGTGTTTATCACATACCTGGTGTGCTGAACTACTGTATGTAAGTTTCTTTGTAGAGATTGAAGTGTCACTGCACTGACCCATTGGCACCATCTCAAATCATCTCTAACAGTGAAGAATGATAAAGATGATAGATGTAGTTCTGAATGTAACACAAGGAAGAATTCACAATATGAAAAGAAATTGAAGTAATACTGTCAGTTAACTCAGGCACCTGGTAATTGTCAGTTACTTGGCAATGTAAAGGGTGCTTACCCTGTGAGGTTATTACTCTTGGTATTTCTTTATGTTCAGTACAATGTATATACCTTTGCTTACACTTGTTCTTATGTTTGCAACATCTACTGCATTGGGCGTGCTATTCTAGTTATTCTATAAGACCCTTCATATGAGGTCTGTTCAAGAGATTCTGGAACATTTGTAATTTCGTGCCAATGGTGCATTGGATCAAAATGCAGTTGGCATGCCTGCACATGCCTGAGTTTAATGTGTAACTGCTGAAAGTTTCATTGTTGTATATCTACTAATTATTTTTCAGTGGTGTATTGAGTACGGTATAACGCACAGTTCACAAATTTCGAGATGGCAGGGTTAGTGGAGAACACATCTGCTTTAAATTTTGTGCAAAACTCAAGAAAACCTTTACAGAGACACACTAAATGATGAAGGAAGCCTACAGTGATGAGTGCTTAAAGCGTGCTTAGTGTCATTGATGGTTCAAAATGTTTAGAAATGGCCAGACAGAAGTTAAATATGACTCTCATTCAGGACGCCCTTCAATGTCTATCGACAACGCTCATGTCAAGTGCATCAACAAAATTGTATGTGGCAATCGAGGACTGACTGTCCGAGAGATTGCAGAAGAATGTAACATTTCAGCTGGATCATGTCAAGAAATCCTGACTCAGCATCTTGGAATGCATCATATTGCCGCCAAGTTTGTCCCACAGCTCTTGAGTGAAGATCAGAAAGACCTTCACCTCACAATCTGAGAAGAGCTTTTGGATCACGCAAATGAGGATGAAATGTTCCTTAAGAGAATCATAACTAGTGGTGCAATGTGGGTCTATGGTTGTGGTGTTGACGCCAAGAATCAGTCTTTACAAAGGGTCGAGAAAGGTTCTTCAAGATCAAATGAGCTCATCAGGTCAGTTCAAATGTCTAGGCCATGCTGATAAGTAGTCTTTGACTTTGAAGGATTAGTTCATCATGAATTCGTGACACAGGTAAAAACTGTTAATCGATGATACTATTGGGGTGTGTTACAATGCCTGCAAGGAAATGTGAGAAGGAAATGGCCTGAAATGTGGCAACACAATTCATAGTTCTTGCATCATGATAATGCACCTGCACATTCATCCCTGTTTGTGCATGGCTATTGCACAAAAAATGAAATCACTGTGTTGCTTCATCCACCATACTCTCCAGACCTGGAACCCTGTGGACTTTTTTATTCCCAAAGTTGAAAACCCCCATTGAAAGGCTGAAGACTTGGAATGATAGATTAGAAAAAAGAAAATTCACAGACGGCACCATGCTATCCAGCAAGAGACATACCAAGACTGCTTCCAGAAGGGGAAACAGCGTTGGGAGTGGTTTATCAACTGTGAAGGAGAGTTCCAAAGGGGACCATGCACAATTAGTAAAACACAAGCATAGAAAAAATTTGTGGATAAAGTTCTGCAATTTTTTGAGCAAGCCTCATATGTCTCATAAAATTTATGTATTTTTGAACTGAACATGAATGACTTAATATGACCTTTTCTCTTTTATTCTGTTGAATACTGATTTTCCCTTTTTATCCAGTGACATGTCTTCCCTGTTCAAAAAATTTATTAATTGTTCAGTCATGCTAGATACTCTCTGTCCATTAGCAACACATGTGGTATTTCAGTGGCAGAATGTGGCAACTCATTCATGATTCTCTCAAATTCTTCCAAGTAGTGTACCCATATATAATGTTTCTTTGAGTTATAAGTTTTGAAGTGCCTGTTCAGTTCTATCATGATCCTTGCTGATGGGTTTTAATTTGAGTAATACTTGGAGATCTAAATCTATGTTATATCCAATTCTCACAGTATCTTTTTGCAGCACACCAATGTAAACCGTGTACTGTTATTGATATCCTTTCTAGTTTGCCAACTTTCATTACATTACCTTTCTTAACGCTGTTGGAAAACATTTTCCCACTACTTTTTCTCAGTGCATATACAAGGATCACTCTAAAAGAAATGCACACTATTTTTGTAAAAATACAGTTTTCATTCTGCATATGTGAAAGTTTTACAGCGTGTAGATACATCCTTCCACTTGTTTTCAAACTTCGTTCAACCTGTTTCCGTGAGTGGCGCTGTCACAGCATGTCTTCAAGATGGCTGCTACACTTGACGTTCATCAGAAGCAACGTGCTGTCGTAGAATTCCTGTGCTGTGAAAACGAGACAGTGGGAAACACCCACAAGAGGTTGAAAAAGGTGTATGGAAATGCTGCTGTCGATCGCAGTACAGTTAGTCGGTGGGCAAGCAGGTTACATGATGAAAGTGGGCACGGCAATATTGAGGATCGTCCTTGCAGCGGCAGGCCTCGTACTGCACACACTCCAGACAATGTGCAGAGAGTTAACAAATTGGTGACTGCTGACGGACGCACCACAGTGAACGAATTGTCACGCTACATTGGGACAGTGGAAGGAAGTGTTTGCAGAATGCTGAAAGTGTTGGTGTTAAAAAAGGTTTGTGCCAGGTTGGTTCCCAGGAAGTTGACAGTGGCTCACAAGGAAGGAAGAAAAATGGTATGCTGCGAACTTTTGAAACAGTATGAGAATGATGGAGATGAATTTTTTGGAAGAGGCAGTCAATGGAGTGGCATCATACAAATTAAACCAAGAAAAAAAATCAAAACCACACATTCTGCTGGAAAAGTTATGGCTATGGTGTTTTTTGATTCCGAAGGATTCTTGCTTGTGGACATCATGCCAAGTGGAACCACCATAAATTCTGATGCATATGTGACGACACTGAAGAAACTTCAAGCTCGACTGAGTCATGTTCAACCACATCGGCAAACATGGAAGCGATCACAAAACTCGGATGGACAACACTGAAACACCAGCCTTACAGTCCTGACCTGTCTCCATGTGACTATCATCTCTTTGGGAAACTGAAAGGCTCTCTTCGTGGAACAAGGTTTGAAAATAATGACGCCCTTGTGAGTGCTGCCAAACAGTGGCTCCAGCAGGTTGGTCCAGAACTTTACGTGCAGATATACAGACACTGGTTCCAAGATGGCGTAAGGCAGGTGAGAGGGATGGAAATTATGTGGAGAAATGAAAATATTGTTCCTAAAGGATGTATCTACACACTGTATAACTTTCAAACATGTAGAACAAAAGATGGATTTTTTTTAAAAAATAGTGTGCATTTCTTTCGGAGTGACCCTCGTATATTCAGATGCTGTGACAACATACCCAGAATACAAAACTGTTCTTGTGTTGTAACATTACATTGTTTGCCTGTGCTAATATACCTCCAGTGGCTGCACCTCTCTTGAATCTGGCTGAAAAGTGATTGTCAAAAGTAGACTAATTCAAGCAATCCTGTCCACACAAGTTTTATGATCCAAAGCAATTTAATTTCCCATTGATATTAATCAACCAACTGTTTGTGGCCAGATCGAGTCTCATTTACTAATATCTATGCACAAATAAAGGGAAAGTCATATACTACAGTCTATTAATGTCCTAATAATTTTAACCATGTTCAGCTTATCCAGACTAATCACACTTAGTGTTGTAGTTGTTGTTGTTTTGTGGTCGTCAGTCTGAATTTTGCTTTGATGCAGGTCTCCTCACTACTCTATCTTGAGCAAGCCTCTTCATCGCCAGATACCTAGTGCAACCCACTTCCATTGGAGTTTTTTACTGCATTCATGCCTCAGTTTTGCTCTACAATTTTTACCCCTCACACTTCTCTCTATTACCAAGATTGGTAACAGAGATTCCTTTAATCCCCAGGATGTGTCCTGCCAACTGATCCCTTCCTTTACTCAAGTTCTCAAATTGTGTCATAATTTTTTTTCCACAATTTGATTCAGTATCTTCCCACTAGTTACTAGAACTACTCAAGTAATCCTCAACATTCTTCTGTAGCACCACATTTCAAATGCCACAATCTGTTTCTTGTCTGAACTACTTGTTGTACACGTTTCACTTTTACACAAGGCTACACTCCCAACAAATACCTTCAGAAAAGATTTCCTAACACTTGAAAAATTTCTCTTTTTCAGAAACGCTTTTCTTGTTATTGCCAGTCTGCACTTAATATCCTCTCTACTTTGGCCATCATCAGTTATTTGATGCTCAAGCAGCAAAACTCGTCTATTACTTCTAGTACATCATTCTGTAATCTGATTCCATCAATATCACCTGATTTAATTCAAATATACATTCCAAGGTCATTGTTTTACTTTTATTGATCTTCGCCATATAACCTCTTCTTAAGACACTATCTACACCATTCAGCTGCTCTTACAAGCATTTTGCCATCTCTGACAGAATTACAATGTCATTGCCAAACCTCAAGGTTTTTATTTCTTCTCCCTCAATGGAAATTTTCTCTCCAAATTAACCCTTGGTTTCCTTTACTGTTTGCTCCATGTGCAGATTGAATCAAATTTTGGAAAGACAGCAGCTCTGTCTCACTCCCTTCTCAAATACTACTCTCCTTTCATATCCTTTGACACATGTAACTGCAGTCTGGTTTCTGTATAAGTTGTGAACAACCATTTGGTCCAAGTATTCCTGCTACCTTCAGAGTTTTAAAGAATGTATTCTGGTTGACAGTGTCAAAAGCTTTCTCTAAATTTACAAGTGCAATAAATGCATGTTTTCCTTTATGTAGCCTATTTTCTAGTCATAGGTTCAGTATTGCCTCATATGTTCCCACACTTCTTTGGAATGTGAACTGGCCTTCTCCTAAGTCTGCTCCTTCCAGCTTTTCCATTCTTCTATAGATAAGTAATTTCAGTATTATGCAAGCATGATGTATTAAATTGGTAGTTTGGTAATATTTACATTAACCAGTGACTGCCTACCATAGAATTGAGGTAATTACATTGTTCTTTAAGTCCCAGGATACTTCACCTCTCTCATATATCTTGCATGCCAAGTAGAATAGTTTTGTCAGGTTGGCTCTCCCAGTGATTTTAATAATTCTGAGTCTGCTCCTGGAGCCTTGTTTCTATATAGTCTTTTCACTGCTCTGTCAAATTCCTCTCTCTATCACACCTTCAAACTCATCTTCATCTGTTTCCTCTTCCCTTGTAATACTGCTTTCAAGTTTGTTCTGCTTGTACAGTTCCTGTGTATACTCTCTCCCCCTCTAAAATTTCCCTTCTTTGATTAGTATGGGCTTGCCATCTGAGCTCTTGATATTCATACAGCTGCTTCTCATTTCTCCAAAGGTTTCTTTAATTTAATCTACAGACGAATCTATTTCCCAAAGTTCTGCTTGCTTCTCCAGCCTTGTATTTGTTCTCTATCCATTCCTGCTTAGCCATTGTGTACTCCCTGTTGATCTCACAGTCAGTTTTAGACATCTGTATTCTCTTTTGACTCCTTCATTTGCTGCATTTTTGTATTTCCTTCTTTCATCAATTAGATTCCTTACTTCCTGTGCTATCTAAAGTTTATTTCTGGGCCTTTCTTGCATATTTAATCCTCTGCCCCCTTTTAGTATTTCATATGTTAAGACTATCCATTCATCTTCTACTGTGTTCCTTACCCCATTTGAACCAATGATTGTCTAATGCTCCCTTTGAAATGCTCGAAAACCTCTAGTTCTTTCAGCTTATCCAAATCCATATCCTAAATTTCCTCCCATGTTGCAGTTACTTCAGCTTTAATCTGCAATTCATAACCAATAAATTATTGTTAGTATCCATGTCTGCCACTGAAAATGATTCACAGTTTAAAATCTGGTTTTGAAATCACTCTTAGCATTATGTACCACCCTTCCTCCCCCTGCTGATGTGAGTCTCTCTCTCTCTCTCTCTCTCTCTCTCTCCTCCCCTTCCCTCACTCTCCCTTGCTACTCTCTTCCCTTTCCTGCCCCTCTCCCTTTCTACTCTCTTCCCTTTCCTGCCCCTCCCCCTTTCTTTCTCCCCTTCCTGTCTCTCTCTTCATCTTCAACTTCTTCTACTCTCCTTTCCTTCCTTCAATCTCTCTCTCTTATATAATCTATCTTCTGAACTCTTTTAGTCTTTTTGAAGTGAGTCATCTGTCAAATGACATGCCTGACATCATCCCACTACCCCCTCACAGACCCTGCCGTAGCCTCTCCTCAACATCGTCTGTCCAGGCAACTGCTCTCAGTAATCAAGAATTAATAACCAGTCTCACCAAAGCCACAGGAGTGTGCAATTAGATGTCAGTGTGATTGTGTGAATGTATGTACCTTTACCAGAAAAAAGAGCAAGAGCTTGAACACTAGTGTAACTACTGTTTTCTGTTAAGGGCTTCTGTGCACCATGTATTGGTTTGCTATAGGTGAGCAGCTGCCTTTTCCTTATTTTATATATTTTTCCATCAAAGGATTTCTATTATTGTTACCATTACATGATCTATTTGAAAACTTCCTGTGTCTCCAGGCCTCTACCATATAAACAAATGTCCATAAATTAAATGTTATTCTGTGCGACAACTTCTTCCAGACAGTTTCCTCTTTTATTCCTTTCGCTCCTGTCCATGTGCTCCTACTATTGTTCGTTTTCCTTCTTTTCCTATAATTGAATTCCAATGCAATGCCTCATCTTAACTAAATTTTTGCCTCCTTCAACTATTAGAATAATTTATTTTAACTCATCATACATCCTTTCAATCTCCTCATCATCTGTGAAGCTAGTTAGTATATAAATATACTATTGTGACATGTGTTGCTTTCATGTCTGCCTTGGCTATGGTAATGTGTTCATTATGCTGTTTATAGAAGCTTGTTCATATTCTTATTTTCTTATTTATTATTTGACCTACTCCTGCATTACTCTATTTGATTTTGAATTAATACCCTATACTCACCTGACCAGAAGTCCTGTTCTTCCTGTCATCACACTTCACTAATTCTCTCTCCTATCAAACTCCCTGGCATATCTATCTGATTAAGGGATCTAATATCCCATGTTCTGACCCACACAGTGGCAGATTTGTTTCTCCTGATGATAACATCTTCCTCAGTAGTTCCCTGCTCAGAGATTCGAATGGGGGACTGTTTTATCCCTCAGATATTTTACCCAAGAGAATGCCACCAACATTTAACCATACATACCTGAAAATGGAGCATTGAAAGAATGACTGTCTATATGCCTTTGTAGAAGCCATAATTTTACTTATATTGCCTTCATAGTGCTTATGTCAGACATATGGTGGTGCTAGTGCAATCATTCTGCAGTCAATCATAAAGGCCAGTTCTCTAAACTTTCTCAATAAAGTTTGCAAAAAGAATGTCATCTTCCCTCCAGGGATGACCATTTAGGTCCTTGGAGCATTTCCGTAATACTCATGCTGAACATTCTGGTAAGAAATTCAGTAGCATACCTCTGAATTGCTTCAATGTCATCCTGTAGCCACATCTATTGGGGATTGTAAGTGCTCAAGCAATACTCAAGAACGGATAACACTAGTGCTCTATATGCTAACCTCCTTTGTAAATGAGCTGCACTTCCTTAGAATTCTCCTAATAAATCAGAGTTGATCGTCTGCCTTCTCTACAACTGAGCTTATGTACTTCTCCCATTTCATATCAGTTTGCAATATTATGCCTAGATATTTAATTAACATGACGGTGTCAAGGAGCACACCACCAATACTGTATTCAAACAATACAGGAATATCATGAATGAATGAATGCATGAGGAAATGAATATTTTTTTCTGCTTTTGTTATGGTTATATTATCAAACACACCTCTTTGCTAAAATGTGTATTTCCAAATTTGTTCTACAGTTTTTTTAACTGTGAAGTTAAACACAACAGCTGGTACAGTATCATATATACTCCTGGAAATTGAAATAAGAACACCGTGAATTCATTGTCCCAGGAAGGGGAAACTTTATTGACACATTCCTGGGGTCAGATACATCACATGATCACACTGACAGAACTACAGGCACATAGACACAGGCAACAGAGCATGCACAATGTCGGCACTAGTACAGTGTATATCCACCTTTCGCAGCAATGCAGGCTGCTATTCTCCCATGGAGACGATCGTAGAGATGCTGGATGTAGTCCTGTGGAACGGCTTGCCATGCCATTTCCACCTGGCGCCTCAGTTGGACCAGCGTTCGTGCTGGACGTGCAGACCGCGTGAGACGACGCTTCATCCAGTCCCAAACATGCTCAATGGGGGACAGATCCGGAGATCTTGCTGGCCAGGGTAGTTGACTTACACCTTCTAGAGCACGTTGGGTGGCACGGGATACATGCGGACGTGCATTGTCCTGTTGGAACAGCAAGTTCCCTTGCCGGTCTAGGAATGGTAGAACGATGGGTTCGATGACGGTTTGGATGTACCTTGCACCATTCAGTGTCCCCTCGACGATCACCAGTGGTGTACGGCCAGTGTAGGAGATCGCTCCCCACACCATGATGCCGTGTGTTGGCCCTGTGTGCCTCGGTCGTATGCAGTCCTGATTGTGGCGCTCACCTGCACGGCGCCAAACACGCATACGACCATCATTGGCACCAAGGCAGAAGCGACTCTCATCGCTGAAGACGACACGTCTCCATTCGTCCCTCCATTCACGCCTGTCGCGACACCACTGGAGGCGGGCTGCACGATGTTGGAGCGTGAGCGGAAGACGGCCTAACGGTGTGCGGGACCGTAGCCCAGCTTCATGGAGACGGTTGCGAATGGTCCTCGCCGATACCCCAGGAGCAACAGTGTCCCTAATTTGCTGGGAAGTGGCGGTGCGGTCCCCTACGGCACTGCGTAGGATCCTACGGTCTTGGCGTGCATCCGTGCGTCGCTGCGGTCCGGTCCCAGGTCGACGGGCACGTGCACCTTCCGCCGACCACTGGCGACAACATCGATGTACTGTGGAGACCTCACACCCCACGTGTTGAGCAATTCGGCGGTACGTCCACCCGGCCTCCCGCATGCCCACTATACGCCCTCGCTCAAAGTCCGTCAACTGCACATACGGTTCACGTCCACGCTGTCGCGGCATGCTACCAGTGTTAAAGATTGCGATGGAGCTCCGTATGCCACGGCAAACTGGCTGACACTGACGGCGGCGGTGCACAAATGCTGCGCAGCTAGCGCCATTCGACGGCCAACACCGCGGTTCCTGGTGTGTCCGCTGTGCCGCGCGTGTGATCATTGTTTGTACAGCCCTCTGGCAGTTGTTGGAGCAAGTATGGTAGGTCTGACACACCGGTGTCAATGTGTTCTTTTTTCCATTTCCAGGAGTGCATAGTGGCAACAACAGAGGCAATGTGATTTTTCTGGACATAGTGGTCACCTTGTTACATGTAACCTTTGTGATGGTAGCAAACTCAGTTTTACACTGATTTTTGATACTATAATTTCATCTAAATGTATAACATGCTGTACTGTCTAGATAATCAATTCCAGGAATGCCATTAACATGGTGCTGAATAGTCTTGTCTCTTGAGTATCACAGTGAATAAAATTCGTAAGAGTAACCACCATACACTCTATTATTAGAATGGCTGGAACAATTGGTTGAAAGCAGTGGTACCTGCTGTGTAAGAGCACAAGAGCACATGAACATCCTGTCATCTTGTAAATTTATTGGCTGTTTTTCTTTGAATCCTGTTAATTATAACATAGATGCTGCAATCTGAAAGATAGGACACTTAAATCTACCACGCTATTGTTCCTATAGACCCTGCATCAGGATTGTGAGCACACCTACAGTTGTACATGTTTCAAGGAGCTATTGCACATGCGCAATTCACATGACATGACTGCCTTATGGCCAAATACATACGGATTTGATAAACAAGGTGCATGGTTCACAATGTCCACAGCTAGCCCTGGCCGCTCAACTAGTGCCACTCAACTCAGTACCACCAGGTGGGAGCACACTGTGGCAGACTTTTACCCCTTTCACTTGGCAGCTTGGCATACATCCTGCTAGATGATAACCTACTCCTCAGATATGCTAATTCCCTCACTATATACTGTAGTAAAATTAGATTAGATGTCAGTGCATGTTAAAGTTGTACTGACAGTAAACCTATTTTGTGGGTTTCTGATTGAGTTATAGTACATTAAGTTGTGAAGTCATTGATACAGGAATCCATTTGAGGCGCTGACAAGAGAAACTCCCCATCACCCTGTGATGGTCTCCTGCTTTATTTCTTCATTGATAGTCCTCAGTGTCGACATAATACATTGTTATACTGGCTGGAAAATGGGGGGATGGAAGTTCAACACTGACTACTCTAAATGATGTAGCTAGCAGTTGCACAATTGAGTTTCACAGTTCTTTACATTCACTGTTCACAACCCCACACCCCCTGACATTACACAATTATATGGCCAGTTCACTATTGGTAAAGGTTGATAAGCCTCATTAATAGGTTGCAGGCAACATCAGCATACTGCTACAATAGTTTGCTTTTGAACATCTGTGAGCAGTAAAAACCTAACCACACAGTCCACAGTTCTTGCAGAATAATACAGTACACCACCAGCCACAAGCAAAAGGGTTACCATGCACCACCGCCTCCGGCAGACATCTACGGTCTGAAGATGAACTTATAATAAGGTCGAAGCTGGTAACCACAATCAAGACTGCTTCCCATTTATTTATAATAATTATAGATCACTGTTTCCTATAATAAGATCTGTATTCTTTAAAATGTTAAACTGAAAATATACATTGTTTGATGTTTAAGTTACAGAAATTACAACTGGAACATAACTCATTCAATTAACAGAATTCGTTGAAAAATTCCTTCTTTTTAACAGTTCTTTCTACCATAAAGGTTAGGCTGAATTATTTGTTTAAATAATGAAATTAACAGTTATACAAAAAATATTTTTGAGAAACCTAGTAATTATTTTGTAATTGATTAAGGGCTAGCTTTGCTAATTTGTTTTCGAATAAAGCCAAATAAATACTTAAAGAATCCTAGTAGATCTTCTTCCAAATGTTTATAATTAGAACAGAATTTATATTTGTTTATAAGTTGACAATAGGATCTAAGTCATGAAATAATTACTGATTTCACCTTATAATGATCTGTAGTGAAAGATATTAACTAGGAATGGTCAAAATAAATGAGGAAATTAATTACATACACAAAACTAAAAACAAAATTAGACCTGGTGCTATATTCTTAAAGACTCAGAGCCAATCTTTCTCTTTTATGGAAATGCAGGTTATACTCATGCTTGTTATTGGTATTTAGGCAAAAATGAAAATAAAATAAATTTAAGGAGGCAGATGGCAAAACAAGAGAGGAAATAAAGAGATTCCAGCTTGCTTCGTCACAAGTTGTAAAGTGAGTTTTCAGTCAAAAAGCCCTTTGTCAAAAATACACAACACACATACTCATGCCAATGCAACTCACATGCACAACTGGTCTTGTGAGTGTGATTTGTGTGTGCGCACACATGCTTTCGTGTGTGTGTGTGTGTGTGTGTGTGTGTGTGTGTATGTTTTGTCTATCTTCAACAAAGGCCTTGTTGGCTGAAAGCTCACTTTCCAACAGTATTTTTGTTGTGACTCTCTGTGGCTCAGTATCTGTGCTATATGGTGGTAGCAATTAATTACTTATTGTTGTGATACAGATTATTGGTTTATTATTATTAGTATTGGTTTATTAGTAGTAGTAGAGGGGTTTTGTGGGCGCACGACAGCAAGGTCTTCAGCGCCCGTTCAGTATCATAGTGAGACGGGTGTCAAGGAAAAAAAAAAAAGCTCAGAAAATTTACATAAAACGGAACGTAAAACACGGGAAACAATCATCGGAAAAGATGTGCTCACCCACACCGAAGCATGGGATGAATCAGGGCGTCAGCAGTAAAACATGGACAACACAGGAAGAAAACGAGAGAGGGGGCTAAAACAATGTAGCAGATGGAAGTGGCTGGCTGGCCACAAGGAAAAAAGGGAGGAGTCAGCCACTCTGCAATACACTAAAACCTCCAGCCTAAAAGTTTAGGCCAGAGTCCAGTTTATTAGTATTGTTTCAATGGTTACAGTGCTACTATGGTTTCAGTTCAGAACACTGGTATATTATTATTGATACTGGTAAGCTATTGCTTATCAAACTGTTTCACACTATAGAAGCAATGGTCAATGCCTTCACTGTAGCTTTGAATCCTGCAACACTGTTTATGGACTTTATGTTATTTGGTAAATTTCTAAGTATCTTTTTTCCCAAGATGCAGAACTTCATTTTGGCAGAGGTTAGTTTTTATTCAGTGCATATGGTGTTTCATTTTTGGCCTTGTATTGTGGGTGTGTACATCCCATTTTTGAGGGAGAGTGCAAAATTTGCATTCTGGATAGATTAACACTATTGGAGAAGCTCTCCAGAAAACAACTCTGCACTCCAGAAGAGAGAGAACATTTCCATAGTACACACTTTTAGGAAGTCTTTGTTGCAGCAGCTTTCGAGGATTCTCATGATATAGGAGGATCTGCTCAACTTTTTGATGAAGTTGTCATTATGTTTTCCTCGTCTGACATTATCCTGGATCCAGAGCCTGTCTGGAAATGTGTAGTGAATTCACTGTAAAACACTGACACATTTCAGATTTCAGATCAACTGTATTTACAGCTTTGACAACTGGATATTAATAGTTTGTGGGACCTTTCCCTAGACATTATGGATGTTGAATGCTACAGAATTTTATGATAAGTTTACTGAGTGTGAACTGTCCTGTATTCTATCCATCATCTTTATTGTGTTCTCTCATTTTAAGTTTTCTGTTTTTGCACTGATGAGAAAGCTTGTCATCAGAAAACTGATAAAAAATTTTGGTCATGTATATTTGTTTATGGATAATTTGCATATAGGAGGAACAGCACTGGTTCCAGTAGGGATTCTTGGGGAACATAATATTTCATGTCTCAGTAATCTGAGTAATGGTTTGTAATTTTGGTGCATTTAGTGTGTTTTATTTCCACTACTTGATTATGTCTGCAAAGGTGTGATCTGACCTAAATGTTAGATATGCTTCTGATGCCTAGCTAATTTAATTTCTGTAGCAGTGCCTGTGATCTATAATATCAAAACCCTTCACCAAGTTACAGTATACGCGAGCAACATATTCACCACTTTCTGTGAAATTTTGCTCAAAAATTCATAGATAGCAGTGATGGTTGTGTGGATCTTCCTAAACCTCTGTTGTTCTATGGACAGAATTTGGTACTTTTTGCATAAAGCACAGGTTTTTGTAGAAGACCTTCTCCAAAACTGCTGAGAATATAGACAATAAGGCAATTAGCCCGTAATTTCCAGCTCCTTCTATGTTTCTTTTTTTGTTTATTGGATTCAATTTTGCAATTTTTTGACAAGAAAGGAAAGTCCCTAAAGCCAGTGAATGAGTGCATAAATGTGTCAGTGTTTTACAGTGAATTCACTACACATTTCTATTATTTCATCAGGTATGAGTATACAGTCTACTCCCAAAGACCATTTCATGTTTAACCTCACTGATGAGATTCAAAATTTATTTTTCATTTGTTGGGTACAGAACAGTGGGATACCAGTGCTATTGATCTTAAATGATGATTCAGCTGCATTTTTGGTACAAGCTTTAATCTTGCTGATTGGTTACCCCACTAACATTTGCAAAATTGCCATTGAAATCAACTGCTGCTTACCTAGGGTTTGTTATTTTCTTTTCATCTTGACGTAGGTTGATATTGGAATTTCTGGTGGTGACATTATTTGACTGTTGTTTCACAAATTTCCACATAGCTTTTCTTCCAGTAGATTGTGTATAAAGGCAAACTGCCTACATTTTTGCTCCCTTAACAGCTTTTTTAAGTACTGTCTTGAGTTTTCTGTAGTAAGCAAGAATTGGATCATTTGCTTGCTGTACCTTTATAATACCATATAGTTTTCTCTCTATCTCACTTTCTCTTAATTCAGCTGTTATCCAAGACCTGTTTTTGTTATTTGAGCTTAGTGTATGTTTCTTCACTGGAATGCAGTATCACAGAAGTTAAAAATATTTCCGCGTGTATGTTGGACTTAACACATATACTACCATGCTCACATACTGCAGTCATGTTCCCTCAACTATCAGTTGTCTGAATGTGCCTTCTCTTTAGTTAATAACTTATTCTCATTATCAAACACAAATTCAAATATTTCTTCTTCACTGTCACTTGAAGTACATACTGCTGCATCATACTATCAGATTCACTATCACTCCTCATTTCTTCTAGCTCTTGTTCATCAGTAGTCTCTTTATTACTCTTACTTTACCATAATGCAAAGCATCTCATCTTGTTGTTTGATTTGGTGTTCACTGGATTTTCATGTATGCTAATGTAGTGTTACATGCCCTGTACACAAATGACATTTCCCACTCCCTATTTACGACAAGGAAAGATGATTGTGACAAAACAGTAAAGTAGTATTAGGTAGGGAATAAGTCACAAAACACATAGTGTGCCCAGTCATTTTGGTTTATGTTTGTGCAGAGTGGAACAAAGAGGTGAGCGTTTTGAGCAATTGGTAAGGTGCAATGGTGAGTACATTTTCACTTACTGTGGGTGGGGTCTTTCATGTTTTGATGTCACAGCTTGGTGGTCTCTTTGCTATCAAGGAGCAGACAACTTCTCCAATAATGTAAAGACAACAAACTAAGGAACCTTCATAGTGACATATACTGTAAAATGAGGTGAATCTGATTAAAAACTGCTTTTTTTTTAATTTCATCCGTTTACTGATGTGATAATGGAATAAAAATTCAATATGTTTATTTCACAACCTTGATAATGATATATTCATTTATTATGTTATTCTTAGATTATAATTGCATTTATTAAGTTAATAGTTAATTGGTTTCACCTTCTCAGTTGGGGTGAATCCAATAATGATTGCATTTTGTATGCAGGAATGGAATCAGACTTCCATTGGAGTGAATCTGATCACTATTTTGATTTAAAAAAAATTATTGCTGTATTTGCAACAAAATTTTACAATTTCTAGACTAAACAAAATTTTACAAGCACATTACACTTGAGATTTTTGCTATAAAAACACTAGCATTCATGAAATTTATAAAACAAATATTAATTTTTAGTTATTGTATGTCATAATACATGTGAAAAGTATTTGCTCAATGTCATAATCATCTATACCTTCAAAAATAAATTTACCTCACCTTCTGTGTTCTGGAACAACTTTCCTACTAATGTGGGCTCTTTCTACCTCAGCTGCATTGCCAGTTTCTGGAAAGACAAAATAAACATTACTTTCAAGAACTTTCTTTCTCAGAATTGTCATTTCATATGTGTCATTAGAGACCAATAAAAAACCTGAACCTTTTTTTTTGTAGGAACTTTTACTATGGTGAAATCATTTTCTTTAAATTTGTGCCAATCTTTGTCCTTCTCCTTGTCCATATTTTCATTTGACTGGTGCTGTTCTAGATTGCTGTTAGATGTTCCAGATAGTGACTCCCTGCTTGCAGCCCTGCCACTATTGTTTTCATTGAAGTCGCTGATAACATTTCCTTTTCCTGGATTTAATGCCAAACATCTTGCTTGGCATTGCTTTCCTTTTGTTTCATCAGAGTGAACCTGTTTAAACTGCATTTCGAAGGCTGCTGCCCAAGAATCTTTTGATGAGTTGGTGCCATGTGCATTGTTGTAGCTTGCTTCTGGAATCTGTGAAATGACTATATCAGAACAGAAAGGAAACATCCCTGTTTTTCTGAGCCCAGTTATTATATTTGATCTGAACATGATAGCTATATTTTCAAAGGTTTTTCTCAACAACTTAGGAAATTCAGATTTTAGCACCACTCCTCTATTCTTCCTTTTACAATCATCTAGCACATTTCTCCAAGCAAGTTTTAAAGGTCTAAAAAAAGGCTGACACAAATGAGTAGTATTAAGTGGTAGAAGCACAAATTTAATGTCCAGTTCCTGGCAGAGTTTAATCATGTTATATGACAGATGAATCGAGAAATTGTTGCCTATAATCACTTTAGGTCCCTCTAATTGCCGGACATAAGGCAAGACAATTTCGACAAATGATGATTCAAACATTGTTAGGTCAAACTAACCACTTTGATTCCTATTATAGCCTGCATCAGTTATAGCCCCTTCAGTCCAAGTATTGCAGAGGTGTTTTGCCCTATAAACTGTGATGGTGGGAGGACTGAGCCATCGGTAGCTGCTGCTAACATCATACTGATACTTGACTTGGAACTATCCACTATCCTTTCAGGATGTCTTGTGCCTTGCTTCACTATTACTTTCACATGTCCAGGGTCGTCACAAAAGTTTGTCTCATCATAGTTTATAATGTTGAAGAGAGGGACATGACTTAGGGTCGCTTCAAGGTTTTTAAAATAATCAGTCACTGTTTCTTGGGTAACTGCTGCCTTTGCCCTCTTCACATTTTCACGTACTCTGACTGATAGTTCTTTATTTCTTTTCAGAAAAGATTTTACCCATTCATGCCCAGCTCGATTGTCACAAAATCTTTTTTCAATCCTCCCTGTTCAATTTAGATATACATGTACAATGTCCCTAACATCATTATTCCTCAAATGAAAGCCCCAATTCACACAACACAACAATCCTTGAACCAGACTTTTTTCGTAACTATTGATTAACACTGGTTGGCCACCTATTTTGTGTTTGTACCTTTCCCTGAGTTTGTCATTTAATATGGTATATGGAAATGCATATTGCTCTGAAGCTTCCTGGGTGCTTAATTTTCCTTATTTGACAGCTTTCACTGCATTTAGAAGAAATTCTGGTTCATAGGTTGATTTTCATGTTAGTCCCAGAACCTTTTGGTATAATCGCATGACGGGATTCATCTTACAGAAACAAAATTTTGTAATTAGGCCTGCATAATGACTAAGCAATATTAGCAATGAACAAAAAAAAGCAGTGAACTGCATCACTTAAGACATTCACAAGCAACCAATAATATTGCAAATTACTAGTTACACTTAAGATGTAACAGACGCCAGCAGAATTTTTCACACTGTTGTGTTGACTACACGAGTGTAGCACAAGAATCACACACCTACTGACAATGCAATTTGATGGTTGCACACAATCCAACATGCCATTGTTGTTGACTGATTAGTCAAGAATTCACGACAATGGTCAGTTGCAATGTGATTGTTACAATGCTACTCAGTTATTCAAATGTGGAAAAACTGGTAAATGATTGGATTCATCTCACTTTATGGTACATCACTTATGACTTACATCTTGTTGAGTCTTCAAGGCATATGTCATGTTTTAATTAAATTGTGTCTGCTCCAAGTTACGAAGTAATTGTGATCTGTATGCCCACTGAAACAAATACAAGACAGTCAGTGATGAAATGTTGACATCATTTTTCTAATTATAGTAGACATTGCTCTTCCTTCCACCAATAAGATGCAAAGCAGAAAAACTATACATGGTTCTACAGGGCTTCAATGTAAAGAAGATAAGTAGCAATGCCTGAGTTCCATTAAAGATAAATTAAAACATGATACACTGGGTGACAGATCAAATGTGTTCTGACTAAGCTCCAAACACAAAGAGGAGCGTCAAAAACATTTCATTTGGTTCCCAGCAATCAGGACACTGGTCATGGTGAGAAAGAAGAAGATAAAGAAGGCATGAAGTGTAAATTTTCAAGATTTTAAATATTAGTAAGTGATAGATTACGATGTTGCCAAGAGCAATGAAAAATAAACAGACTGAGAAAATATGGCAGACAGGGTGGTCAGCAATCTGTGGTTGTTTGCTGATGATGCCATGGTGTATGGCAAGGTGTCAAAATTGAGTGACTGTAGGAAGCTACAATATGACTTAAACAAAATTTTCAGTTGTTGTAATGAATGGCAACTACTCCCTAAATGTGGAAAAACGTAAGTTAATGCTGATGAGGAGGAAGAACACACATGTAATCTTCAGATACTGTATTACTTGTATCCTGTTCGACATATTGCTCTAAGAAACCATACATAAAATCATAGTTTAAATCTTGAAAGTGAGGGTTTAGTTGTTTAAATATCTGGGTGGCATAACATTGCAAATTGATCTGAGGTGGAATGAGCATGTGTAAACTGTGGTAGGAAAGGCAAATGGTCAACTTCAGTTGACTGGGAGAATTTTAGGAAAGAGTGATTCACCTGTAAAGGATGCCTCTTACAGAACACTGGTGACCTACTCTTGAGTATTGCTCAAGTGTTTGGGATCAGTACCAGCTTGGATTGAAAGAAGACATCAAAGCAATTCAGAGGTGGGCTGCTAGATTTTTTATTGGTAGGTTTGAACAACTACACACTGTTGCATCAGCTGTGCAAGTTGAAGATGTAGTTTGAACAGAAAGGGTGAGTTCTTAACCCTTTAGTGACCAACTTATTTCCAGAAGTTGTAGGCTTATGATCACTTTATTGCTCTAAGAAACCATACATAAAATCATAGTTTAAATCTTGAAAGTGAGGGTTTAGCCTACAGATATAAAAATATTTGTGGAAACTATTGTTCACACCGAACACTGGAGTAATTTGACTTGGTAATTTTAAAAAACGTATATTCTTTATTTTTTAGTACAAAAATACATATTAAATGTAACATTTATATTTGTAGTAGTTCATATTGTCCTTTGAGTTCACTAAGGTGATATACTATGGAACTTAGAGAAGCATGGTGCTACACACAAAGGTACATGGCAGTTGGTACACTTTTTTTGTTCTCTTTTCTTTGTTCTTGGTGCTACATTTGCAGCATCTTCTGTTTGTTGTACCTTTTATAGGAAAATGAGTTCGCAAGATGGCCGCGAGTGTAGAAGTGTGTGAATCTAACTTGAGAAATAGTTATAGTTATGCTGTTAAAAAGGGAGTTTGTAAGAATTGTAACACTGAAATAACAACGCTAAAAGAACAAATTGCTAGCTTACAATTCATAGTCAGTTCCTTAAGAAGCGATATTGACTCACTCAAGAAAGAAAATCGGGATCTGCGATCGAAGCCAACACTAAGTGAAGTGATGCAAGATAAAAGTAATATATCGTCCGAGTGGGTAAAAGTGCTGTACAAAAATAGTGTTCCAACTACAAAAAGAACAACAAAGTCTGCTAAAACTGTCACATTTTTGGAGAAAAACAAATATCATGTTTTGCAAACGAGTGACTGTGATAACGACTCTTCAAATGATCGTGAACTTGAAAAAGTCAGTGAACTGAAAATGAATAGCGTTTTTTTCAAATAATGTCAACAACAAACACAGATCATCAGGGAAAAAGAGTAGTGTACTATTACTAACAGACAGTCATGGCAGGAATCTATCCAGCATGCTCCGTGAGAAAAATCGCGACATAGCAGTGACTAGTGTAGTGAAACCGGGAGCGGGATGTAAAAATGTTGTAGACATTAACTCTCAGACGAAATTAATGCAAGAAAATGACTTTACCATCTGTATAATGGGTTCAAATGATGTGGCAAAAAATGAAGCAGAGGTTTGCGTGAAAACGCTACAGAATTTTTTACAAGCTAATAAATACAGAAACACAGTAGTTGCCACACTTCCTCATAGGCATGATCTGATTTATAGTTCGTGTGTAAACAAAGAAATTCGAAAAACAAACATTAAAATAAGGAAACAGTGTTCTCAATACCCTAAGTGCGATGTACTGGATATAAGCAAGCTGCATGGAAATCTGCACACGAAGCATGGAATGCATTTGAACTATGAAGGGAAAAGATTTGTTTGTGATCGTGTTAGTGAAATAATCAAAGAAAGACTTGTAAGGGATAGAACAATTTATCAGCTTCCTGAACATCCTTCCAACAGCGAGGAAAACAAAATAAAGAAGAACGAAAATACAACACTGCTGACGATCCTAATTTAAACTAGAGGTATGTGATGCTGTAAATATGATTCCCAATTACCAAATCGTGAATACACCCGAACTAAAAATTTATCACCATAATGTGCAATCCCTGCGTAATAAGATCGATGAAATTAACATTTTATTAACACATGAACTTAATGATATCTCAGTGTTATGCATTTCTGAGCACTGGCTTAACCCAGAATTAATCCAGAATACGAAAATAAACAAATTTGTCTTGGCTGCTTACTACTGCAGGAAAAACAGCAAGCAGGGTGGGGTAGCAATTTACACAAAGGATAATGTAGATTTTATTACACTACCTGACTTAACTAGGGCAAATGTCGAAAAGGATTATGAAATTGCAGCTGTAATAATTACTCAGTTCAACCTGATTATTGCTACAGTTTACCGATCACCGTCCGGGAATTTTGAACTTTTCTTAAACAAAATGGAGTCATTGCTAAATAAAGTAAATAAAATGGATTATGAATTGATAATCTGTGGCGACTTCAATATTGACTTCCTCACGAATAGTGGAAATAGGGAGACCATTTTGAACCTTGCAACGTCCTACAATTTAAAGGCTGAAGTAAAAGCAGCTACCCAAGTATCAGAAACTTGTCAAACAGCTCTTGATCAGTTTCTAGTAAAGAAGAGTTTACACAACACCTCACTAAAAATTTTCAATGCAGGTTTTAGTGATCATCTTGCTCAAATATTAAGCATAAAAGTACAAGGCAGTATTATTAACAACATGTCTTTTAGAACAGCATATCGAAGCTATAATCAGCATAATGTGAACTACTTCAACAACTTATTACAGAAAGGAAAATGGCTAGGAGTGTACAAAATGAACGATATAAATGAAAAATTTAACACTTTCATTGATACATTAACCCATTTCTTTGAACTTGCATTCCCACTGAAAACATTAACCATACGGGGAAACTCTAGAACGAACAGCTGGATCACAAAGGGAATAAGGGTTTCATGCCAGAAGAAAAGACTACTTCATGAAATATGTAACTCAAAAAATTCCTCACCTGTAGTACACGCATACTATAAAAAATACTCCAAAATATTAAGAAAAGTAATAAAAGCAGCAAAAATAATGCATAATGATGAAATCATTTATAATTCAGCTAATAAATCAAAGGCTATGTGGAGTGTTATAAAAAAAGAATGTGGAGAATACAGACAACCTTGGAAAAATATAACACTATCACATAAAAATAAAAAAGTAACAAACCCCTTAGAAGTAGCCAACACATTTAACAACTTTTTCACTGGTGTTGCTGAAAATACGTTACAATCAAACTTTAAGAGCATCCAGGCAAATGAGTATAAAATAAGTGCTTGTAGAGGATCAATGTACATCAGTTCTGTTTCACAAGATTAAGTAGCTAAAGCAATAAAAGGACTAAAAAATTCCAAATCGGCAGGTATTGATGGCATACCTGCAACAATGTTAAAGAAGAGCGCATCAAACCTAATTGAAGTACTCACACATTTATGCGACTGCTCACTTCAGGCAGGCACTTTCCCTGATGTGTTAAAAACATCAAAAGTTATTCCTGTATATAAAAAAGGGGATAAAGACAATGTAAATAACTACAGACCCATCACAATTTCCTCCTGCATCTCTAAAGTACTGGAAAAAGTTATGTATGAGAAACTTATGAAATTTATAAATAAAAACAGCATCCTATGTAATGAACAACATGGATTCAGAAATAAGAGGTCAACGACAACTGCTGTCTATGAGTGCATCAATTCCATCCTAAACCTGATGGACAAAACACAGGAAACAATAGGAGTCTTTATTGACTTGTCAAAAGCTTTTGACATGGTGGACCATAAAATTCTGCTATCAAAGCTAGAAAGATATGGTATTCGAGGTCTGTCCAACAAGTGGATCAGGTCCTTCCTGACAAATCGTATGCAGGCAGTATGTGTCAAGCACACAAATATTGAACTAAAAACTTTATCTAATCACTTATCTGACTATAAACAAATAAAATGTGGTGTACCCCAAGGATCCGTATTGGGACCCCTTCTGTTTCTTCTGTACATAAATGATCTAAGCTTAAATGTTGATGCACACAAATCAATCATATTTGCAGATGACACCACGATTCTACTAAAAGGAGATGACGATGAACAGTTACAGCAGACAGTAAACACGGTCACGAAACAACTTAGCAGCTGGGCACAGAGTAATCAGCTTGTAATAAACAGTAAGAAAACCGTTGCTCTAAAATTCCACAATGTTCCTAATAAGGACATGTTTAGCCCATCAGTCTCTATCAATGACGAACCAGTTGGTAACAGTACTGAAACCAAATTCTTAGGACTTTGGCTGCAGAGTAACATGAGATGGAACAAGCATATTGAATATCTCAATGCAGAACTGAGCAAAACATGTTATCTTCTTTGTTCATTAAAATCATGCTGTAGTGAGAAAACTATTGAATGCATATCATGCGTACTTTCATTCTCGTCTTAGATATGGGGTCACCTTCTGGGGAAACTCTAAAACAGCTAATAGCACTTTTAAACTACAAAAAAGGGCCATTAGAATCTTGTTTGGGTGCAAGCGTAGAGACTCTTGTAAACCCCTGTTTAAGAAATCTGGTATTCCCCCATTACCATGTGTATACATTATGGAAACCCTTTTGTTCTTTAAATTAAGTGTAATAGGCAAGGACCAGAGACTACAAAAAAACTGTGATATACATGAGCACTTTACCAGACAAAACAGAAACTTACATATGACTCAAATCAGCACAGCACTGTGCCAAAAAGGTACTTTTCACATGGGAGTTAAGCTTTATAACAAACTTCCTGAAAACATAAAAGCTATCACTGAGGTCAATACATTTGGAAAATCTCTAAAGTAATATTTACAGCATCACTGCTTCTACTCCATTGAAGAATATTTATATTTATGAAATGTGTTATATAAATACTTACGTGTAAAGTGTATTATTGTAAGCTTAAATATGTATGCCTTGAAATTACTTTCAGACTGTATATTTATAACTTGACTTGTCCAATGTCTTATCCATAAACTGCTATGTAGACAACAGGATCAATAAAATACAATCTACAATCCAACTTTCTCAAGAGATGAACTTCATCTGGTACTGCAGACAAGCCTCTTTTTGGTGTTTGAAAATGAATGGGCCTCCCTCTTCCCTTAAGACTTGAGAAGCCAGAGATGAGCTGCTTGCCAAGTGCAATCTAAATGTTAGCTAGTCTGCTTCTGTAGCTTCCACATAATGTAGGACTTGACAACTGTCAAATGTACAAGAAAGAGAAAGTATCTGTGCCACCACTTCCATGAACGACACCTACAGCATACCGTTCATGCAGCTGATCAAATCTATCCACTCCTACCATTATTTTATTGTACTCTGCCACAGCCAATGGGCAGAATAGTTCACTTCTCCTTCCATCTTTGTTTCTTCTCAGAACAGTTGTAATGTATTTGGGATTGTGGTAATTTGGTAGTATACAAACAGGTTTACTATCCTGCCACTTCACTGCTGCAACACATGAACTGACAGCAAATTCGAATTCTCCCCTGCTAAGTCTAGAATTTTTTTAGAATATCAGGCAAATCCTTTCTGTTTGAATGAACAGTTCCAATGCCATGAAGTCCACAAGACTGTAACTCTTCCAGTATTCGTACTGTTGTAGAATAATTGTCAAATGCCACCAGCCTTTTCCTGTCAGCCATTGCATTTGTTGAGTAAGCACGACTTCTTCACCCAAACTAAATCCAGACATATCATTTGTATCTCTTTTTCCAGTGTAGATGTCGCAATTTATGATGAACCCAGTATTAGCATCAGCTAGGCACCACACTTTATACCCACACTTCACTGGTTTCATTGGCATATATTGTTTGAGTGTTGACCGTCCTTTGAAGGCCACGATACATTCATCAACTGCTAAAACAGAAGATGGTTTGTAAACTTCACAAAGCTTATTTGATATTGCACTGACAGGTCAAATTTTGTGTAACTTGGCGTTACTGGTTTTTCTTTTTTGACATAAGTGCTGTTGTCATTGCCATACAGATTCTCAATGATTTTTTTGTATTGATGCTTTGTCATGACTGATGAGATAGCAGTTATTCCAAGAATAGGATCAATGCTCCAATAATTTGCGAGCTGTGGAAGCTGATGAACAATCATCAAAATAAACATTCTCAAAAAAGCTTTTATCTCAGGAACAGTAATGTCTTGCCAGTTGGAAGTTACTTTAGTTGTTGCCTTCCCTGGCATCACAATGCACCATTTCTGCCTTACATACAAGTTCATCTGGTTGCAAATGTGAAGCAGCAGATCTTCTGAAAATACAGATTCGAAATATTTTATTTCATTATCAGACTTTGAAAAAATCGCAAGATTTCTGCACTTTATTCTAATTTCAGTGGAAGATTTACAAATATTCTCATTCCATGTTTTGTCACTAGAAGAAAATGTCGCAGCAGCTATTTCTGGGCTAGTAAAGCATACAAAATTCTGAAGACCTGTGAACTTCCTATTACAGGCCCCCTTCTCTTTACAGTTTACAACCTACAACAGTAGGATTGCACTGTATAGTATTTCATGTATAACTATAACAATAGACTGGCAGAATTTTATGTGGTGTTTATTAGAAGACAGATGTTAGTCATACCACTTGTTGTAGGGAAGGGGAGTCCATGGAGGATGTAGAAGGCTAGGAAAATTGATGGAGTGCTAACATGCATAGCAGAACAAGGGATAGAGTGCTAAAGAGTCAGCAATCTAATGAGATGTTCTGCTAATTTCTTTTCAACAAGATGACTGTTATGCAGTATAGGAGGTAGAATGTTAAAATATGTTCACAATGAAGGATTTTATAGAACGGGAGTGGAGATGCTAACACTCCTAGTATATTAAAAAGAAATACATTGAACATACTCAAGTAGTCAATTGTTATCTAAATCTAGTAAATGCAAGAGAGTAAAAGATAAGAAATTATCTATAAATAAGCAGAAGCAGAAGACATAGAGGTGAGAAGTATGCATATGTGGTAAACAAGAGTAAAAAGAAAAAAAGAAGTTAAGGAAAGAGGAGTTATAATGCAGGGGTAGAGAGTAAAGTCAGTGTAAAATGATTATGGAGAAACTTCTCATTTAAAGTGAATAAAGATTGAAGAAAAGGTGTAGTAGCTGTGTCTACTGATGAATTTAAGATGGGGCATACCCAAAACAGGTGTCAGAGAAGCAAAGGATAGGATATTGTTAGATATTCTGTACCTCAACAAGTTAGCAGCCTGCCTATCCCCCTTAAAGCAAGAATTGAAAGGGAAACAATGCACGTTGATGCTTGGTGAGAGCCAGTTTGCTAACAATGGTAACTGCATGTAAGTGGCACAGTAAAAGGCGTCTGATGGGACTGTCATTCACTTTCATAAAATGTCAGATTTGCACAAAACACTTCATGTTGAATTCCCTATTATTTTCATTTCTGCCAACACCAGTGACCAAGCAGTTTTAGTGTCAAAATTGTTTGGTGAAGCTAAATGTTGCAGTTTCTGTTGCTAGCAATGAGTGCTGATTATATCAGCATTTCTCCTCACATGTCTGTGGCCACTGCAAAGACCAATCATCTCATTTAGATTTTTGTTCATCGTTTTCAGTGACTTCAGTAATTAAAACTTCCGGGCTAAGAGGCCGTGGACCACGGCCTCTTAGCCCGGAAGTTTTAATTACTGAAGACGCCGGCCGTGAAAGCCTACACGCTATGGTTTTCAGTGACTGTTTTTGAAGAATGCCAATGTGAAGAAATAGCACACTAGTTGCATTAAGAACTGTTTCTTAACACCACTTCACATTGGAAATATTGTTATTCCATTCACACCACTAGCCTCCAGTTAAGTCAGATTTTTTCTTCTTTTCTGCCACATATACTTGTTTCACACACAGCCAAAGTGAAAGAGTGGATGTGATGAAAGCTCAAAAAGTAGTAAGACTCCTCCACAAGGTGAAAGTGAAATTATGTTCTACTACAATTTCAAAAGAACAGCTTCAAATATATACTGAAAATTGTGAAAAAATATGATGTAAAATTAAAGTATCGGCACTTGTTATTGCAATCTTTACACCAATATATCAGGGGGAAAAAATATGTGTCCTTAGAATGAGTATAACTAGAGTTAATACGTAAGTGTGAAGTTTTATTGTGACTGATGGTCATGATGTGGAAGTTTTCTCCAAATTAGTTATAAAAATGAATAGACTTACCCGATAGCCAAGATGAAAGATGGTTTGGAGCAGAGATATTCCATACAAGTTGACAAGAGCACATACTGAAATTTGACTCGAAGGATCGTATAGTATGTGAAGCAGCAAACTGGGATATTTATTACTTTACCTCTTGTTTTGCCATCTGCCTCCTTGAAATTAATTTTTTCATGTCTGCCTAATTACCTTTAACATACTTGAGTATAATCTGCATTTCCATAAAAGAGAAAGGTTGGACCTCAGTTTTAAAGAATATAACACCAGGTCTAATTTTGTGCTTAGTTTTATGTATGTAATTGATTTTCTAATTTATTTTGACTATTCCTAGTTAGTATCTTTTGCTATGGGGTGAAATCAGTAACTGTTTCATAACTTAAATTCTACTGTTGACTTATAAATGAATATAAATTCTGTACTAATTCTAAACATTTGGAGGAACAACTAATAGTATTCATAAAGGAGCTATTTGGCTGTATTTGAAAACATGTTAGCAAAGCCGGCCCTTAATTAATTCCAAAGTAATTAACAGGTTTGTCAAACGTATTGTTTGTGTTTAATTTCATGATTTAAACAAATAATTTGGCCTAATCCTTGTAGTAGAAGAGACTGTTAAAAGGAATGAATTTTTCGATGCATTCAGTTAATTTAATGAGTTAAGTTTTAATTGTAATTTCTGTAAATTTAACTTTAAGCAATTTGTAGTTCCAGTGCCTATTATTGTGAGGAAATATGGGGGCCCGATTTCTGGATCCAAGACAATCAGTCCACAGCCAAGTTTCAAACAAGGAACCCGTATTGATCAGCAACAACGCATCTGCGAAATAAGTATATCACAATTAGGCCATATGTTAAAACAATGACAGCAAGCATTCCATATGTACCTTTTTATTCTTCAAGAACCATGAACTATGTGATTAGGCTTTAACCCTAGGATGCATGGTGCCGAAAACAGACACGAATGCTCATGAAGGGCCTCCAAGGCCCTGCCCTAATTTAAAATTTTCCTCTTTTCATATAATCATTCTTTGGAGTTAAATTTATTTCTGCCAAATTTATTGTCATATTGAAAGATTCATAAGATACAGGAACAGGATCTGGTGGGCCTCATTAACATTTTATTAATTTTTTTAAAAAACTCTAAGACTGAATTTTTATTAGTTACATCCATTTATATACAACATGTACAAATAATTTTATTAATTCACTTATAAGTTGCAGTTTACATTTTATAACATTTATTACAACCAATTTCTTCAATTAAAACATACTTATTATTCACAATATTATGTATATAGGCAATATTTTGACAAAAAGTTATTATTTATTGTTCACATAAAATTGCATTTTTCCTAGTTTTCAACATGTGACAAACAAGAAGCACAAAGAACACCACTGTGTTCCTTACAAATGTTGGTTTTACACTTAATGCATGTCATAGCACTTTTCCTGTGTTTATTATATGGGCAATAATTGCATCTTCTTCTTTTTCGTCAAACAGGTAGTTGGTTCGGCAATATGACATATTTTGGAACACCACATCTTTGCATGACATCAACGATTTTCTTTGGAAGATTAGGGATCTGAATATGAAGTTCCATTAGTTACCTTACCATTTTCTCTGCTAAATCTCTTAGGAACAAACCATTGTAATGTCACCTCTAAATGCAAACAAAGAGGAATGAATCGCTCTTGAGGCAGATGGTTTCATCTCATTAGGAATTTCTGGTTTATTTTGTTTGATTGTTCCTACCACTGTAATTTGCTTCTGAAGCATCTCTTCTACCAGCTGCACACTAGTAAAGAAGTTGTCAACAGTAATATTTTTTGATGATCCTTCAATGCTTTTAGCAAGATCTTTCACCACATTCAATCCAAGATTTTTCTGAATAGGTTCATGGGGCTTCCTTCTCGTGTAAACAATTCTGTCTAAAGCATATGCAGATGTAGCATCACATAACCAAAATATTTTTATGCCATACTTGGCTGGTTTAGAGGGCATATACTGAGTGAAGCTGCATCTTCCACGGAATGGGACTAGCTGTTCATCGGCTGTGAGTGAATCTTTGGGAATCATTCTATTTCTACACTTGTCAAGAAATAGTTCCCATACATAGCAAACAGCTGCAAGTTTGTCATCTGCAGATCGAGCTTCATGGGTACGCCTGTCATCAGATCTAATCATTCTCCTTATATCCTCGAATCTATTTACTGACATGGTGGCCTTATATGTAGGATTTGCCTTTTCATCCAAGAATAATTCTCTAATAGGGTCATCCCAACTCTTCTCAACACCAGAAAACAGTAAAAGACCAAGAAAACCCTCCATTTCAGCAAGTGAAACATTTTTCCACGTTTTACCACGTAAAGTAGCCACTCTTCTGCCTTCAATGTTTTCCTCTAGTATTTCCTTGGAGATGAAATAGTCCCAGGCATCCTTAGGTTTACAGGTTGTCAATCCATGGGCTGGACCAGGTGCCTTCTTTACGATATTATGGACAGGTGTACGAAAAGTTGCAGGAGGATCTAATTTCCAAATCGTTCCATTCTGACTAATGTATGTGTGGTCTTCTGTACCTTTTTGTGGTGTTTCTTCATTTTCAGACTCTGATGAAGTAATATTATTGGAAGGACTGTCATCTGCCTCAATATTCACATCTGCAGGTTCGTTGGCTGATTCTTCACTACTTGCATCTTCAAAAATATTTCCTTCCTCCCAAGAATCATCTTCTTCAAACCACTGATCCACAACACTTTCAAAATTAGCTGCATTTGCATGTACTGACTCTCTTGCTTTGCATGTCAAAGCCATAGCAAAAGGCATCTCTCTCGAACAGCAGCTTGTGCAGCACTAAACGAGTCATACTCGTAACAATATGGGCCTTGCGGCAACAAACAAACTACAGTAACAATGAGGCTGACAAGAGCATCTCAGGATAACAATACTATGCAATAATAAAACATTTGATAGCAAAAAGGTCAATAATACACCGACATCGCCAATATGTGAAAGTAGTGTGTATTATTTTTTAGTTATACTATTACTACTACAGGTACTGCAGCTGTTGACACTCCTGTTGCTGGAAATACCACTACAGTTATTGTTGAATTAATAACTGCTCCCAAACAAATGTAGAAGACAATACAGGCTAAAGAACATTTATAAATGTGTGAGGGCTTCTGAAGCCCTGCTTATGTATTCACGGTGTATGGGTAAACGTATTGAATTATACAAAAAATTTAAAAAGGTATCTCATTCAGGCTTGATAGGAGGAATGTCACAGTGTTAGTGAAAGAGTACTGGAATGCAGTTTGAAATCAAACAAAAATTAAAATTTTTTTTTTTAAAAATGAAGACATACAAGGGCCTTGGAGGCCCTGTATATGCATCCCCTGCTCGTAGGTATTCAGCAGTAAACTATTTTAGCAGTATGTGGATGTTTGCCTGCAAACTATTAATGAGGTTTACCGAAAGTACAAGACTTGTGCCATGTTATTAAACATGGTGTATATTCTGATTAACAAAATGTCAATTAGCATAAAGTACTTATCTGTCTTTTTAGTTTTATGGTTTGAGAATTCATTTGTAACTCACAATATAGAGTTATCATGGCATCTTCCCTTTATGTGGGGAAATCTGAAATGTTACATGCCTTTTAGCCAAATGACATTTCCCACTCCCTACTTATGGCAAGAAAAAGTGATCATAACAAAACACTAAAGTAGTATTAGGCAGGGAATGAAACAGCTTGCACGATCATTTTGTTTCATGTTTGTGCAGAGTGGAATGTAGATGTGTGCAGTTCAAGTAAGCACCCAGGTACGATGATGAGTAGACATCTTCACCTGCTGTGAGCAGTGCCTTTTATGTTCTGATATCATGGCTCGGTGGTGTCTTGTCTCTCCAGGAAAGTAAACAGCAATGAACAAAGGAAGCTTTAGAATGAAATTTTGACTTACTTATGACTTACTCCTTGCTGAGCCTTCAAAGTTGATTTTGTGTTTGAATTAAATTATAAATGCTCCTAGTTACAAAGTAATTGTGATGTGTAAACCCATTGAAACAAATATAATACAGTCTATGATGAAATGTTGACATAATTTTGTAATTATATTAGAATTTTTTTTTTTCATTTCACCAATAACGGTTGCAAAGGAGAAGAGCTCAAATCTTTCCAGGCCTATGCACAGTTCTACAGAGATATGTTGCAGGACCTCCACATAAAGAAGATAATTAACAGCAACTGAGTTACATCGAAGATAAACTAGCACAAGATACGTCTAGTGACAGATCAAATGCGAGTTTTAAAATTTTGTTTTTGTGAGGGGTCCACAGCCTCTAAGTGTTTTGAGAATGGAAAAATGATCCAGGTAGGCAGTATTCTTTTTATTGTCCGTGCAACTGGCCAATTTCAACCTTTGATCATTTTCAAGCAGGTATTTTAAGCTTCCAGCTTCATTTTACATACCAGCAATATAATGTAAAATGAAGCTGGAAGCATAATATATATGCTTGAAAATGTCCAAAGGCTGAAACTGGCCAATCTCACAGATAACAAAAAGAATGCAGCCTACCTGGACCACATTTTCGCTTTCAAATGTGATTGCTCTGACTCAGCCCCAAACAAATAAGAAGACAACAGCCTTTAAGTAAGATTTTTACAATTTTCTTCAGCCTGTTCCTCTAAATTATCTGTTACCTAAGCTAAAATTTCATAATTACTTTCCCTCCCTTGGTTGTCTTTATAGTTGGTTCCTGGACCACTCTGCAGTACTTTTGTGTTGAGCTTACATTTATTGCTCCTTCACATTATTTATCTCCTCCCCCCCCCATCCCCACCACCAACACAGGTAATTTAGAAGATCCTGTATTATTTCCATATGATTCTTCATTCACATGTTCTCTAGTGTGAGCCTAAACTGAAACAAACATTATTTTTTGAGATCTTTGGCTAGTTCCCAGTGTGGTAATTACCATTGTTGATTCACCGAGCGAGGTGGCGCAGTGGTTAGCACACTGGACTCGCATTCGGGAGGACGACGGTTCAATCCCGTCTCCGGCCATCCTGATTTAGGTTTTCCGTGTTTCCCTAGATCACTTCAGGCAAATGCTGGGATGGTTCCTTTGAAAGGGCACGGCCGATTTCCTTCCCAATCCTTCCCTAACCCGAGCTTGCGCTCCGTCTCTAATGACCTCGTTGTCGACGGGACGTTGAACACCAACCACCACCACCACCATTGTTGATTTCATTATTTGCATTTATTCTTTCACTCTGAGCCATTGACCCAAACTCTAGTCTATCATGATTTCTAAACACATTAAAATGACTGTTTCTCTTGAAATTATTCTTGTTGTCATTGGGATGCTTAAAATTTCTTTCAGTGTGGTTAAGGCAACTGTTTCGGAGAAGTAGAACATCTGAGTTCAAGTCCCAGTCCAACACAAATTTTCAACCTTCACCGTCAATTTATTTCAATTCCTTTAGGCAGCTGAAGTACTGATTTCTCAAAATGCAATGGTACTCATCCAATACTATATGATCATCTGACATTGTCTTTATATTAACACAATCCTTCTTTACTTACATAGTATCCACACATGCTGCATATTTCACTGCCGATATAGGGTTTGACCAATGCAAGTGACTGTCCTTAACCTTGTGAATACACTGTCCATGTGATCTGTCTGATCTTGATACAATCTATTTATAGCCTTACCTTTTGGTGGCAATTTAAAGTTCCCTGTTTCTTTACAGTTTCATGAAAATGTTAAATATGGGGGCATACTGAAGAGATACAGTGTAATTATTGAATTTTATGAAATAAAATTGTCATAACTTCTGAACAGTTTGCATTAGGATGTTCAAACTGCACAGTTGGCCATTTGGAATTATGGGAATTAGTATGTCAATATTGTCTGGTTTAGCGATGAAGCCCACATTCATTTGGATGGGTTCATCAATCAGCAAAATTGGTGCGTTTGGGGGACTGAGAATCTGCATTTCACAATTGAGAAGTCTCTTCAACCTCAGCAGGTGACCGTATGGTGTGCAGTGTTCAGTCATGGAATAATCAGTGTGATATTCCTTGGTGGCATGGCAAGTACCAAACAGTACATGAAGGTTTTGGAAGATGATTTCATCCCCATTATCCATAGTGATCCTGATTTCAACAAGATGTGGTTCATGCAAGATGGAGCTTGATCCCATCAAAGCAGGAGGGAGTTCAACATCCTGCAGGAGCACTTTGGGGAGCACATTCTGGCTCTGGGGTACCCAGAGAGCTCGATTGGCTGCCAAATTCTCTGGATCTGAACACACGCGACTCCTTTTTGCGGGGCTGTATTAAAGACAAGGTATACTGCAATACCCCCAAAACCATTGCTGAGCTGGAAACAGCCATTCAGGATGTCATTGACAGCATCGATGTTCCAACACTGACACTTCAGCGGGTCATGCAGAATTTCGGTACTCGTCTGCACCACATCATCGCCTATGACGGCAAGCATATCTAACATGTCATAACCTATCTGGATATCTATAGTGATGTTTACATGTTGAATAAAGTGTGTGCACACAATAGTTTGTAAAAATTTAGGTTTTTTTCGTATAGTTCAATAACTGTCATCCTGTACCTTCCAGTTTTGTAATGTGACATATTTCTGAAATATGCAAATTTGTAAGCATGAAGAATAAAGATGTAGAATTTTACTATTGTTTGTTTTCTTTTGGTAGCTGAAAACTTTCCCCATAAAAAAATTTGGAGTCATTACTTTTCAGCATGCCCTCATAGAATACTACTACTGCAGAGTGAACATCATAGTGTTAATAGGACTGGATTTTTTTTGACTAACGATTTTAAAGTGATTTGTACCTTTGTGTTTTAGAAAAAAAATAAGATTGTACTGTTTCATCTTATAAGTTCAGTTGCAATTAAATTTCCCCAGCTGCCATTAGAGCTGCCTTTATAATCAGTTTAGCAAAAGTTTAAATTTGGAATATTGGCTGCCAAATTCTCTGGATCTGAACACACGCGACTCCTTTTTGCGGGGCTGTATTAAAGACAAGGTATACTGCAATACCCCAAAACCATTGCTGAGCTGGAAACAGCCATTCAGGATGTCATTGACAGCATCGATGTTCCAACACTGACACTTCAGCGGGTCATGCAGAATTTCGGTACTCGTCTGCACCACATCATCGCGTATGACGGCAAGCATATCTAACATGTCATAACCTATCTGGATATCTATAGTGATGTTTCCATGTTGAATAAAGTGTGTGCACACAATAGTTTGTAAAAATTTAGGTTTTTTTCGTATAGTTCAATAACTGTCATCCTGTACCTTCCAGTTTTGTAATGTGACATATTTCTGAAATATGCAAATTTGTAAGCATGAAGAATAAAGATGTAGAATTTTACTATTATTTGTTTTCTTTTGGTAGCTGAAAACTTTCCCCATAAAAAAATTTGGAGTCATTACTTTTCAGCATGCCCTCATAGAATACTACTACTGCAGAGTGAACATCATAGTGTTAATAGGACTGGATTTTTTTTGACTAACGATTTTAAAGTGATTTGTACCTTTGTGTTTTAGAAAAAAAATAAGATTGTACTGTTTCATCTTATAAGTTCAGTTGCAATTAAATTTCCCCAGCTGCCATTAGAGCTGCCTTTATAATCAGTTTAGCAAAAGTTTAAATTTGGAATATTTCCCTTAAAATTCAAAATGCACTTAGAAAATTTTGGGCTACAGTCTTATCAAAACAGATTTTAGAAAGTTGATGTGGTACAGTACTGGGAAGTATCTTGAAATAGGATTAATTAATTAGTAACTTTTGAACTGTCATATTTCTAGATAAGTTAATTACCTTCTCTGAACACAGGGTGATGTGGGAACATGACTAATTACTATTTGTAATAGAATGTGTTTGTATAGTGTTTTCTGTGATAATGTTGCCATAATAGTATAATTATTCTTTGGAATTTAACAAAAAAATGTAGGTGTACTCTATCACGGTAATTAATTTTCATGGTGTGCATGATAAGGAAATAAAATAAATGGAAAAGTCCAAGTTAAACTGAATTCTTAATGAACTTAGTGTTCAACAAATTTGCAGATGCTTTGACACATGAGCTAACATCTTTGTGTTGAAAGAGCTTTATAGTCTTGAAAGAGCTTTATTCACAAATGTGTATTTACAGTTATGTGGCATGCACTATGGTAGCATACATACTACATTTTTATTCCATCAGATTATAAGTGCAGTTTCTCATCTTTCCAGAAATATGATCAGTTATCAATACACAACATTTTTCTCTGAAAACATGGCGAAGATAATAAAATGTGTATATTACATTTCAGTACTGTAACTAACAATAATATTTCATCACCAGTACAAAAGCTGAAACACAAGCTTTTTTCTATTTCTGGCTGCCAAAAGAACACCAAATATATATGTCTCTATTGAGGAACATTACATAAAACTGAACTATATACGTTCAATGTAAATAAGAAATGTTATTTTGACCATATTTATTGTATGTGATCAACTCTTTTTAAATAGTTAACAAAACCTCAAGTATAACATGTTTTTAAAAATCAGTTATGTGCTACACACATTACTCCTTTAATTCTTGGTAGCTATATTTATGATATTACAAAAGTGCCAACAAAGAACATCAATACTTAACATTATGTGTGAATTATATTAAGAGGTTATAGAACAAATAAAGTTATTAAGGATATGGCTAAGGTACAAAAAAGATATAGTTCAATTTTTGTACAATTTACATTCTTTATGGGGTTAATGGTGAGTAATGAAATGAATGTTTGTTATGATTAATTTCTACTTATTCTTTCAGATGCTGTCACTTCAACTATACTGATGTTATATTTTGCTTAAATCACACAAAGAAATGGTGTATTTTAAACAGAATGTTAAAAATTGAACCTATGAGGAGCAAACTTGTATGTAAAATCCTGTATATAAGTCAAAAATGAAGACAGAATATTACAGTTAAAAGTAGACTGAAACAGTTTTATATTCATTTCTCATCTACAAAAGCACAGGAAAACTTTGTAAAAGAAGAATAACTTTTCTTTCTTTCTGTGGCCTCTGATAAACATCAGTGTACTCCCTCTTACATACTTCATCTTTAGTGTGATATAAATAAACCTGTAGTTCTGAAAAAAATTAAGATAATATGATGGTGGCATAAATCTGAACTATTTTTTCACTGTTTCTCATGCTGTTAGATGCCTGCCCTAGCTTACGTATGACATTTGCGTGTTGTGTGAACAAAAGAAATCTACTTGTTATGACTACTGAAATTTTCTTCATTGGTATTATTTAACTTGTGTATTGAAACACATAATTACTGTTTTTCTGCCTTGACAGTGATTTTCTGCTTGATGATTGGAAATCTCTTGTAATGCTGTAGGCTGGCTGTTTGACATTAATTATATTCCCATTTAAGTACATTGTGTACGGTGCTCTGTTGGCTTGTGCCTTTACAGTTTTCCAGTCATCTGGATAAGATGCAGATGCTTCTGCCTGCAGCTCTGCTTCAGCAATACACCGTTTTACCTGAAAATTTTTTATGACATCAATGTAACATCTGAACCGAAAACTGACAATATTATTAAAAGGGTAGCCTGTTACTCACCATATAGAGGAGATGTTGAATCACAGACAGGCACAACAAAAAGCCGACACATACACACACACACACACACACACACACACACACACACGGGCCCCCGGCTACCCCAGGCATATGTGTATGAGCTGTGTTTGCATGAATGTGTGTGTGTGTGTGTGTGTGTGTGTGTGTGTGTGTGTGTGTGCGTGTGTGTGTGTGTGTGTGTGTGTGTGTGTGTGTTGCCTATCTGTAGTCTTTTTGTTGACCCTGTCTGTGACTTAACATCTCTACTATATGCGAAGTAGCACTCAATTCATTTCATAATATTGTAATTATTTCATCCTAGGTTTTTCTTACATATCAGACTTGATATTAGTAGATCTTAGAGCTCTGTACTACTCTGGTAAGGTAAAAAACAAACCAATTTGAAACATATCACATTTTTAAGGTACAGGGTTTAGACAAAAATGTGGAGAAACCACTAGAAATTATATTTGACCATAAACAGCAGATGTGCAATGTCCTCAGTATGTTGCAAGTGTCATTCATATCCAGAACAGTGTTCTGTGTAGTTGTGAGAGCATTATGTTGGAGCTAAACGAATTTGAATGTGGGAAAATTGTTGTTGCTTGTACAGTGCATGCTTACGTAACCAGGTTTGTTGAAGTGTTTGGCGTTTCAAGAGGCACCATCTCAAAGATTTTTATAGTGCACAGTGAAAGTTGAAACACATCCACTAAGTCACAATGCAGAGGAAGGTATGTGTTGGGTGACCATGATGGACAGAGTCCGCGGCTCATGGTCTTGCAGTAGCGTTCTCGCTTCTTGCGCACGGGGTCCCGGGTTCGACTCCCGGCGGGGTCAGGGATTTTCTCTGCCTTGAAATGACTGGTGTTGTGTGTTTTTCATCATCATTTCATCCTCATTCACTCATAAGTCGCTGTAGTGGCATTAAAGTACTTGTGGAGCGGCGGCCGAACCGCCCCACGAGGGGTCTCCCAGCCACCAATGCCATATGCTCGTTATTATTATTATTATTATTATGGACAGTCATTGCGAGGACTGTGACAAAAAATAAAGAGTAAGACAGCTGCAAATGTCATTGCAGGACTGAATATCACACTCGCAGATCCTATCAGAACCGAAACAACACAAGGGCAGCTCCATAGCAGGGAACTGCAGGGTAAGCTTGAATTACAAAACTACTCATCAGTGACTTGAATGCCTGTAGCAGGAAAACAAGGTGCCAAAGCCATAAAATCTGGACTGTCGAACACTGAAATACTGCAGTTTGGTTGGATGAGTCTCCTTGCACATTTTTTCCAACTTAAGGCAGAGTTTGAGTCCCAAGAGTGAAACATGGTGGAGGTTCAGCGATGATTTGGGCACCACATTGTGGTACCTGACAGGCCACATGGTTACTCAGCAAGGGCACTTTACAGCCAAGGATTATGTGACATTTAACCCTCCAGTAATTTTTAAATCTGTGCACACATTGCAGCAAAATTTAAATTCAATCTGAACTGGTAACTGTTTTGACAATGTTCTGACAAGTTTTGCAACATCCATTAAAGAGCTGACTGCATTTGATCCACAGAGACCACAAACACTAATTACTTCAAGCAGAGAGGCATTTAAGCAGTCGTTCTTTCCACATTTCAGACACGATTGGATGAGGAAGAAACCCTGACATGTGGTACCATGCTAAGTACAATCAACCAACAGATGTATCCTACAAACCATTATACAAAACCAAACATTCCATTGTTACCAGCACTTCCAATTTTCACTACATATGTTAATGTTGTCACATACAAAGAACTGCATATGTGGGTCATTATCACATTGGCTTAGCATTTCACGGTGTCTGCCCTTTCAGAGTAGATGTGTGCAGGAAATCACATTCCTTTTGCAAAATGCTGAACATTCTGTTATCTGTTCAGTATTTTGAAGACTAAGCATAGTGTCACATCCCAAAGATGTGTTTCTTCATTTAAATCAGGGTTCCAGTCTAATTTAATTCCTTTAGTCTCATTTGGCCCAACTACATAGTTCCTACATAGTAGGTAGTCTTTTGCATCAAAAACAAAAAGACAAAATCTCAGTTGTGGGAATATTATAGTGTAGGCAATAGAGAATTACGCAGTGCTTGTACTACACCTAATAAGCTTTGGCTGAGGAACTAAAAGCAGTGAACCAAAGCAGAATCATGAGAAACTGAGAAGAGGGCCGGCTTGCCATCTTGGAACGAAACACTTTCCCCACTTCCTGGTCTGTACTTGGATGGATGGGAACATTCACTGCCATAAAGCCATTGCTTTTTGTGAACAATATTGAGAACACGTTTGGTGAATTGGAGTCTCTCAGTAAGATGTGGTTGGGCTCCCTGTTGATCAAAGCTTCTTCTGCCACCCATTCTACAGCTATTTGTGATAGTGATCTTGGCAACATCCCAGTGTCTGTTACCCCTCATCAGCCACTGAATATGGTCCAGGGAGTGATTTTTCATTGGGACCTCATCCTGCAAACTGATGAGGAACTCCAAGGTAATCTAGAGCGATGTGGCGTTCACTTTGTTTGACAAGTGCAGAGGGGTAATAAGGACAACCACACTGATACCAGCGCCTTCAATTTGGCTTTTCAGAGACATACCCTCCCAGAGAATGTCAATGTTGTGTGCTACCCATGTGATGTGAAGCCATAAATTTTGCCACCCATGAGGTGTTTTCCGTGCTTGCTGTACAGTGGACTCTCTGTGACTGTGGACACCTACTCCTTGAGGGAAGTCCCTGTGTTCCACCACCTGTGTGTGTAAATTGTCATGACTGCCACTCTCCACAAATATTCGATATGCAAACCATGAATGCCACACCGATTCCTTTGGACTCCTTACGAATGTCTCTCGTACATGCTCAACATTCACTTCACTCACACTGGGATGTCTGCTTCTCTTTGCCAGGCTCAAGCAACCTGTCATAATGAATTTGTTGTGCCAGTGGTAAATGGCCTTCCTTGTTGGTAGCTTCTTACCATACTTAGTTCTAAACATCTGTTGAACAGCTGTAGCACACTTGTTTTTGTTGAACTCCAGCACACAGAAAGCTCACTCCGCACCTGAACTCGCCATGTTTGTGACTAGTGCTGACTATTGGCAAATTACCAAACTACACTGTGACAGTATACATGAAAAAAAAAAAACTTTCTGGGTTTCTCTTCAAAACGACATATGTATGATATCTGTACAATGTTTGGTTCTTGTGCAATAAATAATTGAAAGTGTTCCTGGACTTTATGTACGCCCTGTACGACTGACTCCTCCCAGTGTTGATTTCTTCAATTTTTGCCTCTTTTACATCGTTTCCTCCTCCTCCCTCTTCCTTACCTCAACCCCGTCTCCCTCTCCCCTTCCCCTCCCGTGCAGTCCCCATGCTCTCCCATCCAGGTGCTGCTCCTCCTCCCCAGCCAAAGAAGTACCCCCCTTCTTCTTTGACACCCACCAGTGATGGGGCTCCCCCCCCCCCCATCCCCCCCACCCATCCCCACTGACTTCTCCCCCCTGACATCTCTCAGGCTGGATACTTGCTATCACAACTGTGCCACAAGACGTACCATCTGTATGTCCAAGGTTGCTCGCTCACTTTTGGTCTTGGACCTTGCAGAAGGACGTGTGTCCTGTCCTGTCATCCTCCAAAAGAGAAGAAGAAGAAGAAGTATAAGTCCCAGGACAAGGCCCTCCCTGTGCCTACAGAGGTGCCATCTCCCCTCTCACAACCTGAGTCTAACCTCTTTACGGATATTGTCCCATCCTCATCCGTTATGACCACTAAATGAGTGACATGACATTTCTTAGACTTCTTTGTATCTAATCTGGACTCTTGCCACACGCTCATCCACTGGAATTGCAATAGATATTATCATCACCTACTGGAAATACAATACTTTGTTGCCTCTTCCCCTGCATTCAGTCTCACTCTTCAAGAAAAGCACTTCTGTGATGACCATTTTCCAATGTTTCATACTCATCGGGCATTCTGTGGGAACAGTGCTGGCTCCAGGATAGCATCTGGAGGGGTCTGCACTTTGGTTTGCACCACTGTCGTCAGTGACTGGATCCCCTTTCATACCAACCTTGAAGCAATGGCAGTACGAGCGCGAACAGCCTCAGAAATCACCATTTGCAATGTCTACCTCCCTCCAGGTAGGCCACTTGAACTGCCTACATTAATGCAGCAACTTCCTCCCCCATGTCTGGTCCTTGGGGACTTCAACATGCTACCCCCTGTGGGAGAGTGCCACTTCAGCTGGTAGGAGTCTAATTGACCAACTTATTACAGACTTTGATCTGTATCTCCTCAATGACAGATCCCCTACCCAATTCAGTGCCACACATGGCAGCTTTTCTGCTATTAATCTCATGATCTCCTTCCCTGCTCTTGTGGCTTCCCTACATTGGTCACCTCATGATGATCTTCATGACAGTGACCACTTTCTGGTGATTCTGTTGTTCCTCCGCAACTGCAACACAGACAGGCCCACAAGTTGGGCATTCAAGAGGGCCAATTGGCCTTTATACATGTCTGCTGTGCATTTCAACACCTCTCTCTTGGATTGCATTGATTCGGTTTTGCAAGACGGTGGCACTGCTATCCCCCTGTCCACAGATCCCATTCAGTCATTGACCAGTATTGTGGTGGACCAAAGATGTAGCAGTTACTATCCATGACTTCCAATGGGCACTGCTGTGATCTAAATGACATCCTTCACAGACCAACCTCATCGCTTTTAAGAGTCTTCATGCTAAGGTCAACTAACTTATTAAACAGAGTTAAAAAGGAATGCTGGGAGCATTATGTTTCCTCCCTGCAGACATTGTAGATTTGGTCCAGGCTCCATAGCCTTCTGGACTGACAGCAACTGTCAGCTGTTCAGGGTGTTATCCTATAGGATGCTCTGTGTACTGATCTATCAGTCCTTGCAGAACACCTCACAACACACTCTGCAACAGCATCGGCATCTTCTTCCTATCCTGCTACCTTCCTCCAGCAGAAATGACTAGTTGAAGAAATCTCCCTCTCTTTCAATTCTGCCAAGATGAAGCCTATAATGAACACTGAATGGAGATTTACGCAGACACTTACCTCTTCACATGATGTGGCCCCAGGACCAGATTCCATCCACAACCAGATGATCCAACTCTTGGATGATACCCAGAGGCCACATCTACTCAGAGTTTTCAACCAAATTTGGCTCATGGGTGCCTTGTCCACCCCAGTAGCTGAGTGGTCAGTGTGATGGATTGCTGTCCTATAGACCCGGGTTCGATTCCCGGCTGGGTCGGGGATTTTCTCCAATCAGGGACTGGGTGTTGTGTTGTCTTCATCATCATTTCATCCCCATCCAGTGCCCAGGTCACCCAATGTGGCGTCGAATGTCATAAGACCAGCACCAAGGCGGCCAGACCTGCCCAACAAGGCGGCCGGACCTGCCCCGTAAGGGGCCTCCCGGTCAATGATGCCAAATGCTCATTTCCATTTCCATGGGTGCCTTCCCCTTGAAATGTCAAGTCAACATAGTTATCCCCATCCTTAGCCCGGAAAGAGCCCAATGTCTCTCAACAGCTACTGACTGATTAACCTGACCAGCATACTTCATAAACTTCTTGAGAGGATGGTTAGCTTCTGATTATGTTGGGTACTCAAATCTTAGAGACTTTTGTTGCTGTACCAGTGTGACTTTCAGGAAGGATGATCTACAACTGACAATTTACTCAAATGGAAACAGCAATCTGACAGGATTTTACTTATTATCAACATCTTGTCATGGTCTTCTTTGACCTATATAAGGCATATGACATGGCTTGGCACCATCACATTTTAGTTACCCTACATGACTCGGGCTCTTGTGGCCCCCTTTTGATTTTATCCACAGTTTTCTATCCCACTTGCTCTTTCAGGTTCAGGCTGGCACCTCACTCAGTGTCCCTCATACTCAAGAGAATTTTATCCCACAGAGTTCTGTATGAAATGTCACACTCTTCCCCGTCACCATCATTGGGCTTGCACCTTCATTGCAGCTCCTAGTCAGTGGCATCTGCTGAATCCAATGGGCCTCTGCATGGGCTCTCTCCCATGTCTTCCAATTTTCTCCATCCAGAACGTGGGTTATGCATTTCTGCCATAGTCCTACAGTTCACTCCAAATCAGAACTTTATTTAGGCAACCAGCACCTAGATGTTGTAGTGCAGTTCCATTTCTTGGGCCATCTTTCTGATAAAAAGCTGATGTGGCGAACCCACATTGATCACCTGAAGACTACATGCATGTGGAAGTTTAATGCTCTCTGCCTCCTGGATCATTAAATTGTTGAGCACAGAATGTGCTGCTCTTCTCCATCTTTACTGTGCTGCAGTTTTGTCCAGACTAGATTATGGATGTCAGGATTATGGCTCAGCAGCTTCTTCCACTCTGAAACTACTTGACCCTGTTCATCATTATGTGGTACATCTGGCTATCAGTGCCTTTCGACTAGTCCCATTGACAGCCTCTTCACAGAGGTGGGGATTCCTCCTCTACAAATACGATGGAGCCAACTCCTGGTTTCTTATGCAATTGCCATTTCATGATTCCTTGACCACCCTATATACCCCATCCTCTTTGCACATGAGGAATGTCTCCCTCCTGATACCTCCCCTTCGGTGGGTTTTCTGGTGGAATATGTCTCACTTCCCTGTCAGGATCTCCATCTCCACTCCCTGGAAAGTGCCCCATGTATTTTTTCCAACATCCTCCCTAGGATAGTGCCCTAACCACAGATTAGGACCTACCTCTTCAAGGGTCCTAAAGTCTCTGCCATCCCTGTGATATTCTGGCATATTTTACGTTCTACCCTTGAGGAGTTCCAAGGTACTACCAGCTTCTACAGTGATGGTTCTAAAACAATAGATAAGACAGGATACACTTTTAAATCTCCTACTGCCATGGAACATTTACTGCCGAGATCATATAGTGTATTCACAGCAGAGCTACTAACCATTAACAAGACCTTCCTCTTTCTTACTCAGGCCTCTCTCCACAGTATTTTAATAGGTATCAACTCAATGAGCAGCCTGCAGGCCAGAGACCAATGCTACTCTCATCACCCTTTGGTCTCTGCTAACCATGACTTTCTCTCTCTCCTTGGCCATGCTGCCTGTGCTCAGTTGTCTTTCTCTGCATCCCAAGTCATGTTGGCATACCAGGGAATGAACTGGCTGACCATTTGGCTAGAGAAGCAGATACATACCCCCCATTCCCTTCCCAGGTGCAGTTATGCAGATTCACGTCAAATCCCTTTTTGCCCAAAAGTGGAATGACATCTAGTGTGCTACTGCTCTCAGTAATAAACTCTGCACAATCAAGGAGACTACTGTGGTTTGGTGCTCTTCCCTCCACTCCTCTTGGAGGACACCACTTTCTTATGCTGCCTATGCATCAATCATACTAGGCTCACCCGTTGTTTTCTCTTGCGTATCAAGAGCTCCCACTGTGTGGCTGAGGAGTCAGGCTGATGGTATCCCATATATTGGTGGGATGTCCCCTTCTTTTGGCTCTTTATACTAAGTGTAGCCTTCCAAATTCCTTGTCTTTAATATTAGCAGATGACTGATGGATGGTTGACCTAGTCCTCAGTTTCCTTCGTGAAAGAACTTTTTATTTTCAATCATAATGTTTTGCTTGCCTCCTGGAGCAGTGGCAGGATGATTGTGGCTGGGGCCTCTCATCATGTTTCTTGGGTCTGGGACCCAATGCCACATCCCCACGCAAAGACTGCTCTTTTATCCCTCTGTTTTTCCAGTTTTTAGATTTGACCTACCATTTTATGCCTTCTATTGGGTGTGGTTTTAGCTTCCTTGCTTTATAGTTTGACCCCTCTGACTGGATCTGCCCACTTTTCCTGAATGTCTCTCTCTTATGCACATAACTTTTGAATTGCAGGACTGATGACCTCACTGTTTAGTCCCTAACACCCCTTAAACAAAAAAGGATCTTATTGCCTCATTGTAGATCTCCAGTTGTTTATGTTGGGCAATATCCTGAAATTGAGGCAGTGAGACTCATTTCACCTGTTTTTAGGAAACCTGCTTTGTTCTGTGTCAATAGGATACAAACACAATATGATAGGTATGTATTAATAGTCAGCAGTTCAAATGTATGGCAAATAATGGTACCCTTTAGGGAAGTGGTAATAAGTGATAGGAAGCAACACCATGTACAACCAATGTGCGTGCCTGAAGGTCCCATTTAGCATGCTGAAGAGCCACCGAGCAAACAGGGTGCAACCAAATACAGAGTGTGATGCACATTGGGGAAAAAAAACAATGCCTGTCATCAGGGCTCTGAGGCCATACTTCGATCACTCCAGTAACTAGCAGAGAGGGTTGTGAATACCAGCATTGCTCATGGAGTTTCAATGAAGCTCACAATCTCCATCACTGTTCTCAGAACAGATCATGGTCCCCTAGCTCTTAGTCAAGTGGAAGGCCTGAATCAGGGACTCTGAGGGTTCTGTGATAAGCTAGGCTGTGACTTCCTAGACTTGCACAATATGGTTGAGAATTGCATGGTTCCCTTAAATAGCACCTCAGGTGTGCACTACATATCAGAGGCAGTTACCCAAGTAGCTAACTATGTGTGGGGTGCACACAAGGATTTTTTTATATTAGGTGATTCACCATCATATCCAGATAATGATAGCTGTGGGAAATCCAGAAGCATCAGAGTAAGATCCAAAGAAATGTCTCCTGCAAATTAGAGTATCAAAATCCTAGTGGTTAACTGTAGAAGCATTCACAACAAAGTGCCACAGTTCAAAGTATTCCTAAAATTTCCAAAGTTCACATAATATTAGGCACTGAGAGTGGGTTTAAACATGAAGCTGATAGCAATGAGGTCATTGGGGGAAATTTAAGCATATACCGAAAGGACAGAGAAATGGAAAATAAAGTTGGTGTATTTGTTGCAGTGGACAAGGAATTCAAATCTGCTGACTTGTGAGATTGTTTGTGAAGGACTCAGTACAAAGGGTGGGCAAAATATTATAATGGGGTCCTTCTATCAACCACCAAGGACTCCATCTGATGTAACTGAAAACTTTATAAAAAGCTTCAGTTCACTTGTACACTAGTTCCCTAATGTTACTGTAATCATTTGAAGAGATTTTAATCATCCAATAATCAACTGGGATAATTTTAATTTTGTTAGGGGTGGACATGACAAGACATCCTGTGAAATGGTACTAACTGCCATTCTGAAAACTTCCTGTATCAGGTTGTTCAGGACCCCACCCATAATGGAAATATATTAGATCTAACAGCAAAAAAAAAAGACCTGACTCTTTGAGGAAGACCACATTGAAACTGGAATCAGTGACCATGAGGCAGTTGTAGCAACAGTGAGTGCCAAAACATAAAGGACAATTAAAACAAGCAGAAAGATTTATATGTGCAGCAAGATAGACAGAGAAATGAGAGTGCCATATCTCATTGAGGAATTTGAAACTTTTAGCTCAGAACAGCAGCATGTAGAGGAACTATGGTTCAAGTTTAAAAGAATAGTTGGCCATGAACTGGATAGATTTGTACCTTGTAGGACAGTTCATAATGGGAGAGATCCTCCAAGATGTACAGTCACTATAAAGAAACTTCTAAATAAGCAGGGACTACTGCATAATTGATATAAAACAAAGCACAGGGAAACAGAAAGAGAGATGCTAAGTGAAATGCTTTTGACAGGCAAGAAAGTGATGCGTGAAGCCTTCAATGACTGCTGTAGCAGAATAATGTCAAATTATTTTTCACAAAACCCAAAGAAATTCTGGTCATGCATAAAGGCTGTTAGTGGCACCAAAGTTAGTGTTCAATCACTCATAAAAGAGACCGAAATGAAGTTGAGAGTAGGAAAGCAGAAGCAGAATGCTTTTAAGATGTTCCTTTACAAAGGAAAATCCAGGAGTAGCGCCCCAGTTTAATTATTGTATCACTGAATAGATAAATGAAAGGGATTTTAGCGTCAGTGACATAGAAAAACAGCTGAAATTGTTAAAACTGAGCAAAGCCCCAGGGCGCAATGGAATCACTATCAGATTCTATACCATATTTACATCTGAGTTAGCCCTTCTGTTAACTACAATCTTTTGTATATCCCTGTAACAAAAAACTGTGGCTTATAGTTGGAAGAAATGACACATCACACCTGTCTACAAGACAGGTAGCAAAAGTGATCCACAAAACTGTCATCCAATATCACTGACATCCATTCATTCTAGAATCTTGGAACATATTCTGAACGCACACATAATGACGTATCTCAAACAGAATGATCTCCTCCATGCCATCCAGCATAGATTTTAAAAACATTGATCATGTGGAAGCCAACTCTCTCTCACTTTTTTTGCATGACATCCTGAAAGCCATCAATAAAGGCGGTCAGGCAGATGCAGTATTTTTCAATTTCCGAAAAGCATTTGACTCAGTACCATGGCTATGCTTATTATCAAAAGTATGATCATATCAGGGATCAGACGAAATATCTGACTGGACTGAGGATTTCTTGGGAGGGAAGATGCCTTATGTTATTTTGAATGGAGAGTCATCGATAGATGTAGAGATAACTTTGATGTATCCCAGGGAAACGTGTTGGATGCCTTGCTGTTCTTGTTGTGTATTAATGATCTTGTGGACAATGTTAATAGGAACCTCAGATTTCTTGCAGATGAGGCAGTTATCTATAACAAAATACAATCTGAACAAAGCTGTGCAAATATTCAGTCAGACCTCAATAAGATTTCAAAGTGGTGCAATGATTAGCAGCTTGCTTTAAATGTTCAAAAATGTAAAATTGTGCACTTTACAAAACAAAAATCATAGTATCATATGAATATATTAGTGAGTCACAGTTGGAATCTATAAACTTGTATAAATACTTGGGTGTAACACTTAGTAGAAACGTGAAGTGGAACAATTGCATGGACTCAGTCACGGGTATAGCAGGTAGCAGCCTTTGGTTTAGTGGCAGCATACTAGGGAAATGCAATCAGTCTACAGAGTAGATTTCTTAAAGATCACTCTTGTAACTCATCCTAGAATATTGGTCAAGTGTGTGGGGCTCATACTGAATATGTCTGGCAGGGGATATTGAACATATAGAGAGAAGGACAGCAGGAATAGTCACAGGTTTGTTTGTTCTAGGATGTTGAAAGAACTGAGCTGGTGGACTCTTTAAAATAGAAGTCTACTAACAAAGTTTCCAAAACCAGCTTTAGATGATGATTCTAAGAATATACTATAACCTCCTACATATTGCCCCCATAGAGAATGTGTGGATAAGATCAGACCAATTACAACATGCACAGAGGCTCAATAATTTTACCTGAATATACTGACAATATACTGATGAGACCCGTGACTACTGTCTGTCAGTACCTTCATCTTTGTTACCTGTGTGATGGATATAAAAATAAACCTGCTTCCTCTGTACATTTCTGTAGAGCACACTGCCTCCACCACAAATGGAGCAATGCTGCTTGTGTAGACTGTTCTGTTAGTCAGTATGCCCCAAAAAGCATTTCAAGCTTAAACGTTTCACAGATTGTCACTTTATACGAGGGCGAGTCAAATGAAAACCTTAAATGTCTTTTTAAATATTATTTATAGCGCAGAAGTGGTACAAAGCTGTATCACTTTTCAACATAATCCCCCCCACGCTCAATGCAAGTCCTCCAGCGCTTACAAAGTGCATACATTCCTATAGAAAAAAATTCTTTTGGTAGTCCATGCAACCACTCATGCACCATGTGGCATACCTCTTCATCAGAACAGAACTTCTTTCCTCCCATTGCGTCTTTGAGTGGTCCAGACATATGGAAACCACTTGGGGCAAGGTCTGGTGAGTATAGTGGATGAGGAAGACACTCAAAATGCAGGTCTGTGATTGTTGCTACTGTTATACAGGCACTGTGGGGCCTTGAATTGTCATGTTGCAAAAGGACACCTGCTGACAGCAATCCACGTCACTTTGATTTGATTGCAGGTCGCAGATGATTTTTTAGGAGATCCGTGTATGATGCACTGGTGACAGTGGTCCCTCTAGGCATGTAATGCTCCAGAATGACGCCTTTTTCATTCCAAAAGAGGTTCAGCATAACCTTCCCTGCTGATGATTCTGTTTCAAACTTCTTTGGTTTTGGTGATGAGGAATGGCACCATTCCTTGCTTGCTCTCTTCATTTCTGGTTGGTGGAAGTGAACCCAGGTTTCGTCGCTAGTAACGATTCTTACAAGGAAGCCACCACCTTCTCTTTCAAAGCACCAAAGAAGTTCTTCACAAGCATCCACACATCATTCTCTCATTTCAGGAGTCAGCTGCCATTGCACCCATCTTGCAGACACTTTGTGAAACTGGAGCACATCATGCATAATGTGGTGTGCTGACCCATGACTAATCTGTAAACATGCTGCAATGTCATTCAGTGTCACTCGGCAGTTTTCCTTCACTATGGCTTCAACTGCTGCAATGTTCTGTGGAGTCACAACTCGTTGTGCCTGACCTGGACGACGAGTATCTTCCACTGAAGTCACATCATTTGCGAACTTCTACTCCATTCATAGACTTGCTGCTGTGACAAGCATGCATCACCGTACTGAACCTTCATTCGTCAATGAATTTCAATAGGTTTCACACCTTCACTGCGAAAAAACCGTATAACAGAACGCTGTTCTTCCCTGGTGGAAGTCGCTTGTGGGGCGGCCATCTTTATACTGATACTGTGACAGTATGTGTGGATCTGCACTATGCTGCCACCTACGGGCCATTCTGCACGCTATTTATAGCACGCTTACCAGCTTAGAGGATAACAGCGTGAAATTTCAATTTGTTATTACCAATTTAAGGTTTTCATTTGACACCCTCGTAGACCGACAGGTTATCATCATGGGAAGTTGCCCACCAAATTGGTGTGCATTACAAAAACATCATTCGACCATTCAACCATATTGTGAGATCCAAGACATTGTAGATCTGTTTCCTGGTGGCCATTCACAGTCAGAATCACCTACATATAAATTATGTCCCATAGGTGCACTGAGAGGAATGCTGTAGAACTGTGCACTGCCTTCTTGGAGGTAACCGGGAGGACTGTGTTGCCCAGCAGTGTGCAACTCTTCCCCTACACAATCCCTTTGGCTACTAGCTGTTGATTATGCACATCAGCCCCCATCCCCAAGAACTGTGGTGCATGAAGAAGGTGTTGAATGGGAACTCCTTGAGTGGAACATGGATCAGTGCCACTGGGTTCATTTCACAAATGAGTGCACGATTTGTCTCATTCCAGTCGATTGTTACAGAAAAGGGGGAGGGCAGTAGCCACATACTAATGGGTGTCTAGGGCACACAGTGGCTTATGTTCAGACACGTTTTTGACTGGTATCATATTCAAACACTGGATGTTTCTTATTGCTATAGAGAATAATCAGAGGGCTGTGAAAAACAGGGACAGGACCCTCCAGTCTACAGACCAGCCCTGCAGTCAGCATTTTGGTGATAGGCCCCTCTATCAAGACAATAATGCATAAATGCACTGCACCCACCTTGGGAAAACCTTGCTCAAGGGGTAATGAATGAACCAAATGGAAAGGCTTGATGTATCTGCTGACATTCTTGGAACCAGTTGAAAACCTGAAGTACATCATTGTAGAAACCCTCCTCACATTTTGAGTGACCTTAGAAAAATTGACATCAAATGATGGACAGACTTGGTACAGCACTGCAGTGACTAACTTATGTGCAACATGTCACTGAGGACCCAAGCATACTACACTGCAAAAGACGTAGTTAGACATTACTGGGTGGTGCCTAGAAGAAAATCTGGCTTTTATAACTGTGCAATTTCGAACTGGCTGCCTTTGTTTTCGTTATTTGTTTTGGTTTTCATTTCACAGTCAATTTATTTATTTATTTATTCATTTTATTCTCTTACTCAACCTGCCTAGATAGTCAAGAACATTTAAGTGCCCTCTTCTGGAACACAGGGAGGCACTCAGTCCCTTATCAAATGCACCCACAAATTGACGACAGGGACCAGTTGTGCCAGGAAATTTGGATGTTGTTTTTAGACAGTTTTCCACATTAGCTAAGGTAAATACTGTGCTGGTTCGCTTGTCCCGCCTCGGATACATAATGTGCAAACACTTTGAAAAATGATGTCACATTTGACCTTGCAATTACACTACATGCAGACAGAGGAGGTTCCTCCTAGTGAACGGCTGGCTGTAGCTGTAGAATTCCTTTGGATGTTGTGAACCCATACTAATAATAGCCTATATACAGGTATGGTTGGTTCTCCATGAAACTGGAGAAGTTCCATATCAGTTAAAACATGGCATTGTCTAAATAAACAGCACTGAAATGGAAGGAAAGACTTTTTTAATTCTTTACCCTCCTTAAATTCAAGTCCAAAGTCGTTTGCATATCTGCAGGTGGCCTTTTTTTTTTAAAGCAGAATGTTGCATCGTAAACCACGCACATTGACATATAAGATTGTTTTATTTTGTGCGAATGGCGTAGGGAAAAAGCCAAATCTGGGGCTCTAGTTAATACCAACAAGGTAGGCTATGAGGGATGCATTTAAGCCTCGGGCATGGATGTATGTGATGTCCTTAGGTCAGTTAGGTTTAAGTAGTTCTAAGTCAGCCGGCCGGGGTGGCCGAGCGGTTCAAGGCGCTACAGTCTGGAACCGCGCGACAGCTACGGTCGCAGGTTCGAATCCTGCCTTGGGCATGGATGTGTGTGGTGTGCTTAGGTTAGTTAGGTTTAAGTAGTTCTAAGTTCTAGGGGACTGATGACCTAAGATGTTAAGTCCCATAGTGCTCAGAGCCATTTGAACAATTTTAGTTCTAAGTCTAGGGGACTGATGACCTCAGATGTTAAGTCCCATATTGCTTAGAGCCGTTTGCGCCTTTTTTTATGCATTTAAGGAAGATTCTTATTTTTCATATTTGGCTGGCTGCACGAAATTTGTGGATCCTGAAAGTCTTCATTTGTTAAGGTTATCTTTCTGGATACACTGATACTCTAAGGTAGCCAACATATATTTACAGATAAGCGTTTTAGTGGGTGTTAAGTTCTCAACAAAGACATGTAATAATAATAATAATAATAATAATAATAATGTGCCTCCTGCTACACGACACAGGGCTGCCTGTGCCTTACTCATACGTTATACATACCTGACGTGTAAGAATTTCTCCGAAGAAGGCGACGGTAGCGGCGCAGAAGCCGGTCACGACGATCATGTACGTCATGTACAGATCAGAGTTCCGCAGCTGTCGCTCCTTACTGCCCAGGTCCAGTGGACAGATCTCGATCTGTGGCAAGTCCTTGCGCAGCAAGTGCCTGACTATCCCAGTTTCCACCAGTGCCTTCAACCTGGTAAACACCGAAAGTCTGTTGATAATGTAACACCAAAAATCGCAACAAATGAGGTATCTCACTGTGCTGTAACACCGCTGTAGTAAAATTTTTATTTTTACAGTCTCAAGAGCTTTTCAGTTACAGAAAGCACAGTGAACGAAGTGTGTCACGCGAATAAGATGTCGACAGACTTTCTACTGGCCGTCATAGTCAGTTTTGGATAGCCCTTGGTCTAGCGGATGTTTATATACCCATCGGAAAAACGGGCATATTGTTTATCCTATAGCACAGGGTCAAAATTTAAACATTACACACCTCCCCCAGCGCTGACAAACTGAAAAAAACAGTTGGTTCTTTTGTTTTAGGGGTGTCTAAGGTGGGTCTTAGACGGCTTATAAAAGAACCATTTTCTCATGCACAGTTCCCAGGAGAACCCTGTAAAACCAAGATTTTTAGGCAGCAAAAGTACCAATTGTGGGGATGGCCACTTCTGTAATTTGTCTTCAGAGCAAATCATAGAAATTTTTATCATTTGTTCGTAAAATTATTTGCCGAGGAGCTTCGAAAAGTTTTTTATATTATTATCCGTTACTGAGATCCTGACCTTCACAGTTACCGTTCTTATCCGGTCTGACGAGTAAATGTTGTTTTAAGTGATGCCGAGAACATGTGATAAGGTTTCCAGGAGACATCGCAAGGGTTTTGAGGTCACCAAACAAGACTTTAAGTCACAATTTTTTCAGCAATAAAATTTTAAGGTGCGCTGTATCTATGTAACAGGCACTTCCTGTTTATACAGGCTGTCGTGACCTGGAAAGTATTCAGTGGTGCCACCTGACGTGTCAAGCACCTTGCAACAAATTATTTTGCTGTATGAAATTCTTTGTAGTTACAGATCAAACACCACATTTTTTGTTATACAGTAGTTGTAGTCTACAAATGTTCAGCATTTTTATTTAGGCCTCAGTAGTGTAAAGTGAAGTCATGTCAACGGGAGATGATTTTGTGTGAACCTTATACATACTTATTACTTGTTTATATGTGTCAAAATATGTAAATGTGTCGAAATATGCAAGTAAACCATCAAGACTTTCCTGACCTAAATAATTTGTTTTATATAAGCAGCACCCCTGCATAAAAGGGAAAAGAAATATACCAGCTGAAAAATGTTCCTTTTCGAGCACTAAAAAGGTGAATATGCACATGTTTAAAACAATGTGACAGAAAAATGTGGAACCAGCTGCCTCAGTCCTTCCTCAGCCTTAATCACCAAAAATTTTGGCATGCAATAATATCTGCACTTTTTTGTGCTGAAAGAGAATAGTAGACAGTGTTGGTGGAAGAGAGAGGATACAATGCCAATGGGAGAGAAAGAGAGATTAGACAGTGATGGTGGGAGAGAGAATGTGGCAGTGAAAGAGAAAGATAGATGGACGAAGACTATAGCAGTGGGAACCAAACAGAGAGGAGTAGTGATGGTCAGTGAGAGACAGGGGCAGTGAAAGAGAAACAGAGAGATGAATGGAGACAGTAGCAGTGGGAGCAGAAGAGAGAGGAGACAGTCGAAATGAAAAAGAGAGATGAGTGGAAACCAAACATAGGCTTGGGGGGTGGGGGAGGTCTGGACCCCCTCTCCCCCTCCTCCTCCCTCCAGACAAGCAATCTTTGGCACTAAAAAAATTGCCCACCTTCTTCCACCACCTATAGCCACTTATTAAAGTTCCCCATTCTAAGGGTCAAAACTTCGACCAAATCATCCTCACGGACATGTATGGAGAGGAGGCAAAAATGATGATTGAAGAGAAAGACAGCCGACAGTAAGTGAGAAAGAAAGAGCGAGAGAAAGGGATGAAGATAGTGACAGTGAGAGACAGACAGGAGAAGATGCCAGTGGGAGAAAACGGGGACAGTGGGAGAGAGACAATACATACGGTGGCAATGAGAGACACAGAGTATGAAGGCTTCACTGCTAAGAGAGTCTGGGTAAAAGTATTTAAAATGTTCTGTGTTAAAAGGGCACGAATATTTTCACATGCAAAATTTTTGGTGATGGGAATGTTCAGTCATCCTGTATGGCAAGTAAGGCGTTCTTGGAGGGAAGGCCACTTCCCCCACAACAACCATTGCTCACTCTTCAGTTTACAGACTATAATGTAACACTTAAGTGTAGGATGAGGAGAATATGCAATATTGGTATGTTTGATTGCGGCCACAAACGAGTACCCAACATATGGGACACTCCATCTTAAGGGTCATACAGGCTTTGAGCTTTCCGGGTTTCATTGTGTCAAGGGTATATTGTGAATACCTCGATTCAGAGAAAACCTCCACCGTGACAGTGAGCCTTCGGAAACAACGTGGTGATTCTGGGATAAACCACCAAACAGTACACATTATAACAGTGTACAGACAGACCAGAAATTAGTAAATCGGTTGTCATTTCAATGCCTGACCTTCCAGAAACACCTCTTTGAAAGAGGTACACAAACCACTGCCCCTCGAGTAGAAAAACATACCTTTGCTCATAGCTAGTCACAGAAGTTCAGCACTCAGAGATGCAATTCGCTTTATAACTATTATTTATTGTAAGCACCCCCCTCCTCCTTACCATTATCAGTCTTACAAGTATTGTCATAAATACCAAAAATTCACAAGCACAATTTTGCATGACAAGTAATCTGTATGGGACAAGGAGAAATTATTTTAAGCTTCTTAATCCTATTTAAAAACATGTTATATAAAAAATTATTTTCATTTTAATAATTATTTTCTAGGTTTTGGTCTTGCACCTGTGAAATTTCTAATGTATTTGGAATATTTTTATGAAATTATGAATGTATATCTATTGATGTGCAGTTTTCACAGAACGTATGAGTAGTCAGAGGGTCGTATTGTTAGCCAATAAATAGATTGTAATAATACATAGAAAATGTTTTTTTGTGCGAACATACACTTTTCAAAACGGAACAATGCCTATTGGCATTCACAATCTAAAAGTAGGGTACATTAGAATGTCAGTGATGCTTTTGCAGGTTTCTAGTGAGAGTCATTTGCAAGATATCGTATTTTGAAAAGTTCCCACACTGGCACTTGTTTGTGCCATTCGACCTGCATAGTTGCTAGGTATGATGTTGTTATGTTTGCTTATAGTGTGCTTGTGTGTTCAAAAAAATGGTTCAAATGGCTCTGAGCACTATGGGACTTAACTTCTAAGGTCATCAGTCCCCTAGAATTTACAACTACTTAAACCTAACTAACCTAAGGACATACGCACACATCCATGCCCGAGGCAGGATTCGAACCTGCAACCGTAGCGGTCACGCGGTTCCAGACTGTAGCGCCTAGAACCGCACGGCCACCCCGGCCGGCCTTGTGCGTTCCTTGAGTGCATTGTGACAAGCTAGTCCAAGCAGTAGGTCGTGAGTGGACAGAAGATTTACCAATGCAGGAAAAACTGACATGCTCATGGTGTATGGAGAGTGCAGGAAGAATGCAGTTCATTATTTTATGGTGTACTTGGCAATATCCCAATAGATGTCCACCTCACAATTTTTTATCAACCTGTTCAACCATAACGTAAAAATTGTAGTGTAACACTTAGATATTGTAGTTGAAGGAAACAAGTGACAACAAAAGAGGGGGAAATTACTGTTCTTGGTTCTATTGCACTTCATATACACGTTAGCTCCCATGCAATCGCATGAGGAAGTGGCATAAGTCAGGCAAGTCTCCTACATATTCTCCATCGACATTGGTTCCATACCTATCATATCTCTCTCCATTAAGAGTTCCATGGAAACGATTATGAAACTCGTGTTAATTTCGGTACATGGGCATTAAGGTAAGATACTCCAGATGTGTCATGTATCTTGTTTAGTGATGAAACCCCATTTACCAATCATGGCTAGGTGAACTGCCAAAATATGACCCATTGTTCTGTTGACAGCCCCCATTGTCTTCAACAGGTACATCGTCAGCATCCAGGAGTGTGAACATTTAATGTGGAATAATGAACCATCAGCTCATAGATGGAACACTAAACGAGCACAATTGTCACAACCTCCGAGCAGACCATCTTCCACAGATGCTAGAAGAAATTCCTCTGGAGACTAGGAGGAACCTGTGGTACTAACATAATGGCTGTCCAGCCCATATTGCATGAAGTACTACAGAATGTCTTCCCAAATTGTTACAAATTCTTGGACTGAAGGCAGAGGACCTGCACCTTGGCCGGCCCAGTCCCCAGATTTGACAGCTATGGACTTTTCTCTATGGTGGAAGGTGCAGAACTCTGTCTACGAGATATACCAACTACACCTAATGATACGCAGTGACGTATTACTGCGGCCTGCTCCGACATCTCCACTGAAATGCTAGCACATGTGCAACAGTCGTTACATGCCAGATTGCAAGCGTGTATTGCCACTGACAGTGGTAATTTTGAACACAATCTGTGATAGTGAATTGTCTCATCACTGGTCAGAAACCACATAACCAGTGAATGCGCTTTTGTTCCGCGTTAGTGTATGCTACAGCAGGTATTGTACAAGTTTCTGTGTAGGAACTTTATCACACCTTGTAAACGACTCCATTAGAATCCTGCAAGCGCTGCAGTCATGGACTGTGGGGCTGGTCCCGGCAGAGGTTCGGGTCCTCCCTCAGGCATGGGTGTGTGTGTTTGTCCTTAGGATAATTTAGGTTAAGTTGTGTATCAGCTTAGGGACTGATGACCTTAGCAGTTAAGTCCCATAAGATTTCACACACATTTGAACATTTATTAGAATCCCGCAAAACAAACAACACTGACATTCTAATTTACCCCACTTTTAGTTTGTTAATGTCAACAGCCTACCCCCATGAACCATGGACCTTGCCGTTAGTGGGGAGGCTTGCGTGCCTCAGCGATACAGATGGCCGTACCGTAGGTGCAACCACAACGGAGGGGTATCTGTTGAGAGCCCAGACAAACGTGTGGTTCCTGAAGAGGGGCAGCAGCCTTTTCAGTAGTTGCAGGGGCAACAGTCTGGATGAATGACTGATCTGGCCTTGCAGCACTAACCAAAACGGCCTTGCTGTGCTGGTACTGCGAACAGCTGAAAGCAAGCGGAAACTACAGCCGTAATTTTTCCCGAGGGCATGCAGCTTTACTGTATGGTTAAATGATGATGGCGTCCTCTTAGGTAAAATATTCCGGAGGTAAAATAGTCCCCCATTCGGATCTCCGGGCGGGGACTACTCAGGAGGACGTCGTTATCAGGAGAAAGAAAACTGGCGTTCTACGGATCGGAGCGTGGAATGTCAGATCCCTTAATCGGGCAGGTAAGTTAGAAAATTTAAAAAGGGAAATGGACAGGTTGAAGTTAGATATAGTGGGAATTAGTGAAGTTCGATGGCAGGAGGAACAAGACTTTTGGTCAGGTGAATACAGGGTCATAAATACGAAATCAAATAGGGGTAATGCAGGAGTAAGTTTAATAATGAATAAAAAGATAGGAGTGCAGGTAAGCTACTACAAACAGCATAGTGGCCAAGATAGACACGAAGCCCATGCCTACTACAGTAGTACAAGTTTATACGCCAACTAGCTCTGCAGATGACGAAGAAATTGATGAAATGTATGGTGAGATAGTGAAGGGAGATGAAAATTTAATAGTCATGGGTGACTGGAATTCGAGAGTAGGAAATGGGAGAGAAGGAAACATAGTGGTTGGATATGGATTGGGAGAGAAATGGAAGAGGAAGCCGTCTGGTAGAATTTTGCACAGAACATAGCTAACACTTGGTTCAAGAATCATAAAAGAAGGTTGTATACATGGAAGAATCTTGGAGATACTGTAAGGTATCAGATAGATTATATAATGGTAAGACAGAGATTTAAGAACCAGGTTTTAAATTGTAAGACATTTCCAGGGGCAGATGTGGACTCTGACCACAATCTATTGGTTATGAACTGTAGATGAAAACTGAAGAAACTGCAAAAAGGTAGGAATTTAAGGGGATGGGACCTGGATAAACTGACTAAACTAGAGGTTGTACAGAGTTTCAGAGAGAGCATAAGGGAACAATTGACAGGAATGGGGGAAAGAAATACAGTAGAAGAAGAATGGGTAGCTCTGAGGGATGAAGTAGTGAAGGCAGCAGAGGATCAAGTAGGTAAAAAGATGAGGGCTCGTAGAAATCCTTGCGTAACAGAAGAAATATTGAATTTAAATGATGAAAGGAGAAAATATAAAAATGCGGTAAATGAAGCATGCAAAAAGGAATACAAACGTCTCAAAAGTGAGATCGACAGGAAGTGCAAAATGGCTAATCAGGGATGGCAAGAGGACAAATGTAAGGATGTAGAGGCTTATCTCACTAGGGGTAAGATAGATACTGCCTACAGGAAAATTAAAGAGACCTTTGGAGAAAAGAGAGCCACTTTTATGAGTATCAAGAGCTCAGATGGAAACCCAGTTCTAAGCAAAGAAGGGAAAGCAGAAAGGTGGAAGGAGTATATAGAGTGTCTATACAAGGGCGATGTACTCGAGGACAATATTATGGAAATGGAAGAGGATGTAGATGAAGATGAAATGGGAGATATGATACTGCGTGAAGAGTTTGACGGAGCACTGAAAGACCTGAGTCGAAACAAGGCCCCGGGAGTAGACAACATTCCATTGGAACTACTGACGGCCTTGGGAGAGCCAGTCCTGACAAAACTCTACCATCTGGTGAGCAAAATGTATGAGACAGGTGAAATACCCTCAGACTTCAAGAAGAATATAATAATTCCCATCCCAAAGAAATCAGGTGCTGACAGATGTGAAAATTACTGAACTATCAGTTTAATAAGTCACAGCTGCAAAATACTAACGCGAATTCTTTACAGACGAATGGAAAAACTCGCAGAAGCCGACCTCAGCGAGGATCAGTTTGGGTTCCGCAGAAATGTTGGAACACGTGAGGCAATATTGACCCTACGACTTATCTTAGAAAATAGATTAAGGAAAGGCAAACATACATTTCTAGCTTTTGTAGACTCAGAGAAAGCTTTTGACAATGTTGACTGGAATACTCTCTTTCAAATTCTAAAGGTGGCAGGGGTAAAATACAGGGAGCGAAAGGCTATTTACAATTTGTACAGAAACCAGATGCCGGTTATAAGAGTTGAGGGGCATGAAAGGGAAGCAGTGGTTGGGAAGGGAGTGAGACAGGGTTGTAGCCTATCCCCGATGTTATTTAATCTGTATATTGAGCAAGCAGTAAAGGAAACAAAAGAAAGTTTCGGAGTAGGTATTAAAGTCCATGGAGAAGAAATAAAAACGTTGAGGTTCGCTGATGACATTGTAATTCTGTCAGAGACAGCAAAGGGCTTGGAAGAGCAGTTGAATGGAATGGACAGTGTCTTGAAAGGAGGATATAAGATGAACATCAACAAAAGCAAAACGAGGATAATGGAGTGTAGTCGAATTAAGTCGGGTGACGCTGAGGGAATTAGATTAGGAAATGAGACACTTAAAGTAGTAAAGGAGTTTTGCTATTTGGGGAGCAAAATAACTGATGATGGTCGAAGTAGAGAGGATATAAAATGTAGACTGGCAATGGCAAGGAGAGCGTTTCTGAAGAAGAGAAATTTGTTAACATTGAGTATAGATTTAAATGTCAGGAAGTGGTTTCTGAAAGTATTTGTATGGAGTGTAGCCATGTATGGAAGTGAAACATGGACGATAAATAGTTTGGACAAAAAGAGAATAGAAGCTTTCGAAATGTGGTGCTACAGAAGAATGCTGAAGATTAGATGGGTAGATCACATAACTAATGAGGAGGTATTGAATAGAATTGGGGAGAAGAGGAGTTTGTGGCACAACTTGACAACAAGGAGGGACCGGTTGGTAGGACATGTTCTGAGGCATCAAGGGATCACAAATCTAGCATTGGAGGGCAGCGTGGAGGGTAAAAATCGTAGAGGGAGACCAAGAGATGAATACACTAAGCAGATTCAGAAGGATGTAGGTTGCAGTAAGTACTGGGAGATGAAGAAGCTTGTACAGGGTAGAGTAGCATGGAGAGCTGCATCAAACCAGTCTCAGGACTGAAGACAACAACAAACAACAATGTCAACAGCCATTGTTCCACATAGAAAAATGATTTTGCACAAAAAATAACTTTATAAGCATTATTACAATGGGCTAACAAATGAGGCTCCCGAGTACCAATACATTCTGTGAAAACTGCACATCGATAACACTTCCCTTTTACCAATAATTTCGGTGAAAGTTTTAGGTGATTTGCCGTATATACACTGACGCAAAAAAAAAAAAAAAAAAAAAAAATCGCAACACCAAGAAGGAGTTGTGCGACATAAACAAAGTTTGGTAGGCGTGTTTCTATGTAAGTTGAAATTTCACGCCAGTCGCACAACAGTGGCGTTAGTAGGGCCACTATGAGGATGCAAATCAGGTTTGCATTAAATACAGGTTGTACTGGTCATGAATGACGTTACCTTTGAGACTGGGACGTGGTGAGTTCATGTTAAGTCAAGAATGACTCTAAGGCGAGAAAGACGCCGTTATGAACACCTCACTGAGTTTGAACGAGATCGTGTAATGGGACAAGGCGAAGCTTGGTGTTCCTTCTGCGATACTGCTGAAAGACTTGGCAGGAACGTAGCCACTGTACATGACTGCTGGCAGCATTAGTCACGAGAATGTACAGTCGCCAGAAGACTGGGCTCCATATGGCCATATGGCCATATCCAGAGGAACGACCATTGCTTTCGGGGTGGAGCTCTGGTCCATCGTTTGCTTCTACAGAAGCAATCTTCCTAGCAGTTGACACTGTAGTGACACAACGAACTGTTACAAACCGGTCACTTCAAGGACAACTCTGAGGCAGGTGCCCTGTGGTATGCATTCCACTGACCCCAACCACAGCCGCTAACGACTTCGGGGATGTCTAGCGAACTCTCATTTAAGGAGGAGGGTGGATGTCTGATGTGTTTTCTGATGAAGCTGCTTCTGTCTCGGTGTTAGTGATGGCCTTGTGCTGATTAGAAGTAGGCCAGATGAGGACTTACAATCAGCCCGTCTGTGTGCTAGACAGACTGATCTTCACCTGGAGTTATGTCCTGGGGTGCGACTTCGTGTGACAGCAGGATCACTTTCGTGGTTATTGCATGCAGTCTGATCACAAATTTGTACGTCAGTCTGGTGATTCGACCTGTTGTGCTGCCATTCATGACCAGCATACCAGGGGTTGTTTTCCAAATGGATAATGCTCGCCCACATACCACTGCTGTAACACAACACTCTCTACAGGTATGTCGACACATTGCCGTGGCCTGCTCGATCACCAGCCGAGCATATACGGGACATCATTCGATGATAACTCCAATGTCATTCACTACCAACGTTAATCATCTGTGTTTTAACCAACAAAGTGCAACAGGCATGGAATTCCATCCCACAAACTAACATTTGGCACCTGTGCAACACAATTCATGCAAATGCGCATGATTGCATTTAACATTTTGACAGTTACAGCGGTTATTAATGTATCAGCATTTCACATTGGCAATGGCTTATCTCGCACTTACATTAAACTGTAATCGTGCAGTGTTAATCACTTAAATATGTTACCTAGCAAAATGTGTTCCGAAAATTTCATTATTCTACATTAATTATTTTTTGGTTCTGCGCTTTTTTTCCATCATTGTATATGCCAGCTCTTTACCTGCAGCTTCACCTACAAATACATGTCACATATATTGCACACATCTCCTCCTCCCCTCTCTCTGTCGACCTCTCTTATGTCTTCTTTCTGCTGAGCCATGCCCATCTGCTGGCATACCATGTGGAATTCATTCCGATTCCACCTGCACGACACCCGGTGCCACGGGGCAGTGAAGATGTCAGGCACTACCAATCTTATTAACCTCCACCATACCCCTACTAAACACACATCAAGAAGTCACGTTAATATTGCACTGTGATCCATTTCCGAGCTATATGTAAAATTTCAAGTCTCTAGTTCATGTGAAGTTAATTGCAAAATTTGTACTGACATACGGATAGTCAGACAGACGTACAAAAAGGTGACCTTGGAAAAATTTATTAAAAATCACTGACTTCAAAGCAGGAAATGGTACTCTGACCTCTACTGGTTTCTGATGTGATGTTAATGCTACTTGAAAATTTCTCGGGTATTCAGCCGGGTAGCGTCGTCCAAAAGGCGCCTTAACACCGAAGAAGCCGAGACCGCAGCCTTCCGAGGATGAACACAAACCGGTTGCGACAGCGATCATACCATATGTCGGGAACACATCGGCAAAGATCGGCAGAATACTCAGAAAATATAATGTCAAGTGCGTGTTTCGCCCTCCATCCAAAACGAAAACATTATTAGGATCAGTCAAGTACGACTTAGGACTCCGGAAACTGGGAGTTTACAGGATCCCTTGCCAGTGCGGGAATATGTATATAGGCCAGATCAGCCGGACGGTACAGGAGAGATGTAGTGAACATACACGCCATACAGACAATGCACAGCCGACCAAGTCCGCCGCGGCAGAGCACTGCATCTCACATGGACATGAACCACGATGGCACAAAGGTGTTACAGCAATCGAACATCTTCTGGGATTGTCCCCTCAAAGACGCAGTGGAGATCCGGCTGCATGACGAACTAATAAATAAAGACGGCGGTTTCCAGCCAAGCAAAGCCTGGGATCCAGCTTTGAGTATGATTAAAACCCAACGACAGTCTACACGGAAATCCACTGAAGAAGAAGAATATGAAGAAGCATTGTCACCACGACGGCAGAGTTCCGCAAGCGGCCGTAGCCGCGGAAGGACTGCTGCCCATGATCTGTCGCGGGGCGCCGCGCTTCCGCCATCACCCAGCGCCGCCCCTCCCCCACCACCGGCAGCGGACCGCTCGGAAGCGCCCAGACGAAGGCTGCGGTAGAGGGGTGGATTCGGCATGCATCAGAGATCAATCAGACACCAAGAACGCCTGAAGATGGCAAGAAGTCGGCTTGCCGAAATATCGCACCTTTTGGACGGCGCTACCCGGCTGAATACCCGAGAAATTTTCAAGATTTCTGTACGCCGGGAAAACCTCAGATCACACATTAATGCAACTTCTCTTCAGTGGCCGTTGACGGCAGAGTCCCCATTGCCTAATAAACTGGAGCTTAACATCTATAAACAGTATTCTTCAGATCTGATATATATGATAGGAACCGCCTTCGTTTTAACAAATATTTCTTGCTACTCTCATTCTTGCTAATCTAGTACAACATAGGCTGTGGGAGTCAGCAAGGCTGTGGTGCAATTTTACAGTGGCGAGCCTGCTGCTTCAGCTAAACCTTAAGCCTCTATTTTCATCCTGTTATGAAATATCAGGGGTAGCCAAAAAGTTTTATTTATAACCTCAAAGAGAATCGAGCTGTGACCATGGAATTGAGTATTGTGTTAGTCTTCTTTATATTGTCACGTAGAAGAAGGTGTAATTAGCTGAATGACGAACACTAACTTCACTTAACGAACGTTTATTCAGCACTTGCACATACAAGAGCGGGGAGGGAACTCCCTCCGGCCAGGACACATACAGTATATACACAGTTACAGAACATTCCAGTACAATGAGTCTTGACATTTGTGAATACTTCTAGAATGTACTCAAACCGAATATAGAAATTAAAATTGTGCAGTCCAGGTCCCTCCATGCAACAGCCTAATATCATAACCACTACACCACGGTGCTACTCAGCTTCTTCTGCGACATTGCTCCCTCCTTAAGAGAACAGCGTCTCGGTGTTACGTCGTCCTAGTCCTGGAACGAGTCATCGGTCCTGCATCCTCCGACTCCCGATGACTGCTGCTCGCCCTGGCGGTGATCTTCTTAGAACTTCCATTGCCGCTACGCTCTTCGTCACCTTTCCTCTTGTTGCCTGTCGCTGGAGCTTCGAATTTACCCTGGGTTGCAGGATCCTCGTAGGGCTTCATTCGAAGGACGTGGACCGCATCTCTGATCTTTTGTCGTCTTGTGTCGGGGTCGAAATCTTCAACTTCGTAAGTAACATCAGATAACTGTCTTACAACCTTATATGGTCCAAAGCAGCGGCTGAGGAGCTTCTCAGAGAAACCAACTTTGCGAACAGGAGTCAAGATCCAGACGAGGTCACCAGGCTGGTAGACAACAGGGCGGTGGCTCGCGTCATACCTTCGGCGATCGTTTTCTTGAGCCTGCAGCAGGCGGAGTCGAGATAACTGCCGAGCTTCCTCAGCTCTGGTTAACACCTGGCCGATGTAGTCGTCGTCCACATCATCAGGATGTAACGGAAACATAGCGTCCGTCGTCGTAGAAGACTCACGCCCATGCACCAGGAAAAATGGCGTAAATCCTGTGGTGTCTTGTTTGGCGGTGTTGTAGGCAAACGTCACGAAAGGCAGCACCTCATCCCAGTTACTCTGCTCAACACTGATGAATATTGATAGCATGTCGGCCAAGGTCTTATTAAGCCGTTCAGTAAGCCCGTCAGTTTGCGGATGGTAGGCAGTCGTCATGTGGTGAGTAATGCTGCACCGTTGTTTATCTCTGTCACAAGATTCGATTGAAAAACTTTCCCTCGGTCATCAATTAACAACCTTTGGGCACCGTGTATTAATACAATATATTCCATGCTGAATTTGGCTACCTCGGATGCTTCGGCTGTTTTAACGGCTTTTGTAATGGCATAGCGTGTCAGATAATCAGTGCAAACAATAATCCATCTATTGCCACTAGCAGACGTTGGAAATAGTCCGAGGAGGTCAATCTCAACACGCTGGAAAGGCGTTTCGGCTGGTGGAATTGATATGAGTCGGTCAGGTGGTTTCTGAGGAACTGCCTTTCTCCTCTGGCAATCTCGATAGTGCGACACATAGTGACGGACACTCCTAAATAAACCTGGCCAGAAAAATCTCTTGTGGATTCTATCGTATGTCTTAATAAATCCCAAATGTCCGGCCTCAGGAGTGTCATGGAATTTCTGTAGAACATCTAAGCGCATGTGTTTAGGAATCACTAGTAGCCACCTCTTTCCAAACGGATCAAATTTTTTCTTGCAAAGCAATCCATTAACTACCTTAAATTGTCCTTTCACATCCTCTGACCGATTTAAGGCAAGCATAATTTGAGATATCTTGGCGTCCTTCTTCTGCTCAGCAAAGAGATACTGGAGTGCAGCGAGACAGTCACTATCTTCATCAAAGTCTTGATGTTTTTGCACAGGGTTTCTTGAAAGACAGTCGGCATCTTAGTGTTTTCTTCCACTTTTGTACACTATGGTAATGTCATACTACTGAAGACGTAGTGCCCACCTGGCGAGTCGTCCTGTTGGATCCTTAAGACCTGTCAACCAACAAAGTGAATGATGGTCTGTAACAACTGTGAAAGGCCTTCCATAGAGATACTCTCGAAATTTGCACATGGCCCAGATCACAGCAAGACATTCTCTTTCTGTAGTTGAGTATTTTCTCTCGGCTTTTGTAAGTGTCGTAGAAGCACAGGCTTCTCTTTTCCATTCGAAATTTGCATCAGAACAGCACCGATCCCATACCCACTGGCTTCTATGTGTAGTTCTGTAGGTACTCTCTCTTCATACAGGCCAAGTACAGGGTCAGTCGTCAGAGCTTTTCGCAGCACATCGAAAGAGTCTTGTTGAGCACCACCCCAGACAAATTTAGCATCAGCTGTTAACAACTTTTGAAGTGGCCTGGCTTTGATACAAAAGTCTTTGATAAAACGACAGTAATAAGAACATAATCCGAGGAAGCTTCTCACATCTCTAATACTTTTAGGAATAGGAAATTCCGTTATAGAGATCACCTTTTTTGGGTCTGGCCGCACATCTTCGTTTGACACAAGGTGTCCATGTATTTTGATTTCTTTTGCTCCATAAAGACACTTTCTTGGATTAAGTTTTTTAGTCCGCCTTGTTGGAGACACTTAAGAACGGCCCTCAATCTCTTTATATGTTCATCAAATGTCTCTGAGAACACTATAATGTCACCTGAATAACAAAGACACATCGTCCACTTCAGGTGACGTAGAAGATTATACATCATTCGTTCAAAAGTTGCTGGTGCGTTACACAAACAAAACGGCATTACCTTAAACTCATACAGGGCCTCTGGGGTGATGAATGCAGTTTTCTCATGATCAGCATCATCTACTTCGATTTGCCAGTATCCCGAGTACATGCCCAGGGTTTAGAAAAACTTAGCCCGCTTCAGACAATCTAGTGCATCGTCAATTCGTAGAAGAGGGTAAACGTCATTTTTAGTTACCTTATTAAGCTTCCTGAATCAACACAAAAGCGCCAACTGCCATTCTTCTTACTGACGAGGAGCACTGTGGACGACCATGGGCCCTGCGAAGGCTGAATGATGTCATTCTTCATCATTTTCTCTACCTCGTCGCAAATTATTCGACGTTCTGTTGCTGACACACGGTAAGCACTCTGTCTTATTGGTTGGTGGTCTCCAATGCTAATCCGGTGCTTCACTGTCGATTTGTCTAATTTGCTCTTCACCTGTGGGCCGGCCGCGGTGGTCTAGCGGTTCTAGGCGCTCAGTCCGGAACCGCGCGACTGCTACGGTCGCAGGTTCGAATCCTGCCTCGGGCATGGATGTGTGTGATGTCCTTAGGTTAGTTAGGTTTAAGTAGTTCTAAGTCCTAGGGGATTGATGACCACAGATGTTAAGTCCCATAGTGCTCAGAGCCAATTGAACCATTTTTCTTCACCTGTGGATTGAAGCGTTCAGAGAACTCTCGAAGAATGACAAGTAGCTTCTTCTGTTGTTCCTTAGTGAGATCTGATGATAGTCGAGCTAGAAGATCTTGTCTTGTAGTGGTAGCACTAATTTCGCCCACAGACTCGGGATGGGAGGTTTCTATGACACTCAGCTGTTCTGCAGTTAACGGCTCAGCGTTTGCTACGCACATGCGTCTTGGAAAGATCTGCGGTCCTCGGCGACAGTTAACTATTCACAATTCACCGAATCCGTTCTTAAACGAGACGACAGAGGCTGGGTTGACCAAGTTATTCTCCAGTGGTATGCTTCTCTTACATTCCACTACAAGATCCATGGGTTGATGCATGGCATAACAAATGACGGTTACCTTTCTAGCGCTGACCGCAGGAATGATCACTTCATCCAGTACACATAGTCCCCACACACTCGGATGCACATCTTCCTGTTCACAGTATCTCATCTCGTCTAGCATAATCTTCGAGCGGCCACAATCTATAATTGCCTGAGAAGCTTTCAAAAAGTCCCATCCGAGAATGACGTCATGACTACACTCTTGTAAGTCGATGAATTCTAAGGGCTATGAATGGCCACTTATACTCACATGAATGGTACATCTTCCTGTAGGTTTTACATATTTCCCGTTAGCCACCTTCAGCATAGATGTTTTGCTGTCGATGAATACGGTTTTCTGCAACTGTCGACAGTACTTGCCCAAAATGACTGAATGTGATGCTGCAGAGTCCACAAGAGCTTGGGCTGGTCGGCCATCCATGAGGATATCAAAGCAGTTTCCTATCATTTTTGTAGTGATCGACGGCGAAGGATTTTTCTCTTCAGCGGCCTCACCTCCAAGGAAGGTTGCAGCGGCTAGGTGATCTACTGGAGCTTCTAAACGGAGATGGAGACCTTGATCGGCGTGTTGGGGAGCGTCCCCTGCAGCGACTAGCTTGCGACGATGGTGACATACGTCGTCCTGCACTCATATCATCTTGTTCATCTTCGTCGTCTCGGGGTTGGCGTCGGCTAAGATCTGTTATTCTTTGTTTTTCTCATTCACACACACATACGCACGCACGCAAAAGACAAAGATAGTGACACAGTGACAGTTGGCAACATTATATATTGTAACGAAACACACGTTCAACACACAGTGAATAGAGCAAGTGAAATTTTATTACAAATGTGAGTGAAAAAAACGCGGGAAATCGGCTATCTGCAATGTGGGAACCAAGTAAAAACATCTCCAGGACTACACACATGGACTACCAATATTGGAAATCGTTAGTAACGCCAAACGATAATTAAACCTAATGAACCTTGCGCTGCAAAACTTGTCTCTAACCCGAAAAAACAAGAAGATGATTTTATTATACACCGACGGAAAAAATTTCAGCTCCAAGGAGGAGTTGTGTGATATTTCTATATCTAAAATATGATATCAATTGAAATTTCGCGCCAGTCGCATAAGAGTGGCGCTAATAGGTTTGCATTAAAAACATGTTGTAGTGGTCGAGAGCGTTAGTTATCTATGAAACTGAACGTTAATGTTAGTCAGGAAAAGACGCCACTGCCAACACCTCACTGAGTTTGAACGAGGTCGTTTAACAGAGCTATGAGAAGCTGGATGTTCCTCTGCGATCTGCATAAAGACTTGGGAGGAATGTAGCCAATATATATGATTGCTGGCAGCGGTCGCTACGAGAATGTACACCCACATGAAGACTGAGCTCTGGACAGCCATGTTGGATTATCAAAAAGATTGACCATTGTGTTCTGTGTATGGCTCTGGAGCATCATACTGCATCTGCAGCAGCAATTTGAGCAGCAGCTGGCATCACAATGAGAACGAATTTCTCCAAATCGGTTACTTCAAGGACAGCTCCATGCCAGGCGCCCTGTAGCGTGCACTCCACTGGCCCAGTACCACAGCCATCTGCGACTTCAGTGATGTCAAACGAGAGCTCAGTGGAGGGCAGGGAGAAGGCCTATTGCGTTTTCTGATGAAAGCTGGTTCTATCTCGGTGCCAGTGATGGCCGTGTGTTTGCTTACGAGGAAGCCAGTTAAGTACCTACAACCAACCGGTCTACATGCTAGACACACTGGACCTACATCTGAGGTTATGGTCTGGGGTGCAATTCCGTACGACAGCAGGAACATTCTCATGGCTATCCCACGCACTCTGACTGCAAATCTGTATGTGAACCATGTGATTCGACATGTTGTGCTACTACTTATGAACAGCATTCCAGGGGGTGTTTTTCAACATGATATTGCTCATCCACATATTGCAGTTGTAAAGCAACATGCTCTGTAAATTGTTGATATATTGCCTTGGCCTGCTCGATAACCCAGTCTATCTCCAATCGAGCACATGGGGCATCATCAGACAACAACTCCAGCATTATCCACAAACAACTCTGTCCCTACCTCTACTGACCAGCCAAGTGTAACAGGCACGGAACTCCATCCCACAAACGGACATCCGGCACCTGTACAGCATAATGCATGTACGTTTACATGATTCCAGTAAAATTCTAGTGGTTACAACGGTTATTAACGAATCAGCATTTCACATTTGCAATTGCTGATCTCGCACTTACGTTAACCTGTGGTCTTGCTATGTTACTCACTTACATATGTTACTTACATGTGTAATCTAGACAAATGTATTCCCGAATTTCATTACTCTATACTGATTACTTTTTGTTGTTACGATTTTTTTCCTTCTGTATACATGAAGACTAACATGTATTACAGGCCACTGAACATGCTTCTTAAGTAAAAGAAGCGAAACGTAATGGCAAAAAAACTGCCTTTTATTTAGTTGCAAAGACGGAATATACATCCATGAAATTTGAAGCTACTTAGGTGCGACGGAAGACTATCAGCTTTGTTTTGTTCAAAATGGCTCTGAGCGCTATGGGACTTAACTTCTGAAGTCATCAGTCCCCCATAACTTAGAACTACTTAAACCTAACTAACCTAAGGACATCACACACATCCATGCCCGAGGCAGGGTTCGAACCTGCGACCGTAGCGGTCGCGCGGTTCCACACTGTAGCGCCTAGAACCGTTAGGCCACCCTGGCCGACTTTGTCTTGTTCAAAATGTGCAATATGATGAAAACTGATCCATGACATATTTTCACTTTTTCCACAAACGCCTCGATTGTTATACACTGGCCTTTGAACAACAGGATTTCCTTGTCTCTTATGATTCTCAGCTCTTGAGAGTGAGTGAGTGAGAGAGAGAGAGAGAGAGAGAGAGAAATTGGGGCATTTCGTTCTCTGCCATTTAGTGTGGGTTGGCAACACTGGAAGCTTCTGCACCACCTAAACACTGTCCCATTTAATGGTGCATAGTTGCCATACATTTCCACCACTCCAGTATGCGTTGTGGTAGTGTTGTTCGCCTTAAAATTGAGAAAATGGATTCTTGCAAGATAGGTGTTCAGATAGATAGTAAGCTGTTGTGGAAAGCCCACGTTCAGGATCTTGTTCAAAGACTTAATACTGCCATTTTTCCTATTCGAACGGTATCAGAAGTGAATGATCGTTCGACGCGAATATTAGTCTACTTTGCTTATTTTCATTCGTTATTGTCATATGGTATTATATTTTGGGGTAACTCTTCTCATTCTAAAAGGATATTTTTGGCTCAGAAACGGGTGGTTCGGGCAATAAGTGGTGTTGGTTCACGAACCTTATGTTGACCTCTGTTCACGAGTCTGGGTATTTTGACATTGGCCTCTCAATACGTATATTCCTTATTGTCGTTTCTTGTTACCAATATTAGTTTATTCCCAAGAATAAGCAGCTTTCATTCGGTTAATACTCTGCAGAAATCAAACCTGCATTTGGATCGGACTTCCTTAGCTCTTGTGCAAAAAGGTGTGCAGTATACTGCTGCATCCATTTTCATTAAGCTGCCACTCGAATTCAAAAATCTTAGCAGTAATCCACGCGCTTTCAAATCGAAACTGAAGAGTTTCCTCATGGGTCACTCCTGCTATTCTGTTGAGTAGTTCCTTGAAAAATTAATCTGATTTTTATTGTATTGCTGATAGCGTTCACTTAAACTTATGGACTGACGTTTTTAAGGTTCATGAACAATTATTTTTATCTGTTGTTACGTTTATGTTGTAATTTCATGTACTGACACGTTCCATGACCTTGGAGATTTGCTCCTCAATTTGGTCCTACGAAACTTGACAAGTAAATAAATAAATAAATATTCCACTTTATTCATATCCAGCGCTATTTTATTCTGGCTCCTCTAATGACAAGCTATGATACTACGGCACGGGAATTCCCAGAACTTCTTATGCCCACGTAGGAAATGCCAACGGTGTAAATGTAATGATAGGATCCGACCAGTGGTATTCTGTTCAGTAGGAAAATAATTTTTCCAGTCAACATGAAGCAGGCCCGCCCAGACAGCTGAGTGTGTGTTAAAGCACCAGCCTGGACGTGCAGTTTTCCACATCCCACTAGATTAATATTGGGCTACTAGCCAACTCCCACCTCCGTTACTCGGTTCGCAAACACTGGAAAAATTTTCGGTCATTTTATAATGAATGACACTACACGCACACAGTTGGAATATATGTATTCTGTCCCACCAGGGATGGCGGCGATGTAAAGACCTCACCCCTTAAATTAACCACGCCACTCCGTTACCAATCATGACCGGACCTGTGCCTATGTGAAGAAAAGTCACAAGAAAGAGAAGAAGATGAAGTCAGATTGGAAGCATGACAGCATTTAGTCTTGAGACAAATTCATTCGGTTTTTCTTCATACTTACAGTGGATCAAATATGTGAGCCAAGCTGCTGTTGAGCGGATAGTAGAAAGCGATGGGTAGGTGCAAGAAAGGCACCTTTGTCATCACAAAAGTGCAGCGATCTTTCTCCTCCACTTTGGGGTTGCGCGTCTTCTCCAGGTAATCTCTGAACATAGTGTGTTCCACGTGCTGTTTCTCCCTCAGGTAAACCAAGTCATCTGTCAAAAATTTAGAGGCAACAGTCATCTAACGCATTTAGTATGCTGGTGATGTACACTGAAACACATGCCGATTAAGTTATTGACTTATTCTGTTACAGATATAAAATAGGAGGGCTATTTAGAAAGTAAGGACCGATCAGTCACGAAATCAAAACCAAAGTGAAAATAAAAACTGTTATTTGCAACAGTTAGCTACTTCTCTACATAGTCGCCACTCCAATGTAGACATCTGTCGTAGCGTTGTACCAACTTTCCAATACCCTCGTCACAAAAGGGAACCTCCAGTGCTTTGTGACTGTTCTCTATGTTGGACTGCAACTCGCTGTCTTCATAGCCAGCGGTTCATTTGGGTAAAGATGAAGACTCGGAGGGAGCCAAGACCGGGTTGTATGGTCGCTTATCAAACGCTTCCCATCGAAAACGCCACAGGAGCGTACTCACTGCCCCTGCAGTTTGTGGCCGAGAACTATCATAAAGAAGGAAATCCATGACAGGTACGTTATGTGAGGTTGCATGAAATCAGGCGAAGTCGCTCGGTAGTCTTTCATACTTAACGGGAGACATTGTTTTCTAGACATCTCAACGTGATCACTGTGCGCTCAGAACTGAGAGTAGTGGCGTGACGCTATTATCTACAGTCATACTGGAGACACTGCCCAACACATCAGTGCAAAGCTTCATCAAATTTCTACTGTTGTTTCCATTTGGCGACAGATCGTTCCCTATTTTCCGAATAGCCCTCCTATAAATAAGATAAAATTTCACCAGATAAAATACCAGCCAACTGTCTTAAATGAGCACACTGGTGTCTTTGGAGCTCTGTAGATAGTGCAGAGATGGTACCAAACGGTCATGTGATCCTCCACCGCTCGCGCAAGTCATGGAAGTGAAGTGGTGTCTACCTGCCAGTGATTCGTATAGAAGCAGCACAGTAAAATGGGATGACAAGTGAAAGACGGCAGTCAGTCTACCTTTCATGATATTTTGTAGTTTTATCAAGTTCTGCAATTATCTTTTCTCTGCTTGAATTTTAATAGCATTTTTACCATCCCAGGGAAGAGGGGGAGGGGGGGGGGGGTCCACAATGGAAACCGACTAGAGTGAGTGCTATTTTCATTTCTATTACGTCTGATATTCAGCATCCCATGAATCTTTAACTACCTTTCATAAACATAAATAATTGCTAGATTGTATGAATGAGGATGTAACTGATTGTGTGGTCGATTCACGTGGACTTTTTCAGTTTGCCCTTGTATCGAGTGGCAATAAATAAAAGGCAGCTTCTCAGGGAGATCCAGTGTGGGCTGTAATCATCGTTTGCCAGCGAAACTTGATAGATGTGCTAATCCATTAATGCGGAACCGATTTACGCTGGGAAAAATTATGTCCAATTTTGGCCAGCAGGGGTGCAAATCTGGAGCTTTTCAGCATCTCGTCGATGTCTTTGATGCTCATGTTGAAAAAATTGTGTTAATTGTGGTTAGCAATAAAATTAATATTAAGCCTTTCTCACTTGTTTCACATCCCGTTCCTGATCCATTATATATGTAAACTTTGTACAGTACATGAAAACATTCCTACATGTCTTTCTTGCATTCACATCTTCATATTTGCAACTCATGACCAAAATTTAAAAAATTTTCCATCGTAATCTGTTACCCATTAACACACTAGAATAGCTGCCAAATTTCGCTGTCAAGTGCTGTCATACTATAATTACTCCCCCTTAGCCCCCTCCCCACCCTTACCCCCCCCCCCCCCCCCCCAATGAACCAAGGACCTTGATGTTGGCGGGGAGGCTTACGTACCTCAGCGATACAGATAGCCGTACCATAGGTGCAACCACAACTGAGAGGCTAGACAAACGTGTAGTTCTTGAAGAGGGGCAGCAGCATTTTCAGTAGCTGCAGGGGCAACAAATGGTTCAAATGGCTCTGAGCACTATAGGACTTAACTGCTCAGGTCACCAGTCCCCTAGAACTTAGAACTACTTAAACCTAACTAACCTAAGGACATCACACACATCCACGCCCGAGGCAGGATTCGAACCTGTGACCGTAGCGGAGGCGCGGTTCCAGACTGTAGCGCCTAGAACCGCTCGGCCTTACGGCCGGCCTGGGACAACAGTCTGGATGATTGGCTGATATGGCCTTGTAACACTAACCAAAACGGCCTTGCTCTGCTGGTACTGTGAACAGCTGAAAGCAAGGGGAAACTACAGCTGAAATTTTTCCCGAGTGCATGCAGCTTTACTGTATGGTTAAATGATGATGGCGCCCTATTGGGAAAAATATTCCGGAGGTAATATAGTCCACCATTCGGATCTCCGGGCGGGGACTACTGCGGAGGACGTCGTTATCAGGAGAAAGAAAACTGGCGTTCTACGGATCGGAGCGTGGTATGTCAGATCGCTTAATTGGGCAGGTAGGTTAGAAAATTTAAGAAGGAAAACGAATAGGTTAAAGTTAGATTAGTGGAAATTAGTGAAGTTCGGTGGCAGGAGGAACAAGACTTCTGGTCAGGTGAATACAGGATTATAAATACAAAATCCAATAGGGGTAATGCAGGAGTAGGTTTAATAACGAATAAAAAAATATAATTGCGGATAAGCTACTACAAACAGCATAGTGAACGCATCATTGTAGCCAAGACGGACACGAAGCCCACGCCTACCACAGTAGTACAAGTTTATATACCAACTAGCTCCGCAGATAATGAAGAGATTGAGAAAATCTATTATGCAATGAAAGAAATTATTCAGATAGTTAATGGAGATGAAATTTAATAGTCATGAGCGACTGGAATTCGATAGTAGGAAAAGGACGAGAAGGAAAAGTAGTAGGTGAATATGGACCGGGGTTAATGAATGAAAGAGGAAGCAACCTGGTGGAATTTTGCACAGAGCATAACTTAATCATAGCTAACACTTAGTTTAAGAATGATGAAAGATGGCTGTATACTTGGAAGAGGGCTGGAGACACTGGAAGGTTTCAGATAACTTATATCATGGTAAGACAGAGATTTAGGAACCAGGTCTTAACTTGTAAGACATTTCCAGGGGCATATGCGAACTCTGACCACAATTTATTGGTTATGAACTGTAGATTAAAACTGAAGAAACTGCAGAAAGGTAGGAAGTTAAGGAGATGGTACCTGGATAAACTGAAAGAACCAGAGGTTGTGAGAGTTTCAGAGAGAGCATTAGGGAACAATTGACAAGAACAGGGGAAAGAAATACAGTAGAAGAAGAATGGGTAGCTTTGAGAGATGGAATAGTGATGGTAGCAGAGGCTCAAGTAGGTAAAATGACGAGGGCTAGTAGAAATCCTTGGGTAACAGATGAGATATTGATTTTAACTGATGAAAGGAGAAAATATAAAAATGCAGTAAATGAAGCAGGCTAAAAGGAATACAAACGTCTCAAAAATGAGGTCGACAGGAAGTGCAAAATGGCTAAGCGGGATGGCTAGAGGATAAATGTATGGATGTAGAGGTATATATCAGTAGGGGTAAGATGTATACTGCCCACAGGAAAAAAGAGACCTTTGGAGAAAAGAGAACCATCTGTATGAATATCAAGAGCGCAGATGGAAAACCAGTCCAAAGAAGGGAAAGCAGACAGGCAGAAGTAGTATATAGAGGTTCTATACAAGGGAGATGTACTTGAGGGCAATATTATGGAAATCGAAGATGATGTAGATGAAAATGAAATGGGAGATATGACACTGCATGAAGAATTTGACAAAGCACTGGAAGACCTCAGTCGCAACAAGGCCCCGGGAGCAGACAACATTCCATTGGGACTACTGATAGCTCTGGGAGAGCCAACCGTGACAAAATTCTTCTATCTGTTGAGCAAGATGCATGAGACAGGCGAAATACCCTCAGACTTCAAGAAGAATATAATAATTCCAATCCAAAGGAAGCAGGTGTTAAGCAAGTGTGAAAATTACCGAACTATCAGCTTAATAAGTCATGGCTGCAAAGTACTGACACGAATTCTTTACAGACGATTGGAAAAACTGGTAGAAGCCAACCTCGGGAAAGATCAGTTTTGATTCCGTGTAAATGTTGGAACACGCAAGGCAATACTGACCACAAAACGTATCTTATAAGATAGATTAAGGAAAGGCAAACCTATGTTTCCAGCATTTGTAGACTTACGGAAAGCTTTTGACAATGTTAACTGGAATACTCTCTTTCAAATTCTGAAGGTGGTGAGGGTAAAATACAGGGAGCGAAATGCTATTTGCAATTTGTACACCAGACGGCAGTTTTAAGAGTCGAGGGGCATGAAAGGGAAGCAGTGGTTGAGAAGGGAGTGATAAGGGCTGGAGCCTATCCCCAATGTTATTCAATCTGTATACTGAGCAAGCAGTGAAAGAAACAAAATAAAAATTTGGAATAGGAATTAAAATCCAAGGAGAAGAAATAAAAACGTTGAGGTTCGCCGATGACATTGTAATTCTGTCAGAGACAGCAAAGGACGTGGATGAACACTTGAACGGAATGGACAGTGTCTTGAAAGGAGCATATAAGATGAACATCAACAAAAGCAAAACGAGGGTAATGGAATGTAGTTGAATTAAATCAGGTGATGCTGAGGGAATTAGATTAGGAAACGAGACAAAGTAATAGATGAGTTTTGCTATTGGGGAGCAAAATAACTGATGATGGTCGAAGTAGGGAGGATATGACATGTAGACTGGCTACGGCAAGGAAAAACGTTTGTGAAGAAAAGGAATTTGTTGATATCGAGTACAGATTTAAGTGTCAGGAAGTATTTTCTGAAAGTATTTGTATGGAGTGTAGCTACGTAGGGAAGTGAAACATGGACGATGGATAGTTTCGACAAGAAGAGAATTGAAGATTTCGAAATGTGGTGCTACCGAAGAATGCTGAAGATTATATGGGTAGGTCGCGTAACTAATGAGATAGTGAATATAATTGGGGAGAAGAGGAATTTGTGGCACAGCTTGATTAGAAGAAGGGATCGGTTGGTAGGACGCGTTTTGAGGCATCAAGGATCACCTATTTAGTATTGGAGGGAAGAGTGCAGGTTAAAAGTCGCAGAGGGAGACTTAGGGATGAATACACTGAGCAGATTCAGAAGGATGTAGGTTGCAGTGGTTACTCAGAGATGAACAGGTTTGCACAGGATAGAGTTGCATGGAGAGCTGCATCAAACCAGTCTCTGGACTGAAGAGGACAACAACAACAACACAATAATTAGAGCCCACACTACACCTCCGTGAGTAGCTGAACTTTGAATTTGGTTTTCGAAGCTGGCTTGAAGCACGGCTCAGGCAGGGCATTAATCTGCCCAGTCTTTCTTAAGGGTGTGGTCTCCTGACTGATTCCTGCAAACACACGCGCAAGACAAGCGCTTGTTCGAATTTTAGACGATGAACCGATGGAAAATTTTGAGCAAAACGAACAGACGTTGTTTCTTCTACCTCCTGTTTGGTGAAGACGTCTGGCGCCACTGAAATATTCGGTTTGTCGATTGGTCGGTCAGTTCGCCCCAGCAAAGTATTTTCGCTCTCTGTGCACGGAGGAGAGGCAGCATTTTGTGCAGAATTAATTAGTCACTGAGCAGTAGCGGTGCCGGTATGTTGTGAGTATGATCTGCGCTTCTGTGTGCACTTGGAAGGTGATTTTGAATGGGGGTCAGCTCAGTCTTTCATGTTAAGAATTTTCTGTAGTTTTTAGTCATTTGTCAGCAACATTATGGGGTTTTCGCAAGTGATAATTTTGCTATTATTTAATTAGTTTCAGAAGGAGCCGCACTTGTCTTACATTCGGTCACGATCACTTCTTGCATCAGGATGCCGATTAATACGATATTGCAGTGCCTGAGTTGTCAAGGAGAATGATGCAATGTTCCTTCCGACATGCATGCTCCCGAAGGAACAGGTACTGCTTCGACTACAACAGTTATGAAATATACAAGCAGTTGCGACCATGAACAACCATCAGTTGTGCAAGGGGAATGACGACAATGAAATTTGTACCGGGCCGGAATTTCCGCTTGTTGTGAGCGGCCGCCTTAACAATTTTATCCGTTCACGCTCCTAGGACCGTCTCAGACTTCCGTATGTCTACGGCCCCGTCACTCGAACGTGAGTTGGATTCCCGCTACTGCAAGATGGTCACCAATGTCCGTTTCTTCAGACATTGTTAAAAACACGTATTACAACCCCCGACGGAATACTAACGACAAGTACGTTTGTCTCGTTGAAACAATGAGGTGGGAATCCAACCAAAGTTGTGAGCGATGTGGTCGTAGGCAGTATGTCATACTGAAGTTTGGTTCGGTCCTGGAAGTGTGCTCGCACAGCCAAAATTGTTAAGGCGACTGCTCGCGACAATCGTTACGCCCGGGTTCTAGTGCATGTCTAGAACAAATATTCATATCTCCTCAGTAGGTAATACCTTCGTACCTAATGCAGCTAACGTCAGATAGATTCCACAACTGCGAGTAAATTTTATACATTCTGTGAATGTTTGAATCTTTGCGTGTGAGCACTTGAACATTCATTTTGCGCTCCTTAATCAACCTAATTCTCAAACAATGATGATCCGTGTAATGCCAAACAGATTAAACTCACGGTATCATAGTATTAGGATTTTATATGTGTTAAATGTTTGCTGATGTTCAGGACAACTACCATTTTGCGAATAAATGTACATTTGCAATCAATTTAGTTCGTTGAACTTTTCTCCAGTGTGTATACAAGCAAGCCACCCCACCTCCTGTGGTTTCTAATCTAAAGCACCCTTTAAGAGAAAGATACTAGAAGGAATTGAGTAAAGTTCAACCTCTGATCGATCCGTCTGAGATCTATAGTTAGAGTTCGTTGCGCGACTTCTTTTTGATAAAACATAGGGCTAAATTCAGTTAAAGTTCATGTAACTTCAGACGACTTGGCATCATGGGAAGTTAGAGAATGATGATCCTTGTTTTGCTCCATACGAAGCTCGCTGCTACGAAAAGTACATGTTGCTCGTATATGGGAAAAGTGCGACTCACCGAAGAAGCAGTTACCAATACTTTGACGTTATCGATATTTTAATAAAAAGTGGGCACCCTTTACATGGAGATCTAAGGCGTGGTTCGCACAGAGGGGATACGATATGCGATATGATTCGGTGTAGTAATGGTTGCGCGACGCATCGCTTACGAGGTCTGTCCAAAAAATTGCGGAACATTCGTGATTTCGCGCCAATGGTGTGTTGGAGTGAAATGCGGTTGGCATCCCTGCACAGGACTGTGCTTATAACATTACTGCTGAAGTTTCATTGCTGTGTGTATTGAGTAGACCGTTGGGTCGCACAGTTTGCGAATTTAGAGATGTCAGTGTTAGTGGAGCAACGCGTCTGCACTAAATTTTACGTGAAACTCAAGAAAACCTTTAAGAGACATACCAAGTGATGCAGGGAGCCTACGGTGACAAGTGCTTAAGCTGTACTTGGTGTTACGAATGGTTCACACGGTTTACAAATGGCCGGATCAAAGTTAAAGATGACCCTCGTTCAGGACCCCTTCGATGTGTACCGACGACGTTCATATCAGGAACGTCAAGGAAATAGTGCGTGCCAATTGAAGATCGACTGTCCAAGATATTGCAGAACAATATAACGTTTCAGTTGGATCCTGTCATGAAATTCTGACACAGCGTCTTGGAATGCATCGTGTTGCCGCCAAGTTCCTCCCACGGCTCATGAGTCGAGACCAGAAAGACCTTCGCCTCGCAATCTGCGAAGAGCTTTTGGATCGTGCAAATGAGAACAAGATATTCCTTAAGAGAATCATCATTGGTCATGAGAAGTGGGTCTATGGTTATGAAGCTGAAGCAAAGATTCAATCTTCACAATGGGTCGGGAAAGGTTCTCCAAGACCAAAGAAAGCTCGTCAGGTCAGGTCGCATGTCAAAGCAATGCTGATGGTTTTCTTTGAAGGATTAATTCATCATGAATTCGTGCCACAGGGACAAACTGTTAATCGATGGTACTATCGGCACGTGTTGTGACCCCTGCGAGAAAATATGAGAATGAAACGGCCTGAAACGTGGCGAGACAATTCACGGCTCTTGGATCAGGATATCGCTCTCGTACACTCATCTCCGTTGGTGCGTGACTATTGCGCAGAAAACGAAATCACTGTGCTGCCGCATCCTCCATACCATCATCCATACCCTTCAGACCTGACCTACGGCTTTTCTTATTTCCAAAATTGAAAACCCCCTTGAAAGGACGACCTTGCCGCAGTGGATACACCGGTTCCCGTGAGATCACCGAAGTTAAGTGCTGTCGGGCGTGGTCGGCACTTGGATGGGTGACCATCCAGGTCGCCATGCGTTGTTGCCATTTTTCGGGGTGCACTCAGCATCGTGATGCCAATTGAGGAGCTACTTTGTCCGAATAGTAGCGGCTTCGGTCAAGAATACCCTCATAACGACCGGGAGAGCGGTATGCTGACCCCACGCCCCCCACTGAGGATGACACGGCGATCGGATGGTCCCGGTAGGCCCCTCGTGGCCTGCAGACGGAGTGCTTGAAAGGACGAAGATTTTAAACAACAGAGAAGATAAAAGAAAATTTGCAGACGGCGCTTCGCACGACCCAGCAAGAGGAGTACCAAGACTGCTTCTGGAAGTGAAAAAGCGTGGAGGAGAGTATTTCGAAGGAGACCATGCACATTAAGTAAAAGATAAGTGTAAAAAATTTGTGGCCAAAGCTCCGGGATTTTTTGAACAGACCTCGTATGTGGGCGATACCCCTGTTTCCACTGGCGCGATGCGATACAATACGCGATGCGACCTGTATTACTATAAACAAAACAGCCCGAATCAAGTTTCAGGCTTACTTGCAGTCATGAGCTCTTCTGGAAAGGGTGTTATTGTGGCTTATTAATATTTAAAGCTCAAAGAACTGAAAAAGCAAAGGAAGTACTGCGTGCACCCATACAATGTCATTTGTATCAAACAGTGTGGCTGGCGTCGGCAAGTGATGATCGAAGGGATTGCTGTGTCAAGTAAAATTCTACGGGTACCAGTCTTTTGAATTCTAGCTCCTATTCTGACTGGACCAGAGGTGGGATTCTTCCTACACGTCGGTCATGGGACCTGAAGGTGCCGCAATGTAGTGCTCAAACTGGTTGATCAAATAAAAGGACTGGAAATTTAGACAGCTGAAGGTGAATGACACGACATTTTATATTGAACAGTCGAGGTCCCGCAACTAACTGTATGACGATGGGCTTACAAAGACAATTTGGCAGTGTTTTCTCGTGAGCTCTCTCAACACGAACAGAAATTCCATGAATTCTACAGAATGAGTCCAGACGTTACCACTTTTTGGAGCAACTAGTATCGGCCATTCTGACAAAGCAACACATATTTTTACACCGTCGTGGCACCCAAAGATTAAACTTCATCTGTTCGTCAAAGCATCTGTAGACAACTTCTATTCGAAGCTGCATGTTTAAATGTACTGAAGCTGGAGCTTGCTCATTTTGTGTACCCGCAGGTAATATTTTCAGATCCTTGAATAGGGGCTCCTCCATTTCAGTTTCGAATGAAGTAATTTTTAGAAAACGACTAACATTTTACAGTCAGCGACCAAACCCGTGGGTTTGTTATCTGAATAAGAAACAGCAACAAGCAAGTTTGTGGAAGGTAGGAGATGAGATAGTGGCAGAATTGAAGCTGTGAGGAGGGGGCGTGAGTCGTGCGGGGGTAGCTCTGTTGGTTCAGCACTTGCCCGCGAAAGGCAAAGGTCCCGAGTTCGCGTTTCGGTCCAGCATACAGTTTTAATCTGCCAGGAAGTTTCACGATGTCTGTGGATTAAAAATGATGATACAGATTCCACAGCAAATTATTCCCTGTTTCTTTCATTCCCGTTGCTATCTTCCTCGTGACATCTGCCCCTCGAATACGATTTGCTAGTGCATTACCACAGACAAGGCTTTTCTCAACAAGCTGGTCGAAAGATATCATCTTCGAACAGTCCTCTTGAGTGAACGAAATGTTGACTATACGGAACACAGAAAGGAATACTCAGGTCAAGATGTCTTTCCATCATGAAAGCACGCGGGCAAGTGAATATTTTGGGCTTGTATCGACAGCAACACGAGACAATCCCTCACAGCGCAGCGAGCGGCCACAGTTTCGAATGTGGCGCGTCGTGTATCGTCGCGGCCAAACGCCAAAATGTGCCTCGTATTCACGCGAGACTGGAAAGAGGTACGGCTTTGCTCCAAGAGTTAAAAACAATTTAGATATGATGGCTACATTACTTACGCAGCTGTAAAATGCACCAAAAGTAAATTGGCCAGCGACTGTATTTTTCACTGTAAACTTTTCAAAATATGCGCGGTTTCCCTACAGGCAACAAAGAAAAGAAAACCAGTTTATTGTCAAGCTCTGACGTAAAGCTATGAGATGCGGAAAAATAATTTTTTTACCATATATTTCAATGAAAATCGAATGACGAAGACTGCGTAGAGGAAACCATGCGTGAATCCAAAAATAGTGGTTTTTAATTTTTTGCGCGATAAGTAAAATACCCACTCAGAAAGTAACTACAGCGAAGAACGTAGCTTTGCTTCATCCATATAAAACATTTTTGTAAGGCAAACCGAATTACTTGAAATTTCATTCCCCGCCATTTTTCTCTTGGCTTTATGGGATATGTATGGGTTTGGGTTTTGTACCAAAATAATGTGTCATCAGAAACATTAGCATTTTGTGAAGAGTCCTCCAATGCACTGGGTAAACCATTTACGTAAGACAAGAAAAGGACTGGGGCAAGCAGTGAACATTGTGGTACAATAACTTCAATGTTTTCCCCACTCCGAATTTAATCTTATTCCCGTCCTATATATTTGCTACGTGGCTCTCTGTTTTCGACTGGTAAGATACGACTCCATACATGCAAGAGAAAGGCCTGTAACGCCCTGCCATTTTAATTTCGCTATTAGATCTTTATAAACTACGTAATCAAAGTCCTCGGTAATATCACAGGAAATGCCAATAGGATATTTTTCTTGTTTAGTTCTTCCACAGCTGAATTCGTGAGGTCATATTTTGCTTTTTTGGTAAAGAAGTCTCTACAGCAGCCAAACTGAGCTGCTGTTAATAGGTTATCCTCAGAAAGATGATCCAGTGTTCTGTTCCAGGTTACCCCTTCTAACAAGAAAATAAATAAGTAAAAATAGAAAAGAAATCTAAAAAATGGCAAGGTAGGGAGGAAGGAGCTCGGTGTATAATTACAGGTCAGTTGCTTATCACCATTTCTATAAATGCTGCTGCATACTTCAGTCTTTCAGGAAGTACACTACTATAGCTGTAGCTCAAGGGCGGCATTACTAAGTTAGCACAATATTTCAGTATGAGTTCGCCTATACGGCGGAGCAATACCAGAAGCCAGTTATGGTCGCCTTTCATATTCTTTGCGATGAACTTCGATATTACTTACCCTTTTTTATCCTCAGTAGCATCTCAGTGTCGCTTACGTCGACGAACTGGCCGTATCCAGCTTGCAACGACAGATTGAGGAAGCTGTACTCATCATTGTTCTGAAACAAACGTAATTACTGTGATTGATACGTGGCGTTTCTAAAACTATGGGGCCGATGTTTGAACTTTCGCAATCGGAATGTATCTCTGAAAACAACTAGAGGGATTAATTCTGAGATAGCCGAAATAATGGTATCATTTTCCACAGTATAAGAAATATACAGCGGCCTTCCTCGGATGTGCCGGTGGTTCGCTGTGTGGCTCCTACCAAAATGTTAGCTAGACATACTGACTGCGCTATGTGGCGGGTTCTAGACCCATTTGTGTTCCAGGGTTGCGACCGCTTTACTCTCATTCTTTTTGGAACCTAAGGGTTGAGACATAATTGTTGACTGTGTAATAGTTTATTGTGCGGCCATCTGCTTTTTGAAGAATTAAAATAGTGTAAAATTTCTGTTAACGATTTAGAAAAACTCGAGCGAATTACAGAATTAGGTAGAGTGTTGCCTTTCGCTCGGCTCACATTCTACGTGCCGTCCTTTTTACAGCAATGCTTCAGAAAGCTGGTTATGGTGTTTCGTTGCAGGACCACCCCCGAGGCACTCCCCCAATCGGACTGACTAATAACAGAAAACCGTTATTGGTTGCGGGAAGTAATCGCTACTGCAAAAAGCACGAAGCAACTTGTCAAAATACAGATGGCCTGATCTTCTAAGGATTAACTCGTTCCTACACGAATGGAAACTTACACTAACGTTGACGAAACAGAGGGAGGTTATCATGAATCTCAGAGACGCTGCACATCGAGCATACAAGATACACCCTACACCTGAAAATCACACTGTACACAAACAGAAGCGAAACAAAGTCAGTCAAGCGGTGAGAAACGATAAGCTCAGGCATGCCCGTACATTAGCTGACAGTAGATGTAGACCAGCTATCTGTGGAAAAATCTCCGTAGTCTCGGTTTAGGCAAAATTACTTATGGGGATGAATGACTGTAGCAAAGAAAAATTCTATCTACGTCACGTCACTTGCAATAGTGTCAAGAAAGCCATAATGCGGATTAGATCTGCATCTACTGGACTTGATGGCATCACTATCCAGATGGTAAAACTTATTATTGATCAACTACTGCCCTCTATAACAGACATTTTCAACGATTCATTAATCACAAGTGTTTTCCCTGAGGCCTGGAAACTGGGACAAATTAAGCCACTGCCTAAGAAGGACATAGCCACAGCACCCTCTGACTACCGCCCCATTTGCCTTCTTCCTGCACTATCAAAGGCCTTTGAATAGATAGTCCATGACCAGCTCACCAACTACATAACTACTACCAACCTACTAGACGAATACCAATCAGATTTCCGTAAACATCGAAGCACAACATCCGCACTTATAAAGGTGACAGATGACCTGAAACTTGCCATGGACAGACAAGAAGCGATTATCATTTGCTTCTTAGAGTTCAGCAAAGCATTTGATACTGTCGACTTCGACATCTTACTAGCCAAACTTAGCGGTCTACATTTCTCACCAAGTGCAGTGCAATGGTTTCGCTCATACATGACGTCTCGTCAGCAACACTTCCTGTCTGGGAATATAAAATCACAATGACGGCAGGTAGTGTCAGGCGTTCTCCAAGGCTCAGTACTAGGTCCCATACTCTTCTCTCTGTATGTCAATGATGTGTCATCGGTTCTGACTTATTGCAAATATCATATGTATGCTGATGACCTTCAGTTGTATCTAAGTGCGAAACCAAGCAATCTTAAGAAAGCTATTGAAAATTTCAATACTGATCTCGATGCACTATCAAAATGGGCACAGGACATAGGACTAAAACTAAACCCATCTAAAACCCAAGCGGCACTTGTTGGTCACTCTAAGCTCATTAGCCCAAAACATCGAGAATCCGTACCATCTCTTATCCTAAATGGAACAAATATTAACTTCTCTCCCTCAGCAAAAGAGTTTGAGAGTAATAATAGATGAAAATCTAAATTGGACAGAGCACGTAACTGTAGTGTGCAAAAAAGCACCAGCATCCCTTCATGTCCTACAAAAATCTAAAAATCTCTTCCCTATCGATCTGAAAAAGAAATTAGTACAAACGCTTATACTCCCAATCATTGACTACAGCGATATTATCCTACAAGGCCTCTCTCAGGAAAACTCGCGACGTCTGGAACTGGTCATGAATGCCTGCGTCTGATGTATCTGTGATGTTCGAGTTTTTGATCACATTTCACCAGCATATGCAAAATTGTCCTGGCTGCGTGCAGACAAACGCAGAGATTTCCATACACTCTGTCTCATCTACTGCCTTATAAATGTACACTGTCCCTCATATCTCTCCTCGTCCTTAACGCTTATGTCGGAACAACATCACAGAAACACACGCTCCCATCATAATAAAATCCTCTGTTCCACTGCATCGCTCAGTCACCTTCTCCAAGTCCTTTACAGTAGCGGAAACCCTGACTAAAAAACAGTTAATGACGTATCTCTTAAGCAACAGTAATGCCTTCCTCTGTACATGAATGCACTTCACCTCATTACTTCCCTCTTTCCCCATCCTTAAATCTCCCTTCCCCAAAACTCGCTATATTAGTAAACATCTACTTTACACACCAAGTTATTAATGTACATCTGCACAAATCTTCATTACTATTGCCAATTTTTCTCATGTTTATCATTATTATTTGATTTTTTTACTGTTACTATTATTGCTTTTATCATAATTTGTATGTATAGCACCTGTTGTAAAAATACTGCCAGTACTTACTTTATTAGGTCTTAGTCATTACTCTTTATTCATATTGTGACTAGAGTGATCTAATTTTTTTATTTAAACTATTGCCGGCCGAAGTGGCCGTGCGGTTAAAGGCGCTGCAGTCTGGAACCGCAAGACCGCTACGGTCGCAGGTTCGAATCCTGCCTCGGGCGTGGATGTTTGTGATGTGCTTAGGTTAGTTAGGTTTAACTAGTTCTAAGTTCTAGGGGACTAATGACCACGGCAGTTGAGTCCCATAGTGCTCAGAGCCATTTGAACCATTTAAACTATTGTCATGATATAACTCTGATGTGTGAAATGCTGTATGTGTGAAACACTGGTCCGATGTAAGAGAGGGCCTGATGGCCCTAATCTGATCAGGTTAAATAAATAAATAGATAGATAGATAAGGAAATTGGTGCTGGATTATTACAAGGAGCGCTCTATGTCACGTCCTACGCATGGTAGAACCTAGTGGATGTCTAATACTTTTCGCAGAATTGAGGCCCATTTACAGTGTAGATGTACACTTAGTTTCAATACTCTCAAAGTATAATGTATAGTGGTTCCCATCTTTACTGCTACTAAAGTAAATTTCTTCGTAAAAATGTATTCACAAATCTCGTTTAAGTAACGAGTTCGTTTCTTCTGCAGTACTCCAGTATTGCAGGCAACTGGAGAATAAAAGAGGGGGAACATTAGTATTTAAATATCAGCAGAATAAAAACTATCAAGTCTGTCAACATCCAATTTTCTTCTTCTCGTAGATTCGATGATCTAAGAGATATAATTCCTTGCTTTTCGTTACAATAGGACAAAAAGGTTTCCTATCGTGCTGCGTTTTTATATTTCAGTTAAAAGTTGCAGATGTTTCACAGACTTTTTTTCAATTATAATTCGCAAGTACAACCAAAACGTGCTACTTATTATAACAGAACAAAACAGAATCCAGATTACTGACCGATATTCACTCGCGTCGTAAACCAACTAACTCCGATACAAATTGGCTCATCTAGCGTCGCAACTCACAGGGGCACCAATTACATACCGATTGTTTACGACCAAGGATACAATGGCGTGCTGATAAATAATGCCTTCGAATTTTTACGTAAAAACTCTTAAAGCTTTTTAAATAAAAAACTTGTTAACATTATGTATCTTCATGTCTACATATTTATTTCTCAAGAAAGTCTCCCAACGAGAGAGCGGTTTGTTGATACCGTCAATGTAGACTGACTTTGCTCACAGAGCCACAACCTCAGCTTGCACCACTTAAGCACTATCAAAGTGAAGTCCTGGAAGGTGTGCTTTACGTTTTGAAAACAGATGAAAATCGGATGGCGGCAAGTCGGCACTATATGGAGGATGATCGTTGACAGTGAACCCAAGGAATCTGATAGTTGCAGATGTCGCAGGGCTCATGTGTGGTACGACTTTGTCATGTTGAAGGAGAGGCTGCTCCATGTGTGGGCAAAATCTTCTAAATCGAAACTCGATTACAGCACGCTGTTTGTCGCGCACTGACATAATTAACGTTACACACCTTATGCTACACGCTATAATTCGGAGCTCTCTAGCGGCGGAAGGTTGCAAACATGTAGACATGAAGAATAAAGATGTAGAATGTCAATAAAATCTGTTTTGTGTAATAAATTTAGGGTTTTCCCATAAAAAAATAGGGGGCATTGCTTTTCAGCAAGCCCGCATTCAGTTTGCAAGTCAGTAATTTTTCATGAAGCTTACACTACAGACATTCTTCAAATTAGAATATAATATTTATTTAAATAGTTACAATAATAGATTTAATTCATTTCAAAAATTTCTTTCAAAGCAAAAGTAAACATACATTTTTATATTTTGAAATATTTTATTATACATTTCAGTATATTTTTACCTAAGTGAAAGCCTGTTGCTTGTTTAATCACAGCAAAGAAAACCAAAATGATATTATTTCTCAAACATTTTTGTGTATTAGGTAATCTGATTATCCGAATGTATCCGGTACACCCCGCGTTTGTCGCATCGAGTACTCCGTTTTCTTTTTTTATTTATTTATTTTTTTGTGTATCACGTGTTCTGGTTCGTGGCGAAAATAGTGTCGTTGACCACTTCCATTACAATAGCCACTTGGGCAAAATCTTCCAGTGACTTAACCTCTTCTAGGACGGGCCGCACGACGCTTTCGTAAGCAGTCTCTTTTGTAGATTGCCTTCATTTTCCTATTATCCTACTACTGAACCAATGTCTATCTCCTGCCTTACTTGCGATTGCGCCTTTATTATCGTCCTGTATCACATTTCCACAAATTGTTGCCCCAGCTCTTTCTATGAATTTACGTATTCCAGTTGTGACTCATTCAAAAAATGGCTCTGAGCACTATGGGACTTAACTTCTAAGGTCATCAGGTGACTCATTCATATTGTAGCCATGCGACACTATGTTTTTGCGTTTTGTGGAGGACACAGTTTTGCGTTTGTTAATGCCACTATGATATTTCATCAATATCTGCCTGAATATTTGTGTCGCTTTTTTTCAGGTAATGTTTCCCTGTAAATAACTGCATCATCTGAAGAAAAAAAAAACACCTGGCGTTACTGTTGATATTGTCAGTACGTTCATTAACATACATTGATTCCTTGATTCATTTAATTTAACATACATTGATTCCTTGATTCATTTAATTGACGCTATCAATTAACACGACTAGTTCTTTGATTGCCTGAAACATGTCTCATTAAAATGTTATAATGTTGTTGTAAAAGTAAATATGTGGATTATGTTTAGAAATTAATTATATTTTCAGCGTCGTATAATGCCGTTACAACAAAAGCAACAAGAATAACACTAGCAACAACAACGACTACTACTATTATTGATGCTGCTGCTGATAATAAAAGGAAAAGTATTCAACATGAAAAGCAAGGTTCCCAAGACACCAGCCTAAGGTTAGGGCCCGTACTTTAGTTAGGCAAAAAATGACATATGACATTCTTTCAGTGGCTCGGCCAGGCAGTTACGGTTCAACACACAGTTAAGATCCGGCATCATCACACCACATCCAGGATGTCAGCTACACGTATCTGTCCAGATAGATGCTTTCTCTGCCAACTCGGTTGTTTTTCGTGATATTCTATATTCTTTATTTCTCGGCATCAAATAATATCACGACTCTACCTCATTAATAGTATTCGCTTGCTAGTTTTGCTCTAAATGTTCCAGTATGAGTTTTCATTGTGGAAGTTTTCGTTACCATTATTTTAAAGGCACTTAATTCACTTTTCTGTATGAATTACATTTATCACTTGCATATACGATCCACGCGAAGCATCATAATACAATCTATTGGGAACTGAGTCTTTTTGTCAATAGCTAAATAGGTTGCTACTCTTTCAGTTGCCATATATGAGGGTACAATCAAATCCTGAACCGAACCCCGCGCTAGTGCGTGATGATCACTTACATATCAACGACTATGATCTTTCTTTGACGTGCCTGTTTTGTCCCTTTGTAATGAGGGGTGCATCTTAAAGACAGCAGCAAGACCATATAATCATTAGAACAATACGATCACGTAGTCCCTCATCCGTCAAAGATTTATTGAAAATAATGTCTCTATCTGTTCTTAGTTCAATTAGACTGAGCTGAAGTCTTTTTAATTCTCATGAGCTATCACGTTAATTGTTCTTTAGTGAGGTTCACAGTTCCTAAAACCAACAGTCTCCTTTTACTTTACCATTACTTTATGGATGACTGCGGACTTTCTTAGTGGACTCTTAATAGGTTCAGACTTACAAATGTGTACACATAGCGAGGAAACAACACATGAAAATGAGTGATTTCGAGATTTCCTGGAATTGCAACAAAGTACAGGAATTTAACTAGGACGAAATCATGCTTAAATCTAGTCAATTAGCGAATGACACGATCAGGTACACGTGGCAAGATTGAAAAGAAGTGGAAATGTTTTTTTTTTTATTTGATGTTAGTAATTTTGATGTTTCAGGTGTCGCGAATAGAAACAACGTCGAGGAGAAGGCGATATGTTAAATAGAAATTCTGCGAGTAATCGTCAGAGCGTAGTCTGACTGCTGATTAAAATTTTAGACAACATAGTTGTATGGAGATAAACAGCGATTAATTTACTTATAATGAATTATTCAAAATGACAGTCACAATCGCATTATTTATTTTGCCGCCCACCGGTTTCAACCCGGGATGGGGTCGTCTTCAGGGCAATTTACACCATTTGGTCGCTCGCTAGAGTCGTCACCCTGCCTGTGCAGGGTTGGTAACTATAGTTAGCGACCAAATGGTGTAAACTGCCCTGAAGATGACCCCATCGCGGGTTGAAACCGGTTGGCGCCAAATAAATAATGCGATTATGACTGTCATTTTGAATAATTGACTGCTGATATGCCTACTACAACCCGATGTCTGAAAAAATCGTCAGTTTCAGAAAAAAAACATAGAAAATATATTTAAAATTAGATTTTCTTGGATACAACCAGTTTTCCTTTTTCCTTGTAAGATTACAGAAATTACCAGAAAACGAATGCACAGGCTTACAGACGAATACAGCTAACATGTTTCTATTGCAACACCCCTGAGTTTAGTTCATACACTATGACTTTCCTGAATTCATATAGACTTTTCTTAGAGATTAAGCACGAATTCAGAAAAAAACACATGTTGGACACAGTTTTCTTTAGTCTCACACGGTATTTTTTGCAGATAGAAAATATAGCTTTATTTTCCATTGCTCAAGTGTGTGGGACCCATTCTAAATAAGACTAATGGGATACTGTAAGGCCGGCCGGAGTGGCCGAGCGCTTCTATGCGCTACAGTCTGGAACCGCGCGGCCACTATGGTCGCAGTTTCGAATCCTGCCTAGGGCATGGATGTGTGTGATGTCCTTAGGTTAGTTAGGTTTAGGTAGTTCCAGGGGACTGATGACCTCAGCAGTTAACTCCTATAGTGCTCAGAGCCATTTGAACCATTTTGATACTGAAAGTATAGACAGAAGGGCATCATGAGTGGCCACAGCTTTCTTTCGACTCATGGGAGAGGGTCAAGGAGATGCTCAAAAACCTGATCTGGCAGACACTTGAAGACAGATGCAAACTTTCTAGCATTAAGAGTGGACAAACTGGAACCACCTATGTATTGGCCCCGTATGAATCGCTAAGATCGGACTCATAGTAGCGCAGAGGCATTTAAAATATGGTTCTTTCCGCATCTCATATGTGTATGTGATAGCAAGTAGCCCGAATAAGTGGTAAGATGCGAAGTAGCCTCTACCATTCACTTCACAGTGTTTTGCAGAGTACAGGCATAGCTGTAGCTGTAGAAAACCGGTATCCAAAGAAGGCTGTGTAACCGCTATGCTGCGACGATCGCATGTACACAGCCGGAAAAAAATCGCAACGCCACAAAAATTATTAATGTAGAGTAATGGAAATGGAAATGAGCGTTTGGCGTCATTGGCCGGGAAGCCCCTTATGGAGCAGGTCCGGCCGCCTTGGTGCAGGTCTTATGACATTCGACGCCACATTGGGCGACCTGCTCACCGGATGGGGATGAAAAGATGATGAAGACAACACCCAGCCCCTGAACGGAGAAAATCCCCGACCCAGCCAGGAATCGAACCCGGGCCCGTAGGACGACAAACCGACACGCTGACCACTTTTTTTACAAAAAATCTCATTTTGTTCGAGTTCGTTGGTTGCATCTTTTCGGAGCGCATGTCCCATGACACCCGTTCAAGTTCAGTGTTGAGCCGTTGACTCAGTTTTTTATTACAGAGGGTACCTAACCCTCTGACCGAACACGATGAGCTACCGTGCCGGGGTTATAGCAAAACAAGGTGGCTTGCTTTACTTCCTGCTGCAGAACGGCTTCTGACAATACATATATATGAAGATGGCACCACTCAGCTATGGGGGTGGACATGTAGGGTAATGAAATTTCGGTGATACATTTGTGTAGGTAACATTGCAAGACCACAGGCTGGCGGCAGGCATAAACGTCACCCGAAATTGTATTGAATGCTTTCTCAGAAAATTACTTTGAACAATTAGTTCATGGGCCTGCTTGAAGCGTAAATGGTTGCGAAAGCATACTTGACCTCTTAGCAACAAATAATCCTGGAGAAATAGGGAGTATCATGACGAATATAGGGATTAGCGACCACGAGGCAGTTGCTGCTAAGCTGAATACTGTAACACTCACAATCATCAAAAAGAAACGCAAAGTACATATATTTAAAAAAACTGATAAAAATGCTCTTAACACCTTTTTAAGCGACAGTCTCCACTCCTGATCTGATCACGTAAGTGTAGAAAAGATGTGGAATGATTTCAAACAGATAATATCGACAGCAATTGAGTGATATACACCACATAAATTAATAAGTGATGGTACTGATCCCCATGGTACACAAAACGGATCATATCGCTGTTCCAGAAGCAACGAAAAAAGCATGCCAAATTTAAAAGAACACAAAATCCCGAAGACTGGCAAAGTTTTGCAGAAGTTCGAAATGCGAGATGCTTTTAATAATTTCCACAACGAAACTCTGTCTCGGAATCTGGCAGAAAACCCAAAGAGACTCTGGTCATATATAAAGCACACCAATGGCAAGACGCAATCAATACCTTCACTGTGAGATAACAACGGTGAAGTCACTGATGACAGTACCACCAAATCAGAATTATTAAACACGGTTTTCCGAAATTCCTTCAGCAAAGAAGATGAAGTAAGTATTCCAGAATTCTAATCAACAACAACTGCGATGATGAGAAACATAGAAGTAGATATCCTCGGTGTAGCAGAGCAGCTTAAATCACTTAATAAAGGTAAGGCTTCTGGTCCAGATCGTATACCAGTCAGGTTCCTTTCACAGTATGCAGATTCAATAGCTCCAATTATATACAACCGCTCGCTCAAAGTACTTCCGTACCTTAAGACTGGAAAACTGCTCAAGTCACAAAAATATCCAAAAAGGGAAGTAGGAGTAATCCGCTGAATTACAGGCCTACATCACTAACGTCGAATTGCAGTAGGGTTTTGGAACGTATACTGTATCCGAACATTATGAAGTACCTCGGAGAAAACGATTTACTGACACATAATCAACACGGGTTACGAATATATCGTTCTTGCGGAACACAACTAGCTCTTTATACTCATGAAGTAATGAGTGCTGTCGACAGGGGATGTAATATTGACTCCATATTTTTAGATTTTCAGAAGGCTTTCGACACCGTTCCTCACAAGCATCTTCTAACGAAACTGTGTCCCTATGGAATATCGCCTCAGTTGTGCGACTGGATTCGTGATTTCCTGTCAGAAAGATCACAGTTCGTAGTAATAGACGGAATGTCATCGAGTAAAATAGAAGTAATATCCGACGTTTCACAAGGAAGTGTTATAGGCCCTCTATTGTTCCTGATCTATATTAATGACATAGGAGACAATCTGAGTAGCCCTCTTAGATTATTTGCAGATGATAATGTCATTTACCGTCTTGTAAAGTCATCATATGACCAAAATGAATTTCAAAATGATTTAGATAAGATATCTGTGTGGTGCGAAAATTGGCAATTGACCTTGGATAAGGAAAAGTGCGAAGTTATTCACTTGAGTACTAAAAGAAATCTGCTAAATTTCGATTACGCGATAGGTCACACAAATCTGAAGGCTGTAAATTCAACTAAATACTTAGGTATTACAATTACAAATAACCTAAGTTGGAACGATCACATAGTTAATTTTGTGGGTAGAGCAAACCAAAGACTGCGATTCATTGGCAGAACATTTAGAAGGTGCAACAGGTCTGCTAAAGAGACTGCTTACACCACGCTTGTCCGCCCTATTCTGGACTATTGCTGTGCGGTGTAGGATCCTCATCAGGTGGGACTGACGGTTGATATTGAAAAAGTACAAAGAAGAGTGGCTCGTTTTGTACTATCGCGAAATAGGGGAGATAGTGCCACAGACATGATACGTGAATTGGAGTGGCACTCATTAAAACAAAGGCGTTTTTCGTTGCGGCAGGATCTTCTTATGAAATTTCAATCACCAGTTTTATCCTCCGATTGCGAAAACATTCTGCTGGCACCCACCTACATAGGGAGAAATGATCATCACGATAAAATAAGAGAAATCAGGACTCGCACGGAAAAATTTAAGTGCTCGTTTTTCCCGCGCGCCGTTCGAGAGTGAAACGGTAGAGAGACAGCTTGAAGATGGATCATTGAACCCTCTGCCAGGCACTTAGTTGTGATAGCAGAGTAATCATGTAGATGTAGATGTAGATGTCAGCGCGCTATAAACCACTGGATATGTGAAATTCTGGTACATTAGCAACCGGTGTAACCGCCAGAAGGTTGAATGCAAGCATGAAATCGTGCGTACATTGTGTTGTACAAGTGCCGGGTGCTGTACTGGTCTGTCAATACTGGGATGTTTGGTGCTGATTGTGGATGATGCTGGTGTTGTCGTCCAATGATATCCTAATGGAGATAAATCCGGTAATCGAGCAGACCCAAGGAACATGTCGACACCCTGTACAGAAATGGTTCAAATGGCTCCGAGCACTATGGGACTTAACATCTGAGATCATCAGTCCCCTAGAACTTAGAACTACTTAAACCTAACTAACCTAAGGACATCACACACATCCATGCCCGAGGCGGGATTCGAACCTGCGACCGTAGCGGTCGCGCGGTTACAGACTGAAACGCCTAGAACCGTTCGGCCACACCGGCCGGCCCTGTAGAGAATGTTGGGTTACAACAGCGGATTGTGAGCGAGCATTATCCACTTGGGAAACACTCCTGGTGTGCTGTTCATGGCTGTGCCGAGTGGCCACGTGGTTAGGGGCGCAATGTCACGGATTCTACACCCCCTCCCGCTGGAGGTTCAAGTCCTCCCTCGGGCATTGGGGTGTGTATGTGTGTTGTTCTTAGCATAAGTCTAGGGACCTATGACCTCAGCAGTTTGGCCCCTTAGCAACTCACACACATTTGAACCATTTTTGGTGCTGTTCATGAATAAAGAGATTAGCGTACAAATTTCCAGTCAGGGTGTGCGCGATAACGACGAATGTGATCCCGTTGTCATACGAAACTGCAGCCAAAACCGTACCTCCAGATGCAGATCCAGTATGTCTAGAACGCAGGCAGGCTGCTTGCAGGACCGCAACTGGCCTCTTTCTAAGCAATAAATGGCCGTCGCTGGCACCGAGGCAGAACCGGCTTTCATCAGAAAACACAACGGACCTCCACACCGTCATCCAATGAGCTCTCACTGGACATCTCTGAAGTCGCAAATGGCGATGGCTTGGGGTCAGTGGAATGCATCCTACAGCGCTTCTGGATCAGAGCTGTCTTTGAAGTAACCGATTTGTAATGGTTAGTTGTGTCACTATGGTGCCAACTGTTGCTCAAATTGCTGCTGCAGGTGCAGTACCAATGCACCAGTGTCCCACGCCGAACACGGTGGTCTTCCCTCTCGGTATTACCGTAAGGCCGTTCAGAACTCGGTGTTCTTGCGACCGTACATTCTCGGGGCCCCCGCCGCCAGCAATAATGTGGAGTGGCTACATTCCTGCCAAGATTTTTTGCAATATCGCAGGAAGAATATCCAGTTTCTCGTAGCTCTTTTACACGATCTCATTCAAACTCACAAGGGGACCATCAGAAGCGTAAATAACGGATTTTGATGGGTCTGGGATATGTTGTAGAGGGACATACCCTGAATATGAGGATACCCGCTTTTTTAGCGACGGGCCTTGGATTTCGAAAAAAATTGAAGTTCACCGCGCGCTGTAATAAGCGTAACGTTAGCTATGTTCCGTCTAACCGAGCGTGGCGAAGCGGTTAAGGTCTACAGCTACTGCGCTGGATGTACTGTGTTCTGGTCTTTTTCATGTTTTTGCTTTTTTTTAAAAATCAGAATATTCCGAAATTTCTCCATTTTATTTTAGAGAATATCAACAAACAGTGTAAATTCTGTCAAATTATTAAGAAGTTTAAATTGTGTAGACTCGGTCAAATAGAATGTGGTCTGTCCGCGCGGACATCCCGTACGAACTCTGTGATTGTGATAGTGTATCGCCCTCGTCACCGCCTTTTATTTGGCTACGGCGATATAATTTCATAATACACAGAGTTCGCACGGACAGTCCTCTGTATATTACGACCACATATCGCCATGGTCAAACAAACGGCGGTGACCTAGCTCCTAAACCGCTAGTTTGATTTTGTCTTCAACGTCCGTTGCTCGCAACGCGTTGTTAGTGCCGTGCGTGTTCGAAGAATGCAGTGAAATGGACGACTCAAGTGTGTCTACAGAAGTGCAGCCAGAAGAAGATACATCAGAGGTAGAGTTGAATGAACAATCTAGAGGCAAAATCACTAACGCTATCAAATAGGCCGCAAAATTGCTTCGTGATTTAAATCGTGTAACAAATACACCGCCCAGCACGATCTCTCCTAATTGAATTGCAATTTGTAATGATATATCTATCGCAATACAAGACCTACTGGCCGAGAGACGGATCATCGCAGGCCGGAGTGGCCGAGTGGTTCTAGGCGCTACAGTCTGAAACCGCGCGACCGCTACGGTCGCAGGTTCGAATCCTGGCTCGGGCATGGATGTGTATGATGTCCTTAGGTTAGTTAGGTTTAAGTAGTTCTAAGTTCGAGGGGACTCATGGCATCAGCAGTTAAGTCCCATAGTGCTCGGAACCATTTTGAACGGATCATCGATGGCGATGAATTAATAAATATCAATGAAGAAGATGAGGTGCACAAATATGAGGCGTTAATTTTTACCTTTGTGTGGATGTTCTCTTTCTTGCGGACGCATCGACATTATATAAAGCTATTTACTTTGCAGCATACGGGAGTAGGCGAAGATGGCGATTTCGTCGCCGACGAATTCGCACATGAACCAGCATATTATGTGTCTCTATCGTACAAAAAACGAGCAGTCGCTCTTGCAGTAGCTCATCCAAAATACAACCTGAAGAGTTTGCAGTCACACGGCGTCTCTCGGTTAAAGCATAAATCAACGCTATATCGATGGAAAGGGGATGTGAAACGAGGTGGAACTCGTCGTGATAAATGGAACACTATCGACCGTGAGACGTATAAACGGCTCGTCGAAGCGAGACAGAAGTTGGAACAGGTAAATCATATCAAAATATATGTCAAATACATTGTAAGAAAGAGGCTTGCTTGTGAATATAACATAATTTCTTCCGCGAGCAGGTGACAATCAGAACTTTACAGCAGTGGGCGATGAAAGCTGCTGTTCCACTTTTATCGGATACCTTTAATTTCGTGGCCAGCTCGGCTTGGATCGAACGATTTAAACAAAAGCATAAAATCAGGCAAAGAAAGATTACGAAGTTCATCAGTTCCAAAGAATGTGCAACGATGGAAGAAGTATTAGTAGATGCGAAAGGATTCCGCACACAAACGAAAATACTTATTGGTACTTTTAACCTCGACTACACTGATTAAACGGGCTGTCAGTATCAATCAGTCCCTGTCAGAGAAAGCGGCGAGAACCATTCTAGTGCGGAGAAAGAATTTAAACAAGATAAGTCGTTCGTACACAACACAGTACACTCTAACTGCATAAGGAAGGGTGATCAAAAATCAAATGGCTTTAAGCACTATGGGACTTACCATCTAAGGTCATCAGTCCCCTAGACTTAGAACTACATAAACCTAACTAACCTAAGGACATCACACACATCCATGCCCGAGGCAGGATTCGAATCTGCGACCGTAGCAACAAGGCGGTTCCCAACTGAAGTGCCTAGAACCGCTCGGCCACGGCGGCCGGCTGAAAGGTGATCCTGTATGATTTGGCTCTAATGTTCAGAAAAGAGTGGATGAATTAATCCTCAAATGTGAAAACGTAATTGGGTCCTGCACGAAATCAGGGAAGTTCACGAAACTGGTGTAAGTAAACTTTTTAAAATCTGTAATTCTTCCGTACGTGGGACAGGAAAAATTTCTATATATTATTGACACTTGGGGAGGGCAAATTGATATGACCGTATATGATCACATCTTCGTGAATGAGAGGAAAGCGTGCACCTGCACCGTAAAAGTTATCGCACCAAAGTGTAAACCAGTTGGCCAGCCTTGTGACGTACATTTTTACCGACAGGTTAAAATTTTCAAGAAGAAAATTCAGAATGCCCCCGATTTGTTGAAGACCAACAGAGCAATCGCGTCCAGGGACGATTCCATAAAACTACACTCATTAATTTTGCATCAGTTCAGGGTAGCCGCTTTTTCGAGTGTGATCAAATACGCATGGTTCATATTCAAAGTTAACGGATGAAAGGGAAACCTTTTTGAATGTATATGAACAATGCTTTCCGCTATCGCTCCTAAAAACTCCGTCCGCCTTCATGATAGTAGCTTTTATGAAATGTGCTTGGTGCTGTAAAACAGTGTGTTTCGGTTGATTTTACGACACATATCATCCGGATCTCTGTTGTGGCATAGCAAGCGATGCAGGCGATAGCGAGTAAGATTTTGTAATAATGACGTGAAAATTAAATTACAGTGGCAAAATTGATTATTTCTTAATAATTTCACACAATGTACGCTGTTTGTTGATATTCTGTAAAATGAAATGGAAAAATCTCGGACTATTCTGATTTTAAAAAGAAAAGCAAAAACACGAAAGGCCCCGAACACGCTCCCCTACCTAAGCGAGGTAGCTGTAGACATTAACCGTTCCGCCACGCTCACTTGGTTCGCACAGGGCTAACGGAACTCGTATTACAGCAGACTGTGTACTTCAGAATCAATTTTCTCGAAAACGGAGGCCCATCGCTAAAAAAAGCGGATAGCCTCACACTCAGGGCACGTCCCTCTACAACATATCCGAGAACCATCAAAATCCGTTATATACACTTCTGATGGTCCTCTAGTCAGTGAGGTGTTCATAACGGCGTCTTAAAGGCATTCTTGATTAACATCGACTCACCACGTCCAATCTCAAAGGTAACCAAGGCTCATGACCGTTACAGCGTGTATTTAAAGCAAACCTGGTTTGCATCCTCATAGTCGTGCTACTAGCGCTATTCTTAAGCGACTGGCGCGAAATTTGAATAGATGACATCTTTCAGACGTATAAACACGCCTACTAACTTTCGTTTACGTCGCACAACTCCTCCTTGGTGTTGTGACTTTTATTCCATCAGTGTATCACTTGGGGCTCGCGAGAGTACATAGATCTGAGGGCGCGCAGAAAGGTATATAGACTATTTTTTCCCACTCTCAAAATGTGAATGGCATAGGGCAGTACTGGTACGAAGTTTACGCCACTATGCACTTGCTGTGACTTGCAGTGTGTACTGCATATCTAGATGGATATATACGAATAGCTTCTCGCCCATCGACTGGCAGCACGAGTTTTACAAGGAATGGCGGCACTTAGATATCTGGACGTATAATGGGCGGCAGTCGATGTGTAAACGGTATACAGCCACTAAACGTCGCCGGCACTTCGATTTAGCGCGCACGTGTGTAACACCACGTTTTCTTTACGTAAAGCCGTTAATTATAGTTATCTTGTGAAGGAAGTATACAAGCCAACAGATGAACTGTCACTCGATATCTACGTCCATTGCGACAAATAATTACCGTTTATCGCGACATAGTCGCTCCAAACCCGCAGCGCTCTGTTATTTAGGACATACCATTAATCAGACGCGTCACTGACAATTTTTTTTTCTGCGACTGGATCAATGGCGAGCAGACATGGAATGGAGAGTTTCTGTACGCCCGTGTTCATCCACTGCCCCGTTCTGTTACCAGGTGTAAGTTTTCTGCTTCTTCCCTAAAGCAGGTCATCCGAGTGATGACGAGACGGTAGAAGAGGCAGGTGTAAGGGGTGGGGGGTTCTTTCTAACAGCCGATGGTCGATTTCCTCCTCCATCCTCGTTCAAGTAAGGCAGTTTTCTCTCCTTTTCTTCTTTCTCTCAAATGGAAAACTTTCATCTCTTACGTTTTTTACGAAATATCACTGACTACCTGAATTACGAAGGGAAACTTCCGCGGCATATCGTACGATTGATTACACCAACATATAGTCGGATTTGACGATTACTCGTACAATCGTAACTAGAGAAATTCGAAGGTGACCCGGGTATCTGGGCAGCAGTCACGCAATCTCATAAAATTAGATCAATAACCTCTCATGTGGAAACAGAATTTCTCACATGCTATACGGGGTGTTTGACTATCAAGTTGAAGAGTGGAGGATAATGAAACAAGCAAATGATCCCAATAAACATCCATACACGACGTAAGCACAAATGCAGTCATCCCAATGTTACAATACTGTTAATGTTTAAGGCTACGTTTGGATAATGTTCCTTATGGTGAAAGGATGAGTATGTGGCACACGTGTGATGATGCACTTCAATGTGACTGTTCGGGAACTCATGGCACGAATCTTCCACAACAAGTATTTCGGTCGTGGCTCATCAGTACCGTGGTCTCCTAAGTCCAGTGACTACGCTCCATTGGTTTCTTTTTATTTTGCGTTATTTAAGAGCATAGCTGTACTCAGGCCCGTTCATAATGTCGTTCGACTTCGGGAACGCAATCCCGATGGTTCTGTCAGTGCATTAGGAATACGCTTTGGATTCTGAGCGTGTACTGGCATCAATGAGGAGAAATGCTGAAGCTTGCCTTCACGTGAACGGTTGCCATGTGGAATACTTGTAATGTGTTTGTCGTCAAGTGCATAGCTGCAGTTTTGATGCCTGGGGACTCTGTTTTAAGGTTTTCGTGTATTCATTCGTAATACGTCGTAATGGGGAAACCATTGGTTTCCGTACATTTGCTTGTTTCATTGTACTCTACAGGCTCCTTTCGTTTGTGCCTATAATAGTCAAAACACCCTTCTTCGTTTTTTCATGCAGACGACGTAGTGCTTATGGCACAAGCAGAACTATAAAGAGAAATTGTCGTTTTAAAATATAATTCATAGAAGTATGGATTCCTACTAACTCCAGTGTTCTGCAGAAAATACCTTATCACAACTAAAACAGACGTAAATATAAAATTCTGAAGACGGTACCGAGAGGTAACTCAACATTGATGTTGAAATAATGCTTATCAAGGTTAAACAAGTGAAATGAAATTACGACAAAACAGCATCTTACATAGAGTTTAACAAGACCCTTCACACCGTACAGAAGTGAAATATGGATATTCTTCAAGGAGGACAGAAGGGCAAAAGACAGCAACGGACAGGAAAAGTAAAGTTTCTTTAAGCTGCACCAATTTGCGGAAGCGATTCACAAATGTTTATAAATGAGAATAAAAGGAAAAATATTAGGTCTAAAACTTGGCTTCCGCAGTTCTGCAATAGGTGGCAGTAGTGGCAAGTGGTGGTAGGTCGTAAGCGTCATACAATAAGCTTACGCATTTGTAAACATAGCTCAATCAAAATATTACTTGATTTGTCACAGGATCATAATGTTATTCACTCTATTAAATGCGCCAAATTACGATCCCTGTTTTTGTCATTTGCAGGAGGTTTTAATTTTCTGCTTTCACATGAAGAAATTTGGGGTTGAGTCTCATAAAATGCTGGGTAAGACGTGTGGTAAGGCACCTATTAGTGAAAAGAAACGTGTAGACAACTGTTTCAACGCTTTAATAACGGTGAATTTGATGTTGAATGTCGGCATTGTGGTGGAAGAGAGATTTTCGAAGCTACTGACACCGACGCAAGAAATTGCAAGAGATCGTTATCGAAACCAAATGACGCCTCTGAGCCGAGCATTTAACGGCGAACGACCACAATACAGACATGAAAAAGATGACTTTGCAACATGACAATGCGTGACCCCATGTCGCTAAAACAATTCAAACTTACTTGGAGACGTTGAAATAGAAAGTCCTACCACACCCACCTCATCCTCCGGACATTGCTCCCTCTGACTAGCATCTCTTTCGAGCAGTGGCACAGGGCCTGGCTGAGCAGCATCTCTGGTCATATGAACAAATTGCAAAACTGTATCGATTCACGAATCTCCTGGAAAGACTCACAGTTCTTCCGCCGCGGTAATCGTATGCTGCCCGAAAAATGGGAGAAAGTAGTGGCCAGCGATAGCCAATACTTTGAATCCCAAATTATTTGTAATTTTTTCACGATAAAGTCTCGAACTTCGAGAAAAAACAGAGAAAGAAAAGTTGTGGCCCTAATTCAAAAGCAAAAATAAAATTGTCATTATCTAGTGTTGGTGAACTGTCTGCATAGAAGGGGAAAAGCAGTTATTTTCCAGTGACCTGTCTGTGACTGTAATTGGAGAACATATTAATGTCCAGTAAAGATTCTCTACCGCGAATTTTCCAGTGTTTTGAGTAGTACAGATTATGGTGTTGTCTCACTACAGATCAAAGACATCACCATCAGTCCCAATCTGCGAATGCATGTTAGATTTGTCTTAGAAACCAACGAGATAGTTAAAGAATCTTTGAAAAATCCTAGCTTTTGTTATCTTGCTAACTGGGTCCTTGCCTCCATGTCCACCAACGAAGTCACAACACCCGAGCAGCGACATCATCTTGACAGACCTAAGAAACGCTCCCTCACCTTCCAATGACGGACCGTAGAATCGGCTTATTACAAACTGTTTCTCATTGTATGGCATATCTGGCGCCTTTTCACTATTCTAAGATTATTTCTGAGGCAGTATATGATTCTCTTATCTTTTGCTTCTAATGCGCAATGCAGTGTGACATCGTCGGCACACAAAATAAGAAACTCGGTTTTTTTTCCCCTTCCTACTGTACACAATCTTGACTTCGATAGCTTTTGAATATACTATCTTCATATTAGTTATTTCAAAACCTATAGGATTAATGCTATTGACGTGTCCTCTTATTTTATTATTCATAGCTTTGTAATGTGGTAGGGCCCGAGCCAGATACGAGATTCGTCAATAAATTGAAAATGGGGCTCATATCATATTATGACGATTCTCGTTTAGCAGTACAGTGGTTTCCATGCATTACTTAAGGAGAATTCGGGGTTCGTTCTCTCAAAAGGACCGCGACCATTACGTTCTTCCGTCCTCATTCTTGTACACCAAGCCCGTGGTCAGTCACTGACAGCCTCGGCGTCAAAAGGATGTTGAACATTAGATCCTTGTCAATGAAGCCCACGGTTATTGCTTTATAATCAGATACTTTTTTATAGCGTTTATGACAAGTTTTGTCGAGAATATGTGTTATACTTTTAGGCTGTCTCCTTTATGTTTTGATGTAATTTGATAAGCGTGAAAAATACAGTTTAGGTCATTAAATGTAGCAATTTGTGCTCTCGCATTAAAATTCGTTTTGAAAATTATATGATATATTTAGATATTAAAGAGTGTTTATATTCATCTCTTTGATTTGCAGCCCCTTGTATTGGCCGTGTTTGCAGTTAAAATTTTTGCATGTGAGGTCCGCCAGTTATGCAAAACACCGTTTTTCTCAGTACCCAAACATGTTTCGGCACCACCGTGCCATCATCAGTGGGTTTTCGTTTTTATTTATTCTGCAATGTGAACATTTCTGTTAAATGATTATAAAATTATGTGCATTTTTAGTTCAAATAACAGAAAAGAAACGATCTGTTGTTTGAACTAAAAATGCACATAATTTTATAATCATTTAACAAAAATGTTCACATTGCAGAATAAATAAAAATGAAAACCCACTGATGATGGCACAGTGGTGCCGAAACATGTTTGGGTACTGAGAAAAACGGTGTTTTGCATAACGGGTGGACCTCACATCCAAAAAGTGTTTATATTGCTGTGCCCTCCCCGAGTGCTTGTTTTGGGATACTCTCTTTCTCTCTCTCTTACCGTTGTTAAATGTTTTTCTTGTCGATTAAGTGCAGAATTAAAGGTTTAATTCTTCTCGTAGGCAACGCTGAAAATATATGTTGAACAAAACCAGTTGTTTCTAACTAGATCGCTCTCGCTAATAACAAAAACGACCATGAACAACCTCAGTTACTAGCTGTTTTCGCAACGTATTGAGGAGCAGTGGTGCTGAATATTGGCCGGAGGGAACGGAGCGGCGATGTTTATTGGAAACTTGTATCAGCATATGTTGGTAGCAAATTCCATGTCCGCCACAAGGCTGGTAAAGAAGTCATGTGGTAGAGCGTTCTAGTCCTCCAACTGCCTGATGGTTATCGGTGCATTGTGGACGTGCTGCAGTACCTCTCCCCAGCGCATCCCACACTTGATCAGTGGGATTTAAGTCGGGGGAACGGACAGGTCTGTCCAGTCACCAAATACTCGTATCCTCTCGTTGCAAAAGCCCCGCCACCTGCGCTGTTCGATGCGGCCACTCTTTGTCACCCATAAAAACGAAGTTAGAACCTAATGCACGCTTGAAAAGATGCTCGTGGGTAAGGAGTACGGCGTCACAGTAACGTTGACCGGTTAGTGTACCGTGTTCAAAGGTTTGAGGTCAGTACGCCCAAGCAACATTACACTTCCCCACACCATAGCATTTGGCCTACCAAAGCAATCATGTTCGACAGTGCTGGACGTGCCCTCACATGGTGAGAGGAGGGAACGCGCAATGCACCCAGGAGCGTTGTCGAACATGATCCATAGCTTCACGGACTTTGCTTCTGTATGTTGGTTTCCTGGGGCAGCACAAGTACAGTTTTGAAATCAATAACTTGGCCGCGTCGGGAAAAAGTATTTCGTATTCTTCTGGTTCAAAAACGTGGCCTTATATCATTTTAACGTAGAATTTTGCTAATGGGATCTGTGATTCTGGATAAGAACAGTAAACTAACAGAGTGAGAAGATGGTTCCTCGCCCTTCTTTATTAACAAAATTAATGAAATTTCGTTACAAACCCTGTCTATGGAAGAAATGGTCGTAGGCGTTGGAATTCATTATCTTATAAAGGGGACAATTGACAGGAATGGGGGAAAGAAATAGAGTAGAAGAAGAATGGGTAGCTTTGAGCGATGAAGTAGTGATAGCAGCAGAGGATCAAGTAGGTAAAAAGACGAGAACTAGTAGAAATCCTTGGGTAACAAAAGAAATATTGAATTTAATTGATGAAAGGAGAAAATATAAAAATGCAGTAAATGAAGCAGGCAAAAAGGAATAGAAACGACTCAAAAATGAGATTGACAGGAAGTGCAGAATGGCTAAGCAGGGATGGCTAGAGGACAAAATGGTTCTGAGCACTATGCGACTTAACTTCTGAGGCCATCAGTCGCCTAGAACTTAGAACTAATTAAACCTAACTACCTTAAGGACATCACACACATCCATGCCCGAGGCAGGATTCGAACCTGCGACCGCAGTGGTAACTCGGCTCCAGACTGTAGCGCCTAGAACCGCATGGCCACTCCGGCCGGCGGCTAGAGGACAAATGTAAGAATGCAGAGGCATATCTCACTAGGGGTGAGATAGATACTGCCTACAGGAAAATTAAAGAGACCTTTGGAGAAAAGAGAACCACTTGTATGAATATCAAGAGCTCAGATGGAAACCCATTTCTAAGCAAAGAAGGGAAAGCAGAGAGGCGGAAGGAGTATATAGAGGTTCTACATACAGGCGATGTACTTGAAGATAATATTATGGAAATGGAAGAGGATGTATATGAAGATGAAATGGGAGATACGATACTGCGTGAAGATTTTGACGGAGCACTCAAAGACCTGAGTCGAAACAAGGCCCGAAGTAGACAACATTCCATTAGAATTACTGACAGCCTTGGGAGAGCCAGTGCTAACAAAACTCTACCATCTGGTGAGCAAAGGAGGATATAAGATGAACATCAACAAAAGCAAAACGAGGATAATGGAATGTAGTCGAATTAAGTCGGGTGATGATGAGAGAATTAGATTAGGAAATGAGACACTTGAAGTAGTAAAGGAGTTTTGCTATTTGGGGAGCAAAATAACTGATGACGGTCGAAGTTGAGATGATATAAAATGTAGACTGGCATTGGCAAGGAAAGCGTTTCTAAAGAAGAGAAATTTGTTAACATCGAGTACAGATTTCAGTGTCAGCAAGTCGTTTCTGAAAGTATTTGTAAGGAGTGTAGCCATGTATGGAAGTGAAACATGAACGATAAATAGTTTGGACTAGAAGAGAATAGAAGCTTTCAAAATGTGGTGCTACAGATGAATGCTGATGGTTAGATGGGTAGATCACATAACTAATGAGGAGGTATTGAATAGAATTAGGGAGAAGAGAAATTTGTGGCACATCTTGACTAGAAGAAAGGATCAGTTGGTAGGACATGTTCTGAGGCATCAAGGAATCACCAATTTAGTATTGGAGGGCAGCGTGGAGGGTAAAAATCGTAGAGGGAGACGAAGAGATGAATACACTAAACAGAGTCAGAAGGATGTAGGTTTTGGTAGATACTGGGAGATGAAGAAGCTCGTACAGGATACAGTAGCATGGAGAGCTGCATCAAACCAGTCTCATATAAGAAATCCGATTCCAAGCTGTTGTTGTCACTGATACAGAAGGCACCTAAAGACAGAATGTTGAGCACTGCCTTCCCGTTGTAAGGGTCTTTTTTTTTTTTGTCATCAGTCTACTGACTGGTTTGATGCGGCCCGCCACGAATTCCTTTCCTGTGCTAACCTCTTCATCTCAGAGTAGCACTTGCAACCTACGTCCTCAATTATTTGCTTGACGTATTCCAATCTCTGTCTTCCTCTACAGTTTTTGCCCTCTACAGCTCCCTCTAGTACCATGGAAGTCATTCCCTCATGTCTTAGCAGATGTCCTATCATCCTGTCCCTTCTCCTTATCAGTGTTTTCCACATATTCCTTTCCTCTCCGATTCTGCGTAGAACCTCCTCATTACTTACCTTTTCAGTCCACCTAATTTTCAACATTCGTCTATAGCACCACATCTCAAATGCTTCGATTCTCTTCTGTTTCGGTTTTCCCACAGTCCATGTTTCACTACCATACAATGCTGTACTCCAGACGTACATCCTCAGAAATTTCTTCCTCAAATTACGGCCGGTATTTGATATTAGTAGACTTCCCTTGGCCAGGAATGCCTTTTTTGCCATAGCGAGTCTGCTTTTGATGTCCTCCTTGTTCCGTCCGTCATTGGTTATTTTACTGCCTAGGTAGCTGAGTTCCTGAACTTCATGGACTTCGTGACCATCAATCCTGATGTTAAGTTTCTCGCTGTTCTCATTTCTACCACTTCTCATTACCTTCGTCGTTCTCCGATTTACTCTCAAACCATACTGCGTACTCATTAGACTGTTCATTCCGTTCAGCAGATCATTTAATTCTTCTTCACTTTCACTCAGGATAGCAATGTCATCAGCGAATCGTATCATTGATATCCTTTCACCTTGTATTTTAATTCCAATCCTGAACCTTTCTTTTATTTCCATCATTGCTTCCTCGATGTACAGATTGAAGAGTAGGAGCGAAAGGCTACAGTCTTGTCTTACACCCTTCTTAATACGAGCACTTCGTTCTTGATCGTCCACACTTATTATTCCCTCTTGGTTGTTGTACATATTGTATATGACCTGTCTCTCCCTATAGCTTACCCCTACTGTTTTCAGAATCTCGAACAGCTTGTACCATTTTATATTGTCGAACGCTTTTTCCAGGTCGACAAATCCTATGAAAGTGTCCTGTTTTTTCTTTAGCCTTGCTTCCATTATTAGCCGTAACGTCAGAATTGCCTCTCTCCTCCCTTTACTTTTCCTAAAGCCAAACTGATCGTCACCTAGCGCATTCTCAATTTTCTTTTCCATTCTTCTGTATATTATTCTTGTAAGCAGCTTCGATGCATGAGCTGTTAAGCTGATTGTGCGATAATTCTCGCACTTGTCAGCTCTTGCCGTCTTCGGAATTGTGTGGATGATGCTTTTCCGAAAGTCAGATGGTATATCGCCAGACTCATATATTCTACACACCAACGTGAATAGTCGTTTTGTTGCCACTTCCCCCAATGATTTTAGAAATTCTGATGGAATGTTATCTATCCCTTCTGCCTTATTTGACCGTAAGTCCTCCAAAGCTCTTTTAAATTCCGATTCTAATACTGGATCCCCTATCTCTTCTAAATCGACTCCTGTTTCTTCTTCTATCACATCAGACAAATCTTCACCCTCATAGAGGCTTTCAATGTATTCTTTCCACCTATCTGCTCTCTCCTCTGCATTTAACAGTGGAATTCCCGTTGCACTCTTAATGTTACCACCGTTGCTTTTAATGTCACCAAAGGTTGTTTTGACTTTCCTGTATGCTGAGTCTGTCCTTCTGACAATCATATCTTTTTCGATGTATTCACATTTTTCCTGCAGCCATTTCGTCTTAGCTTCCCTGCATTTCCTATGTTTTTCTTCCCAACTTCTGTGATGGCCCTTTTTAGAGATGTCCATTCCTCTTCAACTGTACTGCCTACTGCGCTACTCCTTATTGCTGTATCTATAGCGTTAGAGAAATTCAAACGTATCTCGTCATTCCTTAGTGCTTCCGTATCCCACTTCTTTGCGTATTGATTCTTCCTGACTAATGTCTTGAACTTCAGCCTACTCTTCATCACTACTATATTGTGATCTGAGTCTATATCTGCTCCTGGGTACGCCTTACAATCCAGGATCTGATTTCGGAATCTAATTGAAATCTTCCCGTATCTCCCGGCCTTTTCCAAGTATACCTCCTCCTCTTGTGATTCTTGAACAGGGTATTCGCTATTACTAGCTGAAATTTGTTACAGAACTCAATTAGTCTTTCTCCTCTTTCATTCCTTGTCCCAAGCCCATATTCTCCTGTAATCTTTTCTTCTACTCCTTCCCCTACAACTGCATTCCAGTCGCCCATGACTATTACATTTTCGTCCCCCTTTACATACTGCATTACCCTTTCAATATCCTCATACACTTTCTCTATCTGTTCATCTTCAGCTTGCGACGTCGGCATTTATACCTGAACTATCGTTGTCGGTGTTGGTCTGCTGTCGATTCTGATTAGAACAACCCGGTCACTGAACTGTTCACAGTAACACACCCTCTGCCCTACCTTCCTATTCATAACGAATCCCACACCTGTTATTCTATTTTCTGCTGCTGTTGATATTACCCGATACTAATCTGACCAGAAATCGTTGTCTTCCTTCCACTTCACTTCACTGAACCCTACTATATCTAGATTGAGCCTTTGCATTTCCCTTTTCAGATTTTCTAGTTTCCCTACCACGTTCAAGCTTCTGACATTCCACGCCCCGACTCGTAGAACGTTATCCTTTCGTTGATTATTCAGTCTTTTTCTCATGGTAACCTCCCCCTTGGCAATCCCCTCCCGGAGATCCGGATGGGGGACCATTCCGGAACCTTTTACCAATGGAGAGATCATCATGACACTTCTTCAATTACAGGCCACATGTCCTTTGGATACACGTTACGTGTCTTTAATGCAGTGGTTTCCATTGCCTTCTGCATCCTCATGTCGTTGATCATTGCTGATTCTTCCGCCTTTAGGGGCAGTTTCCCATCCCTAGGACAAGAGAGTGCCCTGAACCTCTATGCGCTCCTCCGCCCTCTTTGACAAGGCCGTTGGCAGAATGAGGCTGACTTCTTATGCCGGAAGTCTTCGGCCGCCAATGCTGATTATTTATCAAAATTTAGGCAGTGGCGGGGATCGAACCCGGGTCTTAGTCTAGGCAAAACGAGCTATGGAAAATATCGGCTTTTCGCAAAAACGAACTCACTTCAAATCCCCAAAATTCCGTTAACTTTTCTTTTAAAAGTCCTAGCATTTTTATTAACAGAAGTACCGCACAGTTGGCTGGACGCCATTGGAATTTTGAGGGGAGAGTGTGCGGAGTTTGAGAGACGAACACAGACTTAATTCACGTAGTCTGTTCACTGAAAATTTCAGTCGAATAAGCCAATACGAAACAGTTTCATCTACGTCATTTACGAAGATAAAGGGGCCAGCAGCACAGGATTGAAACAAAACAATATTTTAAATTTTTGTGGTGCTGATCCTTAGGCAGTGTTTAAATGAGGCCCTGGAACTTTGCCGGCTGTATGGATGGGCCCCGCCTGCGTGTTTGTCTGTGCTGCGCAGTCAAAGCTGCCGGCTGCCCCATTATCGGCCACACCGCGATCGAATGGCCGACAGCTTGGCACGGAAGGTAAATGGCAGCCATTACCCGTGCGGCCATAATGACGGTATGCGTCCCGCGACTCGGACGCCTGCCAGTCGAAAGCCTTGCATAATTCACGAGCCTCCTCGGAGACCGCCCCCAGTGTGTGCAAACATGGCATGTCTCCAGGGGCTGAGTCAACTGTATCAGGCCATCTGAACGAACGATAGCGGCATGCCTACAATTTCCGGCACAAAGAGCTATCTATGGTACGAAACGGAGACGGGAAAACAGTCGATTTCTTCGTAGTGATGACGTCACGCACTGCTACTTTGCACACCAGAGCAACTTGTCTCGTGTCCTTGGCTACACAGTATTTTCATTGTCATCATGTGCATCAATTACAACAACAAATTCCGTACACGTGTAAACCAAAAATATATATTTGCATCTATTTACGCTATACGAACATTTAACGACCCAGACTACCTGCAAATGTCTGAAGACTCTATCCAGTGATGCATGTCGACGGCTGCTTCATGTAGACTGTTCGTAACACCAGGAAAACGTCTTATAGGGCATTCGTTTTGAAATACAACACACCAGTTCAGAAAGCATGTAGAACAGATCAGTACGACAATTCTCTGTTCATTGAAAGCAAGTCACCGCCCAGATTCCAATTAACAAGATAATTATAAAGTCAGAAATAATAATCTCTACCTTCTGAACAATGTAATATTGAAATGAATATGAAATACCAACATAACAAACCTACGAAACGCGGTCAGTTGATGGGAACATCTGAAACTGTCGTATTCTTTTTGTAATTAACATATAAGGAAATCGTGTTATCCTATATAGCTCATTTTCTTTTTATCGGTCAAAGTACTTGAATCAATTCTTGGAATAACATGAGAATTGTTATTATCCATCTTTGTAGCTAACGTATGTATCAAAATTTACTAATTTTTCAAAATAATTATGAGACTTTGCAAAATAATGAAACCTAGTACATGTAAACAAATCGCTAGAAGATACTTTCTGCGTAAAAAATAGAATTACTGTCATTACTGGCCAAAAGCTCTAATGAAAAGCATGTCAAAAACATAGTAGGCACATTGCACTTAATTTTGTCGTTGTGTAATTAACAAAATTGTTAAGATCATTGTTCATTCTGCATGTTTGACGTAAAGTCAAGTGATGACATTGTTTCCTGGCTGGTTTGAATGTATGAAACGAATAAAAGTGATTGTAACATTTCTACAGGCACGTCAAGTTAACGTTGTGATATTTTTTTAACTGTAATACCTGAAAACTGTAACATCAACAATGAAGTAATTGTTTGAAGTGTGTATAAGGTTATGTGTTGGAGAGTTCATGGTTCACTGTTGATCTAATATTCGCGAGGGACCATCTGTGTCGCTCTGAGTAATAAAATGCCGTAAAACGTACAGTGGTATACCTTTTACTTAATTCACGTAGCACGCAGAATGGGTATACACCCATGCCCTGTTGCAGTGAAGAATTCCAGGACATTGAATGAGAATAAGTACCTGAGTTACACCACCCATCTAAACTGTTTATATTTACATGTCTCTTAATTGCAACAAGTTTATATCACTTTAACTTTCGAAAATAAAATATATTTAGTTGAAGAATTTATGTCTCAGTTTACACCGTGGCCGGCTCATTGTCTGACAATCATCACAGTCACACACAATGACAGTGCAAAAACCCCACTTGTGCGTGTTTTGTTTACATACCTTTTGCAGTCCGGTATTTGTTAAGCTGTACTCTCACCTTTCTAAGATAATGAAAACTTGGAACTCCAACAACTGTGTGATCAATAAGTTCGTGGTACAGTGTTTTCGTGGGTTGACACTCAGTCCCATTCAGCGTTCCGGTTGGACCCAGTGTGGGCAGATTCGAAGCTTCCTGGCAGATTAAAACTGTCTGCCGGACTGGAACACGAACCTCGGACCTTTAATTTCCACGGGCATAAGTGCCAGTACCGCAGCACCTTTCCATGTTGTACAAGGTTCTTTTAATTATCTTTTCCCATTCTGTCACTCGTTACGTCTTACTAAATTATCACCTCACCATAAGTGATTTTGCTATCTTTGTCACTGTGTAATACCACACTCTCAAGGAATGACGAGAAAACGACAAAATATTAAAATCACCTATACTGGAGATAATTGAGCACTTAGGCTAAAATGACATAAGAAAGTTCAGCTACTACTGAGTATGGAAATATGCGTATTAAAGCCGTTTGTTGTGTGATGGTGGCCGGAAGAAGATAAATAGATAACTACATCCCCACCCGCACCACCCCGATTCTTTAAAGAACTGAACTGCCAGGTAAACTCTAAAATATCTTCAAAGTCTGACTATTTTCCAAATGAGTTAATGTGTTGAATGTTTGACGTTCAACCAAACTCCAAAAACTACGTGCCAGACAGTGATATAATTCTGTATGTATCTTCAGTGATATATGTGGATACTGTCTGTAAGACGGCTAGCGAACAGAGTCAGTAGTAAACAAATAATAAACTAAAACCTCGTTCTTGGTAACTAATTTTACTGCATGAATAACGAAGAATTAGTGACTGACAAACTGTTTTCTTTTCATTAATTTGTGAGTTTGTAAGCGAGAAAAACAAAAGTTTAGAATTACGCTGAAAGTTTCCTGGAGGTCACTAAGTGCTCTCATTATCAAGCACTGGATGAATATGGTCTGGGTAATTTGCGCGCTGTGAGTTACTGTGCTTCAAGGCATATACACAGTTTCTAACTTTAATGGTTCAAAATGGTTCAAATGGCTCTGAGCACTATGGGACTTAACTTCTAAGGTCATCAGTCCCCTAGAACATAGAACTATTTAAACCTAACTAACCTAAGGACATCACACACATTCATCCGTGCGGCTGGTCCCTGCGGAGGTTCGAGTCCTCCCTCGGGCATGGGTGTGTGTGTTTGTCCTTAGGATAATTTAGGTTAAGTAGTGTGTAAGCTTAGGGACTGTTGACCTTAGCAGTTAAGTCCCATAAGATTTCACGCACATCTGAACATTTTTAACACATCCATGCGCGAGGCAGGATTCGAACCTGTGACCGTAGCGGTCGCGCGGTTCCAGACTGTAGCGCTTAGAACCGTTCGGCCACCCCGGCCGGCTAACTTTAATGCTTGATGTTAACTGATTTTCCCGCTGCTTGACTTATTGCGATAAATCTTTAACATAAGATTATACCTCTTAATGAATATTACATACCGTCACTGTAAATTGCGTTTTGCGATATCTCCAAAAGTCTTATTTTTGGTGCACGCTTTTGTCTCGACTTTCTGAGCGAAGATAATGACCTTCGTTTCAACATGTCACCAGTTTGTTAGAATTTAATATTTTGAATTATCCTGTGTTCGCTATAGAAAATACGTCGACAATGACATACCAAATTATTTTGTTGCAGGTCCAAAAGGAGGGCTTCAGGAATTCCCGTCCATGGCCAATCTTCCGGATGCAGTGGGTCCTTCCACCTAGTGTGACGGTTACGGGGAGCGTCCAATGTGGAGACAAAAAAAATTTCTTAAGGACAAAAGTGTAAGGAATAGAAGCATATCATCAGATGTTGCATTACTATTTATTTTACGTTAAAAAAATCACGAAAATCATCTATATTTAGTGCGTTCAAAGACGGCTATCCCATTAAGTTTCTTACTGCTCAATAGTCACAACAGTCCGATTAATAGGTAATAATGATAGCTCGAAAGTACGACCGCAATCAAACCACAAGATCATCTGTGCTGACGCTTATTAACGATAATGTTCTGCTCGCTTACCTTCATTTTGTTGTGTATTTATTGTGTGTGATTTTCTACTGTTCCGGTCTAATAACGTATAACGGAGCCGAGTGAAACACGCGTTGTTACACATTTCGGTGCTATCACATCAACTGATGCAGTGAGCTTATTTTATCTGTAGCTGAGGGCTTTATACAGTGTATTTGTTTATTTGATTACGTTTACGGCTCTTATTTACATAGAACTATTCTTTCTAATTGTCCTTAATTTCTGTTTGTAGCTTGATCACAATCACAGTGGTTAAACGAGAAGCCAAGGTCAATTACCCCAGCAAATACTAGGGAAAGCTGATGCTTATATCGTGGCCAGAGTAGGAAAGTTTCATATTTGGTCAATGATTCCAACTAAAAAGACTGTACGGAAAGGTTCTTAAATTGCCGACCTGACACTGAAATGTGGCAGTTAAAAATGAAATTTTTGTTTTTGTAGTGACGGTAAATGTTGTGTAAGAGCATAAATCAAAACGTCTGCTTAATATGCTGAACTAATTTGTTTATACGACTTTTTAAAGTGATCGATTTGTGTGTGTATCGTTCAAATGGGCAAATCGAAGTAGTGCCATCAATAAAATTCTTCGTTTGGGTGGTTTAATATCAACGAAAGTTTTTTCAAAGTTCTTGAAGTTTTGTTATGAGTCGGTTCCTCAGCATTCAGCAGTAAAGGAATGGGCATGTTCACCCAAATGTGAGATCACATTTCTAAGTTTAACCAGATGAATGGTGTCCCAAACAGCAACTACAAGTGGAAACGTTTATTACTTATGATGACAAGATTTAGGCCATTAGGTAGTCTCTCATGTATAACCAGACAGTCTTCGTTTTTTATATTACATACATTAGTACACATATGTTATAAAACGCCTTACGTCAAGTATGGTCTCTTGGATACAGTTACGACATAAATACTACAAACAGTAATAGCTATAGCAAGAAAAAGAACAGTTTATATTCGTTTCATAAAGTGAGATAATATAGATAAATTACAAGTAACTAAATATAAATTGTGAGCAGTGGCAACCATGGGCGTGAGAACGGGGTGGAGAAGAAAGAGAAACGTGATAAAACAAATAAAGAAGAGAGATGCAAAGAGGGAAACACGGTAAGGGCTAAAACGTCCGTGATGAAATCCGCGAATTTATTGTGTTGCCAGGTATTAAATTTTCAGTCTCTGTCACAGAAATTTTTAATTTCATTAAAACATGTACATGACGCATTTCGGCAACTCCAACTCAGACTGTAAAAAACAGAAGAAAAGTATCTCCTCCAAAAAAATAGTGTACTGCTTCTTTGCACTGACTGACCAGGCGTTGCATTTGTATAAGATAGTACTTCTTCCATTTTTATGGTATGATGCTGGAGTTAACCGCAACGCATAATGCGTGGATTTCAATCAAAACAAAAATTTCTGCAATCAGCACGGAACATCTATCTATTGGCATGACTAAATAGTGAAAGAAAAGTACCAGGAAGAAGACATGAGCATCTACTTTGCCTACTGACATAGAGAAATGGCGATGAAGCCTACTGTTGATTGTTTAGGGAAAGATTATGAAACTGATAATGGCAAATCCTACAGTTTTCTCTTAAATGCAGCAGGGTATAGAACTGTGCGTAGAGTGTCCAGATAACTAGCTGCAGAAGTGAACAATAGCAATGGAAAAGGAGTTTGCGGATGTTTTTGCTTTATGGTAAGCCACACTCAGGAGACTAGACTCTACACGGTCCAATCACATTAATGTGACCACCTACGAAAAGCTCGAATAATAACGTTTGTCAGAATGAGATTTTCACTCTGCAGCGGAGTGTGCGCTGATATGAAACTTCCTGGCAGATTAAAAGTGTGTGCCCGACCGAGACTCGATCTCAGGACCCTTGCCTTTCGCGGGCAAGTGCTCTACCATCTGAGCTACCGAAGCACGACTCACGCCCGGTACTCACAGTTTTACTTCTGCCAGTATCTCGTCTCCTACCCTCCAAACTTTACAGAAGCTCTCCTGCAAACCTTGCAGAACTAGCACTCCTGTGCCCGCGAAAGGCAAAGGTCCCGAGTTCGAGTTTCGTTCGGGCACACAGTTTTAATCTGCCAGGAAGTTTAACATTTGTCAGAGTTGTGCAGGAAAAGAGTCAGTAAGGTTCTGGCAGTTACAGACACAGATGTGGAGTCATGCAGACTCCAGTGCTGTGGCCAGCTCGGCTAGCTTTCTCGGCTGAGGATTCTTGGTGCGAACAGAGAGATCGAGGTGGTCCCACACATTCTCAACTGAGTTTAAAATCAGGATTACTTATGGCCAGAAGAGTACAATAAACTCATCCTGGTGCTCTTCGAAACACGCATGTACACTGCCAGCTGTGTGATGCTTTGCATTATCCTGCTGTTAGATGAATGGGAAAAGTGATACTGCGTGAAGAGTTTGACAGAGCACTGAAAGACCTCAGTCGAAACAAGGCCCAGAGAGTAGACAACATTCCATTAGAACTGCTGACAGCCTTGGGAGAGCCAGTCCTGACAAAACTCTACCATCTGGTGAGCAAGATGTATGAGACAGGCGAAATACCCTCAGACTTCAAGAAGAATATAATAATTCAAATCCCAAAGAAAGCAGGTGTTCAGCAGGTGTGAAAATTACCGAACTATCTGCTTAATCAGTCACGGCTGCAAAATACTAACACGAATTCTTTACAGACGAATGGAAAAACTGGTAGAAGCCGAACTCGGGGAAGATCAGTTTGGATTCCGTAGAAATATTGGAACACTTGAGGCAATACTGACCCTACGACTTATCTTAGAAGATATAATAAGGAAAGACAAACCTACGTTTCTAGCATTTGTAGACTAAGAGAAAGCTTTTGACAATGTTGACTGGAATACTCTCTTTCAAATTCTGAAGGTGGCAGGGGTAAAATACAGGGAGCGAAAGGCTATTTACAATTGGTACAGAAACCAGATGGCAGTTATAAGAGTCGAGGGGTATGTAAGGGAAGCAGTGGTTGCGAAGGGAGTGAGACAGGGTTGTAGCCTCTCCCCGATGTTATTCAACCTGTATATTGAGCAAGCAGTAAAGGAAACGAAAGAAAATTTCGGAGTAGGTATTAAAATCCATGGAGAAGAAATAAAAACTTTGAGGTTTGCCGATGATATTGTAATTCTGTCAGAGACAGCAAAAGACTCGGAAGAGCACTTGAACGGAATGGACAATGTTTTGTAAGGAAGATACAAGAGCGAATCGAGGATAATGCAATGTAGTCGAATTAAGTCGGATGATGCTGAGGGAATTAGATTAGGAAATGAGACACTTAAGCAGTAAATGAGTTTTGCTATTTAGGGAGCAAAATAATTGATGATGGTGGAAGTAGAGAGGATATAAAATGTAGACTGGCAATGGCAAGGAAAGCGTCTCTGAAGAAGAGAAATGTGTTAACATCGAATATAGATGTGAGTGTCAGGAAGTCGTTTCTAAAAGTATCTGTATGGAGTGTAGCCATGTATGGAATGAAACATGGACGATAAATAGTTTGGACAAGAAGAGAATAGAAGCCTTCGAAATGTGGTGCTAGAGAAGAATGCTGGAGATTAGATGGGTAGATCCCATAACTAATGAGGAGGTGTTGAATAGAATTGGGGAGGAGTTTGTGGCACAAATTGACTAGAAGAAGGGATCGGTTGGTAGGACATGTTCTGAGGCATCAAGGGATCACCAATTTAGTATTGGAGGGCAGCGTGGAGGGTAAAAATCGTAGAGGGAGACCAAGAGATGAATACACTAAACAGATTCAGGAAGATGTATGTTGCAGTAGGTACTGGGAGATGAAGAAGCTTGCACAGGATAGAGTAGCATGGAGAGCTGCATCAAACCAGTCTCAGGACTGAAGACCACAACAACAACAGATGCCATCGAGCCGAGGAAAAACGAGCTGCGTGTAGGAGAAGAAATGGTCCTCAAGGATAGATGCATATTTGTGTTGATCCATTCTGCCTTCCAAAATCACTAGATAGCCCAGGGAATGCCACGAAAATATTCCCCAAGACCATAACGCATGCAGAGTGTTTCCTTTCAGATGACTCATGCCGTGCACGCCAACTGCCATCTGTCGGATGTCGTACAAAAAAAACGTGATTCATCTAAAAGGTCGGCTGCGCCACTCAGCAGATGTCCAGTTGCGGTACTGGCGTGCAAATTCCAGCCTTCGTCGTCGATGAACAGCTGTCAGCATGGGTGCATGAACCACGCACCTGCTGCGGAGGCCCATATGCACCAATTGTCTCTGAAAGGTCGTAGAGGAGACACTGTTAGTAGCTCCTTGGCTCACCTGGCCGGTCATATGCTCAACAGTCGCACGTCTGTTCGCCCGCGCACACCTCCGGAGTCCTCGTTCACGCCTGTCATCTCCAGTCATAGTTGCCTTGGCGCGGATTTTGAATGGCGGCATTTTGCCCCGTACGATATTCTTTGTCCACGGCGGCAAGCGAACAATTTACAGACGTCGGCATTTCGGAATACTTCAGCAATGATCATGCCTTTTTGGACGTCATATAAATCGTTACGTTTCCGTATTCTGACAACGACTGCTCTATTGTTCGCATCTCCCCCACAAGCTTTATATGTCCTCCACGGAAAATGCTGCCATCGGCCATCTGCGAGTGGTAATGCATAGTTGCTGGTTTGTGGTTTTAATTAAATTATTGGCGCAGCTTAGGACCGTGTCATGATGTAAGCAGGATAGTTATTTAATTATCCTCCTTTTTCCATTTAGACAGTTTGATGATGCCTAAACACGGAAACTGTGACTATTTTACTTTTACCCTACTGGCCATTAAAATTGCTACACCACGAAGAAATGCAGATGATAAACAGGTATTCATTGGACAAATATATTATACTAGAACTGACACGTGATTACATTTTCACGTAATTTGGGTGCATAGATCCTGAGAAATCAGTATCCAGAACAACCACCTCTGGTCGTAATAATGGCCTTGATACGCCTGGGCATTGAGTCAAACAGAGCCTGGATGGCGTGTACAAGTACAGCTGCCCATGCAGCTTCAACACGACACCACACTGGCGTATTGTGACGAGCCAGTTGCTCGGCCACCATAGACCAGATGTTTTCAGTAGGTGAGAGATCTGGAGAATGTGCTGGCCAGGGCAGCAGTCGAATATTTTCTGTATCCAGAAAGGCCCGTACAGGACCTGCAACATGCGATCGTGCATTATCCTGCTCAAATGTAGGGTTTCGCAGGGATCGAATGAAGGGTAGAGCCGCGGGTCGTAATACATCTGAAATGTAACGTCCACTGCTCAAAGTGCCGTCAATGCGAACAAGAGGTGACCGAGACGGTGTAACCAATGGCACCCCATACCATTACGCCAGGTGATACACCAGTATGGCGATGACGAATACACGCCTCCAATGTGCGTTCACCGGATGTCGCCAAACACGGATGCGACCACCATGATGCTCTAAACAGAACCTGGATTCATCCGAAAAAATGACGTTTTGCCATCCGTGCACCCAGGTTCGTCGTTGAGTACACGATCGCCGGCGCTCCTGTCTGTGAGGCAGCGTTAAGGGTAACCGCGGCCATGGTCTCCGCGCTGATAGTCCATGCTGCTGCAAACGTCGTCGAACTGTTCGTGCAGATGGTTGTTGTCTTGCAAACGTCCCCATCTGTTGACTCAGGGATCGAGGCGTGGCTGCACGACCCGTTACAGCCACGCGGATAAGATGCCTGTCATCTCGACTGTTAGTGACACGAGGCCGTTGGGATCCAGCACGGCGTTCCGTATTACCCTCCTGAACCGACCGACTCCATATTCTGCTAACCGTCATTCGAACTCGACCAACGCGAGCAGCAATGTCGCGATACGATAAACCGCAATCGTGATAGGCCGCCATCCGTCCTTTATCAAAGTCGGAAACGTGATGGTACGCATTTCTCCTCCTTACACGAGGCATCACAACAACGTTTCACCAGGCAACGCCGGTCAACTGCTGTTTCTGTATGAGAAATCGGTTGGATACTTTCCTCGTGTCGGCACGTTGTAGGTGTCGCTGCCGGCGCCAACCATGCGTGAATGCTCTGAAAATCTAATCATTTGCATATCACAGCATCTTTTTCCTATCGGTTAAATTTCGCGTCTGTAGCACATCATCTTCGTGGTGTAGCAATTTTAATGGTCAGTAGTGTAATATAATGTTCCTTCCTTTTTCAAGGAGAAACGTTCTACTGATTCCTCATCGTGGTCTTGAAAAGCTGCATTTTCTATTGTTTCGCACCGCCATTGCAATAAGATGTTCCAACTGCTGTTGAGATAAATTTCTTCAAAAGTTTTCAGTTTATTTCTCTCTGCAGTTTCTTTGAAACTAAGTATTCTCTGTTGTTTAGAACCATCTGCCAATTATTTTGACTGGAAGGAAAGTTTTAAACAAATTTGATATTAGTAGGGTTGAGTGATGTTTAGAATCTGCACTCGCGGCCGCTTCCATTTTGTCGAATTCTTCATCTAGTATCTCGTATTTCTGTTGTGCTGGTTTCCACCGTTCTATCGATTAAAATACTCCGCTGAGTTATCTGCGCCACTGGTTCGCTTCAGACAAAATAATTGTATTTTATACAAGAAACTTACTTGTATTCCTGATCCGAATGAAAGCAGGCGTATTTTTGTTAGAATGCTTTATCCGTACATAGAAGTGTCATATTGAGACGAAAGAATTATACCTTATCAAATAGTTTTATCAAAAGAGTGAGTGTCATTTCGGTGTTTCGGCTACTTCTTTTAAAATTCGTTAGATTAAAACCTCTATACTGTTAATCTTTCTATGCGACTTAGGCGACGCGGGAATGCGAAAATTTCACATGCAGTCATCATGAGCGGAGAGTTTCGGTTTGTATAAACTGAAGTCGGAGGTGTCATTCTCTACTGCCATTACTAGAGGATGCTAGTAAGAGTTCAGACATACTATAGGGTCAGAGTCTTTTCAGCGAAATTACAAGCGACCTGATGTTTGGGCACATGGGATCCTGATTGAAATACTTGGGAGGGAGTTTTCAGCTGTGTTCGACGTCAACCTGCAGTAGCCACTCAGAGATAGCAGGTGGCAGCACTAGCAATGGAGGATATATGAAGCGTGCCGGGGGGAGGCAGAAACGGCGTGACTTATCTGACGTCCGAAAGAGGTTAATCATTGGATTTCAGGCGAAGAGTGGAAGCATTTCCGAAACGGCTAAGATTGTAAACTGTTCGCATGCTGGCGTGTTAAAGTGTGCCGTACACGGCGAAATGGCGCTATCTAAAACTAGCGCCGAGGCAAGTTATGGTGCACCACAGGCCGTAGACGACAAGGGTGAACGACGGCTGCAGAGATGTGTACAGACGGATACATGTGCAACTGTTGAGAAACTGACTGCCTAGATGAACCAAGGGTCTTCCAAAAGCGACTGCTCAATGAACGTTGCTGTGCATGGGCCTCCACAGAAGACGTGTGGTCAATTTAGCCCATGCTGACTGCGGTTCATCGGTGACGAAGTCTGGAATTTGCGCGCCAGTAACGCAACTGGACGTCCACTGAGTGGTGACAGGTGGTTTTTTCAGATGAACCACGCTTTGTGCTTCATCGGCCAGATGGCGGTTGGCATGTAGGGCGTGAAACATTTGACAGCAAACACGTTGCATGCCATATGGTCTGGAAGAATGTTTTCGTGGCATTCTCTAGATAATCTTGTCATTATGGAAGGCACAATGGATCAACACAAGTATGTATCCATCCTTGGAACCATGTGCACCTCTACATAAAGTTTGTTTTTCCTCGGCACGATGGGATCTACCATCAGGACAGTGCAAAGTGTCACACAGCTCGCAGTGTACATGCGTGAATCGAAGAGCACCAGGATGAGGTTAGCCGCTCGGGATTAGCCGAGCGGTCTCAGACGCTGCAGTCATGGACTGTGCGGCTGGTCCCGGCGGAGGCTCGAGTCCTCCCTTGGGCATGAGTGTGTGTGTTTGCCCTTAGGATAATTTAGTAGTGTTTAAGCTTAGGGATTGATGACCTTAGCAGTTAAGTCCCATAAGGTTTCACACACAGGATGAGGTTACAGTACTTCCCTGGCTACCGAACTCCCTGGACTGAAACCCAATCCAGGACATGTGGACCTCGATCAGGCTGTTCGCATCATGTATCCTCAGCCGAAGAACCTAGCGCAGCTGGCAACGGCTTTGGAGTCGACATGAATCCATTAACCTGTCGGTACCCCCCAGAACGTCCCTAGCTCTCTTGTTCAACATCTCGCAGCAGTCCGCACGGCAAAAGGTGATTATATAGGCTTTTGATGAGTGGTCATCATGTGACTGGAGAGTGTGCACTGAACTGAACAACCCTACACCGAGCTTTACGTCGTCAACATATCATTAAACTTAATTTTCCTTCATTCTTATTACATCCATAGCTTGCGCGGTTATCCTTTATGCTTTTGTTCCATTTTTCTTTTAATCTACAATTATACGTCATAATCTACTTGCTCCATACCCGAATAGCATAATCTTAAAAATTACCAAACATTTCGCTGAATAATTTATCCTCAAAGGAAACAGAGCCGGCCGAAGTGGCCGTGCGGTTAAAGGCGCTGCAGTCTGGAACCGCAAGACCGCTACGGTCGCAGGTTCGAATCCTGCCTCGGGTATGGATGTTTGTGATGTCCTTAGGTTAATTAGGTTTAACTAGTTCTAAGTTCTAGGGGACTAATGACCTCAGCAGTTGAGTCCCATAGTGCTCAGAGCCAAAGGAAACAGACATTTTAACAAGCAAGAAATATGTTTACTGGTGTGCGCTGTTGAAAATAAGAAGAGCTGACACCATGCATGCAATGGGCGAAGACACTATGACCATTGTCCACTGTGAGACTGATTGCCCCATCCTGGCATTACCAGGACCTGATACGTTAAGGAAAGCATGGAAGAGGAGCACAGACGGATGAGGAATCATTCTGGCGACGTACTGAGGTCAAATGAAGAACTCAGCGGACATAAGCAACTTTGACAATGGGTAGAGCGTTGTGGACCAATACCTGGGAATGAGCGGCTCAGAAATGAAGAAAGTGATCGACTGTTTTCGCTGTACCGTCGTGAGCGTCTGTATAAAGTGGTTGAAGGGCGGTGAATCTAAGGGTAGGCGACAAGGTGCAGCATGTCCACGCCTCATTTCAGAGGGTAGAGGTTGGCGTCTTGCCCAATCTTAAAGCAGGATAGGTGGCCATCTGTGCCAGATCTGGCGACAGGGTTCAATGCTGGGGCAGGCACAACTGTTTCGCAGAGTTGCTCAGCGCACATTGTTGAGCATGGGGCTTTGTAGCAGACAACTCATAAGTGTCCCCATGTTGACCCAGCGAGATCGTCGGATAAGCGTGAATTGGCCACACGATTATCGAGATTGGACCGTGGATCATTGAAAATGTGTGGCCTCGTCAATCAATCACTTTCCTTGTTATATCAGTTCGATCGTCATGTCCCAGTGAAACGTTCAAAAAATTACATATGCCTTTTCCATTCAGTTCTAGGTTGATTATGTAATTAGAGGGAGATAATGGCGTGGATACCTTGGGTAATTCTTTTATTTACAGTATATTTAACGACAGTGACTGGACGTACTGCGCTCTTTCTGCATTCGTTTCATTTCATTTAATGTGGTACTGGGATGCCTTGTTTTCAGGGCAATTTTTGTGTGCGTGGGAAAGCACAGCGTGTTGGATTTGAGACAGATTGGTCAGAGAATGCTACGAAAAAAGTTGTACTTTGCCGTCAGCGCAGCCTGGAGCCTCAGGTTGGACGCCAGGGCCGAAACAAGAGTTGCTGGCTATTGTGTATTGGCAACCTGGTACCTGCCCAGTGGCCAAACTGCGACCGTGACGCCACGCTAGCAGCAGGAGAACGCCAGTTTGTCATATTTTAGTGAGAATTTTTTGTAGATAACCATCACTTACTTTCTGAAAGAAACGCGGCTTTCAGTTAATAGTGGCGTGGCCTCATGAGCTCCTTTCCATATTCAGAGGACCTCTGATGTGAAGATAGTGCTGGACACAAAAACACACCGTTATTAAATTAGTCACTGACGTCACGAAGACGAAGCTACGGCGATAGCTTCTTTAGAAGTGGGAAAGGCGTTTTGGTCTGGAGTTGTGGCAACAGCAACATGCTCTCTGCTCCTCTACAGGAGAGTCAAACTCATGACAGCGGCGTACACCATGGCCGTCCGCGCATAAGTACAGGGAGCTTAAGCAGTAGCATTGGTGTGATAGGGCATTTCTTGATCCACACTCGCAGACATCTGTACGATCTCCTGTCTCAGGTCGACCATTGCTGTATTAATTGTTTGAAATTATTGATTAACCAGTATGTTTACGTGACTGTTTTGTTTAGGGTAAACGAATTTGAGATTCTTGTCCTGATTGATATGAGCATTAGGAGGGCATACTTTTATCATTCAATCGAGTAACTCTGCGAATAGATACCTATACACCAACTAGAATTTATATAATATAGAGTTTGTAAACAATTCCACAGTCTTTCATAATCTGTCGATACGAAAATGTTTGTTGAATAAATTAACTGAAAGAATGTTTCCGTTTCATATCTTCCATGCAAATTAAAACATTGTTTGTGAACATCTCCACTTTAGAATCTACAGCTACGGTCTTTAAAAATCGAGTTATCAGTTAAAGTTGAGTACATTAAAATTTATAGCAGAAGCTGTAAAGGCACGGCTGGTTCACAATTAGTTTTCTCGGCGTGAGTAACTTTATACACAGGGACTTTCACATCGATACATCATCATCCAGGTGCACAGCTGCTCGAAACATGCACTGTGCTACGGACGCAAGCAGGTGGGGGCAGCGTAACGCAATGATAGACAATCATCTGGACTTCCAGGAGACTGGAAGGCATCTTGATAGCTGTGAATATTATTGCAGACCACATGCATATCATCAAGTTTGATGACTTCCCCTAAGGCAGTGGCACGTTTAAGCAGGCTAACGATCTATCTTACAACGCTAGAACCGTTTGAGGAGCATACTGTCAACTCATGTAGATGTCTTAGCCAGCTAATTCGCCTGATCTGGATCCAATGGGACACTTGAGGGACTCTATTGGGTTCCAGTTTGTGTCCACAAGTCATCCACTAAACATCCAACTGCAATTCGCAGGATTTGAAGGACCTGTCCGTAGACACCTGAAGCCACGTTCCTCCTGAAACCTACAGAGGACTTATCGAATGCACTCCACGTGGCATCTCTGCTATACTGAGTTCCAAAGGTGGACCAGCGCGTTATTAAGCAGATGGTCATACTGGTTTGGCTGATGTATCTTATTTCAACTTTTAAGGCCTAATTTATACATAAAAGGAGAACAAACACAGACATTGTTGTGGGAAACAAGAACTGGTCCACTGACTTTCAACTTGTGCCCGCTTCCAGAGTGTCATTTTCTATACAGTGTCGTGCTGGAGCCGTGAGAGAAAGGACATGTGATTTCCCCTAGCGTCGCCGCGCCCGAGATGGTCGCAAGCACCGACGGTGCTTTAGGGAGTTAACGGCAGCAAGTGGAACAAGCAATACCTTCCGGAGGCCAGCGCCGCCGTGGTGCCGGGAACGGTAGCGATGGAAAAGTCTGTGGCGCGTCGCCACAGCCCAGATTGGTGCGACAGCAAGGTGACGGTAAGAGAACATTTATGCTGCTGGTACCTTATAGCTCGATACTGGCGTATCGTATCTCACTGCTATAATCCGTTCACCATAAGAATAGACCTGATGCAAACATTGCGGTGTGTATTGTTCCGCGTTTGCTGGAACCTCATTGGATTTCACTTTCACGTGGGATTGCAGCCAAGCTGTCTCCAGTAGTGTCAAGGACGCTAATAAGGGTACGTTTTGTGGTGTGCGTCACGCACATCGACTTAGCGATAATACGGGACAACAGCTCTACCGGCGCATTTAACTTGGACAGCACTGGCCGGTCGGCTGGTACAGCTAGCCTGCAGTGACGTGGCCAGCTGCACTTCACACGTAAAAAGAGCAAAGCAGAGGAGCTAGACAGCTTCGAATGTCATTTAATTTTTAATCAGAATGAAATAATAAACTGCAAAAAATAAAATGATCGTATGGCATTGTTGGCAAATCCCCCACAATACGCTCCTTAGACGACTAGACGAGAGCTGCAACAGGTTATCCTTTTTAGCTAAATTTCTATTGTAATTAAAAACAAGAATGATGAAAATTCCTGACTTAACCACAGGGTAATTTTTCTGCGTAAGCTGTTTGTAACGTAAGAGAGTACTGTAGGATTTCACTGTATAGTTAAATATTGAAGCCACTGAAGGTATTACTTACAGTCAGTCGTAATCTCTTAGCTCTTTCCTTATCCTAATCCGAGAAATACATTTCAGCTCTAGAAGTGTCACCTGCTACGATGATAACGAGCCTATCAACAACAAAATCCACGAAACGAACCAGGCGCAGCAGTTTCTCTTCTTCTTTTATGACGAGCCTTTCTGTATCCCTCCAGAGTTCGGCAGTGACGTGTGAAAAAGCTGCGTGCTTTAGTGCCAGTACGTTTGGCAGCTTAGCAGTCTTGTTACTTCTCGGGCCAAATCCCGCACCATGGCTCCAGATCAGTTCTGCTGGATTCATATTGTGATGGTACAGTAGCAAATGTAAAAATGCAGCATTTGTACGATGTGATCGATGCTGTGAAAATGACTGTTTTTCATGTTTCTACGATACTTACCTACCTTTGTGGTATAAAACGATGGACACAGTCCAAATAAAGAGGATTTGGTTTTTCATTTGTCCCTTAAAAATCAAATTAATTTTTCTTAATTTAAATAACTTTTTTGAACAGTTTGCCATAAAACAGCAATAATTAAGACTTTGTATTTGAAATGGGGAACAGGAATTTCGCGTCCAATATGTAACTAGAAACAAGACTACGTGCCTTATTCACAAAAATATGATGATGAGTTTCATAATTACGACATGTGGGTATTTCAAATTGAACGAGACAAAAAAATGGTACTGGAGAGGTTTGAATCTACGTACGAATAACGGCATTTAGTTCACACCCCATCACTATGCGGACTGCGCTTCAGGCTCAATGTGGATTTGTTTATCAGCTTCATTATATACAACGCTGGGAAAACCTCAAAGCCGATTACCTACGTAAATTTTTGAAAAATATTAAGAACAGCCTATTTCTCATCACTTTTTAACCGTGTTCCACGCTCGTGATTCAATACAGAACAGAAAGCAGCCTCAGGCATTTTTATACTACGAATTAACAGCGCCACAATCGGATCACAACGCTGCAAAGACTGTGACTGTACACGGTTTTTGAAATAAAAACTACGTAGCTAAAGCGTGATTAAGAAAAACGTTGATGGCTGTTAATATATTTGATTATCTTTAAGTTTCATTTAACGTAACTTAATAATAAGATAACTAATACATAAGTACGACCTACTTCCAAGAGCATAGCAACACCGGTGTACGTGTGATACGGCTTCTGACCAATCATCGCGTTTGTGTTTGTTTACATCAGGTTCATTCTTATGATGAACGGCTATAGCCGGTAGCGTTGTCACGTTTACGCTGCAGTTTCCCTGCTCGCTGCCCACCAGAAGTAATTACCCTGCAGCTGTTTGCATATCGAGCAGAGTGCCTAACTGTGTCGAACGCAGCACTACGAGGTGCATTCAAGTTCTAAGGCCTCCGATTTTTTTTCTAATTAACTACTCACCCGAAATCGATGAAACTGGCGTTACTTCTCGACGTAATCGTCCTGCAGACGTACACATTTTTCACAACGCTGACACCATGATTCCATGGCAGCGGCGAAGGCTTCTTTAGGAGTCTGTTTTGACCACTGGAAAATCGCTGAGGCAATAGCAGCATGGCTGGTGAATGTGCGGCCACGGAGAGTGTCTTTCATTGTTGGAAAAAGCCAAAAGTCACTAGGAGCCAGGTCAGGTGAGTAGGGAGCATGAGGAGTCACTTCAAAGCTGTTATCACGTTAGCTCGACGTGCGGGTGCGTTGTCTTGGTGAAACAGCACACGCGCAGCCCTTCCCGGACGTTTTTGTTGCAGTGCAGGAAGGAATTTGTTCTTCAAAACATTTTCGTAGGATGCACCTGTTACCGTAGTGGAACGCAATGGGTAAGGATTACACCCTCGCTGTCCCAGAACATGGACACCATCATTTTTTCAGCACTGGCGGTTACCCGAAATTTTTTTGGTGGCGGTGAATCTGTGTGCTTCCATTGAGCTGACTGGTGCTTTGTTCCTGGATTGAAAAATGGCATCCACGTCTCATCCATTGTTACAACCGACAAAAAGAAAGTCCCATTCATGCTGTCGTTGCGCGTCAACATTGCTTGGCAACATGCCACAAGGGCAGCCATGTGGTCGTCCGTCAGCATTCGTGGCACCCACCTGGATGACACTTTTCGCATTTTCAGGTCGTCATGCAGGAGTGTGTGCACAGAACCCACAAAAACGCCAACTCTGGAAGCGATCTGTTCAACAGTCATTCGGCGATCCCCCAAAACAATTCTCTCCACTTTCTCGATCATGTCGTCAGACCGGCTTGTGCGAGCCTGAAGTTGTTTCGGTTTGTTGTCACACGATGTTCTGCCTTCATTAAACTGTCGCACCCACGAACGCACTTTCGACACATCCATAACTCCATCACCACATGTCTCCTTCAACTGTCGATGAATGTCAATCGGTTTCACACCACGCAAATTCAGAAAACGAATGATTACACGCTGTTCAAGTAAGGAAAACGTCGCCATTTTAAGTATTTAAAACAGTTCTCATTCTCCCCGCTGGCGGTAAAATTCCATCTGCCGTAAAGTGCTGCCATCTCTGGGACATATTGACAATGAACGGGGCCTCATTTTAAAACAATGCGCATGTTTCTATCTCTTTCCAATCCGGAGAAAAAAAATCGGAGGCCTCAGAACTTGAATGCACCTCGTACTGGAGTGACCTTGGAGCAGCCGCTTGTGGCTCTAGTTGCAGAACATATGGCAATGTTCGCAGAGCGAAACATAAGTCACCTTTATATCATCGCCTGGTGAGGACCGTAGGTGGGTGAGCGGGCTTGATTCATCATCGCCGGGCCATGCCGACAATCAGCGAGCAGCGAGGTGGTAGCACAAACACACCCGAAGGGCGGGCTGCGCCCGAAGGTGTAGCTAGACTCGGTGCGAGGAGACGAACGAGCGAGTTCTGAGCAGTGTGGAGAGAGAGGGCCTCGAGCACTCGGAGTACTGCAGCTCAGTCAGCTGGACGTCACTACTGTTTGTACGGGGTGTGGTAGTTGTGTGGACACAATGCAGATGGTTCTTTCTTCCGCCGGACGGACATCGATCCCAGTCGAGGTGAAAAAAGAGGTTTCTTCATATCAAGAGGAGCAATACCTTGTAAGTAGGCTCTCTAGGTTTTTGTGTTGGTAACGTCACGTAGCGCTCTGTATGAAAATCACTGACTTATTTCAGCTGGCAATATTGGCGGTCGCTGTATTGCAGTAGTTCGAGTAACGAAGATTTTTGTGAGGTAAGTGATTCATGAAAGGTATAGGTTATTGTTAGTCGCGGCCATTCTTTTGTAGGGATTATTGAAAGTCAGATTGCGTTGCGCTAAAAATATTGTGTGTCAGTTTAGTGATGATCAGAATAAGTAAAGAGAGAAATGTCTGAGTACGTTCAGTTTTGCTCAGCTGTTTGAAAATCAAATAACGTAAGGGGTTTACCAGCACTGTAATTCGTAAATTTTTTTCAGGGGACGTTTCAAACTGAGTGCTTTTGCAGCTGATGGTTGCACGATGGCCGTTTTATGGTTGACACAGTGTACTGTGTGTATGTGAGTGGTGAACTCAGGTGTTTTTGTTAGCAACAAATTCTGCACAATTTCCATGCTCGTCATATGATAGGTTGTGGTTTCTTATTGATGGCACAAAGAAGTGCAGCCGTCTGCTTGTTATCTACATGCTGAGAGCATGATTAATTGTACAACTCCTAAAGTGTTTTGTTTAAATTACACTTGAATGTGACATCTCAAATACGTCTTGTTAGTTGTTCTATGTGAACAATTAGTTGTTTTTATTATCGTATAATACTTTATTAACCCCCTCCATGAACCATGGACCTTGCCGTTGGTGGGGAGGCTTGCGTGCCTCAGCGATACAGATGGCCGTACCGTAGGTGCAACCACATCGGAGGGGTATCTGTTGAGAAGCCAGACAAACGTGTGGTTCCTGAAGAGGGGCAGCAGCCTTTTCAGTAGTTGCAGGGGCAACAGTCTGGATGATTGACTGATCTGGCCTTGTAACACTAACCAAAATGGCCTTGCTGTTCTGGTACTGCGAACGGCTGAAAGCAAGGAGAACTACAGCTGTAATTTTTCCCGAGGGCATGCAGCTTTACTGTATGGTTAAAGGATGATGGCGTCCTCTTGGGTAAAATATTCCGGAAGTAAAATAGTCCACCATTCGGATCTCCGGGCGGGGACCACTCAGGAGGACGTCATTACCAGGAGAAAGAAAACTGGCGTTCTACGGATCGGAGCGTGGAATGTCAGATCCCTTAATCGAGCAGGTAGGTTAGAAAATTTAAAAAGGGAAATGGATAGGTTAAAGTTAGATATACTGGGAATTAGCGAAGTTTGGTGGCAGGAGGAACAAGACTTTTGGTCAGGTGAATACAGGGTTATAAATACAAAATCAATAGGGGTAATGCAGGAGTAGGTTTAATAATGAATAAAAAGATAGGAGTGCGGGTAAGCTTCTACAAACAGCATAGTGAACGTCTTATTGTGGCCAAGATAGACACGAAGCCCATGCCTACTACAGTAGTACAAGTTTATATGCCAACTAGCTCTGCAGATGATGAAGAAATTGATGAAATGTATGATGAAATAAAAGAAATTATTCAAATAGTGAAGGGAGACGAAAATTTAATAGTCATGGGTGACTGGAATTCGAGAGTAGGAAAAGGGAGAGAAGGAAACATAGTAGGTGAATATGGATTGGGGGTAAGAAATGAAAGAGGAAGCCGTCTGGTGGAATTTTGCACAGAGCATAACTTAATCATAGCTAACACTTGGTTCAAGAATCATAAAAGAACGTTGTATACATGGAAGAATCCTGGAGATACTAAAAGGTATCAGTTAGATTATGTAATGGTAAGACAGATATTTAGGAACCAGGTTTTAAATTGTAAGACATTTCCAGGGGCAGATGTGGACTCTGAAAATTGACAGGAATGGGGGAAAGAAATACAGTAGAAGAAGAATGGGTAACTCTGAGGGATGAAGAAGTGAAGGCATCAGAGGATCAAGTAGGTAAAAAAAACGAGGGCTAGTAGAAATCCTTGGGTAACAGAAGAAATATTGAATCTAATTGATGAAAAGAGAAAATATAAAAATTCGGTAAATGAAGCAGGCAAAAAGGAATACAAACGTCTCAAAAATGAGATCGACAAGAAGTGCAAAATGGCTAGGCAGGGATGGCTAGAGAACAAATGTAAGGATGTAGAGGCTTATCTCACTATGAGTAGGATAGATACTGCCTACAGGAAAATTAAAGAGACCTTTGGAGAGAAGAGAACCAGTTGTATGAATATCAAGAGCTCAGATGGAAATCCAGTTCTAAGCAAAGAAGGGAAAGCAGAAAGGTGGAAGGAGTATATAGAGGGTCTATACAAGGGCGATGCACTTGAGGACAATATTATGGAAATGGAAGAGGATGTAGATGAAGATGAAATGGGAGATACGATACTGCGTGAAGAGTTTGACAGAGCACTGAAAGACCTAAGTCGAAACAAGGCTCCGGGGGTAGACAGCATTCCATTAGAACTACTGACGGCCTTGGGAGAGCCAGTCCTGACAAAACTCTACCATCTGGTGAGCAAGATGTATGAGATAGGCGAAATACCCACAGACTTCAAGAAGAATATAATAATTCCAATCCCAAAGAAATCAGATGTTGACAGATGTGAAAATACCGAACTATCAATTTAATAAGTCACAGCTGCAAAATACTAACACGAATTCTTTACAGACGAATGGAAAAACTTGTCGAAGCCGACCTCGGGGAAGATCAGTTTGGATTCCGTAGAAATGTTGGAACACGTAAGGCAATACTGACCTTACGACTCATCTTAGAAGAAACATTAAGGAAAGGCAAACCTACGTTTCTAGCATTTGTAGACTTAGAGAAAGCTTTTGACAATGTTGACTGGAATAATCTCTTTCAAATTCTAAAGGTGAAAGGGGTAAAATACAGGGAGTGAAAAGCTATTTACAATTTGTACAGAATCCAGATGGCAGTTATAAGAGTCGAGGGACGTGAAAGGGAAGCAGCGGTTGGGAAGGGAGTGAGACAGGGTTGTAGCATCTCCCCGATGTTATTCAATCTGTATATTGAGCAAGCAGTAAAGGAAACAAAAGAAAAATTCCGAGTAGGTGTTAAAATCCATGGAGAAGAAATAAAAACTTTGAGGTTCGCCGATGACATTGTAATTCCGTCAGAGACAGCAAAGGACTTGGAAGAGCAGTTGAACGGAATGGACGGTGTCTTGAAAGGAGGATGTAAGATGAACATCAACAAAAGCAAAACGAGGATATCGGAATGTAGTCGAATTAAGTCGGGTGATGCTGGGGGAATTAGATTAGGAAATGAGGCACTTAAAGTAGTGAAGGAATTTTGCAATTTGGGGAGCAAAATAACTGATGATGGTCGAAGTAGAGAGGATATAAAATGTAGACCGGCAATGGCAAGGAAAGCGTTTCTCAAGAAGAGAAATTTGTTAACATCGAGTATAGATTTAAGTGTCAGGAAGTCGTTTCTGAAAGTATTTGTATGGAGTGTAGCCATGTATGGAAGTGAAACATGGGCGAAAAATGGTTTGGACAAAAAGAGAATAGAAGCTTTCGAAATGTGGTGCCACAGAAGAATGCTGAAGATTAGATGGGTAGATCACATAACTAATGAGGAGGTATTGAATAGAATTGGGGAGAAGAGGAGTTTGTGGCACAACCTGACAAGAAGAAGGGACCGGTTGGTAGGTCATGTTCTGAGGCATCAAGGGATCACAAATTTAGCATTGGAGGGCAGCGTGGAGGGTAAAAATAGTAGAGAGAGACCAACAGATGAATACACTAAGCAGATTCAGAAGGATGTAGGTTGCAGTAGTTACTGGGAGATGAAGAAGCTTGCACAGGATAGAGTAGCATGGAGAGCTGCATCAAACCAGTCTCTGGACTGAAGACCAGAACAACAACAACTTTATTAAAATACATGCGAAGGTAATTTGATAGAGCCTTTTTTATAGCATGTTGTGGTAGCCATCTGGTAGTAGTAGACTAACGCATAGTTCTGTGTTATAATCCTAGTTTGAGAGTTGTTTGCCATCCTACGTTTTACATCTGAAGTTGTCTCAGTTATTATTTCTGTTTGTCGCCGAGGGTGAAGCACTGTAAATCTTAAATGTTGAACAGTTAAGTAAGGGCAAAGGTATAATTTAATTATTTGAGTCAGTGGAAGACGTTTTGTTGTACAGATTGTGTGGAGCCCTGTATAGTTTTTTTACAATCTACAAAGATATTTATAATGAGGTGTATCTCTATTCTGTTAATGTTAAAACCTACTCTACATTGTACAGAAAACGGTGTAAGAACTAGGTGTCTATGTGAAAGGTGGGTAAACGACTTGAACGCCCTCTGTGTTTGTGTCAAGGAACGCAGAAAGTGAAGATAGATTATTATTCTATAACAGCTCAATTACTCCAACTACAATAGCGTCTAACTGGCTCAGTGGCCCAGTGGTAAAAACCAAAGTAGGTTGATTCTTACAAAAAAGAAGACAGCAACCACTAATAGCGGCTGGTTGCTGTCTTCTTCTTTGTAAGAATCAACCTACATTAATTGTACACAGCCACGGTCTCACCATGTCAGTTTTAGACAAAACAGCAAAAAGCCAAAGTTTGGAGGCCCAAATAATCTTATAATTTATATGTTTCACTTACCACTCCCCTTGTAACTGGCTGGTTTAATTAGTTCTAGATCGAAATATGACAACGGCATACCACCTCCAAAAGAAGCGTTTTTAACAGACTGTGATGTTCAGCTCTGTGGTATCCGGTCAGCCGCACTTCAAAATACGCCCGCCGCCAGTTACGCCGTCGCGTTTGCTACTGCCCACCGTCGCGGCACGGGGGTACTGCCTCGAACGATTACGCCGCTGCCCGTGAGATACAAGCAACGCTCTCGGGAGCTTCAGCCCGTGTGTTCTTAAGTTCGAATTTTCATTCACTGAGGCCATTTTGTGTCTCTGGCAGTTGATTAACATTTACAGGTTTTCAGTGGCCAGGGCACCACATCTTGTGAAAATACATTGTATTGAGGAGTAACAGATTTATAAATCTTTTGTATCTGTAAATATTTCTACATTCAAATCTACTGTTAGCAACTGACGCTGCAACTAATTTTTACTTTTTGATATCAGATGTAGAATACATTAACATCCAAATTCTCTGCTCATGAACGCATCCGTTCTTCGCTCTTGTATCCAAGAAGAACCACACAGTGTGCAAAGGAAGCCATAACAACATCAACCCTCGAGCTGATGACAGCTCTGTCTAGGATTAGTTTAGCTGATTTTCTAAACAAACAAAAAATAAGGAAACACAACTGACAACCAAAGAATAGGAGACCTATATTAAGCCCCAAGACGCGGTTCTAGGCGCGCAGTCCGGAACCGCGCGACTGCTACGGTCGCAGGTTCGAATCCTGCCTCGGGCATGGATGTGTGTGATGTCCTTAGGTTAGTTAGGTTTAAGTAGTTCTAAGTTCTAGGGGACTGATGACCACAGCTGTTAAGTCCCATAGTGCTCAGAGCCATTTGAACCACCTAAGCCACAAGAATGTAACGAAACCCAACTGGAGTAATTAGGGATGAAAACATTCCTGATGACACAAATTGACAGCATGTAACTGTCATGAAGCTGACCTATACTTAAATAATATTTGCAAGGAATATTCTCCCCATTATGACAGCGTAGCTATTGATGTAGATTTCGTTTTATACTTTGTTCTGTGAAACATCGCATTTAATGAGTGCAGTTAATATGTTTTTTGGGAGGAAAAGAGCGATTACTCACATAGACGAGGTACTCCATTGCGCTGCCCTTCTGCGCCGCCCAGTGCGCCTTCTTAGTTGATATGTCTTTGAGGTCAGTGATCTGCAGGGTGAAGCGCGACAGCGTCAGGAAAGCTGTGAGGTTGGCCGTGTAGAAGGAGGTCAGCAGTGTGATGAAAATCCACCAAGTGGCGAACAGCAGCCGGGATGAGTCTGTAACAAGGTCACGGGCAGTTCTAGGGGCAATCATCCTAACTTTCTCCGGTTTGATAACTAAATTAAATGCAGTATCAAACAAGATGCACACTGTCTGATCAGAGGTATCCGGAAACGAGTATATAATGCGCAACTGACTGCTAGATGTCTCGAGAAGTGGACCCGCCAGTGTAAAAGGTTTTGGGGAGTGGAGTGGAGTGCTGTGTTGCCGGTAGAGAGGCATTAAGAGCAGAAAATGTCGGTTAGGAGATCTCAGTGACTTCGAAAATGAACTAGTCATTGGACGTCACCTCAGTAACAAAACCGTCAGGGACATTTCAATACTTCAAAACCTAATAATTGGCAACCAATGCTGTACAATCGCAATTAAGTCATGATATGTTCAATTGACTCTTTTATTAGAACATGTTACGCGTTTCGGGATTATACTCATCTTCAGACATCATAAACTTCAACTCCTTCCTAACCAACCTGGCGTACAGCCTTGACAACTCAAAGAAAGTGCCGAATAAAGATGTCTTTATGGAATAATAATCTTCAGTCATAACCACCGATATCAGCAGTTACTGTAATAAACCTTTTCATATCACCATATTCAAGCTGTTTAATGGTTTTATTTTTTCAGGTAGATGTATTGGAAATTTTACTCATATTGTTTGCAGGCAAAGTGATAGAGTGCTCATCGTGTCGTCTCGTTTAAATATTTTATCCTCGACAAGTCGAACCTGTGGATCTGGTTTTTAAGAAATCCAAACGAATATTTATTACCACTTTCTACATGGAACTCATAACTGTATTTTCACGGTCAACGAGCCTTCAAACAGCGACGACGTTCAATAGCTAGCTACGAGGAGCATTTGAAAAGTCCGTGCAAAGTCCGAGAGATGGCACCACCAGCGAGTATCGAGGTCATGTTTAGTTAGTAGCATCTTTGGAAAGAACGCACACCAAGTTTCAGCCATATTGGTCTATTTCTTTGTGTTTGGCATTCGTGTGAATCAAGGAAGTCGAATGATTGTCAAGAAATGGCCGAAAAATAAATTTCTTGTGGTGATTAAACATTATGAAAGGCAAAACACATCAGGAGACTAAAGAGAAGCTTGATAAACATTACGGTGATTCTGCATCTTCAATTAGAAAAGTTTATAAGTGGTTTCAAAAATTTCGGAGTGGCCATAAGGGCACAAGTGATGCTGAACATTCTGGACGCCCTGGGGAGGTTACGGCACCAGAAATCATTGATAAAATCCATGATATGGTGATGGATGACAGTAGAGTTAAGGTGTGTGAGATTGCTAGTGCTGTGGACATCTCAAATGAACGGGTACATAATATTTTGCATAAACATTTTGACATGAGAAAGCTATCCGCAAGATGGGTTCCGCGATTGCTCACACATGACCAAAAACGGAATCGTGGGAAGTGTTGCAAGGATAGTTTGCAGTTGTTCAGGAAGAATCCGCAGGACTTTAAGCATCGTTTTGTCACTGTGGACGAAACATGGATAGATTACTATACTCCCGAAACCAAACAACAATCGAAACAATGGGTTACCAAGGGAGAATCTGCACCAAAAAGGCGAAGACCATTCCTTCGGCCTGAAAGGTTATAGCGTCTGTCTTTTAGGGTTCGCAAGGGATAATCCTCATCGACTATCTGGAAAAGGGTTAAACTATTAGAGGTGCATCTTATTCATCGTTATTGGACCGTTTGAAAACTGATCTGCAAGAAAAACGCCGGCGATTGGACCGCAAAAAAATCCTTTTCCATCACAACAATGCGCCAGCACACACCTCAGCAGTTGTGGTCGCAAAATTAGTGGAAATATGATTCCAACTCGTTTCATATACCCCCTATTCTCCAGACTTGACTGCCTAGGACTACTGTTTGTTCCCCAATTTGAAGAAATGGCTGGTGGGACAATGATTTTATTCAAACGAGGAGGTGATTGCAGCAATTAATAGCTATTTTGCAGACTTGGACAATTCCTATTATTCGAAAGGGATCAACAAACTAGAAAATCGTTGGACGAAGTGTATAAGTCTAAAAGAAGACTGTCGAAAAATAAAAAAAGGTTTACCCCAAACACGTAAGCAGTTTTTATTTTTACACGGACTCAAACACCCCTAGTACCAAGGACTGGTACATCGGAAGAATAGAACAGCGATGGCTTACAGGTTTAAAGGTAACAATAATTCAATATTATAAAAACATTAGCTGTATATGGACATGTGTAAAATTTCTAACCACATCGTGCCATCACATTTGTAATGTCTTTCCCGAGGCAAACCCATGCTCATACATAGCTTATCTTTCATTAATTTAAATATTGCTGTCTCTTTTTATCTGCCAGTAAGGAAAGATTCGTTATAACGTCCATCGTCAACAGCCGACACTCGACGTTAGTTGTTTATTGTACGAATAAGATTAACATCGAATTAATAAGGCCTCGTTCACCTCGTGAGTTAAACGTCTTTGTATTAATTTGGAAACATGAGAAAAGAAATATCCATTGCTAGCACGTGTCAATAACAATTCGTTCAAGGCGAAATGTGTGATTAATAAATTTTAGTCACAGTTGTCAGGAGATTAACGAAATTGCGAAAAACGACAAGAAACCCCTAACCAAAGCAAAAGAAATAGGTAATTACGGCTTTTAAGAGATTAGCCTCATGCTAGAATGAGGTATGTTAGTGTTCAATGTTTAACATCTCGATAGTTTTGTAAGTATTTAAATAAGTTCTGTAGATTTACATTCGTAGTTATTAAAACCGAATTGTACACTAAACTGATTAACATAAGCTTTCTGGTTACTAAATTGTGCATGTCCTTACCTTAACAAAATAATGGCTCATGGGCGTAAATATCTGGAATTGTCGCTACTGTCTCTTACTGGGGGTGTTGTAAAGTTGGCAACCCTAGTTACGTGTCCCTGAATATCTCTCTTTTATTCATAGAGAAGAAGACTGGAAATATTTTATCAGATGCCCGCACTACATCATCGCATGTTTCCGGAGAGAGGTCGTGTTTGACGAATGCTCCGTACACAGTGCAGAAATATAAGCGTCGTTCCGTGTACTTACGCCTGCCATCGATTTTCTGGGTCAATTTGAGGACGAAACGGGGCTGCTGTAGGTCGCACTTAACACAAGTTTCTTCGGAAACAGTTGTTCTAGTTTAACTGCGACGCTTGGTAATGATTTGCAAACATACACAGGGAACTCACTGAAAGGAGGTTCTCGGCTTAGAGACCATTCAAGCATTCAGCAAACAACTACTGATTTTAATGTTTCGACTTACTTTTCACAGAAGCGACTCGTACTGCATAGCGAAGTAGAGATTATGCGTGAACAAAAATAGAGAATAAAGACGGATGTCTTGTATTGTGGACTGAACAAGGAGCAGAACAACAACATCAATATGGGAATTTGAAGCTAATCTACAGTCTAGTTGGTAACGGTCAACAGATTATGCCATTAACATAAACTTAGGTAAATCCTGCAGTCAGAGCAAACTGTTTCCAGAAGCAAAAAGCAGCAGTTGGCTTCGTGATGAAAAGGTAAAAAACAGCCAAATCTCTTGCAGTATAGAAGGTCATGTTCAATATTTTAAACAATAGTCAATATGGCTTGTAGATCCGCTGCATAAAAGCAAAGAACACATCATCCACACAGAAATTACAGAGGGAGAAATGATCATCATGATAAAATAAGAGAAATCAGAGCAGATTTAAGTGCTCGTTTTTTTACGCGCGCCGTTCGAAAGTGGAACGGTAAAGAAAAAGGTTGGAGGTGGTTGGATGAACCCTCTGCCAGGCACTTAATGTGAATTGCAGAGTAATCGCGTAAATGTAGATCCGTGGTCCGACAGAGACTCGATCCCTCTCTCTTTCCAGGTAAACGCTAGACCACCAGACCCGCATGTATATACATAGTTCATCTGCAGGTTTTGATGAGTTTGAGAGTATCAAAATATTTGACATAAATTAGTTGCATCGTCAAGCGACCATAGACCTCAGTATTTGATACAAACTCCAATTTGATGTCTCTACCCATTCCTGCGAAAAAGGGATGTTAACAGACGGCAGACAGATGGATAACAAATGGAAAAAATTTTTAATATGATATAATTGAAAATTAACTATTTTCAGATTTTTTCGTTACCACTCCAGTAAAATATTGCTCCTTGCCAAATTTAAAGATTCTTGCTCGACGGTAAGTACCCTGTAGATTTTGAGGAGTGAGCATCTTTCGACTGCATTTACTTAGAAGCTTAAATTTATCACACCGAGAAGGGGCCGCAGACCATAGTATGTGACGTAAATTTTAACGTGATATATGTACCCATTCTGAGAAAGAAGGGGTTTTAACAGTCGGACAGGCAGATAGATGGAAAACAAAGTGATCCTACAAGAATTCCGTTTTTACCGACTGAGTACGAAACCCTAAAGAAAGGGAGTAGGACTAAAAATAATGTGTTAATTAGTGTTAAAACTGCACATGTAAACAATCCATGTAAACTGACGCGTTCCACAACATTTCTATAAAAGACTCGTTCAAATGATGTATGGAACGTGTAACTAACTAACCTAAATCTTGATCACTATATGGGGGATTTGAACCCCCTTTCTCTAGCCTTTTCCTATTTTTTTTCTCAGTGTCACATCTCCATTTCAGCCGCACCTTTCATTCTCCAAATTTAGTGCTTAGTCCCTATCCATAATTTGTAGGTACACATTTCATTCTTAGCTGTAAGACATAAGCGAGGATACAAATGAAGAATCTGGAGTAGTAATTAAAGTTCAGGGGAATAAATAACTACTTTGAGGTTTGCCAATGACACTGTAATTCTATCAGGGACAGCAAAGGACTTCGAAGAGCAGCTGAATGAAATGGACAGTGTCTTCAAAGGAAGATATAACAAAAAGCAAAACAAAGATAATGGAATGTGGTCGAATTAAATTATGTGATGCTGAGGGAATTACAGTAGGATACGAAAAACATAATGTAGTACGTGAATTTTGTTATTGGGCAGCAAAATAACTGATGATGACCGAAGTCGAGAGGATATAAAATGTGGAGTGGCGATGGCAAAAAATGGTTCAAATGGCTCTGAGCACTATGGGACTTAACATCTGAGGTCATCAGTCCCCTAGAACTTAAGACTATTTAAACCTAACTAACCTAAGGACATCACACACATCCATGCCCGAGGCAGGATTCGAACCTGCGACCGTAGCGGTCGTGCGGTTCCAGACTGTAGCGCCTAGAACCGCTCGGCTACCCCGGCCGGGCGATGGCAAGACAAGCGTTTCTGAAGAAAAGGAATTTGTTAACATCGAATACAGATTTAAGTGTTAGGAAGTCTTTTCTGAAAGTATTTGTACGGAGTGTAGCTAGATATGGAAGTAAAAAATGGACGATAAACAGTTTAGATAAGAAGGGAATAGAAGCTTTTGAAATGTGGTGCTACAGAAGAATGCTGAAGATTAGGTGGTTAGATCATGTAACTAATGAGGAGGTACTGAATAGAACAGTCGAGAAAAGAATCTGACAAGAAGAAAAGATTGGTTGATAGGACACATTCTGAGACATCAAGGGCTCATCAGTTTAGAACTGGAGGGAACAGTGGGTGATAAAAATTGTAATGTGAGACCAAAGGATGAATGTAGTAAGTAAATTCAGAAGGATGTAGGTTGCACAGTTATTCAGTGATGAAGGGGCTTCCACAGGATAGAATGACATGTAGAGCCGATCAAACTAGTCTTTGAACTAAAGACCACAGAAAACAAGAAGTATGTTATGTATATAAACTGTCGATGAGTATAAATTAACTAAAAGACTGTCGCCTCGATCTGTGTACACCCTACAAAATTACCAAACAAAAAATCGTAAGTTGGATATTTTCGCATGTTCTATTCAGGAAATCGGTCGTTTCGAAGACTGTCACATTCACACCCTGAGGAGAAGGTTGGTGATTGAAATTTCACGAGAAGATCTTCAACAAAAAACGCCTTTACTTTAATGATTGTCACCATAGTTCACGTCTCATGCCAGTGGCACTCTCTCCCCTATTTCGCTATATTACAAAACGACCTGCTCTTCTGTGAACGTTTTCGATGTCTTCCGTCAATCGTATCTGATGCGTATCCCACGCCGCACAGCAATTTTCCAGAAGGGGCCGGACAAATGTGGTTCAAGCAGTCACTTTAGTAGACTTGCTGCTCTCTCTGAGTGTTCTGCTTATAAATCGCAGTCTTTGGTTTGCTTTCCCCACAACATTATCTATGTGATCGTTCCAATTTAAAAAAAAAAAAAAAAAAACTTTATGTTCTGCATTGCGGAAGGTCTTGTCATAAGTTATTCCTAATTGTAATCCCTAAGTATTCAGTTGAATTGACAGTCCTTATATTTGTGTAATTTATCGTGTAACCAAAATTTTGCGCATTTCTTTTATTATTCATGTGAATGACATCACACTTTTGATTATTTAGAGTAAATTGCCACTTTTCGCACTACACAGATAACTTATGTAAATAATTTTGCGTTTGATTTCGATTTTCTGATGACTTTACATGACGATGAATGAGAGCATCATCCGAAAACAATGTAGGAGGACAGCTCAGGTTGTCTCCTATGTCTTGTGTAGGTCATTACAGCAGAGAGCCTATTACACTTCCTTGGGGAGTGCCAGATATTACTTTTTACCTAGCCTTCAGTTCTCACCTGTGTGAGCAATCGTCAGAAACAACACGTGGTTCGGGTTCCACGTCAAAGTGTAGGTCCCCTTTCCCAGGCTGGATAAATATGTTAGGGGCACGCAAGTCGTTGAAGTGGGTTCCAGTGGAAAGACTTGCTCCAGGCCAACGAACCACACGAAATTATTATCATTATCCATATACATAATTAAGTTTGTGCGATACCTTCAGAGCGCGTGTCCTACTCACATTCGTCAGTTTTTTTTTTTTTTTTTTTTTTTTTTGGTCTACCAGTTTTGAAATCGAAATTCGTCCATGGAGTAGAAGGAGTTGCCCAGAAGAAATGATTTTTTAGGTTACATTTAAAACTCGCTTTGCTACCTGACAGACATTTTGCGCAATAAGTGTTTTCTTCCTAGATGGTGATCTACTTCATCAAATTATTCCATAAGAATATGTTGCGTGGAAATATGCAAAATATGTCAGGAGGTTGATTCGCTTGTTTCCAAGACCAGAAATTGAACGAAGAGCAAAGGTAGCTGAACTTAATTATTTCTATTATCGAGTAAGACAAATGCCAGGAATACTCCTTTGAACGGTATACAACTGATCTCCTTGTCTAATCTGCCACTAACGTATACATCAAAGGATGTCCCAATAGTGTTAGTCAAGGGGCAAAAATTGTCTCTACTGATGACAGCACTGGAAAACCAAACGCACTATAGAAAAGGCAACAACGTTTGTAGTCGGTGTTTATAGATCGTTTGTTGTACAAACTGATCTAATTTTTGCATTTTTGACTACCTAAAAAATGTATACACTTCCCTATAAGATACAAACTACATTAAGTTAAAGAACGGCATCACAAAACCACCAAAATCTGCTGTAATGTGTATTTATTTATTGAAGTTTGCAGGAACCCTCGCACTTGTTTTGTTTTTTCATTAGTCACTAAGAGCACAAATGCGCCAGTGCCATTGCACTTTTCCGCATACTATGTCATCAAAATCTATCATAAACTGACGACTGAATCAGTTGATACTTGTTTTCATACGAGTGCAATGATGTTGCTTACAAATTAGGATAATCGATCATAGCTTCATCAGAAATGCATAACATATAGTACAAATCCTAGGTCTTCCGTTGTAGACGACAAAAAACTAACTAATGAAAACTAATAAAAACTGTAAACTAATAAAAACTATCTAATAAACTAATAAAATTTATGAAGTCACATCGACCGTCAAGCTTTAAAATATACATGCTAGAACGCAGACTAGTGCAATGGTATGGTGGCAAATAGTGCACGAAGCGCATATAATTCTGTTTACATAATCAAAAAAAGCCAAGATGAAATCAGTTTGTCAAGGAAATGGTCTATAATCACAGATCACGAACATCACTGCTTTCTCTGCAGTGAGTTTGGTTTTCCAGTGCTGTCATCAGCAAAGAAAATTTTTCCTCCTAATTAATACTATTGCGAAATCTATTACTGCATCAGGAAGTGTGTTGGACTCAATGTGTACCCTGAGGAATTCCCGTTTTACTGTATTTTGCTTGTGGTGTTTCACTAAAATTTTAGTGTTATTTTAGAGTGTGTTAGCTGTGCTCTTTGTACCCTGCCTGCTTGGTGTGCTCGGAACTAGTTATTATCTATACATCTTTATCCGAATGATACAAGCTTTTTTTATAGAGTCTTATGATCACCAGCATCAAAAACCTTACAAAGGATCTGCCTGTGACACATTAATTGTTGTAAAGAGTATGAAGTACACAATTCAGCTATAGCTGACTCCTGTACTTCCGTGGAGACTATCCTGTGGAAAATGACTCATTATGTTTGTTACGGGAGCACAACAGTTGGTAATAACACTCGTATTATTGTGCTTAGTGCGTAACCAGTTACATGTGTTATTTTTTGGGAGATTTTGTAGTAATTTCTCTACAAAACTTGAAAAATTCTCATTCGCAAAATTTGCTAGCAGGTGTCAATCATTTATTATTTTATCCCCCTCCCTTATGAGACCGTTATTGCGTTTTTGTTTGTTTTCCACTGGGTCCTGTTTAATAAATTGTCAGACGGGTTTAATTTCATTCTCGACATCGTATATTTATTATTTGAGAGAAATAGTCTGACAGTCCAAGATTATCTACAGCTCCAACATACATTTCCCTGTCACCAGCTGTCGTTATACGAACATACTGAAACTCTAAAAGACTTTTATGAGGGTGACACTTGCTTCACCTTTGATATTTCTGTTTATGTATCAGTAGAACATTATGTTAACGTTTGTATCTGAGATTTAATTTAGAAATTCTCTTAATTTATCAAAAATGTGTCCACGCTACCACTAGATGATGAAAACGCACATATAATGTTTAACTTCATGTTGATGTTGACTCCTGTTAATTCAATAGCTAATACTGCTGAGTATTTGTATTCACTAAATGTACTTCAGTCAAGATCTACAGACTATTGTGGTTTCTTAATGGTTGTGCATTGTTTTGAAAATGATGACTGTATTGTTGTCCTTCCCCAATATGGCAGTAAATCCCTCTCTGCACCAAAACTGAAATTCCCTCTCTCCGTCTCACATTTCTGTTTCATCATTGGAGAAAGCTCTGTAAGGGTTGTACCTTACAGTCCCAACAGAAAAAATTCCATTTTAGCAGCATTGTCATTACGTTCAGTTTGATGAAAAAACGATGAAATGCTGCCACACTCACCACACAGTCTGGGTGCTGCAAATCTTGAATAGGGCTGACGTGAGTACAACTGTTTCTTCCAGAACAGTAGTTGTCAACATGGAGGTAAGAGGGTAATTATTCCTCAGGGAGAGTAGTTACGATTTCTGATAGGTGAAACCAAATAAAGTCCAATTGTTTTTCAATCACCAACCAAAAAATTTTTTTTTTTTGAAAATTGTCTTTATCATCATTTTTTCGTCAAATCCTAATATTTGTTAGTATATAATTTAAAAAATTTTCCAATACGATGATAAGCGCGAAATGTAATTCAGTGGAAGCTACAGCTTGTGAAATGAAGGTATGGACAGAGTTACTCTAAATTTGCGCGCGGACAGCGATGTGTGCAACTTCTGCAACCGGCCGCTTGCTACACGTGGCGCGTCCAGTGGTTCGACAAAGTATGTCACTCATTGTTTGGCTAGTTTGGTGTTGGTTCGCTGACCAGAAAAAGAAAGGAAGATAACGTAATTAAAAAAAAAACAGGTATGCGTTCTGGATTTCATTGGTGAAATAGCCGCGCGGAGTGGCCGCGCGGTTTGAGGCGCCATGTCACTGATTTCGCGGCCCCTCCCGCCGGAGGTTCGAGTCCTCCCTCGGTCATGCGTGAGTGTGTTGTTCTTAGCATCAGATAGTTTAAGTAGTGTGTAAGTCTAGGAACCGATGACCACAGCAGTTTGGTCCCTTCGGAATTCACACACATTTGAACATTGATGAAATAAATACGCTTAACCTCGCACTGAATGATAATAGGGGGCAATATTTTACCAAATTACGTTGCTGGTTTTCTTTGCATGTTGGAGATTTACCAAAGGATGAGGATAAGGACGTTTCGATGTGCCCAGAGCTGACGAGGACCGATGCAAGCAATGAATAATCCTTTGTTCACAGGTGATATTCAGCGACTCATGTAATAAAGTCTGTCAGCAGTGATTCTCTCGATATGAAATTCCGACAAGTAAATGGTCGAGTTCTACGACGTTTTTCAGTGAATGAAGTAATACTTCCATATAGTGAAATTCGAGCCAAAATACAATTTCCTGAACTCCACAAAGACAACCCACTAGAAATAGGTACCGATCGAACTGGAAATATTTAACATGAACTTTATTCTCAGTTGCGAATATGGCAACCATCAGCTGTAAAATGGAATGACGACAATGGAAATGTGTGTCGGAACGGGACTCGAACCCGGATTTTTTCACTTTTCGCGAGTGGTCGCCTTAACGTTAGGCTATCGGAGCACGACTCACGGTCGTATTCAAACTTCCATATGTCAACCACGTATCTACAACCTGTATCCGTACATCCGTTGTGTACATTCCATTTCAGGGGAGACAGAGTCATGAAGTTTTAATCATCACCTAGAAAAAGTCGAGCTGAGACGAATAAAACTGGTGATGGTGGTAGTCCTCTACATATTCACCATTCAAAGAGGCACGTATATCCCGAGAACTGATGACTGAGAGAGACCTTGGCTCAATGAATCTCCGTATTCCAGTCGAAAACCACTTCAACATCCTTGAAATGGCTACCACATAATGGTTTCTTCATCTGAGGCAAGAGGGAGGATACGGTGCCACGTCATGAGAATACGGGAGGGTGAGGTAAAATTTGATAGCCCAAGGAAGCAGCATGTGTGACCGAAAGTGCTGTGCAGATGAGTTGCGGCGGTGTCGTACAGCGGACACAGAACCTTGAACAAGTTACTGCGACACTTCGTCTCATCAGTCTCCAGTAATCTCGTTAGCAGATTTCGGTTGTTATGATCCAGTGACAGTTAATCTAACAGCACCGCACCATGGCAGTCCCAAAAACGAAGATGTTTGACATTCAATCTTTTTCGACAGTGCTGAATCCACATGTTTCCACTACAAAATTTGCTCTTTTGTCTCGAGGTTATAGTAATACAGGCATCACACGTACAAGGCGATCAGGCAAGTCACCTGGTTGGCTAGACACAGTGACTCAGCGTATTTCAAGCTGACTGGCGGAATGGAGTGTGAGCATACTAATAAAAACATATTTTTGAAATTTGGCTGATTTACTCCTCGGCCATGTGTAGAAGGAGTAATAGGCTAATTTTGTTTTTAATTTATTCATTGGTTACTACAAAAAAAGTGACCAAAGAAACACGACAAAACTACATCTTTGTTTCCGCCATTTTATTAATTTTTTTTCAAATTCTAAACAACTGTGCTGTAACTCCACAATATCCTATACATTAAGAAAATGATTGTTTTTTTTTATTTCTGATAAGATTTGTGGACTGCAGCACTTCTGTTATGGACACATCTCATTTTGGACAGAGCAACTTTAACTCCTCGGACTGGGGGCTTACTGATGACTGAGTTTCTTAATAAAAATCATAAAATGTTGTCCAAGAATCAATAAAAAAAGGACAAAAATATTTACGTTGATTGCTTCATTCATTTTTCAGGTATTTTACAGGCTGACTGACGAGAACGGACTCTTAAATGTCCCATCAACCAGAACGTAGGGAACTAAAATTAGTGTGGTAGTCTATTACGTAAATTATGGCCGCAGACCTAAGGTACTACATGATTCTTTTATCGGTATCAAATTTCATAAAATGAACCGGCAAAGGATGTACTGAAGTGTATCAAGACCTACTGTATGTCTACCTGCCACGGAGCAGATAATGGGAAAGTTAAAATTGGTTTACAACTGTGCCATGTGCACTGCCCTAGCCACAGCAAACACAAGACAGGTAAAACGTTGCATCCTTCGCCCTCAGTGCCGATATCACCAGTGGCCGCTTGCTCTCTATGTAGGTCTAGAACTAGTAAGAAGGCATACTGAGAACACAGTTTTTAATGGCAGGTATACTTCCAGGAGTGCGTGACGGGGTTAAGGAATAAAACACCTTGGAGATGCTGCTCAGAGTAGCGAGTTGTAAGGTGGAGGAGAGAGAGTAGCGAGTGGCAGTACCTGTGACAGGCATGAGGGTGGAGCCCTGCTTCATGAGGGCGCCGTAGACGAACCAGACGCACGAGCTGAGCGGGAAGATGCGCGTGAGGCGCGCCGAGCCGGCGCAGAGTCGCACGCGCACCAGGATGATGAAGTAGATGGCGGGCCCCATCAGCACCACGGAGGCCAGCACCAGGTACCACACGGTGGCGTCGAACGGCGCCAGCAGGCCCGTGCCCGACGCCGACACCAGCGGCCGCTTCATCAGGAACACCCAGGGCGCCTCGGCCAGGCTCTCCGAGTGCTGCACCAGCTTGGCGTGCTGCGAGAACTGCGGCAGGTAGCCGACCGCCACGTCCACCTGCTGTCACACGCCAGTTCCGTTAGGCACCCTTCAACAGCAGCAGTTTCTCACAAAAACTAATGGATAGCTTGATCCAACCCTGCCCCAGCGGACAGGGGAACTGGGAAGAGACTGTCAGCTCTCTCGCAGGTGGGTGCAGCTGGGAGACGCTAGATTCACTTCGGTAGCACTTCTCCGTGACGTCACTATGACGTGTACATGTGCAGTTTCGACCAGACGTCTATCTAATTTCGTGGTTGTGAGTGCGGTGAGTCGCCCGTAGAACGGTCATCCATCTTGTGTTTACAAAGAGATATCACAGCAGTGAGCCTAGAGTCTCATGATTTCCCTTGCGAGCAGCCACCATCGATCTGAAATAATGTGGCTCATTGCTGTCTCCAGTACCTAATTATTTCTAACCATGAAAGTAATGTGTGGATAAAAAATTTTACCTTTTTAGGACGGATAGATTACATATTCGTTTGCTGTTGCGTCCATATTCCACTTTATATGGATTGATGACAGATGGGTTTTATAAACAGCTATTTTTACAAAGCCGATGATGCCCCAAAAGGGTGAAACGCGTGACTGACATTAAATAATTTCGCCACCAAGACTGTTTTTATTCTGAAATAACAAAGTTAGATTCCTTTCAGAAATGGCTTGCAAATACCCAATCATCGTGTGTGTGTGTACCTCATTAGTGTTAGAAAAATGAAACGGATTAATTGACAGCGTACCATTGGATATGTCCTATCTTTCCTCATCTTATTCGATTTGGCCTGTTTATTGACTTCGTTTTAATTGATTTGTTTATTCATTTGAGGACCATATGCGTAATTTTGTCTAGCTCAACTCCTCCAGAACAGGCCGTGAAGACTCAATGGTCCCGACAGTAAGGACCGGCCGCTGCGTCATCCTCAGCCCATAGGCGTCACTGGATGCGGATATGGAGGGACATGTGGTCAGCACACCGTTCTCCCGGCCGTATGTCAATTTCCGAGACCGGATGGTCACCCATCCAAGTGCTAGCCCAGAACGACAGCGCTTAACTTCGGTGATCTGAGGGGAACCGGTTTTACCACTGCGGCAAGGTCGTTGGCAATTTTGTCTAACTACCTATACAAAATTATACGTGCTTAGCACGCCAGAATAATAAAAGTAGTATTGTCATAACACTCTTCTGGAACCGTAAAAAGATTGTTAATATGCAGTAACGTTGTGACTGTGTTAGCCATTCTTGATCACGAATAAGAGCAGCAACTCATATCTTCAGTTGGTACATTCATTGCAATTTTTGAAACTACTCTTGCCTTTTCTTTCTCTGGAAGTGAGAACTTGCCAACTTCATATTCGTTATTTACATACCGTTATTATGTACTACAGAAAGTAATTAGCAGGGAACTTCTCCAATGATAAAAGTATGTTGGTTGCTTGAAGTGTGTTCTAATTTGTGCGAAAAATTACATTTCACTGCGATAATAATGAACGCCTTCCTCTGCATTTTTGAAAGTAAATGAAACAACGAGGGAAAACAAATCCAGCTACATTCCTGAAAGATATTCTTGTTTGGAAAAGAGGTCTCCTAAATAACTAGCTTGTAAATTTTCTTTTATACTTCATATACCTCTGAGACTAAGTCACCTTTTAATTCCTTTTCAAATATATCAGTCTTTTCGGTATTTTTTTTAATTTGAGTAGTACTTACATTGTTATACCCGATTATCAACCTATTGCGAACATTTACTGACATTTGCGTGTTTCATGCACAACCTAAATTACTGACAACTCACTCCTGGGAGAGAGCGCTCTTATCTGTACACAGCATCAAATATTATAGAACATTCCATACTTTCTTAAATTAATAAGATCTCAGAAGCTTTTAAAAAAAGCGAAGGGAAAAAATTTAAGTGTAGCAGAACGCAAACCAACACACCACCTAGATTCATTTTCGTATCCCGACATTCTAACCACTACACGATTATAGACACTTGCAGTGTGTCACTTAACTTTAAATTTAAACACTATGAAGACTTTATCTGCCATTACGTTAACAACTTATATTCAATTATAGCGAATCATACTAACAGCAATGCGCATTTAAAGCAGTCTATTTTCATAGGGTGCCAACGGCCTTACCACTATGGCAATACCGGCTCTCGTCAGATCACCGAAGCTAAGCGTTGCAGGGCTTGGCTAGCTCTTGGATGGGTGACCATACGGGTCTGCCGATCGCTGTTGGCAAGTGGGGGTGTGCCCCACCTTGTGAGGCCAATTGTAGAGCTACTTGATTTGGGAGTAACGGCATCGATCACGAAAGCTGCCAACGACCGAGAGAGTTATTTGCTGACCACATGTCCTTATGTATCCGTATCAGGTGACGCCTATCGGGTGAGGATGACACGGCGGTCGGTCGGTAACATTGGGCCTTCCGAGGCCTGGTCGGATGAAGGGGAGCACATTCATAGTATATCGAAATAGTTTAGTATCTGTCAAATGTGGCTTCTTCCACTACTCAGAATCAAATATGACCACAGAAGTCGACAGAAGTCACTGACAGTCGGAACTTGGCATGGACACGTCACAGGTACGTCACGGAGAAGTGTTCCCGGGGTAAATCTAGCACCTCTCGGCGCAGCTGCCTGCCTATATTGGATGCATTCTGCGTATGCGTAAACTACGCTACTGGCCATTAAAATTGCGCCGATCGGGGTGGCCGAGCGGTTCTAGGCGCTACAGTCTGGAACCGCGCTACCGCTATGGTCGCAGGTTCGAATCCTGCCTCGGGCATGGATGTGTGTGATGTCCTTAGGTTAGTTAGGTTTAAGTAGTTCTAAGTTCTAGGGCATTGATGACCCCGGAAGTTAAGTCTCATAGTGCTCAGAGCCATTTGAGCCATTAAAATTGCTACTCCAAGAGGAAATGCAGATGATAAACTTGTATTCATTGGACAAATATATTATACTGGAACTGACATGTGATTACATTTTCACGCAATTTGGGTGCATGGATCCTGAGAAATCAGTACCGAGAACAACCACCTCTGGCCGTAATAACGGCCTTGATACGCCTGGGTACCGAGTCAAACAGAGCTTGGATGGCGTGTTCAGGTACAGCTGCCTGGGCAGCATCAACACGATACCACAGTTCATCAAGAGTAGTGACTGGCGTATTGTGACGAGCCAGTTGCTCGGCCACCATTGACCAGACGTTTTCAATTGGTGAGAGATCTGGAGAATGTGCTGGCCAGGGCAGCAGTCGAACATTTTCTGTAAACCAGAAAGGCCCGTACAGGGCCTGCAACATGAGGCCGTGCATTATCCTGTTGAAATGTAGGGCGCAGGGATCGAATGAAGGGTAGAGCCACAGGTCGTAACACATCTGAAATGTAACGTCCACTGTTCAAAGTGCCGTCAATGCGAACAAGAGGTGACCGAGACATGTAACCAATGGCACCCCATATCATCACGCCGGGTGATACGCCATATGGCGATGACGAATACACGCTTCCAATGTGCGTTCACCGCGATGTCGCCAAACACGGATGCGACCATCATGATGCTGTAAACAGAACATGGATTCATCCGAAAAAAATGACGTTTTGCCATTCGTGCACCCAGGTTCATCGTTGAGTACACCATGGCAGGCGCTCCTGTCTGTGATGCAGCGTCAAGGGTAAACGCAGCCATGGTCTCCGAGCTGATAGTCAATGCTGCTGCAAACGTCGTCGAACTGTTCGTGCAGATGGTTGTTGTCTTGCAAACGTCCCCATCTGTTGACTCAGAGATCGAGACGCGGCTGCACGATCCGTTGCAGCCATGCTGATAAGATGCCTGTCATCTCGACTGCTAGTGTTACGAGGCCGTTGGGATCCAGCACGGCGTTCCGTATTACCCTCCTGAACCTACCGATTCCATATTCTGCTAACAGTCATTGGATTTCGACCAACGCGAGCAGCAATGTCGCTATAAGATTAACCGCAACCGCGATAGGCTGCAATGCGACCTTTATCAAAGTCGGAAACGTGATGGTACGCATTTCTCCTCCTTACACGAGGCATCACAACAACATTTCACCAGGCAACGCCGGTCAACTGCTGTTTGTGTATGAGAAATCGGTTGGAAACTTTCCTCATGTCAGCACGTTGTAGGTGTCGCCACCGGCGGCAACCTTGTGTGAATGCTCTGAAAAGCTAATCATTTGCATTTCACAGCATCTTCTTCCTGTCGGTTAAATTTCGCGTCTGTAGCACGTCATCTTCGTGGTGTGGCAATTTTAACGGCCAGTAGTGTATTTGCCCACCTCTGTCAGGATGTATGATACCCAGGACTGTACGGTCGCGAGTGCTAGATACTCAAACTGAAACAGCCTAATAGAATCTTCTCCTAAACCCCCAGGTAGAAGAGTTCCATGCAGGGTCTCATTAACGCAGAGGCTATTTAGATTACAGCCTTCGGACTGTCGCATTAAGACTTAAATTAAAAATAAAGTCTTCGTGTTAATACTGCAGTGCATGCCCCTTATATTAGTACAAGGCTTAGATCTAATTATTTTGTATGGGATTCTTCGGCTGAATCGCTAAGAAGGTCTAAGGCTTCTCTCCAGTTACTCATCAGCCAGTCTGGTGTGGCAGTAGAAGATAGAAAAAGGGAAGCAGAAGTCTAAATTTCAAGTTCATGCAGGTGAATTGTAGAAACTTACCGTTATTTCACCATCGCACAGACTCCTGTGTGGAGGACATAGTAATAGGCGTACCTGGCATAGAGAAACAACTGAAAGAGTTGAAAGTAAATATGTCTCTAGGTCCAATTTGGTTTTATAAAGAGTACTCTACAGCACTGGTTCCCTACTCAGCTTGCATTTATCCCGAATCTTTCGTCCGAAGCAAAGCTCCAAGCGACTGGAAGAGAGCGCAGGTGGCACATACGTGTAAGAAGGGTGAAACCACGGACCTACAGAATTTCGGACCAATATCCTTCATATCGTTTTGCTGCAGGATTCTTGAACAAATTCTCTGCTCGAATATAATAAATTTTCTCGATACGGAAACGCTTCTGTCCACGAATCAGCACGGTGTTAGTAAGCATCGTTCGCGCGAAACTCAACTTGCCCTTTCTCACATGATATCCTGCGAACTATGGATAAAGGGCAACGAGCAGCTTCGAAGTTCCTAGATTTTCGAAAAGCATTTGACACGGTGCCCTAATGCAGACTGTTAACGAAGGTACGAGCATACGGAAAAGGTTGCCAGATATGTAAATGGTTCGATGACTTCTTAAGTAACAGAACCCATTAAGTTGTCCTCGACGACGAGTATTCATCAGCGGCAAAGAGTATGGATAGGTGTGCGCCAGGGAAGTGTGATAGGACTGCTGTAATTTTTTTATATACACGATTTATCTGGTAGACAGGATAAACAGCAGTCTAGGGATGTTTGCTGATGTTGCCGTGTGGCCGAGCGGTTCTAGGCGCTACAATTTGGAACCGCGCGACCGCTACGGTCGCAGGTTCAAATCCTGCCTCGGGCATGGATGTGTGTGATGTCCTTAGGTTAGTTAGGTTTAAGTAGCTCTAAGTTCTAGGGGACTGATGACCTCAGAAGTTAAGTCCCATAGTGCTCAGAGCCATTTGAACATTCAGACACCTCAATGAAAATTGTTCCCAGCACATTTCAAGCCATCATATTGAGCTCCAGTATTAGGTGTCCGGATACTTCTGAACAGATAGTGTATTGAATCAGTGTCTGCTCTGCACAACACCTGCATCAAATTTTTCAGTGGTACCCAGTCAAACGCGTTGCACTTCAGTTGTCAAAACCACTAATACTTATAAAATATGAGTTCCAAATTCGTGGAAAGGCGGTTTCTTACATCCCTGATCTACAAATGTTACTAAATTAAAGTCCCACGTCGCTTTTTTCTGCCTGTGTGTGATTTCTAATCTCAGGAACTATGTGTTGATTTTGAGACAGTTAATTAAGGGGCAGACCGATTCACGAGGAATGTTTTTGTATAGTATTGAAGATCGTGTAATATATGTACTGTTATCTGTCCCAGAGCCATAAATATTATAGAAATGTATGTCTGTATATTCCACATCTCCTCCTAAACCTCCGAACCAATTACAACCAAACTTGGTACACACATCCCTTATTATCAGGCGACAGTCGCTGTGGGGGTAAGAATCACCTACCTATCACAGTTCAGGAGATGTGACGTCATAAACAACCAGATGCATTAAAAACGTATGCATCTTGCACTTAGTTTACATTTATTACTCCTTTCCTGTTAACTCTATTCACAACCGATTTCGCACATTGTCCATATATGCCGTCGAATATACCTACACACATACATCATTCTACGACACATAGTTCAAGAGCTACGGCGTCATAAACACAGAGACGCGTGAAAGAATGGCCGCATCTTGCTTGAAGTTTTAGTACATTTATTCTTTACTACTAAGACACTTCTGCAGTCGAGTCGGCTTAAGGTAATCTCTGACACCTGGCAGCGCTTTTGACAGCTTTCAACCGTGATCATCATATACCGAGCCCACTGCAGGACTAGTGAAGGGCGGGGAAATACATACATGCAGTCACATGCAGGCTGAATCAAAAAGTCTGAATGGCACGGGGTTTTCCCTATTGTTGCTGCACACTGCTGGCAGGCGTAAAAATTAAGCGCCACTCACGTCAGACATTTTCAAGTTGTGTTGTGGCAGTAGTCAAGTGAGGTTTGTTTTCAATGTGTTTTATGTAATTTTCTGTCAGCTGTAGGTAGGTGGTAGGTGGTACCATAAGTTTCTTTAATGTAATGTTCTGCATATCAACTACTGGTCCTAGATGCAACCTCCTGTTTAATTGTAGATTTATCTCGATATTTGACCTAGAACACGAGTTCTGCTTAGGTTAGTCATTGAATTCACTTTGGGGTATCGGCACAGGACTCTTCAAGTACGTGGCATTTCACCCTTGATAATAAAATCTCTCAAGTAAAGGTGAATCACTTGGAGCAATATGTGGTTGTTCCATCAATGACTGGTCCAATGAGTCATTATTTTTCGAATGGATCCAGCATTTCCAGAAGAATGTAAAATCGCCTTTTGATGACCCAGTACTGCTGATTTTAGATAATCCCAGCAACCACATTTCACGTGATATTTTTCAATTTCCTAAAAAATATCTATTGTCATGGCAACCATTTCTCCACACTCTTCTTACAAGCTTCAGTCACTAGATGTTCAACTATTGAAATCAGCCTTAAATGAAGGGTATGAATTGTATATGAAGACAAGGGTGTATGAAAAAATTACACCTTATGAATTACCTGAACCTTTTAATAACGCATATATGAAACTTGTTAATATGGACAAATAACATTCGTGGCTTAAGACATGTGGCATTTGTCCTTTCAATCCAGACAAATTTTAATGTATTCGTTTAGAACAATATGAGACCTTCAGAGACATCGGCCTTGAAGACCTCCCGAATGCAACAAATGGAAATGAGGTGGTTGCTTCTACAAAGAAACCAGATTTCCCAGAAAGGAGTCACGAACAGTTTTCTGAAATCATCAGCAGGAGAAGAGGTTCCACTTTTGGAAACTAAAAGTTCAGGTTTCAAGCACGTTAGTTCATCTGACATATCACCTACCCCAAACTAAAAAAAGTTATTCCTAAGGCAAAACGAGCTAATGGAAAGCGTAAGGGAAAGTCACTGATCATTACAGCAACCCCAGACATGGAACAACTACAACTGGAGCTCTCAATAAGGAAAGGAAAAGAAGCTATGAAAAAGGAAGTTGAAGAAAACAAGAAAAGAAAACTTAAAGACGAAGAAGATAAATGTACAATTCTACAACTTTAGAAAGGCTAAAAGAAGAAGCCGTCGCCTTACATTAAACTAGAAAATGAAAGAAGCAGTAAAGATGACCTAAATCTCTACTTAAAGGTCATTTGTGATGACAATGAAATAGCTGATGCTGATCCAATGGCGTTTTCAGAGGATGTGGTTTTGTTTGTGGAGAGTGTGGGAAAGATGGATAACTATTTTAGAGATGTGTTTCGTGAAGTAGATGCAGCAATGAAGAATGTAGCATCTGGAACAGTCCATAAGATTACAAGTGTGATGTTTGCTATACAAGAAAATGAACTCTTTTCATGCCCATAAAAACTAAAAATGATTACAATAAAATACTACAGAACATAATTATTTTGTTCATTAATGTATTGTTTAGTATATGTAATTAATAAACTAATAAAAATAATGTTCATTTTTATGCAATGTTTGTTTTGCATGTTGTTACCCTACACCACTCATGTCATCACCCTAAGGGGTAATATGATGTGTCATGCAGCTTAACTTGCTGTGACAGTGCGAGAGAGAGAGAGAGAGAGACAAAGATATTGTTTATTACTATGTGGCGGTCAGCGCTCACATAATTATTCTTAGGAGATAGAGCTTTTGTTCTTCTTAAGAGTAAAAATTTTAAGAGAGGAGAGCCTTTCTTGTGACGTAAAATTCGACGCCATTGCGAGTTTTTGATTCACATTGTAAAATGTAAGTGTATATGGAAGGAAATTAGTTAATAGAACAATAAAATATTGTTCATTTCAAGAAGGTACGTGCTATTATACACCCAACGATATACTTCTATTGTGATTTACTAATAAACACCAGCTTGAGAACAGTTCCGACGGGAGCGTTCAGTTCTAGTGAAATAGTTCGATGTTTTCTTCGGAAAAGAAGTCACTTCATGGATCATTCAAATCCACAATAGTACTTGAACATTTCTCAGAACTGAAAGCAATCTGATTGCTATGCAACAGAGCCCCGAAGAATATTTCTCCGTACTTTGGTTACCACTTTCAGCCCAACACGGTATTTGCAGCATCTGGAGCAGATTTCTACAACAGCGGAAGCGTGTAATCGCTATCAGTTTCACACATCGCCCTGTGTACGCTGTATGTATTTACCCACAACAGTGAACGTACAAATAAAAGTTTTTCTTTTTTTTCAAAGGAGTCTTTATATATGTCTACCGTTAGACAGGACACGATCCTGATACAACACTCATGGTGAACCTGCAATGTAACTATGTTAGTAATTTAGTAATTAATGTTTCATTGTGTGTATCTAGGTCTAGTTTTATTGAGTAACTACACTATGGTCCTTTGTATGTTTCGTGCTAACGGAACGTGCGGGAGTATCTTGTGAACAGAACGAGTACGCCGTCCCAGCAGCCGAGCAGAAACATCAAAAAGCCCAGAACATTTGAATTACTAGCTTTCTTGAGCATTTATGCATTGTAGTGACCTGTCATGTATTAATTTTCTAAGTATAAATATTGTTGCTACGTTACTTTTACTAGAATTCCAGTATTTCAGTAGATATAGTAAGACAATATTTTATGTGTTATCTATGTACTGTGTTTGTGTCACATTGTAAAGTGTACATTAACAGCATTAGGACATTAACGTTTTTTGCGTGTGTAAAATTTAATAGTCACTTTTGTAGGACTTATTTAGAGGAGAAACTGTCAATTGCTTATTTACATGGTGATAACTAGATCTATGTTCAAAGCCAATAAGCAAGCACGCATCACAATGCCACAAAATGAATTAAATAGTGTGAATGCGTCGTCAACTAGTGCCACAGAATTTCATACCGCCGTAGTTAGCGATATGTCGATTACGGCTGAGCAACCAGCAGTAATTAATGCGCTCACGCCGTCGACACAAACGGTTGCTAGTTCCGACATTCATATGTCGAAAGAAGTCCAGAGAAATATGCAGCAACCAACAAACAACATGAATTTCATCTCTGACACAGACGCGTGCGAAAACGAAATGACTGTACCGAAAATTGTGTCGGTACAATCCTCATTAAGCCCAGTGCAATCCTCAATTGCTGAGAATACCGATTTGTTATCCCAGCTGATGTCAAGTTTGACTGTCATAACACAAGGGATTAAAGCATTGGAAAACACACAATCAACGTTTGCAAACGATATGAATCGCAGATTCCAGGCATTGGAAACCACGCAATCCACGTTTGCAAATGACATGAATCGTAGATTCCAAGTATTGGAGAGTGCGCAATTTAATTTGGCTCAGGAGCAATTTAATAACTAAAAGAAATAAATGATAAGATTACTGAAAAATTCCAGAGTTTGGAAAGAAAGCAGAGTCACTTGATTGCCAGTCAGGCACAACACATAGTTACACAAGAACAACAGTATCAGGAATTAACAAACAAATACAAAGACATCTTATGTCGTCAAGATAAACTACATCATCAAGTGCAAGAAGTTATTCATGTACAGAACACTACTGCGCAAGACGTGAATACAATTAAGCACGATAACGAGCAAGCTGTCATTGAGCTTACTCGGAGGATAGACACTCTCAGTCTCGAAGGCGAGAAACACATAGAGAAACTTTTCAATGAGCATGAGATCGCATTCTCTAAGGACATTGAGGACTGGGCGAAAGAGCAAACCGAGACAGTGCGAAATTATGTTGACAAAACCTTGAAAGAAACGGTTTCTAACGTGCAAGTTAACAATGAAGCTGCACAAGAACAACTTAAAGCAGAAGTTAAAGAGATTAAGGAGAATATAGGAGATGAATTTCCTGCTTGGAAAGCAAGGATAGAAATTACGTTAAAAGCATGCCAGCAGGGTCTAGTTAATATTAGAGGGGCATATACTACTTGCAGTTTATCAAAAGCAGACATTATTCCTGATGAAACCAGTGAAACCGAATCCATGCAACAATATCCATGTATTGGTGCATATTCAATTAATCAACCAGAAACAAATTATCGAGATTATCATTCACCGCGAAGTAGCCACCAGAATACACCTGTGACTATGAATGAAGAAAAAATGCTTAAATATCGTCAATTCCAGATATTTATTCCCGAAAGGAAGTCGATCAATCCCGTGGTATTTATCAAGCAATTCAAAGGGATATTGCCGCGAATATGGACTGAGCAACAAAAAATTATGTACGTTGCAGAATTCATACATGGAGATGGATCGATGTAGGCGTCAGAAGCATCCGATTGGTGTCAAGATTATGACCAATTTGAACGCGCTTTCTTGCACAAATACTGGAATAAGGGAGTACAAGAAAGACTACATAAGGAAGTTTTTGACCCACAACCTTTTTCTTTCAAAAATGGATCTTCAAGAAAGTATTTCGAGAAGTATATAAATAAGAAACAAATACTGGAATGAACCAATCCCGACGCAGGATATCATTCGAATATTAAAGGGCAAACTTCCACTTGAAGTTAAGGAAAAACTTCTACATGTGCCTGAACAACATGTGGAAGTTTTTCTAGCCACATTGGATTCAATAGACATTCTGTTCGAAGAATCACGTGTGCGCTATAACCAACCAAGTTACCAAACTAACAAATACAATAGTAACAACAAACAGTATGGAAACAAATCTTTTGCACACAATTCGCCAAACCCACAGGTGAATTATTTCCAGAAAAACGTGAAATATGGTAACGAAAATCCAGACCAGTGTAATCATGACCAACAATGTGAACAAACATATAAACGGAAATGGAGGAAGAATAATAAGAAGAGGAAAGGATGCTATCAAGAAGGGAATTATCAGCAAAAACGCCGATATCAGCAACCAACCCAAGAATATCACAACCAACCACAAACTTCAGGTTGGGTACCAAATGCTAATGCAAATGAATGGAGAAATCAACCACCAATAATAACTGACGTAACGGAGCAGACATCTAATAATGGACAATCGTCAAACTAAACTCGAGTTTCAGAAGCCGCGACGGTGCAGTCGAGGAAGTTTGGAGGGGCGAAAATTTAAGCGTCAATTTTTTTCTGTACAATGATGGTAGATTATTAATAGAAGAACTTCAGCAGGATATGATGCCTTGTCAAGAGGAACATATCACTGAACCTGTTGCGAAAATTCAGGCGGCAGTTGAAGGCATTACTGTGCAAGTTACTTTAGATACAGGAGCAGCAGTAAATGTCGTTTCTGAGAAGTTATTTCAAAGAATACTTCAGAAAGCAAATCCACCGATTTTTCCTGTTCAATGTTGTAGAATTGTGGGTCCTACTGGTCATAAGTCTTCTCAGGTTAAAGTGCAGACTCAACTCCAGTTAGATATAGGAAATGTAGCTATAAATTGCACGTTCCTTGTAATAGAAAAATTGGTTGAGGACTGTATCCTGGGTATAGATGAATTTAGAGAGAGAAATTGGCATATCGATTTTTTTCTAGGCCGTGCCAGTTTTACAATAATGGATCAGAAACATCAAGTGAATCTTCTCAGGGAATATAGCGCCCATGGAAAGTATTGTCAGGGACGAAAGCTGCAAATAAAGTGGATACATAGCAAACCGGTACTGTATTACCAAATTAATTACTTGCAACCAGTTTTAAACCCTGAAGATATGGTATATGAAAAGGTGCAAGAACCTGAATATTTGCAACAACACCAAAGAAAGCAATTATATGATCTTCTACAGGAATATCATGAAGTCTTTCAAGAAAGACCTGGTGTAATCAAGGAATACACATGCCATTTAGATGTGATACCACACCAAGTTTTCTGCCGTATTTTTTATCCAGTACCGTGGCACCAACGAAAGGCAGTTGATGCGGAAATCCACCAGATGCTTGAATGGGATCTGATCGAACCTTCGACGAGTCCATACTGTTGTCCGTTTCATGTTGTCTCGAAAAAGGGAGGAAAAGTTCGTCTCGTGCTAGACGCACGGCAGATAAATAAGATTATCGTGCCCGTGCGAACTCATCCGGAAAATGTCGATGAGCTAATTCAAAAGTTCGAGGGGATAAAATATTGATCTGAGAAGTTCATTTTGGCAGGTGGCTCTAGACGAACCATCAAAAAATTACACCGCGTTTGTACATGCAGGTACAAGCTATCAATATAAGGTTTTACCTTTCGGGCTAAACGTGAGCTCAGGAGTTTTTATAAATGCTCTAGATTACGCATTGGGACCTGCACTTCGAAGCAATTTAACTTTGTTTGTGGACGACATGCTCATAGCTACGACCACATGGAAGGAGCACGTTGATTTATTGAGAAGAGTGTTAGAACGTTTCAAGTAAGCAGGCATAACCGCAAACCTGCAAAAGTCCCATTTTGCTCGAGATAAAATCAAATTTTTGGGTCATCTTATAAATGGAAAAGGCATCTTACCGGACTCCGAGAAACTAAAGGCAATCAAAAACTTTGCAGTTCCAACAACAAAAAGGCAATTAAAGGGCTTCCTCGGAGTTGTCTCTTTTTTCAGGCGTTTCATTCACGACCACTCTATTAATACAGCTTGTTGCGCAAAAATACTCCGTGGGTGTGGACGCAACAATGTCAGAATGCATTTGAAGCCATAAAATATGCCTCAGTCAATTCACAAATATTATATTATCCAGATATGAGCCAAGAATTCGGTTTAGTGGCAGATGCTTCGGAAATTGGAATAGGTTCATGCGTCTTCCAAGTAAAGATGATAGATAGAAAATCAACTTTCTGTCCAATAGCTTTTGCTAGCCGACTCTTAACTGCTTGTGAAAGAACATATACGACTACCGAAAGGGAAGCATTGGCTGTAGTCTGGTCATTTAAGAAATTTTACTATTACTTATACGGAGCGAAGACAACAGTACAGGGTGATTCAAAAAGAATACCACAACTTTAGGAATTTAAAACTCTGTAACGACAAAAGGCAGAGCTAAGCAATATCTGTCGGCGAATTAAGGGAGCTATAAAGTTTCATTTAGTTGTACATTTGTTCGCTTGAGGCGCTGTTGACTAGGCTGAAAACCAAACTACCCGAGGCAGCCTGTGACAGAGCACTTCATCACTGGCCTCCAAGAAGCCCTGATCTTACCCCCTGCGATTTTTTCTTATGGGGGTATGTTAAGGATATGGTGTTTCGGCCACATCTCCCAGCCACCATTGATGATTTGAAACGAGAAATAACACCAGCTATCCAAACTGTTACGCCTGATATGCTACAGAGAGTGTGGAACGAGTTGGAGTATCGGGTTGATATTGCTCGTGTGTCTGGAGGGGGCCATATTGAACATCTCTGAACTTGTTTTTGAGTGAAAAAAAACCTTTTTAAATACTCTTTGTAATGATGTATAACAGAAGGTTATATTATGTTTCTTTCATTAAATACACATTTTTTAAGTTGTGGTATTCTTTTTGAATCACCCTGTATACTGTGACCACAAAGCGTTAAGTTTTTTGCAAACGTGTAAATTATTACATCCAAGATTAGCAAGATGGACGCTCTCACTCCAAGAGTTTCAATTTGAAATTAAATACATAAGCGGACAGGATAATTTCATCGCCGATGCACTGTCTAGAATGCCAGATGGAGATTTGTCAACTATCAACATCACGGACAATCCGTCCGAATTTAATGTTCTTATAATCACTGATAGAATATCTAGGAAACATTTTCTTGACATGTGTAAGAACATGGAAAAACTACAGAATGAAGATCCTCGTTGGCATTCAATAAAGGAAACTTTAGCAAAGCCTGGAAACGATGATCTGAAGAGACTGTACAAAGTTGAGGACGACGTCTTATTTTTCAAAGGGCATCTTGATTCAGATAATTGGAAGGTGTGTTTTCCCGAGAAGAATGAGAATGACTTAATTTTGCACACGCACATCACCTGGGTACATTTTGGAGTATTAAAGTGTGCTCGGAAGATTCAAGCATATTGCTACTTCCCAAATATTCGCAGGAAAGTACACAGACAGTTAAGGAAATGTAAAATTTGTCAGCTAGCCAAACCAGGAAATTTTTGTGTGAAAGATTTCCTACATCCTATTATACCCACTAAACCGCTGTCAATCATTTCGGTCGACGTCTGTGGTGCTCTACCATCATCAAGGGCAGGATGCAAATATATTGTAGCTTTTCTTGATATATTCACTAAGTATGTCAAACTTTATCCATTAAAATCAGCTACTGCTGCATCCATAGCCAAAAAGCTGGTCAAGGATTATATAGTCAAGGTAGGCAAACCAGAGGCTATTCTTTCTGACAATGGGTCAATGTTCACTGGATTTCGTTGGAGGCAAACATTAACCAGTTGTGGTGTAAAACAAATTCTAACATCAGTGTACCACCCTTCGGCGAATCCCGTGGAACGAATTTTTCGTGAATTAAACCGGTTCATGAGAACATATTGCCACAACCAGCAACCCAAATGGATCGATTATCTTCACGATTTTCAGGAAATTGTAAACAATATGCCACATACTACAACAGAATACACCCCACACGAACTGATGTTTGGAAAACAGGAACAGAATTACTGGATTCGACCAATTCCTAAAGTAGCTATTAACAAAATAGACCTACAAAATAAAGTACGACAATCCTTACTCAATATAATGGACAAGGCAAGAAAAAGGAAAATATATTTTGACAATCGACGTGGAAAAATAAAAACATATAAAGTGAAAGACCAAGTTTTAGTAAAAACTCATCCTAAGGCTTCACTTATAAAGAGGAAGAACACAAAATGACAATTATTGTATCAAGGACCATTTGTGATTACCAAAATACGACCATCCAGGAACTTATGTTTTGAAGGATGTGAAGAATGGAAAGGTGAAAGGAATGTACCCTCATCACTTGTTAAATCAATTTCATGATGACTGAAGATTCTGAAGATTGAAGATACTATTCTTATCAAATAATATTGATTAGAGAATTTTCATTAAACCTATGACTCATACTTAGGATAGTTTCTTTCTTTTTGCAATTTAGTAGTTAGTTTTTCTTTTCAGGCATAATGTACGAGAGATATGCAGACATTATGTATTTGTTTTTCACTGTAAAGGTAAGTTTCCTTTCCGTATGCAGAGAATTTAGCTATAGTATGATTGATGCCCCATGCCCCATGAACCATGGACCTTGCCGTTGGTGGGGAGGCTTGCGTGCCTCAGCGATACAGATGGTCGTACCGTAGGTGCAACCACAACGGAGGGGTATCTGTTGAGAGGCCAGACAAACATGTGGTTCCTGAAGAGGGGCAGCAGCCTTTCCAGTAGTTGCAGGGGCAACAGTCTGGATGATTGACTGATCTGGCCTTGTAACATTAACAAAAACGGCCTTGCTGTGCTGGTACTGCAAACGGCTGAAAGCAAGGGGAAACTACAGCCGTAATTTTTCCCGAGGGCATGCAGCTTTACTGTATGATTAAATGATGATGGCGTCCTCTTGGGTAAAATATTCTGGAGGTAAAATAGTCCCCCATTCGGATCTCCGGGCGGGGACTACTCAGGAGGACGTAGTTATCAGGAGAAAGAAAACTGGCATTCTACGGATCGGAGCGTGGAATGTCAGATCCCTTAATCGGGCAGGTAGGTTAGAAAATTTAAAAAGGGAAATGGATAGGTTAAAGTTAGATATAGTGGGAATTACTGAAGTTCGGTGGCAGGAGGAACAAGACTTTTGGTCAGGTGATTACAGGGTTATAAATACAAAATCAAATAGGGGTAATGCAGGAGTAGGTTTAATAATGAATAAAAAAATAGGAGTGCGGTTTAGCTACTACAAACAGCATAGTGAACGCATTATTGTGGCCAAGATAGACACAAAGCCCATGCCTACTACAGTAGTACAAGTTTATATGCCAACTAGCTCTGCAGATGATGAAGTAATAGATGAAATGTACGACGAGATAAAAGAAATTATTCAGGTAGTGAAGGGAGACGAAAATTTAATAGTCATGGGTGACTGGAATTCGTCAGTAGGAAAAGGGAGAGAAGGAAACATAGTAGGTGAATATGGATTGGGGGGAAGGAATGAAAGAGGAAGCCGCCTTGTAGAATGTTGCACAGAGCATAACTTAATCATAGCTAACACTTGGTTCAAGAATCATAAAAGAAGGTTGTATACCTGGAAGAATCCTGGAGATACTAAAAGGTATCAGATAGATTATATAATGGTAAGACAGAGATTTAGGAACCAGGTTTTAAACTGTAAGACATTTCCTGGGGCAGATGTGGATTCTGACCACAATCTATTGGTTATGAACTGCAGATTGAAACTGAAGAAACTGCAAAAAGGTGAGAATTTAAGGAGATGGGACCTGGATAAACTGAAAGAACCAGAGGTTGTAGAGAGTTTCAGGGAGAGTATAAGGGAACAATTGACAGGAATGGGGGAAAGAAATACAGTAGAAGAAGAATGGGTAGCTCTGAGGGATGAAGTAGTGAAGGCAGCAGACGATCAAGTAGGTAAAAAGACGAGGGCTAATAGAAATCCTTGAGTAACAGAAGAAATATTGAATTTAATTGATGAAAGGAGAAAATATAAAAACACAGTAAATGAAGCAGGCAAAAGGGAATACAAACGTCTCAAAAATGAGATCGACAGAAAGTGCAAAATGGCTAAGCAGGGATAGCTAGAGGACAAATGTAAGGATTTAGAGGCTTGTCTCACTAGGGGTAAGATAGATACTGCCTACAGGAAAATTAAAGAGATCTTTGGAGAGAAGAGAACCACTTGTATGAATATCAAGAGCTCAGATGGCAACCCAGTTCTAAGCAAAGAAGGGAAGGCAGAAAGGTGGAAGGAGTATATAGACGGTTTATACAAGGGCGATGTACTTGAGGACAATATTATGGAAATGGAAGAGGATGTAGAGGAAGACGAAATGGGAGATAAGATACTGCATGAAGAGTTTGACAGAGCACTGAAAGACCTGAGTCGAAACAAGGCCCCGGGAGTAGACAACATTCCATTAGAACTACTGATGGCCTCGGGAGAGCCAGTCACGACAAAACTCTACCATCTGGTGAGCACGATGTATGAGACAGGCGAAATTCCCTCAGACTTCAAGAAAAATATAATAATTCCAATCCCAAAGAAAGCAGGTGTTGACAGATGTGAAAATTACCGAACTATCAGTTTAATAAGTCACAGCTGCAAAATACTAACGCGAATTATTTACAGACGAATGGAAAAACTGGTAGAAGCCGACCTCGGGGAAGATCAGTTTGGATTCCGTAGAAATGTTGGAACACGTGAGGCAATACTGACCTTACGACTTATCTTAGAAGAAAGATTAAGAAAAGGCAAACCTACGTTTCTAGCATTTGTAGACTTAGAGAAAGCTTTTGACAATGTTAACTGGAATACTCTCTTTCAAATTCTGAAGGTGGCAGGGGTAAAATACAGGGAGCGAAAGGCTATTTACAATTTGTACAGAAACCAGATGGCAGTTATAAAAGTCGAGGGGCATGAAAGGGAAGCAGTGGTTGGGAAAGGAGTGAGACAGGGTTGTAGCCTCTCCCCGATGTTATTCAATCTGTATATTCAGCAAGCAGTAAAGGAAACAAAAGAAAAATTCGGAGTAGGTATTAAAATTCATGGAGAAGAAGTAAAAACTTTGAGGTTCGCCGATGACATTGTAATTCTGTCAGAGACAGCAAAGGACTTGGAAGAGCAGTTGAACGGAATGGACAGTGTCTTGAAAGGAGGATATAAGATGAACATCAACAAAAGCAAAACGAGGATAATGGAATGTAGTCAAATTAAGTCGGGTGATGCTGAGGGAATTAGATTAGGAAATGAGACACTTAAAGTAGCAAAGGAGTTTTGCTATTTAGGGAGTAAAATAACTGATGATGGTCGAAGTAGAGAGGATATAAAATGTAGACTGGCAATGGCAAGGAAAGTGTTTCTGAAGAAGAGAAATTTGTTAGCATCGAGTATAGATTTAAGTGTCAGGAAGTCGTTTCTGAAAGTGTTTGTATGGAGTGTAGCCATGTATGGAAGTGAAACATGGACGATAACTAGTTTGGACAAGAAGAGAATAGAAGCTTTCGAAATGTGGTGCTACAGGAGAATGCTGAAGATACGGTGGGTAGATCACGTAACAAATGAGGAGGTATTGAATAGGATTGGGGAGGAGAGAAGTTTGTGGCACAACTTGACTAGAAGAAGGGATCGGTTGGTAGGACATGTTTTGAGGCATCAAGGGATCACAAATTTAGCATTGGAGGGCACCGTGGAGGGTAAAAATCGTAGAGGGAGACCAAGAGATGAATACACTAAGCAGATTCAGAAGGATGTAGGTTGTGGTAGGTACTGGGAGATGAAGAAGCTTGCACAGGATAGAGTAGCATGGAGAGCTGCATCAAACCAGCCTCAGGACTGAAGACCACAACAACAAACATGATTGATTTCTTTTAAATTTTTTTTATTTAGTTAATAGTAACTTCAATCAGGTTTCACAATGCATAATGACCATGGGTTAGTGACTCAAATGAATCTGGTCTATGGCAAGATATTTTTTCTTATGTCAATTTAACAATGTCAGTATATATTTGTATTTGCTTTTTTACTCGCTGAGCTGAAGTCATGCTGTTCGGAAGGGGTAACCCGTTCTCACTTTTAAAAGGATGATTATTACTTTGTTTCAATCTTTGGTGATGGACATTGTCTTTATATTTGTACTATTGTTGTAACATACCTGTGTATGTAAATTATGTTATGTCAATTGTTGCTCGCGAAGTTACCAACTGAGCGAATGCCTTTCAGTTATAAGCACATCAACAAGTGTTAAAGTCCATCTGAAAGATGACGAGCATAAGTTGACACGGCAGCACCAGTTGGATTTGTGTATAGTGCATTCTAGGGTTGTTGATAGAATTGAAGAACACCTTACGACTTCCGAATATTTCGAATTCAGGACAGAGAATTAGAAAGAACTTTAGATTAGATTCTATTTCAGCTCAGCATAGATCAAACACTTTTTCCACGAAACTTACACTGACTCTTATTTTCATGTTAACCATATGCGGAAAACCATAATACCCACGAGGAGACGGTGGAATGGGAACAGAATTCAATCAGTTACCCGGAGATGACAGATAGAAAGGAATCGTAGATGGACGTAAACCAACGAGTCGACGGTTCACCTCAAGACACAGAAGATTAACAGTGTTGTGTTTCTTTTGTGAACAGTGTTTAAATTCATTCAAAAAAACCCGTGTTGTAATTTTTTTTCCATTGTAATTCAATTAATTTTCTTTGCAAATGAGAAATATGAGGATGGTAAATCTACCCCGAGGTTTTCCTTGGTTTTCCTTTGTAGGGCTTGGCCGAATGGCTAGATTATCCATTTGAGACATCCCAAGGCGAGTGACAGAAGCTTTGAGTGATGATGAAAAAGGTTTCTGATCACATCTCATGCCATCCTCGACAAATGAATAGAAGCAAGCATTTAAGCTATGCATATAAGCTGCATCAGGAATTTTCAAGCAGCACAGGCTTTGTCAGCAGTATATGCACCCAAATCTATAATTTCCATTTAGATAGTCATTCACTAATACCAAAATATCATAAGAAATATTGTGGACATTAATACTCTAGTGGACATTAATACAGCGTCATAAACAATCACCGATATAGTGTTGTGTGAACGCTCGTGTTTGTTTTTGCCCAAAAACGTTCGTCCACAAGAGGGGCATATATGATGTATCATGCAGCGTAACTTGCTGTGACAGTGCAAGAGAGAGGTTAGGTTAGGTTTGTGGTGTTTAACGTCCCGTCGACAACGAGGCCATTAGAGACGGAGCGCAAGCTCGGGTTAGGGAAGGATGGGGAAGGAAATTGGCCGTGCCCTTTCAAAGGAACCATCCTGGCATTTGCCTGAAACGATTTAGGGAAATCACGGAAAACCTGAATCAGGATGGCCGGAGACGGGATTGAACCGTCGTCCTCCCGAATCAAGAGAGAGAGACAAAGATATTGTTTATTACTCTGTGGCGGTCAGCGCTCACATAATTATTCTTAGGAGATAGAGCTTTTGTTCTTCTTAAGAGTAAAAATTTTAGGAGAGGAGAGCCTGTCTTGTGATGTAAAAATCGACGCCATTGCGAGTTTTTGATTCACATTGTAAAATATAAGTGTATATGGAAGGAAATCAGTTAATAGAACAATAAAATATTGTTCATTTCAAGAAGGTACGTGTTATTATACGCCCAGCGATATACTTCTATTGTGATTTACTAATAAACACCACCTTGAGAACAGTTCCGACGGGAGCGTTCAGTTCTAGTGAAATAGTTCGATGTTTTCTTCGGAAAAGAAGTCACTTCATGGATCATTCAAATCCACAATAGTACTTGAACATTTCTCAGAACTGAAAGCAATCTGATTGCTATGCAACAGAGCCCCGAAGAATATTTCTCCGTACTTTGGTTACCACTTTCAGCTCAATACGGTATCTGCAGCATCTGGAGCAGATTTCTACAACAGCAGAAGCGTGTAATCGCTATCAGTTTCACACATCGCCTTGTGTACGCTGTATGTATTTACCCACAACAGTGAACATACAAAAAATTTTTTATTTTTTTTTTCAAAGGAGTCTTTATAGTAAGGAATACCTCACATTTACAATTTGTTTATTTTAATGTTGAAAATTAATTTAAATTATAACTATTTCCAATCAATTGCAATGTGTCAAGAAATGTCCATAGTATGGTATGTGTTCGTTTTTGTAGGTTATCATCGATGCAAAGAACAATTTACATAGATTTTTCCTTAGGTGTATGTATTTCCATCATCCTTCCCTACATATAAGGTCTCGTTTCCAATAGAAAATGGGCAAAATGAATACCTGATAAATTCTTGTCAGCTACTTTAATAATATACTACAGCCTCTTTACATATCGTCCTAATAGATACAGTGAAAACATTATTGGACAAATTACTGTGTGCACATTAGCATTAAGAAGATATTCTTCCTGCACTCCATACGTGAACTGGTACAAAGTGAAATAACCTATGCTGCTCACTTCATAGTCGTTTACTGAGTATAAATGTGTGTACTGGCACTCTTGTTTACCAGCTAACACCAGCACAATAAGTCACTGATATTCCAAAGATTGCTCATCTGCAGTATTAGTGAAGAGTGAGGTCTGTCGTAAAATTCTAACTGACAACAAGTTTTCGTCGCATCCTTTGTAGGAACTGAGTTACGAGAGTCACAGTCCACAAGGAACATCATGGCCAGCCCTACAGCGCTACTGGTGATGTCATACATTGTGTTCACACATCCTCCAGAGTGGTGTAGCTTCCATGGACTCTTGTGCCGCTGTTGATCTCCATAGGTGCCGCATATTGAATTGCCAGCAGTAGAAATACTGTTCAGATCTTTTGCCTAGAGTACAATGTTTAGATTTCCTTAAGTTTCTGGAGTGACAGTGGCTATCTCCGTCAGATGGTAGTGAGATTTTGTTCTTCATGAAACCCTAACAAAGTATAGCAATTCACTTTACTCCTACTAAAAAAAAAAAAAAAAAACCTTGTTAATGTGTTGCCACAGATGACTGGCTTTTAACAAGGCTGTCAACATAATCCACTGAAATTTTGGGGATCCTACTTAAGACAAATCAAACTGAAAAGCGAGAAATCTATTGCAAGGATCACTGCTACGGTTCAACTGTAGTTTAGCTATTTTTTTATTTACTTTGGCTTACTGTGGTGAAATATGTCCAATGAGACAGAACATTATGACCACCTCTGGAACGCAATACAGCAACAATTCTATGTACCTCTTATTCGACAGATCCTCGGTAGGTTTCCGGAGGTATGAGGCATCAGCTACCTACCCACAGGTCACTACAGTTCTCATAGATTACAATCTCGTGCGTCGTGGGTGCGGAGCTGGCACCCGATAGCGCCCCAACTGTCATCCATCGAATTCATATCAAGCGAATTTAGTGCCCAGGAGAACAGGATCCTAAACCACGGTAGCACAGTTTTGGTCCCGTGATAAGAACAAGTTATCTTGTAGAAAGATGCTATGGCCAGCAGGAAAGACATCTAGGACGACAGCTGATTCGCAATTATTTTTGTATGGATCACTGCTGTCGTGGTGTCTTCGATTAGTTTGACGAGTAGAGCCCTGGTGAATGTTCCCCATAGCATAACACTGTCTGCCAGCATTCATCAGTAGCAACGTATCCGTCACCACTCAGTTCAGTGAACGCGGAGGCTGAGCAGGTGAGGTATTAACACTATAGGTGCAGGAGGCCGAGCTTGAGGCTGGTGAGGGTAGATGCCATACGCTTTAAAGTGGCAGTTAAACAACATTGTCTGGAAACATATTTCTTACAATATTTACAATATGGATTGTCTTCTCCGACACAGCAGAAAATGTGCTTAATTGCACACTCAACTGCGACAAGGAATGTTGAAGCATCACGCTGGTGTAGCGCAGATCAGGACTAGACATGGGTCGTTCGCGAACTTGCGGGTCCAAAGGAGCGGTTCACCAAGATGAACAGAACGACCGAGGAGCGAATTCTAAGGAACGGTCATTCATAGTTCACTTCGGTCGCGACTTTCTACTTTTAGTTCCCGGGAACGGGTAACGGTCGGTCTCGTTCCCTGAACAGCACGTCGGCCGGTCTCGTTCCAGCCTCGGTCTCGTTCCCGTCTGTCTCGGTCTCGCTCGGCCGGACTCGTCCTTCTTCGCGTGGCCACTCGTCGCAGTTCCACTGCCGACTGCTCGTGGTTCAGTATCGAGTTGTTATTGTTCGTTTCGTTCGCTTCGCACGCCCATTCTAGATCTGTTTCAAACCTTTTTTGAACTCTGAACTTCTGGTTCTTTTCATATTCTATTCAGCGTCCACGACCGTTAACTAAAACGTATTTTATAATTACGTAAATTACATAAAAATTACGTGGTATGTAATACATCCATCTTTTCAGGTAACAAAACAACGTATCAGCTTACTTCACTATTTCGATAAACAGCGGAAGAAATACTTGTAAAAGGGCAAGATTTTTTTGTTGTTACACATGGAAAGGTCGTCGGCACGGCACACACTAGTGGTCATTTTCCGTCTTTTTTTGACACAAGGTAAAAGAGCATGTGCATTGTTATGGAAGGCAGACCGACTTACAACTGAATGAAACCCGCGCTTCGTAATCGAGTGCATGGTGTCACATTTTGTAGAGAGAATATGATAACTCCTACAATATTATTTCAGTGGTACAGGGCGGAGCATGAAAACTCGGCCCCGAGTACTAGACTGCTCATTGTCGCTTACCAATCGTCATCTATTGTTTCGAAGTTGTTTGCATTAGCTTATTTATTATTTCTTCACTGCCTAATTATTACACGCTTATCTATTCTGCTCGTAGCGGTCAACAAATCGTGCGTAATTGGCGAGCAGTCTGTACTCGGGGCCGGTGTTTCGTGCGCCACCTTATATTATTTCACTTCGATCTGCCACATAACGGTACAGTTGGCTAAAAGAGATGTTTTGCGGAATCACGAAAATTACAAGTGTGTGAGAATATCGTTATGAATAAAAACTCTGTACTCCAGGGGGGAGGCATGTGATCCCTCTCGGCACCTTCTATCTTCAGTCACCTACGCTACTAATTTTCTATTTTTCATAAGAACCAATACCAAGCACAGTGAACGGTGAACGAGTAAAAATAAACGGATCCCAAGAAAGAGCGATCACCAGTGAACTAGTTCCCAAGGATGAACGACTTGCCCACCTCTAGTCAGGACTCAACAGCGATGTAGTGCAGGTAGTTGAATCAGGGCCGGCCGAAGTGGCCGTGCGGTTAAAGGCGCTGCAGTCTGGAACCGCAAGACCGCTACGGTCGCAGGTTCGAATCCTGCCTCGGGCATGGATGTTTGTGATGTCCTTAGGTTAGTTAGGTTTAACTAGTTCTAAGTTCTAGGGGACTAATGACCTCAGCAGTTGAGTCCCATAGTGCTCAGAGCCATTTGAACCAGTTGAATCAGGAGCCTGCAGGTGCAAGCCTGCAGTGGCACACCAGTAACTCATGTGGCCCCCTTCACCGCTCTTGAAGACAGATGTGCACTTAGGCATGTGCAAACAGCATATTGCGGGTGGCGAATGTCATGAGGGTGGAAGCCCACGACCCAAGCCAGCAGCACAGTATACAGCCTGGAAGACGATACCATGTACAGCCAGGGAGACGGTCCTCAGATGCCTCGCGCAAGGCGGTATTTTGCTGTCACTTGGTATGGCCCTTCACCAGGTGAAGGCTCAAGCTCGACCACATCTAACAGTCCCAGAGGTTATCAAACCATAGTGACAATTGCAATGGCGAAGTCCCACTGCCTCGAGCTGGTTGTAGCCTCGGATGCGAAGTCTTCATCCAGGCAGCACGCAGCAGCCCAGTGCGTTTTGAGCAGTTGTTCGCCTGGATGGCGGTTTATCTGGACAAGACCATCGATTGGAGTAACAGGATATGTGATACATCCGACTGGGTGACATGTTTCCATTGATCCACAGTCCAAACTCGGTGTTCTGTTCACTGCAACCATAACTGACGATGGCGATGGGTTAACATGAAAACGTGTAGGGATCGCCCACTGTAGAGCCCATGGTCAGAAGTAGTCCCGCATGGTGTGCTCACAAACACTTCTACTTGCATCAGCATTGTACTCTTTCGTCAGATCAGTGCAGACCGCATCTATCCTGCTATACAGAGTGGAGAAACCTTCGATCTCCACATTCTATAAAGAGGCGTGGGCGTCCAACACATTGTCACCTATTTGTGCTTTCACCTTCCGTCTGCCATTTTACATAAATGTTCATAACAGGAGCAAGCGATAGTCTGACCACCTTCGGCTTTCCGAGATGCTCGTTCCCAGGCAGCGGGCCATAATATTTTGCCCTTCGTCAAAGATACTTGCGTCAGTGAATTTTCCCATTTTCGGCCTTTATCGTCGCTAGAATCATTCCCCATTTGCCTCTGCTCCGTTTACATACTTTCCTTGCTGCGACAAGTTCCGGTAACGCCAGCAGGTGACATTCAATATCGCAGCGGTCAGTGGTCGTAATGTTCCGGCTCGTCATTGTAGATCAGACAAGACTACTACCTGGCAGGAATCGATTTAAATGGACAAAAGCTAATGGAAATTTAGGAACAAAAGACTAAACATTATTATATGCTGTTCTGGGAAGGCTAATTTACAAACAAAAACGATCGAGATGTAATCTGGATGGCGGACCATGTAGATAAATAAATAATAAGTTAATGATAGATGTGTACTATCGAAGTTTACACACAGCGCTCGCTGGGGGAACGTTTTATTCTGTATCTGTCAGTTGCACTTATTTCCAGCATAGCAAGTAAGATATATTCAACTAAAAGATAATAAAAAACGATATTTGAAACGTAAAGTAACTGTGTTTATGTCTAGCCAACAAAGGTGTTGCTGTGCGTCGGTGCGACCTACAGATAGCCATCTTCAGTCCTTGGCATAAAGCCGAACGCCTGTCTAGACAGCGATCACGATTTTTATAAAGCGGTGGCGTTAGAGGCCTCCATCGATTTCGAGCTGCACGCTAACCTCTGCTCTGAACTTTCGCTGCACGCGTTTCAACGTCGACCACAAACGATTCGGGAAAAATGTTTGTTTTTCTGTGGGCAGCTTTTGCGCTCAGTAGTTAATTAGCCAAATCAACAAATAGAACACTACCGATACGTTATGAATAGTTCGAGAGCTAAAGAAAATTGTTCAACAGCGGCTATGTGTGCGAGAATCAGGAGCCGAGGCAGTCTGGGATGGTATGACAAAAAGCTAACGAACACATTACCTGTTCCTTTCGCAGACATAAGGTGATTCGTATCTCTTTATTGCCATGGTTGCTTGTTGCTTCTAAGTGCAGATGGGGAACTGTTATGAGTACTACAGAAATGGCTGGTCTTCTCTGGCACTCGGTGGCTATTGTTTCAGTTACCAGCTTCATGTGGATTCTCTTTGATTAACCAAATCGTCCAAAGCTGTTCGTCGTCAGGGAGTACAGTTTCACCCAGAAAGGAACATTGTTTATTAGGAAAGATTTGAATGGGAAAAAGAATGGCTGTACACTGCAAAAGGAATTACTGCAAGAGGAAATTTTCCAACTTTGCTCCAAAGATTGGCCATCAGATCATAGATCTCTCCTGATTTCACAGCGATGTTAACAGGACACAGCAAACCGAAGGCTTACTACCATTTGTCAAAGTAACCAACGACACCTTGTGTCCGTCCACTGGAGTTAACCAAACTGTGGACCAAATATTAAAAGTTAGACAAACAGAAAAACATATTACTCAGAAGCGTAATAATGAAAGGATTGTATTGACCAAGTAGCAAAAATCTGCAATTCTATATAATTTCAAAATGTATAAATTTGAGTCACCGATTGCAAAACACTCTCTGTATTAGATGTGTGGTTTAAGGTTTTCGCGGCGTAAGAAAATCTTGAATAGTTCTCGATTATGTAACCGAGTGCAATCATCTAAAAGGCACATACACTGAAGAGCCAAAGAAACTGGCACACCTGCCTAATATCATGTAGGGCCACCGCGAGCACGCAGAATGCCGCAACATGACGTGGCATGGACTCGATTAATGTCTGAAGTAGTGCTGAAGGGAATTGATACCATGAATCCTGCAGGGCCCTCCATAAATCCGTAAGAGTGCGAAGGGGTGGAAATCTCTTCTGAACAGCACGTTGCAAGCTATCACAGATATGCTCAATAATGTTCATGTCTGGGAAGCTTGGTGGCCAGCGGAAGTGTTTGAACTTAGAGGAGTGTTCCTGGAGCCATTCTGTAGTAATTCTGGGTGTGTGGGGTGTCGCATTGTTCTGTTGGAATTGCCCAAGTCCGTCGGAATGCACAATGGACATGAACGGATGCAGGTGATAAGAGAGGATGCTTATGTATGCCTCACCTGTCAGAGTCTTATCTAGAGGTATCGGGGGTCCCATATCAATCCAACTGCACACGCTCCAAACCATTACAGAACCTCCACCAGCTTGAACAGTTCCCTGTTGACATACAGGATCCATGGATTCATGAGGTTGTCTCCACACCGGTACACGTCCAACCGCTCGATACAATTTGAAATGGGTCTCCTCCGGCCAGGCAACAAGTTTCCAGCCGTTAACAGTCCAATGTCGGTGTTGACGGGACCAGGCGAGACGAAAAGCTTTACGTTGTGCAGCCATATCGATGATGTTTCATTGAACGTTTCGCACGCTGACACTTGTTGATGGCCCAGATACAGATATCGTGTCTAAGTTATTCTGCAATTGGTTGTAATCTTCTGATGACTTTACTAGACGGTAAATGACAGCATCATCTGCAGACAATCTAAGAGGGCTACTTAAATCGTCTGCTATATCGTTTACAAAGCAACAGCAGAGGATCTATAACAGTTCGTTGGGAAGCGCCGAGTATCATTTATGTTTTACTCGACGATTTTCCGTCGATTACTACGTAATGTAACCTTTCTGATAAGAAATCACTAACCCAGTCGCACATCTGAAGCGATACTCCATAGGTGCGCAATTTGAATGGAAGTCTCTTGTGGGATATAATAATTGTCAAAGAAATTATGCAATATTTTAATTTTTTGTATCTATAAAAAACGTTGTAATCAACTTAACTAATACATGTAGTATTTCTCTATGTAACAGAGAGCGTTAATAAAAATATTGAATAATATTGATGTTGAGATATGTGGCTGAAAAATGGATGAGTTTCACAACGTATCCTGTCCTCGATGAAGTCAAACAAATGACGGACAACCAAGGACGTGCTCTGGTGGGTGTGGAAAGGAGGGACACGTCCGTTCTGAATGTACTCAACGAAGGTTGTTACAGCTTTCACGGGATGAATCACCACTCACATCGCATCGGACTGCTCCCCATGATCTATGTCGCGTCATTACGCGATGACGTAGACTGCGAGACTGAAACGTACCGGAACGTACAGACAGAGGCAGATCGTGGAGAGCCACGGAAGGACGATGTTGCGCTCTACCGCCTGGAGCAGTCCCAGGTTGCCCTCTCTTCGGTGCCGCTTGCGGCCCCTTCAGATAAGGACTTACAGACGTCGGTAATTAGACGGTGCACGATCCCAACAACCATGAACTATGCTGACCTCTGATTCCGAGGCTCGCAACGAAAACAGCGATCACCAAAACGCCGGAAGAAGACCGTCTCTCAGTGGAGAACGACCAAACTGATCCAGCAAGCAATTCCGATGCGTTTTCGGGTAGAGAGCAGACGACCATGGATACAGAAGAAATGCCTAGCGTTTATGCAAGGGTGGCCAGCGGGACGGCGACACGACCTTCCGACGACGATGCTCCAGAAACAGTGGAGGAATTCGATCGACGGCAACAGGCTACGGCGCCCACAACGCACGACAACGATTGGACGCTAGGAGACTGGTCAGAAGACCCACCCCGTGGGGAACAGATGATGCAGGAGGAACTACTCCCACACACTCTCCCGGTGTAAGACCGGAAGAGTGCACCGAATAACGGAAGACCATATGGGAGGACAGTGGAGGAAGTTAGAAAGAAAGCAGCCTGTGTACGGAAGAATTAGCGACCGTAACGTGCCCTATCTATATTGACAGCCATGCAACAAGCTTATCGGATAGGGTCTGTTAACATCAATAGCACTGGGACGCCGGTAAAAATCAAAATTCTCAGTGGCATGATAAAGGCTGCATATTTAGACATAGCTCTATTACAGGAAGTGCGGGTGCCTCTCTCCTCGGACTTTCACGGTTACGATACTTACTGTTCCCCGTGTGATGAGAGAGGCGTTGACACTGCGATACTATTGAAGGAAAGGATACGTGCAGATGAAGTAATTTGCCTTCTGCCCGTGGTACGGCCGTGACCATAGGTGGAATACGTTTGACCAATATATACGCACCATCAGGCTTGGATAAGAGAAGGGACAGGGAAAATTTTTACGCCCATGAGGTTACACTATTGTTCCGGGGACGATACGATGCTTGCATACTCGGCGGAGATTTTAACTGTGTGCTCGACAGAAGGGACCAACATCCTAACTATACTCCTAGCCAAGAACGTCTGGAGCTGGTCAACAGGATGGAATTAGTCGGTACATGGTACCTGAAGTATCGCAATCAACCTGGATATACATTTTTTACGAGCCACTCCGCGAGCCGTTTGGATCGGATCTACATTTGAAGGGCATTAGCGATGTCGACAGTGGACGCATAAATCTGGCCAACCGCGTCTACAGACCACGAGGCATATATTTGTACAGTTAACCTTGAAAGCAATCAGGTATGGAAACGGAGGAGTAATTGGAAGATGAATGTCTCCACCTGTGTGATGCAGAATGCCGACGGATGGTGGAGGACGGGTGACATGGCTGCCTCCGTCGACGAAATTCTTACGGTTCTGTTGTACAGTGGTGGATAAGTGCGTGAAGCCTGCTTTACGGAGGACGTTACTAGATTATGGGAAGGAGGTTTCTCGATGGCAGCCCACGACCACTGACTTTTACTTTTTGGCCCTCCGGGAACTGTTAGCTCAACCACCTACACCAGAACGCCAGACGGCCGTCCACTGAGTCAAGGCGAAGCTGGTACAACATACGACACTAAGGATTGCGGGTATGGTGATACGCACGAGGTCGCGGGATTGCCTGCCCAACGAGGTTCCTTCGATGCATTATGTGATAAAGGAAAGAAGAAGAAGACTAAGGACGCTAATTCGTGATATCGATCTCGGCGATGGCCGTCGTTTTTCAACACTGTAGCGGCACCACCGTTTTAGGATAGGGAAAGTTAGTTTTGTGCGATATTCTGAGCACAAGTTACAGCCAGGTGCGGACCGGATTGCAGTGAGTTACGCTGACCAGCGGTTGCGAAATGGAACGGAGGCCACAGGGCCGTTGAGCCGCTGAAAAGCTAAACTCAGTGGTTTGCATGTCGCAAGTTACAGGAAGAAGGGGCCTACTGGCGCAACCGGTGTGTGGGGCGTACTCGGAGCGATGCGTTAGCGAAACAGGCGTGCAGCCGAGTATAAATAGGTGTTGTTTTCTAACGAGATTCATTGAAGTGTAGCAGCTCTCCTGGACGGCGGCACGTGTCACACCGCCGGGCTACACACGGCAACAGATGGGGCGACAGCATCCCAGTCCACGGCGGGTCGTTGGTTCGACCCTCTGAGGCCGACGGAGGGTCCGCAGCCAGCCAGGGCGGGCCACTCTTCGGGTAGCTACCGCGGGCAGTCGTCTCCCGACACACGCCGGAGACTTACAAGGCGAGAGCCGCAGGTTCGGACGTCGGAACGAGGGCAGTCGTTGCCACCGCGTTCCCCGCTAAGCCAGCTGAGGAAGAAGCAGCAGCGCGGCCGGCCTACGGCTCCCGGCGGAGCAGGGCAGAGTCAATGAGGACGGTAGTCGCTAAGTCGGCTGCTGGCGCAGCCATCCTGAGGTAATCGGAACTCTACAGCTTGACGAACAAGGCCGGCACGACACATCGTTGTGTTGCACAGGTCGCTGTAGTGGAAACGAATAAATCATTTGGAAAGTTCTCGCTGAGTTTTAATACGGCAACTCCTGGCACCCACCCACAACAACATAAAGGAGCATAATGGCTCTGAGCACTATGGGACTTAATTCTGAGGTCATTAGTCCCCTAGAACTTAGAACTATTTAAACCTAACTAACCTAAGGACATCACACACGTCCATGCCCGAGGCAGGATTCGAACCTGCCATCGTAGCGGTCGCGCGGTTCCAGACTGAAGCGCCTAGAGCCGCTCGGCCACACTGGCCGGCTAAAGGAGCATAGCACAGACGTTCGCGGATCATTTTAGCAGATTCTATTAGAGCGACGGGGAGGGCCAGAGGAGCAGGGGAACGGCCTAGAAGAGACCCCAAACGCGATGCATTTGAACGGGGAAGCGGAAGTGTTGTCCGAAATTACGTGTGAGGAGCTGGAGAAAGCAATTACACGAGGTGCCTCCAACAAATCCCCAGGTCCAGGCGGATTCCCCTTGGAATTTTACAGTGCCTTTGTGACCATTATGACACCCATGTGGTTATGCGTATTTAATGAGCTTCTGCGGCAAGAAGTACCGGTTCCCATTAGATTCACGGAAGGGCTCATGATCCCGCTACCCACGCCACGTGGTGGCAAACGGCCTTGTGATTATCGCCCCTTGACCCTCCTTAGTAGTGACTACAAGATCTTAAAGCGCATACCGGACAGCCATATCAAAACGTCGCTGGCGGATCGAAAACGTGCCGATCAGACTTGCCTTGGTGGCATCAGTAATATCCATACAGCCTTGGGAGACTATTGTGTCGTCGTCACCCTTGCGGCTGCATGCCAACTCCGTGGGGCACTGGTTGCAGTAGATTTCGATCACGCTTTTGATCGAGTGGATCATGCGTACATCGCGGCGGTAATGAATAGGATGGGTGTCTCGTCATTATTGACCACTGCAGTGATGCGGCTGTTGCACGGCGCCAGATCAGCAATAGTGATCTACGGAGGGAGAACAAAGTATTTTAAGATCTTGTGATCAGTCAGACAGGGTTGTCCCTTGGTGATCCTTCTACATGCGATCGCCTTAGAACCATGCCTCACAGGCCTTCGACACCGTCTTACCAGGATCTCCCTGCGGCATCTATCATTCAAACGTAGAGCATACGTGGATGACATTGTCTTCCTCGTCCGGAATGAGGGGGAGACTCAATCAGCACTGGGTTGGCTACAGACGTATGTGATGGCAGCTGGTAACGAGGTCAACTTCCGAGAATCACAATTCATGCAAGTAGAACCAGGAACGGAAGGACCCTTACCTGTAGTGCAAACCCTCCGATGTTTGGGTATCACCTTTCATAAGGAGAGGGCGGGAATGGCTGCCGACAACTACCGCCGGCTTTGCTCAGAGTCCGCACGTCAGTACGACTAAACGCCCTACGGTCGATGGATGTGCTGCAGCGATGATATGCCACCTGACACACCTTCTCCCCTTGACATGCACGATGGCTATGAGGATTCAGGGGCTTTTGGGTACTATGGGACAGCTCTTACCATCCCAGCGCGAGAAGGGGGCGTTGGTTTAGTGAACTTGCACGAAAAGGCGTGTACCACGTATATTAATACTATGCTAAAACGGTGACGCAACAGGAATCACTCGCTTACGGAGACAATTATCGAAGAACTAGTTCCAATATCGCATCTTCTCCCTGTCAGTGTCGGCCATATATCGACCCCGTTACGTATGTGCACGTTCATCGTTGAACACAGTCGCGTTCGATAGCGTTTACCGACGTCACGACAGTCGACATAGAAGGACGTACCATTTGCTTTTTCGACAGATCACCCGGAACAGTGTGGAACGGAAACAACCAGCCGTTAATTGGCACGTGGTGTGACGCACGGTACACCACCCCCAGGTCAGTATGGTATATTGTAGTGAACCGGAAATACCCAACGAATGACAAAAAGTACGCAATGCATTTGGCTGACATGTGCCAGCAATGCGGCATGCTGTATACGGACGACCACCGGCTGGTCTGCGACGAGGAGTTGGCTGTATGGACTCTAGCAAGAAAGATAATAGCGTTCATGCCGCGCACTGTATATATAGCAATATCTTCCGATATAGTATTTTTTTCCAGAGGAGACGTATTTTCCGCGTCATAAGGCGAACGCAGTGGCGTGGATCACAGGTATGTCAGTGCATTACATGTGTAGAGACACACGTCTGAAGGTACTGGATTACTGGCAATACTCGCAAGATGGACACACAAAACTGTTACGACAGCGAAAGTACAGGTACTGGTATGCAAATTTCCTAGGAACGGTTTTTGCGGACCCGGCATGTATTTGGGCTGTCCTGCGTGCGCAAAGATGAGCGGTGGTTCTGTCGTTGTGTAACCGACCAAGTAAAGTGATCAGCTAAGAAAAACTACGCGAGTATGCGACCCAGGAAGAACTAACATTTGCACAATTAGCAATGGAATGTTTCTTCAAATTTTGTTTTAATATCTACAAATACTTTTTTTAAGGGTGCCGGAGGTGGCCCCACTTTTACTTTGTTGTTATTTCATGCTGTATGATAGGACGGCAGCGAGGTTCCTTCCAGGACTGTTATAATGTACGGGGAGTTCAAAAAGTCTCTCCGCAGTGCCGTATGATTGTTAGCCGCGCGTACCGTATGCCGCAGTGAATATACTGAAATGAAACTCAGTGAAATACAAGTTATTAATTTATTGAATATTTATTTTACTTACAAATGTTCACATTAAATGTTGAAAGTGTCTCCCCTGTTGTTGAGTACACAATTCAATTCGTCTAATCATGTTTCCAAACACAAGCTGTAACATTTCTTCTGTATCAGAAGCAGTGAAAGTGGATATTGCAGTTCTCAATTCATCGATGGATTTTGGACGGTTTTTATAGACAGTTGCTTTCGCTGCACCCCAGAAGAAAAAGTCAGGTGGTGTTAGGTCAGGCGATCGTGGAGGCCAAAGTCCCTGTGAAATTATGCGATCACCAAAAACATCAGCAAGCAGTGACATTGAAACGCGAGCTGTACGCGCGGTTGCACCATCTTGTTGAAAATAACCATTCAGTATTTCACTTAACACAAGTTCTCCTATGAATTGGTACAGAATATCACTGTAGTACCGTTGTGCGTTTATTGTTTCGTTGAAAAATATGGGACCCACGATCAGACGTCTAGAAAGTGCAATCCAAACTCCTATTTTCACAGAATGAAGTGGTTCCTCAAGAATACGCAATGCATTTGCAGTACTCCAGATACGAGAATTTTGCGAGTTCATGTACCCGGATAAATGAAACCACGCCTCATCAGTGAAAAACGTTTCATTAAGAATATCTCTTCCATTTTGTTGAACGAAATTTTTGAACCATTGACAATACCGGTAATGCAGTCTCTTGCCATGATCAATATTTTTCAGTTCTTGCACGACTGTCGCTTTGTATGGGAAAAGTTCAAATTTTTTCCTTACAGCTGTGTGGGCCGGTCCGACACTTAACATCTATTTCCTGGGTGAGTTTTCTTACTGACTTGTTCGGACTCGTGGACATTTTATCGGAAATATCGAGTAGTTTATCCTCAGAAAAAACACTAGGACGACCACTTCTCGGTGAATCTGACACTGAACCATTACTTTGAAATACGTTAGTAAAATCTCGCACAGTATCGCGATGTGGGAGTGTTATCTCCGGGATAACTGAATTAAATGTTTGACGAACTGAAATTGTGTATTTACCGCCAGCTTTGAACACTTGTTCGACTAAAAACACACGTTCTTCAACGGTTAGCATTTTAACAGTGACAAAAACGAAACAAAGGAACTAAACTTAAACGTTCACGTCAACATGTAACGACAAACACCAACGATACTACTGACGCTTGCTGAGATAAACGAAACAGTGGAATGTTGGGAGAGTCCACTTGAAGGGAAGTAACCCAGGCAGGCGAACAATCATACGGCACGCGCGGCTAACAGTCACACGTCACTGCGGAGAGACTATTTGAACACCCCGTATAAGGACGTACTATGGTTTTGTGAATAATAAAGGTTTATGTTTCTCCTACCATCCTTTAAAAAAATAGAGCGCCCAAAAAAAGTGACTAACGCACGTGCCTAGTAAGTAGGAGATTCCAGGTTCCATTCTCAGCCTTGATTCAAATTTTCGCTAGCCGCTGCGTCTTTATACATAAGAAGCCCTTACAGCCAGATACATCTCTAGACAGCTGTAGCTTGTCTCAAGGATGTGGCTCTGAGCACTATGGGACTTAACTGCTGAGCTCATCAGTCCCCTAGAACTTAGAACTACTTAAACCTAAGCTAAGGACATAACACACATCCATGCCCGAGGCAAGATTCGAACCTGCGACTGTAGAGGCCGCGCGGATCCAGACTGTAGCGCCTAGAACCCCTCGGCCACTCCGGCCGGCTCAAGGAGTGTGAATGTTCGTTACGACGCCTTGGAGTAAAGTCCAGTTTCAACTTCACAATACAGCCTCCTGATTGGCTCATGCTGTCATTTTCGATAGTGCCCGCGCTTTTGCACTGTGCCTACGTGCAGAGCTTTTCAGCTGTCCATTTCATAATCACATCTTGGAGTTGGAGAAATCTTCCGGTTCTAACTGCCAGCCTCTTAGCGATTGGCTGAGGATTAGAGTGATAGAAGAGAGCTGGAGATCGTTTAGCGCTTTTGCGCATTTTTAATTAGGCGGAAATCGGAATCTCTACACTCATTGAGCAGTGCTTACCAGTTTCGGTGGCAAGATAGACGGGTTGCAGACGACTCTAGAGAAAACACTTCGTTTAAGTCTTCGTTCAGTGATGACTTTGCCTTACGCTTTTTTAAGTACACTTCCGCTCAGGGTCTGTACAAACGCCTCAAATTTGTAGGACAGAAGAGATGATAGGTGAAACGAGGCCTGCTATTGTTGGAAAGGGTTCTGTACTTAAGCACTAAGTACTAAAGGAGGTCTGGAATCATATCTTCTAGCCGTTGCTGTCGCCAGCCTTCCCCTCAGGAAGCCAATCCACGATCTTGAAACGCATTCAACTTGTCGAACTCAATACGCATTTTGGCAACCTAATGGTGTTCACTGCCCTCTTTCCGTGTATTTACTAAACTTCATTGACAACTTACGCAATTGCTGACCGTGTCCATGAGTAATTAAGTGACTGTGTTCTATTCTCCCTACCCATCAGTGTCAAGGTGAGTTTCATTCCCTTATCCTATTATCAATGGCTTTTTAAGACGTCAGTGAGCAACTTTCAAGTTGAATCTCAATAAATCTGTTTGTTATAGCGTCCATTTGTTTCCACCCATGGCTAGAAGATCCATCCGCCATTAACATGCCTGTGTGACTATGGCACCCTTTTGTTCCATGCTTAATTGGGACATCTTTTTAATATCCATTTAAATAAGATGTTTCCCGTTACGCGACAGTATCTTTTGCAGTTAATTTGCATGGTAATTTGGAGTGGTACCTCACTCTGTTGGGCACCAGAAGTTACTTTTGTGCATCTTACCGATATGCTCCGACTACAACCGACATCCCAAACGTCCATCATTTCATGGGGAGGGGATATCAGCGAGAAACACCCTTATAATTATGTTTCAAGTTTGTTGGATGTCACTACGAGCTGTCATTCTCAGATACTGGATAAACATAATATGGATAATTTGATCGCCGTGAGTTAGGTTGCCGCAAGTCATATACACTGTTTCTAACTGTAATACTTGCCTTACTGCGTAAAACCTTTAACGTAAGATTATACCTCTTAATGGGTAAATTATGACAGCATTTTAAATTTTTACGCTCGGTCAATAATTATATGAAATATTGAAAATCAAATTTCCCTTATTCCTAGAAGTTATTAGATAGCAAAACTGCAACGGGGACTGGGCATCGTGCTAGCGGTTCAATAATATAAATAGTCTGTTCATAGCATGATAAACGTTTGTCAGGGAATTACTGCCTTGCGTTGCGCAACGAGAAAAATTTATGGCTGACCTTCAATCGCAATAAAACACTATACTTGTACGACTTTATCTGAAACAAACATGATAAAATATTCAAATGACAGCTTTTCCGTTTCTCTTTTCCCCTCACCCTAAAGCATAGTGCTGAATTATCGACCGTGTGTTCGATGCCTACTAGTTGCAAGGCACACACAGAAACTCTGGAAATTTAATATAGAACAGGATATGTACATCTACATCATATTCCGCAAGACAACTAGAGGTGTGAGGTGGAGGGTATTTCTGGTACCACTAACTTATCCCCCCCCCCTGCCCCCCCTCATTCCTGTTCATCTCGTGATGGCACGTGGGAAGAATGACTGTCAGTAAACCTGAGATTTATCTCTAATTTCTCGAATTTTCTTGTCGAATTACTCCTAGATATTTTATGGAAGATGCTGTTTCCAGAAATTTGTCATCAATAGTGTAGCTGTACAGTAGTGGATTTCTTTTATTATGTATGCACAATGTGTTACATTTATTTACGTTCATGGTCAACAGCCAGAGCCCGCACCATTCATCTATCCCCTGCAAACCGTTCTGTAAATCGATACTCTCTTCTGGTGTTCCTGTCCTCTTATAGACAATCATATCAACCTGTGAACAGTCTTAAAGAACCTCCGACGCTTCCTGGTAGATCATTTATACATACATACACTGTGAACAGTAACGGTTCTGTCATACTTCCTTGGGGTACTGAAGAAATAACCTTTACATCTGTCGCTTTTGTTGTGTTAAAAGCAACGTGTTGAGCTCTGTGTGTAGGAAGTCTTGAATACAGTCGCAAATCTGGTCCGATATTCGGTAGACTCATTTTTTTTCATTAAATGTCAATGTCAGATATCTTCCTGCAAGCAAGGAACGCAGCATCAACCTGAACGCTGTTGTCTACAGCGCTATGGATCTCTTGGAGGAACAGAACGAACTGAGTTTCGCAAGATCTCTGTTTGCGGATTGCATGTTGATGTTTAGAGAGGAGATTTTAGTTCTCCAACAGCGTCATAATTCTTGAACACAAAATATGTTCCATAATTCTGCAACAGATTGACGTTAGCGATATAGGCCTATAATTACTTGCCTCTGTCCCATGACTTTTCTGGAAAACGGGAATGACCTGCGCTTTTTTCCAGTTGATAGGTACCCTTCGTTGTTCCAGCGATCTACAATATACTGTTGCTAGAAGGGGAGTAGTTCTTTCGCACAGTCTTTGTAGAATCTTTTTACACTCATGTTCATAAATTAAGGATAATACATGGTGAAACAAGGCTCTGGTGGGCGGTTTGCGGGTTTAAATCACCTCGGAGTATGACCCTGCGGTGCATTTGAACTGCGGTCGTCGCACGGTGGTGTTGGCAGCAGTCCACATACGCAGAGGTGTGTTGGTGCATGTCAGAGTGCGGTGCAGCCAGTAAGTGCGCAGACGTTTACAGACGTGCTAATGGTGACTGTGTGTTGAAAATGGCTCAAAGAACACACATTGATGACGTTATGAAGGGTACAATACTAGGGCGACTGGAGGCTGGTCAAACACAACAGGTCGTAGCATGGGCCCTCCGTGTGCCACAAAATGTGATCTCAAGATTATGGCAACAATTCCAGCAGACAGGAAACGTGTCCGGGCGCTACAGTACGGGACGTCCACAGTGTACAACACCACAAGAAGACCGATATCTCACAATCAGTGCCCGCAGACGGCCACGGAGTACTGCAGGTAGCCTTGCTCGGGACCTTACTGCAGCCACTGGAGCAGTTGCCTCCAGACAAAAAGTCTACAGACGACTGAACAGACATGGTTTACTCGCCCGGAGACCTGCAAGGTGCATTCCACTGACCCCTGGACACAGGAGAGCCCGTAAAGCCCCTGGTGTTAAGAACACAATACATGGTCATTGGAACAGTGGTCCCAGGTTCTGTCACGGACGAGTCCAGGTATAGTCTGAACCGCCGGGTTTTCATCTGGCGTGAACCAGGAACCAGATACCAACCCCTTAATGTCCTTGAAAGGGACCTGTATGGAGCTCGTGGTTTGATGGTGTGGGGTAGGATTATGATGGTGCACGTACACCCCTGAATGTCTTTGACAGACGAACTGTAACAGGTCAGGCGTATCGGGACGTCATTTTGTACCAGTATGTCCGCCTTTTCAGGGGTGCAGTGGGTCCCGCTTCCTTCTGATGGATAATAACGCTTGGCCCCAACGAGCTGCCATCGTGGAGGAGTACCTTGAAACAGCAGATATCAGGCGAACCGAGTGGACTACCTGTTCTCCAGACCTAAACCCCATCGAGCACGTCTGGGATGCTCTCGGTCGACGTATTTCTGTACTTCTGTAATCTCCTACGACACTTCAGAAGCTTCGACAGGCACTGGTGCAGGAATGGGAGGCTATATCCCAGCAGCTGCTCGACCACCTGATCCAGAGTAAGTAATCCGTTGTGCGGCTTGTGTGCGTGTGCGTGGTGATCATATCCCATATAGATGTCGGGGTACATGCGCAGTAAACAGTGGCGTTTTGTAGCGTATGTGTTTCGGGACTTTTTTCTCAACTTATCACCAATACCGTGGACTTACAGATCTGTGTCGTGTGTGTTCCCTGTGTGCCTATGCTATTAGCGCCAGTTTTGTGTAGTGCCACGTTGTGTGGGACCACAATCTGCAATTATCCTTAATTTATGAGCATGATTGTAGGTATCTCATATGGTCTAGATGCCCTTGCACTACTAAGCGAATGTGCTTCCTTTTCTGCTCTGCGATCGTTGATCTCAATATCTGCCATTTCGACGTCCGTACGAAGAAGGGAAGGAGGAACCGTGTTACGATCTTGCGCGGCGAAACATTTTGGGAAACCGAATTCAGTATTTCTGCCCTCTGTCTGTTACCTTCAGTTTCGGTGCCTCTATAGTCACTGAATGAATGAACAGAAGATTTCGAACCGCTTTCTGTTTTTGTGTAGGAGCAAAACCTTTTAACGTTTTCACTCACATTGGTTGAGAAAATTTTACTTACAGAGTCACTGGAACCTCTTCTTAATCTGGTTTTCGCTTAGTTCCACTTTTATATTCAGCTAGGTTCTGACTTCTCTTGAATCTGTGATGGCGCTCTCTTTGGTTACGTATTAGTTTTATAACATAGCTATTAAATCACGGGTCTTTCCCATACCTTATGACTTTGCTCGGAATATACTGGTCTAAGGCATATTGTACGCTGCTTTTGAGATTTTCCCGTTTGTGCTCCACATCTTCGTCCTCAGAACCGAATATGTGGCGCTGACTGCTCACATATTCTGCAGTCTTGTCAGCCTCGCTAAGCAAAAGTATTTTCCTACCTGTCCCAAAATGCCTTGTAAAACACGTGCTCGTAGTAGCTAACATAGACTTACGACCACTCATACCTTCCTCTACGTTAACTGATTCGATAACGCGTCAAGGATACCAACTCACGAATTACTACGGTTTCCAAAAAATAATATTTTCTATTCTTCTGATAGGGTAGAAATAGTGGTTGTAACTATTCGTAACAACTTATCCTTACCTTCTTATGCACAAGACCAATGATTCCGTGATTTTCGTCTCCTAGTATGTTTGACTCCGGCTTCACCACTTCGTAGCTAAAGCCCAACTTATGCTTCAGAATATCCACTATCTCAAAAATGACTCCTTGTCCAACCAGAGCGCCATCAGTATTATTGGTCAGCGTCAACGGAGGATTCTGAAACACAAGAAAAAGAACACTGGACTCAGAATGAGGTGGGTACTCGTCATATCAGAAATAAAAAGAGAAAGAATATCGCTTCCGAATGTATAAGTACAGATATAACTTTTAACAGAGAAAATCACGAAAAAAAACGAGGAAGAGAAGTTATTAACACGTTGAATTTATGCCTTGACAGTTTGTCAAATAGAAAGCAGCAAATAAATATTTATAAAATATTCGAAATGTAGACGACTACTTACTTCCAACGTCCCTATTCTGATAGTCTTCCCCTCCATTAGCTTCGGTGTTCGAAGGATGCATCCGGGGTCCGGCTCACCTAGCGCAGAAAGGGTAAAGGTCGAATATTTTTATTGGCATTAGAACTAAACTGATTTTGCGCTAGCCTTACAATATAAATTACTTCGTCATTTGTTCAAGTAAATCGGAAATTCTTTGCTGCTATATGCATTTTCGGCTGAGTAATTCAAGTGATGTCGACAACATAACACCGATTTCGTGGACATGTCCTTCCAGTGCGCTGATATGATCTCACTGGCAGGCATCGCACTCTGACCATTACTCTATCCGACTCGAAAGTTGAAAGCGGGACGGAAGTGCCTAGGTTCGAGACCTGTTCCTAATCAGTTTTAATCAGTCCCAATTGATAACACAAATACTTCTCACTGCCAGAAAAAGGATTATTGTCTGTTGTTACCTTGATACTACAAAAATGTTTCTCATCTGTTAATAGTGCTTGTGGTAAAATGCCTATTGCGCAGTATAGTGTTTCAAATTTGTAATTGTCGTCATCCAGAACAAATGATACGAATAGAACTGTATGTAAAAGAGAATTCACTGTCAATAAGCCAATGTGCGGCAAAGGTTTAGTAGTACACTAATGAGCCAAAACATTATGGCCATTTGCTCAATATCTTGTTTGTCCGTGTTTGCAACGAAATACATAACTGATTCTGCATATCAGGGATCCGACAATTTGTTGCTAAACTTGTGGAGGTATGTGGCATTAGATGTCTACGCACAAGTCACGTAATTCGCGTAAACAAAGAGCCGCTGATGTGCGTACGCAGTGATGGCGCCCGATAGCGACCCAGATGGGACTCATGGGATTTACATCAGGCGAATTTGGTCGACGAGACATCAACGTCAGTTCACTGTAATACTCCTCAAATCACTGTAGCACGGTTTTGGGTCCGAGACACTGACAATTATACGGATGAAAGAGGATATCGCCGTCGGGGAAGACATCAAGCGTGGAGGGATGCCGGTGGTTCGCAGCTGTCAGCGTGTCTTCGATTACTACCACAGGTCGCATGCGATCGCAGGAGAGGTTTCTTCACAACGAAACAAAACTTATGCATTGCAATAAAACCATTATTTTTTTCGAATGGTACGTAACGGAAGTAGAAGCCATGCTGCGAATCTGATCGGTAAGCCGCTAAGAAAGTGGTAGTAATCTGTTGCTTATCTATGCTTAGCCACCTTACCTTCGGGCACCTCCATCTTGGTGCCATTGTGCAGGTAGTTGGAACATACGGTGGTTACCACCATCTTTAAGACGGACGAAATATTCATACTGGCGCTCTCGGACTTCGAAGTAGTCACGTGCTTCGAACAGTACTTCCCCTGTGGGGCAAACAAACAAAGGTTTAGTGCAGAGAAAGTAGTGTTCAGCATACTTAAAGCCTTACGAAGTAACGACACCGTTTAAATATTAACAAAAGATCTTATAGGCGGAATATGTTGTGAAATCGTAATGTTGGTCTTTTCTGTTTCAGGACAACTGCGATGCTATATGGCTGTTGTGATATAATTTTATAGATCTGCTGCATTCCACGCGTCACCGCCATTTATTACTGAAGTTGAATTTCCTGCACTGGGTCGACAGTTGATCGGCTGCTTCCGATTGTAGCTCTTTTAACAACTAACCTAAAATTACGCCGTTTAATAGCAAATCCAAATGTTTCGTGACGTACATCAGTAACTACAGCATATTATATATTGGTATTTTCTGGTTTGATTCAGACATAACACGATGCACACATCTGAATATCAACACTCTTTCAGATATTCAAATATAGGAATACTGAAACATCAGTGCCTAATAATGGGGTTTGCGGGGGAACTACTTTGTTAAGTAATTTACACAGTATATGATATTTCGCCTCCCCCCATGAACCATTGACCTTGCCATGGTGGAGAGCCTTGCGTGCTCAGCGATACAGATGGCCGTACCATAGGTGCAACCACAACAGAGGGGTATCTGTTGAAAGGCCAGACAAACGTGTGGTTCCTGAAGAGAGGCAGCGGCCTTTTCAGTAGTTGCAGGGGCAACAGTCTGGATGATTGACTGATCTGGCCTTGTAACACTAACCAAAACGGCCTTGCTGTGCTGGTACTGCGAACGGCTGAAAGCAAGGGGAAACTACAGCCGTAATTTTTCCCGAGGGCATGCAGCTTTACTGTATGGTTAAATGATGATGGCGTCCTCTTGGGTAAAAAATTGCGGAGGTAAAATAGTCCCCCATTCGGATCTCCGGGCGGGGACTACTCAGGAGGACGTCGGTATCAGGAGAAAGAAAACTGGCGTTCTACGGATCGGAGCGTGGAATGTTAGATCCTTTAATCGGGCAGGTACGTTAGAAAATTTAAGAAGGGAAATGGATAGGTTAGAGTTAGATATAGTGGGAATTAGTGAAGTTCGGTGGCAGGAGGAACAAGACTTTTGGTCAGGTGAATACAGGGTTTTAAATACAAAATCAAATAGGGGTAATGCAGGAGTAGGTTTAATAATGAATAAAAAAATAGGAGTGCGGGTAAGCAACTACAAACAGCATAGTGAACGTCTTATTGTGGCCAAGATAGACACGAAGCCCACATCTACTACAATAGTACAAGTTCATATGCCAACTAGCTCTACAGATGATGAAGAAATTGATGAAATGTGTGATGAGACAAAAGAAATTATTCAGGTAGTGAAGGGAGACAAAAATTTAATAGTCATGGGTCACTGGAATTCGAGAGTAGGAAAAGGGAGAGAAGGAATCATAGTAGGTGACTATGGATTGGGGGAAAGAAATGAAAGAGGAAGCCGTCTGGTAGAATTTTGCACAGAGCATAACTTAATCATAGCTAACACTTGGTTCAAGAATCATAAAAGAAGCTTGTACACATGGAAGAATCCTGGAAATACTAGAAGGTATCAGTTAGATTATATAAAGGTAAGACAGACATTTGGAAACCAGGTATTAAATTGTAAGACATTTCCAGGGGCAGATGTGGACTCTGACCACAATCTATTGGTTATGAACTGTAGATTAAAACTGAAGAAACTGCAAAAAGGTGGGAATTTAAGGAGATGGGACCTGGATAAACTGATTAAACCAGAGGTTGTACAGAGTTTGAGGGAGAGCATAAGGCAACAATTGACAAGAATGGGGGAAAGAAATACAGTAGAAGAACAATGGGTAGCTTTGAGAGATGAAGTAGTGAAGGCAGCAGAGGATCTAGTAGATAAAACCACGAGGGCTGGTAGAAATCCTCGGGTAACAGAAGAAATATTGAATTTAATTGATGAAAGGAGAAAATATAAAAATGCAGTATATGAAGCAGGCAAAAAGGAATACAAACGTCTCAAAAACGAGATCGACAGGAAGTGCAAATTGGCTAAGCACGGATGGCTGGAGGACCAATGTAAGGATGTAGAGGCTTATCTCACTAGGGGTAAGATAGATACTGCCTACAGGAAAATTAAAGAGACCTTTCGAGAAAAGAGCACCACTTGTATGAATATCAAGAGCTCAGATGGAAACCCAGTTCTAAGCAAAGCAGGGAAAGCAAAAAGGTGGAAGAAGTATATAGAGGGTCTATACAAGGGCGACATACTTGAGGGCAATATTCTGGAAATGGAAGAGAATGTAGATGAAGACGAAATGGGAGATACAATACTGCGTGAAGAGTTTGACAGAGCACTGAAAGACCCCAGTCGAAACAAGGCCCCGGAAGTAGACAACATTCCATTAGAACTACTAACGGCCTCGGGAGGGCCAGTCCTGACAAAACTCTACCAGCTGGTGAGCAAGATGTATGAGACAGGCGAAATATCCTCAGACTTCAAGAAGAACATAATAATTCCAATCCCAAAGAAAGCAGGTGTTGACAGATGTGAAAATTACCGAACAATCAGTCCAATAAGCCACAGCTGCAAAATACTAACGCGAATTCTTTACAGACGAATGGAAAAACTAGTAGAGGCCAACCTTGGGGAAGATCAGTTTGGATTCCGTAGAAATATTAGAACACGTGAGGCAATACTGACCCTACGACTTATCTTAGAAGAAAGATTTAGGAAAGGCAAACCTACGTTTCTAGCATTTGTAGACTTAGAGAAAGCTTTTGACAATGTTGACTTGAATACTCTCTTTCAAATTCTAAATGCGGCAGGGGTAAAATACAGGGAGCGAAAGGCTATTAGATGGGTAGATCACATAACTAATGAGAAGGTATTGGATAGAATTGGGGAGAAGAGGAGTTTGTGGCACAACTTGACAAGAAGAAGGGACCGCTTGGTAGGACATGTTCTGAGGCATCAAGGGATCACAAATTTAGCATTGGAGGGCAGTGTGGAGGGTAAAAATCGTAGAGGGAGACCAAGAGATGAATACATTAAGCAGATTCAGAAGGACGTAGGTTGCAGTAAGTACTGGGAGATGAAGAAGCTTGCACAGGATAGAGTAGCATGAAGAGCTGCATCAAACCAGTCTCAGAACTGAAACCCACAACAACAACATGATATGTCGAAATAATATGTGCTGTAAATGAGAGCTTCTGAAGTCGAAGCAGGCCGTCGGAATACACAGGTATACTCACTTGGAGAGCTAGATTTACATTTATGAAACTTCCTGGCAGATTAAAACTGTGATCCCGACCGAGACTCGAACTCGGGACCTTTGCCTTTCGCGGGCAAGTGCTCTACCAACTGAGCTACCGAAGCACGACTCACGCCCGGTACTCACAGCTTCACTTCTACCAGTACCTCGTCTCCTACCTTCCAAACTTTACAGAAGCTCTCCTGCGAACCTTGCAGAACTAGCACTCCTGAAAGAAAGGATATTGCGGAGACATGGCTTAGCCACAGCCTGGGGGATGTTTCCAGAATGAGATTTTCACTCTGCAGCGGAGTGTGCGCTGATATGAAACTTCCTGGCAGATTAAAACTGTGGGCCCGACCGAGACTCGAACTCTTGCCCGCGAAAGGCAAAGGTCCCGAGTTCGAGTCTCGGTCGGGCCCACAGTTTTAATCTGCCAGGAAGTTTCATATCAGCGCACACTCCGCTGCAGAGTGAAAATCTCATTCTAGATTTACATTTGTACTACACAAGCCAAATTATAGTGTATGGCTGAGATACTTCTGGTACCACTATACGAGCTGTGTGGGAAAAATAATGAGACTGGCAACACTGCGAGCGATCTGGCAACTCTGAGTTGTTCTACTTGTATACACCGGTGTGTTCATCCCTTCCAGATAGCCATCATGTGATTTTTGAGAGCTCCATCAGTGAAGTTGTATTTTTGTCGTGTGTTACGAGAATGGAACAGCGGATTTTAGAGCAACGTTGTGCCATCAAGTTTTTGCTTAAACTTGGGGAATCCCGAAGTGTGACCTCTGAAAAGTTGAAACATGCTTATGGGAAACATTCCTTATAAAGAACTCAAGGGTGTCGCTAGCACAAATCATTTTTTGGAAGGGTGACCATGCGGTCTGCCGAACGCTGTTGGCGAGCGGGGTGCAGTCAGCCCTTGTGAGGCAAACTGAGGAGCTACTTGATTGAGAAGTAGCGGCTCCGGTCTCGTAAACTGACTTATGGCCGGGAGAGCGGTGTGATGACCACATCCCCCTCCATATCCGCATCCAGTGACGCATGTGAGCTGATGATGACACGGCGGCCGGTTGGTACCGTAGGGCCTTCCAAGGCCTGTTCGGACGGAGTGTAGTATAGGTTTTTTAGACCTTCAGCTTCAAAAACCGACGAAAACGTCGAACTTGTGCTCTTGTGAGATTGTTCCTCCAGGACAAACTGTCGATAGGTGTTTTTCAAAGATGTCTTTTCAATGATCAGGAAAAGGTTGAAGGAGTCCGAACATTTCAGACAAGTGGATGTTGCATCATGACAACGCCCGATGTCACACGGCCACATACGTCATGGAATTTTTGACCTCAAAAGGCATTCCGGGTATTCCGTTGCCCCTCTATTCATCAGATCTGAGTCCTTGTGACTATTTTCTTTCCCAGAAATTGAAATATGGCTTAAAATGGCGTCATTCTGGGACTCTGGAGAACATTCAAAAGAATGTGACCGACATTTAAAAGGCCTTACCAGTTGAAGTCTTTCAGCGCTGCTACCAAGACTGGGAACAACGACTTCGCCGGCGTGTACCAGCCGAAGGGAACTACTTTGAAGGGGGCAATATTTGCTGTTTGAAAAAAATAAAAACGTTGGTGGATAAATCATCAGTCTCATTAGTTTTCTCGCACACCTCGTGCCTTCCTCCTTTCCCTGTTCCATTTGCATAAGAAGAATGGCGCGTGGGAAGAGTGACTGATAAGGCCATTAACTTCCCTGGTATTCTCTTTTCGCGAGATGTGTATGGATGGAAGTAATACGTTGCTCATTTTTCCCCGTGATCCGTAACGCCTCTCTTGTAGCGCCTGCTATTGGAATTTGGTGACCACTTTGGTAACGCTTTCACGCCGAATAAACGATCCCGTAACGAAACGCGGCGCTCTTCGTTGGAGCTTCTGTATCTCTTCTGCTGATCCAACCTTGTAAGGCTTCCAGACTGCTGAACAGAAGTCAAGAACCGGTCCAACAGGCGTTTTGTAAGCGACTTCTTTTATGGGTGAATTACTTATCCTTAAGATACAATCAGATTATGTTGAACTGATTGAAATATCATTATAAGAATATTAAATATTATATGACTACTATATGTACAAGTAATAGAATTTAAATGAAACTGTAGAGCACACACATAATCAACAGGAGAAATACTGCCATTTTTATGTGTTTCACGACTACATTGCTCTTAATTTTAACACGGTTTCTTGTTTGTTCGTTCGGTACAAATTTTGTAATTTATTTTAAACTAAATTCCTCATGAGGCAAAGACTTGGAACTTCCAAACTAGCTCATAACTCGATGTCTGTGCAATCCCGCTTTCGTGTTTGGTGTGTGACAGAGGATACTTGATGTACGACGGCCATTTCATATTCCACTTGCGAATGTTTCGCCGTAAGAACAGTTGGTGGTAAGTCCCCGTGTGAGCTAGATTCTCTAAAACTTGACTATGAGATGGGTTCGGTTGATAAGACACATTTTGCGACAGCAAGGAACCATCAGTTTATTACTGGAAGGAAGTGTGGATAGTAAAAACTGTATGGATATAGAGAGCAGGTTCAAATGACTGTAGGGTGCAGTAGTAATTTGGAGATGAAGAGGCTCACACAGGCTACAGTAGAGTCGAGAAACTGTATCAAACAAGTCTTGGATAGAAGACTGCAACAACATCAACAACAACAACAACATGGGTAGTAGATGGACCGTGGAGCTTGTTTGCTGGATTCCAAGAGATGAGGCTGGGATGACCCTCTAATGGAAGGTCGGTGGATGACGTTAGTCAGTAAGTAGGAGTAACATGGTGCGTAAAGCTGAAGAAAGACCTGTAGAAGACCTTTATCCAGCAGTGACTGCTAATCATGCTGGTAATATAAGATTCTAGTTTTAAATTGTAATAGTGTGCTGTAATTGTATACTTCCACAAAGTAAGATCATATGTCGGACAAAGCCTCAGTCTCAGTTCAATAATAAAGCAGTATGCCATGGCGAAGCAAAACTATGTCATTGCCTTTTTGGCTTTTAAAAATGCTTACAGACCTATGAAGCACTAACCCTATTCTCTACGCTACAAGAATTCGAAGTAGATAACAGACAAATTAGTTTGCTTACATAATCTCTCGCGAACACCAAATCGAAACTTAAATTCCATGGCGAAATTTTTGAACCATTTGAAATCAGAACTGGAATCCCATAAGGAGATGGTCTCCCCCTCCCTCTCCTCTTTAATTGCTTTTTCGGAAAATTCATTTGAGAATGGGTGCACTACAAAGAGCTGAACTAAAACAATACATAACACTAGGCAGAAAACAAGCAGTCTCTGACAAAGATGGAAAATCAGCCATCACCTCCTCGGAAGAGAGAGCAGGCCAACAAATCCCGACATTCAAAACAGAATTGATGTCAAAATATCGAAGGTGCCACCAAATCGTTGAAAACAGATTTGTGAAAAATTGGTAAAGTCCAAAAATTTAAATACTTCGAAGAAGTCATTCAAATCAGTGGACTGACTAACGAAGGAAACAAAGCCAGACCTCAGGAGATTTCTTATCAACACTCCCGGGACACATACAATACAAAAATCAGTCCCCATTAATGCGAAAAGTAGGCACCATGTAGCTGTTACTAAGAACTTTGTGGGAAAAACATCCCCATACACTCAGCGACAATCAGGAGAAGTGAGGCCAGTTTGTTGGAGTTGTAAAAGCAATGGAGAACAGTATTACATTGGTGCATAAGTTCGTAGGGTTTTTGTTTTGTATGTTGAGCAGTTTCTATGGGTTTATTTATCGATAGTCATTTTTATTTGTAGTTCACTGTTGTTATTTTGGTTTACAAATTGTCATTTTGTCGTTTGGAGAAAATGAAGTGCCAATTGGAGAAATCGGAATATTTCCGACATATTCTTCTGTTTGAGTTCAATACAGGGGTGACAGCATCAGAGGTGGATACAGCATGGTAAGAAAATTGACATTAGTAACTCTCCACGTTCAAGAATACCTTCGGGCTTTGATGGAGATAATTTAAACGCAATAATCCACAATGAGCCACAGCAGTGCGCTCGAGAATTGGCAGATGTATGAAGTGTGATAATTCCGCTGTCGTGTGATATTCTCATAAAATGGGAAACGTTCAAAAATCGGGTGTTTGGATACCGCATTCTCTAAGCCAAAGTGACAAATCTGCGCCTCTACTTGCTCGTCATCAGTTGGCTCGTGAACAACAGAAACCATAGCTATACTGTATCGTTGCTGGTGACGAGAAATGGTGTCCTTATGCAAACATCAGGTAAACAAAGGTTGAGCCCAAAAAAAGCAGCAACATCCCGAACGAGGACCTGAGCGCATCCACAAACAGCGACAGTGTGGTGTACTACGATTTTCTATCCCCAGATGTAATCATCACTGCTGACATTTGTTGTCAACAACTGAGACATCTTCCAGACGCAGTCCAAGAACAACGACCAGGAAGACTGCGTGAAGTGATGCTACTCCACGCTAACGCCCGCCTGCATTCCGCTAGACCGAGGAAAACACTGTACAGGAGTTGGGTTGGGAAATCATTGCGCACCCACCTTACTCACCTGACCTCGCGTCCTCAGATTTCCACCTTTTACTCTCTGTATCGAACAACAGGAATGGGGGAAAGAAGTACAGTAGAGGAAGAATGGGTAGCTCTGAGGGATGAAGTAGTGAAGGCACCAGAGGACCAAGTAGGTAAAAAGACGAGGGCTAGTAGAACTCCTTGGTTAACAGAAGAAATATTGAACTTAATTGAGGAAAGGAGAAAATATAAAAATGCAGTAAATGAAGCAGGCAAAAAAGAATACAAACGTCTCAAAAACGAGATCGACAGGAAGTGCAAATTGGGTAAGCAGGGATGGCTGGAGGACCAATGTAAGGATGTAGAGGCTTATCTCACTAGGGGTAAGATAGATACTGCCTACAGGAAAATTAAAGAGACCTTTGGAGAAAAGAGAACCACTTGTATGAATATCAAGAGCTCAGATGGAAACCCAGTTCTAAGCAAAGAAGGGAAAGCAGAAAGGTGGAAGAAGTATATATAGGGTCTATACAAAGGCGATGTACTTGAGGACAATATTATGGAAATGGAAGAGGATGTAGATGAAGATGAAATGGGAGATACAATACTGCGTGAAGAGTTTGACAGAGCACTGAAAGACCTGAGTCGAAACAAGGCCCCGGGAGTAGACAACATTCCATTAGAACTACTGATGGCCTTGGGAGATCCAGTCCTGACAAAAAACTACCAGCTGGTGAGCAAGATGTATGAGACAGGCGAAATACCCTCAGACTTCAAGAAGAATATAATAATTCCAGTCCCAAAGAAAACAGGTGTTGACAGATGTGAAAATTACCGAACTATCAGTTTAATAAGTCACAGGAGCAAAATACTAACGCGAATTCTTTACAGTCGAATGGAAAAACTAGTAGAAGCCGACCTCGGGGAAGATCAGTTTGGATCCCGTAGAAATATTGGAACACGTGAGGCAATACTGACCCTACGACTTATCTTAGAAGAAAGATTAAGGAAAGGCAAACCTACGTTTCTAGCAATTGTAGACTTAGAGAAAGCTTTCGACAATGTTGACTGCAGTACTCTCTTTCAAATTCTGAAGGTGGCAGGGGTAAAATACAGGGAGCGAAAGGCGATTTACAATTTGTACAGAAACCAGATGGCAGCAATAAGAGTCGAGGGGCATGAAAGGGAAGCAGTGGTTGTGAAGGGAGTGAGACAGGGTTGTAGCCTCTTCCCGATGTTATTCAATCTGTATATTGAGCAAGCAGTAAAGGAAACAAGAGAAAAATTCGGAGTAGGTATTAAAATCCATGGAGAAGAAATAAAAACTTTGAGGTTCGCCGATGACATTGTAATTCTGTCAGAGACAGCAAAGGACTTGGAAGAGCAGTTGAACGGAATGGACAGTGTCTTGAAAGGAGGATATAAGATGAACATCAACAAAAGCAAAACGAGGATAATGGAATGTAGTCGAGTGATGCTGAGGGAATTAGATTAGGAAATGAGGCACTTAAAGTAGTAAAGGAGTTTTGCTATTTGGGGAGCAAAATAACTGATGATGGTCGAAGTAGAGAAGATATAAAAAGTAGACTGGCAATGGCAAGGAAAGCGTTTCTGAAGAAGAGAAATTTGTTAACATCGAATATAGATTTAAGTGTCAGGAAGTCGTTTCTGAAAGTATTTGTATGGAGTGTAGCTATGTATGGAAGTGAAACATGGACGATAAATAGTTTGGACAAGAAGAGAATAGAAGCTTTCGAAATGTGGTGCTATAGAAGAATGCTGAAGATTAGATGGGTAGATCACATAACTAATGAAGACGTATTGAATAGAATTAGGGAGAAGAGGAGTATGTGGCACAACTTGACAAAAAGAAGGGACCGGTTGGTAGGTCATGTTCTGAGGCATCAAGGGATCACAAATTTAGCATCGGAGGGCAGCTTGGAGGGTAAAAATCGTAGAGGGAGACCAAGAGATGAATGCACTAAGCAGATTCAGAAGGATGTGGGTTGCAGTAAGTACTGGGAGATAAAGAAGCTTGCACAGGATAGGGCAGCATGGAGAGCTGCATCAAACCAGTCTCAGGACTGAAGACCACAACAACATACAACATCGAACAATCGCCAGGGAACTTCCTTTCCGCATAAAAATGTGCTCCGAAAATGGCTCGACGAGTTCTTTACCTCAGAACCACGTGTTGTTACTGTCTCGGACTCGTAAAGATACCCCAGCTTTGGCAGACTGTTGTAGTTAGTGAAGAAGAACTTGTTATTGATGACTAAAGTCTCCGTTTCATGTATCTGTTAACTTATCAAAAATCGCTACGAACTTATGCACCATTTCAATTAATTAAATAAAAGAATCTTGCAATATTTCAGTAACAGAAAGAACAAAAATTATTGGATTCAAGATACTCAAAAAGTTAATGGTGTGCTTCCGGGTATTCTGGCGAGGTATTGCCATATTGTGCACAATATTTCGACGACCGACTCAGCCGTTTTCTTGAGGTCCTGCGAGTTGTGCTGTTACGAACACTGGTAATCCGGACTCCAATCAGTCTGCTAAAGTAACTGCACATCTCGCGGGACCTAAAGGAAGCGGGTGCGTCACCGTTGAAATGTGCACAAAATGGCAACAACTCGTCAACAATCAGAAGCTCACTGAGAGATCACATACTCAAAACGAATTATAATAGATGAGCATAATTGAAGAAGATGTTGAAAATACAGAAATATTCTGATCAAAAATAAAAAAGACCTTCAAGATTTTTGGAGAGAAAGAGAGAAAACGTGGTAGAATCTTCGCCTAGGGACAAAAACAGCTGCACAGTGATAGAATGAAAAAATACTGGAAAGATACGAAGAACCTCATTCGAGAGAACAACTCCTCGGAGTAACTCAGTCCTCAGTTGGCTGTATTCAACGCAAGAAGAAGTAGTTTAGTGAGTACAGGACAAATAACTTGAAACTTCCGCCCATTTTTTTTCTTTAACGATTTTCGGCAATAATATTACGCATAGGAGCAGGTGACTTTGTTGATTTTGTAACATGGAAAAACCGCACAACAGTTGTTTAATCCACAATATTTTATTGTGCACACGATTGGTTTCAGAACACTTAAATTTCCACCATCTTGTGCAAATTGTACGAGGGCTATTCGGAAAGTAAGGAACGATAGGTCGCGAAATAGAAACCACAGTGAAAACGAAACTGTTTTGTTTGCAACGGTTAGCTACACCTTCCCGTTACTTCTCTACACGGTCGCCGCTCAGATTTAGACATCTGTCGTAGCGTTGTACCAACTTTTCAACTCCCTCGTTATAGAAGACAGCCGCCAGTGCTTTTCGACAATTTTCTACTCTGGACTGCAGCTCGTTGTCTGTGTCAAAATATTGTCTTCATAGCCAGCGGTTCATCTGAGCAGAGATGAACCTCAGGGGTAGCAAATTATGGACTGTATTGTGGGTGATCAAACACTTCCCATCGAAAACGCTGCAGGGCCATCTTCATTGCCCCTTCAGAGTGCGGCCGAGAGTAGTCGTGTAGAACGAACTGCATGACAGTTACGTTATGTGGATTGCATAGCTTCAGGCGAAATCTTTCGCCAGGCCCTCATACTTGGCGGGAGACGCTAATTTGTAGCCATCTTTACGTTCTCACTGTGAGCTCAGAACTGAAGAGAGCGACATGATGCGATCGATGGACATACTAGACACAGTGCCAACTTATCTGTGCAAAGTTTCATCGGATTTTCACAGTATTTTCCATTTCGCGACCGATCGTTCCTTACTTTCCGAATAACCCACATAATAATGCAAATATTGTGTTCATGACATCAGGAGTGACTTCTGGTGTCGAGTCCTAATGTCCACTTTTTAGGATTTTTCTAGGCCCCTTTTATCCTTTTGACATGCAACCTTTGGTTCCATGACAACAGTGGAGTGAGGATGACCTCAGGTTGTTAAATGATTTTATTTGTAAGTAACGCCCTGTTCTCTCTTTTAATTTTTTAAATTCATTTTAGAAAGTTTAGCCGCATAGTTCCTTATATGAGATTTCAGATCTGAGGATCCCCTCCCATGCTGTGTGACACAATATGTTGATTACTACGGTTTACATCAGATGATGGAACTTTAAGTGTTCCGAACCTTTCGTGTACACAATAAAAAACTGCATTAAGCAACTGTTGTGCGGTTTCTTCATTTTACAAAGCGGACTTACAGAGTTGCCGCTGTCCCATAAGAAGAAATCTCTGTAACTTCGTTGTGTGGTTAATACTTTTAACTCCTACATCAACCGACATATTTATGCAAAAAGTCAGCTGAATGTGCTATGAACTGTAAGGCAAAACAGCCGGAATTGGTTATTTGTTACAAACGTTGTTCTCATGCGAGACTCCCCTTTAGAGTGTTTCCACAAAAGCCGTTTACCTAAACATGAGTATTAAACTGTCTCAAACTTATTTGCGACACTATTTTTCGCAACAGCCGGCACATTGTATGTAAGACACATTTTATTCAAATTTTTATTAGGTTTTGAATTATAAGCGTTTGTTTTATGTGATTACTGGAATTGTATTTTGCTCTTTTCGTGTAATGGCTAATGAGAGAATGTGTGACGCCTTTTAAGTCGGGTCGCTCTGCCTAAATCTGTAACGCACCAAAGACTATCGTCCTTCCGAGCAACGATCACATATTGTCCCCTCTTTCCCCATGAGTCTTCGATCTTAAATTCTGTAACTTTGTTTATGGAATTAGTTTAGGATGGAGTCAAGCCCTATCAGAAAGGCTTGCACATTCAAATGTATAGAGCTTATAACATCGATAAATACTCACGGAATATTGGAAGATAACGAAATTCCTGCTCTGGAGCTGCATGTGTTAAATTTTGTGGAGAAGATGAAGATTAATTTTATCTAAAAAATATATTTCAATTTTTATTATCCGCTGAAGCGTGGAGAGTAGTTTATGGCAAGTACCATAAAATATTGTTTAATTATTCATACACGACAATTTCAATTTGATTTTATATTTTCGAACAATATGTAGGGGTTCCGTGCAGCTCAGCGGTGATTTAATGGACGCCATTTCAACAGATAATTCGTAGTTGCTAATCCTGCTCTGCGCATCCTATTATCTTTTCCTTCTCATTCTCTAGAAAGCCGAACCTGCAGTCTAAATTGGAAATTAATATTATTAGCTAATGAAAAATTTTGATACACAATAGATAATATAGGAGCTTGAGTGTGATTCTTTGCTCTCTGAATTGTTATGTGGTATTCAACAAGCTTGGAGGAGATGAAAATGTAACACTTAAGAAACTACAAAACCATTGCACACCACAGTCCATACACAAATATGAAAAGCTTTTGGTACGTCCCTTTTGATATGTTAGAACAGGGCTTCCCAATCTTTTCAGCTGGCGGACCCCTTCTTCAGTCGAAAATCCATGGCGGTCCCCTAGTCAGTCAAGAGCACAGCAACTTTAAATTTCAGAGCGAAACCCATGGGAACTCAAAGCTGAAAGCTCCTTAATGCAAGTACCATGTTCCCAATGACCCCTCCGCCCAATCTTCCCCCCCCCCCCCACCCACCCACCCCCATCCCCCCCCCCCCCCCCCCCGCCCCCGAAGTATCAATAGTCTTTGGTTTAGAGATGAATGAAAACAACTTAAAATTAACGATCCAATTTGAATTACCACTGTATCCAGACACTTACTAGTGGATTTACTCCCTTTGTTCAACACACTATAGCCTGATTAAAATTACTTGGTAATTGACATTTCACACGTTGGAGCTGCCTTCCTCCAAGAGCAATCAACGTCGCGTCCAAACTGTTTGCTGTTGACAAGCTGCCACTTGTGGTCTGTTCACTTCCACTGGTTGGCTGCTGTTGTGTAAGGAACATACACATTTCGTAACAGTCGTGTGTGTGTGTGTGTGTGTGTGTGTGTGTGTGTGTGTGTGTGTGTCTCGGAGGACTCGAACCTCCGGCGGGAGTGGCCGCGCAATCCATGACGACATGGCGCCTGAGACTGCTCGGCCATTCCGCGCGGCTGTGAAGAAAAGAGCAGACCCATGATTCGGGACACAAACACATCATGAAAGGAAAGAGGCCAAGGAATTGCCTTTAAAGGACTATTGTGACATCTGTTGTGCAATGTGTGGGAATACATTCACCCAGTTTACATGCGTTTCCAAAAGCGGATTTCGTAAGCTGATGTCCCAGTTCCGCTTTTGGTTGGTAAAGTAAACACTTCAAAATCGATTCTTGAAATCTGCTTCTATAAAGCCGTTTTCCAGTTCCACAATGTAAACAGCTAAGAAATTCTAGTTATTTTTACGTCTTTGCGCATCTACTGAATGGCAGCTGTCAGTCCATAGCCGGCAGCTAGCAGGTGGCATTGCAACAATGTACTGTCAGTTGGTAGCTAGCAAGTGGCAGGTGGCGTGGCAACAATCAAAAATATACTTATGAAATAGGTAGTGCACTGACAAAGCAAGTTTAACATTTAACGATGCCTGGGGCCGCATACGTGCCAGCGAGCGCTGTGATTGGTCGACAAAGATAGCTCCGCGCATGCATAACAGGTTTCAGCGCATCTAGCGCCGTGAGCCGGCGCACAAACGACCCCCGTATTGTTGCGAAACAGTTGATCAGAGAAGCCGCATTCTCCGGCACTAAACTGTGTATGCGTTCTCACCTAGGAACCGCAAAGGCTGCTTGGGAATACGACCTGAAGTAAAAGTACACATGTTTTTCACACGAAAAATAAAATAGTGATGAAGTTGATTTTCGCGTTTTTATTCACTAATTTTACTCATTATTTTACACGATTTGTGAAAGGTGGCCGCGGACCCCTAGAAAGAGCCGGCGGACCCCTAAGGAGTCCGCGGACCACACGTTGGGAAGCCCTGTGTTAGAAGATAGTTCCATTTACAACATAGACCAATAGGAAACACACTTTGTCTTAGCATATTTTCGTTGTATATAACAATGGAGAGATGCTTGATAGCTCGACTTGCAATAATAGATTCAGGACGTCATACTTTGAAGCTGTAGCACATTTCTCATATATTATGCGAAAAGTTTCAACACCAACAGCGAGGAACGTTATATCGCTGCACTAGCCTTTTCGAGAGCTTTCGAATGCCGATAAAAAAATTATTCTTTCCATTTTAAAATATCATTGTTGTTTCAATATCTCAGTTGTACAAGAGTAGGGGAGTATTAACACGTGCAACAAAATTACATGCCACTCTACCAACTACCATTGGCCTATGACCTCGTTTAGAAGTGTTGAACCACTCACGACGTAAAAGGGTGCAAGTGTTAAGTGATTCACGCTATATACTGTACGTAATTTATTATTGTTATTAGCGTGTATTCATCGTTAATGTAAAAGATCTTGTGTTATCTATGCCAATATATAAATTGGAAGAGTTGTTAGGAAAAATCTCGAGAAGGTCTTCACCGATTTACTACAAATTGTTACAGATACTGTAATAAACATTCGGACGGACATAGGCTACACATTTTTAAACAACAATAGATAGGTATTTTTTAAACCGTCTGCAAAAAAGAAAGTGCTGTGTTGCAAAAATGTGTGCTGTTACATTTTCTGTCTTGAAATCAGTTCTAATTACAGTATCTTAAATCGAATGGGTAAATCAGTTGGAATCATTGGTTTACGGAGTATGAGAAAGATCTCTCCAGTTGCATGTGTTGGTACAATAGCTTTAACGATGTTAGTTCACACAGTTTTGATCTGCGAACGCGTGACATTACAAAGTTACAGACGATTCAGATCGCATGAGAGTATCCCAATTGTAGGCCGGTATGCCACAGTTACAACTTACATAATATTCAGAACTCTTGTTAAAACTGACTGCGAGAACGAAAAGAAATCAGCACAATGTTGTGAACACAACTTTTGTTTAAAACTACATATACAGAGAAACAATTTATCTAATGGTTTACGTGCCCTGCTATCCTAATTGAAACTGACTGCAAGAAAGAAAAGAAAACAGCACATTTTCATAGTACTGCACACCGTTTTCACTATCGAAGCTGGTTTAAACAGAAAAACTGTACATTGTAATTTAAAAGGTTATAAGCCTCTGTTCGTCCGAATGTTTATTAGAGTATCATGTGAAAAAATGGAGTAAGTCTGTCAAGAACATTTCGAGATGTTTTTCGTTGATATTCTATACGATTTGTATTATAATTTCGAATACCATATGTTCAAAGCAGGCGAAGTTGCAGCGAGGCGCTGAAATTTGGTCCTGACACAATTCCCAGGTTTACCCCAGATTATGACGTAAATATAACTAATTCCCATACGTATTTGGCAACTGGAAACATTACCGAGTTCGGTAGTATTTTATATTAGGAGAAGTTTTGAAAAACGTCTGTTAGATGTAAGAGAAGATCCTACGCCTCTGTTCTTCGGTATGAAAGTGGATAAAGTATTAACAGTACCAAATTTATCGAATATGCAATACATAAATACTATATCATACGAGCACGTAACTGAGGGTCAGATCACAGATCCGTTAGTCTTCACTCTTTGTTGGTCTCAGCTGATTTATTTGCCGCTTTACAGGGTATCCAGCAGCGGAAAATGAGTGCGTAGGCGGAAAGAGTGAAGCGGCCCTATGCTCCCTTCGAACTCCTAGTTAAACAACGTCGTGGTAGTCACCATAACAAGGTACGCGAGACTGTTTATACATCGGGTCAAGGCACGGACATATCACGACAAATAAGCAAAGATCTGGGAAATAGCTGAATGTTAATTTTACTTTTTCATATAACGCCTAGATTAAGTCTATGGTGGTGATCACGAAGAGATAGCGCTGCCTAATGTTTAATGCTATTTATAAACACACTATCTAAATACAAATCAAAGAGATAAGATTTAAGTTGCAATGGGGCCTACAGTAGCAGTAATTTTTTTGAGTGAATATAGTCTGTCACACTGGCTGTCGTAATTTGGATTAGAAAACGCATTTATTTTGTCTTTTTCACTAGAGCTCAATTTCGGACATACAGCCATTTTCAAGTGTGTGGCATAGTCCGTCAAACAGACGTATTTGAGTTAGCGTCAAAACGGTCGGACATTGTTAAAATGCTGTTGGACACATGGACTTTAACATGACACCAAGTGTTTCTTGAATAGCTGAATTATACTTGCAAGGTATTTTGCGTCACAGCTATTCAAGAAACGCTACGTATCATGTTGTTCATTTTAAAATCCGGACAATTGACTGTAATATCTACATTCGACGAGTTGTACCAAACACATAAAAATGCCTACACTGTTTAAACTGTGCAATGTTGAAAAAGACAAATTGAAAAGCATATTCTAATTCAAGTAACGACACCCAGTGCTGCAGATAATCGTCATTCAAAATGATAAGAGTACATGAGTCACTGAGGAAGCGCCGATGTCGCCGTCTCACCAATTACGTTCTCCTATAAGCCGGTATGTTATCAATGAGAAACAGCAAAGCATTGTACATGGCATTATGGGAGAGAGAAACGTAGGCAGCGACAGGCAGTAAGTATTACGTTACCTGCTGGCGTTGCGTCGAGTGCTGGCGCTACTTTGGCCTCTGCGAAGCTTCTGGCGCCTGCCGCAGCGGCAACCTGCCATGCGGGCATGCGCTATTCTGCCACCGCTCCGCCCCTTCCACCACACCCAGTGGACTCAGCTCGTCATTAACTCACTATGGTGAGCGGCACGTGTTTCTCTTTGCACGACATTTGCACCCACTAACTTCAACAAGAATGGCATCTAGTTTTTAACCGGTAATCTTAGTCAGTTCTCACCATTAAAATTGCAACACTGGGTTGCAAAGCAGGTAACGAAATTTTACTTATTGTGTGCATTCATAAGAGTGGGAACAACGCATGATTAAACTCTCAGGTGATGCGTGAGTACACAGAGTGCGAAATTTAGTACACATAGTTGTCATCGGAAATGGTTGGAATCTGGCAGCAACATAGAATGTGGAGTGGAAATGGTTGGGATTGTGGAGCCTAAATACATTTTAACAGTAACACAAAATATTGTCAACCGCCTCTCACAGTTACCAATTTCAAGAAAACCAAGACCAAAACGTATATATAGGATGAACTAGAACTCCACCGACAAACTTTGTGAGGTGGTAGAATGGACCAAAACAAGAAAAAATGTCGAATAGACATGGACTCTAAAATGCGTACCTTAAGAGCTATGAGAACTTGTTCACTTTCGCTGCTGTGAGACACACCTCTTCTACTGAAAATTCTTTGCTTTCCATATTTTCGGAAGTGGTAGTGTGGACTAAAACTCGAAAACAGTGTCCAGTGGACATGGGCTCTACAGTACCTACCTGAAGACGTATGAGCAGTTATTCCCCTTTGCTGCTGGGAAACACATCTCTTCTAATGAACAAGTGCTCGTAATTCTTAAGGTATACATTTTAGAGCTCATGTTTATTGGACCTTTTTTCTTGTGTAGGTCCGTACTACCTCCTCCCGAACTATGGAGAGCAAAGACCTTGCAGTGAAGACATGTGTTTCACAGTTTCGAAGATGAAAATGTTATCACTAGTGGTCCTAAGGTATGTATTTCAGAGCCCATGTTTACTACACATTTTTCCTTGTTTTGATTCATCTCTGAAACTTTGTCGCTGGAGTTCTGGTTCCCACTGTATATCCAAATAACACTTCTTGAAACCATTATCATAATAAATAATCCCACATTTATAGCGAAAATCTTAACTGATTATTTTGTAATAAAATACTCCACTCACTAGGGGGAAACTTTCCGTGTATAGACAAACTGTCTGTACCTTAGATTAAATTAACAAAAATAAAGCTCACATATTACAAACGATCATTGACGTAACGAAATCATCCAAAGAAATGGATCAAACCCTGAAGCACTGAAATAACTTTAAATTCATAACATTGGCTTTGCAAATGATACTTACATCACACAGAAGAAATTAATCCAAGATGCAAGTGCATAGACCAGGCACACAGAGTTTACTGCTGACGGTATCTGTTACCAAACCTAAAGTATATTTTCATTATAGGCCCATGTTAACCAACATTATGGAATAATGTGAAACAGGAGGCTCATAAAAAATAAAGAAACCGAACAGCTAAACACTAATTTGCCACAGAACCTCCAAAACGTATACGTTGTACCGATACAGTCTAATCTGACCTACGTAACTCTCTTAGCTCTAGAGCTTGGGCAACTTTCAGTGAGTAAGCAGTCAACAGTATAGCACGCAGAGTCGAAACGAAATGGGCACAGACTTCAAACAAATCTCAAGTTGTCAACAGTATAGCACGCAGAGTCGAAACCAAATGAGCACAGGCTTCAAACGAGACTCCAAGAGATATCCTATATACCACTAAAAGGTTGCTATTAGACGCTGTGAGGCATGTTTAATATATCCCTCGTAAGTCTTAGTAATCGTTCTAATAAAAGCAGATGGTTGACTATTTTACAATCGGGAAATACTACAAGAGCTGCAGCGGGAGTGGAAGTAACTTAATTAGCTTTGAATTGAGATCTTATTTTAGTAAACTCCCTTTGTAGCTGGGTCTGCGGGTATTACCATTATTTTTCCTACTGCGATGAAGTCAGGCGAACACGCGTCAGGTGCGCGTAGGAGAGCGATAAGTTGGGTGATGGTCGACCGTCTTAAAATGTAGTATCATGCGATAAAATAAGTCGCATTACACACCAAGAATGATCAGACTTCGAATAACTAACAATTTAGACTCCCAGTTTTTTGAGAAACGATGCAAATATGCATATGGTAGTATGCAGCTGGCGCGTAATCATATTATAACATAACCGAACTTAACGCTTCCCAACGGAATAAAGTTGCTGAAACATACAAAAAACACACTTATAAAGACAACTGATGATACATGAGGTGCATATTCAGCGACTGCAAAATAAGGTTATTATTAACAATTAGCTTAAGAGCACAGATATGGAGGTCTTACATGTAAGAAGACAGATGATAGAGTGATAAGTCTAAAGAACACCATTTGTTTCATAAAAAAGCGCAATCAACTCATTGGTATTATTACATCGATATCAAAGATACGAGGGCTATTCGGAAAGTAAGGAACGACAGGTCGCGAAATGGAAACCACAGTGAAAATCAAAACTATATTATTTGCAACGGTTAGCTACACCTTCCAGCTACTTCTCTACACAGTTCGCCGCTCAGACTTAAACATCTGTCGTAGCGTTGTACCAACTTTTCAATTCCCTCGTTATAGAAGACAGCCACCAGTGCTTTTCGACGATTTTCTACTCTGGACTGCAGATCGTTGTCTATGTCAAAATATTGTCTTCATAACCAGCGGTTAGTTTGAGCAGAGATGACCCTCAGGGGTAGCCGATTACGGGCTGTATTATGGGTGATCAAACACTTCCCATCGAAAACGCTGCGGGAGCATCTTCGTTGCCCCTTCAGAGTGCGGTCGAGAATAGTCGTGTAGAACGAACCGCATGACAGTTATGTTATGTGGATTGTGTAGCTTCAAGCGAAAACTTTCGCCAGGCCCTCATACTTGGCGGGAGACGCTAATTTGTAGCCATCTTTACGTTCTCACTGTGAGCTCAGAACTGAAAAGAGCGACATGATGCGGTCGACGGGGGTACCAGACACAGTGCCTAACGCATCTATCCGAAGCTTCATCAGATTTTCACTGTATTTTCCATTTCACGACCGATCGTTACTTACTGTCCGAATAACTCTCGAATTTCTGAACAGTACTTAACTGGACCATCAAAATTAATCTTATACATGAACAGGGCAACAACGTAACACCCTCCATAACGAGGTAGGTCAAGGCAACATGCGATCAATCGCTATCTTATTGAAAAATGTTATATTTATTTAAAAATCTAATTGATGAGTACAATAACACAAAACATTCAACTATAAAAATGAAACCAACAGAAGTTAGTGAGAAAAATTTTAAAATTAGTAACATTGTATCTAATGAAAACGCGAAATTTAAGAAAGGTGATAAAGTGAGAATTAGTAAAGTTAAAGGTTTTTTTGAAAAACGATATACAGCTAATTAGTTAACAGAATTTTTTGAAATTGAAGATGTTATTTTTCTAATCCAATCACATATAAATTGAAAGATGTAAAGGGAAATTTTTATGACCAAGAACTACAGAAAACAAAATATCCAGATGCATACTTAGTTGAAAAAGTTTTGAGAAAGAAAGAAGATAAGCGCCAGCTAAAGCAGGTTTCAGCCTTCGACCAAGTTTATGTTAAATGGTTGGGTTTCGATAATTCACACAACAGCTGGGTGAATAAAGACAACGTCATTTTATAAAAGTTCAGTGTGATGAAGCATTTTAATATCATTAATTAATTGTTCTTGTGTATAGTTATTCAAAATATTGAAATAGTTCAGGTGACAGACAATCCTCAAATTTTCTTTCATTCTTTGATACAGATTTATTGAGTTAGGATTATAAGTCAGTCTTAACATTTCTTCACAATTTGGATGCCTATCTTTGATTTCATATAATTGTTTCTGCAACTTATTTCAGTTTGCTCTAATGAAATAATAAGCATAATCATATTCATCGTCATTGTCATCAATTGTTTGGGAACATGGTGAGGTAATAATGTGTTTATTTGTTCATTCCTTTTATCTATTATTTCTGAAGCAGTATGAACTGATGAACTGTTTCTCTCAAATTTTGAATGTGTTCATCTTTAATTTTAATTCTATCATCTTTTATTCGAATTATTTCTGTGTTTAATTTATTCAGTGTTTGTAGTTCTTGTACACAATTATCTTTGTGTTTTATTTGACCTTTGTAAAAAATTTTAATTTCATATTCTCCATGTTTTCGAATTGGAGGTAAAACTTTTTCATTAACCCAATCTTGAAAATTTTCTGCAAAAGGCATTTTGGATTTCATAACAAAAGAATAAAGACCAGGTTAATTGATAAAATTTGTTGAATTTTGTATATATTTAGGTAGCAGTGAAATGGTGCTACCAAATTCTCATATTTTTACAGTATTTTTGTTTAACATCGTTTTAATTGCATCTCTAGGCCGAATATATCCTAACAGATCAGCAACTTGGTTGCATAAAAACAAGGATTATTTTTTTCATCAATAATCAAAAACACTTGCTTATTGTTGTATGTAAGCTTGTTGTTGAATAGATCTACGATCGACTCCATTTAAGAGAAACATTTTTATTAGTTTTGCAAACAATAAACAGTAGCTGAAATCTGTAGTTTGTATTCACCATATTTTCTTTGTGATGATGATTAAATTAAATTGTAAATGAAAATAACTTCATGAATTTAGAGTAATTATATTATTTTAACTCTCTTTAAATGAAGATACTTCTGATATTGCTGTTTGTGAAAACAGTGGTAGCTGCGCCAACGCCAGCTAAAGCAGCCTTACTGGCTGCGCCAGGCTCAGGACTGCAGCCTGAAGAAAAGAACAAAGGAGCTGAATATTTAATTGATTTTGGTTACTTGAATATTCCAGCAATTGAAATAACCCAAGTGAGTGATGAATTATTAAGAGAATCATTAATGTTATTTCAACTAACACACAATCTTGAGGTTACTGGCGAATTAAGTGAAAAAAATTTACGTTTTATGAACAGACCTAGATGTGGTGTAAAAGATTCATTCGATAGTTATAGAACTAGTATGTACTAATGGAATAAAAAGAATATAAAATCGAATTATTAATCCATTTAGTTTCATAACGAATTATCCGATTTATGTCATCAATATGACTCGTAGAAAAAATTTGTTGTAGTTACACAGAAAACTCTTATGATACTTTGTGCAGCTTTTAATGATAAAATTCTGAATGATACAATTGCTTATGTAATTATGTATGGTAAGAAGAATCTTACATTCGATGCACAACATAGAAAACTTAACGAAAATTTTTAATTGTATAAATGAATAAAAAAACTAGAAAAAGTTATAGAAGTGTTAATTTCTTGTTTACAAACGAAGTGTTTTCAAAAAGCAAAAAAACTGAAATTTTTAATATAATTTACCTTCGTTAACTAATTCATTTTATTTATTTTCTTACGTTCACCTATGGAAATGAGTCATTCACCAAGCTCATTAAATTTAATTCCTTCTGTTCACCTAGGGAAATGAGTTACTAACTTATTAATTTCTTACGTTCACCTATGGGAAATGTGTGTAAAATAAGTGATTTTTAGGTGGGGGATAGTAGAATAATTCTGTAGGTTCTAGATAATTTTTCAAAATTTCGTGAAAAATAACAAAATTGCGAGTAAAACGAGTAACTATCTTACTTTTTACGAAATGAGAAAAGTGAGCTAGAACCTACAGAATTATTCTACTGGTGTATAAAAAAAAGTAAACTCTGCATCAGGGCCAGAGGTCCGCAGGAGTTTATACTGCGATAGTCGTTTCAGGACGTCATACTTTGAAACTTTAGCACATGTCTCAGATATTATGCGAAAAGTTTCAACGCCAACAGCAACGAACGTTATATCGCTCTACTAGACTTTTCGAGACTGGCTTCTGTGTCGTCCTATGCCGTATGACATCATTACGTTGCAGTGTGGGGGAATAGGGTCAGCACACCGCTTTCTGGGCCGGTGTCGGATTTCCAGACTATGGAACCTCTGCTTACGATCCAAGCAGTGAAACTTTCCTTCTCGTCTGTCATCTTGGAGCAACCGTATCGTCGCGCCCGCAGCTAGTCCACGCACTTCGCACTCCTAAGCTGTCGACACAGGGACCTTGCATTCGAACTTCAGCGTTGAGCGTGACGAGTTTCTGACGCCACGGTGTGGAAAAAGCACACTGAGGAGTCTTTCCGAACGTGTATGGGAGGGCTGGCCATGGCGTGTCAAACTTCACGCGCGTAGCATGTGCGGGTCGCGGACATGCCAGTGCCCAGCCAGTCACTCTGGTTTGTTCGGTCCTTCTCGTAAGTAACCGGAACAGCGCGACATTTATTTCAGGTCGGCACAACTCTCTGAGTTCAACAGAATCGTTGTATCAGCGCTGTCTACCGTTTCTTATTTGTTCGTAGTATGAAGGACGTTCACTGGTCCATTGGTTGCTTGCGCAAAAAGAGCGATCTGTAGTCACAATCCTTTAAAATTAATGGGAATGACAGAAGAGAGGGATGAGAATTTTCAGTTTGCATAAGCGACGGGTACTGCTTATTTGCTATGAAACGAGATTACAGTACCATGCAAAGAGAATTTAAACATTTAGATGACTATGAAAGACCAAAAAATTACAATGATCGAAAGATGGAATTCATTGTAATGTAGATCAAAAAGTAATTTGTGCTAAATTTTCAGGAATGGAGCACTTGAAGAAATTGATGGTATGAACAGTTAAATTCCTGAAGCCGCACCCATTATTTCATTGTCAGTTGCAATAGTTTTCATGGAAATGGACGAAGAGTATGGAGACTTCATATATTACTACAAAATACATTGGTTAAGTCAAGGGGCAGGCCTGGAACGAATTTTCCATTTAAACTCGCCATTGTTATATTTATGAAGGAAAAAGGAGTGCAAGAACAAAAATTAGAACATCCGGAGTGGAGTGCAAACTTCGCCTCATAAGTGAACTTGACTGCACAGCGCCCACAGTACCACATTGCACGGTAACTTATTTCTGGTTTGATGGGGATGCAGTTAAAAAGTAAATCGCATTGTAGAAGGAACACATTCTGACAAAGACAGTTCATATCCCTAAGCTCACTGGCGTTAAAGAAAGCGCAAGGTTTCATGAATTCATTATGGCCTTGAAAGAACTGAAAGAATATTTTTACAAAGGTTGCATGGGGGCTTAATTAAATAGAATGCAGATAATTTTAATTTTAGTCGCTGTTTGTCCGATTACGAAGTCTCGTAACCGGTTGGCCCTGACTAGTATTACTCCGCAATCTGACTGCATAGAATAACAACAAAAAATGAAAGGAAATTTCCGTTAACACAATTAAGTTCCCAGCAACTATAAAAGCTGCGAAACAACAAAGCACAAGTGTAACTGTTCTGTGTGTGGAAGTGTGATTCAACGTATACATCTGGCACGGTTCTTCCTCAATACGACAAGATGCTTTAAACGCCATTTACAATGAAGTAATTGTAAAAAAAAAAACAACAGAAATACTATGGTTGCACATAGAAATCAGAATTACACTCTAATAAATGAACACAAGCCAAATGCTTTGTTGACTGAACCTGTGACCAAGAAGCATTGTTATTTAGGAAATTTGAAATACAAAAACTTTTTTATTACCTCATATATATTGACGAAAAATACACTCTGATCATTACAACATCCCCAATCGAACAGCATCGGCTGTCTAGCGCATCAGAACAACTGCATACGACATGGCCTCATCTAGTACAGCCATCAACATCCTCTCAGCAAGCACTGCCCACGGCAACTTCTGAACTACCACTGCCAGTGGAGGCGGCTGAATAATACTCGTTGGCGCAATCTCTGGCGCTGTGACTCAGTGTAGCCACCTTTCAAGATTTTGAGGACACTGTCAGTCTTAAGAGATCTGTCTAAAAAGTATCCGACTTTTGATATTCCCGCTCAAAATAGAGGCGATAGCGCGGCGCCACAGTAAAGGAAGAGACCTTTATGAGCATGTGTGAATTTTGCCCCCGCCTTCCAGCCCGTCAGTCGCTGTCTGTCGGTCGCTGAGTGAGGTGCTACACAACGGATAACCGATTCTGTCAAGATGACAGAATGTGTTGAGCAAAGATACTTCATCAAATTTTGTCAAAAACTTGATGATTCTCGAAGCGAAACAATACGTAAGATTCAGCACCTGTTTGGAGGAGATGCGATTCAATAATGACCGCACATCAGCGGAAAGTGGCCAGCGTTCTAGCAGGCCCCAAACTGCTCGGAGTGCAGCTGTTGTCGAGAGGGTGCAAAATTTGGAGATGGCAGATCGTCGCTTGACCGTGCAGGAGATTGCCCAAGAGGTTGGAGTGAGTAAATATTCTGCACATGCAATTTTGCGTGATGATTTCAACATGCACCGAGCGGCTGCGAAATTCGTGCCCAAGTTGCTTTCGCCAGAACAAAAAGACTTCCTGGCAGATTAAAACTGTATGCCCGACCGAGACTCGAACTCGGGACCTATGCCTTTCGCGGGCAAGTGCTCTACCATCTGAGCTACCGAAGCACGACTCACGCCCGGTCTCACAGCTTTACTTCTGCCAGTATCTCGTCTCCTACCTTCCAAACTTTACAGAAGTTCTCCTGCGAACCTTGCAGAACTAGCACTCCTGAAAGAAAGGATATTGCGGAGACATGGCTTAGCCAAGCTGTGAGACCTGGCGTGAGTCGTGCTTCGGTAGGTCAGATGGTAGAGCACTTGCCCGCGAAAGGCAAAGGTCCCGAGTTCGAGTCTCGGTCGGGCACACAGTTTTAATCTGCCAGGAAGTTTCATATCAGCGCACACTCCGCTGCAGAGTGAAAATCTCATTCTGAAAAAGACTTCCGTTTTGACGTTGCACAGGACCTTCTGGACACCACCAACACTGATCCTGAGTTTCTGAAAACCATGATAACTGGAGATGAGTCATGGGTGTACGGGTATAACCCAGAAACAAAAAGGCAGTCGTTGCAATGAAAGCATCCCGAACCTCCAAGGCCGAAGAAAGGGCGGCAGGTGCGAAGCAAAATCAAGGCGATGCTGACTGTCTTCTTTATGTCCGTGGAATTGTGCATGACGAATATGCACCACAAGGACAAACAGTGACAAAGAAGTACTATCAAGATGTTCTCTGGCGACTCCACGACGCGATTCAGCGCAAAAGACGAGACATGTGGACAGCGAAAAACTGGCAACTGCATCATGACAGCGCCCCCGCACATTCATCCCATTGATCCTAAATTTCTTGGCCAAACCTGAAATTACAGCCGTTCGCCAACCTCCTACTCTCCAGACATTGCACCTTGCGACTTCTGGTTGCTTCCAAAATTGAAAACGCCGCTGAAAGAAATGTTTTGAGAGTAGAGAAGAGATAATGCGGAACACGACGATAGAGCTGAACACCATTCCAAAAGAAGACTTCCAGAGGTGTTTCCAGCAATGGAAGGATCGGTGGGCTAAGTGTGTGCAAGCACAAGGGGGCCTACTTTGAAGAGGATTAGAGTCACAACCCTGTCAGGTGTTCGAAATATTTTTTCTGGCCATAGGTCGGATACCTTTTAGACAGGCCTCATATGTCTCTTGTCGATCTGTTTACGGGACCGTCTGCCATTTCAGTTGAAAGCGCCCTCTGCATGTGCAGACGTAACTGATTGACCTGAAAGGTTTCCTTGGCAAGTATTTTTACGTTAAATCTGTCCAGGACTTCTACATTGCTCTCTTCTGTTGCAAATTGCCACAATGTTTCAATCGACATACTTGTGTGAGAGATCTTTTTTCTGTTATGAAACTAAAAAGTCACAATTACATGCAACTTCAGTGCGAAACTCTGCGAAATTGCGTCTGACAGTATGCCGACAATTCGTACTACATGAAAATTATGTCTTCAGGATGCCAAAAATAATTAATTAATGGTGAAAACTCACCCTTTAAATGTGGTGTGTTCGCTGCTTTCCCCTCTTCTCCTCCTCGCACTCAGACAATGTGGCGGGGCGGTGGGGGAAATGTGAAGCGAGACTGAGCACTTTTGCACTCAGGGTCAGTCATGGCCCATGAGCCGCAATCTTGGCCATCCCTGGCGTAGGACAATATCAAGCATGACAGATATTCTGAATATCTGTTTGAAGGTAGAACAATGCGATGAGAGAATGCTGCGTACATCACAGGCACGCCATCTCTTTTCAGTACAGAGTCTGGAGACTCCATATTGGCTCTGCTCTCAGTTAAATCCCGTATTTTGTTCTTTTTATATTGCTGCGCCAGCCACAAATAAGTACAGGAATGGATTGCGGAATTCTTGTAAATTTCGCACAGCTGTGGCTGGAAGGTAGTAGTTAAGGGACCAATTGTCACATCTGATGGTAAGCATCGGCAATGTTGATATTTAGCAAACGATTCTGAGAGGCTAGTTTACGATACTGAGCGCAGGCGAGAAGGCGGACACTGTATACAAGTGTGAAGTGATCAGGACAGCACGCGGCACTGACGCGCTGTGCAGCACCCAAACCTTGTAGTTACAACAGCGTCTAGTGACTTGTGTATAGGGGCCGAAACAGGCTGGGGAATGCTGACGTTGTAATTATTAAACAGCACTCCACTTGTCCCCAAAAGAGGAACTACGATAGATGCATGAGGAAAAGACATATAAATAAGCGAGCCCGTAGGCTCAAATTGGGGATTCATGTTGCCATTCTATCTGGTCTAGAACTGGAGAGAATGACGATTGTTTAAGTTGAAGGCCAACCACGAAGATCTTCTGGTGATGGATATCAGTGGCCAACCGGCCCGCTGAAAGTACCAACAACCAACGCAGCACGGACGCTTCGTAACTGTGACGAGACGGGCTGCATCTTGGAGCTGCACTGTGCGAGGAGCGAGAGGGCAGCTAGCCTCCACTCTCTGGGTGTCGTCGTCCGGTGGACTGCAAGCTGCCCTTGGCAGGGTAGGAGCGGGGGCGCCTATTCGAGGCCTTCTGAGTGCAGAACTGTCTGCGTTCAATAACCGAGCTACCTTGGGCTGAAGGCTAGAGCTGCTAATGCTCACTACCACGACGGAGCTCGGCTATTTTCCTTTCGGCGCTCTACATGGGGTCAACAAGTTGAGCTTGAGGGAGCAGCCAGCTGTGTCCCGGGCTACTGGAGCAGCCAACACGCGCGGCAGCCATTTAGCCGTGAGGTGCGCAGGAGCGTAACATCTGCTAGGCTAGGCGGCTGGAAGCCGACCCATCAGACTGGCGCACAGCGCAATCACTGGAATCAGCGGAAAGCCCGCCATGTACCTTCAGTGCAACAAAGTCAGTGACACCTTTGCCAGTGTTTCTCTGCATGCTTCGACATCACTCACCCCTCTGTTCCAAACCATACCTCTCGGTCGTTCTGACTTGTTACAACCCCTGGGCTCGGGAATTGTAACAATATTATAACTTACGTCCTATGAGTAAATCATTTTTCAAAGCACCGGCAGATCGACCTCTTCTTAACCTGTTGTTTACTGGTACGATTTTTTGTGATAAAATGACGGGAAATGTTTTATTTGTGGTTCAATAATTTTCGAATTGAACTTACATGCTACGCGTGTATGCCGTTTCAAGGCAAAGTCACACTGAAGAACTATCAAAAACATATTTTTCTTGTTACGATTCATCATCATTATCATCATCATCATCATCATTTAAGATTGATTATACCTTTCAGCGTTCAGTCTGGAGCATAGTCCCCCTTATAAAATTCCTCCATGATCCCCTATTCAGTGCTAACATTGGTGCCTCTTCTGATATTAAGCCTATTACTTCAAAATTATTCTTAACCGAATCCAGGTACCTTCTCCTTGGTCTACCCCGACTCCTCCTACCCTCTACTGCTGAGCCCATGAGTCTCTTGGGTAACCTTGCTTCTCCCATGCGTGTAACATGACCCCACCATCTAAGACTGTTCACCGTGGCTGCTTCATCTATAGAGTTCATTCCTAGTTTTTCTTTGATTTCCTCATTGTGGACACCCTCCTGCCATTGTTCCCATCTACTAGCACCTGCAATCATCCTAGCTACTTTCATATCCGTAACCTCAACCTTATTGATAAGGTAACCTGAATCCACCCAGCTTTCGCACCCATACAACAAAGTTGGTCGAAAGATTGAACGGTGCACAGATAACTTAGTCTTGGTACTGACTTCCTTCTTGCAGAAGAGAGTAGATCGTAGCTGAGCGCTCACTGCGTTAGCTTTGCTACACCTCGCTTCCAGTTCTTTCACTATGTTGCCATCCTGTGAGAATATGCATCCTAAGTACTTGAAACCGTCCACCTGTTCTAACTTTGTTTCTCTTATTTGACACTCAATCCGTTTATATCTCTTTCCCACTGACATTACTTTCGTTTTAGAGATGATAATCTTCATACCATAGTCCTTACATTTCTGATCTAGCTCTGAAATATTACTTTGCAAACTTTCAATCGAATCTGCCATCACAAGTAAGTCATCCGCATACGCGAGACTGCTTATTTTGTGTTCACATATCTTAATCTCGCCCAGCCAGTCTATTGTTTTCAACATATGATCCATAAATAATATGAACAACAGTGGAGACAGGTTGCAGCCTTGTCTTACCCCTGAAACTACTCTGAACCATGAACTCAATTTACCGTCAACTCTAACTGCTGCCTGACTGTCTATGTAAAGACCTTTAATTGCTTGAAAAAGTTTGCCTCCTATTCCATAATCTCGTAGAGCAGACAATAACTTCCTCCTAGGAACCCGGTCATATGCCTTTTCTAGATCTATAAAGCATAGATACAATTCCCTGTTCCACTCGTAACATTTCTCCATTATTTGCCGTAAGCTAAAGATCTGGTCCTGACAACCTTTAAGAGGCCTAAACCCACACCCATTTTCATCCAATTGGTCCTCAACTAATACTCGCACTTTCCTTTCAACAATACCTGAGAAGATTTTACCAACAACGCTGATTAAAGAGATACCTCTGTAGTTGTTACAATCTTTTCTGTTTCCATGTTTAAATATTGGTGTGATTACTGCTTATGTCCAGTCTGATGGAACCTGTCCCGACTCCCAGGCCATTTCAATTATCCTGTGTAGCCATTTAAGACCTGACATTCCACTGTCTTTCATGAGTTCCGACTTAATTTCATCCACCCCAGCTGCTTTATTGCACTGCAATCTATTGACCATTTTCTCCACTTCCTCAAATGTGATCCTATTTCCATCATCATTCCTATCCCATTCTACCTCGAAATCTGAAACATTAATGATCGTATTTTCACTTACATTGAGCAACTCTTCAAAATATTCCCTCCATCTGCCCAAGGCATCCACAGGATTCTCCAGCAGTTTTCGTGACCTGTCCAAAATACTTGTCATTTCCTTCTTACCTCCCTTTCGAAGACTGCTAATTACACTCCAGAATGGTTTTCCAGCAGCTTCACCCATAGTCTCCAACCTGTTTCCAAAGTCTTCCCAAGATTTCTTCTTGGATGCTGCAATTATATGTTTGGCTTTGTTTCTTTCTTCAACATAACTTTCTCTGTCTACCTGAGTTCTAGTATGTAGCCATTTTTGACACGCCTTCTTTTTCCTTTTACAGGCTGCCTTGACTGCGTCATTCCACCAAACTGTTTGCTTCATCCTACCTTTACACACTACTGTCCCAAGACATTCTTTAGCCACTTCTAGTACTGTGTCCCTGTACCTTGTCCATTCCTTTTCCAATGACTGTAATTGACTACATTCAACTAACTGGTACCTTTCTGAGATCACTGTTATGTACTTGTGCCTAATTTCCTTATCCTGAAGTTTCTCCACTCGTATCCTCCTACATATGGACCTGACCTCCTGCACTTTCGGCCTCACAATACCAATTTCACTGCAGATTAAATAGTAAACGGTGTCATCAAAGAATCCCCTGAATACACGTGTGTCCCTCACAGCCTTCCTGAATTCCTGATCTGTTACAGTCAATGACAGATCTGGTTCCCGTGCCTTCCCAAGTATACCGGTGAATGTTCCTATGTTTAAAAAAGGAGTTTGTGATTACTAAGCCCATACTGGCACAGAAATCCAAGAGTTGTTTCCCGTTCCTGTTGGCCTCCATATCCTCTCCAAATTTACCCATAACCTTTTCATACCCATCTGTTCGGATTCCAATCCTGGTATTAAGATCACCCATGAGCAGAACACTGTCCTTGTCCTTTACTCTAACAACTACATCACTGAGTGCGTCATAAAAACTATCCATCTTATCTTGATCTGTCCCTTCACAATGTGAATATATTGACACAATCCTAATTTTCTTCCTAGATACTGTCAAATCTATCCACATCAGTCGTTCGTTTACATACCTTATTGCAACTACGCTGGGTTCCATTTCTTTCCTGATGTAAAGCCCTACACCCCATTGTGCTATTCCTGCTTTGACTCCTGACAGGTAGACCTTGTATTCTCCCACTTCTTCTTTCTCACCCCTTACCTGAATGTCACTAACAGCTAAAACGTCCAACCCCATCTTACTTGCAGCCTGTGCCAGCTCTACCTTCTTCCCAGAGTAGCCCCCATTGATATTAATAGCTCCCCATCTCGTTACTATTCGTTTGCCGAGTCGTATCTTAGGAGTCCCTGGTTTGTCAATTACAGGTGGGACTCCGTCACCTCCAAAGGTCAGAGGCATTTTGCTCTGATTGTTACGATTTGTCGGAATTAAATGTCAGTTAATAACATACATGCGACTAAAGGCTACAGATGTCAGTAATAAACAAGACACAGTTAACTGTCACATTCGGTGTTACCGTATTTCAAAGTGTGTGCAGTGAGTTGCAGATTCGTGTCTCACCACACCTAATTTTTATTTTTACTCAGCTTCACGTTTTCCAGTAGGTTCTGAGACGTTTCGATTGATTTAATACAAGTATATTTTGTAATATTCGATTTATGTAAATACGAGTGCTCTCTCTCTCTCTCTCTCTCCCTCTCTCAGTAGTGTGTGAATTCAGTTGGCTTTGTGTACATGGGAGCTTGCACTGCTTGCAGTAAGGTATTTTTCACTTTCTTGTTTAGCATTCTATTTTTCCTGTTCGAAAGATTCTGCTACGGAATAGATAAAGCTATCAAATAAGAACTACCTTATAGCGTTTTACTAAAAAAGTGAGAATGATGAAAGAATTTTTACCTGAAGTTGATTACTACTGTAAATTTATATCGCACCATTTGTAATGGAATTTTTGTAAATGTATATGAAACTTTCGCTTTTTTCCTTACAACATATTCACAAATATTGAAGCTTTTATTTGTGTATAGTACAGACACAGTAACATGACTAGCATGTGGACAAGGGCGGAAATGTGCGTTTTACTAGAGATGACGTCGGAATTTCACCCCCACCCATTTTATAAACAAACTGTGTTATTCGTGAGACAGATATCAGTCGACCACAATACACGGTGTATCAAAAAGAATCATCCGACTCTGCACTTGTATGTTTCTGAAACTAATAAATATATACAATGAATTTCGTTTTCTGATGAACAGGAAACTCAAAAAGGTTTTTTTTTCATATTTTTTCATAGGTGTTCAATACGCCTCTTTGAGATGCACGACATATGTGCGGTATTCAAATTGTTCCCACACTGCACGGAGCATGTCTTGAATTACAGCTTCCACACCTGCTGTTATCCGATCTCTCAGTTCATTCACTGTTGTTGGTAACGGAGGCACAGAGTTTTTTATGAACCCCCACAAGAAATAATCATATCCTGTCAAGTCCGGTGACATTGGAGGCCAGTAATGTAAGGCTGAATCATTTGGTCCAGTGCGACCGATCCATCGTTCAGTAATCCTTCGATTTAAAACTTCCCGCACTTCCAGATGTCAGTGTGGCGGTGCCCTCTGCTGTTGGCAAATGAAGTCCTTCGAATCAGTCTCCAACTGTGGGAAAAGAAAGTTCTCAAGCATATGGAGATACGTGCTTCACGTGCTTCCTGTAACAGTGTTCTCGGCAAAGAAAAATGGACCATACACCTTTTCCCGTGAAACTGCACAAAACACATCTAATTTTGGAGAGTCCATCTTATGTTTAGCAACTTCATATGCTTTGTTGTACAACTTCATATGCCTGTTCTGAATCCATATTCTCACATTATTTAAGTGGAATGTTAGCTCGTCACTAAACACTAAGCGTTGAAGAAAACTGTAATCATCTTGCCAAGAATGACACTACAGAACTCCACACGTTGTTATTTGTCACCTCATGTGTAAATGTTGAAGCAACACAAGCCAGACCGCCATTGGGGGCATGATGAGCAGTAAAGCTGCACTGCGAACGGATTTCTGCGGACTCCTAGTGAAACCAGGCGGATGCGTACCACGTCTGTGTCAGACACTTGAGGATGGCCCGGCGATTTGCCTTTACACTAACAACCTGTCTCTCGGAATTCTTCAAAAATGGTTCAAATGGCTCTGAGGACTATGGGACTTAACTTCTGAGGTCATCAGTACACTAGAACTTAGAACTACTGAAACCTAACTAACCTAAGGACACCACACACATCTATGCCCGAGGCAGGATTCGAACCTGCGACCGTAGCGGTCGCGCGGTTCCAGACTGTAGCGCCAAGAGCCGCAGGGCCACTCCGGCCGGCTCGGAATTGTTCATGTCATCGTCTAATGCTCTGTGCTGTAGAAGGATCCACACCGTACCAAGTATGAAAGTCACGCCGAACATTTATTACTGACCCGCACTGCACAAAACGTAGAACACAAAACATAGAACACAAAACGCTTTCTGTTGTCCCGACACCATTTTTACTATAACAGAAGTGGACGCACAATGCCGCTACCTAGCGGGAATCATATAAAACTTGATAGTTTGCTCTTTCCAGCAGTACGTTGTTCATGCACATATCTCAAATAACAGAATAGTTATAATTTTTTTAAATCGGATTATTCTTTTTGATACACACCGTATTATTGCACCTTGGAGGTAGGAAGCTTCGGTCGATCGTGTGTTTACCAGTCTGCTTGAAGCCCATCAGAATCTGCTCTGCTGTTCTAACGACAAGAAAACTTGGTGTTGAAATTATCACATTGTATACGACAGACGAAAAAAGGTATATGGTTTTTGTTTACAGTAACCTTGTGACGTATTTACAGTAACAGCCATGGGAGGCAAACTACAATAACATCATGGTTGCATATAATACGATCTTCTAACGCTGGCGCTTAGAGCAGGTCGATAAAGGGGTGGGGATTGCATTGTTGCCGATTCCAAGGGACAGTTGGCGGTTTACACGTACTCGTACACGTGCTTTACGCTTGATGTAAGTTTGTATCCTGCAAATTATTTCTTTCACTTGGTTGTGTAGAATTGGTCGCTTACCAACACCATCAGCTACGACATTTTGCAACAAACGGAATAAAAATTTACTAAATAACTCACTACGATCATGTTTAATGCTCGCACTGGGTATGACATTTACAGCAGAACGCTCAGAGCACCAACGAACGGTCATTGTCTGTCGGACAATGGGTGCCGTAGGTGCAAAGAACTAGCCTAACCTCGACCGCCTTCTTTTGTGATTACAGCCATAGTACAGCCGGCAACGGTCACTGGAGAGCAATGAGATCTTCTATACGACATTGAGACACGCGTACAATTTTCACAAGCTGCTTCGATTCTGAGCATTCAGCAGTATATTACATTCGTATGCTCAAAATTCACAAACTAATGTACGCTGTGTGTTCCAATGGCTCTAGGGACGTGTGGTGCGCGAGACAGATTAAGAGACAATTGCTCCGTGGCTTCCTCTTGTAACATTCACGAGATAAACTTTAGCTAAAGTGCGACAGTTATGAACATTATCTATCAGAAATATAGAACAACAGCGAAATAAAACAAACGATGATAAATATTAATTATTTATATAATATTTTATGATGTAATTGGACATATCGAAGTGTATCAAAGGCAATGATAATTGTAAATTCCTTTTATGATCTGCGTTCGTCTTCCTTTGTTTTTATCATTTTGTGGTTGGCTTTTGTAGGTTGCGGACGCAAGACGCATATCAAACTGAGGTCTGTTAAGAAATTGTAATTATTTGTTAATTACACTACTGGCCATTAAAATTGCTACACCACGAAGATGACGTGCTACAGACGCGACATTTAACCGACAGGAAGAAGATGCTCTGATATGCAAATGATTGGCTTTTCAGACCATTCACACAAGGTTGGCGCCGGTGGCGACACCTACAACGTGCTGACATGAGGAAAGTTTCCAACCGATTTCTCATACACAAACAGCAGTTGACCGGCGTTACCTGGTGAAACGTTGTTGTGATGCCTCGTGTAAGGAGGAGAAATGCGTACCATCACGTTTCCGACTTTGATAAAAGTCGGATTGTAGCCTATCGCGATTGCGGTTTATCGTATCGCGTCATTGCTGCTCGCTTTGGTCGAGATCCAATGACTGTTAGCACAATACGGAATCGGTGGGTTCAGGACGGTAATACGGAACGCCGTGCTGGATCCCAACGGACTCGTATCACTAGCAGTCGAGACGACAGGCATGTTATCCACATGGCTGTAACGGATCGTCCAGCCACGTCTCGATCCCTGAGTCAACAGATGGGGAAGTTTGCAAGACAACAACCATCTGACGAACAGTTCGACGACGTTTGCGGCAGCATTGACTGTCAGCTCGGAGACCATGGCTGCGGTTACCCTTGACGCTGCATCACAGACAGGAGCGCCTGCCATGGTGTACTCAACGACGAACTTGGGTGCACGAATGCCAAAACGTCATTTTGTCGCATGAATCCAGGATCTGTTTACAGCATCATGATGGTCGCATACGTGTTTGGCGACATCGCAGTGAACGCACATTGGAAGCGTGTATTCGTCATCGCCATACTGGCATATCACCCGGCGTGATGGTACGGGGTGCCATGGTTGCACGTCTCGGTCACCTCTTGTTCGTATTGGCGGCACTTTGAACAGTGGACGTTACATTTCAGATGTGTTACGCCCCGTGGCTCTACCCTTCATTCGATCACTGCGAAACCCTATTATTCAGCAGAATAATGCACGACCGCATGTTGCAGGTCCTGTACGGGTCTTTCTGGATACTGGCCAGCACATTCTCCAGATCTCTCACCAATTGGAAACGTCTGGTCAATGGTGACCGAGCAACTGGCTCGTCACAATACGCCAGTCACTACCCTTGATGAACTGTGGTATCGTGTTGAAGCTGCATGGGCAGCTGTACCTGTACACGCCATCCAAGCTCTGTTTGACTCAATGCCCAGGCGTATCAAGGCTGTTATTACGGCCAGAGGTGGTTATTGTGGGTACTGATTTCTCAGGATTTATGCACCCAAATTACGTGAAAATGTAATCACATGTCTGTTCTAGTATAATGTATTTGTCCAATGAATACCCGTTTATCATCTGCATTTCTTCTTGATGCAGCAATTTTAAAGGTCAGTAGTGTACAGTCGGAATATCCACTGAACTTGTAGAAGCTGTGATTGAATTTCAAAATGACATGTGAAAATTTCTACCATGTGGCCTCAAAAACAAGACTCTTATGAATACAGCGAGATCCTCAACAAAATGTGAACAATAAGGTATGTATTTATAACAATAATTTTTACTACTATTATTTTTATTTGGAATGGTGTAGGTTTAGTTAGTGGTCACGGCAGCATTAGTAGAAGATTAGTAGTCGTAGTAGTAGCAGTAGTAATACTTATTTATGACGTTAAATAAATTGTAACAAAAATAATACACAGAAATCTGTTTAACAAATTCTGTCCCCAATTACAGAAATGCCCACGTCTTCGGGGCTGCCTCAAGTTCAATATGGAAACCTACGTGTAGTTGCAAATGGATATGATGGGTTGCTTATACAACGACTTATAGCTGAAAATGATGCACTTCGATCGAAAACTAGTTATGGCATAAATAAATGTAAAACTGAGACGTCAAAATAAACGATAAATTTTAAATTGAATTTGTAGCTGATTTGGAGGAGTACTTGGTGCAAAAATTTGTACACAGGACTGTCACCTCTGGTACCAACAATGCTCCGGGGTTGCCAGATACCCCTGTTTTCCAGAACAGTCCAAGTTTCAGATTAAAGAAATCGGTGTCCCGAAAAATACTTTTGGGGTGGCAGTTTGTCCCAGACTTGAATTTTCAGAGAAATATTCTCATCCTATCTATTTTTTTCTCCAATTTCTTGTGTGTGTCTCCAGCTATTAAACTAAATACAGATAAGTTTTATTATCACTACTGAGTCCCTTAAGGACTATTATTGTGTGGTAATGCTGCAGAGTTTCCAATACTGTCCCTTATCTCACTTCACTTTAAACTTTGCACCAACGTAGTTCTCTGTTTCTCTGTCTGAATCGTATCTCGGTTAATTTGTCATTAAAGTGTATGTTTCAAGTGAACTCCTTAAAACGAAGGAGATCTATGAAGTAGAATGGGTAATTTGAATTATTTTTCCAATGCACACAGGGGAAGAGCAAATAGCAGATGGTTGCAATTAAAGTGCAGATACTCACAGAGGTCCACTGTGGCCTGTAATTATCGTATGGCAGCGAAACTTGGTAGATATGTTAATGTGGAACCAATTTATGCTGGAGAAAAATAGTTACAATTTTTGGTCACCAGGTGCAAATATGGCCCTGTGCAGCATCTCGTCGACGTCTCCTGTGCACATATCGAACAAACAGTGTAAGCAGCGGTTAATAATAAAATCAACATTATGCCTTTCTCACTGGTTTGACCTCTTCTGCCACTGTCTCGTTCCTAATCCATTGCATACAGAAAAATTTCTATACAACTTTCTTGCATTCACAGCGCCAGATTTGTAACTGGTGGCCAAAATTGGAACTAAATTTTTTTGTGGTTTGTCGGTTCTGCATTAACACATTAGAATAACAATCAAGTTTTGTTGCCATACAGTAATTACAGCCCACGCTGGACCTTTATAAGTGGCTGCTCTTTAATTATAACCACCTGGAATTAAGGATCACTTAGGTAGTGTAAACCATTAATCAAACATGTACTCTGCAAGCGCTTCCAAAAAATATAAAATAAAATAAAGCGGACAGTTATTTTCTTTCGGATTCATTTAAACAGGGAAAATTACCAACGGCTGCAATAATAGCAATGCGTTATTACATGATTAAACACCATATGTTTTTGCAATCAGTGGACTGTACTTCTAGGCTCATATCCAAACTTTTTAATGATTCCAAAGCAGGAAAAGATGTGACGTTGGACACAACAAAATCAACAGCAATTATGAAATCAGTGCTGGTGCGCGACACTCTCAAACAAATATGAGATGCTCTTTCGAAGGTCTATTATTTCGGTATAGCTACGGACAGAAGTAATCACAAAACTAAGAAAGTATTTTCATTAATTAATTCACTTTTTTAAGCTTAAGAGAAGTGTTCAGGTTTCCACTTCTCAAATTAAACGTCCATTGTCAGTCAGTTTAAAAGAAATGTCCCAGTTTGTCACGCAGAAATTACGACAGCCATAAACCAGCCCAGGCATCGCGTTGAACTGGGCTTGGATGACGTACAGATATGTCAGTCTATTTATAACTCTCCCCATCTGAGTGAGTAGGAGAGTTACATTGGTAAGGGAAATTATTTGAGAATGAGATATGTCGACTCATACTCCATTGCCGGGATAACATGCTCGCAATTTCTAATTCGTGAGCACATGAACGTTAATTATTATAGGCGCACCAATTTTATTCGCACTTGGACATCGGACTTCGTAGTGAAATAATAGCTGCAAGCTCTGTAAAAGCGATCCGCTTGAGATGTAGAAAATACTTGATACGCAGGGGAACAAAAAGAATTTTTCTGTGGCATAAATTTACGGAACCTATTTAGATATATATGATGATGAAGTACTCAGCCAACAAAATTATTTTGTTTGAGTAGACTCTGGTTCACATGATAAACCGTTCCATAAAAAATACACGTTTTTTTACTAATCTATTCTCATTAACGCACATTTGGCTGACTACCTTAACTATCTCTGCTTCTCACAGAACACACCGTGACTATCAGCCATTTTACAAGGTCTTTGCAGCCATTTCACAGTTGAGCTATTGTTGTTTGCCATTCAGTTGTCATTATTTTGCGTGCTTCTTGCATTACTAATTCGTTACAGTTTTTCAACAAACATGATACTGTGTCAGTTCCTTCATGCAATTGCCCTGTTTGAGCGTTTTTGTTACATAAAGTATGAGTTCTTCAAGGAAGTCTTGTGTTAATAAAACCAACAATTTTTGCTACATATGCGGAAAATATTGTCAAGAAAAGCAACGACGGAAAATAAATAATTTTGTAAAACAAAGCTATTGGGAATATTTTAGAAAATAAGTTGGTCAACAAGATAAATGTTGGACCTCACACAACGTTTGTAAAACTTGCACTGAGTCACTTCGATATTGGAGTCATTGAGGACGAAAAGGGCTTCCGTTTGGAATACCGTTGACATGGACAGAGCCAAGAAACCACCTTATGATTGTTACCTTTGTGATGCGAATGTAAATGGTACGAATCGATACAAAAAGCGCTCTCAGGTTTATCTGAGCGAACGGTATGTTAAGCCAGCAATCTTGCGTAGTGATGATTTGCTAATGCCGGTATTTAGTTCCTCATCAAACTTTTACTGTGACGTTGTCGACAGTTAGAGTAAAAGCAATACTTAAAGTAATTGGAAGACTGCAGTCCTACACTGCAAGGCTTTACTAAGGATGAGGTAAACGACTTGATTCGAGATTTATATTTGTCTAATACATCAGCTGAGCTTCTTGCGTCGAGACCAAAAGAAAAACATTGCCTCCAGCCTGGAGTATCAATAACATCCTATCGACATTCTTCCATATTTAACGAGACGAATGATATTCAATATCATAGTGATATTTCTGGGCTTTTAAATTTGATGGGTCTTCCAGTATACTAACCAACAGACTGGTGACTTTTGGTAGATAGCTTAAAAAAGGTTTTAAGTGTGTGTTACTGCATAAATTAGCTTCGACCGTGATAGCTTATTCAACTACTCTTAAGGAAGAATATCAAAATGTTAAACTTGTTTTGGAGACAATTTCATTTCATCGACATCAGTGGTCTAGGTGTGTAGATTTAAAAATGCTAATTTTTTTTATTGGGTCAGCAAATTGGGTACAGTAAATATCCCTGTTTTCTTTGTCTGTGCGAAAAGTGAACATTGGAGCAGAAAAAACTGGCTGTCGGTGATGAACCTGACTATAGGAAAAGCTAACATCGTTCATGAGCCGTCGTTCAGTCGAGAAAAATCATTCTTCTGACACTACATTTTAACTAGGGCTTATAAAACAGTTTGTTAATGCTTTAGATAGGAATGGCGACTGCTTCAAATATATTTGTCAATCATTTTCTGGTCTCAGTACAGGAAAGTTAAAAGCAGGAATTTTTGATAGGCAACAACGATGATGAAGCATGAACAAGCTTTGTATCAGCTGTCAAAAATTTTTTGGGAATCACACAGTTGAAGAATATTCCGAAATAGTAGACAAAATATTCCAGAATTTCCAAAAACTAGGAGATAATATGAATATCAAATTGCATTTTTTGCATAGTCATTTAGATAAATTTCCTGACAACTTGGGCGATTACAGCGAAGAACAGGGGGAACGGTTCCGCCAGATTATCAAAATTATCGAGTAAAGATATCATGGCCCTTGGTATCGCCACTCGATGGCAGACTACAGTCGGAACTTAAAGAGAGACTGTCTGGATCAGTAACACCGAAAAAAATCCCATACAAAACGTTTTTCTTAATTCTTATTGATATGTTTTTGTTGTTATGACTAATTTTGTTATTCTTCTTTGTATCATTTACAGCTCTTTGTTTCTCTGAAATCATCTGATAACTTTAAAACAAAAGTTTTAAAAAACATTCTCCTCTTTTTTATGATTTAATTTACAGTATAAATGGATTGCCTTTATCTCGAAAATTAGAGTCAGCACAACAAAAATATTATTTCCATATTCAGCAGACCAAAATTACTTGAAATTGATTAATAAATCTTATGCCACAGAGTCAGTGTTGCCCTGCGCAACTGTTCATTGGCAAGCCATTACTCTGGAAAGCATTCCACGCACTTACAAAAACCGGAAGCTTTGGTTCATCATATGCGAAAACAAAGATCATTACTCTTAAAATTACTACTCTTAAAATAATGCACTTACGCCGTTTCCAGTTAATGCAGTTATTATTAAGTAAGAATTACAAATACTTTCATAAGCAATGGCCAAGGCAGGAGATAGTAAGCTAGCTGAAGACGAAGGAAAAACTGTATAAAAACAAGTGATGAACAGCTTACAAAAATTCAGAGATAACTTTTTGTTGATTTTTATCGAAATTAGCGGTATATATTAAGTTTTCCTTCCTCGCCATGCGTGTAAAATGTCAGTCAGTTACAGATTCCTAACAGCATTTGTAATACAAAATATACACAGCTTTAAGAATCATTTATGTATCGTTTCACTGCTCCCTTTGATTGAGGCGAGGAATTTCCTTTATAAAATTACTCCTCAGTGCTAGGAGTGTCTACGCAGGACATGTACTTCATACTTAAATGACTCATCATATATAAGCTTCACGCATTCCACTCTATTTTACCCTGTTCACTTAACATATAATACATAATTACATAAAAATTAGTTGGAATATTTTTCTAGAAAGAGAAAAAAATTGATAAATAATCAATTTATCGTTTATTTGAGGTAAAATGTAGTTCAGTCATATTGCAGTGTGTTGATGCTTGTGAGATCAGAACCGACGAATCGATAAGGGTTAGGTACTTCCAGATCACTTTGTGTAGGACTCCAGGAAGTCGCAACGACATCCAGTACTCGTGCTTTACATAGAAAAAAACACAGAAACAACGGCGTATATCTTCTTCCCCCCCCCCCCCCCTCCACTTCAAACTCTGGAGGGGGGGAGCGAGATACGGTTTCTGCCCCCCCCCCTCCCCAAATTAACTTTTATTCGATGTATAAGTAAAGTAAGTGAATAAACTATGCCGCTTTCAAGAAACAGGGATAAGTATTTTTGTTGGATGCGATTTTTGCTTTTGACTGAAGCATTTTGTAACACCTATTACATTCTGTCTTCTCCTTTAGTCCCATTTTTCAGTCTGTGACCCCTAGTGGTGGACAGCATCTGTATACAAACGTAACATACTCTCCACAGCACTTTCGAGCAGTAGCTGAGACTGATCGGACCCTCAGAGCCGGCTACGACATATAGGCAAACTACAGAGTGGCCAGCGCGCCGAATTTAGGGGACTAGCGCCAGACTATAATGTTCAAAACAAGTATTGCCATCATCCTTTTCACTTACTGTTCGGTTCCCCTTGAATCTAAGTCCACACACGTTCGCAGAACTGCAGGTGGCGCAAAACTTTTTCTAATCATTTTAGATTCGCGGTCACGCAGGCATACGTCATGCGCGGTCCTATCGTAAATGACAAACACCGGTCAACAGTTGTACTGTTTCTCCTGGGTGACTTGGGTTTTAAAAAAATGTAAACTAAATATTACGATAAATTTTATAAATAATCGACAAGTTCGCCAAAGAAGAAGAGATAGAACTACAATGGACATGTTATTCCATGGACTCTCGCTTCTATGCATGAACTATCTTTCCTTTGTCATTCACTTATCTTATCTGATTGGATTCGGACCTAAGAGGACGTTCTTGTGTAAAGCTCGGCCGGCCGAAGTGGCCGTGCGGTTTAAGGCGCTGCAGGCTGGAACCGCAACACCGCTACGGTCGCAGGTTCGAATCCTGCCTCGGTTCAAAAGGCTCTGAGCACCATGCGACTTAACTTCTGAGGTCATCAGTCGCCTAGAACTTAGAACTAATTAAACCTAACTAACCTAAGGACATCACACACATCCATGCCCGAGGCAGGATTCGAACCTGCGACCGTAGCAGTCCCACGGTTCCGGGCTGCGCGCCTAGAACCACTAGACCACCGCGGCCGGCTCCTGCCTCGGGCATGGATGTTTGTGATGTCCTTAGGTTAGTTAGGTTTAACTAGTTCTAAGTTCTAGGGGACTAATGACCTCAGCAGTTGAGTCCCATAGCGCTCAGAGCCGTTTTTTGTGTAAAGCTCATCTTGCTGTACCGGCTGATAATGCAAGTTGTACTAAAAACCCGAAAAATATAATGGTTATTTTGTCAAAAGAATTTTGTGTATGTGGCCAATCTATTGTTAAGTCTGATAACTAGACAGCCTTAAGTAGATATGGGCCTTAACAAAGAATTTTCATTGTTAGGCGCCATCTCAGAAAAATCTTTAACATTTTTCTTTTAGCTCATCTACGAGAGTGCCGTTGGTTAGGACAACTAACTTTATTTCAGATCCCACGAGACCGGAGGCAGCTGCTAATAATTTAACAATTTTTTTACAGATTTTCTTTATGTAACGAGATAACATCCCAGGCAGAAAAGTTCAGGTCACAGGATTCCAGTTCCATTGTAGAATTTCACTTGTAGATGCTACTCTTGTTATCTTATATTGGGGAATCGAGACGAAACCACGACATTAAGTTACGTACTACAGTAGTGTACATCGTACAGACTTAGCAAATATTCGCTAGTGCAATAAGCACACGACTTCTCACGAGCCTAGTTTTGGATGAATAAGAAAAGGACAATTAACTATAGACGATTACATCTACATCTACATGACTACTCTGCAATTCACATTTAAGTGCTTGGCAGAGGGTTCATCGAACCACAATCATACTATCTCTCTACCATTCCACTCCCAAACAGCGCGCGGGAAAAACAAACACCTAAACCTTTCTGTTCGAGCTCTGATTTCTCTTATTTTATTTTGATGATCATTCCTACCTATGTAGGTTGGGCTCAACAAAATATTTTCGCATTCGGAAGAGAAAGTTGGTGACTGAAATTTCGTAAATAGATCTCGCCGCGACGAAAAACGTCTTTGCTTTAATGACTTCCATCCCAATTCGCATATCATATCTGCCACATTCTCTCCCCTATTACGTGATAATACAAAACGAGCTGCCCTTTTTTGCACCCTTTCGATGTCCTTCGTCAATCCCACCTGGTAAGGATCCCACACCGCGCAGCAATATTCTAACAGAGGACGAACGAGTGTAGTGGAAGCTGTCTCTTTAGTGGACTTGTTGCATCTGCTAAGTGTCCTGCCAATGAAACGCAACCTTTGGCTCGCCTTCCCCACAACATTATCTATGTGGTCTTTCCAACTGAAGTTGTTCGTAATTTTAACACCCAGGTACTTAGTTGAACTGACAGCCTTGAGAATTGTACTATTTATCGAGTAATCGAATTCCAACGGATTTCTTTTGGAACCCATGTGGATCACCTCACACTTTTCGTTATTTAGCGTCATCTGCCACCTGCCACACCATACAGCAATCTTTTCTAAATCGCTTTGCAACTGATACTGGTCTTCGGATGACCTTACTAGACGGTAAATTACAGCATCATCTGCGAACAACCTAAGAGAACTGCTCAGATTGTCACCCAGGTCTTTTATATAGATCAGGAACAGCAGAGGTCCGAGGACGCTTCCCTGGGGAACACCTGATTTTAGTTGCCACAATGTTGAGAATGAAATGTGGACAAGATACCTAAATTTCATATAAAATTTACTGTATAACAATATCTCATTTAATTTAAGTACCACATAGGTGTCGTATGTAATATTGAGAAGTATTCCGTCTTTCGCGACTGTAATAAAAGTTTTATTTACACCGGGAGCCTTTGGCTTTATTTTAAAGCACTTCAATCAATGAAATTATATTTGACATAGCTCAGAGCACTTCACTGATAGACGGTATATTAAAGTCCTAATGTTTCTGTAAGTCCACAGTTTTGTTTAATGTATTTTGTCTACTTCCTTTCGATTGATTGAAGAACTTTAAAATAAAGCCAAACATGCTCAGTGTAAATAAAACTTTTGTTACAGTCGCGAAAGACGGAATATTTCTCAATATTACATACGACACCTATGTGGTACTTAAATTAAATGAGATATTGTTATACAGTAAATTTTATATGAAATTTAGGTATCTTGTCCACATTTCATTCTCAACATTGTGGCAACTAAAATCGACCATACGGAAAGTATACTCTATGGACTTTTACCTCTGCAAACTCTTCAAAATTTCGTGCAATGGTTTACCATATTTAATGCTGCATAATAACTGCGTTGAACATCGAAACAAAAATTAGTCATTTATGGGGGGAAGGTATCAGTCAAGAAGATGTGTAAAAATCTAATTTTTGGGCCAAATAGTTTTTGTGGAATCGAATGATAAGTGTGTCAAAGCAGTCGCAACACGATGTGTCTGCACAGGCGAGCAGTGCAGTGACAAAATCGCGCACAGCGCGGAATGCAGGGAGCACGTCTTTGTAGCATCAAAAGGGTTAATGTGGCCGTGGTGGCTTTACTTCATGAACTGCGCGCTTCCCCCTAAACGTAAGCTTGCGAACTATGTTACATGGCGCTGATTCTATTAGCGCGTGCGTCGTGTGCAACTGGCAACGCAGCAATCTCCCGCGTCTGGGCGGGCATGCGCGAGCCGCCAAGATAAAAGAATTGAACTATAGCTGCGTTGCACAAGAACGATGTTTTCTGAAACCATGCTGATTACGTATCAATAGATCGTTCCCTTCGAGGTGATTCATAATGTCTGAATACAGTATATGTTCCAAAACCCTACTGCAAACCGACGTCAATGATATAGGTCTGTAGTTCACTGGATTACTCCTACTACCCTTCTTAAACACTGGTGCGACCTGCGCAATTTTCCAATCTGTAGGTACAGATCTATCGGTGAGCGAGCGGTTGTATATGATTGCTAAGTAGGGAGCTGCTGTATCAGCGTAATCTGAAAGGAACCTAATCAGTATACAATCTGGACCTGAAGACTTGCCCGTATCAAGCGATTTGAGTTGCTTCGCAACCCCTAAGGTATCTACTTCTAAGAAACTCATGCTAGCAGCTGTTCGTATTTCAAATTCTGGAATATTCCATTCGTCTTCCCTGGTGAAGGAATTTCGGAAAACTGCGTCGTCGGTAACAGTACCATCGGCACTGCGCAGCGAAGGTATTGACTGCGTCTTGCCGCTTGTGTACTTTACATACGACCAGAATTTCTTCGGATTTTCTACCAAATATCGAGACAATGTTTCGTTGTGGAACCTATTAAAGGCATCTCGCATTGAAGTCCGTGCCAAATTTCGCGCGTCTGTAAATTTTAGCCACTCTTCGGGATTTCGCTTTCTTCTGAACTTCGCATGCTTTTTCCGTTGCCCCTGCAACAACGTTCGGACCTGTTTTGTGTACCACGGGGGATCAGTTCCATCTCTTACCAATTTATGAGGTATGAATCTCTCAATTGCTGTTGCTACTACATCTTTGAATTTGAGCCACATCTCGTCTACATTTGCATAGTCAGTTCGGAACTACCTTGAGAACTGAGCTAGTTTACTGGGTGCTTATACACGTCGGGCTGAATTAAACAACATATTACACTGTTAATAATATTCCTACATTAGTTATTTCTCTTTTATGCTGAGCCATTGCATTAATGTGTGTTTCTTTTTTGTATAAGTCACGGCTCGTATTTTATTTTATTACATTACACTAATAGTCACAAAATAATAATAAAAAATTATTTTATTACATTACACAGTGCCCAAACAGCAGTCGGTATGCGTGACCTGGCTCGTTGCTACGACAATGTCCGCCGCACTTCACGAACAATCCAACATTTAAGAAAATAAAAACGTGATCCTCCTTTTCCTCCCTTCACTCCTTAGCTACATCGCTACGCATTGTTGCTCTGGTAACGGACGTGAAACGTGCACAGTGTAGCCAGTGATTTTCTCCAATTTTCTATACTGAAATAAAGACACACACATTTTATTTGCAGTTTCGAGGTGATATGAACGAACCTCTGTGGTGAAAGGTGTGTAACTATTTTATGTCATTTATTTGTCATAAATTTCCTAGCTCAATACTGACTGGTCTTAGTAGTTCATTGAAGAACGCATATGTAATTATTAGAAACCGGATTGTATGCATTTGCATATTGCATATGCATTTGCATATTTGGCTCCTTTTCATCGGTTATTGCATATTTTAACTAAAAACTAGTGACGATGAATATTTTCCCTCTATGCTTACATTTTAAAAATTTAGACGGGCGGTCTCTAGCTCGATCTAGTTTCGATGTCTCACAGATTGACCACGACCCAGAACTGCGTGCAATCGCTAACCGAAAGGCCACTGCCTAGTGAAATCATTACAAAAGAGGAACAGGAAGAGGAAGACAGAGTCAATGCTCCTGTGCCCGCCCCCCCCCCCCCCCCCCAGGGTAACCTCCTCCACTGTCATACCGTACGCGTCAGCAACAATTAAATTAACCCTCGAGTGGTTAAAAAAAAGTACAACAGCAGAAGTTTTTATGCCTAACCGATGCCTTAAACTTGAGCTATTGCGCCATTGCTGCCATGTATTCCATTGTTGATATTTTCTCGACAATGTTAAAGTGGCTTCAGTTCATTTGGTTAGCCCTCTCAGTTTGAATGATGAAAACAGTGAATAGGACCATGGCAGTGAATCTGAACTTGATGGTGCGGATGGTGATGATCCCGAAGAGACAGGGTTCTTTATTGAAAAGAGAAGTTTCACATTGGTATAAAAGCGAATTTACTAAAAGATCAAAAACCAACAGAAAAAAAACATGGTCAAATTCTACCAGATCCGAAGAGAAAGGTGAACGGTATAACTGATGAAGTTGGTGTTTTCTTGAAAATAATTGACTGACTTTATTGATGAAATCGTGAACTATACAAATGTAAAAACATTTAATTGCAGTAATATGTTTTTAGATCATACAGAGTAAACATTTTGTCCCATATTTAGCTGGTATGCTGTATATGTTCTGAATCCATCTACAGCAGTCTCTGTAGGGGTGAAGCACTGCATCTATTGTGGGTAATTCACCAGGCTGTAACAACATTGACAGTTAGCAGCAAAAGGATACTATACTGTAAGAACTGCAACCAACTTATCAGTTTTTCTCCTGTCGTTGCATTGGTACAATGACGAAGAACAAAAGTGAAATTCTTCCAGAATTTCACTAAAACAAATCAAAAAAATTGGAAGTGCAATGTTTGGATTTCAGTAGGATAAGACTTTAGTTTCATATGTTCTCTGTAAAAACTGTGCCATCATTCTTTTGTCTGCTCTGCATGAAATGGTGACAGTGGATGAAAAAACACACAAACCTGAAATCATAATTGAGTACAATATGAGAAAAAGTGGAGTTGACGTTGCAGATAAAATATGTGACTGATACTCCACTTCAAGAATTATAAGGACATAGCAATTGGCTACTTTTTGATGTTTCTGAACACTGCTGGAATTAATTCACAAACAAATTGTCTATGAAAGCTGTTATGAAAGTGAACATATGTCAGAAAAACTGGCTAAATTGTTATTTAAAGAACTGAAAAGGCAAAAGCTTTTATTATAAATGTTGAAGATAGTGAATATTAACTGTTTTCTTCAATAAAAATAATTGTTTAAGATAAGCTTGTTTTTACTGATATATGACCATTTGGAATTGGTTTAGATTGTAGAGTTAGCGAGAAAAACATTTCATGCAAAGAAAAGTTTCAAATAGACCAGCACGTCAAGAGAAAACTTCATATCGCAGGTTGCAGTAGCAGGGATTTGTCCGAAGGTAACCAAAAAAAGTCGATTAACCATGGATCTATGTGAAGCATTCATTGCAAGTAATATTCCTCTTCACAAACTTACAAATACTATCCTCAAAGGCTTCCTATGCAAATATTGCTTGAATCAATATATGCCAGATGAATCAACATCGTGTAAAAATAACATACTGCAATTTACGTAAATGTACTGGAAGAAATATACAATGAACTCAAGGGCAGCATTGTCTGGATTTCAGTTGACAGAACTACAGACACTCGTGGTTGTTACATTGCAAATTTAATTCTAAGTGCTTTAAAAGAAGAACCTTCTTATTCCTATTTAGCGGCCTGTAAAGAACTTGAAAAAGTAAATCATTCTACAGTCGCCACATTCTTGAATGAGGTTATTAGAAAAACATTTCCAGAACGTTCTGCAGATGAAAGGGTATCTGAGTATATTTCAGATGCTGCTCCCTATAAGATCAAAGCAGGAAAAGCCCTCCGAGTATTTTATCCCAATTTGGCTCATGTAACATACTTTACTCGTGGAGAACGTCGCCTTGCAGAAGAAGTACGTTCCACGTTCGTGAATGTAAATAAACGAATTTCATTCACAAAGAAAGTGTTTCTAAAGGTTCCTGCTCGCACCAATACCTACAAAGAAAAGCTACCAAATGTGCCTTTACCCCCAGAACCATCTGTAACTCGTTAGGGTACGTGGATCGAAGCTGTGTTGTTTTACAGAGAACATTTCGAAGTCGTTAGAGGGGTGGTAAACGACTTCAACAGTGCAAAAGTTTTGGCAGTTTGCCAGTGCAAGGAAGGTTTTAATGATTCTGGTGTTAAAAAAGACATTGCTGTGATTAGCAGTCATTTTCCCCATATACCTGCAAATATTAAAAAGCTTGATAGCGTTGTTGATAAAAAAGTTTGGCGTTCAATGAATCTATTCAGTTAATGAATAAAATTATTCTAGTGAACTCCTCATTGCTGGAGGTATTCCCAAGAAAATTCAAAGAAAAGTTTGGAAACATTTTAAACAATTACCCAGGCTTTGAACCCTTGTCCTAATTCGATAGTTTTATTAATGAGACAGGTGAACTTTTAGCAGAAACAATAAGTGCCAACATAGCACCCAAATTCAAATACTGCCCAGTTATCTCAGTTGATGTAGAATGGTCCTTTTCCACTTATAAAAATGGTTTGAGTGATCGAAGACACAATCTTACTACCGAACATTTGGAACAGTAATTGGTTGTGTATGTTTGAAAACTTTAAGCTGTTCAAAAAAATTCGTGATTGTAGGTTGTATTTTAAATAAAATAATATATATTAACGACTTGCCACTCTATATTTATGAAGATGCAAAACTAGTTGTTTTTGCTGATGATAAAAGTATAGTAATCACACCCAACCAGCAAGAATAATGAGGAACTTTTAAACAGTGTCTTTCAGAAAACTATTAACTGGTTCTCTACAACTGGACTCTCACTAAATTTTGAGAAAACCCAGTTTATACAATTCTGCACAGTAAATGGCACAACACCATTGACAAATATAGGCTATGAACAGAAGTCTGTTGCTAAGGCAGAATATTCAAAATTTCTGGATGTGTGCATTGATGAGAAATTAAATTGGAAGAAACACATCGACGATCTGCTGAAACATTTAGGTTCAGGTACTTATGCTATTAGGGTTATTGCAAATTTTGGTGATAAACATATCAGCAAATCAGCCTACTATGCCTGTTTTCATTCACTGCTTTCATATGGCATCGTATTTTGGGGCAATTCGTCATTAAGAGAGAAAGTATTCATTGCACAAAAGCGTGTGATCAGAATAATATCTGGAACCCACCGAAGATCACCTTGCAGACATTGATTTAAGGAATTCGGGAAATTCACAGCACCTTCGCAATACATATATTCACTTATGAAATTTGTCATTAATAACCCATCCCAAATCAAAAATAGAAGCGAAGTGCATAGTTACAACACCAGAAGAAATGACAATCTCCACTATTCTGGATTAAATCTCACTTTGGCACAGAAAGGGGTGAATTATGCTGCCACAAAAATATTTGGCCATTCGCCAAATAGTATTAAAAGTCTGACAGATAGCAAACCAACATTTAAAAGCAAATTAAAAGAATTTCTGAATGACAACTCCTTCTACTGAATAGATGAATTCTTAGATGTGAATTATAACTGTAAAAAAATGAAAAGAAAAAAAGAAGAGAAAAACTTAATTAATTATTTTGTGTAAAGAAAACTTACGTTAAAATGAGATGTTCCACATCATTACGAAACGTCATATTCATGATCTGTGGAACAAGGATTATGTATGTATGTATGTATGGAGTTTCTGAGCGTGCCCCTCTGTGTGTGATGTATCTCGAAGTTGGTCCTGTACACATCGATTGTTTCGCTACGACTCACTTGCATCGCATCCGCGTGTTGCTGACAACAATAGCAAATAAGGAACAATTCTTGAAACTCGGTATGCATCCCCATTTTGCAAAGTTTCAGAAACTTACCGCAGAAAGGCTCCCTTTCTAACGTATACCAGAAAGTATTCAGAAAATGATATCAGCGTTCTAAATGTACCAATTTTTCACGTGGTCGGTGCTCTTCCTCGTAACTGATATTCACAACTTTGAGATATAATGCACGCAGTAACTGCCATGTTTTTTTTATTATTTGATCTTGCATATTTCGATTTTAAGGTTTTTTTTATGATGCATAAAGTCCGGTCTCTAATAATTGTATTCCCACATTTCTCAGTAAGACTTTTATGGGTAGGGGGGGGGGGGAAGTGTGGAGCTTCGCGTATCCAAAAGTATTTGCAAAAAGATGTCAGTTGTTTCCAACACAGTGGAACTGCTTTTGAGTTGAAGGGGCAACAAGTCCCGATGCAAAACAGACAATGCAGTGCTTTAATCTACATTGAAATACTCAGAACCCATCTGACTATTCGTATCAGTGGCAAACAGGTCAGCCCCAAGGATTCAAACAGAAAAAAGAAAACCACTGCAACAAAGCAAGTAGAGTTTCAATCAACAAAGCTGTCGGTAATAATATTAGTAACAATAAAACTTAAACAAAAAGGCGCAAACTAAGTACATATAACATCGTATCGAGAACCAACATGGAATAATTCTTGTAAACTGCAAGAAAACTAGTATTTGGACACATGCGTTTGAGCTAGGTGTAGTACTGCAAGAAAATTCCTCCCTAACCCACTGCAGCATGTCCTGAAATTAGGCATCATGACAGTGTACTCAGATCATCCTTTTATTCCACAGCAAGAGAAAGTCCACTGCTGTTGCAGGGTCAGAAAAGTGAGACGTATGTTCCGAAACATTACTATATAGCAAGTTGTTATGAAGTTCATAGTTTATGAAACGCGCTACATTCACATTTCAGTATATAAATTTTAATTAATTTGACTAGTTACAAACATCGCCCGTTTATGTCTCACAGGAACAGATAGTATATTCATGATTTGAGACACGTTGCTTTGTTTAGGGGCCACATTTCTCATAGTCAACCCTACGATAATAGTCAAGCAATGCTCTCAATCGGTCGTGAAAATTATTGCTCAGATAATGTCTTTCATGCTAAAAACAGGACTAAGTTTACCAAGGCACTATGGATAATTTTATCCTGAAGTCTAGTACGCACTGATTTATTATCCAGACTCATTATCGCAATTCGTTATCCCTGGCTCATAGACCTGGTATTATTGTTGTGGACTGTTTGTGGAAAACACTTTCTCACCCTGCAACACAAAAGAACCGAAGCAAAAAGTGAACTTCCAGTCACATGAATCATTGTTTTATATAAATGAGGCAACGCTACATCCTTTACTGAAATTAGTTTGTTCAGAAAACGTTTTACTATTTTCACATAAAAATTAAGAAAATATTTTTTTGGATTTGCGTGGGAGTTTTCTTTTCGCTATCCAACGTTTCTCATGTGATTTCAGTAAAAAAATTGGTATGTTATAGCTGAACATTCGTGTTTGGCAGTGAAGTGGCTACCTTTTCGTTATTAGTCATAGTTTTTACGATGTTTATAAATGAAGTTCCATAACTCATATAACGTAATTTGAAGAATTTGCAGTGAAGAGTGACATCACTGGCTACTTCACGTTTTATGCACTTCAGGTCAAGTACTGCAGCGTACCATCTGAAGCAAACGTACCGAACTAATTTTTTATCGTGGTAGGAAAGCTGTACCTTTCCAGTGACAAGTAAAGGGACTGTATGTGTTGATACGCCGCACACGGCAAGTTTCTGCACGCCATGCAGAGTGCAGCGTGAACGTCACTACGCATAAACAGTTTAAGATACGACAATGTTTCCTGCTACGACTGCATTCGGTCCATCCACTTAATGAACAATAGAAGACCACAGAAAGAGACAGCTTTTCTTAAAGGAGGTTTCTGTAACTGGCAAAAAGCTACGGAAAAGTTCAAGATACACGAGAAGAGTCTTTTTCATCGAGAGCCTCTCGCAAGTATTCAGAACACCTGTGACTGCCAAGTTGCGCGACATCTGCTGACCGATCAGGAAAAAACTAGAACCTCTTTACTAGTAATTGTCAGTTCACTCAGGTTCCTGGGTCGTACAGGAAAATCTCTGAGAGGTCATGGAACGGTCTCTGGGAAACCTCATGACACTTCTCGATGAGAGGACGACTGATGTACCAGAACTAAAGATATGGCTGAAACGCCGTGAAACTTGGTTGGCGCCAGCGATATGAAACGAAGTATTGGAAATTATGGCTCACATGATCCAGTGAGAAATTGTGCCGCAAATAAAAAATTACCCATTTTATGGTATTATGGCAGATTCAACGACGGACGAGGTTGGCCAGGAGCAGTTCAAATGGTTCAAATGGCTCTGAGCACAATGTGACTTAACATCTGAGGTCATCAGTCCCCTAGAACTTAGAACTACTTAAACCTAACTAACCTAAGGACATCACAGACATCCATGCCCGAGGCAGGATTCGAACCTGCGACCGTAGCGGTCGCGAGGTTCCAGACTGAAGCGCCTAGAACCGCTCGGCCACAGCGGCCAGCCAGGAGCAGTTCACTTCACTGTGTACGTTGTGTTGACCCTGAGACACTCGAAATAAAGAACCTTTTCTGGGTTTATATAGTCCACCAGACTCCAAGGTACAAACACTGGCAACCACCATTAAAGATATCCTTCTAAGACTACCATTAGAAATTAAGTTTCTATGCACCCACTGTTTCGATGGTGTAGCTAACATGTCTGGGCGGAGAAGAGATGTGAAGGAAATCCTTCTTCAAGACCAGCCAAGGAGATGTTACATCCACTGCAGCAAACATTGTTTCGTTCTAGCACTACAGAAAGTTTCAAGAACTGTGATCCATGCGATGTACTGATGACTCTGAAAGAGGTCTCAAATATAATTCTAGAATCCGTAAAAAGCAAAAACGAGTATTCAGATGTTGCGCTACCATCTGGTGTCTATGAGACGAATCCAAACCCAAAAGCTCAACGACTTATTTCAATGTGTCCCACCCGCCAGACTGTAAGAGTAAAATCTTTGACACTTTCCACGGAAAACCATGAGAGGTCCAGAAAACGGTGACCGAAATATTGAATGTACAGAGCTCAGTTAGAGACGAAAGAAGGTCCGTCCTGCAGGGCTATGCGAAGCGGTACGAGGAGATTGAAACTATTTTTTATGTATCAGAAACAACCAAAGCGTTTGGACTGTGTCAGGAACTGGCCAGATCTCTACAGAATCTAAATTTTCATGCAGCTGGAATGAACATTTTGTAGAGGTTCTAAAGGTAGCTCTTGCAAATCTTAGGACTATGGAAGCATTTGACATGTGTTAGAGAAATCAAAAGATTATTCTAAAAACCTAAATATGAGAGACCCAAAGAAAAATAGCAGCGAAATTGCAATACACAGAAACATCATCTGTTGTCTCGAACACGAAAATTTAGGAAAGATTTGTTTGAAATTCTTGATCTTCTGAATGATACTGATCAAAGACTCAACCAAGGGGATCCAAAGCGACTATCCCATCTTGAAGAGAAAGTTGTTACATCCTCCCAAACACGCCCTCCATCTACACGACGCTTGGAAGAACTGCTTGGAGCACATACAAATGACTTTAACCTGGATAGGTTCCATGCACAGCTCGAAATTCTGCGAACCACTACGACTGGTGTACAACAATGTAATGTACCCTCTAATGGAAGGAAAGGTATTGCTGAATCTGATAGATTTAAGGAACTCTTTCAGGAAGTTATTCGGCTCATCATTCTGATTCTGACAGTTCCAGTATCTTCAGCATCCTCTGAGAAGCCATTCAGCACCCTTAGACGACTTAAAACGTGCCTCAGATCAATAATGAGTGAGTCGAGACTCACCCATCTACTCCTCCTCCATGTTCCTTAAGACAGGGGTGGAAAAATTAATCTTATTGTTGTCATGAAAGAATTTGTTTAACGGTCAAAAGCAAAACTGCATTTGGAAAACGTACATAAAAAATTTTAGTCTAAATAAAAACTAAAAAAATGCGTTCTTCTTTCTCAAACAAATTATGTTTTTCATTTTTTGAATAATATGTAATGCACAGTGTTTGTAATAATAACAAAAGGTTTATCTCTGGCCGACTGATATTGTAGTCTACTTCGTTAATGGTTTCAAAAAAAGTAGGACCAATTTCTTCCCAGGAAAATGATGTCTTTTTAAAAATTAAAGCAAAGAAATTGTTTCCAAAGGCACGACATACAAAACTGGGTCCATATTAGTACTAATGAGTTGTTTCTCTTTGTATAACAACATAATGTTGATTACCTAACACGCCTTCCCATAATATCGGTATGCATGGGTCTTAACGGTTTTGCTGAAAGACGAAATCATTAAAAAGGTTAGCTTGCACCCACTCTAAAGAAATAGTTAGTGCGCTACTGTGTAGAAACGGTAATTATAGTAATTGCGTACCTGAATTATTTACAACAAAACACATAACACTAGTGAATTATTTGTTTAGTCTTTAGTGATATTAGGCATTAAACTTTATGTTTGATATGTGGATTGATTGGCATGTGACAGGGGCCGTGCTACCATTAGGTAATTACGGTGGTCACACACATTTTGTTTACAAAGTGCTGTACGTAGACTTGAACTAGGCCATTCAACAGACTGCAGCTAAATAGAAAATAGCAGAACAGGTGGTACAAGTGGCATCGCATTTATACATAATCTCGTAGATTACAAACTTATCTTCGTCCTCCATTTCAACATCAAGGACGCGAACTCCATGACAACGGCATCGCCAACAATTAGAATTGGACCACCGCAACAGCCTGTTTGTTGCTCACGCCATCGTGCTGCTCTTGAATAGTATTGCTCGGACTACGTGAAACACTCGTGGGATTTTGTGTATGCACTTTTGCAGAGGTAGTCACACCGTGTTACAGGTACACGCGTGTACATTACTGTTATTTACTGTGTTCTAAGCCTCTGCAAGTTAACACTGTTAGATTTTCAAATCTGTTTTAGTATTGGTTGCTTGAAAATGATTACTGTCGTAATTCCTGTGCAACGTGCCGTATTTATATATTGTTTTACATACATATTGCTAGGGCTCCCTCACGAGAAATCCCATTAGAATATAGTTACTGACGTATCTTGTGTCTTAACATTTCATTCTAATAATTTGCACATTTGCAGATTGCCTGCGTATCTCATTCTCGTTTTACGGAAACACAATTTTTTTACAGATAGTGCCCATGTCAATTGTTCATAACAGGGCCACTCAATAAAGTTTGGCCACACTGACCAGTCTGTCACGATCACTTTAATCGTGCAATGAACAGCATCCTACTTAAGCAAGAAATAAGGAAAAGGAAAAGTTTCATAAGTTTGAGACTTGTTTTACGTTAGTCCTTAATCTTGGACACAGATAACATAATTCTTTATACGTAATGCACACATCGAAACATTCCTATTTCCTAGAGTGCTTGCTGTATGACTTTATTTTCGTCTCTTTCTTTGGTTTATTATTATGTAATTTGAAGGGGGAGGGGGGGACAAGGAAATGAAAGGGAATGAACTAATGAATCAGCTGCATACGGACGGGACTTTACGCAGAATCGGTGATGACAAGTGAAAATGTGTGTCACACTAGGACTTGAATACACGATCTCTTGCTTTTTAGGTAGCTGCATTAACCATTGCGTTACTTGGACACTGTGTTTATTCCAAAAATGTAGACTGTCTCGGCATGCTCCCATGCCAATTCACATTCCCAACTAGCGACACCTGTCCATGAACTCCACGGTTTCTACTTTTAGATTCCCCAGAAGGTCGAACGTAAATGTGCCTCCACACTGAAAGTTATGGATTCATTGCCCAGCGAAGCCAATCAGTGGAGGAAAATGATGGGGAATGCAGATATATGGTGTTATAGTTGGAGACGCGGACGATGGGGGTCGAGTTTAGATTCGTTCTGCGCGCCTATGTCACGCATTCTCCGACAGCCAATGAGCGTTAAGTAGTGTTCTTAGCGCACTGCTCTGAATGCCACAGCTAATGTAAGCATTAAACGTGATCGTAGTGAATTTTTGTTCTATTTTTTGCGAGTTGTCATCGCTGATGGTGCTGATAAGTGATACATTCTGCACGAGCAAGGGAGAGAGATAATTTGCAGAATATATGCTTTCTTCAAGCGGAAAGCACGCGCATGGTCCATACTTGCAACTGTCGCTTGGAATCGTCGACAATGCAATCCTCGTCCGTGTCTCGACACGCGCGAACTGCCATCGTTCGTGGATTGGACTATGGGTGTGCCAAGATACTCTTTGCATTTGCGATAAACACTGTGTTAAGGTGGAGCAGTAGTTAATGCAACTGTGTGGTGAGCAGTACATCCCAGGTTTGAGGAATGGCCAAGCACACATTTTCTCTCACCGCCACTGATTTTACACAAAGTCCCGATGCAGCTGATATCGTTAGTTCTTTCTCTTTCCTTTTCTTTCTCCTCCCTCCCTCTACAATTTGCATAACATCTATCACAACTGCGGATCCCGTATGGTGTCTGTTCTTTTGGACATGCATCCATATAATTCTTTGCTTTCCTTATATGAGAATGCTGATTGGTATTGTACGTGAAAAAACTTACTGTTAGTACTTACACATATTTACATATACAAACAAACAGAGACATGGTAATTCATAAGATACAAAGAAAATTCATTGCTACCGCTACATAGCTATTCCAACACTGCAGTTATATTCTGCAGTCTATCCTTTTTGGAAGTACTGTTAATTTTATTCATGGGCTCACCCATTTCCCTGTGGTTAACAAATTTTGCTTAACTTCTGACGCAGTAGTCAATTAGTTAAATCATTTAGGTAGTGCACTATTACCACAACATTTGACCACCTTGTAGCCGTAAAAGTCTCTTCTACACACATTTCATATAACCAAGAAAGTGAATTTATCTCATCACCATTCACATTCCTCTAACATTTACTTTGATAACAGTCTACATCTACATCTACATCTACATAGATACACCGCAAGCCATAGTATGGTGCGTGGCTAAGACTACTAGTCATTTCCTTTCCTAGTCCACTCGCAAATAGAACGAGGGAAAAACGACTGCTACATGCCTCTGTATGAGCCTTAATATCTCGTATCTTATCTTTGTGGTCCTTGCGCGCAGAGTACATTCGTGGCGGGTAGAATAATTTGGCAGTCCACTTCAAATGCCAGTCGTCTAAATTTTCTCAAGAGTATACCAAGTGAGGTGGCACAGTGGTTAGCGCGTTGCACTCGCGTTTGGGAGGACGACGGTTCAAACCCGCGTCCAGTCACCCTGACATCACACAATGCTTATCACATTATGCTCATCAGACTCAAAATCACATGACAGAAAGCATTCTACAGAGCAATCATTAACTGAGATTCAGATACATGATGTTCAAATAAAATCCTTAAATTATAGGCCAACACATTTACATTTGAACTTAAATACAGATAACAAATATGCTTATAATATATTGTTTTGCCTGAACTTTGTTATTACTGACACTTAGTCCTTTAGTAGATTGTATTGTAAGAGTATAGCGCAAGGCTGGCTATCCGTGTTGCTTGTGAAGCTCGTTCACATATTGAGTTATTTTATGGAGTTATATGTGGAGTTATTATCTCTGGAGCTCGGCAGACGCGCGTATACGAAGCTCTCACTAAGTTAAGTGATTAATATTGAAATAAGTGCTAATCTAGTTAATATTACATTTTAGACTAGTGTATATAATTCTTCTCTAGGCTATCTATTGAAGTTTTTTTTACCGTATTTCGATCGAAAAGGAAGTATTTCGTAAAAGGCCGGTAGTGGCTAGTTTTGCTATCGCTGCAAAGTCGAGAGATAATGTTTAAAATAAATAGGAAATCAACTGTCGTCAATCTTTAACATACCTTAAAAATCACAAAGAAGTCAAGTTAAAGGAATTTATTTAAAATAAAAGCTATAGAATGCAGGGACCCACATATCAGCGTGTGAGCCCTCCAGCCCCTTGCCTAGTATCGTACAGAAAGGACACGCTCTCTAGGTAGCGCTCTCAAGCTCCTCTCCCCAGTTATCCGTTGCGCAATTTTGATTCAGGGTTTGACGACATCAACTTTCATCTGGCTTCCCTAGGCAAGGAAGTAAGACGGTAAACTTTCAGTATTCAGTGCTCAAAATGAAGTGGTTAGAATAATGTGTGGGATTTATAGTTGCACATCTCGTAGGCATCTTTTTAAAAGACTGGGAATTCTTACAACAGCCTCACAGTACATTTACTCACTAATGAAATTTGCTGTCAACAACATGGACCAGTTTAAAAACAACAATGATGTTAATGATTATAATACCAGAAAAAAGAAAGACTTACACTATCCTTTACCCAACCTATCTTTGGCACAGAGAGGGGTAAAATATGCAGCTATAAAAATTTTCGACAAATTACCAGATGAAATAAAATGTTTGACAGACAGCAGTAATAGCTTCAAAAATAAATTGAAATCACATCTCCTTGACATCTCCTTCTATACCATAGATGAATATGAATAAATGAATCTATAAATATAATATATGCATTTTGTGCCATTTAAGGTAATGGGGTAAATAATAGAAATATTAATCTTTAACTCTGTATTGTAATATATATATAAATCTTATTTAATATATGCATATCTTGTGCACTTGACACGTTCCACATCATAACGGCTACCATACCATGCGATTGATCAATGGAACATGCAGCCAACTAACTAACTAACTATACAAATTTTGTAGAGGGTTATCAATTTTTCATCCCCTCTTAACCAATAGACATATAACCAAACTGATTTTACTTGCATACTAAACACGTCATATCCATTTACTCTGATGCCCTTAATCAATACTTACCCTAAAGTCGCAGTGGTCATACTAAGCAAACATTCTCATTTGACACATCAAGTGCACGTTTTCACTGAAATGGGAGAGTAGTAGCCTATGTCCTAGCTTCTATTGCTACACCAACAACATTTGCATAAGGATTTAGGTATACATTCTGACACAGTCATAGCTAAGACGTTTTCTCTACTAAAACTAAAACTTATGGGTTATGATAATTTATGTTACTAATTTCGACACATTATTTACTGAGCAGAAAATTATACTCACTGCAGTTAGTCCAATTACATTATTTAAGTGTATGTTCATTTTATTTTAGAGGTTCTGTCAATTATGCATTCAGTTATTGAAAATATTTCTTCAAAACATGATGAGAGTACAGACCTTTACTATTTTTTCATCGTCAGGTGTGCCAATAGGTAACTACCTCTGCAGGGAATTTGGATTATCTGGAATGGTCCAGTGTATAGTAGTTGCCATTCCTAATTCTTTATTAATAATCGTGAAGGTTGATAATGGGTTTTCAACACAACTTTCTCACCTACGGAGTATACTTGTATTCTACCTAGCCTCTTATTATAATGTTCCTTTTGCAGATTAGCATTTTCTGTGATAGAGGTGAACACTTGTTTTATCTTTTCATCCAGGGTTTCCTCTGCTCATGGCATATGTGGAATGGGGTTCACCCACTCATTCTTTTCTTTTCCTCCTTTTACTAAATCAACTGGAGTGTGTGAAGTTGGATAAATAGGAAGATCATTCACTATTTCCTCGAGCATGTCTAGAAATTCAACCCATTTTGTCTGTTTATGAGGCACATAGGTCCTCATAAATTGATTAAACTCACGAAAGATCATCTCCATAGAGTTTTCTTATGGATTGAACTGTGAGACCAGTACTTGCTCAATTATCTGGCGTCCCTAGGCAAGGAGGTAAGATGGTAAACTTTCACCTGGCGAATCCTTCCAGGATAGATTATTTAATCGCCGAATCCTAGGCACTTCTGTAAAACAACCAGATAAAATAATTATCCTTCTTGTTTCAGGAATTCGTGTAGATTAATCATTTTATTTTCAGGAACTGTTCTACGTTGCTTTGTTGAAGATTGATCAGCGTTGTTTTGCTCGTGCTCAGCGTTGTCCAAAACGAGTGTGTAGAGATTTTCAATACTGTTGATTTTTATTTGTCATTGATTTTGTGAAAGTTATAGGGGAGATATTTGAGAGGTGGAGCAAGTTTTGGTTGCTAATTTTGTGGTTGCTATAAGGTAATGAGCGTAATAACTAGGTCACGGACAAAGAGTAACGCGAACATGGAGGCAGAAAATTTAGTCGAGTTACGTGATGTAGGCGAACAGGAAATGGCCGCCAGTGGCGGCGACTTTCCCTCCCTGAGCGCAGGTCGTTGTCCCAACGCTGGCAGCGATCTGGTTTGTGCTGGGGAGGGTGGACAAGGCCTCAGAGGGGTCGGTCGAGTTTACCGTTAGGCGAAGCCGCTGCCGAAGAGCGCGAGACAGGGGGACGCGCCTCGCCAGGCTCAGAAACAACAAATCGTGATGTTCCAAGTGAGGCTCATGTCAGTGATGTGCCAGCTTGGATGAGCGATCTTCTGAAAGAAATAGGACAGAGGTTTGAAGAGATAGATAAGAAGTCTAGCCAGTGGTTTGAAGAAATAGGACGGAGATTTGAAGAGACAGATAAGAAGTCTGGCCAGAGATTTGAAGAAATAGGACAGAGGTTTGAAGAGATAGGCAAGCGGTTTGGCGATTTGAGGGAAGAACGTAATAGTCAATTTCAGGAACAAAAAATTATAATAGATTCACTACAAGAGAGGGTCGAGGGGAATGAAAGGACAGTTAACGAAAGATTCGAGGCAGTGAACGACCGCATAGGAGGCGTGATTGCAGAGGGCGTTGTAACGACGACTAGTGTCGAAAAGAAAATTAACGAATTTGGTAAGCGACTAGATGCGCTACAGGCGCATAATGTAGTAAAAGATAGTGAGGAAGTGTAGTCGTTACTGAGTTTCCGTCAGGCACAAGAAGATATCAATCGCCAGAACAGGGAGGCGATAGCGAAACTGTTGAGAGATGAGACGGCACAGCGAAATGAGGCAAATTCGATGCATGCCGATGATTCAATGGGCGCGCATAGGCGACGCCGCGCTGAATCGGAGGAGATAAAAGAATTGAAGGAGCATCTTTGCGAAATAAGAGAGCCAGCAGCAGGCCCCACCGTGGGAGCCCGTTCACGAGAAGTCGATCAAGATGAGGACGAATGCTGCAGGCACTTTGTGTCAGTACTAAATTATTCGGTATATCCTGACTCGAGTAATCCAAAACACTCGCGTGTGTGGTTGGGGCAATTTCAAGATACGATGCCGATTTCGTGGGGTGATAAAATGAAGATACGCTTTGTATGCATTCACCTTCGTGACGAAGCAAGTGCCAAGATGCAATTAGCGATAAGAGACTATGTGACGTATCAAGATTTTTGTAAAGCTTTTCTGAATGAGTTCTGGTCGAAGAGCATACAGGATAGGATAAAATTGAACATTTTAATGAAAGAAAATTGCCAGAACCATACTGAGAAGAATCCTGTACGGTACTTCCAGGAAATGGTCAAAGATAACCAATACCTGGATGTGCCGTATGGAGACGCGGAGTTGATCAGAATATGCCTGACGAAACTACCCTATAGACTACGTAGGGAGATAACAATCGCGGGAAGGAGCATGCATGAGGTGGCTGCCTTCCAGCAATTGTTACAAGAATTAAGGGAAGAAAGTATGCCGAACCAAGCGCAAGAAGTGCGGAGAAATGAGCACGAACGCCATGAGCATAACGGCTATCAGCAAAGGTACAGGAACGTACATTATGTGTCATACCCGCAAAATGGTAACGGACGTGGGAGAGGTTTTGGCCCTTCAAATAACCGGGGACGAAATCAACGGAGGCGGAACTATTATGGTAATGGAGCGAGCCGTACTGGCTACTCGGACTCTCCTGATGTCGAAATAAGGCCAGCAGATCCACGACAGGATATTAGGGAGAACGATGCGGCAGTAGTGGCGAGCGAAACAATTTGACAGGCAAGCGCGGCTCCTGAGTCTGATGATAAAGGGGATAAAAAGTTAGATTCGTACATAGATTATGGTGAGATGAGGGAAGTTCTTTTGGAAGAACCGGAGGAGTTTTCGGGATTTAAATTACCAACTGTCAGCGTGGATGTAAATAACGTAATAATTCCTTGTATCTTAGACTCAGGGAGTCAAGCGTCTGTGATAAGGGAAGACGTATTTAATTGTTGTGGGGGAGATGTGAAGTGGCCGACGATGCCACTACAGCGTACGAAGGTGCGAGGTGCTGTGCCTGGGAAAAGCATCGAAGTGAAAAAGCAGTGAAGTTGAGTGTGTGTACAAAGAGAAAACTATTAGTGTTGTGTTCTTGGTTGTAGAAAGAATGACGGTTGAGGCCATATTAGGGATTGATCTTCTCGGCAGGTACCAATCCACCTTGGATCTGCGACGTGGATTTGCCACCATAAAAATTGGTGACGAAGAAATTAGGATGGAATTCGATGACGCTATAAAAGTAGACGCGCATATAGTCGAGTCTCTTAGACTGTCAGTGGACACAGGACATTTGGGCCAAGGCAATGCGAGGATCAAACTAGAAACACAGGATAACAAAGAATCAGATGCGATAGATTTGGAGTCTGTAATGAATGAGAAAGTGGGTCACATTAAAGATGATGGGATCCGTAACGACGTGAAAGGGATTTTGCAAAGGAACGGCCGTGTGTTTTTGGGACACACAGGCACTATAAGAGGTTTTACCTACAAGTTCGGGGTTAAACCCATAAACCATTTTTCGTACGACCGTGGGTCGTGCCGCTTGCGTACAGAGAGAAAGTGCCACGTGAGATAGAGTCAATGTTACAACAAGGAGTTATAGAACCGGGTGTTAGTTCCTACAACAGCCCGATTTTATGCATCCGCAAGAAGAATGGCTCAGTAAGGCTAGTCCTTGATTCACGCCAAATAAATACTATCATTGACACTGAAACGGATAGGCCTGAGACACTAGATGAGCTGTTGCAGAAGTTTCATGGCGTATCCGTTCTCAGCTCCATTGACACGAAGTCGAGTTACTGGCAAGTGGAATTGGACGAATCCTGTAGAAAATATACGTCATTCATATGGTGTGGGCGATGTTATGTTTACCAGAAACTCCCATTCGGACTCAATGTGTCTTCCGACGCATTTACCCGGGCGTTAGGTACAGTGTTTCCCGAGTCGTTGCGGCGTAGGATTAAACATTACGTGGACGACATACTCATCGCGGAGAAGACGTGGTACGACCATAATGACGTCCTGAATCAAGTTTTACAGGCTTTTGGACGATGTGGGGTGACAATAAATTTACAGAAATCTGAATTAGGACGACGAGAGATCAAGTTTCTTGGGCATATAGTAATCACTGACGGGATTCGCCCAGACCCGGAAAAACTCCGGGCAATCAAAGAGTATCCAGTCCCTAAGAGTAAGAGACAGTTGCGGGCGTATCTTGAGATCATTAATTTATATAAAAGATTTATCAAAATTAAAGGAAACTCGTCACCTTGTTTGTGTGCCCTGACGGGAAAAAACACTGTATGGAAGTTGAGTGGTGCTGCGGAACGGGAATTTGCAAGTTTAAAAGATGCGTTGATGTCATCTCCTCTGCTTGTACATCCGGATTTGCCCAAACCCTTTTGTACGGCCACGGATAGCTCTCGGGCGGGCTTAGGTGTTGTTCTATTCCAGGAGTGGGAAGAGAACGATGGTGTGGTGCCAAAGCCCGGTGCCTTCGCGAGCCGTGTGCTCAATAAGGCGGAGCAAAACTACGCCGTGACTGAACTAGAGGCGTTAGCGATGGTCTAGGGGTTTCACAAATTCAGTTATTACTTGTTTGGCCGTGTCACAAAGGTATATACAGACCATAAGGCTCTACAATTCCTGATGACAGCAAAACTTACTCACCAGCGATTGATTAGATGGGCGCTATTTCTGCAGGAATTTAAATTTGAGGTCCACTACGTGCCTGGCACACAGAACATAGTGGCAGATGCACTATCTCGAGGTCCGATTGGACTCACAGTACAGAGGGATACTGATCCTAACGAAAATGTATACGACCTGCTTTACATGAAAGGTGTGCCGTTTGAAAGGTACGTAGACGATGCTTTGTCTAGAATAGGTAGGGAACAAGACAAGGACGAGAATTGGCGCGTGATCAAGGCGAAATTGGGTGACCCGGCCGAAGACCGGCTTCGACATTTTTACCTGGTAAGAGGTGGCGTCTTGTTCTATCGAAAGAATCCGAACCAGCATCAGTGGTTAGTTTGCATACCGGATGAGCTGGTCAACAAGTTAATTTGGTATTGCCACTTGAGTTATGGGCATTTTGGAGCGCGCAAGTGCAGTGGGAAGTTGGGAGAGTCGGTATACTTTATTAGTATGGAGCGGAGGGTAGCGAGGGTGCTCCGTACTTGTAAAGTATATCAGAGGGCCAAATCCTCTACTGTATCCTGTCGTGCCCCACTACTCCCCCCTACCGAGCGAGGTGGCGCAGTGGTTCGACACTGGACTCGCATTCGGGAGGACGACGGTTCAATCCCGCGTCCGGCCATCCTGATTTAGGTTTTCCGTGATTTCCCTAAATCGCTCCAGGCAAATGCCGGGATGGTTCCTTTCAAAGGGCACGGCCGACTTCCTTCCCCGTCCTTCCCTAATCCGATGAGACCGATGACCTCGCTGTCTGGTCTCCTTCCCCAAACCAACCAACCAACCAACCCACTACTCCCCATAGTTCCCGCGCGCCTCCGAGAATTCGCAGCGGCAGACCTGTTCGGGCCGTTGCCTCGCATTATGACGGATTTCAATATGTGTTCGTTGCTGTGGAGCTGGTTTCGAAGTATATAAGATTCGTTCCTTCGAAAAAGGCCACAGCGAGAACAGTAACGGCGGCGTTCATAAACGGTTTTGTGCGAGACGTTGGAGTGGTCGAGAAAGTCATCGCAGATAACGGGCCGCAGTATAGGTCGAAGTTGTGGCAGGACACCATGAGAAGGTACGGGATTAGGACCGTCTTTATATCAAAGTACCACCCGGCGTCGAATCCTGGGGAGAGAGTTATAAAAGAATTAGGCAAGCTTTGTAGTACTTACTGTAGCCGACGGCACAGGACATGGGATATGTTTCTGGGCGATTTCCAAGATGTTATCAACGAGATTCCTCATGGGAGCACGGGGATGTGTCCACTGCTCGTCTTGAAGAATAGAGCACCTCCAGATAGAATAAGAGAGCTGGTAAATTTTCCACCGACTGGTAAGGAGAGGCATCGAGCGATTGTCAACGCTGCGCTCAGAATGATTCAAACGGAAGCGCTGAGCCGCCAAAGGAGGCAGAAAGGGAATGTACGGCGTCTGACGTTGAAACCTGGTGACAAGGTTCTTGTAAGAGGACATCGATTGTCCAAGAAACACAAGTTTCTAGCTAGTAAATTATTTAATGTCTATGTTGGACCATACCGCGTTAAGAGGAAGGTTCATGAGAACAGCAATGAGATAGAGACTCTGAGATCTAGGAAGAGTCGCGGATTACATCATATATCTAATTTAAAACTTTTCCGTGGATAATTATCCTGGTGGAAGTAGCCCATTGTTTTTCATGGATGACGTACTGCATATGTTTATGTTAAGAATTTTCATGTAGACTGTTTATGTAGCTGTTGACGGTAGGGATTGATCCTTTAGATGTGCGGGGACGAGACAAGGTCATACTCGAAGGTTTCTGGTTAATATGTACAAGAATGAAGTTAAGTTTGGTGTAGGAGTTAGCGCGAATATTGCGCATTTATTCGTAATTTATGTCTAATAATTTGATGTGTTTCAGGAGATAAGGATGTGGCGCCAGAAAGAGCGCTGATTTGTTGTGGGCCATGGGGGCCTGGGGTTTAATTCTTGAAGTTTCCAGAGTGAGAGAGAGTGACTATCAGAGGTAGTACCCGCAAGGACTAGGAGAAGCCATGAATGCAAATGGATGCGTGACTCAGTCGATGGAAAGCAGTGAGGAGGCTGCGGAGATTTTTACGTCATTCCAAGATGAACAGGGAGTACTTAAGATGATGTTACCTGTAATGTTTTATTAATATAGATTCTTTGGTGTGTCCTGAAATTTGAAACCATGAGGTGTAAATGTTGATGTAAGTGAATTTCTTTTGTTAGCAGGTTCTCACGTCAGTTTGTAGGTGGTACCAATTTAGTACAAATAAAGAGAGATTAAAGAATGACAACCAGGCAATGTTTGGTAAGGTGGAAGGAAGTCGTGTTTGCAGATCGAATGGCAAGAAGCCGTGAAAGAATGATCTAGACGTAGTTCGGAAAAAAGGGGGGGGGGGGGGGAAAGGAGAAGTATTTCATGACTGACAGTTGTGTTGCCAGTAGCAATGGACGTAATGTTGTACTATTTTGGTGTGTTGTGTTCTGAGGGGTTAGAACAGATTTCTCATGTTTTGTAATTTGATTTCATTGGTAGAGGGTTACTCTTCTTGTAAATTTTGGTGTAAGGACTGGAAGTAGTTAGTGGAATAATTTAACCAAGCAGCCTAATTTCTTTCATGATTGTAAACAAAATGTGGAAACGGTATCAATGTAGTGATTTGCGGTTGCGGTGTAGGATGAGGGACAACCACAATCCCATTCCATTCCCATGAAACTTCAATACCTTCATCGGTTGATGACTCAGTCATCAACCCTGATCAGGCGAACATGTGTTTAGAAAATAGGTCTAGATAACTTAAGTCTAACTGGCACCTCAATTTAATTGTAAAAGCTGTGAGGTAAATCGGTGGATGTCAAATTGTTGTAAATAGGTTTAGATTTAATATTTGTTTAGGCTCTAACTGGTACCTCAATTTTATTGTAAACTTATGAGGTGGTCCACAGGACTGCAATTGTAGTTTGTAACAGTTTGATTTTTTTTATATGGATATTATTGTTTTTGCCACCTCCAATTCTATAAAATCAGGGTCGATATAATTTTTGTAATAGGAATACTTTTAATTTTACTGTAAATAAAACCCTGTGGATAAGTTGTTATGAACAATGAGAAAGTTGTACTTTGTAAAATCTTATTTACAAAAATGTGTTTGTCTGTGTGCAAGTCGCTCCGAGTGGTGAAGCGGACGGAGAGTGGCTGGGGCTGCGTGGAGAAGGAGAGACATAACTAGACTACCTACCTGGAGCTGGCGCGTGTCTCGCTCCCTCCTGGCCCTGTCTCTGTCGCACTCTCCCACCACCTGACGGGACGGAGACGGCGAAGCGATCAGCTGAGGGCAGCTACGAGCCCTCCTCGCGTGAAAGGGAAAGTTGGGAAGTTGCAGGGGGGAGCCTCTGCTGACGTCACTCACCCCAGCTCGTTGGCCTCGCCCCAGCTGAGCCTACGGCCAGTCTCAGGGGACCACACCGCGCTAGCCGACAGCTGCGTCATCAGACACGCCCCACAGCCGGCATCACAGTGGTAGCTACTGCTGACGTCACTCGCCCCAGCTGAGCGGGCTGGTCACGGCGCGCCAGTCAACAGCTGTGTCATCAGACACACCCCCACGGCAAGCATCGGCGTACACCGCTCGCCTTAAGTTGGGTAACCCCTAAAGTGAAGCAGCGGACTATGGCACTGAAGCACCTATATGCAGCGGGGAATGACGACCAGATGACTGTCACCCTGGTCTCCGGTAGCCCTCGCTGTCATCATTATAGTTGTCGTCGAGACATTATGGGACTGATGAATGATGATGTGTTTCAAACTGCTCTGTCGTGAAGATGGAGAGAAGGGAACTGTTTACGAGATATGATTGCTGCCAAGACTAAGGTACCTACGAACAATTATTTACTCTGTGGAGCCGGCCGGTGTGGCCAAGCGGTTAAAGGCGCTTCAGTCTGGAACCGCGCGACCGCTACGGTCGCAGGTTCGAATCCTGCCTCGGGCATGGATGTGTGTGATGTCCTTAAGTTAGTTAGGTTTAAGTAGTTCTAAGTCTAGGGGACTGGTGACCTCAGATGTTAAGTCCCATAGTGCCATTTGAACCATTTTTTTTTACTCTGTGGATCGCTAAGTAGGCATAAAGTAAAGAAGGACTGAGACATGCGCCATTGTGAATGGTTGGACAAAGGAAGAAATGATCTCTCAGGCAATACGATTGTGATGACCAAGTGAAAAAGTAGAGCATGATGAACTCGCCTAGTTTATCGGTGATCCATAGCTCAGGTCATAGTAATATTGAAAGTTTACTGACAAAGCTTAACTGAGGAGTTCTGTTCAGAGATAATCTGGTTGGTGATAGGCACAGGTGGCGGAGCTGATGAACAGATGTAAGAGGAGTGGGCCATGCTGTTACGTCGTGTTTCACGAGGTACATGATCACATGAACAGACGGCATATGGAGTCACCGGCACTTGGATGTGAAGTCAGGTTGTCCTCCAAGTATCTTTCGAAGAATGCCCTCCCCATCGCCCCTAGGCTGTGGTACATTGTCGATTGGCGTGTGACAATATGAAAGTAGGCAAAGTGCATTTTGTGTTTGTTTATTTACAGGTCCATCGATTTTTGTAACAACTTTTCTCTGTTCTAATGTTTGCCACTATTTTGTACGTTTGTTTTAGTGCTATGTGGCACAGTGTTGTGTTTGGATAATTTATCTTTATGATAGTTCACTTGAAGTTTTTTGTTGACGTTTTTTATCATGTTCATTTGGAGTCTGTCAACAGATTAGGTTAGTGGTTCTTTAATTTTATTATGTAGCTGAAGTATGTGTCTTTTGCTGTTGTTTCTGTACTATGCACAGTGTTTTTACCATTGCAGATAACTTTAGTGTTATTTTCTTTGTGTATCTAGGCTATGAACTTAGTTGTGACGCGCACAATGTGGGCGTTGTCCCATATAGTTTAGAGGCTTTTGTCTCTGTTTGTGTAATAAGGTGACATTTAATTTTAGTATCAAATAACTTGGGTTCTTATAACTGTCATCGTTTCTTGATGTTCCTTTATATGAATTAGAATAGTTCTATTGTAATTTGTTGATGTGTGTCTACACACGTCCATGTTGGTAAGGATTTAATGAACATAACTTTATTGAAAGGTGTTCTTCTGTTTCGTGATGTTTGTGATATTACCTGGAAAAAAAACGTTTGTCTCCATTATAGAAGTACAATTTTCACGAATAACTTGATATTTCACATGAATTTTTTAGTTTTGCACTTACATCGTAGCTAGATAAGTAAAATTAGTTGTCTTTAAGGTGTGTTTGAGAAATCCTTTGATAATTGATTGCTAAGACACGGACGTCTTGATGTGGTATAGTATTGTGTCGTTCCATAACAATATTTTGTTTTGTTTTGCCCTTAGTGTAAAACGTGCGCCCACTGAATTTTATGCCTAATTTATTTGTTAATTTTGCACTTTTCACTCAGATTTTTAAGTGTATGTCAGCATCATTTGATTTTGCAAATGACATTTCTTTGGCTCATCTTAACGTAAATTCTTTCATTAATTATTTTAGCATTATTGGATTTGTTTGTTGATCTTGCACTTTTCACTTGTAATTTTACATGCGCTTGGCAGCACCATCTGATTTTACAAATGACATTTCTGTGGTTCATTTTAACTTAAATTTTCATCACGAAATGAAAGATTTTGAATGGTCATCACTTGTTTGCCTAGGAGGTTAATTCAGACATTTCCTAAGTTATTCACTTGCTATGTCGTTTAAAAGCCATCGCCTTATGCCAAGTGGCCGCATGTTTGATCCGCTCATAGCGGGAATATTCATTCATGCCACAGAGCAGGACGTTGCAAATTTTTTATCCTTTTCTATAGCACAAACTACTGTTTGCAATTGTTTCCATTTTTCTGTTACGTAAGCATAGAACATAAGATTGGTAAAATAAATGAACCAGAATTGTCCTCCCATGAGAAGAACATTCCGGATCATTTCTTTCCATCCATGCATGGGGTGATGAAACGGTACAGTAGTTTCCGCTCTATAAGCAGCAGGTTTCGCTGCTCGCTCACACCGGGATTGGAAACTGAGGCGGCTCCGCAGCCAATTTTATTACACGACGCGGCCGGCCGCGGGTGCAACAGGACCCATGTGGACGGGTGGAAAGAAATGTGTCAGGCTTCATAATACGTATTTATATGTGTCGTGTATTATGCATTTCTTGTACGTGGATGTGAATCTGCACATGAACTTTCCTAATCCTCCTCACACCTTTCCGTAAAGCGTGGCCAAATCTTTGTTGGGAAGTAGTTCTGTAGTATAGTAGTGCCAACCTTACTCCTGACTAGGGGATGAGAGAGACAGCACAGGCAGGTAAAAGTCAAAGACTTTCCAGTGTCACAAGATTTGGGGTGGAGAGGTTGGTCACGGCCAAGTGGTCGACCACACCTCCACCGGGGCCCAGGAAGACCTCCGGGTGTCCGCGATATTCGGGAAGTGTTACAGAAGATGTGTAAGTGAGCAGACGTGCCCTCACTGCGTCTGTCTCAATGTTCACGCATGGAAGAGAGGTATTTGAATATTTGTACTGATTCTTTTATTTCCAGCTTCGGATTGTGTAAGGCAATCAATGTGCTCGTTTAATTCCGGAAATTTGACCCCCTGTGTTAAAGTATCTGGTCCCCAGTTTGCCCGTTATCCTCCTCACATAGTGAATGTCCTATGTAAAATATTGGGAGACTTTGGTGATATACATTTGGCCAACACAATTCCGTCTTACCCGTAGAAATGTGCGTCCAGATTAGTATATAATATACCCGAGCTATAAGTTGCAAAATTGTAATATCTGTAAACTGAAACAATTGCTGCTATCGCTGCTAAGTCGAGTGATAATGTTTAAAATAAATAGGAAATCAACTGTCATCAATCTTTAACATACCTTAAAAATCACAAAGAAGTCAAGTTAAAGGAATTTATTTAAAATAAAAGCTATAGAATGCAGGGACCCACATATCAGCGTGTGAGCCCTCCAGCCCCTTGCCTAGTATCGTACAGAAAGGACACGCTCTCTAGGTAGCGCTCTCAAGCTCCTCTCCCCAGTTATCCTTTGCGCAATTTTGATTCAGGGCTTGCCGACATCAACTTTCATCTGGCGTCCCTAGGCAAGGAGAGATTCATAGTTGCACACCTCGTAGGCATCTTTTTTAAAGACTGGGAATTCTTACAACAGCCTCACAGTACATTTACTCACTAATGAAATTTGCTCTCAACAACATGGACCAGTTTAAAAACAACAGTGATGTTAATGATTATAATACCAGAAAAAAGAAAGACTTACACTATCCTTTACCCAACCTATCTTTGGCACAGAGAAGGGTAAAATATGCAGCTATAAAAATTTTCGACAAATTACCAGATGAACTAAAATGTCTGACAGACAGCAGTAATAGCTTCAAAAATAAATCGAAATCATATCTCCTTGACATCTCCTTCTATACCATAGATGAATTCTTGAATATGAATAAATGAATCTATAAATATAATATATACATTTTGTGCCTTTTAAGGGAATGGGGTAAATAACAGAAATATTAATCTTTAACTCTGTATTGTAATATATACATAAATCTTATTTAATATGTGCATATCTTGTGCACTTGACACGTTCCACATCATAACGGCTACCATACCGTGCGATTGATCAATGGAACACGCAACCAACTAACTAACTAACTATACAAATTTTGTTAAGGGCTATCAATTTTTCATCCCCTCTTAACCAATAGACATAGAACCAAACTGATTTTACTTACATACTAAACACGTCATATCCATTTACTCTGATGCCCTTAATCAATACTTACCCTAAAGTCGCAGTGGTCATACTATTTATTTATTTATTTAAATGTCAAGTTCCGTAGGACCAAATTGAGGAGCAAATCTCCAAGGTCATGGAACGTGTCAGTACATGAATTTACAACATAAAAAGTAATAACAGATAAAAATAAATGTTCATGAACCTGAAAGAAAATCAGTCCATAAGTTTAAGCAAACGCTATCAGCAATACAATGAAAATCATCTTAATTTTTCAAGGAACCCCTCTACAGAATAGAAGGAGTGACCCATGAGGAAACTCTTCAGTTTAGATTTGAAAGCGCGAGGATTACTGCTAGGATTTTTGTATTCGAGTGGCAGCTTATTGAAAATGGATGCAGCAGTATACTGCACACCTTTTTGCACAAGAGTTATGGAAGTCCGATCCAAATGGGGGTTTGATTTCTGCCGAGTATTAACCGAGTGAAAGCTGCTTATTCTTGGAAATAAACTAATATTGGTAACAAGAAACGACAATAAGGAATATACATATTGAGAGGCCAATGTCAAAATACCTAGACTCGTGAAAAGAGGTCGACAAGAGGTTCGTGAACTCACACCACTTATTGCCCGAACCGCCCGTTTCTGAGCCAAAACTATCCTTCTAGAATGGGAAGAGTTACCCCAAAACATAATACCATGCGACATAAGTGAATGAAAATAAGCAAAGTAGACTAATTTACGTGTCGAAATATCACTCACTTTCCATACCGTTCGAATAGTGAAAATGGCAGTATTAAGTCTTTGAACAAGATCCTGAACGTGGGCTTTCCACGACAGCTTACTATCTATCTGAACACCTAGGAATTTGAACTGTTCAGTTTCACTAATCATATGCCCGTTCTGTGAGATTAAAACGTCAGGATTTGTTGAATTGTGTGTTAGAAACTGTAAAAACTGAGTCTTACTGTGATTTAACGTTAGTTTATTTTCTACAAGCCATGAACTGAGGTCATGTACTGCTCTACTTGAAACCGAGTCAATGTTGCACACAACATCCTTTACTACCAAGCTAGTGTCATCAGCAAACAGAAATATTGTAGAGTTACCCATAATACTAGAGGGCATATTATTTATATAAATAAGGAACAGGAGCGCCCCCAACACTGATCCCTGGGACACCCTCCACTTGACAGTACCCCACTCAGATCCTACATCACAGCCGTTATCAACATTGTGAATAATGACCTTTTGCTACCTGTTGCTGAAGTAAGAGGTGAACCAATTGTGAGCTACTCCCCTTATTCCGTAATGGTCCAACTTCTGGAGCAATATTGTGTGATCAACACAGTCAAATGCCTTTGTTAAATCAAAAAATACGCCAAGCGTTCGAAACTTTTTGTTTATCCCATCCAGTACCTCACAGAGAAAAGAGAATATAGCATTTTCAGTTGTCAAGCGACTTCTAAAGCCGAACTGTACACTTGATAGCAAATCGTGTGATATAAAATGATCAATTAACCTTACACACACAGCCTTTTCGATAACTTTTGCAAACACTGATGGCATAGAAATAGGTCTAAAATTATCTAAATTATCCCTTTCTCCCTTTTTATAAAGCGGCTTTAATACTGAGTACTTTAATCGCTCAGGAAACTGACCATTCCTAGAGGACAAATTACAAATATAGCTAAATACAGGGCTAACATGTGCAGCACAGTACTTTAATATTCTACTAGACACTCCATCATAACCATGAGAGTCATTAGTCTTCAGTGATTTGATTATTGTCTCAATCTCCCTCTTGTCTGTATCACAGAGGAGCATTTCAGATGTCAATCTCGGAAAGGCATTTGCTAAGAAATTTATAGATTTTAAACATGGCTGCAGCAGCAACTGTTAAAATTCTTCACAATAAAGGATGGCAGCCAAAAGAATTTTAATAAAAAAAATTCTATCCTGCGACTGTTTTTGGCTGCCATCCATTATTGCTAAGAAATTTATATGATTTCCTGTAGATACTAAATTTTTATTTAATTCACCAGCAATGCTCAGAAAATGGTTGTTAAATACTGTACGTATATCTGATTTATCAGTAATAGAAATATTATTACTGCACACTGACTTTATATCGTCAACCTTGTGCTGCTGACCAGACACTTCCTTCACAACTGACCATATGGCTTTAATTTTAACCTGTGAATTAGCTATTCTATTTGCATACCACATACTTTTTGCCTTGCTAATAACATTTTTAAGCACCTTACAATACTGTTTGTAATGGGCTACTGTAGCTTGATTGTGACTACTTCTAACATTTTGATATAATTCTCGCTTTGTTCTACATGATATCCTTATCCCACTAGTCAGCCAACCGGGCTGTCCATTACTGCTAGTACCCCGTTTAGAATGTTCTAATGGAAAGCAACTCTCAAAGAGCATGAGAAATGTGTTATGGAAAGCATTGTATTTATCATCTATATTATCGGCACTATAAACATCTTGCCACTCTTGTTCCTTGACAAGTTTTGAAAAACTCTCTATTGCTGTTGGATTAACTTTCCTACGTAGTTTGTAATTAAATACGACATTGGTTAGAGCACAAAAACCTTTTAGTGTTAAAATTTGTGCATCATGGTCTGAAAGGCCATTCACCCTTTTACTAACAGAATGCCCATCTAGTAATGAAGAATGAATAAAAATATTGTCTATGACTGTGCTACTGTTCCCCTGCACCCTAGTTGGAAAAAACACAGTTTGCATCAGATCATATGAATTTATGAGATCTACCAACATCCTTTTTCTTAGACTTCAGTCTAAAAAAGGTGCAGCTCTAACACCAACTACTGTAGGAATTTTTCCATGAGTGATACCACTACCACCACAACCACCCACTACACTGTCACCTATAAGCTTAGCCAGCCTCCCCTTCCCATACCTATTGAGGTGCAGGTCATGCCTAGTGAAACCCCAACTACTGATAGACCCAACTGGCACCACTGAGATGTTATCCATGCCCTCCGCCATCAGTGCCCTCCCCAGCCCCACATTAACGCGCCTAACAGCCGCATTAAGGTGAGGCCGATCATGACGCTGAAACAGTTGCACGAAATGGAGATTAGTACCACCAGTTTGAGTAGCTATCTTAACCAAGTCACCACTGATATCATATTCCCCGTCCCTATCGAGACTGTTCCCTGCTCCACCCACTATCACAACCTGATCCTCTTTCGTAAAATTCTTATATAACTCCCCTATGCTTTCAGTCACCTGAGCCAACCCTCCACTAGGCTTCACAATGCTGGTGATCTGGTACTCACTCCCCAACACTTCCTGCAACTGCTGGCCCACACCTCTACAGTGGGAACTACCTAGCAGCAGAAACTTCTTTCTGCTAGACTTTGCAACTAACCTAGGCCTCCTAATTGCTGAGGACTGCTGCAAGTTAGCTACATCTACGGCTACACGAGGCTCCTCTCCACTCAACTCTGACAGTTGGTCGTATCTATTGCATGTATGCAAAGTAAAACTGTCTGAGTACATCTTCTTCCTAGCTACCTTCTTGCCAACTGCCAGTTCCCATTCCCCACCACCCTTCACCCTCCTCAACCTATCTAGTTCCTCCTTTGCGCATTGTAACTGCACTGAAGGGCACAGATCTTACGCTCCTGCTCCTCTATTAACTTGTTTCTACTACAGATTCTACATTCCCAGGAGAGAGTCTCCCTAAAATGACCACTGGCTTCCCCACAGCATTCCCCCCAATGAAAATACTTTGAACAAATCCCACACCGTAATCCACTACTCACAAACCTACGCATGGTAAATTTCACAGTTACTGAAAAAAACTATACGTCTACGTTACCAAAGTTCAGTTACACCAGTAGAACTATTTAAGAACTAACAATAATGGTCTCGAAATTCTCTGCCTACTAAGAAAGCAGCTGCTTGTATTAATACTACCACAACACAGCCGATACCAATACCAGCAAAACTTCACAAAATTATTAGCTACAACCAATAAATTAAAACTACCACTGTAACACTAACCGAAGTTAAAACACTATATGAAAATTTTACTGAAATATTTCTCTAGAAATAATTATAAACGTCAGTTGAAAACTAAAGCACGAAAATTACTAACGACTTCAACACACTGAAAACTCTCTAAAATACAGCGAGCGAACGATTACAAAAGTTTATTAAGTCGTTATTTCGCCACAAACGGCACGCAACATCGCTGAAATCTATTAAATTTAGTACAGAGCGCAAATAAGTTTGTCAGTACTTAGCGTATAACCGCTACAGCTGCAGTGCACACCGCACACTACTGAGGCGCGAGGCTTAGAAGAACGACGACAGCAGATCAAAACTAAAACTTATGGGTTATGGTAATTTATATTACTAATTTCGACACATTATTTACTGAGCAGAAAATTATACTCACTGCAGTTAGTCCAATTACATTACTTAAGTGTATGTTCATTTTATTTTAGAGGTTCTGTCAATATATGCATTCAGTTATTGAAAATATTTCTTCAAAACATGATGAGAGTACAGACTTTTACTATTTTTTCATCGTCAGGTGGGCCAGTAGGTAACTACCTCTGCAAGGAATTTGGATTATCTGGAATGGTCCAGTGTATAGTAGTTGCCATTCCTAATTCTTTATTAATAATCGTGAAGGTTGATAATGGGTTTTCAACACAACTTTCTCACCTACGCAGTATTCTTGTATTCTACCTAGCCTCTTATTATAATGTTCCTTTTGCAGATTAGCATTTTCTGTGATAGAGGTGAACACTTGTTTTATCTTTTCTTCCAGGGTTTCCTCTGCTCATGGCATATGTGGAATGGGGTTCACCCACTCATTCTTTCTTTTCCTCCTTTTACTAAATCAACTGGAGTGTGTGAAGTTGAATAAATAGGAAGATCATTCACTATTTCCTCGAGCATGTCTAGAAATTCAACCCATTTTGTCTGTTTATGAGGCACATAGGTCCTCATAAAATGATTAAACTCACGAAAGATCATCTGCAAAGAGTTTTCTTATGGGTTGAACTGTGAGACCAGTACTTGCTTAATCTGCTGATCTTTAAAGATTTCCCTCATTGTACGATAAGTGAAATAGGATGCATTTTTAGTAAAAATCAAATTAGGCTTACCTACTATAGGATTATAGTAATTTCTTATTCTCCTAGTGACTTGTTGGAAATATCTGATTTCACTGCATAGAGCTCACATATGTAGAAAAGATGTCATATCAGTCAACAATACATTTAACACCCACACAGGCAGAAGGTAGAGGTCCTGAAACGTCAATACATACCATATTCAGTGGTTTTGTAGGTATTATCAGCTGCATTTCTGTCTTACTACCTATGTTCTAAGGATGTCGTTTGGCAGAGTAGAAAAGCTTTCAGAATTTGTTGAATATATTGCAAAATATTTGGGAAATAGCAATATAGGTTTAGTTTCCTGCAGCACTTTTTTTACACCACAATTCACCCATACATAATGAGTATGCCATACAAGATCAACTTCCTAGACAGTGGGAACACACAGACCACTTGTCATATTGGACATCTCTCCTGTAGAGCAAAACATGATATAATTGATAATGTTGTTGTAGCTTGTGATCATTCCCTTTCTGAAGAAGCTTCACTTCACTCCACCTGGCGTCGTTACTTTGTAACTGCTTCATGTTATTAAACAAGTCTAGAAAATATTGCTTATATTTTGAATCTTTCATAAGTGTGATTTTGAATTTGAAGGTTTGTTACACCAGATCTTAAAATTTGGGTAATCCCTGAGGTAATGGTGATGAGATCTCAGCAATGATATTGTCACTTCCTTTTATGTAAATAATCTCAAAATCATGTAACTGAAGAAATATTGTCCAGTTGGTAAGACAATTGTGTAGCAGGTTACTGTGGTGTCTAGGAAGCATGCATACTCGGTTCGCTAGACAAATGATCAAACAAGTTGTATTAATGAGTTTTATTACAATAAGAAAATTACAGATACTTAACTTTGGGAATTACACAGATTTGTCGCAAGCAAATGGCGACATATGAGATAATCAATCTTCTCCAGAATGGGTAATCCCAAGTCTGTGCTTGATAGAGTTGATGCTGCTATCTGAAGTTGCTAATATTGAAACTGCTATTCAACTGGGCCGTCACCTGTCAGTAGCGGAGCTTTTGTGGTCTTCACATAGGAGCCGCTGCTGTCGCATTGTCGTCCTGGAGGGAGGTCCGGTCAGTTTGTGATTGGCTGATCGCTTCTCACAGCCTTCTCTTCCCTGCCATTCCCGACTGGCGTGCTAGCGCTTCACTTTACGCCGTAACAGTTACAGGACAATAAAAAAAACTCAAGACTCATGATCACAGTAAACCTTGGCATGTTTCCATAACAAATAACAGTTAAATTGTTTTAAAAGTCCAGAAAATAGCCAAGGTCTCGAGTTCAGTTGCAGAATGTGCTCGTTTGCACTCGAACAAAGTCCTACTGGCAAAACTGTTTATCCTTATTCATCTGATTTTTCTTTTTTGGGTATAAGTTGAAAGAGGTATACCCCCCTGCTCAGAAAATGAGGCATCTGAGGCAAGATAAAAATCTTATGACATGTCAGGATGGTGCAATATGTCGGAATGAACTAACACATGCGTTGTAGCCTCAAAGTTCTCTTTGAAATAATCTGTCCAGCACCATGGACTATACTTATTTGAAATGGCTAATAAGGCATTTCTGTTCAGCAACTGTCGTGGCTCAAATTGCTTAAAAAAGTCAACATAACCCTATAAAGGTTTTCAGTTGTTTATTCCTTGGAACTGGAAAGTTCTTATTAGCACTCATTTTCTCAGGATAGGGTTTTACACCCTCAGATGAAAATAAATGACCTAGGAATTTGACCTTGCTCCACACAAACTTCGATTTTGATTAATTTGCAGTAATTTCAGAAGATGAAAACTTCTGCTATGTTTTTTCTAACAATTCAATGTGTTCTTGCCAAGTAGGAATGGCAATTAGGATATCATCCACATACACAGTTATTTTATCCAATAATTATGACCCAAGCGCTGTGTCAAGTGTGGCTATAAAGACTCTCGAACTGATGTTCAATCCAAAGCACAACATGCGATGTTAGTAAAATCTTCCATTGCAGATAATTGCAATGTATTTCCTCGAGTCTTCCGAGAGCAAAATCTGCCGGTGTAAAGATCGTAAGTCTATGAAATGTAAATACCTAACACCGAAGGCTTCTGTGGATGTTCCTACCAGTTTTCATGATGCAGTCTTACCAGCACAAATACGCGATTTACTTCCCTTGTGTCGAATGTGGGGTTTACTTTCCCAATGGGCTTGACCACTGCAAGAAGCGAACTACATTAAGGGGAAAACAAAGTCTCGATGAACCCTCACTCTAATATGCGTCGTATTTCTTGAATCAATGCCTCCATCTCTGACTACAGAATTGGTGTTTTTACAAAAAGTCTCATGGGGTTCCACCTCCATACTCTTTTCATAGGTTTTTAATATGCCTGGTGATTTGTCAAACACACGAATGTACTTTGACAGTAAATATTTCAATTGCTCCTGCTGTTGGAGAGCAATATCGGCGGACTCCAAGATGTTATCCTGAACTAATTTTTCATCTTCACAACTCGAAGTACTCTGATGAAACGAATCATCAACCAGTAACTCTCGTTTGGGCAAGCCGTAATTGAATTTTTTGACAGAACTTACTGCAGTGCTTAGGAAGATTGATTAAATCCACAGCGACTACCTTCTCATAAACATGAAGACAGTATTCACTTAATTGAAAGTCAGTTTTGACACACTTCTCCCATGCCAAAAATACATCTTTCTATCAAATCTTCCACTGCTAAAAAGATGCATTCTATGGCTGCGCTGCTACTATCATGTTAACATGGGTTTGGGTTTTTATTGGTTTCGACTTACTAACGACTATAAAAACAATTCTGCAATTTTTAACTGGGTAAGTTGGAAGTTTTTGAATTTTACTTATTTCATTAAATAATACCCTAGACATAACATTGAACATTGCCTCAGTATTGAGCAAGAAAACAGTTGAGATAGTTTCTACAGCAACTTTGATACATGCTTGCACTATTTCCCTTGAATCTCTAGCAAACGTGTGAAGATTATCTGTAATTCTTCTCTCAAATCTACATCTTAATTATATCTTAACAGGTGACTCAATCAGTTTCATCCCCATTCCATCCTATGGCCAACATCGGTGGTTAAATGTGGCCGATTTTCATTTGTTGAACTAGCCACTGCAGGACGAGTCACATTTGTGATGTCGACAGTATTCACTGTGGGATTTTATGCTGAGTGTCAACAACACAATTTGCTTCTGGATTCTGTTGCGGGTAAGTGTTACTGTTTCCATTAAAGGGTATCTGATTCTGCTGATTGGAATACCACTGGTTGTTTGAATTACTTTGTGTTTTACTGAACTGTGGTGTGTTTTGAACATTGGACCGGTATATAGGTAGACAATCTACCTGATTTCAATTATTGTGATTATTCCAGGGACAAACTACATTATTCTGATGACCCGGATGATGTCTATCACTAGTCCTTCACCTTCTCTTATAATTTGGAGAGCCAATGTTTATATACCAAGCAGCACCTGACATCAGAGGCGCCGGCGGCGGGGCAACAAATCTGGCTCGGGTATCAGCTGATCGGTCGTGATTTTTGCTTTACTGCTGACGCAGCAGCTTTGCTTAACTCATTGCATTCCGATTGCTATCATTATTTCCATTATTACTAGCGCTTGCCTCTTCATTTATTAAATCAAAGGGTCTAGTAGAGATAAAAAGAATTCTAAATTGGATTCAGGTACCTGCACTAGCTTTTCTCTAATGTGAATCGACAACTTGTCTTTCAGAATATTTAACACATCATTGCTTGATACAGATTCATCCCAGAGGCGAGTCTTGTTCAAATATTTCTCAAAATACTTTCTTAGGCTTCCTTGTTTAGGATGGTATAACAGAGGATTAAAGAGTTCTTTCTCATTTTTCTTGAGCGCATTTTGACCAGTAACCTGCAAAAAGGTATTTTCGAATTTTTCATACGAGTAACAAGGTTCTACAGTCGCAGCAGTCCATAGGACAACCTAGCCCTGGACGAAGCCTGTGATGAACTGAATCTTTTGTGGGTCAGACCACATTTTAGGCAATACATTGCTAAAAGATTTAATGAAAATAAAAGGGTGTACATTTTTCTTTTCTGGTATGAACACCTGAAATTGTGTTTGTTTGAAGAGACTTTCCTCCAACAAACAGATGTAGGGTTGGGTCTTTCCACTACATTCATGCCAGTACAGTTTTGTGGCAATTGTTTACCTGAGCATACGACATCACTGCATACACTGTTTTGCGATATAGGACTATGATAGTGGTCACTGGCTCCATCTGCTTGAGATGTATGTTATGTGTTATCACCAACATGCTCTTTTCCAGTATTTAATTCCTTTTCTGAATGATCAATTTGTGTTGAACCTCTCGTTGTCATTTAGGCAGATATTGAGTCAACGTTTTCCTCACACTTTTCAGATACCTCAGTGACAGTCTGATCTATCGTTTTCCTTTGCTCTACTTCGAATTTTTCAGTAAGCTGATTGCCCTTTTACTTTAAAAATTCCTCTGTGTTGCTTTTCATGCTAGTTCCAAAGTGTAAAAAACTTCCGACAGATCTTTTACTGCCAACCGGAGTGGCCGAGCGGTTCTAGGCGCTACAGTCTGGAACCGCGCTACCGCTACGGTCGCAGGTTCGAAACCTGCCTCGGGCATGGATGTGTGTGTTGTCCTTAGGTTAGTTAGGTTTAAGTAGTTCTAAGTTCTAGGGGACTGTTGACCTCAGAAGTTAAGTCCCATAGTGCTCAGAGCCATTTGAACCATATTTGATCTTTTACCTTCTTAGGAAAGCCCTTAATTTTTTCCCGCTAACCTGAAATTTCGGTATTTATGTGATGCAAATCGGATCTTAACTCTTCTGTTATGCAGTTAGACACTTGCTCCAATCGTTATATCAAACTAGAAAAATCATCAAGCATATTGTCTTGCTTATGATTCATAGAGGATTCATGGTTTCTTGTTGTTTCACGCTTTCTAATTCAGTTGAGAAGACTGATGTTACATTATCTACTCCAATAATAAAGCTAGAAATCATTGCATATGGGTCAATTACTGAATTAAAATTCATAGTATTAATTTCAGTAATAGAGCTAGAGGTCATAATTTTGAATTCTGTATATGCGTTGGTCTCAGCTGGTGACATAATATTAATCTCTGCATCGGTGGACTCACCATTAACTGTTTGAATATTCTCAATTAAAGAAGTAGTTCGCGCCATTTTCAGCGATTGCTGGCGATTTAACACCATAAGAAGGGATAGAAACTTTCCAAAACGTTATCACTTTTACATAAAGCTGGGTTCACCCACACATTTAATGTGGCAGCACAGCTAGAGACTTGCTGTAGCGGCTTCGTGAGCTACCATTCGCACAGGACGCCACAAATTCCACGTAGTTGCATAGCTCCAACTGAAATCATATGGAGGATATGAATTTGTGCAGGTTATGGTCTTAGAGCTGTGACAAGAGTGAAATATAGGGATGACGAAACCCAAAAACTGGATCTGAACACAGATTTCACACAGGGATAAATCAAAGGAAGCAACCATATTTATAAAAGGAATAACGCTCAGAGACGAAAATGCTGTCTGTAATGGCAAACTATCGAACATCTGGCATGTAAATATCACCTGCAGACACGCCACTCTTCCAAGATTTTAGAATCTTATTGTATTCATTAGTCCGCCGCTCATGGTCTCGCCGGTCCAGGGTTCGATTCCCGGCGGGGTCAGGGATTTTCACCTGCCCCACTTGTGTCGTCATCATCATGATCATCATTCACCCCCACTATGATCGGAGGAAGGCAACAGCAAACCACCTCCATTACGAGGTGCGGGTTTCCCGCATCGTTCCCGCTACACTCTGTCAAGAAGCATGGGACTTCATTTCCATTCCATTGTATTCGTCGATATACGCAATTTGAAAAACTTAATTCTTAGTGTAACAGTTGCCACATCTCACTCTGGAGCTATTTCCTGCATATAATCCACAATGCACACGACACTTGGTCTCAGAAACTGCCACGTTTTTTGGCTACGTATATTAAGTTTATTTATTTATTCCTTCGTGAGTAGGTCACTGGTTTGCAAATATTGCGCACACACACACACACACACACACACACACACACACACACACACACACACATACACTGCTATGGAATATCAAATATAAGATGCTGTTCTTGTAGTTCTAGAAGCTGTGAAAGTGTATCTGCCGTCCATTGTTTTCCTTTTTTTCAGAAATAAAATAAAAACACACTGAAATCGAATGGAGTACAGCAGTAATTACTGCACGATAACTGCGACAGAATGCCCATGTTTCACAGTACTGCCGCCAGAGACCAGTTGTGATACGAAAGTGGCGCAACGAAGTACAACCACGCTGAACTTTTTGTGGCGTGACAAAATTTGGGTCTCGTAAGCAGCGCTGTATGTTCACACATGCAAGTGCTGTATGCCACTAGCTGTGGCGACACTTTGGTTGTATGTGTGAACCCGGCTTAATACAACTAAAATATTACAGAAGTAAAGCTTGCCACTCATTAATGCAGGTGCCAAAATATATCTTTGGTAACAAATGCTGATCACACTAATCAATGGCACGCACTTAACTATGCAGATATGCCATCTTGCAGGATTGATCGTATTTTTTATTAAACAGTTCTAAAAATCTAAGCAAATGCAAAAAAGCCTCAGAATCCTGGATATTTATTTCTACTGGCGCAGATCTACTGAATTTCAAAGCATGAAGTGATTCTGTTCTCTTTACCTGCTCTGTATACATCAACAATCGATATGGTGATAAATTTATAACTCTCTGATTTCGGATTCTTTTCCTTCAAGATTTTCTGTTTTTTTTCAGATTTCAGTGCACTTTACCCTCTCTTTCTGGTCTGGTCTCGAGATCTCAGGCTCATTGATTTCAGTCGTAGCGAAAGGAAATTATGTGAAAATAAAGATACGTAGATTCATATTCCATTGCCAGAACAACAGGCTCGTAGTTTCTAATTCATGAGTGTATGAATATTAATTACTACAGCCTGACCAATATTATTTGCTTTTGGACATTGCGCTTTGTAGTGAAATAACAGCTGCATGCTCTGAAAAAGTTTGTTACCGTTAGTAGCGATCTGCATGAGATGTAAAAAATGCTTGATGATTGTTCATGTACACCATTTCCAGTTAATACAAATTATTATTAACTAAGAACTACAAATGTTTACATAAGCTATGGTTAAGGCAGGAGAGAGTAGGCCAGCTGAAGAAGAAGAAAAATGCATAAAAATAAGTGATGAATAACTAACAAAAATTTAGATATAACATTTTGTTGATTTTTATCACAATTACTGCTACATATTAAGTTTGCCTTCTCTGGCCATGTGTATAAAAGATCATTCTATTGCAGATTCCTTATAGCGTTTATAATACAAAATATATATAGCTTTACAAATCATTTCATGTATCGTTTCATGTTGTTGTTGTTGTTATGGTCTTCAGTCCTGAGACTGGTTTGATGCAGCTCTCCATGCTACTCTATCCTGTGCAAGCTTTTTCATCTCCCAGTACCTACTGCAACCTACATCCTTCTGAATTTGCTTAGTGTATTCATTTATTGGTCTCCCTCTACGATTTTTACCTTCCACGCTGCCCTCCAATACTAAATTGGCGATCCCTTGATGCCTCAGAACATGTCCTACCAACCGATCCCTTCTTCTGGTCAAGTTGTGCCACAAACTTCTCTTCTCCCCAATCCTATTCAACACTTCCTCATTAGTTATGTGATCTACCCATCTAATCTTCAGCATTCTTCTGTAGCACCACATTTCGAAAGCTTCTATTCTCTTCTTGTCCAAACTATTTATCGTCCATGTTTCACTTCCATACATGGCTACACTCCATATGAATACCTTCAGAAATGATTTCCTGACACTTAAATCAATACTGGATGTTAACAAATTTCTCTTCTTCAGAAACGCTTTCCTTGCTATTGCCAGCCTACATTTTATATCCTCTCTACTTCGACCATCATCAGTTATTTTGCTCCCCAAATAGCAAAACTCCTTTACTACTTTAAGTGCCTCATTTCCTAATCTAATTCCCTCAGCATCACCCGATTTAATTAGACTACATTCCATTATCCTTGTTTTGCTTTTGTTGATGTTCATCTTATATCCTCCTTTCAAGACACTGTCCATTCCATTCAACTGCTCTTCCAAGTCCTTTGCTGTCTCTGACAGAATTACAATGTCATCGGCGAACCTCAAAGTTTTTATTTCTTCTCCATGATTTTTAATACCTACTCCGAATTTTTCTTTTGTTTCCTTTACTGCTTGCTCAATATACAGATTGAACAACATCGGGGAGAGGCTACAACCTTGTCTTACTCCCTTCCCAACCACTGCTTCCCTTTCATGTCCCTCGACTCTAATAACTGCCATCTGGTTTCTGTTCAAATTGTAAATAGCCTTTCGCTCCCTGTATTTTACCCCTGCCACCTTTAGAATTTGAAAGAGAGTATTCCAGTCAACATTGTCAAAAGCTTTCTCTAAGTCTACAAATGCTAGAAACGTAGGTTTGCCTTTCCTTAATCTTTCTTCTAAGATAAGTCGTAAGGTCAGTATTGCCTCACGTGTTCCAGTGTTTCTACGGAATCCAAACTGATCTTCCCCGAGGTTGGCTTCTACAATTTTTTCCATTCGTCTGTAAAGAATTCGTGTTAGTATTTTGCAGCTGTGACTTATTAAACTGATAGTTCGGTAATTTTCACATCTGTCAACACCTGCTTTCTTTGGGATTGGAATTTTTATATTCTTCTTGAAGTCTGAGGGTATTTCGCCTGTTTCATACATCTTGCTCACCAGATGGTAGAGTTTTGTCAGGACTGGCTCTCCCAAGGCCGTCAGTAGTTCCAATGGAATGTTGTCTACTCCGGGGGCCTTGTTTCGACTCAGGTCTTTCAGTGCTCTGTCAAACTCTTCACGCAGTATCACATCTCCCATTTCATCTTCATCTACATCCTCTTCCATTTCCATAACATTGTCCTCAAGTACATCGCCCTTGTATAGACCCTCTATATACTCCTTCCACCTTTCTGCTTTCCCTTCTTTGCTTAGAACTGGGTTTCCATCTGAGCTCTTGATATTCATACAAGTCGTTCTCTTATCTCCAAAGGTCTCTTTAATTTTCCTGTAGGCAGTATCTATCCTACCCCTAGTGAGATAGGCCTCTACATCCTTATATTTGTCCTCTAGCCATCCCTGCTTAGCCATTTTGCACTTCTTGTCGATCTCATTTTTGAGACGTTTGTATTCCTTTTTGCCTGCTTCATTTACTGCATTTTTATATTTTCTCCTTCATCAATTAAATTCAATATTTCTTCCGTTACCCAAGGATTTCTACTAGCCCTCGTCTTTTTACCTACTTGATCCTCTGCTGCCTTCGCTACTTCATCCCTCAAAGCTACCCATTCTTCTTCTACTGTATTTCTTTCCCCCATTCCTGTCAATTGTTCCCCTATGCTCTCCCTGAAACTCTGTACAACCTCTGGTTCTTTCAGTTTATCCAGGTCCCATCTCCTTAAATTCCCACCTTTTTGCAGTTTCTTCAGTTTTAATCTACAGGTCATAACCAATAGATTGTGGTCAGAGTCCACATCTGCCCCTGGAAATGTCTTACAATTTAAAACCTGGTTCCTAAATCTCTGTCTTACCATTATATAATCTATCTGATACCTTTTAGTATCTCCAGGGTTCTTCCATGTAAACAACCTTCTTTCATGATTCTTAAACCAAGTGTTAGTTATGATTATGTTGTGCTCTGTGCAAAATTCTACCAGGCGGCTTCCTCTTTCATTTCTTAGCCCCAATCCATATTCACCTACTATGTTTCCTTCTCTCCCTTTTCCTACACTCGAATTCCAGTCACCCATGACTATTAAATTTTCGTCTCCCTTCACAATCTGAATAATTTCTTTTATTTCATCATACATTTCTTCAATTTCTTCGTCATCTGCAGAGCTAGTTGGCACATAAACTTGTACTACTGTAGCAGGTGTGGGCTTCGTATCTATCTTGGCCACAATAATGCGTTCACTATGCTGTTTGTAGTAGCTTACCCGCATTCCTATTTTCCTATTCATTATTAAATCTACTCCTGCATTACCCCTATTTGATTTTGTGTTTATAACCCTGTAGTCACCTGACCAGAAGTCTTGTTCCTCCTGCCACCGAACTTCACTAATTCCCACTATATCTAACTTTAACCTATCCATTTCCCTTTTTAAATTTTCTAACCTACCTGCCCGATTAAGGGATCTGACATTCCACGCTCTGATCCGTAGAACGCCAGTTTTCTTTCTCCTGATAACGACATCCTCTTGAGTAGTCCCCGCCCGGAGATCCGAATGGGGGACTATTTTACCTCCGGAATATTTTACCCAATAGGACGCCATCATCATTTAATCATACAGTAAAGCTGCATGCCCTCGGGAAAAATTACGGCTGTAGTTTTTCCCCTTGCTTTCAGCCGTTCGCAGTGCCAGCACAGCAAGGCCGTTTTGGTTATTGTTACAAGGCCAGATCAGTCAATCATCCAGACTGTTGCCCTTGCAACTACTGAAAAGGCTGCTGCCCCTCTTCAGGAACCACACGTTTGTCTGGCCTCTCAACAGATACCCCTCCGTTGTGGTTGCACCTACGGTACGGCTATCTGTATCGCTGAGGCACGCAAGCCTCCCCACCAACGGCAAGGTCCATGGTTCATGGGGGGGGGGGGGATCGTTTCATATGTTGCTTCAATTCAATGTCAGAGTTCGTTAATAGTTGTGGTTGGTGAGTGTGACATGCTTTTCTCTCAGCGACTTATTACCAGACGCTTCCAGTGGCTCACAGATCTGGAGCACATGCTGACGAAGGCAACAATCAAACACGACAGCACAGGGAACATGCAGTATTGCGTGATCTTGTTGAAATATAACATAATGTTAAACTCCTGGCGCCCCATACTACGAGGGTTATTCGGAAAGTAAGGAATGATCGGTCGCAAAACGGAAAATACAGTGAAAACCTGATGAAGCTTTGCACAGATGCGTTGGGCACTGTGTCTAGTACACCTATCGATCGCATCATGGCACTCTTTTCAGTTCTGAGCTCATAGTGAGAAAGTAAATATGGCTAGAAATTAGCGTCTCCCTCCAAGTATGAGGACCTGGCGAAAGATTTCGCCTGAAGCTATGCAATCCACATACCATAACTGTCATGCGGTTCGTTCTATACGAAAATTCTCGGCCGCACTCTGCAGGGGCAATGAAGATGCTCCTGCAGCGTTTCCGATGGGAAGTGTTTGATCAACCACAATACAGCCCGTAATTGGCTACCCCTGAAGTTCATCTCTGCTCAAATGAAACGCTGGCTATGAAGACAATATTTTGACACAGACAACGAGCTGCAGTCCAGAGTAGAAAATTGTCGAAAGGTGCTGGCGACTGTCTTCTATAACGAGGGAATTGAAAAGTTGGTACAACGCTATAACAGATGTCTAAGTCTGAGTGGCGACTGTGTAGCGAAGTAGCTGGAAGGTGTAGCTAACTGTTTCACTGTGGTTTCCATTTCGCGACCTATCGTTCCTTTCTTTCTGAATAGGTCTCGATTCATACCGGATGTTGGGTACATATGACGATGGCAAATGCTGTGTGGCAACTTTCGTTCTTCTCAAAGCTTTCACATATGGCTACATCTATTATAATGTTGTACACAGAACCGAGACTCGTCTAAAGAGGCGACAAGGTGCACACCTGTGCCCACTGCTGTTGTTATTGGGTACACCATAATCAGTTCATCCCTCTTCACTGCCCCATCATCAGAAAACGTAATGGCCACTGTTGTCACAGACTGTTGTGCTTCAGAAGTCGACACACTGTCTGCGTGGACTGATGACCTGGTTGTAGGTCCCCTCTCCCCCAAATCAAGCCAGCAACTGTCCATGTGTACATTTGTCTTGCTGTAAACCAGTCCACTTTTTGACTCAAAGTAAGTGATGTGGCTATACGATGCTACACACTGAAGTGAACAGTGTGTGTGTTCTCTCTGGCGCTAGTCGCGTGTGACCATTCAGATCCTGAATGATCTTGAGTATGGATATCTTGCATCGACTGAATCCACATGCATATAGCTGTCGTGATGTCTCAATCAATTGTCGTGTCCTACTGACGTGTCCTGAGAGGGAGTGGAAGGACTGCGTTGGTGCGCGTCAGAGAACTTACTTGGCATGAGGTCTCGGTGGTGTGGGCCGCCAACTCCTCACTGCTCCGTTGTAGAGAAGGCTGCAAGGTGAGCTAGAGTACGGAACTCGGATAGGATCTTAGGGAAGCTTTCATATATGAACACTCGATGTATAGAACGATTATACTGGAAGTACCCCTGGCACTTGTGATTTAAATAAGGTTCTATATACAGTCTCCAATGATTGTCTATCTGGCTATGCAGTTGCCATCCCTAACTTCCCAAACCTAAGTCCTAATACAGCAGAGGCGAGCGCACCAGACTAAGTGTCAGCTGTGTCGATTCAGCCTAAGTCCCTACTTGTTGCTGTGCTCAATACTCTCCTGCAACTCTTGCAGCATCCCGACGCAGACTGACGTGGACCGGCTTCCTAAGTACCTCGCTCCATCACTGTCCTTCGATCTAGCGGCTATCCGCTTTTATAGGGGTTAGTGCACCCGGCACCACTTGTTCTAGAAGGTTCTAGAAGGTTCTAGCACCCCGAACTTTGAGCCCTGAGTAGGCTAGTCACGCGGCAGCATGTGATGCCTACGTGATGAACTAGCCATTCTCCACTGTTTGCTGTGTCCACGGGTTGCCACTAACTGTGTTTGAGCCTCGTGATACTGCATACTCCGCTCTTGTTAGTCGAGTACACATTACACATTACACATGAGATAGTCTGGTCACGTCCGCCTCGCTTGATCTGTAGCAATAATTTTCCAGCCTACAGCCTACATGATTTTAATTCTATCTTCTACTATTCGCGACACCATCTTCTACTATTCGCGACACCTCCCCATCCCCAGGGGAAAATTTTGTAAGCTCGGTCCCTCGAGATTACAAAATTTTCGTTTTCTACTCGCGGTGCCAGTAAAACTTACCAGTCTTTATTGCCATCAAGACTTGACGTTATAAACATGAAAAATACATGGCACAAAAATAAAAAACACAAGAAGTTATAAGATACAGTTGAGTGCCGTCCATAATGTGCGTAGAACAAACAAAATTTATGTCACATATTCAAAAAATGCTGCAAATTTTTACCAAGAGCATACAGAATAGTTACATACATAAGTACACATTTGAGTTTTATACACATACAAAAGATCTGATTTGTCATCAATTTAGGATACATCAGGAGGGTAAGATAATCAATAAACATACAATTGTGTTATCTCCTGTCTGTCTTGGGGCATGACAGCTCCATTGCTCTGGCACGGGGCTCAGAGAGTTGTGGTGTTTGACTCTGTTCTCTCCATTGTACCCTATCGGAGAGAGGAGTGCGACGTGTACAACTTAATTCATACTCTCCACCTTCTGCTGCCGCTTCACAGTGCTCGGTTTGTCGGGCAGGGGTGTACCGAACACTTCGTTCCCAGCGGCCATCCGCTACCACTGTATTTGTCACACACACTTTAGCGCAACAATGTCCTCCGATTTCACACAATCTTTTGCCACACATACGGCAACACTTACAATAGATGCATAAACAACATGATATAATTAAGACAACTAACACTACTGAACCCGTATACCCCCATACGGAATATACGCTCTTAGACCATCCACTAAAGGTGGTTCGCTGCTGATATTCTATTTCACCCTGCAGTTCATCCACTTTGTGACTGGCTACCTTGAGGTCATCTAAGTGTCTAACAATATGTTCTAAGGGTAAATCTATAGGTATACGTGTGACCTCTTGCTTTGTTTCGTCTATGATACAGCAATCTATATTTAAGTTTAGCATAGGTACTATATCATTCTTACTTACATTAGTACTAATTATATGGTCAGCTTGTAACATGACCTGCGCACCGTATCCTTTACACTGACTCGTAAAGGTTAACTTTCCGGTACCCCTTACAATAAGGTCGTTTGGGGGTAATCCGTTACATAATATTGTCAGTCCTTCATCCTTGGGAGCGACATACAGCCACTCATTGTCCTGTATCTGCGTCCAGATACTTTCGTTCAGTATGACATACTTTTGATTGCAATCTTTCGGAATTTCCCTTATAGGCTGTAGCATTCGAGCTTCACATCGCTCGTGATCATAGGTCGACATCAGAACGAACCGTTGTTTACAAATTTGATTTCTCGCCGTAACCGTTTTACACTGCAATTGGTCCCGAGACAGTAGTGCGTACTGTCGTTTCGCATCGTCAATAAGTAGAAAATTTCGTTCAGGCTCGATATACGCAAATAACTTCTTAGTTGCATCATATTCTGCGGGTAATGGCCATATTCTATATAAAGTGTATACACTACTATCTACTAAAGGTATATTTAGTACATAACTTAAGGTATTGCCGGCAAGAACTACATCTATATCTATTATACGAAGTAACAGATACCCTTGGTCCTTCGTGAGTTCAACGGGAAATTTCTTGTCTTTTAAGTCCTCCTTTATCAGTTCGAGATACGTGACTACTTGTACAGGGTTAATCAAGTGTGGTTCCAATAGCCCCTTCTGCGCATTAACTATGGCAGAGATCAATAGATCATATTCCCTTTCGAGCTCATTGAACATATTAGAGATTTGCATCAGTTGTTCCGTAATAGTCAAAACAATCAGGGTGTGTTGTATCTTCCTGTTGGTACTATTTTCGTAATCCTCGACATGTTTACTCAACTTCCTTATCCCATCCGCAATTATTTGAGTATTCCTGGTGACTGCATTAATTGTTTGGTTCACCCCCGTCAGTGACGCCCTCACAATGGTTACTTGTTCCTTGGATAATCGCAATAATTCCCTTTGCTGTTCCTCTAAAACATCTATCTTAGCTTTAAAGAATTCCGCATCATCTTCATCTAGTGTACCAAACAATACCTTGCTTGTTACCCCAATAAAGTTCAATATCCCCCTTTTGGTTCTGGGCCGTTCATGTCTAGCCAACTGCTCAATCAAGTCCTTTGATTTAGAAATCTCTCCCACCTGCCATTTTACAGTTTGTTGTACATTTTCACATTCTCTGGCATCTAACTTTGCTTGATTCATCGTACTTATACAATGTGCTATCGCTCTATTGGCCCCCACCTGCGTCTCTTCAAATTTGTCATGCAATTCCTTGAGGTTGAAATAGGTCACCACTCTCCACGTTGTGCTGTATAGTTTCACACTGCCCTGGTTGTCGTAATACATTCCTGGTGCAGACTGGAATTTTTGCACTCTTACATCTTGTGGGTTTGCCTCGCGTCCTGCGAGTCCGATCTGCCATATACTCCCGAATATCGCTGTCATCCACAACGCCCTCATCAGTGGCATCTGTAATAGAAACGCACGTGCCACTCTCCTGTTTTGCTATCGCCTGCAATCTGTTCACTTCCTCTACCACGAACAACTAAAAGATATTCTTGCCTGCTTAGTAAAATTCCTTCAGTCTATTCGCGTGCACTTTTATACATTTATTTCCTTTCAGTCTAATTATCACGTTCGGTCCCTGTACATCTACTACAGTAAACGGTCCTCGCCACTGGCTGTCTAACTTCCTTGAGCGTCCCCGACGCACGCTTTCATCATACAGTAATACGCGATCGTCTTTTTTAAATTCCCTCGGGTTCTGTGTTTTATCGTAATCGCTTTTATTCCTGATTTTGCTTTCCTGTGTTGCCTTACGGGCCTCTTGGTGTACTAACTGCAGTCGCTGTCGGATTTCCGTCACGTAATCATCATAATTGTAGATCACGTTGGCTGGCTTCTTCTGTAACCACCCTGGCAGATTACACTTCCTGCCGAAGAATAACTGGAATGGAGTGTATCCCGTGGTACTGTGTGGTGTTGTGTTGTACACAAAACATGCGAACGATACCCATTCGTCCCAATCCGTCTGGTCCCGGTTCACGTAATGTCGTAACATCTCTGTTAGCGTGCGGTGCGTACGTTCTAATGCTCCGTTCGACTGCGGATGATACGCCGTTGTTTGTATCTTCTCAATTCTCAGTAATTTGCAGACTCGTCTCATCGTATCACCAATAAAATTACTCCCCATGTCACTTAATAGGGCGGTCGGAACGCCGAACTTCAAAATAATGTTTTCTACTAACTTTCGAGCTACTGTATCCGCGTCCTGTCGAGGTATCGGTTCAGCTATTACAAACTTCGTAAGAGAGTCTTGAAAGGTCAAAATATACTTGTGGCCAACTCGGGTAACTGGTAAGGGACCTACTATATCGATGTCACATCGCTCAAATACGAATTCGGGAGTCGGCGTTAGTTCCATCGGTTGCTTCGTTTTTGCTTGGGTTATCTTATTCTTTTGACAACTTTCACACATTCTTATGAATTTTTCTATATCGGCTTTCATACCCGGCCAGGTACAGTACTGCTTTATTCGCGCATATGTTCTTCCCATTCCCTGATGGCCTCCTATGGGAGATATGTGCATCTGTTTTAGGATTTCCAATTTGTCCTCTGCGCTTAGAACGTCTTCTTCGTTTATCGGCGGTGCGGCTCCGTCTTCACTTATCTCGGTCGCGTCAGCTGTTTCCTCGGGGTCTGTTATCTCAGCTGTCGCTACTGCTTCTGTCGCTGCCTCGTTATCTACTTCTCGGTTCTCGTCCCGCTGCGCGGCGTCCGCCTTTATTTCTCCTTGCCTCCCGCTATCCTGCGGTACTTCCTTATCGCTGTCTTGTACACTCCGAATCCGTGATAATGCATCAGCTACGCGGTTTTGTTTCCCTTCCTTGTACAGGATTTGGTAATCATATTCCTCCAATTTTAGCCGAAGTTTCATTAATCGAGACGATGGATCTGTGATACTGCCTAACCACATCAGGGGTTTGTGGTCCGTGAGTATTTTGAATTTCCTCCCAAACAGATAAGGACGAAAATATTTAACAGCCCACACTATAGCAGTTAACTCTCGCTCTATTGTACTATAGTTTATCTCTGCTTTATTGAGAGTGCGCGATATATACGCAACCGGTAAATCTTTTCCTATAGGACCTTGACTCAGATACGCTCCTACCGCGTATTTGCTGGCGTCTGTGGTTACCAAAAATTCCTTAGTGAAATCCGGGTACTGTAGTATTGGAGGTTTGGTTAACTTCTCTTTCAAGGTCTGGAAAGCTTCCTGTTGCACTTCGCCCCATTCGTACGGAACTCCCTTTTTTAGTAGTTCATGTAGAGGCTTGGCAATTTTACTAAAATTGCTCAGAAACCGTCGGTAATATCCGACCATTCCCAGGTAACATTTCAATTCCGTAGTTGTCTTTGGCGGCGGGTAATTTTCTATTGCCGTTACTTTCGTGGGATCGGGTTTCAAACCTTCTGCCGTTAAAACGTGTCCTAAGAACGTAACTTCTGTCCGCAAGAATTCGCATTTGTCGACCTGCAACTTCAGGTTCGCTTTTCTTAAATGTTCAAATACTTCTTCAAGGCGTGCGTTATGCTCCTCAAGCGACGCACCTACGATGACGATGTCATCTAGATAAATGAACACTTTATTCCCTTGCACGCCCGTCAGCACGGTGTTCATTAGCCGTTGAAATGTAGATGGGGCCGTTTTTAAGCCCATGGCCATTCTATTATATTCGTAATGTCCCGTCGGCGTACTAAATGCCGTTTTTTTTCGATCCTTCTCATCTATTAATACTTGGTAGTATCCCTTCGCGAGATCTAACGTTGAAAAATATTTTGCCTTTCCTAGACTATCTAGAATTTCGTCAATTCTAGGTAACGGGTAAACCATATATATCGAGACATCATTTAGTTTCCTATAATCAACAACTACTCTCCATTTGGGTTTACCACTAGCATCAAGTTTCTTTGGCAATAATAACAAGGGGAAATTAAATGGACTGGTACTCGGCGAGATTATGCCGTCTCTCAACATGCCCTGAATTTCCGTTTGCAGTGCATCCTGCTGAGCTTGTGGGATGCGATACGGTCTTTGATTTATAACTGTCCCTTCAGCTTCCGGCGTTAGTGGGATCTGGTGCTTCACTACGGTAGTGTAGGTGAGCACGTCCCCTGGTAAGTGAAACACGTCGTTATACGCCAAGCACAATTCCCGTATGGCGTTGTGCTCCTCCCGATTTAAGTGGTCTATACGCATATTTTCCGTTAACAACTTTTGCCGCGTTTTTCTCTCGATCCTCCTGTTCTGGGGTCCACGTCTAACTTTGTAGCTACTGGGCGGTGGGACCTCTTCTGCTAGTACTTCCGGCACCCTAAACCGCACTTCTTGGGTTCGGGTATTCATTACGCTCGTTATACATGTTCCATCTTGGACGGCCACTATGGCTTCTGGTATATAGACCCCTGGCCTAATCTCTTGTTTGGGAATTACTACCTCCCTACCTATTTTCCGCGTCACGCGGACTCTTATAAACCTCTCCTCCCGGGGTCCTATCCTGACTTCTTCCAGATCCTCCGGGGCTAGTGACTTGTCACGCCTACTCGTCGTGATATTACAGGGCTTCTTTGCTCGTTCTGGCAGCTCTTCGTTTCGAATAACTGCACTGTCATCTGGCGTCGCACAATTCTTACAAGTTGGCGCAGCCGGCACTCGGCTGTCTCGCCTCGTCGGGTATTTGGAGCAACCGCCACCCTTACTATCTGTATAACTTGGACCGCTATCTCTTATTTGTCTCCCAGCGACTGCCCGCGCGCGCGTCGTAACCTCGACCGGCGCCTTATCTCCTCGCGCTACATCTGCGTAACTGGCTCTTACCTCCGTCCCAATCTTATCACTTTGCGCAACTAATCGATTTGCAGTGTCCTCTTCGCACGCTTCTCGTAATTCTACCCATTCGTCTTGCACATACATTCTCCGTCGCCCATAATCCAGCACGACTTTATGTTCGTCCAGGAACTCCCGTCCAAGTAACCCATCAAACGGCAGATCAAGACATTCATTTACAACTTGAAACTGAGTAACCCATTTTCTTCCTATACCGCTACTTAATTCGATTAATACAGGACCCTCCGTCCTGACCTCTTCATTGACGATACTCTTTATTGTCACTGCCCTGTCGGTTTCCTTCTTTACACCATCCCTCAAAACCCTGGATTTAATGAGGTTAATGTGGGCCCCACTATCTATTAGTAATCTCGTCTCAGTTCCTTTTACATCTTTGCTCCTCACACATATATAGTCATTTTTGCCCGTGCATTCGGCAGCTCTTATTATTCCTGACGCAGCGTAATGGAACTGCGGCATTACGCCCTCTTCTCGTTTCCCTGCATATTCTTCCCACGGATGTTAACCCATTTACTTTCGTGGCAATCTCGAGCATAGTGTCCGTGTCGGTGACACGTGAAGCATGTCACTGGTTTGGCTTTGGTACACGGGGGTGTGTGTCCCGGTAGGTTACATGCTGTACACCGTACGGGTGGAGGACACTGAGCTCGTCCCCCATTTCCCCTAAATTCCCGCACGTCAATTTCCTTGACTGGTAATCGATTTCGGTCTGTCCCCTGGGAGCCGCCCTTTACCACGTCTGTTTTTCGGACGGTATACTTTGTTCTACATTCACGCGCTACATGCCCTTCTTTTCCGCAACTAAAGCATTTCATACTATTTTTCCGTCCTGTCCTGCTTGCAGTCGCCACTCGGCGTTTATCTCGCTCGGACGTTATCGCACATTCCTCCGTTGCGGATAAGTCAATAGCCTCTGCCAGGGTTATCCGTTCGCCTTGTGCCCGTATTACTGTTTTTATTCTCTCGTCGTATAATCCCTGTATGAACACGGCCCGTCCTAGCTTCCCTATCAGCGCATTGCATCCTGCAATCTCGTCCTCATCCATGACCCTCTTCATTGCCTCTCGAAAGTGGAACTGCATAGAATCAACGCGAGAGCCCCATTGAGCCACACTTTCACCGTTTCCCTGCCTACTATTAAACATAGTACAAGCATAGTAGTCAATTGTGCGTTTGCTCTCATAATTTTCCAACAATATAGACCTCACGGCAGACCAAGTCTCTGTATGATCCCTAACCAATAGTTTACTGCGGGCTGAGCCCGTTATCTGACCAATAATGAACTTCAGAAACACTTGCTTATAACTAGGGTTCACTAAATGGTACGCATTATCGCAATTATCAATAAATTCGGACAATCTTTCTCTGTCCCCATCAAATTTATGGGGTACCAACTTGGTAGCCTCACTATAACTTAAATATAGCCTGCTTACACTGGAGAGTGTCTGCGGGCCTTCGCCCGAGTCTACTTCATTGGAGGTTGACATCTCCACTAACCTTGACTCCTGCTGGCTGGTGCTGAATGTGGCGCGTCGCGGTGGCGGCGCGTAGATCCGCTCGAGATGAGCGCGGTGCGAGGCGGTACAGCTGCTGGGACGGCGCGGACCGGCGCCTCTCTATCCCGGCGGCGGCGCGATGCGACGCTGGTGCTGCGTTGGCGTGAATCAGCACCTTCTGCTTAGACGTGCCGCGGCGACCCCCTGGACCCGCGACGGTGCGCTGCGTCGACCCTCTGGCTCCGCAGCTGCGCGGTGTGTCGACCCTCTCGTTCTGCGACGGCGCGATGTGTCGACCCTCTCGTTCTGCGACGCTGGTGCTACTTAACGCCCCTCTGCCTATTCCAGTACTCTATACTGTCGCTTCTTCACCCGTAGATACCTCACCTATACCCCACACCTGGCACCAGAAAAATGGTCTAAACCTCTGTCGTGTCCTACTGACGTGTCCTGAGAGGGAGTGGAAGGACTGCGTTGGTGCGCGTCAGAGAACTTACTTGGCATGAGGTCTCGGTGGTGTGGGCCGCCAACTCCTCACTGCTCCGTTGTAGAGAAGGCTGCAAGGTGAGCTAGAGTACGGAACTCGGATAGGATCTTAGGGAAGCTTTCATATATGGACACTCGATGTATAGAACGATTATACTGGAAGTACCCCTGGCACTTGTGATTAAAATAAGGTTCTATATACAGTCTCCAATGATTGTCTATCTGGCTATGCAGTTGCCATCCCTAACTTCCCAAACCTAAGTCCTAATACAGCAGAGGCGAGCGCACCAGACTAAGTGTCAGCTGTGTCGATTCAGCCTAAGTCCCTACTTGTTGCTGTGCTCAATACTCTCCTGCAACTCTTGCAGCATCCCGACGCAGACTGACGTGGACCGGCTTCCTAAGTACCTCGCTCCATCACTGTCCTTCGATCTAGCGGCTATCCGCTTTTATAGGGGTTAGTGCACCCGGCACCACTTGTTCTAGAAGGTTCTAGAAGGTTCTAGCACCCCGAACTTTGAGCCCTGAGTAGGCTAGTCACGCGGCAGCATGTGATGCCTACGTGATGAACTAGCCATTCTCCACTGTTTGCTGTGTCCACGGGTTGCCACTAACTGTGTTTGAGCCTCGTGATACTGCATACTCCGCTCTTGTTAGTCGAGTACACATTACACATTACACATGAGATAGTCTGGTCACGTCCGCCTCGCTTGATCTGTAGCAATGATTTTCCAGCCTACAGCCTACATGATTTTAATTCTATCTTCTACTATTCGCGACACCATCTTCTACTATTCGCGACACAATGCTAACAGCAACATAACAGAGCAAGAAACTGGGTGCACAGTAGTCAGTCCATCCCTCTTCACTTCCCCATCATCAGAAAACATAATGGCCACTGTTGTCACAGGCCATAATCCCTCCGCTTTCGAATTCCAACACATACCGGCAGACGTTACTTCTTACTCAAGGGATAAAACGAAATTCTCACAAACAACCAACACTCACACTGCATCCTTTGAGTAGCTTCCGTATTCACACAGCTGTGCTTTAAGTCAGTCTATTTAGGATGGATTCATACTGAACCAGAAACATCTCCATAAATTTCCAGTCGCAGAAAGGAATCTTTATTGCGCTTAAATGCCTTATTATTTTTTGTAAAATGTATTTTGGTGAATAATCTCGGTATCGGTAATTACTTCGATGTTTATGTCACGAAGCTCTCAAGTACAGCACTGCGTCGCACTTTGTTCTTGTCATGATTATCATGAACGTCTTACTCCACGTATGCATAGTATAACCGCCCCAAAACCATTACTTTTTCAGTTCCCCGTTCAATTTCACGTTTATTAAAACGCCAACTTACTAATAATTCCCTGTCGTGAAAGCTGAAATGTTGCGAAACCGAATAGTTTCACCACTTACTTTCGCCATTGGCGCCATCTACTTTCGCCACTGTGGATTGAGCACCTAGCTTCAAAACTCGGTTTTGCAACATGGTGGCACCGAATAAACTAAAGTGGAGGACGGTTGAGAAACAAATGAGCATAGTGGTGCGCATTTCTTCGCGTTCTGCTTAAGTTTATGATACCAGCACATGGAGTGTTTCTGTTCCTCGATCGTGTTGGAGCTCGTAATTCTTGAATGTGGCTCATTAGTTTTGACAGCTGCTATTCCAGAGAAGAAAGCCTGTCATCTTTAAATGAAGGCAACCAGCATCAGCAACAATTACGAACTGACTGGACGTCGTGATCTCTAAGACCTACTCAGCCGTAGAAGCCAATGGATCGAAAATTACATCTTGAATAATTGTTAAAACGTTCATTGTTTGGTAGTCGTTGATGAAATACAGGGTGTACATAACGTCCAGGAACACTTTCAATTATTTATTGCACAAGAACCAAACAGTTTACAGATATCACACATAGGTCATTATGATGAGAAACCCTCCAAGTTTTTTTTTTTTCATGTATATCGCCACAGCGTGGTTTGGTAATTTGCCAATAGTCAGCGCTAATCGCAAGCATGGCGAATTCAGGTGGGGAGTGAGCTTTCTGCGTTTGGAGTTCGACAAAAACAAGTGTGCTACAGCTATTCAACGGATGTTTAGACCAAGTACGGCAAGAAGCGGCCGGCCGGTGTGACCGAGCGGTTCTAGGCGCTTCAGTCTGGAACCGCGCGACCGCTACGGCACATGTTCGAATTCTGCCTCGGGCATGGGTGTGTGTGATGTCCTTAGGTTAGTTAGGTTTAAGTAGTTCTAAGTTCTAGGGGACTGATGACCTCAGATGTTAAGTCCCATAGTGCTCAGAGCCATTTGAACGGTAAGAAGCCACCAACAAGGAAAGCCATTTACCACTGGCACAACAAATTCGTTAAAATGGGTTGCTTGTGCCCGGCAAAGAGAAGCGGACATCCCAGTGTGAGCTGAATGTGGAGCGCGTACGAGAGACATTCATAAGGAGTCCAAAGAAATCGGTGCGTCGTGCATCCTGTCAACTAGAAATGGCTCCAATGACAGTGTGGAAAATCCGGCGACAGATGTTTTCTATGAAACCATTCAAATTGGGGCTATAATCCGTTCATCATAAGAATAAACCTGATGTAAACATAGCACTACACATTCTTCAAATTGTCCAAATGGCTCTGAGCACAATGGGACTAACTTCTGAGGTCATCAGTCCCCTAGAACTTAGAACTACCTAAACTACCTAACCTAAGGACATCACACGCATCCATGCCCGAGGCAGGATTCGAACCTGCGACCGTAGCGGTCGCGCGGTTCCAGATTGTAGCGCCTAGAACCGCTCGGCCACTCCGGCCGGCACATATTCTTCTGCATTTGCTGGAACCTCATTGGATTTCTGTTTCACGTGGGACTGCAGCTAAGATGTCTAGAGTACAGTCAAGTACGATAATAAGGGTGCCTTACCCACACATCGACTTAGCGATTATATGGGACAACAGTTACACCGGCGCATTTATCTTGGACAGCACTGGCCGGTGAGCTGGTACAGTGACATGGCCAGCTGCAGTTCATACGTAAAAAGAGACTAACAGAGGAGCAATACAGCTTCGAATGTCATTTAATTTTTAAGCAGAGTGAAATATACACTGCAAATCTTCCACAATACGCTCCTTAGACGATTAGACGAAAACCGCAACACATTATCGTTTTTAGCTAACGTTCTATTGTAATTAAAAACAAGAATGGTGAAAATTCCTGACTTAACCACAGAGCAATTTTTCTGCATAAGCTGTGATTAACGTAAGAGAGTACCTATTGAAGGATTTTGCTATATAGTTAAATACTGAAGCCACTGAAGGTATTAGGTACAGTCAGTCATTTGGTAATCTCTTAGCTCCTCCTTCCTTATTCGAATCCGAGAAATATAATTCAGTTCTGGAAATATCACTTGCTACGTTGACAACGAGCCTATCAACAATAGAATCCACTAAGCCAACCAGGCGCAGCATTTTCTCGTCTTTTATGACGAGCCGTTCTATATCCCGCCATCTTTAGACAGTGACGTGTGAAAAAGCTGCGTGCGTTAGTTCCAATATGTCTGACAACAGTCTTGTTACTTCTTGGGTCAAATCCAGCATCTTGGCTCCAGATCAGTTCTGTTGGGTTCATATTGTAATGGTTCAGGAGCAAATGTAAAAATGCGGCATTTGTATGATGTACTCGATGCTGTGAAAATGCTTGTTTTTGATGTTTCTACGATACTTACCTACCTCTGTGGTATAAAACGATTGACATAGTTCAAATAAAGAGGGTTTGGTTTCTCATTTTTGCTTTAAAAATTAAATTATTATGTTTCCTTAATTCAAACAACTTTTATGAACAGTCTTTCATTAAACGTCGATAATTAGGAATTTGTATTTAAAATGGAAACAGGAATTTCGTATCCAATATGTAATTAGAAGCAAAAAGACGTACATTATTCATAAAAATGATGATGAGTTTCATAATTACGAGAAGTAGGTATTTAAAATTGATCGAGAATAAAAAGATACTTAACAGATTTGAACCAACACACGAATAACGACGTTTAGTCCAACATTCCATGATGCTATCGCCTACACTACACGTTCAATATGCATTAATTTATCAACTGCGGTATACAGGGTGGTCCATTGATCACTACCAGGCCAAATATGTCACGAAATAAGCTCAAATGAAAAAACTACAAAGAACTAAACTTGTCCAGTTTGAAGGGGGAAACCAGATGGAGCTATGGTTGGCCCACTAGATGGCGCTGTCATAGGTCAAACGGATATCAACTGCGTTCTTTTTTTTAAAGGAACCCCCATTTTTATTACATATTTGTGTAGCACGTAAAGAAATATGAATGTTTTAGATGGACCACTTTTTTCGCTTTGTGATAGATGGCGCTGTAATAGTCACAAACATACGGCTCACAATTTTAGACGAACAGTTGATAACAGAACGTCGGTACGTTTGATCATTTTATTTCGATTGTTCCAATATGATACATGTATCTTTGTGAACTTATCATTTCTGAGAACGCATGCTGTTACAGCGTGATTACCTGTAAATACCACATTAATGCAATAAATGCTCAAAATGATGTCCGTACACCTCAGTGCATTTGGCAATACGTGTAACGATATTCCTCTCAACAGCGAGTAGTTCGCCTTCCTTAATGTTCGCACATGCATCGACAATACGCTGATGCATCTTGTCAGGCGTTGTTGGTGGATCACGATAGCAAATGTCCTTCAACTTTCCCCACAGAAAGAAATCCGGGGACGTCAGATCCAGTGAACATGCGGGTCATGGTATGGTGCTTCGACGACCAATCCACCTGTCATGAAATATTCTATTCAATACCGTTTCAACCGGACGCGAGCTATGTGCCGGACATCCATCATGTTGGAAGCACATCTCCATTCTGTCATGCAGTGAAACATCTTGTAGTAGCATCGGTAGAACATCACATAGGAAATCAGCAAACATTGCACTATTTAGATTGCCGTCGATAAAATGGGAGCCAATTATCCTTCCTCCCATAATGCTGCACCATACATTAACCCGCCAAGGTCGCTGATGTTCCACTTGTCGCAGCCATCGCGCATTTTCCGTTGCCCAATAGTGCATATTATGCCGGTTTGCGTTACCGCTGTTGGTGAATGACGCTTCGTCGCTAAATAGAACGCATGCAAAAACTCTGTCATCGTTCTGTAATTTCTCTTGTGCCCAGTGGCAGAACTGTACACGACGTTCAAAGTCGTCGCCATGCAATTCCTACTGCATAGAAATATAGTACGGGTGCAATCGGATGTTGATGTAGCATTCTCAACACTGACGTTTTTGAGATTCCCGATTCTCGCGCAGTTTGTCAGCTACTGATGTGCGGATTAGCCGCGACAGCAGCTAAAACACCTAACTGGGCACCATCATCTGTTGCAGGTCGTGGTTGACGTTTCACATGTGGCTGAACACTTCCTGTTTCCTTAAATAACATAACTATCCGGCGAATGGTCCGGACACTTGGATGATGTCGTCCAGGATACCGAGCAGCATACATAGCACACCCCCGTCGGGCATTTTGGTCACAAAAGCCATACATCAACACGATATAGACCTTTCCTGCAGTTGGTGAATGGTCAATTTTAACATGGGTAATGTATCACGAAGCAAATACCGTCCGCACTGACGGAATATTACGTGATACCACGTACTTATACGTTTGTGAATATTACAGCGCCATCTATCACAAAGCGAAAAAAGTGGCCCAACTAAAACATTCATTTTCCTTTACATACTAAACGAATATGTAATAAAAAATGGGGGCTATATCTAAAAAAAAAAAAAAAAAAAAAAAACGCAGTTGGTATCCGTTTGACCTAGCAGGCCAACCATAGCGCCATCTGGTTTCCCCCTTCAGGGTAGACAAATTTCGTTCTTTGTAGTTTTGTCGTTTGACGCTTATTTCGTGAGATATTTGGCCCAGTCACGATCAATGGACCACCCTGTATACAACACTGGGAAAACTTGAAAGCCGGTTATTTCCATAAATTTATGAAAAACATTAAGAACAGTCTTTCTCGGCGCATTTGAACCGTGTTCTACGCGCGAGTTTCACTACGGAACGAAAGCAGCCTCAGCCATTTTCCTACTGTGCAATAACAGTGCGACAAACAGAGCACAGCGCTGCAGAGGCTGTGACTGTACACGATTTTTGAAATAAAAACTTCTTAACTAAAGCGTGATTAAGAAAAATGTTGAAGGCTGTTAATACATTCAAATATCTTAATGTTTCTTTTAACATAAGTTAGTAATAAGACATCTCATACATAAGTAGGACCTACTTCCAAGAGCGTAACAACACAAGTGTACGTGTGCTACGGCTTCTGACCAATCATCGCGTTTGTGTTTGTCTATATCTGGTTTATTACAGTGCAGAACACGGAGCTGCTGCATCGATGGATCGGCCGTGCTACAGAAGGGGACAGCTGTTTCATGAAATGGCCTTCCCGATCACCAGATCTCACTCCGTGTGCTTTTTTCCTGTGGAGACACATTAAAGATCTGGTGTATGTACCACCTCTACCACGTGATGTAGCAGAGCTCCGGGAGAGAATACGGGAAGCGACTGCCACAGCCGACGATGCCATACTGGAACGGGTATGGCAAGAATTCGATTACCGGATTGACATCTGCCGGGTCACTCATTCTTTACATATAGAATGTTTGTAAAAAAACTTGCAAAGGTTCTCCTCAGTGTGCAATATGTATGACGTCTGTACAATGTTTAGTTCTTGCGCAATGATCGGTTACTCGCGTTACGGCTAGAGCACGCGTCTCTCTGGTCAAAATACGTAGATAGTTTTTGTCTCCCAGTCCTACTTCAGTTAGGTGTTTTATTTACTTTACGTGCTTGATTCTTCAGACTCTATTTTAGACGTATTTTAAGTATGCATACGGGAAAGCTGATAATGGACTTGAATAGGAAATCCTACATTGGCTGAGCTTCTTCTATGCCTAGTGACCACAAGATATAATTATGTTGTGTCACATCATTGCTTTCCTTCTTTCCGCAATGAATTCAGATGCTAGTTGTATCATAGTTTCTGATTTTTTCGTCAGAAAGATGATATTTTTACAGTCAAATGATATTTCCGTGCCCGTGTTGTTTGATAAGGATTTTGCCATGAAATCCAGTATTTAAATTGAACTCGTAAAATCTGAATAACAATGTTTGCGATTTTTGCGTACTCACGAAAAAGTCGGGGTCGCTAGTTGTGGTTCTAGTTAAAATAACTTTACCACTTTAGCCACACAAAACTACAGAACAGCAACACAAAACTATAATGAATGCACCCATGCTGTGGATACGATTAACGGAAACGAAAGACTGATCCAATTTGTATCGCATTATCGATACCGGCACCTTCAACAGATTTTGTATTTCTTTGTATCAGTTACAGCCACAACTGTACATTCCAGTCAGCTGTAGAGAGAAATATGTAAAAATGCGTTTAACGTTTTTATACCGGTACATCACAGAAAAATCTTATGCTCTGAAATATTTGTTTATTCATTTGGCCTAAAGCCAATATCTGACATTTAACCAACTAAGCGGTAGGCTACGTATGAATGATGTAGATACAGAAAACTATAGCCACCAGAGAAGTAGTCAGAAGTTTGCACGCCGATGTCAATTACTTATCGCTTTTGTTTTCGCATTCAGTTGTTTCCCCACAGTCCTTTGAAATAACATCTGTTTGAGTGCAAAATCTAAGTACATTACGTTGCCAGTAGCCAGCTTTCTCAGAGTACACATTATATTACCAGTGAAAAGAAAGTAGGACGGATAATGAGTTACTGTGAACAGTTCAGTAATAATGTTGTCATCAGAATCGAAAGCAAAAATCCAGACGTCACAAGCAAAATGCGAAGAGACAGAGGAATTGTATGAGGATATTGAACGGGTAATTCAGTGTGTGAAATAAGATGATAATCTAATAATCATGAGGGACTGGAATGCCTTAATAAGAGAAGAAATAGCTACGGGAGAATATGAGCAAGGGCATAGGAATCAGTGAGGAAAAGGACAAAATGAATCTGCAATAAGTTTCAGCTAGTAATTGTGAACACACTGTTCTCACAAGAGTGGAGGTGAACTCGGAAAATGCTGTAAGATACAGGAAGATTTCAGATGGATTACATCGTTGTCAGACAGAGTTTCTGAAATCAGATGCTGGATTATAAGGCATGCCCAGGGGCAGATATAGACTCATATCACAATTTACTAATGAAGATTAGCTGAAAACCCAGCCAAACCGGGTTTTCAAAAAAGAGGGTTACTGAAGTACTGCGGAATGTTGAGATGTGTGTGAATTTCTCTGAGGCTACAGATACTGTGATAGCTGTAAGCAGACAGCTCATTTAAAGACGAATAGACCTCTCTAAAAGCGGCAGTCACAGAAGTTGGACTGACAAACAGATACAAGGAATGTAACTGGGAAGAAACTTCGGGTAACAGAAGAAATACTTTGACTGATCGACAGAAGAACAAAGTACAAAAATTTTCAAGAAAATACAGTAACACAGTTGTGGTCTGTTTCCCTAACAAAGGACTGGGGAATGTATCAGTAATACACTAGACATGATGGTTGGTTTTGGGAGAGGAGACCAAAGAGCAAGGTCATCAATCCCATCAGATTAGGGAAGCATAGGAAAGGAAATCGGCCATGCCCTTTCAAAGGAACCATCGTGGCATTTGCCTGAAGCAGTTTAGGGAAATCACAGAATACCTAAATCATGATGGCTGGATGCAAGTTTAAACTGATGTCCTCCCGAATGCGAGTCCAGTGTGCTAACCTCTGCACCACCCCCTCAGTCAGACATGACGTGCAGGTGTAAAGCTTTTATTCGCACATGACACAATACCTTGCTTACATCTCGTATCATGTTCTAGAGAAAACTGCCAGTCATAGTCACAGATATTACACTCCTCTGCAAGCGAATGTTGGTCAGCAATAAACTTAACATCACAATTGGGGATCATGATGTACACAAAGTAAAGGATTTCTGCCACCTTGGAAGCAAATTAACACATGACAGGAAAAGTAAGAGGACATAAAGAACAGATTAGCACAGGAAAAGGGGCATTACTGGCGAAAAGAAGTCTGCTAGTACTAAAACATTGGCCTTAATCTGTGGAAGACGTTACTGAGAATGTACATTAAGAGTACAGTACCTTAAGGCAGTGAATTATACACTGTGGGAGAAACGTAAAAGAAGAAAATCGGAGATATGGAGCTACAGTAGGATGCTGGAAGTTATGTGGACTGAGAGATAAGGAATGAGGAGATTATCCTCAGAATTGGTGACGAAAGGAACATATAGTGAACACTGACAAGAAGAAGGGGCAGGTCCATAGTAAATGTGTTATGACGTTAGGGAATGGCTAATATGGTACTAGAGGTAGCTGCAAAAGGTAAAAACTATAGAGGAAGACGGTGATAGGAATACATACAACAAATAATTTACGACACAGGGTGCAAGTGCTACTCTGAGATGATGAAATTAGCACAGGAGAGGAATTCGTGAAAGTTCTGTAATCACTTGATCGAATTTGAGAGATTTGCCGGATTTTTTAAAGTATGATATACATTAAATTATACAAGAACCAAACAATTAGCCAGTAGTGTACATATTACATGATCGTGATACAAATTTTCACAGATGGCGAAGAAAGGTAAATATTTGAGGGGGGGGGGGGGGTTCTGGTTTGGTAACAAACTGAGTTGAAAGTTATAAGTGAAAGAGAATCCAAATTTATACCTAGTCTGCTGACAATGATAAAAATTCAAGTAGACACACTGCAGTAATATCATCTGCAGAAATATAAAATACTTTAAAAATAGATGCAAACAGTCTCAACTGCAAGAGCATTTATATGGTAACTGGTTTTGGTTAGTTTTTTACCACCCTCACACCATGGTTGTAGACAGTGGCGGTGAATGGAGAGGGGGATGTTCATGGAGTTAGGATTTCCACTCCTTTCACTGCCACCACCTACCACCATGGTATGGGTGGACCTGAGGATGGTCAAAATCTGACCAAAATTTGTTACCATTGAAATGCTTTTCCAGTTGAAACGATTTGTGTCTGATTTTAAACTTATTTGCAGAAGTTGCACAGTGTGTGACATTCACAACAATTTTTTGGCTCCTTTGTTGGCGTGACACTGCTGCACAGTAGTTCTGTAGCACCCATTGTATCACCGCTATTTTTTTTTTTTTTTTTTTCAACAATGTTTGTGTGTTTTTAAAATGAGATTTTTCTGCTGTCAGAGATTTCTTCCATATCTGTAATTTTCTTTTTAATATTTTTGTTTACAATTATGCCTGCAGCAAAATTTTTTCCTTGCTCTGTTCCTCTGTGATAAAAGATGTCCTTATTTTCGTTCTGTTTGGTTCTCATTCTTTCAGCATAATTCTGATAACACTATGATAGTTTATCTTATGTAACTCCTCCTGCAAATTCAGTGGATTACCAGTGTGTATTATATGTTATACATTCATTTATGAACAATAAATACTAGCATCTGTATTTATTAATTTTGAAGAAATTTTAACTTAATTTATATGAAACGTTTAAACAGTTGTGTCATCTGAATTTCTCTCATTGGTAATATTATGTCAATATTCTATCATGCAGTGGGAGCTTCATACTCACTGTCAATGATAACCATTTTTGTAAATTTAATTTATTGGCCTTTAGCTTACACCATACAGTCAGCTCAAACTTACCTAAAATATAAATATATTAATAGAAAATTAGTGTTAGCACATTTGTTTGTTTGCATGCACACAAACATTTTAAACAGAACATACATTATTACAGAATACTTTTGTACAGTCCATTATCAGTGATGTGTTGGTCTTAGAGGCAGGTACCTGTGCCAAAAGCGAATCATTACATATGTATGAAAAGTCAGTGATCATGTGTTGCCAATAAAGGTGTCACACTAGTTGGCAATGGATGACCATGCTGCACAAGCTCTTGTAAAAGGATTGTAGTACTTCCATGTAGTGTGGGGCACCAAAAGAAAATGTGATCTGTATCCTCCATGATCTGCAGTTTGTGAAAATGTTTAGGGAAACATCTGTGGTTAAATCCGAGTCTGCCTGTTAGAGAGGCAAGGTCCTAGGCATTGAACTTGTACGAGTGCTTGTGGATAAGGGGAACAACAGGTGAATTGTGTGTACTTCTTGGCTGTGTATCTTATGGTTTCCTCCCATTCCCGTTGCCAGTCTTCTGCTGTGTGTCCATGTAGTATATATCGATAATCTGCACTTTGGACTGATTTTACCGAAACAAAGTTAACTTAATGGCCCTCTTCATGCACCGATTTCTGCATTTTGACAATCCAGTATACAGTTTGGTCTTTAGTTAGACAGATGCTAAAATTTCTAAGTGCTGTTACACCAGATAATGAGTTACTGAGAAAGAAATATAGAGATGCTGCCATCCACAAGCAGAAATGTTGGGTGCTGATGGGCCCGAAAATCTCAAACCACACACACACACACAGCAGAAATGAAGTGCTTTTAGTATCAGAAGTTCTGTTGTGTTGATTGGTAATTTGAATATCCCAGACTTCTGAAAACATGAACTGCAGTATGTGCTTCCGACAGAGGCACTAGTTTTGGAGCAATAAGTGTGGATATATATCACTTCTTGATACTGTCTTAAAAATTATGCCAAAGTTTTATTGTTAATGTCAAAGGTAATTCCGGTTGTTAAGTTCACCTTAAACAATTTCTGTGGGAATTAATTTCTACCAATAAACTGAAGTCTGCTACTTGTTATTAATCTAGGTGCTCTAATGGTCTTCTTTGAAATCTCCTGAGTATTTAAAAAGAGATGGGGCCCCTCCACGCCCGCACCAACATGGTGACCAAACCAAAAGTTCTACTGTCACCTCCGTAAACATGTTAGTTGTCTAGTGTGTGGATCACAGGATGCTGGGCTGTGATGTTGTCCGTGCGTCTGGGTAAGGCTACGCATTAACACGGTCCATCAGGTGATAGATAGTGGACGAAACGCGAGTGAGGGTAGCGATTTGAAGAGCAGAGGAAAAAAAGTGCCATGGCTCGTGCCGTGGGAAAAAAACCTCTGCGACAGTGGGATGGGTAGTAAGAGCAGTAGTGGCTTACTAGCTGCGATAGTTCATGCAAGGTTGGATTTGTTAGTATAGGTATCATGCATCATTACCATGACAAGCGATGGCGATGTGTCCCAGTTGTTGCTGCTGCTGCATTCCTGGAACACGGCCATAGATCATCTCACTGTGTGGGGGATGTGTGGAGCTTGTTTGCATGCAGTGTACGGTACGGCTTCCCTGTGTGGTGCCAGTTATTCGGCAGTGTACTCCAATCCAGCTGGATATCCAGTAATGGGTCTGATTTACAGGGGCTCGCCTGTGCCGTTATGTTTGCGTATGCTTGGCCATAGATGTTATGTCCTTACAAGTATGTCTTTTGGTCTTTTATGTTTCCAACTATGGTTGTGGTCGTAGTTCCCCAGATTCAGAATAAACGGGTTCTGCGAATGTCTGGAGTTTCTGTATAGTCTTGTGGTGAGTTTGTGGATTACCTCCGTGAGAGTCTCAAGTCGGTATTCCCGGTGAAGGTCCGCGATGCGTGTGTATCGTGGAGCATTGCTTATGATTTTGAGTACTTTGTTTTGTATGAGCTGCAGACGGCGCAGACGTGTAGGCGCAGCGTATCCCCAGACAGGAGCTGCGTACGTCATCAGGGGTCGGATAAGTGTCATGTACATGGACCTCGACACCCTTCTGTTCAGTGTGCTACGCCTGTTGAGCATAGGATAGAGCTGTTTGAGCCTCGCACTAGCTCGGTTGGTCATGTGTTGTATGTGGTCCCCCCAGAGTAATTTCCGGTCCAGCCAGACACCGAGGTATTTGACTTTCTCACGGAAACGTATTGGGCGTGCATGTAGAGTTATTGGTCTGCAGTAGCGGTGTTTGTGCAGTTGCTTCGGTCTTCTAGTGAACAGAACGGCTTCGCACTTGTCGACGTTCACTCTAACACGCCATTTCTCCAACCAAGGCTCGGCCACTCTGAGTGCAGTCTGTAGGCGTGACGTAATGTTTGATGGTTTCCAATCTTGCGCAAGGATGGCTGTGTCATCCGCGTAGATTGCCATCATTGTGTTGTGTGTGGTTGGGAGATCGTTTATGTAGAGGTTAAACAGCAGGGGCCCTAGGATGCTTCCCTGGGGTACTCCCGCGTGTATACCGTGTTATGTTGATTGTTTTCCCTGCACGTCAGTGTTGAAACTCCTGTCTGTGAGGTATGAGTGTATTAGGCGCAGCAGCCCGTCAGGGAATCCCGCGTCGCTGAGTTTGCGAATGAGGCCGTTGTGCCATAGACGGTCGAAAGCCTTTTCGATGTCCAGGAACACTGCCCCTGTAGCTTTGTTTATGTTGAAGCCATGTGTTATATGTTCAACGACCCGTAGGAGTTGTTGTGTTGTGGAGTGGTGATTCCTGAAGCCGAATTGCTCCGGTCTCAGGATGTCATTTGTTATGCAGTGCCTAGTGATGCGTTTGAGAATCACCTTCTCAACAATCTTACTGAGCGAACTCAGAAGGCTGATGGGTCGGTAATTTTGTGGGAGGCTGTGGTCTTTCCCCGGCTTCCTGAACATCAGGACCTTGGCCGTCTTCCAAAAGGCGGGGAAGTGTTGGTGTTTTAGTATGGCATTCGTTATGTGTGTTAGGTACATCTCCTGAGTAAATACACTTGGACTGGAGGAGGAAGAGTCCTAATGATCCAGAAGCATCCAGTTAAGCACTGTGCAGTTAGGTTTGAGATGATCAGTTTCAGATTGTTGGATTCATATCAACTCCTTTAAGAAGAAATTTGGCGCAGAGATATCACCAGCATAGAGTGCTTCAACCATAAGTGTATTGGTAGGGAGTTTCAGTGCTTTATATTGGTATGTATTAATTCTGTTGAGGACCTGTCAGGTGCAGATCCATAACAACTACTCCCATAATCAATGACTGCACAAACCATCTTTGGATAAAGTGTTAGTGCTGTGCCAGCATTCAAGCCCCTCCAAGGTCCTCTCTTCATAGCATTTGTTAGCCACATATTTTGTGTGTGCGTTCAAGGCTGGCTTATGGTCGATGAAGAATCCCAAGTATTTGACAACCATTTTCGAAGGGATGTTGTGTGGGCCTATTGCAGTGGTTTCCAACTTTCTGAGACCATTACTAGTGCAATCAGATACTAGCTAGTAACCCCTAACCCCCCCCCCCCCTCCCCACCATCATCAACATAAGTGCATAACTGAACTGTAGAATGAAAAATAATTTTCTTTGCACACTTTCATCCTTAAAATGATGAAAGGTTATTTGGAATTTATTTTTTTTGGTGTTCTGTTAAAACATGAGTGAATGAGTCAGTGACACAGTTGGTACTGCTTATTTCTAACAGCGACATAATGACATAATTCCCAACTACTACCTACAACCCTTTCTCAGAAAAGAAAGCTAAGTATGCACAGTGAAGCTACACACATGTTATTAGGTCTACAACTTTGCTTCTGCCATTTTGCAATAGATGGCAGTAGCGGCAAGTGGGGTTCAGGTGGTTGGTCATAGGTGTAATACAATAAGCTTAGGCATCTGTAAACATAATGCCATAAAAATATTAATCGATTTGTGATTGAATCATAAGGCTATTCTCAATTAAGTACATCAACTTATGTACCCATTTCTTGCCATTTGTGGGAAGTTTTAATTTTCTGCTTTAACATGAAGAAATCTGCAGCTGTGGCTCTTAAAATGTTGGGTAAGACCAATGATGAGGAACTATTAGTGGAACAATGTGCAGAGAATGTTTTCAACATCTTGAAAACAGTGATTTTGATGTTGAAGACTGGCATGGCGGTGGAAGACAGAACGTTTTCGTAGCTACTGAAACAGACTAAGACCAATGTACACCGCTGGTGGTCATGGAAGGCACTGTAATGGCTGTACGATATGTGAATGACACCCTCCGACCAATAATGCAACCATATCGGCAGCATATTGGTGAGGCATTCTTCTTCATGGATGACAATTCGCACCCCCATTGTGCACAGTTTGTGAATGACTTCCTGTAGGATAACGACATCACTCAACTAGAGGGGTCAGCATGTTCTACAGACATGAACCCTATCGAACATGCCAGGGATAGACTGAAAAAGGCTGTTTATGGACAATGTGACCCACCAACCACTCTGAAGGATCTACGTCAAATCGCCATTCAGGAGTGGGACAATCTGGACCAACAGTGCCTTGATGAACTTGTGGATAGTATGCCATGACAAATACAGGCATGCAGTAATGCAAGAGGATGTGCTACTGGGTATTAGAGGTACCGGTGTGCACAGAAATCTGGACCACCACCTCTGATGATCTCACTGTGTGGTGGTACAGCATGCAATGTGTGGTTTTCATGAGCAATAAAAAGGGCAAAAATGATGTTTATGTTGATCTCTATTCCAATTTTCTGTACAGGTTCTGGAACTCGAGGAACCGAGGCGAAGCAAAACTTTTTTGATGTGTGTATATTGCTAGAAAATGCAGTTTCCTCAAAAAAAGCTAACATTAAAAAATGCAAAATAAAAATATATCAGTACTTCAATACTTTGTTTCTGTTATTCATAAACAACTTTTGAACTTGTCAATAATAACAGGAAAATCTGCCTTTGATCATGCATGATGATGAACATCTTATTGGGTACAAAATAATAACAATAATTGCACAGATTTTTTTTATGTTTATGAATATAAATGGTACTTGCATCAAAAATAATTGCTTGGATTACGTAGAGAGCAAAAGATACGTGATCAGCTAAATTGGATATAAAATACACATTGGACTAATGCTGAACAATGCGCTGTTCTATTTATGTGGAAAGCAAACAAACAAAAAGGGAGAAGTCGGTGGCTCCTATTTTCTCTCACACAAATTCATTTATGTTTCTCTCCCTACAAATGCTATCAATACTACTAGTACTCCTACCACTCAATAAGTCATTTATTGTACCTTACCAAAACTGCCAACCCTTAGTTTCTGTAGAGTGCAACTGTAGTAATCAGTGTTTTAGTCTTACGAAATGCAGTAATAGTAATAATCTTTTAAAAATAATTTAGTTTTATGACTAAAACATAGCAGAAAACTTTTGTTTTTACTACTCAGAAAATTACATTACATTTTATTCCTAAGGAGGTAATACTCCCAGGTTGGTAACTACCGGCCTCGTACTATTATGGTTGGCAGATTCAGTCTGTGCCTCAAAAACAATACTGCATTTGATGTAGCTGTGGATACATTGAGTCCGTTTCTTGTCATTGTTGGATTGCAAGCACTGAGGTTGTCAGTTGTGTCTTACAGTCTTATAGAGATGTACTTTCCACACAAATGCATATACTGTCTGCGTATTGCAAGCCAACCTTGGTTTTTACCACACATAAACTGCTCGAAATAACATTTTGTACTATCTGCATATCTAAATGTATATTCAGAGGGAGCAAAGAATGAAAGAATAAGCTTCATGAAACTAAACAGTTTTATTGTGAAACAAAAATAAAACCAAAATAACAGATGTCTTTTCAGAAGTGAACATCTGTGAAATAAAAAACTGCTGCTGGGAAACATTCAGTATTGTGTTGCTCCAGTCCATGCATTGTAACACGCTTGGATCCTCCGTAGTATGCTTCCTACTAACATGGCTCAGATGGTGCTTCTCAAGCATGTTGTACTCCTCCCTGAGGTCTTTCAGTGTCGAAGAAGATTCCTCCAATGATGCAGTGCAAGTTTCAGTTAGTCTGGCGTAAGCTCAATTGGGTGATAATATGTGGTGCAAATCTTGTTTACTCCCTCTCCCTCCTTCCCCCTCTCCACCATGTGGTGGATTGCCACCAGATGCAAGACTCTTTTATGTAACGCCATTCAGGTGACTTGCTTGTCTTGATGATGAGGACAACACAACACCCAGTCCCTGAGCAGAAAAAATCTCCAATCTGGCTGTGAAGCAAACCTGGGCCCCTTCAGTTGGCATTCAGCCAGATTGACCCCAGCTAATGAGGTGGACATCTTGTTTACAGAACGTAATTGTCAAGCAAACTGTGCTTTGCACAAAGTTCAAGTTCATTGCGCAGAAAGAGGTGCAGGTGTAGTCGTCACGAAGAGCTAGGGAGAATCTGATCATCACAGTAAACCGTGGCCAGTCTTTATATCTATAGCCACAACTGTGTGAGTTCTGTGCAATTCACACTTATTTAAGTGTTTGACAGAGGGTTCGTTGAACCACCTTCACTCTACTTATTTACCGTTCAACTCTTGAACAGCAAGTGGGAAAAAATGAACACTTAAATCTTTCTGTGTGACCCCTGAACAACTGTTGTCATTGCAGCAGATGGATTGTAGCAGGTAGAAATGAAGCAAGCAAACACAATAGTCTGCTACAGCATCACTTCACTAGCTTCCTTATATGGCTCCTAATCCTGCTGGTTCATTCCAAGTGAGCCTATATTCACAGATTAAAAATATGTGAAATACTGTCGTTGAAGGTACTGTCCTAAAAATCCAATAGTTGTGAAGGTCTTCCTTGCACTCTGTATACGAATAATCCCAGCCAATTTACCCACTCATTTTCAGCGACTTCAGTTCCCGGTCAAGGTTTATTTGCAATAACTATAAGCAAAGCTTAAGGTCTGAGAGAGGGAAGGAGTTGCGGAGAGAGAGGCAGGGAGAGGAAATGGACATAGGAAGGGCGAGGAGGACATGGAGGTAGAGGTGTGCAAATTAAAACTGTCTAGAAAATATTTACTGTAAGACTGATGCAGGACTGACCCTTATTTATGAATACCACAGATGCTGGGAATGGCCACTGTCAATATCGATGCAGCACTGTGCTCGATTTAAGAAACTGTGAGCCATGCATAGCAGCTGTGCCTGTACCTCTTTCAGTACACCTGATCTTTCAAGTTGCTGCATAGATAAAAATCATAAAGCGAGAGATCATGCGATCATGGTGGCAGGGAACTGCACTGCCTCCACAGAGTGCCTTCTCCTCATCAGTCACATCATGCACATATGACCAAGTTGTCAGTGTGGTGTGTGCTGTTGCTCCATCTTGCAAAAGTATCCATACAATTTTTCACCTCTTGTGAGGTGATCCCCATATGGATTAAACAGTTTCTGGGCATATTGGTTAGCATTAACAGTTTGTTGAAAGAACTGTGTTATGTTGCAGATACCAGAAACTGCCATAGCTGCCAACCTTGAGAAGAGGCTGGCAGTAAATCACCTGGCAAATACGAGGGGGGGGGGGGGGCGACGAGGAGGCGATGAGCCTTGCTCCGGAAAATTTTAAAAACTAGAAGCCCGATTTAGGCTAGCATTTTGGTGTTTCACAGCATTATCATCTCTTTTTTTTCACTTTCATTCTTACTGCAATAAACATGATAAATAAATACATGACTTCTGGTACTTGGAACATCTACATAAGCTTCCACCTTCTTTTTCCATGTTTGCTCCAGATATAATTTATACAAAGGGAGTTCAAAAAGTTTTGCACAGTCACCTCTAATTTTTTTTATTTTTTGCAGGAGGAGAATGAAGTTTTTTGTGAACATACTTGGAACATTTAGCTATAAGTTGGTATATAAAAGTATTTTCTTTTATTTACAGGTGAGCCATAATGGACCATGAAGTAGATGTCAGGTTGTGATAACAGTCAGTGACGGACTTCCTCTTCAAGACCAGCAATGAGTCTCCCACACCAATTCACAGGAAGTTCTCCCCTGTTTATGGGAAGGACACAGTGGATCACAGCAGTATCCAGAGGTGGTTGCAGAGGTTTAAAGACAATGATTTCTCTCTACTGGACAACCCACGATGCGATAGACCATCGATGGCAGTGAGTGATGTGAATAAGGAGACCATTGACCAAATCATCCAAAATGACAGATGTGTAATGACACAACAGCTTGTGTCAGCTCATCAGACTAGACTGTGACAATGCCAAACCCCATATAGCCCTTATGACGCAGGAGAAAATCAGGAAAATGGGTTGGAAAATTGTCCCTCATCCTTCCTACAGTCCGGACTTGACTCCATCTGATTTTTACCTCTCTGGCCGTCTGAAGGCCCACCTGCATGGTGAAACATTTGATAGTGAGAAAGACCTTATTTCCTGTGTCAAGCAATGATGTAAAAGTGAGTCCCCAAAATTTTACCAAAGAGCATGTACATCATGGATAGAACTTTGGGCCAGATGTGTCACAGCTGATGGAGGCTATATTGAGCAGGCTCAATGTACAGCTAAATGTTTCAAGTATGTTCACAAAAAATTTCATTCTCCTCCTGCAAAAAATAAAAAAATTAGAGACGACTGTGCAAAACTTTTTGAATGCCCTTTGTACTGTTTAATTTCACATTATCATTTGTGTCAGGCTAGTCTTTACAGAAATTGTTAGCAGTTGGCCAAGGAACAATGAAAGCATAATTCCTTGCATTTTTGACAGAAAAAAAAAAAATCCACTAATCCTTAGTGGCTAACACTACGTTACACAGTGTTCTCCATTCTAAAAAGATGAATAGAACCATCAAACACAGATAACGTCACAAAATTACAAAAATTTTATCAGTCTATAATAAGTTATTCCCAGCACAATTTTTAGAAAAACTGAAGGAGAAAGCCTTTGTAATAATTGCTACAGTATGTTGTGTATTATTAAGTGTGGATAAATAAGTGAACAATTCATCTTGTGATGACACATGGTTAGAAAAACCACAACAGCCATTAACCTAGTGACATCACTTGCTTCGCATGACGTATATCGCAAATGCTTGGCTACATCCAAGGCCAGGCAGGAAATCAGTATGTCAATGGGAAGGTACCCAACAAAGTGATTAACTTTGTTTATGTTATTGAGAGTGTGAGTCTATTTAAATGCACAGCTGTGAAGCATTATAGTGGTCTAGGGGTAACTTGCTCCCTGCTGAGGACAGTTGCTGCAACTCTTCCCAAGACCTGTGTTGTCATACGCCACAGGGCCTGATGTTCAAAAGTAGTTATATTCCTATCCTTTAAGCCAACGTGAGCAGAAAGAAAAATTTTCATCATCACTCAGCATAACCTATCTTTGTAAGTTGTGGTGATGAAAACATTCTTGATGAAAACATTCTTAGAAAGGTTGACTATGTTCGTAGGCAGGAAATAATTACAATATATAAAATATTTTAACAGTATGTAACCTGTGAAATACATACAGTACCTTTCCTGATTTTTTTAAATATATAATCGAAAAATGTTTGTTTATGCAGTTTTTAGTAACCTCCTGTAACTCCATAATTAAGTTGCTAAATATGTAACAATTATGGACAATGCATAATAGTTGGCAGTCAGGCATTTCATACCAAACACCAATCTTGAGATTATGCAATGGCTCTTCAGAGTACAGATTGGGATTTTCTGACAGATAATGGCACATGTCCTGTGAGTTCACATATCTTAACAGGCTTAACTGCACCTCATATGCAAAAATTAAAAGCTGGGGACCTGCCCTGACAGGCTTAAAAACACCTCATATGCAAAAATTAAAAACTGAGGATCCAAAAGTTCTGATCTCAAGGCATTCAAAAACCACCAGCAGAATACAGCATGCGAACATTCAGCTGAACACTTTTATAACATGCACAACAGTAAATTTGTAACGATACAGATGCAAGTCCTTTTCACTAGTGTTTCAATGTGACACTCTCTTAATCCTCATTTACACAGATAAACAGCATTGAAATTTCATTGGACTTTGTTCCACGGTTTCCTTCTGTTGAGCAATGTTTCATGGTGTTCAAACTCTTTTCAGATAGTTATGGTTTTTCTTTGCTACATAGTCTGACACCATTTTGCCAGTAAGTTTTGTATTGCAGACTTTAATGGACATTTTACGAAAACACTTTGTCTTATACCATTGCGTAAGCAGTTTTGCACACATTTTTCACAGATGGTGAAAACCCTTGACAATGAAAATGCACTGTTTTATTGTGAGCGCCATTATGTGTTGGATTCAACTGGTTGCTAAACATGTCTGCTCCCCTCACTCACTCAAATATAATGACACAGCTAAGTACTCAGAACAGGAAATACAGGATATGCACATATGCATATATGTGAAAGCAACCAACTGGTGCATTCAAATAATGGTTTCCAATATTTTCTGTGATTGACAGGTCTCTACTGCATTGAGAAGGGTCAATTCTGTATCAGTTTCACTAATGTTTTCCAGGTGAATTTTATTTTTCCCAGTCTGTATGATTTCATGAAGAAATGAACAACAAAAGAATATTTTTCAACTTGGCCCTGGCCACTCTTTATGTGAGAAATGAAAATATAATGGCATAATACCTCTGTTGCATGGTGAAACAGAAACTTCCTAGCAAATGGTACAGAGCATAACTTCACCAGAAGAATGTGAAGGAAATGAGGATTATAAAATATGGAGCCTGAAGGGCTGTTACATTACATTAATCATTTTCCATGGATCCCTTGGAGAGGAGTCTTTTGGATGTGGAAAGAACCAAAGGATTTTTTTTAAATTCATATACATGGATATTGTACAATTCTAATGCAGACAGAGTTATGAGCTACAGTCCTTGTGAAGACATTCATCGATGGAGTAGAAGGAGTTGGCTTAAAAACTGTAATGTTTGCTGATGATACAGGCAGACTAAATAGGGATTCAAACCCAGTCATACTGGACACAGATCAATTTATAGCTTAACAGGCTTATAACTGGTACTCAACGAACAGTTTACATCTTAATTTCACAAAGACAGGCAGTTTTGAACAAGCCGTTACCACAAATGGCAATTAGTGGTCATACACTACAAGAAACAATAAATGTAAAATTCCTTTGGGATTCAAGTGGATAACAAGCTAAAATGGAGTGAAAACTGAAATAAATTGACCAAGAAGCTCAGTTTCACGTATTTTACACTTACCAAATATTTACTGTCCAGTTTTTTTTCTTCTTAGTGGTACTTGCTGCTAATAATGAAAATAAGTCCCCAATTAGCGGTGCTTTACACAACCATAATGCAAGAAACAAAATTATCACAAAGTTTTGTTTTCTTTCCTAGGATCTGGAATGGCTCTATATCCGCCCATCAGACTTGAAACAAGAAACTAGTAATCTGCAGATTAAAATTAAAAATACACCTGTTTACCCACATTAAGAAAGTCCAGTATCTGATTGTCTAGATTCAACAACTGAAGATACCTGGTAGCTGCTTGCTAGAGGTATCTGTGCTTATTATAAACTGACTTCTGTTATCCAATGTAATAAGACAGATAGTTTTTAATTTTGTGTCAGTCCTACTAAATCCACTTTGTTGAAATTTAACCTGGTAAGTACAAACGGTTTACAGCATTTCATAGCAGCTAATTATTACTGAAATTCCTAACAGGAGTTCTTTATTAATGTGTAAGGCCTTGCTCTACATCCCTGAACGCTGTCTTGTGATGGGATCTACAGAATATATTCTTAAGTGGCTTATCTATTAATCTATTCATAGTGATAAATGTTTTTCTTAAGTAAATAACAAAAGCCTGGAATGGGGTTGGTGAAGGAAGAGGGTTTCTTGTAATAAAATTTACAATGCTATTTGAAAATAGTATAATAATATATTATAAACACACTTCTGTATATACAAGTTTGTAAAAAGCACTCTGTTTTATTCTTAAATACAGTTCATTTAGTACATTTTTAGCCAGATACTGACAAGAGTTAGCAAAACTTTACATGGGCTGTGCTCTTCATCATAAGGAAGTGTGATCAGACACCCTGTAAAAATTATATCTCAAGAGCATTGTGCAAGATATGTAACCTGGAGTGAAATTAACAAATTGCATTTCACCCTCATATATAGAAGAAAAAATGCATGCACCTGAGAAATTAATTTGCTCTTGACTGAGGAAATTCTCTTCCTGAGTTGGTCCATATCACTATTAATATGTACATTACGCCATGGTACCAAAAATACAAAAAGGTTATCAGTACAATTCGGTTCATAAAGTATGAAATGGTTGATGATGAATATGATGATACAAATGAACTTTATATTACTGTACTTTGAAAGTATTGTCTTCATAAACTGTTATGATCTCTGGTATTCGCACTTCAGTTTTATAGTCAATATTTTAAGGCAACAATATCTGGCCAGAACTGCCAAAAACAATTTATTGATACAGTCATCATACTATGCATTAGGCAAAATAATTTTTAACACGGTCGTCACCAAATTAAATATTGCTGTATCATTTTTAAAGTCTGTATTGTATATTATATACTGATAGCACCAAACCAAAGTCACTGGTTAAAAGGACAAACAGTAGTCAGGATTTACAGAGTAACTAAGTGCTCACAGAGCATATTTATGTAAAGTTTTTCTTTAGTTACTTGTGGTATTGCCTCCAACACCACAGTAATTTCCACCATCAAACATAAAACTTTCTTTTACAAAAATGCTTTAAATTCTGATCTGAATGTAACAGGCCACATTCAAAATCCTTTTAAATAAATACACCAAAAACTAAGTACTCTAGAAGTCACTTCGGCCATAAAAATACACGATTTCTGTAACACCAGTCTAACAATACACTTTTAAATTAACCTGAAATATATTCTTTAATTGCTTCAATATCATTTACAGCAGTCCATGAAGTATAAGTGTCTTCTGATGTAATATATGTTACACAAGTCTGTTGCATATATATATATTTATATAAAGAAGATGTGTGTGCAAGAATTTAAAAAAAAGTCACTTGCTTTTAAAAAATATATTTGCTATGGCACTTTTGAGAAGGATGACAACAAGGCTGGTTTTGGCACATGGGGAGTTTCTAGTATTACATTGGAACCACCACACTGTGGTGGTCTCATCTGTCACACAGATGTCTGCATCACACCAGATGGGATTGACTTCTTTTGGTTATTCTTTTTGTGATCCAGACTTTCAAACTCAGAATCTTCAATCTCACACAAATGTGTAGAAATATCACTGTTGCTGGTGAATCCACCAAGCAATGATGCTCTTTCCCCAAGTACTGTTATCACTGATCCATCCTCGTCATCACCCTTACGGCGCTTGCTAGTAGGAAATCCATAAGGCACCACTTCCTCATCATCAGTGTCATCAGCATTATTACAACCATTAAGTGGTTCAGTCTCTGTTTCACTGTTGATGTTATAACGAGGTAGGTATGTGTTTGGATGGCATAAATAGGTGTTTGGTCTTTTAAATGAATATTCTTCTCTCGAATTATCCAAAATGTTATTAATATTCAAACTGGGGCTGTCAGGATACTGGCTTTCCTCAAATTCAGTGCCACATTCTGAGTCACCTATATACTCAGATTCCTGGTCCTCATTAAGTGTTTCAATGTCTCTCACTGGGTCCACTGGTCCATTCACTGCTGGGAAGAAATATACTTTGTAAAATGAGCAGATTGGTGTTACATACAATTATCTGATTTTTTACTGGAGATAAAACATTACCTGTTGGAAGAATTAAATTTCCTTGGTGGGTGTTAGATTCGTTACTTTCATTGCTATGGAAACTAGAAGAATCAGGTACTTCACTTCCAGGAACCTCAGTTATATTAGGAAGTGGATTCTGACTGCGATGAACCCAGTCAGAGCAGTCCCAGTGGTAACCTGAAAAGAATTACAAAGTTAAAGGAACATGACGCCATTCAATATCAGCAAGAGATAAAATCCAAGCCACATCAGTTCAGAGCATAGTGCAGGTTGTGTCAGTGTGAGTGAAACAGTGCAAAGGGGACAATGGATCTCACAGTGGAGCAGCAGGCATTCATTGTGGAAAGTTGCACGACGATAACTATTTCAAATAAGAGAATGTAAGCTTTTGGAATGTGGTGCTACAGAAGAATGCTGAAGATCAGATGGATAGATCACGTAACTAATGAGGAGGTACTGAATAGAATTGGGTAGAAGGGGAATTTGTGGCACAACTTGACTAGAAGAAGGGATCGGTTGGTAGGACATGTTCTGAGGCATCAAGGGATCACCAATTTAGTATTGGAGGGCAGGGTGGAGGGTAAAAATCAGGGAGACCAAGAGATGAATACATTAAGCAGATTTAGAAGGATGCAGGTTGCAGTAGGTGCTTCGAGATGAAGAAGCTCGCACAGGATAGAGTAGCATGGAGAGCTGCATCAAACCAGCCTCTGGACTGAAGACAACAACAACAACTACACACTTCACTTCACAATTAGTACGATCACTGATAGACATAGCAACAAACAAAGCAGTACAACCATACAACCAACAAAGGCAGAGATGTGAAACATAATGGTGGTGTAGTGAGACACTGGCCAAGAATGGCTGACCAAGAACGGACAAAACGTGACACAATGTGCCACAGGTTCTTGTTTTAAAAATGACCCTCGTAATTTGAGCGAAAATTATAATTCACTGTGAGGAAAATGAACTACTTCCTTTCCCTTGAAAGTAACTGAACAATGATAAAGAACAGCAGCAGAAAGACTCCTGTACCCGAACCAGACTATATTTTGTCTGCATATGAACTGAAATTGAAAATGTTCTTGTTTGGAAAAGAAGCCTCTTAAAATAACTAGCTTATAAATTTTGTTTTATTCCTTATAGATGACGGAGACTAAGTTACCTTTTAATTCTTTTTCAAATGTACTACTTTTTTCTATGCTTTTTTTATTCCGAGTGGTAGCTAGTTTCTTTTACCAGATGATCAACACGTTTCAAATATTTACTGGCATTTGCATGTTTCATGCTTAATTCATAAATTATTGTCAATGACAACTCACTCCTGGGAGAGGGTACTCTTATGTTATGTAACATTGAATATTACAGAATGTACTTTTCTTAAATTAATAAGAAGGTCCCACTATTTTTTCTCAGAAAAGCGAAGGTAAAAAAAAAAAAAAAAAAAAAAAAAAAAAAAAAAAAAAAAAAAAATGAGAAGGAGCAGGACTCGAACCAGCGAATGTAACCTGACATTTTTAGTCACTAGTCCCTTGCGAACATTAGCAATATGTGACTATGATTTTGTCTTAGACTTCCATGAAGATTTTGACCACTGATGTGTTTTTGCCTTACATTTGATTACAATAAATCGTATCAATAATGAAGTGTTTTCAAAAGATCCTTAATATTTGAAGTAGTGTGTATTCACAGGACACACGTCATAATTTAAAACCTACCAAATATAAGATTCAACCAAATGACAACATCCAATGTCTTCTCTCACTTCTCAGAAATCCAGTATTACCTCAAAAGTCAACAGACATCCTCAACGATTGAAACTGGACACGTATGCATCATAATCACTTTAGGGGAAGTGTCACTGAGGAGACATGTGGACACATGTTATCATGGACCAGAATCACTCCCTCAGTCAGCAGCTCAGGCAGTTGGCTGTTGAGAGACTTTTGTAGAATATGTTGTGTCCCATAGTACATGTTGCTGCTAATGGTTTTTCTGTGCTTGAGTAATTTGATCAGTATCAGACCTCAGACATCGAAAAAGTCTGCTGAGGGAACAGCTTTGAATTTTTTAGGGGTGATGATGATGCTTGCACAAAACCATGCTGAATGATGTTTCAACCAGTTTGCAGGTTTTTAAGATGTTTTACACCTTTTTACTTGAACACTCCTAATATACTCAATCAGCACAGCACCAGCCTTGACCAGAGACCTAACAAAAGTTTCTGGACCAATTACCTCTCATCACATGGTGCATCATCAGCTTCAGAGGATGGTGTTTATTCTTAGTGACCCGCCAGGTGCACTGCCTCACATAATAACAAATGTGATGCCTTGTGTAACAAGGAACATAGTGTCCTGTTCCTGTATGAGTTATGGCTTAGCTTTGAGAGTTACTCTCACTGTCTATTTATCCAGTGTACCATCAAGACACTTCCAGCTCACTCCATAATTAAATCCAATTTAATATGAATGGGACAATGTTGACCAAAGGACAGTAGCTCTAAAACTGTCCCACAGACCACCAGTGAAATGATGTTTTATGCTGGTATACCATTCTATCACACACTGCATTCCTTGTTCTGGCCATCTGCAAGTGTTAATCGCAAATGCCATTCCATAATTGTTTTCCAGCATATAGCTTTCATTGTTCTAAGAAAGGAAAAAGTGGTACCACCTGTAAAAGACAGTTTACTACTGTTTGAGCAATTCCGTTCTTGCCAGTGATGCAGTACCACCAGCTGTGGTGGTCTGATTTGTAGTAATGCATGGTAAATATTTTTATTTTGTTCACCAGAATTTGCACTTTAGAGTATTGTTTATGGTACTTCACATCTCTCACTGACTGTACTTGCTTAAGTAAAACTTGAATAACTGATGATCAGCAATTGAAAGTCACATTGTTTTTTCCAATTCATTTCTACATGCTCACTTTATGATTCAGATTATGTCAGTTCATTCTGCCAGTTTCAATTCAGTCTATAAAATTTGCAACCTAATCTGAATTTAAGAAATCAGTGTTACTGATAATTTGTCATGTGAGAGGTAACATAGCAAAAATTACCATTCTCAGCAACGATTGAAAAGAAAAATTGTCATCTAGGAAGAAAATAATGTTTTGTTATTGCATTGCTCTCCACCAATTATCTATTATTCTTCAATGCATCACATTTCAAAATGCAACCCAGTAACTGTACTCTTAGAGTCCAGTTATCATTCAGTAATGCTAATCATTTGCGTATTCAGTTGTACCATATCTGTGGGTGTTGGGGTCTTCAGTATCAGTAAAGCCCTCTCTCCAGTATATCCTATGTCAGCTTCTTCAAACTCATAAATGTTTCCACCTACCTTCATTCATCATACTTACTGTATTCATCCTCTGGTTTCCATCAACAATTTTTATCCTCCACACTTATCTCCATCACCAAAGTGATGATTCCTTGATGTCGCAGTAATGTTTTTTTTGGTACCACATTCCTAAAGCCACTAGTCATGTCGCAGCAGTGTTTTTTTTTGCAACGAATATGTGGTTTAGTCAAGCTGTACCACAAATTTATTTTTTCCCCAATTCAGTTATATCCTTGTTAATTATTCAACCCACTCTCCTATTCTTTGGCATTCTTCTATAGTACCACATTTCTAAAGCCACTAGCCATGTCCTGTCTGAACTGCCTACTGCCCATGTTTCATTTTCATACATGGCTACACTTTAGACAAGTTCCTTCAGAAATGACTTATAATACTTAAATGTACATCAGATGTTACCAGTGTCCTCCTTTTTCAGGTATGTTTTCCTTTTATAGCCAGTCTGCATTTTATATCCTCTTCTACTTCTGCCATTATTAGTTATTTTGCTGCCCAAATAGCAAATGTCATCTACTACTTTTAGTGTCTCATTTCCTAATTTTCAATTGCTTTTCTAAGTCCTTCACCATCTCTGGTGGAATTACAATGTTGTCAACAAACCTTATTTTAGTCACAAGTATCCTTTTTGGTGTTGCCATGGGCAAATACCTGGACAAGAACTACAGTTACGAATATTGAAGTATATACACAAGCATTAACAAAGCAGAAAGGAGGATAGGTCATCCCAATTATAGAGGCAGAAAGAGCAGCTTCAAAATTTAATTACAAGCAAAAGAAGACTTACAAGATTTGCTTTTTACTAGTGGTAGATGACTGATCAACACCAAGTAATGTTGAGAAAAATATTAACTTTTAGAGCCAACTATTACTTCATCCAACAAAGTGATGATCTGAGACTATTAGAGCATTAGAAGGGAAGTGACCAAAACCTCCAGTAGCAAAGAGTCTGAGAGAAATTGATAAATGCCCAAGAGCAATTTATTTTGTTCTGTCAGATTGTGCTTTGGTACAGGGGAAAAGTGGCGAAAGTAGCACACAACAACACAGAGAATATAGTCAGCTTGACCATTTTTTTCCACTAATATTAGACTTCACTAGTTCCACAAATTTGTCTGAATGACACACTCTGGCTGCAAAAGGTGGTAATGCTTTTAAAGAGAATATCCAAAAGAAAATACAAGGAGAAAACAGATTTCATAAGAAAGCTTTAATATTGACTACAAACCTCCCATGATGCGGGGGTCCTCATCTATGGAACTTATGGATGAAGCTCCGGTCTGTGACCCCCTACCTGGCCTCCCGGTGGGCATAAGACCTCGTGGAAAATCTGTACCCAGTGAACGTTTCAGGTCTGCAGCAGAAAAAAGAGAGAGGAGGGGAAAATAATGCAGACATCTGATCTGAGCACATGTAAACAGTCGCAGCATTCATCAACAAATAGATTAACATGCACAATTATGTGGTAGCAATTAACTGATGTTGCTGAATACTACTAAGATTTTGTCTTGGAAATCAGGGTGAACACTACTTAATTCACTTTCTGTTTACTAATAGTTAAATTAATAAATAATGTTAAGCAAGAAATGCCATATTCAAAATTGTAACAAAAGTACAAACATAATGCTAGGATGCTTTTCGTTATTGAACGTAGGCATAAATCTACTAAACAAAAAAATAACATACACAAAGAAATAAGTACTAACAAGCCATGGATTAAATGATACCACAGGAATAAGGAACACAACTTACCATTCTTAATTTTATTGGAGTCAGTATAAGAACTCATCTGGTCTGTCATCTCAGCCCAAGAGGGTTTATGGAGGCTCTCTGCGTCGAGCGTGGTGACAGTGTGGTTGGGGATGGAAGGGACGGGAGTACTCCTATTTAAGTTGCGTAAGTAGTCAGGAGGCACATTTTCCAATTCGTCCCCAGCTGACCCATAACTACGCAATGTGTCAAGGTTATTCAGAACAGCAGTGTGGTTGTAAGATGTAGGATCATTGTTGGAGCTTGGAGTGTAGGAAGCAGGCCTAGGAGGGCACTGAGGGGGGACCTGCAAACAAAACATACCGTACCACTCAGACAACAAAAAATAAGAGATCTTGTGCTGCATGCTGTTTAATCTTTATCATGCAATTTGCTGATTACAACACAAAACTGCAGCATGCAAAGAGAATTTAACATTAAAAATATTAAAATTAAAGTTTAAAGAGAAGAGTGTCTATTGAAAATTGTATGTCACTTTACATGCCAATCTGCAGCAGCAGTTTCTTATATATGCAATACTGTTCCTAATGCTTTCACAGTCATGCATTTTATTTTAGGAAATGTGAAAAATTAAATTATTACCTGACTGACTTCGAGGTTGCTGAGTTTTGATCCTCTTTTGAAGTCGTTATCATTAGGTCGGGCAGAATTTAACACGATGTCTTTTCTTGTCTCATTATTTATATTGTTTGCTCTTTCTCGAGATCGTTTTACACGAAATCTCCTGTACATAATGAAGCAGATTACCAGAAGAATGAGGATTGCAACAGCTACTATGATTCCAACAAGTTCTTCACCCGTAATGTTATAGATACTGGATGATATGGATGAACCATACACTGGGTTGGCACAGTGTATACCAGTGACATTTGGAGGACACACACACCTGTAGGTTCCAGGTTCATTGTAACATGTACCACCATTAAGACAAGGTCCACGTATGGCTGTTTCACATTCATCTATGTCTAGTTTGCAAAAGTCGCCAGTAAAACCAAGGCACTTGCATATGGGTCCAGAGTTTCCTTCTTCACAAACACCACCATTGAGACAGGGGTTAGGGCTGCAATAATGCCCATATTCACAGCGTTTCCCACTAAGTCTTGGAGGACACTCACACAGGTAATCATTGCCTGCTGGTGCTGCACGACATCTACCACCATACAAACATGGTGAAGAGGCACATGGATCTGTGTCAATTTCACACGAATGACCTGCAAATCTCTTTTCGTAACAAAGGCACTCATAGTTATCACCACCGAGATCCTTGCACGTACCTCCATTCATACAAGGTTGTGAGCCACAAACACCAGGAGGTGCAAGCACTTTCAGAGCATCACAACTAAAGTCCACATTAGCAAATCTTTTAAGGATAGCCACACTGCTTGCACCACTCATATGTAAAGGTACTGATACATGGGAAATGCGAACATCATCCATGCATCCAATGAATCCTCTCTGGACATCATCATAACCAAGTATTGTAGGATGATGGCGAACTTCTGCACCAAGATACAGGTCATCTGATTGCAAGTTGAGAATATCATTCGCTCCAGGTGCTGAGCCATGCGCTATATGCTTTCCATCCACAATGACCTGTGCACTATTCTTCTCCCGTTCTAATTTCACTTCGTGCCATAAACCATCACTCACATACACACTGCTGACTCTCACTAGCCCTTCTCCACTACCAAGATCAAATCGGTACTGTACAACTCCATTCACAACCTGAAAAGAAAAGGAATTTTTATGAATCATTTCTGACAGAAACATGGCTGCATGTCATTTACAGAGAGCTAAATTTCTGATAAATTTATAGCGCTGGTAATACCATAGAAAGCATAATAATAATAATAATAATAATGATAATAATTGCACCACTCATTGTACTTCGGGTACCATAAGATAAACAAAGAAAATTATAAATTCTTTATTCTTTAGGGTAATGGGATGAATAAGTTTGCTTGTATTGTAAAATAAGGTGACTGATATGTACATTAAGATAGATGATAGCCCCTTGCAATTGTTTAGTTCAATGCTGCCATGGTGTTAAGCACAATGCATTACATTGACGTAAGTGATATAATCTGATAACAATAGCAACAGGACCCTTTCACAATAGATGGGTCACAAAAAAGGTAATAGGAAGCAGACTGTAAGAGAGAAACTGGAGAAAGTCAAAGAGAAGGTCAGATTGAAAAGTTGTGGTACCCTACTCTTCCTTCAGATCTTTGATGCCAGCAAAACAAGGGTTTCTATCATCTAAGGTCATCAACTTGTTTCTGCTTCATGTATATTTATCTACAACCTTTTACTTGACCTTTTTCTATTGGAACACTGCTGTTTGCATTCTTTGTTTTTGTTTTAAATTTTATGTTCAAAGTGTACTTTACTGGTCAAAAGCTTTCTTGGTGAAGTTATTGATCAATTTCTGCACTTTTTCTCTGATAAGATCATGTAATAGTGCCACATGCAAGGCTGCTTTTCATTTTTTCCATTGGGATTTCTTGAAAGTATGTAAATGAGGTCATTGAATTTTATTTGCCAAACCTTTCATCTTAATCCTCACCCTCTGCATGTATTTTCAGATTATTTAAATAATTACAACCATTTCTTTGTCAGGTTCATTATTGTCTTCTTTTGCATTACTCTTCTCTTCATTTGTACTGAACTTTACTGGAGTGCAATCAGGTAATTGCTGTTGTCAGTCAGACACTCCACTGCTAGAAGTAAGCTCCTCTTCTGTGCATCCTCAGAAAACAAACGGTTGCTTCATCAGGAAAGAGGGAAGGAGAGGGAAAGACGAAAGGATGTGGGTTTTAAGGGAGAGGGTAAGGAGTCATTCCAATCCCGGGAGCGGAAAGACTTACCTTAGGGGGAAAAAAGGACAGGTATACACTCGTACACACACACATATCCATCCGCACATACACATACACAGACACACCCTTTTCCTACTACCGAATTCCAGTCACCCATGACTATTAAATTTTTGTCTCCCTTCACTATCTGAATAATTTCTTTTATTTCATCATACATTTCTTCAATTTCTTCGTCATCGGCAGAGCTAGTTGGCATATAAACTTGTACTACTGTAGTAGGCGTGGGTTTTATGTCTATCTTGGCCACAATAATGCATTCACTATGCTGTTTGTAGTTGCTTACCCGCACTCCTATTTTTTTATTCATTATTAAACCTACTCCTGCATTACCCCTATTTGATTTTGTATTTATAACCCTGTATTCACCTGACCAAAAGTCTTGTTCCTCCTGCCACCGAACTCCACTAATTCCCACTATATCTAACTTTAACCTATCCATTTCCCTTTTTAAATTTTCTAACCTACCTGTCCGATTAAGGGTTTGAATTATATAGTTATATATTGTGATTTTGTCATCTGGAGATAGCGCTTGGAGATGTGAACACTAGAAAATGGAGTGCCAAGTGGAGAAATTGGAACATTTCTGATATGTTCTTCTGTTTGAGTTCAGTACAGGGCTGACAGCAGTGGAGGTATCCAGAAACATTTGTGCCATGTCTGGGGATAATGTCATTCAACATGGCACAGCAAGAAAACGGTTTTCTTGATTTAAGGATGAGCATTTTGACATTAGTAACTCTCCTTGTTAGGGAGACCTTCGGAGTTTGATGAAGATCATTTAAAGGCATTAATCTGAGTAATCCATGTCAGTGTAATTGAAAACTGGCAAATGAGATGAACTACAATCATTCCACATTGCGTAATATTTGCACTCAACGGGGAAAAAATTGGGCATATGGGTACCTCATACTTTAACAGCAGGTGGCCACAAGTGCATCTCTGGTTGTTCGTCAACAACTGGTTCATCAACAACACTGACCATTCCCAACCTGCATTATTACTGGTGATGAGAAATGATGTCTTTATGCTAACATAAGGGTAAGAAAGGAATTGTTGATCCCAAACAAAGCAGCAACTCCCCATACACAAAGACCTGCATGCATACACAAAATACAATGTTATGCATCTCGTGGAACAGTGATGGTGTGGTGTACTACAAATTGCTTCACCAAGGTGTAACCATCACTGCAGACTTTAATTGTCAACAACTGAGACATTTTACAGAAGCAATCGAAGAACAGAGACTGGGATGGCTGCATGCGGTGATGTTACTCCATGGTAACGCCCCCTGAATTGTGTCAGACTGACAAAAAACACTATACAGGAGTTGGGTTGGGCAGTCATTCTGCACCCACCTTATTCACCTGGTCTTGTGCCCTCAGATTTTTACCGTTTTCACTGTCTATAAAACAGCCTTCCTGGATGAGAATGTGCTCCAAATATGGCTGAACAAGTTCTTTTCCTCAAAACCACATGATTTCTACAGTCGCGGAGTTGAAAAGTTAGCCCAGTATTGGCAGACTGTTGAAAATGGTGAAGCAGAACATATTATTAATGACTTAAGTCTCTGTTATGGGCGTCTGGTGTGTTTAATAAACTTATGGGAAAACACTACGAACTCATGCACCAACCCAATATACAACAAGGGGGGTGGGTATCGCAACACGTTGAAAGAATTGCTCAACATGAATGAAAGTTGATAGGCATGTTTCTACATCTATAAGATGACGTCTATTCAAATTTTACACCAGTTGCCTAAGTGTGGCAGTAGTAGCGTCACTATGAGGATGCAAATCAGGTTTGGTTTAAATACACACTGTAATGGTCATGAGCGTTACTTACCTTTGAGACTGGACGTGGTGAGCTGATGTTAGTCAAGAATGCCTTTAAGGCAACAAAGACAGCATTACCAACATCCCACAAAGTTTGAACAAGTTGTGTAATACGGCTATGAGAAGCTGAGTAATGCTCCTTCTGGGGTATTGCCGAAAGACTTGGCAGGAATGTAGCCATTGTACATGATTACTGGCAGCATTGGCCATGAGAATGTAACATCACAGGAGACATTGTTTTAGATGGTCACACAGCACTGAAAAAGGCATGGAACACCATCCCACAAACTGACATCTGGCATCTGGACAACACAATGCATGTGTGGCGTCGATAGGTGATATCGACCATAGACAACATTAATCTTTGGGACTCGGGTCACTCATCTGAGCTGCCATGTTAATTCAGTCTGTTCTTATACCTTGTACTGTGTGCACATGTATAATAATTGTCAAAATATATGTATGTGCAGATATTAGTGGGGACAGTTTATTCCGTATCCCACTATTCGTATCCTTTTCCCATATTGGTGACCCTGAAGTTTCTACGTTTGCCGCGTCGGGTGTTGTAAATCAACAGGTTATGTGCACGTCACCATGGCCACCTCACCCAATGCTTTGTTCGAAGATTTGGAAGCCCAACTGCGACCGCTGGGCCCCTTCAATCCTTCACCAATGGCTGGCTCTCCATTACACAGTGATTCACGATCTCCAACCACGTTAACCTCAAACTTTGTTGTTCTACAATGGTTGAGTGCTACCCCCTTAACTCAAACAATGGACTCGGGTTACGTGTTGCCGGAATGTGCTCGCCAATATGTGAAGTGTGAAGTGGATCATGTTCAGAACTGTATACCTACTGATTGACTGTATAATGTTCAAAGTGATCCTCATTCACACACGTACTTTGACTCTCAAAGGGCAGCAACAACAGTTATTGTCGTGCCGTGTGCAATGCCGCCATTTGTGCAAAACGCACCCAGCCACTATCAATTGCGACCTGTTCATTTGTAGACTAATGATGGAAATTTTCATGCACAGAATTCTCCTTGCTCACCCCCAGACCTGCTGCTCAACTTTTCGACCACGTCGGTTTGAGTTCATCTTTCGGCGTTTCGCCTTCCAGCGGCATCTTACCACACCACAGTGATCTTCTACAAGTTCTACTGGTAATTTATAGTATGACCCCACGGGGCGTGTTTTCAACGTGCACGGAGAACTCACACTTTTGTCACACAAGTTACCAACCCCCCCCCCCCCCCCTGCCCCCACTCCCAGGGGGCCCTGGTTCCTACCTCTCAGCCGCTCGCCTCTCCCACAGCTCTGCCTGTGTCTGCCGTGCCAGCCTTCCGCATTATTTCTGAGGTGGGCAAATTCAAATCAGTACCTGTAACCTACGGTCCGGTTTACGGGACCCCTACATGTATCACGCAACCGCTCGTTCCCTTGGTACCAACCATGCCAGATGCGTCATGTTTTGCGACACATCAAGGACAATGCAACCCGTCGTTGCTACGGACATTCTTGCCAGTAATACACCCACACCTACTGTACTGGCCTGCTGCACGGCCTCTCCTGCCATGGACCAGCCTGTTTTCCAAGGCACACTGAAGCCGCCTTCATCCCCTCCCCCAGGTTGTCTGCCGAAGCTCCCGCCTTTATACGAAGACAACCCTGTATCATGGTTTGTACTTGTCAAGCATCTTTTTGAGTTGCATCACATGTTCAATGACAACTCTAAATTCCTATGTCTCATGACACACCTCCGTGAACACTCGGACTTAATTTGCAATCTATTCCTCTCGCCACCACCTCCACCGAAGTACGAGTTCATGAAGGAAACGTTCAGAGAATGACTCGCCTGCTCACCACAAGTATTAATCATCAAGATCTTGTACAAGTAACACCTGGGGGACCAAACTCCATCACAACTTTGGCGCTGCCTTCGGTTACTTGTGAGTGAGCATACCATGCCGGACATCACTCTGTGGGCAGTGTAGTGTGCCAAACTGCCTACCGACCTACAGATCCACCTGCTACCGCAATCCTTCAAGTCAATCGGCTCTCATCTCGATTAACATCCGAGCTTGCCACACCTATGCCCAACCATCTGCCATTCAACCCGCCTGCTCTCAGGCTGCCACAACGTCCGTCCTCGCTGGCTCAACGACTTCGAGGTAGGCTTGTCTCCTGTCGCTCCGCCTCTGCACCCCGCCCCAGTCAGGGTGGAGGTCCTGGTCATGCATCTACCAGCTCGTACGACCACCAACAGCATCGACACCCACATGGTCTTCCCTCAAGACTCATATGCGGTACTCCGTACTGCGGGGGAGGAGGGGGGGGGGGGGGGGAGCTGTGTGGTGTCTATAGGTCATATCGACCATAGACAACATTAATCTTTGGGACTCAGATCACTCATCCGAGTTGCCATGTAATTCTGTCTGTTCTTATACCTTGTACTGTGTGCATGTGTATGACAATTGTCAAAATATATGGATGTGCAGATATTAGTGGGGACAGTTTATTCTGTATACCGCTATTTGTATACTGTTCCCATACATCCACATTTGCATTTAGTATTCTAGTGGTTATAGGTTATTAATGTGCCAGAATTTCACATTGGCAAAGCTTATCTTACACTTCCATTAATCTGTGGACTTGCAATGTTGATCACTTAAATATATTACATAGACAAATGTACGCCTGAAATTTCATTACTCTACATTAATTAGTTTTCGGTGTTGTGATTTTTTCCTGTCATTGTTCAGATACTGGTTTTTTCCCTACTTATTTCCACTGATAAACTTTTTGGACTTTTTGAAAGCTAGATATTCATCATATGTATCTTGATCTATCTGTTTTCCATATAGTTCTAACCAGTTATTATATGCTACTTCCATCACATGTGGTGTTAATATTATTGTTTTACTTTTGTTTATTACCTTTATTCTCACAATTTAGAACAAAAAATTTGTAAATAATGAACACAAATCTGAAGCTCATCCAGTATTCCTTTATATTCCCAATGTTTAGACTTCTTGAATATTTTATAGGTGATATGCTGCAAAATAGCAGTTCTTTCCCTGATCTCAATTTGTTTTCAATTTTTCAAATTTACTTTGCAGTAAATGACAGCACAGTTAATTTACTTTTGATTTTTATGTTAAGAGAATATTCTTACCTCCAGTATATTATAGTCTATTTTTCCTGCTGCATACATAAGATTTCCAGTTGGTTGAACCGTTCTAATTCTTAAAGAGAGGCTGAGTTGATCTTCTAAGGTTTTCTTTATCAGATTTTTTCCAATTTTGTACTGTGCATAGCTCTTGCCTCCAAAGGACACAGGATTCCGAGGAATGTAGCAAGATTCATCATGACATTTAGATATATCAATCTCACAAGTTGTTCCAGCAAAACCTTCTGGACACTGACATGAATAACCTTGAAGAGAAGCATCAGGAATACAAACTTTAAACATTGGGCATGGATCTCTGGCACATTCATTTATCATAGTTTCACAACGGTCTCCTGTAAATGACAAAACACATAAGCAAAATTAGTATAGTTGTATCCAATAATTTTACTTTACTTTGTTCTACCTATAAATATAAATAAAATATTTTCCATTTTCAAAATTTTAGTAAAGCATTTAGTTTCTTTAAAAAACTGCAAATATGCATCACATGGTCTGTGTTATGTAAAAAAAGTGTTGTTGGGTCTTCAGTTACCATTACAGCAGCAAATATCTCAAGTGTATTCCACTTACAAAATGTTACGGTAATGTGTTGAAAAGCATTAACTGGGGGAGGGGTCTCTTGATTTTTTAAAAATGTTTTTTAAGAGAGAGAGAGAGAGAGAGAGATTGCAATTCTACATCAAGTTAAACAATGATACATACTGGAGGCACTGAATAGTGAGAAAGCATATAAACAAAACTAGAACTTTTGTGGCTTAGCTTATGAACTTAAAGATCTTTTATCTGTGTTTATTTCCTAAATATATGTTTTCAGTGTTCATCTCTAGAGTCTGTTCCCCAGTGTTCAAATTCTTATCTTCTCTAACTGTTGACACTACATTCTATTTCAAATCTAATAATACATTCATTTTCCTTTTACCTATGTCAATTCAGAAAACAATCTTTAACTAGTCTGAAACACAATGCATTTCCTGTTCTTGAAATGCTGCCTCCCCTCACCCAAATTGCCATACCCCATTGTTGTACCTTCTTCCATAAGGACCTCCTAGCTCTCATATTTCATCAATACCTGCCCCTCACCAATCTAGCCCAGCACAAACAGATTAGCATGGTGTGAGCAGACCTGAATCACCTCTGCTCCCTCTGAGAGTTAGTCAAGTTAAAGTATCTCAAACTCCTATACCCAGATTCCCACAGTGAAACCAACGCTTTCAAAAAAAATGGAGCGGCATTCTCCTAAAAGCTATCACATGAACCCCTCAAATACTCTAGACCCGTCTTTCTAATGTATTTCACCTGACAGACACCATGAAACTCCTTTTGAATGACCATTGTTAATTAAATCTCTAAAATACTTAACCTGCAGACTTTCACACTATACTAATCACCAGTGTCTCACACAAATTCAACCACAACAGGCTAAAAAAAAAAAAAATAATCACATTACTAACCAATAACAACCTATTTTTAAACCTGTTTTACTTAAATAATCCTCTTAGTCATTGAAGTTGGCACCAAAGCCCAATAGAACAATCTCATCAGCAAAATGAAGGCGAATCAGATATGATCCATTAGCCCATAGTCCTCTATTTTCCCAGTTTAGTGGTTTGTAAACCTTCTCTAGAGCTGCTAGTAATTATTTTTGTGATACAGAAATTTCTTTCCTGATGTCTCCTATCATTTAACAATTTACCACTATCTGATGAAGTATAACGGAAGCTGCAGAATTGACATATACATTTCCAATCACACTAACTTAGGTTGAATCAGTGCCTTGTTTCTCAATGACTGTAAGTACAGTTTTTATTGAAATTTGGCAAAAGCTTTCAAAAAATCCCTGAATTACAGATAAAGCTGCAACTCGTATCCACTGCTCCATACCATGATTCCATTTCCTGGCATTCAAGTGGTCATTGCTGTCCCAAATAATCACCTCATGTAATCTTTAAAAATTCCACACTTTCAAATTTACCTCACCTGTCTTCTCTGGCTTGATGGTTGATAGCTAGGGACAGGAAAATGTTGAGAAAATGTTAACGTGAAAAATAATACAAAATTATTGGTTGTTAATGAAATAATGTGAAATCAGTGACTTTATGACATATTGCAAAATTAGTAATTTTGCAGTGTATAAAAATGTTACAAAAATAAGGACGGCAATTTACTAATTTGTAACTACTAATTACTGAATGCCCAAACTGCAGTTTGGCTTTTAATCTCCTCAAGGCTGGGGGTTTGTGTATGATCTTAAAATAACAGTTCATTTCCTGCATAACAAACCTTGATCTGATGATATATGTAGCACTGAAACAAGCAAAAACACCACCAAATTTGGCAAAAAAACACCACAAAATTCAGCAAAAAATATAACCAAAATTGGCAAAAAAGCACCATTGAATATGGCAGAAAAACTCCAAATTTGGTAAAAAACAACACCAAATTTGTTAAAAAACATATAAAATTTGTCAAAAACTGAATTTGGAGGGAAAATGAATTTGGCAAAAACAACATCAAATTTTGTAAAAAGAACACGTTTGGGAAGAAAAATACCAAATTTGGTAGAAAAACCCCATAGAATTTGGCACTGCACTAAACTTAACAAAAACAACAAGGTATTTGGCAAGAAATATGCACATACAGAATTTGGCAAAAGAAACACCAAATTTGATAGAAAAATAACATTAAATTTGCCAAAAAGCAACAAATTTGGCAAAAAATAGCACTGAAATTGGCAAAAAAGTAACACTAAATTCGACAAAAAATAACACCAACTTTGGTCATGAAACAAAATGATTTTTTCCTTTCCCTACTGATAGCTAATGATGGCCACTGACAGTCTCGCAAGTAAATAATGACATTACACCTTATCTGCAGCAAAAGGCAACCCCTTTTTCTTGATGAACCACATTAGATACCTCACAGAAGAGCTCAACATTATGCCTCATACTTTCTTCTTCCCATACATACAGGCCTTTGTGCAAAAATGCCATTCCGGAGGTTTTCTTTAACCCTTAACTGCTATTGTGGGGTCCTGGAGAACCCCAGGCAATATGAATATGATACATTGTATGCAAATACTAACAAAGAGATAGAGGGGCTGGCCAGTACTTACCTCAGCTCAGTACAGCCGATAGATACACATAAAACAGAACTGAAAATTTACATTCCTAGCTTTCGGAACTTTGTTCCTTCATCAGGGAGGAGAGAGGGGAAAAAAAGGGAAGAAGGGAAAGTGGATTCAGTTACTCACAACCCAGGTTATGAAGCAACAGGGAAAGGTAAACAGGGAGGGTAGCAAGGATGGAGGCATGGTTGTCAGAGGGAAGCCAAAGATATTCTACTGTAAGTACTGTGCCAGCTTCAACCAAAGAGGATGCATACAGAAGTCTGTATGCATCCTCTTTGGTTGAAGCTGGCACAGTACTTACAGTAGAATATCTTTGGCTTCCCTCTGACAACCATGCCTCCATCCTTGCTACCCTCCCTGTTTACCTTTCCCTGTTGCTTCATAACCTGGGTTGTGAGTAACTGAATCCACTTTCCCTTCTTCCCTTTTTTTCCCCTCTCTCCTCCCTGATGAAGGAACAAAGTTCTGAAAGCTAGGAATGTAAATTTTCAGTTCTGTTTTATGTGTATCTATCGGCTGTACTGAGCTGAGGTAAGTACTGGCCAGCCCCTCTATCTCTTTGTTAGTATTTGTTTCACATCTTATATGAGATTTTCCATTATACATTGTATGCAAACGGATCAACGGATGGTGCCTGTGTTCTTGGTAGTCCACAGTGAAGTGAAGCTGTTTAACACTGAGAATTGGTTGATAGCAGTGCGAAATAAAGAGAAAGAGGTCTCAGAATACTCCACCAGAGTATTAACATAAGTTGTTTTTCATTATCTCAATGAGTGTTTTAAGTGACTGAAGTCTTAGAGTACTTCGAAAATAGCAAAATTTCAATGATAACATCAATTTTTAAGGTTATGTGAGTACGTATGCATTATTTTTCAGAATGTCATCATTGAAACCATTAACAGATGATGAGTTGGAAAGAATAGTGAATGATCCTGTATTTTTGCAATCTGATGAGGAAAATAAAAATGAGCGTTTGGCATCATTGGCTAGAACGCCCCTTGCGGGGCAGGTCCGGCTGCCTTGGTGCAGGTCTTATTACATTCGATGCCATGTTGGGCAACCTGTGTGCCAGATGGGCATGAAATGATGATGAAGACAGCACAACACCCAGTCCCTGAGCGGAGAAAATCCCTGACCCAGCCGGGAATCAAACCTGGGCCCGTCGGATGGCAATCTGTCATGCTGACCACTCAGCTATCAGGGCGGACAATCTGATGAGGAGAGCATAGCAGATGAGGATGAATTTATACTAAGTAATCATGCTTCCACCTCTGAAGTTACATCAGAAAGTAGTTGTGAAGAATCAGATGAAATGGCGTGTATTAGGCCCGCTAACAAATATTTTTTTGGAAAAAAGCAGTGCTACAAAGGGTCAAAAGAAGCTCCTCCTACAACTCCTATATGTGCTCACAATATAGTTAGTCACCTTCCATGTGCTAGACATGAAGCAAAAACACTTGATTCAACTGGCATATTATCTGCTTGGGAATTGTTCATTACTGAAGATTTATTACAACTAATACTCACCAATACAAACATCAAGATATATGACATGTCAAACAAATACATTCATAAAGCTGCTAGATATAATACAGCTGAGAGCATTTCTAGGTCTGCTTTATTTATCTTGAGTAATGAAATCTAATCACAAAAATGTTGGTGGACATTTTGCTAATGAACTGGTCGTGAAGTGTTTCAAGCCACTATGAGCGTTCATAGATTTTTATTCATTTTGTCTTGTTTGCATTTATATTGTGCTACTACAAGAGATGCTAGGAAGGCTGATGACAGACTTACAACTATTAGAGATATCTGGGGAACTCTTTATAGACAAATGTTGAAAGTATTATATTCCAGGAGCGAATGTGACAATCGATGAAATGTTAGTACCCTTTCATGGGAGGTGCAAATTTCACATGTATATGCCTGAGAAGCCAGCTAAATATGGCCTCAAAGTTATGTGCCTTTATGATTCACGAACATTCTAATTTATGCAATTATCAATTCCAACACAAGATGTTTTGAAATTAATAACACCAATTGAGGGAAGCAATATAAATGTGACAGCAGACAGTTGGTTCATGTCACTTGAACTCTGTGATCAACTGGAAATCAAAAAGTTGACTGTCATAGGCACTCTAAAGCTAAGTAAACCGGAGGTCCCAGAAGAATTCAAACCAAACAGAAAGTGCTCAGTAGATCTGCATTATTTGGGCATAATGAAGGAAAGACAATTCCTTCTTATGTTCCTTGGAAAGGTCGAGCTGTTGTGTTGCTTTCATCTATGCTCCATGATCAGAAAATTAGTACTCAAAAGAGAAAATCTGAAATGATTACTGATTACAATGCCACAAAAAGAGGAGTGGACACAGTGGACCAAATGTGTGCCAACTATTCGGTATCACAGAGAACACGCAGATGGCCACTGTCTGTATTTTATGTCATTTTAAACACAGTAGGAGTCAATGCAGCTGTTTTACTTCAGTGCACCAAACAACTTGATCAAACTGATAATTTAAAAAGAAGAGAATTGCTACAGAGGCTTGGAATGGATTTAATAAAACTCCATACACAACGTCAAGATGTCCTACCCCTTTCTTGTGAACTGAGAGACATTGTTGTTAATCTTGGTGGTACCCCTCTTGCCTCAAATATCTTCAGAGCCAGAACCCATGATGAAAGCAAGATGCTACACGTGTGCAAGAAATGCGGACAAGAAAACCAAAATAGTGTGTGAAAAATGCTCAAAACTTGTCTGTCCTGATCACAGATTTTCAGTGTGCCAAAATTCTTTGTAATCATATCTTAAATGTGTAAAAATGTTTATAATATTCAGTGATAAAAGTGCAATTCAGAATAAAATTTCTTTAAATTACAGTTTTGTTTGACTTATTGTGGTACTCTGAGACCCCACTAGAGTATTAGCATATGAGCATTTCACTAGAGTAGTTAAGGATTAATCTCCAATGCCTATATCTACACCTGTCTCTGCATCTGTACTCTGCAAACCGATGTGAAAGTGGGTACGTCCCACTTTACCAGTTATTAGGGTTTCTTCCTGTTGCATTCACATTTGGAGTGCAGGAAGAATGATTGTTTGAACGCCTCTGTGCATGCTGTAATTATTCTAATCTTCTCCTCACGATCCTTATGTGAGTGATACATAGGGGGTAGTAGTTTATTCCTAAAGTCACCATTTAAAGCTGGTTCTTGAAATGTTGTTAGTAGATTTTCTCAGGATAATTTATGTCTATCTTCAACAGCCATCCAATTCAGTTCCTTCACTATCTCTGCGACAGTCTCCCATGGATCAAACAAACCTGTGACCATTCATGCTGTCATCCTCTCTATACTTTCAATACCCCTGTTAGTCCTATTTGGTACGAGTCACACACTCTTGAGCAGTTTTCTAGAACCTGACGCGCGAGTGATTTATGAGCAATCTCCTTTGTAGACTGATTGCTCTTCCCCAGTATTCTACCATAAACCAAAGTCTAGCTCGTGCTTTACCCATGACTGAGCCTATGCGACCATTCCATTTCATATCACTACAAAGTCTTACTAAGGTATTTGTATGAGTTGGCCAATTCCAACTGTGACTCACTGATTTTTATAGCCATAGAGTACTACATTTTATTTTGTGATGTGCACAGTTTTACATTTCTGAACATTTGACACAAGTTGTCAATCTTTGCACCACTTTTAAATCTTATCAAGATCTGAATAAGTCTGAGGTTACTATTAATATTGTCCACACTATTAATATTCCATTTTCATTCTGGAAACATACCCCAGGCTGTGGCTTCTCATGTCTCCACAATATCCTTTCTTCCAGGAGTGATAGTTCTGTAATGTCTGTAGGTCAGCTTCTATGAAGTTTAGAAGGTAGAAGACGAAGTACTAGCAGAATTAAAGCTTTGAGGACGGGTTGTGAGTTGTGCTTGGGTAGCTCAGACAGTAGTGCACTTGCACATGAAAGGCAAAGATCCCGAGTTCGAGTCTCGGTCCGGCACACAGATTTAATCTGCCAGGAAATTCCAGTATTAATATTGTCCACAAGGTGATTAATATACAACATGAATAGCAAGGGTTCCAACACAGTTCCCTGTGGCAAACACGAAGTTACTTCTACATCTGACAATGACTCTCCACCTAGGATAACATGCTGCATCATCCAAACCAAAAAGTTCTCAGTCCAGTTAAAAATTTCGCTTGATACCCCATTGATCAAACTTTTGGCAATTAGCATTGGTGTGGTACCAAGTCAAATGCTTTTCCAAAATCAAGAAATACTGCATCTACCTGACTACCTGGATGCAAATCTTTCAGTCCGTCATGTGACTAAAGTGTGAATTGGTTTTCAAATGATTGATGTTTGGGTTTCAAATGATCAGTATTTTCAGAATCCATGCTGCTGCATGGCATGGAGGTCATTATGTTCAAGATACGACATTATGTTTGAGCTCAGAATATTTTCTGAGATTTCACAACAAATCGATGTAAAGGATATCGGATGGTAGTTTTGTGGATCACTTCTACTACCCTCGTTGCAGAAGGGTCTGACCTGTGCTTTCTTCGAACTACTGGGCACAGTTTTTTGTTTGAGAGATCTATGATAGATTATAGTTAGAAGGGGGGCTAACTCAGCTGCAAATTCAGTACTGAATCTGATAGTGATTCCTTCTGGGCCTGGCACTTTATTCAGTTTTAATGATTTCTGCTGTTTCTCAATACCATTCACACTAATACTTATTTCACTCATCTTGAGGATTACATTGGGGCAACTCTCTTGGGTTTTCCTCTGTACAGAAACATTTGAAGACATAATAAGCATTTTAAATTATGCTTTGCTATCCTAAATTTCAGTTCCTGTCTCAATTCTCTAGGGACTGGACACTAACTTTGGTGCCACTCACAGCCTTTACATACGACCAGAATTTTTTTGGGTTTTGTGAAAGATCATTTGACAACATTCTACTACAGTAGTCATTGAAGGCTTCACACATTGCCTGCATACATACAAATAATTATCTAACTCTACATATACATTTATACTCTGCAAACCACTGTGATGTGTACGGCAGAGTAACATGCGTTAGGACTTCTTCCTGTTCCAATCATGTATGGAGGACATGATTGGGTAAATGCCAATGCACACACTGTAATGAATCTAATTTTGTCTTCATGGTCACTATGGGAGTGATACTTGGGGGGCTACACAAATCCCTAGATTCCTCATGTAATATTGGTTCCTGAAATTTTGCAAGTAGGCTTTTGTGTGATATTAGCATCAATCTTCATGAGTGCCAGGTCAGGTTTTTCAGCATCTTTCTGGTGCTCTGCAATGGATCTAACAATCCCAGAGCCTATAATTGGAATCCACTTTTTCCTCACTGCCTATGTACCCAACTCCTCATGCTTCCCAAAATTCACACATCTAACCATCCTAGATGTGTCACTGTAGCAAGTTATTATTCTGTCTCTGAAAGGATGTCTGTATCCATCAAACAACGATACCAACCCGCTTCTAACAGGCTATCTTTCAACATTAAAGATGACAACAACTTCTTCCATCTCCTCTCTATAGTTACAACCTCTTTAACACCAGGTTTTCTGCCTACGCCTGCTGACAACACATCATCCACCAACATCCCTGAGTCGAGCACCTTGTCGCTATCAAACACTACCTATCCCAGTGTCCTGCCACACTAACCCCAGCATTTCTTTTCTTACTTGTGTGAAAAATTATATCCTCACCCACAACTGTGTTTGGAGGGAAAACACACAAACTGATCCACAGCACTTCCTGTGGCCACATACATGGCATGCTCATGTGGATACGACACTTGGATGAATCCTGCCTAAGAACATAACATTTTAAAATGGTCATCTGATTCAGATTTACTGAAGGTATCTTCACAATGTGGACCAAAGACCAAGATACAGTCCTCCACAGCCTCAACACTTTCTCTCTTATCCATTACACTAGTCATCTTCACTCCAGTATGTTGGTTCCCATCTGTCTGAGGGATCTATATAAACTGGGAGTCATTTTAAACCAATCATTAACCAACAGTAACTACAATTTGATAGCTCTTAACACTTCCACACTAGAATCTGTCTTCTATACAGTAATCCAATGGTAGAATATGTTTCTAATGATGACATCAATGGCTGCTTCATAACCCATACAACTGGATCCCTCTCCCATTCATATAACTCTTTCTGAGAAGATAGGATATGCCCCTACAACACACATCTTTGATCTCACATTTTTCAAAAAAAAAGCCATGAAGTTCATAGCCTGGTGCAAATTTTCCTAATTTGGTATCACTTTGGCAGATGATGTACTAAACCCTTTGACCTAGGTCCTATTTCCCTGTTCCAAAAACCAATACAACCTCATCAACATTGATTTCTGATTAGTTCTCTTTCCATACTTTGTATTTTACCCAAAATTTTACAACAGATAAATTAACTGTGAAGATAGAATTGCAAAATAATGATTACATTTAGAAAGCAAGATTTAATTAAAATGGTAAAAGAAATACCAGAAATGCTTTTTACAGATACCTATTTAATCATGTCTCTAGCTCAAAATTTGTGACTGGAAATAATGTGAGAGCATCACCACAGCACGAACAGTCTTTTAAGTAATTCTGTAGCCAGACTATTTGTTTACCAAAATTACTTTTTATGTCTATCAGTACAGAGTTATGAATCAAATCATCCCTTCTTGAACATCTACAAAAAGCTTTGTACAAAATGCAATCCACTGATTGATTTTGTGTTTTTCTGTTACGGCAATTAGAAATTTCAGTTTTGGAGACTAATATTATTTTAAAGAAATTAACAGTTGCTTGTCTGTAACACATTTGATGTTACTCTAAATATCAAATTAATGAACTTGTGATACATTCAAAAGTAACACTACTGACTGGCTACATGGGACATCAATGCCATTTGTACAGAGAAATTGCTTCCGTTCTGCTTATTTTGTAGGCAGTGTTTCGTATTTATGAGTGAAATATACTTGCAACATTACCCTTTTGTTAATTATTTGTTAATTATGTTAACATTTAGTTAAATAATTTGAATAAAAAATTCACAGAATAACTGCTTTTTTATAATTCTCTCATAACCTGAATAGTAAATGAAACATTGGTATACTGGAAATGAAAACAAAGTTTAAAGTGTAGTCTTGTATTGAAAATATGAAATCATATTTACCTGAATATCCTTCTCTGCAATTACAGTGAACTTTATGCTGATGATGAGGGGAGACAAAACTAGTAACATCTGTTGAGATGGGTGTAAGATTGGATGCATCCAATATAATTTGATCTTCACACTCTCCATATGTGCAAAAGTTTGCAACACATTTGTCTCTTACTATTTCTTCCACAACAAGATTTGCTGAAGATTCTAGTTCCTCAAGGTGATCAGTTATTGCTTTGCGAATAGTGTTTGATGAATGAAAGCCTGTAACAGGACTCATTGGTTGTGATTTGCGAACAGCAAACAGCACGTCCAGATCAGAACTTGGGTTAGTGTGACGAGTTATACGTCTTCTCTTAGATGCAGTTTCATCAGATGGTTGCACACTGATAATTACAACATCCTTAAGTCTTGCACTCAGTGCATTCCTCACTGCACGAACAAAACCTCTCCGATGACTCAAAACAAACTCCAAAGGGCTAACATTACGGAATCTTACAATTACTGCGTTTGATAACATTTCTTCTGACACAAGGTCGACAGATACTCTGACAGTAGCATATGATGTAAACTTTCCATCTGTAACAGATACATTAATGTGGTAATCACCAACATCTAGACCAGGTAGAGCCACGAGTGTCCCATTGTTATGTTCTATTTCAAAAAGCTGTGATGTTGGGTTCTGTACACCAGAGTTCGAAGTCGTTTTCACAAGGTTGAAGGATAAGGTATCATATTGGTCCTGGTCTGAGGCATGAATTTGGCCTATTGTACCTCCTGGAAACTCATCCATAAAGGAGTTGATGAAAACCTCAAGAGGTGTGATTGATGGAGGGTACTGAGATTCTTCTATAACCTGCAATTGTAGAAAATTATAGTAAATTGTTACAGTCATCAACAAAAACCTCAGAAATTGGAAGTATGAATGATGCACTTACCTTAATTGTAACCCATGTATCTGAGAAAAGAGGTGGTGTTCCATTATCAAACACACGTACATGAAGGAGGTAGTTGTCTTTCACTTTATGATTGAAACGACCAGCAGTGCGAAGGACGCCATCTTGCTCTAACACAAACATATTGCCCTCATTTCCAGAACGTATATCATACGTGTATGGTGCAGCATTTGGAGCAGCATCAGCATCAGTGACCAAAAATTTAATAACAGCATATTGTAATGGTTTATCCTCCTGAAATGTGTAGAAATACAGAAATTGCATAAACAATACGAAAAATAGTCTTGCTGCAAGTACCAGCTGTAGCAAACAGAATGTTGTACCTGCACAACAGCTGTGTAATTAGGCTGGGAAAATACTGGTGGATTATCATTGGCATCAGATATTTCAACATTCACCATTACGTAACTAGTCATCACAGGAAGGCCATTGTCTTTTGCATTAACTTCCAGAACGTAGCTAGAAATCTGCAAGCAGTGAGCAAAGTATATAATAAAAAGTTATTATTATAAGCAGAAAGGTAATATGGTAAATTCTATATTACTATATGTAATACATCCATATTTGGGAAATTAGCTTTCTTATTACCATTTCTCGATCAAGAGGTGCTGCTACAGAGATGTACCCTGTCTTTTCATCAATGAAGAATTGTCTATGTCGATCACCTCTCTCAATGAAATATGATATCTTTCCATTATCACCACTGTCAAGATCGCTTGCTGTCACCTGAAAGAAAAAGTTGACTGTTTGTAACATGTGTTCTTCAGAATCGTATTAATCATTATTCCCATACAAGGAGATGTCACTGATGATAATAATGGAGATGATCACAATAATAATTAATTATTTGAAAGCTGGTAGCCACACCATAGTTTCTGAGTACCTGAAGTGCCTAATATCTGTCTACATCTGGTAAAGGGAGAAGATTTGTTTACATAAGTGGCTAACATTAGATTCATAAACTGATACCTCGCATGTTTCATCATTGGCTCACAACAACAATATACGCTGAGAATTTATATCACAGGTGCTAGTCCTGCCACCTACCACCAAAGGCACAACTTTATGAGGAAATCATACCCCCTCTTCTAATAATCTAAGTTACTTTTCAGGGATTTAACTATGGATGCATACTGCTTAACTACCAGTTCTTATTCAAGCCCTACTTCTGACACTCAAGTCCATCAGCAAAAAAGATGAGACAACTGTGCAAAATGGGATCCCAACAGTAGATTTCTTTTTAATCAAGACAGCTCATTGCTCTTGCTGAACAGACTCACTATTTATGAGAACACTGTCACAACAGCACCCATCAGCACATTTAATGTACGGTAGCCAAGTATCCTGCCGAACCTGTATTTCATGTGTCAGATATTGTTACATGTTGCAGTCTTTGTTAGGCTCTACTCTGAGACTGATTATTTGGTTACACGTGTGCATCTGGCTGTGACTGATACATTAAGTAATGTTTTGGACAACTGCTGAAGATGTATAAACAGCACTTTTTCAACAATGGTAGATATCAAAGCTAATGAAACTGTGTTTCAGATACATTTCTGTTGGATACATCAATTATCTTTATTTAAATGTTATTAATGGCATAATAACTACTTAGCATAACATTCTAAGTGACAAACATTTGTTAAATAGTCTAGAGACTGAACCTACATCTTATAAAAGTCACAAAATTGTAAAAGATGAGTGGAAATGTGTAACATGACTATTTAAATTTACCTGCAAAATTTTGTCACCAATCTGAGCATCCTCTCTGATTCTTGCACTGAAAGATGCTTGACTGAAGATTGGAGCATTGTCATTGCTGTCTAAGACTGAGATGTTAACAGTTGCATGGTTGCTTAATGGTGGTACACCTCCATCGATAGCTTGAATAGTCAAGAAATAATCTTTGGCTCTCTCATAATCAAGCTGCTCAGCTATAGTTATAACTCCTAAAATTTAGAGTCATGGACAGTATTACTTTTAAAACATCTGCAATACTTACAACAAGAAATAACTGAAAAAATTGTAATAAATGTTTACGTGCCTGTTTTTGGATGTATTTCAAATTTCTTATGTTCATTTCCACCAACAATAGAGTAAGTTATCTCTGCATTAACTCCTGTGTCTTTTGATGTTGCTAAAACTCTTACTATTTCAGTTCCAACTGCATCAATTTCAGGAACAACAGCATAATAATACTTGGATGCAAATTCAGGAGGATTATCATTAATATCAAGTACATGAACATTGAGAAGAGCCACTTTTGAGAGTTGCGGTGTTCCTTGGTCAGTGGCTCTTACAGACAAGTTGTACATTGCCCTAGTTTCACGATCTAGAGGTTTTGCTAAGGTCACAATTCCACTATCAGAGGCAATTTTGAAATGACCATCTGCTGAATCTACAAATGAGTACCTTATTTTCCGATTTATACCTGAAATGATTTAATAGTCAGGTATTACCCACACAGTTTGTACCAAATATAAAACAAATATGATGCTAGCATCAGTGACCTAATATATCTGCTTACCTATGTCCCTGTCTGTTGCATGTACTTTTGTTACAAGGGAGCCAACCTCAACATCTTCAGGTAGAGTTGCACTGTAAGATTCCATGGAGAATTCTGGAGGATTGTCATTGAGATCAGATATAATTATTTCCAGCTGAGAAGAACACTGCCAGTCAGGATGGTCCCGATCTTGTACATGTGCAGTTAATTGAAATTTTGATTGCTCCTCACGATCTAAGGGTTGGGCAGTTTTGAGGTGACCTGTAGAGACAAGAGTAGTGAAAATCATTAAACTCTGATATTTAAATAAAGTTGAATAATGGAAAAATAAGTTTTCAAAAACAGAAAAAAGATTTTATTATATACCAAATTTTCTGTTTACCTAGTAACACAATTTTTAAGAATGCACTTTAATATAGAAAAAACTTAAATTTTGAAAATGGAAAACTGGAATGTTAAAATAATATCAGTTTTTGTTAAAAATATGAAGTGTGAGAATGTGATATGTGAAAGAAATAAATGAAACAACAATTTGGCTGGTGGCAGCATATAAAAGGACAGTCCTTTTATTGAAAACTTTCATTTTTAAAATAATGTATGGAAAAATAAACTGCTTGCATTTCTGACATCTACATAGATCAATATATAGTATCAATTTGTCAAACAAACAGTTACACATTTGATATTTACCTCCTGCTTTGTCAAGTGAAAACTTGTCTGAACCATCTCCAGTCAGATAATATCGCAGATTTGCATTTGGTTCTTCATCTATGTCAGTGGCTAGCACTGTAAGAACATAACTACCTGGATGCACACCTTCAGAAAGAATCTCATGGTATCGGTACCGCAAGCAGTAAGGAGGATTATCTGAAAAGTTATGTTTATGAAGTACATATTGTAAATAACTGTGGCAAATTTCAAATGAAAAACAACTGTTTCACACAGAAAATAAATGTCTATTTACCAGACTCTGAAAAAGGAATAATCAAAAGCACTCTCACTGTCATGGGTGCTTTTATCCAAAAAATTATTTAATACATCTATTGCCCTTTTGTTTTTTTGTGTCTATACTAAAAATCTGGAGTGGCTTTTTGAAATGAAAATCTGATTTTTCTTCATATTCCCTATCCCTTCATTCTTTGCGAAGAAGTTATAGCAATTTGTGTGTGTGTGTCTGTCTGCCTGTCTTTTTTCAGTTGTTCCTGTTTTGCTGGCTGATAAGCTGTCTTCCACCTTGTGTAACAGAAATCTCAATCCTGGATTTTCCGTTGTTTGAAATCTCAATAATGATGACATATACTTACAGCATAATTCACAATTACACTGAGGAGACAAAAGTCAAAGGACAGTGATATGCACACATACAATTGGTGGCAGTACCATGTACATATGGTATAAAAGGGGCAGTTCATTGCCAAAGCTGTCATTTTTAGTGGGGTGATTCATGTGACAAGGTTTCCAATGTGATTATGACCACACAACAGGAATTAACAGACTCTGAACCAGAAAGGTAGTGGAGCGACACACATGGAACATTCCATTTCAGAAATCATTAGAGAATTAAAAATTCTGAGATACACACTGTTAGGAGCATGCTGAGAATAGCAAATTTTGAATGTGCTGAGAATAGCAAATTTCAATTGTGTTGAGAATAGCAAATTTCAGGAATTATCTCTCACTACGGACAGAGCTATGGCTGATGGCCGTCACTTAACAGTGGAGAGTAGCAGCACTTGTAGAGCTATCCGTGCTAACAGACAAGCAACATTGTGTGAAATAACTGCAGAAATCAATATGGGACATACAACGAATATATCTTCTAGGACAGTGTGGCAAAATTTGGTGTTAATGGGTTATGGCAGTGGATGATCGACATAAATGCCTTTGCTAATGGCATGACATCACCTGCAGCACCTCTCCTCGGCTTGTGACCATATCAGTTGGATCCTAGATGATAGGAAAACCATGAGCTGGCCAAGGGTTTCAAGTATGGTGCAGACTCCATCAATCTATGGATCCAAGTTTGTCAACAAGGTACTATGCAAGCTGGTCATTGCTCCTTAATGGTGTGGGCTGCATTTGCATGGAACATACTGGGTCCTCTGGTCCAACTGAACCATCTTTGACTGGAAGTGATTATGTTTGGCTAAATGGAAACCATCTGCAGTCATTCATAAACTTTATGTTCCAACAATGATGAAATTCTTCTGGATGACAATTTGCCATGTCCCAAGGCCACAATTGTTTGTAATTGGCTTGAAAAGCATTCTGGAGAATTCAAGTAAATAATCTGGCCACTCATCGAACATTTATGGGACATAACTGAGTGGTCAATTTCTGCACAAAATCTCTGGTTTGCCATTCACACCTTGCTTAATATACTGTAACATAGATACAGTAAGACAAATGTTTGAATGGCAATACAAATGGCCACTGGTCCGAGCTAAGCCAAAAACTCTTCACCCCAAGTTCCTAGCTCAAATAGGAACTGAGCATCAAGACCTCCCAAACTGTGATTCAGCACTCAGTCTTTTCATACATATTTGCTGCAGTGCTTCTGCACTATAACGATTAATTGTGATTTGGAAACTCTTCTGGGAGCTGCTGGAAACAGAGTAATAAGTGGAAGTTGGAGAAGTTTAGGGTGCTATTCATGGTTTCCAGTCACTGTTAACCTTATTGTTGTGACTCGCTGATCATTCAAAGCGCCGCCGCGCAATTACGTGCATCCTCTACGTGCGGCGCTGTCTGCCAGCCATGCAGCAGGTGTGCCACCTAAGCGGCCAGCCAAGCAGCGGCCACTAGACTGGGACTCAGTGCTCATTCGAATGCTAACGTGTACACATGTCTTGCTTGTCAACTTATTCTGTGACATATATGTGTTGTGTTGTTCTGAAATATATTTGTTAAACTTGACGTTATAACACTTACCTTTCAAGTAATACTATGTGCGGCACAAATTTATTACCATTTGTTGAATGCTGTTTCACTTCACTGATATGTATTTTACAGTAAGAACCATAATTACAGAAGCATCATTCTTGAATAAGACTATTTCAGTTTTATGAGGGTCACTCCAAAAGAAATGCACACTATTTTTAAAAAAATCCATCCTTTATTCCACATGTTTGAAAGTTTTACAGTGTGTAGATACATCCTTTAGGAACAATATTTTCATTTCTCCACATAATTTCCATCCCTCTCAACTGCCTTATGCCATCTTGTAACCAGCACTGTATACCCGCACTGTAAAATTCTGGACCAACCTGTTGGAGCCACTGTTAGGCAGAGTGCACAAGGGAGTCGTCATCTTCAAACTTTGTTCCACGAAGAGAGTCTTTCATTTCCCAAAGAGATGATAGTCACATGGAGCCAGGTCAGGACTGTAAGGCATGTGTTTCAATGTTGTCCATCCAAGTTTTGTGATTGCTTCCATGGTTTTTGACTGACATGTTGCCGTGCATTGTTGTGCAACAGCAAAACATCCTGCTTTTGCCGATGTGGTCGAACACAACTCAGTCGAGTTTGAAGTTTCTTCAATATTGTCACATATGCATCAGAATTTATGGTGGTTCCACTTGGCATGATGTCCACAAGCAAGGGTCCTTTGGAATCGAAAAACACCATAACCATAACTTTTCCAGCAGAAGGTGTGGTTTGAAATTTTTTTTTCTTGGGTGAATCTGCACGATGCCACTCCATTGATCGCCTCTTCATCTCTGGTGAAAAACGATGGAACCATGTTTCATCACATGTCACAATTCTTCCAAGAAATTCATCTCCACCATTCTCGTACTGTTCCAAAAGTTCGTTGCATACAGTTTTTCTTGTTTCTTTGTGAGCCACTGTCAAAATCCTGGGAACCCACCTGGCACAAACCTTTTTTAACGCCAACACTTTCAGTATTCTGCAAACACTTCCTTCCCCTATCCCAATGTAGCGTGGCAAATCGTTCACTGTGATGCGTCTGTCAGCAGTCACCAATTCATTAACTCTCTGCACATTGTCCGGCGTGTGTGCAGTACGAGGCCTGCTGCTGCGAGGACAATCTTCAATATTGCCATGCCCGCTTTCATCATGTAACCTGCTTGCCCACCGACTAAGTGTACAGCGATTGACAGCAGCATCTCCATACACCTTTCTCAACCTCTTGTGGATGTTTCCCACTGTCTCGTTTTCACAGCACAGGAATTCTATGACAGCACGTTGCTTCTGATGAATGTCAAGTGTAGCAGCCATCTTGAAGACATGCTGTGACGGCGCCACTCACGGGAATAGGTTGAACTAAATTTGAAAACAAGTGGGAAGGATGTATCTATACACTGTAAAACTTTCACACAAGCAGAATGAAAACTGTATTTTTACAAACATAGTGTGCATTTCTTTTGGAGTGACCCTCATAGTTTCACTTACACAAAACATTTACCTCACTGAATCACTTCTGCTGTTGTAAAAGAGTGAAGCATGTGTCTATCCTCTTCTTTAGTACTGCTGTATGTATGGGATCCTTATAAAATAAGATTGACAGAGGATAGCAAAGACTTTTATCATGAAATAGGTGAGAGAGTGTCACGGATATGCTAAGAGAGTTGGGATGTTTATTATTAAAACAAATGTGTTTTTCATTCCAGAGAGACCTCCTTCAAAATTACAATCACCAGCTTTCTCCTATGAATGGCATTTTGCTGACTGCTACCAACAAAGGGAGAAATTACCATTGTGACAAAATAAGAAAAATCAGAGCTCAGACTGGTAGATCTAGGTGTCGATTTTTCCCACACACTATCTGAGAGTGGAAAAGTATAGAAACTGTCTGAAAGTGATTTTCTGTACCTTCTATCAAACACCTACATGTGTATTCCAGAATAATAATGTAACTCTAGATTTAGATTCTTAACATTTTTTTATCACTACCAATAAAAATATCCTTAAACTAGATATAGCACCAGATGAAAACAATGTGCTCTATTAGTCAAATACATAAAATTACAATTTAGACAGCACTTTGTCCATATAATTATAATAATATCTTTCCTAGTGACACTAGGTATTGCATAAAACATCCCAACAGCATCTTTTGTTTAGGCAGACTCCGCTTACACACCGTAATGAGAAAATAAGTTTTATTTCCCTAAACATTGCAAAATGCCACCTGATATCTCTTAGGAAGTACATCTGATATTTATGAATGAGTAGCACTCCTACCTGATGAGAACTAGCCTTTCAAATTTTGTATGCATTTCTGCTTTTAAGATTGTTAATTATGCTCTTTATAAATAGCTGCACTAGCCTTCATATTATTTTAATTTTGCTTTTAGGATTATTAACCTTGGGAACTAGTCCTGTATTATCATTTTCTTTTTTTGCTTCATGATATTTTAGTTCCTACTGTAGTCTATGGTTTCTTGGATGTTCTATTGAAACCACATTTTATACTTTTCATTGACAAATATCTCTTAAAGATGAGAAAAATGTATGTAAAGAAACATTAAATTTAAAATTGACATCTGATTAATTATATGTAACACATTAGCTGAGATCCTGTAAATTCCTAATGAAAACCAATATTGTGAAATTATTACTATACTATTTCTCATTAACACTTGGCTCTGAGTTATCAGTGTTGCAGGTCCAACAGCCCATGGGGAGGCCTTTGTATTCTCTGGTGGCCAACATTTTTATGGAAGATTTTGAGGACAGGCACTCAACTCAGTAGGATTTGGGTGATATGGTGATAAAACTTTTATAGTTTGACCTCATGGCTTGAACAAACTCCAAGAATTCCTTCTACTTCTAAACTCCATAAATTAAAACATAAAATAAGGAGACATAAAGGAAGAAGATTGCTTGCTGTTTTTAGAAGGCTTAGCATGATGGTACACTTGGGCTTTTGGTATTTCGAAACACACTCATACAGATTCAGATTTACAGGCAACATATGGCACAAACCATGAGCATTCTGAAGACTTGGATTCACTGAACCCGTACCATTTCAGATCCCAGCAAATTGCAAGTGGAACTAGAACATCTCCAAACTGTGTTCTTCAAAAATCGACATTCATCTCAGCAGATACAGAGACCACTACAAGCAAACAAATAGCACACAATGAAAAGGATAAGGCCTTCAGGATGAGAGCTTACTTGCCATTCACTGTAAATGTTTCTGTGAATATAGGTAGAGTATTAAGGAAACATAAGTTTAAAGTGATATTCCGTCCTCCATCAAAAATCTCCACACTTCAAACTTTTGGACCTCTATTATTAATGAGACAGTGGAAGTATGACTGTTTGAGGACTTTATCAAGTGGGATGGCAGTTACCAGTTAAATAATACATGGAGTCCTGTTATAAAAGACCACACAGCCAGCATAATTCACTAATTTACAGCCAGCATAGTTTGCTAATTTTGTCATTGAAGATGGGCAATGCTCACAGTGGTGCACAAACCTGTAGCAGACATGCATGTGCTGTAGCAATGCGAATGCAATGACAACTGCAGACACCATGCATGCACTAGCATTGTTTTAGGCAGGAGAACTCAGTGTATTTTTGCTAGTGTATGCCTAAAGACTGCCAGGAGAGACTGTGCAGAAACATCGTGGCAGCAAGTTACTGGCATTTGGCAGTTTACCTGAAAGCTTGTTACTTAATAGTTTCCTTAAAGGCAGGGACATGTAACCAGAAAATTAGTTTGCATTACTGTAACACTTTGTCTGTGAATTCATAAGCTTACTGTTGGATTCCTTTGCTCTAGATATTTTCTCAGGTTACCCATAGTCACTTCAACACACACTGCATGACACAAGTATGACGCCAAGCAATTTCCTTGCTTTCAATATTTACAAACAAATGTCCAACAAATAATTATCTTTTCATGACAGCCACATATAATAAACAGAAAACTGAATGAAAATTTCTATACTTCAATTTTGTACTTTACATGACATTTGCATAAAGTGCGACTATAAGAATTCTATCACATCTGGAGCTGTATATGTGTCACCACTTCTGCACTCAAACTGTGGCACTGCTTGCACAGTGAAACAACTCTGCACTCAGCAAGCTACCCCTGTTAACTGTTACTGACAGAACAAACACATTCAACCACTGTGTTGCAAACTGCCCAGATGGAGCCTGCACGGAAAAGCTGCAATGGAATGTACTGAAGGAACATTGCAAATGCTCAAGTAACACTCAACCTGGATGGACTTACGAGTCATGATTGCAGTGTGGAATGGAGGAAATAGAATTTTCCAAAGGAACATATGAATTTGAGGCAAGCAAGTAATGGCCTGACTCTGAGATTGGCTATTACAGTAAATAATAATAATAATAATAATAATAATAATAATACTGAAATTCCAGCAGCATGAAGAAAAGCTCTGCATCAAAAACTGAATAGTTTTCTCAATGCTGTCCAAAAACAAGGTGAACTGTAAACACTTGCTTTTCATTTGGTAAATCCTGTCCTACAAAATATTTAATAACTCTAAGAGGAGATACTGAATGGAAACAAAGGACAGCACAAATGGAACCCGTTTAATCAATGGAAGAGTGTCGTGGAAGTGCTGAAAATCCTGAACTGGTTGACATCTGAAATAGAGTTATCAACTATCCCTTGACAGCCTAACTGAAAAGATTCAAGAATCAGTATAGAGTGATGAACCTAGGAATACACAACAGCCTCTTATGTACTGGCCCCATAGGGGTTGCAAAGACAAGATTAAACTAATTACCACAAGCACAGACACATTCATGCAGTTCTTCCTGTGCTCCAAATGTGAATGGAATGGGAAGAAACCCTAATATGCAGTACAATGCTAAGTACCCTCTAGCATGCACTTCACAGTTGTCTGAAGATTGTGTATGTAGATGTAGATCAGTTTCACTGTCACATTTTGTTTCTCCACGTAAACAGCACATGCACTAATTTTGAGTTAGCAATAACTATGGAAACATATTTACCATTTGCATCTAATATGTCAACAGTGACTTTTGTTTTTGCAATGTACTTTCCATCAGTTGCTGTAACATCCAGCAAATAGCTACTGACTGTCTCTCTGTCAAGAGGCTTTGCAACATAAACTTCACCCGTTTGGCGTATCTGGAACTGGGATCGTGCATCACCGCTGGTAATGTAGAAATCCACAGGTGTCGATAGATCAGCATCTTTGTCCTCTGTACTAAGCTGCACTACAACGGTGCCTGGTAATGCATCTTCGTTCACTGCAATAAAAGCATCCACATATTGATTTTAACCTTTATTCCTTATATATAACCACATTGACAATATTCCTAGGTGTTCTTCCTCAGCTTGTAGTCCAATATTGTTTTCCTTGCAGTTAAAACTAATTATTACTCACCTTTAGCAATCAAAATAAAATAAAACCAACTGCGAAGGATAAGTAACAGTAATTCTCATATTGTTTTCCTTGCAATTAAAACTAATTATTACTCACCTTTTGCAATCAAAATAAAATAAAATCAACTACAAAGGATAAATAACAGTTATTCTCATCTACATTATGAAAAAGAATAGACTGCTACTCACCAAATAGAGGTGACTTTGGGCAGTGGTCAGGCATATCAAAAGAATTTAAAAGCACTCTAAGCTATTCTCAGATGTGGAAAAAACACACATATATACACACACACACACACACACACACACACACACACACACACACACACACCAAAAAACTGGCCACTGTTGTCTCCAGGTGCTGAAGCCCCACACACTGAGTAGGCTCTTTGCTGGGTTGGATTGTGGCACTATAGAAAGGTGTGGGAAGGGATGGTGAGCAGTAGGGGAGGGGAGGGATAACACATGTATGCGAGACTGGAGTGGAAACAGGGAAGACAGTTGTGAAGCAGGTGGTGAAGTGAAGCACACAGTGTTGGGTGGCACTCTCAGCAACTACTTAGTCAAACTGTCTCTTGGCAACAGTATGGCTGTGGCCATTCATACATCTTGGGAACAGTTTGGCAGTGGTCATTCATGCAGATAGACAGCTTGTTAGAATGAGATTTTCCCTCTGCAGCGGAGTGTGCGCTGATATGAAACTTCCTGGCAGATTAAAACTGTGTGCCGGACCGAGACTCAAACACGAGACCTTTGCCTTTCGCGGGCAAGTGCTCTACCAACTGAGCTACCCAAGCATGACTCACGCCCCGTCCTCACAGTTTTACTTCTTCCAGTATTTCATCTCCTACCTTCCAAACTTTACAGAAGCTCTCCTGCGAACCTTGCAGATCTAGCACTCCTGAAAGAAAGGATATTGTGGAGACATGGCTTAGCCACAGCCTGGGGGGATGTTTCCAGAATGAAGCTGTGAGGACGGTGCATGAGTCGTGCTTGGGTAGCTCATTTGGTAGAGCACTTGCCCATGAAAGGCAAAGGTTCTGAGTTTGAGTCTCGGTCTGGCACACAGTTTTAATCTGCCAGGAAGTTTCATATCAGCGCACACTCCGCTGCAGAGTGAAATTCTCATTCTGGAAACATCCCACAGGCTGTGGCTAAGCCATGTCTCCGCAATATCCTTTCTTTCAGGAGTGCTAGTTCTGCAAGGTTCGCAGGAGAGCTTCTGTAAAGTTTGGAAGGTAGGAGACGAGGTACTGACAGAAGTAAAGCTGTGAGGACGGGGCGTGAGTCATGCTTGGGTAACTCAGTTGGTAGAGCACTTGCCCACGAAAGGCGAAGTTCCCAAGTTTGAGTCTTGGTCTGGCACACACTTTTAATTTGCCAGGAAGTTAGAGGTCATGACTGGATAGAATGCTTTACTGCTTGCTGTGAAGTTGGCAGACCTCATGGCTGTTTTCACAGGTGGCCTTGCCTTTGATCAGGTAAGAGATGCCAGTGACAGGAATGGAGTTCATGAAGAGGGAAGGTGTTTGGGACACATCTTTTATCAAGGTCTATTACAATGATGTGCTCTGTGGGGAAAAGGTATTGGTAGCATAGGTGGAATGGGGCAGTCAAGAATATTCCCAAGGTTGGGTGGGGAGTAGAACAACACTGTCAGAAGAGTGGGTAGGATAGAGAGTAAGGTAGTTCTCATTTCAGGAAACCGACGAGAGGTAGCTGAAACCCTGTCACAGAAAATGTTCAGTTGCTCACCTCCTTGGCGGTACTGTGTCACTAAGGACTGGAAAGAGAGAGAGAGAGAGAGAGAGAGAGAGAGAGAGGGGGGGGGGGGGGAGAGGGAGAGAGAGAGAGAGAGAGAGAGAGAGAGAGAGAGAGATTTCTTTGTAGCTGGTCAGGGGGAAGGGTAGGTAATTGATGACACAAAGTGCAGGAAATCTGTTTCTGGGCGAGCTGGGTAGGTTTTTTTCAGGCTATGAAGTCCTCGGACCCTCAGCATATTTGGAGAGGGACGGCTCACCACTGCAGATGTGATGAACACAGATGGTTAGTCGGTATAGAAGGGTCTTCCTGGAGGCTGAAGTGGACAGAAGTGCTAATGTAGCCATCTGTGAGGTGGAGATCAACATTAAGGAAGGTGCCTTGTTGGTTTGAGGAAGACCGGGTGAATCAAATTGAGTAAGTGTTGATGTTCTCAAGGAATGTGAATAGGGTATCCTCACCCTCAGTCCAGGTCATGAAAATGTCATCAATGAATCTGAACCATGTGAGGGGTGCCATGTGGGTACTCATGACTGTACCATGGATTTGTTTGTAGGTGATGCCTTCAAAGAAGATGTTATTGTCAGTGAAGGTTTAGGTTCACCAATGAAATTTTCATGATCTGGACAAAGAGCCAAGACACCCTATCTCTACTCTCCCATTCTCCTCAGCCCAATGTGCCACCTTCTCGGATGTTGAACTCCACCTCTATGATGGCTCCATCCCCACTATCAACAGTAACTGCATTTTAACTGCTATCATCCCTTCCATGCCAAGATATCACACACTCTTATAGTCTTGTCACCCATGGACAGTGCATCTCTAGTGACAAAAATTCCATTGTACAGTGTACTGAAAGTGTCATTAAGGCCACAACAGACAGCTGCTATCCCCCAAAACTGGTTCACAAACAGATTTCCCATTCAGTATCCTCACATCCATCTAATCCTCCAACCACCCCCAAAAACCAGCTCCAGCTGCAAAAAGAGCACCTCCCTTATCACACAGTATCATCCTGGAAACCAACAGCTAAACAATATCCTTCACCAAGGCTTCAACTATCTACTATCATGCACAGAAATAAGGAACATACTATCCCCAATTCTTCCCATCCCTACTAAAGTGATATTCCACTGCACAACAAAACAACATAACACCCTGGTATATCCTTGTGCCAGACTTACACTCCACCTCTTGCCATATGCTTCATACCCCTGTACAAGACCCCGGTGCAAGATCTGTCATGTGGACCCATGCACCAAAAGCTACTCCAGTCACCTCAGAGGCACTTCTTATCCTATATGTGGCAGGGCCTCCTGGAAAGCAGTCATACCTTACACCAATTGTGCTTAAAATTTCACACAGTATTTTATTTGGAGACCCAGTTTCCTACCTAACTAAATGGCCACTGCCGAACTGTGGCCAAGAACAGGACTGACCACCAAGTGCTGCTTCACAACTGATACCATCTAGCTATCTAGATCCCCCCCCCCAGTTTATGTAGATGGAATTTGTCCTTAGTTTCCATAATCCTCCTGGCCTCAATCTCCAACAGTCCCCTGCCCATGCCCCAACTTCATTCAGCCTGCACACACCCTTTTCCCCACAGTCTACTCTTGCTCTTTTCTGTTGCGCCCTCCAAATCCATTTCTCCATATCATCATCATCATCATCTCATGTGATGCACGGAGGTGCTGGTGATTGTGTGTCACCTCCCTATCCCATGCACATGCTAACTCTCCCTCCCACATTCTTATTTTGCACACTTGCTGCCCCCCCCCCCCCCTCTGAGCCATCAGCCACTCTTCTCCAACCCTCCTCCCTGCCTCCTTTTCTATCCTCGCCCTCTCCATCTAACACAACTCCTCACCCAGTCAACCTGCAGAACTGCAGTCCCAATGCCTCCACTATTTGGTGAGCTGTTTTCTTTAGTGTTAAATTACAACAGACATGTATATTTCATTCAACTTGTAAGAAACAATATGCTGTAATCCATGTAAAAAGTTGGCAATAGTGATTTCAGAAAAATGGAACTTTACAGAGTATTTACATAGAAAAGCAGAAACGTAAATGAATGTTATGTGTATAGCTTCTTCACAACTATGCTGGAGAGTAAACTAAGAGACTAATTTTATATTTTTTTCTGCAGATGCGTTTTCATATGTACCAAACAAGGATACAGAATGAAAATAGGTAATTTACAATTATATATAATGATACATGAAAAAAATTTAGTACAATATAAGAATGGATCATCATTTGCAATGCAATAAATTAATGGAACTACACAAAGAAAGATAAACTGCATAACACACTATGCCTGTGTATATTAAAATTTTAGACTAATTATAGGAATTTTCAAACAAAAATTGATACCTTTTATACATTCAATATTATCCACAACTGAGAAAGATTTTAAGGTTAGTGTATATTGCAATCCTTTTTTATCTCATTATTTGACATAGTCAAATTTGGAGATAAGCAATCTCAATTGTTAAATCTGTGGATTCAGAAAAACACTTAACAATCAAGATTGGAAATAAAATTTTAGTTTCGACTTCAGATTATAAAAAAATATGCTGATTAGTGTACAACTGCCAAATGGTGGGACACATTGTGATAATTTGTGTGAGTAGGATCATTTGTTATACGATCCAATGGAACAATGATGTAAATTATCACAGAATAAAAAGTCGTCATACAAATGCATGAATCACTTAAAACTTGCAACACAAATACTGCGGAAATGGAAAGTGCTACCAATGTGCTGTTTTCACAGAATGCATTGGTAGTCATGGGCTTATGTTGTTAGCCACTTAGTACATTGTAATAACACTTAAAAAGTGTATTTTTTGTGTAAACATACACTTTGTAATGGAACAACGCCTAATGCCATTAACAAACTAAAAGTAGGGTAGATTAGAATGTCAGTGGTGTTTGTTGCAGGATTCTAGTGAGAGTCGTTTATGAGATATTGTATTTTGAAAAGTTCCCACACTGACTCTTGTGCAACATCTGTGGTAGCATACATTAAAGAACAACTCAAGTGCATACACTAGTTATGTGGTTTCTGACCAACAACGAGGTAATTGACCATCACAGGCTGTATTCAAAATGACCACTGGGAGTGTGGCATTACATGCTTCCAGTCTGATATGGAATGACTGCTGCACACATGCTACCATTTTAGCAGAAATTACTGAGCAGGCTGCAGTAATAAGTCGTTGCATGTCATTGTGTGTAGCTGGTACGGACTATTGAATATATTGCTCCATACAGTGTACAACAATGAACTGCACTCTTCCTACACTCTCCATACACCATGAGCATATTGGCTTTTTCTGCACTGGTAAATCCCATCATCCATTCACAATCTACTGGCTGTGACGCACTGACTAGCAAATTGCAATGCACTCACAGAATACACAAGCACATTGAAAGCAAACATAACATCATCGTACCCAGCAACTATGCAGGTTGAATGGCACAAACAAGAGTCAGCATGGAAACTTTGCACAATACAATATCTCGTAAATGGAACGATTGAAATTTGTTCTCAACAACATGGACCAGTTTAAAAACAACAGTGAAACTCATGATTATAATACCAGAGGAATGAAAGACTTGCACTATCCTCTACTTAACCTATCTTTGGCACAGAAAGGGGTAAAAATATGCTGCTCTAATACTCTTCGATAAATTACCAGATGAAGTAAAATGTTTGACAGACAGCAGTAATAGTTTCAAAAATAAACAGAAATCATGTCTCCTTGACAACTCCTTTGATACCATAGCTGAATTCTTGAATATGAATAAATAAATCTGTAGATATTATGTATGTGTTTTGCGCCATTTAAGGGAATGGGATAGGTAAAAAAATGTAAGCTTTCTTTATTCATATGTGCATTTATTATTCACTTGACATGTTCCACAGCATAACGGTTACCCTGAGACTGATCAATGGAACAAGTAACTAACTAACTAAACAATTTTCACTAGTTTGTTAATGACAAATGGCATTATTCCATTTAAAATAGTGTATGTTTGCACAAAAAATCCGCTTTCTAAGTATTATTACAATCTGTTTGTTGGTTAACAATACAAGCCCCAGACCATCAATACTTTCCATTTCCACAATATTTTAGGTGATTCACTTTGTATATGTGTACATTGAACTCATGCTTGCCAAAGTCTTCTGCCTGCCACAGCACAGTTGCTTCCTAATCTTCTGAGGCTTATGTCATGAGCAACACATGGTGTTTATGTTCACATATGGAGGTAACATTGTACTGGTTTCCGGTGTGGGATAGGCATCTCGTTCTACATAGTCCATAACAGTTACTGCTTCAGACATTTTTTTAGAATAACGTAATGTGGAAAGCATGATCTCAGTGTCCACATATGTAAACTGTCTGATTCTGTTCAAAAAATGTTCAAATGTATGTGAAATCTTATGGGACTTAACTGCTAAGGTCATCAGTCTCTAAGCGTACACACTACTTAACCTAAATTATCCTAAGGACAAACACACACACCCATGCCCGAGGGAGGACTCAAACCTCCGCCGGGACCAGCCACACAGTCCATGACTGCAGCGCCTTAGACCACTCAGCTAATCCCGCACGGCTCTGATTCTGTCAGTGTGCATTGTAAAACAAACAATCCTGGTCCCACAAACTGTGATGATGTATCTCATCAGTTGTAGACTAATCAGAGTATTTTGTTATGATCTGAAGATGTCTTGCAGATAAGCTGAAACTAGTAATCAATAAAATTATATTTGCAATCTTGATTATTAAGATTTTTCCTGAAACTATGGCCTTTTTTTATGAAAATATTTTTAATGCCATAATGAAGATAACTTTCCATCTTGCATTATTAATATTATATCTTTAATTTGTTTCTAAGTAAACAATACTGTCTGTATGGAAATGTAGTGTCATGTGGTCTCTATGTTTTGACAAGTTTCCTACTAATCATCTTCAGGTGACATCTAAAGATGAGGAGTAAGACTTTTTGAAACATTTCAACAACATGAAGCCATGAGTCAGCTGATAACTTGAGGAGATTTCATCAACAAAATACTTTCTGCAATTTAACTTGTGAATTATAAAATTTGGCGTACAATTCCATAACATAAAAGGGTATGGAGGTATGCACAATATGTTGATTGATACTTACAAAACTAGAATTTATTATAATGGCAAGTGTTTGTGGACAGAACCTCTTTAAATTCCTCAGCATACGATGCTCACAGCCAAATCTGTTATCTGTATAAATACCAAAAACCTTTTGAATCTGTTAAATATCATATGCAATGAAAATATTCTGTGTGCATCTATGGTCAGAGCAGAGATGAATGTAATTGGTTTGATAAAGTTTTCTGAGAGTGAATTTTGTGAACAAAATTATAAAACAATTGCTTGGCAACACTTTCTAGATTACTGTTGTTGTTTACTACAGAGATAATACCAACAGCGAACACTGTAATGAGAAATGGTAGAATATTATGGAAATATGCCTGATGGCTTCCATAATATTCAATGCCTCAGTCAGATTCCTGAAATAGAAGAAGTATATGTCTCACATAAGTTTAAGAATGCAAAGAAGATAGTTCTTTAAATATAGTGTGCCAAATCTACAGCATTGAGCCCCAATGAAGAAGAAACACTGATCTGCCCTACAAAATCTCTTGCCCACCGCAAAGTCCCGAGCGACTGGAAAAAGGCGCAGGTCACACCTGTATATAAGAAGGGTAGAAGGATGCATCCTCAAAGTTACAGACCAATATCCTTAACATCGGTTTGTTGCAGGATTCTTGAACATATTCTTAGTTCCAATATAATGAATTTCCTTGAGACGGAGAAGTTGCTGTCCATGCATCAGGACGGCTTCAGAAAGCATCGCTCCTGCAAAATGCAACTCGCCCTTTTTTCACATGATATCTTGCAAACCATGGATGAAGGATATCAGATGGATGTCATATTCCTTGACTTCCGGAAAGCGTTTAACTCGGTGCCCCACTGCAGACTCCTAACTAAGGTACGAGCATATAGGATTGGTTCCCAAGTACGTGAGTGGCTCAAAGATTTCTTAAGTAATAGAACCCAGTACGTTGTCCTCAATGGTGAGTGTTCATCGGAGGTGAGGGTATCATCTGGAGTGCCCCAGGGAAGTGTGGTAGGTCCGCTGTTGTTTTCTATCTACATAAATTATCTTTTGGATAGGGTGAATAGCAATGTGTGGCTACTTGCTGATGATGCTGTGGTGTACGGGATGGTGTCGTTGTTGAGTGACTGTAGGAGGATACAAGATAACTTGGACAGGACTTATGACTGGTGTAAGAAATGGCAGCTAACTCTAAATATAGATAAATGTAAATTAATGCAGATGAATAGGAAAAAGAATCCCATAATGTTTGAATACTCCATTAGTAGTGTAGCGCTTGACACAGCCACATTGATTAAATATTTGGGCGTAACATTGCAGAGCGATATGAAGTGGAACAAGCATGTAATGGGAGTTGTGGGGAAGGCGGATAGTCGTCTTCGGTTCATTGGTAGAATTTTGGGAAGATGTGGTTCATCTGTAAAGGAGACCTCTTAAAAAACACTAATACGACCTATTCTTGAGTACTGCTCGATCGTTTGGGATCCCAATCAGGTCGGATTGAGGGAGGACATAGAAGCAATTCAGAGGCAGGCTGCTAGATTTGTTACTGGTAGGTTTGATCATCACGCGAGTGTTACGGAAATGCTTCAGGAACTCGGGTGGGCAACTCTCAAGGAAAGGAGACATTCTTTTCATGAATCGCTACTGAGGAAATTTAGAGAACCAGCATTTGAGGCTGACTGCAGTACAATTTTACTGCCGCCAACTTACATTTCGTGGAAAGACCACAAAGATAAGATAAGAGAGATTAGAGCTCATACAGAGGCATACAGGCAGTCATTTATCCCTCATTCTTTTTGGGAGAGAAGACGCTAGTTGTGGTACGAGGTACCCTCCGCCAAGCACTGTATGGTGGATTGCGGAGTATGTATGAAGATGTAGATGTAGAAATGACTTCAGAGCTTGGATTTTCCTAAAATTTTCTATATATTTCTCTCTTTGGTAAACAGTTGCTCTTATGTTTTCAACTGACTACTCAATTTGGCCTTCCTTCCCTTCCTTCATCTCTTATTTCAATCTTTGTGTGTGTGTCTGTGTGTGTCCACAATGTTCTGCAACCTGTACTACAGAACACAGCAGACAGATTTTAGTTTTTCAAATGCAATGAATAAAGCATATTTAATGTATTCATGTTATTAGATTATATTGACCAAATCTATACCCAGTTTACTTCTTCAGTAAATGCAAAGTTTACTTACCAGCAGCCTCATAATGTCTACTACCAAATACAGGAGGGTTGTCATTGTAGTCTTGGAGTTTAATATAAACATTAGTTCTAGTAAAGTGTTTTGGAGTTCCATTGTCTGTTGCAACAATCTGGAAAACATACTCTGACTGTTTCTCTTTGTCCAGCTGCACAAGAGTAGTTATCCAGCCAGTATATGCATCAACAGCAAATACATTTGCGAGATCACCAATATCAGAACCAAATGAATACCGCACTTCTCCATTACTCCCAATGTCCTTGTCATGTGCAACAACTGAAACAAAGTACACATATTTAGCTACATGTTCAATAACATTTATTCTCTCTCTCTTTCTCTCTGTACATATGTGTGTGCAAAGTACTTAAATGCTTTAATTTAGCGCCATAACTGGTTTCTGGCTACAGCTTTGAAATAAAGCATTTTAAAAGTATTTGTGGCGGGTTGCTTTATTCAATGCCGATCATTAATGGGTGCAGAGTTTACAAGATCAAACACGGATAAAATAACAGGTTAGCTCATGTTGTACTGAGTAAGGAAGAAAATATTTTAGATAGGCCCCTTTTCTATAGATATTACCCCATTATTTTACTTGTTTGCTCCATTTTTGGTGTATACTCTTTCAACTATATCATCATTGTTTACAAATGTGTATATTCCATTATATATTAGTTTTCTGGAATTCTTGAGATATTCACTGTATAGCTGTAACATAGTGCCCAGCTGAATGACCATTGTTTCACATTTTCAGAAAAATTATATCTTAAAATTACATAAAGAATTTACTTATGAATCAAAAACTTGAAGACAATTGAGCTTAAATCTACTTATGTTTTAAATGTGTATATGATCGAGTTATCGCCTCATTATTTTGTAAAACGTGAGCTCATCACTCGGCAATATATTACTGATCATGGCATAATGTTCATGATAATGCAAACTGACTTGACCAACATCATATTCCACGTTTGCTAAAAGATCAATACAGATACGAGTAAAATAAAGTACAAACTGTGGTGGCATAAACATCTTCACATCGTCACTGACTTCATGTGGATGGACTTGTAGAGGTATAAACAGTACACCAATATGCCCAAAAAAAGTAAGATTTTACATTTTCCATCTTGCATTTTATGCAGTTTTCCAACAGAACTAAAAAAATGTTTACATGTTTTCAAAAAGGCAGTTCCAAGTATTACATGAGCTTCTTTCTTGAAAGAGGAAAATGGAAAGAGGAAAATGAAAGTAATCCTAACCTTTGCACAACTACCAGCATTTCAAAAGGTGTCTTTAGTGACATCACACTTATAATGTACAGAAAGTAAAGGAATTTTATCATTAAGCTAATATTTGACTGACTTAGAACTAAAATGCTAATACACATTAATAGATAGATACAGAAAATGGAAATAAATAAGTAACATGTAAGTTTGGTGTCAGTAACGGAAATAATTATTTTACCTTTGAGTATTGATGTTCCTTCCTCTACATTTTCAGCCAAGGTTAACTTATATGGGTTGCTTTCAAATTCTGGTATATGATCATTCTCATCAAGAACTTTTAAAGTAACTTCAGCTAGTGCTGTCAAAGGAGGACTTGAATCAGTTTCTGCAAGAACTGCTATGACGTGTACGTCATGTGATTCTCTGTCAAGAGGCCGAGTCAGCATCAACTGTCCTTGTCCATCCACAGAAAATGTGGGAATATCTTCATTACCAGAAATTATGCGATAATGAACAGAGATGTTTGTGACAGTCTTCAACCGTGTTATTATTGTTCCTGCAAAATCATAAAATAAAATAACATTGTATAGATCTAAATGTGAAGTGACCAGATCAAAATTTCACAGGAGGAAAAGAAAGGAAAAGTACACACACACACACACACACACACACACACACACACACACACACACACACACACCGAGATGCATACTCGATCGTTATATAACTCTTTAATTATAAAATTTCATTGTGGCCTTATAATATTATTTCTATAATAGCAACTCTGTATGAAAAATGGACACAGATATTACCATATGATTTCAGGTAAATATTTGAAAAAGAGCTCAACACAATTCAGTATTCATCACTCTCAGCAGCCCATCCAAATAAGGGCCAGAAAGGTGGAAAAATGGGAATTCTTCTAATTAATTTGTTTTTATTTTGATACTCTCACTGCTTCTACAGCTGACTTGCATCTCTGATGTGCTGTCGAATTTCTTGGGTTGAGCCATAATTATAAATTTGTCACTAGCACTCATCATGAATCCTATGTTGATCGCATGGTGCATGATATTATTCCTGGATAGGGAATTCTGCAAAAAAAGCACTTCACTGTGAGAATCTGACACTTACAGATGTGCCCAATATAGCACAGTCCTTTGAAGCATTATGAGCCATAGGCAATTGTCTGCATGGGGGGAAGTATGCTGCAAGTGTTCAGGATCAAGTTCCGTTTCAGCAATTGGAGTCTCTCTGCTCTCATTTCTCGTCTCTGTTTTCCCATGGGTCTGTTGTGCTACAGGTTTCCATGCCCACTGTACCATGTAAGAGTCCACCTGCCCTCATTTATTTTGTGGTGTGTAGAGTGACACTGGCAAGGGAAAATTAGACCGTATGAGGTCGCTTTATGTCATTTGGCCTATTTCTTCGAGTAAATGGGCTACACCTGTAGTCATCTTTAAGAAGCTGACAGGTAAGTTTCACTTCTGTGGTGACTTCATTGTAACAATTAAAGCACAGTCTGTGATAGATACATACCCTTTGCTCTGCCCTGATGAGTTGCTCGCAAAATTGTCAGGCGGCCACTACTTTTCCGAGATTGACTTGTTGGAAGCATACTTCCAGCTCCCCTTGGATGAGGCCACTAGGCACCTTCTCATCGTCAATATCACCTTTTGGCCTATACCAATATCACTGCTTGCCTTTTGGCGTTGCTAGCGTGCTTGCAATGTTTCAGATTTTTTAATAACAGCTGACAGCCTCTGTATCCAGCTGCATTAGTTACCTCAATGATATCATTGTTTCAGGCTCTTCCACTGAAGAACACCTTAGCAATCTCCGATTGTTGTTTTCTGTTTTGCAGTCTTCTGGCCTCAAGTGCAATCCTGCCAAATCTCAAATTTTTTCAGCGGTCAATTGAGTACCTAGGTTTTGAGGTTTCTCACACAGAGATCAAGCTGTTGCATTACCATGTTGATGCAATCTTGGCTTTGCTGTGGTTGACCTCCATTAAGGAACTGCAGGTGTTTGTAAGTTGTGTACTACCATCAGTTTTTAACAGATGCATTCACTGTTGTTCAGCCCCTGCACGCACTTTTGTGCAAAAACATGCCTTCTTTTTGGTCCCCTGCTTGTGACCAAGCATTTGCTTTGCTTACATCTAAGCTTCAATCAGCCTTGTGTCTGGCCACTTTTCAGCCTGGTCAGCATCTCACGTTGGTTACAGGTGCCTCTCAGCACAGTCTTGGCGCAGTGTTGGCACACAAATACACATATGGGTCTGAAGGACCCATTGCTTACGCTTATAAACTTTAACTCCCACCCAGCAGTGGTATTCTCAGATTGGAAAGAAGGCTTTAACGACTGTGTTCATCCTTCAAAATTTTCAAGTCTTCTTGTACGGATCTAAGTTTTATTTAATCATGGATCACAAGTCGTTGGTTGCTCTTTTTAACCCTTCGGCTTCTGTGTTGGACACGGCAGCACATCATTTGCAGCAGTGGCTCGATTCCTCTCCCGTTATCATTACCAGATCCATTACCGGCTGACGGTGCAACACGCCAACGCCGACGATGATGCCTTATCTTGCCTTCTGATTGAGCCAGATCCGGCATTTGATCAGGATGAGTTGCTTTATTTCTATTTCGATACTGAGAACCAGAATGCAGTCGATGGTTTTCCGATCACTAGTGCCACAATAGTATCGGCTGTTGCCACGGATCCCATACTTAGATGGGTCCTCTCTTTTGTGCAGCATGGTTGGCTGGAAAAAACCCCTGTGCCATGCTTCAGATCTCTTGTGTGATTAAGTCTACCTCCAGCACCGCCTTTTTGTGTTTGATGGGGTTCCTTTGTTTGCTACAGAGGATGCTGCTCCCTGGGTTGTGATTATCGCTTCCTTATGCAGTAATGTACTGTGACTTCTGCATGTCAGTCATTGGAAGACCTCTCACACCAAAGCTTTGGCCTACTGTCACATGTATTGACTGTGGCATAGATGGAGACATTACGCAACTTATCACTTCTTGTAAACACTGTGTTCAGCAACAGGATGGTCCTGTGGGCTTGTTTTCCCCCCTGGGCTGACAGGCAGACATCCTGTTGCTTTGATCAGCTGCAGTTGCGTGAGTCCAGAGCCCCCCACCCTGCAGATGCCTGTTTCTGTGTCACAGACAGTCTGGTTCATGCTGCAGTGGGGGTCACTGCCTGGCAGGTCACTGTCTGGGGTTCTGCTCCCATTTCTCGACTACCATCGCCTGTGCAGCACCTGCTGCACCTGATACTGCAGCCTCTGTCATCTCCGTTGCTAAGTCCTGTGCAACCGCTGTCTCCAATGCCCCTACTGTTGCCTCCAGTGCCAAACGCGATGAGGACATCACCATGGAGATGCCATCACTGGTCCTGCCCTATGGTGTCTCATGAGAGGGGGGGGGGGGGGGGGAGGCAGGACACCAAAGCAGTCCCTCATCATTTCTGCCCCTACTTGCCGGTGCCTGCCTGCCACATGCTGCAGCAGCCATATTTGCCATCTTTTGAAATGGATGTCAGCACATTCATTGGTGTTTTCCGTGACTCATAATCTCACTGCTTTGAGATATCAATGCTTTTTTTCACAGTATCAGAGCTGCTAAAGAACCAGTGCTTTTCAGTACCAGTGCTTTTCTGTACCATGCATATTTCAGTGTCTAGTGCTTTTCTGTACTCGGTTTTCCTAGCCCTGGAAGGGAGGAATGATGTAACTTCACTCATGACATGCGATTTCAGAAATCGCGCATCCATGCAGTTCACTGGTCTGCTTATAGAGGTCGCCTGGGTTGGTGACCTGGGTGCCCTCTAGTGAGCCACCAAAGAAACGTATTATTTAAGTGATCATAAATGAGTGCTCAGCCTGATCGTAACTGTATTATTGTTGTCCAGTCAATAAATATGTTCAGTGCTATGCACAACTTGTACTTCACTGTACATTACACGTTTCTCTATGAATCACATTTGTTCTTGCAATAACAGTTCCTTCCACAGATCTTATATGGAAAAGTTTCAAGGATGTGGAAATCAAATTATTTTAAACATATTATCATTTACTAAGTAACACATAATTTTTCAGAAACATGTAAATGTATACCTTCAAACTGATCCCAACACCTCCTTTCACCCATGCATATGTTCACGTGTTTTCCTGGTCCTGCCTGACACTCATAATTCTATTCTCACACTTCATACCCTGAGAAACTCCCTCTACCCCTGCATGCACCATATTAACCTTACCCAAATCATTTTTGCTGACCTCCTCTACTCCTCTCTACTTTTATCTGACCAACAAACCTGCACCCTCACACAATTAGCATCTCTTTATTTCTATTTTTACTTTAATTTCACCCTCTTCTCATATCAATCTCATTTTGTTTTCATCTCATTTTTTCCTCTAGTTAATCTGGTTTCATCCTTTGTTACTGTACTTCATCTGGTTTAACCTTTCATGAGTTTTTAAGATATTCACATGTATTTTCAAATGTTTTTATCCTCCACTACAGATTCTTGTTCCTTCCATCTGTGCCAATGCAGGAAGGTGTCCTTTCCCCTAGCCAGAACTCAGTCCCACATACTGCTCCTGCCTTCTTAACTAGCTCATGGAATTTCCCCCAAATGGCCTGACCATTAAATTATTCATCTCTGGCTGCAAGTCATCCTTCCAAAATGGCTGTTCAAGTTCTGTCAGAGCATAGCCATCACTGATGTCCTGCAAAACCATGTAACTCGGGCCCAAGACTCCTTGCATTGTCTCTATTGCATTCTTAAAATCCTCCTGCTCTCAGACTGAAACCCTTTCCTTCCAGAAACTAGAGCAGCATGCACACCACCACCTCAGAAAATTATCTGATGAATTCACCTCATACTCTCATCTTGGGCTACTACTATCCACCACCACCACAATGGCCCCTATCGAACCTCCTCAACAACCCTTCATAGCCATAAAAACCTGTCCTGTAGATCTATTACATCTGTCACACTCTCAAAAACTCCCTCCTGCCACCCTACAGAAACTAAAGCTTAAACAGACTAATAAGACAATTATGAACATGTCCTCCAAAATCCTAAGACCCACAGAAGTTTCAGCAGTTTCCAAATGCCTTACCTTTTGCACCAGTCCCAAATGTAACGATGCTGGGCTTGTTAAAGACCTTCTAGTCTTCTCTCCTAAAGTAGCAAGTTTTTTTGCTATCAGTGTTGTCTATCATACAACCAAAAATCATATTGAATCCTGTCTCACTCAGTTTACTCCCGCTTCTAATTGTGGTCCACCCACACTTCACCAGAGTCAACCTCTGTTAAGTTTCCAGGATTTACTAATCTTAAACCTTGGCTCATTATCATTCCCCAAATACCTCAGCATGGAAACCAACCTCAGGACTGCAGGACAAACTGCAGTTCACCACCTAAAAGATGATCCTGATCTTATACTCTTACCTTCCAACAGGGGCTCCACCACTAGTGTTCTGAACCACAGGGATTACTTCGCTGGCATCTTTCAGAAATGTTTGCCTGCAAGGCTTGCCACTGTGATACTATTCAAGAAATTCAGCATGATCTCCAGTCCCTCCTCAGTTCCCTGGATTTCACAGAACCTCTCCCCTGTGTCTACCTGTCTCCTTACCCTTACCACTCTGTAGATTCCTCCCTTGTAGATGCTTCTTAAAATGCTTAATCCCAACAACCTAAGATGTCCCATTGTGGCTGAATACTGTTCTCCAAAGAGAGGATCTCTGTCCTTGTGGACCAACACCATCTACCTATATAAAAGACACTAACCATTCCCTCCATTGTCTCTCCAGAGTTCCTGTCCCTTTACCACCCAGTGCCATTCTTGTTATGATTGATGCCATCTCCCTCTACACCAACAACTCCACTGTCCATGGTTTTGGTGCCACTGAACACTACATTTTCCAACAGTCAAATGACACCAAACATACTTCACAGGCACGATCACCAATTATATCCTCACCCACAATTACTTTTCCTTCAATGCCATCACATACAAACAAATCTGCAGTATAGCCATGGGCAACCATGTGTCTCCATCACAGTCCAGACTATGCTTAGGCCATCTAGATGAATCCTCACATCTCGAAGTCCTCACCTGACTCAGATTCATCATTGGCATTTTCATGATCTGGACTGAAAGTGAGGACATGCTATCCACATTCCTTGGAAACAGTAACATTTTCTCCCCTACTTGCTTCACCCGGTTCCCCTCAGGTCAACAAGCCGCCTTGCTCGATGTACACCTCCAGTTCACAAGGTGGTTCCACTAGTAACTCTGTCCTCATCAAACCTACTTATCACCAACAACATCTCAATTTCAAGCTGCCACCCATTTCATAAAGCCTAGTCAGTAATTGTAATCATCATGTCTGCAGTGGTGAGTACTCTTTAAAAATTGTGAGGGTCTGAGTCTTTTACAGAGCAAAATTACTCTCCCAATCCTGCCCAGAAACAGATCTCAATGCTTTGTCTCACAAGTAAATATCCTACCCACTGACTGGGCATACACAACACACAAAGGAGCAACCCCCCCCCCCCCCCCCCCTGTAACTCAGTACCATCCATGACACAAGCAAGGGAATCACATTCTTTATCTGGGTTTTGATTACCTCTCTTACTGTCACAGTAAGAAATATCCTTCTCATTACCCTATCCACCCCGCCAACAGTGTTATTTTGCTGCCCACCAAATCTACACAAATCCATGACTGTCTCTGTGTCACCTTAACTCCCAAACCCTAGCCTCATGTCTCATAATCCTGTAATAGACCTAGATGCAAGACCTGTCCTGTGCACTCTCCCATTACCACGACCACCTGGCATCTCACAGGCAGCTCTTGCCCAGTCAAACACCAAGCCACCTATGAAAGCAGCCATGTGGTCTACCAAATTAGTTCCAAACACTGAACAGTATTCTATAGGGTCATGACCTATAAAAAGCTGCCTGTCTGCATGAATGGCCATTGCCAAACTGTGGTTAAAAGATAGTTGGACCACACATTTGCCAGTCGTGCCACCCAACATGATGCGCTTGACTTCAGCAATTGCTTCGCAGCCTGTGCCATCTTGATTCTTTCCACCAATGCCAGGTTTTCTGAATTGTGAAGGTGGGAACTTTCCCTACAACATATCCTTCATTCCTGTAACCCCCTGGTCTCATTCTTTGCTAGTCCCTATTCCCAACTGCCTCCATCCCCTTCCTTTCTCCTCACTTCCACCACATACGCACTGCCACCCCCCCCCCCCCCTCCCCCACCCAAGTGCACCTGAATACAGGGCGTTTCAATAGGACTTTACAACTTTAAAAATTCATATAAATTTAATGAAAGAAGATATAGAGCTGGGTGTAGTGTTATTTTGTAGGAAAACACATCAAGTTTTTTTACCTTGAACTAAAGATGTTGTATGTGGCTTCCATTGGTTATCCTGCACACATCCCATCAGAAGTCAGTTTCCTCCCAAACTCTCTGTAGCATTGCAAGTGTAACTTGTTCAGTGGCGGCGCAAATTCGTGCTCTAAGTTCAAGTAGAGAAACCGGCACAGGAGGTACAAACACAATATCCTTGATGAATCCCCATAAAAGAATTGAGTGTTGTCAGGTCTGTGGAATGTGGGGGCATGCAATTGGCACATCATGATCAATCCATTGACCTGGAAAGTGGTCACTGAGGGATGGTGCACCATCTTGCATGAGGTAAACATTTAGTTCTTGGTCATCCTCATTGATATGTGGTATCCAAAATTCTAGTAACACATCCAGGCACACTATCCCGTTGATGGTTCTCTCACAGAAAAAAAGGGGCCATACACTTTGTTCTTGCTCATTGCCCAAAAAACTTTCAGTTTAGGGCTATCATGAACATGTTGCAATGTTTGATCTAGATTTTCACTGCCCCATATCCTATGGTTATGTGTGTTAACCTCGCCACTCAAGTGAAAAGTCGACTTGTCAGAAAAGATGATTTTGTCCAAGAAACGTTCATCCTCATGTAACTGATTTAACATATCTGCACAGAAGTTTTGGTGAGCAATTTTATCAGTGTCTTTTATTGCTTGTATAATCAGCAATCTGTATGGTTTCAAATGCAAACGGTTTCTCAATACATGCCAAACAACCATATGTGGGATTTGCAGTTCACGAGATGCACACCTGGTCGATGTCATAGGGCTGTTGACAAAACATTGTCTCACTTGCTTTACGACATCATCAGATGTGCTCGGATGACGTGATGATTTCCCATGTCTTACCAAACACTCTGTTTCTACAAAACATGTATGCCCCTCATAAATTGTAGGCATACTAGCAGGATCTTTAGCATACTTTGATTCTTCAAACAAAACACACTGCTAGCACGCTCAGGTCCAGTAAAGGCAGCCATCTTTAATGCAACTGCCACTAGCACTCCTTACGATGTGATTCAGCACTAGCGAACTACACAAAACAAAACTTGATGCATTTCTGTACAAATTGACACTACAATCACCTTTGTAGGTACTATGAATTAATTTATATGAATTTTCAAAGTTGTAAAGTTCTTTTTGAAACACCTTGTAGTTCTTCCCCCCTTCTCTGTTTCTCTATCCTCCCATCAACACCCCCCCCCCCCCCCCCCCCCAGCACTGAGCAAAGCAAAGCCTCCATTCTTCACCTAACAGCCTACCATCATCCCATTCCTGCCAAGTTTTGCACACTCCCACAAGCAGTAATACACATGTTCCCACATACCTTTCCTGCTACCTCTTCCCCTCCCTCTTATGTACCAGCATGAACCACATCAACCAAGATCATTTTCTCTGCAGTGCGGCCAGAGTGACAAAAGATGTGAGTGACCATGTGTGTGTGAGTTATGGTTGTATGAAAATGTATGTGTATTTCTTCTGCTGATGAAGGACTTTGTCCGATAGGTGAATAATACTGGACAGTCTACTTTTAAATGTGCCTTTGTGCTGTTCAGGACTTCCTCTATGTGGTGAGTAGCAAACTATTATTATACACAAAAATGTGTAAGATCATTCCCGAACTATCGTACCAGGCAATAATAACAACAACAATAAAGAAAATGGAAGGAAAGTGGCTTAGGAGATAATGTCCCATCAAGTATGAGGTCATTAGAGATGGAGCGCAGGTTCAGATTGCAGAAAGAAGTTTATCATGTACTTTTCAAAGGATCCATCTTGACGTTTGCCGAGAGTGATATAGGGAAACCACGGTAAATGATCTTGAAGAGGAATTGAACCACTGTCCTCCTCAACATTAGTCCAGTGTATTAACAACAACATCATCTTACTTGGACTGGGAGGAGTTGACCACCAATAAATATGCCTTTTAAACTCTTTTCAATCCATTTTCTAGTAGTAGCCAAACTTTTCATTATTGCTGTCAAGTTATTAAAAAATTGCGTCCCTTAATAAGGGCCACATGTTTGGAAGAAGATCATGGGATTCATCAGTCTGGGCAATGCTCTGCCACTGTGCCAGTGTCCAGTGCTGATGGTCACTTGCCCATTTCAGTCATAGTTGCCGATGTCATGGTGTTAGCATTGCCACAAGCATGGGTTGTCGTCTGTGGCATATGCATGGGCAGACGGTTGAGCAGGCCCATTCTTAGGAGTGTATGGTGCACTCTGTGTTCAGACACACTTGTTCTCTGCCCAGCAGTAAAGTCTGATGTTAGTTCCATCACAGTTCCTGATTTACTGGTCTTCACAGCTTATGATGTCTGACCTCTGTAATAAGAGACAGCCGTGCAACCCCACCATGTCTCCACATTGTTTTGCTTTGATTTCATGATGTGTTGAAGATGCTCACCACACCACTCCTTGAACACATGACAAGTCGTGCAGTTTTCAAAATGCTTGTGCTGAGCCTCCGGACCATTACAACCTGCTCTCGGTCAAATTCAGATAGCTCACACGTTTTCCCCATTCTACAATCGGACAGCATGCTCACTGATAGTATATGCACCGCGTGTGAGTCTGACTAGCAGTTATTCCTTGCCAGGTCACACTGCTATAGCTTGAACAGGTTTATATCAATAGTAGGCCGGTGGTCATAATGATCTGGCTGATCAGTGCAAAAAACTTTAGCATGTCTTATTAAGTTATGTCAGAAATAGAATGCCATTTGAAACTACAAACTAAAAGTAAGCACCAAATGCCAGTAATTCTCACCTATGCCTGCCAACATTTGCATTGCAAGCAAAAAGTTTGTTTGGGTGTTCCAGGAGTTCTGTGCTCTAATCTAAATTTTACTGTCAAGTCATAAACCCAAGACATCAATATTTTCACTCTTTTCCACTGGTATTTTGTGCATGTGCTAGGTGTTCACCTTTGCAGCATTCTGAGCTGCTTACAGTAAGTTTTTCTGAAGTTTAGTGACAATGAATTGGCTGGAAACTATTTATTAATAACCATAAAGATTTCAGTACAGGTCTTTCCAAATGAGTACTTTCTGTTTACAGAACATTTGTACAACATACAAACAAAACATGCTTATTATCTGGTAATGATATGGGAATGAAACATCGCAGTGAATCCTCACACCAAACTTTGGCACAAGAGTAAATTTATGCATCAAGTGACCCATCATGCTTCTGAAAACATCGGGCTTGTCTCCTATGGCTCCTTCACAAACCATACCATCCGAATGTCTCATCCTCCCTCAATATTAGCAACTTCTCAAAACAGTTAGATGGGAATTGTCCTAACAGCACATCCCTTGAAAATATAATTCATTTGTGCTTAATCACCACTAGCCCTAGTCCCACTGCATCATCTACTCCACTCTAATTTGATCCATCTATTCATTAAGCTACACGCACACACACTTTTCTTCCTTCCTTGGTTCTTTCCCTGCCTGTGTTCTATCACGTCCCCCACCCCTTTTCTCCCCAAAACTGCAGACTTCATTCTGTACCACAAGTAGGTTCCTCCCCTGCTTACAAAGGAGAGAGATCATCTATGTTACATATCTACCCTGTTCAGTTGCTACCTTTCCCTCTCCTAGCTGTCACTTTCCTTTCCCATAAGCCCCCCCCCCCCTCCTCCTCCTATATCTTCCCATTCTACTCTAAACCACCCCTCTTCTACACTCCTGGAAATTGAAATAAGAACACCGTGAATTCATTGTCCCAGGAAGGGGAAACTTTATTGACACATTCCTGGGGTCAGATACATCACATGATCACACTGACAGAACCACAGGCACATAGACACAGGCAACAGAGCATGCACAATGTCGGCACTAGTACAGTGTATATCCACCTTTCACAGCAATGCAGGCTGCTGTTCTCCCATGGAGACGATCGTAGAGATGCTGGATGTAGTCCTGTGGAACGGCTTGCCATGCCATTTCCACCTGGCGCCTCAGTTGGACCAGCGTTGGTGCTGGACGTGCAAACCGCGTGAGACGACGCTTCATCCAGTCCCAAACATGCTCAATGGGGGACAGATCCGGAGATCTTGCTGGCCAGGGTAGTTGACTTACACCTTCTAGAGCACGTTGGGTGGCACGGGATACATGCGGACGTGCATTGTCCTGTTGGAACAGCAAGTTCCCTTGCCGGTCTAGGAATGGTAGAACGATGGGTTCGATGACGGTTTGGATGTACCGTGCACTATTCAGTGTCCCCTCGACGATCACCAGTGGTGTACGGCCAGTGTAGGAGATCGCTCCCCACACCATGATGCCGGGTGTTGGCCCTGTGTGCCTCGGTCGTATGCAGTCCTGATTGTGGCGCTCACCTGCACAGCGCCAAACACGCATACGACCATCATTGGCACCAAGGCAGAAGCGACTCTCATCGCTGAAGACGACACGTCTTCATTCGTCCCTCCATTCACGCCTGTCGCGACACCACTGGAGGCGGGCTCCACGATGGTGGGGCGTGAGCGGAAGACGGCCTAACGGTGTGCGGGACCGTAGCCCAGCTTCATGGAGACGGTTGCGAATGGTCCTCGCCGATACCCCAGGAGCAACAGTGTCCCTAATTTGCTGGGAAGTGGCGGTGCGGTCCGCTACGGCACTGCGTAGGATCCTACGGTCTTGGCATGCATCCGTGCGTCGCTGCGGTCCGGTCCCAGGTCGACGGGCACGTGCACCTTCCGCCGACCACTGGCGACAACATCGGTGTACTGTGGAGACCTCACGCCCCACGTGTTGAGCAATTCGGCGGTACGTCCACCCGACCTCCCGCATGCCCACTATACGCCCTCGCTCAAAGTCCGTCAACTGCACATACGGTTCACGTCCACGCTGTCGCGGCATGCTACCAGTGTTAAAGACTGCGATGGAGCTCCGTATGCCACGGCAAACTGGCTGACACTGACGGCGGCGGTGCACAAATGCTGCGCAGCTAGCGCCATTTGACGGCCAACACCGCGGTTCCTGGTGTGTCCGCTGTGCCGTGCGTGTGATCATTGCTTGTACAGCCCTCTCGCAGTGTCCGGAGCAAGTATGGTGGGTCTGACACACCGGTGTCAATGTGTTCTTTTTTCCATTTCCAGGAGTGTATATTTGGTTGCAAGATTTATGTATATGTAATGGGTGGTATTTTCTTTTATGCCAGTCTACTGCTCAGTGACTCAATTGTACCTTTAATCCTTTACTATGTGTAAACTTGTGTAGCACTGTGGCATTATCAGGAAGGTTACTTTGAATCGGTATAAATTTTTTTATCAGTTCCTTCTCCCACCCCTTTTTCTGCCGTGTTCTTCTGTACATATCTTATCAGATATCATAATTAATACTCCCTGCGCGTTCAGCAACTGCTGTTACTACTATGACCACTGAATGTATATAAATGCTGCTACATCCTATGCAAAAAGATATTAAAATAAGAAGTGATCCCAGATTTTCATAGGTAATGAGTATTTATCAGCTGTCAGGATGACAATACAGATTTTTGGCACAACATCTCTGTGCCGTTAGGTGTGTACATGTGCCATGCGTCAATCAGCTACAGATGAGTGGTTCCATTTCCACACGACCTTTGATTTTTATATATATGTCAGAGGAATCTGTGAAATAATATTATAAATGCATTCCACTATCTGAAGATATGCTAATGGGCAAAACTAGTTATGTATAAATAAATCATCCAACTGACAAAATTGACACTGGTTGCAAAGAGTTAGGTTTTTTCCTTTTTTTCCTTCTTCTTCTTCTCCTCTCTGTTTTTGTTTTGTTTTTTAGTACTAATGTCACTGATCTAAGTATAAGTGCATGTCAACTTAAAGGTACAAAAAAATTTAAAATGCCTGTATGAAGAAAATACATGACCTACCTGGTGGAGAACTTTCTTGAAGGAAGAAGTTGTCATCCTTTCTCTCAAACATTGGTGCTACATCTTGGGAACCCATAATGAAGACATCAACTGGAACATCAGCATATAAAGAAGGCATTCCTCGATCTTGAGCTCTTACAAAAAACTGAAATACTTCATTTTCTGGAACAAAGGTACATTGTCATGTTAGTATAGGAGAAATGCTTGAGAGGCAACATGCATTTAAGCAAACATTTTCCTGCAAATAAAACTGATAAAAAGTGAAGGTTAATCTATGATACAAGAACTGATGAAATCCTAAAGAGAGAAAAAGATGGTATAAAAGCTCTGAATGGCACCTACTAATTTCAAATAGTCAACATACTTACAGGAATCAAACAAAAAATTCAGTTGAGGGACCTGTTACCATTATAAAAAGGCAGAACAGTTGCCCAGATCTCATCTATAGGAGGCAAAATTCCTCATACAGCTAACAGAAACAATTAGAACACAGTAACCCCAGATTTGGCAACTAAATGTTTGTTCTTCATAGCAGAAAGAGTGGTTGGCTGAAGATTTCAAAGGGAGCTGGTGAACAGGCCACACGACTCTAGGTCGGGAGGGGCCCACCTGTTGTGAGGAGATGGGAGGCAAAGATGACAGAACAAGTCAGAGAGAGGAGGTGAAAGGTAGTACACTGATAGGCAATGTGCTTGTTTCAGTTGAGAGATGATAAACAGTAAGAGTGAGAAGTAAATTTGGATTAGGAAAAGAAGACACATGAAATGTGTAAAAGAATAATGCAGTTAAGAAAATCAAATTAGATTAGATTTACTTTAATTCCAATTGATCTGTAGTGAAGAAGTCCTCCAGAATGTAGGACATGTCAGAAAAACAATAATACATGATAAATATTTACAACTAAAACAAATAAGCTAATGTACCTACCACAGTTCCCAACTGTTATTTTTTTAAAATGAACACTATATGAAAGGATCATTTTACAACACTCATTTACTAAGATCTGAATGTATAATTTAAAAAAAGTTTATTTATTTATGAGGTAATAAACATATAATAGAACTACTACTATACTTATTTACAATGAACACATTACTGCACTGAAATGGTGCAGAAGGTAGATTGTACTTTACCAACAAATCCTTTAGGCTTCTCTTAAACTGAATTTCATTGATTGTTAAACTTTTTATGGCTGCTGGAAAGTTATTGAAAATGTTTGTTCCTGAATAATACACACCTTTTTGTACAAGAGTAAGCAATGTTAAATCCTTGAGAAGATTATTCTTATTTATAGTATTGACTCAATGAACTAAACTCTTGGTTTGAAAAAGTGATATGTATTTTAATGACAAATTTCATTAAGGAGTAAATATATTGGGAAGCAGTAGTTAGTATCCCTAGTACCCTAAAGAGGCCTCTGCAGGATGTTCTTGAGTTCACACCACATAACTCTTATTGCACGTTTTTGTGCCTGGAATACTTTAGCTTGGCTTGATGAATTGCCCCAAAAAATAATCTCATATGACGTTATGGAGTGAAAGTAAGCATAGTATGACAGCTTTTTCATTTTTATATCCCCTATGCCTGACAGAATTCACATTACAAATAGAGATTTGTTTAGATGCTTCAGCAGTTCTGTGGTGTGCTCCTCCCAGTTGAATTTATTATCAAGCTGTAATCCCAAGAATTTAACTCTGTCCAATTCTTCTATCTGTTCGTAATCATATGTTAGGCATATACTTGTGGGACACCTCGTACATGTTCTGAACTGCATATAGTGTGTTTTTTCAAAGTTTAGTGACAAAGAATTGGCTAGGAACCAGTGATTAATGTCCACAAATATTTTATTAGCAAATCTTTCTAAGACTACACTTGATTTGCTATTTATTGCAATGTTTCATCACCAGCAAACAAAACAAACTTAGCATCTGGTGATGTTACTGATGAAAGGTCATTGATATACACAAGAAAATGTAAGGGCCCTAAGATGGAACCTTGTGGGACCCCACACGTAATTAGTTCCCAGTTGGATGATGCCTGATAGCTTAATACATGTCTCTTTCCTGATAACACCTCTTCTTTCCTGCCAGAGATATAAGATTTGAAACATTCTGCAGCATTTCCTGTTACACCATAATATTCTAATTTACTTAAAAGAAAAAAGAAATGTTGAAGTGAAGAAATTAAATTAAAAAAGAAAGGAAAACTGGCAAATAAGTAATTCATTTCTGCCATTCTGTAATAAGAGGGAAGGGTGTGTTAATACAGGTGGGTCCAGGATAGTGGCATTATAAGAGGAAATGTTTGACAGCATGTTTCCATCTCCAGATATTAGGTGACTTTAGTACTGGAGGTATCCACTATAAATACATGCCTTTCAGATCCCTACCCAAATACTAATTTTCCCAAACATAGAAATGTTAATCTGCTTTTTAATTTCTATACTTTCTTAGGCTTAACCTCCATTAACAAACACACTCAACCTTTTTTCATGTAATCTCTCTCTCTCTGTTTTGATTTCCAAATTGCTTTATTCTTCTCATCTTTCATTTCTCTTCCTCCCTCTTTACTTCTCACACCATCCCTTATTATCATCTCTCAAATGAAGCTGACACAGCACTTACCATTTTAATATATTTGGCTTTCTACTATCTCTGACACGTTTTCTTTTGTCTTTGCCTCTCCCTGTCCTTGTCCTCACAGAAGGACCTAGCAGCTGAGTGATCTGTCCCCATGGCCTCTTCCCAGCTTTCCACAGCCAGTCCCTCATTTCTCCCTCAAGGAGGAACATTTATTTCTCAGATACAAGATTACTGTTTTCTACTTTTTAAGTACTATGAATTTCACCACCTGAAGGAAAGTAGCCTGTTATTCTGTCCCTTGTAATTTTAACAATGTACTTACAATGTGACATGAAGAGGTAAACATATTAACTGAAGCAAAATATTAGATAGAGGATTTTTTATTACAACTGCCAGCATAAATATTACAAATAACTATTCTCAATGTCTAAACTGCAGCAATTCTGAGTAAATATTCTGTATTTTGATGACTACTATTATCATCCTTCATAAGAGCTACAAAACTGGCTGGCAGTAGATATGACACTGTCCACAACAACAAGGCTGGTGCTCATGAAATACTACCTCCTCCTCTATTGTAACATGACCTCAGTAGTAAAATACAACTCTCATTCTATCTGCACTGTAGTGAACAGCCTGAGTGTTTAATTGTTTACTTAAATGATATTTCAGAGTCTCTTCATTTCCATTACAATGACTTGTTCATATAGCTTAGCGTGTAGCAGCGAAGTGTGCCAGTAATACATGGAACTTCTGCTACCAGGAATACATAGTATTTATGTTGCACATTAATGACAGTAGTCTGGTAAGTGGTTGCTGAAGCAGGACAGACAAGTAGTGTGCAATTTTCTTCATCACAATTCACTTAAAATAGTATTTGTAAACCAATAAGTTGACTTCACAGTTAAAAAATACAATTCTATTATAGATTCAGTAAATTCATTGTAAAATATACAACAAACAAAATCAAATTGCAGTTGCTATCAAACAGAATATTACATGAAGATCTTTCTCCTCCCCCAAAAATGACAAATCATAAAAATGCTTACAAAAGTTCCAAGTACTTGCAGACTTATATCATTGGTACCACCATATTGAATATAATAAAAACCGTATACTTAAAAGAAAAGTTTATAATTCAAACAACTTATGGGAATGCAGCTAAGTGATGTCTGTCTACATTCCTGTATGCTGGTTGAATACGTTATACACTGAGAGAAAGTCAAGTTTCACAAATACGATTATTTTAAAAGAAACAAAGCCATCACTTTTTTTAAGTCTCACCTGTCATTTCTAACAGCAATTGAAACCATGATAAAAACAGTTATGGGCTTATTACGGAATCCTGACTATTTCTGCAACTTTTATAGGTCTGAGCAAAAGCACTTGGTTCTATGTTACATGACACAATTATTAAAAACCTAGTATATTATGGAATATGAGATAAACTCTCCATTTATTCAAATCTTAGGCATGGTTTACACTGAGATGATATGAAACATTGCAGTGGAGGTCCCGTGATACGTACTTATTGGTGAGACACTCATGTTCCCACTGGGACTATGGGATGATTGATATGCAACTTGTTAACACAACAAGCAACAGGACAGCATGAATCACACTTCTGTCTCAGTCTCAGTTGCAGTCATGAGCTCTTCTGAAGAAGGCGGTATCATGGATTATCATTATTTACAGCTCAAAACATTGAAAAAGAAAAGGAAGTACTGGATGCATCTTTACAATGCTATAAATACCAAACATATAGATTTATTTTTGGAGGAGGTCTGCCTTGAGAAAAACAAAATTTTATCTTTTCTTTTATATCCACTGAAGTTTCAGCATCATGTCTGACAAATAAAAGATAAAACTGCATTTTGATGAAGGTGGACCTCCTCCAAAAACAAATAAACAAATCTAGTTGTAAAGCAAACATGGACAAAAGAGCTTCAACCTCAAGATGATTATATCAAACATAGTTTGGCTGCAGTTTCTCTTGAGGTCTCTCAACAGGAAAAATTCTATGAATTCTACGGAATGAGTCCATGACTTCTACAGAATGAGTCCAGGCAGTTTCCACTTTTTGGAACACTAGTACCAGCTATTCTTATAAAGCAGGACACAAATTTTTAGCATGCTATTTCTCCTGTTGAGGAACTACCTCATTACAGTAAGGTACGTTGGTGAAAGAGTGTGAATGGTGTTAAAAATGCCACCATGAAAATTTAATTTTTGTAAGACCACTTAGTATGGTACTTTATCCAAAGTGGTGCGTACACAAATAATGGTTACAAATTAAGAAACCTAGGATAGTATTTCTACAACTATTCATTTATGCAAAGTGGTATATGATGCAGCTTGAGGAGTATTCAGAAAAAAACATTGCTGGATTTAAAATGATATCAGTCACTACTGATGGTGTAGAAGTGTGTAGTAGGGGAAGACAATATATCTGAAGAAATGGAAAGAGCCCATGACAATATGTCCTAGTGGACAGCCGGTTGGTAGTCATACCAACTGCCAAGCTTTCTGTGTTGTTATGATTTCCAACCAGCTGTCCACCAGGATGAACAGCCACTGCCAAACAGTGCCAACCTGTGACACAACAAGCAGTGGAGCATAACATGCTTAATTTAAATGGCTGCTTCACCATCTGAGCCATTTGGATCCTCCCCTCCATCACCAGCTTTTCTGAACTGCACCAATGGGAGTTATCCTCGTAACATATTCTCTGCTCCCATAACCATCCCAGCCTCACCCTATGATAACATGTTGATCCCACACTCTCCACCCAACAGTTTCCATCACCTCTGTCCTATCATCTCTTCTCCATTCTCATCTCTCAGCCTCTTTGTTAGCCAACCTCTGCCAATGCATCTGCCTTCCTTTCTCTGTTCCTCTCCTTTTTTCCCCACCGCCGTGCTCCACAGCCTCCTGGTGCCATGGCTGTCAGCATTCTAGTCCCTGAACACTCCGCCAGACAGCTTTCCTCAGTCTCCCCACTTGTACACTACTATCCCTTCCCCCTTCTCACTCCCTCCATATTGTTGCTGTCATCCCACGTGACAGTTGTTTCGATCCACTTACTGATTTAATGTAAGTCCAGAACTTCCTAGGATTTTCTGTCAAGTCGGTACATAGAATTTTACTTTCGAATTCACTGAATGCTTCATGCATAGCTCTCCTTACGCTAACTTTGACATCGTTTAGCTTCTGTTTGTCTCAGAGGTGTTGGCTGCGTTTAAACTTGCAGTGAAGCTCTCTTTGCTTTCGCAGTAGTTGCCTAACTTTGTTGTTGAACGACGGTGGGTTTTTCCCATCCCTCACAGTTTTACATGGCACGTACCTGTCTAAAACGCATTTTACGATTGCCTTGAACTTTTTCCATAAACACTCAACATTGTCAGTGTCGGAACAGAAATTTTCATTTTGATCTGTTAGGTAGTCTGAAATCTGCCTCCTATTACTCTTGCTAAACAGATAAACCTTCCTCGCTTTTTTTATATTCCTATTTACTTCCATATTCAGGGATGCTACAACAGCCTTATGATCACTGATTCCCTGTTCTGTGCTTACAGAGTCGAAAAGTTCAGGTCTTTTTATTATCAGTAGGTCCAAGATGTTATCTCCACGAGTCAGTTCTCTGTTTTAATTGCTCGAGGTAATTTTCGGATACTGTACTCAGTATAATGTCACTTGATGCTCTGTCCCGACCACCCATCCTAAACATCTGAGTGTCCCAGTCTATATCTGGTAAATTGAAATCTCCACCTAAGACTATAACATGCTGAGGAAATTTATGTGAAATGTACTCCAGATTTTCTCTCAGTTGTTCTGCCACTAATGCTGCTGAGTTGGGAGGTCAGTAAAAGGAGCCAATTATTAACCTAGCTTGGTTGTTGAGTATAACCTCCACCCATAATAATTCACAGGAAGTATCCACTTCTATTTCACTACAGGATAAACTACTACTAACAGCGACAAACACGCCACCACTGGTTGCATGCAACCTATCCTTTCTAAACACCGTCTATGCCTTTGTAAAAATTTCGGCAGAATTTCTCTCTGGCTTCAGCCAGCTTTCTGTACCTATAACGATTTCAGCTTCGGTGCTTTCTATCAGCGCTTGAAGTTCCGGTACTTTACCAATGCAGCTTCGACAGTTTACAATTACAATATCGATTGCTGCTTGGTTGCCACATGTCCTGACTTTGCCCCACACCCTTTGAGGCTGTTGCCCTTTCTGTTCTTGCCTGAGGCCATCTAACCTAGAACACCGCCCAGACCACGCCACACAGCCCCTGCTATCCACGTAGCCGACTGCAGGGTGTAGTGGACTCCTGACCTGTGTGTGTGTGTGTGTGTGTGTGTGTGTGTGTGTGTGTGTATCCAAAAATAAAAATAAATAAGATGCAGTTCAAATAGATAATAAGCCAAGCAGTCATTACATAAATAAAATTAGATGGCTTACCCCATGATGTAGCATTCTTTGCAAGAGAGATAGTTCCTTTATGTTTGTCAATGGAGAAGAGTTCCTTGGTTTCTGATCCTTGTGTCTCATAAATTGAATATTCTATCTCAGCAGCCATGTCATCATCTCTATCCACTGCTTTGACCTTAAATAACAATAATTAAATTGCTTTACATAAAATGAGAGTTACACTGAATTTGTGTTAAAATGATCACTTTTTAATGACTATGGAGCAAGTACAAATAGGTATAAAATGAGAAGCCAGAAATACGCAAATATTCATAAAAAAATATAATGTGAAAAACACTTCATCACATTATAGGTTTATCTTTCTAAAAAAAATGATTAAACCTCCACAGTATGATTCTTCCATTGTAATCTAATTAATAAAATTGTATACATAATTTTTTTTGACCTCTTATGAAATTCTGTCTCAAGAACCACACATTTCACTGAATTAATTTCTGTGTGGAAGTGGTCTTTAGCAATGTCACTAATTATAAAGGAGCAAAAGTTCAATGTCCGAGTAGAGTGAATCATCTGAGAGCTATAATTTGCATATGCAAGGACAGGAAATTGGCACAGGAGGACACAGAGTTCCCTCACATATCTCTCCTAGCCAGAAATTGTGGAGCAGAAGGGGAACAAAGGCCACCTTCAGCACTATGTTTCCCATTTTCAATTAAGTTTTAAATTTTTGCTCTTTGTGAATGTTCCAACTCTAGTGCCCATCGTCAAGTGCCATTAACATTGTAGCCACCATCTATCTTAAATGTACTGATATATATGCACTTTTGTACTGCATCTTTTATTATATAATATATGTCTCACAACTGAAACCTACTCAAAGTTTGTGAACCTTACGTACCATTTATGTTCATTACAGTGCTTGAACACCATAAAGATTGTATGCCCTATGTAATTTTCACTGCGTTCACAGGGTACATTATACATATACCAAAATATTTTCAAACTAGTGTTATCTTTCACTGAAAAGAGAATTTCTTCAATTTTTGGTTGAACACTGACTTAAGGTAGCTGTACAGAATGGAAGGACTGTTGTTAAATTGCTTATTTCTTTTAGCTGAATATGTTTTTGTATTCTTCAGCATGAAAATGCATGTCTGCAGATGAAAATGTTCAAGAACTGATGCTGTGGTGCCACATAAGAAGTGTGTCACCCCCATAAAAGTACGTTGGACAGATACTTCAATCTGCTTTCCTTTTCAGTGTTAGATATCATTATCCAATTCTAATAATTTTTAAATTGAGCAGAAATTTATTGTGATGAATTTCAGGCTTACTGGTTCACTATATAAGGTTTTTAAAAATGGGGAATTAATAGGAAGTAAAATTAACTATAGGAGAGAGAGAGAGAGAGAGAGAGAGAGAGAGAGAGAGAGAGAGGGGGGGGGGGACGGAGGGGAGGGGGGCACTGCATAGAGTTACAATGGATTATTGTTCCCTGAAGGAAGAGTCAGGTATCAGTGCCATATAATTTATTTGTAATTACCTTAAGGAAAGGTGATTTGAGTGTCAGATTGCCAGGAATTGTGGCCTTATATTCTCGTAGAAGGAAAGATGGAGCATTGTCATTCAAGTCTCCAACTTTCACTCTAACAATGATAAACCCTGACCGTCCACCACCATCTGTTGCCATTACTGGAAGCTCATAAAGCTTCTGCTCTTCTCTGTCCAAACTCCTTTTAGTGAATATCTCTCCTGAAAATTAATAACAAGCAAAGTGATAAGTATACCTGCAAATTATTTATTAATGATCTGTTAGATGAAACAGAGATTTGAAATTTTGCAATCCTGCTTTTAAAGAAGTCATGTAATGTAGACAAAGATTCTAACATAATAACAATGGAGACTGTTAACTGCCTGTTATGTAAGTTACGATAAATACTAAAGTTAAGTATGAAAAATCTGTTAAAAGCACAATAAAAAGACAAAATTTTAAAAATAAAAGAAAGTCTCTACATTGTGGTGAGGAATAACCCATCAGGTTTTTCCTTTGTTTTCCCTGTTTCTAAAAACGTTTTCTCCTGATGTTTCCCTCTGTTGTGCTCAAGAAAGAAAACATTCGAGTGATACAGTTCCCACGTACAAGCCCTGCCATTTTTATGGTGTCCTATAAATACACTCTTTTCAATATAAATAACAAATTTCAAGACAGCATTAATTCTATTACACTGATTTTCAAACAAGCAAAAATTTATATGGCATTCTTCTTAAAAATTCCCACAGTGAGGCTGGCCTATCCAAAATACTAATGCTTTGTATGAACTAAACATTCATTATTTCACAAAACTTTATTTTTGACCTAGGTTTGGGTTGTAAGCTCATTTTACAGTTCACAACATACTCCAAAGATGGCACTCAATGAAACATAAACATGTCATCTCCTTTAATCCATTGCATCTACACAAATTATTAAAGTTATCTCTGTTGACTATTTTAATTACAAAACAGTTATGTCTGTATAGTACAACCTCATAAAATTCATTAGAATAACATTAACTCCAAATATTGCTAAGTATACTGGAACAGAGCTAAGCACACATCAATCATGTTGTAGGTAAAGTAAATTAGTATTTGTGTAATTATATATTTCTGAGTAATGATCCCTAGATTCCAAAACTGTTATCTGCTTCACTCCCAAATAGGAGTTACAACATTATCTAAAAGGGATGAAGAATTGAACTGAGTCTGCTCATTCAGTAGTAAATCATTTCAACCCTCTACTGCACAACTTTTTTTAGGAAATCAATTTCAGTTTTAAACAATCTGGGGCTAGGATCTGATGCACAAAATACCATGCGAGAGGCTGAACATAGAAATTTTCATTTAATTTTGTTTTATTCAATATTTTAGGTTTTGTTACAATATGGAAACATTAAGAATCTAACTAGATCTGTGTGTTTATGTACATTCAACCTTCAGCAAAGATTATTGATCTTCAGCTATTTCTGTCAAAATAAGGATGCTTAACACAGTGTAGCTCGATACATCCAGACTGTGTTTGTTGAGTGGGTTCTTCAACATTATACGTAAAGTTACAGTTAGTTGTCAAATAGCAACACAAAGCAATAGAGGGTTAATACTTCTAATAGAGTCATCTTCACAGCATTTCCCTCTATGTATATGACTTCTGTCTTAAATACATACTTGTGCCTCTGGTCTCAGTGATGTTCAGAAAAGAATGAATTTGACTTTTGGCTTTGCAAAACATTGCTTAGATCAGAAACACAAATATATACTGCATACCATACCTCACATTCACCAATCTCTGTCCATATACCATATCAGTCTGTGCCAGTACTCACTTGTTGTACTGTTTTCGCATTTATAGTTACATATTTCAATCTCTGAGTACAATATAATATGAGGTTTATTTGTACACATCATACCTTCTTTGAACATATTTCATTATATTTATTACTGTTCATCATTTTCTGTACAGTACCTGTGTAACTACATAGCACAATATATGTAGTTGAATCAAACAGTGGATTTATGGATTTATACTCATGTCTTTAGAATCGAAAACATTCATTACATCTTCTCCTTTATCTTGTGCCTTTGTTCTGCATCAGTGCAGGATTGGCATTGTTATTAGGCGATTTGACATGGTTAGCTCAAGGGGTGGCTGGATGTCCTTTCTGTTGCCACCCCATTACCCCTGATCAGAATAAGTGTACCTCAACTGCTTCATGCGAAAGTAATTGAAAGTTTTCCTAAATGTTTGCAAATCATGGGAAACTGCCTGAAAATCACATCCAGATGGGCCAGCACACACCAACCCTCGTTGTTAATCCTGTGGGTGGATTCCATGTGGAGCTGGTGCACCTCCTCATCCCAAAATCGACTGGCTAAAACTAACAATACATAATATTTCTTGTTTTGTAAACATGTCAGATTGAAGCATTGAACTGTTGTGTTTTTCATATAGGTGCATAATCTGCGAATCATCATATATCTTTAGAAACAACAGTCTCTGCACACCTAGAAACTCTTGCTGACGAATAGAATATCTGCTCTGTCTTAAACTGTCTGATAATGGCATAGAAAACTGAAATACAATTTGCAACAAAATATGAAATAAATATTGTGGAACATTAATGCAGCACATTACATTCATAATATGTGTATGTCCCTCCAAGAACTGATAGAATATTCCATAAAAGTTGGACTAAATTTTATTGTAACAAATGTTCACAGAAGTAACTTTTTCAAAATTAAAACAGTCCACAGATATAATCTGTATAGTTTAAGTCAACAAGTGATAGATTAAAGCGGTTGACTTGTTCACCTTTGCTTGGGGGCCAGCTTTGGAAGCAGTTGTGTATTGGAAAATCTCATTACAACCCAAAAACTAGGTCAACAAAAATAAAATTTTGTGAAACAAGACAAAAAAGAATTTTATTTAGTTTATACAGTATACAATGTTTGAGTAAGTACTCACAGTGGAATCAATTAAGATTATGGCCATGATAAAACACAAATACTGTTTGAGAAAAGGAGTACCCACAAATCAGCTATTAAATAGGAAGAGAGTCAAGAGATGCTCATATGAATGTACAGATACTACATTCTAACATCCAGAACCCGTAAATGGGAAAGACATTTATGAGAAAAATGAGAAAATAAATGTGATGTTTGCAGCTGGTGGAGAGAAGCAAATGAACTGACTTTAACCCTGTTTTTCTGTAAATAATGACCCTAGGGTCAGCTCATTCTTAGGCCCCACCAAAAATTTTGTAATATAATTTTATTCAGTGTATATTTTCAGTATTACATCAAAGTTTGAGTATGACATGACACTGATGTAGTGCAAGTGATGCAGGCCCCATTTACACTGCTCTGTTGCAGAGATTCAATGTTACTCTGTGCTGTCAGTAGCTGAATCATTCAACCAGTGCCAAGCGGCACACTGCTTGTAAAACTGTAGTCACAGTGATATGATCAAGCAGTGTCACTTTCTCCACTTTGTCCCTCAATATAGCTTAACATAGGGCCAACTCAGGTGGGCTCCTGGAAAGGAAATGTTCATGCGTAACACTCCTTTCCCCACAGCCCCGTGAACCCTGCTGCCTCTTTCCCCTTCTTGCCCTCCTGTCCATTTGTCTGCACAACACTTGGGGCTAGGTGGCTAGGTCTGTAGCCAGTCATACCAAGGTGATCCTGCACCCTGGCAGAACTGCTAAAGCTGCACCCCCCCCCCCCCCCACCAGCCTCCTCCCTACAGAAAATTATCTTTCTTCAATTTTTTTCTAAAAAGGTAATTTGTAAAGCAGTTTTAATAAAAATGAAGCATTATTCACGAATATTACATTAATGAGCTTTACAGAAGAAAAATATTGCACCAAACAAATTAAATGTATGAGTGCAGTAAATGAATTACAAACCGTCAAACTTTCTACGAGAACTGAAAGTAAAACAAAATCTATGTCTTATTCTCCATGACAGCTACTGTATATTGATTTTACCATGATGTATAACAAAGAACAGTTTTTATTTGCACCTATTAAATTATTTATAGGAAATAAAGGAAAAAGGGCTATAATTATGCATTGAGAATACATTCCTTCCCAAGATTTGTGTTCTTATTATAATTTTACTTTCTGTTCCTTGCTTTGAGTGCAGCAAACTCATTGATAATGTTATTGAAGTCAAATTTAGCAGCTGTGTCTTATTATGTCGACAAGATAGCTGAATCTGATGGTCTGCTTCACATACACTCGACCATAAGTAGTTTTTCATCATCTTCAATTTGCTGAAAGCATATTGTAATTGTCATAAATATCCTCAATATTATTTCATTGTTTCCATAAGCATCTTTTATCCCATACATTAAAAACGAAAATTCAAAATATCCAAATGGTGCTCTGTGTTAGTGTTCTTCATCAGCTCTTTCTACTGAATTTGAAAGCAGCTATTTCATTAATTGGCCCTGCTGCATCGATGTTTCATTTATATTTGGCACCAAAATCTGCCATATGTATGTCAAAATAAGATACAGAGCTCTCATTTAATGCTTTACTGGCAGGAAATTGAATTGAGATGTAATGATGTGTTATATGTTGGATGCGTTTCCCATTTCGCTTCTTATTCTATCAAATACCCTGAAGCAGTATAGCTTAAACAGTTTCACTCCAGTCCTCAGTTGCCTGAAATCAGCAAAATTAGGAAGCCTTCCATTAAATAGCATGATATTTGCATCAATATCCGATGGGCAATCTTTGAGATCCTACAATACAGAAGTGAAGTACCAGCAGAAGCTCCATTGTTGAAATACACAAACTGTTGAAACATAACCAAAGTGATGCACATTCAGTCCTGAATTCAAACCCTCTTCCCTCACCACTATTGTCATCCATCAACAAGAAATGTTGCAAACAGGAAATGGACCGATCTTTCAGTAGTGTTCCGTATTGAAACGTGAGTATTCTACCAGTACTTTTTTAAATGAATAAAGTAGAATGTTTGCTAAAAATGCTCTTTAATTTACTAAGTAAGCAAAGGAACTAGAAATCAAATGGTTAGGTGCACATCAGCCAGCTGCAACATTACACACAAAAAAAAAAAAAAAAAAAAAAAAAAAAAAAAAAAAAAAAAAAAAAAAAAAAAAAAAAAAATGTGAGTTCACTTCTGTATATACTTTATTATTAGCTACAGTATTTCTAGTATTAGGCCTACATTTATAAGTGTATAATTACATTCCACCACCACCTACTCCAGCCCCATCACAAACATCACATATCCCATCAAAGGTAGGGCTACCTGTGAAACCAGTCATATGATCTGCAAGCTGAGCTGCTACCACTGTGCTGCATTCTATATGGGCATGACAACCAACAAGCTGTCTGTCTGCACGAATAGCCACTGTCAAACTGTGGCCAAGAAACAACTGGACCACCCTCTTGCTGAGCATGCTGCCCAGCATGATGTCCTTCATTTCAATGACTGCTTCACAGCCTGTGCCATCTACATCCCTACCATCAACACAAGCTTTTCTGAACTGCACAGTTGGGAACTCTCCCCACAATATATCCTACATTCCTGTAACCCTCCTGGCCTCAGCCTCTGTTAGTCATTGTCCTTACCCATCTAGCCCTTCCCTATTCCCATTAAAGCACTACACAGCCGTCTATTTCACCAACGCACCCAGTCTTTTTACTTCTCTCCTTTTCCGCTAACCCCCCCCCCCCTCTCCCTCGGTCTCCATCTAATCTCTTGACTGCACCTAGATGCCACACTCTCCACCTCATCCCTGCACACTTGCAGCAGCACTTTACTGTCCTCCAAACCCTACCCTGCAGTCTCTCCCCCTCTCTGCCCCAGACTCGTCGTTACCCCCACCCAGTTTCCTCTCCAATAACACCTTTCTGCTTGCAGTCTGGCTCGAGCTGCCAGAGACTGTGTTCATGTTTATATGAGTTGCACTTGCCTGAGAGTGTGCATGTGTGTATGTTGTCCACTTTTGACACAGGCCTTCTTGGTCAAAAGCTAACTTTCTGACAGTATGTTTGTTATGCGTTTCTGCAACTGAGCATTTCCACTACATGGTGAGTGGCAACTATCCTTTTCATTATATTATTAATTACCATATTCACTATTTTTCTGATGTTTTTTTAAGGAGTAAGACATAAATGAAGGTTATATAACAAACAATTTGGAGCAATTCTGTTATAAAGTTTATTGACTTTTTTCTGGGACTCACCAATGAAAATGAGAACAGATAATAAATAATAGCAATGTTTTCATTTGTTGTAACTTTATACTCATCTAATGTCAAAGGGTAAATTATTATTTTTTTACTATCTTTGTTTATTTAAGGTTATGAATAGGTGGCCTACTTGTGTTATATAAAACTGAACACATATAAGAGGGATGTAACAGTTCAATTTAAAGAATAGTGGTGAGAAAAAACAACATGGATTAAACTTAGGAGTACAGTTATTACAAAGTTTCTGTAGCTATGTGCAGATCTATTCACTCTTCCGCAGGTAAACCCTAAGTCCATAACCATTTACCGAAACCATTTTTCATTACAGGCTATGAAGAGAAAATTGACAATTATATGCACTTAGCTAAATATTTCAATAAAAATTTGATCACACTAGCTCCCAGCAAAGAAAAGGTCACACACATCTATTGGAAAACACTTTTTCATAGACTTACCTGTCTTTTTGTTGACTTCAAAAATTTCTTTCAGTAAATCAGATGGAATGGAGTATGCAACTTCACCATATTTGCCAAAATCTTTATCTGTGGCTGTGACTTTTGTTACCAGTGTTCCACGTGGTTGATTCTCTGGTACTGTAACTTCAAACTGAATCTTGGGAAAAGCAGGATTATGTCTGTTTGCTGGCAGTATGATAATACGTACTCTGGTAAAACTTGTGTAGACTCCATCTGTGACTGAGATATTTAAAATGCTTTCCTGTTTCTCTGCAAAGTTCTGCATATTTATCAGTGAGATCACACCTACAAACAAAGAATTTAGTAAATCCTTTTTGTACGTACAACTAAATTTATAGAGTTTTCATTGCTATTTATGAGGAAAAAAGAATGTAGACCAGGTGCTGATTCTCAGGAAATAAAAATTGTACACATGAAATAAAACAAACATGTCATCTTAAGGGTTCTGACATGATTATGTCTTCCTTTTAAAACAGACACATTCTCAGACTGTGATTCTTCTGCTTCACACAGATGAGTTAATGAAACACAAATGTTACAAATGCTAACAAACTTGCTCTTGGCCAAAGTCTGATGTGGCTATTCACCACAGATAGTTCAGCCTATGGATATAAGAAGCACAGCCATTCATAAATAATCACATAATAATTCCACTGCAATTATGGTACACTTTCCATGTGAGTATGGCCATCAGTAAACTATCTATCTGTAAGAATGCCCCCTGTGGGACTGCATACAAGAGAAAATAAGACCATCCAATATCAAAGCATGTTTTTCAACGTAAGTGGCTATTTCACTACTTGTGGTATCTGGATTCCCAATCAGCATCAGCTTGTCTTAATTTTATAGGTGGAAACTGTCTCAACAACACAATCATCCTGTCTCAATTGTCACTAGTCCCTGTATTGCAACATCTATCCCTGCTCTCATTCTGTTTCAGCCCACCAGGTTCTGATTTCTCTCTGCTGTCCCCCATTCCCCTAGCGAACTGGAGCTAGTTTTATGGACCTATGGATTCTCATATCCATTAGTCTCTGCTGTTTCCTCTTCAATACTGCCTCCCCTCACCCCCTACACACACACACACACACACACACACACACACACACACACACACAAAATACACCCCCTAGCATGCTCCTATGACAAACATAAAAGGTTATGCTCCCTCTCCCTCCCTCCCTCTCTCTATTTTACTGTAGGACCAAACTGCAGAGCAAATCTCCTGGCCATGGAACAATCCACTACATGAAATTAATATAGATAAAATAAAGTACAGACAAATCCTATGCAGATGACAAGCTGTGACTATATATTACCACAATCAACAATGTAACACGTGAACTAGCTTAATTTTTTCAGGAAAATTGTATATCAAAATACACTGACTGAAAAATGACGATAAAGCACACCTGTAGCGGAATCAATGGAGAATGTCTGTTGGTCATTTCCTCCAACAATTGTGTAGCTTAGTCTTTCATGATCAACATAGTCAGGATCACTTGCTTTAACAACAGTGATGAACTGTCCTCTTTGAGCATGTTCAGAGAGAGAGCATACATATGATGGTTGCTCGAATTTTGGTGGGTTATCATTCATATCGATAACTGAAACAGAAATAAAAAATCTTCACAAATGAAATTATCAATAAAATAGTTAGATATACAAATACTTTAAGTTTACTTTTACGTTTGGTTAAGAAAAGAATCAAATGAAACTAACCAGAAACCCAAACATGTGCAGTACTTGAGAGACTTGGAACCCCAGCATCCATTGCAATAATTGTAAAGTGGTGACTGTCATGAATCTCATGATCTAATGACTGCTTCAGATAGATAGATCCATCATCTGAATCAATATGAAAAAATTCTGATGAATTGCTGGAATCGCTCTGAATCTGATATCGAATCTTCTGGTTAATGCCTGTAGGAAATTAAAAAAAAGTTTCTAGATTCTCAGTGAAGTCTTCTTATATTTTGACTGTTTCTTAATAGTCTGTGCTATTTTACCTGTGTCATTGTCTCTGGCAGACACTCGGAGAACAGAAGTGCCAAATGGTGAAGCTTCAGAGACAGAAATATTATAACTGTCACTGCTAAATTCTGGAGGACAGTCATTGACATCTTGAACAAGAATACTGACTGGTACTTCTGCATAAACTCCAGATACACTGTCTGTTGCACGTATGGTCAGCTCATACTGCTTCTTTTGTTCATAATCCAGCTCATCAACAACATATATTACACCTGCATGCAAAAACATATTCTAAAACATTGAAGTACAAAAATAAAATACAGTTATTTAAATTTGAAGCACGTAAAATGCTTAAAAATATTTTTTCCTTGCAGCAGCTTTTGTATTACACACAACCAGTTTCAAATAAGCTCACAAAAGACTAGCTTGTTTAGGCTGCTAAATGTGTTATGTGAAATCCCCATAAATATACTGCTCCCAAAGCCCTTGTGCAAGTTAATTTCTCTTGTAGAAAAAGTGAATGCATACATTTACAGAAGTAAATAATAATACAGAAAATGGAATTCAACATGCAAGGACAGATAGTAATAATCTGAGACCTTCCATTTACTGTTGTCCCATTGCTTGTATAAATATCATTGTCTACTGAGCTAGCTTAACACATTTTAGTAAAGAGGCCTACAAAGCTAGCTTCAATGTTGTAAGAAAAGAAAGTCAATTACCATGCTAGACATGAGCAAATTCATTAAATAAGTCCAGATTGGCCCTTTCTACTGCTATATCTCAACTGCTGCATCCTGCTATTAGTGAGTGTGAGTGTAGTGCCACCACGCGCGTGTATTTAAATCAACTACCAACTGTATCAGCGGGATGGCCATTAGAGGCCAACTGTAGGAAGCGTGCACGGGGCAAGGTCTCTGCCACATCTACCAGTGACTCACCTTTTAATTTGTACCGCTCACATCAGTTGTTCTATGTGCCACTTATGTTGCACCTTCTGTATGATTGTTTCATCTTGTCACATGTGAAGTCACGACAGGCTTATTTCTATTATTGTTCAGAGATTTGTGAATAAAGCCATATTTGTGTTACTTGGGTTTGGTTACTACATCACCTACAGCAGCAATTTGTAAAGTAGAATCAAAATAATAACATTCCCTTTTATCACCTCCCCCTTTCTATAAATGATTTGAGATTTGACTGTAATATTGCCACATTCCACACTTTCCGCAGTCTATTGTCATCACCCACTCCTATACTAGAAAAAGAGTAACATTTTGATTCATGAATGACTGATGTTGCTCAGAATGATTGTTTATTCACATTATTGCCTAACTGGCATTGGGACTAATGCCCAACTTCATTGTCAATAGTAAATATTCTACCTTTCTCAGTAAGTAAGGTGCGTTACAACATAGTCACATCATAATGACGCCCAAATCCAAATTCAAAAGCAGGGTCGTGAATGAAATACAACACTTAGCACTAAATGCATCTTCATTATTAACACCAATATACAGCTTCAACAAAACTGAATTGCTGAACAGAGTTTGCTACTGTTTACACGAACATTGAATATTACACAACATGCAAACATAAGAAATTTCGAGAACCTTCCAGAAATGATAAACTGTGAATAAAAGATAAATGCTTGCGATTAGCAGTAAGCCAGCCAATGCTGTTAATGGTTATGCCACACTGCACATCCTCTTCACTAGGATGAGCATTTGAAGGTAGCATCTCCTGTCGAAGCTTCACGATTATTAAGTTGGTATTCAGTTTCTTCGAACTTCCAGCAATTGATTACACTTCTTGACTGTCTGTCATAGGACTTCATGCAGAGGACCCAGACGACATCTCTGCGCTTCTGTCTTCTTGATAAAGGGTCATTATCCTGGACTTTGTATATGATGCCTGACAAGCAATTAAGGATATACTACAGCTGACAGTAGTGCTTTGGCAACTTTTCCGCTAGTCCTACTTTATGCACAGAAGTAGAAATCCATACCAAGTCTCCCTAGCTGTATCTCATTGGCTGCTGCTTGATGTTACAACACTCTCTGTCTTTCTCCTGGGCATCCAGGTTCTGTTTGTACATCAGATGCTTTGCTTCTTTGGTTCTAGTGATAATCATATTGAGTATCATCTGGCTGACACGGGAACAGTGTATCCATGGCGGTTTCAGCCTCACAGTCGTGGAGCCCAAAGATCATTGTGAAGCCTGTGGCGTCTTGCCTTGCTGTGTAGTATGCAAATGTCACAATGGGCAGCATTTTATCTTATTCTATCTGTGAGGCCATTCATGTGTGGGTGGTACACAGTTTTCATCCTGTGGATGAGATTGCAACATGAAATTACCTATGATACTAGTCTTGACTAGAAAACTTTTCCGCAATCAAGTAACTTTTCAATTTCTGGAGTTTCAGATTCACACAGCTTTGGTGAGAGCACAGGTGGGTGAGGTAGTAAGAGCAGACTACAATCCACTGAATCCCATTTCGAAACTTTGGGAACCTCCCCAAGAGGATTTCATCTCAGTGGAATGGCGCTGTTGCAGGAGGGATCAGTACCAAATGCCATGGAGGTCATTTCAGCTTGAGATTCAGTCACCGACACTCCTTACAGTGGCTCACATAGCATCTAGTGGATCGGTAGGGACCTGGCCAGTGATAACTGTATCTGATTCTTTTTAGAGTCTTCACAAATCACAGATGATCAGATACTGGAGCAGTGAGTAAATACTTCAGGATAGTTGGCTGCAAATGAGCTGGGATGAGAAGCAACCATTTCCACTCTGTTGGATATTGGATCATTATTCCTCTTATAACCATGATCTGTTTGTTAAGTGGAATTCTTCTTTGGCCAGCTTCTCTGTCCTCAAGTTTTCTTTGGTTTTCATCAGTTCTGGATGTACCCTTATGTTCAGCAGCAATGTCATTTCATCCTCACTCCATTCCTCCAAAGGATTCCTCGAAATGCATTCATTGCCCTTGCATTTGCAACCACTTGGCATGATGTTGTAGTCCTGAAGTCTCAGCACCTATCTCACCAGTCGATGTTATGGATCCTTCAGGCTAGTCAGACAGCGTAGGGAATTGCAGTCTGTCACAGTGGTGAATGGACTGCCAAATAAATATGGCTGAACTTTTTGATGACTGAAACAGGTGCAAGGCACACTTTCTTGGTAGTAGAGTAATTCATCCCTGACCTGGGGAGTACACATGAAGCATAAGCTATCACATTTTCAGCATCTTCCTGCATTTGCACTAGCACCAGCCTTATATTTATGGGACTGTCGGCGTGAAATTCTGTCTCACATCATGTAATGCTAGGACTGGAGAAGATGGTAACATCTTCTTAAACACAAGGAAAGCTCTTTCTTGCACCTTGTTCCAGGAACATTTGATATTTCCCTGTAATAGTTCTGTAAGCTAAGTGCCCAAGTGCAGAAATCCTCTATGAATTGCTGGTAACATGAGCCCATTCTGAGAAATCTTCTCACATTACAAATGTGTTGAGGAGCTGGAAAATATGTGACTGCTCTCACTTTCTCTGGCCAGGACAGAATCCATCACCATTCTCTAAATACCCAAGATTTTTATTTCTTGGGTGGGAAACAGGCACTTTCTTGGATTCAGACAGAGATCTGCAGTCTGAACACACTTCAACATGGTTTTCAGGTGGCTTAGATGTTTCTCAAATGTCTTCAAAAAAATGAAAATGTCATCCAGACAATAAAGATACATTGTTCATTTAAGGTGTTGTAACAGGTTGTCCATCATACATTTTAAGGTGGCTCTGGTGTTGTACAGCACAAACAACATAACTGGAAACTCTTAGGAGTTATGAAGGCTGTGTTTTCCTGCTCAACCTCAACCTCAATTGGCTAGTAGTCTGTCTGCATGTCCATAGTTGACAAATAATTTCCTCTTTTCAAGCAGTCTAGAATGTCATCAATGTGCCACAATGGACAGACATCGTCCTTCACAAATTTGTTCAGTTGACACATATATGCCATTCTTCTTCTTCAGAAGGCCTTCAGGAGAGGACCAAGGAATCTCTGATGTCATATTGCAGTTTCTTCTTCACTTCCTCCCAAATTATCTGTTGTTCAGCTGGCAACTCTCCACATGATTGCTGGCTAATTGGTGGGTGACCTCAATGTTCATAATTTATTTTACCACGGGTCACTTGGTCTGTTTTTTCTCCAGTCTGAATTTAAAAGCGTCTAAAATTGGCACATAACAGCTGTCACTCATTGATGTTGTCCATTGGCCGGGCCAGATTCTATTGATAATTTGATAGCAGCTTCCTACTCTGTGTGGTCTGTAATGGTGGCAGAGCACAGTTCTTTGTCAATGTCACTAAGCTACACTTCCTGGAGTGGTTCAGGTGTACCTAAGCACAAATCTTTAGGGATATGTTGTGGCTGCTCAAGACAAATATTGAGTCTGAGTAGCTTCTTGCAATTCAAGACAAAACTTACAGTTTAACTGAGCATCTCAATTGATGACTGGAACTTGTCTTGTTGATGATGGCAGGACAACAATGTTTACAACAGCAAACAATCACCCAGAGCAATCTCTGTTATGTGTGCTTTCTGAAATAGCATCGTAAATCTGCAGCTCTGATCTTCTACAGCCTATGGCTGCTTCTGATGCCTGGAAAAAGTCCCATCTGAGAATAACATTATAACTAAATTCTGTTAAAATGACAAAATTCATAGGGCTCTCCTCTGTCACTGATAATTATTCTTGTAGCAGACATTCCTGTCAGCTGGATTTATTTCCCATTTGCAACTTTTAGCACAATCACTTTTGTATCACGGAACATAGTCTTTTTTGTCTGTTAATGATAATCATCTGACAGGACAGAAAAGACAGCCCCGAGTCGACTAGTGTCTGGACAGGTTGGCCATCAATTGTGTGTCAATCAGATTTCCTGACATTTTGGTGACCATCAAGTATTTGTATATGTGGTAACATCATCTTCGTAGATGGTTGCCTTGCATAGTTTTCCTGATGTCGGCAGCTAGGCGAGTGACTGGTACTTCTTTATGGCACAAAGGAGTGGTTATGGCATGTTGGGAAGCAACCTCATCCACATTATGTTGGTGGGCTTCATCCCACAGGTGACTATAATGGTCTGCAATTGACTGGAGTGAGCAGAACTGTTGTGATGACTGATGTCTTGCAGTGTAGACATCATCAAAAACTCACCTTCCCTCTCTGCAGTAGTGTACAATGTGCCCAAGGCAGGCAGAGTGGAAACACACTGGTGTGTTGTTCTCTGACCTCCAAATGTCTGTTCTTCTACATATTGTTTTACTTGGCATAGAAGTTGCTCATACTAGCATTGGTCAGATGTATGGTTGCCATTTGATGGCTGTGGTGTATGGCAGAATTGGCTGAGCCCATTCTGTTGCATTCAGTTAGTGGCAGAGATTGGTGCTAAAGATCAATACACCTCTTCTTCAACAGTCTCTATTATCTCCTGACATATCATGTTGACATTTGTACCTACTGTCTCCTGCTTACCTGATCCGATGGTTCTGGTAGTCATAAAATGCAGTATCTCTTCGTTCACTTGGCACATGAGACAAGAAAGGTTGTCGTGGTATTCTGTGACTGCCATAGGGTCTACATTTGGTAGTCCATAGTACTTCCTATGTCCAGTTACTTTCTGTTGCATTTCCTTAATGTGCTGGCACCACATGATGAATGCCTTGGATGTTATGACATCCATTACCTGAAGAACTTGGCAAATGTTTCTGCAGCTTCTTTCATAAAGTGTGAAATTTTGTCAACTTCTATCATATTTGGCTTCACAATATGGCACAGGGCCAAAACTGTATGTAGAACTGTGTTGTTTCTCTACACCATTGTGCCCTTGTTCTTCAGTAGTTCTTCTGTAGGCAGACTTGCTGCTGATTGTTGTCAGATGTTTTCTTCAGTTCGGCCTGTAATTTATCCCAGCAGTTTAGCTTCTCTCTGTTGTTCCTGAACTACTGCTGGGCTGGGCCATCCAAATAAAAGTACACATTTGCCAAATCCAAATAAAAGTACACATTTGCCAAACACTTTATTTCATCCCACCTATTGTACTTGATCATTAGGTTGACTTCTTTCAGCCATTTTGTCGGGTCCTGACCAGTATCTCCCGAAAATACTGATGGATGCCATATGTCCAGCAGACTTATAGCTGGCTTGGAATCCACTGGTGTCTTGAATATGTGGACCACTGAAATGTAGAATGATATATTCTGATTCTTGTCCGTTTAGGCAACTGCTATTACTTGCCTGATTGGAGCCACAGTGATGTTGATGTTTCAAACTACCTGGGATTTCCACCACATAGTGTCATGTCCCACATTCAGGTCCAAATCTAATAGCAGGATCATCAATTAAATACAATGCTTGGCACTAAATGGCATGTTTATTACGAACACCAGTATGCAGCCAGAACATAACTAAATTCCTGGATGGAGAGTGCGGCTATTTATATAAACACCAAACATTCCAGAATGCTTGTACTTACACAAACATCAGATATTACAGGATATACAAACATTATAAACATAATATACTTTAAGAACATTAGACAAATGATAAATACTAAATTACAAATAACTGCTGAAGGTTGGACTTGAATTGGCGACCCACAGCATGCCAGCTGGTGACGTTAACTACAATACCAAACAGCATGCACCACTGTTCATGGCAATATCATGGATTTGCATAATTGATACTAAGTGTATCATCATCATACTGTGTCAAAATTTGATTTGACAATAATGATCAATTCAATAAACTTTACCAACAGCCATATACTTTAGGTTATTTTATTTTATTTCGAATGCAACCAGTTTTGGCAATTCATTTTGCCATCTTCAAGCCCCATACACTTCTTTTGAATCAACGAGCTTATCGTATAGCAGCATAAAACTGGATACCGTGAATCTGAATTGTTGAATCCGTTGCACAAGCACTGGGATTCATGGTATCCAGTTTTATGCCACTATACGATAAGCTGGTTGATTCAAAAAAATGTATGGGGCCTGAAGATGGCAAAATGAATTGCTGAAACTGGTTGCATTCGAAAAAAAAAAATAACCTAAAGTATACGGCTGCTGGTAAAGTTTATTGAATTGAAAACTACATGCCAGCTGATGTCCCTGGCCATAATGGACTGACAGACACTTTGACGTGGTATGTTGGTGATGACTAATTGTGATAATTCATGGATTTGTAATGTATTTTATTTACTATAAACAATAAAATATATTTTGGTGCCACTGATGAAGGATATTAGGGCAGACAATGATTAATCAACATTGTAATAAACTTTCATTTTTAGTAAATTCAGTGGATCATTAATCAAAATGTTATTTTTCTAATATACCCAGTAGCAGAGCACACCAGACATACAACCAACTCCTAGATTGTTCTTCTTCATATGGTAAAAGCATACAAAATTTCCTTACCAAAGAAGTCTCTCTCTATTCAAAACTAGTCAACACATCTATCTATACGAGTTCTGCCTTTTCCTCCCTTCCTTTTTTCAAGATCATGTATTCATTTTTAACTTAAAGTAGTGGTGGAATTCACGGCTATTAATACTATTGGAAAGTACTACCTACTCAGTTCTTCAAGACATATAAGAAAATCTGTATGTAGGCTGATGAAAATGATTCAAAATGTAGAATCAATAGCAATGACAAATCAAAATCATAACTATAGTATGAAACAAGTAGTGTATTGAATTGGAGACAATATTTTACCCTACAGTACTAAATGCTGCAATTTATGTAAATAATTAACACTAAACTGTGATGTCTGTGTAAAGGGTTTTATTTAGTAATGTGTTTGTTATCCCCACTGACATAATTTTGCAGATAGGCAGTTAAGCTGACATGAAAACAAATCACAAATGAATATTCTACACATGCAAATATACACAAGTAAGTTGACTTTAATAGACAAAAACAGACAAAACAAGTAACAGAGAAGATATTTCATTTACAAATAAACATACTCTGCATTGAACTACTCTTGGATGCTGTTGGCTTACATACTAAATATGCAGTTTACTTCTAAATACAAAGAAATTCTCTTGTGAAACTGTACTGTCTACAATATTTGAAACTTTCTTTTACTATTAAACAATGGAAATTCCAGGATGGAATCAACCACTATTATGAAAACGAAAGTTGCTACTCGCTATATAGCAGAGATGCTGAGTCGCAGGCAGGCATAACACAAAAACTATCACAAATAAAGCTTTCAGCCAGTAAGGCCTTTATCAAAAATAGATGACACACACACACACACACACACACACACACACACACACACACACACACACACACACACGCAAACGCAACTCACAAACACGACTGCAGTCTCGGGCAACCGAAACCACATTGCAAGCAGCAGCATCAGACTGGCAGTGTAGTTACAGTTGCCTGATACTGCAGTTGTATGTGTGAATTGAGTTTGCATGAGTGTGTGTGTGTGTGTGTGTGTGTGTGTGTGTGTGTGTTGTCTATTTTTGACAAAGCCCTTATTGACCAAAAGCTTCATTTGTGACAGTCTTTCTATTGTGCCTATCTGTGACTCAGCATCTTTGCTATATGGTGAGATTCCTTTTCATAATATCGTTTCTTGTACTATTTGTAGCCATATGGACATCAAACCCTTCTCTACCAGCAATAGGCAGGACCAGATATGACAACAACATGAAACAGATGACACAGATCTTATATTTCCATACCAGATGATTTCTTAACTGACAAATGAATTCATGATCACTTAAGCTCACAATTAATTACCATCTCTTTTATACTACTGCTGGTCCCTCCTTCGCAGTACCCACTCTTGCAAATATTAGGGCCTTTTTCAAACCTAGCTTAAGAGCACAAATTTAAGCTTCCGTCTTTTGCTTTCTTCTTTACACACAAACAGATCAGGTGCCAGAAGAGCACTCAAGCCAGTATGCCATTTAGCAGTCAGTCACCCAACCTGTATGCGTAATTTATAATGCATTCAATTTTAGAGGGCTGCAGACATTGACTTGCCATGACGCTTTTTGCAACGTTACAACAAGATGTTTACTTTATTGGAACAAACAACAATATGGTCCAAAACTCTGAATTGGACATTTGTTTTGGTAGCCATTTTCTGCGTTGCTGTTGGAATAACTTTTTATTCACCCTAAATATACTGTGAATTGAAAAATATTTTTCCCTTGATGGTGACTGGCATTAATTGTTTCTCTTCACATGTTGTGATGGCAGCTAGTTTTTCTTTTTGTCATCAGAAGACATTGAGAAGTTGCATAGCATATTCAGTGGTCCCTATCTTACTGAGTCATTAGTTTTCTGATTGGTTTGATGCAGCCCACTATATATTCCTCCCATCACATCTTATATCACACACATCCCAATATTGCTTTTTATATGCAAACCAAGTACAGCCATGGATTTTGTTCGATGCTATGCAAAATACAGTTTTGAAAATTAAAAGGGAAGTATATCAAACAATGGAAACTCCAGGTAGGAATATCAACAATCTAGGAAAAGAGTTTGCTTCTTGCCAAAGAAGACACATCAAGTTGCAGACAGGCATAATTAAAAGACACTTACAAAACACTTTTGGTCACAACCATCACCAGTAGAAGAGAGACACACACACACCATTCACACACACAAGCAAGCACACATCACACACACACACACACACACACACACACACACACACACACAAAACCACCAACTCCAGCATCTTGGGCTGGAATGCAACAATCATGTGGGATACAAGCAGCAATATGGAGGGGTGGGGAAGGGGGAGGGATCATAGTGAACAGGTGGGGAGAAAGACGAACGCTGTCTGGTGCAGTGTGGAAGGACTAGATTGCCAACAGGTGCAGTGTCAGGAGGTTGTGGAACAGGGATGTGGGGAAAAAAGGAGAGGGAGACGGACAGGGAAAGATAGGTGGATACATTGGCAGAGCACTGTAAATAAACAGGTTTGGATATGAGAATGGGGAGGAGATGACGGGTCAGAGTGGGTCGAAACTGTTGAGTGGAGGGTATGGGGATAGTATGTTACCGTAAGTTGAGGCCAGGATAATTATGGGATAGCTCCCATCTGTACAGTTCAGAAAACTGGTGGTGGAGGAAAGGATCCATATGGCTCGGGTATTAAAGCAGCTCTTGAAATCAAGTGTGTTGTGTCCAGCCACATGTTGAGCCACACAATGGTCTACTTTGCTCGTGGCCACAGTTTGGCTGTGGCCGTTCATCCTGGCAGACGGGTGGTTGGTAATCATATCAAAATAAAAAGCTGTGCAATGATTGCAGTGCAATCATTGCAGCAGAGCTGGTAAATGACATGGCTGCTTTCACAGATGGCCTGGCCCCTGATGAAGTGGGATAAACATGTGACAGGACTGGAAAAGGACATGCTGGTGGGTGGATTGGGCAGTGTTTGCACCTTGGTCATCCGTAGGGACGTGATCCTTTCTGGCAAGTGCAGTATAGTAAAATAAAATAAAGTACATTAAAGTAAATTAAAGAAATGTAAAGTATACACAGAAGTCTAATGTAGCTCAAGAAAATGTTGGCTATAAGAGAGAAAGGAATGGGAGTATCAGTGACGATGCACAGCAACCTTTCATTTTCAATCTCTAATGACAATGAAAAGAAAAACCTGCTGTCATCATAATACATGAAAAGAAATAGTAAACACTCATCACCACAGAAGATGCTTACCACTGAAACAAAATGAGTCTTGTACAAAATTTTTTCAATTTGCAATATGCTTTGGATGCAAAAAAGCAAAATAATGGTGGCAATGGATATTGAAATTGACACTGATCAGTTTATTTCTTCTGATAATTCTTTTCCAGTCTTATGTATGATAAATGTTTTTGGAAACTGTCTTAACCCAGTCCTGTGAATCACTTTCCACCAGTTGTTCCTCCCTCCTACTGCCTCAAACATGATCTCTTTTCAGGATGTGCCTATACAATTGGAGTCTTCTTTACAGAAAAGTCGGCAACATTTCAATTTTCTCATGTTCTCTTATTGGGAATCATGTCAGTTCTGATGATTCTATACATCCATCTCAGCATTTCAACTTGACTTTCAATATCTTTATGATGACAACTTTATGTTTTCAACTCCATTGTACATACCCTCTAGCACTTCTTTTTTTTTTTCAGTTTCCCACATCTTTGCTCCTTCCTTAATGCAGGCCTCATGAATGTTTTATATGCCTGCTGTCTGGATTTGATGTTTATGTATCAGCCACAGTGAGCTCTAGAAGTTAGTTCTGAATTTGAACTGCATTGCGTGATCTATCTCAGAATGAAAACTTCATGTTGTGATATATCTCATGCCATGTTCTAAATAGAGTCAACATTTTCTGAAAATTTTCTTGGCTTTCCTTCATTTGAAAGTCTTTTAAAGGGGAGTTCCATTTTTCTTCATTTGACCTTCACCCTGAAGTACGAATCTATCTTCATTCTTTACTTGCATAATGTGGGAGAAATCGTTGGTCACCTTATCCCTGGTCTTAGCTATTCTAAAATTGAGTCTACTTCCCTCATTTGTTTGTAGTTCCTTATAGACTTCATTCCATGTAACTACCTTTACTATATAACTGCCTGTTTGCCTGTTTGTTTGCCACTGTGAATAATTGTTTATGCTCAGCAGCTCCAGTTTCTGTCACACCACTTCTTAGTGTTAAATTTTGCTTTGACATCTTCCTGTGATTCACTGTTTGGCCACTAAATTTCTTCACCAACAGGATCACTTTTCTCTTGGATGTCTCCAACAGTTCTTCAAGCACTCATTTAAGCACACTTTTAATAACCTTTCACCTTTCTTGTTCTCCCTATGACTGGTTGTATTTCTTGTAAAACCTTTTGTTTGAAGCCACTGCTGATTTATTAGTACATTTTTCTTTGACCTTCTGTTCTATAGGTGGATTCACAGCCTGTTGCTAATAATTTCTGTTGAGTCAACATTTGTTCTCTGATTACGACCTTACAGTTCATTAACTTCCTTCCAGTGTTCCCTTAACATCTCCAAATTGTAATTAAGAGACCCCATCCCAGCTCTTGTACAGCAAACTTTTGCAGGCCTGGGTGAGACAGCTGTGGGCACAGCTCTGCTGCTCAAACATTACAGAAAACAGTCTGAGGCTTGAAGGCTGCTGTACCATTGTAGAGTTATTGAAGACCCCACTCCTATGTCCAAGTTTGTGAGATATCAGTATTCCACACCCAAGTAAAAGGGGGGGAAGGAGGAACATAGCATGGAGAATACACAGATCTGGACCTTACTGTAAGCAAATGAGTTACAAAAAATGAAGAAAACTCAGAGAATAGCAACTTCTTTTTGAATAAATAAGACATTCCATAGAATTCATTGAAAATGGAAGAAAGTAACTATCAAAGAAAATGTGAGTGTTTCAAGAAAATGATAATACTCACATATGCCAACTGCAGTCAGCTTCCTGGAGCACAAAAAAATTGAAAAATGTTCAAGAAAAACACAAGCAAACAGTAAGTTTTAAGAAAACAAAACCATAACAGATGTCAGCTAGATATTTCATCATTTCAGATGATAAAAAATCTAAGCAGAGGAAGAATTTGTCCAAGCTTTCTTAACACGTTTTTAAAGCCCACGAGATGATCCACTAACACAAGAGTGAACAGTCCAAAAGAAATGCCAAATGAGGTGCATAATACCATTTAACGTATGAAGAAAGGAAAGGTGTGTGTAGATGGTTTTAACAGAAATGATTAATGCCAGAGAAATTTGCAAAATTTACAGAACATTATTTATAGATCCTGTTTGGAAGTAGGCCTAAAAATCAACTGGCATCACAGAGTTATGTATGTTCGACACAATGAAAAAATTGTGCAAATTAACTTTTCCATCCTACTGGGCACAGGTAGAACACAGTTTATCATCACTCAGATTGGTAGTGATGCAGAGACCAGTGGAACAAACAGGAAGTTCCTGCAGTTGATGATGGCAGAGTGCATGAAGCTCACAACTAGCCAGAAGCAAAGTCCAGAGTGTAGTGAAAGTTGTCTTAAGCATGCACACATTATGAGTGTTTTGAATCAAGAAATGTAAACATAGGCAATTTCAATCACTCTGCTATCAATGGTGTGTATCAAAGGCTTCAAGAGAACAGCAAAAACTACAGGACAAGTGCAAGGCTGCAGTATTTGCTAGCACTCACACATCAGTAGATGGGCACACAGACAAACCTGTGGTGGCAGTTACGGCCCACGCTTAGGCAGAAGCTGCAGCCATATCATGAAACTACAGTATCTGTATCAATACTTGGGATGGGTGGAGAATCCAAATCATTGTTGGATAGTAAACTGACAAAGAAGTTAGAGAACCAGTTAAGAAGATTTTACACATTTGGCAGTTGAAGACAATAACTGGACATACAGCAAAATAAATAAACAGAGAAGTAAAAACTACCCTGCATCTGCTAACCAAAAACAGTGGAAACTCCAGGTAGAAATATCACCAATGTACAAAAAGACAGATGGCTACTTACCGTAAAGAAAACTCGTCAAGTTGCAGACGGGTACAAGGTAAAGATACTCATATATAGTTTTCAGCCACAGCCTTCATCAGTAAAAGACACACACACACACACACACACACACACACACACACACACACAAACACACACGACTCCCATCTCCAGCATCTCAGGCTGGAATGCAACATCTACATCTACATCTACATTTATACTCCGCAAGCCACCCAACGGTGCGTGGCAGAGGGCACTTTACGTGCCACTGTCATTACCTCCCTTTCCTGTTCCAGTCGCGTATGGTTCGCGGGAAGAACGACTGTCTGAAAGCCTCCGTGCGCGCTCTAATCTCTCTAATTTTACATTCATGATCTCCTCGGGAGGTATAAGTAGGGGGAAGCAATATATTCGATACCTCATCCAGAAACGCACCCTCTCGAAACCTGGCGAGCAAGCTAAACCGCGATGCAGAGCGCCTCTCTTGCAGGGTCTGCCACTTGAGTTTATTAAACATCTCCGTAAAGCTATCACGGTTACCAAATAACCCTGTGACGAAACGCGCCGCTCTTCTTTGGATCTTCTCTATCTCCTCCGTCAGACCGATCTGGTACGGATCCCACACCGATGAGCAATACTCAAGTATAGGTCGAACGAGTGTTTTGTAAGCCACCTCCTTTGTTGATGGACTACATTTTCTAAGCACTCTCCCAATGAATCTCAACCTGGTACCCGCCTTACCAACAATTAATTTTATATGATCATTCCACTTCAAATCGTTCCGCACGCATACTCCCAGATATTTTACAGAGGTAACTGCTACCAGTGTTTGTTCTGCTATCATATAATCATACAATAAAGGATCCTTCTTTCTATGTATTCGCAATACATTACATTTGTCTATGTTAAGGGTCAGTTGCCACTCCCTGCACCAAGTGCCTATCCGCTGCAGATCTTCCTGCATTTCGCTACAATTTTCTAATGCTGCAACTTCTCTGTATACTACAGCATCATCCGCAAAAAGCCGCATGATGTGGGATGCAAGCAGCAATCTGGAGAGGGTGGGGAAGGGGAATGATAAGGGACAGTAGTGTACGGGTGGGCAAAGAGACAAACACTGTCTGCTGGAATGTGCAGAGACTAGATTGCTAACAGGCACAGAGTCAGGATATTGTGGGGCAGGGAAGTGGGGAAAAAAGGAGCAAAAAATAGAGAAAAATGGGAGAAAAGCAGGGAAAGGTTGGTGGATGCCTTAGCAGAGGGCTGCAAATAAACAGGGCGGGAGATGAAAATGGGGAAGAGCTGGTAGGGTAGAGGGGGTGGAAACTTTTGGCCATGATAATTACGGGAGTGGAGAATGTGTGGTAAGTATAACTCCCATCTGCACAGTTCAGAGAAGCTGGTGGTGGAGGGAAGGATCCAGATGACTTGGATAATAAAGCAGCCATTACAATCAAGTGTGTGTCTGCCCCCCCCCCCCCCCCCCCCATGGTAGCTGAGCGGTAGCGCGACAGAATGTCACTCCTAAGGGCCCCAGTTCAATTCCTGGCTGAGTCTGAGATTTTCTCCGCTCAGGAACTGGGTGTCGTGTCCTAATCATCATCATTTCATCCCCATTGACATGCAAGTTGCCAAAATGGCATCAAATTGAAAGACTTGCACCCGGCGAATGGTCTATCCGATGGGAGGCCCTAGTCACACAACATTTACATTTTTTTATTTATCATGTGTATTATGTTCAGCTGCATGCTGTACCACGTGGAGGTCTGCTTTGCTCTTGGCCACAGTTTGGCAGTGGCCATTCATATTGGTGGACATCTGGTTGGTAGTCATACCAATATAAAAAACTGTGCAAAGATTGCAGCAGAGCTGTTATATGACATGGCTGCTTTCACAGGTGACCTACCCCCTGGGCTACAAGAAACCTGTGACATGACTGGATTAGGTAATGCTGGGTGGGTAGATTCAGCATGTTTGGCACCTGGGTCTTCCACAGGGATATGATCCTTGTGGCAAGGGACTGGCTTGGGAGTGGCATAGGGATGGGCTAGCATGTTGTGGAGGTTGGATGAGTGATGGGACACCACTTTAAGAAGGTTGGAAAGTATCTTGGGTAGGATGGTCCTCATTTCAGGGACACAATGATAGGTGGTCAAAGCACTGGCAAAGGATGTGGTTCAGTTGTTCCAGTACAAGGTGGCACTGGGTGATGAAGGGGACACTCCAGTGTGGCTGGTTCTTGAGAGTGGTGGGAGGATTTGGGCATCTGAGGGGAAATGGCACAGGAGATCTGTTTGCAGAATAGGTCTGGGGGATAGTGCCTGTCTGTGAAGGCCTTGGTGTGGCCCTCAGCGAACCGAGCATGGGAGTTTTTGTCACTGCAGATACACCGTCCCCAGATAGCCTGACTATTTTGACAGCTGTCATACCTTTCACATCGAAAAATCCCTCCCATATAGCCTGGCTACCTGGGGACAGCATATCTGCAGTGACAAAAAGTTCCTTGCTTAGTATGCTGAGGGTCTCACCAAGGCCTTCCTAGACAAGCACTATCCTCCAGACCTAGTCCGCAAACAGATATCCTGTGCCATTTCCCCTCATACCTCGAATTCTCCCAGCACCCCTAAGAACCAGCCACAAAAGAGTGTACCCTTCATCACCCAGTACCAACCAGGACTGGAATAAATGAATCATATGCTTCATCAGGGCTTCGATTACCTGTCATTGTACCCTGAAATGAGGGCCATCCTACCAAAGATACTTCCCACCCCTCCTAAAGTAGTGTTACGTCACCCAGCCGACCTCCACAACATCCTAGTCAATCCCTATGTGACCCTCAATCCCAACCCTTTGCCTCAAAGATCATATCCTTTTGGAAGACCGAGGTGCAAAACCTCCCAAATTCACCCACTCAGCACTTTATCGTACCCCATCAGGGGCTAGGACATTTTTGAAAGCAGACATGTCATATACCACCTCTGCTGCAATCATTTTATATTGATATGACTACCAACCAGCTGTCCACCAAGATGAATGGCCACCGCCAAACTGTGGCCAAGAGCAAAGTAGACCACCCTGCGGCACAGCATGCAGCTGAACATAACACACTTGACTGTAATGGCTGCTTTTTACAACCCAAGCCATCTGGATCCTTCCATCCACCACCAGCTTTTCTGAACTGGGCAGATGGAAGTTGTCCATAAAATACATTCTATACTCCCATAATTATCCCAGCCTCAACCTATGGTAGCGCACTGTCCCCACACTCACCACCCAACAGTTCCCACCTCTTCTGTCCTATCACTCCCCAGTCTCATCTCCTAATGTTTTTTATTTTCAGCCCTCTGCCAACGCATCTGATCATCTTTCCCCACTTCTCTCCTTTTTTGCTCCTTTTTCCCCCCACTTGCGTGCTCCACAATCTTCTGACACTGCAGCTGTTGGTGATCTAGTCCCTCCACACTCCAGCAGACAGCTTTTGTCTCTCTCCCCACCCGTACTCTACTATCCCTTCCCGCATCCTATGTGATGTTGCATTCTGGCTCAATATGCTGGTATTGGTGGTCATGTTTGCCAAACTAATATAGACTTCACATTTAAGCTTCCAATAGGTCTCAAATGGGAAGTTTGCAGTCAGTATGTATTACCATTTTGACTTATGACAGTGAGTCATGGACTTCTTTGTTAAAATGAAAGAAATTCTTAGTGTTATTCAGTAAGCAATGGGAGATGGGGGTGACAAGACTAGAAATACATGGCTCAAGGAACAGTCTGGAAAGGCAGCTGTAATTACGACTGCAATAAAAATGAAATGGAGGTAGGCACAACAAGGATAAAGAACTTTTTTTTGCTGGGTTCCATGAGACAAGAAAACAACAAGACAACAACCTAATGTGGGTGGATGACCTCAGAAAGCCTGCAGGAGGTACAATGATGTATACAGCTCAAGACTGTAAGGAATGGAGGAATGGAAAAGTCTGGGAGGAGGCCTCTATGCAGCAGTGGTTTTCAAATCACTGCTGCTAATGGTGATAATTATGATGCAATGAGCCTTTCTTGAGCACAAGTCAGTTTTAGCCATTTTACTTGGCCTAAAGTGATGTTAAATCTGAAAACACTGGAGACGATAAGACCAAACTGCACTAAACATCATCAGGATGAATAAAGTGGAAAAAAAGGTAGTAAAAGGAAATAACAAACATTCAGGAAAGATCTTTTTTATTGACTTAGTCAAAGAGAAGGAAAAGAAAGAAGGAGAAGAAAAACACAAAAACAGAAACAAAAACAAGAATAAAGTAGTGAGCTATTTTGAAATATACAGCATTCCAGATTCCACCTTCAAATTCTGCAATGCATTATCTATCTAATTTTCCTTTTCTGGTTTCTTTTGCAGTAAAAATCTTCTGGAGGAAAAAATTTAAGGCTTCTAAAATTAAGGGACTGTGTCAACTATTTTGTGTTGCTGGCACCTCCACTACAATTTCACATGGTGCATACATTTTTTTCATCTCAAGCCATGTAGCACTTTTTACATTCTTTTGCAAAACTGCATATACATAACATTCAAAAGCAACTGCACTTCACTCTTCAATGTAACAATGAAAAACCGTATAATAAAATTTTATGACTATTACAATATCAGTGATATGCTGTTATGTTGACCTTATAGCCCAAGTAGTGATTTATGAGTTCACATCAGAAAATTTACAAAGACATACTTTAGACAGTACAAGAAGTTTAAATGCAATAAGTACATATTATTTCCAGGGGAGAAACTTTACAAAAATGACATTCTGGTGCTCCCATATCACTCACTCAACATAAAAAAATAATATATTTCCATCAGATATTAAGTCACTATGGACAAAATCTGTTATAAAATAAGGAAGCATGTATTTATCTGCAATATATAAGTCAGACTGTAATATTTAAAAACCTATTTTCATTGACAATGTGTATGGATATAAGAGAATCAAATAACTACTTTTTCATATTTCCAGGAAACTTTTTTGGTGTTAGTAGTATGTTTTCAGCTAACTTGATTCCATTCTAGTGAAAAAAGGAAATCACATAATTTATATCAAAAGGAAGACTCACTTGAGAAAAATATAAAATTATGAGACAGAACTACTAATTACTACTTACCTACAGGAGAAGAAATTTCAGTATTGCCGATAGACATATATAAAAATTCATACACTGTTCTAGCTTTCTGAACTACTATGTCCTTCCTCTGGGAAGAGAGATGGATGCATTGTGGACTATTAAGAAGCAAGGGCGAGTCACTCAACTCCAGGAGAGGAACCTATGGACCTATTTCGTGTATGTCTATCAGCAGTATTGAAATTTCATCTGCTGAGGCTATGTAGTGGCCAGAAGCTGTATCATAATAACTTGCAGTCCTAGAGACATGCCTGTTATTTTCAGTCTTCCCTAACCAATATCTGTTTTCTCCCTTGAAAAAAGAACTCTCAGTTCCATAAACAAGAATATTTTCTTCTACTTTTAAATGTGCATACTGGCAGTACTTGGAACTTCACCTCCTGAAAGTGTGTGCTGGCTTGCCATTCTGTCTCTTTGTTATTTTAGTTTTATCCAGTGACTTTTTTAATGTTGATATCAGCTGCTCTTTTGACTTGGTGTTCTGTATGTTTTGGATGAGAAGTTGAAATGTCCAGAGTTTGGTCTTCAATTAGTCATACAATTTTTTCCTGCAATTTACTGTGACTTTCACCTCTGGCAATTGTTTGTGATATAAAAAAATTCTAAGGTGACTGCAGTGTGCATTTAACACTAAACTGTTAAGTTCCCTGATAACTGGCTGAGTTATTCCATTCACAGATCAGAGGACAAGGGAATAACATTTATGAGAAACATAACAACTAGAGCATTGTGTGTTTTTCAAATCAATCTTCAAGTAGATATGTCACTTTAATTTTAATTTACTAATTATTTATTTCAATGTAACTATTTTTCCCTTTCATGGTAATGTAAATCACACAGTATATCTTCATCGAACGAGATAATGAACAGTAAATTGTAAGTTGACACTTTTAACAGGATTGCAAAGTGTTTAATAATGCTGTACAAATGAGAGTTCCGTAAAGATGCATGGCCACAAACGGTTTACATCAACTAAATAAAATATTATGTTGAAGAACACATTTTGGCATTTGGATTCCTGCTCCCAGTATCAATACCATACAACCTAGAGATGAGAAATGGCTCTCCAACCAATGACTTTCATGGTCCTCCAATCTTAATTTATAATTTATTACCCTTTGCTTTTTCATTTTTTGCATCTCTCCCATTTTCTACCTTGTTTTCTCTCCCTTTTTCTATTTTTTATGTCTCTTATTTCAAAACTCTACTTTATTAACTTTATTTATTTTCAGTTTTCCCCCATGTTGTCTCTCTAATCACATATTTCTTCAGGATTTTGGCTGTCATTATTTGTTTACCTTCTTTACCATAATTTTCTCTCTTCAGCATTTCCTGTTAACTACGCATTGCACTGCAGTAAATTTATGGAAAACCATGTAATTTTCCACTTTAAGTGATAGTGATTATTAGTTTCCACTTTTAGTTTCTCACTATAATTATCATCATGAATCCTGTTCTCTAGCAGTTCATCAAGCACGCAAAATTTAAATATTAAACTATTTCATCATATGGGCAAATGCATACAGGACAAGAGAAAGTAAAAGCAAGATGAAGCAAGCAAATTAGGTAGTTAAAGTCATTTCTTCCAAGGACAGTGTATGCACCCCATGCCACTTGCAGCACAACATGCTACAAATTACAATACAAAGCCAAACACAAACATACAATAATAAGAGAAATCGATACTCACAGGGACCATTGTTACTGTCGGGGGCTGTGGATGGAGATAGAAAATACATCAGTCTAGATACAGTACTTCAGCAGCATTTTCTATCATTATTGAATTAACAGTAATGTAATAATTATTTCCCATGCATTTGTATTTAACTACAGAAATAATCCTAACTATTCAGATGATCTTTATTATTTTTCTTCAAATGTCATTTGGGCAAGTTACTTACACCAGCCATGTATTTCCTAAATCCTGAAGTTAATTTCACTATTAGTTCATAGTAGTAAACTGTTTCCACTGGAAGTTAAATGCAAATGAGAAGAAGTAAAGTTCAAGCAGGTTTTGAATTTATCTATAGATTAATCCCAAACCTGGACTGAAATCTGAGGAAATAATCCCTCATCCTCAATTACTTTACAGCTCATAATGACAGCAGGGCCCATAACCGTATCATGTCAGATTTTGAGACTAAAGTCTAATTTAGTGCATCAGTCAGTAAACAACATGGTATTTATATTAGCAAATGCACAAAATGCTCATAGTGAACATTACTACTATTGCAAAAGACACTCATCAGTGATTGTTACTGTAACCATGATCTAATATGCTCTTTAACTGCACTGTCACGAAGCATGTTGCTACAGAACTTCCATGCACATCACCAGTGCAAACTGAAGAGCACTTACCTGTGTTAAAGTCTAAGGCAAATTCCTCGTACTCATTTCCTTTCACAATGCTGTAAATAAGTTTCCTGCCAAGTGGAGATTCAGCCTGTATACTAACAGCAAGAGAAGAATGTAATTCAATACTTTCTAAAACACTGTCTGTGTAGAACTGTTTGTCAAAAACAGGCATGGATCTGTCAATAACTTTTATATGAACAGGCATCTCTGTAGAGCATGGCGTGATACCTTAAAAGATAATAATAATCTTGTTACACACAAAAAATTCTCAGAACAAAGCACACTTATAGCTTTGTCTTACAAACATTATGATTTTAGGAACATGTATTTAAAAAATACAGCTTGATATCAAATTTATATAGGAATACACTAGCATACCTCCATCATAGGCAGCAATTACAAGTTCATATTCCCTATTATGCCCTTCCAAGCTCTGTTTCAGTGTAATTTCACCACTCTTTCTGCATACTTTAAAGAGCTCTCCATGGCCTTTTATTAGTTCATACCTCACTTCACCATTTTCTCCTTTATCCAGATCAACTGCATGGACCTGCAAATGTTGTATGTATGTATAAGAAAATAGTGATGTAAATACTTGCATCAAAATGAAAACAAACTATATTCTCATTTACCACAAAGTAATATTTACAAAAGCAATAAGAATGCTGGAAGAAGCCTGTAAGCAACAGTAGGACACTAACGGGTAATGACAAAACCCACAAGAAGCATACTATTCACAAATTAATTTATTACTTAGTTTTATTTCAACAAAAGGTCCTGATATGCATTAAGAAACAAATAAGAAAAAAAAAAATAATTTTCTGTACTCAAGACCTTTGGAACTCAGATTTGCATGGTTGAGTGCGTAGAAAACTAACATAGGATAAAGAGTTGTACATATTCAATGTTTTGCATTCATAATTACTATGAAGAAGTAGCTCCCAGTCAGCTTCATACGAGCTGCAGTGCATGTCTTTAGTTTAGTGCAAGTTTAGGTAATTTTTAACTATATCTTGTCCGTTGTGTGTGCTTGTCTCTACTTCCCACAGCTCCCCCCCCCCCCCCCTTTTCCACACCCCAATGACTCTGAAACAATATTATTGAACAGATGGAAATACGGAAAGGCTCTGAACTTTCTATATTAGACTCGACTTGATCGGTTAGATTATTTGAATAGAGGAAACAACAGAATGTAAATGTAGCTCAAAGCAAAGAGAACAGACATATCAAAAGTAGCTGAACAATCTACATCTCCAGATACATCTATACTCCGCAAACCATTGTGAAGAGTATAGCAGAGGGAATGTTCCATTGTACCAGTTATTAGGGTTTCTTCCTGTTCCATTCAGGAGCACAGGAAGAATGTTTGAATGCCATTGTGCAAGCAATAATTATTCTAACCTTATCCTCACAATCCCTATGTGAGCAATACATAGGGGGTTGTACTATGTTCCTAGTGTCATCATATAAAGCTGGTTCTTGAAACTCTGTTAGTAGTCTTTCTTGGGATAATTTATGTCTATCTTCAAGAGTCTTCCAGTTCATATCCTTCATTATCTCTGTGACACTCTGCCATGGATCAAACACACCTGTGACCATTTGTGCTGCCCTTCTCTGTATACTTTCAATATCTCCTGTTAGTCCTATTTGCTATGGATCCCACACACTTGAGCAATATTCTAGAACTGGTCACACTAGTGATTTTTAAGCAATCACCTTTGTAGACTGACTGCACTTCCCCAGTATTCCACCATAAACCAAAGCCTACCACTGCCTTACCCACGACTGAGCCTTTGTGATCATTCCACTTCATATCCCTACTGTGTAACATCCAAGTACTTGTATGAGTTGGCCAATTCTAACAATGACTCATTGATATCTCATTCATACGACACTAAGTATTTTTGTTTGGTGAAATCTGACTGAATATTTAAGCAGTTTCTTTCAGAAAGTACCTCATTATAGATAACTCCATCAACTGCAAAAACTCTGAGATTACTATTACTACTGTCCAGAAGGTTGATAATGTACAATATGAATATCAAGGGTGCCAACACACTTCTCTGTGGAAAACTCCAAGTTACTACACATGATGATGTCTGTCCACCCAAGATAACATCCCCACCAAAAAGATCTCATTCCAGCACAGTGTGTGTGTGCCTCTGAATGTATAAACAAAGTGTCCTACTTCTGTTTCAGGAACATTGCTGAAAGTATTATGAGTATTGGAAATTCCACAATGACAATAATAAATGATACATGCAAGTCAAAAACTGCAGTGAAACTATATTTGGACAGGTGCAAGGTGAGCTACAGTTTGACACAAATGTTTTAACCTTGTATTTAAAAAAATGGAGAAAAGTTTCTAGAAAGGAATAAAGAAACATGAATTCTGATATCATTCTTTCACTAATGAGATGCATCATCTTGCAGGAAATAACTTCAACTGGAAATCACATGCAACCTTCTTTTGTTCTCTGGTGATATTGGTGTCACTGACAAATTATGTTCAGGGTCACTAATAAAAGTATAGTAAAGAGAGAGAGAGAGAGAGAGAGAGAGAGAGAGAGAGAGAGAGAGAGAGGGGGGGGGGGGGAGGGAGAGAGGGAGGGAGGGAGAGAGAGAGAGAGAGAGAGAGAGAGAGAAGAAGAAGAAGAAGAAGAAGAAGAAACTACGAACCAATACATTTAAAAAAAACTTACTTTTGTAATACTGTCTCCTTTTTGTGCATCAACAGATACAACTGCATAGTATGGCAGATTAACGAACATTGGACAGTTATCATTTATGTCCAAAATTGTTACATTCACCATTACATGGGCCACTCTTGGTTGTTCTTGACCTGGTTGATCACTGCGTGCCTGAAATAAAAGCAACAGATTTATTTTTTAGACTAAATCAATTACTTGAAAGGAGAAGTAAATGTGAATTGAATGTGAGAAAAAGAAGAACTTACTTCAACTATTAACTCATATTTGTCCTTAAGTTCTCTGTCAAATCTCTTTCCTGTTGTTCTAATAGCACCAGAAGTGGAACCAATTTCAAACATATCTGTTGGATTCAATATGTTAAATACAATATGTTCATTCAGTGCACTTCCTAGAACATTTACTACAGCCACAGTCATAACTTTTGTTGAATTTTCTATTATAGTTCCCAAATATACATCCTTTTGAAATTTCAGGCCTGATTTCTCTGACTGTTCGACTTTAATGTTGACTTGTGCTACACTGGAAAACTTCCCATCAGAGACTCTTAAGTGCAAACGATGAAACTGTCTAATATGTGTTGCATCTGACACTGTTATTACTCCAGTGTCCGAATCAACAGCAAACACTTCACCCCTATTACCATCAATTATGTCATATCGCAGATGTGTGCTTTCTTCAGAATCAGGATCTGCTGCAACAACCTGAACAACTGCAACATTCTGATATGTAGGCAACAACAGTGTTGCATTGTACTCAGTCTGAGTGAAGTGCGGTGGACAATCATTAACATCTGTTACACTTATTTCCACTGTTGCAGTATTTTCTGAGTACAGCTGAGGTTTCCCCAAATCTGAAACCTTAACATGGAAATGAAACTCGGGTATAGTTTCATGGTCCAAATTCAACACTGTTCGTATTGCTCCTAAAACACAAGAAAAAATTATTATGTTAAAAAAATCACCATTCCAAATTATGTAAACTGATTAAAGAACTTAATTCCAGAAACATTTTACAGTAATAATTTAAGCACGTTAAACATTATTTGAGCTGCAGGCAACAAATGATTAGTATTACAACTAAATTTAGGTACCTGTGCTGGAATCTATATGAAAGAATTTGCGTGGCAGTGCTTCAATAATATCATAATTTAGAAGACCATTCAGTTCAGAATCATCATCCCTTGCTGTGATAACAAGGGGAGAAGTGTTGTTTGTAAGAACAAGTGAACCAATTGATGTGCCTTCACTTATGACACCTTGATACAATGGCTGTAAAAATCTAGGTGCATTATCATTCTTGTCCAGAACGTGAACAATGACACTGCATTGGGTTTTGGCACCAGCCTAAAAACAAATCCACAAGAACTGTTAGATTGACATATGTGAGTAGTCTATGAGTACAGGAAATTATTCAGAAATCGTTTGTATGAAAATAAAAATACCAATTTGAATTTTAGGATTGATTTCCAAAATGAAGCAATGGAAAATCCAGGAGGAAATAACAATATAAAAATTTTTGTTGGAAATACAATGAAAATATTGACTAATAAAATACATGTTATTCAAATTGATATTTTGCATAATACAATTCTATTAAAATTATCACCAAAGCAAAACTGGGCATTGTGCCATATAAAGTGGACAGTTATTAATAATGAAGAGAGATATCTGAAAAATGCTTAGGTTGTAACATAAAAAGGAACAGTACTGTGAAGGTGGCATATGCCTTGAACACACAACAATACGCAAACATTGGAGATCTACACTGTTCCCAGAATGATTATCAACTTACCATATTTGTTGCTTCAATAGTTAGATTATAAAATTTACAAAACTCATAATCTAACTGCCTTTTTGTTATTATAACACCAGTACTTGGGTTTATAAAAAACATATCATCCTTATTTCCACTTTTAATTTCATAAAATAGTGATGAAGTACTTCGAGCTTCCAGATGCTTTACATATGTTCCTACTGGTTGATTCTCATATATTTCAGCAGCATGTTCTTGTTTTAGAAACCTAGTGCAAGTACATGTTGTCAGTTACTTTGTCCACATATTGTATTAAACTAACTACATTTTAAAAAATGGGTAGAATTAATTTTAGTGCTACATATACCTTGGAGGGGCATTGTCTGCCATTGTCACCATGATATGAACAGGGATCGTAGCTGACAAAGAAGGTGATCCGTGGTCAGTAGCTTTTACAACCAGCATATATTCAGACATAACACCAATATCCAATTCTCTTGCCACATGTACAATACCTAGTGATGGATCAATGCTGAACACATTTCCAATATTTCCTGAAATGAAAAATTTCAGTGTCAGACTGGAAGTTCATCATATAATATGATCCATTTCGAAAGCTTATTCAACACTGTGCACATGTATCTGTTGAAATAACATTATGAACTCTTGATTTTTACAACAGTTAACATTTTGGCTACAGTAAAAGTGGCTACAGCAAATTATATCTTCCATGACTCACTCTAAAGCACTTAGAAGAGACATCATGTTAATGTTAAGCAAACCTGCCCACATCTTTGATAACGGTGTCAAGGCAGTGAGGAAGAGAGGTCACAAATTTTGTTCATGTTTGTCATATTCAGCTACGTCATGCACTCGTAAATAGATGCTGCACAGTTACCTAATTGCAGAAATGTTGGTTGCTGGGTTTTGCCCATTGTTCCAAACAGTTCCATAGTTTTCTGTGGGATTAAATTGTGTGAATTAGTGGCCCAGTTCAACTGCTACAGAGTGCCAGAGAGTTTATCAAATCAGCAGTGTATGCATGCAGCCCTGTGAACATTTGTTCCCAAGTGACCAGTGTGCTTTTGTAAGGGGGTGACTAATTTTTGTCCAGAGCATTTATTTAAACAATGTCCACTGCTCTTTATTCCTAAATCCAATGTCAACTGTATCTTTTCTGACATTACTAAATTTGTACTGATGACTACTAGGTTTCTCTGATCATACCATTCTCTCAAAGTACAGCAGCACTGTATTTACACTAAAGCGTAGCACAAAGTTTGGTCTCACTGTTCCAGAGAAGATAAGAGTAAAATATGACCTAATGGAAGGTGGGTACACAACACTATCAAACATGCAACATTGATCTGTACAGCTGAAGACCTCAACACACTGAGAACTCGGGAAGAGGCCTGTATATGACAGTGGAAGTCAAATGAACGCTGGTGAGGAGGAGGAGCAATGCACACAGGTAAGTGTCTATTACAGGTGCCACACTTTAAAAACAATGTACCAGAGCTCAGATAGTCATCTTGCAAACAGCCACTCCTGATTTCAGCTACAATAGCACTTTTGGGGACAGTTTCCCACCTGGAGGGCATAGGGTCGGAGTGGGGTGGTGGTGGTGGTGGGGAGGGGGGGGGGGCCTTGAATGTCTGTCCATACAGACAGGGATGATTAATAACAATGAAACTACAACCACTTAAAACCAAACCAAAAAATCTATTTATTAGGTAGCAGCATACCGACATATACAGGTACAAGATGAAACATTAACAAACATTCAGAAGTTGTGGTTCTTTCATCTAAACTAAGAGAGAAAATGAGTAAAATAAATTATTGCAATGATTAGTCAGGAAAGTCACTGAAGTGGTACTTCAAAGACGACACTGCAAGCAAGTTCAGGATACAAAAAACAACAATGATTTCAAAATAACAATTAAATACAACACAAACAACAATAAAATACAACACACTGGATTTAAAATGTAAAGAGGGAAGGAAACTACAAGCAAAACACAAGAAAGAAAGTAAAAACAAAAGACAACTAAAGAAAATTTGACTGCAAAAAAGAAAGTGGCAGAGAAAACAGGAACAGTTGTACAAAAGGGGTAAAATTGCAAAGTGAGAGGGAAAGGAAGTTACAAGGGAGAGAAAGATGTCACTGCCCATGCTACTGCCTTCCGAAGCATATACTGCTGGCATAGATTGACTGTCTGGATCATACTGAACATGTGCAAAGACGAATGACTTTTAGTTGTACAATAGCTGATTGCTCTGCTTTTATCTTTAACATACAACAGATTTTGCATCTGATGTCTCAACAAGAAAATAAAACATATTGTGGGACAGTAGATAAGGTCGATTATGATGCTCTACATTGTTGTGGAGACTGAGTGAGGGGTAGAAAGTTTATCTGGGAAGAAAACGCAAAGAAACAAGTGCTTGATCAGCCAGAAGAAACCACATTGTAGAGCAGAATGGAAATCAAAGCTGAAAATAACACACTTCTGTTGTCTCTGGCACACTTCCTCACATACAAGATTGGTTAAGATAGTAAATGAAATCTGCTTGTGAACCAGACTAGTGAGAAAACTGAAGTGAAGGCAACAATGCCTGCACAGGGCATAGATACATTCACCACAGGAGCTTATACAGTGAGATAAACAGTGTTTCACATGAAAAGTTATCAACTGTCAAAAGACAAATACTGTTAATAAGGCACTTTACAAAAAATTTTAGTTTCTTTTTTATGACCCCTAAACTGCTGCCTCCCTTGTATTTTCAAATCCTGTTCTTTGCAGTTTCCCTTTCATTTATTAACTTCCTACTCTGAATTAACTCCTGTGACTCCTAATATACTTTGTCAATCCTTTTATTTCTATCATAAATTAAAGTATCATTTTCATATTACTTGCAATGATACCTTTTTTTGGGAAATGAACAATACTCTTTTTAAGGTGCATTATAAATTGTGTAACTACGTATTCCATGTTTTGTACTTCACTGCCAGTGTTTCATCTTTTCTAGGGCTTACAGCATCAGCTAATTCATGGTTAGGAATATTTTATCTTTTAATTTTTGAGCTCACTGTATCCTATCATTCTTCCATTCCTCTCCATCTCTCTGGACACTTTAGTTCACCCATTCTGCCACAAGAATATTTTTGTGACTGAATACTACCTTCTCTCAACTCATTATGTTTATGATCCACCATTTTCTCCAACTGTGACATCATCTAGCCCTCATTCTGTTTCTTACTACTTGCACAAGTAACTTTAATTTTTGTTTTCTTCACCTTCTGACAAAAATCCCTTGCTTCTATAAGACTAAGTACACGCAATGACAAACTGCCCATTGGTTTCTGTCTCAGTTCCTGCTGATTATGTTTTGTGTGTGTGTGTGTGTGTGTGTGGTGTGTTGTTTTTTTTAAGCACAAGTGGCTATCATTGTCAAAGCTTCACCATTTGTTGCTGACAATGAAGGGTGAAACTTTGAAAATGTCAACCACATGAGCTGGCATGGTGAAACATCAGAAAAATCATCACAAGTAGCCACGAAACTCTTAAGGGTTTTGTAATACTCACAATATCAGCCTCTCCCCCCCCCCCCCCTTCCCTCTCTCTCTCTCTCTCTCTCTCTCTCTCTCTCTCAACTATCATTGTTAGCTACAGAGTTGTTGTCATTAACCACATATTATTTTGGTTCTATTCCATATACTATATTAACTTACAAATTGATTACTTTAAAATTACTTGCATCATATAGTTCAAATAAATGATGTAGGTTACCTGATGTAATTGAATATTTTATTTTGGCATTTTCTCCTCTGTCTCTGTCAATTGCATACACCTGAACAACTGCAGTTCCTATACTTGATGTTTCAAAAACTTTTCCTTGAATGAGTTGGCTTGTGAACTCTGGCGGGTGATCATTGTGGTCATGAACAGTCACAATAACTCGGGCATAATTCCTTTTAGATGGTGTCCCCTGATCTCGAACCATTACAGTGAGTACGTGCTCTTCCACAGTCTCCCTACAGAGAGAAAGAAAAAATAAATATTTTACCATATTTCTACACTAGTGTACATGTATATTTATTGCACTGATCTGTTATTATGAATATAGTGTACAGAGTGTCAATATTTTATAATGTTCTTTTAGACTGCTGGTATGATACGCACTGCTTCTTTACAGCTTACAAATACTGCAAATAATTTTTCAATCACTTGTACAATGATAAAAGGAGAAGCATTTTTGATCCTCCATTGAAATTAACTGAACATATGACATTACTGGCCAGAAGATCCCATCTGGGCATTTTCACTCGCCTGGTGCAAGTCTTTCTATTTGACATCACTTCAGCAACTTACATATCGATGAAGATAAGATAAAATGATTACAACATAATACCCAGTCCTTGACTGAAGAAAACCTCCAACCCAGCTGGTAATCAAACCGAGGGCCCTGGAATCTAGAGGCAGTGATACTAACAGGCAGTGACACTAACCATGAGCTCCACATCTACATTCCACAAGCCATCTTATGGTGTGTGGTGGAGGGAACTTTTGTGTACCAGTGTCACTTCCCCTTTTCCTTGTTTCTGTCACATATGGTTCATGCAAAGAATGGTTGCTGGTAAGACTCCATGTGGGCTCAAATCTCTCCAGTTTTATCTTCCTGATCTATTCACAAGATATACAGAGGAGGAAACAATACATTGGTTGACTCTGCTAGGAATGTATGCTCTCGGAATTTTAACAGTAGACCTACTGTGATCCAAAATGCCTCTCTTGCATATTTGGCACTGGAGATGGCTGGGCATCTCTGTGATACTTTTGCACTTACTAAATGAACCTGTAATGAAACATTGTGCCCTTCTTTGGATCTTCACTGTTTCCTCTATCAGTTCTGTTTGGTCTGGATCCGGTACTGATCATCAGAATTTAAGTATTGGTTGAATGAGGGTCTTGTAAGCTACTCCTTTGCTGATGGACTACATTTCCTTAGGATTCTTCCAATGAATCTTAGTCTGGCATCTGCCTCACCTGTGATTAATTTTATGTGGTCGTTCCACTTCAGATCGCTCCATATTTATTCCCCTACACAGTAATTGCTTTCAGTGATCATTCTGCAGTTGTGTAATCATATAATAAAGGGTCTTTATGACCAAGTATTTGCAATACACTACATTTGTTTGCATCGAAGGTAAATTGCGAGTCCCTGCACCAAGCATCGATCCTCTGCAGGTTTTCCTGCAGATTGCTACAAATTTCTAGCATCGCGATTTCTCAGTGTACAAAAGCATTATCCATGAAAAGCCTCATGAACCTTCTGATGTTATCTACTAGGTCATTTATATGTATTGTGAAAAACTATGGTCCTATAACACTCCCCTGGGCCCAGCCCACATTTGTTTAAGGACTTCTTTTTGTTAAGAATGACATGCTGTGTTCTGTTTGCTAGAAACTCTTCAATGTAGTTGGTCTGATATTCTGTACACTCATATTTTGTTCATTAGGCACCTGCAGAACTGTATCGAATGAGTCTCGGTAGTCTCATGGACGAACAGAGTGAGCTGGGTTTCACATGATTGTAGCTTTCAGAAAGCCTGTTGGTTCATACAGAAATGGCATAATATGTGATCATAAAATATTTTTCAGAATGCTGCAACAGACTGATATCAGTTTTGTGCATCTTACTCAACAACCGTTCTTGAAAATGAGAATGACCATGCTTTTTCCCAATCATTAGGAACACTTTCATGTTTTCACTTGCTCTGTGTAGAACCAAATTGGTATCCCATCAGGTCCAGTGGCCTTTCATCTGTTGTGTGATTTCAGTGGCTTTTCTATCCTTTTGTTACTTATTTTGATATGTGTTATTTTGTCACTCCTGAGAAGGCTTAAAGGAGGAGCTACAGTATGATCTTCCTTGGTGAAACAGTTTTTCAAAAAGGTGTTTAGTATTTCTACCTTTCCTGTGTCATTCTCTGTTTCAGTGCCACTATGTTCACAGAGCGTCTAGACAGATAGTTTTAATCAGTTTATAGTATAAAGATCTGGGATAAGTGGGGCTGCTACTGTACATGTGATGAAGTGGCAGGTTGTGGTGGTGGTGGTGGTACTGGGCACGGGTTGCTAGAAAACTCAACTCTTGTCTTTGGATATGCTTCTTCAGATGTGTGGTTCACTAGTGGTGCCATTGCTGTTGGAAGGTCACAGGGATGGGATGGCCATTTGATGTTCATGTCCTACTTTGCGGACACTGTTTACCATACTCAGTAGCCCATGCCTGAATTAGCACTATGTGTCTGTGATTGAACAGTGCAAATGACATGAATGTTCTGGCAAATTCTCATAGGTGTCCACTGCTACAGTGTTAGAAGCTCTCACTGGTGTGGGTGGATGATGGCAGTACTTCCCTGACTGTGAATGGCTGCTCTCCATGGCAGGAGATCAGTTGCTACTGTGTAGCCTGGGGACGGCTCATCCATTATGTCATTCTACATCCACAGGCACAGACTTAGAAACATGAACTGGTCTGGTGGAGATGCCTGCCCAGACTGGCATCAGCCGCCGGCTGGACCATAATGAGGCATGCATGGACCCAATCTTGCAGAGGTTGCACCCAGACTGCATACAGGGTGTTACAAAAAGGTACGGCCAAACTTTCAGGAAACATTCCTCACACACAAATAAAGAAAATATGTTATGTGGACATGTGTCCGGAAACGCTTACTTTCCATGTTAGAGCTCATTTTATTACTTCTCTTCAAATCACATTAATCATGGAATGGAAACACACAGCAACAGAATGTACCAGCGTGACTTCAAACACTTTGTTGCAGGAAATGTTCAAAATGTCTCCGTTAGCGAGGATACATGCATCCACCCTCTGTCGCATGGAATCCCTGATGCGCTGATGCAGCCCTGGAGAATGGCGTATCGTATCACAGCCATCCACAATACAAGCACGAAGAGTCTCTACATTTGGTACCAGGGTTGCGTAGACAAGAGCTTTCAAATGCCCCCATACATGAAAGTCAAGAGGGTTGAGGCCAGGAGAGCATGGAGGCCATGGAATTGGTCCACCTCTACCAATCCATCACCCACCGAATCTGTTGTTGAGAACCGTACGAACACTTCGACTGAAATGTGCAGGAGCTCCATCGTGCATGAACCACATTGTGTCGTACTTGTAAAGGCACATGTTCTAGCAGCACAGGTAGAGTATCCCGTATGAAAACACGATAACATGCTCCATTGAGCATAGGTGGAAGAACATGAGGTCCAATCAAGACATCACCAACAATGCCTGCCCAAACATTCACAGAAAATCTGTGTTGATGACGTGATTGCACAATTGCGTGCGGATTCTTGTCAGCCCACACATGTTGATTGTGAAAATTTACAATTTGATCACGTTGGAATGAAGCCTCATCTGTAAAGAGAACATTTGCACTGAAATGACGATTGACAGATTGTTGGATGAACCATTCGCAGAAGTGTACCCGTGGAGGCCAATCAGCTGCTGATAGTGCCTGAACACGCTGTACATGATACGGAAACAACTGTTTCTCCCGTAGCACTCTCCATACAGTGACGTGGCCAATGTTACCTTGTACAGCAGCAACTTCTCTGACGCTGACATTAGGGTTATCGTCAACTGCATGAAGAATTGCCTCGTCCATTGCAGGTGTCCTCGTCATTGTAGGTCTTCCCCAGTCACGAGTCATTACCGTGCCACGGCTATTGCCCTTGGTAATCCATACATCAAATGGGCATCTGCCAACTCCGCATTTGTAAACATTGCACTGATAGCAAAACCACATTCGTGATGAACACTAACCTGTTGATGCTACGTACTGATGTGCTTGATGTTAGTACTGTTGAGCAATGAGTCGCATGTCAACACAAGCACCGAAGTGAACCTTACCTTCCTTCAATTGCGCTAACTGGCAGTGAATCAAGGAAGTACAGTACATATTGACAAAACTAAAATGAGCTCTAATATGGAAATTAAGCGTTTCCGGACACATGTCCACATAACATCTTTTCTTTATTTGTGTGTGAGGAATGTTTCCTGAAAGTCTGGCCGTACCTTTTTGTAACATCCTGTATAACTGTACTAGAATTGGATGGTATTTATAGTGATTCATAGCAAGCTTGTTGTGCTGATACAGTTCTTCCAGGCACATACAGATCATCATCTTATGTCTCAGTGATGTGAAATGCTCTACAGTCTGATTTGTAGTTGCGTGGCCTTTCTGCAATGTCACCATGATTGTGCAGCTCATCTCAGCTGCCTTGTGGAGCACAAACAAGACTGCTTATGAAAGTACACCTCAGCACCTCCACATTTGCTTGGTTGCTCACATACTGCTGCACTGGATCTGTTTGTTGAGCAAAATTAGCAACAGCGTTACAACTGATATAATGGAAGACCAGAACTTCTTAGGATTTTCTGTCAAGTTGGTTGATAGAGTCTCATATTCACTGAACACTTCACGCATAATCCTACTTCCACTAATTTTGGCTTTGTTAATTTTTTGTTGTGGACGTCCCCCATTTAAATCCACTACTTAAAAATAATGCTGAACTTAGAAGTACTTACAGTAGAAAACAGATCTATGGAATAGTCAACTGTACTACATACCCTAAAAGTCCAGCAATCTGCAGTATTTTCAAAATCATTATGTCTTGATCAAACCACTGTTTTGTAATAAAAGAAACTGAATGTTGAAACTTCAAACCCTAGGCAGTTTGCTGTGTTGCATAGCTTGCAACAAACAATGTCATGTCATAGCCATACCAAGTCCAAATCCAAAAGCAGGGTCATCAATGAAGTGCAGCACTCAGCACTGAAAGCATGTTTATTACAAACACCTATGTACAGCCAGAATGCTGATACTTACACAAGCGTACAGTACTCCAGAAGATAAAAACATTACAAACATAAGTTTCATAAATCTTCCAGAAATGACATATACTAAATAACAAATAATTCCTGGCGTGTTTGTGTCTGAACTGGTGACCCACAGCAGGCCAGACAGCACCACTAACTTCTAAGTTACAGTTCCCTCCCCTCGAGAAACAGTGACCCACTGTTTCAGAAGGTCTTGTTGGAGATGACTACAACATCCTGGGCAGTGCTAGCACATCCTTGCATTCTCGTTATTTTGTCACATTCTCTTCATTATGACAAGCATTGAAAATAGCTCTCCCCATTGAAGATTTGTGACATATCTGCACTTTTGTCTTCTTGATGGTCATAACCCTTAGCTTAATGCATAGTGTCCAATTAGTGTCAAAAAACCTTCAAAGGATATAATACAGCCTAGAGTAGTGCTTTAGCAGCTTTCCCAATAGTCCCACTTCCTGCATAGGTGTAACAATTCATATCAAGTCTCCCAGGTTGTTTCTCAGTAGCTGGTACTTGGCATAATAGGAATCTTGGTCTTTCTCTTAGGGTTCCAGGTTAAAAACACAAGCCAGCTACCTTGATTCTTCCATCCTGGCAATGAGGTGTTTCATGTGGTCATTCTGAGTATCCTCCAGTTGAAATGAGAACTATGCATCCATTGTTATTTTGGCCTCTCAACAATAGAGAAAAAAGAATGGTGTGATTCCTAAAGTGTCTTGCTTTGCTGGGCAGTACTGTGTCCCACTTTCTCTGTCTGACATCAACATATATTGAGAGCATATTTGCCAACATCTTATTAAAGCATTCTGTGAGACAATATCATATGTGGATAGTAGGCAATTGTCATCATGTAGGTGAGGTCTTAAAATGAAATTACCTCTGACACTCGCTGTGACTGTAAAAATTTCCACGGTCAGAAACTATCGTAAGGGGTGATCCATGCTTCAAAATCAAGTCTTCCATAAGGAACCTTGAATTTCCAGAGCTTCTGCAGTCAGCACAGCTTTGGTGAGACCACACTATGTGAGGTATTCAATGCAGACTAATAACCATAAATTCCAATCTGTCACCTTTTGGAACCTCCCCACGGGATCAATTTCAGTTCAGAGGGAGGATGCTGCTGCAGGCAGAATTGGTACTAGGTGCCCAGGAGGAAACAGTAGCTATGCTTTTGGCATTGGCATTCCTTACAGTGACTCATATAATACTGATGGACCAGCAGACAACTCGCCAGTGATACCTGTGTCTGGTTCTGTCTAGAGTTTTCACACATACCAGGTGATAAAATGTTGGAGTGTTGTGGAAATACTTCACAATAGCTGGTGATAGACATTCAGCTATATCAATCATGTTTCCTCTTATACAATGTGCCATTTATTAGCTGAAATTCTCCTTTGATTGCTTCCTCATACTCTGAAGCAGCTTTTCAGCATAAATGTCATTTAATGGAGAAATTACTAATATTTCATGCACACTATTGTGTTCCAGCATAGGTTTCCTTGAAGGGTAGTCGGTGTCCTTGTGTTTGCTACCATTCTTGTGTACCACTGTGAAGTTGTATTCCTGAAGCCTTAGTGCCCCTCTTGCCAGTCAACCTGATGGATTCTTCAGGCTAACCAGCCAGCATAGAGAATAGTGGTCTATCACAATGATGAATTTGCCAAATAAATATGGTTGGAACTTGTTGATGGCTCAGACAATTGCAAGGGACTCCTTCTCAGTTGTAGATTAGTTCCTCTACCAGTTGGGGAGTATCTGAAAGCATAAGCTATCACCTTTTCAGCATTTTCCTGAATTTTTGCTGGAAGTGCATCTATTCCTTAAGGACTAGCATAGATGTGAAGTTCTGTCTCTGAATTCTCATCACAGACTGCTAGTACTGGAGAAAATGTTATTGTCATCTTGCAGACAAGACAAGGTCTTTGTTGCACTTCTTTCATGGAAAATTTGGTGTCTCCCTGTGATAGTTACTGCACGGAATGTGCCTTGTATGGAAGTCCTTTATGAATCACTGGTAGAGCAGGTAGATTCTGAAAAATCTTCTCACATCACAAATTTGCTGAGGACTGAGGAAATTTTTTGTTTCAGTACAGACTCCATCACCATTCACTCGATGCCTCAATGTTTTTATTTCTCAGGTAGTGAAGAGGCAGCTTCTTGGACTCAGGTGGAGACCTGTTTGAACACACTCAACACAGCTGTCAGGCAGCTTAGATGTACTTCAGATATCTGTAAAAAAACAACAATGACATCCAGACAGCAAAGACACATTGCCCATTTAATGTGTCGAAGTAGATTGTCCATCATGTGCCTGAAGGTGGCTAGAGCCCAAATGGCATAATTCTGAACCTATAGAGGTTGTCAAAAGTTATGAAGGCAGTTTTTTTTCCAGTTAGCCACATCAATCTCAATCTGCCAGTAGACTGTCACCATGTCCATAGATGAGAAATATTTTTGTCTTTTCAAGCAGTACACAGTGTCATCAATGAATGGTAATGGGTAGACATATTTTGTTTAGTTGCCTGTAGTCAATACAGAAACCCCATCACATGTGACGGGTCCAGGACTCTCTGGAAGTTGAATGATATCATTTTGCAGCATCTCCCCTGCTTCCCCCTGGCTTATTTGTCATTCAGCAGGCGACACCATGCATGAGCACTGGCTAACTGGTGGATGACCTCTGGTGTTGAAACATAATGTAACTGGATAGATAAAAAATCTGCTCACCAAGCAGTGCTAGGAGAACACATACATAAAAGGTATTAAAGGCAGCCCTTGGAGCCAGTGGCTCCTTCTTCTGGCAGGAGAGTTGAAGGGGAAGGAAGAGGGGTGAATGAAAAGGAGTCTTTCTTCCCCTTCAACCCTTCTGCCAGAAGAAGGAACCACTGGCTCTGAAAGCTTGCAAACTTTTAATAGCTTTTATATGTGTGTGCTTCTGCTGCTGCTTGATAAGTAGATTTTTTATCTATCCTTTTACATTATACTTTCAAAAATTAATTATTGTTGATAAATTAGGCAGTGCTGAAACAATACTTTACATTGGGCCATTTGATCTGATTTTTCCACCTCTGGATTGAAAAGGATCTGAACATTGGCACAGAATGGCTAACACTCACCAATGTTATTCATTGGTCAGGCCAGATTCTATTGGCAATTTGAAGTGGAGAATGAATCTTCATTGATGGCTTCAGCTGCATTTCCTGGACTGGTTCAGCTGTCCTTATGAACATACCTTCAGGGATGAGTTGTGGCTGCTCATAACATTTAGTGATCCACAGTTCTCCTTGACCACCTTATGACTGTCGCTGGCACCACTTGATGAATTCCTCTGTTGTTGTGACTTTCTTTAAAAGAAGAACTTGGTACAAGTATTCTGTGACTCCTTTCATCAAATGTGTGATTTTATCAGTTTCTGTCATGTTGAGTTTCATGACATGGTGCAGGGCCAAACATTCTGTATGTAGGACTGTTGTTTCCCAATAATGTCACTGAAGTACAACACTTACCACTGAAAACATGTTTGTTACAGACATCAGCATACAGCCAGAACAGAAGTGACCTCATGGATGGAGAGTGCTGCTATTTATATACACATTTAATATTCCAGAAAATATGAACATTAAAATCATGAGAAATTTTGACAAACTTCCAGAAATGATAAATACTAAGTAATAATTGCTATTGGTTGATTTTTATTGACAACTCACAGCCACACTGCATGCAGCCCAGTTTGAGACAAGTGTTGTTATGTGTGCAGCGCATGTGAGATATTTTGATGTTAGGAACTGTATCATATTGTGCACAGCTATATTCATTATTTTCTTAGACTCTCAATATCAGCCAAATTCAGACCAATCTCAAGGCACCTGCTCTCGAAGGAGAACAAATTATACATGAAGTGCATGCAATGGCTGCACACAGTGCAACATAAAAAATTTTCATACATACATTAGATGTGCATTATGCATAGAGTCCTGTATAACTACACAAAGATTACATTTATAAAGCCTATTCAGTACTCCAGAATTACAATGACTAATCATTCTGAGATAATATATTTAAGTATAAAATGTCTTTTAAGAAACATGTTATAAGCCTCCAGAATGAGATTTTCACTCTGCAGCGGAGTGCGTGCTGATATGAAACTTGCTGGCAAATTAAAACTGTGTGCCAGACCAAGACTCGAACTCGGGATCTTTGCCTTTCGCGGGCAAGTGCTCTACCAACTGAGATGCCCAAGCACGACTCATGCCCCGTCCTCACAGCTTTACTCTGCCAGTACCTCGTCTCCTACCTTCCAAACTTTACAGAAGCTCTCCTGCGAACCTTGCAGAACTACCACTCCTGAAAGAAAGGATATTGCAGAGACATGGCTTAGCCACAGCCAGGGGGATGTTTCCAGAATGAGATTTTCACTCTGCAGTGGAGTGTGTGCTGATATGAAACTTCCTGGCAGATTAAAACTGTGTGCCGGACTGAGACTCAGTTGGTAGAGCACTTGCCCGCGAAAGGCAAAGATCCCGAGTTCGAGTCTCGGTCCGGCACACAGTTTTAATCTGCCAGGAAGTTTCATGTTATAAGCCTATTCCATGCTGGTCAAACTTCAAAATTCATTTACCATCAAATTAGAAATTGGGACTATAAAAATTCACCATCAGATAAAACTATGGGACATACATCAGTTGTCTATGTATTTCTCTATGTATTTATATTAGGTGCATCTTACATCACAGTGAAAAAATTTTACTGACAGTTTAAAAAATCACAAACATAGCACAATTTTGAAAGCAAATTGTACACTGGTGCAGCAGACCCAACTAGAAAGTTGCACTCTAAGAGATTACTCACCCATCAATATCTTTGTTTAAAATTGTGTCTGAAGTCTCAATTAATAAATAATGCTGGAGACTTGTGCATAAGAATGGACATTATTCTTCTATTAAAGATTATTCCAATTCCAAACAAAGGAAAATCCAGGATGGAATAATGACAATTTTATGAAAAGAATAGATTGCTACTCACCGCACTGTATAGATGTTGAGTCACAGATAGGCACAACAAAAAGACTGCTAAACAAGTAAGCTTTTGGTCAAAAGGCATTCTTCTGAATTGAATTGCACATGCGTGTGCACACGCACGCGCACACACACACACACACACACACACACACACACACACACACACACACACACACATATGATGACTGTCTTTGGCTGACCTTGGCAGAAAGTATGGGATCTGTCATTATTCGTCCACTTGGGTGTGAGTGACATTATAATGGTGGAGCTAGGCATCCTGTACAGGGTGGATGGGGACCAGGGAGGACTCAGGGTATTGTACCAATCCTCAAAACCAACAAGTCTGAGGTGCTGTCTTTCACTGAAACTGAACCACTGGGAATCACTTTACCTGTTTTGGGGGAGCCTGTTTTGCCCAGTGTCAAGAGGAGGCAAATGTGAATGGGTAGGGGTCAATTAATCACTGGCAGTTTAAACCTATGGTGAATGATGGTACCCCTTCGGGAAATTACAGCAAGAGACAAGAAAGGACACCAGGTGCACTCAATGGGTATGCCTGTGGACCTCATTCCACGTGCTGAAGTAGCTATTCTGGTAGACACTGAAGAACAGCATGCAATCAACTGCAGACTGTGGCTCATATTGGAACAAATGATGCTTGTCATCTGGGCACCAACCTTAAATTTCAGAGGAACAGGCGTTGTGCATGGAGTTTCAATGAAGCTCACAATTTGCAGCATCGTCCCCAAAAATGATCATGACCCTTTGGTTCTGAGTTGAGAGGTAGGACTGAATGAGAGACTTCAAAGGTTCTGTGACAAGCTAGTCTGTGACTTCCAGGACTTGTGCCATAGGGTTGAGAACTATAGGTCCCCCTTAAAAGGGTAGATGTGCACTAGACATCACAGGCTGCTACTCAGGTAGCTGACTGTATGTGGAGCACACACAACGATCTTGTTAGATTAGGCAACTCCCCATCCAATCAAGATAATGTTAGCTGTAGGAAACCCAGAAGTATTGGTGTAAGATGAAAAGGATCGCCCTCCACAGTTGAGAGTATTAAAATCCTAATGGTTAACTGCTGAAGCATTCCCAACAAAGTGCCAGAGTTTGAAGTGCTCCTGAAAAGCAGTGAAGCTCACGTAATACACTAGACTCTTGCTAAACCGGTTATTCCTTGCACATATGGGTGCCAGATTAGCAGAAGTGCCAGATTGCTGAGAGTGTCTAAAATTTAGTATAAACTCATAGGGGTTGTAATTTATCAAATCAAAACATATATTCATTTTTACAGAAAACTTATTCCTTGAGTGTGAACATGTATATTAGTATCACTCAACATTCACTATGAAACATCTCCCAAAGTTTTAGTTGTCACAATGATGATACCCGACGGTAGTATGGTTTATCACACAACGGCTTTACAATAATTTTATAGGTCCTGCCATGTTTCTGACTGTTGCATAATGTACTCCAGGAAGACGTCTCAAGCTTCAGCACCAGCAGTTTGAGATATCCTCATGTTCTCTCCTCCTATGTCCTTCATCAGTTTCATAGTAACTTTCCTGTGAGCTTATGATTACCTCTTGTCTACTGATGTTTGGTCATAAATAGTTGCTCATCCAACACTGTTACCAGCAACAATGGTTTTCTGCAAACTTTAGTTCAGTTTATATCTAATTTCGAATTACTGCTTAAGGTCTAACAAATGTGTTTCCCTTTAGAAGCCACGACAATGATCCATAAGAAAGGCCACAGTTTCAAACTGTACAGGTAGGTTGAACATTGTAATTAACTAACAATGTTCTTGCAGACAAAATTTCATTATTGTAGATGTCATTTCAGTTTGAATGACTAGAAGCTGAAAATGTGCCGGATTACTGAGAGGCCGAACTACTGAAGGCTGTATTAGCGAGAGTTTGGTGTACTAGGTACAGAAAGATGGTTGTAACCTGAAATTGATAGCAGCGAGATTTTTGGGGAAAATTTCAGTGTATTTCAAAATGATAGGCAAAAGGGAAATGGAGGTGGTGTATTTGTCACCGTGGACAAGAAACTCATGCTCACCGAAATAGATATTGAAGCTGCATGTAATATTCTTTGGGCAAGACTCAGTCTCAGCGTTGGGTATAAAATGATAACTGGATCCTTTCACAGCCTGTAGGACTCATCTCACGATGTAGCAGAAAACTTTATAGAGAAAACCTCAGTCCACTTTTACATAAGTTCCCCAGTCATACTGTAATCATCAGTGGAGACTTTAATCATCTAACAATCAACTGGGAAAATTGCAGTTTTATTAGTGGAGGGTGTGATAAGACATCCTGTGAAACATTACTAAATGCCTTCTCTGAAAACTACCTAGAACAAGTAGTTTGGAACCCCACACACAGTGAAAATATATTGGATCTAATGGCAACAAACAGACCTGACCTCTCTGATGGTGTCCATATTGAAAATGGTATAAGTGACCACGATGCACTTGCGACAACAGTGATTACCAAAGTACAAAGAACAACTAAAACAAGTAGAAAACTATGTATATTTAGTAAACTAGACTAAAAAAAAACCTTAAGTCATATCTCAGTGACGAACTTGAAATTTTCAGCACAGGACAGGAGCATGGAGATGGAGTATGACACAAGTTTAAAAGAATAATTGACTCTGCACTGGGTTGATGTGTACCAAGTGGAACAGTTCATAATGGGAGGGATCCTCCATGGTATACATTCACTGTAAAGAAATTTCTAATGAAACAGAGATTAAGCCTAGGTCTATAGATAGATATATCCTGAATGAATCATGTTTGGCTGTCAAGAGAGCAATGTGTGAAGTCTTCAATGACTACTGTAGCAGAATACTGTGAAAAGTTTTTTCATGAAACACAAAGACATTCTGGTCGTATGTAGCAAAGCAAGTGCTGAAATGCTTAACTCCATTTTCAAATATTCCTTTACAAAGGAAAATCCAGGCAAATTTTCCCAATTTAATCCTAGTACAACTGAAAAGATGAGTGAAATAAGTATTAGAGTCAGTGCTGTTGAGAAACAGTTGAAATCTTTAAAACTGAACAATGCTCCAAGGCTAGGTGGAATCCCTATCATATACTATACTGAATTTTCAGCCGAGTTAGCCAAATCTTCTGACTATAATCTATCATAGATCCCTTGAACAAAAAACTGTGCCAGTTCTTGGAAAAAAGCACACGTCACACTCATGTACAAGAAGGGTAGTAGAAATGATCCACAACACTACTGTCCAATATCCTTGACATCAGTTTTTTGTAGAAACTTAGAACATATTATAAGCTCAAATACAATGAGGTATCTTGAATAGAATGACCTTTCCATGTCAACCAGCCTGGATTCCCAAAATATCAATCATCTGAAATCCAATTTGCACTTTTCTCACATGACATACTGAAAGGTTTGGATTGAGGCAGGCAGGTAGATGTAGTATTTCTTTATTTTGGAAAAGCATTTGACTTGGTACCACACCTATGCTTATTGTCTAAAGTTCAATCATATGAGGTATCAAGTGAAATTTGGGACTGGAGTGAGAAATTTTTGGGAGGAATGACACAGCATGTTATCTTGCTGGAGAATCATCGTCAGATGTAGAAGTTCCTTTAGGTCTGCCACAGGGAAGTGCATTGGATTCCTTGGTATTTGTATTGTACATTGGTAACCTTGCAGATAGTATTAATACGAAGCGTGTTTTTTAAGTAAGTACCATTTTGAAATTAAAAAAAGACATGCTAAGATATCTCAATAATTTTATTTTTACATGAAAGCCTGTACCTTAATCTACGCACTGATGCCATTACAGTCTGATTCTTCCTTGTTTATGGTGTGTACTGAGTGTTTAAGATGCCTCTGATAATCGTGAGTCCCGCTGACTGTGAAGTACGGGCTGTTTTAAGATTTATTAGTGCTAAAGGCCTACAAGAGATCGATATACATCATGAGATCTGTGCAGTTTACGGAGAAAACATTATGAGTGACGGAATGGTAAGAAAGTGGGTGAGAGCATTTAAAGATGGCCGCACAAATGTGCATGATGAACAATGGAGTGGGCGTCCTTCGGTTGTTAATGAAAGTTTGGTGCAGGAAGTGGACAATAATGTGAGAGAAAACAGACAGTTTATGATTTCCTCCTTGCGGGATGACTTTCCTAATGTTCCTCATAGTGTTTTGTATGGCACTGTGACTGAGCACTTGAATTACTGAAAATTGTGCGCACATTGGGCACTGAAAATGTTGATGGATGTGCACAAAACCAAACGTTCAGACAGTGCATTGACTTTCCTTGAGTGGTACCGTAACAACGGTGATGATTTCTTAAGCCAAATTGTTATGGGCAATGAAACATGGGTGGCCTAGTCACACCAGAATCAAAGCAACAGCCCATGGAAGTTGAGCAAGGGCATCGTTTTGCTGCAAGGCAATGCCCATCCACATGTGGCAAATCAGACCAAAGATCTCATCACATCTTTTCAATGGGAAACTCTAGATCATCCTCCGTACAGCCCAGATCTTGTGCCCAGTGACTACCATCTGTTCCTGCACTTGAACAAACACCTGGGCGGTCAGCATCTTCAACACGATGACGAAGTCAAAACAGTGGTGATGCAGTGGTTAACAAGTCAGGCGGCAGACTTCTATGAGAAGGGTATTAAAAAACTGGCACAACATTATGACAAGTGCCTCAATATTGACAGCAATTATGTAGAAAAGTAGATTAAGGTACAGGCGTTCATGTAAAAATAAAATTATTGAGGTATCTTAGTGTGTCTTTTTTAAATTTCAAAATGGTACTTACTTAAAAACATGCCTCGTAGTAACCTCAATTTTTTTGCAGATGATGCAGTTATCTACAATAAAGTGTCATAGAAACTGGTATATGGATGCATACTGATACACAGAGACAGGGAAACAGGCAGAATACAGCATTGTGATCGGCAGTGCCTATACAAGAGAACAAGTGTCTGACTGGCACAATATTAGATTGGTTACTGCTGCTACAATGGCAGGATATCAAAATTTAAGTGAGTTTGAATGTGATGTTACAGTCGGTGCATGAGTGATGGGACGCAGCATCTCCAAGGTAGCAATGAAGTAGGGATTTTTCCCATACGACCATTTCATGAGTGTACCATGAATATCAGAAAACCAGTAAAACATCAAATCTCCAACATCACTGTGGCCAGAAAAAGATCCTGCAAGGACGGGACCAACAACAACTGGAGAAAATCATTCAACATGACAGTTTAAACACTTCCACTGGCCACTTCCCAGACATGAACATTGTTGACCATATCTGGGATGCCTTGTGACATACTGTTCAGAAGAGATCTCCACTCCCTTGTACTCATATGGATTTATGGACAGCCCTGCAGGATTCATTGTGTTAATTCCATTTGGCACTACTTCAAACGTTAGTTGAGTCCATGATATGTTATGCTGTGGCACTTCTGCATGCTTGCAGGGGCCCTACACGATATTAGGCAGGTGTCGCAGTTTCCTTGGCTCTTGAGTGTATAGTGAAGTACTGAAAGAACCTGCATAAATATTCAGCCAAATATTGATAATGTTTCAAAGTGAAGCAAATAATGGTAACTTGCTTTAAACGTTCAAACAAGTAAAACTGTGCACTTTACAAAACAATAAAACATAGTATCCTATGACTATAATATCAAGAATTCACTGTTGGGATCAGCTATCTCATACAAATATCTGGGTGTAATACTTTGTAGTGATATGAAATGGAATGATCACATAGGCTGAGTTGTGGGTAAAGCAGGTGGTAGACTTTGGTTTATTGATAGAATACTTGGGAAGTGCAATCAGTCTACAAAGGAGATTGCTTACAAATCACTCATGCAACCACGTCTACATCTACATGTACATGATTGCTCTGCTATTCACAATTAAGTGCCTAGCAGAGGGTACAACGAACCACCTTCAAGCTATCTCTCCCTCGTTCCACTCTCAAACGGCATGCAGGACAAACGAGCACTTAAATTTTTCTGTGTGAGTAGTAATATCTCTTATTTTATCATGATGATCATTTTTCCCTATGTAGGTGGGTGCCAACAGAATGCTTTTACACTCGAAGGGGAAAACATGAGAAGATCCTGTCCCAACGAAAAACGCCTTTGTTTTGATTGCCACTATTCACGTATCATGTCTGTGGCACTATTCCCCCCCCCCCCCCCCCCCCCCCCCCAATTTTACGATAACACAAAACTAGCCGCCCTTCTTTGAACTTTTTCAATATTATCTGCCAGTCTCACCTGATACAGATCCCACTCTGCACAGCAATACTCCAGAATAGGGCTGACAAGTGTAGTGTAAGCAGTCTCTTTAGTAGATCTGTTGCACTTTCCAAGTTCTCTGCCAATGAATCACAGTCTTTGGTTTGCTCTACCTACAATATTATCTATGTGATTGTTCCAACTAAGGTTATTTGTAATTGTAACCCTAAGTATTTAGTTGAATTTACAGCCTTCAGATTTGTGTGACTTATTGTTTGATCAAAATTTAGTGGATTTTTCTGGTACTCATGTGAATAACTTCGCACTTTTCTTTATTCAGGGTCAATAGCCACTTTTCGCACCACACAGATATCTCACCTAAATCATTTTGCAATTCATTTTGGTCATCTGATGACTTTACAAAATGGTAAATGACAGCATCATCTGCAAATGATCTAAGAGGGCTACTCAGATTGTCTCCTATGTCGTTAATATATATCAGGAACAATAGAGGGCCTATAACACTTCCTTGGGGAACACCGGATATTACTTCTATTTTACTCGATGACATTCCATCTATTACTATGAACTGTGATCATTCTGATGGGAAATCATGAATCCAATCACACAACTGAGGCGATATTCCATAGGCAAACAGTTTGGTTAGAAGACGCTTGTGAGGAACAGCGTCCAAAGCCTTCTGAAAATCTAAAAATATGGAGTCAATTTGACATCCCCTGTCGATAGGACTCATTACTTCATGAGTATAAAGAGCTAGTTGTGTTCCGCAAGAACAATATTTTCTGAATTCATGCTGACTATGTGTCAATAAATCGTTTTCTTTGAGGTACTTCATAATGTTCGAATACAGCATATGTTCCAAAACCCTACTGCAAATCAATGTTAGTGATATGGGCCTGTAATTCAGCTGATTACTCGTATTTCCCTTTTTGGGTATTGGTGTGACTTGAGCAACTTTCGAGTCTTTAGGTACGGAACTTTCTGTGAGCGAGCGGTTGTATATAATTTGCTAAATATGGAGCTATTGCATCTGCATACTCTGAAAGGAACCTGACTAGTATACCATCTGGACTGGAAGCCTTGCCTTTATTAAGTGATTTAAGCTGCTTTGCTACATCGAGGATATCTTCTTCTATGTTTCTCAGCTTTGCAGTTGTTCTTGATTGGAATTCAGGAATATTTACTTCCTCTTCTTTGGTGAAGGAGTTTCGGAAAACCGTGCTTTAATAATTCTGCTTTGGTGGCACTGTCATCAGTGACTTCACCGTTGCTATCGCGCAGTGAAGGTATTGATTGCGTCTTGTCCCTGGTGTGCTTTATGTGTGACCAGAATCTCTTTTGAGTTTTCTGCCAGATTTCAAGACAGAGTTTCGTTGTTGAAATTATTATGAGCATCTTGCATTGGAGTACACACTATATTTCGAACTTCTGCAAAACTTTGCCAATCTTGGGGATTTTGCATCCTTTTAAATTTGGCATGCTTTTTTCATTGCTTCTGCAACAGTGATCTGACCCATTTTGTGTACAATGGGTGATCAGTACCATCACTTATTAATTTATTTGGTACATATCTCTCTTGAAATCATTCCACGTCTTTTCTATGCTTACATGATAAGATCGGAAGGAGTGGAGACTGTCTCTTAAAAAGGCATTAAGAGCATTTTTATCAGCTTTATTAAATGGATGTACTTTGTGTTTCTTTTTGATGGTTGTGGGTGTTAAGTATTCAGCCTAGCAGCAACTGCCTTGTGGTCACTAATCCCTGTATTCATCATGATACTCCCTATTTGTCCAGGATTATTTGTTGCTAAGTCAAGCATGCTTTCACAACCATTTACACTTTGAGTAGGCACATGAACTAATTGTTCAAAATAATTTTCTGAGAAAGATTTCAGTACAATTTAGGATGACGTATTATGCCTGCCACTGGTTTAAACATATAATTTTTCCAGCATATCAAGGATAGATTGAAGTCACCACCAACTATAATTGTACAAGTGGGGTACCTATTTGAAATGAGACTCAAGTTTTCTTTGAACTGTTCGGCAACTATATCTTCTGAGTCGGGGGCCGGTAAAATGATACAATTAATAGTTTAGTCCTATTGTCAAGTACAACCTCTACCCATACTATTTCACAAGAACTATCTACCTCAATTTCACTATAAGGCAAACTCCTTCTGACAGCAATAATCTATCCTTTCTGAACACTGTTAGATCATTTGAAAAAATTTCGGCAGAACTTATTTCTGGCGTTAGCCAACTTTCTGTACCTCTAACTGCTTGAGCTTCAGTGCATTCTATTAGGGCTTGGAGCTCTGGTTCTTTCCCAACACAGCTACGACAATTTACAACTAGAATACCGATCATTTCTACAACTACCTTACTGTGTTTTACCTGCCCTCTTTTAGACAGACGCCCTTTCTGTGGTTTCCCGAGACCCTCTAACCTAAAAAACCACCCAATCCCTTCCACACAGCCCCCACTACCCATGTAGCTGCTTCCTGTGTGTAGTGGACTCCTGACCTATTAAGCAGAACCTGGAAACCCACCACCCGATGTCGCAAGTCAAGGAATCTGCAGCCTACACGGTCACAGAACCGCCTGAGCCTCTGATTCAGACCCTCCACACAGCTCTGCACCAAAGGACCACAGTCAGTTCTGTTGACAATGCTGCGGATGGTGAGCTCCACCTTAATCTTGGAAGCAAGACTGGCAGTCTTTACCTTTCCGCTAACCGCCCGAAACCAGAGAGAATCTCCACCGATCCATGGTGACACACATCATTGGTACCGACATGGGCTACCACCTGCAGTTGGCAGCCCCCCTTACTCTTCATGGCAACCGGAAGCACCCTTTCCACATCCGGAATGACTCCCCCTGGTATGCACATGGAGTGCACACTGGTTTCCTTCCCCTCCTTGGCAGCCATGTTCCTAAGGTGCCCCATTACCTGCCTAATGTTGGAGCTCCCAACTACCAGCAAACCCACCCTCTGTGAATGCCCAGGCCTTGCAGGCCATGAAGCTTCCTCTGGAACAAGATGGACAACTGCATCTGACTCAGAGACCTCCGTCAGCCACAGATAACACCCAAAACCTGTCCGTCAAACAAACCGGGGAGGCACTACAATGCCTGCCAGACTTTGGAATGATCTCCCACGCAAGCACAGGTGAGGGGTCAACCTCAGTGCAGGCAATACCCGGTGCAACGACAGCAGTGGATCAATCGGGGGACACGTGGGTCGTGCTCAACACCTCTCGCATCCCTGAGTCCGACCCCCCATGGTGATGCCCCTTGACAGCAGCCTCAAGCTGTGTGACAGAAGCCAACACTGCCTGCAGGTGTACACAGCAACATAGTGCCTATCCATTTCTGAACTCGCTCCTGTTTCAAACTCATAAAGATATGTAATAAACAAATGGTGTATTTGCCTTATTAGCAGCATGAACGCGTGGTGCTCTCTCACTGATGGTCTAACCAACACTAAACTTATGTAAACAAAACAAACGAAAGGCTGTACGATACGAGGGTCGATAGCAATGGCGGTACTGTACGCTACACTGTTTCTAAAATGATATGAAAGGTTGCTCCTAGTGAGCACTCAAACACGCAAGAAATTACAAAAATATACTAGTAACTACAAAGGTAACTGAAAAGAGTGCACTCCTGTTTGAAGATCATAATAATATGTAATAAACAAATGGTCTACTTGCCTCATTAGCAGCAGGCACTCACAGTGCTCTCTCACTGATGGGCTAATGAGTTCTAGAATATTTTGTTCGAGTGTATGGGACCCATACCAAACAGAACTAACAGGGGATACTGAACGTACACAGAGAAGGGCAGCACGAATCATCACAGATTTCTTTGCTCCATGAGGAAGTGTCGTCACAGAGATAATGAAGAAACTGAACTGGCAGACTCCTGGAAGATGAGAGCAAACTATCCTGCAAAAGTCTACTAACAAAGTTTCAAGAACTGGCTTTAAATTATGACTCTAGGAATATACTACATGAGCACAGGTGCAGATGCATAAGTTGTGTGTGTGTGTGTGTGTGTGTGTGTGTGTGTGTGTGTGAGAGAGAGAGAGAGAGAGAGAGAGAGAGAGAGAGTGGGAGAGAGAGGAGGCGGGGAAGGGGGGAGGGGGGGAAGGGTTACGGCATATTTACTTCACTTTAAACTCCTTATATGATAATGTAGGTGGATAAAACTAGAATTATACACTTACATGGATTGTTTTCATTTTAAAATTGAATGACCTGTTTTTCACTACCTGGGCATGACAGTCTTTGGTTAGATAATCCACACTAGTAATTGTTAAGTAATTTTTCTCATATCTTTACATTACTGCTAGTTTAGTTGTTTTGATAATATAATATAATTGGATGACAATGGCTGTATAACAACATTACATTGCAACTAAAGAAAGGAGTTTAAAGTGCTGCATCTTTTGCATGAACCATGGACCTTGCCGCTGGTGGGGAGGCTTGCATGCCTCAGCGATACAGATAGCCATACCATAGGTGCAACCACGATGGAGGTGTGTCTGTTGAGAGGCCAGACAAACGTGTGGTTCCTGGAGAGAGCCAGCAGCCTTTTCAGTAGTTGCAGGGGCAATAGTCTGGATGACTGAGTGATCTGAACTTGCAACATGAACCAAAATGGCCTTGCTGTGCTGGTACTGCGAACGGCTGAAAGCAAGGGGAAACGACAGCCATACTTTTTCCCGAGGGCATGCAGCTTTACTGTTTGGTTAAATGATGATGGCATCCTCTTGCAGAAAACATTCCTGAGGTAAATAGTCCCCCCATTTGAATCTCCAGGTGGGGACTACTCATGAGGACACCGTTATCAGGAGAAAGAAAACTGGCCAAGATAGACACGAAGTCCACACCTACCACAATAGTACAAATTTATATGCCAACTAGCTCTGCAGAAAACGAAGAGATTGAAGAAATGTATGATGAGATAAAAGAAATTATTCAGATAGTGAAGGGAGACGAAAATTTGATAGTCGTTAGGGACTGGAATTCGATAGTAGGAAAAGGAAGAGAAGGAAAAGTTGTAGGTGAATATGGAATGGGGATAAGAAATGAATGAGGAAGTCGTCTGGTAGAATTCTGCACAGACATAACTTACTCATAGCTAACTCCTGGTTTAAAAATCATGAAAGAAGGTTGTACAAGTGGAAGAGGCCTGGAGACACTGGAATGTTTCAGATAGATTATACAATGGTAAGACAGAGATTTAGGAACCAGGTTTTAAATTGTAAGACATTTCCATGGGTAGATGTGGACTCTGAACACAATATATTGGTGATGAACTGCAGCTTAAAACTGAAGAAACTGTGAAAAGGTCAGAATTTAAGGAGGCGTGATATGTATAAACTGAAAGAACTAGAGATTATAGAGAGTTTCAGACAGAGCATTAGGGAATGATTGACAAGAACAGGGGAAAGAAATACAGTAGAGGAAGAACGGGTATCTTTGAAATATGAAATTACAAAGGCAGCAGAGGATCAAGTAGGTAAAAAGACAAGGGCTAGTAGAAATCCTTGGGTAACAGAAGAGATATTAGACTTGATTGATGAAATGAGAAAATATAAACATGCAGTAAATGAAGTAGGCAAAAAGAAATACAAACATCTCAAAAATGAGATAGGAAGTGCAAAACGGCTAAACAGGAATAGCTAAAGGACAAATGTAAGGATGTAGAGGCATATATCACTAGGGGTAAGATAGATACTGCCTACAGGAAAATTAAAGAGACCTTTGGAGAAGAGAGAACAACCTGTATTAATATCGAGAGCTCAGATGGAGAACCAGTTCCAAGCAAAGAAGGGAAAGCAGAAAGGTGGAATTAGACACTACACAAGGGCGATGTACTTGAGGGTGATATTATGGAAATGGAAGAGTTTGTAGATGAAGATGAAATGGGAGATAAGATACTGAGTGAAGAATTTGACAGAGGACTGAAAGAGCTAAATTGAAACAAGGCCCCAGGAGTAGACAACATTCCATTAGAGCTACTGATAGCCTTGGGAGAGCCAGCCCTGACAAAACTCTACAATCTGGTGAACAAGATGTATGAGACAGGCGAAATACCCTCAGACTTCAAGAAGGATATAATAATTCCAATCCCAAAGAAAGCAGGTGTTGACAGATGTGAAAATTAGAGAACTATCAGTTTAATAAGTCTTAGCTGCAAAACACTAACACGAATTCTTTACAGACAAATTGAAAAACTTGTAGAAGCTGACTACAGGGAGGATCAGTTCGTATTCCATAGAAATGTTGGAACACGTGAGGCAATACTGACCCTACGACTTATCTTAGAAGATAGATTAAGGAAAGGGAAACCTACATTTCTACCATTTGTAGACATAGAGAAGGCTTTTGAAAATGTTGATTGGAATACTCTCTTCCATATTTTGAAGGTGGCAGAGATCAAATACAAGGAGTGACAGGTTATTCACAATTTGTACAGAAACCAGACGGCAGGTATAAGAGTCGAGGGGCATGAAAGGGAAGCAGTGGTTGGGAAGGGAGTGAGACAGGGATGTAACCTATCCCTGATGTTATTCAATCTGTTTATTGAGCAAGAAGTAAATGAAACAAAAGAAAAATTTGGAGTAAGAATCAAAATCCAGGGAGAAGAAATAAAAACTTTTAGGTTTGCCGAATACATTGTAATTCTGTCAGACACAGCACAGGACCTGGAAGAGCAGCTGAATGGAATGGACAGTGTCTTGAAAGGAGGGTATAAGATGAACATCAACAAAAGCAAAATGAGGATAATGGAATGTAGTTGAATTAAGTCAGGTGATGCTAAGGGAATTAGGTTAGGAACTGAGACACTTAAAGTAGTAAAGGAGTTTTGCTATTTGGGGAGCAAAATAACTGATGATGGTCAAAGTAGAGAAGATATAAAATGTAGACTGGCAATGGCAAGGAAAGCGTTTCTGAAGAAGAGAAATTTGTTAACATCGAGTATAGATTTAAGCGTCAGGAAGTCATTTCTGAAAGTAATTTGTATGGAGTGTAGCCATGTATGGAAGTAAACATGGATGATAAATAGTTTGGACAAGAAGAGAATAGAAGCTTTTGAAATGTGGTGCTACAGAAGAATGCTGAAGATTAGATGGGTAGATCACATAACTAATGAGGAAGTATTGAATAGTATTGGGGAGAAGATACGTTTGTGGCACAACTTGACTAGAAGAAGGGATTGGTTGGTAGGACATGTTCTGAGGCATCAAGGGATCACCAATTTAGTATTGGAGGGCAGCGTGGAGGGTAAAAATCATAGAGGGAGACCAAGAGATGAATACGCTAAGCAGATTCAGAAGGATGTAGGTTGCGGTAGGTACTGGGAGATGAAGAGGCTTGCACAGGATAGAGTAGCATGGAGAGCTGCATCAAACCAGTCTCAGGACTGAAGACCACAACAACAACAACAACAATGAGGAGGTACTGAATAGAATTGGGGAGAAGAGGACTTTGTGGAACAACTTGACTAAAATAAGGCATCGGTTGTTAGGATATGTTCTGAGGCATCAAGGGATCACCAATTTAGTACTGGAGGGCAGGGCAGAGGATAAAAATCATAGATGGAGCCCAAGAGATGAATACACTAAGTAGATTCAGAAGGATGTAGGTTGCACTAGTTACTTGGAGATAACAAGCTTGCACAGGATAGAGTAGCATGGAGGGCTGCATCAAATTGGTCTCTGGACTGAAGACCACAACACACAAACAACAGCTATTTTCACATATACAGTCCATTATGTGCATTTGGAGACATGAAATGAAACAAAATAAGCACAGTTTGTTGCTCCTTTTCACAAGATTACTACGTTTTGCACTTTTTCCCATTATTCCGTACTGAAGCACCTTTCTCCCAAGACATCAACAATGGCCAATAAATATTAAAATATCATTTATGGAAAACAAGAAATTATTTGTATCCTCAGCAACAATGGCCAACCTCAGCAATAACAGTCAACATCAGTACGAATGGTCAACCTGCAGCTGTCAAGTCAAACAAAATTTTGAAAAATTATGCTGAAACTGTTTAAAACTAAATTCAGTTAGTGCTGGCTACCATCTATCAACTGTGTACTGTCCGGTTGACCATGTTAGTGTTTTACTGGAAAGGATTTTTCACAACAAAATCATGCTGAAGGTTAAGAAGGAGAAGTTATGTGCATTTTCAGAAGAATTCAAGACTCAGTTTATCAAAACTGATGGCATCGTTCTGCAATATGCCAATTGAAAAATAAATATTGCAATCATTAACAAGCATCAAAGGAACAGAATAAACCAACACATCCGAACAACAAACATTTAAAGAACACTGAACTTCAACAGTCAAAAACTAAGCAAACTGCTGTGACACATGCCTTCACTTCATGATCTGAATAGCAGTGGCCATTGAATGAGTTTAGTGCAGTTCTTGCATGGCAGTAATGCAGTCAGAAATTCTGATCCACAAGTTAAACACTCCAACATTCAAATCATTTCTTGAGAAGTACACACAAAGGTCATACCAGATGATAGCACTATGAGAAAAAGTTATGCACAGTCAATTTACGAGAATGTTTTGAATAAAATAAAAGAGGTGGTTGGCAGACATTCAGTGGGATTCATTTCAAATGATACTGCTGATGAGCTGCAAAGATATATTTTGAATGTGCGGGTTTTTGCATTATCTGGTGAATGGGAAAGCCTATGCTTTTTAAATGTACCAGCTAAAGTAGACAAATGCCTGCAGATTAATGCAATCATTTAACAACTCTTGTATGAACCTGAGGCCAGGCAGCATACAACACAAAAAAGTCAGGCTAGTGGTGACTGATCCAGCATACAACCTGCCTTCGGCTTTCAAACAATTGAAGGGCACGTACCCCAACTTCAAATATGTGACATGTATTGCACATAGTCTACATCATGTTTGCAGAAGCATCAGGATAAATTACTGCAGGGTAAATGACTTCATTACTGCTCTAAAGAAGATTCTGGTAAAGGCTCCCAGTCATCAAGATTTTATCAGGAAATACAGGGCTACACAATTCATAGTTTACTGCCATCACATAGTCAGATACTTGTATCAGATGTGCAGTTTTTTTCGAAAACTCTGATAAAATCAAACTCTTCATATATGTCCTAGATTCAGTGGATGCAGCAGCCATCAAACAGGCTCAACAACTAGTCAACAACAAATATCTAGAGTTGGAAATTTTTGCAGTGTATGGTTCCAAATGTTTGCCTGAGGTGACTCAAAAGAGTCTGGAAGAAAAAGGTATGGAGGAGGAGGAGGAGGGACAATGGAAGAAGTTGATGAGTGTTAGAGACATCCTTGATAGAACTGCTAAAATCAAATTTGAATTAAATTTGAAGAACAACCCAACTGTGGAAACCTTTGAAATTCTGTGTCCTTGGAGTCTTTCATGGCAGCAATATAAGTGGGAAATAGTGCCAGCCTCAGCAGTCTGTAGTTTTACTCCTGATGATGATGGTGGAGCTAGCCATTGAAAACTCAAGAATTTTATTGGAATTGATGCTGCTTGGAAACCGAGATTTTATGCTTTGAAATTCTGACTGAACTTCCTTTATGGTACTGACAAGATATGCTCCTTTCTGTAGATGTCAAGCAGACTTTCACCATGTACAAGGAACTACTGAGCTCAATGTGGCAGAGAAGTAGTGTCAAAAACATTGAAATGATGTGCAGTCCAAAGTAGCTGAACCTGGTAAATGGGACAAACAAAGTTAATGTAGGTAGTTTAAACCCAAACAAAGTAACTTCATCACTATCTTTTTTGTACCTTTTCGTATGAATTTTCAGAACCTTTTTCCCCTTTTTCTGGCCATCACTTTTAAAGGAATAGTTTCCATTCTTATCTACTACAAGTTTCCAACATAATGTCTTTACTGAGGCTTTAGCCCTTAAGAGTATAATTTCTTAGTTGAGTTTGATTCATCCATGTATAATTTGCTTTCCGTAACTGAACTATACATATTTTTAAAAAAGATGTCAGTATTATGTTTGTATTGTGATCAAAGATGTGCCTACTATAGATACGCAGACAACTAATTATATGCTCAGTTTTCATTCATAGTTAATTTTTATAGCTGCTTGTAGTCCCATGTTGTAATTAGACACTACATGAATTTTGAAGTTTTGCCTGCTTGGAATATATTTGAACCTGTAACTTATGATCTTTGAACAACAGTAGCAAAAGACCAGGTATGAAGGTCTGTTCCAGACATATTTACATAGCAAGGTGCTGACATGTTTGTTATACGTGCAGACATGTTTGTTGTACCACTTGGTATACTTAAATAGAATATTTCAAAATGGTAGTCTAAATATAATACTACAGATGTGTATTATGTAATGCAGTTCCTCACATCCTGACAGCTGTCCAACACTGCACACAGAAAAGAAAAGCCTTGACCCTTTGAAGTTTCCATTAATGAAAAATAAATTCTTAATCATAGTTTTCGAATAGCAATATGACGAATAATTGCATACTTGAAGTGGGGCTCATATAAAATCTACCTGTCCAGTTTTTCATTGAGAGTGACTGATCCTGTGATAGAGTCAACTTTGAAGACTGATAATGAAACTGGATTTCTTGCAGCATGCAGACTGTATATCACTCTCTTATCTTCATCTTTGTCTGTTGCAATTAGTCTTAATATTTCTGTTCCTTTTTCAACATTTTCAGAAATTTCAACACTATACAGTTTCTCTGTAAACTCTGGCCGATGGTCATTTATGTCAATTACATTGACATACAACTGTAAAAAAGGAAAAAAAAAATGTTGAATCAGTGCATTAAGGACTAGAGACAAAAGTGCAAAACAAGCAAAAGACAATTACAAATGAAAATCCAAATGATGCAGAGGTAGATAAAATAAAGCAGTTCTACTCCTTAACTTTGTATGAACAACAGATGCCCACAGACAAGTCATAAAGGGTGAAGAACTTCCAAATTTTGGTATGACCAGTTCACTCCTTTGAAATTCAAAGCCAGAAAAGTGTAGGAAAACATGGGCATACAATTTAAGTGTCTCAGTTAGAGGGACTGAGTGACTTTCATAACTATATTTTACACCTCCTACTCTTTCCAGGTCTTTTTCTTTTGTGTTTTTTTTAAATGTTATGTAATTGATAACTATACACTATAAATTCAACATTTACGATTTTAGGAAGTTAATAATTTTACTTAAAATTGTTATTAATTCAATGTTGCCTGTGCTTAAAGAAGTTAGAATCAATTACTTCAGTCATCTAAATGCAAATAAGTAATTTAAGAACGTTACAGACACTCCTACTAAATAAGGAAAGTGGAGCCTTAAACTCACCTGGGTAAAAGTTGTATGAACACCATCTGTCACACTTATTGTCAAATTGTATGTGTCTTTTCTTTCCCAGTCTAATTTCTTTGCCAGTAGAACATTTCCTTTATCACGACCAATAAAAAATTCGTCCATATCATCTCCATCTGCAACAAATAAACAAAAAATTTCTAAATATTCAGTCTCATCATAGGAAAATTACACTCTTCAATTTATTGGACTACTGGCATGTCATAACGTTCATTTTAAAAAAAAGACACATGCTTGCATTAATGTGGTGTCTTACTTCAAATAAATTTTCACTCTATACCATTATGGCTCCGTATATGAAAAATAGAAATGGAATACAGTCACATTAAATAAGGCAATGTTTAGGGAATTAGATTAGGAAATGAGACAGTGAAAGTGGTAGATGGAGTTTTCCTGTTAGGGCAGCAAATTAAATGATGATGGATGAAGTAGAAAGGATGTAAAATGCAGACTGGCAATACCAAGAAAATTATTTCTGTAAAAGAGAAATGAAAATAAATTTAAGCCTTTTCTGGAGCAAAGAGAGTTGGAATGTAGCCTTGTACAGAAGTGAAATACGAATGATAAACAGTTCAGACAAGATGAGAATCAGAGCTTTTGAAATTCATTTTTACAGAATAATGCCGAAGGTTAAATGTGTAGATCACTGAACTTAACCGAGCTGGTGAGAAAAGAAACTTACGAGGTGATTTGATAATAAAAGGAATCAGTTGATATGCTATCAGCTGATCCCTTCCTTTAGTCAAGTTATTGCACCAATTGCTTTTCTCCCCAATTCTATTCAGTAACTTCTCATTTCTTATTTGATCTACCCATGGAATTTTCAGCTTCCTTTTATAGTAACATTTCAAAAGCTTGTATTCTCATCTTATCTGAATTGTTCATCATTCACATTTCATTTCATATCTGTACAAGGCTGCACCTCAGCCTTTCTTTTTTTTTCAGAAAAGACTTCCACAACTTAAATTTATATTCAGAGTCAACAAATTTCTATTTTTCAGATATCCTTTCCTTGCTACTGCCAGTCTACATTTTATATCCTCACTACTTCAGCCATCCTGAACCACCAGGGAACCATTAATTTGATTATGGATGGAAATTCAGGGGGGTAAAAATTGTAGAGAGAGTCAAAAGTTTGACTACAGTAAGCAGGTTCAAATGGATGAAGGATACAGAAGTTTTGCAAAGATGAAAAGGGTTGCTAGGTTAGACTAACAAGGAAAGTTACCACAAATCGTCTTTGGACTGAACACTACAAAAACAACAATATCTGCTACAGGCAGCTGAAAAATGATCACTAAGAAGAAGTACAGATACACATGCAAGAAAGAGAGAGTTAATAAGCTTGCTAAGCTATTGAACCCTCTGTGTACCACAAATCAAGATTTTTAAATACATCTGAGGTCATGAAAAGACCTGTGTGTGTGTGTGTGTGTGTGTGTGTGTGTGTGTGTGTGTGTGTGTGTAATTTTCTTGCTATGAAGAAGAATAAGAGTACAAAAGGCCAAAGTGCAACATCTCTACCTATAAATAGTCTGTTCCTGTGATGATGACTCTCATGAACTGTATAGCAAATGTATCAAATTGTATCAGGAGCAGGTGTATACAAGCAAGTTGTGTAAAGTAGGACTGAAGGCAAAGTACAAGATCAGCAAAAGACAGACATACATGAAAACACAAAATATGTAAGAGCAAACAAAATAAAATAGCTCCACTCCTGTAACTTCACATGAACAAGTGCCAACAGAAATATCATAAAAGTTGAAGTACTCATTTAATCTACTGGTATAACCAAGTCCTTTCTCTGAAGGTTGAAGGCAGAAAAGCATAAGGACAGAAGAGTGTACAATGTAATCCTCTTCTTTTGAGGCCCTTACTTGGAACCACACATGTGCATGAAGTTTAAATGGGATATCACAATATTTGCAGTGCATTAGGGAGTTTTCCTGTCTCTGTCTCTCATGAGATGCACACTGATGTTGGTGATGTTTAGCTACCTACAGTTTTAGCAACTAAGGGGATAATAAATTAACTTGTTACATTACGCAAGCAAAGTTCATATGTTCTCACATTCCATGGGAGGGTATCCTACAACATGCCTGGTTTCAATCAAGTTTTATTACCTCACAGTAATACAGTTGCCATTACCCATGACCCCTAAGAGTTTGTTCCATCATCATCATAGAGACAGTACATTACTAGTGGATTATGACATGAAATTGTTAAGTACCTTGGGATTGTCACATTTTGTAAAATTACCTCATAGTTTCATAAAATGTAACCAATATATGCTTATCTCCATTTGGTCACTGCCAAGTTCATTTTCTTCTGCTTGTCTGGGATCATAAGGATAAGGGTGGAGCTGGGTGTGGGACAGGGTTTTGCAGACACTGAGGCCAGGATCAAAGGATGTGTAACAAAGACACCTCCCATCCTTGTAATTGAGAGAAGTGGGTGTTGAGGGAAAGGATCCAGATGTCACAGATTATAAAGCAGTCATTGAAGTCAATTCTGAGTTCGAATATAATAAATTTTCTTTAGACCAAGGAGATTATGTCCACAATCAGCATGGTTTTAGAAAGCACTGCTTGTGCAAAACTCAGCTTGCCTATTTCCCATGATATACTGTGAACTATGGATGAAGGCCTACAGGCAGATTCCATATTTCTAGATATCCAGAAAGTGTTCGACACAGTGCCCCATTGCAGGGTGTCAAAGACGGTGCGAGCATGTTGAATGGGTTTACAGATATGTGAGTGGCTCAAAGACTTCTTAAGTTATAGAACCTAGTATGTTGTTCTCATTGGCCAGTGTTCATTAGAGACAAGGGTATTGTCAGGAGTGTCCCAGGAAATGTGATAGGACCACTGTTATTCTCTGTATACATAAACAATTTGGCAGACAGGTTGGGCAGCAATCAATGGTTGTTTGCAGATGATGCTGTGGTGTATGGTAAGGTGCTAAAGTTGAGTGCTGTAAGAGGTTACAATATGAATTAAGAGGAAATTTCTAGTTGGTGTGACAAATTGCAGCTAGCTCTAAATATAGAAAAATGTAAGTTAATTTGGAAAAATAAGAAAAACAAATGGTAATGTTCAGATACAGTAACAGTTACGTCCTGCTTGACATAGTCACATCATTCAATGTCTGGGCATTACATTGCAAAGTGATATGAAGTGGAATAAGCATGTGAGGATTTCGGTAAGAAAGGCGAATGGTTGTCTTCGATTTATTGGGACAATTCTAAGAATGTATGGTTCATCTGTAAAGAAGACCACTTATAGGTGGCTTGCGGAGTATGGATGTAGATGTAGATATAACATGACTGATTTGACATGTGGCCTTGCTTCTGGTAGCATAGGATATACCTGTGAGGTGTCTGGAGGTGGTTGGGCTGGATGGGTGCGGTGGACAGGTCTTGCAGAGTGATATCACCCATGATACAAGAGGTTGGGAGTGGGTGAGGCATAAGGATATGCTACGATATTTTGTAGGGTGGGTGGGTGGCAGAATACCCCTTTGGAACATGTGAGACTGTTAGAGGGTAAGATGTTCCTGATGTCTATGTTAAATGGTATATATGCAATTACCTTCTATGCTGTACCATAACATGTCTCCATCCTCATCCTTGGCCTGGATTAGAGCAACAAGGAAACCCACCGGGTCACTCTCAGTAACTTGCACATGTTGATTAGGGTTTATAATTTGTGGAGCATTAGGTGATTCTGTAGGGACAGGCTCCACAAGCACAGAAACACGCATTGTATGACTTCTTGGTGGCTGTCCACTATCCTGTGCTCTTATCTGAAACAAAATTTAAGTCAATTATCATCAAACACTCTCAGAAGATTGATCAGTCTAAGAGTGACAGTAAAAGGAATCATACAGTATTTTCTGCTAAAAACTGACATGTAACGAAAGGCAACAACAAATTAATGATAGAAGATCCTTGTGAAAGATACATTTGGATTTTATAAACTGTGGTTAAAGAATGACTTACAGATTTTAGCCCACCAGTCCCATTTGGACAGGAGGAAAGAAGAATGAAATAATTGTTAAATGGAGAGAAACAGAGATACTCTTGTACAAGTTACAATCCACAGCTCATAATATAAAAATGAATATGAATTGTACACCAAAAAGCAACACAAACAAAATAAGAAAGACAATAAATGAGGACAAGTAATGTGAACCAACCCAAAAAAGAAACCTGGAATATAAGACAACAACTGTGGAGACTCAAGACAACTATCAAACCTAAGGCAAAGGTAAAGATTTGTAAATGTGACTGTGATTAGTGAGACATAAGAATATGTTGGAATACTCTGCACTATTAAGCTTTGTCTATACACTTATAGCAAAAGTGTTCCTTACAGCTATTTGTATGCTTTAAGAGGCATAAATACATGTTACTGAATACTTTTCTTTAATATTTTTGTAGCATAAAAACAGAAATCCAATAGTCATTTACTAATTTCATTTAGTGTCCATTTGAACAAGTTTTTCTACAAAATTCTTGTTATTAACTTTACAAAGAGATCTCTTGTGCAAGATCCATCCTGCAATTGTTTACAGTGCAGACCTTGGGTTTGGTGTTACTCAGTGGAGAGTGTGAACCGGTGTTACACTTAGATATTTCAGCTGTGAGCACTGATGCAGTTGTTCCGCCTTGCCACATTACAATGAATTCTCACCATGCCTCTCTATTATGAGGAAGAAAGCACAGACCATATCTTGCAGGTGTTTGGCTTCGGGCGGTTAGCACCATAATAGAGGTGGAGTGTGTTCACAATGTGCATCAGTTCCTCTTCTACCTTTAAGAAGCTCAAACCTAAGATGCCACTGCTGACTGTCAGTGTATATGAAGTGCCTGGTGTGATATGGTATTAACTGGGCATTTGTGCACACACTGTACAGTATTGCTGTCATAGTGCTCCCTTGTGATAATTCACTCTTCTGCATCCTCCATGTACTCTTGATCTCACCCCCTACACAGACTGAGATGGAATCTCTTGTTGTAAATAATTGTGCCAATCAACGATTTTGGATGATGGTCTCTCATCAGATCATAATAATTTCAATTAATTTATATCACTTGGTACTAACAGAAGACTAATTTAACTTTCTTGTAAGGTAAAATGCCAGAATCAGCCATTGGCTTACATTAACTTCTTCGAAAACAGGTTACCAAATATCTACTATTTTCCTGTAGGACCTTTTGGCTTCAAATCCATAGTCTTCTTCTATATCTCCCTTTTAACTTTTTCTTCTGCCATACAATCTTACCTTCATATTGTCTTTTTCAATATTTTTCTTTTCTTCTTCAAAGCCCACAATATATACATTCTGCACTCTTCATTTCTCTGTGTATCTCTTTTGCTTTCAAAACTGTCTCTCTACTGAGTAATACCTTGACTTTCTCCTACCTATCACAATGTGAGTTAAAGAAGAAGCAGGACATTACCACACAATTTTAAACAGAGAAACTAAATTTTGAAACCTATTCCACATAAGAATTCTTTTGTTTCCAGCAATTTTACAAAGCTAGTTTGTATGTATATTTATCACATTGAAACAGATTACCTAGCCAGTACTCAACTTCACAATGAGCTATTTCAACAACTGCCAATAAGGAACACCTAAAAGTGATAAAATTTTCCAAACTTTTGGAACTGTCATGTTCCTTTGTTAGGGAGAAAACAGGGATTGGTTGGGGAGGTCAGTTAGACCATAGGTTAAGAGGGACTCTTTCCTCCCGGATGGAGGAACATAAAACTTCCCTAACCTTAGAAATCTTTTCTAATTTTAAGTGTATCAATTGGCATTACTCAAAATTTTGTTACCTGAAGTTAAGTACAGGCCATCTGTTCTAGCTCCCTATAATTTAGAAGTCAGGCCACCCATTCTAGCTCCTTATAATTTTAAAATTTTTCAGTTAAATTTTCCTATAATACAACTGTTTATTAAACTGTTATTATAAGGCTTAGTCATTTGGTGATACATCAGCAGGATTATAATAACTTGAACCACAACCATCAAACAAACCAGAAATATTTAAAATTAATTCTGTAGTCAGAAAACCTGTGTCACAGAAATGGAAAGCATAATTACTTGAATCCTTGCAGCATTGAGAACACTGAGTAATTCAGGAAAGTCAGGAAATACTGATTACTGAGAACATTATTTTGCAAATTGTGGTTCACACCATTTCCACAAAGTGTTCAATATCTCTTGCAGTAGAGAGTTTAGTTTACTTATTTGCATGTTCCAGGAATCATAATTGCAATTTTTTGTCATGATGATGAACAATTGTGTTTGAAGTTAATTTTGCTACGTCTTTCAATTCTTTACATCACTGGATAGTAGGTCAAAGATTTTTACAGCTGAATATCTCACTTTTTTCTGTAATGGGTAGTGCTAGTCATTTCTCCTTCTACTATTATATTCATGAATGAACACAACAATTATTATTCTTATTACACTCTTCTGAGTTACCTCAGAATATGATGCCATAAATCAGAAAAGTTAACCAAATTTTGAGATTTTCATCTCAGACACCTAGTGTAGTTTATCATCAAAACTAATCAATTTTTAAATATAATGTAATTTGATAGATAAAAAATCTACTCACCTATAAAATGTATTATGTATGCAGGCTTTTGGAGCCAGGCCATCCTTCTGGCAGTTCCTTCTCACCCCATCTGGTAAGTCTCCCCTGACCCAGGGTTTTGGGTGACTTTTCCAAACTCTACCCCTCTTCTTAAACCCCACCAGTCCTTTTCCTTCACCCTTCTTCCTTCCCCTTCTACCATTCTGCCAGAAGGAGCCACTGGCTCCAAAAATTTGCGTATGTAATACCTTTCCTACATGTGTTCTCCTGTCGTCACTTGGTGAGTAGATTTTTTTTATCTATCCAGTTACATCTGATGTAATTTGTGACACAGGAGCTACAGAGCTTAGACATTTGAGAGACCTGTAGCATGCAGCTTCTACTTCAGGTTCTTATCAATACACACACCTAAGAATTTAGAATATTCTGTTTCATTTACTGATTTAACCTCCTACATTATTTCTAAGGGTGTAATCAGGCTTTTGCAGCACAGAATTGCATGTACTATGTTTTTTTAAAGATCAGTGACAAATGTAAGGGTTATGTAAAATGTAGGATAACAATAATCAGAATCAATGGACCTCATACGTTAAAATGTCTCCATGATCAATGAAAGCAACAGTGGGAGAAAAATATGCAACAATTTCACTGAAGAAAGTGCATTAGCTATTGACGGATATTATGATTAACATGGCAACAGCCTTGCTGCAGTGGATACACCAGTTCCCGTGAGATCACCGAAGTTAAGCGCTGTCGGGCGTGGTCGGCCCTTGGATGGATGACCATCCAGGCTGCCATGCGCTGTTGCCATTTTTCGGGGTGCTCTCAGCCTCGTGATGCCAATTGAGGAGCTACTCAATTGAATAGTAGCGGCTTCAGTCAAGAATACCATCTTAACAACTGGGAGAGCGGTGTGCTGACCCCACGCCCCTCCTATCCGCATCCTCCACCGAGGATGACACAGCGGTCGGATGGTCTCGGTAGGCCACTTGTGGCCTGAAGACGGAGTGCTTTTTTATGATTAACACATTAATTTGGCTACCTCTACAATCTCCACTTAACTTGTCTCAAAATATAAGTAAAATGTTATGGATACAACTAGTTATCTTAAAAGAAGCATTTTTCAGGATTAGCTTAAGAGTATTCACATCTTAGTATTGACCTTCATCACAACTTTTTGTAATTAAAAATGATTTTGAATTGGTAATAGTCCCTGAGAAATCCAGGTATGGGGAGGAAGAAGGTGTCATGAAATGCTCCTGGTAAATTAATGGTGAGTGGAAGGGAATGGAGGACACCACCATAACCAATTTTCTTTCCTCTCAGCTGAGATACACTAGCAATAATCAGTAGTTAATGACATGTTTTAAACATTGATAATCAATATAGAATAATATTAATATAATTAACACTATTTGAAATATTACGTATATTAAAATTTGTGATTTATAAAACACAGTAAAATTAAATTTCCTTGGTAAGTTAAAAATATATAATTCCTGAGATTTTACAAAACCCCTGAAATTCCCTGAAATTTTCCTGATTTTTTTCCAGGTACAATGTAATTCCTAGGGTATTTCATGATTTCCAAAAGAATCACCAATCTGCAAAAGCAGAAGAAAGGGAATAAATATGGCACAAGTACCTCGAAGAGCAGTGTAATGGGGAAGAACTGTCCTGAAGTGTGATAGAAGAGGAGAAGGAGGAGGAGGAGGAGGAGGAGGCGGAGAAGGAGGAGGAGGAGGAGAAAATTGATGTACAAAGAGGTGGTTCTGTAACATAGTCAGATTTTGACACAGCACTGAATGATCTCAGCTCAAGGAAGGAAGATGGAGTCACCAATAAACCTCCAGGAAATGTCATATTATCAATCAGGGATCCAGAGATAAGTATTAAAATTACTGGGTGATTAATCTCACTCCTGCTTGTAAACAGCTGACAATATATACGGAAGAACAGAAATAAAAACTAACAGTGTGCTGAATGAAGATCAGTTAAGTTTCAGGAAGGAAAAACACACCAGATAACTAATTCTGACATTGTACTTGGTGACGGAAAGTAGAATGAAGAAAAATTGGGGTACCTTTATAGAGTTCATACATCTTTAAAAAAATCTACGATAAGAATAGGGAGAAGAATGAAGATGGAAGAAGGAACAATAGAAGTGAAAGAAAAAAAAGTATTATGAATACATGTAATATCAAAATTTATTGTGATAGTGCAATTAATTAATTTTATTAGTTCTTGCTTTAGGAACAATTTCAGTTATTGAATATTTTTTATTTGAGTATGTTATACTTCCCATCGTCTAAAAATTCTGCCATTGAACAGAATCGGTGATGTGATGGAAATGCAAAATAGTGAAAATGAGGAAATAACTTTTATTTTATGTGTCAAACCATTGTACATTTGTATACCACAATTTGTAGTGGAGGTTTTAAAGGCTGATGTCCTTACTGATTGGAGACTAAGTTTGTCCTTTTGTTTGGTATCATGTTCATGTACATTAAAGGTTTTATTTATCTATTTTAAATTCTCTTACACCTATATACATGTTTCTAAAATAAAAATGCAGGCGAGTGTGAGGGTCAGACTTTTGAAAGAGGTATCTCTCTGTTGAGCATGGTGCATTGCTCTTACAGCTCTCAGTTTTGGGTTAAGAACATGACTGAGCTAGCAGTTGTGCTACCCCAGAATACAATCTCATACTTTAGAATGTTGTGGAACTGAGCAAAGCATGCAATTCAAACAGTGTGGGAGCCTGCTTTGTGTGAAAATAAATGCAGACTTTCTTCAATATCACAATCATTTTTGTTTTGTTGTGTCTACCATTTAAAATCATCTTGAAACCAATTGCCTAAAAATTTTGGTTCCATGACTTATTGAAAGGATTGGGCAACATGTCTGGCTTAAGGATAAATAGAGCAAACATGAAGGTGATGAGGAGTAGCAGAAAGGAGAATAATAACTTACTTGACATCAAAATTGAAAATGACACACTTGTGGAAGATATGGTCAGTAACTTCTTCAACACTAATAATGGGCAATTTCAAATTTTTACCCTGATCAGCTGTTATTTTGTGAAGGGAATGTCATGCATAATGTAGTAACCAAGAAACTTATGTTAATTAATTTAATGTAAAATACTGTATTAATGACTTTGAATGTAAACACTACAAAGTGCTTTGGTTCGGTTCATTAGAAACAAAATGATCAGTGAAAGCCTGTGACTATGAAATGGAGGTTTATTATGAAATAATTCTTCTGCTACCAGTCATAATTTTCTTTTTATTTACATTTTGTTTACATTCTGTTGTCTTTAGGTTTTCTTGTGGTCCACTTGTGTAGAAACTCACACATATTAAACGTCACACACAATTTTCTGTGCACAGTGCACAATGAAAACAACAAAATGTATATGGAATTCATTTCTTGAAATGTGTTGTGCAAAATACAAATAAAAATAAAATTTTGACTGATAGCAGAAATTTTGTTTCATAAACAAACCCAATGCCAAATTTTTTGAACATATACGAAGTATTAAACATTGAACATTAACTTATATCATTCAATCAAGAGGCTAATCTCTGACAAAATAGTATTTATTTAATTTCTTTTGCTTTAATCAACAGTTCCTTGTCAATCTTAACTTTTTCATAAATTTCCTGGAAATTTTAACTGTAAGTTACAACTTATGCATGTCAGCTTGAACAAACTGTTGTAGACACATGCTGGCCATGGATATTTCTTTTCCCATCTTTATAAATAAACAAACAGCCATTTACCTCACTTTGGAGGTGAATTAGACATTATTTCTCTGATGTTAATCATATTTGTACTACAAATAACTAATGCTGATTGTCACAACTGACGTCAACTGTCTATAACATAATAATAACAATAATAACATAACATATTGTTGATATTCCAACATGGAGTTTCCATTGCTTGATTCTACCTAATGGTTTATTTCCCATCCCACAACATAGTGATATTTTCCTTTGTTACTGTACTCTATAGCATTACTATTCACGGTGTCTATTCTTTCTCTTCTTTCCCATGTTATTCACTGCCTTCCAAGCCACACACACTTCTGATCGATCTTGTCCACACATGACACATGGCTATCCAATGGCGCGGACTGTTGATGCAGCATCTAATGCCCCAAATTTTTCCCATTGATAATTATAATTATTCCTATTGATCCCACTTTTTTCTTCATCCTGGCAGATTTTAGTATTTTATTTTCCATACCTACCCACGCCACACAAACTTATGATCCTCAAGCTAACTGATCCCATTTCCCCTCTCTTCCCTTATCCCAACACACGCATACTTTCATAATTCATCCATTCCTTTTCTCCCACATTTCTGTACACATTTGTGTATATTTTCATGTAGTTTAACACATTTTTCTTTTTTTACATATTTGTGTATATTTTTATTTATCTGCTGTAACCTGCTACTAATGCATGTGAGTGTTAATTGCAGTGAGTGTGGTGTTGTCACACATGTGTGCCTGAATTGGCTGCCAACTGTAACAACACAGGCCAGCTGCTTGAGGCCACATGTGGAGGCATCCACGCATCATGGTCTCTGCCACGCCATCTGCCAGTGACTCATGCATGTATATGCATCAGCACTGACTGGCTCCTTTTATGTGCTTTCAGTTGTACCGTTCATATCAGTTGCCCTTTGTCTTATTAGGTGGGGATCCACTAGAGGCTGATTTCTGTTATTTTTCAGAGGTTTATGAATAAAGCCATATGTAAAAATTCCTTTCTCTGAATCCCACTCCTTCCTTCACAATGATCCACACCTTTTCAGATTCCACCAGTCACTGGCCCTCATAGACTTTGTACTGCAAAAAGACCTCTATCCATTACACTACCCATAGTATTCCTCCTCATTGACCCCTCATAGCAATACACACCCTATCTAGCTGACATTTTCAATTTAATATATCCCCAAAAACTCCCTACCAACACACCACCAAAACACTTAGTCCCACAGAAGTTTCAGTCCTATCCAAAGACCTCACCTTTAGCCCTACACCCAAATTTATGCACTTTGGACTTGTCAAAGAATTACTCTCTTTTTCCCAATCCCTTCAACAGAAACGCCACTTTGCCACCAATCCCTCCAACCAAAGCCAAGGTAATTCCAACATTGAACCCTGCTTCTTCCAGTTCATACCAGCATCCAAACATGATCCTCCCTCCCCCCACCTAACCACCCCCTGGTCACCATCCAGGAATTCCTTCCTCCAACTTGGCCTCATCATCCTTTCCCAGGTCCCTTTCAGCAGAAGGTACGACAGCCATACACAACCTGAAAATAAATACTGCTCCAATCATCCTACCTGCAGACAAAGGTTCACTGTTATGAATCGCAGTGACTACATGGCAAAAGGCCTCTCCTCCATCTGTAAACTCTGCCAGAGTGATCCCACCCCCTTCCCAGCACCTCTTCCCTGAATCCATTTCCCACTCCCCTCTAAGGCACCCTGCACACTCACCTTCTACATGTTCTCCAACATCCACAAATTCAACAACTGTAGCTGGTTATTGTGCCCCCACTGGAAGATTTTCGGCCCTCACTGACCAACACATTCAACCAATCACCCTTAATCTAGTCTCCTATATTGAAGATATTAACCACTTCCTTCACCAGCCTTCCAACCCCTTTAACCTCCAGAACCGCTCCTTGTCACTATTGGTACTACTTCCCAATACACCAACATCTCTCATGTCCATGATTTTACTGCTATTGAATGCCACCTTTCCCCATGTCCTTCAGACTCCAAACCCACCACCTCATTCCTCACACACCTAGTAACTCTATCCAATTAATAACTACTTCTCCTTTGAAGGGATGGTATACAAAAGAAATCTGAGGCACAGCCATGGCATCCTCTAATGCCAGCCTGTTTATGCGCCATCTAGAGGAGACCTTTCTAACCTCCCAAAATAACAAACCCCTAGACTGGTTGAGGTTCATAGATGATACCTTCATGATCTGGACTCAGGACCAAGATACCCATCCTCATTCCTTCACAACCTAAACACCTTCTTTCCCTTTGGTTTCACCTGGTCATCCTCAACTCAGCATGCCACCTACCTGGATGTTGATCTCCTCCACTCAGATGGCTCCATCTAGACCTCTGTCCACATAAGGAACTGGAACAGCTGAACAACATCCTACTCATGGCTTTGATCACTTATTATCATCATGCCCTGAAATGAGGGGCATCCTACCCAAGATCTATATCACCCCTCCAAAAGTGGTGTTCTGTCACTTACCCAACCTCCAAAACACCCTAGTCTATCTTTATGCCACTCTCAATCCCAGTACCTTGCCACAGGGATCATATCCCTGTGGAAGACCCAGGTGCAAGATTTGCCCAATCCACCCACCAGCACTTCCTATTCCATATGCTTGGGCTTAGGCTTTCTACCTAACCAGAGGCTGGGCCACCTGTGAAGGCACCCATATCAAATACCAGCTCCACTGCAATCATTGCACAGTTTTTTATATTGGTGTGACTACCTGCCAGCTGTCCACCAGTATGAACAGTCACTGCCAAACTGTGGCCAAGAACTGAGCTCCCTGTGACACAACATCCAGCTGAACATAACATGCTTGATTTCAATGATTGCTTCACTACCTGAGCCATCTGGATCTTCTCCTCCACCACTAGCTTTTCTGAGCTATGCAAATGGGAATTGTCCTAACATTATCCGCTCTAGAAACTATCCTGGCCTCAAGCTACAGTAATCTACTGTCCCCACACCCTCCACCCATCAGGTTCCACCTTCTCTGTCTTATCACCTCCTCTCTGATCTTGTTCCTTCACCCTCTTTGTGTGTCACCCTCTGCCAATGCAACCACCCATCTTTCCCCTTCCCTGCACCTCTCCTTTTTCGAACCCACTCCCTCCCTGTCCCAAGGCCTCCTGACACTGTGCCTGTTGGCAGTCTAGTCCCTGCGTGCCCTGCCAGATAGCGTTCTTCTCTGCCCCTACGTGTACCTTGCTGTTCCTTTCCCTTCCCCACCCCATCCGTTCTGCATGACAGTTGCATTCTGATCTGAGCTGCCGGTGATGTGTGTGTGTAATGTGTACTTGCTTATGTGAATGTTGTGTGTGTGTGTGTGTGTGTGTGTGTGTGTGTGTGTGTGTGTGTGTGTGTGTTTCTGAGCTCAGAAAGTGAGTTCATAACAATGTGGATGATAAAGTTCGCATGTAATTTCAATCTGTACTTTGTTATTTTCCCATGCACGTAGTGCATATTGAAACATGTTTTTAAATGTTGCTGCATCTGGATTTTAATTAATGACTTAGGATGTTAGGTGAAGTTGGTGCTTTCTCACAAAACACAAAATTAACAGCCCTTCATTATTACAGTGGTGCTTGGTAAGTTAATCTTTCTGCTTTACACCAGATTGAAAAAAAAAAAAAAAAAAAGTTGACGTAAGGAACTGTGTATTTAACTCAAAACCTCCAAGCATAAACACAGACATATAGTTTAATTACTCTTATGAAATTAGGATTTGAAAGAATGCTGCTTTTCATGGTAAATATTGCACCTTAATATTTCATTGTTGTTGTAATGAAATTTGTAATATCTATTTAAGCCACACAAATCTTAAGCAATTTTCTGCAAATGAGCTAATATCAAACTAGATGCTTTTCTTAATAAAAGTAATTACTAAATTTTCACTAAGTGTAGCGTAAAAGTAATTATTAAACTTACACTAAGCGTAGCAAAAATATATCTGCATGTGGTGAACTTTTATGTTGTCTGACACAAAATTTTAGACACACACACATGTGAGGCTATGAGACTGTTATTCTCTTATGAAATATGCTGATCAGTTTTATGACTAAAAGGTACACAAATGACCCATAATGGAAACACAGGTGTTTGTAGTAAATCATGACTCAGTATTACAAAGTGTAATGCATGGTATAAATACAGTTAAAGCTACATATTGCTCAGAAGGTTGTAGCACACTCAGATATTAATTGAACACACAACTGATGATCAGACAGGTAAATAATCTGTTGCTTACCCTCAGATCATATTCCTGGCCTGCTTGAAAATCACGTGATGAGTAGACAATACCAGTTTTGGGATGAATCTTGAATTTTCCTATACCACGACCAGATTTAATGCTGTACTGCAAGTCAGCATTTGGACCTTCATCTTCATCAAATCCCAAAACCTGTGAAGTATTTCAATATCATACTGGGCAATTGGAAATTAAAATGACAGAATTTATACAACTTATACAACACTAACTATTTTGTAAATATTTTGATATTAATGTTGCACATTCTAAAACTTTATTGATGTTGAAGTCATCTGAAGCTTTATTTAAGAGTTAGGAATGAGTTTTCTTTTTCGGAAGTTTAGAGCTGTGTTACAAAAATGTTACGAGCAGCACATTTTAATCTGGAGGTTTTAAATGTTACAGATTAAAACATAGAAACCAAGTGTGCTTTTGCCACAATATCACATCTTCCCAGTTACATATTTTTATTTTTGAAGTACAATTATGCAAAGCATTCTTTAAACACAACAGCTGCATGCAAATAAGACTTTTGCTTACTGACACATATGATACATGTTGTACAAAACCAAATGTCTCTGGGTATGTTACTGCATAAATATTACACACAACTACATAATTGAACAACGTTGAGCATCAATTAATTTAACAGTATATATCTTCAGCATCAATTTAGTAATCAATGTTTTGATAAGAAATTTAAAATTCAATGGTTATATTGCACAATTCTCAAAATAAAATCTACATCCTTAGAGCAATACAAAGAACTACCAAATATCCTGGTTAATATTTCTAGTGCCATACAATAGCTCATGAAGCACTGATAAGACAAACTCATAAGCAAGTTAGCTCAAAGCACTAAATACAATCCAGTATTACAAGCTACATACAAAAATCCAAACCAATATATAGAAAGCCACTTTTTCTGCATGCTTCAACAAACCACACACAGAAGGGCTAAAGCAGGTTTTCATAGTTGATTCCAAACATTCACATGCACAATACATGCAAAGCAAACACACAGTACACACTTGCATTCCTTTCCTTACCCTCAGCATAGGCTCTCCCAAATAGATGTCGGAATCGTAAGTCTCCCAAGTTCCATTTTCAAGAAACGAATCAACTGCTACGTCCAACTCCTCAGTTTCATTCTGTGTGGATGTAAAGAGAATGATATGATGGTTTATGTCCATCCTTTAGTTTTATAAGGCAGCAGTCTAATTGCAAGAGAGCCACCTCCATGTGTTTTATTTCAACAGGTATCTGAGTTTCAGATTAAGAGCATTGTAGCACGGTATGTATGTCAGCACTATTAAAGTGGTGACCTTTTTTCATAACAATGGCAGTCACACACATTGTAAAATCACTGTTTGGAGCATGAGTAACTGCAATGTTTATAATGATAACAATGTTGGGAAATGACATGCATTACAACAAAAAACTGAAATCACTGGAGTTGCACCAAGAGAATGCCATACAGAGAACTAAATTTTAATAAACTGTCACCCTTGCTCTAGGTGAGAAATAGAAAAATTGTTTTTTTCTTTTTTAATATATAGCTATATAGTCATAGGAGCAAATTATTTCATCGGAGTTAACTGAAAAATACAGATAAAAGCCTGTCATTTCCAGAAGCATACTGGTAAAACAAGCTGGTGTCCACAAAGATTACATAATGTGTCTCAGTGAGTAGCTTGAAGCAAACAGACGAAACTATTTATAATTTACCACATAAAGTTGAGAACAGTACATCTCTAAGAATGTGCTTGAGGAGAATGGCTGGAATTTGTATTAAGATTGTAATATTATGGTGAACACTAATCCATGCTGTAGTATTTTGTGGAAGAAGCACTCTAAAGAGTGTGACCAAGTAGTTCCTAAAAAGCACTAATGCCATTACTGGTATCACATTTAGAAATTTTATGAGTGTTTCCCCTTTCAATAAGCATGACATTTGAGGGAAGATGAATGTATTGTAATACAGGTTGTGAAAGTGCATCACATGTGTCATATGGAAACTATAATGTATCAAACAAGAGCTGTTACAGGTTTTAGTTTACTTTAAATATAGATAAGCATCCTGAAGTTCTTGACATCAGTAATAAATAAAATATGGATTCATTATAATACCCCAAACTATAATAACAAAGTAAAGCAAAAAATTAAATGTATTCACCTTTGCTTGTATTTGACTGCCAAAAGTGCACAGAATGATACTTCAATATTTTTATTCAATTTCAAGTGGTAACTGATTGAGATAACAAATTGAATACATTTTAAAAATTCATTTTCATGAAGGGATGAATAAAAATTACTGTTCTTGCTAAAGAAATTGTGTTTTCTCCTACAAAGCACCTTGCATCATTATGGAAATTAACAAGCAACACTGGGGCACCTTTCACATAATATTAGATATTTATATTATGGAATTTTGAGGTGGTTTCTCAAGTCCTTTTATCTTTATCTGGCCAGCCTGACTGAGTTTTTCTTGGTTCCCCCAAATCACTTTGGGAATGTGTCAGAATGGCTCCATAAAACATAGATGCTGTCTGTAGTTTGTCTTTAATTATCTCAACACAATGTTAAACCTCAAGTAGTCTTTTTCTTCAACTTTTATTTTATTTTGCAGTAGTAAATGCAATGCTGATACACACCTCAAAAAGTATCAGTGGAATGTCTTTGGAATATTGTGAAAGGTGATTTGAATAAAATTGAGCTATGTTGGGGTAGGGGTGGAGGCAGAGAGGGGAAAGAGTCATGGTCAGACACTTAAGCACTTTTCACTGATCTTCATACTTAATGTGTATCCTGTATATACTTAATGTGTATCCTGTAGCGCAAAAATAAACAGCTTTGTGTTTAAAAGCATTTTATATTGACGATGAAATTTTTAAGTTTAGAAGCAACCGTGAAAAATTAGAACACACAATCTACAGAGTTAATATAACATAACTTCCAAATAAAGAATATTATACACTTTTCCTATCATGACTATTAGCAACATTCACCACACTGGAAATGTGCAAAATATTCAACATATCACTCAATCACAAAAATCTCCATATATCATCATCACAACCATTAATGATCAATGAAAAACAAGTCATACATGAGGTGGTGGTGTGGTCTACAGAGCTAGCCTCACATCATCATCATCATCATCATCATCATCATCATCATCTTGGACAGTTTCCAGCCTCTGGCTGGGTCTGTATGGAATATAAGCCTCTCCATCGTCTTCTGTCTTGCCACCATCTCTCCGTCTTCACCTTGGTCCAGTCTTCTCCTTTCTTCTGGAAACATTCCTCTACTTCTTTCAGCCATCTGTATCTTGGTCTTCCTCTTGGTTTCTTTCCTTCCAGTTCCATCTCGTGTATCCTCCTGGGTATCCTCTTCCCCTCCATTCTCTTAATGTGTCCATACCATCTCAGCCTTGACTTCTCTGTCTCCTCCTGCAATGGTTCCACCTTCATTATTTCTCTGATCCTCTCATTTCTTAAACTGCCTATCTTTGTCACTCCAATGCTGTTTCTCAAGAATTCCATCTCACTAGCCTGTACTTTGCTTTCCTCTCTTCCTTTCATAACGCAGGTTTCTAATGCATGTGTCAGGATCAGGATATAGTTGACTGGTATACAACCTTTTTACTGATTTGGGGTACATACTTGCTCCATATCAGATTTCTGACACTCTTCCGAAATGCTTCTGCTTTTCTCCCCCGCTCATTTATCTCTCTGTCTTGTTTGCATCTTCCTGTATCAGGCTTCCTAGGTACTTGAAACTCCCCACTCTCCACTCTCCTCAATCGTTCCCCACCAATCGTTATTCCAGTTGTTCCTCTCTCCTTCTTCTCTGTGATAATCATCTCACTCTTACTTATACCAAATTGCATACCATATTCCTGTACTGTTCGTTCCCACACGTCCGACTGCTCTTGTACTCCCTCCTCCTTATTCCCCCAAATCATCTACAAACACCATAGCTTTCTTCTTGCTTTCACCAATTACTTGTGCTACTGTACTCATTATATCATCCGTCACTACAATGAAGAGTAATGATGAAAGTGAACTTCCTTGCCTCAAGCCATTCTTCTGTTCAATCCAGGCTGATCTCTCTCCTCCCACTTTCACACAGCTCACACTTCCATTGTACATTTCTCTTATCCTCCAAATAATCTGTTTTGCTACTCCTCTGTTCTCCAGGGCTTTCCACACATTGTTTCTACATACACTATCATACACTTTTTCAATGTCCAGGAAGGTCATTAGTAGATGTATTCCATATGCATAGTGCTGTACCTGCAGTTGTCTTACAACAAAATTAGTTCCACTGTAGACCTTTCTGCTCTGAAGCCATGTTGCTCTTCTCTCATTCTTCCTTCTAATTTTGCCAGAATTCATGTTTCCAAAAATTTTTCACAATGACTCATCAATGTTATACTCAAATAGTTCTTGCACTCTTTTCTATTTCCCTTTTTAAATATTGGGACAACTGTTTGCTTCTTCCAGTCTTTTGGGACCATCTTCTGTCTCCACACAATTTTCATTACTTGATATAGCCATTGTATCCCCACCTCTCCTGTTGCTCTCATCATCTCTACACTTAGCTCATCCCCCTGGTGACTGCCCTTCCTTCATCTTGCCCAATGCCTCTTCCACTTCTCCCCATGTAAGTCTTTTTCTATTTGCTGTTCCTCCTCTTTTTTTCTCCTCAGCTTGTTCCTCCTCATCCAGGTCTTCATTCGGGTTCAGGAGTTCTTCAAAATACTCCTTCCACATATTCTCGATTTCCTCCTTATTCTCTACATCTTGCTCACTTTTGTTCACCATCTGAGCATAATCTGTTGTACCATTCTTTTCTTACTTTTAATCATCGCATATAACACCTTTTTTGAACCTTCACTATCCTCCTCCATCATTCTGGTCCACTGTTCCATCCACTTGCTTCTTTGTTTCTTGCCGTATACTCTTCTCTTGTCTCTGAATACCCTAAATGCCCTATTCTTCTTCTGTACTATATCCTTTGTTTTATCATTCCATCTCTTTTGGTTGCTTGTCCTCCCACATATTGCTTTCCGCTGCACTTACTACTGTTCCCCTGAATCTACCCCATTCCTCTTCTACCGTTTTTGGTTCATCCTTTGGGATGCTTTCCTTTAAAGACTTGTAGGTACAATTCTGGAATAAGTTTACCAACAATTATAAAGACAGCAACAAATGAAATGGACACATACAAAAAAAAAAAAAAAAAAAAAAAAAAAAAAAAAAAAAACTATTTGTGTTTTAGTTCACCCAGCTCATCAGAATGACAATTTTTAAGAAGAATAATGATCATGTAAAGCTGAATTATCTTTTTTCATTACAAGTACACACACACACACACACACACACACACACACACACACACACACACACACACACACACAACCTCATGAGTAATTAAATTTGAGAAGGTTGCCAACTGGGGTGAAAGTACTTCTGTTATCACAGCAAATACACATTCACTGTATCACTTGACTGGGATGTTAGCCTTGTGCTGGATGTTAGCGTGACTGTCAAGTGGAAGATGGCAATACACATGGTAACAGTGGATTTCATCACAACTACAACTTTTGGTTCCAAATACATGTGACAGACACTATTTAATCTTTAAAGTCGTCCGACCAATGAGAGTTTCACATGCCACCAACTGTACCATGAGGATCTTGACACAATGAAATCTGTGTCTGTCATCCTATCATTCATTCACTATGTTCTGTAGATCCCACCAAGATGAAGAACCTTCAGGGATGTGTAATTAGTCAATGTACACATTAATAAAAGAAAGAAATTCAGAGACATTTAATCTGCATGCTTTATTTACAATAATCTATCACTATAATGCTAGATGTTATTCACGCATAGGCCCAACTACTATGGGCAACAATTTGCTGTTAACAAGGGTTATGGTACAACTGACTATTGCAGATTATAACACAAGGCAGATGGGCCACAGTGTAGCACACATTTTTCCATTTCAGTTATGAACAACAACAACAACAATAACAACAACAACAACTGTTTGCAGCCATACTATCCAGAATAATCACCACATCATTGAGTTCAAAAGCCACCATCTCATATGTGGGCCGTGTCTCTACTACAAGTGCTCATGAGCTCATGTAAAGTAGTATAAACACCCTTTAGTTACAACTTCATCAGATTACTATCAGTGTCAGGTTGTTGATGATGCAGCATGAAGACTGTGTAAAGACTAACTGCTTTTCATTGTCGTCACACATTCATTTGTTATATCCACTTAAAAGATATTATTTCTGATAGGCTTTGTGGAACACAAAATGTGAGGTAGCATGTATGAACACATTTTCCATGGTTTTAAAGAACCAAATACCCTCAAGTTAGCAATATTCTGTCACCATAAGTGGAAGACGGTGTTCTACAATGAGGTATAAAATTAGAAAGGAACATCAGTTAACATATGATAAGAAAATAAAGAAGGTGCATGACACTTGTGGCCTGAAGTATGTAAAAAAATATAATGATGTATGCAATGGGGAAATGAATAAAGCTAATCAGAGAGGGATTTTTTTTAAAAAAAATTGCTAGTTTAAATAAAGCACATGATATAAAAATAGAAGAAAGTGGATAAGGCATATGGAATTGCCTTCCTTTACTTCATGTATGCATAATTTTCTCCATAATTCGCCCATGTCTTATAAATAGGCATTCTTTTGACATTTTTTCTCCATACAGTCCACTTTCCCACTCCATACAGTCCACTTTCCCACTTGTTCAGTGATAATACTTTTCATGGGTTTTCTTTTCAACATTTTTACTGGTTATTTTAATGGAAATTCCTGGAAAGCAGATTGATGCATGGAGCACAGTAAAACATAACAGAAAATAGTATTCATACTAGCTTTCAAGTGCTAGCTACAACACACATTCACACATAGGCTAATCACACATTTAGCTGCAGTGTGGTTTTGTGTTTCAATGTGTGTACTACTGTTGTAAAAAGAGCTAGCACTCAAAAGCTAGTGTAAATGCTGCTTTCTGTTATGTGTTACAGCACTCCTCACTTCAATCCGCTACAGGTAATTGGTTGCCTTTCCATTATTTATGTATTACTGTCCCTCTTTTTAAAATCTATCTTATGTGGTATGGTATTGTCCTATACAATTAAATCCCTTATAGGGTCTTCAGGCTAATTCTACAGTGCTAACAGCAAAAACAAAAGACTTTACCATAACAGTCTGTCATACTATTTACCAAGTGATTAGTGGAATCCAATGGTTGTGGGATGAAGTCACACAATCTTTAAAGTTGATTCTCTCTTGCTCCATAGTATATGTTATATGACATATTCATGAAAGGAAGAACCATTAAGCTTTTAACATTCTACTGATGATGATGCCAGTAGAGACAGGGCACAAGTCACATCAGGGAAATAATGGGGAATGAAAGCATCCATATACAGGGTGAGTCGAAAAGGTCTTTACAACTTTGAAATGACATAGAAATGTACTATTAAGATAACTTACAGGATCAATAGATGTTTCATTTTGTAGCAAAAAAACTTCCTCAAGGTTCACACAAAAGTGTCAAGTGTCTTTTTGATTTGATGTGTCTAACATTTATAATGTGGCAAACATCCCACAGCAAGCAGTTTCTTCCTACACTTGGTGCTGCAAATTGGGTGTAACTTATGCAATAGCAGCATAGTTTTGATTTTTCTGGTTGGTTAAATTGTTTGGCAGGGGAGGAACATACATGTGGTATTTAATGAAACCAGAGAGAAAAATCCAGTGGTGTAAAATCTGGGGAGCAAGATGGCCATGTGACTAGTCCTTCATGGCAAATTCGCTGACCTGGGAAGCAATTGTTAAGGAAATACTGAACTTCCCTGATTAAATGAGGCGGTGTGCCATCTTGTTGGTAGTAAACCATCCCATTTCAGTTGTCATCACTGATCTGTGGAATTAAAAAGTTTTGAGCATATCCAGATACACAATACCAGTCAAAGAAGCCATTTTAACTGTTCACTACACTGGCACTCCTGATGGCAGAGGGGCGGGGGGGTACCGGTGAACTATGCAAATCTAACTTGAGGTTACTTGCCACAAAACAACAGATCTACCAATTCCGTAAGCTGTATCAATAAGTTTGTTTATCATTCCAAAGTTATAAAGTCCTTTATGATTCACCCTGTACTTTTATAAGGAATTATCCCAGTATATCCCATAAGTGATTTAGAGCAACCAAGAAAAACCTAACTCTAGATGGCCGAACACAGATTTGAACTGCCATCCTATTGAGTCTGACCACTACACAACCTTGCTCAGCATACATTTACATACTTATTCTGGAAGCAGACACAAACACTTTGTCCTGCATGCATTAAACGGGCATGCCAGAGCTTTCTCTGTATAACTAACTCATGCCACACAAGTATATAAAAGACACTGCACTCACTGTGCTTTGATTCATACAAGATGTTTAAAACATGGATGGAATGTAATGGTAAGAATTATAGTAAATCTATGAATGAAGTTTTTAAGATCAAATACAAACTTATCAGAGAAGAGAGGCCAGAGGAGGAACTTGCTAAGAGTATGTACAAAATGGAAATAAAGCTTAAGACAATGACCGAAATGAACAAGCAAAATGGTTGGTATATATATGAAGATAGTAACTGTTCTCGAAAGAACAGATACCATTGATGACCGTGCAGCTTCTCTAGACTAAATGATAATTAATTGAAACCCTCGGTGGCTCAGATGGATAGAGCATCTGCCTTGTAAGCAGGAGATCCTGGGTTCGTGTCCCGGTCGGGGCACACATTTTCAGCTGCCCTCATTCAGGTATATCAACAACACCTGTTGGTAGCTGAGGGTTTCAATTAATTATCAAAATGGTTGGTGCTTACAAAAATTGAAATGTTTACAGCTGTTTCAAGTATCAAGAAGTTAAAAAAAAGAAACATTTACAATAAGTTACTTTTCATCACCTGACAGCCTGAAATAAAATTTCATGAAGCTGTTATGCATCTTCATTTGTCTGTAATTATTGTATCTATGCATTATCTGCATAAAGCTGTCTAAACTATCTCAGTTTTTAATAATGTGTTACATTTCTATCTTCAAATGGCTGTGATGTCTAACAAAATCCACAAACACACAATGAGGCAGCATTTCTATAATGATTTTTTTAAAATACAGATAGTTAGATTGCACAGGGATTGATGACTTACAAGTCATTCATTATGTGATATGTACAAATAAATGGAGTAAGCTTACAGCTTATTTGGAGAAAACAAGAATTCAACATGTGATTAATATTGTACAGAAAGGTATGAGAAAACCGAAGACATGAATAGATCAAAACACTAGTGACTTGCAAGTCATAAAAGAATACTTTTAAAATGTAAGTCAGCAAAGAATAGTACAGACAATATTCAGAAAATAACAGAAGGAAAATAAAATGTGATGTCACTTAATTTCTTTTCGTTTATGTGTAATTCAGAATACTCAAGCTACTCTTGTCGATTTATCGTATACCATAAGTTTCATATTATCCTTTTTTTCCCAAGCCACACAAGGAATTCTAATCCTCCTGTTTATTTCTTCTTCCTCCAACAAGTCTGCTTTATTATAACTACCTTCTTTAGCTACTATGCTGATAATCTTTCAAGATTTTTTCTTCTTATGAACAAGAGACTGTCTTCACCCTTGACAACAAGCTGGAAACAAGCATTATCCTCTGATTTATTCTTTTATGTTTAACTCCTTTCACAAGCATTTTTCTTTTCTTGTAAGCCTTATTCCAGCTCTTCACACCTTTAATAACAATAGCAAAATATCTTGATTTGTGTCCTTCTGTAAAAATGCTAACACAACAGAAGAATCATTTAAAAGCTTTTGAAAAGAGGAATATGTATGAGTTAATATTAGGTTGACACGTGAATGGAACCAATGCATTTGATCTGCACATAGGGACTCCATTTAACAGAACATGACTAGCTGTGCTGTACATGGCCCCTCTCCATGCGGATCTAATTTAATAACCAGCTGAAGAATATATAAATGTTTCACAAATACATTTATTTTCTAGTATGCAAATAGTGCATGAAACACTCTTTGCTGCCTAACAAGCCCATGGCACAAACAGAAGAAGGAGTTACTGGTTATGTGGAAACCTATAATATGAAATTTAATTAATTATTATCTTTCTGTCTTCTCCTGTGTTTGTTCTTATTAGAAACTAAGTTGCTGACTCTCATTATTAAGCTAGGTTCCAACAAAGCATGCAACTGGAAAGGAGTGCCACACTTCCATATTAGCTTTCATAAATTTGTGGACAAGACCCAGCCAGTCATCTTCCTTAGTACGCAACGTCTGCAATATCTATAAAGATGTGACTCAGTTAATCATGGAAAGCTGAGTACGAATGAGCTCCTGATACAAAATAGTGTTATAGCCAGTTTAGTTTTTGCGGCTATTTTAACACAGAGAAGGGATAGAGTGATATGAGCCAAATAATAATGGAAGAATGTGGGTTAGGAAATGGATTCTGAGTAGGACCTTGTAATTTAATTGACATGATATTCACTAATAGGTACCCAGATGATTTTAAATTTGCTACAAGTGCCTGAAGATCCATTTGATTACTTTCTAGAAGACATTTCCCCACTGATTTTCAAATCAGATACTAATATGAAATGAGCAGTAAGTCCAAAGAGGGCATTCTCTGAAGAGTCTGAATTTTTTTTATTTTAATACATATAAGAGGGCTTGCTGAAAAGTATTTTTTTATGTGAAAACTCTTAAAGCTTTTAAATAAAATAAACATTATTAACATTCTACAACTTTATTCTTCATGTCTACATATTTGCAGATCTTTGTGGCTAGAGGGCTCTGAATTGCAGTATGTAACATGGCAGTGAGTAACGTTAACTGTCAGTGCGTGAGAAGCACCATGCCGTAACTGAGTTTCAAATTTGAGAGTTTTCCCATGCTTGGAGCACCCTCCCCTTGAGCATGACAATGCCAGACCACACGCGAGTGCTGCAACATCTGCAACAATCCAGTGCCTTGGGTTCACTGTCACCAATCATCCTCCATACAGACTGGCCCCATCCTTTTTTCACCCATTTCTGAAAGTTAGAGAACATTTTCGAGGACTTCACTTTGATAGTAATCAAGTGGGTGCAAACACAGGTGAGGCTGTGGTTGCATTAACAAAGTCAAACATTCTACAGTGACAGCATGAACAAACTGGTCTCTCATTGCGTGGGTAACTATGTTGAGAAATAAATATGTAGACGTGAAGAATAAAGATGTAGAATGTTGATAAATTTTGTTTTATTCAAAAAGCTTTGTGAGATTTCACATGAAAAGTCAGAGGCATTACTTTTCACCACACCCTCGTGTAAATTCATCCACTACACTTGCTAAGCTATCCAGAAACCACTTAAACACCTTTCTACACACACTGAATTTGATTGTGTGGATTGTTGCTTAGCAAGTGGCGAATGGAACAATTCATATGGTCGGACCAGAGACTTTTACATTCCAAATGTCAACAGTGACAGATTCTGATTGTTTGTAATCAGGTATATTCTTCAACTCATGAAAACAGCTATTCCTAAAGTTTTTACATTTTGAAATTTCTGACATCTCTGTCTCTGTAACAGTTCCTGCTTGCATCATACAACTCTGGTTGACCTCCTCACAATTTCATAAACTGCAGAGCTTCGAGAAAAAATCAAATATGTCTGACATTAGACATTAGCCCTCATGCCTGCAGGTAATGTCATAATATTTACCACAGCACTTTGTTCACATGAGGTGTACTCCATGAAAATGTGGCTCTTCCTAACATGTCACACTCCTCGTGAATGTATCTTTCTATGGGGATTTCATTCTATGGATCCAAATGTCTGAAATATTTGCATATAAGTTCACAATGTCAAAACAAGTATCAATTAGTTGGGTGTAGCATTAATTGTTTGTGAATCTCAAAATGGTGAGTGAGAAAAACATAGTTGTGTTAAGACTGAATAGCACAATTTCTAAGAAAATCTTTCAAGAAAAGGACTTTTCTGTTATTTCAGTGTTTTTTCCTTAAATGTACAAAATTAATTTTTGGAGGTGCACTATAAATCCAATTATTTTTAACTAGCCTTCAAACTTCCATCTTCTTAACCACAGATGAAACACGGAACAGAAGTTACATGTGAAGTCGTATTTTAAGTCCATTTACCATTTATCTCTGGCTTGGCAGTATCGTTTCTAGGTTCTAAGATTATCAAATTTCATCTGCTGCTAGCATTTCATTATCGATTTACTCTGTGTTGTTTGTCTCTCTCTGGACTTCGGTCACAGGTGACTTTATTAATCAATTCCTTGCTAGTCTAATTTATTTGACTCTTTAATTACTCTTCTGATTAAAAAATCTTCTCTTCTTCTTCTTCTTCTTCTTCTTCTTCTTCTTCTTCTTCAGATATTTGACATTCACTCCTAGATAAAAGCCTCCTCTAGAGTTTTCCATTCTCCAGCTATGAGCATTCATGTTGCTCCTGGACATCTAATGTCACTTACCCATCATAATCTCAGCCTTTACTTATCTCTTGGAATCCAGGAAAGAACTTGGAAGAAACAATGGAAGCTCATTTCTGAAAAATCTATTAGTTTCCAAAAACGATTCCATGTGTGTATTTCTCTTACACCTTGAAATGTGTTTCATTCTACTGCAGTTACTCTCTGATCCCAGTCAATGCTATTCCCTTAACAGTATTATGGTGGTCCATGAGCTACCTGTGACTAAATCCTGTAACAACTGTTCCCACTTCAGCCTCCTCCTTGCAGCATACAGACAACTGTGTGCACTATGTTCTTAACTTCACCAGAGGGATAGCCACTTCTGAGACCAATCACACTATACATATATATCAACTCTGGTGAAGGTACAAGAACCTTCGTGCTTGTTTATATTTGATAGTGTGATCCAGTATAAGCATTCTTTCACTCTGTAGGCATCCTTTTATGCACTAAGCCCCCCCCCCCCTCCAAATATTTACAAAATATACAGAGTGCATCAAAATATTTATACGCACTTTGAACTGTCACAGAAAATTTATTTTCCATTATACAGGATTCAGCTTCTGGGAGAAAGTAATGTTATACTTGTTCAACAGGTGGGAGCAGAACCATCACTCTTGCTACTCAAACTACAGCCCACTTCACCCAGGACGGCACTTACGTGCTTAGAGGTCGAGTGGAAAGGAAGTGGGGAGAGGGGGTGGGTGAGAACTGCATATGAGAGGTAGTGGAGAGCGAGTGAACAAAGTCCACACTGCCAAACTGCACTGCTGTTGACAACAGTCGGGCTCGTTTGCCTACGGTACACTGCATTATTTGTTCAAATCTATGAGGGAAGTAATAAATATTAAAACTAATTTCGATCAACTATAATGAGAGAAATATTAATTCTCATTGTGTCTACTGCTCCATTCAGATCTATGAGGGGAGTAATACGAGGGCTATACACAAAGTACATTACGTTTTCGTTTCTGTCCGTTAGGGGCGGGGCTAGCGTGGCCATCTTGGTGTCATGGCATTCCGCCGCTCAGTTGGCATCCTGCCGTGCTAGTGAGAGGTTTGTGCTGTACTCCATTGAGTTACTGTGACAGTTTGAAATGTCAGCGTTAATTGAAAATGCCGCGAAGTGTGAAGTGCATGCTGTAATAAGGTTTCTGACAGCAAAAAACTGTACACCAATAGAAATCTATCGGCAGCTTTGTGAAGTGTATCGGGACAACATAATCACTGAAGGTGGAGTGTGTCAATGGGTCATAAAATTTAAAAATGGCCAAACTAACGTTCACGACGAAGAGCGAAGTGGAAGACCCAGCATAGTGACTGCCGAACTTGTCGAAAAAGTCGATGCCATAGTCCGTGAAAACCGTAATTTCACAATAACGGAACTCTCTATGAGTTTTCCACAAATTTCACGAAGTTTGTTGCACGAAATCATTACCGAAAAGCTTGGTTACCACAAGTTTTGTGCAAGATGGATACCAAAAATATTGACAGAGATTCACACAAATCAGCGAATGGCTGCAGCGTTAACATTTTTGGACGCTTACGAGAAAGATGGCGACTCATTACTCGATCGCATCGTTACTGGTGACGAAACATTGGTTAAGCATGTGAACTGCGAGATAAAATTGCAGTCATTGCAGTGGGGGCACACAAATTCCCCCCAAAAACCCAAGAAATGCATGCAGACAATGTCGGCAAGGAAGGTGATGGCGGGTGTCTTTTGCGACAGAAAAGGTGTGGTTTTTGTGGATTTCCTGGAAAGAGGCACTACAATAAACTCTCAAAGGTATTGCCAAACTCTGCACAACCTCAGAAGAGCAATACAAAACAAGCGCAGAGGAAAGTTGGGCTCAAAGATCTTGCTGATTCACGACAACGCCCGGGCCCACATGGCAAATGCCACTCGTGAAGTTCTCGAATCTTTTAAGTGGGAGTTGTTTCCTCATCCGCTGTACAGTCCCGACCTGGCACCGAGTGACTTTCACTTATTCCGAGCAATTAAGAAGTGGTTGGCTATGCAGCGTTTTGATGATGACACACAGCTTCAAGAAGAAATAACCACGTGGTTGAAGGCGCAGGCAGATGTATGTTACGATGAAGGAATTTCCAAGCTCGTCCATCGCTACAATAAGTGCCTTAATTTAAATGGCAACTATGTAGAAAAGTAGTATTTAAGTGTGGCTTTCATCTGTATATAATAAAAAAAATTTCCAATACTTTATTTATTTTTAATTCCAAAACGTAATGTACTTTGTGGATAGCCCTCGTAAATATTAAAACTAATTTTGATCAATCACAATGAGAGAAATATTAATTCACATTGTGTCTACTGTTGCACTGATTTAATCTGCATGATGTTGGGACGTGAGACATGTGAAGACATGAAGTATAGTTACTCTCAAAATGACAATTGTCTAACAATAAGGTCATTGAAACTGCTTGCAATAATTATCATTTATTGCAATTTGAACTGCATTATAAGTAAAAATTTAATACACAACAAAAACAACTTCAGTCACAAAATGAAATCATTATATTTGCTTAACAACTGCTTCTACTCAACAGAATTTTTAAAAATGTGTGTAAGGTGTGTGTGTGTGTGTGTGTGTGTGTGTGTGTTTGACTGTAGTTACGTGATTTCACTGCATGTAAAAAAGAATTAGTGGTAGAAAAAACTAATGTAAAAGACTATCATGAAAATGGTCAGTAAGTTGTCATGTATTTCACTGTTAACGTGCATTATGAGTGTAAATTAGCGCGTTCGACATTGCAGTGACAGACCGCATTTATAATCCATTGAACACGCAAACAATTAACCATCATCTGCGAATAACTCCAGGGAATGCTGACTGATAACATTGACCGAAATGACAGTAGAAATATAGGACTTCTGACCAATTTATCCTGCTGCTTTCTCGCGTGTTAAAGCATACAACATGGTGGGAGAAACTCAACTTGTCCTTGGGCAATATGTTGAACATTATAACCTACATAATCAAAAAGATATGAAGTCCTAATTAAAAGGGCTAGGAAGTTCTCATTATTATGTATGCAACTGACATGTTGGCAAACACGTTTTTAGACCATGAGTCTTTAAAGCTAAAAACTGTTATTACTTTGTTCCAAAGTCTCCATCATAACACCATTGTTACTTCTATCTGAGTCCGTTTCCGAACAATCTGATTGTAAATTTACAATGATAGGTTCAAGGCTTATATCCATCATCACTTCCCTGTTAAGGCCTTCATTCTAAAGCTTCAGGCTACAAATGAGATGTTGTCTGTTGCCTCATGTACAAACGATATCATTTAGAATATTTTTTATTTTTTTTCCTCCCCCCACACAGCCTTAAAACTCTTTGCCCAAATTAATTTCATGGGGGTACACTAAGTGACGCAAGTGTAAATGAAAAACTGTGAGACCCCATTCACGAGCAAGGAAGTCAACTTGGTACATTCTGTCACGTGACTTGTATAAATTAACGAGCTGCAGATCGGCACCAGTCTCGACTATACTGTGCTTCGTATTTTTATTTTTAAGCTGGGGAAAAAATCCGCTTTTCTGGTGTTTGTACTTCACGTTTTCTCTGTAACAGTTGAATTGTAACTGGCAATTCCAAATTCGAAGCAAAGTATGACCAGAATTGTGAATCACATCACAAAACTGACAGCGTTCATTTCAAAATGGTAGTCACTGCTGTTTTTCTTACACGTAAATACAAGTTTATTCTCAGAAGCAAAACCAGAAGAAGAATAGTCAGCATGCAGAATAATTATCTGAGTACCTATTCCTATGAGAACTTTGAAACCGCCAGTACCATCACTCATTTTCCAGCAGATCTTCCTGGAATGATTTTTACTGAACCATGTTTCATCAAGGTAATACACTGTTGAACTACCTTCTTCTCCTGTATCATGAATCTTTATATTGGATGTAGTTCATGCTGCACCAATGCCACTTCTTTGAACTAAAAACTCTCTTCTTAACATATCTGGAACCAATGTCTTTTCAAATTCTTTACATTGACGAATCGCTTAGCATTGAAGCCAGCATAACTGTAACATGTTTTTGTGGTGATGGGCATTAATAATTCACATGGAGCAATTTAAAACATCGTTGTTAAAACTATCCATTTATGTTACAGGTTTCTTATGATTTCGAAGCTTTCCAGGCGACACGAAACCAACTTTTTCTACACTTCCTATAGCTCTGACACTTTTGTTTATAGTTCTCTTGCCAGCACAACATGGTTCTGGAGTCCATTCTTGTGTTTTCATATGTCAACAGTAGGAGATCTGCTTTAAAATTCACATTTGAAAAAGTTACAAATGCGGTAAATAATCCCCCTCGCCTGCTTGTGATGCACTTCACATTTATGACCGTCACCTGTATCTTTTTTAATTGCACTTAAACATTTATGGGTACACATTCACAGCTATACTACTGAAAAAAAAAGAAAAAAAGAAAGAAAAACGGCAACAGTGCAGCATGTACGAGCAACATTCTTGCTCTCTAGCTGTACCTCTCTGCTAGGCCCCCAGAAAGAGAATGAATATTATTGGCTGCCAGTGGCTAGAGGAGGGGGATACACAGAACAGCTGAAACCTGGGTCGCCTTCTCACATGACACAAACTTTAGTTAGTGGCAGAGAAGTAACTTCAACATGGCAGAAATATGTATGAACTTTGGATCCCTGAAGCATGTGATTAAGTGGTACTGGAAGTCTGAAAATGCTGCTGTGGTTCACAGGGAGCACAGCAGTATGGTACAGAAACACCTTCAAGTTTAACAATTACACATTTATGAGGCAGATTCGAAGTTCTTGGAACATTATGTGATCCACATAAAGGGCAATCAGGGTGATCTCATACAGCTACAAGTGATGAATCCTTGGCTGTACTCATGGAACTGTTTCAGCATTTATCTCCAAAATCCCCAAGGCAAGGGTGACATGAGGGTAAAGAAGGTGTGTGCTACACACTCTGAAGAAAGGTATGTTTCATGTGTAACATGTAAGTGATGATAATCCAGGTGGAAAATTAGAATTTTGTGAATGGACTCATGAGATGAGAGATGTGAACCAGGATTTATGGGTGGCATAATTTGGTTGAATGAAGCTTGATTCAAATTTAATAGAACTGTCAACATGCACAGTTGTGTGTAATCGGCTGGTTTGGCTGCAAGGGGACACTTTGGGCTTTCCTGCTTTGAAGGTAATGTAACTCGAGAAAAGTACCTAACAATGCTTGTTGATTCTATACACTCGTCCATTACACAGTGTGACACATTTTATTACCAATGAGATGGCACCCCACTGCACTATTACAGGGATGTATGACCATACATGGATCTAAATTTTCCAGGCCAGTGGATTGGACACAGGTGGGCAAATCGAGCTTCCTCCACACTCTCCACATCTAATGCCATTCGATTTCTTCTTATGGGGCACAGTAAAAGATAAAGTGTACAAATGTAAACCACACAATCTGGACACACTTTGAAATGAGATGCAAGTGGTGTGCACAGAAATCACAATGTACACCTTTGTAAGATGTATGGAATCAAGAGTGACTAATACTAGAAAAGTATTGATGCTGAAAGCCACCATTTTGAACATTCATAAGAAAGAAGCCCATTTACTTTTCAAATTGGAGCTAACTCTTTCCTTTTCAGAAATTTTACCTTGTAAAATGGAAAATAAATTTTCTTTGACAGTTCAAAGTACGTATACACGGTTTGACACACCCTGTTGACTTTTCTTAAGCCGCCCATGGTATAACTACAACTTATAATTCTAAGAAATTGTCATATGTATCTGATATTTATGTACATGTATTTTAAGCTTTCATTCATGAGAGCCACTTCCAGTTCTTATAACTATATGTATAAATTTACATGCTGTAAAATACATATTACTTAATAGGATTTTCTACTGAGAATTGCAGTGCCATTCTTTTGCTCTACATATGTGAAAGCATTAGTCTGTGAGCATATCTACATCCTTAAAATTATAACAGGTTTCTGGTATGTGCTTAAAAGTTTTCCATTTCATTGCATGTATATAAGGCACCAAATAACATATTAGGAATTGATTTTCAAGCAGTTTTTTTCTGGTGTCTGATAACCAGTCTATGTTTGATCGAACTGAAAATGATTTACCCGAATGCATATTTTCTAATCAGACATGCAGCTGTTGAAATAAGCAATTCCCAAAGAAATTAGTCTAATTAAAGACATCTAAAAATTAATATGTTAGTTAAACTGCACAGCAAATACCCTTTGCTGTCTAACAGGTGCAGAAGATACATCTATTTGCCATACTTATAATAACAATGATTTATATTTGCATCCTGGCAACAGAAACAGGAAGGTTAGCTGTCCATTTAAGCCCAGTACCAATAAGTTTCACCCCTAGAGTGTTGCGTACGTTTAGTGCCAGTAGATTCAGAATTTGTTTTCTGTAAAATAGTCTTAACACTGTTGCAGTTAAAAAAAAAACCAAAGAAAGTCTAAGCCACATTACAATTAAAATATTAATTGCTGAACCAGAAACCTGAATGCAGAGCAAGGTACATAATGATGTGTCAATTGTAGGTAAAAATTTGAAATGAAATTGTATTGTGTACAAGTGTGTCGGTTTTTGTGCCCTCAAAAAGAGAAAACCTTTATAAATAATGGAAGTAAATATAACCACTCCTTCTTCAGAAGAAACTAACACAAAACGAACACACACTCACAGTCCCATTGTTTTGGCAAACAACATTTTCCTAGTGGTAAAGCTTGACCACCTCAGGGAGTGTATCCATTGAGTACAATTTAGCTTTGTGTATGTGTGTTTTGTACTCATGAGCTCTGAAAAAGGGCAATGCCCCTCAGCCTTTCATCGCTCAGCTTCTCATCATAATAAGTGGTCACCTTTATTCCTTCCATTATATGTATTCCTCCCAGAACTTTTGTGTATCATATTAATAGCAGAAGTTTGAGGGCTAAGCTGCTATGTTTAAGTTCCTTTTTCCTACCCTTTGTGACCAATGACCTCAGCAGTTTGGTCCCTTCGGAATTCACCCTCTATCCTTTCCCATCACTCAGTGTGTACACGTAATGGTGACTCGTTGTTCTTATTGATTCTATTAAATATAATGCAATTGTAAGTAATGAGAATAATGAGGTTGTCAAAACAGGACTTTGAAGAACTTATAAATGTATAAGACTGGGTGAACTACGAGTCTATATCATTTTTCCCCTCCCTGCCTTATAAGTGTTTCTTTGCTTTCTTAAGGGCAAGATAGCTACTTGCTATCACTAATCTGTTGCTGAAAAGAAAAGGAAGATTATTTTAACTTTCTAAGAGTAAAGATTCTCTAGCTTTTGTTTTGTTAACAGTTCTGTGACAACTGAGGTGAACAACAAAAGTAATTACAGTGCACAATATATGTGTACCTTTGTAAACATATGAGCCTTTCTGTAACATACAGTTATTTGTATCACCAAAGAATGCCTACTTTCTCCTTTACAGTTTTTTGCACAGCCATAAATGTCATTTTGGAGCAGACCTAATGAATAGCTACATATTTAGGGCACACTCAAAACTTCATTTTGTGAATTTTTGTAAGGAGAAAAAATAGAAAAATGTAGAAAATATCTCTGTTCTGATGACTGCATAAGGCCACAAATAATGACAGTTTGACATGAAAATATGTCATGGGACTGAAATATGCTGCTTATTCAAGAATTGTAAGCATTGATGGTACACTGGAAATTAAATATTTGAACAAATTCTTAGAATTTCAGAGCTGAGACTCCTTTCTTTGAAGCACTGCAATGGAAAGCAAGAAAGAGTAATGATGGAAAGTGTACATTATGTTGAAAAAGAGCAAGCCCACAGAAGGTGTGGCACAAACAGAAAATACAACTGCTTGTTTTTTGTTTCTATTGCTTTGGGTGTCTTGAGGCATATTTGTGATTGAGTTAATGTACCCTGTACTAACTTACACATTTTTCTCCACTGCCTACACCTTACATGCTTTTCCTGAACATAACTTTGAAATAAATAAATAATATTTCCTTTCAATTACTTAAAATATTTACATGTACATTCACTGAAACAATAAAAATCTATCATTCAGTGTTGTCAAATTTTATGAAAACAGTTATACCAGTTTCTGTAAAAATAAAAATGTTACAAAAGGCTTTTCTGATGGCCTAAAAGGATGTCATGGGAAAAATTTAACTCACTATTTACAGATATTTCAAGCAATATCACTTAGCTTTGCAAAACAGAAGGCAGACATGTTTTCCTAGTGTGTGTAACTACCTACTCACAAGAAGAGCAGAGGTGGGAAGTGCAGTAGGTGATGCTCCAAAATAGTGTTCAGTTTAATACCAAAGTGTGTTTGCAGGTGAAAGTGGTGTACAAAGTGGGTATAGTATATATAAACAATTTATTCATGCAAAATACTTCCTACCGTAAAGAAGTGAACATACTCACCTGGAACAAAGGTATGTCTTTCCCAGCTGACTCGGGTATGGTCACTTTGTACAGTGTACGTTCAGTGAACTCAGGAGCATGGTCATTGATGTCTGTCACTATTACAACCACCTGAGTTGTAGAAGAGAGTGGTGGAGTTCCGTTGTCACTTACTGTGACCTGCAAAAGTTCAAGAATTAATTTTACAACTGTTGTATTTCCTCAAATAGTCATAACTGTTAACAACTCATGATTTAAATGAAGCAAAACTAATTCCAGTCATAAACAATCCACTCCTCTAAATCACCAAAGCGTCACTCCCAAAGTACATTAATAGAAGGGTTGGCCAGTACGTGCTTTAAGAGGTGTCAACCCAGGTACTGCCGACAGACTCATTTAAGTCAACAATTCTGGTTCCTTTTGAAGTACTTACCTATTTCCTTGGAGAAAAGAGAAGCAGTGGTATAAATGTCAAGAGCTCTGATGGAAATCCAGTACTAAGCAAGGAAGAGAAAGCTCAAATATGGAAAGAGTATATAGAATACTGTACAAGGGAAATGTACTTGAAGGAAATTTAACAGAAAGGGAAGATGACATAGATGAAGTTGAGTTATGATATTGTGCGAAGAATTTGACACTCCACTGAAAGACCTAAATCGAAACATGGCCCTGGGAGTAAACGACATTCCATCAGAACTACTAATATCTTTGGGAGAACCAGCCATGACAAAGCTATTCCACCTGGTGTGCAAGATGTCTGTGACTGGAGAACCCTCGGACATCAAGAGGGAATGTAATAATTCTAATTACAAGAAAGCATGTGCTGACAGATTACCGAGCTATCAGTTTAAAAGGCCGTGACTGCAAAATACTGACACAAATTTTTTTACAGAAGACTGGGCAAAATGGAGAAGCTGACCAAGGGAAAGATCAGATTAGATTCCGGAGAAATGCAGGAACAAGTGAGGCAATACTGACCCAAAGACTTCTCTCAGAAGATATGTTAAGGAAAGGCAAACCCATGTTAATGGCTGTTGACAGGCTTTTGACAATGTTGACTGGAACACACTCTTTGAAACTCTAAAGGTAGCAGGCGTAAAACACAGGGATGAAAACGTTATTTACAAATTGTACAGACGTCAGACAGCAGCCATAAGAGTTAAGGGGCACGAAAGGGAAGTACTGGTCAAGAAGAAGGGGAGGGAAAGGGATGGACTGGTCAAGAAGGGGCTGAGGCAGGGTTGTAGCCTATCCCTGATGTTATCCAATCTGTATAGTGAGCAAGCAGTGAAGGAAACCAAAGGAAAATTTGGAGAAGGAATTGTAGTTAACAGAGAAGAAATAAAAACTTTTAAGTCATCCAATGACATTTTAGTTCTCTCAAAGGCAGCAAAAAACTTGGAAAAGTAGCTGAATGGAATGGGCAGTGTCTTGAAAGAAGAAGATTAACAATGACAAAAGGCAAAATAAGGTTAATAGAATGCAGTAAAATTAAATCAGACAATGGAGAGGGAATTACGGTAGATTTGGAAATAAGACACTAAAAGTTGACGAGTTTTGCTGTTTAGGTGGCAAAATACCTGATGATGCACAAAGTAGAGAGGACATAAAATGTAGATTGATAATGACAAGAAAAAGTGTTTCTGAAGAAGAGAAGTCTATTAAAACTGATTATATATCTAAGTGTTAAGAAGTCTTTTCTGGTGGTATTTGTCTGGAGTGTAGCTTCGTGTGGAAGTGAAGCATGGGTGATAAACATTTCAGACAAGGGGTGAAAAGAAACTTGTGGCAGCATGGCTTGACTGAAAGAAGGTACTGGTTGATAGGATACCTTCTGAGAAATCAGTTTAATATTGGCGGGAAGAGAGAGAGATGTAGTTTGCACTAGTTGTTCAGAGATGAAGATGATTACACACGTTACAGCAGCATGGAGAGCTGCATCAAACAAGTATTTGGACTGAAGAAAACAATAATGACCCGTTCTTTTACATAAGATGTAGTACTACAACATACACCACAACTCCTAGGGGTTGTAGGTATAACTACATATGCCGTTACCCTCCATTCAGTAGCCTACAATTCTTATCAAAAGTAAATGTAAATATGATCACAGTCTGAATATTGTATGACAAGATATATTCACCAATAGCCTACATCCCTTTTTACCCTAAGGATATGAAATGTTTTTAGTGCTGGGGCAAAGACAGGGCATAATTATGTTGCTGTACATTCCCTGAGCATTAGATTGTGTGCCATTTCACTATGAAATTTTAGCATTTGGCTAATCTGTGCTATCTTGCAGTAGGTTGTAAATTAACCACAATGCTAATGATAACATTTCAGTAATGATGATAATAATGATATATCCTTCAAAAATAGGTATTGCACCTTGTAACCCCTTTGTGTTCTGAAAGTGCTGCAAATGTCTTCGACATTCTTCTTTCTTCCAACCTGATCACAAACAATGTACAGATGCTGCATGCATTCCCTGTATATTAACTACAAATATTTTTATTACAATTAGAGCACAATATCACTTACAATTTGGCAAAAATAATATTGTGTTTTAGCTAGACCTACATATAATAATAATAATAATAATAATAATAATAATAATAATAATAAATTTATTGTCATTGGGCCATTACAGCAATAGACAACGTCATATACATAGTAAAATACAATTAATAGTTTGAAAGAAACAACAGGTTTCTTGTTAACATTATAGTATTATATTACAGTTGATAAATTCTCTTATGTCATAGAATGGGTGGAGGACTAGCCAGTGATGAATTGTTTGTCTGAATAATTGTTCAGGTAATTCTTGAACAGATTGAGGAAGATTATTAAATAATTTGTACCCCATGATTTCGTAGCTGTTGAGTGACTTTGACAGTCTGTGGTAAGGAATACAGAGGCACCTATTCCTTCTTGTATTGTGGTTGTGTACATTTTCTCTGGTTTTTGTTCCTGGTAATTTCTTCTTCGTATAAATTAGAACATAGTATATGTACAAGTTTATAACAGTCATTATTTTCTGTTCACAGAACGTCTACAGTGTGCCTTATATGCAGAACCAGTAATTATCCTAATAGCTTTTTTTTTTTGCAGTATTAATATGTCATGTACACAGCTAGAGTTCCCCCACAAAATAATTCCATATGTTATTATACTTTGAAAGAATGAAAAATAGGATGTTCTAACATATTTTTCAGGAACACAACCCATAAGTCGCCTTAACAGGTAAATAACTCTTGACAATTTACCACTAATATATTGTACATGTTGACCACAAGATAAATTATCATCATTGTATACCCCCAAAAATTTGACATAACTTGGATCATCTGATAGAAGCTTGTCTCTAAGACTACAGATCATCTACTGTGTTTTGTTTTCATTCAACAGGAATCCATTTGCCTTGAACCAATAGGATGCTTGGTCAATTGTCTTTTCTGCACAAGTTTTAAGGCTATTGAAATCCTCACTAGCATGAAGAAATGTTGTATAATCTGCATACAACACAGTGGTGGACTTGATAAATGACGGAAGATCATTTATCATTATCAGGAACAAAAAGGGGCCCAGCACAGATCCCTGCGGAACACCTACCTTGACTTGCTCTATACTCGACATTTCTCTCCCTGCACAAACAACTTGCTTACGATTCTGGAGATATGATTTTATTAATTTAAGGCTGTTGTGTCTAATGCCATAGAATTCCAATTTTTCTAGGAGTGGCTTATGCTTTACACAGTCAAAAGCTTTGCTTGGATCACAAAATGTGAGTTGCGCATAGCCCTTATCCTCAAACACCTGATGTAAGTATTTGACTACAAAATCTATAGCATCCACAGTAGACAACTTTTTCCTAAAACCATACTGAGATTCACTAATTATTCCAAATTTTTCAAAATAGACAGATAGCTGTTGGTAAATTACACATTCCAGTATTTTAGAAAAAGCTGGGACTATGGAGATTGGTCTGTAACTGGAAGGTGAGTCCATATCTCCCTTTTTATATATTGGAATTACCCTAGCCACTTTGAGTTCTTCGGGAAAATATCCTTCAGATATGCATTTATTTATACAGAATGTTAAGGGGTACACAATATAGTCTATTACTTTCTTTAGTAAATTACAGGATATGTCATATATATCTACACTGTCTGAAGATTTCATCCGTTTTACAATGCTTAGGACATGACTAGGTGAGACCTCGGAGAACATAAACGTACCTGTGTCTGTTGGTATAATGCAAATATTTTTAGAAAGTAACTCTGATGAACTGATATCAGGTTTGATTATAGTATTTCCTACATTTTCAACAGATTTAATAAAGAAATCATTGAATTTTTGGGGACTTATATTAATTTTTTTGCTTCTCACATCTTTAGCAACACCATTTATTAATTTCCATGCAGCTTTGCACTTATTTGTGGAATTATCAATGGTATTGAAATTATGTGCTTTTTTGGCTTCCACGATGGCTTTTTTATACTCATTCCTGCATTTTGTATAGGCTAATCCGGCACGTTCTGTTTTCTGATTGCTACATATATTGTGCAAAACCATAACTTGGTTTTTCATATTTGATAATTGTTTAGGGAACCATGAATTTTGTCTGTTTGTAGCCCTGTTTGTTAAGCCTTTGTCAGTTAATTTGCATTTCTTTATGGGGATGTTGTCATTAAATTGTGTCAGAAATGTTTTAAAAAATCTCTCAAATAATAGTTTCCCTGACAAATCAGCACTAAGACTATAACTTGTGTCACCATGACATTGGTTGAACCAGTCTCTCTCAGCAAGGGACTTACAGAGCTGAACAATTTTGTCATCTGTGACAGGCCTGGTGATTATAACTTTTGGGACAGGCTTAGGAATATTACTATTATCAATACAGAACCTACTTGTATAGTTTAAAGATACAGAGTCATGATCTGAAAATGGAAACGCTGTAACAGCACATGTTTCTTCTGTAGTTTTAAAGTTGACAAAAATATTGTCAAGACATGCTTTATCTCTTGTGGGCCTGTTATTGATTGAGTGCAAATTGCACTGTCTTAGAAGGTTTTTCAACTCAGTCACAGTACGTTTATGCGTTATTATATCAAAATCTGCATTCAGATCTCCACCAATTACTATGTCATAATGCAACCATCTGGTCCCTCTTAGTACATCTAACAGCATGTCCAATTTTTCTAGAAATACATTGGAGTACACAGAAATGAAGTGAGAAGCTGTTTTGCAGCTCCATTTTTATATTAGAGGCCTATATTTAATGTAGTTGGTTTGTCACATATACTTCTTTTTTACATTATGCTTTAAAGTTTCTAATAAAATTGCAGCAAAAAAAGGGATTTGCATAGTCTTAAGGAAACAGCACATTGTCTATTTTGCTTCCTAAAGTGTATAATCCATGATAAGTAGCCTACTTAAGTCAGTAAACATGAGTGGGGGCCATACCAATGTTACCTAATTTACAACAGAGGATGCAGCACCCCAGCAATCTCTTTCTTGCTACTTTAGTAGTTGAAATTTTTGGCATAAGTACAATTTGTATTACACATTACATGTAGGTGATAATTTATGTATTGTAAATACAGTACACACACTAAATGTCTAACTCTTAAAGGAGTTACTTCATATAAATGTATATACCCTACTTTGACTTTAAAAAAAGTAAATTTTCGATCATTAGGTAAGTATTCCCTTATAACATGTTCTGAGCAGAGCGGGCACACTGGTACAACTGTAGTCAAAAGTACTGTTCTTCCCATCAAAATTACCAATTTCAGGTCGGTAATAAAAAAATTCCGACAGGCTTCAGCAAAAGTAAACATGGAACTAATTGGCGCGACAGGATAAGACGCATGCTGTCGATGAATGAGTGGGCGAGACAAGTTGAACACTGTTTACAAAGCAACGGCGTCGTCGTATTAATACAACAATGGAAGCCACGCAACTGAGTGCTTATCGATACGTGCAGTTCAGAAATTGACTAAATAAAGCGCCCGTTTAGTTCACTGGGTGATCACAGCTTTCTGGCGCACCGTATCCTCTCTTTGTTACCGCCATCGACGCGTTCAGAAATTCATTTTTGGAAATTTTATGCACTGGGTCATTTTTGAAGGAGATATGTATTATATTTCGAATTGTTTGTAGTGGTCCAAAGCTCAGATATTTGGCGCCGCGCGTAACTTATGCAGGACGGACTGCGATACTCTTAAAAATCTGGATAATCTGCGATAATCGAAACATTTTGATCCTCATGATGACGTGGTCGATCATTGGTAACATGCAGCATGGTAACTAGCATGCTTTAGAGACAAAAAGTCTCAAACCTTTGACATTATTTCTCTTCGAAAGCATAATAAATCGGCAGCGGGTTTCAGTTGGAGTAGTTAGTAAACATACAGTGATATCTTGGGAATACGAAGCCAAATGATTTTCAATAATTTATTACCATCACTGTGGCACGGACATAGCGTGTGTGAGGGTGGCACCATCAGCAATTAAAAGCGTGGAGCCTTTGCGAGACTACTGTCGATTCTGCAATCGATCAGCGGCACTAGAGGAAGTGCGCCCGCTTCCAGCGAAGACCTCAAACCAGTAGCGTCTCTTATTTGAAATTCAGAATGCGAGTACGTGCTGCAGTAATCGCAGCCAGCACCCGCCGCCGGAAGCATTCCCCAGCAGACGTTTCGGATCGGGCACGAATCCCGACTTCTTCCTTTGCAATTCTTTTGCGCCGCTGGGACTGAATTTCTTTCCAAGTGGCAAATCGATTTGTCACCTGTCCCAGACACCTTGCTTCCGAATCCTGTTGGTCTGGCTTGGTTGTTTGAGATGAATAAACATATTATACACAAACAGTTTCACGCAACCGACTGATTACAATCTAATTTCACAAAAAAGGTGAGTACACCATCCGTCTGACGATGGACTAAATGTCACCACAGTCTATTTATCTCATATCGCGAGTATGTGTGACATCTCCTCTATACTTACGCCAGCAAACATGGTATTGTCGAACAGCAAATGTTATATGCCACTTAATTTACACAGAACAAAGCTTGGTGCCCTTTTAGTAACTGAAGGAGGATTAATAGCATTCAGTCGCAATTTAAGTTATCAATTTTCTTCTAATTATTCATCGTTTCAGGATGTTTTCACTCGCATCTATGAAAGGAACATGTCAAATAATTGAGCTCAAATGTAATGTGGTATCTCAAACAGTATAGCCACCTCCATGGCATGCAGCATAGATTCGGGAAACTGTGGAACACGACTCGCTCTTTTGTCACGTGGTATCCTGAAAGCCATGGCCTAAGGCACTCAGATAGAATCAGAAGTTCTTGACTTCCGTAAAGCATTTGGCTCAGTACCACATTGCCGGCCATTGGTGGCCGAGCGGTTCTGGCGCTACAGTCTGGAACCGCGCGACCGCTACGGTCGCAGGTTCGAATCCTGCCTCGGGCATGGATGTGTGTGTTGTCCTTAGGTTAGTTAGGTTTAAGTAGTTCTAAGTTCTAGGGGACTTATGACCTCAGCAGTTGAGTCCCATCGTGCTCAGAGCCTGATCCTCAGTACCACAGTAACGCATATTGACGGAAGTATGGTTATGCAGAGTATGAAACGAAATTTGTGATTTGATTTTATTGGATGGAAGGACGCAACATGTTAAGTAAGCTACATCTACATTACACCTATATACATACACTGCAAGCCACAGTACGAAGCGTGGCAGAGGATATCATGTACTACTACTACTTGTAGTAGTAGTTATTTCCTTTCCCGTTCCACTTGTAAACAGAGCGAGGGGAAATGTCTATATGCCTCTGCACAAGCCCTAATATCTCTTATTTTCGTAGGCCTTACGCAAAATGTTCGTTGGTGACAGCAGCATCGTTCTACAGTCAGCTTCAAATGCCTGTTCTCTGAATGTTCTCAGTAGTTTGGAAGCGTAGGCTTCCGCGGCTATTCTCACAGTCAATGAAATTCTTCTGGGTGTGTGAGCGCAGAGTCAACGTGCAAAACTTCCGACGTTTTGGCCATTATTGCGAGGGCGACGCACTTCAGGACAATATTATGGAAATGGGAGGGGACGTAGGTGAAGATGAAATGGGAGACATGATGCTGCGCGAAGAATTTGACAGGGCAAAGAAACACCCTCGGTTGGAAGAAGGCCCCTGGAGCAGACAACATTCGGTTAGAATTACTGATGGCATTGGAGAGCCAGCTATGGCAAAAGTCTCCCATTTGGCGAGAAAGACGTATGAGACAGGCAAAATACGATTTAAAGAAAAATATAATAATGGGAATTCCAAAGAAAGCAGGTGCTGACAGAGGTAAAAATTACGGAACTATCAGTTTAGCAAATCACGGTTGCAAAATACTAACACGTATTCTTGATAGACGAATGTAAAAGCTGATAGAAGCCTACCTTGGGGAAGATCAGTTTGGATTCCGTAGAAATGTAGGAACACGAGAGGCCATATTGACCCTACGACTCATCTTAGAAGTCAGATTAAGGAAAGTCAAACCTACGTTTATAGCATTTGTAAACTTAGACAAAGCTTTTGGCAATGTTGTCTGGAATACTCTCTTTCGTATTCTGAATGTGGCAGGGGTAAAATATAAGGAGCGAAAGGCTATTTACGATTAGTGCAGAAACCAGGTGGCAGTTACAAGAGTCGAGGGGTACGAAAGGGAAGCAGTAGTCGACAAGGGGGTGAGACAGGGTTGTAGCCTTTCCCCGGTGTTATTCAGTCTGTATACTGAGCAAGCAGTAGACGAAACAAATGAAAAATTTGGAGTAGGAACTAAAATCCAGGGGAAGCAATAAAAACCATGAGGGTTGTCGATGACACTGTAATTTTGTCAGAGACAGCAAAAGACTTGGAAGATTAGTTGAACGGAATGGACAGTGTCTTGAAAGGAAGATATAAGATGAACGTCAACAAAAACTAAATTAGGATAACGAAATGTAGCTTAATTAAATCTGGGGATGCACAGGGAATTAGATTAGGAAATGAGATACTTAAGGTAGTAGATGAGGTTTGCCATTTGGGCAGCAAAATGACTGATGTCTCGATTATATGATGAGGTGAATTGTTAAACTGTCACACAAATTCTTCTTGTTGTAACGGTCGTGTTGAAGCATAGATACTGTTTTAAATTTTTGCATCGTTCTTCTGTCACATAAGCTTGTGCTAAAATTTGTGTGTGTCCTAATAATTACATGGTATCTCTTTATAGGAACTAAAACTTAGTGATGAGCAATCAATTCTCAAGAAACAGAAACAAATTTCCTTGCCTCTGTGATGCGCATTGTTGAAAGTATTAGCTTCCATAACTGTGACAGTTAAGTGCAAAGCTTATTTGTTGTATTTGGACATAGATATTTTCATAACAGTATAATGTGGGTCAGTGTGACAGTGTACTAAAGTCTTACCTGGACGCAAAGTGAACACTACAGCACATATTGGGGCAATACGTATTTATTAAATTCTCGTCAGATTTGTTGTTGTTGTTCCTAATGTGTTTTTAATTAATTGTTGAAACCTTACAAATACATTTTTCTTAACTGGTTTGATTGATCCTTGGGCCAAGTCTCCCCATCCTAGACAACGTCACGCGGTAGTTGTGTACCATTACGTATATCTCAGCACATGGTTAAGGGTAATAATGCCAGGACTCCGGCAAGCAGATGAGGCTGCCTTCCTCATCGCTCCTTTCTCAGCGACAGTGACACTCACAGCGACTCCAGATTATTTTTTTCTGTTTTTAGCAATTTTGAAAAACGGAAACCTTCGGTAAATTTTTGAGAAGAAAATTTCGGTACTGCGGAAATTAGGGAAGTATTTTAACTGCCTAGCCTTACTACTAATATTCCGAAGATTTTGGTTCAGATAACACGTACTTAGTTTCCTAGGTATTCACTAGATACCACTCTCTCTTCAAATCAATCGGTACACATCCTTTTGTGGGAAATATGAGGCTCACCGCAGAGCTATCTATTGTGAAGTCACTATGATGTGTGTATGCCCACTTTCGACCATTGTAGATTTTTGTCAATTTTCATGGGCCTATCGAATTCTGAGGAAACGCCATATTGCCTTTCGTCGTTTTAGTTGAAGCTTGTATTTGATAGGTTTTATATTATAATGTAAGTTCTATAAATATATGCTGTTGCACATATTGTGGATCTCTCGAAAACCCGTCGGTACTGCCCCCCCATGAACCATGGACCTTGCCGTTGGTGGGGAGGCTTGCGTGCCTCAGCGATACAGATAGCCGTACCGTAGGTGCAACCACAACGGAGGGGTATCTGTTGAGAGGCCAGACAAACGTGTGGTTCCTGAAGAGGGGCAGCAGCCTTTTCAGTAGTTGCAAGGGCAACAGTCTGGATGATTGACTGATCTGGCCTTGTAACAATAACCAAAACGGCCTTGCTGTGCTGGTACTGCGAACGGCTGAAAGCAAGGGGAAACTACGGCCGTAATTTTTCCCGAGGGCATGCAGCTTTACTGTATGATTAAATGATGATGGCGTCCTATTGGGTAAAATATTCCGGAGGTAAAATAGTCCCCCATTCGGATCTCCGGGCGGGGACTACTCAAGAGGACGTCGTTATCAGGAGCAAGAAAACTGGCATTCTACGGATCGGAGCGTGGAATGTCAGATCCCTTAATCGGGCAGGTAGGTTAGAAAATTTAAAAAGGGAAATGGATAGGTTAAAGTTAGATATAGTGGGAATTAGTGAAGTTCGGTGGCAGGAGGATCAAGACTTTTGGTCAGGTGACTACAGGGTTATAAACACAAAATCAAATAGGGGTAATGCAGGAGTAGGTATAATAATGAATAGGAAAATAGGAATGCGGGTAAGCTACTACAAACAGCATAGTGAACGCATTATTGTGGCCAAGATAGATACGAAGCCCACACCTACTACAGTAGTACAAGTTTATATGCCAACTAGCTCCGCAGATGACGAAGAAATTGAAGAAATGCATGATGAAATAAAATAAATTATTCAGATAGTGAAGGGTGACGAAAATTGAATAGTCATGGGTGACTGGAATTCGGTAGTAGGAAAAGGGAAAGAAGGGAACGTAGTAGGTGAATATGGACTGGGGCTAAGAAATGAAAGAGGAAGCCGCCTGGTAGAATTTTGCACAGAGCATAACTTAATCATAGCTAACACTTGGTTTAAGAATCATGAAAGAAGGTTGTATACATGGTAGAACCCTGGAGATACTAAAAGGTATCAGATAGATTATATAATGGTAAGACAGAGATTTAGGAACCAGGTTTTAAATTGTAAGACATTTCCAGGGGCAGATGTGGACTCTGACCACAATCTGTTGGTTATGACCTGTAGATTAAAACTGAAGAAACTGCAAAAAGGTGGAAATTTAAGGAGATGGGACCTGGATAAACTGAAAGAACGGAACAATTGACAGGAATGGGGGAAAGAAATATAGTAGAAGAAGAATGGGTAGCTTTGAGGGATGAAGTAGTGAAGGCAGCAGAGGACCAAGTAGGTAAAAAGACGAGGGCTAGTAGAAATCCTTGGGTAACAGAAGAAATATTGAATTTAATTGATGAAAGGAGAAAATATAAAAATGCAGTAAATGAAGCAGGCAAAAAGGAATACAAACGTCTCAAAAATGAGATCGACAGGAAGTGCAAAACGGCTAAGCAGGGATGGCTAGAGCGCAAATGTAAGGATGTAGAGGCTTATCTCACTAGGGGTAAGAGAGATACTGCCTACAGGAAAATTAAAGATACCTTTGCAGATAAGAGAACCACTTGTATGAACATCAAGAGCTCAGATGGGAACCCAGTTCTAAGCAAAGAAGGGAAAGCAGAAAGGTGGAAGGAGTATATAGAGAGTCTATACAAGGGCGATGTACTTGAGGACAATATTATGGAAATGGAAGAGGATGTAGATGACGATGAAATGGGAGATACGATACTGCGTGAAGAGTTTGACAGAGTACTGAAAGTCCTAAGTCGAAACAAGGCCCCCGGAGTAGACAACATTCCATTGGAACTACTGACGGCCTTGGGAGAGCCAGTCCTGACAAAACTATACCATCTGGTGAGCAAGATGTATGAAACAGGCGAAATACCCTCAGACTTCAAGAAGAATATAATAATTCCAATCCCAAAGAAAGCAGGTGTTGACAGATGTGAAAACCACCGAACAATCAGTTTAATAAACCACAGCTGCAAAATACTAATACGAATTCTTTACAGACGAATGGAAAAACTAGTAGAAGCCGACCTCGGGGAAGATCAGTTTGGATTCCGTAGAAATACTGGAACACGTGAGGCAATACTGACCTTACGACTTATCTTAGAAGAAAGATTAAGGAAAGGCAAACCTACGTTTCAGCATTTGTAGACTTAGAGAAAGCTTTTGACAATGTTGACTGGAATAGTCTCTTTCAAATTCTAAAGGTGGCAGGGGTAAAATACAGGGAGCGAAAGGCTATTTACAATTTGTACAGAAACCAGATGGCAGTTGTAAGAGTCGAGGGACATGAAAGGGAAGCAGTGGTTGGGAAGGGAGTAAGACAGGGTTGTAGCCTCTCCCCGATGTTATTCAATCCGTATATTGAGCAAGCAGTAAAGGAAACAAAAGAAAAATTTGGAGTAGGCATTAAAATGCATGGAGAAGAAATAAAAACTTTTAGGTTCGCCGATGACATTGTAATTCTGTCAGAGACAGCAAAGGACTTGGAAGAGCAGTTGAATGGAATGGACAGTGTCTTGAAAGGAGGATATAAGATGAACATCAACAAAAGCAAAACGAGGATAATGGAATGTAGTCGAATTAAGTCGGGTGATGCTGAGGGAATTAGATTAGGAAATGAGACACTTAAAGTAGTAAAGGAGTTTTGCTATTTGGGGAGCAAAATAACTGATGATGGTCGAAGTAGAGAGGATATAAAATGTAGACTGGCAATGGCAAGGAAAGCGTTTCTGAAGAAGAGAAATTTGCTAACATCGAGTATAGATTTAAGTGTCAGGGAGTCATTTCTGAAAGTATTTGTATGGAGTGTAGCCATGTATGGAAGTGCTACAGAAGAATGCTGAAAATTAGATGGGTAGATCACGTAACTAATGAAGTATTGAATAGGATTGGGGAGAAGAGAAGTTTGTGGCACAACTTGACCAGAAGAAGGGATCGGTTGGTAGGACATGTTCTGAGGCATCAAGGGATCACCAATTTAGTATTGGAGGGCAGCGTGGAGGGTAAAAATCGTAGAGGGAGACCAAGAGATGAACACACTAAGCAGATTCAGAAGGATGTAGGTTGCAGTAGGTACTGGGAGATGAAGAGGCTTGCACAGGATAGAGTAGCATGGAGAGCTGCATCAAACCAGTCTCAGGACTGAAGACCACCACCACAACAACAACAACAACTGGCATGGTTTGTTACAATTCACAGAAGTGTTGTTGATAGAGGTGTCGAGTTGTGAAGTGAGATATACAGGATGACAATTATTGAACTATATGAAATAAAATAACTTCTGAACGGTTTGCGTTAGGACGACTAAACTTCACGGCTGCCTGCGGGGCATCATGGGAATTCGCATGGTATGTACGGTTTGATTTAGCAACGAAGATCACTTTCATTTGGATGGGTTCGCCAGTAAGCAAAATTGGCGCATTTGGGGGACTGAGAATCCGCATTTCGCGATCGAGAAGTCTCTTCACGCTCAACAGGTGACTGCGTGGTGTGCCATGTCCAGTTATGGAATAATCGGTGCGATATTCCTTGATGGCAAGGTGACTACCGAACAGAATTTGAAGGTTTTGGAAGATGATTTCAGCCCCGTTATCCAAAATGACCCCGATTTCGACCCCTTTGAAGAAGGAGAGTGTTTGATGTCCTGGAGGAGCACTTTGGGGACCGCATTCTGGATCTGAGGTATCCAGAGGCCACAGGCATGGGCGTCGAATGGCCGCCATATTTTCCGGATCTGAACACATGTGACTCCTTTTTGTGAGGCTATATTAAAGAAAATGGGTACAGCACTAACCCCAAAACCATTGCTAAGCTGGAAACAGCCATTCAGCAGCTCAGCGACAGCATCGATGTTCCGACACTTCAGCGGGTCATGCAGAATTTCGCTTTTTGTCTGCGCCACATCTTAGCCAATGATGGCAGGCATATCGAAAATGTCATAGCCTAAATCCGAGTATCTACAGTGACGTTTACATGTTGAATAAAGTGTGTGCACGCCGTAGTTTGCAACTAATTTATGTTATTTTTCTTATAGTTCAATAATTGTCACCCTGTCGGTGGCGCGCTGATGGTAAATCAATATAACAACGAAAAAAAAAAAACAAAAAAAACAAAAAACAACACGGAGAACGCAAATGTGGCGCCCCGAGAACAGATTTTTTTATTTTTCTGGTCAGGCTACTGCTTCTCTTTACAAATTATAAAAAAAAGGCTCTGAGCACTATGGGACTTAACTTCTGAGGTCATCAGTCACCTATAACTTAGAACTAGTTAAACCTAACTAACGTAAGGACATCGCACACATCCATGCGTGAGGCAGGATTCGAACCTGCGACCGTAGCGGCGTCGCGGTTCCAGACTGTAGCGCCTAGAACCACTCGGCCACCCCAGCCGGCTACAAATTAAAAATTTAAGTTATGTACTATAATTTTTTGATATATGCGGTAATTTTACAGCCACTGAACACACAGTTCCATCTCTTCAAGCTGCCAAGACCGATAAAAAACAATAGTTTAAAGGAATAGGTAGGTTTAACACGTTTGGGGAAAAGGAGCCGAAATGGTATAATTTTGGGAAATAGTGTGTCTGCTATGGGACTCAATCTGAAACGCTAGACATATTCTAAGTTAAATACCCCATTTCGAAACGAACACGATTCGCATGCTTGGGATGTAAAATGGCGATGTTGTACAAATTTAGTATAGGAGGTCTAGACTTTTCTGTGTTACCGCAGTTTAATGGAGCCCCCCCTCCGAGGCACGTACAGTTGAAATAGGGACTTAAAAATACTGAACACCTCTTTTCTCGCCCAACGAAATGTCTTGTCGTTTACGAGGTTGTTACGCGACTGCTGCTTCTTCTGCACAGAAGCCAACTACGTGGCGTAGCTCCCTGAAATTCCAATCTTTCGTTGGAAGTTAAGGGATGTAATTGCAGCACAATTAAGTACAGCGTTGTCCTTATTAGCTTAGCAACTAAATTTTTGCACAGAGCAACGTGCGTCCACCAGACAGGAATAGACTTAGTAGACCAAAGGGAAGGCCAGAGAAGAGTAGCACGGGGCAGGGGGCGAGTAATTTCCGGTGGGCTCAAGGGCGCCGGCGGAGGTGCCTGATGGAAGCAAAACAGAAGCGCGCGCCTCTATTTGCATGGAAATGCTCTCAAATGGCCTCTCGTCTGCCGCGAGACCCCGAGCTGACAGCCTAGTTACAGCCTCCGCCAGGGGCGGCGCCACAGCCACACGCCGGCCGACACCTTTATTTACTCTACATGGCGCTGGATTAACTAAACTCGTTGCATTTCGTTGCTGGGAGAGAGAAAAAAAGAGTTGGGGAACGAGAAAGGAGTCTGTAATACACTGGTGTCTTCTGTCTGGGATTTTTAACAGAAATGATACTGCGAAAACATTTTTGGGGCCGGAGAAATTAACTTACTCCCTGTCTTATGAATTGTTTGATTGTCACAAATCGTTGCTACGTATATTGCCAACACCGACTCTATGGAAGGCTCTGGCGCTATGTCATCAGTCGTCACAACGCCTAGGCATGCCACATGGTGTATGATCGTAGTGTTGGTTGTGCAGTGCCGTTCCTTTTGTGTTACTTATTGTGTTTTTTCGACTACAGCAGTTATAGTGAGAGTTTTCGCCATGGTGTACAAGTGTTTTGTTCGTCGCTGTAACGGGAATTGTCCAAATGGACCTAAGGTCCAATTGTTTTCGTTTCCTAACGACGAAGACCTTCGTCGCAAGTGGATTGCCGCCATTTACAGGGATGCATTTTCACAAACAAAATATTCCAAAGTAAGTAAATCCGATAGTGTTCCATGTTTTCAGTTTTTGTAGTTCTTTATTCTTTATTCATACCTTGTGAAGACCCGTACGATATTGTACCCAGGCACCACTACTGGTTTTGTGTCGTCAGTCTTACGTAGAAACGAATTTTGACCGGTCAGTTCAGCAACTAGTATTCACACTTGAATAGACGAAATCGAGTTTTCTACATTATTTTTTATTTACTCGAAGGAACGATTTATTTGATCTGCATGTAAGCAAAGACTGCTTTTCAGAGTAAAGATCATACAGTTAGCTGTGTTGTGACAAGTCAGGTTTTAGCAAAGATTTCCACTGAAAATAATAGTACGATGTGTAAATTCGAAGTTATGAGCTCTAATACAATCGAATTAGTGTTCAACTTCAGTCATTATTTTCAAAATTATTTTCAGGTATGTGAACTACATTTTCCAAAAGAGAATTCAGTAATACAGAACTATGATCTTCATTTGTAGCTTTATGATAGTAAGAAAATCCTCGTTTTTCTTTTGTTGATGTTCATCTTATATCCTCTTTTCAAGACACTATCCATTCCATTCAACTGCTCTTCCAAGTCCTTTGCTGTCTCTGACAGAATTACAATGTCATCGGCGAACCTCAAAGTTTTTATTTCTTCTCCCTGGACTTTAATACCTACTCCAAATTTTTCTATTGTTTCCTTTATTGCTTGCTTGTGTTGTAATGGCTCTTTATTACGGCACTCCAACCCCAGTTCTCCATACCAGTAATATCGTACTACTTTTCTGCGAAGTAACAGACATATTTTTGTGACAATATTCACATTTGGCTTTATTAATGTATAGGTACTCCGATGTATCGATATATTACAGTGATATGGTTCTTGTGTGTATTCATTCCTGTGAGACTGTCATAATCTTTTACTTCTAACCGTTTTGGCGCGAATGCGCACAGAGCAGTCTTTGTTTCACTTTGCAGAAGTTAAGTTGTTATTTCGCTTTGCAAAACAACAGTCAAGTCTTGTGTTTGGTTAAAGTGGAAATTAAATATATGAAGATTGATACAAAACTGTTTTCTTGATGATGTGGCAGTTAAGAAGAAGTATATGTGAATTTACAAGCAGTTTAATAAAAATGTGGATCGTGAACACCAAGTCAAAAATTATTTCTACCATACCATTGTTCTGATCTAGGATTGTTTGATCATTAAGAATTTCCTGAAAAACGCATTTGTTAGGTCTTCAAATATTGCTAAAATAAAGATCTGGACCTTCTAGCAGTCGAAGTGGAATCACCCTAGAATCAACAAGATGAGCCATAACAACTTCGACGAAATCTACGTGGGAATCCATTCAAGTTAAGTGCCAAAATTAATGACTTTTTTTACTGTGACTTCATTATTTCCATTCTGACGACACCATCCACAGTCAATAACTTTGTTGTTGCCCGATAAAGCGAACATATGCTGCGTGGGCAACATTATTAATCTGATTTCTAACCTACTTTGCAAGTGGTGGTATTGTTGGAGTGTGTACGCTCACCCCCCCCCCCCCCCCCCCCCTACGCGTCCAATGCCGTAGAGATCCGTGGCGCCTCGGTGTGGCCCTTCTTGATGATTTAAATTGCAGACGCGAAACTGAGTCCATGCGGAGCAGATGCCAACGTATTTACCCGCATACGGTTCCACACTACAGTGGTGGTTACGGTGTGTCAAACCCGCCTTGTGCCGAGCATTAGCCAGCTGTGGACATGACAGAGCGCGCTGGTAAACCGCGACCACTGATTTCTACTACACTGCGCTCTGTGAACTGGCTGTGCAACCGCTGTCGCAGGAACGACAATCGGCAGACCACCACAAGGCACACTTGCTACGTAGCGCCTTGGTACGGCTCGCGATAGTGCGTGTGCGGGCGAGGACAACACTGATGATGTCAGTGAAGAACGGCCTTCCCTCCACCATATCATTCAAGACAGGTGACGACGTAAGAGCCAACTCATTACAGAAGTAGAGACAGAGGATGGATGAAGCGCCGAAACACAGATGGATATCAAAATGGTTCAAATGGCTCTGAGCACTATGGGACTTAACTGCTGTGGTCATCAGTCCCCTAGAACTTAGAACTACTTAAACCTAACTAACCTAAGGACATCACACACATCCATGCACGAGGCAGGATTCGAACCTGCGACCGTAGCAGCAGCGCGGTTCCAGACTGTAGCGCCTAGAACCGCTCGGCACTAATGGATATCGTCCGAGCGTTCAAACTTCTCTATGAGCGAGATTACAACATGGATGCTGGAGTCATACTCGTTTCTCGGAAACCCACTTAATGATGCTATGCTCTTTTCGGAGGTGACTTTGGAACAACTACGAGAGGTTATGTTCGCGGTGCTCCCAACAAGACGCCTGGTCCTGACGGACTTCCTCTAAAATTTTACAAACGGTTTTTCGATCTTATGACCCCATCGAGGGTCAGGATGTACCGAGAACTCGTGAACACCGCTTTTCAAGTACCATCTGACTTCACTGGCGACCCCTTGATTCCGGTGCTCAAACCTGGCGGAGGCTGTCGCCCATTTGATTTTCGCCCATTGACAATGCTAAACACAGACTACAAACTGTTGACACGCATGCCCCATGAGAGGCCGGTAACGGCGGGCATTCACGCTGATCAAACCTGCCTCGGAGAGAACGCTAATGAGATTACTATTTTGAACACCTATAGAGACGTAGCGGCGCTGATGCAAACGTGCCGTCTCCATGGCGCTCTTGTGCTTGATTTTGACCATGCTTTCGATCGCGTCGGTCATGGATTCCTGAGTGCAGTTACGGAACACTTGAGTACCCCACGTTTGATGACAACTGTTGTGCTACGTTTCATCCTAGGATTATAGTCAACGGCTATCGGTCCGCCCCTGTCCGTGACAACAGGTCAGTCAGCCAGGGCTGTTCTCTTTTTGCCAAGTTACTCACCAGTGTCCTTGAACCAATTCTCCCTTGACTGCAGCGTCGCTTGGAAGGACTTAACCTCCGCTCCAAGACCTTTCGGTGTGGCGCATACGCTGGTGGTACGATATTCTTAGCACGGACCGGTGACGAAATACGTCTGGCGTTTCCCTGGCTCCAACAGTACGGGGCGATGGCAGGCAATGTGATCAACCTACGGAAATCACGCTACGTGGAGGTGGGACGAGGCATGCCCACGGAACTGGATGTTTCCTAACAAAGGTGTCAATGCCCCAATGTTTAGGGATATCGTTCCGTCGACAAATATATCATACGGCTGCCTTTACGTATCGTTAAGTCTGGCGACTCCGAACACAGGCTCGTCTCAACAAATTTAGATCGTTGGACCTTATATAACGAGGTCGGTACGTCAATGTGTACATGCCTTCTCAGCTTACCCTTTAAACCCATGTATCACCGATGACAGACACGATGTCTTCCTGGACACAGTCAGTGATCGGACATGTGGTGAATGTTGGTGCAGTTTTTAGGATACGTTTTGTTACTCTTACTTTACCCTTCGACAAAACTGATGTTGGAGTCACTCACGTCAAGCACAGGGCACTGGCGCTGTGTTTTCGCTCAATGCGGCGACTCTGCCTTTCACCGACAGACTTACTGGTTTCCTGATAGCGGAAGTGGTTCTATACAGATTGTGCCCAAAGGTACCTGTTGAACACTTGTTGCCCCCTCTGTCTCATATTAGGATGTCTTTTGTGTAACACAGCTATATGTTGGGATTTATAACGGAGACACAGAATCCGACAGTAAAGATTTATTACAGCGTCCCCCAGCGCTGATATCCGGCTACCGACATTTTACGACGTTAGCCCCTCGCGACTGGAAGTGGTTTTGGCGGGTCATCCACGAGTCCTTCCTGTCCACGTTTGTGCGGTCCACGTGGTATGTGGTCAATAACGAGAGCTTTTCGACCCTACGAAGGCTCCATGTGCTGGAAACTGATCGCCCAGATACTGGCTGTCCTCTCCTACGCTGCGATTTGTGGCAATACATGATGGACGAGTTCACGGTCTTAACGAACAGAACGCAATACCGGAACTTTTTTGCTGTCTACTTTGGGTCGTCGTTCATGGACCCACGACCTGCTGGGGTGAGCTGGGTGTGAGAAGAAGCTTAAATGCAGAATTGAGGTTTCCACGATCCCCACACGGTAACAGAAACAGTCCCTGACTGTTCAGCGGCCCCGGGCACTTCGACGTTTGACAACTGGTGATGACCGTTGAAGTGACGACCGCCTCTTATTGGCCACCTGCTTCGATAAGGTGACCCCAGCGGGTAAGATGGCTCTCTTTAGTACACATGAGTTATAATTTTGCCATATGGCTACACTGTATTGTTGATTTTTAGTTAATAATAAAATGGTAAGGCGACTGCTCGCGATAAGCGGGAAATCTGATTAGAGTCCCGATCCAGAATAAATTTTCACTGTCGTCATAGCATTATACAGCCTATGGTCGTCAATATTCGCAGCTGCGAACACACTTCAAGTATTTCATAACAGCTGTAGTCGTTCATGGTTCTTCCGAACACCACAGGCACTGCAATTTCGAATTTTTATTCGTCATTACATAAATGTAACTGCAGGCGTTTTTGTAATAAGCTTCCTCTGGGTAATCCGCAATATTTAGAGACTAATGATGAATTTTCAAATGTCAAGCCAGGTTACAGACTTTCGGGGGAAAAGAGATAATTGGCTATCTACCACTGATCCACGAGAACCTCAGAACGTTACTGTACACACGGAATTGATAAGCCAATGTTCCTAGCTGCACGATCGCTGCCGATCCTCTGAGAATCTCACACATTTGAGCAGTTCTGAAGAACAAATTGCAAAAGAGCCCTGTAAACCGTCTCCTCGTCGAAACCGAACGAGATTGCACAATCTGTGACAATGATCTCATTTTAAGAAGGAGCGAAGTTCGAATCTCCGTCCTCTCAAACAAATTTAAATTTTCTGTGGAGCCCCTGAATGATAGGCAAATTTAAGTCTCGACTTTTTACTCCTCTGTCGATTCCCTAACCCCACCGTTTTCCAACTGAGTTGGTGATCCATCGCTGATAACCTCAATGTAGAAGGCCCTCTTGTTCCTTGTCCTTTGCAAATGTTTCTCACCTTCCAAGGACTCCCGCAAGAATTTACCACACCAATTAAACAGTTAGGTGCAAAGAGGTGCACTCTGATCAACTGATGATCAGAATGAATCTGTAGATGACTTTCAGCACAATGCAGTGGACGATGTTTTACGTCAGCGAAGTCCTTACCAGTGGACAGAACAATTCAAAAGGACCGAACAGACCTGGAGGACGAGGAACGAGCAGGAAGTTACGTCCTAGCCACTTCTGTCGCAAACATTCAGTAAGTCCGTGTCTTCAATTTTTATAATCCACGAGTAACTGTTAGTGCACGTTAATTATTTTGTTTATGGCATAACCCATAACAGGTTCAACTTTCATAAAGTCTGCGCACGGTGGGTCCCAAAGTAACTCACCGAAAACCACAAGTGCTAGTGTGTTACAATCTGTCAGCAACTACTGAACCGTGATGCTAATGTAAGTGAAATATTTTTGATCATCATCGGAGATGAAATATGAGTTCATAATTTTGAACCTGAGTGGAATCGCCAGAGCACGGGACGGAAACACCTCGGATATCCAGTCAAAGAGATATTAAAGAGTTGACCCTCTGCAGAAAAAAATGATGCCCACAGTTTCTTGGGATATACCACGGGCTAGTTATGGAATATTACTTGGGAAATGGGTCAACAGTAAATAGTCAACGCTACACTGATATTCTTCGAAACGAGTTGAAGCCTGCAACAGTTCTCTGTCAGTTCCTATTTCACATTTGGACCTCGAGCACTACGCTGGTACCCAATCCTCGATCTACAAGTTGACAAATGGTTCAAATGGCTCTGAGCACTATGGGACTTAACTTCTAAGGTTATCAGTCCCCTAGAACTTAGAGCTACTTAAACGTAACTAACCCAAGGACATCACACACATCCATGCTCGAGGCAGGATTCGAACCTGCGACCGTAGCGGTCGCGCGGTTCCAGACTGTAGCGCCTAGAACCGCTCGGTCACCCTGGTCGGCTACAAGTTGATAGCTTAACAGCGTGAATTGTGTACAGCAAACTACATGACCCTATTTGTATAGCTGTTATGACTGTATCAACTTGTTCATGGATTTTATGAGTAGAATAATTGACTGTATTATACAGAAAGTTTATTTTTATTGTGTTACATAGTAAGTTTCAGGGTTACGCTATTTATTCCTGTGGTACTGTCATCTGTGTCTCTCGCACCAAGATCTCGATCACCATGCTAGTATCAAAACGTCGAGCTACAAGTTGACAGCGTAAATATTGTGATTTATATAAAGCCAGCTAAGTTGTTTTATAGTGAATGGTGGCTGCACTTGTAATGATGTCTTTGTTTTAGTTATGAGAGGAACTCTTTATGAGCCCTTCGTAATTCCTTCATGCTTCCTTAAATACTCCAAGATACCGAACAACTGTCTATGGTTGCCGAGGCTTCACGCTGCCTGCATATTATGACGTTATTTTTATTGTACCTTTTATAATACGAAGATGCCATACGGCTGACTTCGCTACTTGTGTGTTAAATGATATATTGAAGGTACAGAGCTCCTCGTTATGATTTTTAAGGTTTTAAATTTTATAGAAATTTAAAAATTTATAACAAAATAATAGCAACGTACTCTGATTGGTATTATTTGCCTTTTTTTTCTTTTTTTTTTTTGACTGGACGTATTTTTGTTTGCAACTACTATCACAGTACCACCTGTTGGCTGGTTGTAACGTCTGTGTTGTTTACTTGAGAATCCGTCTTTATTCTGTTAACGTATGAACACGAGCCTATACAATCAGTGCAATATGTACTTTGTTTTATGTAGTAGTTATTTTATGCTTGATTTGCTGATATACTATTGTTCTCATGTTGATGAAGTATCGTTCGCTGAAATGACACGGTATAATATGCATTTCAGCAAGGTTCAGTGAATGTACTGCAGAAGATATGTTATATTTCATTGTACAGTCCATATTTACCTAAAGCTGTATTATGCCTCGTTGCATCTGATCCCATTGTGCTTGAATATTTTGATCTATTCTTTAAAGATCTGATGATGACAACGTAGTTTGCTGAAACTCGCCATCACAATAAAAGCTGCGCAATAGCAATCTTGGCTGTTTGAAGTTGTACTTCAGTTTCTACATTATACAATACTCTGGGTCCCCATCCCCCCCCCCCCCCCCCAACTTGATAATGTCAAGCATTTACAAAGAGGTGCTGCTATGAAAAGAAACGGCACACCAGACCATGAGTCTTGGCTGTCGGGCCGCATGAAGGGAAACAATCGGGTTGGTACCCAACCGCTGTCCGACGCGTCTCGCTGCTCATCGGGGCTCAGTACGAAGCGGCGTTCATCACTGAAGACAGTTCTACTCCTGTCAATGATATTCCAGGCCGAAGATTTCCCTGGAGACAAGTGTTAAAGATTTCAAATAGAAACATGCTTTTTGAACACAACGTCAAACAGCAAATTCTCTCACATTCGCTACTTGCCAGTTCTTGAAGGGTGGACGTGGTTTAAGTTTTCCACTCTTATTTGCAATGGAATTTCTTGGTAAATGGAAATGCCGTGTGGCTAGGGCCTCCCGGCGGGTAGACCGTTCGCCTGGTGTAAGTCTTTCGAGTTGTCGCCACTTCAGCGACTTGCGTGTCGATGGGGATGAAATGATGATAAGGACAACATAGCACCCAGTCCCAGAGCGGAGAAAATCTCCAACCCAGCCGTGAATCGAGCCCGGGCCGTTAGGTATGACATTCCGTCGCGCTGAACACTCAGCTACCAGGGGCGGACCATTTCTTGGTGTTCTGAAGAGAGGTTCTCAGAGTTAGATGCTCATTCCAGCAAGACGCAAATTTTCCAGAATCCCTTTTCTTTATGAAGTGGATGGAAATCATTGATCTGCTAACTGATGACATCATCAAGGACAAGTTTAAAGAAGGACGCCTTGTTAAGTTTTACAAGTTTCTTCCAGAAGGAAACCACTCCAAGATCATAGGTTTGGTACGTGATTTGTTATCTGTCTTGTCCACTACCTGCAGGTGTGAACAAACATTTTGTTTGTTGAAATTTACGAAAATCTAATTACAGAAGTAACCTGACTGATGAACATCTATGAGATATTTTACTCATACAACACACTAAGTTTGAGTCACAGTTTGAGAATATTTTGGATTCAAAAGACAAATGTCATACCTCTTAATAAGTGTACTAAAGAGTAATAAAGTGTACCTGGAGTTTTCAGTAAGTATTGCGTGTCTGTTAAAGCAACGCTGAATTATGTTGTTATTTTCTTTCTTAATTTATGTACAAATGTATTATATGATCCACACCGAGATTCAAAACATAATATGTGGCCCTCATGGTTTAGTAATTCGGAGACCCATGCCCCAGGAAAAGCCATCTCATTCATGGCAGAAATGGACATAAAATGGAAAGTAGAAAGATATAATTACTTCAACCGAAAAATCTGCAGAAGGTCAAAAAAGGTTCAAATGGCTCTGAGCACTATGGGACTTAACAACTGAGGTCATCAGTCTCCTAGAACTTAGAACTACGAGGGTTATTCCAAAAGTAAGGTCCGATTGATTGCCAAATTGAAACCACAGTGAACATCAGAAATGTTTTACTTGTAACAATTAGCTACACCTTTCAGCTACTTCTCTACGTAGTCGCCGTTCTGACTTAGACTTTTGTCATAGCGTTGTACCAACTTTTCAATAGCCTCATCATAGAAGGCAGCCGCCAGTGCTTTCCGCCAATTCTCCACGCTGGCCTACACCTCGTTGTCTGTGTCAAAATGTTGTCTTCAAAGACAGCGGTTCATGTGACCAGAGATGAAACTCAGGGGGAGACAATTGCGGACTGTATTGTGGGTAATCTCACATTTCCATTTGAAAACGATGCAGGAGCATCTTCATTGCCCCTGCAGAATGCGGCTGAGAATTGTCGTGAAGACGAAACAGCACGACAGTTATGTAATGTTGGCTGCATAGCTTCAGGCGAAATTTCTCACCAGGCCCTCGTACTTGGCGGCAGACACTATTTTCTAGACATCTTTACGCACTCACTGCGAGCTCAGAAATGAGAAGAGCGACGTGATGCTAACTGGGGTTATACTAGAGACACTACCCAACACATCTGTGCAAAGCTTTATCGGATTTTCATAGTCGTTTCCATTTCGCGACCGATCGGACCTTACTTTTGGAATAACCCTCGTACTTAAACCTAACTAACCTAAGGACGTCACACATATCCATGCCCGAGGCAGGATTCGAACCTGCGACCGTAGCGGTCGCGGGGTTCCAGATTGTAGCGCCTAGAACCACTCGGCCACCCCGGCCGGCGTTCTACAGAAGTCTCAGAACTAAAGTAAGAAAAGAAACTTTCCTTAAGTTTTACAAAACGATGTCCAAATCATCTATGGCATTGGTAGTGAAAGTGGACTGTAACAAAAATAAATGGACAAAGAATACAAACATGAGAGGTGCGATGTCAACAAGAGTAGCAGGGACACAATATCCGACAGAAGGGAGAATGGTTACATCAGAGAAGAAATAGGAGTGAAAAGATTAAAAGGGCAGATTAACAAATACAGGAACAACTAGAAGGACCATGTCAAAAGAATGGAAGATAACAGAATATCAAAATAAATGATGAATTATTCTCCAGCGAGCAGATCTTTACGAAAACCGATGGGAATAGTGCCAATATTAACTGCTTCAGCCAAGAGGGCGTAACAGGCAAATGCCTAACAAACTTACATGCAGAAGAAGAAGAAGTTGTGCAGTTGGCTTTTACATACTTCCGCATCTGTGTATTTGGGTGTGGATGCCTTGCCTGACACGTGCAGTGGAGCAACCCCCCGCCAATAGTTAACGCCATTATCTGCAATGCCTGACAAAGGGACCCCTGTCGTGGATTGTCTCTAGGTACGACTTTCTCAGGGAACGGTGATTAGTGGGCAATTCGCTCTTCCATGGACTTCAGGAAAATTCGTCCGTGGCATCAGTCCTTCCGAAGCCTGTTTAAGAGTTACGCTTCCGGCGCGCAGTCTTCTGCATCAGTGACGCTCCGCAGGGGCCAACTTGGGAGATGAAGGGGCCCTCTGTGGCAGGTCCCTCTTGCTTACGGCGGACTACCTTAGTTGAGACGCATTACCGAGCCGGGGCCTTCGAGGGAGCCGCAGCTGGGACACTGACGAATAAACCGAACGACGAGACGCAGGGTTTGCATTCGTGATTTTTCGAAAAGGAAGGAAAAATAGTTTTCGAGAGCCAGTCTGAGCATTTACCGACTTGAACACGGGCGGGGAAGGGTATCTACATCTACACAGGTACTCTGCCACTGTACGGAGTATGGCGGAGGGTACCCTGTATTACTATTCATTGCCTTCCCTCTTCCACTCGCAAATAGAGCGAAGTAGAAACGACTGTCCATATTCCTCCGTACGAGACGTAAATCTCGTACCTTATCTTCGCGGTCCTTATGCGCAATGTATGTGAGAGGCAACAGAACCGTTTGCGGTTAGCTTCAAATGCCAGTTCTCTAAATTTTCTCAATAGTTTTCCTCGAAAAGAACGTCGCCTTCCCTCCAAGGATTACCATTTGAGTTCCCGAGGCATCTCCGTAACTTGCGTGTTATTCGAATCCACCGGTAATAAATCTAGCAGCCTGCCTCTGAATTGCTTCTACATCTTTTTAACCTGACCTACCATGGATCACAAACACCCGAGCAAGAATAGGCCGCACCAGTGTCCCGTATGAGGTCTTCTTCATAGATGAATAACAAATGGCTCTGAGCACTTTGGGACTTAACATCTATGGTCATCAGTCCCCTAGAACTTAGAACTACTTAAACCTAACTAACCTAAGGACAGCACACAACACCTAGTTATCACGAGGCGATGAATAACACTTTCCTAAAATTCTCCCAATAAATCAAAGTCGACTACTCTCCTTCGCGACCACAACCCTCACACTCGTTTCATTTCATATCAGTTTGCAACATTACGTCCAAATATTTAAACGATGTGACTGTGTCCTCCTGCAGTCACAACTTCGACGCCTATCCGTACACCACAGCATCATCGGCAAACAGCTGCAGATTACTGCCCATCCTGTCCACCAAATGGTATATGTATACAGAGAATAATAGCGGGGTCCTGTCACACTTCCCTGGGGCCCTCCTGACAATACCCTTGTCTCTGATGTTCACTCGCGGTCGAGGGCAACATACCGGTTCCTACTGGCATCCGCCTGAAGAAATTTCGAGCAACAAGTAAAAAGCTAAATCAGGATATATGGATTCGGAATGCACATTCTTCCCAAATACAGGTCAGCAAAGAATACATTCCTTTATATCAGTGTCCTCATGTTCGTAAAACTGGTCAATGTTAATCATATTTGTAGCAGGCCTGTAGTGATACCAAAACATTTACCAGTATTTAACAGGCGAACTAGTTGGGATGGGGAATTAAAGCTGGGTTAGGTTGTGATCAACAGCATTTGGTAAACTATTAGACAAGTGTTTTTGTAAGACAAACCTTTAAAACATAACTTTCACAAATTACAAACACAAATAACCCAAACCTGACTTCATAAAAACTAATGAATGAAACTTGCACTACAATGCTTCACAAAACGGTGAAGCACCCAGAAGACATGACCAGATGTCAGTGCAACTTCGTACACGTACACCCCATTGGTGGGTATATAAATGATTTTAATTCCAACTCTCTGGGACAAGTAAAATGGACAAGAGAGTGCATTAATGTTGTTAATGTTTAGCGTGGTAGGATATTTAAGGGGCGTAAAAAGCGTCAGACATTGAACGATCCCTTTGAAGGACACGGAGAGGTCGCGTACTCGTACGAGACAGCGTTATCAGCATCTGACAGTGTTTAAACAGGGGCTCATGGTGGATATCCGTTTTGCGAGCTCGTCGAATCGTGCAATATCCAGGTTTGCGTTGCATTTGGATGTGACAGTGATCCGATGTTGGACTACATGGGTACATAAGGGCAGGCATGCTCATCGTCAAGATTCTGGTCGACCACATCTGACCACGACAACGGAGAATCGCCGTATTGCGGACTAACGTAGTCCATTCACATCTCCGCCTGCCGTCCGAGAACAAATAATGGATTCTCTGCAACAACCCATGTCATCCCACATCATTGGTTGAAACTAGTAGCAGTTGGACTAGGGATCTAGAGTCCCATGCGTAGAATGCAGTAGCGCAACAACAACAATAGATGAAAGGCGTCGCAGCGATGATGGCGGTTCTGGACTACACCGGATGACTATCGTCGGCTAATACGGCGGCGACCTTGGGAAAGATAACATTTTTCCAATGATTTGAAGATAACATTTTTCCAATGATTTGAAGAGCCACGGCGGTGATACTAATGGCGTCATGTTGTGGGGAGACATCGGGTATGACTTCAGGTCACGGCAGACAGTGACCGAGGGAACTTTCATGGCACAAAAGTAGGACACGCACATTCTGCGTCCCCAGTTGCCACTTGTTATGCAGTGGTACCATTTTTAGACAGGATAATGCCCGTCCACGCATCCCACGTGTCTCTATGAACCGTCAGCGTGATGCAGAGATACTCCCGTGGACAGCAAGATTCCCACGTCTGTCCCCTATATAACATGTGTTGGACCAGCTCAGACATCAACGTCAAATGGTTCAAATGGTTCTGAGCACTAAGGGACTTAACATCTGAGGTCGTCAGTCCGCTAGAACTACTTAAACCCAACCAACCTAATGACATCGTACACATCCATACCCGAGGCAGGATTCGAACCTGCGACCGTAGCGGTCGTGCGGTTCCTGACTGAAGCACCTAGAACCGCCACACCGGCCGGCACATCAACTTCGTCCCATTGCCAGTTTCCTGGATATCAAGCAACAGTTACAAAATCTGTGTAATTTTTTTGGCGGGCATTAGTCACGTTGGTATCCCATTCTAACCAGGGCGTCTCCAGACACGTTTTCGGCCTGGAATCTCATTAACTGGAGTAGAATTGTTTCAGTGATGAGTCCCGCTTCGAGCTGAGCCCCGCTGACTATCGAAGACGTGTCTGGAGACGCCCCATAGAACGGTGGGTTGCTAACCTGATTATCATCGAACATATGGTCCGTCAGCCAGGAGTGATGGTCTGGGGTGCCATTTCTTTTCATGGCAGGACGCCTTTGTTTGTCAACCACAGCATCCTTACAGCACAACGGCACGTCGACGATATTTTACGCTCTGTTTTGCAGCCCTTCATGACAAGCCATCATGGGACTACATTTCAGCAAGATAATGCCTGCCCGAACACGACGAGGGTTTTAACTGCTTGTCTTCGTGCTTATCAAGGCCTACCGTGGCTAGCGAGATCGCCAGCTCTCTCCCCGACTGAGAACGTCTGTAGCATTATGGGCAGGGCGTTCCTACCAGCTCGGGATTTTGACACTGTAACGCGTCAGCTGGACGAAATTTGGGACTCTATCCGGATAAGGACATTCAACAACTCTGTCAATCAACGCCGAGCCGAAAACTGCTTGCACGAGGGCAAGAGGTGGACCAAAGCGTTGCTGACTTGCTCAATTCGTGAAGCTCCGTCTCTTGAATAAATCCTTCAATTTTTCTGAAATTACAGTCAGTTGCTTGTCTGTAGATGTAAATGACACCTTTCAAGATTTTAAACATGGCTGAAACAGCAACTGTTGAAATTCTTCACGCTAAATGATGGCAGCCAAAGCAGTTGCAGGATAAAGATTTAATAAAATTCTTGACCACAGTTTCAGTATATATAAAAATACTTTCATCAGAAGTAAAATACCTAAAATTACATCCTGCAATGGAGATTAATAAAACAATTGTGCCTGCCTACTGACGACGCCTTTGGCACAATTGTTTTATTAATCTCCATTGCAGGATGTAATTTTAGGTATTTTACTTCTGATGAAGGTATATTTATATATACCGAAACCGTGGTCAAGGATTTTATTAAATCTTTATCCCGCAACTGCTTTGGCTGTCACCATTTACCGTGATAAATGACATCTATTGATTTCCGTCCCACTCGGATAATTCCTCCATGTTGCGTCTTTTCCTTCCTTCTTTATTTCTTTCTTTCTTTCTTTTTTCTTTTTTTTTAAAAAGATCTTATAGTGTGTGTGACATTCGGTTCAACAATGTACACTTGGCATCAAGTTTTTTTTTCTTTTATTGTATTTCGATTCCCCCCGAAGGGGGCGGGCTGGCAGCAGCTTAGTACGCTGCTCTGCAGCCTACAGACTTTTTTAAACGTAAGAAGAAGTTAAGAAATAATTAAAGCAGGCGATAAAACGGGGACTTAAATTGTAAAACGTTGGAAAATTGTGGAAAGTTAAAACATAAAGCAAAGGGTTGGGATAACGAATAAAATACACAAGATGCAGACAGGTAACATAGTAGACACACAATTAAAAAACATGGCGACAGTGTGGTTTCTGTTCACAAGAGATATAAAAGCACACCCAGCGACAGTATGATGGCCGTTCGCAACACTTCAGAAAAGACACACAACACTGAACACTCACTGTAAACATTGCACTAAAATGTCGGCACACCATAGCCTAGGGCAGATGGGGGAGAGGGGGGGGGGTGGACCTGGACAGATGAGGGGGAAAACAAGGAGGAAGATGAGGAAAAACGAAAGGGGGGAGGGAACCAAAGGAGGGAGTGGACTCATAAGAGGGGGGGGGGGAGGGGGCAGGGCAGACGCGAGAGGGAATGGGGAAAGGCAGAGGAGGGAAGTGCAAAAGGACTCGGGGCAGAGAAGGGGGGCAGAGAGAAGGTAGGTGGGGAAAAAAGAGGATGGAAGGGGGGAAAGTGTGGCATCAAGCTGAGGGGGTTAGTTTAATGTATTTCTGGGTAAGAGTTAGGCATGTTTCAGTTAGGACTGAGCCACAGGGACATACGCACACACTCCGCAAAACGCATTTCCTGTTTCGTCACCCACATTCACGATAACACCGAACTGGCAGAGTCTGAAACTGTGCCAGTGGGACTCAATAGAATACCAAAATTAAAACACTCCTCTAGTTTTAGCACTAATTGTGCGCAGCAGGTGGCGAAAGAGGGCGCGCTTGTAACAGGTAGGGCACGATTCTAATAGGAAGAACTTTCTAATTTTTCTTTTTCCGCGGGCAGTGCCGGACGCGGCAGCCGCGAGCGACGCTGTCATGCGCGGCATAATTCCAGTTGGAAGTTTTGCGCCAGTTGCTTGCCATCGCGCTGTGAAATGCAGTTGTCACAGCCAAGTTGGGTTTTCAGCTGAAATGAGGTCTCACGCGGGGCGAACCGCGGTTTTGCACGCGTCGCCCAACCGACCGCCCCGGGCAGGCTAAAAGCGCGGCGACGCGCTCGCGCACACGCTTGTTGCAGGTCAGTAATTAATAGCTGACGCATCACTAATAATCCGCAGTTTATCAGCAAATAAGTCACCCGAAAAACAATACAGCTTTTATTGCTCTCTGTGGCGCCACACACGAGAATGTGACATTGTTTATTGATAGCTCTCGATGGACATCGTCATCTAGTTGCTGTACCACAAAGAGCTCACGTAGTATAAATTATTACAATATAATTAGCTTTCACAGTGAATGTCATTTATCAAGCTGTCTTTATTTTTTGCCTGATGTAAAAAAAAAAAAAAAAAACGAGAGAAATTACTTTGTATACTTGTGTATAGACTTTTACTCCTCCTGTTTAACACAGAATTATGTCCATGGGCTATAAAAGGGGACTACTGTGGCATGTTTCTTTAATGCTCGGAATACTGGGGGTACTTTGTGCCCACTCTTTGAAAACACTATCACTTCGTATTTTCAATTCTGAAAAAATGTTTATTGGTTTCAATGAAACCTTTTACCTGTTTCCGAAAATGTTGAAATTTCTCAGTTGAACATAACCTCAATATTTTATGTCACTGTCCCCAATGAATGTCATACCCAATATTAGCAGGTTCAGAACCTTGCTTAGACACTAATACCCCTTTAAAAATATGTTGCGAATAAAAATCAACAACAATTAACAAAATTTGCATTTTTTAATTTGTTTTAGGGTGGCATAAAGTACCCTCCCCTCTTAGTAGTACATGTCATTAAAAGTGCGTTGATGTTGGTAAGAGGGTGCTAAAAAATTTTCATATTCTGGACCCTACTAACGCATCAGTACCTCTTTAAAAAGTATGCTGTTTATATAAGCCAACAATAACTAATGATTCCGTTTTTTTATGTTTTTAGGGTAGGTGTAAAGATCCCCCCCCCCTTCTGCCCCCATACAAACCCTCCCGCCTCGGTACAGCGTGGAATGGAAAATGCGTTGATATTGCTAGGATTAAAGTTTTCGTCTCCACATTTTTCCGTAGTCCACTTTTCCTGAATTTCTTCCGCTCCAAAGTTATTCTCTCTACGTCTTACGACTTTACGATTAAGTAAAAGGTACACTTTTACAACTTCAAAGCCGTACTGTTTGCAACAATAACACGATTCTCTTTTCATTTTTTCATTGCCTATCGAATGAAAAATGTACTCTCTACACTTTTTACTTTGATCTACTTGACAAAATGAGTGCGTCAGACACCAAGACACAAGCGCCTGCGGAATAAGGAGAGGCAAGTCTTACGGAACCGGATCTTATGTTAGAAATAATGACAAGATTACTCACAAGTTGTTGCAGTAAGCTGACCTTTTTTCATTGCATACACACATCACATCAGTGAATGCATGCAAAAACAAAAAATTGTCTAGAGACTATGTAGGTCCATACAGGCAGCGCGTGGATGCTTTTTTTGGTATGGATGCTATTGTACGTTACGGATACACGATAGAGGTCTACAATCTTACCGGAATGTGTGAGTGATTTTGTTATTTTTCATAAGGGGAGATTCAGTGCCATATTCTGAATAATACAACACTATTTTACAACAGCATAAAACACAGAGCCACCGACAGATTGCATTAAGCAATAATATACAAGCAAACTACTGTATACACACATGGGCACCCGTACGATGTTTGTAGGCGGCCCTAGACACGGGGTAGGGAGTATTTTTAATATAATGGGAGTCGAATGGGCAATTTGTTAGCAGCCATGAAAAACCTACAGTTCCGACCCTCTCAAAATCCTGCGTAATACCTACTTTCAAAGTCATTTTCTTGAAAAAGGAACACATGGCTACACTACACTTTTTTTCCTTTCCCCGAGAGCTATTAAACGGGGGGGGGGGGGGGGGTGAGGTACGCGAGGGTCCCCGGCCCCCCTTGACCTTCATCGGCATGGGCGTCCATGCATCCACCTCAGGTGAGATGTAAAACCCTTAAAAGTATAGTATATCAATAATGAGCGTATGGCATTGGTGGCCGGGTGACCCCTCGCGGGGCGGTTCGGCCGCCGCTCCACAAGTTCTTTAACGCCACTACGGCGACTTGCGAGTGAATGAGGATGAAATGATGATAAAAGACACACAACACCCAGTCATCTCGAGGCAGAGAAAATCCCTGACCCCGCCGGGAATCGAACCCGGGACTCAGCAAGACCACGAGCCGCGAACTATAGTATATTAATGAAAAATGTGTACCTGTCTGTCTGTATGTCTCTGTATTTGTCTCTCTCTCTCTCTCTCTCTCTCTCTCTCTCTCACACACACACACACACGCACACACACACTAGCTATATTTTGTGGAAATTCAGCAATGCACTTCGCGATCTCTGTGGTGCTGCATTGCATTACTGAACATATAGGTATGCAGCGTATTTCTGAAGTCGAGCACATGGAACACTTGATGTATTACATTTTGCTGTAAGGAACAATGTCAGAATATTAGGTGCCGTCTATCATGTCGCGTAAACACTCTCTCCATCCAATTCCCCAGCAATCTCCACCCTCTCTCTCTCTGACTCTTGTCTCCGCCGGCAGTATAAATGATATCTTACTGAAGAGAGGAAACTATTGCGCCAAATACTTTTAGTACCACTGTAACAGTACCGTCGAGGTCGAGAGAGACCAGTTACGATGTTAACTCTAAATAATTTTTAAACTCTCAGTCCCGCTGTTTGTTCTAGCGGGTAGAAACACTGTCAGTAAATTTTTTATACCAATAGTGTCACGGAAATGACACGATAAATCATTGCTTCACCCCACTAAATGTTACCAAAGTGAGGTAGTACCCTTCTGTCAGTCACTCTTTGAGATTAATTGGCTATGATTCACTGATTACACTGATCACTTATGCCTGTATGACATAAGTCACATATAGTTGAAAAATTTGAATAAAATTTGGTCGCCAGATTAACATTACTCAATGATTCTTCTGACACAATGCCGGCCGGTGTGGCCGAGCGGTTCTAGGCGCTTCAATCTGGAACCGCGCGACCGCTACGGTCGCAGGTTCGAATCCTGCCTCGGGCATGGATGTGTGTGATGTCCTTAGGTTAGTTAGGTTTAAGTAGTTCTAAGTTCCAGGGGACTGATGACCTCAGATGTTTTTGCTCAGAGCCATTTGACCCATTTGAACCTTCTGACAGAATAACCATTCTCGTTAATTATATTCACAGAAACGCTCTGGATCGGAGAGCATCGATTCGATCCTACTAGTAGGGTTTAGCAGCAATATTGCGACCGTGGTTCGAACCCAGAACGGCAAGATGAGAAAAGGGAGCAACACACACTTGTAACGGCACGAACATAACGCTAGGTGGTTCATTTCCGCAGGTAGCCACTGTCCGTAATATGCTGTTGAGGTATGGCGCAAGCGCCACAGCCTGCCTTTCGGTCGGTGACCAGCAACCTATCGAAACGAGGGACACTTCTGGACGCGGCTTGCGTGCCACATTTGTGACAGCCATATAACAACAAACCCGCTGTGCCACGTATAAATACTGGCCGAATCGGCGAGTCATCGAGTCGGCCTCTTTTGTAGCGTGGGTTCCCGCGATGATGCACCACCGCTAAACCGTCATCCTGACCGGGCCATCTAGCAGGGGGGTTCAGCCGCAGGGTGGATCGGCCGAGATACGAACTGAGGTCTACCCAGCCAATGGGCACCAACCAACGTCAGACGCCGCCAGCCCTACTTCGAGGCCAGGCGGTCGTACCCCAGATGCCTCCGCTTCAGTCACTAGCTCCCGCTCGACAGGTCTCGGCCGCCTCGTTAATATCGTAACAACTCAAGACAACCGCGCGAACACCGGACACACCATCGAGGAATGCCGACCGCACGAAGTCGCCACGCTACTGCGCCTCGCCGGGCCTGGCAGCTACTGGGTCTCCTCAACATTTCGCCGGCGAGGTCCGTGGGTCGACGCCCCCGACCTAGCGCCCCACAGATTTGGGTATGAATTACTAATATGGGCTTTTAGAAAGTACAGGGTTTGGTTAGAAATATGGAAATACTGCGAGACAGGCATACTTGAACAGAAGAGCAGGTGCTAGTCAAACCTGCAGGGTGCGCTCTTGTATTGGATCACGAACGGTACCTGTAAGGTGCTCTTAATGCGTTACAAGTGGCAGTCGTGGCCAGGACAGTGTCGGACCTATTTTTGAGTGCATTACGTCGGAGCTAAGTGAGTTCGAATGTGGACAACCTGTTGGTGCTCGTATCGTGGGTCATTCCGCGACCAAGAGAGCCCAATTGTGTGGTGTTTCAAGAGGCACCGTATCGAAAATTCATGCCGCGTACAGAGAATGCGGGGAAACATCATCCGCTAATCTGCTCAGTCACAACACGTACGAAAGTGTGTATCAAGTAATCATGACGGATGGCCATTGAAGAGGATTGTGATGAAAAATAAGAACACGATAGTTACAAAAGTCACTGCGCAACTGAATGTAACACACGCGTGCCCTGTCAGCGCCAAGGCGACACGAAGAAAGTTCCAGAAACAGAGAATTGCAAGGCGAGCTGGAATTCCAGGACCACTCCTCAGCGACGCAAATGCACGTAACAGGGAAACGTGCTGCCGAAGCCATAAAACCTCGACTATGGACCAATGGACGACAGTCATTTGGTCGCGTGAGTCTCGTTTCACACTGTTTCCAACGTCTGGCTGACACTCAGGGTCAACAGTGAAACATGGCGGGATTTCAGTGGTGGTTTGGGCAGCCATATAGTGGTATTCCAAGAGCCCCATGATTAATCTGCCAATAATTATGTGACCATTTTGGATGATCAGAGCCATCCCATGGTACAGTGCTTGTTTCTCAGTGGTGATGCTGTGTTCCAAGAAGACAGGGCTCCTCTTCACTCACACAGCTCGCATCGTCCAGGACTGGTTTTGTGAGCACGAGGACGAGTTTTCACATGTCTCCTGGCCACCACAATCACAAAAACTTATTATTATTGAGACTTTGTGGTTTACTTTGGAGGGAAGGGTGCGTGAGCGAGCCGGCCGCGGTGGTCTCGCGGTTCTAGGCGCTCAGTCCGGAGCCGCGCGACTGCTACGGTCGCAGGTTCGAATCCTGCCTCGGGCATGGATGTGTGCGATGTCCTTAGTTAGGTTTAAGTAGTTCTAAGTTCTAGGGGACTGATGACCACAGATGTTAAGTCCCATAGTGCTCAGAGCCATTTGAACCATTTTGCGTGAGCGATGTTCATCTACACCACCCGTACCTGAACTTGCGACTATTTTGCAGGAAGAGTGGTATAAGGTTCCCTCGAAAAACACGCAGGGCCTGTGTTTATCCAGTTCGAGACAACTGGAAGCTGTTTTGAATGCCAACCGTTTTCCTCCACCGTCTTAGGCATGGTACTGTGTTTCCGGTGTTTTTATACTTTTGTCCACCCTCTGCAAATGCCGTCATCAATATGCTTTTGACTCACGTCGATGTACCATTCTCAACCAGAGAACATCACACACATTACACACTGTATCATTTGTGTTGGTCCTTCAAAGGGATTTATGAAGACGGGATCTTTGGTAAAAACGTACAGGATTCCGTTGTGTGTGGGATAAATCAGAGCCAGGAATTTGCTACACACGCAAAGTTTTCCTGGATACAGCAACGTGGTTTTCTGCGGCGACAATGGCCGGCGTCAGTGGCGCAGGGACATGACGTCGGGAACAGCGGATCATCCTTCACCGACAAACTGTCTACCTATATGTAACCATTGTTCCACCATGAAAATCTTTGGCCTTTCTTGCACTGTTAGCTTCAGAGAATCTCTTGCATTGGTTCCTCTCGTGTTGGCAACCCGATTGGTGTTGTATCCACGTTCCTTCTACAGGAACATTAGAACATTTTTTTCTATTTTAAGTTTCCTGGTAACGCGGAATTTCCAAGAGATTTGTGACTGACACTATCTCTGTCCTCCCCACCGAGTGTGGCCTCGCTCTCATTTGCTCTCCGAGGAAGCGTCTACTGTACAGAATTCACCTGACACGCGGGCAGGAGCCACGGGTCGCCAAATGCTCGTCATGCTGTTCCTCTTTCTTTTCTGTACCTCAGGTCACTGACTATATTAAAACTGTATCTATAAATAGAGGGCTACTAAACTGTCCACTCACATTAATGCGAACACCTGTCAAAAGGCTGAAGAACCAAACCTTGAAGCGCAAGGCGTGCAGGAAAGGAGTCAGCGAGATTCTGAAAGGAACCAACAGGGATGTGGAGTCATGGCGAGTCAAGCCGACTCAAGTGCTGTGGTGAGCCAGGCCAGGAGCCATGGGTGGTGGACTCAGTGGACCTCCAGTTGCTGTATTGGTAGTCTTCGCTGCCGTTGAACAGCATTCAGCATGGATGCATAACCGGGCGCCTTCTGCGGAGACCCATATGAAGCGACGTCCGCTGAACGGGCGTTGAGGAGACACTATCGACAGCTCATTGGCTCATCTGGACGGTCAGTTGGTCAACAGCTGCGCGTCTATTCGCCCGAACACATCTCGGCAGCTGCCGTTCACCCCTGTCATCTGTGTTAGGTTGCTCGGTCGAGGATCCATGGCGCGAATAGCCCCATCGAGGTGGTCCTACAGATTCTCGATTGGGTTTCAATCCGAGGAGTTTGATGGCCAGGCGAGTACGGTATACTCATCCTGCTTCTCCCCGAACCGCGCGACCTGTGAGACACAATGCGTAATACTGCTGGTAGATGCCATCATTCAGAGAAAGAAGAAACTGCATGTAGATGAGGACTTGGTCCCCAAGGAGAGATGAATACTTTTGTTGATCCACTGTACCTTCCAGAAGGACTAAATCACCCAGGGAATGCTACGAAAACATTTCTTGCAGGGTGTTTGCTCTCACGCGTTTCACGCCGTACACGGCAACAGCCATCTGTCCGATGGAGCATAAAACGTGACTCATCTGAAAAGGACCGCCTGTCATTACTCAGTGGACCTCCAGTGTCGGTATTGGTAGCGAATTCCAGCCTTCGCTCACGTTGAACAGCAGTCAGCATGGATGCATAACCAGGCACCTGCTGCGGAGACCCATATGTAGCGACGTCCGCTGAACGGGCGTTGAGGAGACACTGCCGGCAGCCCATTGGTTCATCTGGACGGTTAGTTGGTCAACAGCTGCGCGTCTATTCGCCCGAACACATCTCGGCTGCCGCCGTTCAGCCCTGTCATCTACGGCCCTTCGTGCCTCGGCGCGAGGTTTGAACAGCGTCATTTTGCCACTCACGGCATGCTTTAAGCACCGCTGAATGCGAACAGTTAACAGTTTTAGCTGTTTCGGAAACGCTTCCATCACCCAGTAGCCAATGATCACGCCCTTTTCGACGTCATACATATCGCTCCATTTCCGCGTTTCAATGACTGCACTATTATCCGCACCCCCCCCCCCCCCCCCTCCGACCGCAAACGAAAACGAAACTCCTCCCGCACAGGCCATGAAGGCCCCAAAGGTACCGACTAGCCGCCGTGTCATCCTCAGCCCACAGGCATCACTGGATGCAGATACGGAGGGGCATGTGGTCAGCACACCGCTCTCCGGGCCGTATGTCAGTTTCCGAGACCGGAGCCGCTACTTCTCAATCAAGTAGCTCCTCAGTTTGCCTCACAAGGGCTTAGTGCACCCCGCTTGCCAACAGTAGACCCGATGGTCACCCATCCAAGTGCTAGCCCAGCCTGACAGCGCTTAACTTCGGTGATCTGACGGGAACCGGTGTTACGACTGCGGCAAGGCCGTTGCCCCCCCCCCCTCCCCCCACCTCCGACCACAGCCCTCTTTATATATACCCTCCACTACTAGTGCTCACAACTGCCGTCTGTGAACGGTTATTGCACGTTGACACCGAACATAGGGGTGAGCACATTAATGTGACTGGACCGCGTACTTCGGAAAACTGAAACACAACCTTTAAATCGAATGAATCATTTACAGCAGCCCTGCAAATCATATGGCCCCATTACCATACGTACAGCTGTATGGTAATGAACCAAAATATTATTGTCACTAAAGACGTAAGCGAGCAGTTGAATACAGCTGTGACTCGCGCTCGCTATGAAATAATAAACTTTGTAAACCTCCTTTTCCGGTGAGGATGAGGATAGTCACGTTTAAAAATAACCATCCGCAATAGCCCCTAGCAGTAGCCACGCGTAACTAGATCCAAAACGCTTTTTACCTCCTTCTTGTAGGGAGCTTAACAGCGCAGCCGGGCGTGATTGTACTTCACGCCATAGCGGCAGCGGGCCTCCGAGCAAAGCTGATTATTCGGTCGGCGGCGGATGCATTATGGCCCACTAACCGTGAATACCGTGGTCGAGAGAGGATAGAGTCCTCGGTCGCATCGATCGTACCGGAGCCTCACATTCTGGTACCGCAGCAGCGGCAGCGGCGTTTATCGGTTCGTTCGAGCGCGCAAGAGGGTCGCCGGCCCGCTGTAAATTAACTTTTTTAATACCGGCAGCGGGCGGCGGGGAAATGGACACTACGTGCCGGCCGTAATGACGGGGGAGGGCCGGCGCGTGACGTCAGGGAACTGCCTTTTATAGGTCATTACGGCGCGCGCCGCGGTCGATGCGTTTTGCCATTTGGCTGCGATTGCCGCGCCGGGGTTAGCGGCGCCCGCACATCCGTCTTAATTTCGATGCGCCGCGGTAGCGCCAGTGCCGGAGCTTCGGCAAATGCAGCAGCAACAGCATGTCGCTCTAGGGCGAGCACAATACTGGCCGCGAAAACTGCAGCGCCTGTGACGTTGGCTACAGGGGAGGAAAACAACATTATCAGTTTCCTACCCCCTACTCCACACGCTTCCTGACTACACTGCGAGCCGCAAAAATTGCAACACAATCAAGGCGACATATAACAAACGTCAAACATTTTTTTTTTTTTAAAGAAATTTCCGCCATTTGACAGTCAATTGTTCATCGAGTTTTCGGCTTTGTAGCCATTCTCAAGTGCAGGTTGAAATGTTAAAATATGTCTGACCGGTCTGCGACATGTCATCGTTGGAAAAAACGTATTTCTGGTCTATATGACTGTAGTCCTCCACGAAGGTAAGGCCGGCTGCGGTGGCCGAGCGGTTCTAGGTGCTTTAGTCCGGAACCGCGCGACTGCTACGGTCGCAGGTTCGAATCCTGCCTCGAGCATGGATGTGTGTGATGTCCTTAGGTTAGTTAGGTTTAAGTGGTTCTAAGTTCTAGGGGACTGATGACCTTAGATGTGAAGTGCCATAGTGCTCAGAACCATTTGAACGAAGGTAAGATAATTAACTGTCAAACCGGTATCAAGTGTACTACATGACGAGGTATGAAACTGATCAGCGTTTCATCACAACCGCACAAAGTGGGCAGGAGTAAAGTCATTTTTCATTCAAGGAATGATCTTCATGGATAGTCCTGTCTACACTCGAAGGAAAAAAATATAAACGAAGCATCACGAAAGAATTATTCGAATGGGACAGAAATCAGTAGATGTGGTGTAAATGTACAAACAAGTGATTACAATTTCAGAAAACTTGCATGATTTATTCAAGATCAAGAGAAAGACCTTCACAAATTCAGCAAGATAAAAACGCGCTGGTCCATCTGTGGCCATTATGGAAGCGGTTATTCGGCTCGGCATTGGTTGACAGAGTTGTTGGATGTCCTCTTGAGGGATATGTGCCACATTCTGTCCAATTGGCGCGTTAGATCGTCAAAATCTTGAGCTGGTTCGGGAGTGCCCTGCCCATGTTGCTCGAAACGTTCTCGACTGGGGTGAGATCCGGCGACCTTGCTGGCCAAAGTAGGATTAGACAAGCACGAAGACAAGCACTGGAAACACTCGTCGTGTGTGGGCGGTCATCTTGCTGAAATGTAAGCTCAGGATGGCTTACCATGAAGGGCAACAAAACGGGACGTAGAATATCGTCGACGTACCACTGTACTGTAGCGTGCCGCGAATGGCAACGAAAGGGGTCCTCGTCCGAAAAGAAATGGCGCCCCAGATCATCATTCCTGGCTGCGGAGCCGTACGGCGCGCGCCAATCAGGTTGGTATCCCACCACTGTCGGGGGAGGGGAGGAGGGGTGTATCCAGACACGTCTTCCCTCTTCATCGGGGCTTAGTTCGAAGCGGGACACATCACTGAAGACAATTATACTCCAGGCAATGAGTTTCCCGTCTAAAGACGCCCCAGACAGCGGTGGGATACCAACGTGACAGTCACTGGCCATGCGCCCTGACAACCAGAAGAGGGACGCCATTTCTTTTCATAGCAGGACGCCTTTGGTGGTCATCTGCGGCACCCTTATAGCTCAGCGGTACGTCGACGATATTCAGTGCCCCATTTTGTTGCCCTTGATGGCAAGCTATCCTGCTCTTACGTTTCACCAAAATCATGCCCGCAGGCACACAGCGAGATTTTCTGCTGCTTGGTTTCGAGCCTGTCAAACCATACCTTGGTCAGCAAGGTCGCCGGATCTCTCCCCGGTCGAAAACGTTTTAAGCATCATGCACAGGTCTCTCCAACCAGCCGGTGATTTTGATGATTTAGCGCGCCAATTGGACAGAATTTGGCACGATATCAGTCAGATGGACTTCCAACAACTCTACCAAACAATGCCAAGTCGAGTACGGCCAACTGCTGGACCAACGCGTTATTGTCTTGCTTAAATTGTAACGCTCTTTCTCTTGAATAAATCAACCAATTTTTTCTGAAATTGTAATCGTTTGTTTGTCTGTACATGTCTACATCTACATCCACACATCTATATCGATACTCTGCAAATCACATTCATGTGCCTGGCAGAGGGTTCATCGAACCACCTTCACAATTCTCTATTATTCCAAACTCGTATAAGGAGCGGAAAGAATGAACACCTGTATCTTCCTGTAAGAGCTCCGATTTCCTTTACTTTATCATGTTGATCGTTCCTCCCTATGTAGGTCGGTGTCAACAAAATATTTTCGCATTCGGAGAAGAAAGTTGGTGATTGGAATTACGTGAGAAGATTCCGTCGCAACGAAAAACGCCTTTCTTTTAATGATTTCCAGCCCAAATCCTGTGTCAGTTCTGCCGATTTTCGTCCTATTCGTGGTGCATCGTTTCTTTTTTGTGTCAGAGTGTATATGCAATAAATAGTTGAGGGTGTTGGATGGGAGTGCTGCTCTGAAATGAAGAGGTCAGCAGAATATAGGAAAGTCGTATCAGATTACCGACAAACTAAAAAAGAAAAAAAATGAAACGACATGACATAATACCTGGCCGTTTAAGAAAGAAGGAAAAGATGGCACGAGAATATTCCAGTAACTTGGAGGGTTATGGAGAGGGAGAGATGGAAGAGGCAGTTGTGACGCAAATTTCTGACTAGAGGTGGCGCGTTCCAACAGGTGTGGCGTAAAGGCGAGCCGGCGGGCGGCAGCGTGCAGCCTGCGTGTGACAGCAGAGGCCGCGAGGGGCCCTGAGAGGAGGCGCGACAACGGCAGAGCGGCGCCTCTGGAAACGACGTCGTTACCTGCTGGGCTGGCCGTCGAGCAGGGCGCTCTCGGGCAAGAGCTGCGTCCGCGTGCCTGCCCTAATACTCCACTGTGGATTTCTTTGCAAGCAGAAAACGGAGCCTCTGTTCCGGAAGGACGTTGTGCCGCTGACAGATGCGACAACTTCAGCTGTCTTTAAAAGGAGCGTGTAACTGGCTTTGAGTGAAAATTAAAACGCTCTTAAATAGGCTTAATGTATAGTAATTGGAAAAAATAAACGAAGTTCAAAATTTAAATACCTCAGAGCAATCATTCAAACCAAACGGACTGACCAACAACGCCAGATCGCAGAAGACTGAGAATGTTTCAGCTCTCCAAGAATGCAGCTGTTGTGGCAGAGCACCTGAAGGAAAATTTGGAAAATATTTCGAGTAGATTTCCTCACCATGTTATAGTTCTGGATGGAGATTTTAATTTGCCGGGTATAGACTGGCAGACTCACACATTTACAACGGGTGGTAGGGACAAAGAATCCAGTGAAATTTTTTTAAGTGCTTTATCTGAAAACTACCTTGAGCAGTTAAACAGAGAACCGACTCGTGCCGATAACATATTAGACCTTCTGGTGACAAACAGACCCGAACTATTTGAAACAGTTAACGCAGAACAGGGAATCAGCGATCATAAAGCGGTTACTGCATCATTGATTTCAGCTGTAAATAGAAATATTAAAAAAGGTAGGAAGATTTTTCTGTTTAGGAAAAGTGACAAAAAGCAGATTTCAGAGTATTTGACGGCTCAACACAAACGTTTTGTCTCAAGTACAGATAGTGTTGAGGATCAGTGGACAAATTTCAAAGCCGGCCGAAGTGGCCGTGCGGTTAAAGGCGCTGCAGTCTGGAACCGCAAGACCGCTACGGTCGCAGGTTCGAATCCTGCCTCGGGCATGGATGTTTGTGATGTCCTTAGGTTAGTTAGGTTTAACTAGTTCTAAGTTCTAGGGGACTAATGACCTCAGCAGTTGAGTCCCATAGTGCTCAGAGCCATTTGAACCATTTTTGACAAATTTCAAAACAATATGCATTAGATGAGTATGTGCCAAGCAAGATCGTAAGAGATGGAAAAGAGCCACCGTGGTACAACAACCGAGTTAGAAAACTGCTGCGGAAGCAAAGGGAACTTCACAGCAAACATAAATATAGTCAAAGCCTTGCAGACAAACAAAAATTACGCGAAGCGAAATGTATTGTGAGGAGGGCTATGCGAGAGGCGTTCAATGAATTCGAAAGTAAAGTTCTATGTACTGACTTGGCAGAAAATCATAAGAAATTTTGGTCTTATGTCAAAGCGGTAGGTGGATCAAAACAAAATGTCCAGACACTCTGTGACCAAAATGGTCCTGAAACAGAGGATGACAGACTAAAGGCCGAAATACTAAATGTCTTTTTCCAAAACTGTTTCACAGAGGAAGACTGCACTGTGGTTCCTTCTCTAGACTGTCGCACAGATGACAAAATAGTAGATATCGAATAGACGACAGAGGGATAGAGAAACAATTAAAATCGCTCAAAAGAGGAAAGGCCGCTGGACCTGATGGGATACCAGTTCGATTTTACACAGAGTACGCGAAGGAACTTGCGCCCTTTCTTGCAGCGGTGTACCGTAGGTCTCTAGAAGAGCGTAGTGTTCCAAAGGATTGGAAAAGGGCACAGGTCATCCCCGTTTTCAAGAAGGGACGTCGAACAGATGTGCAGAACTATAGACCTATATCTCTAACGTCGATCAGTTGTAGAATTTTGGAACACATATTATGTTCGAGTATAATGACTTTTCTGGACACTAGAAATCTACTCTGTAGGAATCAGCATGGGTTTCGAAAAAGACGATCTTGTGAAACCCAGCTCGCGCTATTCGTCCACGAGACTCAGAGGGCCATAGACACGTGTTCCCAGATAGATGCCGTGTTTCTTGACTTCCGCAAGGCGTTCGATACAGTTCCCCACGGTCGTTTAATGAACAAAGTAAGAGCATATGGACTATCAGATCAATTGTGTGATTTGATTTAAGAGTTCCAAGATAACAGAACGCAGCATGTCATTCTCAATGGAGCAAGTCTTCCGAAGTAAGAGTGATTTCAGGTGTGCCGCAGGGGAGTGTCGTAGGACCGTTGCTATTCACAATATACATAAATGACCTTGTGGATAACATCGGAAGTTCACTGAGGCTTTTTGCGGATGATGCTGTGGTATATAGAGAGATTGTAACAATGGAAAATTGTACTGAAATGCAGGAGGATCTGCAGCGAATTGACGCATGGTGCAGGGAATGGCAATCGAATCTCAATGTAGACAAGTGTAATGTGCTGTGAATACATAGAAAGAAAGATCCCTTATCATTTAGCTACAATATAGCAGGTCAGCAACTTGAAGCAGTTAATTCCATAAATTATCTGGGAGTACGCATTAGGAGTGATTTAAAATGGAATGATCATATAAAGTTGATCGTCGGTGAAGCAGATGCCAGACTGAGATTCATTGGAAGAATCCTAAGGAAATGCAATCCGAAAACAAAGGAAGTAGGTTACAGTACGCTTGTTCGCCCACTACTTGAATACTGCTCAGCAGTGTGGGATCCGTACCAGATAGGGTTGATAGAAGAGATAGAGAAGATCCAACGGAGAGCAGCGCGCTTCGTTACAGAGTCATTTAGTAATCGCGAAAGCGTTACGGAGATGATAGATAAACTCCAGTGGAAGACTCTGCAGGACGGACGCTCAGTAGCTCGGTACGGGCTTTTGTTAAAGTTTCGGGAACATACCTTCACCGAGGAGTCAAGCAGTATATTGCTCCCTCCTACATATATCTCGCGAAGAGACCATGAGGATAAAATCAGAGAGATTAGAGCCCACACAGAGGCATACCGACAATCCTTCTTTCCACGAACAATACGAGACTGGAATAGAAGGGAGAAGCAATAGAGGTACTCTAAGTACCCTCCGCCACACACCGTCAGGTGGCTTGCGGAGTATGGATGTAGATGTAGAATGTCTACAGAAAAAAAGTGTTCCGGTACCAGTATGACTCGCGCTCTGTACGTTCTGTCCTAAACTTAATTATATATGCAGACAATTCATCCACGGTGGGAATCGAGGATCTCGACCATTTTTGCCTGTTATCGACATTGATACGGGCAAAACATCGGTCTCTGTAATTCGAAGAGTTTCGAGAACGTTTTAATTTTAAGTTTGAAGACAGATAACAAACGACAGAATAATGTCTTTTTTTTTCGTGAGAGATAATTACGAATTCACGATTTTTTCTGCTTGTAAAATTTCATGATTCTACGCCAACGTGTCAAAATATGTAACACGTATGGCCGTTTTTTTTTTTTTGATTGCATTGACTTAGAAGTGTAAGTTTTTGTATGCCCATCCTTTTGAAAGGAAGGTGTTGGGGACGACGGCCGTTTGATATTGTGAGAAAATTTAGCGCCTACTGCCGTCGTTATGATTTTACTTATTTTGTAACTACCAGTTTCGGCGCTTCAGTGCGCCATCTTAAGGCTGTAGTTGATACTGAAGGGGCTGACACGATCCCTATACATACCGCATCAGTGGCCAACATAACTGGTGCGCAGAGAGTGTTGTCACGGTGCATCGGTCCGATTCGGCTTAATTCGATTCAACCCGGCTTGCATGGTGAAGCTGCCATTATGCGCTGCCCACTGTGGTTGATAGCCGGATATTCAACACAGGAATAGATAAATTCAAAACAGGTACTAGAATAATGGAACAAACTGCTCCGAAAAAAAAAGGAAAGATCCGCGAAAGTCCATTTATACTGGCGCTGGAAGTTCCGGACGATAAAGCGGCACAGTAGTTAAGTGTGTAAGGAAACGTCTATTGAAAGACATTATAGCAAATTGCATTCAGAAAAGTATAGTGAAATAAATCATATGGGACGTCAGAGAGGAATAATTAAGGATGATACAAACTCTTGCAGTAGAGAATTCTGTATCAACAAACAATGTCTCTACTGAAACTTCCTGGCAGATTAAAACTGCGTGCCCGACCGAGACTCGAACTCGGGACCTTTGCCTTTCGCGGGCAAGTGCTCTACCAACTGAGCTACCCAAGCACGACTCACGCCCGGACCTCACAGCTTTACTTCTGCCAGTATCTCGTCTCCTACCTTCCAAACGCTACAGAAGTAAAGCTGTGAGTACCGGGCGTGAGTCGTGCTTCGGTAGCTCAGATGGTAGAGCACTTGCCCGCGAAAGGCAAAGGTCCCGAGTTCGAGTCTCGGTCGGGCTCGCAGTTTTAATCTGCCAGGAAGTTTCATATCAGCGCACACTCCGCTGCAGAGTGAAAATCTCATTCTGGAAATGTCTCTACTAGTACTTTAGGATGTTTATTTTGGTTAAAGGTCCCGGGAAATGACCTGGAGTTTGTTTACATTACTCTTAAATTTGTATTCGTCTTCCATTTCCCTTACGTTATTCCTAACACAATCTTTTTTCTCTAATTCAGAGCGAAGCACCCCCCCCCCCCCCCTGAAGCGTGCTGCAAAAAGGACTCTTAGAGCTAGTTATATAGTTGCTCTGCGTTTAGCAAGACCTGGAAAATCGTTTATGGAAGTGCCATTAATATAGAATATTTTGTTGGATGTAGGAGAAGCAATTAATACTGCATTAGCTACTGCATACAGTGGGATAAAGCTTTCCAGTATGACAATAATTCGGCAATCGGCGACATCGCCCGGAATTTGCATGAACAATTCGCAGTCAAAATTTAAAACCCGCTAGCGTACGCCATCGCACTTCCTGAGCCCACGGATATTAGCGACACAGCTCAATTAGCCTTTTTTTTTTTGCGTGGCGTGGACGGCGACATACAGGTAGAGCTCCTGGATGTGTTTTCGGTGGACACTGCTACAGGGCGGATATTATAGAAGCGGTCGAAATGGCAGCTGAAGGAACATGACTGACAAGGGAAAATTTGTTTTCCACAACCACAGACCACCAATGCTCTGTAAAGTTTTTGGCTTACTGCGAAAAAAGCATAACGTGCCGAATTTACCCTCTTTTTCATTGTTTTTCAGTCCAAGAGGCTCTTTGTGCAAAAGTTATCAAGCTTCAAGACGTGATAACGTAGTGGTGCATATCATCAACTATATTCGCATATCACGGGCTCATTTATCGTCAGTTCAAAGAATTTTTGATTTCATTTGTGGAGCACCGAGAAATCCCCTGTCATACTGAGGTTTGCTGTTTGAACAAAAGAAAAGTGATTTCCTGAGTTTTTCGAGTACGTGAGGCAGTGTCTCAGGTAAAAGGACGTCCAGAGCCACTTTTGCATGGCCCTGAATGGGTACCTGATTTAGCATTTTTAGCAAACATTATGGCTTAAGAGCGCTTCATACGAAACTGTACTTGCAGCGTAGGTAGCGCTTCTCGTCAAGTGTAGAAAATTTACTGAACAGTGCGATTTCCAACGACTGCTGTCTAATGACGGAGCACTTTGATAAGAATGTAGATTTTCTACGCTATAGCAACCGTAAGTGGCCTTTCAGTTGACTGCTGTTCTTCGATTGTACTCTTTGACAGGCTAGTGTATACCATCCTGAGTGTAGACTGATCTGATGAATGTCCTTTCTGCAATGAGCCGAATATTGCTTAGACGAAACGACTAACATGCGAATGTTACCTCACGGCGAAAAAAAAGATGTGATTTGAAATCATGTTTCACTTATATTTCTACTTGCATCTACCGCTATCCTTTCAAAATCACTATAAAACAGCTTTGTATCAGACATTGGACTTATTTTTTCACATGCAAGTATGGAACATTAAAACCGATCACTCATATATCTACTTTTTATTTATTTAGTTGTTTGTCATTTATATTCCCCCTCTAGGGAGCGCAGTCAGCGGCCAAGTTGGCGACACCCCTGTCTTTGCTTAACAAAAGTAAGAGTAATACAAATGTAAATTTTAACGTAATGTAAGCTGCGATGATTCACCCCTTGTGATAGTACTAGGAGGGAGAGCTTAATAAGACTGTTGCATTTAGAGGAAAGAAGTTGAATATGTATTCGGGAAGGAACTAATGAATGACATATACGTTTCGGGACGCGGGTAGGGTTGCAGATAAGCAGAGAAACAATAGTTTGGAGCCTTCATTTGGGCTGGAAGGAAGAGAGTGAATTATTGAAGGGTATAGAGAGTATATCAAACGTGCATGATGAGCCGACGAAAGTGAGGTAAAGTGGACAACATTTGGACAGGCGAGGATGGGTAGGATGAGAATCTTGTATGTGTGGGTGATAGTCGTATGATTTAGTCCCAAAGTTTAATTGGTTAGTAGCGTTGGTGTAAAGCAGACTTTCTTTTCTGTTGTTAATAGGTGGGAATTCCATGTTAGTTTTTGATAAAGTGTTAGTCCCACGCATTTAGTGTTTTAGTTAGGTGGATTGGACGCGTGTAGATTGTAAGGTGGAGGTCTCGAGAACAGATAGCTCGTATGGGTTCTTCTATAATTATTGTTTGTATTTTAGCAGGGTTGATGGATAGGTAAAACGAATTTCACTTGTTGTTGATGTTTCTGAGATGATGTTGGATGGATCGTTTGAATAAATGAGGGGTAGGCAGTGTCTTAAGCATATTGTAATAAGGTACACTAGAGTGGGTTAGGTTTGGAGCGTCGGTAGTACGTGGGGGATAAGGAATTACGTAATACTCCCTGGAAAACAGTGAAGCACCTATAACGCAAGGTCGGATATCTCTGTAACTTTGTACACATATGCGGGTGTGGTAATGGGTATGTAAATGCAATTCTTTGTGAAAGGTAGAATGGCCGCCAGAGTGCAGTAGTGTTGATCCTAATTGGTGTTGTTACCAGGCCAGCTGCGTGAAGAACTGCAACGAGTGAGCACTGTGAAAGACACAGATATGCCCCATACTCTTGTGGACAGCGTTATCAGCAACTGACACTGTGGACCACCACTGGACCGGTTGGTCGAAACGTGCAATATCCATATTTGTAGGGCTCTCGGATGTGAAAGTGACCCGATGTTGGACTGCATGGGAATGTGAGAGCAAGAATTTTCGTCGTCAAGGCTCTGGTCGACCACGTGACCACAGCTGCGCCTGCCATTCAAGAACAAGCAGTGGACTCCCTGCGACATTCTGTGCCGTGGCACATCAATGGTTGGAGAGTAGCAGCAGCTGGACTAGATGATTACTGTCCCATATGTAGACTGCCTTTAACGTTTCAACACAAAAACGGCAGCGTTCGGAGAGGTGCCGTACTGTGTTCAGTGACAAATCACGTTTGTATTCTACTCTGGATAGCCACTGCCAACGAGTATGCTGGTGATCTGGGGAGCGGTACCATTCTTACAATGTTTTGGAGAAGTACAGGAGTGTTGCTCCTAGAGTCATGGCGTGGAGAGCCGTCAGGTATGACTTCAAGTCAAGGTTGGTAGCGATTGACGGAACTGTGACAGCACAATGGTGCGTCACGGACATGGTACCTCCTCATCTATTACCTCTGATTCGACATTGTCGTAGTGCCATTTCTCAGGAGGACAATGCTCGTCCAGACCCGCCTATGTTTCTGTGAGACGTCTGCGTGGTGGTGAGATACTCCAATGGACAACAAGATCCCCACGACTGTCGCCATCAGAACATTGGCGAGGGGGGAGGGTGGTTGGAGGCCCGCTCGGACGTCAACTCCGTAACTCCGTCCCAATACTAGTTCCCAGGATATCAAGGACCAGCTGGCAATTTAAAGTTATGGGAGGGCTAGCACAGGACACAACGGATTTATGACACCCTTACCAGGTAAATCAGTGCTATATCCAGGCCAGAGGGGTTTAATAAGGTACTGATACACTGAGGAGCCAAAGAAACTGGTACACCTGCCTAATATCGTGTAGGGTCCCGCGAGCAATCAGAAGAAGGCGCATCACGTAGTGGCATGGACTCGACTAATGTCTGAAGCAGTGCTGGAAGGTATCGACACCATGAATCCTGCAGGGTTGTCCATAAATCCGTAAGAATACGAGGGGGTGGAGATCTCTTCTGAACAGCACGTTGCAAGGTATCCCAGATATGCTCAATAAAGTTCATGTCTGGGGAGTTTGGTGGCCAGCGGAAGTGTTTAAACTCAAAGAAGTGTTCCTGGATCCACTCTGTAGCAATTCTGGACGTGTGGATTGTCACATGGTCCTGCTGGAATTAACCAAGTCCGTCAGAACGCAGAATGCACATGAATGGATGCAAATGATCAGACACGATGCTTACCTGCGTGTCACCCGTCAGAGTCGTATCTAGACATATCTGGGGTCCCACATCACTCCAACTGCACACGTCAAACACCATTACAGAGCCCCCACCAGCTTGAACAGTCCACTGCGGACTTCCAGGGTCTATGGATTCATGAGGTTGTCTCCATATCCGACAGGTCCTACCACTCGATACATTTTGAAACGAGACTCGTCCAACCAGGCAACATGTTTACAGTCATCAACAGTCCAATGTCGGTGTTGACGGGTCCAGACGAGGCTTACAGCTTCGTGTCGTGCAGTCATCGATGATACACGAGTGGGCGTTTGGCATGGAAAGCCCATATCGATAATGTATCGTTGACTGGCCCGTAAGCTGACACTTGTTGATAGCCCAGCGTTGAAATCTACAGCAATTTACGGAAGCGTTGCACTTCTGTCGTGTTGAACGATTCTCTTCAGGAATTAGAATTATATATTAATACCATATATCAACGGGGACAGGTGAAAATGTGTGCCCCGATCGGGACTCGAACCCGGGATCTCCTGCTTACATGGCAGACGCTCTATCCATCTGAGCCACCGAGGGCACAGAGAACAGTGCGACTGCAGGGACTACCTCGCAACGCCTCCGCGGGACCCACATTGTCACCTTATACGCCCACACACTACATTGGTAGTGTCACTATCCAAAACACTCATTACTCGTGGAAGACATTCTTACCAAGTCCCGTAAGAGTTCGGGTAAATATGTGTGCATCTGCACAAAAGAGGAAGGTCATGGCCGGTATTGTCAGAACTATATACATATATGGATATGGTGCCTGTTCTTTCGGGTGTTGGGTAGGGACACTACGAATGTAGTGTGTGGACATATAAGGTGACAATGTGGGTCTCGCGGGAGGCGTGCGCGATAGTCCCTGCAGTCGCACTATCCTCTGTGCCCTGTCCTGTTCTTGCAGGGTCTTTTTCCGCAGCAGCGATGCCGGAGATTTGATGTTTTATCGGATTACTGATATTCACGGTACACTCGTGGAATGGTCGTAAGTGAAAATCCCCACTTCATCGTTACCTTGGAGATTCTGTGTCCCATCGCTCTTGCGGCGACTATAACACCATGCTCAGACTCACTTAAATCTTGATAACCTGCCATTGTGGCAGCAGAAACCGATCGAACTGCGACAGGCACTTGCTGTCTTATAAAGGCGTTGACGACCGCAACGCCGTATTTACATATTTCTGTATTTGAATACGCATTCCTATACCAGTTTCGTTGGCGCTCCACTGTAACTGGGCTCCTACTGCCAAGTTCTTTGTAAATTTGACTCGATTTTGTAATCACTGAGAAAACATCACACACTTTCTCAACCCGTCAAGTTCCATTTCGTTACCTCTTCCTCTTGTGTGTGCTTCACTCTTTTTGTCAGGTAGCGTATTTGATTAGTACTTACAATAAATCCAAATTTATCTTACCTATTCTCACGAAAGTTGCAGGAAATTCATTGAGCGAGGTGTTGCAGTACAGCACTTATCAGAGATTCAAAGCACCGTTTTGGAGCAGTAAGCTTTACGAAATGTAGTCTACACCATAACTCTCATACAGCTGGGCCATAATACATTTGCTGTTGTCGAGGTGGAAGTGTAGTTCCACAATGGGCCTTCATTCCGAGGAGCGTAGCTCAAGTCTCCATCCACATTTAGGTTTTCTGGTTCCAGTGCCCCTCCTCTGCCTCTGTAGGAAATTCTTAGAATATCTCCTAAATGAAATATACACGAATTTTTTGACAAGAACCCAATAACGGTTAAAGGCAGTTGGATCAAACTTTTTGTTGTTATTTTCATGCATTACCAGCCCCAAATAATAATAGGTATCCTGACATCAGAGAAATCAACTTTTTCACTTTTTCCTAGCATGGTTGACAGATGGGACATTTTCTGCTGACCAGCCATGTTAGCGAAGCCATTTCTATCCGTTTTCTTTCAGTATCGTGTAGTTTCAGCTGTATGAGTTTACGCCATTAATTATGATACAGCCTGCATAGACGTAGAAACAACTCTACACTGACTAGATATTGGAACAACCCTTTACTGACTAGTGTTTTGACGTATACTAGAGACAGATACTTCGAACAGTAACGACAGAACTTGGTTGATTACGTAAACTTTCCCAGCTTATTAACTGATGGTGTTCTTGTCCGGTCTGCAACCGGAACATACAGTCATTTGACTCATATTTCAGCGGTCCACCTGAAGCTATATTCAGATGAAAAGATGGCAGCCTAGTCCGACGAATCGTTGAAATACTGCGTCAAAGTGTGATCCGGATGTAGATCCGACAAGAATATAATCAAATAGTGACAGAATTTGCATAATAGTATAGAAATATGTAATGGCTCATGTTACGGCGTCGACTTACCTCCAGAATATGCTCCGCCATGGTCTCCCTGTCTAGACGACGACTTGTCGTCTTTATCACGCCTGAAACAAACAACATCGAATTATTATATTTCGTTTTTCGCTCATGAGGAACATGGCAATACACCATGACCTTATCAGTAAATAATGTCAGAACTTGCACTTATATAGATACAGAGCTGTAAATATTTGTCTTTGTGCCTATAATAATTTCTGCAGCCATTGTGCACTGCACATGGCCAATTCGAACGATTATTCTAGCTATATGCTATGTGGAATAAAGTACCAACGAGAAATTTCCAGCCAAAGTGATGATAACATTCAAAAACGTGGTAAATTATGAAGGAAGAGGAGAGAAATGTGCCCTAAAGCTAATCTGAAGGAATTAATTTAAGCAGCAGTCTTGGAGAACGAAAACAAAAATACCATGAAAACAACATTTCTTTTCACAACGTTTACAGAAATTGTCCGGTCACTTCCGGAGACAATTTAACTCTTAAGCCCCAGAAAAATAATCAAGATACGATCATAGGATTTTTCAACCTGGAAGAAGCGTTCGAAAATGTAAATTGGTGCAAATGTTCGAAACTTTGACAAAAATATGGGTAAGCTGTAGGGAAAAACGGGTAATATACAACTTCCACAAGAACGAAGAGATAACAATAACTCTGGAAGACCATGAACGAAATGCTTGACTTAGAAAGGATGTAAAGATAGGGATGAAGTCTTTCGCCCTAGTGTTCAATCTATACATCAAAGAAGCGATTACAGTTAGATTCAAGAGTAGGATTAAAATTGAAGGTTAAAAGATATTAATGATAAGATTCACTGATGACATTGGAATCATCCGTTAAAGTGAAGAAGAATTACAGGATCTGTTGATTGGAATGAACAGCCTAATGACTACAGAGTATAAAATGAGAGTAAATCGGAGAAAGATGAAAGTAATGGGAAGTAGCGGAATTGAGAACAGCGAGAAACTTAACATCAAAATTCCCGATCACGAAGTAGTAGTAGTAGTAGTAGTAGTAGCTTTACTCATCCGTAGATCTCTTTTTACAAGGATATAGGACATGTCAAAATATTTACAAGTTTAGACCAATTTCAAATAAGCTAATTCGTATACACATACATTTACAGACTTCTAGATAGAGACAATCATTAGATTTACTCCTGCTTTACAATACTTTCTTTTACAAATAACTTATTAACCAATGTAATGCCTCACTGTTCATTCATATCTCACTATCAGTCACTGCACATACTATACACACATTGTTTTATGACACTTCACTCACTACACACACACACACACACACACACACACACACACACACACACACTCATGATCTCTGGGCCATTTTCTGTACCGCAACTTCCCATTTGCTATCATGAAAAACTGAGTCAGCATCCCTCTATAATGAGTGTGATGTTGAGCTCAGAATAGGGGAAGAGGTGTCAGTATTGTACTATGCGTAGCTTGGGGTAAGTTTTTCTAGAAAAGGAAAGAAGAAGGAAAAAAATCTAGTGTGAAGGTGTTACGTGGAATGTTGGGGTTTTATAATCATTATTTTTATTTATTTGTTTAATATTTTTTAACCAAACCCCTAGTCTGTTGAGACCTGAGTTTCTGCTGCCATATACAATTTTCAAACAACTTATGGGAATTCAGCCAGGTAACATCTACAGCGACCGCCGATATCTCGGCGGGAATACACCCCGCCATTTTCAAGTTTGTGCCTTGAAAATGGCGGGATGTATTCCAGCCGAAATATCGGCGGTCGCTGTAAATGTTACCTGGCTGAATTCCCTTCTTTGTTTTATCTAAGTAAGCCTTCAATGTATAAAATGTATTACATAACATGTACTTTTTAGCTGCCTTCTTAAATATGTGTATTTTTGCAATTTCTTTAATCTCTTTTGGTAATTTATTGTACAGTTTTATTCCTCGCTAGAAAACGCTGTTATGAGTTTTATGTTTATTTTTTCTTGGTTAAATGTATGTTGAGTCTAGTTCTTGTCCCATGATTATGGACAGAGCTATTTGTGCAGTGATTACCAATGTTATTTTTGATGTATACAACTGACTGGTAAATGTATTCACCTGGAGCATTTAAAATCCCCAGTGTTTTGAACAGATCTTTAGAACGAGCTCGACTAGTACTTTTGGTTATTATTCTTATGGCTCTTTTCTGGAGTTTAAAAAGTGTGTTTATATTTTGTGCATTTTTCGCCAAAAAAGAATGCCACAGTTAAGAATTGAGTGTACGTATGAATAGTATGTAACTAAAATACACTGCAAGTCGCTTTGTGTGTTCACACCACTTCAACTGAGAATCAATATTCATTCCTAGAAATTTTGCCTTTATTACACAGTTTAAAAAGATGCCATCTACATTTAATTTAACAATGTCATTTTCTCTCTTCAAAATGAAATTCCTGGCATTAGTTTTCTTTATCTTCACTGTCACTTTATTGCTTATTGACCAATTGTAAACTTCCTTGAAAATCTGATTTGCTTTCTCTGCAAGGAGTTCTCTTGTTTACTCAGTGACTATAATACTGCTGTCATCAGCGCAAAGAATTTTTTCACCGTGAGTAACATTACTGGGAAAGTCATTGATGTACATGAGGAATAGTATTGGTTCTAATAGGTTAAGTCAAGGAATTCTGCTTTGTAGGCATGAAAATAAACCATGATGAACGGAGCAAGGAGGACATAAAAAGCAAACTAGCACTGGAAAAACGGCATCCCTGACCAAGAGAAATCTACTAGTATCAACCATAGGCCTTAATTTGAGGAAGAAATTTCTGGGAACGTGCGCTTAGATCATACCATTGTATGGCAGTGAAACACAGGCCGCGGAAAACTGGAACAGAAGAGATTCAAGACATTTGAGATGTGGTGCTACAGAATAATGTTGAAAATTAGGTGAACTGATAAGGTAAGGAAAGAGGAGCTTCAACTCCGAATAGTCGAGGAAAGGAATACATCGAAAACACTGACAAGAAGAAGGGACAGGCTGACAGGACATTTGGTAAGACACCAGGGAATAACTTCCATGGTACGAGAGGGAGCTGTAGAGTGTAAAAACTGTAGAGAAGGACAGAGTGGAATACGTCCAGCAAATAAGTGAGGATGTGGGTTGCAAGTGCTACTCTGACGTGAACAGCTTGGCACAGGAGAGGAATTTGTGGTGGATGGGCCGCTTCAACTGAGCCAAAGGGCTGATGAGAGAGAGAGAGAGAGAGAGAGAGAGAGAGAGAGAGAGAGAGAGAGACCGCAGGTCCGCTGTTTCTGATGACATAAACTATTTTGGAGACAATCTAAGCAGCCAACTTAGATTGTTTCAGATGATGCAGTCATTTACTGTCTTGTAAAGTTGTCAAATGATCAAAACCAATTGCAAAATGATTTAGAAAAGGTAAGTGTGTAATGCGAAACGTGGCGCAAGTGTGAAGTCGTCCACATGAGTAAAAAATAGAATCCGCTAAATTTCGGTTACACAAGAAATCACACAAATCTAAAGGCCGCCAATTCAACTAAATACTTAGGGGGCACGGTTATGAATAATTTAAACTAAATACTTAGGGGAAATAATTACAGATAATTTAAAGTGGAATGGACAGATAGATAATATTATGGGGAAAGCAAACCAAAGACTGCCATTTATTGGCAGATCTCTCGAAAATGTAAAGAGGCTGCTTACACTACGCTTGTCCGCCTTCTTCTGGAGTATTGCTGTGCGTCGTGGGATCCGCTTCATTAGAACTGACAGAGGACATTGAAAAAGTCTAAAGAAGAGCAACTCGTTTTTCATTATCGCGAAATAGGCGATAGCGTGCGACGGATTTGATACGCGAATTACAGTGCCAATCATTAAAACAAAGGCTTTTATCGCTGCAGCAGCACCTTCTCATGACATTTCAATCACCAACTACCTCCTCGGAGTGTGAAAATATTTTGTTATTGGCCGCCTACGTAGGGAGAAATGATCATCACAATAAAATAAGAGAAAGCAGAGCTCACACGGAAAGATTTCAGCGTTCCTCCCGCGCGTTGATCGAGGATGGAACGTAGAAAAGTAGCCTGAAGGTAGTTCGATGAACACACTGCCAGGCACTTAAGTTGTGAGTTGGAGAGCAATCATGTAGACGTAGGTGAACTAATGCCTTGTTCTCAAGTGCTGTTAGTACAGATCTAACTGAAATAGATTCAAAACTACGAATATGAGACACCGTTTTATGCACCATCAGAAATTTTGCAGTAGTTACCCTAGTAGCTACGTGTTCCATGGGTCACAACGCACGATGTACCTTACGGCATAGTCAGTTTATACAATATTAATTTAACTGCTATTTAGATACTGCTACATGATCATGATCAATAGATAAAAAAATGTCGTGTGACTAGGGCCTCCCGTCGGGTAGACCGTTCGCCGCCGGGTGCAAGTCTTTCGATTTGACGCCACTTCGGCGACTTGTGCGTCGATGGGGATGATGATGATGATTCGGATGACACAACACCCAGTCCCTGAGCGGAGAAAATCTCCGACCCAGCCGGGAATAGAACCGGGGCCCTTAAGATAGACATTCTGTCGCGCTGACAGCTACCGGGGGCGACACGATCTATAGATGATTTCACGTAAGAAAAAAACATTTAGTTTCATCACACAAGTAATTATGTAACACTCTTGCATTAAATAAAAATAAATAAGGAAATAAAAATTATTCTGTGGAAAAAAGCAGTTGTGCTGAAGTAACTACTACTTTCACATTTAGGTTTGTCATATACCAAGCGTTTAACAGCACTGGGTAAAGGATCATAAAGGATCAAAATTTTGGTAGCTGCTATATTCACACATTTCTGAGCTATAATCAGATTAAATGACGAGCAACGAAGATAGTTTCTTCTTTTAGTGCTGTAATTTTGAATGTCATTATTCCCTCTGGACTCTAAGGATTATTTACAACAAAGGTTACGAGAGTAAATACACTGAGGAAAAAATCGCAACACCAAAAAATAATTAATGTCGAGTAATGAAATTTCGGAAATACATTTGTCTAGGTAATATACGTACATGATTAAGGTATCAGGACCACAGATTAATGAACGCGCAAGATAAGCCATTGTAGATGTGTAATGCTGATACAATATTAGCCGGACGCGGTGGCCGAGCGGTTCTAGGCGCTTCAGTCCGGAACCGCGCGACTGCTACGGTCGCAGGATCGAATCCTGCCTCGGGCAGGGATGTGTATGATGTCATTAGGTTAGTTAGGTTGAAGTAGTTCTAAGTTCTAGGGGACTGATGACCTTAGATGTTAAGTCCCACAGTGCTCAGAGCCATTTGAACCATTTTTTTGGTACAATATTAACCGGTGTAACCGCCAGAATGTTGAATGCAAGCATGCAGACGCCCATGCACAGTGTTAACATGTGCCAGATATCAATTTGTGGGATGGAGTCCCATGCCTGTTGTACTTGGTCGGTCAACACAAGGGCGGTTAATGCTGTTTGCAGATGTCGCTGGTTTTCGTCCGATAATATCCTGTATGTTGCTCGATTGGAGACAGATATGGTGATCGATCAGGCCCAGCAACATGAAGACACTCCGTGGAGCATGTTGGGTTACAACAGCGGTATGTGGGCGACCGTTATCCTGATGGGAAAAAGCCCCTGGAATGCTCTTCATGAATGGCAGCACAACAGGTCGAATCACTATACTGACGTACAAACGTGCAGTCAGGGAGCGTGGGATAACCACGAGAGTGCTCCAGGTATCATACCAAATCGCACCTCAGACATAACTCCAAGTGTAGGCCTAGTGTGTCTAGCAAGCAGACAGGTTGATTGCAGGCCCTCAAATGACCTCCTCCTAATAAATATACGACCATCACTGGCACCGAAGCAGAACCAGAGTTCACCAGAAAACACAATAGTCCTCCACCCAGCCCTCCAATGAGCTTTCGCCGGCCGGAGTGTCCGAGCGGTTCTAGGCGCAACAGTCTGGAACCCCGCGACCGCTACGACCGCAGGTTCGAATCCTGCCTCGGGCGTGGATGTGTGTGATGTCCTAAGCTTAGTTACGTTTAACTAGTTCTAAGTTCTAGGGGACTAATGACGTCAGAAGTTAAGTCCCATAGTGCTCAGAGCCATTTGAACCTTTTTTTCCCTAATGAGCTTTCGCCTGACACCAATGAAGTCCCAAATTGCGGTGGTTTAGGGTCAGTGGAATGCGCAATACAAAGCTCGTGGGTCGGAGCTGTTCTGAAGTAACCGATTCGTAGCAGTTCGTTGTGCCATTGTGATGCCAAGAGGCTGCCTAAACTGCTTCTGCAGATGCGGTACGATGCGCCACAGTCATACGCCGAAAACGATGCTGTTCCCTTTTTCGAGTGCTACATGGCCCTTTGTAGCCCGAACTTCTTGCTACCATACCTTTTCGTAATCACCGCTGACAGGCAGTAGTCATTTACAGTGGCTATATTTCTGCCGAGTCTTTCTGAAGTTTCGCAGAAGAAACATCCAAATTATTGTTGCCCTGTTAAACGACCTCGTTCGAACCCAGTGAGGTGTTTATAATTGCGTCTTGGCGTCTTAATGGCTTTCTTGACTAACGTCAATTCACCAAGTCCAATCTCAAAGGTAACAAACGCTCATGACTGTTACAGCGTGTATTTAAAGCAAATCTGATCTGCATCCTCACAGTGGCGCAACGAGCGCCATTCTTATGCGGCTGGCGCAAAATTTGAATAGATGTCGTCTTTTAGGTATAGAAACACACCTACGAACTTTTGTTCATGTTGCACAATTCCTTCTTGGTGCTGAAATTGTTTCCTCGTCAATGTATGTACTCGATGATGTAGTTAAAACACACAACTCCTTGAACAGTAGTAGCAAAGATAGCCGAGGGTGGGTACCACATACTGATCTAACGGCACGTTTTTGTGCACTAAACAGTTACTTTCTTAAAGACGATATCCCAGTACACAATCCCATACGACTTTACTGATTGGAAAGTGGAAAAGTGTACTAACTTACTGCTTTATGTCTCTCCAAGGCTATCAATGAAAGGAAGCGCAGAAGAGACTGAACTGAGCTACTTAAGAAGCTATACAAAATGTTATTTTTCTTTAATTGGTTTAAATTCTCATCTAAATGTAAATATATTTTTTTTGTTGATTGTGTCTTTCCTAATTTAAATTTATCACTAGTGTTGTACCCATTGACGTGCAGAATTAAATATGCTGTACTTTATTTGAATTAAGAGTAAAAGTCCATTTGTAGAAAACGAGTCAATAATCCTTCTAAACACTTTACATACAGATCGACTTTCCGAGTAGCAATAAAACATACACTATTGGTTTGTTAACTGACACTGTAAGTAAACCGTAATTTCTGAGTTTCAGCAACTCACTTCCTGTAATTTTTTGATTAAAGTGAAACTCATATATTGATCGTCTTATTTATGGATTAATGAGACTACGCGGGTGCTTTCAAGCACCATTAAAAACCATCCATAAAATACCAGCTGATCTTTACAATCTACAGTGGTTTCGTTAAGTAATTCTGTTTTACATACCGCTAGTGAGGTTACGTTCAGTAATGACGAATAATTAAATTAGGGCTGGAACACAAAAGGTTATCAAGAGAGTCCCTAAAATCTTATTTCCAGGATTTGTGCGAGCAGACGTTTTATACTTTCGTGTTCGGTGTGTGGGAATTTTGTGCTGTCGTGGCATGTGAGTAGTTTAACTTCCAGCACCTTGGATGTTATTATGCCTCTGAAAATTGTTCGTATTTTATGATAGCGGCGAAGGAAAAATAAAAAAAGGATAGAGAGATTTTACAGTCACGTCACCCAGTATAAAATGAGAAATTTAATAGCTTATTATAGAGGACCCAGACTATACCTGGTTTAGACTAGTCCAATTCACAGGGAATTTATTTTTACAGAGACTGCAGACTCCCATCAGAATAACTAACAAAGAATAATGGGATACAATATTACCTGTTGCCCTGGAAGGCGTTGCCGCTAATGTGGTACAGCGGTAATTTAACGTTTCTCAGAACCGTGTAAATTCTTCTTAGCCTGCGAGAGGAAATATCGCCGCTGGTGCCATTAACGGCGTTTTCACAACTTTATCACGATATGAATATCAATGGGAGCTGCATTATTAATGGTTAGCAAGTTTGTAAAGTTGGCGCATTCGCCGCGGACGGGCGGCTAACGACGTTGCACGCTGTGAAGGATCGTTTATTTTCGAGATCTGCGGGTCCAAGAAACTCCGCAAGAAATACGAAAAAAAACTTGGTCAGGAATCAGAGATAAAAGGATTCACATAAAACGCTGACATACTCCTATAAATAGCTAACAACTTTCACTTTACAAAGACTGATTCACGAAACAACATGATACATGTGGTACTCAGTCACTCCGGTGCCTAAAGCGATAGTTTGCTAAATTACGTTACGTAGAATTCTCCGTGAGCTTGTGAAATCAAACGTAAACATCTTGAATTATTTCTTCCTTTCTTCTGTCGGTCTTCATCAGTTCCCCTTGCGTAGACGATTTTAATTCTTTGGATGACAGCATAAGCTGAATCACTGCACCTCTATGGCACATACACTGTATGACTGCAGCCATAAGAATTTATTTTTATTTATTTATTGCGCTTTTCATTCTCTACTCTAAGAAGCATGAAGTTTGAGATCCGGCCCATTATAGAGCCGCTGCGTCTGGACAGACAAAGATCTGTTACAGCATTCGCCTGCTAACCAAGGGAAACCTTCCGAGACCTTGGTCAGAAGCGGGGCATTACGACTACTGCAGTTTATTTCTGAGACAATGTCATCAACAGTCTCAGACAAAAATTAAAACTGTGTGTGTGTGTGTGTGTGTGTGTGTGTGTGTGTGTGTGTGTGTGTGTGATGTGCTATGTGCACTACAAGAAAAGAGAAGACTGAAACAGTCAAATTATAGCATCACCACCAATTGCAGATTAGATTCTGCCCAACGTAGTTCGTTATGGTCACCTAACGTTTCTTTCCCTTTTTCGTGTTTGTCCAAGTTCAACACCTCAAAGTCAGTGTGGCTATTGTTTTGAAGAATTTAATAACTGTCTGAGTGGGGTGCCCTGTTTTTAAATTCCTACTCAGTGCTCCACATGCTTGTTTCTATTAGACATTTTTCTTTACATCTACGCTTTGAAAATGCGCGATGTCACATCCAAAGAGTCCAAAATGCAAGACTTTTTGCAGGGTTTAACTGGAATATAGCGGACTCATCTACGAAGTCGTTCTGTTTGGTCGGGACCTGGGAGCGATTTTGCAGAGGTGGGGTGGCGAGGGGGGGGGGGGGGGGGAGGAGAGGGGGGGGAGAGAAAAAGGGAGGCACAATATTCTTACGAAAATTTGTGACTGCTGTGTCTCATGATGTCATTCACACAGTTATTTTGCGGGGCTAGTGTAATATTAAAGATTCGTACGATGAGTCCTCAGATGTTTCTCTTCTTTTCTGCGTTCTTTAAAATCTGTAATTATTTCGTTTTTTCCTTCTGCAGAACTACGTTTCTTATCTTGCATCACATGACCGTGATCTCGTTAACCTGAAAGTGCTCTGTGAGAGTCTGAAATTATTTTCTTGTCAATTTTTCTCGCACTCCTAATAATGAATTCAACTGCAACTTCAGTGAATGTTTTTAGATAAAGAGAACTACTTTTAGGCATTTTTACCGTATCGTGTGATGGATAGACTCGTATGCATTCTGAGTTTCACAAGTAGTGACCTGTTTTGACCGTTAAACGAAGCACGAGAAGTACCGCATATTGCGTACGTGAGTAATACTGTGTCAATGAAAGTGCAACTATAATTTTCTAATGAAACAGAATCTGAAATATCATATAATGCGAAAATTAATTTATTTTCACCAACTTCCTTTCTACGGATGTGCTTAACGCCAGGCTTGGATCCCGTACCTCGTTAAAATATTTGCAGAACCGTTTGTAAATACTGCCGGAAAAAAATGCAAGACCCTCAAAGGCAAGGCCATTCTACTGACAAGTGAGGTGACAGGTAGCTCATCATTGCAGGATTATATGATAAATTCAGTCCAAATGAAACACACATGTTACAGTAAAGGGTGTCCAAGCAGTCGCATCAATACACAGCGTATCCTCCTGTCGCGGCAAGACAGTCGTCCATTTCCGCAAGGTTATGAAGGTGCCGAATGCCATCCTATAATAGACTATCCCAAGCATCTGGCGCCTTCTTGCAATTCGGCAATGGTTCTTGCAGTCCCTGGAAACAACTAAGTTCTCACTTCATCATGTGCCACACGTCTTCATTTAGCGTCAAATCTCGTGATCCAGGGCAGCAAATGTACTGAACGTGCATTGTCCTACCGAAAAAACACATCACTTTCCTGTCGAAGAAATGGCAGTAGCATGGGGATAACATCCTGTGCAATGTAGTGGCGACTGGTTCTTTAGCCTGCAGAAACACCAAGTGTGACCGCGGGTTGTAACATGCCCCCCCCCAACACACACACACGCCATGAAGCCTGGTAAGCGACCTGCGTGTAGTGGGCGAATGCGCCCTGGAATAGGCAGTTCACCAGGTCTGCTCCGTACACACGTACGTCCATCACTTCCATACGGACTGGACATAATGTCATCACTGAAGACAACAGAGCGCCAATCCACTTTCCAGTCAGATCTTTCACGGTAGCCACGTTTGGCGGTGTCGTGGCGTCACGGTAGCCTGTCCGGAGGCACATGGTTCCCAATGGTCCCTGCTGAGACAATTGGTGTAACATGTGCCTGGATTTCGTCCCTGGATGGTGTTCGGTCGGCCACTGCTGGTCTCACAATTCGTCGATCTTGATGTGTATCTGTACTACGCGGACGTCCAGAACCTGTTCTACACGTATGGCAATGGACCACAGACCGCTGCTGAGAGCACCGACACACCACCGATGCACTGTGCCCAACATGTGCAGCAATCCGTGGATACGTCCATCCAGCACCCTGCAGGCCCAGAATGCGACCGTATTCAAATGGGTGAAGCTGTCAACAGGAGTATGTACACGTCGGAAGCGTATGGGTCTATCTTAGAATGAATGTTGTAAACATGGTTCACCTCCAAATTCAGCACAGTTACTGCCCGCAGAGTGAAAACATATAGGGTGTACAGACAGGCCCCTGAGCGCCATCAGATTGCCGATGAGCGCGACGAATGAATCACTAGCACTGCAACCCCACAATATGCATTTACACTACTGACCATTAAAATTCATCGACCAAAAGAAATGCAGATGATAAACGGGTATTCATTGGACAAATATACTAGAACTGACATGTGATTAAGTTTTCACGCAATTTTGGTGCACAGATCCTGAGAAATCAGTACCCAGAACAACCACCTCTGGCCGTAATAACGGCCTTTGTACGCCTGGGCATTGAGTCAAACAGAGCTTGGATGGCGTGTACAGGTACAGCTGCACCTTCAACACAATACCACAGTTCATCAAGAGTAGTGACTGGCGTATGGTGACGAGCCAGTTGCTCGGCCACCACTGACCAGACGTTTTCAGTTGGTGACAGATCTGGAGAATGTGTTGGCCAGGGCAGCAGTCCAACATTTGCTGTATCCAGAAAGGCCCGTACAAGACCTGAAATATGCGGTCGTGCATTATCCTGCTGAAATGTAGGGTTTCGCAGGGATCGAATGAAGGGTAGAGCCACGGGTCGTAACACATCTGAAATGTAACGTCCACTGTTCAAAGTGTCGTCAATGCGAACAAGAGGTGACCGAGACGTGTAACCAATGGCACCTCATACCAACACGCCGGGTGATACGCCAGTATGGCGATGACGAATACACGCTTCCAATGTGCGTTCACCGCGATGTCGCCAAACACGGATGCGACCATCATGATGCTGTAAACAGAACCTGGATTCAGACGAAAAAATGACGTTCTGCCATTCCTGCATCCAGGTTCGTCGTTGAGTACACCATCGCAGGTGCAGCGATGGTCTCCGAGCTGATGGTCCATGCTGCTGCAAACGTCGTCGAACTGTTCGTGAATGCGTTTTATTGGCAGGACACTTAGAGAATGTAACAGACCTACTAAGGAGACAGCCTACACTACGCTTGTCCGTCCTCTTTTAGAACACTGCTGCGGGGTGTGGGATCCTTACCAGATAGGACTGACGGAGTGCATCGAAAAAGTTCGCAGAACGGCGGCACGTTTTGTATTATAGCGAAATATGGGAGAGAGTGTCACAGAAATAATGCAGGATTTGGGCTGGAAATCGTTAAAAGAAAGGCGTTTCTCGTAGCGACGTAATCTTCTCACGAAATTCCAATCACCAACTTTCTCCTCCAAATGCGAAAATATTTTGTTGACACCGACCTACATACGGAAGAACGATCACAACGATAAAATAAGGGAAATGAGAGCTCGTAAGGAAAGATATAGGTGTTCATTCTTTCCACGCGCTATACGAGATTGGAATAATAGAGAATTGTGAAGGCGGTTCAATGAATCCTCTGCCAGGCACTTAAATGTGATTTGCAGAGTATCCATGTAGATGTAGATTTGTTTCGCATGTACAGGCGGCAACTCGGAGCCAACGAAGTGGTTGAAGTTCGTTGCGGTTCGGTCTGCTGGCGATAACATGAAAGCGTTGGCGGTTGGTTGGCGATTGTTCCCCTCTCCCAGTGTGGAAACCGGGTCAAATGTTCGTTGGCTCAGTAGCGATTTGTTGTGTCTCTAGAATCGGTTATGTACGAGTATTTAATTTGGTCAGGACAGCCGCAAGTCGCACTTTTTTACAGACAGATTTCGGTCTTCAACAAGAACTCAGAATAACAAGTGCAGTAGTTGGCTGTTAAATTACAGAGCGAGAGGAGTGAATAAAACATACTGAGTGCGACTTGTGGCTGCCCTGAAACCATTTCAACAGTCACTGTTTCCCCTGCAGGCGACACCTTCTCTCGCTAAGGATGTGTATTTATTGTGTTTTAAAATGTTGGAATATAGAGTGGAGTATGGAGATAGCATTAAAGCTGATACTTCTGTCGTGAATGGGACTGTTTATGGGCTCATACGAACTGCGATTATAAAAACAAACTGCAAAGGCTAGGCGGTTGGAGGGAAACAACTCAGCTATTAAAAAGTGATAGGCACGATGTGAAAAAGAAAATGGTGATTTAATGGACATCTATTCTCCGTGACCGCCAGAGAGAAACAAATAAAACTGGGAGTGACTATTAACTTCTTGATACAGGTACAGCTCTTCTAAAGATATTAGATATTTTAGCGCCAACACAATTCAGTAACAGCTTGAAACACGTTGCTTTCATTACGGAAAAAATTAAATAGCCAGTACTCTAACTCAGCTTTTATGCGGACATTAATTTTGCCCCACCGCGCTGCTGCTTACTTTTTAAAAGAGACGTCTCCCACCAGCGTTGTTTCTTCTTCTTTTTCTTTTCTGGTGATCAACTTCTTGTAGCAAAATAAATGCTGCTCATGCGACGATTGCTAAGTTCTCTTCTTCCCTCACAACATCGGCCGGTGAAATTGTAATTAAAACGCTACCTTAAGACAATCAACTGCGATTCCACATGGCCGAATCCCTTGGCGCCAAGTCTTTCGCGCGGTGTGGCTGAGAAGCCGACCGCCAGTGCATTGGTGACCAACGTTCGGTCGAATCCGATCTCTGCGCTGGCCTAGTGTGCACGCGCCTTTAAAGGGAGAGAACGCGCCTTTAAAGGGAGAGAACTGATTTCCTACCGCATACTCGTACCTGAGCTTTTGCTCTATCGCTAGTGACCCCGTCGTCGATGGTACTTCTTCCGCCCATCCTTTCTTCGTACTTCGACCACAGAGATGGAGGACACGTAAATGTCTTGCGACTAGGGCCTCCCGTCGGGTAGACCGTTCGCTGGGTGCAAGTCTTTCCATTTGACGCCACTCAGCACCCAGTCCCTGAGCGGAGAAATCTCCGACCCAGCCGGGAATCAAACCCGGGCTTTTAGGATTGATATTCTGTCGCGCTGACCACTCAGCTACTGGGGGCGGACTAGGACACTTAATGAAAGCACATTACGCAGTGTAACATAGACTATTGGCCATTAAAATTGCTACACCAAGAAGAAATGCAGATGATAAACGGTATTCATTGGACACACATATTAAACTAGAACTGACGTGTGATTGCATTTTCACGCAATTTGGGTCCATAGATCCAGAGAAATCAGTACCCAGAACAACCACCTCTGGCCGTAATAACGGCCTTTATACGCCTGAGCATTGAGTCAAACAGAGCTTGGATGGCGTGTACAGGTACTGCTGCCTATGCAGCTTCAACACGATACCACAGTTATCAAGAGTAGTGACTGGCGTATTGTGACGAGCCAGTTGCTCGGCCACCATTGAGCAGACGTTTTCAATTGGTGAGATATCTGGAGAATGTGCTGGCCAGGGCAGCAGTCGAACATTTTCTGTATCTAGAAAGGCCCGTGCAGGACCTGAAACGTGCGGTCGTGCATTATCCTGCTGAGATGTAGGGTTTCGCAGGGATCGAATGAAGGGTAGAGCCACGGGTCGTAACACATCTGAAATGTAACGTCCACTGTTCAAAGTGCCGTCAATGCGAACAAGAGGTGACCGAGACGTGTAACCAATGGCACCCCATACCATCACGCCGGGTGATACACCAGTATGGCGATGACGAATACACGCTCCCAATGCGCGTTCACCGCGATGTCACCAAACACGGATGCGACCATCATGATGCTGTAAACAGAACCTGGATTCATCCGAAAAAATGACGTTCTGCCATTCCTGCATCCAGGTTCGTCGTTGAGTACACCATCGCAGGTGCAGCGATGGTCTCCGAGCTGATAGTCCATGCTGCTGCAAACGTCGTCGAACTGTTCGTGCAGGTGGTTGTTGCCTTGCAAACGTCCCCATCTGTTGACTCAGGGATCGAGGCGTGGCTGCACAATCCGTTACAGCCAAGCGGATAAGATGCCTGTCATCTCGACTGCTAGTGATACGAGGGCATTGGGATCCAGCACGGCGTTTCGTATTACCCTCCTGAACCCAACGATTCCATATTCTGCTAACAGCCATTGGATCTCGACCAACGCGAACAGCAATGGCGCGATACGATAAACCGCAATCGTGATAGGCTACAATCCGACCTTTATCAAAGTCGGAAACTGCTTTTTGTGTATGAGAAATCGGTTGGAACCTGTCATGTCAGCACGTTGTCGGAGTCGCCCCCGGCGCCAACCTTGTGTGAATGCTCTGAAAAGCTAATCATTTGCATATCACAGCGTCTTCTTCCTGTCGGTTAAATTTCCCGTCTGTAGCACGTCTTCTTCGTGGTGTACCAATTTTAATGGCCAGTAGTGTAAAATGAAGTTGGACTTGAGAACCATGGTCTCTCAGAGTGTGGGCACCATCTCGCAAAACGACAACTAATGCGACAGACAGCACCTCCCTGATCCTGCGCCCATGCTACAGACTCTTTCTCCCAGCAGGCGCCGCCCCACGTTCATTCGCCCGCTGGCTGGTTCTGCGCGCAGGCCGCTATCAATTTCCAGCGCTGATCCCCGCTCTCTTCATCACACGAGCTCAGCTCTCCGCTCCTGTGCGCAGTGCACGTCTTCCGGCGCCATTCGCGCAGCCCTGGCTGCTCCCACTGTGGGAAGCTGTTCCCCCGACGCGGCTGGCTGTCTTACCCGGCGCTGGATAATGTGGATCACCGGGTGAGGAACGATATGGCACATTGCTCGCATCGACGACTGACACCTCACGCCTGCAGTGAGCTAGGGACGACAGGTACTGGCACAGAACGAGAGAATCCATCGTCTCTACGTGTATGGCCATTGCTGTTTCCAGTGTATACAAGACATGTTAATAAATTTGTACCACTTCGAAAAACTAATGAAAACAATTAAGTTATTGTTTGTTTGCAGGTACACCTGGTTACAGCTTGAAATCGCCGCGTCACAGTACCGTAGACAACCGCTAAGGAGCCGGAACAGAATCGTATAGTCCGCTGAGAAATTGGAGTTTTTTTTTTTTTTTTGTCATCAGTCTACTGACTGGTTTGATGCCGCTTGCCACGAATTCCTTTCCTGTGCTAACCTCTTCATCTCAGAGTAGCACTTGCAACCTACGTCCTGAATTATTTGCTTGACGTATTCCAATCTCTGTCTTCCTCTACAGTTTTTGCCCTCTACAGCTCCCTGTAGTACCATGGAAGTCATTCCCTCACGTCTTAGCAGATGTCCTATCATCCTGTCCCTTCTCCTTATCAGTGTTTTCAACATATTCCTTTCCTCTCAGATTCTGCGTAGAACCTCCTCATTCCTTACCTTATCAGTCCACCTAATTTTCAACATTCGTCTATAGCACCACATCTCAAATGCTTCGATTCTCTTCTGTTCCGGTTTTCCCACAGTCCATGTTTCACTACCATACAATGCTGTACTCCAGACGTACATCCTCAGAAATTTCTCCCTCAAATTAAGGCCGGTATTTGATATTAGTAGACTTCTCTTGGCCAGAAATGCCTTTTTTGCCATAGCGAGTCTGCTTTTGAAGTCCTCCTTGCTCCGTCCGTCATTGGTTATTTTACTGCCTAGGTAGCAGAATTCCTTAACTTCATTTAATTCGTGACCATCAATCCTGATGTTAAGTTTCTCGCTGTTCTCATTTCTACTACTTCTCATTACCTTCGTCTTTCCCCGATTTACTCTCAAACCATACTGTGTACTCATTAGACTGTTCATTCCGTTCAGCAGATCATTTAATTCTTCTTCACTTTCACTCAGGATAGCAATGTCATCAGCGAATCGTATACTGATATCCTTTCACCTTGTATTTTAATTCCACTCCTGAACCTTTCTTTTATTTCCATCATTGCTTCCTCGATGTACAGATTGAAGAGTAGGGGCGGAAGGCTACAGCCTTGTCTTACACCCTTCTTAATACGAGCACTTCGTTCTTGATCGTCCACTCTTATTATTCCCTCTTGGTTGTTGTACATATTGTATATGACCCGTCTCTCCCTATAGCTTACCCCTACTTTTTTCAGAATCTCGAACAGCTTGCACCATTTTATATTGTCGAACGCTTTTTCCAGGTCGACAAATCCTATGACAGAGTCTTGATTTTTCTTTAGCCTTGCTTCCATTATTAGCCGTAACGTCAAAATTGCCTCTCTCGACCCTTTACTTTTCCTAAAGCCAAACTGATCGTCACCTAGCGCATTCCCAATTTTCTTTTCCATTCTTCTGTATATTATTCTTGTAAGCAGCTTCGATGCATGAGCTGTTAAGCTGATTGTGCGATAATTCTCGCACTTGTCAGCTCTTGTCGTCTTCGGAATTGTGTGGATGATGCTTTTCCGAAAGTCAGATGTTGTATCGCCAGACAACATATATTCTACACACCAACGTGAATAGTCGTTTTGTTGCCACTTCCCCCAATGATTTTAGAAATTCTGATGGAATGTTATCTATCCCTTCTGCCTTATTTGACCGTAAGTCCTCCAAAGCTCTTTTAAATTCCGATTCTAATACTGGATCCCCTATCTCTTCTAAATCGACTCCTGTTTCTTCTTCTATCACATCAGACAAATCTTCACCCTCATAGAGGCTTTCAATGTATTCTTTCCACCTGTCTGCTCTCTCCTGTGGATTTAAGAGTGGAATTCCCGTTGCACTCTTAATGTTACCACCGTTGCTTTTAATGTCACCAAAGGTTGTTTTGACTTTCCTGTATGCTGAGTCTGTCCTTCCGACAATCATATCTTTTTCGATGTCTTCACATTTTTCCTGCAACCATTTCGTCTTAGCTTCCCTGCACTTCCTATTTATTTCATTCCTCACCGACTTGTACTTCTGTATTCCTGATCTTCCCGGAACATGTTTGTACTTCCTCCTTTCATCAATCAACTGAGGTATTTCTTTTGCTACCCATGGTTTCTTCGCAGCTACCTTCTTTGTACCTATGTTTTCCTTCCCAACTCCTGTCATGGCCCTTTTCAGAGATGTCCATTCCTCTTCAACTGTACTGCCTACTGCGCTATTCCTTATTGCTGTATCTATAGCGTTAGAGAAGTTCCAACGTATCTCGTCATTCCTTAGTACTTCCGTACACCACTTTTTTGCGTATTGATTCTTCCTGACTAATGTCTTGAACTTCAGCCTACTCTTCATCACTACTATATTGTGATCTGAGTCTATATCTGCTCCTGGGTACGCCTTACAATCCAGTATCTGATTTCGGAATCTCTGTCTGACCATGATGTAATCTAATTGAAATCTTCCCGTATCTCCCGGCCTTTTCCAAGTATACCTCCTCCTCTTGTGATTCTTGAACAGGGTATTAGTTATTACTAGCTGAAAATTGTTACAGAACTCAATTAGTCTTTCTCCTCTTTCATTACTTGTCCCAAGCCCATATTCTCCTGTAACCTTTTCTTCTACTCCTTCCCCTACAACTGCATTCCAGTCGCCCATGACTATTAGATTTTCGTCCCCCTTTACATACTGCATTACCCTTTCAATATCCTCATACACTTTCTCTATCTGTTCATCTTCAGCTTGCGACGTCGGCATGTATACCTGAACTATCGTTGTCGGTGTTGGTCTGCTGTCGATTCTGATTAGAACAACCCGGTCACTGAACTGTTCACAGTAACACACCCTCTGCCCCACCTTCCTATTCATAACGAATCCTACACCTGTTATACCATTTTCTGCTGCTGTTGATATTACCCGATACTCATCTGACCAGATATCCTTGTCATCCTTCCACTTCACTTCACTGACCCCTACTATATCTAGATCGAGCCTTTGCATTTCCCTTTTAAGATTTTCTAGTTTCCCTACCACGTTCAAGCTTCTGATATTCCACGCCCCGACTCGTAGAATGTTATCCTTTCGTTGATTATTCACTCTTTTTCTCATGGTAACCTCCCCCTTGGCAGTCCCCTCCCGGAGATCCGAATGGGGGACTATTCCGGAATCTTTTGCCAATGGAGAGATCATCATGACACTTCTTCAATTACAGGCCACATGTCCTGTGGATACACGTTACGTGTCTTTAATGCAGTGGTTTCCATTGCCTTCTGCATCCTCATGTCGTTGATCGTTGGTGATTCTTCCGCCTTTAGGGGCAATATCCCACCCCTAGGACAAGAGAGTGCCCTGAACCTCTATCCTCTCCTCCGCCCTCTTTGACAAGGCCGTTGGCATAATGAGGCCGCCAATGCTGATGATTTATCAAAATTTAGGCAGTGGCGGAGATCGAACCCGGGACCGAAGACGTTTTTGATTATGAATCAAAGACGCTACCCTAGACCACGGGTACACCTTGGAGTATCGAGCGGTAATTCGTTTTCTGCAGTTGAGCATGACAAAGATGGTCGCCCTTTGGGTCCCGAGACTGTTCAGGTACATTCAAGGCGGCCGGCGAACCAAAACCAGCAGCGGAAATGTTGACCTCTTTGGCTGCCTTGTCACAAGAAGTATCCCCATGACATGGAGACATCTACATCTACTTGACTACTCTATAAATCACACTTACGTGCCTCGCAGAGTGTTCATCGACACACTATCACATCACCTCGAAGCCCATGTTACTTACAGTTACGGCAAATAAAAAGCTTATTAGTTCTATAACTCGTATGAGATTTTGTCATCCGTCATTCCCCACTCCTTATCATTGGATACACGTTCGAGATAATCGTTATTGCTGAAAGGTCTACATATTAGGAGAAAAGGTTATGAAAGATGTACATATCAGAATAAATATCAGTTTGTTTGGTAATTTGACAGTTTATTTGGAATTTTAAAGACTTTGAGCTTTTTTGCATGCCTAATGCATGAGTGATACGTATTCTTTGGGTACCAGAGCTATTGGCTATCAAGTAGAGCTAGGGCGAGCGAAGAAGTCGGAAGCCGAAGTCGTTGTCGAGTCGTGGACAGAGAGAGAGGGAGAGGGAGGGAGAGGGAGGGAGAGAGAGCGAGAGAGAGAGAGAGAGAGAGAGAGAGAGAGAGAGAGAGAGAGAGAGAGTGGTGTAATGGCAGAGTGAGTACCTTAGATGGCGTACGTACCGCACAGAGGAATGAGAAGCTCCCTGATGTGACTGGGGGTAGAAATGGATACTGAGTGATTTCGTAAAGAGAAGACTCTTTCGGAGAAAGATAACGTGCTTCTGGTTTCATTCCTTGCAAGTTGTAATAGCGAAGTATGTAATGTAAAGATTTCATTTTGTCTAAAAATATCTACGTGTTGGTAGCCAGGGTGAATAAGCAATCATGTGTTCAGTATTCTAATTACACTACTGGCCACCAAATTGCTACACCAAGAAGAAATGCAGATGATAAATGGGTATTCATTGGACAAATATACTAGAACTGACATGTTATTACATTTTCATGCAATTTGGATGCATAGATTCTGAGAAATCAGTATCCAGAACAACCACCTCTGGTCGTAATAACGGCCTTGATACGCCTGGGCATTGAGTCAAACAGAGCTTGGATGGCGTGTACAGGTACAGCTGCCCACGCAGCTTGAACAAGATACCACAGTTCATCAAGAGTAGTGAAAGGCGTATTGTGAAGAGCCAGTTGCTCGGCCACCATTGACCAGACGTTTTCAATTGGCGAGAGATCTGGAGAATGTGCTGGCCAGGGCAGCGGTCTAACATTTTCTGTATCCAGAAAGGCCCGTACAGGACCTGCAACATGCGGTCGTGCATTATCCTGTTGAAATGTAGGGTTTCGCAGGGATCGAATGAAGGGTAGAGCCACGGATCGTAACACATCTGAAATATAACGTCCACTGTTCAAAGTGCCGTCAATGCGAACAAGAGGTGACCGAGACGTGTAACCAGTGGCACCCCATACCATCACGCCGGGTGATACGCCAGTATGGCGATGACGAATACACGCTTCCAATGTGCGTTCACCGCGATGTCGCCAAACACGGATGCGACCATCATGATGCTGTAAACAAAAGCTGGATTCATCCGAAAAAATGACGTTTTGTCATTCGTGCACCCAGGTTCGTTGTTGAGTACACCATCGCAGGCGCTCCTGTCTGTGATGCAGCGTCAAGTGTAACCGCACCCATGGTCTCAGGGCTGATATAGTCCATGCTGCTGCATACGTCGTCGAACTGTTCGTGCAGATGGTTGTCTTGCAAACTTCCCCATCTGTTGACTCAGGGATCGAGGCGTGGCTGCACGATCCGTTACAGCCATGTGGATAAGATGCCTGTCATCTCGACTGCTAGTGATACGAGGCCGTTGGGATCCAGCACGGCGTTTCGTATTACCCTTCTGAACCCACCGATTCCACATTCTGCTAACAGTCATTGGATCTCGAGCAACGCGAGCAGCAATGTCGTGATACGATAAATCGCAATCGCGATAGGCTACAATCTGACTTTTATCAAAGTCGGAAACGTGATAGTACGCATTTCTCCTCCTTAGACGAGGCATCACAACAACGTTTCAAAAATGGTTCAAATGGCTTTGAGCACTATGGGACTTAACATCTATGGTCGTCGGTCCCCTAGAACTTAGAACTACTTAAACCTAACTAACCTAAGGACATCACACAACACCCAGTCATCACGAGGCAGAGAAAATCCCTGACCCCGCCGGGAATCGAACCCGGGAACCTGGGCGTGGGAAGCGAGAACGCTACCGCACGACCACGAGCTGCGGACAACAACGTTTCACCAGGCAACGCCGGTCAACTGCTGCTTGTGTATGAGAAATCGGTTGGAAACTTTCCCTATGTCAGCACGTTGCAGGTGTCGCCACCAGCGCCAACGTTGTGTGATTGCTCTGAAAAGCTAATCATTTGCACATCACAGCATCTTCTCCCTCTCGGTTCAATTTCGCGTCTGTAGCACGTCATCTTCGTGGTGTAGCAATTTTAATGGCCAGTAGTGTAGTTAACTCCCACAACTGTTCGTTAAAAGTATTTCATTAGGAAAGCAAAGAGTAAATTTTACGTAATCTAAACGTTTTGTGTAAATTTTATGATACATGACAACGCTGTACTCGTAAAATGTTTATCGACCATTTTAGTTCAAGTTTCTTTTGGGTCATTAAAAGGATTAAACATAATTGCAGAATACTTTCCTATTCGTTTATAAGTATTTCCTGAAGCCTTTCCCCATTATTAGATAAAAAGACAGATTTGGCAACAGGTGCGTGACGCCGTGCTCCACTGCGTGGACGGTGTATCATATTTTCGGAATGAGAACTAAAGTTTAATTTGCTAATGCATCTTGATAAATAAAGTAATAAAGGCAGTTTGCCGAGCAGTGATTCACTACAGCTCATCATTCAGCCTATCATTCCTGCAGCGTAGACAGAGCAAAGCCGGGTTATCCGTTGAAATTTAAGAACCTGCTGTAGAGCCTAAATGAACCTTTTGAGAAAGAATTAAGTTCAGTTTTCATTACCAAAATTTCATTTAAATTCAATAGACCCATTTAATGACAGGGCACAGTTTTTGTTACGGAACAGTTGGCCATTGTGTGTGACTGATTTATGAGAAAGTCAATCTGCGTATTATTGATATTCATTCTTTACATTCATTTATAGATAGCCAGATGCAGTTCAGATTAATTGGTATCACACACATCAAAAGTAATTTGCACAGTTTTGTTCGTGTTTAAAAGTGGGTAGCAAAGGCTATCCTATATCTGACACTGTAATTGCAATTTAAAAGTACTTTCTTTCACATTGCTACACACAGTTTCCAACTAGTAATTATCAAGAAACAGCGTATTTGTTTTACTCTGAATGTGCTGGAGTGACAGGAGATGTCAGTCACTTCTTTTTCGATTATGAACTGCAAACCAGCCAGCTAATTGAATATTACAATTAGTCAGTTCTCAGCAGCCGTTACCAGCTAATATAGCAATTCTCTTTCCTAAAAATAACACAGTGGCGTGCAGAATTTCAGGACGAATGTTGCTTTCGCCTGGTGTGTCACTGCCGAATTACACAGCTCTGTGAGTCTTAGACCGTACTTACAAAGAACTGTGCTCCAGTATAGCACGCAGTAAGACGAACAGAAAAGACAATTTTATTCTACCACAACAGTTACACTGATGTCACCGCTATTTGCGATGGTTCCTTGGACATTACAAAAGGCGACACACGGTTCTTAATGAGGTGTGTGGTCACTACGGAGGCAATGCCCATGTTGGACACAAAGTTGATAAGGAGTTTTTGTGGTAGGGAGTTACATTCCTCTACCAGCTGGAATGTCATTGGTACATGTGGAAGCGTTGCAATACGTCTCCCCAAGGCATTCCGCACGTTTTCGATGGGATTTACGTCGGGGGTTCAAATAGCTCTAAGCACTATGGGACTTAACAAATGAGGTCATCAGTCCCCTAGAGTTACAACTACTTAAACCTGACTAACCTAAGGACATCACACACATCCATGCCCGAGGCAGGATTCGAACCTGCGACCGTAGCAGCAGCGCGGTTCCGGACTGAACGGCCTAGAACCGCTCGGCCACAACGACCGGCCTCCGATTCGGCAGGTCCAACCCTCGTCCGGCCATCCTGATTTAGGTTTTCCGTGATTTCCCTAAACCGCTTCAGGTAAATGCCGGGATGGTTCCTTTGAAAAGGCACGGCCTACTTCCTTCCCCATCCTTCCCTAACCCGATGGGACCGATGATTTCGCTGTTTGGTCCCCTCCCACAAATCAACAAACCAACCAACACAAAATGCGAGTTACATTCGTCCTTAAATTTTTCCCACCAAAAATAACTGTAAAATTTTTCGATAAATGCGACCGGTTGCACTCTAGAAAACTCCTAAGGCACTCATGGATAGCTGTATGCCCTTCACGAAATACAGGCAGGCCGTCACATGCTCCATCTTTTGGCTATCATACTCTTTTCTGGGGTGAAAGTACTATCGTGTGGCACCCATTTCCAGAATAACGACGAGGTGAATTTCGAGACGAAACGCTTCCTGAACAAGTGCAAGTGTCGACTTCTACAAACAAGGTCTTCGCCAAACCATTCATCACTGAGAAAAAGTGTCGTCTTGATCGGTGAATATGAGGACGACTCACATTACAACCGGGTTTCATGGTTGCAGCTTCATTTTTTCGAGGTGATACAACTTCGAGACTATCTCTCGTATTAGGTGTGTGTTCGTGGTGTTTTATTCAATCCCACTAGGCAATCTTATTCCGTGATTATAAAGTGCAGATACAGTAGCTCAGAGTGACTTCAGAGAGAGACTAACCAAGCAGACACCACTCCACCTTGTCTTAAATCTGCAGACACAGTCGCCCCTTTGAGAAAGATCAGTTCTGATGAGAAGCTGGGACCCTCCCTCACGCCCCACGCCCGCACCCTTCTGCCGCCACAACTGGATAACTGCCGACAAATAGCAAGCAGGCCAGCGGACTATACCGTCTCTCTCGCGCCGCAACGCGCGCCGGACGCACGTATTACACGCCCACACTGGCTGGCATGGACGTGATTATATGTTTTCCAGGCACGTCCGGAATAACAAAATGATATCTGCTGCCAACTTGTTTACTGATGTAAATGGCCAGGTAATTACGCGCGCGCAAGTTTTCATCTCATGTCAGAACCATTTTTTTTCTCCCTTCTTTCCCCCCTTTTTTTCCTGTACTCAATCCAGCAGCAAATTGCTCGTTACGTGTTTACCACCAGTCTGCGACAAACACTAAACAACACTAATGTGCGCAAATACCGTGAAATGAGGCCGGCAATTGACTCCGGCCGGCCAGAAATAACAGACTCAGTTGTGTGGGCCCTGGCGGAAACAAAATGTGGTGTGGCACCGGACGCATGTTCGTTCTGCGTATTTCTTCATAACCTGTCCCATTTTACCTACAAATGAAACTAAACAACGCATGCCGCACAATTATACTGCAACATACTTTCACAATTAGTCGATAAAGTGGTAACATGGCAAATAGACACGTTACGTCTTGTATTAATGTTGTGTTATATTGTACATTATCTGATGAAAATTGTCCGGACAGCTATTAGTGGATATTAACGTGAGGTGTGTCCACCCTTTGCCTTTATGAGGGCTTGAATTCTGCTGGGGTAACTTTGAATAAGGGGTCTGAATGTATATGGAGGATGTCGGCCTGTTCTTCCTCAAGACCTAAAAACCAGAAAAAATTGTGATGTTGGATGCTGGGATCTGGAGCGGAGTAGACGTTCTAAAACCCAAAGGTGTTCCACTGAATTCAGGTCTGGACACTGAACAGGTAAATCCATTTCAGGAAAGTTATTCTTCACAAACTATTGCCTCACAGATGCTGCTTTGTGACAGGGTGCATTGACGTGATGATATAAACAATCATCGTCTTCGAATTGTTCTTCCACTGATGCAGTACACGAGGGGTGGGCAATTTTTTTGGCTTGGGGGTCCCTCTGTGGAACCGGAGGTTGGCGACAGGTCAAACCATTTAAAATGATTGCATTCATCAGTTAACTTTACATTTGAGAAAAGTTATAAATGCACCATAAAAATCGATAAATATAAATAAAACAATCATACATGTCTTTATTCTGCTAACTGCATATCATCTACATCTGCAAGCAAATTTAATTAATGAGACAAATGTATCATATCACACTTTTCTTCCATTTTGTTTGAAATCCGTAGTGAGACTGCTTGTTGAGATCCTCATCACAGCCTGCAAGTGAATGTCTGTCAAAGAGTATCATATTTACTCTTGTCGATCTTCAAACGGGGAAAATTTTGCTCGCAAATCTTTGCAGACCCAAATATGGGGAACATTTTCCCAGCAAATTTCTTCATACTTGGAAATTTTTCAGCAGACAAAGATTTGCAAAAGTTAACTAAGGTCACAGCATTAAAAATTTCTTTCACTGTGTAATCTGACTACATATTCAAGCTGCAGCTCTTCATGTGAGGTGTCAATATCAGGAGCGATGAGACAAGATGGCAAACTAAACTGAGTTTTCTAATAGTGCTGAAAAGCCGGCCGTTGTGGCCGAGCGGTTCTAGGCGCTTCAGTCTGGAACCGTGCGAACGCTACGGTCGCAGGTTCAAATCCTGCCTCGGGTATGGATGTGTGTGATGTCCTTAGGTTAGCTAGGTTTACGTAGTTCTAAGTTCTAGGGGACTGATGACCTCAGATGTTAAGTCCCATAGTGCTCAGAGCCTTGAACCATTTTGAACTGAAAAAATTTTTGTGGACTCGTACCCCAAATTCTGCAGATGATCCCTAATCTTAGCACAAACACGTTCAGGCACTTTCTATTTTCCTGATGAAGGCTAGTGACAGTAACTGCCTACACCAGCCTGCCTTGCATATAAACCTAGTCTTGCCTTTAATGATTTTACATGCGTCCACATTTCACACGCAAACAACCTATTTTCCTCCAATGTCACATTCAGTTTCTCAAAGATTACAGATGGAAACACCATCCCACACCTCCACTTCTCACATCTTAGTTTTGTAACAAAATCGTGAGATACCTCCTTATGTGCAGAAATAAAATGATTTCATTCTCCAACGCCCAGACTCTTGTTAACATTGTGTCCAGGCTCAACCTTTTCACACTGCTGTGGTAAATTACGTCTTCAAACGCTGCCCCTACACCTCAAGAAGAGATCTGAACTGCTGAAGATGGAGTACCCTTGCTCTCACTGTGTACACGGCACCGACAACAGAATCTACTACACGCTTTAGGTCCAGTGTAGCATTACAAAGGCTCTCCTAGTACAAAATGCTATGAAAATAAAAAATCTGAGTGTCTGTGTCTTGTTCTTGTAACATGTTTCTTAAAAGCTTTACCATACCTACTGCACATTTTCCCCACAGAAAGCTTTGGTCTTATCAGTTGGAATGCTTACCATTTTCTTCCAGCACAAGCCACTTTTCTCCACAAGATTCACAGCACCCTCAATCAAGTCTGACGAGTTGTTCTATTATTAATTGATTCTGGGGCAAGTAATTGCTTTGTCATGACGAAACTTTCATTAATTACTCGAACAAAATGGGTAACTGTGCAGTGTCTTTGATGTGTGCACTTATCCACTCCCAAGGAAACCCAAACAAAATATTTGCTAGCAGTCTTCAACTGTTCTGTGAGTTCGTCACTAATTAATTTAATGCGCCACACTATTCTACTTCTTGACAGTGAAACACTTTCAGATATGCCTTTGGAAAAAAGGCTTGTGGCATTTAGCAAGATTATAGGCTACAGTGAAACTTATTTCTGTTGCGCTGTTTTGAAGTATTGATTTCTCTGTAAATAATGTTTGTTGGTTCTTCAGCCTTTTCACATACTCCGCAGCTTTGACTTTTCGTTATTCTTTGAAAACTTTGCAGCCACATTCGTTATGTTTTGTACCGTATGTCCTTACACACTGTGCTCATCAAACACGGGCATCGCTTCATGACACAATGAACACAATGCTCTGTTTCAACAAAGAGATATGTGTTTGGCCATTGTTTATGAAACACACGATATTCGTAATTGATTTCACGTTTTTTCGGAGTGTTCATGGTTCCAACCAAGACTGAAATTTATATACTTAATATTGCACAGATAATATGGAAATAAACCAGATCAACAGTAAATGCACTGCACGTTGTACAGCCCACGCAAGACTAGTTGACACTCTGCGCGCTGGCTGATGGGAGTGCATACTTATCGACGTGGTTGTCCCAATGGAAATCTTCGGTCGCCCACGAGAAGAAGATCGAGGTTCAAGGCGGATTTTTCTGAGTGTCTTAGCGGGCCGCACATAAACCATTAGCGCGTCGCATATGGGCCACAAGCCGCTGTTTCCCCACACCCCACAACGCTAGAAAATGTGTTCATATCTTTCCTCGTGTAGTGTTTTATTGTGCGCAACTAAACCACGAGAAAAACTCCACACCATCTCGTCCGTAATACATTATTGGCAACACATGGTGATGATAAGGTCCCATACTCCGAGGAGCATAGGGGACGATGCGGGAGACCGGCACCGCCGTACTAAGCAAGGTCCTAGCGGAGGTGGTTTGCTATTGCCTTCCTCCGACCGTAACGTGGATGAATGATGTTGATGAAGACACAACAACACCCAGCCATCTCGTGGCAGGAAAAATCCCTGACCCCGCCGGGTATTGAACCCGGGACCCCGTGCACGGGAAGCGAGAACGCTACCGCAAGACCACGAGCTGCGGACTGGCAACACATACAGGACGACAATTATTGAACTATATGAAAAAAAAACGTAAATTAGTTACAAACTATGGCGGGCACGCACTTTATTCAACATGTAAACGTCACTACCGATATTCGGTTGTAGGTTATGACATGTTCGATATGCCTGTCATCATTTTCGATGATGCGGCGCAGACGAAAAACGAAATTCTGCATGACCAGCTCAAGTGTCGGAACATTTTGATGTTATTGCTGTACACCTTATCTTTAATATAGTCACAAAAAAAGAAATCGCTTGTGTTCAGACCCGGATAATATGGCGGCCAATCGAGACCCATGCCAGTGGCCTCTGTGTACCCCAGAGCGAGAATGCGACCCCCAAAGTGCTCAAATGTTCAAATGTGTGTGAATACCTAAGGGACCAAACTGCTTAGGTCATCGGTCCCTAGACTTAAACGCTACTGAAAGTTACAAACTAACTTATGCTAAGAACAACACATACAGCCAGGCCCGAGGGAGGACTCGAACCTCCGGCGGGAGGGGCCGCGCAGTCCGTGATATGATGCCTCAAACCGTGCGGCCACTCCGCGCGGACCAAAGTGCTCCTCCAAGACATCAAACACCCTCCTGCTTCAATGGAGTCGAGCTCCGCCTTGCGTGAACCACATCTCGTGGAAATCAGCGTTACTTTGGATAATGGGGATGACATTTTCCAGAACCCTCACGTACCGTTCGGTAGTCACCGTGCCATCAACGAATATCACACCGATTATTCCGTGACTGGACATTGCACACCACACAGTCACCCACTGAGGGCGAAGCACGGATTCTCAGTCCCCCAAATGTTCCAATTTTGCTTATTAACGAACCCTTCCAAACGAAAGTGGTCTTCGTTCAAAAAATGGTTCAAATGGCTCTGAGCACTATGAGACTTAACATCCATGGTCATCAGTCCCCTAGAACTTAGAACTAATTACACCCAACTAACCTAAGGACGTCACACAACACCCAGTCATCACGAGGCAGAGAAAATCCCTGACCCCGCCGGGAATCGAACCCGGGAACCCGGGCGTGGGAAGCGAGAACGCTACCGCACGACCACGAGATGTGGGCAAAGTGGTCTTCGTCCCTAAACCAAATCATACTAATTCCCATCATGCCCCGTGGACAACCGTGCAGTTTGAACGTCCTAACGCAAACCGTTCAGAAATTGTGACGACTTTATTTGATACAGCTCAATAATTGTCACACTGTGTGACAGGGGGTAACGCTCTCCAGGCATTCGCCAAACCCAATCCCTCCCATCGCCTTACCGCAGGATGTGGCGCGAATCGTCACTCTTAGTCACTCGTTTCCAATCATGCACTGACCAGTGGCGTCGTTCTCTACTCCACCTCGAGTGTCGGTTAGCTTTGGCTGCAGAAATATGTTGCTTACGAGGAGCTGTTCCACCTTCATATCCCTGTCTTTTGCTAGCTGGACTGCTGCATGACATTCTGTAGCTACCTGGACTGCTGGTAGTCCTTTGGAACTCAAGAGTGATTTCTTCCACTGATTCCACGCGATTATTTACAGCCACACTGCGCAATGCCCGATTGTCCGTGCCGTCAGTACATGGCGTCTACACAACCACATCATTAACAGTCGATCTGGGCAGCTTAAGAGGAGTCCAAACTTCCATGATGGATCTGTTACTCAGGTGGCATCCAGTAACTAGTCTATATTAGAAGCCACTGTCAGAAAATACTCTTCATACTCCAATACAAATAATGTTTCTACACATACCTGCAGAACAGGTAACAAATCTTACATTACTGTAAATATCTACAATAATAAAAAAATTTTCGTGGTACTAAATATGCGTAAATTTTAATGTACTGTCATCATCAGTGTTCAAGTACCACATAATGATTTCACATATTTTCTTATCCACATTTATTTCTCAACCATTTTGCAAAATAAGCATGTAACACTTTAACCCACCGGCTTACTCAGCCGGCTCACAGCCGGTCGCAGGTTCCAAATCCGTTATTACTTTGTCGACTTTGAGACGGGCCGAGCAGCTATACCTTCTTCTTAGTGTTTCTTCTTCTCTGTTAATAGAAGGCGATGACTGTTATATACCGTTGAAAAGCTGAGAGATCGATCTATTTAGTGGTGTACAACACACTCGATTTCTTTCGATAAGTTGCGAGTTATAAGCAGTCGTTTTCAGCCTTTGTTAGGTTCATACCCCACAATCCATATCAAGAAAACACCTTCCAGAAAATGTGTAGTGGGCAAAGCAAGGAAGAAGAAAAGTGACACACGTTATGAGTGTGAGAAATGTCTAGTGGCGTTGCATATGCCTGTATTTTTTAGGGTGTACCACACCAACAAAAAGTTCTAAAACTGTATTATCTTCAATCTGCTAATCATTTCAGGAAATAGTACGGACGGATTTGCAAAGAATTCTATCAAAAAATTACATAATTTTGAGAAAATTGTGTAAGACAAAGTATGATGATTTACGTAAATTTAAACAGAAAGTATAGCATCGACAGTGGGAAAAAATATTAGTAAGTCAGTGGGTTACTTCACAAAATCCCATTTATCTATCTGTATTCAATCCTGTACATTTAACGTAAAATACTTTTTCAATTTGACGTAACAGTATACGCTTCCTTTCCCAAAGTGCCATAGCTTTGTAATATGTCTCTGTAATGCAGCATCTTTGACACTCACGTGCTTTGTAAACATTCCGTATTTGTTTTCATACGTTGTGAGTGAGTCATAACATGAGATACGCATAGGAAATTTGTTTTCTGACCCAGGGAAAGTGTTTAATAATGTAACCTCGCATGTTTGGTTTGAAAACACAGCCAACATTACGAATACGATTCGTAGGAGGAAAACTGCGAAAATAGATTCTCCAGACGGACATTTCGCATAAGTTGCAATTTAACACAAGTTTGTAACGGCCATCTTTATTACATTTTTGTAGCTGTGAATTTTTGATTATCCTAGGGCAAGCCACTAGTAACCAACTCTTCGTATGTCTCGACAAAAGCTTGAAGCCTGTCTCGTAATAAACTGTAAATTTGAAACTGGTAATGGTACTTTGTAAACAAAGTAATCTAAAAACAAGCTGTGGCTGGTTGCTGTACACGATCAACATTTTCTTTCACACACCATCCAGGGTCTCCAACGATGTCTTTAATTGACAAAACTCAATTACGCAAATAATGGTCTTGTATATAAAAATTTTCAGTTGCGCCAGACTTTCCTGAGTTGGGCTTGTACGTCACGTCTTTCCAAAACCCTGCCCCTAAGGTAGGTAGATGATTCTTACTCCCATTGTTTTCAGACAGTAAGCGATGTAAGTAACAACTTTGGTTGAAGTCGATACAGCAGTTTAGGAGGAGATGTGGGACGTACATAATTACTATGATTTTCATAAATATAATACTGAAAACAGATTTGGGGCAAAGCTGTAGATCATAACGTATGGAGAAGTCTGGAAGACGCCTGTATCCAGTAGTGGACAGTAAACAGTTGCTGATGATGGTTATGACAATCACACTGTACTGTTATTACCTACTGTGTTACTTCGTGCTTTGTATACACTTTTATAAATATGAATCATCAGAAGCACTATTATTGTAATAAGATGCCGGCTGCGTGCTCCTTATACAGTAGTGGAAATCAGTATGAAGGCAGCATTTCTACGGGAGTAACAGTCAAGATCTGTAGCATACTGTAACGGATTTATTATGAAAATAGTAAATGCATAAACAGCCATAACGGAATTACATAGTTTCTTTCATAGCACGAGTTACAAAATAAGGAGTTTGCCACTCCTGGGTGGAAATTGGTAAAAAGGCACTCACTGACCTGTTGTGTTATTGCATTGTCAGTACTTTGTCCAACCTCCGTTCTTCCCAATTACCTCAAAAATTCTCTTCGGCATTGTTTTTTATGTTTGTAATTCTTTAAGTGAAATTGCCGCCCACTCTTCTTGTATCGCACTTCTCAGCTCGTATCCGGCCTCATTGCCTTCCATTTCGATAAACACGCCTTGCAAATATTCCCCAACCGTTTCCCACGTGCTTCATATCTAGGCTACGTGAAGGTCAGGGAAAGATATCGATCCCTTTATCTTCAAACCACTTTTTTGATGTAGCAAAAACATGCACGGATGCATTATCTTGTTGAAACATTAGACTCACGTCCCTAGGCACTCATAAATTCTAATCAATTCTGTCTAGGATCTCAGTGTACATGTTAAGAGTTCACTGTAGTGTTCAGCCAAGCAATGTGTGATTTGCCTCTAGTGCAGAAGGCTCCCTAAATCGTAACAGTTCCACCACCAAAATTTCTGCTCATTCTTATCTACTGCTCTGTTCTCATATCACGCCAATAATGTTGAAATCAATCCGATCCCTCAAAATTAAACTTCTTCTCATTACTGAGTAACACTTTATCCCATTCTAAAGCCCGTGACGTATGTCTTTACACCAAATTCCATTCTACCTATTTATGTTTGTGTGTTAGACCAGTTTTTTTGCAGTCGTTTCTTGATTGCAAGATGTTTGTCATTTGACAAAATTCGTCCAAGACGTCTGGTAGTTACTAACAACCGTAAATTAGCAACAAGTTGACAAGAATAACGGGCTGTGGTCATGCTTTGCCAAATGGAAACGTTTCAATGCCTCAAATAATTTTCTACTTACCTGTATTTTATGTTCTGTTCATATCGTGCGCCCAATCTAGCGAAATTATCAATCACTCCACTTAAACTGTTCAACTTCTTGGCGATTTGACTATTTGAGTGACACATTTCCTTGTACCCACAAATTTTTGCTTTTCCGTCTCATGATAACTATTTTCCGTATGGCATCATCACAATCGTGGTTTGGTTTATGCACACAATACGCGCCGTTATTAATAGCGTCTGTTTCCTGTCTGCAGTAGGAGCACATACACACGCAACTAACACCACAAAAACCGACTGCCTTTATACTGATTTCCACCCTCTATCACCCGAATCGCTGATATCTTGTTATATACTGTAATCCGCCTGGACAGGTCTTGGAGAGCTCAACGGTGCTCATCGACCGAGTGTCATCCCCAGCCTATAGGCGTCACTGGATGCGAGCATGCCAGGGGCGTGAGGTCACCACATTGCTCTCCCGGCCGTTGTCAATTTCGTGACCGGGACCGCCACTTGTCAGTCAAGTAGCTCCTTAACTGTCCTCTCAGGGGCTGAGTGCACCCCGCATGCCAACAGCGCTCGGCAGACCGGACAACCACCCATCCAAGTGCCAACCTAGCCCGACAGCGTTTAACATCGGTGATCTGACAGGAACCGTTGTTACCATTGCGACAAGGCCGTTGGCCCTATATCCTGTAATACAGACATCATATGCGATACCATTTGACTGCACTGTCAGTTCAAATGGTTCAAATGGCTCTGAGCACTATGTGGTCGTCAGTCCCCTAGAACTTAGAACTACTTAAACCTAACTAACCTAAGGACATCACACACATCCATGGCCGAGGCAGGATTCGAACCTGCGACCGTAGTGGTCACGCGGCTCCAGACTGAAGCGCCTAGAACAGCACGGCCACACCGGCCGGCGCACTGTCAGTATACTGAATTTCATAGTATTGAATACACACTGTGCACAACTATTCCAGCCGACAATATTAATTTTCATACAAATATCCATCCCTTTAGACTCGTTACCACTACTGCAAGGGGCACCCGAATGAAAACGAAACATATGAAAAAATAAGTAAAATAATTGTCATAACTGTTACTATATTTATCCTACTGTGAGATAAGACGGCCAATACCTTCATGGAAAAACGTTTGCGGTTGCCTACGGAACCATGATTGCATCCAGGTGTGCATTTCTTCGTCCGAAGCAAATCAACGGCATGAATGTCTTTCATCATGGTTCCAAAAATATAGAAATATCATGAGGAAAAATGGGAACTGAATGGAGGATGTATATGGGCTTCCCAGAAAAACTTCTGTAGTGTACTCGAAACTATATTGGTTACATGTGAGTTTTGAATCCGTGAAGAAGGAGATTCACGGTCGTCGATTTGCTTGGGACGAAGAGGTGCACGCCTGCTTACAATCATGGTTCTATAGCCAACTGCAGACATTTTCCCTATAAGCCACTGACCCTCTTGCCTCACAGTGGGGTAAATGTGTTAAGAGTTATGGCGATTACTTTTGAAGCAACGAACAGTTTCTTTACCTGTCTCTTTACACTAAACACCAATAAAAAGAATAGTTGTGGTAAAGCCTCGGTACTGACCTGTGTCCGAGTCAATGACGAAGAGGTTGTCCGGGTTTCCGGCGGAGATGCGGAACGAGAGCTTCTGCGAGGGGTCCCGGTCGTGGTCGGATGCGGTGATCCGCAGCACGGGCGTGCCCGGAGGCGAACCCTCGGCCATCTGCGGGTAGTACACCGGCTCCGTCGTCATCGGCGTGTTGTCATTCTGGTTCAGCACCTCCACCAGCACCTGCGTACACACAAACAGATTACCTGCAGAGTGCGCACCACACAGCGTTCCAAATAAGCAGTTTTACGAATACTGGCGACAAGTTGCAATTGGGTGTCGGACCAGGACTCAAAGACCAGTACTTGACTTTCGCGAACGATGCACACCCAGTGGGATGCAAACATAGTGGGATAAATACACTAACAGTTATGAAAATTACTTTTGAAATAATATACAGTTTACTGTGTCAGAGAATATGTCAGTAGAATATGCTAATTCAGGTGACACAGGCTTCAACTATTTACTGAAGCCCTCCCACTTGGAATACCAGGTAAAGGGGCCTCTTTTATTATGTAGATATTTCCTTAGTCTATCACTTCCTTCTTAAGAATTTCTTTTTTGAAAATTTACTTAATGTATTACAAGCTTTTAATTAACAATGTAATTGTGTAATAGACGAGAAAAATAACAACACAGAGAAGCTGTCGAAGAAGACGAAAGTCTGTCCCTGCAGTTTGCTACTAGTTTTTAGTAGCAATCGAACCACCATAGTTACCAGGTGGTGGATTACTCTGTACCGTTAATAAATAAATATTATTTTTTGGCTGCGTTTCGCTACAAGTGGGAATATTTTACATTGTGATGATGACAAGGTTTTGTGGGCGTACGACAGTAAGGTCTTTAGCGCGCGAAAAAGATGTCATGAGACGAGTGTGGAATATGTTACAACTGTATGTACTGAAACTTTGTTAATGACATAATACAGGGTGTTTCAAAAAGATTCATCCCATTTCACAGGACTATATCTTTTTCATCATGGTCGGTCAAGAACTCTGCTCGCATGCGGTGCTTATGCAAGGTGTGAATATGTCTTGCCTGAGTGCAGACTTCCCCAAACAAATTTTTAGTATTATTTAATTACTTTTGCGCGTTAATGACATAGTAAAATTTATATCTGCCACAAACTGTCAACATACGGACAGACAGACACAGACAGTTCGCAGATTTTCGTGTCTCAGGTTGCCTAGTAATCGTGACTTCTTTAGTGTTATAATCGAAAAAAGCATACGCAGCTAAGTTGATTGAAACGTTGAGATCATGTTTGCAAGCTCATTGGGAAGACATGGAAACTCTGCCTATGGAAAACAACGTAGAACTCCTGGGCAGTTTCAAAGTAAAAGAATTCGGTCCTTTAAATGTGAATTGCATCTTCAAACGCAAATGCACGCTTTCAACTGTAAAGGAAAACGGTCTCGTAAACAGTTCAAAAGCAAGTGTTAGATTGGCAGCGTTCTCAAACGTTTAAAAAACTACTCCTGTAATCCTTTCAATGTCACAATGGATTGCTCAAAGTTAGCTTTTTCTTTAACGCCACTGAGCTTAGGGAAATGGACGGGTTTCTTACCAGAAGGTGTCCCTAACACAATGCGGTTTTCTTTTTAAATCTACCCACTTTCTTCATGAAGTCAGCTTACAGTTTCTCACTGAAGGCACTCTGCAGTCTATTTAAAATAAAGGTCTGCAATCATTCCGTTCCGGATCTTCTAATATTCGTTCTTGGTTTCCTTTTTCCCTAAGATATTCAATAATAACGGGTCTTAAATGAAAATCTCGCTCCAGGCGTGAATTTTGACTTAAAGAACGCACTTTCCAGTAATCCATATCGTCTCCACATTCTTCGTTCAATTTTATCAAGAACTGCTGCAACTGACTATGTAACAATGCGTGCGAGTTCAGAAAATTTACCGTTCTCAACGCCAGTTCCATCACGTGTTCCACACTTCCTTATTTAACACAAAGTGCTTCTTCATGTACAGGAAAATGTCTCCAATACAAATCGTCTGTCGATCGTTATAAACTCTTTCATCGTCAAATCTTTACGTTCTCTCTGCGTGATGCTGTAATGGCGGTACCCATCGATTACGCGACTAATAAACTGCACAACAAAATTAAAGGATGACTTTTTCGAAACGCCGTAATGTATCCCATTCCGAAGCATAAGTTTGAAATTTAGCTCAAAGGTGCCTCCAACCATCCTGCGTAAAGGTACGAAAGCGTGAGACCCAGCGACCTCACCCCTCGGGCTTAGCGACGCTTCAAATGATAAGGTGTCGACAAATGCGAAGAAAAGATCACAGTTCAGAAGTTCATGTGAGTTTTAAGGTGGGCTGATGATGCCACATTGGTACCAAATTTCGCCACAATTCTGTCCAACGCCACACGATGGGGCGATCGCCACTTCCAGTACCCACGTTTCACCCCCTTTTTTTTTTTTTTTTTTTTGAAACCTTTGCGATGGACGTCAGAACCGCGACATCCAAAGTTGTAATCTCGTGCTTTTCTTGAAGGTGGCCGAGGGAAACATGTCAGATACATTGCAGCTCAGAACTGAAACGAAAAGGCCTCATGCGGTGGCATAATGGGCGTCAATGAAGCTATCCCTTCCGTTACGGCGTTGATTCCCGCACATTTCACTGTTGAAGACGACAATTCACAGTATGATGAACAACAGCACGACTTTTCCGACCACGTTCGGCACTGCTGTCACCCCTGGACGTTCCAACCCTACTCTAAGGATATCGTAAGGAGCAACACTCCTTTGGAATGTCATGCGACCGCAATTTTGACCCTGGCATACAGGGTGATCATGGAGAGTATGGGGCGAGGGTGGGGGGTTGGACAGAGGTGCGCTACATTAACTTGTGCGTGAAGAAAATGGCAAAGGATCCCTACACGAAACTTCGACACCGATTCAGCCTCGTGGCGGCTCTAACGCCTGAAGGATAGGCAACTTCTTCGACACCCCTTATGTGCAGTTTGCCGCGAGGTAAATTGATGTCACATTTGTTGACAGGTACATTTTTGAGTGTTCAACAAAGGATCGCTTATGGCACCGAGGGTGTTGTCGAACTGGATGAATCTTAGAGTCACACTTTGCCGTTTTATACATGCACCTGATAACGTAGCCCCCCCTCCCCCACCCCCTCCTCCACCCCCTACACAACAGAAGGGCGCGAAACGGAAGAACTGAAAAAGCATGAAACCCGTTTGCTACTTTTAATGAGATTCAGATTTAGTCGAATGACTTTTAAATGTTCCAAGTGGTTCTACCCTTTACACCAGAGCAAAAATTGCGATCGCGATACAGTCAAAATGAGTCAGATCACGTTCAGTTGCGTTGCAGTCCCACATTGCCTTTAGAGCATGATTTAAAGCTCAGAGTGTGGCATCAAAGTCGAACTTTGTCAAGAAAGTCGTCCTGCTACTCGTCGCACTGTATGCTGTCGTTTTCAAGAGCGAAATGTGTCGGTTTCAACGGCCTAAAGGAAGGGGCTGTTTCAGTGACATCCTTTAAGCCACCCCCTGAGGCTATTTTGTTTCGATCCTGAGCGGCGATTTATCGGAAAATGGCGTGATTTCAACACTGAGCGCCGCGGTTCTGACATCTACATCTATATGATTAAGCTGTGATTCACAATTAAATGCCTGGCAGAGGGTACATTGATCACCGTCAAGTTACTTCTCTACTTCGACTCTCGAAGGGGCGCGGAAAACGAGCACTTAAATCTTTTCGGGCGATCTCTGATTAACCCTATTTTATTATGATGATCTTTTCTCCCTATGTAAGTGGGCGCCATCACAGTAGTTTTGCAGTCGGAGGAGAAAGCTTGTGATTGATATTACCTGAGAAGAGCCAACTACAACGAAAAACGCCTTGACTGCCACCCCAATTCTCGTATTATACCTGTGGCACTCTCTCCTCTATTTCGCAAAAATACAAAACGAGCTACCTATCTCTGGATTGTTTCGATGTCCTTAGTCATTCCCACCTGACCCGGAGCCCTCACTGTACAGCAGTACTCAGACGAGGGCGGACAAGCATGATATAAGCAATGTAAACGTAGGGCCGGCCGGTGTGGCCGAGCGGTTCTAGGCGCTTCAGTCTGGAACCGCGCGACCGCTATGATCGCAGGTTCGCATCCTGCCTCGGGCATGGATGTGTGTGATGTCCTTAGGTTAGTTAGGTTTAAGTAGTTCTGAGTTCTAGGGGACTGATGGATGACCTCAGATGTTAAGTCCCATAGTGCTCAGAGCCATTTGAACCATTTTTTGTAAACGTAGGCTTCCGCGGCCGTTGTCACAGTCAATAAAATTCTGGGTTTGAGGCCGCATTGTCATTTGTAACATTCCGACGTTTAGGCGACTGTTGCAAGGCGCCTTCATCAGGGTATACTGCGAACTGCAGTTTGCAATACACTCTGAGTAAGGCGACTTGCAACAGTCGCTGAAACGTCGGAATTTTACAGATGACAATGCGGCCTAAAACCAAAAGAATTTTATTGACTGATATAAGCAGTCTCTCTAGAAGATCTGTTGCGCTTTCCAAGTGTTCTGCCAACAAACCACAGTCTTTGGTTTTCTTTTCACACAACGTTATCTATGTTATAGTTCCAACATAAGCTATTCGCAATTTTTATCCCTAACATTTAGCTGAATTTGCAGCTTTTAGATTTGTGTGATTTATTATGTAACCGAAATTTAGCGGATTTCTTTGAGTGCTCATGTGGATGACTTCGTACGTTCCATTATTCGTTCGTTCGCACCATACGCATATCTCGTTTAAATCATTTTGCTATTGCCTTTGATCATTCGAAGACTTTACAAGACGGTAAAGCCCATCATCATTTGCAAACAACCTAAGAGTGCTGCTCAGATTGTCTCCTACGTCATTTATGGAGATCAGGAGCAGCAGAGGGCCTACAACACTTCCTTGGGGAACGCCGGATATTACTTCTGTGTTACTCGATAACTTTCCATCAGTTATTAATAACTGTGATGCTTCTGACAGGAAATCACGTATCCTGTCCCACAACTCCGGCAGTACTCTATAAGCACGCAATTTGGTTAGAAGACGCTTGTGAGGAACGGTGTCAAAAGCCTTCTGGAAATGTAAAAATATGGAATCAATCTGACATCCCCTGATGATACCATTCATTAATTTGTGAGAATAAAGTGCTAGTTGTGTTTCACAAGAATGATATTTTCTGAATCCGTGTTGACTATTTGTCAAAAAATCGTTTTCTTCGAGATAATTCATAATTTTCTAATTAGGTAAATGTTCCAAAATACCACTGCAAATCGACTTTAGTGATAGGGATAGCTCACGAGATCATTCCTATCTCCTTTTTATTGAATATTGATGGAACTCGTGCAACTTTCCAGTCTTCAGGTAAGCATCTTTCGACGAGCGAGCGGTTGTATATGATAGCTACGTTTGAAACTATTGTATCAGCATACTCTCAAAGGAACCTGACTGGTATACGATCTGGAACGGAGGGATTGGTTTTATTAAGTGATTTTAGCTGCTTCACTACACCGAGGATATCTATTTCTAAGTTACTCATGTTGGCTATTGCTCTATATTCGAATTCTGGAATATTTATTTCGTCTTGTTACTCGTGTTGGCAATTGCTCTAGATTTGAATTATGGAATATTTACTTCTTCTTCTACTTTTCTGGTGAAGGAATTTTGGAAAACAGTGTTTAGTACCTCTACTTTGGTGGCACTGTCATCAGCGACATTACCATTACTATCGTACAATGGAGGGATTGATTGCGTCTTGCAGCTGGTGTATTCTACATACGACCGGAATTTCTTTGGGATTTCTGCCAGATTTAGAAACAGAGATTCGTTGTGGAAACTGCAAAAAGCGTCTCGCATCGAAGATCGCTCTGATTTCGAGCTTCTGTAAAACTTCATCAAACCTAAATCCACTTGAGCTTGTTTATTGTAGTGAAACCTTCGTCTTCCTGTATACTCCCTCCCCCCACGACTCCCGTGCCCTTGCCTCCAATTCCAATCTCAGGATGTGTCTTATTAATACTTTCGCTAAGTCGAGTTGTGCCAGTTCTTTTCCATCAATCCAGTGCAGTACCATTCCATTAGTTATTCGATCTACCTACATAAACTTCAGCATTCTTCAGTAGCAACGCGTTTGAAACGATTCCATTCTCCTCTTCTCTAGTCCGCAGCTCGTGGTCGTACGGTAGCATTCTCCCTTCCCACGCCCGGGTTCTCGGGTTCGATTCCCGGCGGGGTCAGGGATATTCTCTGCCTCGTGATGACTGGGTGTTGTGTGATGTCCTTAGGTTAGTTAGGTTTAAGTAGTTCTAGGGCACTGATGACCATAGATGTTAAGTCCCATAGTGCTCAGAGCCATTTGAACCAACCAACCATCCTCTTCTCTGTCCAGTTTCTCGACCTTGTTTTGATTATATATAAGCTACACTCCGATCACTTAAAAAAATGGCAAAGTGCAAGTAGAACTTGTGCACTGTGAGTTCCGTACAAACTAAATTACGTTTATACACAGTTCATCTACCCTGGGAATTGAGAATCTGAACGGTTTTTGCCTATTTTCGATATCGATACTTGCAAGATATTGTTCCCGGGAATTCCAAGGCCGTATCAAAACCTCTACAGTAGTTCTTCTGATTAACCCGAACATACATTAAGCAGGGAGCAGGTGACTTCAGTTCATGTATATATAGAGAGAAGATTTAATAAAACATTTTTTATTTACTGACTAAAAGATGCTTACAACCTACATTTTGTTTACGTGCAGTAATGTTCGTATATTACTCTCTTGATGGAGGCCGGCCGCGGTGGTCTAGCGGTTCTAGGCGCTCAGTCCGGAGCCGCGCGACTGCTACGGTCGCAGGTTCGAATCCTGCCTCTGGCATGGATGTGTGTGATGTCCTTAGGTTAGTTAGGTTTAAGTAGTTCTAAGTTCTACTGGACTGATGACCATTGATGTTAAGTTCCATAGTGCTCAGAGCCATCTTTTGATGGATGATGAATGCAGTGTAGGTTCAAATGATAAAAGATATTTCTATGTGACATAATCACAATGTAACAATTTTCAAATTTTTTACTTTACTTGTATTGTGAAACCTTGTTTCTTACCAAACGTCATGATTCTAGGTCAAAGGAAAGTACCCTGCAGGTTTTGATAAGTGAGTTTGCGAGTATTACAATATCTGACATAAATGGCCGTATCTTTTGATGACATTGACTTAGAAGCTTAAAACTTTTACACCGCCGAGGGGCCATAAACTTCAGTATCTGACATAAATTTGAACTTGATACGCCTAACTGTTCCAGAGAAAAAGGGCCTTGACAGACGGAGAGACAGACTGTCGGATAACGAAAGAGAAAAAAAAATTTTTTTCGTGTAACGTAATCACTAATTCACAATTTTGGGATTTTTCCGTTACTTGTACTGTGACACCTTGCTTTTTAACAAACTGCATGGTTCGTCAACGGGATGCACCCTGCAGGTTTTGATGAGTGAGTTTTCGAGTATCAAAATATGTGACATAAACGGCCTTATCTTTTGACTGAAGTGACTTAATATTTTTACACCTCCAAGGGACGATAAACCTTGACATGTGATATAAATTTGAACGTCATACTTCTACCCGTTCCTCAGAAAAAACGTTCTTAACAGTCAGACAGATAGACAGACAACAAAGTGACAAGGGTTCAGTCGTTACAGATTGAAGCACGAAACCCTAAAGAGACTTTGTAACAAAACCTAAATCTACGTGAGACGTAGACATATCTCACTTTTTCAGAAAGGTGTCACTAGACATTTTATATGCTCTCTACTTCGGCCATCATCAGTCAATTTTGTACCCATATAGCAAAATTTGTCTAGTACATCTACTTGTTTTCTTTGGAAATATTGGAATTTCAGTAACTATCAATTTCAGATTCATACCTTCTCCCGGTGTGTAATATTTTGTGGGTCTCAAACTTTATAGTTTCAGTGTGTTACAACATGGCAATTAATTATCAAATATTAGTAGTTTTTGGCTTACGTACTACATGAACTCAAAATGTTAATGTTGTCTATTTCAATTTAGGCTACTTTAATACCATCTTCCAGTTATGTAGCATTGTACCTTCGTAAATTAATAACCTAGGGTGCTCCAAACTGTAAATAAATTGGACAACAACTTCTGCAGAAGACAATCTATGGTTTCCAAAGTGTAGAAGTTCCATCAACACTCTCCTGGCTCTGTATCCTAACTGTAGAATGGCCATCCATGTTCTCGTATTTCAAGCAATATTTAAGTTTCGCTACACGACGAGTAACATTTCTTTCCAGCTCCAGATATTCATCTCTAATGTCAGCCAGTGCGATTTCTTCCCTGATGTGGTTGTATCCTACAGATAATTCACTGTACTCGGGCTGTGGAAAGGAGTGAAACTGTCTGGAATGCCATCCGTCCGGAACATATTCAACGGCTGTTTCATATACTGAGCCCATACCCTGAAGCTCTTATCACACCGCTGCTGCACTAAATGTTTGAGTTCAGCCACGTAAAATTATTTTATTAGTCTAAATAGTTCCTTCGTATTACTATAGTTCATAAGTGACATGATCTCTTCTATACCGTTTTGCACAGGCTACAAACTACAATATTACACCAGTGCTATCAATTTACCACACATTCAAGCCAAGAACGCATAATCACAATCACGCCCGAAACTGCGACAACAGTCCTAATTATCCGGTAGGTCAACAGGTTTCTTCAACGATCTGTTCTGATCTAAGGCATCTGTTTCAATTTAGACCAAGTTATTACAAACCTATTTTTGATGATAGTGGAACTTATACTGCAGGAATTCAGAGGTCGATACTGAACATTCAGGGATTCAGACAGGTTGAAGATCTTTATCCTGGGCTGACACCCGAAATATTTTGTTCATCATCGCCGCCGAAGCCATATGTGAAATAACGGTCTTGGAAATGGTACTTTCCGTTAGGGACGAAGAGAAAATATATCTCATTTTGTTAAACTCAAGGGGAACTTCATTTCATTAGGTACAAGATTTCTTCAGACGCATTTGTCATCATCACGCAAAACATCACTTCCTTAAGAATCGTACACTATGTCTATAAATTAATACGGTTCTTCTCAAGAGGTAGGAGTATCACAGGTCAGCTTTTTTATCACCAATGTATTTGTGTCTTTAACACCCAGTAATGTGTGGCACATACGTGTACAGAATACATTTTCGCTATTATATGCTACCAAGGCGTGAGGAGATCCACACGGTATACATGGGAGTAATGCGGGCTGCCTAACACCCAGGCAAACACCTATTCCATCTAGAGAAGTGGTTTCTGCGTTAACATCGTGGCGTAGCGCTCACTACGAACGTAATTTTTTTAAATTGATTTTGCCAGTCCACTTCTAAAAATGTTTGGCAAACTTCCTTCAAGATCAGAGTCAGAATGTTCTGAGCAATTTCGGGTCGCAGATCTTTGTTTCATCCATTAAGTGGTGTAGGTTTTGTAACGTCGGCACGTGCGGTAACAAGTCTTGAATACGTTTCAGTGTACGCCAGTTTTAATCACTTAAGTACGAGAAAATTATCATTTTTTGTTGAATAACACACTTCAATTCACCACCGTTCATGGCGCGTAGATACTTTAAAAATCAACTTAGAATGTGTGGTGTACATACCGTATGTTACCCCACTAATTTGCCCCGAGGAACCTGCTCTAGGCGTGTTTACGTACAGAACTAAAGCGAGCAATATGTAGTGCTTCATTCAGGGAGTTTATATTTACTTACTTGTTAGATTGTAGGAAGTAATTGTGTTGCTGTTGTGGTCTTCAGTCCGAAGGCTAGTTGTAGCTGTTCGTGCAAGTCTATCCTGCGGAAACCTCTTCGTCTTTGCATTAACTTCTGCACCATACACCCACTTTAAACTATTTACTGCAGTCAAACTGGCCTCCCTCTATGATTTTTAATTTCCACCCTTCTCGCCACTAGGAAACTGACCATTTCTTGATGCTCTACAATCTCATCCCTTCTTTTCCTCGAGTTATGCCCCACATTTCTTTTCCCCACAATTCGACTTGTTACCTCCTCATTAATTACCGGAGCCACCCATCTAAGCTTCAGCGTTCTTCTTTAGCTACATATCTCAAAATCTTCCATTCTGTTCTCGTCTGAAGCGTTAATTGTCCATTTTCACTTTCTTATAAGACTACACTCCGTACAAATATCTTTGGAACAGACTTCCTAAAACTTCTATTTATATGCGATGTTGACAGTTTCTCTTTTTAAGAAACGCTTTTCTTACTATTGTCGGTACACATTTTATATCCTTTGGGAATCGTCATTTACTTTGTTGTCCAAGTAAAAAACTCAATTACAAGTTACCCTCAGCATCATCTGATTTAATCTCAGTATTTTCCATTCCCTCATTTTACTTTTGTTGATCATGATGAAAAAATCTGTTACAGGTGTACTCGACAAATCCTTTAGTTGGATCAAATCGTACACACGACCCGGTTTCCAGGTTGTAAATCCCATCTTCAGCACTGCAAAAAATAAGGGAAACAAAGAGGGATACTATATAAAATTAACATTAAAAGGGCCCTTATGGATTCTCATCAGGTCACACCTTGATTGCGCACGAGAAAATCGTGCCAGTCAGGAAAGAAAAAAAAAAATCCAGTAAACTGATCAAGTAGCATGCGGGGTCCCCTTGCAGGTGAGGCATCAAAAGTTTCTTTGAGTCAACAATTATCACACCGGGAAACTGGGCCTAACCGAAAAAAAACGGGAATGAATCAACAAATAAACACTCATTGCCAGACCAATTCAAATGGTTCAAATGGCTCTGAGCACTATGGAACTTAACGTCTAAGGTCATCAGTCCCCTAGAACTTAGAACTACTTAAATCTAACTAACCTAAGGACATCACACACATCCACGCCCGAGGCAGGATTCGAACCTGCGACCGTAGCAGTCGCTCTGTTCCAGACTGTAGCGCCTAGAACCGCTCGGCCACCCCGGCCGGCCCAGACTAATTCAACCTACGAATCAACTGCGAACAGCCCGATACGTAGCATAGCCTTCAAAAGGTAAACTGAAGTCATAAATGCAGCAGAATGCCAATTTGTGAACCTCAAAAGTACCTTACCATGTAACTGCGAGCCCACTGAATGCCGTGCACACCCAGCAAGACCGGTCAACAGACCACCGCGCGAACCGCAATGACACGACTCAGTACAGATATCTATCTTGGAGTGGCCGCTGCCACAACTTATAACGATAAGGGATAACCGAAGAAATGATAGCCAACAACATGGTCGCACCTCCGCGTTTTCTCCCAAACGCCACCTGCTTCGAACAGCGCTAAAACCATATTACCTTATGAATGACATTAACTAAGATATGCCTGGTACAAGGCAAACAATAAAAGCAAAACATGTAATTTATAATGCAATTGTCGAGAAATAAAAATAATACAAGTTTATAATTACCTGTCAAGAATAAAATTAACAATAATGTACCAGGCATATCTTAGTTAATGCCATTCATACATTAACATCACGTAACTGTCATGCGTGACAGTAAAGTGCAGTAACGGTACAGGAACTTAGAAGCAGGATGCAGGCGATCCACGTCCTAGGGCTTTAGTTCTCTCCGCCAATTCCCTACGTCGATCTGCAGCTCATCGTTTGTGTGCCAAAATGCTGTCTTCATAGACAGCTGTACATGTGTGCAAGGAGGTGAAAATCAGAGGGAGCCACGTCCGGGCTGTTTGGTAGATGATCAAACACTTCCCATCGAAGTCGCTGCACGGGGCGTCCATGTGGTAGCTGCAGAGTTCATTCTCATGGAGAAGGACAGTGGCTGATGACAATGTTTCTCTTCGCTTGTTCTGAATTGTCATTCGTAGACGATTTTCTCCAGTCAGTTGATCCACTCACTTGCTTCTCTGCAGCATTCTTCCAGAAAAATACAAGCTGAGGTAGCTATGATCAGCGTGAACAGAGATCACTCACGCTTTCCTCGGAAGCAGACTGCAAATGCTCAAAAATTTTGAGATATGGTGACTGTGGTGGCAAGGGGAGATAGGAATTCATCCTCGTACTCACAAAACAAGTGCTCAACGATGGGAGCTGTCCGGACAGGAGCCCTGTCGTCTCAGAACACTGGGTCACCACTGAGGAACAAACTTTGAACCATGCGATGGACCTGACCAGCCATTATGGTTACATATTCCTGGACAGTAGCGTGACCGTGCAGCGTAACTCTGGGACCCATTGAATACCACGATGTGGCTGCCCAAAACATCCCCGAATTTCCGCCATGTGTCACTCGTGAGACGTAAATTCGGCCGGAATTTGGAAACAGTGCGAAACAAGATTCACCAGACAGAATGACATTTGTGGTGTCACAAGGCTTAGGCCTGCCCCACCCCTCCTTAAATCGACCAAGACTTATACGAATAATTGTAAGAACAGTTATTATTATTATTATGTTCTTTAAGTTTGTTTTTGGGTTTTCAGAAATACTGTGGGAAGAAAGTTTATTTATGTTGCAGATAACGTGGAAGACTTTGCCCAACGATCACCACGAAAGTTCGACGAAGCGGCAAGTGGGCAAGGAATAAAACGAATGCTGGAAACTACTGCGAGCCATTGAAGAGCCTGGGCCGCGAGGGCGTCGAGCTTCCTAGGTCGTTGTTGGACAACGTCAAAGGAAGAGATATTCTGCTTTCTCTTTGTAAACAGATCGATCGAGTCTTGAAAGGTTCATGTAAAACGTATAGGCGGGTGACACATTAGGTGGGTCCCGATGCCTGTAATACTTCCACAGTTATTAAAAAGTTGTTAAACGGCAAAACCAATAGTTCATCATTTGTATAGATAAAAAGTAGTAAAGATATAGAAAAGGAAGAGATGCGGCGTCAGAACGAAAAGTGATACATCGCTCAGCAACGAAGAAGGAAGTAAACAGCGAGCGTTACGTGGTGAAAACAAATCAACTGATAAAATAGTAAGTCTGTTATTAAGCATAAAGCCACGTAACACTGCACATTCTTCCATTTCTCTACAGTCTATGATTTTATGATTTAGGCAACATGTGTTGCTGTTACAAGAATTTGCGTCACTGATGAGTAGTTCTGGAATTCCAGCACGCCCTTCGTTTCAATGCTTATGGAGCTCCCTTCGTGTTGTTCTGCTGCTGACAGGGTTCGCGAGTGCGACATTCAGCTCTGCAGTGACTTTTGCAGCTGTTGTCCTCTATTTTTCATCACAGTCCTCCTCAATGACCGTCACAATCATTCTACACGCACTTTTCGTCCGTGTGACTAACCGGATGATGTTTTTTCTGCTTTTCTTGTATGCAGTATAAATCTTCGATACGGTGCCTCTTGAAACAAACACTTCGCTCCTTTGGCCTTGGAAACACCCGTCATACTAGCACCAACAACGCCACGTTCGAATTTCGTTAGCTCCCCAATAATGCACTCACAACTACACAGAGTACTATTCTGTACACGACTAACATTTGCAACGCACTGAGGGCACTGCGTAAATGCTGTTCGTGGTCCAACCTGCTGTCTTCGTCAGCATCTGCACTTATGTCCAAACATCCATTTCCCGCGTTGTTTCTATGTTTTTCTCAAATTTATGTATATTGAAGCTGTTGCAGGACTATTTTTTTTAAATAAAAAATTGATAAAACCAGACAGAAATTGTGACATTGGCCGCAATCGGGGTTGAAATAAGTTGAATGGCGCCAAGTCAAAATTCGTGTTGGACTATGACTCGTAATTCGTTTTCCCGTTCTACACAAACGGACAACTCAACAGCTTCGACTACCTGAGTACGCTTCCCGTCTGTCCCAACATGTCACGCACTACTTATGCAGCTCCCCACTCTTTACTCTCACCCTCGTGCTAATTTCCGCACGAGTTCGGGAGGTCGTCCGATGTGGCCGAGCGGTTCTAAGCGCTTCAGTTTGGAACCGCGCGACCGCTACGGTCGCAAGTTCGAATCCTGCCTTGGACATGGATGTGTGTGATGTCCTTAGGTTAGTTAGGTTTAAGTAGTTCTAAGTTCTAGGGGCACTGATGACCCAAGGTGTTAAGTCCCATAGTGCTCAGAGCCATTTGAACCATTTTTTTAGTTCGGGAGAGAGAGTGCATCCGCGGGTGCGTTCTTTCGGACGTGTCCGGAAGAACGGTCGCTGCACATACACAAAAAAAGGAAAAAAAATAGTATCAGCAATAGTTAATACGTCTGGAGATTTAAGCAGAACATGTAACGAAAATTAGAACCTAACGAAGTTTCCGATTGTATCAATAAGCTGAACTCCGTATGCGATTTTGATGAGTGATCCCTTTCTCGCTTAGAAGGGAATAGAAAGTCGGGCCTTGTGTGTGCACAGACACTCGGATCGTGTTTGAGCGAAGCCCTGTGGCGTGTGAGACAAGAGGGTCCGGGTGGCAGGGAACCAGTCCGGCCTGACAAAGCGAGCGCGTGGCAGAGGGTTCTTCACGCGGACGGCCGCCGTCCAGGGCTATCGGCCGGTCTTTCCGCGCAGCCACCGCCGGGTCTGCGGTTTCGAATTTATCGGCAACGGCCGCGGCGGCGAGCCAGCAGTAATTGTGACCAGCCGCAGGCGTGACCTGAAGCAACTCGAGGGGAGATACGGAGGCCACAAAGGCCAGGCCTCGCGGTGACGCGGTGCACAAAGGACAGGCAGGCCAGAGCAAACGGAACGCTGCCAAAGGCGTCGCCGCGCAAGAAAGCCTGCGGCGGGTGCCCGCGCGCACATCTCTGGCGCCCCTCCAGTGTGGGGCTTTCTGTACGGCACTTTGGTTAGTGGCGCGCGGTGCTAGGGAAGAGGTCACATTTCGCTGAATCAGCATGCTCACCTTTTGCGTCAGCCGAGTTTCATTAAAAAGTACAAAAACTGGCACTGTGTATTTCGGAAGGGTATAGACACGCGCGCACTATATTACACCGCACCGTTTTTTCTTACAATCTTTCATTCCTTACACGTGAGCACTTGGCAGAGTGTTGAAGTTTTTTTTTATTTCAGCCAATTATTGTAGTAGACTAGGAGTAGAAAAGGGGGGTTCCTGATCGGGAAGGGAAATTCCAGTGGCTTCTGATAATTAACCAAATCTTCCAGAAAACCTTGACCGAAATTGGGAGATAAGAGCTGTTGTAATTCGTTATTGTCCATTTTCTCAATCAAAGTGTCCTTCCCCATAGGCGAGTGGTCACTGTAGACTGCTGAAATGCGGACGAAACGAGTTCAATTCCCTGTATTGCACCAGATTTTTTCTTGATGGAAGGACTGGAACTGTGTCCACTCAGCCTCATGATGGCAAGTGAGGAGCCACTTGACCGAGCAGTAGGGCATCCAGATACGCTAACAACCATGTGCTGGCACGCGCCCCTCCACACCGCATCCATTTGAAGAGCGACGCGGTGGCTGGTCGCGTACGACTGGCCCGCCTGTGACCAGAACGGCGAGGATAGGTCAATCGAAGTTCATTTTACACACACACACACACACACACACGTGTTGTGGTTAAACTGAAACAGTCCGTAACTGCCTGATGCACACAGTCTACGCTTCAAGGCCCTTTTTAAGGGAGCGATCAGGACTGGGCGAGTGCTCGAGAGTATTTGAATTGGCATACCTTCTGCGCTACGACATTTGGGATACGGGGACGTGCCTTTCATGAAGCACCAGCATCATCCCTTGGCGACCATTCACGACTGTGTTTCTGACAGACATACTGTCCCATACACATTTTTCATCCTCCGATGAATCGCTACCGGTATTTTTCCTTCTGCAGCCAGGAAAAGAATAACAACACATTTGTCCTGTTTTGACGCATTCAGTAACAACGTCCACACAGTTCACGTTTCCGTATTTACCGCACGCATGCCGGAAAGACACAAATGCCAAACTAATCCCTTGCCTACATGTAGAGGCTTATATTTCGTCATCGCAGTCGTGGTACTTCGCATATACGCTACATCAACGCCCTCAAACGGAAAATTTTAGCTCCACCTTTATACCGGGTGATCAAAAAGTTAGTATTAATTTGAAAACTGAATAAATCAAGGAATAATGTAGATAGAGAGGTACAAATTGACACACATGCTTGTAATGACATGGGGTTTTATTAGAACCAAAAAGATAAAAAAGTTAAAAAATGTCCGACAGATGTCGTTTCATCTGATCAGAAGAGCAATAATTAGCACAACAAAGTAAGACAAAGCAAAGATGATGTTCTTTACAGGAAATGCTCAATATGTCCACCATCATTCCTCAACAATAGCTGTAGTCGAGAAACAATGCTGTGAACAGCACTGTAAAGCATTTCCGGGGTTATGGTGAGTCATTTGCGTCGGATGTTGTCTTTCAGCATCCCTAGAGATGTCGGTCGATCACGATACACTTCCGACTTCAGGAAACCCCAAAGCCAATAATCGCACGGACTAAGGTCTGGGGACCTGGGAGGCCAAGCATGACGAAAGTGGCGGCTGAGCACACGATCATCACCAAACGATGCGCGCAAGAGATCTTTCACGCGTCTAGCAATACTTTTTTTTGGTTCTAATAAAACCCCATGTCATTCCAAGCATGTGTGTCAATATTTACCTCTCTATCTACATTACTCCGTGGTTTATTAAGTTTTCAAATTTATACTGACTTTTTGATCACCCGATACTTCAAGCACCCTAAGATACGTATCCGAACTTACACTATCCACACGTAGTGCACATGTAAGATGGACTGCCTAACTTAAGGCGTGATAAATACACTGAAGAGCCAAAGAAACTGCTACACCTGCCTAATATAGTATAGGGCCGCCACGAACACGCAAAAGTGTCGCAACACGACGCGCAGGGACTCGACTAATGTGTGAAGTTCTGCTGGATGGAATAATATCATGAATTCTGCAGCACTGTACACAAATTGCAGGTAACTTCTGTCGTGACGCAATTTTGCCTTTGGTAACAAAGTACCACGTTGCTCTAACGTATGAGGGGAGATAAACGTGGTGGACATGGCGCCATACATTTGACCAGCTGATCACAGGGTACTTCCTTTCGACTATGCTGCGTGACACTCGACGTAAGAGGGTCTCAATGTCCTCGATGTCGACGATGCGTTAAAACCTAATCTTCCTTATTTTCTCCCGTAAAATATACCGAGGCGCCAAATAAACTGGTATAGGCATGCGTATTCACATACAGAGATATGTAAACACGCAGAGTACGGCGCTGCGGTCGGAAACACCTATATAAGACAACAAGTGTATGGCGCAGTTGTTAGATCGGTTACTGCTGCTACAGTGGCAGGTTATCAAGATTTAAGTGAGTTTGAACGTTGTGCTATAGCCGGCGCACCAACAGTGGGTCACAGCATCTGCGAAGTAGCGATGAAGTGGGGATTTGCCCGTACGACCATTTCACGAGTGTACCGTGAATATCAGGAATCAAGTAAAACGTCAAACCTCCGACATCGCTGCGGCAGGTAAAAGATTCTGTGAGAACGGGACCAACGATGGCTGAAGAGAATCTTTCATCTTGATAGAAGTGCAACCCTTCCGCAAATTGCTGCAGATTTGAATGCTGGGCAGTTGTCAGCGTGCGAACCAGTCGACGAAACATGATCGATATGGGCTTTCGGAGTCGGAGGCCCACTCGTGTACCCCTGATGACTGGACGACACAAAGCTTTACGCCTCGTCTGGGCCCGTCAACACTGACATTGGACTGTCGATAATTGGAAACATGTTGCCTGGTCGGACGAGTCACGTTTCAAATTGTATCGAGCGGATGGAAGTATGCGGGTATGGAGAAAACCTCATGAATCCATGGATCCTGCATGTCATCTGGGGACAGTTTAAGCTTGTGGAGGCTCAGTAATGGTGTGGGGCGCGTGCAGTTGGAGTGATATGGGATCCCTGACACGTGTAGTTACGACCCTGACAGGTGACACGTGCGTAAGCATCCTGTCTGAGCACCTGCATCCATTCATGTCCATTGTGCATTCAGATGGATTGGGACAATTCCATCAGGACAATGCGACTCCACACACATCCAGAATTGTTACATAGTGACTCAAGGAACACTCTTCTGAGTTTAAACACTTCCGCTGGCCATTAAACTCCCCAGACATGATCATTTTTGAGCATATCTGGGATGCCCTTCAACGTGCTGTTCAGAAGAGATCTCCACCCCCTAAATGCTACCTGCCAACACCTCGTCGGGGATATGACCTCTTCACATGCCCACCAACGCTTGACGTGTGGGAGCTAAGTCGCAACGCAGTCGCCTACTTTCTTCGCATTCCTCTGACCATGGCCGAACCTCAGCCATACATCTTTCCTGAGGACATACACTTCCCAGCTGCCAAAACCAGTGCAATACTCTGGATAAAAGACTGATCGCTCAGCTACGTCTACGGCGACTAACCAGGACTCGGATTTTCGTGCAGGTTACAGAAAGGAGCACAAACTAGGGTTGTTTCACTTATGGAGAAGGAAAACTGCTATGTCCTTTTACAGGATCCACCCAGGCATTTGCCTGTTGCGATTTAGACAAATAACGGAATACCTAAGTTAGGCTGGTTGGACGTAGATGTGAACCGTTGGCCACCCAAATGCGATTTCAGTGTGCTAACCACTGCGCAAAATTCCTTGGTACTATTTTGTGGGCCAGTTTCATTTCGACCAAACTATACAAGGTTAATATTAATAAAACAGACAAACTGCAGGGTTGGATTCCTTTCTGGAAACGGAGGAAAAAAAATCATATGAACATTTGTCCGGAAATGTATCGTTGACACGATAAATGGCGCTGACGAATGAAAGTTCCTCTGACCAAGTACCGTGTGATCCTTGCGTGTTTCAAGCTGTGTGACTGATGCAGCGACTGTAAGCAGCAGAATGGTATTCATATTGGAAACAAGCCTAGATGGTGTTTTCGTACGGCCAAGAAGATGGAAACAAGTACCCGCGCAGACACCAACCACATCACACAACATTTCAAACCCTGTTTTGGGCGTTCCTGTGATCATGGGTTCTTTCAGACAGAGGAATGTGCAGGGAGGCAGCGTACTGTGCGCACGCCAGATCTGGAGGACCGTTCTGCCTCTCGACCGTTTGCATCTGCTTGGTCGTACACAAACGCCATCTAGGCTTGCTCCCGACATGAATACCGGACGCAGTACGCTGCGTCAATCACACAGACTGCAACACACAAGAAACACACGGAATGTGACCACAGAAATTTTCATTCGTAGACTCCATTTACCGTGGCAATTATACATTTCCGGACACATGTTCATAGGTCCTTTGTTCCTCCATTTCCATTCAGGAGTGTGTCTCTGTTTTTGCCTGTTTTATTAATGTTCATCCTGGAAATGTGCGAAACCTTATTCTTTCTTCGGAGTTACGAAAATAGTTTTAGTTATTTTCCAGACAGATACAGCAAAGAACTACATATTTTTTAAATGGTACAATATTTTATCCTAACATTTAGTTGCTGTATTTAAAGCTATTGCGCACAAGTCTATTTAAATCAAAATTGTTATCAGTTTTAATAAGTAGTGGAAGTGAAGAAGAATTACAGGATCTGCTGGATCGAACGCACAGTCTAGTTACTACAGAATTTGGACTGAGAGTAAATCGAAGAAAGACAAAAGTAATGAGAAGTAACAAAAATGAGATCAGTGAGAAACTTAACATTAGGAGTGGTGATCATGAATCACATGAGGTTTAGAAATTCTGCTCCCTAGACAGACAAATAACTATGATAGATGGAGCAAGGACATCAAAAGCAGACTAGCACTGGTAAAAGGGGCGTTCTTGGCCAAGAGACGTCTACTAGTATCAAACATATGCCTTAATTTGAGGAAGAAATTTCTGAGAATATACGTTTGGAGCACAGTATTGTATGGTAGTGAAACATGGACTGTGGGAAAATCGAAACAGAAGAGAATCAAAGCATCATTTGAGACGTGGTGCTACAGAAGAATGTTTAAAATTAGATGGTGTGACAAGGTAAGGAATGAGGTGGTTCTCCTGAGTTCCGGCGAGGAAATACTGAATAGAAGGACGGATAGGATGGCAGGACATCTATTGAGACAGCACGAAAAAACTTCTATAGTACTAGAGGGAGCTGTGGAGCGTAAAAACTGTAGAGGAAGACCGAGACTGCAATACATGCAACAAATAATTGAGGATGTAGGTTGCAAATGCTACTCTGAGATGGAGAGGTTGGCACAGGGGAAAAAGTGAGGGGAGGGAGGGGGGAGGAGGTTGAACTTCTTACCCGTAGCTTTCGTGTCTGGAGAACATACTGTCCAATGTAGTCTGGTGATGTCGTCATCCTGAAGGAAGTCATTCGCAAGATGTGCACGATGAGGGCGCGACTTGTCGTCCATGAAGACGAATACCTCGCCAATATGCTGCCGATATGGTTGCACTATAGGTCGGAGGTTGGCATTCACGTTTCGTACAGCCATTGCGGCGCCTTCCATGACCACCGGCTCCACATAATGCCACCCCTAAACAGCAGGGAATCTCCACCTTGCTGCACTCGCTGGGCAGTATGTCTAAGACGTTCAGCCTGACTGGGTTGCCTCCAAACACGTCTCCGACAGTTGTCTGGTTGCGGTGGAAGGCATATGCGACACTCATCGGTGAGGAGAACGTGATGCCAATCCTGAGAGATCCATTCGGCATGTTGTTGGGCCCATCTGTACCGCGTTGCAATGTGTCGTGGTTGCAAAGATGGACCTCGCCATAGGTGTCGGGAGTCAAGCTGCGCATCGTGCAACCTATTGCGCACAGTTTGAGTCATAACATGATGTCCTGTGGCTGCACGAAAAGCATTATTCAACATGGTGGCGTTACTGCCAGGGTTCCTCCGGCCATCCACTGCAGTAGTAGCCCTTGGGGGGCCTGAGCGAGGAATGTAATCGACTGTTCCTGTCTCTCTGTATCTCCTCCATGTCCGAACAACATCGCTTTGGTTCACTCCGAGACGCCTCAACACTTCCCTTGTTGAGGGCCCTTCCTGGCACAAAGTAACAATGCAGACGCGATCGAACTTCGGTATTGACCAACTTGGCATGATTGAACTACAGACAACACGAGCCGTGTACCTCCATCCTGGTGGAATGACTGAAACTGGTCGGCTGTCGGACCTCCTTCGTCTACTAGGCGCTGCTAACGCATGGTTGTTTACATCTTTGTGCGGGTTTAGTGACGTCTCTGGACAGACAAAGGGACTGTGTCTGTGATACGATACCGACAGCCAGACTCTATATTCAGGAGTTCTGGGATCCGGGGTGATGCAAAACATTTTTTGATGTGTGTATATTTCACTTGTATTTACAGTTTTATTTTCACGCATCATATTGTTTATGACGTCACATCTCCTGAACTATGGGTTGTTCAATGACATTATTTTGCTGGTACATTCATTGGTACATCTAAATACTTTCTGATTGGTGGTAAGGTCTTATGGGACTAAACTGCTGAGGTCATCGGTCCTAAGCCTACACACTACTTGCCCTAACTTAAACTTTACGCTATAGACAACACACACACACACACACACCCATGTCCGAGGGAGGACTTGAACCTCCGATGGGTAATACTGTCTGAGAAATGTGTCGCGTATACAGTTAGTAGTAAATATGTAATAAATTAAATGTTATGCTTCATGCGGTAATAGTAAACAATAGATATTTTTCTTTTCACCATTCTGTGGTCGTAATTGGCGAGAAAAGGTTTCGTAAGGTTTGAATGATGTGTAAGGTTTGTTGCAGATCGTTAAGTGTTCTCATTCTGATGTACTGGATGTGTACGTATGGTTATTCGCGTGTCGTGGGCTACACTACTTTTACACCTCCAGCCCCATCCCTTTCGTATGTAGCGACGATTTCCAGGCAGTAAGTGATAAGTGTACCAAGTTTGGATGAAATCGGTTCAGTGGTTTAGCGGGAGATCTGGAACCTTCTCGATTATTCCTCTTTAGGAGAGCGTGAAAACCTCTTCATTAAATCACAGGTTCGAATCCTCCCTCGGGCATGGATGTGTGTGATGTCCTTAGGTTAGTTAGGTTCAAGTAGTTCTAAGTTCTAGGGGACTGATGACCTCAGAAGTTAAGTCCCATGTGCTCAGAGCCATTTGAACCATTAAATCACAGTACTTTTTTTCCCTTTCTTCTGCGCTTTTTTTTTCATGTTGTTTCTTTGGTAAGACTTGTTCAATTCTCTTTTTTGTAATTTTACTTCTGAATTGTTTTCTGTCCTCAATTTGCAATTGTTGCAGGTCTATCTGCGTTTCTTTCAAAAAACTTGTCTTTAATATGCTTACATTAATTTTCTTAGTGAGTCTGTTTTCATACATCATACAAAGGTGTCCGTTGAACGTTACCATTTTTTTCCTAATTTTATCTGTGTTGTTGTCTGTGTGTTATGAAGCTCCGTCGTAGGTCGCATACAGATCTCGCAAACAATTCTCAGTGCGCTTCATGCCGGTATAGAAATTAGGTATGATTCGAATCGTCTTCCAGACCGTGTGGAATTTTATAATAAAATGAACATATGTTCACTGTAGCAGATATTCAGTGAAAGCAGCTTCGCAGAGATGGCAATACAGACACTTTACAGTTTACTGAACTTAAATGTGTAGATTCTTTACAGAATAATTACGTGGGAAGATTTCAGCCTTAAGCAGTATCTGCACCATCGCACTGAAGAACTAAAAGGTGAACACGTGAAAAATGGGTGCCACGAAGTATTTCCTACGATCGGCAGTGAGTAAAAAAAGTCAAATTCGTGAGAAATATAGGCAACGGTACAGAGTACCTCAATGCAAGAAGACGACGACTGACACGTGAGAAATACGTAAGAAACATTTGTGTGGCAAATGTACGATACTAACATCTAAGCAATGTGTTCAGATTTCGTGACTGTAGCGAAACACAGTTATACTCTATAGTGTATTCTTATCTCAAAATGAATGCATTCCTGAGGTTGTTTTCCTGAGTTTTTTGGTGCGTCATTACGAAGTAACTGCATTTCGTTTGATTTCCTACCCTCATTTACCTTTCTATCTGCTTGCACTGAAAGTATCTGCATAACATTGCAAATGTTGACGGTATGACCTGTTTATCTTATTTGGAAACACTTGTTCCATTCACCCACGATACTTGCTGGTGAAGCAAACATTACGTTCACTTTACTCTTCGCTCTCAAGGGTGCATTCAGTACTGTCAGATCCTGTCTCGGGTTTATTAGCTGCATGTTAACAGCGATAGGCAGCAGTGCGGATATTTTAACAGATGAACATTTGGCCAGTATGCAACTCTTGTATTCGTTCACCGACTAGAACGGCAAAACGACGCTACGCTGAGCTGTTCCCGTAGCGACAGCAACCACATCGAAGTACTGATGAGTTTTTGCGTTATAAATGAGTAAGAAATCTAACGAAGTTCCATCGGATACTACAGGTCTCCTGTGTCTAAATACTCAGAAAATATCCTCGACAAATCTGCAAATTTTTGTCGGGGAGGCGGGGGGGGAGGATGCATTTACGGTTCATCCTGTATACAAGGAGCACTCAATGAGTGAGGCAACACATTGCTTTCCTGAAAGCAATTTGATTTTACTCAGGTTTCCAATACACCGTATCATTTTCTACTCTTTTGGCTACAAAACCCTATTTTCCAACATAATCGCCGTTCAATGCGACGGTCTTATGCCACCTTACTGAAAGGGCCTCATGCCCGCATGGTACCACTGTACTGGTCGACGTCTTGTTGCATCCGCAACCTCCCAATCACCCACGTACCGTTTCCCGCGGAGTGCATCCTTCTTTGGGCCAAACAGATGGAAGTCGAAAGGTGCGGATCGTACAGGTTTCCGCGCCCTTATTGCGATGATGACAGACGCATCGCCCAACGACTCATCGTGCTTTTGTTCACTGACAGGCATTCGTAGACATTCAGCATGTGCCTATGAATATTTGTGATGCTCTGAATTTCCGCAAAAAGACACTCAAACACAGCTCTCTGCTTGGAGCGCACCTTCGTTACAGACGCTATTATGAAGGCTACGAGTAGGCCCGCCACGTATCGGAACTTCATGAAACAAAGTAAGGGCATATGGACTATCAGACCAATTGTGTGATTGGATTGAAGAGTTCCCAGGTAACAGAACGCAGCATGTCATTCTGAATGGAGAGAAGTATTCCGAAGTAAGAGTGGTTTCGGATGTGCCGCAGGGGAGTGTCGTAGGACCGTTGCTATTCACAATATACATAAATGACCTTGTGGATAACATGGGAAGTTCAAAAGTGGTTCCCCTAGAACTTAGAACTACTTAAACCTAACTAACCTAAGGACATCAAACACACCCATGCCCGAGGTAGGATTCGAACCTGCGACCGTAGCGGTCTCGCGGTTCCAGAGTGTGGGAAGTTCACTGAGGCTTTTTCCAGATGATGCTGTGGTATATCGAGAGGTTGTAACAACGGAAAATTGTACTAAAATGCAGGAGGATCTGCAACGAATTGACGCATGGTGCAGGGAATGGCAATTGAATCTCAATGTAGACAAGTGTATTGTGCTGCGAATACACAGAAAGTAAGATCCTTTATCATTTAGCTACAAGATAGCAGGTCGGCAAGTGGAAGCAGTTAATTCCATAAATTATCTGGGAGTAGGCATTAGGAGTGATTTAAAAGGAAATGATCACATAAAGTTGATCGTCGGTAAAGCAGATGCCTGACTGAGATTCATTGGAAGAATCCTAAGGAAATGCAGTCCGAAAGCAAATGAAGTAGGTTACAGTACACTTGTTCGACCACTGCTTGAATATTGTTAACCAGTGTGGGATCCGTACCAGATAGGGTTGATAGAAGAGATAGAGAAGATGCAACGGAGACCAGCGCGCTTCGTTACAGGATCATTTAGTAATCGCGAAAGCGTTTCGGAGATGATAGTTAAACTCCAGAGAAAGACTCTGCAGGAGAGACGCACAGTAGCTCGGTACGGGCTTTTGTTGAAGTTTCGAGAACATACCTTCACCGACGAGTCAAGCAGTATATTGCTACGTATATCTCGCGAAGAGATCATGAGGATAAAGTCAGAGAGATTAGAGCCCACACAGAGGCATACCGACAATCTTTCTTTCTACGAACAATACGAGACTGGAATAGAAGGGAGAACCGATAGAGGTACTCTAAGTACCCTCCGCCACACACCGTCAGGTGGCTTGCGGAGTGTGAATGTAAATGTAGATGTAGAACATTCCAAGAAGTCCCACAGTAAATCTGAAATTTTTGCAACCGAAATTGGCCTACAAAAAAAATGTGTTGCATTACTTATTGAGTCCTTCGTATAACGGAATGTTCAAATTAAAGGCCGACTTTGTCACGCGACAAATTTCACCGCCCTCGCGTAATCCTGCATCAAAAGTTCTGCGGATCAACTGTTCATTCGAATGTGTGCCCTCTCCATTTGACGGGAATGGACGTATGACTGACGACTGATAGTTGTAAAACCGTGAACCTTCATGTTCTCGCGGCGTATTACCTCATTCGTAAAAATACGGAAATTAGATCGTAACCAAATAATATCGGCTGCTAGTATTTCGACTATAAAACGTCCAGCTATTTTCGGAGCGAACCGGAAAAATTGTCGATAGCTACCGTCAACCTTCTACACCGATACGGCGGGCGAAGTGAGTGTGGATCCACGGAAAAAGATAGTGGAAGAAATGTCAGACGTGCGGCAAAGATATATTCCATCGTGGCGTCCTCTATGAGAGAAGTCGTGTCACAAATTCTGGTCGACAGGGTTCAGTGGCGTTGTCTATGAGAGTTACCTATTTACGATGCTGGATTCCACGTTTTGTCCACGATTAATTAAATAATTCGTTAAACGTGTTTCAGCAGCTTCCCTGAAAACTGAATCCCAGGAGTATGAAATATGTATTGGAATCTAGGCGCTCTCATAGTTCACAGTGTGGACTGTTTGGATGCTGTGTTTTGCCATAGCAGATTTATCAGGCTGTAGCAGGGGAGCATAGCATCGACGTATGAGGCAACGTTCTTGAACTTCGTTACAGTATGTCCTATATCCGACAGACAATCTTAGACATTCTGAATTCCATAACATCCCTGAATTCCATAGAACTAGGTCAAGATTTTGACATCTGTTTCATCCTTCTGGGATTCAGTTTTTAAGGAAATCACTAAAGTACCTGAGAAACTAAAATTGGTCACCAAGAAGTAGATCCCGTGAAGGAATTCTGCTACCTGGGAAACAAAATAAAACTTGACTGGACGAAGCAAGGAGGACATAAAAAGCAGACCAGCATAGGAAAATAAGGCATTAGTGGCCAAAAGAAGTTTACTAGCATCAAATGTAGTTTCAATCTAGGAAGAAATTTCTGAGAATGTACGTCTGAGCACAGCATTGTATGAAAGTGAAACATGGACTATGAGAAAACTGGAAAAGAATAGAATGGAAGCATTTTAGGTGTGGTGGCTCAGAATGATGTTGAAAGTTAGACAACGATAAGAAATGAGGAAGCTCTTCACAGACTCGTCGAGGTAAGGAACATACGGAGAACACTGACGTGCAGAAGGGACAAGATGATAGAACATGTGTTAAGGCATCACGAAACAACTTACTTGATACCTGAAGGAGCTGTAAAGAGTAATAGTTATTTAAATAAAAAACATTTAAATATAACACTTTTTTAAATGGACTAAAAAGTGTAAAATAACGTTTTAACCCTCATACTGATTCCTAGTCCCATACAGGAGGCCTGAAAACTTCTGTATTTTCAATAGCTATGGCAATTTCTCCAATGTTAAAACGAAAAACTTAGGTGCATACAACAGATAATTGATGCATGACTAGTTCACCTAAGTTACTAACAATTTAATTGCACCACTAATAATATGACCTGTTGTGCAATTTTTCTTAACGACAGATACTCTCTACACCTCTTACTATCGTGCACTGTATGCCACCCATGTTTTTCATCTTCAATTTTTTAAGTATTGCCATAGCTATTGAAAATTCACAAGGACAAATTTTCAGGACTGTCTGTATGGGGTTAGGAATCTTTATGAGACAAGGATAAATTATTTTATACTGTTCAGTCCATTTTTAAAAATGTCTGATGTTAAAAGGTTTTTTATTTAAGTAATTATTTGGTGATTTTTAGTCTTGTGTGTGTGGAATTTTTCAGTCGATTCCCAACATTTTTATGAGATTACGACAGAGACATGTTGCAAATTTCAGGTTTATTTCAGTTTCTCTTCACCTGAGTCAATCAAGACCTTGCTTGCTTCCTTCTACGTGTATCTCGCAAAAAGACCATCAACATAAAAATTAGAGTTCTCAGAGAGGCTTAACTGCAGTTGTTCTTATTGCAATACATTTGCCACTGGAACAGGAAGAGGGAGAACTACCAGCGGTGTACAAAGTACCCATGTCATACACCTCACCAGAAAGTGGGTTAATATTGCAATGTCATCTGGTTCTGGGCTATGATGGAAATTTTAAGTCTCTAGCTCATCAGGAAGTTAATTTAAAATCAATTGCCAAGTCTGTACTGAACAGACAGACAAGAATGTGAACAAATAAAAATGTGTTAAACCTGTAGAGGAAGACTGAGATTGGAATATATCCAAAAAATAATTGGGTGTGATGGGTGCAAGTGCTGCTCTGACATAAAGAGGTTGGGACAGGAGAGAAATCTCTGGTAGGCCACATCAAACCATTCAGAGGTCTGATTCCTCTACTCCCCCCAAAAAATATAAATCTGATATGTACATACACAAGCAGAATGTATGGGTGCATGTACAGGATATCCTCCCAAACCTGTGGGTCGATGTCAACCAAATCTGGCAGAGAAGTGGCAGGTCTCATGGGTATGAGCACTATAGACTCCTAGCAACTGTTTTTCTCTAGCCCCTGGGGTGTAGGCTACCCTGTGTGACAGGGATGCTGTGTGGGAACAGTATCGGCCTGCCAAATCAACCTGCTTTACAGGGAAGCCTACATCTCTGGAGCAAGAAACAGTTTTCCTGGCCTCAACAAGTAGGTTACCCTGCAAGACAGGCATGCCCTGTTGGAGAGGTATCAGTATTTTTTATCGAACTGCTTTGTATGGCACCTGTTTGTCAAGAACAAATAAATGTTTTTCAAGCCCCCAAAGTGTAGCCTGTCTTGCTTGTTGTGGGAGCAGTATCGGCCTGCTTTATTGTCTGGGGTTACAGATGTGGATGAGCATGGCTGGTTACAGGTTGAGATGGATGGAAGAGGAGGAGGACAGAGTAGGGGGGTTGAGAAAACAGAAGAGAGATGCACGAGGCAGATGGAAGTTGTAGAGGGTTAGTGGCCAAGAGGGAAGAATGAGGGGGAGGCGGAGATGGAAAGAGAGAGGAGAAGGATGTGGTCAGGGGGAGATATGGTCAGAGAGACGGGATGGAGGAAATGGACAAAGAGAGGGGCAGGGGAGATGAAGATACAGAGAGAGGAGCAGACAGACAGTGAGAGGAAGAGATGGGCACAGAGAAGTGGAGGAGGAGGTGTGTTGAGTATATGTGGCGAAAGTATATCCGGGCGAATCCGCGGGGAAAAGATCAGTATAAAATAAAACAATGGTGAATAGGGTGCTACGGGCCCTGTGTGACCTTAAACCGGGTTTAACAGTTATTCGACTAAAGGTTTTATGTTTGCGCCTAGTCTTACGCAAACCTGCCCGCTAGAATTAGCATATATCTTGCTGACAGCGGAAGTCGCACCGGCTAATGGCATTACGCGGGAGCGTCTGCAGCGTTGCGTTCTGTGTAGGGGCCAATGTCTGCAGAGGCGGGCAGCCACGGCTGAGCAGCACACAGCAGGCGGCACGCCACGGCGACCGCACAGTGTGCGCCTGTGGTTGGCAGCACTGCGTGGAGGCTCGTAACGGCGAACTGCAGCTGCGTGGCAGCACCAGAACACGTGGGTAGGAGCAGTGCGAAACGAAGCGAGCCTCGCAAAAAGCACAGCGTTCTGGGAGGGTCCCCGCGGCGGCTCGTTAGCACGCGCCCACAGCCGCGGTTCCGACCGACCGAGGAAATTACAAAAATTAAAAAAAAAAGAAAAGCCAGAAAGGTGTACAGGTCTGTGCCGCACGGCAGACTGGGCGGCGCTGAAAAACAATGACCTGTTGTCGAGCCGAGGCCGAAAGAGGCGGCAGCTGGCGCGGCTCGCTACAGTTTAAAACCGAATCCGCATCCCTGCGATTTCATAAACGCTCGACGGGGTTCATCAGCGAAATTTTTACGGCCCGATTGTTTCGCATCCGCGTGGGAAGCGTAGAGGTTCCCAAAAAGCTCAGCCACCTGTTCCGTTTCACACAGCCCACATCGCTTAACGATGAAAAGCAGACCCTTCTGTACATGTCGTGACATCCGCTACGACTACTAAGTTTCATAAAGGTGAATTCTGTTCAGTGATATCAAGACCTGTGTGATAGCTCCACAGAAAAATACATTTTCTCCTACTTCCCGATTCTAGTCCCGAACTGTACGTGAGAACGAAGATGGTTGGTGGGACCCTGTGTGAGCTCTTGTATCTCTCTAATTTTACCATCATTGTCTTTTTGCGAGAAATATATACGAGGAAGCAATATGTCGGTTGACTATTTGCGAACGTACGCTATTGAAATTTTTACAGTACACTACACCGTGATCTTTTAGAGCCTTACTGGCACTTTCCTGCCTTCTAAACAAACTATTGACGAAATGCACCGATCTTCTCTTTTTCCTCATCAATCCTACCTCGTAAAGGAGGTCAGACTGGGGTACTATATTCAATATAATTATGAAAAATCAGCCTTGATTGCACAAACTACCTGGTGTTTACCTAGGTTTCAGCGTGGGTAACCACACCTTCTTCAGAACAAATATAAAACAGCTTGCCTAAATAGGCGTAGTCAAAGACTTTGAGTTCGGTGGAGAGCCTGTGACCATCGTACGTTGGCTGGGGCGATGCAGCACACACAAGGCTGAGATAAGTAATATTATGACTTGGTACATATGTACCGTGTATTTGTAAAAAAATTTATGTGGTCTTACCGCTGTAGGCGTTGATTTTAGCCTTTGACTATGCCTATTTAGGCAAGCTGTTTTATATTTGTTCTGAAGAAGGCGTGGTTACCCACGCTGAAACGTAGGTAAACACCAGGTAGTTTGTGCAATCGAGGCGGATTTTTCATAATTATTTCGATACTTACGATTGCTGACGCGCTGCAATGACATCTTCTTCGTGCGGAACTACACTTCCTGAGAATTCCCGGAAACAGTGTTGCAACAAATGCATATCAGTAATGAGACTCCTATTTTGTCAGAATAATTAATTTACACCGACAAAAATGATAGGCCACAGTATTGCTGCAGCTTTGCTAATCTCCCTCTCTTGATTCGCATCTGCATGCAGTATAGCTGTGGGATGTTGGAAGCACGCTGGGTGATGGGAAGGGACATGGACCCACTAGAAGCCATAAGAGAGCCACCCTCCTGAGTGACAGATCTTAGAAAAGCCGTAGGGGGAGGAGAGAGGGTTACTGCCCACCAGGCGGCAGTTTTTGTTGTACTGAACTGCAGCGGGACATCAGGCCATTGTATAGATACGCAGACAGCATTTCGTGTAGAGAAAATGGCTGGCGAAGACTTTTTACGACCACGAATTTCGAGTGATGAGATTCGCCTACCAAGAAAGCCCTTACTTAAGAGGAAAGGGCAAGTGTTTTATAAGGAGCAGTTTCATCGTTGGCGTTCGGAAGTTCCAGAACTGAGTCAATCAAACTTCACTGACAGACGAAAAGCGCAGCACTGCAAGGTTTCCTTTTAATTGACATTCGACGGGAAGTCAGACAGAGACAAACATGCTGAGCCTCTGCCCTGGCGAGGGTTGTTGGTTTCACCAATGATCGATTCTGCAGCCGCTCCAGCTACCACCTGTAATACGGTGAAATCGTGTCGCAACTGCGAGGCGAGGTATAGGGAGCTTAGAGTCACTGTTACGTAATCCAATTACTTCAAGATTCATTCTGAATACTTACATTTTTACAGTAATGAACAGTTTGCTTTCACATTGACCATAGGTGCAACGCGCTCCCTCCTGCGTTATTGTTACCGTCAACCTTACGACAGTCAAAAGACATTCCGCAATTACAAGTAATTTTGTGCACCATTATTAGTAACTTACCCCTCACCGCCCCCCCCCCCCACCCAACCCTCCCTTTCACTTGCGTCAAGGAATTAAAGTTGGCACATGTATTTCTTTATTCATCTATGACTTTATCATGTTTATGTTACCACAGCATACCACTTGTCTAGTAATCGTTTTTATCGAGGTAAGTCAAATCCATTACAACCATTGTTTCATTTAATAGTCATTAGTTCCCCCGTTCACAATTTTGGAGGGTAAATTTTCATATTGTGCTTATTGACGCCTCCCATATTTCGTCTGCATTTTCAGTTCTGTTCTCCAACACATATCTGATCGACGCCTGCCAGGATTCAGATCAATAAGCTAGAGAGTCCGATCCATAAATCCCAGCGCCCACCCACACTTGATCTTTTTGAGCTTCACAGCTGATTGATATTAATATTAATGATTAATGAGAAGCACTAAAGCTGTATTGGCGAAACACAGATGAAGGGCAACAGGTAGACTCCATATCCCTAGATATGCGGAAGGCGTTTGACATGATGCCCCACTGCATACTGTTCACGAAGGTCCGAGCATTCGGATTAGGTTCCAAATTATGTGAGAGACTCGAAGACTTCTTAAGTTATAGAACCTTGTACGTTGTCCTCGACAGAGAAAAATGACCTAGGGAAATGTGGTACAGCCGCTCTTATTCTATATATATATATATATATATATATATGAGCTGAGCGCCAGAGTTAGCAGCAAACTGCGGCTGTTTACTAATGATGCTTCGGTGTATGGCAAGCTGTCGTCGTTTGTAGGAGGATACAAAGTTTCTAGTTGGTGCGATCAATGACGCCTTTCTCTACAGGTAGAAAAACATGCATTAATGGAGATGTGTACGAAAAACAATCCAGCGTTGGCAGCGTACTGCTCTAAACCGTCACCTCGATTACACATTTAGACATGACGTTCCAGAGCAATATGAAATGGAACGAGCACATGAGCTCCTTAATGAGGAAGGCGAATGGTCGACTTCTGTTTATTGGAAGAATTTTACGAAACTGTAGCTCATCTATAAAAGAGACCGCGTACTGAACACTTTTGCGACCCATTCGTGAGTATTGCTCGAGTGTTTGGGATCCCCAGCAGGTAGGATTAAAGGAAGACATTGAAGCAATTCAGAGGCGTGCTGCTAGATTTGTTACGTTCGATCAACACGCAAGTATTACAGAGATGTTGCGTGACCTCAAACGGAAATCCTTGGAGGGAAGAGGATGATTTTTTACCAAAACACTATTGAGAAAAGTTGGAGAACCGGCATTCTAAGCTGGCTGCAGAATGATCCTGCTGCCGCCAATGCCGCCAACATACATGTCGCGTAAGGATCACGAAGACGAGATAAGAGAAATTATGGTTCGTACGGAGGCACTTAGGAGTAGCGGTTTTTACCTCGCTCTATCTGGAACAGGATTCCTCTGGCAGGCACTTAAATGTGATTCTCAGAGTTTCCATGCAGACGTGTAAAAGGAAATGACTTGCAGTGGTACGGGGTACCCTGTGCTACGTATTATATGGTGGCTTGCGGAGTATATATGCAGATGTAGATGTCTCTCAAACGGTTTCGTTCGTTAAAAGATCATCCGGTTGTCTGTAGTTCAAAATAATAGGAAATCAAGGCAAAAACGAATAACAAATCGTCACCGAGCTGTGTCAATGCCATGACTTAAGAAGTCTAGCGTATTATCTAACAGTAATGACAAGATCTGGCAGTGACGATCATATAAACATTGTGCAGATTCCTTAGCAGAAGCAGTAACTGCATGGGACACGGCATGTTCTGTGAACTATGCCCTCTTGCTTTTGTCTTTGCTATGATCAGACGATGTAGCCGCTTCGGTTTAAATTGCTCTGACCCACACACTTAAAAACTTCATAGACGTTACTCTGTCCAGCGATCGTTCGGCAGCCGTAGGACACACTTATTTATACTGTATTTATGTTGAAGATCAACTGCCGATTCCTGATCAAAGGTGAACTAATCCTATAAAGTGATAATAATTCATGCCGTCTATAGTAGTGAAAAATAATCAGTCGATTTTTGTCATTCATTGTTTACGTATTTTTTCGTAGACTTTTCCGACCATTGCACTATCTCTTCCCATTCGTTCCTCGCAGAGAGATGTTTTAAGTCAAAGTAAAATAATCTTGAAAATTGTAATTATTCTAGCTAACTATAGTAATGGAAAACAACCACTTGTTTCCCGCAAATAAAGCGATAATAATAATTCCTGCCGCATCAATTCGCCATTTGTCCGCTGTGATTCGTAAGGTTTACACACAGGTAGTAAATGCCTTCCGAAAAGCCATGTTCTCACTGCGAATTGACAAACCAAGAAACCCAAGCACTTCTATTGCATCGACACCCAGTGAAATCCTGAGTTTATATCAATTTTTCACTGATTCGTTAACACAAAAGGACTGATAATTCCTCATATACCCTTTTCTCGATAGTGGAACTGTATTTTTCCCTTCGGTCCTCGAAGGAGGTCTGTGCAAGGTAATTGTATTTGTATTCTGTATCACAGCTAGATTTTGTTTTTCTCCTCCGCAATGCTTTAAACTTGTGTATAATGGCACACGGACTAGTAAAAACGACAAAAGAGAAATCACTGAACTTCTCTTTATTTACTGTTTTGTTTCCACTGCAGCGTAAATCTGAAAGCCTCAATAGTTAGTGCTCAAAGCATGTGTGTGTGTGTGTGTGTGTGTTTTTCGATACCAAATTCGTTATTCTATTATTGCGGCGCTCGAAGAGCGATGGAAAACCACGGAGACTAACATAGTTTCTCTCGCACTTCGCTACTCTCTCCCTGTGCAGCGGAACAAATGCAGCCAAACTCTTAACTGCTGGGCCAGAACAATTAAATTCAAATTTTTGCTGGAACCGCGCGTGTACGCGGATCGCTCTAATTAATTGGGAGCTGTTTTGTTTCCGGTGCGGCGCAGATGTGACAGGCGCAGGCAGACGTGCGTGTCCTGTGTGTGTGTGTGTGTGTGTGTGTGTGTGTGTGTGTGTGTGTGTGTCTGCGCCGCAGCGGGGATCGAAGCGGCGACCACAGGGCCGACGGTCCCAAAAATATGTGCAGCCACGCGGGCCCACCTGGACCTCGCTAATGAGGAGCGTACGCAGGGATAACAACCGCTCTTTAAAACTAAATTAACAATTTGCGGCAAAACTGCTGGTGTACGTAAACCGCGAATTTAAACGTTCCCGAAAATGAAGCACCCATTTTTTAGTCTGTCGGTCTGACGCTCAAATGAAAAGCTCCACCTCGTGAATTTTCACTGACTGCAGTCACTATCAGGGGTTTCCCACAAGGGAACGAACGGTTACTTTATGCAAAGTACCACTCTACTGCACTGTGTATATTTAGATCTACAGATTTTCAGAATCCTTTACTATCTCATGCAACGTAACCCAGCCATTCAGGAGCGATATATACGTCGATATGTCAGGGACGTTAAAAAAGTTTCCGTTTGACGGCATTGCTGCACTGTATATGAAGTGCAGCTCGACTCCGATGCGGGTATATAAGCACCGACATGTAGGCAAAGGATCAGCAGTAGAGCATTCGTGTCTTTCCGACCTGCGTGCGGTAAACGCGGAAACGTCAACTATGGCGACTTGAGACGGGCAAACTCGTTCATCCTTGGGATCTAGTTCACTGGTGGTCGCTCTTTTTTCGGAACCGTTCATTTTTACTCGTTCGCCGTTCACTGTGCTTGGTATATGGTTCTTATGAAAAATGGAAAATTACTAGCTTAGGTGACTGAAGATGGAAGACGCAAAGACTTGCCTCCCCCCTGGGGTACAGAGTTTTTATTCATAACAGAATTCTCACGCACTTCTGATTTTCGTCATTCTGCAAAACATCTCGTTTAGCCAACTGTTGCGTTACGTGGCTGATCGCAGTGAAATAATATAAGGTGGCGCACGAGAAACCGGCCCCGAGTACAGACTGCTTGCCAATTACGCACGATTTGTTGATCGCTACGAGCAGAATAGATAAACAAATAATAATTAGGCAGTGAAGAAATAACAGATAAGCTAATGCAAACAACTTCGAAACAACAGATGACGATTGATAAGCAACAATGAGCAGTCTAGTACTCGGGGCCGATTTTTCATGCGCCACCATGTACCACTGAAATAATATAGTAAGAGTTATCATATTCTCTTTACCGAACGTGACACCATACACTCGATTACGAAGCGCGGGCTTCATTCGGTTGTAAGTCGGTCTTCCTTCCATAACAATGAACATGCTCTTTTACCCTGGATCAAAAAAAGGGCGGAAAATGGCCACTTGTGTGTGCCGCGTCGTCAACTTTGCATGTGTAATAACAAAAAAATCTTGCCTTTTTACAAGTACTTCTTCTGCTGTTTATCGAAATAGTGAAGTAAGCTGACACGCCGTTTTGCTACCTGAAAATATGTATGTATTACATACCACGTAATTTTTTTGTAATTTACGTACGTGGACGCTGAATAGAATACGAAAAAACCAGAAGTTCAAAGTTCAAAAAAGGTTTGAAACACATCTAGAATGGGCGTGCGAAGCGAACGAAGCTAACTCGATACTGAACTATGAGCATTCGGCAGCGGAACCGCGACGAATGGCCACGCGAAGAAGGACGAGTCCGGCCGAGCGAGGCCGAGACCGAGGGGAACGGGACATAGGCTGGAACGAGACCGGCCGACGTGCCGTTCGGGAACGAGACCGACCGTTTCCCATTCCCGGGAACTATAAGTAGAGAGCCGCGACCAAAGTGAACCATGAAAGACCGTTCCTTAGAATGCGTTCATGGCTCGTTCGGTTTATCTTGGTGAACCGTTACTTTGGACCCGTTAGTTCGCGAACGACCCGTCTCTAATGGCGACGTTATTATCAAATCCGTCCAAATAGGGCCACCAACGTGCTGTTATTATTTTCTTGGCTGCCGGAGGACAAACACTGGTAAAAACGCAACGTAGAATGAAGAATGTGTGTGGAACAGCATGTCTGTTGAAAACCACAATTGTGGAATAATGTGCCAAGTTCCGTGTTGCTGCTCCATGATAACGCATGTACACGACCGCTTATTTCGTACCGCAGAAGTTAGGCAAACTAAAGTGGGAGACACTCGAGCCCTTGCTCTATAGTCCTGATCTCTCCCTATGCGATTATTAAGCGCGATTAACACGATTGCTGTCGGACGAAGATGTGCAGCAGGCACCTACGGACTTCACCACGCAGCAGAGCACCGTGTTTTGCCAAACGTATATCTTCACTCTGGTGCATCGGTGTGATGATTCCGTCAATGATTACAGCGATTTTGCCAGATTGGCATACCGATTCTGCATTGCACGGCCTCCTAATGGAAACTTTTGGTTCAAATGGCTATGAGCACTATGGGACTTAACAGCGGAGGTCATCAGTCCCCTAGAACTACTTAAACCTAACTAACCTAGGGACATCACGCACATCCATCCCCGAGGCAGGATTCGAACCTGCGACCGTAGCGGTAGCGCGGTTCTAGACTGAAGCGCCTAGAACCGCTCGGCCACTTCGGCCGGCAATGGAAAATTTTCCATCGCCCGTTATACATCTGAGTTTTCGGTGTAACTCGGCAGATGATAGCATCTGCTAATGGTAGGGAATCTAAACTAATATAGGGTTCTGATAATCTGTATACCTAAATACACACAATGGTTAGAGAGGAGGTTAAACATATCGATGTTATGTACATCCCTTACAGTATAATACTGTGTCGTATCATTTTTGTCGATTTAAATTAAGTATTCTGATCAAATAGGAGTCTCCTTACTGATATGCATATGTTCAAAGCAAATATTATAATACTGGAATGTTAATAATAAGAACAGGGTGGCATTCTGATTCATCAAAACATTTCACTGAGATTTATAGGGGTTTCCATTTTTAAATCCCTAATTTCCCATCATAAATCTTTGTTGCATGTAAGAGTTAGTTTTACCTCACTAGATTTCCTGACCGCAAATGAAAATTTTGCTGTGTAACGTTGCAATAACCTGGAATATTTTCCGCAGTAACGCGCTTATGTTGTCACAGGAACATAACATCAATTGAATTGTGTAGTAACGACGCATCATGTTTCAAAACCAGACTGCATCACCCAGTGCTCATTCGTAACTTGAAGGGTGACGCTGCTAGAAGGTCGGCAGTGTACTATTTCGCACTGAACTTAGTAGATACAGAAGCGAAGCCTGAATATTCATTGCTGATGTGCAGAACACCTGAGTTGAAATATTCAATATTGTGTATATTTTTTTCTCTTCTCCCTTATCGATTTTCTAGTGCTGTCATCCCATCCCACAAAGCTTTTATTTGAATAACGAACTCGTAGGTACATGACAAAGTCTCGAGTTCACGTACCAGTGCGTCACAGTGGGAACGACAGAATGGACCTTAAACGCAAGAATCCAAGCACAATAACGAAGATTCCTTAGGTCGACGAGCGTGCCATAGGTAGTCGCGACACAGCAACAAACGTTACAACAGTTCCATATCCTTCTTCGCCTGCTGCAATCCGTTGCTTCCGAAGCAGAATAGAGGACCAATATTAACTCTCTGTATTTCCAGATTTGAATTACCATTGAACGTGTGTGGGTTAGACTGAAAGGTTGTGCAATAATGCTAAGCAGATCAGAACCTTTTGGAATACATTAGACTATCTGAGAAATGCTGTACTATCTGTGAGCGTTATTGAGAAATCTTTGCCATTCGACACGTCTCTGGGCTTCTTTGTATTCTCTTTAATGAGTTCATAACAGAAAATCATATCAGTACCGGAGAATCGAGAGTTACTCTTATGATTTATTGCTTACTAAATGCAGATAGATAAGAGAGACGATACATTTCTAAATTATTTATGGAAAAAGAAAATTCAGGAATTTTGGATCTCAATATATCAGCCACTTTCTGTTTACAACAAAGTAGAACAACTACACAGCAAAAACTTCTTGATCGTACAACATTTCTAAACAGACTTAGGAGTAATAGGACCCAAACAGAGGGAACGTGTGAAAAAATTATCCCAGCGAATTAAATGTTCGAAGAGATTTCAGGATTGCAGCCGGTCGTCCTAAACTCACTCCACGATATATCAGCTGGACACCTGTCATTCATCTTCAGGTGAGCCCTCGAACAGAGGGAACGTGCCTCACTATAGAAAATTCACAAGCTATAGGGCGCAGTCGTCATAAGACCTAATAGAGCGTAACACCGACGAACACAACCGAATGCAACACCAAATTACTAACAATCGAATTAAAACTGTCGATATTTTTTAAAGATATCGGGGATCCGATATACCGAATTTAAAATATATATATTATCCGCTCTCCACCGAGTGAAAGTAACGATATATCGACATGAACAATATCGACTACCGACTTTAAAAATATCGGCTGCATACTGCAAATATACTGTAGGTTTTAGAGCTGTATATTTCAGCACCGTTTTATTATTAGATATTCTGTCAATCAACTAGCAGCCTGCCTATCCCTCTTATAACAAGAACTGAAAGGAAACCGATGCATGTTCAAGCTTGGAGATAACCACTCATCTAAACAAACGTAACTGGATGCCAGTGGCACAACAAAAAGTGTCCGGTTGGTCCGTCGTTCGGTTCTGTCACGTACCGCATTTGTCCGGAACACTTCATATCGACGTCCCTGTCTTTGTTTTGTTTTTCTTTTCATTTAAAGCAACACCAGCAACCTTTTAGCTGTAGTGTCAAAACTGCGTGGTGAAGCTAAACGTTGCAACTTCTATTGGTAGCGCTGAGCGCCGATTACGTCAGCATTTCCCCCGACATGTCTCCGCCCACCGTAAGGGCCAATCTTATAACTTAGATTTTTGTTCATCATTTTCACCATCTGTTTTGTAAGAATGCCGAAGTGAAAAAATAGCACATTAGCTGTGTTAATTTTTTTTTTACGCCACTGGTATGCTATTTCTTCACATCGGAAATCTTGTTATTCTATTCACACCGTCAGCTCCCAGTGCACTTGGAAATCTTCTTTTGCACCACATATCCACTTCTTCTTTTGAACCACATACCCACAAAGTCAAAGAAAAAGACTGGGCGTGATGAAAGCTCAAAAAGTAGTAGGAATCCTTCACACAGTGAAAGCAAAATTATGTTCTACTACCACTTCAAAAGAACAACAAATACCGAAAAAGTCGTGAAAAAAATTATAGCATAAGATAAAAGTATCGGCATTCGATATTACCATCTTGATATCGATATATCTGGGAAGGTATGTCGACTACATACATCGTTACTTTTGCAGAAAATATCAATATATCGATATTTTGACAATAGCCCTAAATCGAATGCAGTACCTTCACTGTTACGTCTGTAGACAAACCCCCTGGACAGGAACTCAGCCGGACATCACCACAAAAGTTCTACTACCAGAAAACACGGTTCGTAATAGGAAGCTTTAAACGTTAGAGCACCACTTGAGACTACAAAGAAACATGTTACAGCGATCACATGTTGGAACAGAGGGCTGAAAAAAAAATTATCTTTATTACATGATCTAAAGTTATCTTGCTCCCCTAACAAGAAAATATGGAGGTCTGGGTAGAAATCTGACAACTACTTCGTCAGAGAAAATATTCGCGATCCTTAAATGATAATTGTATACGAGCTCCTTAAACACAAAATAGGCCATTTGGAATCCAAACATATGCTCCTGTTAAAACAACGTAAATACTATTCCGCAGACGGTTCCAAGTGGAGTATTCGGCAAAGTTACAGACAATATTTTATTCCAGACCTCACATATATAGTAAGTGAAAGGATGTACTCAACAAATACGAAGCACTATATACAACCACGATTCTTTTGAAGTAGAGCTGCAATGATGGAAATGTTGAGCGAGACAAGACACAGGAAATTGATTAAAAACCTGAACGGTTGTACATGATCCACAGTAGAAAACTGGTTTAGTCAGCAAATAGCTTCGTTGTGCCATTTGCCTTTAAAGAACTGGAGCCAGAACTAAACTCATTTCAACATGGAAAAGCACCCGAGGTTGAAAACATATGAATAGATAAAACGCTTTGACCCTGTAGCCAAATAATGGATCACGGAACTTATCAGCCAGTCGCAAGACAGTCAAGATACGAGAGATCTGCAGAAAATAAAAATAATGGCACTGTTGGAACAAGAGGAAGAACCAGAATTCTCTGGGAACTATCACCCGATATCGCTCGTATGTCACCTATACAAATTGTATGAACGACTGAGGCTCAACCCAAAACTCATCCATCAAAAAGTCAGTTTCAGAGCAGCAAAACCTTACACCAGCCGAATCTTGTTAATTTTTGAATAGGGATGATATGAAAATAAATAACTTACCTTGGTTGACTTAAGCAGTGCATACGACACGGCGAACCACAGGTCAATTATCGAAGCATGCCGCTGCGAAAGACTCCAAGGAGACAAGATCCTCTTGACCACTGCTTAGCTAGCCCTAGAGTTCGTCTTTCAAGACAATACGCCACGAGTACACCGACCCAACCTTGTGAGCACTTTCCTCCAGAAGGAAAAAACGATAGCATGAAATGGTTTATGGTATCCGCCTATATTAACACGAATGGGACAAGTTGAAACCTCGTGTGCATCATCACAGGAACCCTTCAGAGTCACCGGATGACCTCAACATTCAGCATGATGCGGCAGAGAAATGGAACGGGCACGGGCAGTATCGTTTCCACCTCACTTTTTTGTGTCTTCAGCCTTGTGACTGAACTTGAACACGGTTGGGGATGCTTGGGACAAGCTGAAACCGTCAGTGCGTCATCACACGAACCCTTCAGGCTCACTGAGTGACCTCGACACTCAGTACGCCGCAGAAGGAACACGGAACAGGCATAAGCAATATCGTCTCCAGCACCCTTTTTCTGCATCTTCAGTGTTACGACTGGTTTAAGCCGCCCGGGTAGCCGACCGCGTTAACACGCCGCTTTTGGGATTCGGTTCCGGATCGAATCTGCCCGGAGGATTAACGCCGGATGCCCCTACGTCGGCCAGCCTAGAAATGGTTCTTATGTGGTTTCTCACATCCAACGAGGTAAACACCAGGCTGGTACCCACGTCCCACTTCACATACACGCTACGTACAACACTTTGAAAACGTTCTCGCACTCTAGACACAGATAAAGTATACGACTTCCGTTCCGATGGAGTCGTGGCATTGGGAAAGGCATCCCAATGTCACTAACACTGTAATAGCAACTTAGTTCGTCCCGATGGAGTGGTGGCGTTGGAAAGGGCATCCCACTGTCACTAACACTGTATAGCAACTTAGTTCTCAATTATACTTCAGTCTCAGTTACGCACTTTTAACTACCTCTATGGGTCAGCCGGCCACGGTGGCCGAGCGGTTCTAGGCGCTTCAGTCCGGAACCACGCAGCTGCGATAGTCGCAGGTTCGAATCTTGCCTCGGGCATAGATGCGTGTGATGTCCTTAGGATAGTTAGGTTTAAGTAGTTCTCAGTTTAGGGAGTTGATGACCTCAGCTGTTAAGTTGGTTGGTTGGTTTTTTGGGGAAGAGACCAAACAGCGAGGTCATCGGTCTCATCGGATTAGGGAAGGACAGGGAAGGAAGTCGGCCGCGCCCTTTCAGAGGAACCATCCCAGCATTTGCCTGGAGCGATTTAGGGAAATCACGGAAAACCTAAATCAGGATGGCCGGACGCGGGATTGAACCGTCGTCCTCCCGAATGCGAGTCCAGTGTGCTAACCAATGCGCCACCTCGCTCGGTAGCTGTTAAGTCCCATAGTGTTTAGAGCCATTTGAACCATTTCTCTGGGTCACCTCAAGATCTAAGAAATTGGTTCAGCAACCCGTCGTATCTGCATCAAAACCTACTTAGATCTGAGGATGATCCAGAAAGATTGAAACATGTCATGTAATTAAAAACGAGCAACTGTGAGTGAAGAATAAATGAGGACTGGTTTGATACGTGCCGCCACGGCTTCCTCTCCTGTGCTTACGTCTTCAGCTCAGGGTAGAACTTACGCCAAAAGTTCTCAATCATTTGTTGGGTCTATTCCAATCTGTTTTAAAACATGTTCTATCAGCCTCTCCAGCCTCTTCTCAATGTTTTCCCCATATTCCATTCCTCCTGGACCCGCCGAAAAGTCTCTTCATGTTACCAGTGAGCCCAATTTTCAACATCGTTCGATACCACCACACCTCAAGCGTTTCGATTTCTTTCATTCTGAAAAAAATCTGCTTGCACACAGATGTATAAGTCAGTTTATTACACAACCAGTTTCAGTAATAAACAGACCATCATCAGGTAACTAAATACAACGAAAAACCAAAATAAGGCACAATGTGTCATAACAAAAACAATCGTAGATGTAATACTCAAACATTCGTAACCTATTGAGAAATTACATTGTAACATCGTAAACGGATGCAGAACAACCCATAAGCACTATCAAACAACATAGCACAAGCCAGCAACTCCACGTAACTATAAATCAGAGGCACATATAGGTACTGTACATCTGTGGTTAAGCACATAAAAACATTGATGTAACATATAATCCGAGTACATATTAGCGTACAGTACATCTGTGGTAAAGCACTTAACAACACTGATGTAACGTGTAATCCTCATTCATGAATATGTCGCCAAAGATGGTAAAATGATAGGAAGAGACACTACATGGAACCAAAGAAAACTTTATATGATCAGAGATACCATCTCGACATACAGTACCTTACTATTGCTGACTCAACTACAAACAAAGTACGACTAAGTGGAAACATGAAGTCATTATACCAGCGTCATGGTTGAACATTCAATTTTGCCAAAATCTTACAAATATTTTCCATACAACCTATGGCCGCAGAAGATTACGATAATGTATACAACAAAATGTTAAGTTTTTACCCACAGTGCATGATCCAATTCTGTACGATTTGTGCTCGAGATGTATATGCTCATAAATTCCTTCCTCAAATCAATGTTCGCTATCATCAGGCTTCTTTTGGGAAGGAGTGCCCTCTTTATCTATGCTAGTCCACTTCCGGTATCTTCCTTGCTTCTTCCGTCAGACGTGATTTTGCTTCAAAAGTAGCAGTAAACCTTCACTTAGTCTACTTCGTGGTCCCAACTTTGATGTTAAGTTTACAGCTTATCTAATTTCTGTTACTTATCTCTACATTCATCTTCCCTTTGTTTATTCGCTCACCTTGAGGGAGGTTCCAAATATGGTAAAATGCACGAGGTGCAGGAACATGGTACTGGAAGCTCCCCTGCAGCAGATTACGATTTCACAGATGTGTGGTACTCTCAAACTCTTTGTATTTTCAAACTTCCCAGCATGCTGGGATAGCTGTGATCAGCAACTTCTGTTAACCAGTACGACGAAAAACTTGTCCTAAGTCGCAAATTTTACTTTTTTAAATTTTATATTCACTCGATGACTAGTCCCGGACCGAGACCCATTTTCAAATCATCGTTTCGACCAGAAACTAGTCATCGCGTGAAAAAGTTATTTCGTTTTCCTTTCTTTGAAGTTTATTCTTTCATTCCCTGTGCCTATTGAATCCCAGGTCACAAACATTGGTAAATAAGCATGTGGTGCAAAACTTTGTTTGAGCAGTTTACATGTACTGATGGCATGTGTTTTCAGACTCACCTCCAGTTGGGAGTGCAGTGGCACCACGCCGTGGTCCTGGGCGAACACAGTGAGCCAGTAGCGCGGTTTGCTCTCCACATCCAGCGGCGCCGTCGTACGGATGTTTCCTGCAAGCAAACAGAACGAGTCAATCCAGTTGAAAACGACTCTCACCGTCTGAGTTTGTGATTTCGTCTGAATGAACATCAAAGGCTGCCAGGTATCAGTTCAGCTAACTCATGTTCGTCACTACTGCTGGGTCGCAGACTGAAAAAGATACGTTTCGCAACTTTGTGGTTGTGGCCGTTTTGCGCTGCAACTCTGTAAATATCAAAGTATTCGTCTGTAAATTAAACGCGATCTTCCTGCAGCAGTGTTGGTATTTAATTTCCGCGACACGTTTCACCTTTTATATGAAAGGCATGTACATACGTTTACCTCAAGCCGTCATATAGTGTATTGCAGAGAATGCGTAATGTTCGCTCAGTCTTTTCCGTATAAAAGTCCCCTATATTTATGCAACAGTTTTCCGCGAGAACTTCTTTTTTTTTTTAATTTTTTCCCTCAAGGCGTTCCCATCTATGTCCCCAGAGAAATTTTTCAGTGAATTTCAATTTAGTTGTTGCTTGCCCTGACAAACTGTAAGTGATAGTGGTGTCAGTAGCACCCTGCTCTTACGGACTATAGACGACGTTGCTCCTCAGGTTCAAAGAAATGTCCTATTTGTGTCATGGTTCATAATTCTCATTAGTATTCACTATGAAGCGTGGTAGGTTATTTACAGTAAATATTATAAGACCCTCTCGCTATACTACCATCCTGTCTGGTCCACTATGACAGTCCCTCGTACCGTAGTATAAGATATCGTTTACCTTAATGCGAGTTTATAGCTCACTTTGATTACTACTTCAACTTTGTAGCACTGATTGTTACTTATATGAGGGCTATTTTTTATCATGGTCCAATAAGTCGCGAAATTAAAAAAACGATGAAAATCTGGTAAAGCTTTGCACAGAAGCGTTGCAGAGTGTCTAACTATTCAGTTCGAAGTGCGCAGATGCCTAGAACAATACATTTACGGTGCAAGTGTACAGCCAGCAGTGGTGGCCGAGCGGTTCTAGGCGCCACAGTCTGGAACCGCGCGACCGCTACGGTCGCAGGTTCGAATCCTGCCTCGGGCATGGATGTGTGTGATGTTCATAGGTTAGTTAGCTTTAAGTAGTTCCAGGGGACTGATGACCTCAGAAGTAAAGTCCGATAGTGCTCAGAGCTATTTGAACCATTTTTTGCAAGTGTAAAGGTTGTGCTGCCGCATGATTTATTCATGCTGAGGCGTTGCGCCTCCTTTCATGCAGCCTGTGTAACATAACTATCATGGGTGACACCAAAGAATCGAGTGAGATGGTGTAGTTGTTGGACCCTGGACTCGCTTCAAATCCGCGTACGGCGATAGACTTTAAGGTTTACCATGGTTTCCCTAAATCGCTCTAGGTAAGTGCCACGAAGGTTCCTTTGGAAGGGCACGGCCGATTTCCTTCCCCAAAGTTGAAATAACCCGAGCCTTTGCTCTGCCCCTACTGACCTCGATGTCGGCAAGATGTTAAAACCTAATCTTCCTTCCTATTCCTTTCTGTCGCAGCAAAATGCAGCAGTGGTGCAGGAACTTTGAAGCAGGATGTATAGACGTTCATGATGCAGACAGTGAGGGAAGGAAGCGAGTATCAATAGTCTTGTTCTGCGAGTGGATCAGGCGATTCGTCGAAATCGTCTTAGAATCCAGAACAAGCGAAAAGGAATTGTGTAATTGGGCATTGTCCTTCTTCACGACAATCCTCGTCCGCACACTGCAGCTGCAACAAAGATGCCAGACACTCCAGCAGAATTTTCAGTGAGACGTGTTTGTCTACTCACAATATGGTCCGGACTTGGCTACATGTGATCATCTCTTTGCTCACACGAACTTTTGGCTACGAGGACAGCATTTTGGCACAGACAACGAACTGCAGACCAACGTAGAAAATTGGCGGAAAGCCACAGCGTCTGCCTCTTATGACTGGGGTATTGCAAACATGCCAGTACGCTACGAAAAATGTTTAAGACGATCTAGAGATGCAGCTGGAAGGTATAGCTAAATGTTGCTTTCCATTTCGCGACCGATTGGATCTTAAAAAAATTAGCCGTCATACTTATCGTTCACTGTTATATTTACATTTCACAGATATCTTGCACGGAGATTGCTTCGTAGGAATATAGTTCATGTAAGGCTCTACCTGCTTGTATAGCGTAGCGCACTGGATTACGAGATAGTAAGTTGAGCGAAACTGGGATCTAATCCTTTTGGCAGATTAACGTCCATGGCTGGTACATTGGTAACCCTGACAGTGGCTTTTAGGCGGTTTCCAACGCTCTTTTAGGCAAAAGCTGGTCTGGTTACCTCTTTCCGCCTCAGACAACACTTTGTACAAACTGTTAAAATACGATCATACACCAGACCAAAGTTTATGCAGTGCGCAGACAGGGGAGCACACGATTTCTCTACCTGAGGCAAGTGACGGCTGTGGCGAGAGAAAGGGCATCCGGCAGCAAAGTTAAATAAAAGAAAACTGCCGATACTTTGAGCACAGAGGAGCCCAGGGCACCTGCTAAGGAAAGGAAAGAAATAGTTCAAGAGAGGTTCTGTTTGATAACGTTGAAACATGGCGTAAAAAATATTTATTTGTAATTCAAAGAAATATTACGGTAAGTTCATGACACACAGTAGTCTATTACATTCCACCATCGCCGTCCATAGTTTCACACTGAAACACTATAGAGGGTGTCCCACAAACGTTTCGACAAACTTCGTGGGCGTGTAGAGGATGTCTTGAGAAAAAATTGAGGACAGGAATCGTCAGAAACGTCATCCAACGACACTGGGCGCTAGCGCCTGCCACTAGGCAACCCCTCTGGCAGCAAATGTGACTTCCTACAATTACTGGCCATGTTGTTTGTTGTTATTCAGTGTTTGTTATTCAGTGATCGCGTTGCCGTGGTGGACGACGGTTTCATCTGCAATTTAGTTTCCACCTAAATACGTAAGGACTTTGCATATTTTAGAAGGTTCCAGGAAAAAAATCAATGTGGATGGAAACCCATGTCTAAAACAGTCATCCACAGAGGCAACAGAGCATCGTATTCATAGGAGACAAGACCTCTGCACACAGCAGGTAGCCCCATCTTCTATACTGGCGACAATGAATAATAAACAACGTTGCCAGACGGTCCGCCTGATGTCCGTCAACTTATAAAGTTACGTCTGCTGCCGAAGGGATGACGGCCTAGTGGCAGGGGCCGCCTATAATTTCGACGCTCTATAACGTCGTTGGATGACATTTCCGGACACGGGTTTCTATCCTCGATTTGTTCCTAAATAAACTCTCTAAAACCACGAAGCTTGTCGCAACATTCTGGGGTACTCTGTATTTAACCATGGCAGACAACCGCATCCGTTGCAGCCACGTCGTAATGCTTTCCCACATATCTGTCTCAAACATGAGCTTCGGAAAACCGGTAACTATGAGTGAATACTAGACATAATATGTTCACACTCTTCTAGCGGCAGCCGACGACGACTTTCGTACAAAAACTAGCGGCAAGCTGCTTATACGCTTCAACATATCAGAATTCGAGGAATCTGTCTGACGCTGTCATCTGCTACACTGATAAGGAACCGACCAACAACACCGTCTACGAAATCATCCTGTTCACATAGTTGGACGTTTGAACGCACAACAGTTTTCACAAAATCGTCACGCTTTCCTAACGCTCGCATTTGTTGCCTTCTCATCTTGCACGGGGTGGACATTTCGCCTATATTCTACTTTTGTTTCAGCGCACTTAATACACTCAACACAGAAGCTATGGCAAACTAAGACTTATTTACTGAATCTACCGTATCAGTTCCAAAGATCATTTTTTGTAAATAGTCTTCGCGCGTTTGCCGCCGGATGACGCTGTGCAAATTCCACAATATTCCCTCGGAGCAATTGTCCGACATCTTCAGGTGGCTGAACCTCGCTGGTGGCTAGGTACGACTGACAAGATCCGCACGTCGACGCTCTGTACACAGACCATGACCGCGAAGAATGCGAAGGCGTAGAAATCCCGCCTGCACAGTGATCTGCAGATAGGTAGCGCCATACTCAAGCGCCCTCTGCTGAAAATCGCAGAGCTGCCCTCCTGCGCGTGCGCCGTACGCTATGTTTACTAACAGTGCGACCAGACGTCATTCACTAAAAAATTACTTTTTTCTAAGAACTTACCAAAACATCAAGCACATTCTTTTTGACTGTTTTACGCGTATGTGTTTCATTGCAGAACAAGTAGCAACTTGACACTCCTTTCTTCAGCTCTTTTAAACGAAACTGCACGAGCAATAGGGAGGGCAGAGAAGGCGACTGTTCAGTGAGATCTGAAACAATAACTGCACGAGATGAACACTTAACTCGGTATATGAAGAGAGTAACTGTTCTCGAAAGAACAGATACCACTGATGATGGATAGAGCGTCTGCCATGTAAGCAGGAGATTGTGGGTTCGAGTCCCGGTAGGGGTCCACATTTTCAGCTGTCCCCATCGAGGTATAACACCAACACGTCGGCAGCTGAGGGTTTCAATTAATTATCATTTACTTAACTCGGAGATTGGCAAAAACAGTGAAAACTTTGAATGCTTTAGCGCGCCTCACTGCATCGATGTTGCTGGTGTAGCGCAAAGTAATTGTCACATAAGGTAAACGTGCAGAGTGGGTTTTTGTTTACATTGGGGTTGAACTTGCAATGAACAGAATACAGATCGTACTTTCTCTCATATCGCTTTCACTCGCATCGCGCGGGTCAAATGCCAGGTGATCGATCGAGCAACGCCCGATAACCGTATCGTGCTCTCCGACGCATTGTCATGTGTATAAACTCACCATCAGCAAAAAACACCACTTGGTCATCATAGTACGACGTAGTTACAGCGGAACTGTCCGAATCAGCGGCGGGACGTTGCGGTTGTGCCATGTTTGGTGAGGGGAGCGCCGGATGAACAAGCCTGGCGTTAATGAACAGCGGGCCGGCTCGACTGCTCTGTGCGCAGCCCCCGTGCCGCTTATTCAGTCCGGAGAGCGGAGTTTATTTCTGGAGTCGGCCTCCCCAGACACGAGGGCGCGACCGGATTCGTGCTCACTCCCCAGCCGGTCGGCTCATGGAGCTTCTGACAGCGCAATAGCGCTCGCCTCCACATTATTACTGCGCGCTCGGTAATCTCAGTACTTTCGCCAACGACAGTGACTCACTTCGGCTTTGAGATAGGCTCGCCACATTAATTCAGTACGGAAGGGGAGGTGAGGTCTGAGAAACTTCGCCGCTGTGCAACTTTGATGTACACTAACGTGTCGACAAAAACTTCTCGTATTAATTATCCTTTATTTAATCAAACGTTTCTAGGCTGCGAATTTGCAGTGTCCGCAAATTGATGAAGTTGCCATAGCTATAGCCGATCGTGCAGCACATAACTTCAATTCTACAGCCAGTGCTCGAGCTGCGTCACGAGATTTGTCTCTCCCCTGGTGAACAGCTCAAAAAATTTTGCGGGGCATTTTACACTGTTATCCCTACAATATTCATAATTTGCACCAAATGAAGCTATAAGACAGGCTTCAGCGCTGTGACTTTGCCCTTCATTTTCTGGCACGCATGGAAATTAATGACATGTGGCCGGGGAATATTATTTTGAGGGACGAGGAACATTTTACTCTGGAAGATGTCGCATGTTGGGTTCTACTCCGCTAATATTGTGCAGGAATATCCACCACACTCAGCTTATGTGACTGTGTGATGTGGTTTCACAAGCTTCCTCATTCCCCGTCCGTTTTTCTCCGAGGAGATTGACACATCTCGGCCCTGTTATGTGTTCGTACGATATTTCACTGCCTTTGTTATACTGATTACGATGCAAAGTTCCTTTGGACATGCATGCATGTTCAAAGGGGCAGGCATTGCGGCGACTACAGCCGTTATAAAATATATGAAGGGCATTCGCAATTGCGAATAAAGACAACCATCAACTGTAGAACGGAAAGACGACAATGAAATTCTGTGCCAGACCGGGACACGAACCCAGATTTCTCTCTCAACGCGACCGGTCGCCTTACCATTTGGCTATCCGTGCACGACTCACGGCCAGACAGAAACATCCATATGTCGTGAACCATGCGTCTACGATCTGTACTCATACATCCCTTATGGATATTCCCGTAAAGGTCACGCGTCGTACTTGAAACTCGCTTGTCCCGTATTCAAGATGTGTTGCATTTCCAGATCCCGTGACCTAAATCCTTGTAACTTGGTGTGAAGATATCTGAAAGATCGTACCTACCAGGAATGTATCCGGACTCTTCCTGATCTCAAGTGCAGCGTATGACGACATCGCTCTGGTTACACGGTATACCCTGCGAGAAACTGTGGACCACGCCGTGTTACGTATGGCAGCATGTTGCTGAGTCTGACTATTTGAGCACATGTTGTAACTTGTGACCTTATGCCAATTATAACGGGACAGAACTGTAGGAGAACTTGTAGCAGAAGTCCGAGCCCAGAACTGGAGCTACACAGGAAATGCTGGTCACTGAACTGCGCGATCAGCTCCCGCGTCGTCGGACCACAAGCGCCGAAACAAGGCCACAAGCCAAGGACATCGACCGCAGCCGGCGGTCGCTCCCTCTTGATCAGCAACCCTCGGCTGCAGCAAGACTTCCGTGACATCGTCCCTGGGGCCAGCCTTCGGGAACCCACTGCGGCTCGATTGACTTCCGCATCGTCAACAATTACTCCAGATCCCGGTCTTTGGCCTGTTCCAGATGGTTCGCTGTGGACCACAAACGCAGCCCTTCTGCGTATTCAGCGCCGGGAAGCAGCATTGAAACCGAGTACGTCGTGTTAGGGCACGGCAGGGCCACACACGGCGCCTGTCGCGTAACAGCTGGGAATCCTCGCTGTTAACTCTGCCGCCAACGGACCGCGAAGGAGGGACCTCTGCCCAGCCCGGGCAGGCAACACCGCGCCATCCGCCCTACCCTGCTCCTCACCGTCGGTCCAGACTTCGACTCCAGGCACCGTCATCGCCGTGCCACTGGAACGAAGCCACCCTCCTCATTAGAGAAGACCCGTGACCGCAGCGTGGTCTCATCCTGCCGCCAGAGCTAGCCTCGCATACCGGAGACGCCAGACAGCCGCCGCCGGCGATGTCCACTGAGAGAAGACACTGACCTGTCCTGCTGCCACGCCCCCTAGCCGCCAGCACAACAGAGGCCTGTGGCGCATGGTTCCAGCTGCCGCAATAAGTCCTTGAAAGGACTGAGCGCCGCTGTCGAGGCAGCAGATTCGAGTTACGCCAGCGCATCGCTCTGTCTCCCGAACAGCGCGTGCAATCCGCCCGCCGTCCGTCACCGTCGGCAGCTACGACTCCGGAATATTACCAGGGAACTCCGGACCGCGTCAATCAGAACAGTGCCTGAACTGTATGAATTAGCAAAGAACTAATAAAGAGTGGTTGTACCCTCACCAAGATTGGCCGCTGCCGCTGTCCACATCCCCCATCTTCGACAGAGAACCCATCCGACACCCAGACAGCCCACCTCAGTCACGTTTACACAAAAAAGTGCCATAACCACTGTTACCATGTGTTCTGCTACAGCGCTACATTTTCTGTAGTGACAGACAATAGAACTACACTCATGCTCATAAATTAATGGATAATGCTGATACATGGTGAAACAGCGCGCTGGTGGGCGGTTTGCGGGTTTAAATCACCTCGGCGTATGACCATGCGGTGCATTTGACCTGTGGTCGTCCCAAGGTGGCGCTCACAGCAGTCCACATACGCAGAGGTGTGTTGGTGCATGTCGGAGTACGGTGCAGCGAGTAAGTATGCTGGCGTTTCCAGACGTGCTAATGGTTCAAAAGGCTCTGAGCACTATGGGACTTAACTTCTGAGGTCATCAGTCCCCTAGAACTTAGAATTACTTAAATCTAACTAACCGAAGGACATCATACACACCCACGCCCGAGGCAAGATTGGAACCTGCGACCGTAGCGGTCGCGTGGTTCCAGACTGTAGCGCCTAGAACCGCTCGGCCACACCGGTCGGCGACGTGCTAATGGTGACTGTGTGTTGAAAATGGCACAAAGAACACATATTGATGACGTTTTCAGGGGTAGAACACTAGGACGACTGGAGGCTAGTCAAACACAGCAGGCTATAGCACGGGTCCTCCGTGTGCCACAAAGTGTGATCTCAAGATTATGGCAACGACTCCAGCAGACAAGAAAAGTGTCCAGGCGCTACAGTACGGGACGTCCACAGCGTACAACACCACAAGAAGAGCGATATCTCACCATCAGTGCCCGCAGACGGCCACGGATCACTGAAAGTAGCCTTGCTTGGGACCTTACCGCAGCCACTGGAACAGTTGTCTCCATACACACAGTCTACGGACGACTGAACAGACGTGGGTTATTCACCCGGAGACCTACAAGATGCATTCCACTGACTCCTGGTCTCAGGAGCGCCCGTAAAGCCTGATGCCAAGAACACAGTACATGGTCATTGGAACATTGGTCCCAAGTTATGTTCACGGACGAGTCCAGGTATAGCCCGAACAGTGATTCTCGCCTGGTTTTCATCTGGCGTGAACCAGGAACCAGATACCAACCCCTTAACATCCTTGAAAGGGACCTGTATGGAGGTCGTGTTTTGATGGTGTGGGGTGGGATTATGATTGGTGCATGTACACCCCTGCATGTCTTTGACAGAGGAACTGTAACAGGTCAGGTGTATCGGGAAGTCATTTTGTACCAGTATGTCCACCTTTTCAGGGGTGCAATGGGTCCTACCTTTCTCCTGATGGATGATAACGCACAGCCCGCGTCTGGGATGCTCTCTGTCGACGTATCGCTGCACGTCTTCAAACCCCTACGACACTTCACGAGCTCCGATAGGCACTGGTGTAAGAATTGGAGGCTATACCCCAGCAGCTGCTCGACCACCTGATCCAGAGTATGCCAACCTGTTGTGCGGCCTGTGTACGCTTGCATGGTGATCATATCCAATATTGATGTCGGGATATTTGCGCAGGAAACAGTGGCGTTTTGTAGCACGTGTGTTTCGGGACGGTTTTCTCAACTTATCACCAATACCGTGGACTCACAGATCTGTGTCGTGTGTTTTCCCTCTGTGCCTATGCTATTAGCACCAGTTTTGTGTAGCGCCACGTTGTGTGGCACCACATTCTACAATTATCCTTAATTTATGAGCAAGAGTGTATTATATTTTTCAGCGTACTCCGCGATCACTGATCGATGCAGGTACCTACGGTGTTTCAGCGTCCTGCGATGTATACAGCCTACACTCCAGCACTGGGAACACTGTTAGTTTAAATATAACAGCCCGACACATTCGAAAACAATGACCTATCTGAATAAAAATTCATACTGCATGTACTTGAAATATTTACGAGATTTTATTAAAACTGGACAATGCGATTTCTCGAAACAACCGACTTGTCTCTTACCACTATTTACAGCCAAGATTTTCATATTCGATTATCAAAATGGCTCTGAGCACTATGGGACTCAACTGCTGAGGTCATTAGTCCCCTAGAACTCAGAACTAGTTAAACCTAACTAACCTAAGGACATCACACACAGCCATGCCCGAGGCAGGATTCGAACCTGCGACCGTAGTGGTCTCGCGGTTCCAGACTGCAGCGCCAGAACCGCGCGGCCACTTCGGCCGGCTTCGATTATCACTTTGGTTTCCATTTGACATAGCCACACCCAGTCGCTGTGGTAACACTGGGTACACACTGAACACTTTCTCCGTAGATAACACGGAAAATCGACAGCTAAAAATAAATTCTAATCCCAAATGCGTTCAAACGCTTGCTGGGGTCATTTGCGCCGCAGTGTTGTTGCGTAACTGTATACAGTTTGGGTAGCAATGAGGTGGTATTCCATAGGGCCACATGGTTACCCTGAAAGGTCGCATTACTGCTAATCATCATGTGACCATTTTGGCTGATCGGATGCATCCCATGATACAATGTTTATTCCTCTGTGGGTATGCTGTGCTGCAAGACAACGGAGCCCCTGCTGACACAGCTGGCATCGTAGAGAATAGATTTTGTGAGCACGAAGATGCATATTCGCATCATCCCTGACCACCAAAGTCACAATATCTCGATATTACCGCGCCTATTGTGGATTACTTTGAAAAGAAAGGTGCGTGATCGCTATCCTCGTCCATCATCGTTACCTGAAGGTACCATTAATTTGCGGGACGGATGGTGTGAAATTCCCTGGTGTATCATACAGAACCTGTATTTATCCATTTCGAGACGACGGGAACCTGTTTTGAATGTCTACGTGTATCCTACACCATATCGGGCATGGTAATGTGTTATGTTTTTGGAGTTTCCATATTTTTGACCGCCACTGAGGATACTTCATTACGCACTTGTTTGTTTTTATGAACAGGCGATTCACTTAGTGCCATGTGTTGCGGTCTCGAACAGTCCCCTATCAAGTTATCCGCACATGCAGTCTGCCACAGGGTGCATGCCTCGGTTACAGCAATGCGGCTGCATGTTAGTGCTAGTCTGCGAGCAATGCAGACCAATTAATTGGTAGACACGCCGTTTACCTCTCATTGTTCTTGTAATATATGTGGATAACCTTGCACATGGATTATATATCGTTGATCATCGTGTGCATATGATTTTGTGCGGTATCGCCCAGAGATCGCGGTGCCACATCAAAGTCAGCAATGTCTATCGACACCACAGACATTAGCGAGGGCTCGCTGCAATCCGTAACAACCGCTGCAAGGCACTCCGGAAGATGACGTCTCCCTCTCTTCATAGCAGCGCCCTCACACTGAGGCCAATGTGGTGTCGAGCGTGCAAGAGCTCACATCAGTTCGTGACTTCTGCTGAGGGAGTCAACATCAATGAGTAGGACCAACAAATGATTCAAAGTTTCAGATGTAGTTTCGTAAGAGTGGAACATTTATTAATAAGTGTATCAAGTGACGCTTTACTAGTCACTGACAGCTATAAATTGTCAGACATTCCTACGGCAACAAAGTGAACTAATATTTCACGTGCTCTAGTTCCTATCTGCCACCTCAGCAAGCAACCAAAGAATCCACATTTATGGCCGTACGACTGTAGCTTCACGTGGTCACAACACTTTGTGATTAGGGTTTTTATTTATTTTAATCAACGCAAACGTAGTATCCCTTGTGGAATTCCGACTGCGTTACTTAATATCCTGCCTAAGCAAGAATACCTGAGTCACATATAGCAGCAACCCATTTCAGACATCAGTACTTGTCACTCAATAGCCTGCCTAAGCATGAATATCTGAGTCACATATAGCAGCAATCCATTTCAGACAACAGTAACTAATAAGAAATGACGCCTCGTCTATCACTGAGCTGCGAGAAACTACTTGGAATTGTGCTGGAGTCCATCGTTACGGAGATATGAATTCGCACGTCTGCGTGGAGGCTGCCGCTCTTGGAGGCACTGGTCGGCAACTATACCGTCCAACAACATTAATGTGACCATCACCTAAGGTCGAAACCAACGTGCAATAACCACTCATAGACGGCAGGTGGCAGCATTACCAGTGGTGGGTATAAAAAGCGCTTCGTGAGGACGCGTCATTGTCGTTATGCGGGAAAGGAGCGATTTAACTGGCATTCAAATGGCCACGATCATTGGATTTCGCGCCAACGGTGGAAGCATTTCAGGAACGGCAAATTTTTTAAACTGTTCACATGTTGCCGTAATTAAATATACCGTGCATGCAAAATGGCACATACAAAACCGCAACTTTGTTGTACAGCGGGCCTTAGATGACAGGGATGAACGACGGCTGCAGAGATGTGTACGAGGCTAGACCTGCAACTGTTGTGCAACTGACCGCCCAGATCAACCAAGGGGCTACCAACAGTGACGCCACAACGACCTATCTGCGAACGCTGGTCCTTCGCTTCAAGGGCCTGGTTCATTCACACATGCCGACTGCTGTTCATCGGCCATGAAGGCTCGAATTTGCACGTCAATATCCTAACTGAATGTCCACCGGCTGGCGACAGGTTGTCGTCACCAAACATCCCGGATTTGAGCCCAGTAGGGAATCTGTGGAACCACCTGGATCGAGCTGTTCGCGCCATTGACCCTCTACCGAGAAACCTACCGCAGCTGGCCACGGCAGTGTAGTCGGCGTAGCTTCACATCACTTTCCCCATCCAAGAACTTTGCTGACTCTCTTCCTGCACGTTTCGCGCTGCAAAAGCTGGCCATTTAGGATTTTGACATATGGTCACCCTTTCCGTGCTCTGTGGCGGACATGGGGTACACGGCTGAAGCGAGGAGCTGTCTGTCGGCCCTATGACGGTGAGAGTGAGACCTTGGTGTCCATCAAGGAAGTAGTGTGGCGCGGCTCGGGCATTGTAGGACAAAGTGTTAATGATTGCTGCCGGTGCCCACATCGTTGATCTGCAGTTTTTACACTTTTAATTCCGCACGATTTGTCACTGGTATACGTTTGAGAGGATCGTATTACAATAGTGTGCGGAATAGTTGATGCTAAAAGGAGATACCCGGTTATTGAGTGGAGGCCATTTATGCTGAATTTGATTGGTTTGTGTCGTACCTTATGTTTGCTATTCAGTGTCTGAGGTTATGTCGTCGCCGTAGTTGTGGCTGTCTTGTGTAGGCACGACCTAGTCGGAGGAATTGTTCAAAAATGGTTCAAATGGCTCTGAGCACTATGGGACTGAACTGCTGTGGTCATAAGTCCCCTAGAACTTAGAACTACTTAAACCTAACTAACCTAAGGACATCACACACATCCATGCCCGAGGCAGGATTCGAACCTGCGACCGCAGCGGTCGTGCGGTTCCAGACTGTAGCGCCTTTAACCGCTCGGCCGGAGAAATTGTGATTGCCGTGCAGGTGGATTTGTAAGTAGGCTGTTTTGGTTTTTATATTGGTAACGCCACGTAGCGCTCTATATGAAAATCACTGGCTGTGCTGTGTGCGGTCTGTGGCTGGTTGACATTGTTGTAATATTCGCTATTGTAGTGTTGGGCAGTTGGATGTGAACAGCGCGTAGCGTTACGCAGTTGGAGATGAGTCTGCTAGCAGTGGTGAATGTGGGGAGAGAGTTGGCAGAGTTTTGAGAGCGGATGATGTGGACGTGTGTCCACCAGAGACAGTAAATTTGTAAGACTGGATGTCATGAACTGATATATACATATTATGACTTTTGAACACTATTAAGGTAAATACATTGTTTGTTCTCTATCAAAATCTTTCATTTGCTAACTATGCCTATCAGTAGTTAGTGAATTCAGTAGTTAGAATCTTTTATTTAGCTGACAGTATTGGCGCTCGCTGTATTGCAGTAGTTCGAGTAACGAAGATTTTCGTGAGGTAAGTGATTCATGAAAGGTATAGGTTATTGTTAGTCAGGGCCATTCATTTGTAGAGATTATTGAAAGTGAGAGTGCGTTGCGCTAAAAATATTGTGTGTCAGTTTAGTGTTGATCAGAATAAGCAAAGAGAGTAATGTCTGAGTATGTTCAATTTTGCTCAGCTGTTAGAAAATCAAATAACGCAAAGGTTTATCAGCACAATCAATCATAAATTTTTCTAAGGGGAGGTTGCAGATTTTGTTCCATCGTTGTTGCTACTGCGTGCGCCTTGGCTTCGCTGTTTTGACGAGGGTTCATTATTGTCTTACAACATCTCTTATAGTGAAAAGAGTTGCTGTTGCACGTGCGATGACCAAGACTGTAATTCTGTTCAAGTACCTCGACAATAGACACTACAAATTAACATGCGCACCGTCCACGGACGAGGAACAAGGTCAGTACTGTCTGAGTCTGATGCGATGTGCTAGCACGGCGTGGGGTCCACGTCAGTTATTTCAGCACTGTCGCATGGTATTAATGTTATTCTGTTCGTCTGGCTTGAGGCTAATAAAAAGCCGTGGGTTGTTCATTATCTCCCTTTCCGTGCTCATTGCTTAAGTGTCCTACAGTAACGTTGTGTCCTCTTGTTACGGATGTGTGCCGCTTGCGTAAGGCAGTTTTTAGATTCCGGCGCCACAAGCCCGGTAAAAGATGAGCGATGTGCTATTAGCGGCAGTACCTAAGTAAGTACAATGTGAGGCAAACAGGTGCCGTGGCCGAGTGCGTACGATTTATGGCAGAATTAACAGAGCAGGAAAAGACCTGCAGTTACTTCCAACAGGATGGAGCAACGGCCCTTGCAGCCGGCCGAACCGTGGAGCACATTTACACAGTCTTCACTCCTGACCGAGTTGTTAACAGAACTCAGTCTGGTCCCGGCCATGGCTGGTCACCCGGGTCAGCTGACCTGTCAGGTGCGGTTGGTTTGTAAGGGGAGCCTTCAACTCTAAGGTGTACTGGTACAATCGTCATAGTCTAAACAAGAACTGCAACAGAGCATTTCAGATGAGATTGCAGCAATTCCAGCAGTCCAGCTTTGATCCGTCCTAAGTAACTTGCGACCAGGGTCCAAAATTGCCAAGAGATGAATGGTGGTCACTCTCAACATCTGGTATAGTCAAGTTAGTAATGTATAACCTTTCCTCTGCTGTGTTTCTTTGTACCGTGGGGCTCTATTCTCCAAGCCACTTTCATTTGCTCCACCCTGTATTACACGCCTTAAGTATTCTCATGAAATATACCATGAATTGTATTTGCAATTTGTCACATTCAGTGTGAGCAGAGGACTGATGATTGTGTAGTTTGTGATAAAAACGCAATCGTTGCGACCTTTCGATACTGTTTGGCAGTGATGTATGTAATTAAATTACAACTGCTAGTATAAGAGCTTTTCTTGTTCCCAATAGGGCTGTCCCTTAATTCTAAGTTAAGTGTTGTACACCACGTTCCCTTAGGTTAGCGTAGTGGTGAGTTACCTAGAGTGGTATCTAGGGATATCTAGCGCTGTTACGCTGCCCTGTTTTAGAACAAAGCTATCTTAAGGCGTGCCAAGTTCTTTAAGTATGGGCTGACGACGATTCGGAGCATAACGCGTAGAGCCTTTATCATTAATGTGGTGCGTGGCGGACTGAATGTTCTGTGTTGTGTCTTGTGCTGACTGGTGAACGGAATTCAGTAGCTTTTACATCTTCTGCAAACTCTAACTGTGGGGTAGTTCTCGTCGATGATGAACTGAATAATAATTTATTCGCTTTTCAAAACCTATTAAAGAAAAGTCAAGTGCCGATATTAATCATTTGTTTGGAGTTTTTATTACCTTTCGAGTAATGTTACAGTTTGAAGTCAGTTTTACATTTTTTCTTGAAATGAGAATCTGTCGATTTCAGAGTTTTGTAAGGGCTCTATGACTTTCTTAATGTTGAAGTGATAGAATTACAAACGTAAAACGTTTTCAAAATATCTTTGATATTAAGTCTCTAATCTTTCGATATTCATCTCCAATCTTGCGCTGAATGTCGCTTTTGGAGGGTGGTAGCATTGTAAGTGGGTCGTGGTTCTTATACTGACCTGTTATAGGAACGCATGTGCGGCAGTTACGAGAGCTATCGTGGATGTCTGACGTCCCTTCCCAAGCTGATGGTCCCAAAGCCACGACGGAATCTCCATTGTAGCCTCCGCCGATATTAGTGTGCCTCTCGCAATTGAATTTTTCAATAACTGCTATTCAGCTCAACCTCATCAGCTGCCAAATTCCCAACCCTCAAGTCTCAACCACTAAAAACTCGGTGAAGAGCAAAGACGCCATGTTAGCACCACTTACAGAATTCTGTGATCTTTTCCGATGCATTAAGTTCCAACTGTGGCCCCCAAATGGACTGCAGTCTCACTACAAATGAAGCCAACACGGTGGGCACAACGCTTACATTTGTAGGGCGAACATTTCCTTCACAATGAACAGTTGTAACACTCAACCCTCTCTTCATTCCGGCTCATACATATGATGCGAAAAATATAAAATACGGAAGTGTGATAATGCATTTCACGGACGAACGACGTTGTCTTCTCGCTCCTCCCTGCCCCAGAACAGGTCACGGTGGCAGCACAGATCTCTTGCCACAGAAATAAAAATGCCGAAACCAGGATGAGCAACTGGCAAGCACACGCAGACACTGAAGGACGGGATAATAATGCTGTGCAAAAACAAGAAGAAGGTTACAAAGCCAAATGAGACAGTTATTGACTTTCCTTCTCTAGCAGCTGTTGGGTGTCACACGGTGGACGTTACAGCACACAAAAGATTTTTCGCTGCTTTCATTTTGCCCGAGAAAGCTCTCGCAAACAGTATTAACACAGGGAGCACGGCGAGAGAGGCTTTTGAGGCACTAGTGGCGCAGCAAACAAGACACAAAGAACAACAAGAGAGATAAAAAGGACAAATGGAATCATGCGGTTGTCGAGGAGCGACAAGCTGTAAAGGCGCTCTCAAGTGGGCAACTCTGAGAGCACAGAAGCGGTGGTTATGCGGAAGAAACGGGCTCCACATAAAAGCCAAGAGCGCCGGGGCGGGCGCCGCTGGGTCACGCAGTTAACGCCGTGTGCAAGTTGGCAGACGTGGCAACTACCGGCTGTTGGCGCGCCGGGGTTTTACGCCTGCAGCGGCGGCACCCCGTTGCGCTAAGCAGGGCTGCCAACATTGCGCGGAGTGCACATTAGTACAACTCGCTGAGCAGCGGAGTCAAGTCGGCGGAAGAATAACAACGTTCAGCGTAGTCAGCAGAGTGCTTCTTCACCTTCATCTCACCATAATCGAATTATGTAAATTTATTTTCCATATTTCACCACAAGAAAGTTACCCAAAAATTAGCAAATTAATTCCTGCACGTATTTTTGGTCAAATGTTTCAATGGAGCGAAAACAATACTCCCTAGAAATTACACAACGGATTATTGTCCGGAATTATATAAGCAAACGCAAGGAGGGAAATGAACAAATGGGATATCAAACTAACCTGTGTAAGGTGTAATTAAAAAAATAATTGCTTAAAAAACTTAATTAGTGGAGGGAAAAACAAAATATTCCACAAACAGCTACTGTTAGCTACGGAAGCAAAGTGTCAAAAGCCTCCTTTCTTCAAGGCTTAGAGAAAATTGCGCTGGTGTAATATCTAACAGTCAGAAACGATTCCTTCCAATCAAGTACCAAATTTACATTTCGAGAACAGAAGGGTCTAGGAACACAGACGAGGTGTCAAAAAGCCCATCACTTCAAGGCATAGTTGCTTCGCTCAAAAAAGGTTGCTGTGTGAAACTTGAAAATAAATCAAATTAATAAAAGTTGGTCAAATGTTTTGTGAAGTGATTTGTCCAAAAGTAGGAAATAAGAGATCAGAGAAATCTTAGACAAAATTTCTAGTTGATGTTATGAATGGCATGTTTCTCTAAATGAGAGTTAAGTTCGGATACAGCATTAGTAGCGCCCCTATTGACACAGCCACATCGATTAGGTATCTAGACGTAAGACTGCAAAGCGGTATGAAGTGGAATAAGCACGTAAAGACGGTAGCAGCGAAGGCGAATGCTCTACTTCGTTGTAATGCGAGAATTTTGGGAAAGCGTAGCTCATCCGTAAAGGAGATGGCATACAGAACGTTAGTACGGTCCATTCTTGAGTACTGCTCGCGTATTTTGGATCACCACGACGTCGGATTACAGAAAGATATGGAAGCAATTCAGAGTCTGGCTGCTATATTTGTTGGGGAAAGGTTCTGTCAAAGCGCAGGTATTATGGAGACGCTGCGTGAACGCAAATGGAAATCCCTGGAGAGAAGATGACATTCTTTTCGCTAAACACTATTGAGAAAATTTGGAGAACTGGCCTGCTATACACTACGCCCAAGAAGCGCGAAGATAAGGGCAGTTAGGGGTCGTTTTGAAGGCATATAGACAGTTGTTTTTCCCTCGCTCTGTTTCCGAGTAGTACAGGAATGGAAATGACTAGTAGTTATTGTTTCCTATCATTTAACTGTAGTTGTGTCTGCTATATTTGGGCTCGGATTCCCACAATCCATTTCACGTCATTGCCTGACTAGTTTTCTCAAGTGGCTCTTTCTCGACCTTTGTACATCTCAGATGCCATTTTGTCAGCAATGCCTGCGACGCCAACGGGACGTTTTCCTTCTGTTTTTGGGGAGTACTAGAAGGATGCGTGGCACTGAGCAGCACTCTCGGCCGGAGACGTCCCTCGGGAGCCCTGGAGTGGGTTGGCCACGTGTGCCTCAGGGCGCCACGTGCCCGCCGCCGCCCCCGGCAGACATCACACGAGCGAAAGCGAGCCCGCTCACGCACGTTACGCAGTCGGCACGCACGGCTGCACGCGAACGCCACGCCACGCGCCGCGCTCCCTGCGAACAGTGCTTCGCGTATCCCCCACCATCCAGAGCTCCAGAGGACTCTTTTACTCATTGCGGGCCACGGCTCACTTGCCGTGATGCGACACGGATTCCGACTGGTGATTTGAATCGGCTTCTGCCCACGAGCGAGGAGTAGGGTGCTGACCCAACTCGGTTATGCAAATCGCTGATCAATAAGCGAATGCTGTTATTGGGGGGAATGTAAGGGACAGATTTCTGTTGATCAGTGGTCGGAATACTGACGCGGCCAAACACGATACGCAAGCTGGGGATTCTTATGCACTATTACAGCGTTTCTCAACCTTTCAGTATTCGCGATCCAATTTTCAGTCATAATTTGCATTCCTTCCCCCCCCCCCCTCCCCCAACCCTTTCCTTTCCTCAGACGACAACAATATTTGTTAGTATTGACTACCTTGACTCTGAAGCCGCAATGTTACACCCCTTACAAATTACAAAGAATGCGCACATTTGCTGCTACTTTGCAATACCGATCCGGTACATTTTTTTTTAACAAAACCGCAGTCGATGGCCCTCTATTGTCCTCCGTCTTACAGATAGCGAGCAAAAATACTGCACGACAGATGGAGAAATCAAAACACACTTTAGTAATAAATGGCTCCTTGACTTTGCTCATGGTGGATTGACGAGTTTCCTGCACTGAAAACAAGAGCATCTTGTATAGTTTACTACTGCTATTTTCAACGTCCTACCTTTGCAAAACAGGGTTTTCTGCCTTGTCCGCTTTCAAGATAAAATATAAATCACAGCTAACTATGGAAAACGAACTAAGACTGTGCCTATAGTATTAAACCCGCCTACGAGAAACTTTTCTTTGCAAGGCAGCCCCAAAAGAGTCCCTGATAATTATAAAACTGGTTTTTAATTTAGTACTAAAAACTTAATTATTAATTTCACTGTGCAGTACTGATGTATCCCTATTAAACGCACATTATATCAGTGTAAATGTGAATTTTCATTTTGTATTAGGTCAGAAAGTAATTCGCTTTTCTTTTCTTTCAGCAAACTGATCAATGTTGAATACATGATGCAGATATCTTGTCTAAATCGCTTTCCAATTCTTTTTGGTCTGATATATTTATTAGACGCTAAACGACAGAGTCATCTTCAGACAACTAACAGGACTGCTCCGATTGTCTCCAAAACATTTTTACATAAATTAATAACAGCAGAGGCGCTGCAACACTTTCTTGAGGAATCTCACATACAACGTCGGTTTCAGTGGATGACTTATGACTCACCATCAGATAATACGAGCTGTGACCTTTCTGACAGGAAATCACGAATCAAGTCGCAAAATTCAAACGATCTGCACGGTACACAATTTGATCAGATACCACTTGCGAGGAACGGTAACCAGAGCCTTCTGGAGTACTGGATACACATGGAATGAAACGTAGATCCGCTGTCGATAAGACTCATTACTTCGCAAGAATGAAGTGCCAGTAAGTAAACAGTTTATTATTACGTACAGACCGAGTGCAATTTTTTGCCTACTTGCAACATGTGGTTGGAACGAAATAATGTGGAACGAGTTGGTTCACAGGATATGTGTACATTAATGAACACTTTACTTTTAGTCTTGTTCATGTCGACACGCTTAAAAATTAGTTTTTAAAGGCCACCATTGTTAAACAGAATTTTTGGAAATTTGTGGTAAGTTCCTATGGGACCATACTGCTAAGGTCGTCGGTCCCTAGGCTTGCACACTACTTAATCTAACTTACACTAACGACAACATACACACCCATGCCCCAGGGAGGACTCGAACCTCAGAAGGCGGAAGCCGTGCGAGCCGTGGCAAGGCGCTGAAGACCGCACGGCTACCCCGTGCGGATGTTAAACAGTAATTGGTCCATGGAACGGAAGGAATTGTCTAGGAGAAATGATTTTGGGTTAGATTTAAAACTTGCTTTGCTCTCTGTCGGGAATTTTATGATAATGGGCAGAAGATGAAAAAATTTTGTTGCTGCATATTGAACACTTTTCTAGACCCCTGACACTTTCCAGAACAGGTGACAAAGGTCCATTTTTCTCTCTAGTGTTGAAGGTATGAACAGCACCGTTCTTCTCAAATTGTGACTGATTATTTGTGACGAATTTCACTAGCGAAAATATGTTTTGTGATTGTCCAGTTGAAATGTCCAACTCCTTGAAGACGTACCTCCATGACGGTCGCAGGTGAACACCAGATGTTATTCTTACTGATCGCTTCTGTCCATTCAATACATTCTTTCTAAGCGATGAGTTACCTCAGAAAATTATTCCACAAGACTTTCCTGAGTGAAAATATGCAAAATATGTCAGAAGGCTGATATATGTTTTCCAAGATTAGCTATTATACGAAGAGCTAAAGTAACAGAACTTAACTGTTTCACAAGTTTAGTAAGATGCTTCTGCTAGTTCAAAAGATTTCATCAACATTGAAACATTCTACTCTATTCACTAACTCCTGTTGATGTGCTACATCAATTGTTGCTATGAATCTATTTGTTGAGCAGAAATGAATGTGGAGCGTTTTCTCAAAATGTATGAAGAGTCCATTTTCAGAGAGGCACTAAATAATCGTCTATAAAACATTATTAACAGTCTCTTCTGTTGCCTTCTACTGTAACAGTAGTGTCGTCTGCAAAAAGTACCAATTCTGCTTGATGACAGTAAAGTAGGTCGTCATTAACATATATACACTGAGGTGACAAAAGTCGTGGGATAGCGGTATTCCGCTGCTGCTACGGTCGCAGGTTCGAATCCTGCCTCGGGCATGGATGTGTGAGATGTCCTTAGGTTAGTTAGGTTTAATTAGTTCTAAGTTCTAGGGGACTGATGACCACAGCAGTTGAGTCCCATAGTGCTCAGAGCCATTTGAACCATTTTTTTAGCGGTATTCATAAACAGAGACGGCGTTACTATCGCGTTGTATAAAATGGTAAGGCATTTTAGAAGCTGTCGTTTGTACTCAGATGATTTACGTGAAAAGTTTGCGACGTGAGTGTGGCCGCACGACGGGAATTAAGGGACTTTGAACTCGGAATGGTAGTGGGTGTTATACGCATGGGACATTCCGTTTCGGAAATCGTTACGGAATTCAATATCCCGAGATCCACAGGGTCAAGAGTGTGCCGAAAATACCACATTTCAGGCATTACCTCTCACCACGGACGACGCAGTCACCGACGGCCTTTACTTAACAACCGAGAGCAGCAGCGTTTGCATAGAGTTGTCAGTGCTAACAGACAAGTAACACTGCGTGACATAACCCCAGAAATCAATGTGGCGCGAAGCGAGTGCCGCTGCTAACACACGACATCGCCTCTCTTTGGTTCGTGACCATATCGGTTGAACCCTAGATGACAGAGAAACCGTGACATGATCAGGTAAGTCCGGATTCCAATTGGTAAGAGCTGGTGGTAGGGTTCGAGAGTGGTGCAAAGCCCACGAACCTGCGGACCTAATCTGTCAGCAGGGCATTGTGGAAGCTGGTGGTAGCTCCTTAATGGCGTAGGCTATGCCGTGTTTACATTAAACGGTCTGGGTCCTCTCATGCAGGACGGATTTTTTATGGACCATAACGCACCATGTCGCCGGGCAACAACTGTTAGCGATTGGTTTGAAGAACATAATGCACAACTCGAACAGATGATGTGGCCACCTATTGAACATTTATGAGACATAACAGAGAGGTCGGTTCGTTCACAAAATCTTGCACTGGCAACACTTTTGGAATTAAGGACGGTTGTAGAGGCAGCGTGGCCCAGTATTTCTGCATGAGACATTCTACGACTTGTTGACTCTATGCCAACTAGAGGTGTTACACTACGCCCGCCAAAATGAGATCCGACACGACATTAGGAGGTACCCCACGGGTTTTGTCACTTCGGGGTAAACAACAGAAGTGGACCCAAAATTGGACACTGTGGGACTCCCTTTGTCATTTCTCTATAATCACTAAAATTTCCTACCTGTCCAACATTGCTTGAATTATTCAACACAACTTCTTGCACCATGGTGGATGACGTAGACAACAGGAACCTGTGGCACACGTTAAATCCTATGCTCCACGCCCAGAATTCTCCAAGCAGGTACAACAGAGATCACCGGCTTGCGGACAACAGCACGACGATTTTCGGCTATTCTAGAGGGCTGGGTTCGTATTATTGACTGCGCCGCAGCTAAGGCCGGAGTTTGGCTCGGCGGCGGTGATATTTATTAGGAGAAAACACAGCCTGCCATTAGCGTGCAATTAGGGGCGCTGTTAGCGCCGCTGTAATTGGGCCGGATCCGGCTGCGGCCTGGGAGGGCACGAGGGTCGCGTTACCGCCCCGCGCAGGGTCACGTCCGCGGCACCTACGCTTTATTTAATTTGTCCGCGTCATCCAACTTAATTACTTTCCTCGTTACGGCATTACAGAAATAGCGGGAGGCCGCCACATCCGTTCTCACTGCAGACGATCGACTTTCCTCCTGCCTGGACACGGGGCACTATGTCCTATCAGTGGCGCCCAAGCAAACCCTTTGACTTCACCCCCACCCCCCTCCCTCCCCATCCACGCGCCAGTTTCCCTCGCCCCTCCTGTCGTCCTCTACGCATGTAAATATCATTTGGATATTGTAGCTCTTCTTATTTTCCGTGACTGCTAAAGAGGATATCCACTTTTTGTAAGACACCGTTTTGTTGTTGATGTTTTTTTTTTAAATAGCCAAACGTGTTTCAGTACATTATGGACTATCTTCAATGGGAATTTTATTTGTTTCCTTTCTGAAAAATTATTGTTACATACTAACTTCTTGACTTTATGTGAACATATAGCGTATGCTGAATGGTTTCCGCGATAGAACACATTTAATATCACTTTGTAGGTTTTTCTTGAACAACTCGAAAACTACACCCTCCAGCGAAAACGTGTCGCAGTAGAAAATGAAACTAACTAAAACTTCCTACGAAAAAGGTCCTATTCATTTTTGTCTAGGATTAGTAATTTGCGCAAAGAGAGCGCGACAATATTGCAAGCGCTGTAGCTTAGGTAGACTTTTTACTCCAATTTGAGGTTGTGTCCCTACCTGATAGATCACAAGTGTCCCACATGAAGCTGTTCATCTCGGCTTCCTCTGCACTAAAGTGGTGTGTTTGTAAACAATGGCAGTGATACGTTGTAAACAATAACAAAAGTACTTTGTAAACAATGCTAATGTATGAAGAATACAGAAAATAAATAACAGTGTACCTTATGCATGTTCTGTCTCAAAATCTATCTCAGAATCGCTAATACTTTCATCCCTCAAAGCATGTACCTTTTCTCCTGACTATAGAAAATTGGAATAGAGGTAAACATAAACATCATTTCCACCCTTTTTACTGCTCATGTAAACCACATATTGCATGTTGTACCACCATACAGCGAGATCTACAGAGGTGATAGTCCAGATTGCTGTACACACCGGTACCTCTAATACCCAGTAGCACGTGCTCTTGCAGTGGTGCATGCCTGTATTCGTCTTGGCATATTATCCACAAGTTCATCAAGGCATTGTTGTACCAGATTGTCCCAGTCCTCAACGGCGATTCGGTGTAGTTCTCTCAGAGTGGCTGACGGATCAAGTAGTCCATAAAACAGCCCAGGTACGTTCGACAGGGTTCATGTCTGGAGAACATGCTGGCCACACTAGTCGAGCAACGTCGTTATTCTGAAGAAAGTCATTCGCAAGATGTGCACGATGGGGGGCGCGAATGGTCGACCATGAAGACGAATGCCTTGCCAATATGCTACCAATATAATTGCACTATCGGTCGGAGGATGGCATTCAACTTGGTGTCCGAACTTCCCCAGGCGGAAAATTCTCGGCCAGCAATACCATACGATCATTTCACTCCCGATATTCGATCTTTTTGGTATCTACTGATTTACATATTCGCCATCAGCGTGGTCGGCTATCTCGTTCACTCTATTAATGTAACCATGATCGTGAGGGTAATGAAAGAAAAACATCTTTTGTGAACCTTACGCTAATACTAAATATGTTGACCATGTGATCCAAACTTAACACTTACAAGCACAGTAGTTTCTTGGTCAGAGTGTCTGACAAATACATCGATATAACTGTTTATTTTGTGCTATTAAAATTCACACAACTGTCGGGTAAATTTTACACAAACGTCAATTTTACGGTTTGTAAGTGGTCAAGTATGCCAGTGGCGTAATAAGGCCGGCCAGTGAAGATCAAAAGTGGTCGAATGTCGAAAATAATTCGTGTAGTCGCAAATTTTTGTACTGTAGTAGGAGGGAGTGCCGTGAACAACATACTAGAAGTTTTAAGCGGTGGAGGTTGTGCGTGGGAGCGGGGGTGCGTTTGAAGGTCACTTCAGTAGCTTTTTTTAATAACTCGAAAACTACGGCCTCTAGCGAAAACCCGTCTCAGTACATAATTTAATTAATTTCCTACAAAACGGTCTTCATTTTTTTCTGTAGGACTTGTACACTACCGGCCATTAAAATTGCTACACCAAGAAGAAATGCAGATGATAAACGGGTATTCATTGGACAAATATATTATACTAGAACTGACATATGATTACATTTTCACGCAATTTGGGTGCATAGATCCTGAGAAGCCAGTACCCAGAACAACCACCTCTGGCCATAATAACGGCCTTGATACGCCTGGGCATTGAGTCAAACAGAGCTTGGATGGCGTGTACAGGTACTGCTGCCCATGCAGCTTCAACATGATACCACAGTTCATCAAGAGTAGTGAAAGGCGTATTGTGACAAGTCAGTTGCTCGGCCACCATTGACCAGACGTTTTCAATTGGTGAGAGATCTCGAGAATGTGCTGGCCAGGGCAGCGGTCTAACATTTTCTGTATCCAGAAAGGCCAGTACAGGACCTGCAACATGCGGTCGTTCATTATCCTGCTGAAATGTAGGGTTTCGCAGGGATCGAATGAAGGGTCGTAACACATCTGAAATGTAACGTCCACTGTTTAAAGTGCCGTCAGTGCGAACAAGAGGTGACCGAGACGTGTAACCAATGGTACCCCATACCATCACGCCGGGTGATACGACAGTATGGCAATGACGAATACACGCTTCTAGTGTGCGTTCACCGTGATGTTTCCAAACACGGATGCGACCATCATGATGCTGTAAACAGAATCTGGATTCATCCGAAAAAATGACGTTTTGCCATTCGTGTACCCAGGTTCGTCGTTGAGTACACCATCGCAGGCGCTCGTGTCTGTGATGCAGCGTCAAGAGTAACCGCAGCCATGGTCGCCGAGCTGACAGTCCATGCTGCTGCAAACGTCGTCTAACTGTTCGTGCAGATGGTTGTTGTCTTGCAAGCGTTCCATCTGTTGACTCAGGATCGAGACGTGGATGCACGATCCGTTACAGCCATACAGAGAAGATGCCTGTCATCTCGACTGCTAGTGATACGAGGCCGTTGGGATCCAGCACGGCGTTCCGTATTACCCTCCTGAACCCACAGATTCGATATTCTGCTAACAGTCATTGGATCTTGACCAACGCGACCAGCAATGTCGCGATACGACAAACCGCAATCGCGATAGGCTACAATCCGACCTTTATCAAAGTCGGAAACGTGATGGTACGCATTTCTCCTCCTTACACGAGGCATCACAACAACGTTTCACTAGCGAACGCCGGTCAACTGCTGTTTGTGTATGAGAAATCGGTTGGAAACTTTCCTCATGTTAGCACGTTGAAGGAGTCGCCACCGGCGCCAACCTTGTCTGCATGCTCTGAAAAGCTAATTATTTGCAATCACAGCATCATCTTCCTGTTGGTTAAGTTTCGCGTCTGTAGCACGTAATCTTCAAGGTGTAGCAATTTTAATGGCCAGTAGTGTAGTTCTCGCGTAGCGAGCGAGAGAATATGACTTTTGAATGCCACATATAACATTGCGGGGTGCATAAAACATCGTCGGTAGGGGCAGCTGAATCTCCTTGTATACTTACCTAAAGCGTCACGTGCCCGCAACGCAACCATTCGGCAAATAATTTCAGGGTGGGCACCGTCATGTTGATTTGTCACATCAGTGTAATTCCTTTAGCACCAGTAAAAGCAATAGAATAGTAAAACCATAGAAGCATTAAATTACAATAGCGACAAACTGCTCCAGTGGTGCTCTCTTCGCTAGCTTTTCACCGCGACGCTGTCTGGCAAGAATACGTGCGTCTGTCAGCGCCCTACCCCTTTCTCCTGCAACCTATCGGCGAAAGAGAGTCGGCGAGGCCGAGCTGAAGTGGCAGAGGTCTGGGTGGGATTAAAATCTGGCGGACGCAGGTAGCGGCGGCGGAGCGGGCGCGCCTATCGCAGCACTCGGGTTAATTGAAACGCGGAGAGCGCGCATGGGCAGCGCGGAGGTGGGGGAGGCGGCGAAACGTGACCTGGGCCCCACCGCCGACACCACGCCGCGCCGCGCCACACGAGATGCTGCCACGCACGCCGACACACCACGCATCACATTTGTTGCTACCGACCCAACACTCTTCCGTATTAACTGTGTGTCGCGTATTGCGGAGTGTGAGGCGAGAGATGGTAATTTCTTCAGCAGGTGATCGTATGACCGAATTGGAGGAAAATCAATCTTTTGTCGGGGAGGGGGCACCACTCTTGTAACTGTCTGATGCGGCCCGCCGGCGTCTTCATTTCAGAGTGCCACTTGCAGTCAATTTCCTTAGTTATTGGCTCAAATGGTTCAAATGGCTCTGAGCACGAGGGACTTAACTGCTGAGGTCATCAGTCCCCCAGAGCTTAGAACTACTTAAACCTAACTAACCTAAGGACATCACACACATCCATGCCCGAGGCAGGATTCGAACCTGCGACCGTAGAGCTCGCGCGGTTCCTGACTGTAGCGCCTAGAACCGCTCGGCCACCCCGGCCGGCTCCTTAGTTATTCCTTTGATACGTCATCATTTATAACTTTCTCTATTCGTCTACAGTTATTGATTTCTGCGGAATCCTCAAGTGCCATGGAAGCTATTTGTTGATGTCTAAACAAATGTCCTATCACCGAAAGCCGGTGTCGCCGAGCGGTTCTAGGCGCTTCAGTCTGGAACCGCGCTACTACTATGGTCGCAGGTTCGAATCCTGCCTCGGGCATGGACGTGTGTGATGTCCTTACGTTAGTTAGGTTTAAGTAGTTCTAAGTTCTAGGGGACTGATGACCTCAGATGTTAAGTCCCATAGTGCTCAGAGCCATTTGAACCATTTTTTGTCCTATCACTCTCCTTCTCGTCAGTACACTCTGTTTGTCACTTCCTAGACGATTGAATGAGTATGTCCTAATTTCTTATCTTATTAGTCCACGTATTTTTCAACATACTTCAATACACTGCAACTCTAACGTCATTCTCTCCTTTTCCCGTTTTCCCACAGTTCCTGATTCACTTTTCGCTTCCATACAATTCTGTGCTCCAAATGTACACTTTAACAAAAAAAAAAAAAAAAACATCACATGTGGGGCAGTACAAGTGATGTAAATGTACAGACAAGCAAATTGTTACAATTTCAGAAAAATTAGATGATTTATTCAACAGAAAGAGCTTCACAAACTGAGCACGTCAACAACGCGTTGATCCGCCTCTGGTCCTAACGCAAGCAGTTACTCGGTTTGGCACTGATTGACAGAATTGTTGAATTTCCTCCTGAAGAGTATTGTGCCAGATTCTGTCCAACTGGCACCATAGTCGTCAAAATCCCGAGATGATTGGAGGGCCCTGCCCATAATGTTCCAAACTTTCTGAATTGGGGAGAAGTCTGGCGACCTTCCTGGTAAGCACGAAGCCATGCTAAGAAACTCTCCTGGGCATTATCTTGCTCAAATGTAAGGCCACGATGGCTTGCCATGAAGGGCAACAAAACGAGGCTTAGAGTATCGTTGATGTCTTTGATTGCTTGCAGATGACTCTGTCGTTTACCGTCTTGTAAAGTCATCAGATGATCAAAGTAACTTGCAAAATGATTTAGATACGATATCTGTATAGTGCGAAAAGTGGCAGTTGACCCTGAATAAGGAAAAGTGTGAAGTTATTCACATGAGTACTAAAAGAAATCAGCTAAATTTCGATTACGCGATAAGTCACACAAATCTGAAGGCTGTAAATTCAACTAAATACTTAGAGACTACCATTACAAATAACCTAAATTGCAACGATCACATAGATAATAATGTGGGTAGAGCAAACCGAAGACTGCGATTCATTGGCAGAACACTTGGAAGGTGCAACAGGTCTACTAAAGAGACTGCTTGCACCACGCTTGTCAGCCCTGTTCTGGAGTGTTGCTGTGCGGTGTGGGATCCGCATCAGGTGGAACTGACGGATGACATCGAAAAAGTACAAAGAAGGACGGCTCGTTTTATATTATTGGGAAATAGGGGAGATAGTGCCACAGACATGATACGTGAATTGGAGTGGCAATCCTTAAAACAAAGGCGTTTTTCGTTGCGACGGAATCTTCTCATGAAATTTTTATCACCAGTTTTCTCCTCCGATTGCGAAAACATTCTGTTGGCACGCACCTACATAGGGAGAAACGATCATCACGATAAAATAAGAGAAATCAGGGCTCGCACAGAAAAATTTAAGTGCTCGTTTTCCCTACGCGCCGTTCGAGAGTGGAACGGTAGAGAGACAGCTTGAAGGTGGTTCACTGAACCCTCTGCCAGGCAATTTATTGTGAATAGCAGAGTAATTATATAGATGTAGATGTATTGTAAGGGTGCCGCGGGCGACAGTAAAAGTGGGACCTCCTATGAAAAGAAATGTCACCCCAGTCCATTACTCATGACTGTTGGACCGTATGGCGGGCTCTCGCCAGACACGTCTTTGCTGGTCATCAGCGGTCAATTCAAAGACAATTCCACTCCAGTCAATGGGTTTTTAGGAGTGTTTGGAGATGCCCCAGGCAGCGGCGGGACGCCAATCTGACTCCAACCTTCCGTGCGGCCCGAAAAACAGGAATGACGGCGTGGCGTGCCATTTCATTTCATTTCATAGTAGTCTTTGAGTAGCCTTTAAGGTTGGTAGATTAGATAAAGATAGTTAATGTCATGTCACTACGTCATATCTCACCTTGCTGATGACAATGTTTATTATTATTTTTTGTTATTTTCCCCAGTGTTCAATAGTCGCTGATGACCTTTTGGTCGCGTCTGGAGGTACCAATTTTTATCACGTTGGAGAATATTATGAGTATTTGCCAGGCAGAATCAGAACTACCACTGCGTTTCCTGCTCATATCCCACGCGCTACCACTATTATTGTGATTTCAGGAGGAGTTGGTTTTGAGTTAAATTTAAAAGTGTGTTTCTTGTCAATCGAAATTAGCTACTGTCGTATAGGCTCTGGAAATTCTGGTGCGTAGCGATCGTATCTTAGCACCTGTCTTGTAACTACCGTACACCAAACTAATAGGAGGATACAGGGCTTCAACAATGTAGTACACTCTTACCGGGATACAGTGGTTTGCACACTGGACTCGCATTCGGAAGGACGACGGTTCACGCCCGCGTCCGGGCATCCTGATTTAGATTTTCCGTGCTTTTCCTAAAATCGCTTCAAGTATATGCAGGGATGGTTCCTTTGAATGGCACGGTAGACTTCCTTTCCCGTTCCTCCCTAATCCGATGGGCCTCACTGTTTGGCCCCCTCCTCCGAACCAACCAACCAATCAACCAACCGGGATACGATGTTATTCATTGGATGGTGTACGAAACTCTTTCTGAGTTGTGTCAGGTTAATGCCACGCCAGTTGGAGGGCAGCGTTGGGACAATTGCAGACCAGATAAGGACAGTTTGTTTTCAATAGGTACAAGGCCTGCGGTTGGTACGATTACACAGAACTTGTAGGTATCAGTCGGTCGCGTACCGCTGTTATTAAGCTGGTCATTGCTGCATACAGTTCCTTCTAACATACAGAGATCAACCAGAACATCATGATCACCAACCTGCTATCGAAACAAACACCTCCAGGCGATAGCAGTATCACCTGGTGAGGAATGACTGCTAGTCACGACAAATGCACGGTGCATGTAGTGTCAGTGAACGTGTTATCCGGGTGTAAAATGGAGAAGGCGCGCAATCTATCGACGTTTGGCCGACGACAGATTGTGATGGCCCAGAGGCTCGGCGCGAGCATTTCGGAATCTGCACACCGTGTCAGGTGTTCGAGGGTGCTGTACCGAATGTTTTCAACACGTGGCGAAACCAAGGTGAAACCACGTATAGACGTCGTGGGGTTGGGTGGCCACATCACAGATGTCGGACGTCGTAGGGTGGGTAGACTGATAAAACAGGACAGGCGGCGAACTGCGGCAGATCTAACGCCAGACTTTAATGTGGGATGAGTACAAGCGTGTCTAAACACACAGTGCACCGAATACTCCTAACGATGGACCTCCACAAATGTCGACCCACGCATGTGCCAATGTTAACACCACGACAACCGCGACTACGACTAACAAGGTGACCCTCCATACTGTAAATCACGGATTTTGTTGCGCTTCAAATATGTCGTAGGGGCGCTTACCCCAAGTACCTGGCTATCCGGTTTTTTAGTGACGGGCCTTGGTTTTTGAGAAAATCGATTTTGATGTTCATTGCGCGATTTGTATACGTGTAACATGACATATACTTCGAGCAAGTCAGCGTAGCGCTCTGGTAAAGGTTCACGGCTACCGCGCTTGAGGTACCGTGTTCGAATCCTGCTCGTGTATTTTTTGTTGTTGTTGATAAAATCGACCTAATTTTTCAATTTTATTTCGAATAACACCAACAAACAGTGTAAGGTGTACGAAATTATAAAGATATATTCAGTTATTAATTTTTTCCAATATTCATTCCGTGTGTCGTTCGCATCATATTCTCCCAATTCATCTTCTTCGTTGAAATCTATCAATTCATCACCAATAATGATCTGTCTTTCGCCTAAGAGATCCTGTATTGTGATACGTATCTCATAGCCAATTGCAATGGAATTGGCAGAGATCACGCTAGGCGGTATATTCATTACGAGATTCAAATCGCGAAGTAGATTTTCGGCGTATTTAATGGCATTTGTGATTTCGCCTTTTGATACTTCGTTCAACTCCTCTACTTGTGTATTTTCCATTTCACAGAATTTTTCTAACACTTTGCGAGCAACAGACGCTGTAGTTAGTTGCGAACGTAAAGGTATGCAATAGAGTACTGCAACGCTCAGTGTTTGACCGGTCACTGCTCGCCTGCTGACGGGGGGACCGAGCCTCTCGTGTCCGGCCCCACACGACTCGGCTCGGTCACGTACTCGCCCCATGTCTGTTGTTCGGATTCCGGACACGCGGATAACTGAGCATGACCGGTCACCGCTGACGTCTCACCTCGCCTCGTCCCGGCTCGCTGCACTGTACTGTACAAATCCAAAGCCTCTCTCTCTCTCTCTCTCTCTCTCTCTCTCTCTCTCACTCACACACACACACACACACACACAATGTATTTATCTCTGTATTCTCTCTTTTAATACAAAAGTAACGTTTCCAAGAACGAGTACGTGACACAGCTAAATTTATAAAGCACTTCGAAAGTAAAATGATATTTCATGATATTTCAGTACAATCGCAGATAGAAGACGAGTCTCATTTCCAAACAGAAGACATATTTTTCCTTTCATTAATACGAAACATTAAATAAGTGCTGTCCCTGTCACCTAGAGGACAACCATCTTCATTAAGAAAGCATACAAAGAACATTAAACATTTACAGACGTAGCTTGTACTTTTCACTTGATTGGAAGAGAAACAAAATTTTAGTTATTGTTGAACGGCAGTAAATCACTAACGCGTTTCGAATTTAATTGGCTGCGGCGATTTGTTAGTAACATGCCGGCTTTACTAAAGCATCTTCCACTAGGTGCACTTGTTGCTGGGATACATAAAATACGTCTTGCAACTGCAGCCAGGCCTGGCAGGTCTGTTTCATGTCTGCTCCACCACTTTAAGATGTCATCATCATCATCATCATCATCTCCGGGGTGCATTAAAATGTACAGATCTACTTCATCTGCTGCGGATGATCTGTTGTTCCTCCATTCCTTGAAACGAGCTCTCTCTCTGGGTGGTGATGACTCAGTACTTGAAGGATCTACGATAATAAACAAAAGCGACAAGTAATACAGAACTGATGTGGAAATCATCGAAACGTTCCCGTAAAAGCGAGGAGTAATGAAATATTATGCGAATAATAACATTCTCGTTTCTCTATAATACAATATCCACTAACTATGCAAAAACAATTATGTTAATCCATCTGTGGCCTCTATATATGGTCTCAGAAAATCCGTAGTTTTTCCTGCAAGCTTATTATCATATCCTTGCAATCTGTAAGCAGAGTCCTTTTCCGACAGAAAGTAGCAGCTTCGTTATACTGAGTGTGTGAGGATTCCAGCATAGTGTACAAGCTGTTCCAGCGTGTGAAGACCTCTTGTTTCAACGATGATTTCAAAGACGAGCAGACGCCACTCTTCTTAACGCACTTTACAATCATTTTACAGTATTTATTGTTCATGCGCTGTTCGTGGTATGATTTAACAATAAGTTATCTTCATCGAAAGTGTTGGTAAGTGCTGTGTTTATGCAATGAGCAGCACAAGGAATCCTTTCGTGATTTTCCAAAGCGCTTACTACATTGGCACCCTGATTGGAGACAAAAACAAAACTGCGCAACATGTCCTGCGAAATGTCCCAATCAGCCATCCGCTCTTCAATTTATTTCATAATATTTACTCCCGTCTTCTTAACGTCCGGGAATTTTGTTATAAATAAAATATTGTTCACTAGAGACCAATCTGTGTTAATGTAATGTGTTGTAAGCGTCCAATAGTGCACCTGATTATGCGAATCAGTCCACATATCAACTGTCGCACCATATGTTTTATTAATAACTTCCGCAAAAATAGAAGGCATTATGCTGCCTCGTATTGCATCAGCTTGTTCTTTGACATGTCTGCTTATAGTAGAGGGATGTGGCATGACGTCTGCCACGTTAACTTCTCCATAATGCGCACCTAGATGTATTAATTCTTGGCCTAGTTCTCTGAAACCTTCGCCTGAAACAGCACTAAAAGGTCTCATATCTTTAGCACACATTGCAACACACCTTGCTGTAATACTATTTTTTGTTACTGCCGGTATCTTTGTGAGGTTCCTTGCAACTGTGTTTCTTTAAATGAGTGGTTTCCGACTGGAAACACAATAATGTGGAGCAGTTTATGCTTCGATACGTACCCAGTAGACGCACTGATTTCGTCTACAACCAACAGAAATGTACTCCATACTTGGCGTATTTCTTCAATGTGTAAACATTGGTTTCAGTCTTACGTCTTACTGCACTGGTTTCTTCGCGCTGCATGATTACAGACACACCGTAAATGAGAAGCCCGTAGTCTCACACGGATAATGACACGTGTAATGTGATTGAAGTTGCGTACTACGTGTTCGGTCACGGCTTCTACGCTCGGTCACTAGGACTAGTGCGGGCAGCCTATCCAGTTAGGGTGTGCTCGCCCCATCTCGTATTTTGTGCTCGCTTACTCGGTCATGCAGGACTCTAGTATGCAACTCGCATCCTCATTGGCCTAGGAGCTGGGGTTCCCGTTATGGCTAACGGTATTCACGGAAGAGGGGACGATAAAGGGCGGAGATCGATTGCAGGTAATACAAGAAGCGACCGTTGTACGAACACTTGGCACTCCAGCTGCGAACCACGAACGGAATGAATATTTGAAAAAATTAATAACTGGATATATATTTATAATTTCATACACCTTACACTGTTTGTTGATATTCTTTGAAATAAAATTGAAAAATTGGGTCAATTTTATATATAAAAAAAGAATTACGCGAGCAGGATTCGAACACGGTACCTCCAGCGCGGTAGCCGTGAACCTCTACCGCTGCGCCATGCTGACTTGCTCGAAGTATATGTAGTGTTGCAGGTACACAAACCACGCAATGAACTTCAAAGTCGATTTTCTCAAAAACCAAGGCCCGTTGCTAAAAACCGTATAGCCAGGTACTCAGGGTAAGTGCCTCTACAACATATTTGAAGAGCATAAAAATCCGTGATTTAAAATATGGAGGGCCCCCTTGTAAGATTGGCACGCGACCATCGGAACTGAACGTTGGCATTCTGGCAGAGCGTTACACGATCTGGTGAATCCCGATCATGCCGATGGGAGAGCGCGAATCTGCCGTCTTCCATGGCAACAGACCCTTGACACCTGCACAGCGGTCTTCCATGGCAACAGACCCTTAACACCTGCACAGCGGGACGGGGACAAGATGGTGGCGGCTCCATTATGCTCTGGGGAATATTCACGTGGGCATCCATGGGTCCAGCGGAGCTCGTGCAAGGCACCATGACGGCCAAGGAGTATCGTACACTGATTGGATACCAAGTACACCCCTTCATGACGATCGCGTTTCCCGATGACAATGGCATTTTTCAACAAGATAATGCGCCATGTCACAAGGAGTATGATGGAGCGGTTCGAGGAACCAAGAGGCCCCCCAACTCACCAGGTCTGTACTTGTGTGTGCAGATGTGGTAACAGCTCCCCCCAGCGATCTACCAAGGCCTCATTGCTTCCACGACACATTACATAGCCACATAGCCGCTGTTACCCGGGCCAAAGTGGACATAATACCGGCTATTAGGTAGGTTGTTATAACCTTCTCGCTGATGAGTGTAGGTTTCAGGCTTGTTTTTGGCGTGTTACTCCGATCCTTTTTAAATCGGTGCACTAATTATTAATGGCTCTATGGCCTGTGACTTTTAGAAGTAGTGTAGTCCTTAATGGATGCACCTGTTTGTTGCAGGATTCTCGAGCATATTCTCAGTTCGAATATAATGAATTTCCTTGAGACAGAGAAGTTGCTGTCCATGCATCAGCATGGCTTTAGAAAGCATCACTCCTGCGAAACGCAACTCGCCCTTTTTTCACATGATATCTTGCGAACCATGGATGAAGGGTATCAGACGGATGCCATATTCCTTGACTTCCGGAAAGCGTTTGACTCGGTGCCCCACTGCAGACTGCTAAGGTACGACCATATGGGATTGGTTCCCATGTATGTGAGTGGCTCCAAGACTTCTTAAGTAATAGAACCCAGTACGTTGTCCTCGATGGTGAGTGTTCATCGGAGGTGAGGGTATCATCTGGAGTGCCCCAGGGAAGTGTGGTAGGTCCGCTGTTGTTTTCTATCTACACAAATGATCTTTTGGATAGGTTCAAATGGTTCAAATGGTTCTGAGCACTATGGGACTTAACATCTGTGGTCATCAGTCCCCTAGAACTTAGAACTACTTAAACCTAACTATACTTGAAAAAAGAGACAGCATTGGTCGTATATTTTTTACTATTGCAAAATCGATTTTCTGTCGCTGAGTGACCATCTTCAGTGCTATATTGTATAACTTAAATTGGGACGCACTGTTGTCACTAAGCTTACGGCAATCACATAGTCTACGTGATTGCCGTAAGCTTAGTGACAACAGTGCATCCCAATTTAAGTTATACAATATAGCACTGAAGATGGTCACTCAGTGACAGAAAATCGATTTTGCAATAGTAAAAAATATACGACCAATGCTGTCTCTTTTTTCAAGTATACCTGTTATCTGGTCGTAGTGCACAAGACAACATGGAGTCGCCAATCAATAAACCTAACTAACCTAAAGACATCACACACATCCATGCCCGAGGCAGGATTCGAACCTGCGACCGTAGCAGTCGCGCGGTTCCGGACTGCGCGCCTAGAACCGCTAGACCACCGCGGCCGGCCCGATCTTTTGGATAGGGTGGATAGCAATGTGCGGCTGTTTGCTGATGATGCTGTGGTGTACGAGAAGTTGTTGTCGTTGAGTGGCTGTAGGAGGATACAAGATGACTTGGACAGGATTTGTGATTGGTGTACAGAATGGCAGCTAACTCTAAATATAGATAAATGTAAATTAATGCAGATGAATAGGAAAAAGAATCCCGTAATGCTTGAATACTCAATTAGTAGTGTAGCGCTTGACACAGTCACGTCGATTAAACATTTGGGCGTTAACACCGCAGAGCGATATGAAGTGGGACAAGTATGTAATGGCAGTTGTGGGGAAGGCGGATAGTCGTCTTCGGTACATTGGTAGAATTTTGGGAAGATGTGGTTCATCTGTAAAGGAGACCGCTTATAAAACACTAATACGACCTATTCTTGAGTACTGATCGAGCGTTTGGGATCCCTATCAGGTCGGAGTGAGGGAGGACATAGAAGCAATTCAGAGGCGGGCTGCTAGATTTGTTACTGGTAGGTTTGATCATCACGCGAGTGTAACGGAAATGCTTCAGGAACTCGGGTGGGAGTCTCTAGAGGAAATTAGGCGTTCTTTTCGTGAATCACTACTGAGGAAATTTAGAGAACCAGCATTTGAGACTGACTGCAGTACGATTTTCCTGCCGCCAATTTACATTTCGCGGAAAGACCACAAAGATAAGTTAAGAGAGATTAGGGCTCGTACAGAGGCATATAGGCAGTCATTTTTGCCTCGTTCTGTTTGGGAGTGGAACAGGAAGAGAAGATGCTAGTTATGGTACGAGGTACCCTCCGCCACGCACCGTATACATAGTCCAAAGGATTGCGGACTATGTATGTAGATGTAGATGTAGATAATTACCGGATAGGGAGGTTCGATATTGCAAGTGATGCACTGACTACATACTACAGAAACATTAGAGAGGTTCCGCGATAGAAGTGTTATTGGAAAGACTAAGAAACGTTGCATTACATCATTTATGTACACCGTGAACAGTAATGGCTCTTTAACGCTTCCTTGAGATATTTCCAAAGTGTACGGGTTGTTTACCTCCAGAGTACTTTCAGCCGTTCTATCTGGGGTGATTTCCTTGCAAGTTAACTTCTGGGAGCCTGTCGGCGTGCGTGCAGCCGCCCCACGGTAGCTGAACGCTCATTGCTAGCTGGCTTCCCTTGCCGGCCGCTTGCCGCCGCCCGACAGAAACTTGCGAGCAGACGGCGGGCGCTTCCCGCTTCCGCCCCCTCGGCTCGGCTCGGCTCGGCGTCGGAAGACGCCTTACGGATGCGAGGCTGCTCGCCTCTTGAGCGCCGCGAGCAGGGCGTGATGAAGTGGTCTCCGATCAAAGGCGTTTATAAATACGGGCGGCGGCTCGCCTGCTGGCACATCAAAGCGCCCTCGTGTCGAGGGCCCGACTTCCGCCATTTCACCAGCTCGAGCGCTCTCCGCCGAGTCTCAAGAGCCAGCCAGCCCTGGCTACAGTACAGTACAGTACAGCGCGCCTCTCTTTATTACCGCAGAACAATATGCCGGGCCGTGGGGAGTGGTGCCTATTCAAAGCGCCAGCCGAGAGCAATAACGCGGCGCCCGATCCCAGCCCTGAACGATACCATTAAGAGTATTGCTACCTGTCGCATGCAGAGGGTGGCAAAATAAAAGAAACATTTGACCACTTCTCGTCTTTATTATGAATCACATTCTTGTAACTAGTGCTTAACGTAACCTCAATAGACTACTCGAGGCAATTAAGTCCACTACAGACCCCCTGGCGTATTATTCCTACATTGGGATTCATCTGTGACAAGTGATCGTTTGTATTTAAACGTGATGCCTTAAAGATCTTGTGACTGAAGAATTCCCTAGTGTGAAGTTTGTGTTTAAACGTGATGCATTAAAGCTCTTGTGAATGAAGACAGTTGTCTAATGTGCAGTTTGGCATTTATATTTTTGATGAAGGACAATTCACCCTCGACGATAAGGAAAGGAAATACACGAGGAAAAGGTAAACAGGAAGGTAAAAAGAGGAAGGGAAACAGGGAATGCAAAAAGGCTAGCAAAATGTGAACCAAAAGGGGAAGGAAAAAATGGTTCAAATGGCTCTGAGTACTATGGGACTTAAACTTCTGAGGTCATCAGTCCCCTAGAACTTAGAACTAATTAAACCTAACTAACCTAAGGACACCACACACATCCATGCCCGAAGCAGGACTCGAACCTGTGACCGTAGCGGTCACGCGGTTCCAGACTGCAGCGCCTAGAACCGCTCCGCCACTTCGGCCGGCTGGGGAAGGAAAAAAGGAACATAAAAACATAAGATAAGGGGATAAGGCGGAAAAGGAAGGAAACAAAGGAAAGGAAGAAAACGAAATAGAGGAAGGGAAGGAAAGGAAAGGAAAAAAAGAAAGAAGGGAAGGGAAGGAAAGGAAAGGAAAAAAAAGGAAAAACGAAAAGGAAAAAGGGAAGGGAAGGAAATGGAAGAAAAAAAGAAGTGAAAGAAAAGAAAGAGAAGGGAAGGAAGGAATGAAGGGAAAAGGGAGGGAAAAGAGAGAAAAGACAGGGAAGGTAAGGGAAGGAAGGGAAGGGAAGGGGAAGTGAGGGAAAAAGCGAAGGGAAGGAAAAAGGAAAGGGAAGGATAAATGAAAGAGAAGGTAAAAGGGAATTAAAAAAAGGAAGGATATGAAGGGAAAGGAAAAAAAGGGAAGGGGTGGAAAGGAAGAAAGGGGTGGAAAAATGTATGGGAGAGGAAGGAAGAAAGGCATAGAAAAGAAAGGGAAAGAAGAAATGGATGGGCACAGAAAGATGAAAGGGAAGCGAAGGAAAGGGAAGGGATGGAAAGGGACGGGAAGATAAGGAAAGAGAATAAATGAAGAAACGGGAACATCATTGTTAAATGATTGTGTGCTTACACTAGATAGAACATCAAAATAACATCACATTGCCTCGCCCTGTACCGAACGTTTAAGATTATGAGGGACTTTCATCTTACAAAACGTCGGGTTATAGTAACAGCATTAAAGAACCAGCAATAACCAATGAAAACTTTCCACGTTGCTGAGAACTGAACTATAGGAAAAGTGACATCCAAACATTTTAAAACATCAACATATATTACTCGAGAACATAAAGATTTAGAACACACACACATATATTCAGAAAGCAGAAAATAGAGTATTTTAAAACCATCATTTCTCATTTTCTTCCTAAGTGCCACATAACGTCTAATTCATTCCTCCCACATCGGTACCAAAACTTCACTTCCTGATCTTCATTTTCATTTTTCGTTTATTCGTCACAAATAAATACGCGTGAAGTAAAACTATCTTCAAGCCAAAAGTATGTTTTAACTCCGGAAGGCTTCACTAGAGATTATTCTATTAGACATGATGCCACGGGAAGTTTGCTTTGCTTAGACCTCTGAATTGACTTTACTGATCCTAGAGTTTGTTTTATACTGGATCATTGCCAGAAGTGAAATTACCGATAAGCGTGTGAAAAATAAAAGTCCTAGGACCGAGTAAGGATTGCATGACGTCACCGAGTCACACAGTAAGTTTTCTTCCACAAATTACTTGTTTCTAATTTTTATTTTCACCAAAATAGATTTTTTCGCACAGCTTAACTACTAAATAAGAAACAAACTTTGTATATATTATATTTACTTGGCCAGCCATTTGTGTACAGTTCATAGGACATTTTTAAATGATTCAAGATACATATGTGGTTGTCTGCATGTTATAAGCACTTGTATTAGAATAGCTTAGTTTAATGTACCTGTGAACTTAATGTATTCTGTCGTTACTAAATGCCCTGTTTGTCGTGTGGAATGTTCTGTGCTCATCACCTTCCTAGCCAGCTGGTACGCAGCGCTGGACGTATGTGGGCGAAATCATGTCCAGGTAACATCTGTGTAAAGGAATGTGGGTGCTGGTGGCACTCTAACGGCATACAACAGAGGCCCTCAGTTTCATTGAAACCAAGAACTCGGTACGACAGAAAGAGAAAAGAATTTTTTTCCTCGAATAATTTATGAACGATGGTCAACTACACGACAATGTCTGGTTCGGTGCTGCATGCCACCAGCGCACGGGTGCCGCACATGAGTAATTCCGGCGTTGCTAGTCAAAGCACAGAAAACGTGCACAACACTTTCACCGCGTGGCTCATTACGGTAAAATTTTGAAATGAGCTATCTGTTCTATATAAGTACAGTCTATCCCAACCTGTTTCTTTTGACACCATCAGTTACTAATGATACAGCTTTTATTAGTAAAAAAGGAGATGGAAAGAAAAAAAGTTTGCTTTGGAATGAGGCGCTCTGTCAGAAGGCAGAGATTGAGTAAGAATGTAATCATACATCACTTACAGCTACCTCCCCTCTGAAGTGTTATACAACGGCAAAGAGGGACTCTGAAAAATAAAACCATTTGCTAAAACTGAAAGGTATTTAGTGTTTTAAGTTTATCTATATTTGCTGTAGTAGAAAGAATAGGTCACGCAAGAAGAGGCACTTTGGAAAGACTAGCACTACGGCAACCACAATGTTCGCCAAATTAAGTCCGCTACTGGGGACAAACAGTGAGGTAAACTAAAATTAGCCTGTCAAACTGAATATTGAGGAAGAAGAATGTAAATAAATAATAAAAAAACAGAAAACCTTACTTACTCGCAAGCGTGCTTCTGACCAACAAGAAGTATTCAGGTTTTTCAGAAAATGATATCCATGTACCCGCCAAGGGATCAAAGGCCACCATGATGGGGGGGGGGGGGGGAGGGGGGGGGGAGGGAGGGAGGGAGGGAGGGATGGAGAGAGAGAGAGAGAGAGAGAGAGAGAGAGAGAGAGCGAGAGAGAGCGAGAGAGAGAGAGAGAAGGAAACACCGGCATCGGCTATAGAAGCAGAAGGTCGTAACAAGCTGCACAAATTAATATGTGAGGACATAACACCGGGTGGTTGTAATAAAGAGCAACTACTCGCGGAGGTCCTGTGTGGGTTGTAATTATGGCAGCGAAACTTGGTAGGTATGCTAATGGGTTAATGTGGAACCGATTTACGATGGTAAACAAATTAGTTCCAATGGTGACCAGCAGGTGCAAAACTGCCGCTGTACTCTGTATGACAGTATGACATCCACGCTGCCGTTTGACGAGCCATAACGTGAGTGAACAGTCTCTGTTAACGAGAAGAGAGACCATGCGCTGTTAGTGAAATTGTTTTCGTGAACGGTTGCAGTTACAGTGCCGCATTGAGAGTATCGCCGACCAAAAGATCTGAGGAGAGACCCAGTGTCAGTAAATGGCTTAAAGAAGGTGATACTGAAATTCGAAACATCAGTGAGCTTGGTGTGGCACCTGGAAGAAAATGGTTCAAATGGCTCTGAGCACTATGGGACTCAACTGCTGAGGTCATTAGTCCCCTAGAACTTAGAACTACTTAAACCTAACTAACCTAAGGACATCACAAACATCCATGCCCGAGGCAGGATTCGAACCTGCGACCGTAGCGGTCCCGCGGTTCCAGACTGCAGCGCCTTTAACCGCACGGCCACTTCGGCCGGCGCACCTGGAAGAGGAAGGCGTCCGGTAAAAGCTAATGACGACGTTGCTGTTGCTGTAACTGACCATGCAGCACTTGCCCCCGGTAATGCGGTGTTACGAGATTGTCCGTCCCTTGGTCAACAGTACGGAAAGTTTTGTTATCTACACTCCTGGAAATTGAAATAAGAACACCGTGAATTCATTGTCCCAGGAAGGGGAAACTTTATTGACACATTCCTGGGGTCAGATACATCACATGATCACACTGACAGAACCACAGGCACATAGACACAGGCAACAGAGCATGCACAATGTCGGCACTAGTACAGTGTATATCCACCTTTCGCAGCAATGCAGGCTGCTATTCTCCCATGGAGACGAACGTAGAGATGCTGGATGTAGTCCTGTGGAGCGGCTTGCCATGCCATTTCCACCTGGCGCCTCAGTTGGACCAGCGTTCGTGCTGGACGTGCAGACCGCGTGAGACGACGCTTCATCCAGTCCCAAACATGCTCAATGGGGGACAGATCCGGAGATCTTGCTGGCCAGGGTAGTTGACTTACACCTTCTAGAGCACGTTGGGTGGCACAGGATACATGCGGACGTGCATTGTCCTGTTGGAACAGCAAGTTCCCTTGCCGGTCTAGGAATGGTAGGACGATGGGTTCGATGACGGTTTGGATGTACCGTGCACTATTCAGTGTCCCCTCGACGATCACCAGTGGTGTACCGCCAGTGTAGGAGATCGCTCCTCACACCATGATGCCGGGTGTTGGCCCTGTGTGCCTCGGTCGTATGCAGTCCTGATTGTGGCGCTCACCTGCACGGCGCCAAACACGCATACGACCATCACTGGCACCAAGGCAGAAGCGACTCTCATCGCTGAAGACGACACGTCTCCATTCGTCCCTCCATTCACGCCTGTCGCGACACCACTGGAGGCGGGCTGCACGATGTTGGGGCGTGAGCGGAAGACGGCCTAACGGTGTGCGGGACCGTAGCCCAGCTTCATGGAGACGGTTGCGAATGGTCTTCGCCGATACCCCAGGAGCAACAGTGTCCCTAATTTGCTGGGAAGTGGCGGTGCGGTCCCCTACGGCACTGCGTAGGATCCTACGGTCTTGGCGTGAATCCGTGCGTCGCTGCGGTCCGGTCCCAGGTCGACGGGCACGTGCACCTTCCGCCGACCACTGGCGACAACATCGATGTACTGTGGAGACCTCACGCCCCACGTGTTGAGCAATTCGGCGGTACGTCCATCCGGCCTCCCGCATGCCCACTATACGCCCTCGCTCAAAGTCCGTCAACTGCACATACGGTTCACGTCCACGCTGTCGCGGCATGCTACCAGTGTTAAAGACTGCGATGGAGCTCCGTATGCCACGGCAAACGGGCTGACACTGACAGCGGCGGTGCACAAATGCTGCGCAGCTAGCGCCATTTGACGGCCAACACCGCGGTTCCTGGTGTGTCCGCTGTGCCGTGCGTGTGATTGCTTGTACAGCCCTCTCGCAGTGTCCGGAGCAAGTATGGTGGGTCTGACACACCGGTGTCAATGTGTTCTTTTTTCCATTTCCAGGAGTGTATTTTGCACTGGTACCCGTACGGTATCCAGATGGTGCAGCGACTGAAACCTCGTGATCAGCAGCGACGTTCTAAATCTGCTCTTCGGTTTGTGGCACCGATCTAAGTTGATGACATGTGTCCGGGCAATATTCTATGGCGTAACGAGGCACTACTGGGTGCAGTAAATACACGGAACTGCAGAATTTGTGGTACTGTTAAACCGTGTGTATTGCACCAAGGGTCACTATATTTGCCTTATATCAATGTGTTGAGTGGATTCACAGGCACCATTATTCTCGGTCAGTTCTTCTCTGAAGAGAAGACCCAGAGGGTCTGTTAAGTGTACCGTGAAGTCTGTACGTTTTCTAAACCTCCTTGTGCAACATGTGGTTCCTGCTTTGGAAGAGCGAAACTGTGTGGAAATCACTGCTTTCATGCAACATGGGGCAACAGCTTATGTCGCTCGCCCAGTGAAAGATATACTTAATGCAACCTTCCACGAAGGTGTTACCTCGAGAGGTTTTCAAAATGCACGACATGCAATATCACCTAATCTGAATGCATATGACTTTTGGCTCTGGGAATATCTACAAGAACACGTATACAAGGGAAACTTTCGATTACTACCTCATCATGAACACGTTGCTCACATTCCGCCGGAACTGCTGCAAACAACTGTTGATCACATCGTTTCATGGATGCAGCATCTCGTCGACGTCTCGGGTGCTCATATTGAACAAATTGTGTAAGTGTCGGTTTATAACAAAATCAACATTTGCCTTTCTCACTTTTTTGACATTTTCGGCCACGTCCCTTCCTAATCCATTACATATGGACATATTTCTGTATGTCTTTCTTGGATTCACAGCGCCAGATATGCAGAAATGGTAGCCAAAACTGGAACTATTTTTTCAACGTACATCGGTTCCGCACTGCATTAAGATATCTAGCAGGTTTCGCAGCCATACGATAATTGCAGCCCACGTTGGGCCTTTGTGAGTAGGCGCACTTTAATTATATCTACCTGGAATTATTATTATTTTTATTATTATTAGTAATAATAAGAAGAAGAACAATGAGAAGAGGAATGTTCTAAAGTCAATGCTATTAAACATACCCCGTACCCACTGTCTGGGCGGAAAGAGTTTGCTATCTAAGGAAAGGATACATATTCCGGTTTCGAACCGTGGACACAGTTGTAACCAGTTAAGGAAGCTAAAATTGTAATTGCCTAACGATCTTAGTGTAGAGACACGAATTATTATTTCAGTGAATGTAGATTTTCGTATTACAAAATTTTTTCTTGGCCAACATCGCGTATAGGAAATCTGATAATTAGTTTCGACCGTCATCTTCAGACCAAAGTACACACAGAAATGTCTAAAGTAAGAGGACACTTTGTCAGTCGGCTGTTACCAATGCAAGGAAATGTCAGCTTCGAACTCATACTTGTCATGTGAGCAAATTCTAAGTTTTTACGTGTAGTTGCATTAGTAGGACTAAAACATTGTGTGTACATTAATGTTAACACTAAACATGCGTACATATCCTGTAAACTGACTCGTTCCACATTAGTCCGGTAAGAGAATCGTTGAAATGATCTGTGACACATGTATCTAACTAACTAACTGATTATACGATTGACACTAAATCACTAGAAACAGCAACTTGAAATAACCAGCAATACGAATCCTGAGTGCTACAAAGCGAAGTGAATGCGTAAAACTTATTTAAGGAGAAGAAGAGGCCGAACTAAGATTCAGTGGAAAAATGCTAATGAAATGTAATTCACTCACGAAGGAGCTAACCGCCAAAAAAAAAAAAAAAAAAAATAGTTCGACTACTATTGCCTACTGAGCGTCAGTCTCGGACCCTTACCAGAAGTAGACGATGTCGGCAATATTCAAAGAAGAACAGCGCTTTTCGCTCCTGGGTTATCTAATAAATACGAGACCTTTGCTGAGACACTCCTTCAAACACTGTTTATCAACGCTACAAGAAAGGCGTTGCGCATCATTTGGATATTCATTGTTAAAATCCTGAGACGGTAAATTCGAAGGTGAATCCGACAGATATTGCTTCCCGCCACATACATTCCGCAAAATGAGCGTGACGGGAGGCTTGCCGAAAGTGATCACCTCCACACAGCATTTGCGAATTGAGAAGTTGCGAAATTTTATAGCAATTGCGAATATTTTTGATATCAGCTGTACTGGACGTGGAAATCATACCTATTGGTGACACATGACACTTTTTGCCGGATCGCGACTCGAACCCGTCGATGGGCCAAGAATCGATAGCCAAGCGCCGAGTGCGCCCAGACAGTGTCGTTTCTGTGAGATGCAGTTGAGTTAGTGTGTGTTATGATGGTCGTAATGGCATAGCGGGAGGAAGACTATCGTACCAGCTGAGCGTGTGTCCACTGGCTTCACCCCAGAAAACCTACTCGTGCTGGCTAGTGACAAAGTTTCTTTTTCTTTTTACCAAAAGTTATCAAAATACGTAATGCCATTGTTAAGAGTTCGCGTCTACCGGCTGGCCAATGAATAGCCGATTATTACAACAGCGTTTGCCGATATTTCAATATATTTTACCTGTTTCGCGCTTACCCGCGAACGGAAATGTGGGACGTAGAGAGTGACACCATTTGTGTTTAATGAGAATATATAACTTTAATTTATACAAACTTCACGACCATGAGTCATGGAAAAACCTCTCTTCCTTGAATCTAGCATTACTGAGCAGCCATCATCCGACTGAATCAACTCTCTTAGTGAGTGGTCAAAACCGATTAGCGCTTGTCCATCAGGACACGGCCGTTTAAATAAATAGGTTAGGCTGCTACATCATTCGATTGGTACGAATACCATAATTTTATCGCGAGAATGTAAAGGGTTAAAGAGAAAAACGAGTTCGGCGCTAATATTATTGTCGTTTTGCCCGTGTAGGTTGTAATATTTACAATGTCTGTTCCTTCAGGTATGCATGTATGCCTGAAGGAACAGATATTGGTGACGATCTCCAGCTGTAGTAATATTATGAAATTCATACCTATTGCTTGAACATAAATATTTGTCTTCGTACATCCATATTTAAATTGGATGATGGTGGAACATCAGCTGGTATAATTTTTTTTATTGAAAATGAAGCTCCTCCAGCTGTATTTAAAATTTCATTTTTATTTGGCTACTAGTTTGGACGTTGCGTCAACGTCATCTTCAGGCCCGTACACTTTGATGATATCAATTGTGTGTGGCTGAGTACGTGGAGCACGTATTGGTCTCACCGCGGACTTCTAGTACTCAGACACACACAATTGATATCATCAAAGTGTACGGGCCTGAGGATGTCGTTGGCGCAACGTCGAAACTAGTAGCCAAAAAATATGAAATCTGAAATACAGCTGGAGGAGTTTCATTTTCATTAATAAAAATAAAAATTTGTGCCGGACCGGGACTCGAACCCGGATTTCCTTCGCGGGCAGTCGCCCGAAGAACTTCGGCTATCTGTGCACGCTTCCAGCAGTGGCGAAGACGCTGGCACATGCAGCTCTGAATCGCTCCTCGAAGCGTGTACGGATAGCTGAGACGGTTAAGGCGATAGCTCGCATTAAGCGAGAAATCCGGGTTCGAGTACCCGTACAGAACAATTCTGCATGTGTCACCAACAGGTATGATTTCCATGCCCAATACAGCTGGTGTCAAAAATATTTGCAGCTGCGACAAAATTTCATAACGTTACTGCAACCGCAATTGCGTACACGTATGTATGAAGAAACAGACACTGTAATAAAACAAAAACAGGAGAGGTTAGTGGGACCGTGAGTACCTTCCACCATTCCCAGAGAGCTGGCTTACGTATCTCTTCAGGCACAGATGTACTTAGACGCATCGTACCGAAGTAGTTCGCGTCCTCAAACTCATCCGCAGGCTTCCCCAGTTCGCCTCCGCGATCCGCGCCGCAAATCCAGCAGAAAACTCGCGCCATGTCAACAAGAGACGGCGTCGGCGGCGGGAATTTTTTCTCATCAAGCAGAGCACGGCTGGGCGCCGGCGGCGGCGCATTACTTTAAGCTCCTGGCGACGCTTACGAGCCGCTCTTTTAATCAGAGTGCCGGATGGCTGCCTGGCGGGCGACATTAAGTAACGAGGATGTTTCCAAACGCAGCGTTTTCCTCATCGTCATGGTCACCGCCGTCATGGCTATCAGTTGTTCAACCGTACGTCATTCGGCAGACACAATGCTAGAAATACAACAATGCCACTTTCTTTCGCACATACCGGACTGCGAGAACGTCATTATTTTATTTGAATTGCCCTGCTTGTCAGCGACACGTACACCACAACATACGAAAGGATGTATGGTGCCAGCATGAGACAGATATCAAGAGGGGGGAAAGTATTTCCACAAGGAGCGCCTTATTCCACAGCCCCAATAGAGATAAAAAGAATAGAAATATTAATGGTTAGATGAATGAGAATGATGGGCTTAAGGCTAAAAATTAATTCAGAAACTTTAGTGATTACAAGGTGGCAAACCTTCATATCAGTGGTGAAAGACAGCCGAGAGATGATAAACACAGTGCGCAACAGAATTAAAGGATCACTCTTTCGAAACCCCGTAATTGTCTCACATTACGACACAGAAGGCCTAAATTTGGCTCACAGGTGTCTTCAAACTTTCTCTGTAATGGCGCGAAGGCGTGGCGCCCCGAGACGTCACCCTCGGACTAGACACGCTTCAATCAGGATAGAGTCGACACCTGCTAAAAAAAGACCAGAGCTGAGCAGTTCATGGGACGTGTAAGGTGGGTTAGGCCGCCCGGCTAGCCGCACGGTCTAACGCGCTGCTTCCCGAGCGGTAAACGCGTGCCGGTCCCTGGCACGAATCTGCCCGGATGATTAGCGTCGAGGTTCGGTGTGGCGGCCAGCCTGTGGATGGTTTTTAAGGCGGTTTTCCATCTGCCTCGGCGAATACGGGCTAGTTCCCCTTATTCCGCCTCAGTTACACTATGTCGGCGACTGCTGCGATAACACTGTCTCCACGTACGCGTACACCATAATTACTCTATCTATCTGCGGGTCATCCACACACAAATACGTAGATCATGGTAGATGTCAGTGGCGCCTTCAACAACCTGTGGTGGCCCTCGCTCGTCTCCCGCTTGCGGGAGAAGGAGTGTCCAGGGCCGCTATATGGGTGTCTTAGGAGCTATTGCTTGGATAGGGAGCTCTGGCTATCATCCCCTAGCGGGAGAGTGGGCAAGAGGATAACGAAGGGGTGTCCACAGGGGTCTGTCCTGGGGCCACTCTTTCGGGATGTCAATATGGAGCCTCCCCTACACAACCTGGAGAACAGCGCTGAGGTACTAGAGGTGATAGCCTACGCCGACGACCTTCTCCTGATGGTTGGTGGCCGTAGCCGAGAGGAACTTGAACCTAAAATCGAAAGAACTGTGACCATATTGTCGCAATGGTGCCACAGGACCAAACTTAAAGTTGCGCCAAATAAGTCAACTTACCTGCTTTTAAAAGGCCAACTGGCCAGAAATCCAACTGTTAGGACTGAGGGCACTCCGGTTATACGCCATTGAGAGGCACGATACCTACGAGTTATTCTGGATGAAAAATGGAGCTTCGCACGGCATACTGAAGTGGCAACACACAGGTCGCTAGAGGACTTGAACAATCTCATCATGATCGGGCATAGGCGATTCCATCTTCCTCCACAACTTATCAAATTGTATCATAACACCATTCTCGCTTCCATCTTGGGCTACGGGTCTGGAGTCTGGGCTCACGAGGGTCGTTCCTGCTATGGCTGTGCGTAGGGTGCAGGGCAACATGCTACTGCGATCGATTGGAGCCTACTGCACATCTCCAGGGGGAGCACTGCTGATTTTCATGGCGCTGTGCTTCCTAGACGTAAAAATCAGGGAGCACGCTGCGTGGTATTGGGCAAAAAGGGGACAAACTGAAAAGACCGGACATCTTGGGGGGGGGGGGGGGGGGGGTGCGAGTGGGGGACAAACCAACAATCAGAAGAAGGGGGAGGGGGGAGAAGTGTGGTAAGAATTCTGGGATAGGGACATAGGGACGAGACAGGCAGAAGAACCTACCAGTTACTTCCAAACATTAAGAAGCGTCTCCAAATGAAACACTTTCAACCTAGTAAGGGACTTTTGCACTTCCTCACGGAACATGGTCCGTATCCGGCATATTTCTGCCGGTTCGGGAAAAGGGCGACCCCCTCGTGTGACTGCGGTGCCGGGATAGGTACACCGGACCACGTGGTCTACGAGTGCCCCATGTTTGATGATGTTGCCACGGATTTAAAGAACCAACTACCACACACAGACTGCACACTATTATGACACTAGTAGATAGATTCCATTAGTAGAATATAGTCCTTAGGATACTCTTGAAAGACCTGCAACGATTTCCAGTTAAGGCCAGCCAAGTGCCAGGGGCAGGCCTACTGGAATTAGCTCGGTGGGCACGGCCAAGAGATAGTAGGTTTGTATTTTGCTGGCACACTTTTAACGCTGCGGGATGTAGCTTGGTTGAGTAGTTAGCAGGCTTGCCCATAGAATAGCTAGCTTTCCACCCTGTAGTTAATACTACGTAGATAAAAGTATAGTAATTGCTGCTTGATTATCAGTACATTGTATGTAATTAGGACCCACTAATGTTTTAGGTGGTGGGTTATTATGTATTATATTGTTTTGATGTTTTTGATAAATAAAGATTTTTTTTAAAAAAACATTGGGGTTACATTCGTCTGGTATGAGACGCTTCCGGGGAGGGGGGGTGGTCCACTGGGGGCCGAACCCTGGGTTCGGTATGGGGCGGTGGCAGTGGTATGGATGGAGGTTGTGAACCACTCTGAGGGATAGGACGGGACGAAGCCTCTCCGTCGTTTCAAGGCCACCGGTTCAATAAACAATACACACACAAGGGGGGTCAATGATATCACATTGACCCTAAACATCACCACAATTCTGCCCAACACCACCATGGAAGTGTCACACGATGGGAAGGTCATGAAGCCCCTCTTGGCCAAATTTTCTCCTTTTGCCGCCTCTCCGATGGATGTTTACTTACGAGTGGCAGAGGAACACATTTCAGACTTACTGCCGCTCAGAATCGGCACTAAAAGACCTCAGGGGGTGACATAAGGAACGTTAATGAAATCACCACCGTCCTCGGGGCTTTGATTGCCACACATCTCGCGCTCGAAAACGACAATTCGCAGTGCCATGGACAACAGTACTTTTAAGACAGCTGACATCCCCGGACGTTTCAACCCTTCACTCGGTGCACTGTGGCGCTACATCCCCACTGAATGTGACCGCACCCCTTTGGAGAGGAGTGTGACCTCAATTTTTGCTCTCGGTACAACACTTTCATACCAGTTGCCTGCCTGCAGGCGCCTAGGATTACTTCACAGGTTCTCTTTGTATAGGATCGTTTTTAAATGGAAGTGGGTGCGGAATGCCGATGGTTTTGCCGAACTGGGGGATAACGCGTGATCACTCCACAGGAGGCTGAAACAGCATAATAACCGTTTGCTGCTTCCTATCACGTTCGAATTATTGCGTCGAATGCTTTTGAACAGTCACTTGGATCCAACAAGACAGGAAATTCCGGTCACGCTGCACCCCAACGGGGTGCGATTACGAAATTTGGATATTTGTGTTAAGTTGCTATGGGACCAAACTCTGAGGTCATCAGCCCCTAGGCTTACACACTACTCAATCTGACTTACGAAAGGACAACACACGCACCAATGCCCGAGGGAGGACTCTAACCTCCAACGGGGGAAGCCTCGCGAACAGTGGCAAGGCGCCTTAAGACCGCGCGGCTGCGATTACGTTCAATAGTGATGCAGCCACACCAAACGTCCCATGAAAAGGATTCAAACGTCCACGTGTTTCAGTAATGTCAAAGGTTGTCAAGAACTTCGTTCTGTTGCTTATCGCGTTGCGAATTGCCGTTAACGAGCGCGAAATATGTCGGAATCAATGCCCCAATGGAAAGTAATGGTTTCATTGACGCCCTTTATGCCACCCTATGAGGCCTTTTCGTGTCGCTTCTGAGCTGCGGTGTGTCTGAAATGTTTTCCTCTTCCACTCAAACAAAACCGTTTGATTTCAAAACTGGATGTCGCGGCTCAATCGCAGAGGTGTCAAAAGTAGGGGTGAAAATGTGGGCAAAGAAGAGCTATGACAACCTTCCCATCGTATGACCCGTCTATACGTTATCGAGTCCTTCTTGTACAGCATGAGTCCTGCTTTGGAAGATTCAACTGTTTGGGCACCAATGTTGTCATGCAGGATGGGGCAACACTCCAAGTTATCCTTCAGAGGTTTTCCAGATGAATGACCTCCACGATCACCTTATCTGAATCCATGTGACTTTTGGTTCTGGGAATACCTAAAAGAATGTGTGTATGAGGAACACGTTCAGTCTCTACCTGAAACTCAGTATACAGGAACACGTTGCTCAGATTCAAACGGAACTGCTGCTAGTAACTGTTGATTACGTCGTTCTACTTACGCAGCATCTCGTTGATGTCCCCAGTGCTCATATTGAACAAATTGCATAAGGGGCGGTTAATAAAAAAAAAATCAACATTATGCCTTCCTCACTTTTTTTGATCTTTTCTGCACACGTCCCGTTCCTAATCCATTAAGTATGGAAACACTTCTATACGTCTTTCTTGCATTCACAGCGCCAGATTTACACCTCGTGACCAAGATTGGTGCTAATTTTTCTCCAGCGTAAATCGATTCAGCATTGACGCATTTGAATATCTACCAAGTTTCGCTGCCATCCAATAGGTACAGCCCACACCACACGTCAGTGAGTAGCCGCACTTTAATTACAACCACCCGGTACTACAACACTGCATACAGTCCAACCGTAGAGAGACCGAAGAAAAAATTGGACTAATTACAGCATGCACAGACATATTTAAGCAGTGATTTTGACGCACTCCATACGCGAATGGAACGGGAAGCTGTTCTAGTCAGTGCTACAATGGGGAAAAGACCGTGCCATATTCTTCACAGTGGTTAGCTGATTGTACGTGTATGGGGTAGGCCTTAAGTCAGTTGTTAGTATGGGGTAGGCCGTAAGTCAGTTGTTACTGCCAATCCTTGGACTTCGTTTTGCCTATCGTAATGGGTAGTCAGTTGTGAACTTGACTAATGTGTAGTACCCATTATTCAGTTGACACTAGCAGTTTGAGTTTATGTTGTTTGTTGTTATCTGAGAACCCAATGAACAGAATGTTATCTACAGAACAACGTGTACTTGTTTTGCAAACATGGTGGAAACGTGACCATAAGCACGGCGATGTTTGTGATTTGTTTGAAGAACTCTTTCCAAACATCAAACATCCATCTCGATAAAGTATTTGCATAGTAAATTTAAGATTTGAAGAGACTGAGTCGGTAGTGAATCTTCTTGCGTTCAAGGAGCCCACAGAAGATAATCTTAACGTTTCACACTATGTTTTGTGCAGTCGCCGACTAAATTTCAAAGAAAAGCTTTCGAGAAGTGTCGAATAACAAGAAAAAGGCTACAAAGGATTCAGAAAAAGCTGAAATTGAGACTTTTAGACTTGTTTTACTTGAAGGCCTAAATTATCCGGAAAGGCGGATGGAATTCTGCGAACTGTATACAATCCAAAAAGAAGCCGATTCCATGTTTTACAAAAGCATTCTTTGGAGCGACGAAGCGAGATGAACACATTCAACTACGTCTATTGGGATTCTACGAATCCCCATGAGGCGATGGAGACAGATTTAAACTCTCCTGGCGCGAATGTAAGGACAGGGATTTTCAGCGGCGGGGTAATCGGACCTTACTTTTATTAATGGTACTTTCAGTTCTGTAAATTACCTAGATATGCTTCAAGAAGTGTTACTAAAATTGGAAAATAGTCCACTTTTTGAAAATCTAAGGCAGGTTGAGGAAAAGTTGATATATCAACAAGGTGGAGCATCCCCGCATTATGGAGTTGTTGCGAGCGATTTGGCTCTGAGCGCTATGGGACTCAACATCTGAGGTCATCAGTCCCCTTAAACCTTACTAACCTAAGGACATCACACACATCCATGCCCGAGGCAGTATTCGAACCTGCGACCGTAGCAGTCGCGCGGTTCCGGACTGAAGCGCCTAGAACCGCTCGGCCACCGAGGCCGGCTGTGAGCGATTTTCTAAATGAAAACTTTAATGAATGGATTGCAGACGGGATACTATTGAAAGGCTTCCATGACCCCATTTATTCCGTTAAGACACGTGGTGTCGAGCATTTACAGGAAAGAATCCAATACGAATCTGAAATCGTACTGCCCCGGAAGATTTGAGAAAAAATTTGTAAATTAATGTTAAAAAGATGCAACGCTTGCTTAGACCAACAATGAATCTACGTTGAGCATCTAGGTTCACTGATATCTACATGTACAATGTGGTTCAAATGAAACTTTCGGCACCTGAGAGGACCGCTATGAAAAAAGGGTGGGTGTAGTACAATGACACTTTTGAGGCAACATTCGTAAGGATATGCGGAAGAGAAATAAGGAATAATCATTTAAAAAATACATTTAAATTTTCATATGAGAAGGTAAAATTTTTTAATTGCGAACCGGATTTAAGATCCGGGTTACAAAGGTCGTTCAATGCCATGCCATTTTCCATCCACGACAGTCTGTGTCCAGACTTGAGATATCATTTCACAATATTGTTCGCAGCGCTTTTCGAAGGGTATGGGTGGACCATGGAAAGAAGAGGTCTCCTCCGTGTCCTTTCCACGCGTCGTTACTCGCGAAAATCAGCTGCACTATTACTGTTGTTTTGATAAAACAGCTTTACGAGTATGGCCATGCTTACCTTGTCCAGGCCAATGTTGGCTGTCTGCAACTGTAATGCAAACTGATGCACCCATGTCGCCGTCCTAGCATCAGCGCCGAACGGCAAGTCGTGACATTAACACTGTTAATTGCCGGCCGCTGTGGCCGTTCGGTTCTAGGCGCTACAGTCTGGAACCGAGCGACCGCTACGGTCGCAGGTTCGATTCCTGCCTCGGGCATGGATGTGTGTGATGTCCTTAGCTTAGTTAGGTTTAATTAGTTCTAAGTTCTAGGCGACTGAAGCCCTCAGAAGTTAAGTCGCATAGTGCTCAGAGCCATATGAACCATTTTTGAACTGCTAACAAGGTAAATCCGGCAGCGCATAGTCTAATATCCTCCTATGAAGTTTAGTACCCACACGATGAAAACACTGAGGCGACAAAAACTATGGTATTCCACCCAATATCGTGTCGGACCTCCTTTTGCCCGGCGTAGTGCTGAAACTCGATGTGGCATGGACTCAATAACTACCCTGGGGAAATATTCAGCCATGCTAGATTTATAGCCTTCCATAATTACGAAAGTGTTGGCGGTGCAAGACTTTCTGTTCTGTTATGTCTGATAAATGTTCGATTCATGTCAGGTGATCTGAGTGGCCAAATCATTCGCTCGAACAGTCCAGAATATTCTTCAAATCAATGGCGAACAACTGTAACAGGTGACATGGCGCAGTGTCATCCATAAAAATTTCATATTTGGTTGGGAATACGAAGTGCATGAAAGGCGGCAAGTGGTCTCCAAGTACCCAAACATAACCATTTCCAGTCAAGATCGGTTTAGTTGGAACAGAGGACCCAGTCCATTCCTTGCAAACATAGTCCACACCATTATGGAGCCACCACCAGCTCGCACAGTGCGTTGCTGATAACTTAGTCCATGGCTTCGTGGGGTCTGCGCCACACTCGAGCCCTACCATGAGCTCTTATCATCTGAAAAAAAAATGGCTCTGAGCACTATGGGACTTAACTACTGTGGTCATCAGTCCCCTAGAACTTAGAACTACTTAAACCTAACTAGCCTAAGGACATCACACACATCCATTCCCGAGGCAGAATTCGAACCTGCGACCGTAGCGGTCGCGCGGTTCCAGACTGTAGCGTCTAGAACCGCTCGGCCACTTCGACCGGCTATCATCTGAAATCTGGACTCATCTGACGAGTTTTAATAACTTCACTTATGTCTTCACCACACTTATTTTTCAGCAACCTTACGCGTTTTCAAACGCTGCAAATTCAACATAAAGCTGGTATCAGATGATATGAAGATATGAATAACAAACATTGTAAAAGGCCTTGAAGTAAATTAAAGAATGGGGAGAAGGGGAACACAGTATTAATTTTGACATATTAAAAATCCTGTGAAACAAATTGCAGCGTGTACATCTACATCTACATGATTACTCTGCAATTCACACTTGAGTGCCTGGCAGAGGGTTCATCGAACCATTTTCATACTACTTCTCTACCATTCCATTCTCGAATGGCGCGTGGGAAAAATGAACACCTAAATCTTTCCGTACGAGCTCTGATTTCTCTTATTTTATTATGATGATCATTTCTCTCTACGTAGGTGGGTGTCAACAAAATATTTTCGCATTCGGAAGAGAAAGTTGGCGACTGAAATTTCGTAAATAGATCTCGCCGCAAAGACAAGCGCCTTTGTTTCAGTGCCTGCCATCCCAACTCACGTATCATATCAGTGACACTCTCACCCCTATTGCGCGATAACACGAAACAAGCTGCCCTTCTTTGTATTTTTTCGATGTCCTCCGTCAATCCTACCTGGTAAGGATCCCACACTGCGGCGCAATATTCTAGCAGAGGATGGACAAGTGTGATGTACGCTGTCTCTTCAGTGGGTTTGTCGCATCTTCTAAGTGTTCTGCCAACGAAGCGCAGTCTTTGTCTCGCCTTCCCCACAATATTAGCTAAGTGGTTTTTCCAATTTAAGTTCAAATGGTTCAAATGGCTCTGAGCACTATGGTACTCAACTGCTGTGGTCATCAGTCCCCTAGAACTTAGAACTACTTAAACCTAACTAACCTAAGGACATCACACACATCCATGCCCGAGGCAGGATTCGAACCTGCGACCGTAGCAGTCGCACGGTTCCGGACTGCGCGCCTAGCCCAATTTAAGTTCCTCGTAATTGTAATTCCTAGGTATTTGAAACTTCCTGGCAGATTAAAGCTGTGTGCCGGACCGAGACTCGAACTCGGGACCTTTACCTTTCGCAGGCAAGTGCTCTACCATCTGAGCTACCCAAGCACGACTCACGCCCCGTCCCTAGGTATTTACTCGAATTGACAGCCCTTAGATTTGTGCGATTTCTCGTATACCCAAAATTTATCGGATTTCTTTTAGTACTCATGTGGATGACCTCGCACTTTTCTTTGTTTAGTGCCAATTGCCACTTTTCGCAACATACTGAAATTCTCTCTAGATCATTTTGTAATTGGAATCGATCGTCTGATGACTTTACTACACGGTAAATTACAGCGTCATCTGCAAACAATCTAAGAGGGCTGCTCAGATTATCACCTAGATCATTTATGTAAATCAGGAGCAGCAGAGGGCCTGTGACACTACCTTCCGGAAAGTCAGATATCACTTCTGTCCTAACAAATGATTTACCGTCTGCCACTACGAACTGTGACCTCTCTGAGAGGAAATCGCGAATCCAGTCACACAACCGAAACGATACTCCATAAGCACGCAATTTGATTAATAGTCGCTTGTGAGGAACGGTATCAAAAACCTTCTGGAAATCTAGGAAAATGAAATCGATCTGGGTACCACGTACCCAGCGCCGCCTAGTGAGTTAGTCCACTTGGCATCCAAAATCTTCCCTTGGTAGCAGTTTGCACTTGTCTCGTGATCGAGAATGTTGACGTCATACAATGTATATAACGATTTTATATGACTGACATAATACTGGTAAACTAGGAAGCCATATTCTAGTCGTTGTGATATGTCTCTCAGCAATGGTGAATTGTATAATATTTTCATATCTTCTGATACCATTTTCATGTTGTATTTTGCAGCCTTTGAAAATGACGTATGTCGAAATGCGTAAGTTTGTCGAAAAATAAAAGGGTGTTCAAGACATAAGTAAAGTTATTGAAAGTGCATCGAAATGGTCGCGTCGTCTCACAGCATTTTCAGGCAAATTGCAGCTCATCTGTCCAGGCTGCAGTGTCCCAGTCGTCTAGGCGCAGGAGAGGCACTGCAGACGTTGTCGTGTCTAAGCAAAGGCACTCGCGTCGGTCGTCTGCTGCCGCAGCCCGTTAACGCCAAACTTCGCCGCACTGTCCTAAAGGATACGTTCGGCGAACGTCCCTCATTGACTTCTGCGGTTATTTCACTCACGGTAGCTTTTCTGTTAGCACTCACAACGCCGCTGCTCTCCGTCGTTAAGCGATTGCCTTCGGCCACTGTGCTGTACGCCGTGATAGGTAACGCCTGAAATTGGGTATTCCCGCCACACTCTTGACACTGTGGATTTCGGAATATTGAATTCGCTGACTATTTCCGAAATGCTATGTCCCATGCGTTAGACCCGTCGTGTGGCCACAGTTCCGTCGGAGAGCTTTTCGCATGAATCACCTGAGCACAGATGAAAGCCCTGACAATGCCCTGCTCTTTTATACCATACGTACGCGATACTACCGTTATCTGTATGTGTGCATATAGCTATCCCAAGGCTTTGTCACCTCAGCGTGGTTTCTCGCCTACAATGGCGAAAGTTTAACTATAACAACCCTATAGTTCTGTGTTGATAATAAACATATATTTTCATTTGGTTTAGTACTACTGCACTGTGTGGCCCATCGTGTAGATCATTTGTCGTCCTCCTAGTTGGCTAGGCGAAGCCTTTGCCTCGCCTCTGATGATCTCAGTATCTAAGTGACATTGAATTCTATAATTTCTCCTTCGCGTTGCAGTGATATTGTGCTGCCGCGAAGTGGGCGTAAGAGTGATGCGAGGGTGCGATATGAATCACAGGCAGACCACCACGCATGAAAATTTAGCATGCTGCTACCTGTCCTCCTAGAAATTTCGTAGGCACCATCCGGAATAACGTGCGTGGACTTGAAAATTCTAATCCAGTTGCAAGGAAATGAAAAACGGCGGCACCGAACAATATGAAGGAACAATGGATCCACGCAGGGTGGAGAGCAACCGCTAAAAATGGCGCTGGAGCGTATCGAGAGAAAGGGAGTACAGTAAAAAACAGAAAAATAAGTGGAAAGAATATTTCCGACGGGGGAGGCAGCAGCACACCACGATGGTAATAAGCTCCTCGTGGAGTAAAGACTAGCATGATGAGGCACACGCGGACAGCGAATTTCGCGCTCGAGTGGTCTTGACGCGAGAAAATTCGGCCCCGCCCGTGCACAATATCGGGTGCAATCCGAGACACGGGGCGCATTCCCCGGCGCGACCTGGAGCGGTATTTCTCTTAATAACAGCGCGAGCAGCATCGGCGGCGGTGTCGGCTCTGAGGTAATTTCAGCCCCTGTGGCGGGGAGAGTCGCTGCTCAGACAACAGACCGGTATAATTGAATACAATTCGTCCGTCTCCATTTTCCTAATTGCGACGTTGGCGTTTTAATGAATTAGAAGAGATAATTGGCTCAGTGGCCGACAGGGAATGGGTGGAGAGGGGGGGTGGTGGAGGCCAGGCGATTGGTGGGGCCGACGCCGGCGCGTGGGGACCCGTGGGAGGGGTTGTTATTAAACTCCGGGGGCTAATTAGCAAGTGAGGCAGGAAGAAACTACGGAAGGCATCTCAGCCCCGCACCACGCCCCCTCCCTACCGAATGAAGAATTCCCGACCTGGAAGCGAGGCGCTCGCCAAGTTAGCTAGGAATGTCGCCGTGGCGCAGCAGCGACGGTGTATAAAAAGCTCACATATCCAGGTCCGACGCCACTCCAGAGGTGCGGTACACTACAATGGAAAGCCAATAAAACAGCTTACTGCATTATATGAGCGGCAGTTATCACTCGACGCAATTAAGTTACGAAATTAATTCTTCGTTTGTTCGCAGGTACATAACTGCAGTCCTGGTGCATACTGAAATCCCCTTCCCTCGCTGCAGTAACGTTGCACGTCGCTAGAGGAGCCGAACAAAATGGTACAACCATTGCGGAGACAGCCCCCCGCCACTCTAACCCTCGCACGTGCCTTTACGAACTTTCGACTTCAATCTTCGGACCTATTCGTGCGGGCGATGCTTAGAGTATGGGCGCAAACAATAACGTCGGCACTAAATGACGAACAAAAGCCACGCTCTTAGAAGCCGCTTCTTACAGTCGGCAACATTTCGCCGATATTTGCTCACATTGCAATGTTTCTTGCAGACTGAAGCTTCGTCGGCCATGGGCTGCCGTAGTCCAGAGAACTGACGGCGAGAGATATTTACTGTCGCTAAATGCGGTAACCCGTGGTCTAGGGGTAGCGTCTTTGATTCATAATCAAAAACGTCTTCGGTCCGGGGTTCGATCCCCGCCACTGTCTAAATTTTGATAAATAATCAGCATTGGCGGACGAATACTTCCGGCATAAGAAGTCAGCCTCATTCTGCCAACGGTATTGTCAAAGAGGGCGGAGGAGCGGATAGAGGTTCAGGGCACTCTCTTGTCCTAGGGGTGGGAAATTGCCCCTAAAGGCGGAAGAATCAGCAATGATCAACGACATGAGGATGCAGAAGGCAATGGAAACCACTGCATTAAAGACACGTAACGTGTATGCACAGGACATGTGGCCTGTAATTGAAGAAGTGTCATGATGATCTCTCCATTGGCAAAAGATTCCGGAATAGTCCCCCATTCGGATCTCCGGGAGGGGACTGCCAAGGGGGAGGTTACCATGAGAAAAAGATTTAATAATATACGAAAGGATAACGTTCTACGAGTCGGGGCGTGGAATGTCAGAAGCTTGAACGTGGTAGGGAAACTAGAAAATATGAAAAGGGAAATGCAAAGGCTTTTCTAGATATAGTAGGGGCCAGTGAAAAGTGGAAGGAAGACAAGGATTTCTGGTCAGATGAGTAGCGGGTAATACCAACAGCAGCAGAAAATGGTATAACAGGTGTAGGATTCGTTATGAATAGGAAGGTAGGGCAGAGGGTGTGTTACTGTGAACAGTTCAGTGACCGGGTTGTTCTAATCAGAATCGACAGCAGACCAACACCGACAACGATAGTTCAGGTATACATGCCGACGTCGCAAGCTGAAGATGAAGAGATAGAGAAAGTGTATGAGGATATTGAAAGGGTAATGCAGTATGTAAAGGGGGACGAAAATCTAATAGTCATGGGCGACTGGAATGCGGTTGTAGGGGAAGGAGTAGAAGAAAAGGTTACAGGAGTATATGGGCTTGGGACAAGGAATGAAAGAGGAGAAAGACTAACTGAGTTCTGTAACAAGTTTCAGCTAGTAATAGCGAATACCCTGTTCAAGAATCACAAGAGGAGGAGGTATACTTGGAAAACGCCCGGAGATACGGGAAGATTTCAATTAGATTACATCATGGTCAGAAAGAGATTCCGAAATCAGATACTGGATTGTAAGGCGTACCAAGGAGCAGGTATAGACTCAGATCACAATATAGTAGTGATGAAGAGAAGGCTGAAGTTCAAGACATTAGTTAGGAAGAATCAATACGTAAAGATGTGGGATACGGAAGTACTAAGGAATGACGAGATACGTTTGAAGTTCTCTAACGCTATAGATACAGCAATAAGGAATAGCGCAGTAGGCAGTACAGTTGAAGAGGAATGGACATCTCTAAAAAGGGCCATCACAGAAGTTGGGAAGGAAAACATAGGAAGTGCAGGGAAGCTAAGTCGAAATGGCTGCAGGAAAAATGTGAGGACATCGAAAAAGATATGACTGTCGCAAGGACAGACTCAGCATACAGGAAAGTCAAAACAACCTTTGGTGACATTAAAAGCAACGGTGGTAACATTAAGAGTGCAACGGGAATTCCACTGTTTAATGCAGAGGAGAGAGCAGATAGGTGGAAAGAATGCATTGAAAGCCTCTATGAGGGTGAAGATTTGTCTGATGTGATAGAAGAAGAAACAGGAGTCGATTTAGAAGAGATAGGGGATCCAGTATTAGAATCGGAATTTAAAAGAGCTTTGGAGGACTTACGGTCAAATAAGGCAGAAGGGATAGATAACATTCCATCAGAATTTCTAAAATCATTCGGGGAAGTGGCAACAAAACGACTATTCACGTTGGTGTGTAGAATATATGAGTCTGGCGATATACCATCTGACTTTCCGAAAAGCATCATCCACACAATTCCGAAGACGGCAAGAGCTGACAAGTGCGAGAATTATCGCACAATCAGCTTAACAGCTCATGCATCGAAGCTGCTTACAAGAATAATATACAGAAGAATGGAAAAGAAAATTGAGAATGCGCTAGGTGACGATCAGTTTGGCTTTAGGAAAAGTAAAGGGACGAGAGAGGCAATTCTGACGTTACGGCTAATAATGGAAGCAAGGCTAAAGAAAAATCAAGACTCTTTCATAGGATTTGTCGACCTGGAAAAAGCGTTGGACAATATAAAATGGTGCAAGCTGTTCGAGATTCTGAAAAAAGTAGGGGTAAGCTATAGGGAGAGACGGGTCATATACAATACGTACAACAACCAAGAGGGAATAATAAGAGTGTAAGACAAGGCTGTAGCCTTTCGCCCCTACTCTTCAATCTGTACATCGAGGAAATAATGATGGAAATAAAAGAAAGGTTCAGGAGTGGAATTAAAGTACAAGGTGAAAGGATATCAATGATACGATTCGCTGATGACATTGCTATCCTGAGTGAAAGTGAAGAAGAATTAAATGATCTGCTGAACGGAATGACCAGTCTAATGAGTACACAGTATGGTTTGAGAGTAAATCGGAGAAAGACGAAGGTAATGATAAGTAGTAGAAATGAGATCAGCGAGAAACTTAACATCAGGATTGATGGTCACGAAGTCAATGAAGTTAAGGAATTCTGCTACCTAGGCAGTAAAATAACCAATGACGGACGGAGCAAGGAGGACATCAAAAGCAGACTCGCTATGGCAAAAAAGGCATTTCTGGCCAAGAGAAGTCTACTAATATCAAATACCGGCCTTAATTTGAGGAAGAAATTTCTGAGGATGCACGTCTGGAGTACAGCATTGTATGGTAGTGAAACATGGGCTGTGGGAAAACCGGAACAGAAGAGAATCGAAGCATTTGAGATGTGGTGCTATAGACGAATGTTGAAAATTAGGTGGACTGATAAGGTAAGGAATGAGGAGGTTCTACGCAGAATCGGAGAGGAAAGGAATATGTCTGAAACACAAGAAGAAGGGACAGGATGATAGGACATCTGCTAAGACATGAGGGAATGACTTCCATGGTACTTGAGGGAGCTGTAGAGGGCAAAAACTGTAGAGGAAGACAGAGATTGGAATACGTCAAGCAAATAATTGAGGACATATGTTGCAAGTGCTACTCTGAGATGGAGAGGTTAGCACAGGAAAGAAATTCGTGGCGGGCCGCATCAAACCAGTCAGTACACTGAAGACAAAAAAAAAAAAAAATAAAAAATAAAAAAAAAATAAAAATAAAAAAGAAATGCGGTAACATGACAAGCAGGTGACTTCTGGCATTCTGTGCCCCCCCCCCCCCCCCTTCTCGTATTTCAACTCCACTGCTTGATCCTCATGGTATCATGGTATGTTGGTATGTTCTAGTTACTCACAAGTACAGGGTGTTTCACACATACACCATATTGCACACTTCTAGATGTCGTTGTGGGGACAGAGGAACCCGTGTCGCCGGCCGCGGTGGTCTAGCGGTTCTAGGCGCTCAGTCCGGAACCGCGTGACTGCTACGGTCGCAGGTTTGAATCCTGCCTCGGGCAGGGAGGTGTGTGATGTCCTTAGGCTAGTTAGGTTTAAGTAGTTCTAAGTTCTAGGGGACTGATGACCACAGATGTTAAGTCCCACAGTGCTCAGAGCCGTTTGAACCATTTGAACCCGTGTCCATAAACGTCATCCAAGGACGCTACAGAAAAATTATAGGCGTCGACGCCTGTAAATATACGTATGTTCAGGGTTATTCCTGATGATGTTACGAGCTTTCTAGGATGACAGAAAAAGTAGATAGATAAATGTACGCCGGCCGCGGTGGTCTAGCGGCTCTAGGCGCTCAGTCCGGAACCGCGCGACTGCTACGGTCGCAGGTTCGAATCTTGCCTCGGGCATGGATGTGTGTGACGTCCTCAGGTTAGTTGGGTTTAAGTAGTTCTAAGTTCTAGGGGACTGATGACCACAGATGTTAAGTCCCATAGTGCTCAGAGCCATTTGAACCCTTTTTTTGATAAATGTACAAATTTGAGGCAAGCATCCTTCTACCGGAAACGAGCGTGTCGGAAGTTTTAAGCGAAAACCGTTCTGATACTTTTGACAGTGGAACACATGTATTGGTACTGCTGTTGCTAAAATTTCAGGGTAGGCAACTTTCAGAGATGGTAGTACGAACTAAAAGAAGAAGAAATGTTCACTAAACATTCGTACTAAAATGCATATCTGAAGAGCTATGATTACTCGTTCAATAGAGGAGACGTGTTTCACAGTAGCGGAGATAAACGAGTGCTCACAGCTCTTCAAAATGGCTCTGAGCACTATGCGACTTAACTTCTGCGGTCATGAGTCGCCTAGAACTTAGAACTAATTAAACCTAACTAACCTAAGGACTTCACAAACATCCATGCCCGAGGCAAGATTCGAACCTGCGACCGTAGCGGCCGCGCGGTTCCAGACTGTAGCACCTTTAACCGCTTAGCCACCACGGCCGGCCACAGCTCTTCAGGTATGCATTTTAGAGCCCATGTTTACTGGGTTTCGTTTCCTTGTTTTTGGCCATACTGCTACCTCTGAAAGTTGGTTACCCAACAATCTAAGCACAACAATGCCCGTACACGTATTTCACTGTCTAAGGTATGAGAAAGGATATCTCTGTAATTTTCGACTCGTTCGTTTCCGGTAAAAGGATCTTTACCTATGATTGTTACATTTATCCTTTTCCCCCATCATCCTAGAAAGTTTGTAACATCATCACGGAATCACCCTCTATATAAATACATTTACCGGCGCTGGCGCCTGTAACACCGGCGCTCTTTAGCTTCGCAGGATGTCGTTTCCGGACATGGGTTTCTATGTAGAACTTGATCTACTAGTCGCCTCTACGGCGTCTGTAAGTGTGTGACATGAATTGTGAAACAGCCTGTACTTGTGACACGCGACAGACTACACATAATAAACATGGCTGATTCAAACTTTTCCAAATACTGCGGCCTGATGGACACGAATGAACACCGATTAGTGTGTGGAAAGACGATGGAAATGTGGAGTCTGATACGTCGTATCATGGCCTTTCTTAGCTGGACCATTTAGACAGTGATCACACCGACGGTAACTCTTTCCTCGGATGTCGCATACTTCCCACACTTCCCTGACAAAAAAAAAAAACCAATACGGTCAACGGGATCGCAGCGACGGCGGTTAGTTGCGTACATGACGTCAGTGGAAATAACGTGCTGCAATTTTCGATGTGCATACACGAACAACACGATATGTAACTCATTATCTCAGTTTCTTAGGAAGAGTATTCACCGATCCTCGCAACAGTTTTTCATTTATTGTGGGAGTGCCTACCTGATTATTTTGATGCAAATTTCTGCCTTTAAGGCGTTCTATACTGTTTTTGGTTCCTTGTGAAAAAATGTGGAATGAACTCAGACCATGTTGTTTTCTGTTGATAAAAACATTGACAGAAAAAGAAGAAAAAGGAAAAGATCAGCGCGGCCGACTGTCATACTCGGGAGGGGTAGGCGGCATCGATTTCCGGTCACGTCGCAGATTTTCTCCGCTGCGGGACTGGACGTTGTGTTGTTCTCATTATGATTTCATCATCATTGGCGCCTAAGTCGGCCGCACAACGCCTACATGGGGTAGTCAGGCGATCATTCCTGTAGCGGCAAGCTACGGTACTACAGCAGCAGCGGAGGGGGCACTTCAGTATACGTACCGCAAACAAACTAAAAATTAATAACGTAACTTTATTTTCTCGAGGCAATAGTTAAAACCTTGTAACTATCCCTCACATTACTCCAATATACACAAATCAAAAAACGTTTTGCATAAAAAAAATGGTTCAAATGGCTCTGAGCACTATGGGACTTAACTTCTGAGGTCATCAGTCCCCTAGAACTTAGAACTACTTAAACCTAACTAACCTAAGGACATCACACACATCCATGCCCGAGGCAGGATTCGAACCTGCGACCGTAGCAGTCGCACGGTTCCGGACTGCGCGCCTAGAACCGCGAGACCACCGCGGCCGGCCGTTTTGCATCACCCCGGTTCCCAGAACTCCTGAAGATAGACGTTGACTGTGGATATTGTATCACAGACACCGTCCCTTTGACTGTTCAGAGATGTCATTAAACCCGCCCAAAGATGTAAACAACCATGCATGAGTAGCGCCTATTAGACGGAGGGGGTCCAACGGCCGATCATTTCCACCCATTCCATCAGGACGCAGGTACACGGCTCGTATTGTCTGTAGTTCAACGATGCCTATACGGTTCGATCGCGTCGGCATTGTTACTTTGTGCCAGGAAGGGCTCTCAACAATGGAAGTCTCCAGGCGTCTAGAAGTGAACCTAATCGATGTTGTTCGGACATGGACGAGAGACAGAGACAGGAACTGTCGATGACATGCCTCGCATAGGCTGCTACTGCAGTGGATGACCACTACCTACGGATTATGGCTCGGAAGGACCCTGAAAGCAACGCCACAATGTTGAATAATGCTTTTCGAGCAGCCACAGGACATCGTGTTACGACTCAAACTGTGCGCAATAGGCTGCATGATGAACAGCTTCACTCCCGACGTCCGTGGTGAGGTCCATCTTTGCAATCACGACACCATGCAGCGCAGTACAGATGGGAACAACAACATGCCTAATGGACCGCTCAGGATTTGCGTCACGTTCTCTTCACCGATGAGAGTTGCATATGCCTTCAACCAGACAATCGTCGGAGACGTGTTTGGAGGTAACCCGGTCAGGCTGAACGCCTTAGACACACTGTCCAGCGAGTGCACCAAGGTGGAGGTTCCCTGCAGTTTTGGGGTGGCATTATGTCGGGCCGAAGTACCCTGCTGGTGGTCATGGAAAGCGCCGCAACGGCTGTACGATTCGTGAATGCCATCCTCCGACCGATATTGCAACCATATCGGTAGCATATTGGCGAGGCATTCGATTGTTACTGAATAAAATGCTTGTTTTTGGAGATCAAGAAATACTTCACTTATATGATTGCCTCGATCCATGGCTTTCAGAATGTCATGTGAGTTGGGTTTCACATGACAGAGATTTTTAGAACCCATGCTGATTGGCACTAGGAAGGCCATTCGTTGGCACTAGAAACGATAGTCGAGGAGCTTCAGTCAGAGGCTGTACTATTGTCCTGTGTCCACAAAGTCTTCTTCAGAATGAACTTACGCACATCTGTAGGTAAATGCGTTCCAGCTTGCCTTGGGTTCTGTGACTTACGCACACTGAAGTGACCGTGTTACTCCAACAGCTGCTGCATGCTTCGTGCAGTAGTTATATATGTGTAATTCTGTGCTGCCAGGGACTGAGGACTAACGACTTCTGATTCTCATTACGTACTCTACATATTGCTTCCACGCTCATCGCAAACTTTCTAATCTGTGCAAAACATCATCCATTCGGCGTTTTGTATTATTACGAAATAGGGAGGGAGAATCACATATATGGTAAGTGGTTGGGGTGGTTATCTTTAAAACAAAGGCATTTTTCGTTGCAGCGAGAAATTTTCACAAGATTACAAACTTACTCCTCTGAATGCCAAAAGTTTTCTTGACTCCTGCCTACACAGAGGGAAATGACCATCGCGATGAAATAAATCAGAGCAACTCCTGATCATTCTTCTCACGCGCTGTTACAGATTGAACAGTAGAGAAATTGTTGAAAGTGATTCTATGATCCCTCTGCCAAACATAAGTGTGAATTTTAGACATATCACGTAAATATACCTACATGTTCATGAAAATGAGACAAATCGCAACAATCTTCTGTCAGTCACATTTATTTTCTTCCACGAGGCGTTCAGAGACCTGACACCCTCATCTCCAGGTGTATACGTGGTTTACGGGATATGCCCTTCCCCTATTTGTAACTAATTGTCTGCGGTTTTGTTCCATTCGAAAATGATACAAAGCATAGTAGCTCATGACACTTATCTCCAGACGGATCCGTGGGTTACATATTCCCTTTTCCTATTTGCAGCCAACTGTGTGTCCCTCATTTCCCGTTGGATCTGTGGGTTACACGATATTTCCTGTTCCTATCTGCAGCCAATTGTCTGCCATATTTTTCCTCTCGAAAATGATCCAAAGTGTAATAGCTCAACTGTGTTGTGCAATTAACGATTATCTGTGCGATTGGGACGTATTTATTCGCGTTATTGTGGTATGCACAATAGCAGTTGTGATTTGGATAGTGATACATAGAATGAAACAGATTTAAACGTTATCGACTGCTAGGGACAATCTATAAAGTCAGGGCGAGCGGAGTTATTCTTTGAGTTTATCTCTCATTCGGAGAAACTACTGAATTCCCTAAGGCTAAAAGTTTATTTAAACGCTACGGCATAAGTTTATGTAGTAAAAAAAAAAAAAGAAAAAAAAGTTAATGTTCTTAGATAGTAGTAAAAAGTTCAAATAAACAACCTGTGTTGAAAGGTGAGAAAACATATCACTTTTTTTGAAGACTACTGGAGTGCTTAAGAATCTACACGTACATACATAGACAATCGGCTCCAATGAAGACTGACTGCCGGTTCGAGCCTGCGCACGGACCAGTTCCACCGATTTAGTTCGCTTTTCAAGGGAACTGTCTTTAAATAGTAAAGATGTTTCGCAGTCGGAAGCCAGCATTCAGTATTCACCGGAGGGCAATACATTGCACCTACATACGTGGTCTCCGGCTTGTTTAGCGTAAATAATGAAAAACAAGAGCTTAAATTATAAGTTTAATGGCGACGATGCCGCTGAGCAGAAAAGAATTTTGGAGTTGCTTTTGCTTTTAGCTCTACGAATCTAAGGCAACTGTAATGTTCAAGTACTATAAATTTACTATAAAAGGGGTCAGTTAAAGTCAAAGACTCTAGACAACTTACGCTCCTTGCTTTGGGTCAGATAAGTAGTAACCATATCAACTGAACTCATACGCCGTTAAGTAACATTTTAATTTTCAAGTAAACGAAATCAGCCATTTCTTTTTTTGCAAAGAACGATTAAATTATACATTTCAAGCAAATACTTTTTCGATGAATGATAAAAAGCTTAGCAACGATCGTTTATAAGAGAAAAAGAGCACTGCCGATCGTTATTCACTGAAGAGCCAAAGAACCTGGTACACTTCCCAAATATCATATAGGGCCCTCGCGTGCACGCAGAAGTGCCGCAACACGACTTGGCATGGACTCGACTAATATCTGAAGTAGTGCTGGAGGGAATTGGCACAACGAATCCTGCAGGGCTGTCCATAAATCTGTAAGGGTACGAGGGGGTGGAATCTCTTCTGAACAGCACGTTGCAAGGCATCCAAGATATGCTCAATAATCTTCATGTCTGGGGAGTTTAGCGGCCAGTAAAGCGTTTAAACTCAGCAGTGTGTTTCTGGAGCCATTCTGTAGCAATTCTGGACGTGTGGGGTGTCGCATTGTCCTGTTGGAATTGCCCAAGTCGGTCGGAATGCACAATGGACGTGAATGGGTGCAGGTGATCAGAGAGGATGCTTAAGTACGTGTCACCTGTCAGAGTCGTATCTAGACGTATTAGGGGTCCCATATCACTCCAACTGCACACGCGCAACACCATTACAGAGCCTACACCAGCTTGAACAGTACCCTGGTGACATGCACGGTCCATGGATTCATGAGGTTGTCTCCATACTCGTACACGTCCATCCGATCAACACAATTTGAAACGACGCTCGTCCGACCAGGTGTAGAGAAGCAGCCTACTCACGCCGTATAAAATTCACCTCAGTCTTTCCATTGTGTGCCAGCCTAGTCCACTGTAACTAGCTCTGACGTCATAAATGTTGCGCAATACTTTAAAAATCAAGTAAATAACCTGAAACGTTTCTAGCATGTCAGGAGTAATACTAAATCAATATGTGTTGAATATCAGTTCAAGAACTTTAACCATTTTCGAAATTTGGACGTTTTTCTGTAAAAATCATTGGCGCAACAGAAAAGAGCTAGAAACTTAAAAATTTATATTTGAATTCCTTTTTCATAATAATTTTTTAGTAGAAACAGTATTCTGGATCTCACAAATTAAAATTTTTGTTGAAATTCATAATTTTCTGGTTTTTGTCTTAGAAATTAAGGAAGCAAGATAGATTAAGTAGGCGAATAAATAAGGCTAGGATGTTTAAATTTAAGTAGAAGGGAGATCCGCTATAATCATAAAGATGTGAGAAGTTTCAATTGAATAACTATAAAATTATAGCGATAGCGTATCTCCAAAGGGCAAGTTCAGAGCTCGTCTACTGCGTGTAGTGTAATTAAATTAATTCTCTCGCCCAAAATACTTGACTTAGCCACGTCAGACTTTTATTGTGATTACTTACCTGTGTGCTGAATGCACATTTAAATTGAGAGCTTCATCGGCCATCAGCAAAGGAAGCGATGATTTATTCAATAACTTAATGTGGTGCATTACTAGCCCAGCGGCTAGTCGGGAGAGCCGATTTGATCAGGCGTTCCCTTAGCCGTCCGCACCGCGGCTTTATACATAAGAACGCTGTGCGAGGAAGGAAGGCCCCAGTTCTCTCCAGACGCTGAATAGCACACCATCTGTGTCGGGAGTCGCGTCGCGTCGGTATCATTGCTGTAAACAGCCTCGGATGCCGTATTAAGTTACTCGGGATACGCGTAACCATGAAATCATTTTCCAGTGAAGTGTTAATTCTGGGATGACTTTAATGACCTATCTTCAGTTTGCGTATGTCGTAGTTTCACGTGCCGCCGCGGGACAGACATTCTACCATTATTTAGCGTGGCGTTTGATGAACATTATCATCAAATTATGGCGAGCATTCACTTAAACAGTTAATTTGGACAGTTATAGTTGCATCAGCGCATTAGACTCTGAACTGCTCTGGTAGTTGGATTGTGTGGATTCTTTTTTTGATCTGTGACTTTCAGAATATAGCGAACGTTTTTACAGGATCGTTTTTGATTATGAGTCCCAGACAATCTCCTAATTCCTCAGAGCTATAAGCTGTAGCTATAAGTGTATTTCTCAGATGAAGTGGGCACTAGGAATTCTAATTACAGGCTTCACGTTTTGTTAATCACTTTCTGGTTGCCAATATTGTAGTTAGAGAGCCAGTTTTGAGAACGGCAAAAGACAGCATAATAGGAACATTTATATAACAATTAATTCCACCCGTCGCCCCACATATGGTTAATCGGCCGGGAAATGCATCTTTTCTACATTACAAACACAAAATATTATTAACAACATAATCTCCACCCGCCGCCCCACACAGGCAACATGTTTCCAGTCATCAAAAGGCCAATGTCGGTGTTGATGCGCCCAGGCGAGGCGTAAAGCTTTGTGTTGTATAGTCATCAAGGGTGCAGAGTCGGCCTTCGGCTCCGAAAGTCCATATCGATGATGGTTCGTCGAATGGTTCGCACGCTGACACTTGTTGTTGACCCTGCATTGAAATCTGTAGCAATTTGAGGAAGGTTTGCACTTCTGTTACGTTAAACGATTCTCTTCAGTCGTCGTTGGTCCCGTTCTTGCAGGATCATTTTCCGGCCGTAGGAATGTCGGAGATTTGATGTTTTACCGGATTCCTGATATTCACGGTACACTCGCGAAATGGTCGTACGGGAAAATCCCCACTTCATCGCTACCTCGGAGATGCTGTGTCCCATTCTATTGCGCCGACTATAACACCAAGTTCAAACTCACTTAAATCCTGCGAACCTGCCATTGTAGCAGCAGTAAGCGATCTAACAACTGCGCGAGACACCTGTCTTACATAGGCGTTGCCGACCGTAGCGCCGCATTATGCCTGTTTAAATATCTCTATATTTGAATATGCAGGCCCATACCAGTTTCTTGGGCACTTCACTGCATAACCACGCAAAATTGGTTACAATCAGGTAACGAAATTCTCGCGTAATCTGCTGATTCACTTGAAGAAGAGGGTGTAGGCCCTTATTTTCAGATGAGATCTTTCAGAGAGCAAGGTGAGAAAGTAACAATGTTGGCTAGGACAGATACTGGTTTGCTAGTGAATTCCAGCGTAGGACGTGGTGAATTTCGAGACTGGGCTACGTGCATTTACCCCTATCCGTAGCTGAGGGACTAGTGCATTTGAGTGGCGTGCGGGCTACCTTGGTTCGATTCCCGGTACTGCCAGGGATCCTTCCCTAGTGGGAGGCCTGAAACGGGGTGCACTGAACCTCGTGATGCCAATTTAGGAGCTACCTGATCGAGTGGTTGCGCCACCAGGTGTACTAATTCGACAACATCCGAGAGAGCGGTGTGCAGACCTCACGCCCCTCCATAGCGCATCTCGATTATGCCGTTGGCTGAGGTTGACTCTGTGGTCAATCGGGCAGGTTGGCCCATCTGTGGCCAGAACGGAGGAGCCTGCTTTCTCTCTACGTGAATAGAACCACTTCTACGGAATACGATTGTAAATTTCGCTCTCAGTCATTAAATAAGTTTATTTCAAAATGTAACTAAGACATTTTGGACTCTGTGAATTAATCTGCAGGCGGTTTGGCTGTTACGGCGTCTGTGTGGGCTTTTTTTATGGACTCTTTCATCTGGTGTTAATAAACAAGCTGTTATATAAAATACATACAAATGATATTACGATAAAATGTGATATTGTTGTGAAAAAGAGACATTTATTATCAGTAACATAGTTACAGAAACACAGAAAATGTTACACTATAACGTAGTTCTATATCATAGCACTTGAGAAGGCTACGCGATATAAGCATCAAACGACACGATATAAACGTCACACAGCAAATAAGGATGGTGTACAAAGAGATTACGATAAATCGCCATACTTCATTTAAAAGGTTTCTCAAGAAAAATCTTGATACAACGTATTATCCACAATCACACACATGCAGAACACTGATTGCAAAATACATAGTGTTCTACACTCTACAGTAAAGACCAGCATGTTCGTTTTCCTAGAAGAAATGGAAATTTATTCATATAAATTTAAGCATTCAAGAAATTTGCTGAATGAGATAACCGAACCCTGCAGTGACGTCTTTTTCAGCAGCTTTGCAGACTCACTTCTGTCTACCAATTAACCATTTTGGATAAAGAGCAAGATCGGTAGTGTAACCTCCCCACCGCAACAATTTTTTTATAAGAAAATATAGCAATACTTAATAGAAATGGGAGCCGAGTGTAACCTCCCCGCAAAATTTATAATAATTGACAATATTATTTAGGGATGCTAATGGACATTGCTCTTTGCGTAACCTGCCCACAATCAAATGTACTGACAATGGCAACAAAAATGTGAAAATACGCAATCTGACTCAAATATAAATCCTTCAAAATTAAAGTCCATTCAGTGACAAGAAAATTCAATTAAACCGAAACATCGGTCTTTGGCCCTGTGTAAAAACAATCAGAATTAAAGTCTTACCTCAGAATAAATGGATGTCACATATCTGCTCTTGTTGTTGCGCACCACTTGGAGGAACTACATTGCAAATAATAATATTCTCCTTTTTTTTTGTAATTCTAGTGAAATTTTTCTTCAAAAAGAAGTGGAATGAAATGGGAAGTGCAACGAGATCTTTAGTTCAAAAAATTAAACTTTTGAGAAAATGCTTTTGAAATAAAAAATTATTATTGGGAGACTTGTTGGAGAATAATTACAATAAATAAAATTTTTCATTATCTAATGATTATATTAATTAACAGTATACCTTATTCCTCATCTTGACCATTGTTGCCGACCGCCTACATCACACAACCGCACTGGGCTGCTACTACTGACCGACCGCTCTGCATGACGACTACAGACTGAGTACTGCTCTCAACTAGACAGAGCTACAGACTCGCAACGACTGACTGACTGCTACTCTGCATAGCGACAACTAACTCGCAAAGACTACTACTGACTGAGAACCGCTCGCAACACTCGCGCGGTCAAGCGCATACTCTCTGGTCACAGATGCTACAATGCCTCGCCATCGCTGCTGCGTTACATACGTGTTTCATAACCCTCCACTCGGGGGGCAAAAATTTGGCAGCGATGGTGAGTCATTTGGACTTGCCAAGCGCGGTAAAATTTTTCTTTAATTAACAAAATCCTACAACTTACAGAATATTTAAATGTTGTGCACACGCACTAAGTACAAAATATATCAGACAAGGACAAAATGGGAATACTAAACATAGTAGCAAATCAGAAAAAAGTATATACAAACTTTTTGACAGATAAAGTGCACAGGCACTGAAAAAATTCTTTAGCATATGCAGAACAAATAAACAGACTGGCAAGAATAATTAGATGTAGTACATAAAGTAAATGTTGTGCACACGCACTAAGTACAAAATATATCAGACAAAGACAAAATGTGAGTACAAAACATAGTAGCAAATCAGAAAAGTATATACAAATTATTTGACAGATAACAAAGTGCACAGGCACTGAAAAAATTCTTTAGCATATTCAGAACAAATAAACAGACTGGCAAAAAATATTATGTTGACAAGTGTACATGCACTGAAAAATGTCTTTAGCATTTTCACAACAAATAAACATAATGGCAAAAAAAAAAATTCATGTCCAAAGTGCACATGCACTGAAAAATGTCTTTAGTATTTTCACAACAAATAAACATAATGGCAAACATCATGTCGACCAGTGATATAAGTGTACTCACACTGGAGTTTAGCGAATCGAAAAATGTATAACCTATGAACATAAATGATGTTACCAAAAAAATTTTTTCTTTATGTGACAAGAATCAGGATAGGAAAGGGAAGGATTGCATCATGGTTGTAGCACTTTAGATTGCACACAGCTGCTCTGAAAGTCCATATCTTTCCACAGTAGTACAACACCAAGTGACACAACTTGAAGTTCTTTTCCCATCAGAATTTATCAGTGTACCCAAGACACTGAATTGTCGTAGTAATGTTCCATGTTTTCATTTTGGCAGTACATTAGGTACACCAAACAGTGGGACCATAATAATGTCTTCATCGCTCATGGTGGTGGACAGCATGTCGTGTCAACACCACACTCTTACAAGGCACACCAACGTAGAATTAGTGCAAAACCAAATATAGTGCTCCATGATCACTGGGATAAACAGGACAAATGGACATTGCAGTAATTCAGGGTAGTCAGCTTATGAGGTGAAGGACATCAAGTCACATAATATTGACAATTACAGTCTTCATTGATAGTTCGTGGCATTCATAGCCCAGTTATTGAACATTTCTGTACCAAGTATGTAGTATTACAGAAAAATGTTCATTAATTGTTTTACATAGAATCAGTAGCCTTCTTTTCCTGGTTACAAAATATTATGAAATAATCGCATTCTTTTCAGTTACAGAGTATAATTAAGAATCATTAACCTTCTCCTAATTACAGTTAATTAATCATTTGTCATTAATTAATCATTTGTCTAATTACAGTTAATTAATCATTTGTATAATTACAGTTAATTAATCATTTGTCGTTAATTAATCATTTGTCTAATTACAGTTAATTAATCATTTGTATAATTACAGTTAATTAATTGATCATTTGTCATTTCAATATATTAAGAATTATTAGCCTTAATTAATTACAAAGCATTATTAAACCGTCACATTCATTTCAAATTACAAAGTATCAACATTGGAAACAAGAGCTAATCAATGGCATAATTAATAACAATTCGTGGAGTGACATTAATTATTGGCACTCAGTGGCCAGCAAGTATTGAATAAAATCATCATTCAGTATTATTCACATTATTACGAAGTCATTATTAAAAATCAGTTAATTACAGTCATAGCATTAATAATCATGGGCATTACACTCATTACAATAAACATTGGCAGTTATTAGCTAGTGACAAAGCATTATTTTGAATATAGTCTCATTAAGAGGTCATTACTCGAGTGACATGCTATTCAGAGTTGATCAGTATTATTCAGAATTATCATAAACTAGTGACATTATGTGGGACTGGTAATACATTTTTTTGGTAGCAATGCATTGCGTTGGGATCGATAATTAATTGCTGAGGCATAATACTTTTTGCTTTTGACCTATTGCTGCAAATGAGGATAGGTAACGTCATTCGTCATGAGTCAGCTGTAGCAAGATTATGTAACAAGGCAGTACATGTGATCACATTTATAAATGATAAACACAAATGGGTAAAAAATATAAAAATGCAAGTACTAGAACAGGTATAATAAGTAACAGGTTTAGTAAGTGTCATGAAAAACTTCTCCTGGAAAAAATACAAAAACGGATTATTGACCTGAAAGAAGAAACGCACACTATGCTGAAAAGTAGTGAACTTCGAATTAACAAGTAGTGAAATGTGTATAAAATGTGTTCCATAGCTGTCCTTTCCAAAACTTTCCGTCATCCTACTATGCAATGTAACACCTGCTGTCAAAGCAAACTGCAACAAATACTTAAATAACTACGTAGCATAAAGAAAAAAAAACTTCATTATCCATATCATCATAACTTCACCATTATCATCACCTGTAAAGAAAAACTTCATTATTCATAATACCATATCCTTCATCATTATTCATCAGTACTCATTATCATCTGCAAAAAATCACTTCGTTACTCATTACATAACTATTCCTTATCTCTAGCATATTTCATCACTAAAACTAAGATGTGTAGTTCTCTCTGACAGCCTGCATCAATCACCTTGTATTCTGAAAGAAAAAATTAGTTAAGACTGCTATTCTGTGATGAGTATAGTATAGTCTTGTTAATGCTTGTTAATCCTGATCCCTTTACTCTTCCTCATAAAGTTATTGCATCTCCTTTCGTTTATTCCGTAGGTGAAATTCCCATTTATGTTAAATTTATTTCTTAGAATCATCATTCCTTTCTGAAATTGATGAACAAAGATTAATGTCTTGCATTTAAATCCTATACCCACTAAATAATGACTGGTTTATGGTGACACAATTAACCATACAGCATAACATGACAGAAAACGTAATATGTCCAAGACATTGACAGTGTTCGGATGCAAAAAAAATGTACACAGAATAATACAATGCAGTAGCAAAAAAAATGTGAAACAGTCACGATGTTGAGATGTCATAAGGCAAAAAAAAAATGTCAAAGTCGACTGGTGTGTGTTATATCTTAACTATTTCATAGTGCATACAAACAAAACTGGAGTACAGTCATATACACAAAAAAATGGAAAATGTGCACGGTCTGATGTGTAACGACAAGAAAAGCGACCTGCTAACCTTACCTTGCCGGGCACTTGCCAAGAAAAAAAATACGATAATCATCAATAAGTAGTCACATAAATATAATTGCAGAAATAGTCGTAAATGTGTAAATTCATCTGGAAAAATATGCACGGTCTGATGTGTAACGACAAGAAGAGCGACCTGCTAACCTTACCTTGCCGGGCACTTGCCAAGAAAAAATACGATAATCATCAGTAATTAGTCAGGTGAATTAATTGCATTAGTAAATGGCATCATAGTGTGTTGAATCATACAGTGGTTTCACTCAATAAACGGTTTAATGTTTGAGATATGGTGATTGCCTTTCGATTTTCTGGTTCTCAAAGTTTCGACGTGTACAACATTGGGGTGAGGGATACTGCGAATCCGATACGGACCTGCGTATAGAAGTTCAAATTTACTGCACTTACCTTTTAATTTGCTGGATAAATAGTGTGTACGTACTAATATCTTCTGTCCAACGTGAAAGTCGCGGCGTGTACAAACCTGTTTTTGCTGTCTTCTCCGGCGCTCTGCGGCACGTTTGATGTTGTTCAGCGCAATGTCAATTATTTCGTGGTGTCGTAGGCGACGATTTTTGGGGAATTCTATTAATTCTTTAATTTTGTTCGGTGGTTCAACGTTTTTCAGTATAACAGTCGGAGATAGCATAGTGGATTCATTTGGAATGGAATTAATTACATCTTGGAATGAGAGTATGTGTGTATCCCAATCAATATGTCTTTTGTGGCAGTATATTCTGCACAGCTTACCAATTTCCTTCATTAATCTTTCACAAGGGTTCGAAGAAGCGTGGTACTTGGATATATAGATCGGAGAAATGTTTCTAGCTCGTAACATGCGTGTCCATACACTACTACGAAATTGAGATCCATTATCAGAAATTACTTTCATTACATGCCCTACATGAAATAGAAAATGTTTTACAAATGCTTTCGAAACAGTTTTAGCAGTAGCTTTGCGTAACGGAGTGAAAGTAACAAATTTTGAAGTGAGCTCAACAGCGACAAAGATGTAGCAAAAACATGGTAGTGAGGTCGGACATGTTCTTTTGTGTTCCGATTCTACTTTGTTACTATCCGTAATAGTTTGCACGTGTCAAAATTAATCATTTGCTGAAAAACATTTGTTTGTGTTTTGTGAGTGTCGTAAATTGGTAGTGACAGCAGAAGACAACACAGCTGACGGACAGAAGCATTAGCTCGCGCAGCTGACCAAAGCATGTGAAAAAAAAAAAAAGAATACTATGTCTCGTAATGACGACGAAATGAAATTTTCAAATGCAACTTGTTGAATGTACATGACGCTGAAATTTGCTTTGCAGAAGTTGGTTGCGATGTCTTGCTGATTGTTGCCGAGAGAACGCGATAGTGCGTCTGCTATAACATTTTGTGTGCCGGGAATATGAACAATCGTAAAATTAAATTCTTGTAAATATAGTTTCCATCTACTTAATCTGTCGTGAGTAAATTTAGCTGAAAGCAAAAATTGTATAGCTCTATGGTCTGTGTAAACGGTGGTATGTCTGCCATAAAGAAAGTGCCGAAATCTCGTAAAAGCCCATACAACACATAATGTTTCCAGTTCTGTAACGGAATAATTTCGTTCAGCAGGTGACAAAATGCGACTTGCAAATGCGATGTTTTTAATTACTGTAGAACCATCTTCTTCAATTTCCTGAAAAATGTGTACGCCTAAAGCGGTGTTAGAACTGTCGGTGGCAATGGAAAAATTTCTAGTAAGATCTGGGTGCGATAATAGTGGAGCATTCAACAAAGCATGCTTCAAATAACATTCTCGTGAGCAAAATTCTGCTTGTCAAAAGTAATGTTTGCGTTACTGTAGTATGCAATCTGTGCTGTATCTGGTTAAATTCTATCTTACGTGTTATTATTTACGGGAGAATGTTGTGGCATATCCACTGTATGAACTGTTCTGTTATTTCATACTGACGTGTTACGCTATGGATGACACCTATTGTCTGGATCATTCATGATAATGTGTTGTTGCCAAGGTTGTTGCTGCTGAAAAGATCGATTGTTATTAAATGTACGCTGAAAATTGTGCTCGTTATTTTTACGTCTGTCATGATAGTAATTTCTATACGGCGCATTGCGATACGAGTTGAAATAGTGTGTTGTCTGTACGTGGTTATTTCTTTGCTGCCATGCGTTACTATTTGTTGGAGCTGGGACTATACGTGCACGCGGCGGAACATTAAAGTTTGGTTGACCTTGTAGACTGCATTGTTGGTTAGGTATGCCAAGCGGTTGACTTTCAAGCTATTGTGGTGAAAAGGTCTATTGTTACCAAAATGTGGTTCCTGTTACTAATAATTTTACACATACTGATGATTACCACTTTTGTCTGTTATTTAAAATTACGGCGGTAGTTGTCATTACGGGAGTGCCTACTGAATATTGTCACATTCGGTAAAAGTTTGTCATATCCGGTTTTCATTACATGTTTCTTAATACTAGGTAGAGCAAGAGTTAAAGAGCAGTTTGGATAGATATAAAGGATAGTAGAAGAGAAAGCAGCAGTGCAGAAAACTAAAGATGAAACAGCACTACTACAGCTCGGGGCCCTATGCTCGCTACGGCACATATTCATTAAAGCGTAATGAATCCCCTGAGGTCAATTACGCACTGCAAATAAATTTTAGCTTTTGTGTTACAGGCAATAGCGGTAAAATTTCAAAGGCAAATTGTTGTATTCGTGCTAATTCAAATTTCTTCATTACAGGCAATGCTGTTGTAAATACAAAAATAAATTGTCGCATCTGGTTCAAAGCTAGTTTCTCCATTACCGATAATAGCGGTGAATGTACAAAGATAAATTGTCGTATACAGTGCAAATCGTGTATCTGTGTTCTGTCATTATTAAATTCTTTACATTTGCTTACAAATGCAAATTGCTCGAAATCTACGTTCTCGTCACTCAGTTTGATAACACGTTCAGGTTTGTGTGTGAATCTGTTCGTCTGTGTCATTTCGGATTTCAAGTTGCGTAGCTTTTCAGATTTTAAGTCGCGTGGCTTTTCGGATTTTAAGTCGCGTAGTTGCTGTAAATTGCTCACATTATACGCGCTGTGTGACTCTGACACATGTTCATAAAGTGGCGTCTGTTGTATGTTATTAACTGAAGTGTTTTTCATTTCTGTTACTTCTTGTTGTAAATTTGATAACTTCCTACGTAACGTGTTGTTAGATGAATCGATCTCATTAACTGTCTGCTGTAAATTTTGAAATTCAGGTGTTTGGATAAAAGAAACCGGTGCAGTATCGTCTGATTTATTGTCATTAGTATTTTCGATAACATCAATACGACTGGCCAATTCATCACATTTTTCAGTCAGTATTTTAACCTGATCATCGGTTTTAGAATCAGACGCATTAATCTGTTTTTGCAACTTGCGCGCAGTTTCGCTCAGTTTTTTAACATCAGCTTTGATAACATCACAATCCTGTGTTAGATCTAACTGTTCGAATCTATCTGTCACTGTTTGAATATTTACTGTGTGTGTATCTGTTTTTGATTTAAGGTCCGAAATTTCATCCCGTAATTCCGCGTTCAATTGTTCTATGGTATTAATTTTGTCGGACACTGTAGTAATATTATTGTCTACATACGTCTTCGCTTTCGCGAATATTTTACGTTTGTCCTCTTGTCTTTGTGCAGTGATTGTTTCCATGACTTGTCGTTTTACTTTGTTTTGATCCTGAATAAATCTGCGGAAACGCGTATCACTGTTCTGTATGTGCTGATTAAAGCGCTCGTTAATCTGAGCGTTCTGCTGTTCGAATTTCGTGTCTATCTTTGCGTCCATAGTGCGCGAAAGTTCTACCGTCATTGCTCTAAACTCGTCCCGTAATTGTGTAGCTTTTTCAGAGCACTGTTTGGCGACTCCGCTAATTTCGTCTCTGAGTGTATTTGTCGCGGCTGTTTGCATTTCCCTTAATTCTTGCGCAACAGACTTTATTTCTTCGCTATTTTTTTGTGAACAAGCCTCAATTTCCACGCGCAACTGTTCCTTAGTGTCATGGCACTGCGCGGCAACGGCTGTAATTTGTTCACTAAGTTGTTTGAAATTTTCGTCATTATTGTCAAGTTTTTCATTAATTTTATTAAATTTTTTATCCTGTTCACTAAATTGTTGTTTGATATCTTCACTCTGTTGTTGTAGCAATCTTACCATGATTTGTTCAAAGCCAAAGTTAGCGTTTATACTCTCTGTGGTGGATCTGGAACTTTCACGCTTACTGTAACCATTTGGTTATTCTGAGCAGTCGGATGTACACTGTCAGACATTATTTCGGAATTAAATAAATCCGTCGTACTTTCAGTATCCTGTTCATTTTCATTAGACAAATTTGTCTGTACTTTACTTGGATTTTCTAAATCGGGTGTGTTAAGCTCGGCAGCGCTCATTACCATAGAGCATTCTGCGTCATCAATTGTCGTCAAGTTAACAGACGAGACAATTGGGTTCGTTTGTTCATCATTAAGGTGAAAGTCATCATTAGTGGTTGGAATGCACTGATTGTTAGTGAACGCAGGATTGTCATCATTACACTGCGTGTCACATGTCCTATCGGCAAAGTTGTTTGGGTCGGTAATTTCATTCATAATACCTCGCGATACACTATTCACAGTCTTTCGCGGCATTTTAACAATAGTCAAAATTATTCACAAAATAAATAAGCACAATGCAAAAGCAACACACAAATACAACAAAGCAGCAAATTGCCGTTGACCTGTAGAAAGAAAGTCACAAGTTAATAAAAGCGTTGCGCCAAATCCTAAGTATATCTAAGCAAATAAGAGCAGATATCTGACTGTCGCTCAAAAGACTCTCAACGAAATACGATCCTGGACTGGGTGTCGCCAAGTGTAACCTCCCCACCGCAACAATTTTTTTATAAGAAAATATAGCAATACTTAATAGAAATGGGAGCCGAGTGTAACCTCCCCGCAAAATTTATAATAATTGACAATATTATTTAGGGATGCTAATGGACATTGCTCTTTGCGTAACCTGCCCACAATCAAATGTACTGACAATGGCAACAAAAATGTGAAAATACGCAATCTGACTCAAATATAAATCCTTCAAAATTAAAGTCCATTCAGTGACAAGAAAATTCAATTAAACCGAAACATCGGTCTTTGGCCCTGTGTAAAAACAATCAGAATTAAAGTCTTACCTCAGAATAAATGGATGTCACATATCTGCTCTTGTTGTTGCGCACCACTTGGAGGAACTACATTGCAAATAATAATATTCTCCTTTTTTTTTGTAATTCTAGTGAAATTTTTCTTCAAAAAGAAGTGGAATGAAATGGGAAGTGCAACGAGATCTTTAGTTCAAAAAATTAAACTTTTGAGAAAATGCTTTTGAAATAAAAAATTATTATTGGGAGACTTGTTGGAGAATAATTACAATAAATAAAATTTTTCATTATCTAATGATTATATTAATTAACAGTATACCTTATTCCTCATCTTGACCATTGTTGCCGACCGCCTACATCACACAACCGCACTGGGCTGCTACTACTGACCGACCGCTCTGCATGACGACTACAGACTGAGTACTGCTCTCAACTAGACAGAGCTACAGACTCGCAACGACTGACTGACTGCTACTCTGCATAGCGACAACTAACTCGCAAAGACTACTACTGACTGAGAACCGCTCGCAACACTCGCGCGGTCAAGCGCATACTCTCTGGTCACAGATGCTACAATGCCTCGCCATCGCTGCTGCGTTACATACGTGTTTCAGTAGTCAGATAAATTCTGCAGCGAGTCCCTTAAAGTAACGTGAATCTATAACCAAGAAAACTGTTAACAGTTCAGTATCCTCTTGAGTCTATACCTTTAAATGTAAGAACTAGCTTCATCACAACATATCTGCACTCCATCTTCATCTTGGGTTTCACGACATAATATCTCCATCGTGTATACCGTCCTTAAGTGTTACGATTTCACTATGTTACAGTTATCATTTTCCGTTTTTCTGGAGCTATTTTACGTTGCTAGACAGGAAAGAAAGTCTCCGAACACAGAAAAATTAATTTTGTCCCAACTTTCTTTAATGAACCTTATGTAACAGTGTTCTTGTAAATGTGAGATGCACGAACCCACATACACACTCCGATCCTGTAAGAATCAGTTCTTCCCATGCTACATGTGACCATCCAAATTTAAATTGCATTAGGTGGTCTAGAAAGTGGAATGTGAATCTTCTGTAACCATCTGTGATGTATGTATGTATGTGTGTATTCGTCCGTATGGAGCGGTTCAAAAATGGTTAAAATGGCTCTGAACACTATGGGACTTCACATGTGAGGTCATCAGTCCCCTAGAACTTGGAACTACTTAAACCTAACTAACCTAAAGACATCACACACATCCATGCCCGAGGCAGGATTTGAATCTGCGACCGTAGCGGTCGCGCGGTTCCAGACTGAAGCGCCTAGAACCGCTCGGCGCAGAGGTTCGTCGCCAGAATTTTTGGTTTAGATATAGGATTAAATTCGTGATTACTCGTACAATTTGACTGAATTGTCCTCTGGGACTGAGTAGAAGGATGACGGCCCTAACTGTGTTGTAATACATGTATCAAGGATTAACTTATCAGCACCTTGTATTTTGGGGATACACTGTTGTGGGTAAGAGACAAAGCACCCGACATTGTATATAAAGGGTCTGAAACGTCGTAGTCGGTAATTCAAATAAAGTTATTTTGTCACCACGGGTGGCATACATTAGCTTGAATGACCACAGAGTTATTTCCAAGTTAATGGATAACATAGAAGAAACTCTTCTGCGATTACTTCCATAATATGACGCTGGTGAGTTGTTAACTATCCCTCTACCAACCAAGAGACTTCAAACTTACAGTGTAGAGAGGAAAAAATATGACGACAATTCAAAGTATATATGCCTTCATTTCGGTTTTTTTCAACGGATGCGCTGGGCTAAACGCAAATGAGTGCTGAGTGAAGGAACACAGCGTGTCGTTACGCCGAAAGCGTTCTGGTTACGAGCGGCGCAACGAGAGCCGTTTCTCTGGGCGAGCGAACGTTACTGCCGCGGCCCAGCAACCGCGAGGACGTAATGACACGTCCTTCTCTCACAGGCACACCGGGGATTACTGTTTAAAACCGGGCGCTGAAAATAAATGCGGCGAAATTCTGCAGTAAACTACACATATTTCCATTTCGCTGACGGGCCAGCGTCTTTTGACCAATGGGCTTTCTCTTTGAATAGCACCTTTTTTGGTATTAAGGCGCCTGATTTTGCGACATTAAATCAAGCACATTACAAGAGTAATGTTTCGGCCATCTTTCCAGCGGTCCTCTTCAGACCGACGAAACACATAGGAAGCGGCTGCCATGGGTGCAGAATACCGTGGTCGGTAGATGCGCACACAGTGGGGGTTACAGGCAGGCGCTGTAGGGGGAAATACTGAGCGCTGGAGGGGAAGTGCCTTTCTAAACTGAAGCCACCTATGCTTACATTTTATTTAAATATTGGAATGGAGCCCCTCCTTGCTCATACTTGCACTGTGGCCATTCAAAAAAATCTTCTGTCACGTCTGGTTTAGTTGGTATCTAAAAAGAATTTCGTCGAAAATGTAGCGATTTATTTTTACATGGTTTGTTAGCCATTTCAGAGAAACATCATGAGAGGCGAATTTTGAGTAAAACCCAGACATTTCCCTCGTTGCCATGTTAAAATTTGCTTCTTTTGCCAGAATACAGCAGAGTTTACACAGTCTCACCTCACGAACATGTTGTGCAGATGCAGTTGCAAAAGAATTCTGAAAAGTGGTTTATTAAGTAAGGAACTGAGGAAAACTAAGGCCCATAGCTTTTAAGAAAAGCACATTCTCGTTACAAAATAAATATGTTATGTCTTCACTTATGTTGTTACAAAACCTATAGCATTTCTTATTTAATCGATAGCCCATAAATTGCTTTCTTTCATAGAAAAAGTCTGCAGTTAGTGGAATAATACGCTAGATACTGAAGTTTAGGATAATAACCACACAGCGAAACACTCTCGTCTGTGTGTGCTATCATTTACCAAAATCTTTTCGGTATGTCAAACGTTTATGAAATATGTTGTGGATGTTTCACTCAGGCGTTATTGCTGGCGTGCCACGATCGCAAATGAGCGTGCCATGTCAGATCAATTTTCTCGAGAGTGGTTACAGACAGAGACATCCACCCAAGTATAAAGAAAAATTCAATACGTTAGCTAAATTTCATACATTGCCACATATTATGTAATATGCACCAAACGCAGAATCATAGCGACTTCTATTTTTCACTGCAAACTTTTTCGAATTTCGCGTAGTGTCTTAGTTCTACGTAAATATCACAATGACTATGACAGTTAACGAAATGATGGGCACGTCGTCATGAATTTGACATATAAAGCTGTAAGCAAAGCAAAAATGATTTTCTTTTACCGAATAGTTTCTGTATAATTGTTTGAGAAAGGCTGCAGGGCGTGCGTCTCGAGTGTGTCGTCGCCGACCGGCCGAAAATTTTCGGACACTGTCGGCCTCTTGTTCCGAAGCAGCGAATGAACTCGCCCAGCGCTTTGCACGAAAATTGGTCACTGCGCATCGACCACCGAAACCTGCGCGGGCCATGCTAGGGTAGCAGGGTATGTACGTATGTATGACGCGCACATGTGAGTTTTTAGAATAGAGCAATTCCTTCAACGGCATGATAAGTTTTCAGAGGGGGAAGAACAGCAGCCCAAATAATTACAGGACGCAGTATTCGGCAAGGTAGATCGTCATGCGCACCGGAGAACTAGCGTTTCCTCGACACAGAGAGAGCCTTAAAACTACCGGACGCCGCGAGCCGCCTGGCGGCTGCTGTTTAGCGAAGCGTGGTTTGCGGCATCAAATCGGAGTCGGCTCTGCTCGCAGCGATGCGTTGTGTGGAACCCGGTTTCGGTCACATTGGCCGTTCAGGATGTGGTAGGAGGTCTGTTGGCACAGCGGTTCACCTGGGTTATTCTGCGTGTGCATTATTGTAGCGATCTTGGCCCTATGTCTTCATTAAGCGCCAAAATTTATTTCCTTTGTATGTTTTAACTCATTTCCATCTAACTGGGGGATTCAGTGTATACGAACTAATGTACGGAGAGTCTGGTGTTTTGGAGAATTTGAATCATTACGTGCTTTGGCCTTTGGATAACGAGATCACAGCGGTGTCCGTCGGCCCAGTGAGCTTGGAGCTGGTTATGAGCATGTTAAGCGGGCTAAGTCAGGAAGAGGCGATATTGGTGCTGCCTGGGTTTGTTTCCTGTCCCGGTGTCTTGCCTCCCGGGCTGAACAGAATCAAGGGGTAGCAATGCCAGAGATGTGGTTCTAGTAAGCGTATGCTCAGCTGTAAATCTGACAGGGTAAACATATTTAAAATTCTATAAATGACTGATGATACTGTGTGCGGAGAACTGTTGCCTTTGGTGGAGGTCGCGTCTGCTAAGGCTGCGTTCACACTGCCGGCCGGGCCGAGCCGGGCTGACGCGTACTGGCTCTGCTCGTGCCTAGCCAGCTTAGGCCGACGAGTAGTGCATTCACATTGCGCGCCGCGCCGAGCCGGGACGGCGAAATGGGGGAAAGTCCACTTCCCCGATTTTCATGTTTTAAAAATTCTTAGCTGTATATAAGACTTCGCCACATCGTTTTATGAACTTATTTTTTCCTTAAAAGCGTTACTTACGTCGTGAAAAAAGAAAAAGTCTACTTTTCGTTTCGCGTGATTTCTTAGTTTCGTAACGCTTCCCAACCGATTTTGAAGAAAGTATGCGGCTAAAGAATCTGATTTTTGTACACGTGGTAGTGCAACATCTTAGCTTCGTATTGAATCATTTATCTTTCCATATTTCTTAACAGTCATTGCGAAATGATGCTATTTGTCAACGTTGTGCACTTGATTTACAAATGTTGTAGTGAAAAAGTTATGTAGCGGTTAGCTTACTGTTAGATACGTTTTAGACCATACATTGTTGGGAATGAAATGTAGCTAAAAGTACCAAAAAGTTTTTGAAATGATAATGATACTGATATCTGTCTCTGGTCTCAAGTAATGCGAGCTATTCAGTGGCGTCAGTGCCGCGTCCGCAAGCCACGGAGTTCGCGCGGTTACAGCTTGGTTTAGTGTAGTCATATAATGCAGGACAGAAAAAAACTAATTACTAGTGATCAGCGCAGCCTTAGTGCCGGTCCCTCTTATTATTTTAATGGTCTCATTCTCCAGATAAATCCAAATGTATAAGAATTTTTCCCTCGGCTACTGGACAATTCATCTGCTATGCTTTTATAATTGGCCACACGTTGCATCACAAAAGACAAACAATTATTTGTCATCAACATCCTACAATTAGTATGATGTACATTCTATATTTCGAACTAAAAGATAACTGAAGCGCAATTCTGTAGTCTCGTTGTCTACTTTGACAGAAAAAATAATGGAGAGTTAATGAAACTACTGTAGATCGGCACAGATGTGCGTTTCATTGTTCTTCATTGTTTTTTTTTTTCTTCCTTGGCGGGCTGCGCTGCACTGTCAAGGTAATCCTCACTCTTTGGCTAAATGGCTGGAGGGAGGCCAAATAAATAAATTTAAAAAGATCTCCACCCTTCGACAGCTGACAAGCAAGTCAGTAGAAAACGCAGCTGCAGTCAACAGTTGCTCGCCTTTAGCTAGTCTGTGCTGTCGTGTAGAACAATGTCTTCACTCTTTTATTGGTATTGTTTTGACTCTGCAGTAACTCGTCGAGTTTTGAAGCACAGAAGAACTAGGAGGTTATGGATTCATCCTATGAACAGCGACAGACATTTAGGAGAGTTTTTTTCTTTATATGAAGAACTTAAAAACTATCCTGAAAAATTTTATTCAAATTACAGAATGAATCATAATACATTTCAGTATGTGCTGCAGAACATTCAAGACAAAATTTCTAAACAGAACACAAATTTTCGCAGAAGTATAACAGCAGAAGAAAAATTGTGTATAACGATAAGGTGAGATTCGTTAGTACACACTTTTTGGTTTGCAATAGAACTTTGTACAGCATTCGCTACCTCCAGTTAATTGTAGTCATGCTTTTGTATTTTAAATTTCACAAACGCTAGCCTCTGAGGGGAAGAGAGTTTATGGGACTCCTGAGAATCATTAGGAAGTAATTAGCTTCGTCATTTTGGGTAATGTCTTGCTGTACCTTCAACGAAGAATCGCAGAAATACTCCTTCAGAATTTTCCAACTTTTTTCTTCTTTTTCCTTCATGATGCAGCGCTTGGCAGTGGTGATGGTTCATCATGTGGAGCCACTGATGACCTCACAGAATTCTTTTCATTACCTTGTAATATAGACAGATTGATAGGCGAAGAGTTTTGAGATAATGCCCTTTGACTTAGTGGTTCTATCTCCACTGATAAGGAACTGCCACAGCATGACTTTACAATGCATTATCGTCTGGTAGGGACACATTTCCGTCCCTCAGTGACACTCATATCTGTCTCCGTTTACAAGTAAATGCGAACTATTCAGTGGCGGCAATGCCGCGACCGCTGGGAAGCTATTGTTGTAAATGCATGTAAATACGGTAGATTAAATAAATGAAATAAAAGTAATTTCGCGTGTATCATCATAATAAACGTAATTTTTCCTCACTGATTGTGAAATGTGAGGTAACATCTTAAAATAAAAGACGTGTGCAGTCACACTTGTGAAGAAAGCAGAAGGGAGACGTGTGATGCGTGTACTGCAGAAGCTGTAGTGCTGCTCCACAGGCTCGCGCCTGCGGTGGGCTCGCGCCGGCAGTATTAAACACTCCGAATGTCGTCGGCTCGGCTCCGGGAGGCTCACGCCGTGTCGGCGCGGCCCGGCCGCCAGTGTGAACACCGCAATTCAAAACCATGTGTTTGATATCGAAGCGGGCGGCGGCCCGGCCAGGCTCGGCTCGGCCCGGCCGGCAGTGTGAACGCAGCCTTAAGGGATCCCTTTCCTGTGCGAACACCTCACTGCGGCAGATTGTGAAATGGGCTAGTGGTGACGCAACTTAGACGCTCCCCTAGTTTGTTCCAGTCTTACGGCTGTTTTGACACGCGCAGAGGACATCGAACCGGTTGGCCCCACAGTTCTCCTGTACACCTGCCGCCTATGTGCATCGGCTGCCAAAATCGTCTTGCCCGAGGCTGCCGCATTCTGCGTCACGGCACGCCACAAGGAATTATGTAACTTTCCTACGGGCTTCTGCTGCAATAATTGTAATATTTTAGTAATTAATGTGAGTTTTCCTCCCTGTTGGGTTAATGCTTTGCAGGGCCGCGAAATACCGTTGCCTAGGTTGTTAAAATTTCCTTAAATGCAGAGCTGGCCAGAATTAAATTTTTGAATAGACATGTTTGGCCGTTTCTTAATTTGTTACATTTTTCCTTAAAGTTTTGTTACCCCACACTGGCCAAGTTTTTTATTAAAAGGGCTTTTAGATGTCGAGGCAGTACATTAACGGGGGTGCATTTATAAGTAAATGTCTTGGTTATCCGTCATGTTCTTGATTTTATATTAGTCGGGATTCCTTTTGTAGATTTCACTTGTGGTATAAAATTCTAAAAAGCCAGCTGGTCGTCTTTGTCAGGATAACTACATGTTGGCACTGATATTTTTTTTTTCTTTCTGTTCCCAAATGTGTAAGATTCAGAATTAGACTAAATTCTGTTATTTCTTCTTTAAGTTTTATTTAAGGGCTCTGTGGGATTTTGGAGCATATACTGTACCCGAACATTATGAATCACCTTGAAAAAACTCCTATCCCTCCGAAAGAAAGCGCTGCAAGAGTTGAGAGGCAATTGTTTTTGTTGTCTCTCTATTCTAGTAAGTTAACTGCCTTGGCACTCAAGTTGCATAAATCTTAGAGTATCCTAACTGCTGAATAATCAAAAAATTTATCTCAGGCGATTGATGACAGGATCAACAGCTCCGATATATTTGGACAAATGCATGATACCCACTGTGCCGTCTTATAATGTATTGAAGGCAGCACATTGTGTATCATGAATTTTTCTAAGCGCTGAACAACAGTCATTACACTGCCGTTACTGAAGGACGTAATGAGACACAAATCATTTGCAGTCATCCGGTGGTCAGCTTGGACGATGTCTGCGACTCACTGACTGTTGTGTGGAGTCATTGCAGTCACCGGCCTGCCGCTCCCCGTTTCGTCAGCCGCGGTGTTTGCACTTCACCTTCGTTACAGCGACAAACTACAGTGCTGACATTCACTGTTGCATCTAAGTACACATTTTTCAATCGTTAGTGATTGCGAATGGGCGTTTCACCTTCTACATTCAAAAACGTTGTCACAGAACGCTGTCAAATACGAACATCAGTGACGTCTATTTTGCAAGCGAATGCAGTACGGGCAACTGTTGACACACAAAGTTACTACTGCAGTGGATTGGAGAAACAGCTTTGCGTAATGGAGCCAAATTCAAAATTTTCACTTAATTAACTTTATTCGAGAGGAAAAAGCGGAGGAATTACTTTTTGACTGACACTCGTAATAAATGGTGCATTTCGACTGTTAGATGTAGACGAGTGTCGCACCTATCAGCGTCGAGTCGCGCTACCTTCATTATTATTATCATTGGCTTTCGGGCCGTACCAATTCAGTCACATCAACTGTCTCAACAGTGTAATGTCGATTACGGCGATACGAGCGTAAGGACAACACAACACCCAGTCCCCGAGCGGAAAAAAGTCTCCGATCCGGCCGTGAACCGAACCTGGGCATCTTCGCTTATGAATCCTCGGCTCTGACCGCGCATCTACCGAGCTGGACATCGCGCGACCCTTATTGCAAAGTGTCGTGTCGCATACCTTACCGACTCAGTGAGAACCGCGCCTTCACTTGCACCTGAGCTTCGTAATCCAGGGCGATACTGGAGGCTGACTAGGCCCTGTTCATAAGTGAATCACGGTCTCAGCCAGTGGGATACACACGAGGTGGCCTCGCTGGGTTCGTCGACCGCGCGGCCGCACCGCTATTCCCGGCAGCCGGCTTCTATTTTCTGCAAGTGGCGACTCACATCCGCAGCCGCTGCCGCTACCGCAGACGCGCTGTAAACAATAGCTGTAAGCCCAAACCGCGGGATATTTCGGCGTCGACCGGATGCAGCCGTCACAGTAAACGAATCCGATAGCTCGTCACAAACATGATGCTAACGATGTGCCCGACACCTAGCAGAGAAACACACCGCGAGGCTTAGCAGCTTAACTCTCCCTCTCTCTGTATGTGTGTGTGTGTGTGTGTGTGTGTGTGTGTGTGTGTGTGTGTGTCACGTTGTTGTATCGGCACAAAAAAGTATTGCTTAAACCTACACAGTTACCGAAGCTACGTAAACTTCGCTATGAAAAGCGATGTTTTCTTCACCCGCGGAGTAAAAGATGCGAGAGCGCAGTTCTGGAATGGGATCACAGTAACTATAAAAGTTCTTCTCAGCCTCGAAATGTTTGCTACCATTCATAAAAATAGCTCTGTCTCGAGGAAGCGTTAGTAAATATCTCCCTCCCCCCCCCCCCCCCCGCACCCTCGCCGACGACACCCGTGCCACTATCAATAATCTGGAGCAACATTTGCCACCATTGTTATACAAACGGTGATTTAGTATCGCGCTCACGCCATGTGAAATTATGTGTCATTCTTGAACATACTACAGCAGTTCCATGTACCAGAGATCTCACGAGTGACTGAAACTTACAAACAGCAATGTCTTCGAATGTTAAGTCATTGAATTAGTAGACACTACTAATGTTAACATGGGGGTCGCCATACACCTTAAACGCACTATACCATTGTGCTTTTAGCTGTACACCTTAAACGCACTTTATCGTTTTGCTTTTAGCTATATCTAAAGCCATTGCTATGTTAACTAGACGAGGTAGGACACAGCGTTGTATCTGCAGGAAGCCGTACTGACAAAGTCATAACTCTGCTGAAATAAAAGGCCAGGTTTCATGTTTTTATTACGGAAAAACTTCAATCGTAGAATATACTGCCATTAGACTGTTTGCGTTCCTTGGTTTCATTATACAACAAATTCGAATAATTTGAACAATATAGCGCAACTGACAGCTTACTTTCGACGAAGTAGTATGGCCATAAGAGAAAGGTGAGCATGCGGAATGGATTCTAAGATATGTGAATGGCTCGAAGACTTCTTAAGTAATAGAACACAGGACGTTCTATTGGACGGCGAATGTTCGTCAGAGACGAGGGTCTCGTGAAAAATGCCGTAGGGAAATGCGGCAGGACGGCTCTTGGTCTCTATATACGTACGTAAACGATCCGATGGGACAGAGTGAGGAGCAATTGCGACTGTTTACTGCTGACGCTGTAGCGTACCGGAAAGTATCGTCGATGAGCGAATGTAGCAGAATACCGCATCAGTTGGACGCAAATTCTGTTTGGTGTGATGAATAGCAGCTGGCTCTAAACATAGAAAAATACAAGTTAATGCAGATGAGTAGGGGAAAAAAATAATGAAATGTTCGAATACACTGTTACTCGTGTCCTGCTTGATACAGTCGCCTCGAGCAAATATCTAGGAGTGAAACTGCAAAACGATATGAAATAGATACAGCATACAAAGTCGGTAGAAAGGATGTTGGGAGAAGTCTAGGAAAGGAGACAAAGTATAGGCCGCTATGCGACCCATTCATGAGTACCGCTTGAATATTTGGGATCCCCATCAGGTCGGATTACAAGAAGTCATCGAAGCAATTCAGAAGCGTGCTGCTAGTTTTCTTACCGGTAGGTTTAATCAACACGCGAGTATTATGGAACTGCTCCGTGAACTCAAATGAAAATCACTGGAGTGAAGACGACGTTCTTTCCACAAAACACTATTGAAAAGATTTACAGAAATCCCATTTGATGTTGACTGCAGAATGATTATACTGCAGCCAATGAACATTTCAGAGTATGTATGTAGATGTAGAGATCAATTTCCAAACTAAATCACTTGCTCTGCAGCACAGAGAGCGGTTCTGGAACTGCCTTCTAATTTAAATCTCTAATTCAGAACCTTCCCTTCCGCAGACAGTGACCTTACCGAATGAGCTATCCAGGATTGACACATGATCCATCCACACACCCTTACTTTTGCCAGTACCTGTCCCCGCTTCAGTGTGGAAGATTTATTCTGGAAATATTCTCGTCTCCTTTTCTCTAAGTCACCAGTCTTCTGGTTGGTTGATGCGTCTGTCACGAATTCGCCAACATTGATCACGGGGTATCACTTACAGTCACTGCCCACCTTACTATGTTGAGGGAGAAGAAATAAAATCTCTGAGGTTTGCCGATGACATTGTAATTCTGCCAGAGACATCAAAGGACTTGGAAGAGCATTTGAACGGAATGGACACTATTTTGAAACGAAGATATAAGATGAACATGAACAAAAACAAGGATAATGGGTAGGCCGCTGTCGCCGAGAGGTTCTAGGAGCTTCAGTGTGGAACCGCGCTCCTGCTACGGTCGCAGGTTCGAATCCTGCCTCGGGCGTTGATGTGTGTGGTGTCCTTAGGTTAGTTAGGTTTAAGTTGTTCTAAGTCCAAGGGACTGATGACCTCAGATGTGAAGTCCCATAGTGCTTTGAGCCATTTGAACCATTTTTGAAGGATAATGGAATGTAGGCACATTAAACCACATGATGCTTGGGGAATCAGATTAGGAAACGAGACAAAGTAGTAGCTGAGTTTTGTTATTTGCGTAGCAAAGTAACTGATGATGGCCGAAGTAGAGAAGATATAAAATGTAGACTGGCAATGGCAATAATACGAGGGCAGTTCAATAAGTAATGCAACACATTTTTTTTCTGAAACAGGGGTTGTTTTATTCAGCATTGAAATACACCAGGTTATTCCCCAATCTTTTAGCTACACAACACTATTTTTCAACGTAATCTCCATTCAATGCTACGGCCTTACGCCACCTTGAAATGAGGGCCTGTATGCCTGCACGGTACCATTCCACTGGTCGATGTCGGAGCCAACGTCGTACTGCATCAATAACTTCTTCATCATCCGCGTAGTGCCTCCCACGGATTGCGTCCTTCATTGGGCCAAACATATGGAAATCTGACGGTGCGAGATCGGGGCTGTAGGGTGCATGAGGAAGAACAGTCCACTGAAGTTTTGTGAGCTCCTCTCGGGTGCGAACACTTGTGTGAGGTCTTGCGTTGTCATGAAGAAGCAAAAGTTCGTTCAGATTTTTGTGCCTACGAACACGCTGAAGTCGTTTCTTAAATTTCTGAAGAGCAGCACAATACACTTCAGAGTTGATCGTTTGACCATGGGGAAGGACATCGAACAGAATAACCCCTTCAGCGTCCCAGAAGACTGTAACCATGACTTTACCAGCTGAGGGTATGGCTTTAAACTTTTTCTTGGTAGGGGAGTGGGTGTGGCGCCACTCCATTGATTGCCGTTTTGTTTCAGGTTTGAAGTGATGAACTCATGTTTCATCGCCTGTAACAATCTTTGACAAGAAATTGTCACCCTCAGCCACATGACGAGCAAGCAATTCCGCACAGATGGTTCTCCTTTGCTCTTTATGGTGTTCGGTTAGACAACGAGGGACCCAGCGGGAACAAACCTTTGAATATCCCAACTGGTGAACAATTGTGACAGCACTACCAACAGAGATGTCAAGTTGAGCACTGAGTTGTTTGATGGTGATCCGTCGATCATCTCGAACGAGTGTGTTCGCACGCTCCGCCATTGCAGGAGTCACAGCTGTGCACGGCCGGCCCGCACGCGGGAGATCAGACAGTCCTGCTTGACCTTGCGGCGATGATGACACACGCTTTGCCCAACGACTCACCGTGCTTTTGTCCACTGCCAGATCACCGTAGACATTCTGCAAGTGCCTATGAATATCTGAGATGCCCTGGTTTTTCCGCCAAAAGAAACTCGATCACTGCCCGTTGTTTGCAACGCACATCCGTTACAGACGCCATTTTAACAGCTCCGTACAGCGCTGTCACCTGTCGGAAGTCAATGAAACTATACGAGACGAAGCGGGAATGTTTGAAAATATTCCACAAGAAATTTCCGGTTTTTTCAACCAAAATTGGCCGAGAAAAAAAATGTGTTGCATTACTTATTGAACTGCCCTCGTAGCTTTTCTGAAGAAGAGAAATTTGTTAACATCGAATATTGACTTAAATGTTACGACGTCTTTTCTGAAAGTATTTTTGTGGAGTGCAGCCACGTATGGAAGTAAAACAAGTACAAATAGAAACTTTCGTAATGTGGTGCTACAGAAGAACGCTGAAAATTTGATGGTAAATAACGCAACTGATGAGGAGTTACTGGATAGAACTGGGAAGAAATGAAAGTTGAGTGACAAACTGACTAGGAGAAAGGATCAGTTAGTAAGACATTTTTGAGACAGCAAGGGGTCACTACGTAGTATTGTTGAGTAATGGAGGGGGGTGGGGGTAAAAATTGTAGAGGGAGACCAAGAGGTGTATACAGTAAGCATATTGAGCAGGATGTAAGTTGCAGTAGTTATTCGGAGATGAAGAGGCTTGCACGGGACAGAGTAGCATGGCGAGCTCAATCAAACCAGTCTTCGTACTCAAGAAAACAACAATATATTCCGAGACTGCAAAGAGTTGTATGACCGCTTCCAGCATGAACCTCATCACCAAAACTGTTGAAGAAGGCTAACAGCTTGAGCACATGGGGTCCTAGTACCCGGGTATATACGTCTTGAGGTTCAAGCTCACTCTTGTGCTCATGTTCATCTACAAATAAATTTGTTTTTGGATGAGTTCCGCCTTGAGCTAACACATTTTTTTTGTCTTTTAACCCAGGAGAAAAAATTGAGTTTGCTCTAGGCGGAACCATTCGAAATAAAAATTTAATATACTGGGATGTTTGATCGAAAACCTCGCCAAATGATTGCTCTGGCAGATACTTATTATTTGTTCTTTTGGTTCTTCTCTTCGCTTTACATTGTGTGTAGTATGGTATTATTACGTTATCCTCCTTCATGCAACAGTCTTACTTCGTTTCCCTTCTTTTTTTCACCACGCCGGCAGGGTTAACCAGCTGGCGATATTGCGCTCCCAATCCTGCGCTGACATTCCACGCCGTGAGGCTCGGAGCTCATTCACAGTGGTTGGTATTGTGGTGGCGGGGATGGGCTGGCAGGAAAGGAGGAGGACGAGGAGGAGGTGAGGGGATGGGGGCGCCATCTGCAGCCACAGCGTGCCGTCGCAGCCATCTGCCTTGCACTTCCCCCAGCACGCTACTCAAAAGTTTTAATTGCGCGCAAGTTGGCAGCCCTGGCCGGCTTCGGACACGGCGCGGTCCACGTGATTAAAAGTTGTAGCGCTCCCCAAACGGCGCGAAAGGCCACTCTGGGCCGCTTGCTAATTGTCAGCGGGCCCTGGTCCACGCCGAACGAAGCGAAAGCGGGGACCTCCAGAGTCGTCAACCCAGTTGCTGTTGGATTGCATTCAGTCTTGGTACTTCCGCAAAGCATGACCATTCCCTTTGAAATTACCGTTTTTCGCTCATCTCTTGACTCTCATTCTCTCTGACAGAAATATTTCTTTATAGCATGAAAAGTCGAGGGGCACGAAAGGGAAGCAGTGGTTGGGAAGGGAGTGAGACTGGGTTGTAGACAATCCCCGATGTTATTCAATCTGTGTATTGAGAAAGCAGTAAAGGAAACAAAAGAAAATTTCGGAGTAGGAATTAAAATCCATGGAGAAAAAATAGAAACTTTGAGGTTCGCCGATGACATTGTAATTCTGTCAGAGACAGCAAAGGACCTGGAAGAGCAGCTGAACGGAATGGACAGTGTTTTGAAAGGAGGATATAAGATGAACATCAACAAAAGCAAAACGAGGATAATGGAATGTAGTCGAATTAAATCGGGTGATGCTGCGGGAATTAGATTAGGGAATGAGACGCTTAAAGTAGTAAATGAGTTTTGCTATTTCGGCAGCAAAATAACTCACGATGGTCGAAGTAGGGAGGATATAAAATGTAGACTGGCAATGACGAGGAAAACGTTTTTGAAGAAGAGAAATTTGTTAACATTGAGTATAGATGTAAGTGTCAGGAAGTCTTTTCTGAAAGTATGTGTATGGAGTGTAGCCATGTATGGAAGTGAAATGTGGACGATAAATAGTTTAGACAAGAAGAGAATAGAAGCTTTCGAAATGTGGTGCTACAGAAGAATGCTTAAGATTGGATCGGTAGATCACATAACTAATGAGGAGGTATTGAACAGAATTGGGGAGAAGAGAAATTTGTGGCACAACTTGACTAGAAGAAGGGATCGGTTGGTAGGACATATTCTGAGGAATCAAGGGAGCACCAATTTAGTACTGAAGGGCAGCGTGGAGGGTAAAAATCGTAGAGGGAGACCAAGAGATGAATACAGTAAACAGATTCAGAAGGATGTAGGTTGCAGTAGGTACTGGGAGATGAAGAAGCTTGCACAGGATAGAGTAGCATGGAGAGCTGCATCAAATCAGCCTCTGGACTGAAGACCACAACAACAATAACAACAACAACAGCAGCAACAACAGCATGAAAAAACAAGTGCGAGTAGGACTCGGGTTCTGAGGGTTCGTATAAACTTATTCATGTACACAGATGATAATAATTAGGCGTGCTTCAATAGCCTGGTGTAAATCTTACTATTGGACACCTCTTCGGCGACTTGCGTCTCCTAACTACCCCAGTTATCAGACTGCGAAAAGGGTACCAACAGTTTAACTTCAGCCTGAAACATGCGTTGTTTCTGGCGAGTCCTAAATCGTTAATAAGTGAAGGCTAAGTTAAAACTAAAACCGAAAAAGCAGTATTACGATCGACATTCGATGCCATTACCTCCCAGTTTCCAGGCGCGCGTTTTAACCCCACTCCTATTGGACTGACACGTGTATAGATAGTTCATCCAAAGGTTTGCGATTATCAAAACATGTGACATATATGGCCGTATCTTTTTATTTCATTGATTAAAATCTTAAATTATTTGCATCGCCATGGGACTGTAGACCTTAGTGTGTGACATAAATTTCAGTTTTTATCCGTTAAAGAGAAAAAGGTGTCCCACCAGTTGGGTGGGTAAGCAGGCGGACGGATGATAAACAATGAAGTGATTCTATACGGGTCCTGTTTTTACCGATTGAGGTACGGATTCATAAAGAAAATTAATACAAAGAAGGTATCTCATTTCCATCTTACACTGTCCATATCGTGATACGAATCCACTAGACGCCAATACTCCATGCGCTAAATGCTTTCGTTCATGACTGACGTCAGAAACGTGAGAAACAGAATTGCTCCCTTGATGCTAACGTTTGCAGTATAGTCTTACGTGCAGGCGGAGCTCCACAGATCGTAAATACTTAATGAGAGTCATATTTAATAACCACGAGTACTGCTAATAAAATAAAACTTTGTCGACCAATTTTGATAAATCATCAGGTAACAAACTATTCATTAATTTTCAGTGTTTTGGGTTCACAGTCACATATATCTTAACTAGGGACATCGATGTCGCTGTAGCACAACAGTTTGGCGGACTCCACTTGAAAGTAACCAAATAGCCGAAACTGATGTAGTGGATTTTATGAGTGAATAGTACACGTAGAAGACGATGGTGACTTTAAAAAAATGAAGTATACATTATGTTTTAAGGATGAGACAAAGAAAAAAAATGAAAGAATGAAGAGGTTCTAAGAAGAAAGGAAAAGAAAGGCCAAGAAGCCTTGTTCTTCGCGGTCCACAATTGGCCAAATTCGATAGACATATAAAACCATGAAGCGGGCAGTAAGTAAGTAAAGATTAGTGATAAACACCTCGAACCACTGCGTAATTTGTATATTTAGGAGTATAAAAAAACCGCTTATTTTTCATCTTCAAAAGACGACGAAAACGTGTATTTTCTACAAATAAGCATCACCGATAACTCCCTGACGACAAGTAACCCCAGTTTTAATAATTTAGGAGAATGTTACTAAGACATCAGCTGAGAAAATCATGCATATCGGTTGCCGTCGATCCTATCGTGTACAACCGCCAGCTACGTATGTATTCCACACATGGTGGGCAAATTATAGAATTTATATAAAGAAATGTAATTTTTAACATATGCTGTATTCTCTTATTTTAAAATTAAATTAAAAATAGCTCGCGTGCACCGTTTCTGACCAAGGTTTCCGAGAGGCTTTGGTTTAAGGAAAACAATGGAACTGGAACTCCCCTTCCAGATATTCCCAATTGGTGCCCTCTGTACCGCACTATCAGATCACCTGGTACTTGGCTGAAAAGCCATTACAACGGGTCAAAAATGTAACAGTTCGCCCTACCGGTAGAGAATGAAACTTAGACTTGTTGAAAGCTTTCTTGAAGTGTACAGTGTAACTGTTAACGAAACCGTAAAAATGACGCTAATGAGATCAGTTCTAGAATACTGCTGCAGCGTTTCGCGTTCTGAGGAAGGCAGTAAAGGGACGGGATGCTAGGATCGTAAAAAGTCGGTGTAGGCTGAACAAAAGTGTAATAAAGGGGGTTTAGACGAAACGCGACGATCTTTAGGGGAAACTGGATAGAGAACAACTATTCGAGGAGGACTATATGGAAATACTGCTGGCTACAAAGAATATCTCGGGTAAGGATCGTGAGAGTAAAGAGAGATTATCGCTTCAATAGTATCACGTCGACAATCGTAGTCATTTTTCGCCTAAGTCAACACGCGGATCGAGTAGGAGATAATATCGACAATACTGATGCAAATTAATATCCATTGTGAACTTGTGGGCAATATAGGTAAATCCAGTGTACTATCGAATAACCAGTATCGGCTTGACTGCAGGTAGAATGCACTAGGAGCGAGAGGGGTGGCGGCTTCCTCGCCCTGGCAGGCTCCCCCCCTCCCCCCCCCCCCCCCAAATTCCCCTGGAAATACCGTCGGTATCCATTTGGACACTAGTCTGAGTGGATCTGGTGCTGCCCTGGAAGGACTGCAACGAGGAAATATTCCTGCCCATCTCTGGGACTGAACTAGGGACTTCCAACGCCGGAGTCTATCTTCCACCTGCTACACAACCAGGGCCACATTTTGAGCCTCGTACAAATTGTTTTTGATTCATAAACATGGATGTGTGTGTTTTTTCCACATCTCCTCCTAAACTACTGGACCAATTTCAACCAAACTTGGTATACATATCCCTTTCTGTCAGGCAATAATCGCTGCGGTGATAAGAACCATCTATGTATCATAGTTCAGGACATACGACGTCATAAAACAATGAAATGCGTGAAAAGCTGTCGCGACATGCATAAAGTTCTAATACACCTATTCCTTACTAAGACATTTCCTACATTCGAGTCAAATTAAGGAAATCCCTGACACCTGGCACGCTTTTGACAACTTTCAATTGCGAAGTGCAGACGGTTGCAGGCGAAAACAGTAACCGTCTATGGAGCCATGACGAGGCGTTGCCGTAACGACATTTACAAAATAGCATTGTAGACACGCGGAGCAGCTGTACTTAACACATTTGTACATTATGTACGAGGGCAGTTCAATAAGTAATGCAACACATTTTTTTTCTCGGCCAATTTTGGTTGAAAAAACCGGAAATTTCTTGTGGAATATTTTCAAACATTCCCGCTTCGTCTCGTATAGTTTCATTGACTGCCGACAGGTGGCAGCGCTGTACGGAGCTGTTAAAATGGCGTCTGTAACGGATGTGGGTTGCAAACAACGGGCAGTGATCGAGTTTCTTTTGGCGGAAAACCAGGGCATCTCAGATATTCATAGGCGCTTGTAGAATGTCTACGGTGATCTGGCAGTGGACAAAAGCACGGTGAGTCGTTGGGCAAAGCGTGTGTCATCATCGCCGCAAGGTCAAGCAAGACTGTCTGATCTCCCGCGTGCGGGCCGGCCGTGCACAGCTGTGACTCCTGCAATGGCGGAGCGTGCGAACACACTCGTTCGAGATGATCGACGGATCACCATCAAACAACTCAGTGCTCAACGTGACATCTCTGTTGGTAGTGCTGTCACAATTGTCCACCAGTTGGGATATTCAAAGGTTTGTTCCCGCTGGGTACCTCGTTGTCTAACCGAACACCATAAAGAGCAAAGGAGAACCATCTGTGCGGAATTGCTTGCTCGTCATGTGGCTGAGGGTGACAATTTCTTGTCAAAGATTGTTACAGGCGATGAAACATGGGTTCATCACTTCGAACCTGAAACAAAACGGCAATCAATGGAGTGGCACCACACCCACTTCCCTACCAAGAAAAAGTTTAAAGCCATACCCTCAGCCAGTAAAGTCATGGTTACAGTCTTCTGGGACGCTGAAGGGGTTATTCTGTTCGATGTCCTTCCCCATGGTCAAACGATCAACTCTGAAGTGAATTGTGTTACTCTTCAGAAATTGAAGAAACGACTTCAGCGTGTTCGTAGGCACAAAAATCTGAACGAACTTCTCCTTCTTCATGACAACGCAAGACCTCACACAAGTCTTCGCACCCGAGAGGAGCTCAAAACTTCAGTGGACTGTTCTTCCTCATGCACCCTACAGCCCCGATCTCGCACCGTCGGATTTCCATATGTTTGGCCCAATGAAGGACGCAATCCGTGGGAGGCACTACGCGGATGATGAAGTAGTTATTGATGCAGTACGACGTTGGCTCCGACATCGACCAGTGGAATGGTACCGTGCAGGCATACAGGCCTTCATTTCAAGGTGGCATAAGGCCGTAGCATTGAATGGAGATTATGTTGAAAAATAGTTGATTGGCGACTCCATGTTGTCTTGTGCACTACGACCAGGTAACAGGTATACTTCAAAAAAGAGACAGCATTGGTCGTATATTTTTTACTATTGCAATAGTAAAAAATATACGACCAATGCTGTCTCTTTTTTGTTGAAAAATAGTGTTGTGTAGCTAAAAGATCGGGGAATAACCTGGTGTATTTCAATGCTGAATAAAACAACCCCTGTTTCAGAAAAAAAATGTGTTGCATTACTTATTGAACTGCCCCCGTATATTCCTTTATACGACTGTCTCAAAATTTTATTGGTGTTTTCAGGAATCCATGAAAATGATTATTATTATATTTATTCGTAGTATTATTATTTTATTTACACTGCCAACACAGCTATTTTTTTCTTTTCTTTTCTAATAGAAAATTGGCAAAACGAATACCCGAACAATACAGTGTTTGTCAGTTAGTTAATACTATAAAGAAGGAAACTATGCAGTACTACTTAGAATTTGTCACCGGAAATAATGAATGACTTCTTACATTCTCATATTGTGTTGTTATTTAGTTCGCTTAAACTATAAGTCATGCAAAATAGCAGTTTGACAAGTGTATCGATGTATGCATGAAGACTGTCTATAGTACTGCCTACCGCTATCAAATTTTGTTGCTATTTCCCACAGGTTGCCCATCGTAGCAGTACTTGTTCTGGCATGCGAGTACTTTGGTGGTCATCGACAAGACAACATGGAAGCAGACAAGCGTGGGCAACGGTGGACAGTGTGGTTTCTCTGGAGCGAAGGAGTGACTGCTTCAGACATCCACAAGAATTTAGTAGCCTTATATGGGAAACCGCACCATGTCGCAAATACGTGTTACGTTGCATATCACAGTTGACAGACGGACTGTGCTGAAAAACGCAAACGCACTCGGCGTCCAGCGAATGCACGCAAACCAAACAATGACCAGAGAGTCAATGACTCGGTAATGGGGTACATACGAATCACGTTTTATGAACTAGAGAAGGGAACAAAGGTTGATCAAGCGCGCGAACTAGAATTTGCTGCCATAGCCTCCATACTCGTCAAATCTTGCTCCTAGCGACCATACCCTTTTCGACTCAATGAAAAAAGGTCACGCCGGACAAGAAGTTCACTCCCAATGCACTTATCCACCAGTGGCGCCGGGATACTTCCAAAGAATGGGTTGCTAAGGAAATACGGAAGCTGCCAGAACTATGGCAAGAGTGACGGGTAATACCTTTAATACATTACAATCTGAATTCATTTTTTTTCAATATATGGCTCCTGTGAACTCAAAAAAGGTGCAGTGCCAATCACTTTTGAACGCCCCTAGGAACAGACTATCAAGAGCATTCCACAATACAGGATGTAGCCGATATAAGTGTAGATATTTTTATTGGTGTCTGAGAACGGTGTACTGAACAACATTACATAAACACTTCCTTTATTTGCAGGCTATTAGGAGTAGTACCTCCTAGTACATGTGGCAAGAGCAAGAGCAAGAGCAAGCAATTTTTTCCCCTTGAAAAGCAGGTTAGATGTAGAAGTGTGGACGCAAAAGTGTTAGTCTATACTGACAGGCTTAGCCCACTTGGTGGTGAATTGACGACCGTCCAGAAAACATGAAGTAGTAAACTCTGTGACATGCTTGTGGGAGGGCTGTTCGACACAAAGAAAAAAAAGCAACCAACACACTATTGTTACCACATATTGAGGTTCCACATATGAAAATATCTGCATGTATTCCAGATACACCCTGTATAATCGGTTTCAATTGCACCGGAGTCACCTTTGGATACGAGTAATGAATAACTGCATTGCGAAAATGAAAGGAGTGTAACACAAAAAAAAAAAAATTCAAATGAAAATTAGGGAAAGAAGCAATATGCAAAAAATTACAATGTATTTAAAGAATACTAACTGGAGACAGAAATACTATTGGGAAATAATCGTGAGAAACCTTTGAGCGCCGGCCGAAGTGGCCGTGCGGTTAAAGGCGCTGCAGTCTGGAACCGCAAGACCGCTACGGTCGCAGGTTCGAATCCTGCCTCGGGCATGGATGTTTGTGATGTCCTTAGGTTAGTTAGGTTTAACTAGTTCTAAGTTCTAGGGGACTAATGACCTCAGCAGTTGAGTCCCATAGTGCTCAAAGCCATTTGAACCATTTTTTTGAAACCTTTGAGCGGCAACGCAGTACATACATTCAACAGCCAAATTAAATAAATTGAGAAGATATTGAACTCCATAAACACAAGAAAGAACTCGACATTGTTTCGAGTGCCTTACAGCATTTCGAATGGAGAGTATAGTCGTACAAGAAAGACAGTGCTAGAAACTGTAGACAATTCACCGCGTAATATTTTTTACAGGCTAAGCGTTTGAAAACGGGAGCGGTGGTGCTCGAAGGGAGGGCCGGCGACATGACACCGCACCGCGCCGCATGCAGTAACGGCCTGTGACAGCTCGCAAACGTCTGACAACCTTGAAGATGTTTCGCTGCTTATTTGGCTTGTCTGCATCGTGACGACTGCTTGCAAAACATTTCCGAGGGAAACGAATACGACGGAATGCCAACTAAAATGTGGATGACGTTTCAATTAGCACAGAATGAGCTGAGCAGTTTTTAGCTCATTGGATTCACATTTGGGAAAAGTGGGATTCAAATCCTCATCAGCCATCTAAATTTAGGATTACTGTGGTTTACCTGAATCGCTCAAGGCACATGCTGGCATAGTTCCATTGAAATGAGTACAGCCATTTTCATCTTTCATGTTAAGCGCAATCCGAGCCTTTGGTCCCTCTCTGATGTTTTACGATTTGATTGTCCTGTAGACTGTTCAGTTTCCTTTAATAGCTCCCCAATTATTATCATTCAAATATTTTATATGCAACGAAAAATACATTTGACTTGAGAACACGTCCGAGCTATGCTTCTTTTTACGGTTTTAAGTAGTCACGAACGACTGAACAATGTGAAGATCGGCTTCGAAAAGCATTTGGCGAAAAAGTCCCTTCTCAAGCAACAATTAACAATTGGTACAGCGATTTCAAAAGAGATAGATTTTTTTCTCAGTGATGAACGCCCAAGAACTACTGTTACTGTTGAAAATTTTGTTACTCTTCGAGCAATGCTTGAAGAAGATCGACGCACGTCTTATGAATTTATTCGGACGTAATTTGGCATTTTTATAAGGCAAGTCCAAAACATTTTACATCAACAGTCAGACATAAGAAATTTGTGCTATCGATGGATTCCACATAAACAGATTTACGTTCAAAAACAACAATACACTGATCGGTGCAGAAAAACGCTGGAAAAATACCGAGATGGCGCTTGAAATTTGGATAGGAATATCGTTCCTGGTGATGAATATTAGATTCATTGTTGTTGTTGTGGTCTTCAGTCCAGAGACTGGTTTGATGCAGCTCTCCATGCTACTCTATCCTGTGCAAGCTTCTTCATCTCCCAGTACCTACTGCAACCTACATCCTTCTGAATCTGCTTAGTCTATTCATCTCTTGGTCTCCCTCTACGATTTTTACCCTCCACGCTCCCCTCCAATACCAAATTGGTGATCCCTTGATGCCTCAGAATATGTCCTACAGATACATTGTTATGATCATGAAAAGAAAAGTCAATCGGTGTTACGAACAGCACCTACACGTATAGAAGTCTGACGAATTTGCAGTGCTATTAAGAAGAGGGTTGCTAGTCTTCTTTCATTTAGTCAGCCGTATTGTTACTACAGTATTAGAAGACAGACGTACCTTTACTGCCACTGATACACAAATTGTTACCATTAACCGGCGACCATACAAATATGCACAAAACTTTTTAATTTCGTTCTAATCTGAATTTTGAAACTGACTATTGGCAAAAGATCCGATGTAATTTCATAGTAATACTGGGCTTCTGTGGTAACTTTACAGTTGACGTTTGTTCGTTATAAAGAAAATGTTTAAACGAGCTTATTCTCTTTCCCCAGGGACTACAATTCTTAACATATTGCCGAATGTAACAGCCGACATTTCAGGGAAGAGATCACACAAACATGATGCATGTTCTTTTTAACATCAGCTTTAAATGCGAACATTTTAGGGTAGACTTGATTGTTACTCACTAGTAGGCTGTGGAATGTCTTTCAATTGTCACAGGCTGTTTGTCCTGTCGTGTGTACGTCACAAACATTTTGTACACACCGAGCTACTTGAAGATGGCGAATTAGGAGACTGAAACACAGAGCCATATCTTTTCGAAAAATCATACTTATTATACACTCACGCTGTATTAACTGGATTGAATCCACCTAGTGGTGGAGGTATAATCTTACGAAACGTGCAGTGGAAAGTTTAATGAATTGGGACTGGTTACAGTGATTTATAATTACAATTAATTAAAATAACCATACACAACATGCCAGTGAAATGGTTAAAAAATACAAAACATAAATATTAGTAACAATCGTGTAAGCTGCCCACTGAAAGCATGTACCAAAATGAATTTAGAACGAAAGCAAAAGATATTGAGAGGAAGATAAAACAGGGGACGTTTGTTGCTTGAATGGTATAGGCATGTAGCAGGTAGCGGTGAAAATAAGGAAATGTGAAACGGCTAGGAGGACGAAGGAAAAGAAGATCGACGGCAAGGAGGAGATAAGAAGTACAGGAGGCTATGAATACTAAGCATTTCCTTATTTTCACCGCTACCTGCTACATGCCTATAGCTCCCATAGCAAGAATATTTATTATGCGTTGTATCTGGAGTGGTACATCACGGCTAGATCCGCCTGCGGTTTCAATTACGTGACCGACGGTGTCACAGAGAAATGTAGGACGGAAACACGGAAAGCTACAGGTGAGCAACCGAGGAAGAACCTTCGTAGCTCGCACCAACTAAGCCCTTGTCGAAACAGACAGCGTAATGGCTGACGCACTCTGCAATTTTACGATGGCGTAGACGGCCGGTTTCCGGTTTACTGCACTATCTCTGCGCAGCACCAACGTCGCATTAAGCTTTCCGTCCCCCCCCCCCCTCTCCCCATTACTTCTTTATTTTTATTTGTTTATGTGCCTTAATGTTCGGTCGGCGTCGAGTACGCTTGATGTAAAACACTCATTAGGGGGGGGGGGATCGTGTGTGTAGCTATGAGTTCACAAGGCTGAAGTTACCATTGTATCAACATACAGATAAGAGATCACGGGAGAACATCAGAGAGGCTTTTCAGTCTAATATTTCAACAACATAACAAATATTTATCCTTATAGGAGTACCAATGTATTTTTTTTCACCCAACCTCCGATCGCACAGCATAAATGCCAGGCAAGCGGGTGCGCAGTAGGCGACTGCGCATCTCGCGCACCACATGCCCTGTCACTGCAAAGTTCAGAGCTAGATGAGAAATGTAAGGACTATGGTATGAAGATTAGCATCTCCAAAACGAAAGTAATGTCAGTGGGAAAGAGATATAAACTGATCGAGTGCCAAATAGGAGGACCAAAGTTGGAACAGGTGGACGGTTTCAAGTACTTAGGATGCATATTCTCACAGGATGCCAACATACTGAAAGAACTGGAAGCGAGGTGTAGCAAAGCTAATGCAGTGAGCGCTCAGCTACGATCTACTCTCTTCTGCCAGAAGGAAGTCAGTACCAAGACTAAGTTATCTGTGCACCGTTCAATCTTTCGACCAACTTTGTTGTATGGGAGCGAAAGCTGGGTGGATTCAGGTTACCTTATCAACAAGGTTGAGGTTACGGATATGAAAGTAGCTAGGATGATTGCAGGTACTAGTAGATGGGAACAATGGCAGGAGGGTGTCCATAATGGGGAAATCAAAGAAAAACTGGGAATGAGCTCTATAGACGTAGCAGCCAGGGCGAACAGGCTTAGATGGTGCGGTCATGTTACACGCATGGGAGAAGCAAGGTTACCCAAGAGACACATGGGTTCAGCAGTAGAGGGTAGGAGGAGTCGGGGTAGACCAAGGAGAAGGTACCTGGATTCGGTTAAGAATGATTTTGAAGTAATAGGCTTAACATCAGAAGAGGCACCAATATTAGCACTGAATAGGGTATCACGGAGGGTTTTTATAAGGGGGACTATGCTCCAGACTGAACGCTGAAAGGCATAATCAGTCTCAAATGATGATGATGATGGTGATGATGATGATGATGAGACTACGAAGTTTTATCTTCAAAAGACCCTTCTGATTTTACAAGTGTGTATATTTTACATCATGCACTTACACTTTTGGGACAATTTTCGTAAATGTTGTATATGATCTCCATCAGACACACACAAACATCAACCCGATCGTCAGACTCATCACGTACATTTTTAATCATATCTGGAGTTACTTAAGTCATTGCTGTTGCTGTGTGACGTTGCATTTTACGCCAAGTTGGTGAAAGGGCAGGCACCTGCACGAGCTCGGCGGGGTCAGGGATTTTCTCTGCCTCGTGATGACTAGGTATTATGTGATGTCCTTAGGTTAGTTAGGGTTAAGTAGTTCTAAGTTCTAGGGGACTGATGACCATAGATGTTAAGTCCCATAGTGCTCAGAGCCATTTGAACTTACACGAGGCCCTTCAAGAACGCCCACAAAATATATCACATACTGTGAGATGAAGCGTCCTTGGAGGCCTGTGGTGCAATGCGAAATCTGTATGCCCCTTAAGCCTGTCTCACATGGAATAAGATTCGTTGTAGGCTTATATGCTGGCTTGAACAACGGCTGCCAAGCAAGTTCCTTTGACTGCTACACTGCTTCCTTGCGGAGAGCTTCGCGAATAAAACAAATGCCTAAGTAATATTTTATTATGTAAAGGTACACGCATAACAAAACATTATTTACAACGCCCCAAGGGAAAATATGATTTCACTGACTCTCTTTATGTAACCTCCTGAGGCCTTTTCGAGTCGATTGTGAGTGGCGGAGAGTCTGGAATGTTTTCCTCGGCCTCGTGATTTCAACGCTGAATGTCGCGATTCTGACCCCCATCGCAGATGCATCAAAAGGAGTGACAAGCGGGTAGGAGGAGGTGTGACGACCTTCCCACCTTATAACATTTCCACAATGGCGCCGGGCAGAATTGTGATGATATTTGGTGCCCATGTGACATCATTAACCCCCCCTCACGCCTCCAATGAATATTGAGCTATGGTCTTTTTCCATATGTAGCGACATCTTGCTGTTTGAAACATCGCCGGGACGGAGTGAGATGTCGCAGGGCGCCACGCTTTTGCACCATTCCAGAGGGAGGCTGTAGACACCTTTGACCCAAATTTCGATCTCCTGCGTCGCATTGGAATACAATCACGGGATTTAAAACAAGGTACCCTTTAATTGTGTAGCGTCGTGTAGGAAGTCTTAAGTTCGTCGAAACTGCAACACAGTTTGAAATCGGATGCGTCCTGTTGTGGAAATTCGGCTCTGTGAGGGGGAGGGTTCCACGATTTCTTTGATCACAAGCAAAAGAATTTATCTTGAAACGTCTTGTTCAAGTAGTGGGAGCATAAACTTGTCGAACTGGGATCAACCTTCACTTACGTTCGAACAACTCCAGGAAGCACGTACGTCAATATGGGCATTTCCTGCTCTCTCCGAGCCCTCTCTTGGGATGATTCTTTGTTTATGGGACACAGTTGTTTTCAGAATCAGTTTGCGTACATTTCTCCTGAAAAACTTTTGCTCAAGAAATGAAACAACACTCTGCGTCATCAGGAATAAAATAGGTTCACCAGTTACGTACAAATTTAAGGCAAATTAAAATAGTTATACATATTCGATGTGTAAAAAATTAAAATCTTTCCTCTAGGTGAGGATGTAGACGGTTACTGGCACACCTGTTTTGATTATCATGATCTGCAGGTACTCACCTTTATGTCGGCAAGACGCCTTTTGCAAATGAATGGACATAAAATATTGTTTTGACACTTAAAATTAATAGTAGAAACTAAATACGTTTTACATAATACAAATGACAATCGTAAAGGGATTTCTTGGTGGACGCTCTTTAAAATAAAATTGGGACTATCACTGTTCTCTTGAGCCTTATTTGCCAGAGGAAGTGAAGGAGACATTCCACGAAGCATATTTGTGTTTTTATAGTAAATCTACGCTCCTATGTCGCGATATGATTTTATGTTGGTATTTTTAAGAAACTGGTGTACGTTGTCGTACATTTTGTTTGTATTTCTTCCTTTCCGCGCCCTTCCCACACGTACGGCGGACAACGAATTTTGTCTCAAATTTATAGAGAAAATATTGTAATAAGTATCTGGTGACCCTGTCTATACTTTTATTCAGATAGCCTCGATACAAGTCCGCAAATTTACACAAAATATTTTTCATTACTATTGTAATTCACAAACCAAAGTATCGAAATCTAAGTTTTTTAAGTTGTTTCAGAGAGCGTATTCTTCGCTTTAAAATAGAATGAAAATCGTTTGTTCAGTAACCGCAAGTATTTTCACGAAGCGCGGTAATGAAAGAAAGGGGGCTAAGTAGGTGACCATTGTGACAATTATGGCGTCATATCGAGTCAAATTTATTTCACACTATTACGTTTTATCACTCATCTGAAAATATGTAACCGATTTATTGTTGTATGCTCTATCATTTTCCAGATACAGTACTTTTAAATACATGAAAATTTCATTTCCCCCTCCAAAGTGAGTGCCTTCAAAACGAATTCGAAAAAAGCGCGACTTTTCATTGATGATAACTAAACAGCGTTCTCGTACTGCGCTCCATTTATATCAGCAGATTTATTCCATTCACAAAAAGTTATTACAATATTTCTGCTCTTAGGTCAACCTCAAGCCTCCTAAAGAGCAACTGTAGCAGATTATGATATATTGTAGCTCCATTTGGGTGTTACCTTAGTAGGAGCTCCTGAGACTTCATGTCTGTCGACAGTTATGGTCCTTACCTGCAACAAAGCAGAAAACAATCGCGAGTATTGTTGGTTGCGTGCAATAATAATGATGGCTACTTTGTATACAGTTACATTTATGTAAAGCAAATCACAAGCTATTATGATTAGCAACACATAAACGTATGTTTATGTAACACTAAATATAGTGTATTCATAATCATCCCCTTTACGAAAAAATACAGTGTTGACAGTTCAAAAATGTCTTAAACGGATGGGTAATACGCAAGGAGCCACAACAAAGCTAAGTAAACGCGTTGAAAGTAGTGCAGCAGAAAAGGGACAAAGGAAGGAGGAAATAAGTTCAAATGGTTCAAATGGCTCTGAGCACTATGGGACTCAACTGCTGAGGTCATTAGTCCCCGAGAACTTAGAACTAGTTAAACCTAACTAACCTAAGGACATCACACACATCCATGCCCGAGGCAGGATTCGAACCTGCGACCGTAGCGGTCTCGCGGTTCCAGACTGCAGCGCCATGGGAAATAAGTAATAGAGGAAATATGTCATTAGGTACATCAGGGGCATTGGCTCCAAATCATGAATGGGATAATGACAAGCATGAATATAAAACTTGTTATGTTACGCCACCAGTACTTGGCCCTAAGAAATGACCTTAACAGGAGCAACGGCTAAGTTTGTAAACTGTTCGCGTGCCGACGTGGATAATGTATACCTCCATGGCAAAATGTCGCTATCCAAAAGTGACACGTAACAATAATCGCACGAAATTGTCTACAGATACATTAAAAATAGTTATGAATATCTAAAGAATAAAAGTGTTAACCTATTAAGCGGTTATGAGAAACCTATGTTATTGCACATACGCAATGTTTATTCGATACTTTAATAACTTAGAGACCAATAATCGTAGACTTACTATCTATGGAACAGCAGCGAATGGTTATCGAAGTTCGTCTGAAAACGATCCATATAGCGTTATATTTTTATTTTGCCACCCTTTTTCAATAATGCAACCATCTTCAGACTAATTCAGTATACATGGCGAGGCCTGGCCGATGACATTAAATTAAGAATTTTTAACATGTTGCAGCCTTGTCAGCAACTGTGATAAATTGATACGTCAAAAATCCGCCTCAGTTGCTAAATGTTACCGGCCTTTACCCAGGTTTGAGCTGGAGTAACCTAGCCTTCTTCAGAAGCATAAAATAAACCAATACATGTGAGAATATGGCAGCGTCAAACATAAAAAGCTGAAGTACCGTGGTACCGTGTCAAGCTACGTTACTTACCTGAGGAACAGCCCCGGCCCCACTTCGTGGAAAGCGGTCGGTTAGCCACGGACGCTACATTGGAACGCTTTCCACGAAGTGGGGCCGGGGCTGTTCCTCAGGTAAGTAACGTAGCTTGACACGGTACCACGGTACTTCAGCTTTTTATGTTTGACGGTGCCCTATTTGGCATGTATTGGTTTATTTTATGCTTCTGAAGAAGGCTAGGTTACTCTAGCTGAAACCTGGGTAAAGGCCGGTAACATTTAGAAACTGAGGCAGGATTTTTGACTTATTGATATTAAATTAGTTTGAATCGAAACCGATCACAGAATGAAGATAAATCGCATTTTAGACTTTTTTAAGGTCAGTTTCAAAACTGAGAAAAGTGTGTTCTTCTTCAGATGAGGAGAAATGAAGCTGTGACATTGCATTTTCCTACTAGTAGATGCCATCGTGCCAATGAAAAAACAAACTGCGTTTAGCGGCGTTGATGGTTCGCAGGGATATATGAATGATCCACTGTGCCTTCCAGAATGACTAAATCCCCCACGGAATGGCACGAAAAATTCCCAAGACCCTAACGCTCTCTCTTCCGGCCTGGACCCTTCTGACGTTTGTTGCAGGGTGTTTGCTTTCAGACATTTTACGTCGATGGAGCAGAAAAAAGTTATTCATCTAGAAAGGCCACCTGTCGCCACTCACTGGGCGTCCGCTTGCGGTATCGGTGTGCCAAGTCAAACCTTCGTCGCCGATGAGCAGCAGTCAGCGTGGGTGAAGGGACCGCGTGCGCGGAGCAGAGGCCCATACGCAGCAACGTTCGGTGAACGATATTTGAGCAGCCCCTTCGTTCATGTGGTAGCCCCTTCGTTCATGTGAGCGATCAGTTGCTCAACAGTTGCACGTCTGTGCTCTCGTACACATCTCCGTAGTCGTCGTTCGCACCGTCGTCTATGACCCGTGGTGCACCACAGTTGCCTCTTCACCACTTTTGGATAGCGACATTTTGCCATGCAGGTATACATTATCCACGTCGGCACGCGAACAGTTTACAAACTTAGCCGTTTCGGAAACGCTTTCATCCTTGGCCCTAACACCAATGATCATTGCTTTTGGCGCAATACAGGGTGGTCCATTGATCGTGACCGGGCCAAATATCTCACGAAATAAGCGTCAAACGAAAAAACTACAAAGTACGAAACTTGTCTAGCTTGAAGGGGGGAAACCAGATGGCGCTATGGTTGGCCCGCTAGATGGCACTGCCATAGGTCAAACGGATATCAACTGCGTTTTCTTTCTTTTTTAAAATAGGAACCCCATTTTTATTACATATTCGTGTAGTACTTAAAGAAATATGAATGTTTCAGTTGGACCACTTTTTTCGCTTTGTGATAGATGGCGCTGTAATAGTCACAAACACATGGCTCACAATTTTTTTACGAACAGTTGGTAACAGGTAATTTCTTTAAATTACAATACAGAACGTAGGTACGTTTGAACATTTTATTTCACTTGTTCCAATGTGATACACGTACCTTTGTGAACTCATCATTTCTGAGAACGCATGCTGTTACAGCATGATTACCAGTAAATACCACATTAATGCAATAAATGGTCAAAATGATGTATGTCAACCTCAATGCATTTGGCAATACGTGTAACGACATTCCTCTCAACAGCGGTTAGTTCGATTTCCGTAATGTTCGCACATGCATTGACAATGCGCTGACGCATGTTGTCAGGCGTTGTCGGTGGAACACGATAGCAAATATCCTTCAACTCTCCCCACAGAAAGAAATCCGGGGACGTCAGATCCGGTGAACGTGCGGGCCATGGTATGGTGCTTAGACGACTAATCCACCTGTCATGAAATACTCTATTCAATATCGCTTCAACCGCACGCGAGCTATGTGCCGGACATCCATCATGTTGGAAGTACATCGCCATTCTGTCATGCAGTGAAACATCTTGCAGTAACATCGGTAGAAAATTTTTACGTAGGAAATCAGCATACATTGCACCTTTTAGATTGCCACCGATAAAATGGGGGCCAATTATCCTCCCTCCCATAACACCGCACCATACTTTATCCCGCCAAGGTCGCTGATGTTCCACTTGCGCAGCCATCGTGGATTTATCGTTGCCCAGTAGTGCATATTATGCCGGTTTACGTTACCGCTGTTGCTGAATGACGCTTCGTCGCTAAATAGAACGCATGCAAAAAATCTGTCATCGTCCCGTAATTTCTCTTGTGCCCAGTGGCAGAACTGTACACGACGTTCAAAGTCGTCGCCATGCAGTTCCTGGTGCACAGAAATATGGTACGGGTGCAATCAATCTTGATGTAGCATTCTCAACACCGACCGAGATTCCCGATTCTCGGGCAATTTGTCTGCTACTGATGTGCGGATTAGCCGCGACAGCAGCTAAAACACATATTGGGCATCATCCTTTGTTGCAGGTCGTGGCTGACGTTTCACATGTGGCTGAACAGTTCCTGTTTCCCTAAATAACGTAACTATCTGGTGAGCTGTCCGGACACTTGGATGATGTCGTCCAGGATACCGAGCGACATACACAGCACACGCCCGTTTGGCATTTTGATCACAATAGCCATAGATCAACACGATATCGACCTTTTCCGCAACTGGTAAACGGTCAGTTGTAACACGGGTAATGTATCACGTAGCAAATACCGTCCGCACTGACGGAATGTTACGTGATACCACGTACTTACACGTTTGTGACTATTACAGCGTCACCTATCACAAAGGGAAAAAAGTGCTCCATCTAAAACATTCACATTTCTTTACGTACTACACGAATATGTAATAAAACATGGTGGTTCTTATTTTAAAAAAACGCAGTTGATATGCGTTTGACCTACGGCAGCGCCATCTAGCGGGCCAAACATAGCGCCATCTGGTTTCCCCCTTCAAGCTGGACGAGTTTCGTTCTTTGTAGTTTTTTCGTTTGATGCTTATTTCGCGAGATATTTGGCCCCGTTACTATCAATGGACCACCCTGTATAAATCGCTCCGTTTCCGCATTATTACAATGACAACCACTACACTGTTTTCCGCGTCCCCCAACAAGCTTTACATCTCCTCGCTGCTAGTGCTGCCACATATCATCTGTGAGTGATTACTGCACACTGACGTCGAGAATAGGCGGTGATGCATTAATGTGACGAACGTGTATGATAATCATTACTAGCAGTCACCTGTACGCAGAAACAGACGTAATAGTGACTTTGCCTTTTAAGTTTTAACTACGAGATATTGGGTATATCCGTTTATGTGCAAGCTTTTAAACCACATAATCGGTATTACTGGGTACATCCTATCGGCGCAGACTAAGCCCGACCATGAAGCAACGGAATGTGGTTTGAATTGCACGATTGATGCTTCTCAACTTTTAGTTTACGCTTATTGGGCCACGGATGAAACACCAACATATTTTAAAAGAGATATAGTCCTTCACATGTCCTAGCGTCGAAAGGGAAAAGAGGAATGAAACCGGCACCTCGTGGCGTGGATGGTGAAGACACGGCCCCGGTACGCTGCGGCTGACGCATGTGCACCTTTTGTGTGGTAAATCAAAAGAGTCGGCCGGCGCTCTCTCAGGTTCCGACGGTGCATCGCAGCTGTAATGAGGAAGTGCGGGCCGCGAGGACAGGCGTCCGACAAGCGGAAATCGATAGCGGAGGTAGAGGTAGCGGTGGAGGTAGAACTGGAGGTGGGCGGCGACACGACCGGCAGACAAGTGAGGCGGTGAGGAGAGGTGAGGTGAGGTGAGGCGGGCTAGGCTGTTCCGCTGTATCGGCGATGCAGGCGTGTCCTGCCGGGATCCTCGCTGGACCGGCCACCTCACATATGCATATTTAAAACTCTGGAGGCCAAGCCCGAGCGTAGCTCGGGCCTGCAACTTCGTGTTAAGAAGGCCGCGCCGGAGTATAGGTTGGGGCGCAATTTTCTCGACGCGCGAGCCACCCGTCGCTCGAAAATTGGGCTCATTTCCCATGAGAACAATGTACGGATGTCTCGTTATCTGCCTCCTTAGCAGTGCTGCCTTCTGTTGACAATTTCTAGGATTATTTCGAAAGAATCGTTAGCGAACGTAACAGCTGCTGTCGCGAATGGCTGAGTCAGTATGATCGCATGTACATCATTTCGCACGTGTACAGTTTTCTGTAATGGATAAAATACGTAACATTTGTTGAGTGATTAAGAAATTTTGGAAGCTCAAGAGGAAGAAACTACCCAATAACTCACCTCTCCCTTTTTTTCTAGGGAGGACAATTATACTTCCTGCCATCATTATTTTAAAATTTGTAATCGATCAAACATCTTAAGTAAATACGAAAAATAAGTTTTGAAGGTTGGTCTTTTTTCTTAGTACACGCTACTCTCGAGGATCCATCAATTACGTACGTACTAGTAACGTTTAAAAAACGACATAAATGACCAGTTTCCTAGATCCGATCTTCTTCTAAGTGGCCGGTCTACAAAGTGTTAAACATTCCACTGAGAGAGAGGGAGGGGCACGAAGGTGCTCACTTGAGGCAGGTACATGTTGCACAATGAAGTGGTGTCAGCAACTCGTAGTCTTGTGATTAGCATTGCTGACTCTCGATTACTAGGTCCCGGATACAGTTCCCGGCCGGATCAATAATTTTCTCCGTTCGGGACTCTGTCTCTGTGTTCTTCACGTACATCACTGTTCTGCAGATCCACTAAAGTGCATGCACAGGGTTCTTCGAACCATCTTCAGACCGTTCCACTCTCTAACACCGTGTGGAAAAAATGAAGAAAACTTCCTACACAAGCTCTTATTACTCTTTTTTTTAATTACGATGAGCATTTCTCCCACAGTACGCTGTCTACAATAAAATAATTTCATATTCAGAGAAGAAAGATGGTGATTGAAATTTCGTGTAGAGATCTCGTCGTAATGCAAAGCGTCTTGGTTTTAATGATTGCCTCCCCAATTCGCTTATCATATCCTTGAGACTCTCTCCCCTATTTCGCGATAATACAAAACGAGCGGCCCTTCTTTGCACTTTGCCGATATTCTCCGTCAACCCTTTCTGGTAAGGATACAGTATCACACAGCAATAATCAGGCAGAGGATGAATAAGCGTAGGGGAGGCAGTCTCTCTAGTAGACGTACTCCGATGCAGGTACATAAGCACTGACGTGTAGGCATAGGATTTCTGTCTTCCCGACGTGCATGTCGTAAATGCGGAAACGTGAACTATGACGACGTTATTACCAAATGCGTCCAAATATGACCAACGTGTTGTTATGCTGTTCTTTGCTCCCGAAGGACAAACACCGGTAGACATCCATTGGAAAATGAAGGGAGTATATGGGGCAGCATATCCGTCGAAAGCCACCGTTGTGGAATGGTGCGCCAACTTCCGTGCTGCTGCCTCGTGATAAAGCATATTCCTATTTTGCTGATGTCGGAACGCAGATTTTGCTTCACCTCAAGTGGGAGACACTCGATCAGCCGCCCTAATGCTCCTTATTATCACACCTTCCGTTCCGTAAAAAAAGCCTTGAAGGGTCAAAGATTACGGACGGACGATGATGTACAGCAGGCAGTTACGGACTACTTCACGCAGCAGGCTCTGAGCACTATGGGACTCAACTGCTGAGGTCATTAGTCCCCTAGAACTTAGAACTACTTAAACCTAACTAACCTAAGGACATCACACACATCCATGCCCGAGGCAGGATTCGAACCTGCGACCGTAGCGGTCTTGCGGTTCCAGACTGCAGCGCCGTTAACCGCACGGCCACTTCGGCCGGCTCACGCAGCAGGAAACGGCAGTTTACCACAATGTTCTTTCTGATCACACCTTATAGTAATTTCCAGGGATTTAGTTGAATTGACAGCATTTAAATTTATGTGATTTATTGTGCAACCGAAATTTGACGGATTTATTTTCGTATTCATGTATGACCTGACACGCTTCGTTATTCAGAGCCAGCCTCCTTTGGCACAATATAGATATCGTGCAAAAGTCATTTTGGAATTGGTTTCGATATTGTGATGACTTTACTAGACGGTAAATGACATCATGTCCAAACAATCGAAGAGAGCTGCTCAGATTGTCTGCTAAATCATTCATACAGATTGGCAACAGCAGACGAACCATAACGCTTCCTTGGTAATCATCGGATATCACTTCCGTCGATTACTACGTAATATCATCCTGCAGACAGGAAATCGCGAATCCAGTCGGGCAACTGAAGCGATGATCCGTCGTCCTCATCATCGTTATCGACAAGCAAGTCGCCAAAGTGGTGTCATCTAAAGTCTTGCACTAACAGGCCGAACTCCACAGAAGGGGACTCGCAGCCAGAAATGCCACGTGCACAGTACATTTCAGTAAAGTGTTATCGACACCTGTGAGGACGTCGTTACTGCGTCTCTTTGCGAGAACAAATACAGCCTGTGTGAGGTGCGACAACGCGTAACTGAACACATCTGGGCTCAGCAACTGCGGTTGCTTGGTGTTTCTTCTCTGGGACAAAGCGCAGTTGGTAGTAACGCGGAGTCTCCAGAAGCGGCCGATCGCGAGAAGTCGATCGGAGGAAGCAGTCGAATGTTAGCTGAGTCATATATTGAATTTTATTGTCGCGTATCGGGCGAAATGTAATAATAGTAATAATAATGTTGAGCAGTAATCTGCAAGTAGGAAATGTCCAAAGCTGAAGCATTTACCGTAAAATCTCTAGGAGCAACTATCCAGAGCGAACGTAACTGAAATGACCACATAAAACAATTAGTAGTAAAAGTAGATGCCAGGGGTGAGATTAATAGGAAGAATCTTAAGGAAATGTCACTCATCCACGAACGAAGTGGCGTACAAGACGACTGTTCGACCGATTCTTGAGTACTGTTCATCAATATGAGATCTTTATCGGGTAGGACTGGTAGAAGAGATAGGGAAGATCCAACGAAGAACGGCGCATTTCGTCACGGCATCGTTTAAGTCGGCGCGAGAACGTTAGAGAGATGCTAAAGAAGCTCCATGGCCGACGTTACAAGAGAGGCGTTGTGCATCACGGATGTGTTTGCTGTTGAAATTTCGAGAGAGCACTTTCTGGGGAAAGTCGGACAGCACATCACTTCCTCCCACATATCTCTCGCCAAATGATCACGACGAGAAAATTCGAGGGAGCTAACACAGAGGCCTACCGACAATCACCCTCCCCATGCGGCATTCACGTGTGGAAAAGGGAGGTGGGGATCAGACAATGGTAACAGATGTACCCTCCGCCACACATCGTTAGATTGCTTGCGAACTACGATGTAGATGTAGATTCATGGAAGTTAAAATTTTATTCGAATATCGTGGTATAATTTTGATGTCATAACTCAATAGTAGGTTTCCACCAAGAATATAATAACTACGTATCAATACACTGTGCTTAATGAGCTTCACCCCATTGACCATCAAATGAGAGTAATTATGAAACTACCAATAACCGACAAGTAGAGAAGTAATTATCACCGAATTGGGGAAACAGGCAGTCCACAACATCATGGGCACATACATAACTGTGCACAAAGCAACCGAGCTTAACGGCATGTATGTGTTTATAATTAAGCCCATGGCCACATTCATAGACGTAGGCTTCCTACGCCGGAGACTTTTCGGCGGCTCCATTCCCCCACATCTCGTTTGTATTCCACTTTCAACGATTTTTTACACAGTTTTGTTGCTCAGCGAGAGTATATTTCTACATTATGAAAAATATAATCAGTAACAGAACTAATTAAAAGAAATGTGTCGTGGACACCATGCTGGAAAATTATTTTTCTGCTAACGGTTATCTTTCTCCCGCGCAAATAATGTCGCGTGGGATTAGAGTTGGTAGTTGATATAACATCTTCTTTACTGATGCCGTGTAAGTAAGAGCCTACTAAATTGTTGTCTCAACTATGGATTTACATACAATTACTAACTTAAATAAATCTCACAAAGAGTGAATAATTGTCGGATTAGAGTAGGTGGTGGACCATAAATTAACTACATGTCGATGGTAGGCAATGAAAATCTGGTAATCCCATGCTGCAAAATTTTACAGAAGAAGCAAAATGGTTTCTTAAAAGTAATATAAAGCGATATAGATAATGTTGCAGCATGTGTATCTATATAGTAAAATTCTAGTTACACTTTGAAATCTCTCTTTGATAATGGAGATACTAGTTACTGGAATCACGAGGTTTTCACAGATATATGGATTTACGAGATTTTCAATGCCTGTCATCGACATGTCGGAGTGCTTGCCAAATTGTCATTTGAACTCACAGCTGCCAACCCAAGGACTAAAACTACTCGTGGAAGTGCACCTTTTATTCTACTCCACCGAGAGTATTAGGCTGTGGATATCTCTGCGACTTGAGAAATGTTAATGTAGTACAGACTACACCTTGCCTCATCACGATATGTCCTTCATAGCTGCCCAGACCTGTTTTATTACTAAGAGCATTCTAGTTTGCAAACAGTGCGCACTTCACTGCCAAAGGCTAATAAAAAGAGTAAGTTACGTGCCGCCAGTGTCAATGTTATTAGACGTTGAAAATTTACCCAAATGGACCGGGGTGAGAAAGGAAATAGGAAGTTGCCTTGTTTGTCCAACGTTTCCAGTATTCGCTTCAAGCGACTTATGGAAATTCCAAAAACGCTAAAACAGAATGACCTGACAGGAATCTTGTGATAAGTCATTTCTGAGACGAAAGGGACTGAGTGTGAAAGCATTTAAGTATCCTATTCCAGCTTTTAATTTAGTGGTTTTAGCTACTTTGAGGGCGACGTTTAAGAGATTTGGAGCTTCAGTGAAATCGTCATGTCATCGAGACAAGTGCGGGCAATAGCTGGATATCTCAAAGACATGGCCACACCACGACTTGACAGGAATGCTCCCTATGCCGATAGTACTTACTTTCTCAACTGATCAGGTAACTTTCCTGAGCATTAGCGTCGTAAACAACAGGGTGAGACGTTGTACGATGACGTAGCATTCCAGAGATGGCCACAATTGCCGAGAAATAGGATAAAGTCAATGAGGATGCCTGCGAGTGGAACAAAAGCCAGTCAAGGGCTAAGTAGTTGTATGGCCGAAACCTTCAACAACTTGCTGAACTCAAAGACAGGCAGATGGTCTTGATCTCTCTGTCGGTGTAGAACACGGGTCCTTGGTGTCAGTGGTTCATGGAACGCGGTGAATATTTTCACTTTTTTTTTAATTTATTTTTACTCTTTTAACATCGGAGCTGCAGTCCATAAGAACCAGAAGAATTAAATTTGATCTCCATGGCGCCAGCCTGAGATTGGACTCATGGTTTTGTTCATTCTCGGACCAGAGACTGCAACGGCAGAACGGTTTTCAAAGATGAAATCTGCAATTTAGCTTAGGCGATGTAGCTGTATTATGCAGGTAACAGCTAGTTGAAGAAAGTGTAGCTCGAAGAACGGATCTTGCGAGACTTGTTAAAGCAGGCATAAACCGATTTGATTTTGAAGGTGCTAAACTCTTTACTATATGGCTCTCAAACCGTAACTATCATCCTGAGAATTTAGTTTTCTGAGATTACAAGGGCTTTACAACGGACCTGGAGATTTAGTGGTGTTAGTTGGCTGTGTGTTAACTCTGATCAAGATGTTGCTTCTTGGAATCTAGCAGAGAGTAACACTTGCTACAGAGCTCTTCTTAGCACTGTTATTCTCAAGTGAAATTACGAAATTCCGGGGAGAATTCTGACAGTAAATTACAAATTATTATGGCAGGCCCAGTATCTTTCATTGAGTCCGGCACTACATTCCAGTGTGAAACAGTTACTATTTTTAAACATAGTCTCCCAGTCTCTGTAAACAAATGTCAGGTCAGGCGGACCGCTTGTGTTCGCCGGGCGACGGCGCCACTTGACCTGTGTTTGGTAGTGCAGACGCCGGCCGCGAGAGGACAGCCGTGTGGCTTTAACGCCTCGCTGCAGGAAAACAACATCCCCTGCGTACAAGCTGCTGATTTGCTATTGCCTTCCAATCCAAGCGAGAGTTTTCTCACCAATCACAGTACAGGCAACAGGTGTGACGCAGGCACAAGCAACAGAAAGCCGATACGTTGCTTCTACCAATCCCCTTCTAGAGTTGCCTTCCAATCAGCCACCAGCGTAGCAAAGGGCAATAGCGTACCATATAGCCGCCCCTCCATAAAAACCTCATCAAACTGTCCAATGACATCTCAGATATGTAACGTCGCTAGTCACCAGACAACCGAAAATGACAGTATACAGGTTCGTCTAATAATTTCCGGGTATGCAGCAGGATCTCGCCGACCTTCTGCCACGATATTTCGGCCCAGAGACGTCCGGCCAGGTGAGTACACTGTCATCAACCAGCACAAACAGCCGGTGTTCTCAGTACCTTAATACATCGAGCGCATGTAATATAGGATGATGAAAACCTCCACGCAGAATTAGAATACTCGGAGAAGGTTTTTAAAGAGAATGGCTACACTTCACGCCAAATACGGAAGGCCAAGCGCAACTGTCATAAAAAGAAGCAATGCACTGAGGACGTTGATGACGACTTTAAATCGACTGCGTTCCTTCCATACGCCGGGAATGTGTCGTCGAAAATAGGCAGATTACTGAAGAAAAATAAAATCGAGGTTATCTTCCGTCCACCAGCAAAGAACCGGGCCCTGGCTGGATCCGTTAAAGGCGATTTACAACTGAAGAAAGCAGTGTTCCATTACCCCGAGTACCTGCGCTAAGCTCTGGCAGCGTCAACGTCAGTGTTGTTTTATGTAATTAATAATAATGTTGTGTTTCAGTAAATGGTACACTGTGGTGCATTTTTGAATAGGTCTTTAGCAGAGGAAATTACTTACCGAGTAAAAAATACAGGGTGCCTCTTAAAAAAGTCATACCGCTGTTCAAATCTTTGTAAAAAACAAAGCTACAACGAAGGAAATCACGCTGACTGATGTCCCCCTGACGGCTAAAGAACATTTGCTATTTGTAATTTGCATCTGGACAAACAGTTATTTAGGATGGTCAAGATAAATGGGACACCCTGTATAAAAGAAAACATTCACCAGTATACAGCACAACAACACAGACTGATTAGACTTTTGCCCCCTCTCAGTACAATTTACGAGCGCCTCCTGCTCATACCCATTGAGCAACAGATCTCCTGAGAGCAAATGCTCTCAAACTTTCTGTTGTGTCTAGACAAGACAGCCTAGACACAATGAGAGGAAGCCGAAAGGCACGCGCTAAGCTAAAGCAGGATGGCGTGAGGTCTGAAACAGGATACGTAATGAATGCTATAAAGAAAAGTACGTAGCTGCTGGAATACTTAACTTTAATCCATCCTTGTGGTACATCTGGAGAGTGTGGAGATACAAGTGAGACTCTTTTGATACATGCAATGTTACTAATGGCGCCTTGCTAGGTCGTAGCCATTGACTTAGCTGAAGGCTATTCTAACTATCTGCTCGGCAAAGGAGCGAGGCTTCGTCAGTGTAGTCGCTAGCAAAGTCGTCCGTACAACTGGGGCGAGTGCTAGTCCGTATCTCGAGACCTGCCTTGTGGTGGCGCTCGGTCTGCGATCACACGCGGGTCCGACATGTACTAATGGACCGCGGCCGATTTAAAACTACCACCTAGCAAGTGTGGTGTCTGGCGGTGACACCACACTTTCAGTTTGGTTCCAGGCAGAAACACTCAGCCCCACAACGATTCATGAGAAAGGTCGAAGCAGCCACCAAGGTCTTCAGCTGCAGAGGCTACTATGGGACAATGCCACTTGACGTAGCCAAAGCCTTCCACTCCATATGGGACACTGCCTTACTGTACAAACTATACACAGAGCGATTTCCGGGGATGACATTAAATTACTGAAAAGCTATCTCTCGAATAGAACTTTCTCCGTTAGGGCTGACACCTACTGACTTTCGACGAGAATACGCATACGCGCTGGAGTGTCGTGGGGACAGGTGCTGGGTTTAGTCTTGTACAGTCTGTATAGCGCGCCCCTGGTACATACAGCGCAATATGCAGACGACATTGCGTTCTTCACATGCAACGCCAACAGAGATCTGGTCACCAGACGACTCCGGTGAGTTCTGAATGAAATAGAACACTGGGCAAAGAAATGGCGCACCACCATCAATAGCAAGAAAACACAAGCGATCCTAATAACTCGTCGGCTAGGTAAAGGCAGCCCACAGAGGAGACTGCCCCTTCATCTCAGACTTAACGATCAGGAACCCCCATGGTGGCAAACAGCAAAAAACTTAGGGGTGACTTTTGACAAACGATTCACATGAAAGCCGCATATCGAAGATCTACGACGAAGAGCCAGCGCCAGAATGAGTCTACTGTACCCTATACTGTTCTCAATATAGAAAGCTCATGGGCAGCAACCATAGGTGTAAGGGTTTACTACTCATTAATCTGGCCTATGATGCAGTACGCATGTCCCACATGGGATTATGCAGTTAAAACTCACATACTAAAACGAAATTCCAGCTTGCTGCAATTGCTGTGGGTCAGTAAGTTTTGTCAATCAGTACAACTAAAAACCAGACGAAGTTGGAAGTTTCACTTTTTTATTCACTCGATGACTAGTTTCAGGTCGGGAACCGTTTTCAAATCGTCGTAACATAGTGAAAACTGGTATTTCCGAAAATGCAAAAACTATCAAAAACTTGCAAACGAACAGGTCTGTATGTGCTGCAGCTGTTCATTTGCACATTTTTTATGGTTTTTGCGTTTTCGGAAATGCCAGTTTTGACTATGTTACGAGATTTGAAAACGGGCCCCGGCCCAAAACCAGTCTTCGAGTGAATAAAAGTAATGAAATTTGCATATTTGGATGGTTGTACTCACACATTAAAACTCCGGAAATTGCAAAACAGGGCAATGAGACAAGCATTACACAACCCCTCGCAATTCCCGACGACCGATCTACACGCTGCGCCGAAGTCATTTCCCTAAAAGAAAGGTTCCAGGAGTTAACCAAAACTGCCTATGAGATAGCAACAAGGACCACCAACAACCTCATAAACTCATTACGACAATATGACACGGCTAGGACCGACATAAAAGAACAAAATCGATCATTTATGACTGAATAAAAAACGCACACATCATCCAACACTCACCGTCACTTCAACTTCAGCAAACACAGCCTACAAACGGTCAGTCAAGAAATAACGCATCAAGCAGACACCATTAAGACCTACCACAACATATTAGTAATACCCCACTCCCATTTAGAGTAAATGTCTCTAGGAGAACGCAGCAGTGGCACGTATACAGCAGTGAACAGCCCTGAAGAGGATCGCAGCAAGTCGGTCAAACCATCGGCAGTTTAGCTGTTCTAGCAGTTGCAATGACGTGGCGCTATATCCAAAACTATATTATCCAAAATGTCGCCAACCGTGGAAGCCTAAAAACTTCGAACGGTAAGGATGTTATACCAATCGTTCCATTCCTCGACGTTAGAAATCCGCTCCTACGACGCTGAACCATTCGAGAACCGCTGTGTGACCGTCATAAACATTCAAAAATCTCCTCCAAACCCCCCACCCCTTCTCACCCCCGCAGGTGTTCTTTCAGCTTGCCGGAAAGATGGAAATCGCATGCCTAAGATCTGGACTTTCCGATCAGCATCAAGTTCGTCTCTGCGGCCGTCGTTGGCATCATTGTATCCCACTTACCGCCGGAATTCCACGGTGAATCTGTGCACAAATGAAACGTTTTGTCCACAAGAACCGTACCGTTCCGCATATTTCAAGTATGGAATACGTTTGCTATTTTAAGTGCACGCTGCGATATGTCTGTTATCCGTGCTACAGTAGAAATGTCTGCGGGAAGCGCAGAATATGCATTCTCTTCTGACAATTTGCACTCTCGTTGCGCAATGGGGCTTACCGTGTGACGGCATGTGTAACTTACTTTCTGAAGGCGCTGTGTAACTTCCGCTGCCTCCGTCCACTTGCTCCAGGCGAAGAGCAGAGCAATGTAATTACGGCTCCGTCGGTCACGGAAATATTAATTGGCAGGCGGAGATCACCTTCCTCTACTTCTACGCGCGCTTTCTTGCAGCTTTCTAAGAGGAAGTCAGCCTGTTTTTATTTTATCTTTTTTCGCGAGACAGCGTTAATTACCATACGTTCACTATAACTTCATGTTTCGCGCGAGGGATGCTGCGCTCTGAGAAATGCGTAGAATTCCCTTAGATTTAGGTGCGCGTAGTGCCAAGCCACAGTGCGCCTTCAGTAACTAACCTTGCCTCGCACAGCCTACTAGTCGTAAAAAAGCAGTTTCGCTTGTGATCGAGTAGAGAAAGGTTGTCTCAGCCCACCGAATAATGTTTTCGTGACTGACAATGAACTAATTATATCGCGCTGCATGTCGCCTGGAGTAAGTCGATTGCGACAGCGGAAGTTACTTTCGCAGTTTCGCGCAAAGAGAACACGAAAAAAGGACAACAAGAATCCGATTCAAATAGTAGTTGGTAGCACTAATATGTTGGCGCGGAGTGGAGATGAACTGAACATTTGCTTTTTTAGAACAAATAAATAAAATAAAATAAAAAAGAAACTCTAGGAATAAGGAACAACTCAAGGAGTTTCTGTTCAACACAAACAAGATCTTACCACTTGGTTATCAAATACAGTGGCACTAATGACGCAAGAGAGACAGAATCATGTCTGAATTACACTAAGGTGAAAAAAGTAATGGAATAAATCCTAATACCGTGTCCGGACTCTTTTAGCCCGGCGAAATGCAGCAACTCAACGTGGTATGGACTGAACAATTCGTTGGAAGTCACCCGCAGGAATACTGAGCTATGCAGCCTCCAAAGCCGTCCATAATTGCAGAAATGTTACCGGCCTAGGAATTTGTGCATACACTAACTCCTGGATTACGTCCCATAAATGTTCGATGGGATTCGTGTCGGATGATTTGAGTAGCCAAATTAATCGCTCGAATTGTTCAGAATGTTCTTCAAACTAATCACTAACAACTGTGGTCCGGTGACATTGCGCATTGTCATTCACAAAAATTGCATTGTTATTTGGGAGCATGAAGACCACGAAGTTGTTTATTTCTCGTCGTGCGGCCATAACCACGTCCGACAACTTTTCACGCGAATCACTAAAGTACAAATGACAGCTCCGCTAACGCTCCGTTCTTTTATAACTTGGCCGGCCGCTGTGACCGAGCGGCTCTAGGCGCGTCAGTCCGGAACGCGCTGCTGCTACGGTCGCAGGTCCGAATCCTGCCTCGGGCATGGATGTGTGTGATGTCCTTAGGTTAGTTAGGTTTACGTAGTTCTAAGTCTAGGGAACTGATGACCTCAGATGTTGCCGGCCGAAGTGGCCGCGCGGTTAAAGGCGCTGCAGTCTGGAACCGCAAGACCGCTACGGTCGCAGGTTCGAATCCTGCCTCGGGCATGGATGTTTGTGATGTCCTTAGGTTAGTTAGGTTTAACTAGTTCTAAGTTCTAGGGGACTAATGACCTCAGCAGTTGAGTCCCATAGTGCTCAGAGCCATTTTTGAACCTCAGATGTTAAGTTCCACAGTGCTCAGAGCCATTTGAACAATTTTTTTATAACTTGTGTACGTGACACTACCGCCATCTGTGTACATGCATATCGGCGTCCCAAGACTTTTGCCACCTCAATGTATTTATAGGTACTATTTAACATTTACATCAGGAGAGCTAAGCAGAAATTTGAACCCTGTTACTCCTGAATAAGATACCAGTGTTTTTCGTAACCACTTCATCTCCAGGTACTCGAACTTAACGTAAGTATTTTTTTTTTCTTTTTATTGCCAACTTTATTGCACTCGTTGAGTTTCGTCATTGGCTCGATCTTTTAGCCAGCTTGACCAGTGCCCCGCAGTAAAGAATACAGGCGTATTCAGCATATCATATCCTCGGTAATGACATCGTCACATCACAATGTAGGAGAAAAAGAGACCATGTCGGAGCCTAGCACACACAATGATTCTGAGGAGTCGACAAAGTCCCTTTTCTACGCCGAAAACCGGCAGTTTCTTTGGAAAAAGAACAGGAGAAGTGAAACCTTGTGTACAGCAATTAAAGTTTCGGAGCACCAGCAGCAACAGCAGCAGCAGACGGAAGACTATCATTAACTGGCAATGAAAACACAACAGCGAGGACTGAACGGCTGCAGGTGCTGAACAACGTCGGGATCTGCTGCCGCAATTACAGCACCAAGCAGTTGGCTCGCTGCGAGTAGGGCGTGGTCTGGGGCTAGGCGGAAGGTGGAGGCAGTGTCAGGAACTGCCGGCAAACTGCACACACATCCAGTCTGTCTTGGACTTACACGTAACTCTGCCTGGTCTCTTCCTGCTCTGCTCTCCTCTCTCTCTCTCTCTCTCTCTCTCTCTCACACACACTCACACTCACACACACACACATACCAAGAAAGAGTAATGCTCTCCTTAGAGCGTTTTACCCTTTCATTCATCGTTGGTTCTCTTTTTGACCCTCAGCAACAGCAACAGGCATAGCTGAACTAACAGCAACGAGCTTAAATTTGATAGAGAATGGAAAAGAAAGTTGAGGATGTGTTACATGACGATCAGTTTGGCTTCAGGAAAGGTAAAGGCGCCAGAGAGACAGTTCTGTTATTGCAGTTGATAATGAAAGCAAGACTAAACAAAAACCAAGGCATGTTTATAGGATTTGTCAACCTGAAAAAAGCGATCGACAATGTAAAATGGTGCAAGACGTTCGAAATTCTGAGGGAAATAGGAGTAAGCTGTAGGGAAGGACGAGTAACAATACAACATGAAGAGGTTGGCATAGGAGAGGAATTCGTGACGGGCCGCATCAAAGCAATCACGAGACTGATGAATTAAGGGGGTGGGGGGTGACTATACATGGGGGGGAGGGGGAGTGGCTATACGTCCGCTCTGTTTGAAGCAAATTGAATTCCCATTCACCATGTTATCTGTAATTAAGGGCGTCGATTGGTGTGTAACGCCCCCTTGAAAATAACTTTGACTAACTTCATCACGCTAGCTTTATTTTTTCTCAAAAAACAGTTAACGACAGTGATTTCTGTGTACTTTGGCAGCAACAAGAAAGTTTTAGTCTAAATAAGGATAAAATTTTCGATGTAGATTCAAGACGATGTAAATTCAAGTTGACTCAAAAAATTTCCGTCCACCAGCAAATACTTCTTGCTGCTCGCAAACTCAATTTGCTGTTTCAGCAGATACCTCTTGAAGATGATGGAGTGAATTTCGAAATGCTTTGTTGTTAGGTAATAGAAACGTCATTTACAGACTTGCTATGTGCTACTGATGGTTCAAATGGTTCAAATGGCTCTGAGCACTATGGGACTTCAACAGCTGAGGTCATCAGTCCCCTATAACTTAGAACTACTTAAACCTAACTAACCTAAGGACATCACACACATCCACCCCCGAGGCAGGATTCGAACCTGCACCGTCGGCCGGAGTGGCCGAGCGGTTCTAGGCGCTTCAGTCTGGAACCGCGCGACCGCTATGGTCGCAGGTTCGAATCCTGCCTCGGGCATGGCTGTGTATGTTGTCCTTAGGTTAGTTAGGTTTCAGTAGTTCTAAGTCTAGGGGACTGATGACCTCCGATGTTAAGTCCCATAGTGCTCAGAGCCATTAGAACCATTTTTGAACCTGCGACTGTAGCAGTCGCGCGGTTCCGGACTGAAGCGCCTAGAACCGCTCGGCCACCGCGGCCGGCTGCTATTGATGAGTCTTTAAGAATATTATTGACCAAATTGTCGAAAGTTCGTTTCCCGTTCGCAGGTAGTGTGATTTCATCCATTTTCTCGTAAATGTTATGGAAAATTATAGACTGCTGGGACTGCTTTGGGCAAAAAGCGACTCTGGTCATTTGGGTCGTAAATATATTTATTTTCAAACTTATTAGCAGATTATCTTGTTGTAATTCGAAACAGTTTCTCCCATTTCATATTTGTTGGTATTTCTACGTTAGTACCTGTCACTTCAAATCGCTTGAGTGAACGCTTGACACACTTTAGACATGTTTACTTTATATTTCGCTGAAGAAATTGCCAAGAAAAATTAAAAGATTAACCAAATAAAGCAGTTCTCTTTCCACAAACGATAGACTGGATCGTCTGTGTTCTGACCATCGCCAGTATGGCGATCGAGTTAACGATGATTGCTACAAGAAGCGCTATAGCTCGTATGTCAGCGACTTTTTGCACTTTATACTCGTTGGCTGGAAGTTTGGATCTGTCGAGTTAGGGGGAAGTAGTATGAATGTGAGGCGTTTGCCCGCGTTAAAGCTATTAAAGTGGATATAACACAATAGCTCGTAGTTAACAGTTGAGGGAAAGAAACGATATCGCGATTTATATATGCAGAATCTATCTTACAAGGGGACCGCGCCTACTCTGCATCACCGATTTCGTCTGTATTCATGTATATGCAGGACTTGGCCACAAATAAACGTGACGGAAGTGAGAGCTCCAGATCGACAAGCGTTTGGAAAAAAATGGATCTTTGACGCGGGTGGGACGAGGCATAAACCGTTTATGTTATCGTTCTTTCCTGGCAGGTGTAGGCACAGTGGAAAAAATAAAGAACGGTAATACGAAGATCGTAGTGTAGGGTCCCTAAAGAGAAATTTTTTTAATTTTCAGTTTTTACCTTGCTTACACTGCAAGTAAGCCACAATAATTCTCAGTATATTGCATTTATTAATACACTATATGATCAAAAGTAAACGGACACCTGGCTGAAAATGACTTACAAGTTCGTGGCGCCTTCCGTCGGTACTGCTAGAATTCCGTATGGTGTTGGCCCACCCTTAGCCTTGATGACAGCTTCCAATCTCGCAGGCATACGTTCAATCAGATGCTAGAAGGTTTCTTGGGGAATGGTAGCCCATTCTTCACGAAGTGTGGCGCTGAGGAGAGGCATCGACGTTGGTCGGTGACGCCTGGCACGAAATCAGCGTTCCAAAGCATCCCAAAGGTGTTTCTGGGATTCAGGTCAGGACTCTGTGCAGGCCAGTTCATTACAGGGACGTTATTGTTGGGTAACCACTCCGCCACAGGCCGTGCATTATGAACAGGTGCGCGATCGTGTTGAAAGACGGAATCGCCATCCCCGAATTGCTCTTCAACAATCGGAAGCAAGAAGGTGCTTAAAAGATCAATGTAGGCTTGTGCTGTGATAGTGCCACGCAAAACAAGGGGTGCAAGCACCCGCTATGGAGCCGGCCGGGGTGGCTGAGCGGTTCTAGGCGCTACAGCCTGGAACCGCGCGACCGCTGCCGCCGCAGGTTCGAATCCTGCCTCGGGCATGGATGTGTGTGATGTCCTTAGGTTAGTTAGGTTTAAGTAGTTCTAAGTTCTAGGGGACTGCTGACCATAGATGTTAAGTCCCATAGTGCTCAGAGCCATTCGAACCATTTTTTGAACCCATAGTGCTCAGAGCCATTTGAACCATTTTTTGAACCCCGCCATGGAAAACACGACCACACCATAACACCACCGCCTCCTAATTTTACTGTTGTCACTACACACGCTGGCAGATGACGTTCACCGGGCATTCGACATACCTACACCCTGCCATTCGATCGCCACATAGTGTACCGTGATTCGTCACTCCACACAACGTTTTTCCGCTGTTCAATAATCCAATGTTTACGCTCCTAACACCAAGCGAGAGGTCGTTTTGCATTTACCGGCGTGATGTGTGGCATATGAGCAGCCGTCCGACCATGAAATTCAAGTTTTCTCACCTCTCCCTTAACTGTCATAGTATTTGCAGTGGATCCTGATGCAGTTTGGAACTCCTGTGTAATGATCTGGATAGATGTCTACCTATTACACATTACGGCTATCTCTGTCAGTCAACAGACGAGGTCGGTTTGTACGCTCTGGTGCTGTACATGTCCCTTCACGTTTACCATTCACTATCACATCGGAAACAGTGGAGCTAGGGATGATTCAGAGTGTGGAAATATCGCGGACAGACGTGTGACACAAGTGACACGCAGTCACCTGACCACGTTCGAAGTCCGCGAGTTCCGCGGAGCGACCCATTCTGCTCTCTCACGGTGTCTAATGACTACTGAGGTCGCTGATATGAAGTACCTGGCAGTAGGTGGCAGCGCAATGCACCTAATACGAAAAACGTATGTTTTTGGGGATGTCCGGATATTGTCGATCACATAGTGTATTTTCTTAAAAGGCATGAACAGGAAAGATAAATTTGGGGTTCCAAATAAAGCGAAATGATTGTAAGGCATACACCGAAGACTTTATACATAAAATTAGATACTTTTATTATTTTACGGTTTATTTACACGCACTGGGGTTATATTCATCATATAAACAGGGAAAGCAGTAATTCCAGTAATTTTCTCGTCGTCTTCCACACGTAATAAGCGCTACACTTTTATAATTACACGGCTGTTTCAAAGTTTCTACGGAAAAACAAACGTGATTTACATTCAGAAAAGCTTTTCTCTCATCTAACAGTTTGGCAGTAAACCATGCTGTACGAACTCATGTACGCTTGAATTACTATCGCTTCTTGGAAAGTTATTTTCACAGTCCTCGTGGATGCTGTAAATACAGGGCCTTTCTCGAAATTTATTTGCAATCCCAACTTTTCCTTTTCATCCCTCTAATGAAAATGTTTGACTTATGTGTACTAAAGGGAGAACTAATATTTCAGCAGCGTTCGTGAAAGAGCTAGAAATCACAGTAACATATTTGATATTAAATTCCCATGGGGGCATAAAACTTTAACTGTTATCTACCCATATACGGCGATTTAGCTGCCCCTAGCTACGGGCGTTATGCAACCCGCTACACTGCAAATACCACTAGCAAGATTTTCATTTGCTCTCTCTCACTATGCGCTAACTGCTTGTCCTACAGTAAAAATGAACACCACCATCTTGTAGGCAACTTAATGTAGTCAAGAGGCACTGTGACAAATTGTTGTTGAAGACCTGCATCTTTTCCCATAAACAATTCAAACCCATCAGCCATTAACCACCAGGGTTACGCAACAGAGGTTGTCTTTCGCCAACACTACTATCCACAGAATTGATGAACAGGACTTTGATGTGAACATGGTTTGGTTTAGTGACGAAGCCCACTTTCATTTGGATGGGTTCGTCAGTAAGCAAAATTGGCAAATCTGGGGGACTGAGAATCAGCATTTCGCGATCGAGAAGTCTCTTCCTCCTCAACGGATGATTGTGTGGTGTGCAATGTCCAGTCACGGAATAATCGGTGGGTATTCCTTGACTACCGAACGGTACGTGAAGGTTTAGGAAGATAATTTCATCCCCATTATCCAAATTGATCCTGATATCGACAAGATGTGGTTCATGCGAGACGGAGCTCGACCCTATCGAAGCAGCAGAGTGTTTGAAGTCTTGGAGGAACACTTTGGGGATCGCATTCTGGTTCTGGGGTACTCAGAGGCCATTGGCGTAGGCCTCAATTGCACGCAGTATTCTCCGGTCTGAACACATGCGACTCGTTCTTGTGGGGCTATATTAGAGACAAGGTATACGACAATAACTCCGAAAACGATTGCTGAGCTGAAAACAGCCATTCAGGAGGTCACCGACAGGATCGATGGTCTGACACTTAAACGGGTCATGCAAAATTTCGCTATTCGTCTGGGCCACATCATCGCCAATGATGGCAAGCATATCGAACATGTCATAACCTAAATTCGAATAGCTGTATTGACATGTACATGTTGAATTAAGTGTGTGTATATAACGAATTTACGTTTTTTTCATGTAGTTCGATAATTGTCAGCCTGTAACGGTCAAACGCGATTTTTAGTTTAGGGTAAATCTTTATTCTCCATATTTAGCAAGAATTATTTAATTAGTTGTTAGCACGTTTCCACGATATTTTCTAAATAAGCATTTGACTTACCTGACAAACATAACAGACCCACCCACTCACCAACAGTTTGTTCCCCATGTGAGCTTAAAAGTGTATCTACCTGTTTATATTATTTAAAACATAATCAGTTATGTTGTATATTCTTTACTCATAATGTTTCTAACACGCCATCATTACTAAAATGCACAAAAAGTGTATACCATGTTAAGAGATCAGAAATGAGCTCCGTATACTCGCTTTAAACTCTCCAGCGAGTCCTGTGACGTCGTCTCCAAACTCACTGTCTCCGTGTACCTGTTCACTTGACTCGTGAGTCTTCGCCGCAACCCACCCGCTTGTTTCAGTCCGTTGTCGGATACAGGTGGACTCCACTCGCTCAAAATGGAGAGCGAGTATACGAGTTTGGAAATATAACTGCGGACTCGGGGCATTCTCGCTACATACACAACCGTTTTCAAAGAAATTTCCGCCAGTAAACTGTAAATTATTATTCATTTGTTTCACACAATGATGATTTCGGCTTTGTAGCCAGTTTGAAGTGCAAGCTTAAAATGTCACAAAACGTGCGATCTGCCTAAGTGGCAGAGGCAAGTTACGTATCAGTATAACGACTGACTGGTTAGCAGTGTGTTTGTCCTTGCATTTGTATACAAAAAACCTTTTCGAAGACTTCTGTACATTTATTTTGCTATTTAACATCTACGTACAGCTTGTCAAACAATTGCTTTGACATACAGACACTGTCGAGGCGTTAGCAAGTGATTACCAGAAAACATGATATGAGAATACAGTGAATCTCTAAATCGTGATTAATTATTGAAATAAATCTCACAAAAGAATGATAAGCAACACAATACGCTGTCAGTCCATGAACGCAAGCTACCACGACCAAACGAAATAGCGCGCTTTTTTTGTCGCAGGGATAAAAAGTGAACTTGCCCTGTGCCCAGTTTTCGTCCGACGCATCACACAGGTTTTCTCACGGCTCAGGTGGAATAAACAAGAATGCAATCATTTTGTTTACACTCTATGAAATTTATACTTTTCCTATTCAAGCGTGGACTATAGTGTGAAACTTATTACAGATATCACTTCTCACCAAACGGGACACATTTGCAACTGTGTACTTTGCATTAATTAATTCTCTTCTTACACCCCTCCACAGTCTCACAAAACACAGCATCTTTAAAGACCTTCGAAGACCGACAATAGATTATTTCGCCTTGTCAGTGCTACTCCACAGCAACAAGATCTTATAGATTCCCAAAAGTCTTTTGACACTGTACTACACAAGAGGTTTGTAACGAAATTGCTTGTTTGTGGAATATCGTCTCACTTATGTGACTGGATTCATTACTTCCTTTCAAAGAGGTCACAGTTCGAAGTAGTTGACGTTAAGTCATCGAGTAAAACAGAAGTAGTTTCTGGCGTTCCTCATGCTAGTGTTATAGGCCCTCCGCTGTTCCTTATCTATATAAACGATTTAGGAGAAAATCTCAGCAGCCGTCTTAGGCTGTCTGCAGATCATGATGATGTCGTTTACCGTCTAGTAAACTGATCATAAGATCAAAACAAATTGTAAAACGATTTATAAAAGATATCTGAATGATGCAAAAATTGGCAGTTGACACTAAATGATGAAAAGCGTGAGGTCATCCACATGACTGCTGAAAGGAAACAGTTAAACTTCGATTACACGATAAATCAGTCAAATCTAGATGCCTTAAATTCAGCTAAATACCTAGGAACTGCAATTACGAACAATTTAACTGGGAAAGAACACACAGAAAATGTTATGGAGAAGGCAAGCCAAAGATTGCGTTTTATTGGCAGAACACACAGAAAATGTAACAGATCTTCTAAAGAGGCTGCTTACACTATGCTTGTCCGTCGTATTTTGTAGTACTGCTGCACGGTTTGGGATCCTCACCAGATAGGATTAAGGGAGTATATCGACAGAGTTCAAAGAAGAACAGTACGTTTTGTATTATCGCGAAATAGGGGAGAGAGTGTCACTGACATGATACAGGATGTAGGATGGACACCATTAAAACAGAGTCGTTGTCCGTTGCGGCGAAATCTTTTCACGAAATTCCACCCAACTTTCCCCTCCGAATGTGAAAATATTTTATTGAGTGCGATCTACATAAGGAGAAACGATCTTCGTAATAAAATAAGGGAAATCAGAGCTCGCACGGAAAGATATAGGTCTTTGTTTCTTCCGCGCGCTGTTCCAAATTGGAATAATAGAGAATTAATGTGAAGGTGGTTGTATGGGTCCTGTGCCGGAAACTTACGTGTGATTAGCAGAGTAACGTCGCAGATGTAGATCTTCTGAAATAACACGATTAGCCTCACACTCACGCATGCTTCAGTAAGAAAGAACGAGTCGACGAATAGCAAGCGAACGCATACTCGCGAAAATACAGTGGGGACGAAGGAAACCCGTCAGCGCTGGTGTAACACTGGCGCCTTGATTTGTGAAGTAAGAAACCCGCAGCAGTCTCTTCGTATTCGGTGCGTTTCTGATCTCGAGTAGAAACCATTAAAGGGCGTGGCGGTGGTATGATTGTGGCTGGCAACAGTAAACTTGTAGTTTCGGGAGATGGAGTATTTTAGAATTGTAAATAAGCTAGTCGTGGATAATTTGCGCAGCTTTCCGCATCTAGCCGGCAAAGGCCGAGCTGGCCATCTCGACGGGTCGCGGAAGTGAGCAGTTAAGACCGCCTGGGTCGGGGACAGCTCCCCTCCCAGGGCGGCAATTCTGCGCGACTTCCTCGCTGCAGTAATTACTCTTAAGAAGTCTAAGCCCTGCTGTTAATTACTCCAGTCGCAACTCTCGATAATTAGCTCCGACAAGTAGAGCGTCGCTGAACGGGGAGGACAGTGCGCCGAGGTGCGGGCGGATCCCCTAGCTCCACGACTGCCTTTCAAGTTCTTTAGCGCGCCGAGAGCCTCTGCGCCCGAAGGGAAGAGCGGACCTTTCAGAGGCCTGGGGAGAGGCACTGCGACCGTTACAAAGCGCGCATCCCTGGGTGGCTGTACAGCATATATGTATCCACGAAAATTTGATTTATTTCTTACAAGCAATATAGGTTATGTGCCGTCTTTCGCGACTGTAATGGCAGTCTTATTTAAAAAACAAGTCTTTTGTTTCGCTTTACTTCAGAGAATCTTCAGTCGTTTTCGTGACAAGGTGTTATTCTTACAAATCTGTCTGTCACGCTCGAAAGCTTGAATCGTGGGCGTGAAGCGTTCCGCTTTTATGTGGGACACCCTGTACATTTTTAATCGTTAACTATACTACTACGGCAATAGGAAAGCCATTTAAAATAGTGTGGCCACGCGGAGAAAATTTTGTAGCCAATGAGTTCGGATAATACCGCAAGCAGTTCAGTTGTAAGTCGATATATGTCTTTACACCGGATAAAAATGTCATAAACATATCTTCTGGAGTGTTAACTCATTTTATGTTGACAACTGGGCAGCATCGATGTCATACATTAAACAGACCACACAGACGGTGTATGAAATATGCGTCGTTTTACAGTTCACTGTTTACCGGCAACTGTTACGGTACTCATCATATCGACTTGTGACTGGAACGCCATCACAGCATTGGACAATTACACAACAGTGCAATCTACAAAAGATATCGCGCACCTTTTCCTGTTTCTATTCTGTCCTGGTTTTGAAGCGAGTTGTCTCTCTGTGCTCCGTCACGAGGCTGAACGTTCTAAGCAACAGCGGCGTCGATGTGCAAGCCACCTTAATATCTCTCTGCATTTTAGATCCTGTTCTAAATTACTTCCCCAGTCCCTAACAAATTGGATAAACAGTTTACTTTTGTCTCTGATCCTGACAGATTAAAACCATACACGTCGGACAGGGACTCGACACTGGGACATTTGGCTTTCGCTGAAAAGTACCCTGCCGATTGAGTAATTCAATCACGACTCCAGACCTGTCGTCACACCACTCTCCAACCTCCCAAACTACGCATAAGCTCTCCTGCGGGAGTAGCACAACTAAAAAAAAAAGGTATTGCGGAGAAACAGCTTAACCAAAGGCTAGGGGATTGTTTCCAGGAAGGTACGAGAAAGGTACTAACACAAATGAAGCTGTGATGGCGGGTAGTGAGTCGTACCAGCACAGACCAGCCAGTAGAGTATTTGCCATCTAAAGGAAGAGGTTTCTGGTTTGGTTTGCAGATCAGGCACACAATATTAGTCTAGTAAGAAGGCCGGCCGTGGTGGCCGTGCGGTTCTAGGCGCTTCAGTCCGGAACCGCGGGACTGCTCTGGTCGCAGGTTCGAATCCTGCCTCGGGCATGGATGTGTGTGATGTCCTTAGGTTAGTTAGGTTTACGTAGTTCTAAGTTCTAAGGGACTGATGACCTAAGATGTTAAGTCCCATAGTGCTCAGAGACATTTGAACCATTTTTTTCTAGTAAGAAGTTTCAGGTAAGTCCACTCTCTGGAACAGAGTGAAAAATACATTCTGGAAATTCTTATTCTACCGACTAAGCTTTACCGTATGAAAGGATTATAAGATACTCAATGGAAACTCCAGGCAGCAATATCAACAATGTAGGAAAAGACAGATTGCCACTACCGTAAAGAAGAAACGTAAAGTTGCAGATAGACACAATCAAAAAACACATATAGCTTGTGGCCACAGCCTTCGTCAGTAAGAGGCACACACCCTTTCACACACACACACACACACACACACACACACACACATACAAAACCCTCACGTACACAGGACCGCCAACTCCAGCATCGGGGGTCTTGTGTGTTTGTGTTGTGTGTTTGCTCGTGTGTGTGTGTGTGTGTGTGTGTGTGTGTGTGTGTGTGTGTGTGTGCGTGTGCGTGTTTCTTACTGACGCAGGCTGTGACCGAAAGCTATATGTGTCTTTTTTAATTGTGCCTGTCTGCAATTTGAACGAATCTAAGATACTTACAGATGCTTAACATCAGCTACTGTTCTGCTCTCAGGTAATAATGTACCTGTTGTATTCACCAAATACTTTTGATCTCAACATAATTGTGACAGAAAGAGGACCCCCTAACACAGAAAGTAACTGCTGTTATGGTGTGACTTTCTTGCACGGAGCAACCATATAGCCGGATCTCAGTTTCAAATAGGTGTAGGCAGACTACGGTAATACTGAAGGCAACCAAAGTAACAACAATTTACAATTATTTATTAAGAAAAGGTCGGTTACTGTTTAACAGTCTGTCGATATCGACGTCATTACAGACGAAGAAAGTTCATTCGGACTAACTTTGAACGCAGATCTAGTCCTGAATCCAGTGAACGATGACTAATACAACTAGTATAATGTCCAGTTGAGCTCTTCACGGCGGCGACTGTAGATAGTCTTGGTGCTGCCTTCAGACAGGGGTTTGACGCCACAAATGCCGGTTCTCCAAATTTTCTCGAAAGCGCCACATGAAAACAACGTCGTCTTTCCTTCTGGGATTCTCATTTGAGTTCATGAAGAACATCCATAATACCGGATCGAACCTTTCGGTAACAAATCTAGCAGCGCGATGTCTTCCTTTAATCCGACCTGCTAAGGATCCCAAACACTCGAGCAGTACTCAGGAATAGATCACACAAGTGCTCTACATGCCATCTCCTTTTTACATTAGCTACAATTTCCTAAAAGTCATCCACAACACAACGAAGTCGACCATTCGCCTTCCTTGCTTCGTTCTTACGTGTTCGTTGTAAGGAGTGTGTCAGAACTCTCCATTGCATTGATTAAATATTACATTGAGAATCTAAACCAATATAGCCAACTTCATGCTATTCTTTGCATTGTGTAAGATGCTGCGATTTTCTATGGAAACAAATAAGCACCCATATATCGATAGTAATAATTTGAGGGCGAAACATGTGAGCGCGATTCTAAACGTTGTTGTGCGACGAGGTCGGTCTGCAAGAATAAAATGTCAGAAGTGTCGGTCGAGAGCTCGGAGACAGAAGACGTGTCACGCAGCCCTTGCGTCGGTGATGGCAGACATTACCACACTCATGTCCTGATTTCATTTATATGGCCAGGAGAGATTTAGGTGGCTTAACTATGGTTGAAGATGGAATTCAACGTAAAATTAGCAAGCATGGCGTAAAGCGCAATTGCAGGACTAGGCTCGTGATTGTTAGTCCGAATTTGCAATAGTCCCTAGCCGGCCGAAGTGGCCGTGCGGTTAAAGGCGCTGCAGTCTGGAACCGCAAGACCGCTACGGTCGCAGGTTCGAATCCTGCCTCGGGCATGGATGTTTGTGATGTCCTTAGGTTAGTTAGGTTTAACTAGTTCTAAGTTCTAGGGGACTAATGACCTCAGCAGTTGAGTCCCATAGTGCTCAGAACCATTTGAACCATTTTTTTTGCAATAGTCCCCATGTTTTGCTTGTCAGTTAAAGAAGCCTCCTTATCGTCCAATTAATAATAATTATTCTCCACATTTAATTCATAAATATATTGTGGTTATTAAATGTTAATATAACTTTGAAACTGAAATAATTTGTCAATCTGGCATTATTGATACTTATATGGTCATTGTCAGGCATTTCGCCATCATTAATATTTGTCAAACTATTACTGGTCACGATGATTTGTGAAGTTTTTAAACGGACTTAATTTATGAAATCCCTTCTTACAAGTTATTTAGTAGTTAAGTAGTTAACCGGACCCAAGCAAACTCCTTTTTATTAAATTCATTTTTAGCAACAATATGCTTTAGCCACTGCTGCTGTGAATTGCTGTAAACCACTTGCAAAAAGACAGTCATCTAAAGAGGTGAGTGCAAAACTTAGGGCCAAAACAGAGACACTGACACATCACAACATGTCATGTACTCTAATCTAGTAAATTACGTTGCACAATCCAGATTCTGTATTCGTATTCAAATACGCACTCAGATAGCGTATCCAAATGTTAGTTTTAGGTTTTTCATGTACAGATCTGTTGAGGGCTTAAATGACAGTAAAACTGACACTTATACAACGCGCACACAGTGTTATGCAGGTTAGATTCCGACTACTGAGCAGGTTGCTTATCGAGTCAATATTCACAGACGAATATAGGCTTTATTTGTTGGAGGTACGTTACATCGTTCCCTTTAATATCGCTTTTCAGTGTCACCTACAAATATTTAATAGACCTGACTGTAAAGCAGTACACTGTTACTGTTGAATCTGGTCAGTACAGGGTTGATTTTGCCACTCATCTGCATTACCTTACATTTTTCTACATTCAGAGCCAGCTGTCGTTCATCACATCAACTAGAAATTTTGTCCAAATCATCTTGTATCCTCATACAGTCATTCAACAACGACACCTTCCCGTACACCACAGCATCACCAGCAAACAGCCTCAGATTGCTGCTCTGTCCATCAGATCATTTACGTATATGGAGCCGTCCTGTCACACTTCCCAGGGGCATTCCTGACGAAGCCCTTGCTCTGATAAAAACTCGCCGTCAAAGACAGCATACAGGGTTCTATTACTGAGGAAGTCTTCGAGCCACTTACTTAGCTGGGAACCTATTCTGTGTGCTCGTACCTTAGTTAACAATCTGCGGTGGGGCAGGGTGTCAAATGCTTTCCTGAAATCTAGGAATACGGAATCTGCCTGATGTCCTTCAACCACGGTTTGCAGAATATCACGTGAGAGAAGGACAAGCTGAGTTGCGACGACCGATGCTTTCAAAATCGGTGCTGATTAGCGGTCAGAAGCCCTTCCGTCTCAAGGAAATTTATTATATTCGAACTGAGAATATGTTCAAGAATTCTGTAGCACACCGAAGTTAATGATATTGGTCTGTATTTTGCTGGTCCGTCCTGTTACCCTTCTTATACACAGGAGTCACGCACTTTTTCCCAGTCGCTTGTGAATTTGCGCTGCTTTCAAAATCGGTGCTGATTAGCGGTCAGAAGCCCTTCCGTCACAAGGAAATTTATTATATTCGAACTGAGAATATGTTCAAGAATTCTGCAGCACACCGAAGTTAATGATATTGGTCTGTATTTTGCTGGTCCGTCCTGTTACCCTTCTTATACACAGGAGTCACGCACTTTTTCCCAGTCGCTTGTGAATTTGCGCTGGGCAAATGATTCACAATAAATGGAAGCTAAGTAAGGGACCATTCCACTAGACCACTCACTGTAAAGCCGAACTCCGATTCCATCCGGACCGGTGTCCTATTTCTTCTCAACTCTTTTAGCTGCCTCTGCACGTCAGGGAGGCCTATTACTAGGCCGTTCATACGGAAGTCTGTAGGTCGGTCAAACGACGATATCTTCGTACGATCCTCCTGCGTGTGGACGTTCTCTGAAATGCGGGATTTCAAAATTTGCCACACCAGACTCGTCAACAAGTGACTTGATAGAACCCTTAGACACGCTTGGCATTTTTACTTGTTGTTGTTGTGGTCTTCAGAGACTGGTTTGATGCAAAAAAATGGCTCTGAGCACTATGCGACTTAACTTCTCAGGTCATCAGTCGCCTAGAACTTAGAACTAATTAAACCTAACTAACATAAGGACATTACAGACATCCATGCCCGAGGCAGGATTCGAATCTGCGACCGTAGCGGTCACTCGGTTCCAGACTGCAGCGCATAGAACTGCACGGCCACTCCGGCCAGCTTTGATGCAGCTCTTCATGCTACTCTATCCTGTGCAAGCTTCCTCATCTCCCAGTACCTACTGCAACCTACATCCGTCTGAATCCGTTTAGTGTATTCATCTCTTGGTCTCCCTCTACGACTTTTACCCTCCACGCTGCCCTGTAATACTAAATGGGTGATCCCTAGATGCCTCAGAATTTGCCCTACCAACCGATCCCTTCTTCTAGTCAAGTTGTGCCACAAATTTCTCTTCTCTCCAGTTCTATTCAATACGTCCTCATTAGTTATGTGATCTACCCATCTAATATTCAGCATTCTTTTGTAGCACCACATTTCTAAGGCTTCTATTGACTTGTTGTCCAAACTATTTATCGTCCACGTTTCAGTTGCATACATGTCTGCACTCCATACAAATACTTTCAGAAACGACTTCCTGACACTTAAATCTATACTCGATGTTAACAAATTTCTCTTCTTCAAAAACGCTTTCCTCGTCATTGCCAGTCTACATTTTATAGCCTCTCTACTTCGACCATCATCAGTTATTTTGCTCCCCAAATAGCAAAACTCCTTAAAGTAGTAATCTGCTGCCCTCAGCATCACCCGACTTAATTCGACTACATTCCATTATCCCCGTTTTGCTTTTGTTGACGTTCATCTTATATCCTCCTTTCAAGACACTATCCATTCCGTTCGGCTGCTCTTCCAAGTCCTTTGCTGCCTTTGACAAAATTACAATGTCATCGGCGAACCTCTAAGTTTTTATTTCTTCTGCATCGATATTAACACCTACTCCGAATTTTTCTTTTGTTTCCTTCACTGCTTGCTCAATATACAGATTGAATAACATTGGGGATAGGCTACAACCTTGTCTCACTCCCTTCCCAACCACTGCTTCCCTTTTCCTGCCCTTCAACTATTACAACTGCCACCTGGTTTCTGTACAAATTGTAAATTGTAAATAGCCTTTCGCACCCTCTATTTTTACTTATGGCCAGAATTTTCTCGAATTCTCTTGATGGTATTTTGCTAAGATATGTAATTGGTAGTTTTGTTGGTTTCGCACATCGATCTTTTCACAGATACACAAATTTCTACTAACTTTTGCTTGTCTTCACCTGCACGTTCTATTTTTTAAGCGAGACTGGACCAGCCTCTGTTTCCTCAGCAGTTTCCGAAGTTTGTTATTAAAACATCACAGGTATGCCCTATCGTGTGGCGCTCTCTCTGTACATGGCTGTATACGGTGTCTTCTGGCGGACACAGGAGTGTGCCGATGGTTGCACTTGGCGGCCAACAAGTGAAGCATTTAGATTCGACGCATGAACCCTACCCTCACTCCTTGAGCCTCTATCAAAGGACCGTGTAAACTTGAGAGATGAAAGGTTAAAACGTTTACCTCCTTCCACAGTTAACACCTTCGCGCTACGGGCAGTAGAGGTACCTGACGAGAGAAACTGGCGCCACCCTTCAGAGCAGCTTTCCACGGAATCCGCGGAACTCTCCCGTGGCCGGAAATACTGCCGGTAAATTCCGGCGCACCGCCGGCGAAAATTGCGGAGGAGGCAAGGCGGCCATCTGCACTCTACGCCCGGCCTGTTCCGCCGCAGCCGACCGGCTTACATGTTTCAGCAGACGCAGCGAAGAATGCGCCGGCGGCCCGCATGTTTCATTTAGCGCGCCGTCACCTCGTCACGCGATGCAGCGCCGAACCCGTAAACTCCGGCGCGATGCCGCGACTGACTAATTCAGCAGCCGGAGTGGAGAGGCGAAGGTGCGCCTACCGGGCCGACGGTGGCTGCCGCTTCTTCTGACGGGGGGGCCACTCCGTGACAGCTGCCGGATGAATAATGGATGTCGCCAAGGAGTGCCGTCCCGTCCCAGAGGAGGCGCCGTCGTATTTCCGTAGGGAAATGGCGCGAGCTGTTCTCTTCTGCGGGCCGCGGCCGGCGGGAACTGAGACGGGAGTGGGGCGCTTCTCTACAGGAGCAACCGTTGCCCTACCTGGAGCCGTGCTACTGGGGAGGTGCCTGTCGCTGTGTGTCAGCTGCGCCGGCGAGCCTCACGTCCCGCCCCTAGAGGTGGTTAACCAACGCAGTACATTCTACGGATTCAAGGACTCGACGACACTTCTCCTCCTCTCTTTTTCGGTATCTACATCTATACTCCGCAAGCCACCTTATGTAGTTTGGCAGACGGTCCTTTGTGTACTACTGCAACTCGCCTCCCCCATCCTCTTTCTGTTCCAGGCCAGTGTGGCCGTGCGGTTAAAGGCGCTTCAATCTGGAACCGCGTCACCGCTGCGGTCGCAGGTTCGAATCCTGCCTCGGGCATGGATGTGTGTGATGTCCTTAGGTTAGTTAGGTTTAATTACTTCTAAGTTCTAGGCGACTGATGACCTCAGAAGTTAAGTCGCATAGTGCTCAGAGCCTCTTTCCGTTCCAGTCGCAGGCGATACCTACTAAATTTGATAAAATTCAAATTCTATCCACCTCCCCTTCTGAAATTAGGAAAGAAATAAACCCAATCAAAAGTACAAACTCGCATGGAACTGACCGGTATTTCCAACAGAGTGCTAAAAAAATGGTTCAAATGGCTCTGAGCACTATGGGACTTAACATCGGAGGTCATCAGCCCCCTAGAACTTAGAACTACTGAAACCTAACTAACCCAAGGACATGACTCACATCCATGCCCGAGGCAGGATTCGAATCTGCGACCGCAGCGGTCGCGCGGTTCCAGACCGAAGCGCCTAGAAACGCTCGGCCACACCGGTCGGCAGAGTGCTACAAGCTTTTTACCAACAGATATGGAGGATTCTCAGCCACATTTGTAATAGCTCACTCCAACAGGACATTTTTCCTGATACGCTGAAATATGCTATTGTTAAACCGTTAAATAAAAAGAAGGTAGGTCTAATTCCAACAACTACAGCCTAATCTTACCACAAATTGTTAAAAAAATCAATTTCTTTCAACAGATTCAATAACTGTATCTTCGGTGTCCTATGCAACCCTTCCATATTATCTATCCTCTATATTTCCTGCCACATATTTTTCTTTTTCCAAATGTGTACCAATTGTGCTCTTACTTTGTTTATGTGCAGGCCGTTTAAAACGAGTCGTGAAGTTTCTTCCCGTCTGATCAGTCAAAAACATTTCACAATCTTGGTATTTGATCTTGTAGACACTTGGTTCTAAATATTTGTTGCTGTTGTTGACAACTTTGTCGCTCAACGTACAACCGACTGTGTCTTTCGTTTTAAATCAAGGTTTTACTTTTGTTTTCGGCCGGAGTGGCCGAGCGATTCTAGGCGCTACAGTCTGGAACCGCGCGACCGCTACGGTCACAGGTTCGAATCCTGCCTCGGGCATGGATGTCCTTAGGTTAGTTAGGTTTAAGTAGTTCTAAGTTCTAGGGGACTGATTACCTCAGAAGATAAGTCCCATAAAGCTCAGAGCCATTTGTGAACCAATATCCTTGAAAAAGTAATTTATTCATGAGTAGCTTCACATATTTGTAAAAAATCAAGTACTAACAAAATGTCAGTTTGCTTTCCAGAAAGGCTTTTAAGCAGAAAATGCTTTACATTTTTTCTCTGATCAAATATTAAATGATCTGAATAACTGCACATTACCCACGGGGGTTTTGTCGCGCTCTCTCAGACGCTTTTAATTGTGTAAATCGTGGATTTCTTTTAGATAAGCTGAATCACTGTGGTATGAGTGGGACAGTCTCATTCATATTTAACTGGAATAGTGCAGAAGATTGAAATAAACACTACACATAATCCGCAAAAATCAGCAGATTCCTCAAACCGGGAAGGTATCCCACAGGGTTCAGTCTTGGGTCCCTTAATGTTCTTGATGTGCATTAACAACTTGCCACTTTATATTCAATTAGATGCAAAGCTAGTATTTTTTACTGATAATAGAAATACAGTAATCACACCCAACAAAAAGAATTAGCTCCGGAAATTGTAAATAATGTCGTTCAGAAAATTATTATGTCGTGCTCTGCAAATGGACTCATTACACGTTAATAAAGCCGTACATCACATCATACCATAAATAAATAGAGAGTTTGAGCAGAAGACTGTACCGAAGGGAGAAAATTCCAAATTATTTAATGTGTGCATTGACGAGAGGCTGAATTGGGAGAAACACATTGATGATCTATGCAACAGTATGAGTTCAGCTACGTACGTTATTAGGATAATTGCAAATTTTATGATAAACACATTAGTAAATTAGCTTACTACGCCTGTTTTCATACACTGCTGTCGTACGGCATCGTATTTTGGAGTAATTCATCAGTAAGGAAAAAAAAATATTCATTGCAAAAAAGCGTGTAACCAGAATAACAGCAGGAGCTCATCCAAGATTGTCTTGTAGACATTTATTTAAGGAACTACGGCTATTCAAAGTAGCTTCACAACATATATAATCGCTTATGAAATTTGTTATTAATAACCTATCCCAGTTCAAAAACAATAGCATTGTGCATGGCTACAACACTAGGAGAAAAGCTGATCTTTACTATTGTGGGTTAAATCTAAGGGTGATCTATGCTGCTACAGAATTCTTTGGTCACTTAAAAAAGCATCGGCAGTCTAACAGATAGCCAACATACATTTAAAAACAAATTAAAAGATTTTCTGAATGATAAATCCTTCTACTCAATAGATGAATTTTTAGATATAAATTAGAACGCACACAATTACTTAAAAAAAAGAAACGCGTTCCACATAGTGCTCACCATAACTGAAAAATTTATTTACCGGAAAGATACAAACATGAGGCAGACCAGAAAACCAAGCGAAAAGTATCTACATTTTACACGAAGTCTTATTATAAGAAAAACTTCCAGTGTGCTTACTTTGTGACACAGACTGGCTGTCGTGTGCAAATTTTTGGCCACCAGGGAAACATTCCAGTCATTGGCCTATTTCAGTAGATACATTATTTGTAATAAGTAACATAGACTATTGCAGGTAATACTTCTATAATTTAATAACAAAGATTCAGAATTTTTTAGAAAATAGAAGGAAAAAAGTATTGGGAAGTCGCTAGACGCGAATCTGCTAGTTTTCTTTTTGTTGTTTGTTACAGCTTCATCATGGTAACCGTGTCTCAGTTATATGGTATACACTGCGTAACGGTTGTATCTACAAATGTCTTGGTTCAAATGGCTCTGAGCACTATGGGACTTAACTTCTGAGGTCATCAGTCCCCTAGAACTTGATAATACTTAAACCTAACTAACCTAAGGACATCACACACATCCATGCCCGAGGCAGGATTCGAACCTGCGACCGTGGCAGTCGCTCGATTCCGGACTGAAGCGCCTAGAACCGCTCGACCACAGCGGCCGGCGCAGAGGTATTGCATCAGCTTGTTTCCGCACCACGTATTCTATAATAAAAAAAACACCAAATACGGAGATAAACTCCATACAGTATCTGATACTGAAGTGCTGTGTTGTTGAGGTCGATGCAGTGTTCCATCGTTCTTATTAATAACAACAGACAGCGAACTCCACTTAAATAATGTCCTCTCCTATATGAGAATTACATAATTGTGTGTATGAGTACAGGTTCTTACTCAGGAACGACAACATATGGAAGTTTGAGTCTGGCAGTGGGTAATGCACGGATAGCCAAAGCGGTTAAGGCGGTCGCTCGCTTAAAGCGGGAAATATGGGTTCGAGTCCCGGTACGGCACGGATTTTCTTTGTCGTAATTCTCGTATACAGCCGATGGTTGGTTGTATACGCATCTGCTAATTCAGTTCGTGTATTCCACACAATATGCCGTATACTAAGTTTTGCATGTGACGTAAAACGGATGCCGCATCTCAGTGCCCATGTTCCTCTCCAGGAGGCAGAAATCTGACTCGCCACATTCTTCATTTCACCCTTCACAATGTAGTGTAGCGAGAAACTACACACTGTGTCGTCACCAACGCTTCGTCCACGTACGTTTACACGTCCCGTAAGAGGACGACTTAAAGGAGGAAGTTGTGTGTACCAGCTGTTTGCAAATAGTGTAAACCTTGTTCTGTGTCTAGTGGTATTTTTGGGATCAACCCAGTATTTGCTTAAACGAGCGTAGGAAACCGCCCAAAAACCACAGTCAGTGTAATATTTCTGGCTTAGTCAGCCATCATATTAGGCCCCAAGAAGTTGTTCCCAGAGCATTGGAGATGCAAGAACTATATAGATGACGAAATGTGGTGTGAGGTACCTGTGACAGATATTAGATTCGGTACCATTCCCGTGAGAAAGACCGCCTGCATAATGCTACTGCTCTGTGATTTGCTGTTGTGTTCCGAGGAAGGGCGCCAAAACGTTAAAGTATAGTTACTATAATTGGTTAAACTACTCATTGGAATGACTTCACTTTTTAATATAAATGTCTCTCAGCAACTGACTATCAATCAGTCATTTTAGAATTATTATACAATTTAAATCAAAAACAAAAGACTGACGAAATTGCAGACGAAGCAATTCGGAAGCGTTTGGGTCACACCTTTTCCGGTATGGCGCGGGATGTGTTTCGGGTTGTTCGTCTCAGTCGAGATGAACAGACATGTTGTCTGTCGTAGGATGTGTTTCCAATTTTTACTTAAATTCCTGTTTGTCACTCTGTATTAGGCTGTCGAGATGTACAGTCATGTTGTCTGTGGCAGGATGTGTTTGCCAGTATTCACTATTTTCACCGCGGTAGTCATGAGCCACAGACACGTGCCACAAATAGTGTAAAGATACATTTTCGTAAACATTGTGTTCGATCATGTACTTTGCTGTATCAGAAGGTGTTGAATTAAGATCATGTAGTCTTCTCGTGTGGCTACATTAAAATACGCGAGTGGCATCCCAAAAAAGTGATACATTATTTCAGAACAGAACCTCGCTAAAAGTCAGTTTCAGGTTCAAGATACAGAACCTACGACCTGCGTGCTGTTTTCTGCGCTGGGGACATCAACTTGAAGACAGCTGGTTAGTGAACTACAACAGGACCTTCGTATTCCTCATAGTGCAGCGGAAACAAAATGGCTCAAATGGCTCTGAGCATTATGGGACTTAACTTCTGAGGTCATCAGTCCCCTAGAACTTAGAACTACTTAAACCTAACTAACCTAAGTACAGCACACACATCCATGCCCGAGGCAGGATTCGAACCCGCGTCCGTAGCGATCGCGCGGTTCCAGACTGTAGCGCCTAGAACCGCTCGGCCATCGTAGCCGGCGCAGTGGAAACAACTAGGCGCCTCACGTGTACTGCATGCACAGAACAAATGTGCTCAGTGACGCGTCATCTGCAGTATTGCAGAGGAGTTAAAGGAAGATGATCGTTACTAACACCAATAATCAATTCATTCTTCCTTTCTTGCCGTATCAGGTTGATCCAGTGTACCAAGACGACAGTCGTCGACACACGGCGCAGAGTCGACACAGGCTGGTCTACCTCCATGTCTCGGAAGCTAGCATTCTTCGCGTTACACTATAAGAGCAGTTCACGGTTACTTGAGCAGTATACACGGTGTTACAAAAAGGTACGGCCAAACTTTAAGGAAACATTCCTCACACACAAAGAAAGAAAATATTTTATGTGGACATGTGTCCGGAAACGCTTCTTTCCATGTTAGAGCTCATTTTATTACTTCTCTTCAAATCACATTAATCATGGAATGGAAACACACAGCAACAGAACGTACCAGCGTGACTTCAAACACTTTGTTACAGGAAATGTTCAAAATGTCCTCCGTTAGCAAGGATACATGCATCCACCCTCCGTCGCATGGAATCCCTGATGCGCTGATGCAGCCCTGGAGAATGGCGTATTGTATCACAGCCGTCCACAATACGAGCACGAAGAGTCTCTACATTTGGTACCGGGGTTGCGTAGACAAGAGCTTTCAAATGCCCCCATAAATGAAAGTCAAGAGGGTTGAGGTCAGGAGAGCGTGGAGGCCATGGAATTGGTCCACCTCTACCAATCCATCGGTCACCGAATCTGTTGTTGAGAACCGTACCAACACTTCGACTGAAATGTGCAGGAGCTCCATCGTGCATGAACCACATGTTGTGTCGTACTTGTACAGGCACATGTTCTAGCAGCACAGGTAGAGTATCCCGTATGAAATCATGATAACGTGCTCCATTGAGCGTAGGTGGAAGAACAGGGGGCCCAATCAAGACATCACCAACAATGCCTGCTCAAACGTTCACAGAAAATCTGTGTTGATGACGTGATTGCACAATTGCGTGCGGATTCTCGTCAGCCCACACATGTTGATTGTGAAAATTTACAATTCGATCACGTTGGAATGAAGCCTCATCCGTAAAGAGAACATTTGCACTGAAATGACGATTGACACATTGTTGGATGAACCATTCGCAGAAGTGTACCCGTGGAGGCCAATCAGCTGCTGATAGTGCCTGCACACGCTGTGCATGGTACGGAAACAACTGGTTCTCCCGTAGCACTCTCCATACAGTGACGTGGTCAACGTTACCTTGTACAGCAGCAACTTCTCTGACGCTGACACTAGGGTTATCGTCAACTGCACGAAGAATTGCCTCGTCCATTGCAGATGTCCTCGTCGTTCTAGGTCTTCCCCAGTCGCGAGTCATAGGCTGGAATGTTCCGTGCTCACTAAGACGCCGATCAATTGCTTCGAACGTCTTCCTGTCGGGACACTTTCGTTCTGGAAATCTGTCTCGATACAAACGTACCGCGCCACGGCTATTGCCCCGTGCTAATCCATACATCAAATGGGCATCTGCCAACTCCGCATTTGTAAACATTGCACTGACTGCAAAACCACGATCGTGATGAACACTAACCTGTTGATGCTACGTACTGATGTGCTTGATGCTAGTACTGTAGAGCAATGAGTCGCACGTCAACACAAGCACCGTAGTCAACATTACCTTCCTTCAATTGGGCCAACTGGCGGTGAATCGAGGAAGTAGCGTACATACTGACGAAACTAAAATGAGCTCTAACATGGAAATTAAGCGTTTGTTGACATGTCCACATAACATCTTTTCTTTATTTGTGTGTAAGGAATGTTTCCTGAAAGTTTGGCCGTACCTTTTTGTAACACCCTGTAGATGTCAACGTGAAGCACGACGAAGATACACATTTTTACGTGTGCTCAAAATAATGTGACGGTATACTGCTAGTGGCCCCTCCTAGGGCTTATCGGCGAAGCGAACACACACACACACACACACACACACACACACACATACACATCGCGAGCCGCGCTGTTTTCGCGACACCCCCTGGTAGCCCGATCCGCACGATAGAGCAGTGCTCGGCGGACTGGAAGATGGCACGGCGTGGTTGTCGGGTGCGGCGCAGCGCAGAGGGCCGGCAAATCTGGTGGCTGTTTTGTAGCGGGGCGGGTGGGGGCGAGGGTGAGGACCAGAGAGGGCTGTGAGAGCATGCAGCAGTCGGCTGTCGATACTGTGTGCGGCCGGCAAACACTCGACCGGCTCCGAGTGCAGCGCGGCGCCGCGGTGCCCCCCGCGCCTCGCCTTGCTTCTCTCTGATCTCAACTACAAGCAGTGCCGGATACCCGGTCCGGGCTGGCGCCCGTAATCCACTACGGGTAACCGCACCGCGCGAGATGGGCTTTCGCTACACTCTAAGACCCACAGCGCTCGCGATCTGAAAGCTGTTCCACAGTGCGGAGAGCGCGTGCTGCTCAACTCTGCCGCCTCGTACCAATAAGGCTTGGGCGGTCACTTTTCTCAACTCGTAACCACCGTCATGCCACGAAACAGAGTTTTATCGAAACAATACCGGAGATAGAAAGAGCAGGGTAGTGCTAAAACTAGCGCACTTTGAGTGAACCGTCAATTAGGGCGATTCACAAACAACAACTTAAGTACACATGTTATTCCAAAAACGTTATCGTGGAAGTAGGGGCCAGGAGGTGCTGGCGTAAAAACACACATTGATAAGGTTATCTTTTATTTTAAAAGCTTTTCTCAGTAATAAATTTTTAAGTCTTTCATTTCTTAAAAAAAATTTCAAAACAATTTCAAATAGCTTGACAATTTTTGTTATGAAATGGAGATTACCAAGTATGACATTAACAACTTGCCAATAATGAATTTTAACTTGACATAAGACCGCAGTTAAAAAACTCTTTTAAAAATAGCTCTATGTAAAGGATATTGCAAGGTTTCACTTTAACAATAAGAAGATTTTAAGCTTGTTATATCAACAAGGGAACAATTCCAAAAAAAAAAAAAAAAAAAAAAAAAAAAAAAAAAAAAAAAAAAAAAAAAAAAAAAACAACTTTAAGTAACTAGCTTGTACTAAGCAAAAATAGTTGCCTCTCGCCAGTTACATAACTTATATTTGTTACAAGATAAATGTGAATAAGCCAGAACACAAACCTTCACATTAAAGGCAGTTCCCAAAAAAAATTTCCTTAGGTCGGTGAGGGAGTGACACTTGTAAAGGGGCCCAAATGACAATAGACTGGTGGTCTACAGGGCCACAGCAGATCAGCCTCAGAACTTCCATTACAAGCCGCCACCTCCCCGAGTTACTCAAAATCAGAAGATGTAGCAAGGGCGGTGCCTGCACAGACTCCGAGCCACAGAGACCCGCGACACCGACCCTAAATCATCCAATCGAGGTGTGAATGAAATCGGCCCGGCCAAGAAGCAATTACCACATTCCCGCGGACAAGCAAACGAAAACTTTGGTGGGACGACCTCAACAAAACCACTGGTGAAGAAACTCATACACTTCACTAGAACTTGAAAACTTTACATAAAAACAGTATTCAACTTCTCATACTCCACCCCAGCGCCGGGAACACGTCGCACTTCCAAATGATCGTCAGAGCCAACAGCTGCCAGTGGTTTCAACGACCGATAAGAAGACATACGGTCCCAAGCGGTGATCTCCTGCACCACAGCTTCTACGCTTTATAAGCCACGTACTTGCGGGTACGGCAGAATTAGCCCCTGACAGCCAAAACGTGGGCCAAAGCACGTGGCGAGCAGTTGACGACCCCCAACAGTACGGCCCCGCTCGTGCCACCACCTCTCTCGGTCACCGCCCAGTACTTACTCCTCGATCGTCACGCGACCGTACACTTGTTCCACCTCCCGCCAGAGGGCGGTAGCGATCCAAACACCGCGCCAAAGCGAAAGCGCCACCGCAAACACTAGACGCGAAGCGAAAGCACTCCGCCTGGCGCGCTTTTCGAAGAGCCGGACACGACTACGGCTCACTGAGCCCAAAGGATGATGAAGCCAAGTTGCTGACAAGAATAATATGCAGAGGAATGGAAAAGCAAACGGAGGCTATATCATATGACGATCAGTTTGATTTTAGGGGAGGTAAGCGCACCAGGCGGTTCTGCCTTCAGGATAGATAATGAATGCAAGACTTAAGAAAAATCGAGAGGAATTCGTAGCATTTATCGACTTCAAAAAGTTAGAAAGGGTAAAAAAACCACTAAATACGAGGGTTGTTTTTTAAGTAAGTGCCGTTCGCGCGTATAGTCCCGTAGTTCGCGCGGACGCCGCAACAAGCCATCGCGCCACTTGCCGGCACCCTTTCTGTTCACACTGATGCAAGTTGCAGCTCTGTAGCTGACGTGTACGCATCGCTGTGCTACTTTATAATGTTTACGATTATTGAATCGCCCGCCGCGTGTGAGATACGGTCAGTGATACGTTTTTTGACCGCGAGAAGCCTATCAGCTGCAGAAATTCATCGTCAGTTAACAGACGTTTATGGCTTGAATGCAATGAGTGAAGGTAAAGTGCGTCAATGGGTTAGAGAGTTTAAAAATAGCCGTCAAAACGTCCATGACGAAGAATGCTCAGGCCGGCCCTCTGTGATCACTGATGATTTGGTGGCTGCAATCGAAACAAAGATTCGTGAGGACAGAAGATTCACAATTTCCACTCTTTCTTTGGAATTTCCACAAGTTTCAAGACCGGTTTTGTACAAAATTGTGTCTGAAAACCTAAACTTTAAGAAACTGTGTTCTCGGTGGGTACCCAGACTCCTCACAGAGGACCACAAAGGGAAGAGATTTGCCACTTCATTGGACTTTTTGATTCGTTACGAGGAAGAAGGGGATGACATGTTGAGTCAAATTGTCAGTGGAGATGAAACATGGGTATCCCATATCACTCCCGAAAGCAAGCGACAATCGATGGAATGGCGACACACAACCTCACCCGTCAAGGTCAAAGCCAAACAGACGCTGTCAAAGCGCAAGGTTATGGCAACTGTGTTCTGGGACCGGCGCGGTGTTTTGCTAGTGGACTTTATGCCACGAAGAACGACAATCAACTCAGATGCCTACTGTGCAACTCTAAAGAAGTTCCGCAGAGCAATTCAAAACAGAAGGCGCGGCATGCTGACAAAAGGAGTTTTGCTCCTGCACGATAACGCTAGGCCTCACACTTCTCAAAAGACTCGGTATTTGATTGATTCTTTTGGCTGGGAAGTTTTGGACCATGCACCATACAGCCCCGACCTTGCTCCTAGCAATTTTCACCTTTTCCGGTACCTGAAACACCATCTTGGCGGGCAGCGCTTCAATGACGACGATGAAGTGAAAGCGGCCGTGAACTCTTGGCTGTCGGAGCAGGCGGCCGAATTCCTTGAAGAGGGAATTAAAAACTTAGTTGTACGGTATGACAAGTGCTTACATAAACAAGGCAACTATGTAGAAAAATAGGTAAAAGTGTGTAGAATCAGAAAATAAAAGTTTTTTTTACAAAAGAATTTGTATCTTTTTTTTAAAATAAAAACGGCCCTTACTTATAAAACAACCCTCGTATGAACTTCAGTTGCAAACGACCAGACTCAGTATGCTGTCGTCTCTAGATTCTGGTTGTAGCGTAAAAAGATACCTTGCAGCTCACTGGGCAAGTTCCTCTCCACGAAGCAAAAATCCGACGTGTGTTATTCAGTCTTTCACCCTTCGGTATCCTCTGGAACGTGACGTCATGTTGTGATATCACAAAATTCGAGCAGCTCTATATCTACGAACATTTTTAACGTCCCTTGAGAGGACGCCTTTAAGCCGTCCTCACACGGGACGAGGCTGCTGACGTTGACGTGGATACGAGCGGAACATCCGACCTCATGGGAAAGAGCGCCTTCGACACACGGAACGAGCTGCTTAACGTGATTTGCACTTTCAGCGCTCTCCAGCGGTCGTTACCGTCTTTATTTGCCTCGCAAAACCACGCAGTTTCTTTACGAAAACGGACGCGCGTAAAATAGCACCGTTAACTCTGTTGGTCTGTTAGCGAATGTCAAACAAGAGCGGCGATAACCGCGGCGAAGATTCTGGACTTTTATACAGCTTGAACAACGAATTGCTGCCACAGGAACACTGCGTAATGCTGTACAGCGGTCAGAGATACAAACTAGTAGAAGTTTTTCGTTGACGCAATTGAATTTCCATCCTATTTTCATTTTTAAATTAAATACAATTAAAGTATAGTGTGCCATATCAGTTTGCGCGTGCAGGTATCCATATTTTTGGTGTTGCAACACTCTGAAATAACGTACTTCATCACATAGATTTCAAGATTGAGGTTCGTCTCGTGATTTCTTTCGAATGGATGGAGATTTTTCTAAGCTGCTCGCCATAACTGAAAAAGAGATTTATGAGTAAGATACAAACATGAGCCAGTCCGTAAACCCAGAGACAGGTATACATTTTTTACAGAAAGTTACATAACAGCAAAACTTACTGCGTGAAACTTGTGTTTATTTTCAGAGACAGTGGCAATCACCTTAAGGTATTTTTTCCAGTCGTTGGCCTTTGCATTTTAATAAATAACATCGACTTTTGACATAGTACAGCTGTTAAGTGAATAAGAAAAACCCACAAGAGTTTAGAAAACAAAAGTTGAAAAAATAATTTGACGAGAGTGGACGCGAAACCTACTGCCATTCTGTTTTCAACTCCAGAACTCACGACGCTATCAACTAGGCTACAGCTTCTGTATTGCGGCCAAGCCTCAGTAAATGGCATGCACTCTGTAGAGACTGTACTTACAACCGTAATTATTTAATATGTGAACTGTACCAAAAAGATGCGATTTTGGTTCAAATGGCTCTGAGCACTATGGGACTTAACTTCTGAGGCCATCAGTCCCCTAGAACTTAGAACTACTTAAATCTAACTAACCTAAGGACATCACACACATCCATGCCCGAGGCAGGATTCGAACCTGCGACCGTAGCGGTCGCGCGGTCCCAGACTGTAGCGCCTAGAACCGCTCGGCCACTCCGTTGGGCTATGCGATTTTGACAGATCATTATTGTGCTGCAGCACGGAAGCGGTATCTTTTCATAGCACACAAGTTATAAAACTAAAACCTTCATCTTGATTTAACGACATGTAGTTTCCTGCCATTTGATTATAACGAATCGTAGCTAAAACGACGCGTTTTCGAAAAATCCTCAATTTGCTCTTTCTTTGGAACGGCTTGTGTTCATACCACGTACTCGATGAGAAAGAAGCCCCACAAATGCGATGTTTAACGCCATACAATAAAGCGACTTTCACGTTCTGCTTGTAACGTAAAACAATGTCACACCTCAACGACCACGTTCGTCTCCACGAGGGAAAATCTGACACGCTAGAATCTTTACTTCACGCTCCTCGGTGTACTGGAACGTGGACTTCCACCCTTTGACGTCACCTGCACCACGTTCGCGTGCGTTTTCACGCCCAGTGAGAACACGCTTTTAGTAGAACGTTGGAGGCGCAGCGCGGTGGCGTGGAGCGCTGGTGACGTGTCAGAGCTGAAGACACGGCCGCGCGCGCCCGACCCGCGGCGAGTGGCTGAGTCAGCTGTTTATAATTGGGGCCGGCGTAACGACCAGCCAGCAGCTCCCTGCCCTCGGCTCTGGTGGCCGCGTTCGTTATACGCGCCCTCCGGCGTCCGCGACCTTTCAGTCGCGATCTCTGGCCCGCGGGCTTCCGAGTCTCCCTGGGTCGCATTCAAGCTCCCCGCGGAGGGCGCGTGACTTCAAATCAAACCCAGGCGTGCTTTTGCCGCGCGGGACGAGCGTCGGTAGAGGGGGAGGATGAAGTCACAGATCCCAGTCCGAGTAATAGACTACCGAAAAAATGCTTTGCACCATGCGCTTATCTGCGAAACTGTATGAACCTTAATTTAAGCAGTGTAGAGAACGAGAGAATAAGCCTTATCGGGGAAAAGGGTAAACGAGATAAAAACTAATGAAAGAGTTAGGCAGGGGTATTCTTTTCACACAGTCTTTCTAATATTTACACTACTGGCCATTAAAGTTGCTACATCACGATGATGACGTGCTATAGACGCGAAATTTAACCGACAGGAAGATGCCGTGGTATGCAAATGATTAGCTTTTCAGAGGATTCACACAAGGTTGGCGCCAGTGGCGAAATCCTACAACGTGCTGACATGAGGAAAGTTTCCAACCGATATCTCATACACAAACAGCAGTTAACCGGCGTTGAATGGTGAAACGTTGTTGTGATGCCTCGAGTAAGGAAGAGAAATGCGTACCATCACGTTTCCGACTTTGATAAAGGTCGGATTGTAGCCTATTGCGATTGCAGTTTATCGTATCGCGACATTGCTGATCGCGTTGATCGTGATCCAATGACTGTTAGCAGAATATGGAATCGGTGGATTCAGGAGGGTGATACGGAACGCCGTGCTGGATCCAAACGGCCTCGTATCACTAGCAGTCGAGATGACAGGCATCTTATCCGCGTGGCTGTAACGGATCGTGCAGCCACGTCTCGATCCTGAGTCAACAGATGGGGACGTCTGCAAGACAACAACCATCTGCACGAACAGTTCGACGACGTTTTCAGCAGCATGGACTATCACCTCGGAGACGCTGCATCACAGACAGGAGCGCCTGCGATGGTGTACTCAACGACGAACCTGGGTGCATGAATGGCAAAACGTCATTTTTTCGGATGAATCCAGGTTCTGTTTACAGCATCATGATGGTCGCATCCGTGTTTGGCGACATCGCGTGTATTCGTCATCACCATACTGGCGTGTCAACCGGCGTGATGGTATGGGGTGCCATTGTTTACAAGTCTCGGTCACCTCTCGTTCGCATTGACGGCACTTTGAACAGTACGTTACATTTAAGATGTGTTACGACCCATGGCTCTACCCTTCATTCGATCCCTGCAAAACCCTACATTTCAGCAGGATAATGCACGACCGCATGATGGAGGTCCTGTACGGGCCATTCTGGATACAGAAAACGTTCGATTGCTGTCCTGGCCGGCACATTCTCCAGATCTCTCACCAATTGAAAACGTCTGGTCAATGGTGGCCGAGCAACTGGCTCACCGCAATACGCCAGCCACTACTCTTGATGAACTGTGGTATCGTGTTGAAGCTGCATGGCCAGCTGTACCTGTACACGTCATCCAAGCTCTGTTTGAATCAATGCCCCGGCGTATCAAGGCCGTTTTTACGGCCAGAGGTGGTTGTTCTGGGTACTGATTTCTCAGGATGTATGCACCCAAATTGCGTGAAAATGAAATCCCATGTCAGTTCTAGTAGAATATATGTGTCCAATGAAAAACCATATGTCATCTGCATTTCTTCTTGGTGTAGCAATTATAATGGCCAGTAGTGTATATTGACAAGGTACACAGAAGAGCGAAAGAAACTGGTACACCTGCCTAATATCGTGTAGGACCCCCGCGAGCACGCAGAAGTGCCGCAACAAGAAGTGGCATTGCCTCGACTAATATCTGGAGTATTGCTGGAGGGAACTGACTCCATGAATCCTGCAGCACTGTTCATAAATCCGTAAGAGTACGAGGGGGTGGAGATCTCTTCTGAACAGCAAGTTGCAAGGCATCCAAGATTTGCTAAATAATGTTCATGTCTGGGGACTTTGGTGGACAGTGGAAAAGTTTAAACTCAGAAGAATGTTACTGGAGCCACTCTGTAGCAATCCTGGGCGTGTTGGGTGGAATTGCTCGAGTCATTCGGAATGCACAATGGACATGAATGGATGAAGGTGATCAGACAGGATTCTTACGTACGTGTCACCTGCCAGAGTCGTATCTAGACATATAAGGGGTCCCACATCACTCGAACTGCACACGCCCCACACCATTACAGAGCCTCCACCAGCTTGGACAGTCCCCCGCCAACATGCAAGGTCCATGGATTCATGAGGTTGTCTCCACACCCTTAGACATCCATCTGTTCGACACAATTTGAAACGAGACACGTCCGACCAGGCAACATGTTTCCAGTCATCAACAGTCCAGTGTCGGTGATCGTGGGACCAGGCGAGGTGTAAGGCCTTGTGCAGTCATAAAGAGTACACGAGACGGCCTTCGGCTCCAAAATCCCGTGTCGATTATGTTTCGTTCAATGTTTTGCACGCTGACACTCGTTGATGACTCAGCATTGAAATCAGCAGCAATTTGCGAAAGGGTTGCACTTCTGTCACGTTGAAAGATTTTCTTCAGCCGTCATTGGTCCCGCTCTTGCAGGATTTTTTGTCGGCTGCAGCGATGTCGGAGATTCGATGCTATACCAGATTCCTGATATTCACAGTACACTTTTGAAATGGTCGTACGAGAAAATCTGCACTTCGTCGCTGCCTGGGAGATGCTGTGTCGCATCGGTCGTGCGCCGACTATAACACCACGTTCTGACTCACTTACATCTTGATAACCTGCCGTTGTAGCAGCAGTAACCGATCTAAGAACTGCACCAGACTCTTGTTGCCTTGTATAGGCATTGCCAACCGCAGTGCAGTATTCATTGCAGTTAAAAACCACATACTTACCCAAAAATTAGATAAACGCAGTAATCTAAGTGCATTACTGTTCGCAGATGGTAAAGTAGTTATACAAGAAAAATGAAGACGACCTCCAGTCAGCAGTACATGAGCTACACCTAATACACTGGTACGAAAAGCTCAAGGACGAAAGTAATTTTTCCATGTGTGTCACTGACTAACATAGCTCGATGAACCTTGGACCACTGGTCCGAAGAACTGCTGCAGTGCAGTACAGAGCGTAACGGAAAGAAATGCTGAATGAGACGAAGAGAAATGACAATTTAATTCAGAGGCAATAATTAATCTGTAGTCACTGCGATTCATGACGGTCCCCTGGACATTACAAACAGCGGGACATGGTTCTTAATACTGTATGTAATCACCACGGACGGTAGTGCCTGCTCTGCAACGTGCTCCCATGTTGACCGTAAGGTTGGTTGGGAGTTCCTGTGACGGCGTTCCATTCCTTCACTGACAACTGTCGGATGGTCGTTGCTCCACGTGAACCATCATGAGTCGCAGTGACTTTAGTGGAATTATTATCTTTGAATAAAAGTGTTGCTGCGTATTTCTTTAAGTAATCTTCTGCACTACACCGCAGTATAATGCTGTGCATCTGCAAAGGAATTTGAATAGAACATGACAGTTCGACCAATTCTAGAGTACTGTTCCAGTGTTTGGAGTTGTTATCAAGTAGGCATGGCAACATATCACAGATATCGAACGAATTCAGAGACGCGCTGCTATGAGGATCATAACGGGTGTAGCGAGTAATAGAACTGATCTTGGGAATCTTTGGAAGAACAATGGTGTAGTCCCCGCGAAATCTGCTGAGTAAATTTTCAGAGCCTGTATTCAGAGATGAGTGTGCGACCATTATTCTGCCATCAACGTAGACCTCGCGTAGGGACGATGAAAAAATGTAAGAGAGGTTATGGGGCGTACAGAGATGTACAACAGGCCAATAATTTTCTATCATCCACGGTAAAATTAATACTTTATTTCAATGTACAAAAACACAGTAAAAATTAAACAGATCAACAGAATAAATATTCTCTCTTTGTCATCAAGTACAATACGAAGTGGTTTAGCTTGTAGCCTCCACAAGGATCCATCTTTTCCCTCAGAACAGCTGCACGAACTCTTGATATTCTGCAGATAAGATTTTATAGTGTTTCTGTAGATATTGCATCACAAAAGACTGTCAATTATTCCATAGATCTTCAACATTAGATGAAATCATTTTTTCAGACCTCCCTGCGAAGTTCATCATGTAAGAGTTCAATGGCTTATGTCAGGTGAATGACTTGGCCAAATCATAGTCTTCAGTTCCCTACCTTCCTCTTTTCTTTTGACATACCATCTGCACAGTTCAGAAACACATTTGGGAGCATTGTTCTGCCGCAGAACAAATCCACGAGCAATAAGTCTGTTGCCAGGTGGACCTGCATTGCTGATAGGTTTCCTATGATATCCTTTCTACTTTAATGAATCATTAATCCTCACTAGATCACCAAGTTTATCAACCGCAAAACATCCCCACAACATTACCGACCCTACACCATGCTTCACCATTGACGTTACACAGCGACCTTCGTATGCTGTCCACGAAGTTGGCGAACGACGTTCGACGATGGCTTCCAAATACTTCGAATTTACATTCGTCCGTCAGTAACTCCTTGGACCATTGCTGACCTCCCCAGTTTTATGTTGCGGTGCCCACTGAAATCTTTTCATCTTCTTTCGCTTGCTTAATAAAGAGTTTTAGGGCGCCATGCACCCTTTTAAACGTTGTCCACGAAGGCAGCATTGCACTGTTGAGACAACAGATTGGAGATGCTCGAATACTATTCATTTCCTCGCGAATTTCAGAAGGAGTGCAAGCCCTCAGATGTTCGCTCTGAACACATATAAACTGAACTTCCCTGTTTAATGTTACTCAGGGTCATCGTCACCTCGGAGCACTTGCATAGGCACCAGGTTGCTTGCACTGCTGCAATTTATACACCACTATAGATTGGGCTACGTCAACTTTCGTTGCTATTGTGTTACTAGGATAGCCTTCCTGATGCAGACATACAATTACAACACTTAAATTTCAATCTTCTGCTTCCATTTCATTAGGAGGCACAGACAGCTGTATGAATGAGGCCTACTCGAATGGAAGCTTCTTAGGTACAGTGACGTTAGTGCTATTGTGGATACTCATCACGATTCCCCCCCCCCCCCCCCCCCCCCCCCCCCCCCCCGCATGCGAACAAAGAGTCAAATGCACGACAGAAGCGCTTCAAAGCTAAATTCCTGTTTTAACCAACAATCCAAAGTTGTGATAGAAGATCGAAAACTTTTTGACGGTAGTGTATTTACTAGGGCCAACGGCCTTGCCACAGTGATAACATCTGTTCCCGTGAGTTCACCGAAGTGCTGTCGGGCTGGGCTAGCGCTTGGATGGGTGACCATCCGGTCCGCCGAGCGCTGTTGGCAAGCGGGGTGCAATCAGCCCTTGCGAGGCAAACTGAGGAGCTACTTGATTGAGAAGTAGCGGCTCCGGTCTCGGAAACTGACATACGGCCGGGAGAGCGGTGTGGTGACCACATGCCCCTCCGTATTCTCATCCAGTGATGCCTGTGGCTGGGGATGACAAGGCGGCCGATCGGTTCCTTTGACCGTAATGTCTCGCACAAACAGCACTTATTTTTATGGTGACACTTTGTGGGTATGCAAGTCAAATTTCGCGTCTCCAGCTTCGCTACTTTTGCAACTAGGATGCGTTGTATACCGTAATGTAAGAAAAATGGCGAATATCGAGAGAATCAAGAGCCATGCTGTGATTGAATATCTTCATTTGAAGGGGATGACGCCCAAGGAAATTGCGGAGGACATGCGGTATACACTTAAGGTCAGTGCTCTGTCTTAGGTAACAGTGAAAAACTAGGTGTCCGACTTCAAACGTGGTAGAACGAGTGTGGAAGATGCGCCAAGGGGCAGAAGGCCTGTCACCGTTGCCACTGATGATACAATGACTGCAATTCATGATATAATTCTGCAGGATCGTCGAACAACGTTGCAGAACATTGAAACCACATTTGGAATCTCCCATGGGTGTGCTCATGACAGTGTTGTGGATATTTTGGGAATGCGGAAAGTTTCACGTCGATGGGTTCCGGAAGACTTGAATGCAGATCAGAGACGGTAGCGTGTGCATTGTCGCGAAGAAATCGTCCGCCAATTTGAAGCAGTTGAAGACGGCTTTCTTGCGAGGTATGTGACAACGGACGAAACAGTCACAACAATGGAAACATCCTTCATCCCCTACCCCAAGAAAATTCCGGGTGCAAAAAATCAGCCGGTAAGGTGATGCTATCGGTCTTCTGGGATGCAAAAGCGGTAATTATGGTGGATTACTTGCAAAAGGGGTTAATTGTCAATGCATCATACTATTGCACCCTCCAGGGCCGTTTGAAAGAAAAGATGAAGAAAAAAAAAGGCACGGAAAATTGGCGCGTGAAGTTATTTTGCATCAGGAGAACGCACCGGCGACAAAGCGCTCGCAACACTGGAAACTCTGCATGACTGCGGTTTCGAATTGTTCTGTCATCCGTCATATTCTACAGATTTGCCTTCATCAGACTTTTTTCTTTACCAAAACTTAAAAAAAGACATCAAAGGACGACGATTTGACAATGATGATGCAGTGATGGATGTTGTGTAAGCTTGGTTGGACTCGAAATCGAAGATCTTTTATTTGAATGGCCTGCAGAAGTTATCTGAGTGCGTCCGTAAGTGTATTAGTGTACACGGGTATTATACTGAAAAATAAATTGATGTTATGAAATTTCTGTCATTCTTTATTTGCTAGGCTAGAAACGTTTCGATCCCCACTCGTAGAAAGTCATTTTTCCCTCACTCAAGACGTGAATGGAATAGAAAACCATATCTTTGAGTTGGGATGAGACACGGATTTTGGGAAGTGGAGCGTACTGGATGATTACTGATTGTCAAAAAAAAAAAAATACTTTTAAACATTTTATTTGACACTCCGCAGCCCGACCTAAATACAACGTTGCTGAACAGTTACATCATGCCATATCACATCACTGTTAGTTCTCATAACTTTGCACTAACATTTGACCTTGCTGGCACCATGAGAAATTACCGAAGTTCAAGTTCTGTGTACACAAACGCAATTACATTAAATAGCATCCTTCACAAACATAAAAAACTGTTCGCAATTAAAAGGTATTAAACTGATTTATCCAAATTTTTCAAAAAATACAGGTTGAATTAATTTTAAACAAATCAGCTTACAACGAAAATATAATTCCTTTCTTTCTTTGGGCCTTTGTCCCGCTTCATCGCGGGGCTGGCTTTGTTATTAAGGGCTTGGCGGTGTGAGTTGCAGAGGGTGGACAAATGCCATTCCTGACGCCACCCCGAAACCCCTGAGACGTAAGTAGTGTACCCCAGATGTCTGCATCTAGTGTAAGCCATGAAATAGTGCAAACGTTTCCAAATGTTCCCGAGTCGTGTAACTGAGGCGGAACGTGGGGACCAGCCCGGTATTCACCTAATGGGATGTGGAAAACCGCCTAAAAACCACATCCAGGCTGGCCGGCATACCGTTACTTGTTCATCCGCCAGGCGGATTCGATCCGGGGCCGGCGCGCCTACCCGAGGAAGTAGCGCATCAGCACTCTCAGCTACCCTGGCGGGTTACAACGAAAATATAATAATACAGTTCCTTACGTTCTCGAATATAAACACTTACTAATGATGCGACGTAACATCAGTACACTTGTTTGATGTCTTCACAAGGTCTTTTGAAGTTTCCCAAGATTGACGTACTTTTTGGTTACGCAACGTCATCGATCGCTAGCTCCGGTGTTCATCAATCACGGTGGACGCAGTCCATCTTTATGCACTGTAATCTAGGCCTGTCGCGGTGCTACCAACGGACAGTGTCCCGTCACAATACTGGCCGCCTCGCTTCCACTCACAGAGACCACATACTGCCCTCTGTGTGCGCAGGGGGACGGCTGGTCTCACTGCGGCACTCTTTCTATCAGTGGCTACGGTTAGTTCCGGAGCTTCACTTCTTACTGACTTCCCGATTCTGTTTCACTTTGGACTGTCCTCCTTCTCTTACTGTGTTCAGCAATTACACATACTGACGTGACAAAAATCTTGGGGTAGTGAAATGCACATATACAATTGGCGGTAGTGACATATACAATTGGCGGTAGTGCTGCGTATACAAGGTATAAAAGAGCTGTACATTGGCGGAGTAGTGATTTGTACTCAGGTGATTCATGTCAAGGGGTTACCAACGTGATAATGTCCGCAAGACGTGAATTAACAGACTTTGAATGGTAGTTCGAACTAGACGCATGTGACATTCCATTCCGGAAATCGAGATCCACAGTGTCAAGAATGTGTCGAGAATACCACATTTCGGGCTTTACCTCTCACCACGGACAACGTAGTAGCCGAAGTCCTTCACTTCACTACCGACAACAGCGCCGTTTGCGTTGAGTTCCCAGTGCTAAGAGACTAGCAAAAACTTTCAAATAACCGCATAAATCAATGTGGGACGCACGACGAACGTATCCATTAGGGCAGCGCGGCAAAATTTGGCGTTAATGGGCTAGGCAGCAGAGGACGGTCGCCCTGCCTTTGCTAATAGCACGACATTGCCGGCAGCACTTTTCCTGGGTTCGTGGCCATATCGGTTGGACCCTACACGACTGGAAAACCGTGATCTGGTTAGATGAATCCCGATTTCAGTTGGTAAGAGCTGATGGTGTGGTTCGAGTGTGGCGCAAGTTCCAGGAAGCCATGGACCCACAATGTCAAAAAGGCACTGTGCTAGCTGGTGGTGGCTCCATAGTGGTAAGGACTGTGTTTACATGGAATGGACTGGGACCTCTGGTCTAACTGAACCGATCACTGACTGGAAATGGTTATGTTCTGCTACTTGTTCGTTATTTGCAGCCACTCATGGACTTCCCAAACAACGATGTAATTTTTATGGATGACAATGCGCCATGCCACTTTGCCACAGTTGTTTGCGATTGGTTTGAAGAAGGTTCTGGACAATTTGAGCGAATGGTTTGGTCATCTACATCGCCCTACATGAAACCCATCGAACATCAACAGGACGTAATCGTGCACAATATCCTGCTCCAGCAACACTTCCGCAATTACGGATAACTGTGGAGGTAACATGGTCCAATATATCTGCAGGTGACTTCCAACAACTCGCTGAGTCCATGTCACGCCGAGTTGCTCCATTACACCGGGCAATACGAGGTCCGACACGATATTAGGAGGTGTGTCCCATGACTTTTGTCACCTTGGTGTATAAGCACCGCACAGTTCATGTCTTTGACGACAGCCAAATGACGGTTCGATCACAACTTTGCTTAATCGATAATATTACACGACTCAATATTGGAGCGATGTATCCTCTGCTACGCATTGAACAGTGGCTTACGGAGTATATATGTAGATTTGGAACCATGGTTCAAATGGCTCTGAGCACTATGGAACTTAACATCTATGGTCATCAGTCCCCTAGAACTTAGAACTACTTAAACCTAACTAACCTAAGGACATCACACACATCCATGCCCGAGGCAGGATTCGAACCTGCGACCGTAGCAGTCGCGCGGCTCCGGACTGAGCGCCTAGAACCGCGAGACCACCGCGGCCGGCCTTGGCACCATGTTCTCTTTCTAAACGGCGTTTTTGGAACGAATTGTACAACCAGGAATGGAACATTCCCCGGATACAAAACATTTTTTACGCCGGAGCTATGAGATGAGACCGATCTGCAGGTTGGATCTGTCAGTCGAGTCTTATCAGAAGAAACATTAGATAAACCTCCCGGTGCCTTGAACATTTTCTACACGTTATCGAAGACAGCATTTTATTTCTACTTTAGCTTCACTTTACATAGGATATCCACTGACGGTAAATTGCAATGAGATGAAGTAGAATGACAGAACAGCTGTGACAGATATTAGTGGGAAGTGATATCGAAAATCACAGTATCATGCTCTGTTATAAAATATTTGCATTAAATTGATTCATCCCTAAGTTCGTTAGCAGAGTCATCTATTTGTCCTGACGATTAAAATCTGTCATCTAGGTCGGTTCGTGATTTATGTGCAACTTGTTACGCATTCATGGAACAGCTAGAACAAACAAATGAATAAGGAAATCCTATAAACGATGCAAACATAGCGCACTACGATAAACAGACTCAACGCGCGAACATCGCACTATTTTCTGGCCGCGTAAATACTAGCAAACACTCGGCTTCGTCCTCTGGCCGTGCCGATACCCGTGCAGACTACACAGATGTTCCCTGCTTTTATTCTCTTTATTTTGTATTTATTGACTGCTCTAGCAGACACAAAAACAGCGAAGTTTACTTTGAACTAGAGCAGCGACCGTCGTTTATTCTCGAATTAAACCGCAGAGGGGCAAAAACATTTGGAAAAATACAGCACGGTAGGTGCTGTACAGTCCAGTGAAGCTAAATCACATACTCTCCAACGGACATCCTGCTTCAGGTTTATATCAGTAGGCGTTTTACACAACATATACTATTATATTTCATTATTAATCTTTTTTTTTAAAAAAATTGAATCACATTAATAAGGCCACTGTGGTGAAGTTACTGGTTTTACCTCGCAGTATTCAACTGTATACCTAACATTCTACAACAGTTTATTACCGTAGGCATTTGAAGGTATCTTTAATTTTATTAAGATCGGTTATGATTCTTATGAAAACCGCCATCAGATCCTGTGGTCTGTGGCTTCATGTGCAGAATCTTTGTGATCCAGACAGCAAAGGAAAAAAAATGTAAACTATAAAAAAAACTTGTCAGTTATAATAAACTACTTCACTTGTAGCACCACCGTCATGAGCTGCTAATAGAGTTGTAAAACTACCATACGTAAGCAGACTCTATGGTGCTTTTTCTAGAACTTTGGTAAGTTAAGGTCGTGTTCGCATTACCTGTACATTGGGGTGTTGCATACCTTTTGGGGATTACCTCATATCGATCGTTTTCTTTATGTGTGTGATCAATGTCTAACTAGATTCTCTTAAAAACTGGAAGTGGGGAACTGTCTAGAAAGCCAGTGAGGATATATAAAGGGTCAATAGCCTACAGAACATTTTTGTTCTATATAGTTATCCCCCTGCGTATTACTAAAGAATAGACAGTATGTATAACAGAACTGAATATGTCAATGTTTAATTCAAGTTTAATTCGAAAACTGTTGATTGTTAACGTGAAGCAGAGGGAGGTTGTAGTAAAAATAAAGAAAACAATACAGATTTATCGTGCAAAGCTATAATACCCAATTTACTCAACAAAAGGTAAAAAAACCCCAAAACAAAACTATATCGAACGTCGCTTCTATAGTTCGTTGAAGTTACATAAAACATGTTTCTGTTACTTTAAACATCTTTCGTACTTATCAATAATGACAGAAAACGTTTGCCTTGATCATGGCGAAGAATGTTCCACTAAGTACAAAATAACAACAATAATTACATGCAAGCTTTTATGATTGTGGACTTAAACTGTACTTGCATCAAAACAATTGCTTTGGTTACACAAAACCCCAGAAATTACGGGATGAACTAACTTTTATTATGTATAAAATGAAATTTGTATTCTATAAGTTACACATTCGTTTATGTTTCTTTCCCTACCAATACTACCAGCAATACCGGTTGTACTACACTACCTGCTAATAAGATTTTCTTTATTACAACTGGCTGCGTCCTCAGCTCATCATGCGTCCTATAAGTAAACTTGCCCAATGGGTACACGTCGATTTTGATCGCCTCTGATTCTGACGTAGTGTAGAGCAAAATAAGAGACCTTTTTTTTCTTATATTGCCCATACGACCATTAAGGGGGTGAAATACCCTCCTTGATAAAATTGAGGTTAATATTTCTGAATGAATACCGCTGAAACGGTAACAGGTACAAAAAGCCAGTTCAAATAAAAGTTCTGTCGTTTTTAATGCATATTACAACGGTGCATACAGATTGGTCGAGAAAGTCATTTTTTTAAAAATTCCCTGTGCTTGGTGCACAAAATCAAAATGCGTTCAGCACTTTTTGACCTGAAAAATTCCGCACTTCCTTATAATTGTGTAGATTTACAACAACGTAGAAACAATTTCAAATACAAAATAATTAAATCTGAAGATGTTACAATTTGAAAAAAAAGTACGCTAAATATAAAAAGCAACGACAAATACAGTATAACACATGGCTAAAAGATAAAAAAAACTAAAATAATATATTCATGGAACAGCCAAAAGAAACAAATGAATCACCAAATCCTATAAACGAAGGAAACAGAAATGTTAAATAAGTATTTCGACAATTGGCATTGAAACGGACATATCTCGCTCGCAAATATAGCGATGTGGAGATAATTCTAGTTTACGTCAGACAAATGCGTCTTAGAAATACCTCTGCATCATATATGACGGAATGTGGACTTAATGGTGCTATATGTTTTGCTGTTCGTCAAATGTTGGAATGAAAAACAAAACAGTGGGGAGATGAGATTTCGAAAAAAATCACCGTTCAAAAAAATCTTAGTGCACGGTTGTAGCTTTAATTCGATTTTTAAAAAATATATGTTTCCGTTTCAACGGCACTCATTCATAAATATTAAATTCAATTTTTTGGGCTTATTTCACATCCTTAACGGCTATATGGACACGTATAAAGAAATACGTGTATCTTATTTGGCTCTACACTACAACAGATTCAAAGCTGACGGAAATCCAAAATTATCCTTTGGGTACGTTTATTGATTAATCATTTCAGACAGCTTACACGAAAATATTAAACGCATGCGTCAAGTGGCATAAAATCCACCCTACGTCACTGCTATCAATTAGCAAAACACATTACATTTTCAGATAATAAAATGGAGCGCTGTCAGTGTTCGTTATATATTATTTGTATATACACACATCAAAAATCTTTTGCATCACCTCGGTTCCGAGAGTTCCGGAACCTGTACAGAAAACTGGAAAAGAGATCACCAAAAGCATCATTTCCACCCTTTTTATTGCTCATGAAAACCACACATAGCATGCTGTACCACCATACAGCGAGACCTTCAGAGGTGGTGGTCCATATTGCTGTACACACCGGTACCTCTAGTACCCAGTAACACATCATCTTGCATTGATGCATGCCTATATTCGTCATGGCACACGATCCACAAGTTCAGCAAGGCACTGTTGGTCCAGATTGTCCCACTCCTCAACGGTGATTCGGCGTAGATCCCTCACTTTTCAATCTATCCCAGGCATGTTCGATAGGGTTTATGTCTGGAGAACATGCTGGCCAATCTGGTCGAGCGATGTCGTTATCCTGAAGGAACTCATTCACGTGATGTGCACGATGGGGGCGCGAATTGTCGTTCACGAAGACGAATGCTTCGCCAATATGCTGCCGACGTAGTTGCACTATCGGTCGCAGAATGGCATTTACGTATCGTACAGCCGTTACGGCGCCTTTCATGACCACCAGCGGCGCACGTCGGCCCCACAAATTCCACCCCAAAACAGTAGGGAACTTCCACCTTGCTGTACTCGCTGGACATTCTGTGTAAGGCGTTTAGCCTGACAGGGTTGCCTCCAACAAGTCATCAACGTTTGTCTGGCTGAAGGCATACGCGACACACATCGTTGAAGAGAACGTGATGCCAATCCTGAGCGGTCCATTCGGAATGTTGATGGGCCCATCTATACCGCGCTGCATGGTGCGGTTGCAAACATATACCACGCCATGGACGTCGGGAGTAAATTTGCGCATCATGCAGCCTATTGCGCACAGTTTGAGTCGTAACACGACGTGCTGTGAGTGCGAGGAAAGTATTATTCAACATGGTGGCGTTGCAGTCAGGGTTCCTCCGAGCCATAATCCGTAGGTAGCGGTCATTCACTACAGTAGTAGCCCTTAGGCGGCCTGAGTGAGGCACGTCATCGACAGTTCCTGTCCCTCTGTATCTCCTCCATGTCCGGACAACATAGCTTTGGTTCATTCAGAGGCGCCTTCCCTTGCTGAGAGCCCTTCCTGGCACAAAGTAACAATGCGGACGCGATCAAACCGCGGTATTGACTACAGACAACACGAGCTGTGTACCTCCTCCCGGGTGGAATGACTGGAACTGATCGGCTGTCGGACCCCCTGCGTCTAATAGGCGCTGGTCATGCATGGTTGTTTACATCTTTGGGCTGGTTTAGCGTTATCTTTGAACCGCCAAAGGGACTGTGTCTGTGTTACAACATCGAAGTCAACGTCTATCTTCAGGAGTTCTGGTAACCGGGGTGATACAAAACTTTTTTTGATGTGTGTACAATCTGTATCCAGTATTTTATGTGGCAACACATTACACACTAACCACATTGTGCCCTTGAAACAAGACTAGCTTTCATAAATGGAAATAAACTACTCCAGCCATTTGGCACAATCATCTGATATTGTGCCGCGATGAAGATGGTGTCAGAACTGATTTTCGTTTGTAGTACAAGCCTACACATTGTCGATGTGCAAGATATAGCATGTGCACGTTCTTATGCTTGCACAAGCTCGCTCGGCTGAATACAATGAGGTGGAAATCCACTGCAGAAATGCTGAGCCATGCTGCTTCTGTAACAGTCCATAATGATGAAAGCGTTGCTGTGCAAGATTTTGTTCACGAACTGATGTCTCGATTGTGTCCCGTAAATATTCGCTGGGATTAATGTCGGGCGATCTGGCTGGCGAAATCATTCCCTCGAATTGTCCAGAATGTTCTTCAAACCAGTCACGAACACTTGTGGGCCGGTGACATGGCGCATTGTCATTCATAAAAATTACATCGTTGTTTGGGAGCATGAAGTCCATGAATGATTGCAAATGGTCTCCATTAGCCGAACATAGCAACTTCCAGTCAATGACCGATTCAGTTGAACCAGAGGAGAGTCTACCATATATCGTTATGTAGCCACAACCAGCTTGCACAATACCTTGTTGACAACTTACGTCCAAGGGTTCATTGGGTCTGCGCTACACTTGAATCCTACCATCAGTTCTCACCAACTGAAATCGGGACTCAACCGACCATGCCACAGTTTTCCAATCGATTTGGGTCCATGAAATATGGTCCCCAGGAGAGCCGATGCGGGATAATTTGTGCTGCTAACAAAGGCACTCGCGTCGGTCGTCTGCAGCCATGGCCTGTTAACGTCAAATTGAGCGTTCTGTCCTAACGGATACCTTCATCGTACGTCTCACATTGATTTGCGAGGTTATTTCATTGACTGTTGTTTGTCTGTTAGCACGAACATCTGTGGGCAAACACCGCTGCTCTTGGTCGTTATGTGAAGGCCGTCGGCCACTGCGTTGTTCGTGGTGACAGGTAATATGCAAAATTTGGTATTCTCGACGCACTCTTCATACTGTGGGTCTCGGATATAGAAATCCCCAACAGTTTTCGAAATGGAATGGTCGCTGCGTCTAGCTCCAACTACCATTCCGCGTTCAGAGTCTCTTAACTCCCGTCGTGCGGCCACAATCACGTCGGAAACCTTTTCATATGAATCAGCTGAATACCGATGACAGCTTCGCCAATGCACTGCCCTTTGACGCCTTGTGTATGCGGTAATTCTACCATCTGTGTATATGTGCACATCGCTAACTCATGACTTTTGTCATATCGGTGTACAGCCATCGATATTTCTGTCATCGTCTCTCATCGGTGAACGATACACGAAATGTTCTACGCCTTACTGTGTACGTTGCCTGATTCGCGATAAGGCTAAACCCTGGAATAAATTTGGCAGTGTCGTTTCACACTATTATCAAGAGGCAAACGAGGAATCCCGACCGAAATGTTTGTACAGAAGGTTAGATTTCACTGCTTTACGAACGTGAAACGGCAGGCGACGTTACTTTTATCTAGTATCGTCTGCACACAATTGCCGTCGTTCCTGATTTCGTGCGATTTCCACGAGAGAACAGTATCCGGATGTTCTGAAGCGGGGGCGAAATAAAGAGGTTTTACAAAAGGGACGAAAACAAACTCGTGCAGCCCTGTGGACCGTTGGCCGCGCCATGTAAAAATCATACGACACGGGCGTGGCCATTTCCATCGGCGCTGACCCGCACGGCCACAAGCGTAAAAAAAAAAAATTCCCCCTGCTGCTGCAGCCCCGTGCCCCCTACCCTTCCCTGTCTCCCTCCTTTCGTCACATACTGTCTCTGTTCCTCTGACGGGATCGACGTGGTTTTATCGACTGCTGCGGTCGAGCGTGGCGGTCGCACTGTAACCCCGGCGACCGCGCCAGTGGCAGCAGATGGATGACCTGCAGCTGTACCCTGAGTGATTACGTAGTGACTTCGCGCGTCCACACATTGGGCCAGTTTTCTGACACGGAGGCGTGTCTGTCTGAAGGTAATGAAGACGATCGAAAAGCTTGTTTAGCGGTCTGCATCCGTCAGTTGGAAAGAGTTGCGGATCCAGACTTGGCTGTGCAGCGGGTTAACTATTCTGTTACTAAAATGAAAGTTTCACCCTGCAGCGGTGTATGTGCGCTAATAGGAAAAGTCTTGGAAGATTAAAACTTTGTGCTGGTCCGAGACGCGAACTCGAGACGTTTGCCTTTCGCGGGTAAATGTTCTACCGACTGATTCAACCAAGCACGAATCACGACACGTTCTCACAATTTTTCTTAAGCAAGTATCTCCGCTCCTACCTTCCAAATTTCACGAAATTCTCCTACAAGACTTGCAGGACTGGCACGCCTGGAAGGAAGTCGAATGTGGCGAGTTCTACTGTCGATCCCGAGTTCTACTGTCGATCCAGCACACGGTTTCATTTCAACGTACGTTCCGCTACAGATCGGAAGTTTCATTTTAGAAACATCCCCCTTGCTGTGGCTAAGTCATGTCTCCTGATTTTCTTTCTGTTGGGGGTGCTAGTCCTGCAAGTTTCTCTGGAGAGCTTCTGTCAAGTTTGGATGGTAGGAGATGAGGTACTGTCGGAAGTAAAGGTGTGAGGGCGGGTTGTGAGCCACGCTTGGATAGCTCAGGTAGTACAGCATTTGCGCGGAAAAGGCAAAGGTGACAATTTCCAGTGTCAGTCCTGCAAATTGTTTTAATTTCGCTCCCAGCCGACAAATGCAAATTGCTGTCATGCTGACGTTTAGTACAGAGCAGATGTTTAAGATTTTAATAATAATAACAATAAAAATGCCTTACGACCCACCTTGTCTTTGTAGACCTAGAAAGCTTATGAATCAGTCCCGGAGAACAAGCTATGGACAAGTATAATTGATAATTACGTGTCACCGAGCTATGTGAAAGCTGTCAGACTCCTCTATCAAGGTAGTGCGGCAATCGTAAAAGTGAGAAATCAACTATCTCAAGAGTTTGAGGTGACAAAGGGACTATGCCAGGGTTGCACACTCGTCCCTACACTCTTTAAGATCTACCTAGATGAAGCACTAAAATCCTGGAAAAGGAAATGCGGAGGAATGAGTATCCCAATACACGATGAGATCTTGTTCACTTTAATTTTTGCTGACGATAAAGTGTTACAGTAGCTGGAGATGAGGAAGATACAAATTACAAGCTCCAAAAATTAAAAGAAGAATATGAAAAATGGCATCTTGTCATAAACGTATCTAGAACAGAATATCTGAAAGTGGGAGAAAACGCTGTTAACGACTTAGAACTTGGTGCTGATACTGTTAAAGGGTGTCAAAATTTTAAGTACCTGGGAGTAACACTGTCGTCCAATGGTAGAAGTATGGATGATATAAAAATAAAATTGGCCAGGGCAAGCGAGCGATAAAACAACTAAATGGTATTCTCTGGAACAAAAACAAAACGCGCAGAACAAAACATACCATTTACCACAAAATTATTGAAAGTATCACAACATTGGTGCAGAGTTGTGGGAACTAACTCAGAGGCAGAAAGATTGCCTGCTGGCTGTCGAGATACATTTCTGGAGACAGAGTTGTGGATATTCTAGGCTTGATAATATTAGAAATGATAGAATCAGAGAGGTTATGAATGCCGAAAGCACAATCCTACCAAGACTACTCTGGTATGGTCACTTACAGGGTATGCCAGACAGACGATGGCCAAAACGTGTATGGCAATGGGCTCCACGTCAAAGAAGAAAGCGCGGTAGACCTGCGAGATGCTGGAAAGACGACGTCAACGAAGCATTGGCGGCGAGAGGTCTTAATGAAATAGGCTGAAATGACCGTGAACGATGGAGATTGGGATGAGAGAGGCGGCGGCTTCTCATGAAAGTAACATAGCCCGATTATACTTGGTCCACATATGAACCATGGACCTTGCCGTTGGTGGGGAGGCTTCCGTGCCTCAGCGATATAGATGGCCGTACCGTAGGTGCAACCACAACGGAGGGGTATCTGTTGAGAGGCCAGACAAACATGTGGTTCCTGAAGAGGGGCAGCAGCCTTTTCAGTAGTTGCAGGGGCAACAGTCTGGATGATTGACTGATCTGGCCTTGTAACATTAACCAAAACGGCCTTGCTGTGCTGGTACTGCGAACGGCTGAAAGCAAGGGGAAACTACAGCCGTAATTTCTCCCGAGGACATGCAGCTTTACTGTATGATTAAATGATGATGGCGTCCTCTTGGGTAAAATATTCCGGAGGTAAAATAGTCCCCCATTCGGATCTCCGGGCGGGGACTACTCAAGAGGACGTCGTTATCAGGAGCAAGAAAACTGGTATTCTACGGATCGGAGCGTGAAATGGCAGATCCCTTAATCGGGCAGGTAGGTTAGAAAATTTAAAAAGGGAAATGGATAGGTTAAAGTTAGATATAGTGGGAATTAGTGAAGTTCGGTGGCAGGAGGAACAAGACTTTTGGTCAGGTGATTACAGGGTTATAAATACAAAATCAAATAGGGGTAATGCAGGAGTAGGTTTAATAATAAATAAAAAAAATAGGAGTGCGGGTTAGCTACTACAAACAGCATAGTGAACGCATTATTGTGGCCAAGATAGACACAAAGCCCATGCCTACTACAGTAGTACAAGTTTATATGCCAACTAGCTCTGCAGATGATGAAGAAATTGATGAAATGTATGACGAGATAAAAGAAATTATTCAGGTAGTGAAGGGAGACGAAAATTTAATAGTCATGGGTGACTGGAATTCGTCAGTAGGAAAAGGGAGAGAAGGAAACATAGTAGGTGAATATGGATTGGGGGGAAGAAATGAAAGAGGAAGCCGCCTTGTAGAATTTTGCACAGAGCATAACTTAATCATAGCTAACACTTGGTTCAAGAATCATGAAAGAAGGTTGTATACCTGGAAGAATCCTGGAGATACTAAAAGGTATCAGATAGATTACATAATGGTAAGACAGAGATTTAGGAACCAGGTTTTAAATTGTAAGACATTTCCGGGGGCAGATGTGGATTCTGCCCACAATCTATTGGTTATGAACTGCAGATTGAAACTGAAGAAACTGCAAAAAGGCGGGAATTTAAGGAGATGGGACCTGGATAAACTGAAAGAACCAGAGGTTGTATAGAGTTTCAGGGAGAGCATAAGGGAACAATTGACAGGAATGGGGGAAAGAAATACAGTAGAAGAAGAATGGGTAGCTCTGAGGGATGAAGTAGTGAAGGCAGCAGAGGATCAAGTAGGTAAAAAGACGAGGGCTAATAGAAGAAATATTGAATTTAATTGATGAAAGGAGAAAATATAAAAATGCAGTAAATGAAGCAGGCAAAAAGGAATACAAACGTCTCAAAAATGAGATCGACAGGAGGTGCAAAATGGCTAAGCAGGGATGGCTAGAGGACAAATGTAAGGATGTAGAGGCCTGTCTCACTAGGGGTAAGATAGATACTGCCTACAGGAAAATTAGAGAGACCTTTGGAGATAAGAGAACCACTTGTATGAACATCAAGAGCTCAGATGGAAACCCAGTTCTAAGCAAAGAAGGGAAAGCAGAAAGGTGGAAGGAGTATATAGAGGGTCTATAGAAGGGCGATGTACTTGAGGACAATATTTCGGAAATGGAAGAGGATGTAGATGAAGACGAAATGGGAGATAAGATACTGCGTGAAGAGTTTGACAGAGCACTGAAAGACCTGAGTCGAAACAAGGCCCCGGGAGTAGACAACATTCCATTAGAACTACTGATGGCCTTGGGAGAGCCAGTCATGACAAATCTCTACCATCTGGCGAGCAAGATGTATCAGACAGGCGAAATACCCTCAGACTTCAAGAAGAACATAATAATTCCAATCCCAAAGAAAGCAGGTGTTGACAGATGTGAAAATTACCGAACTATCAGTTTAATAAGTCACAGTTGCAAAATACTAACGCGAATTCTTTGCAGACGAATGGAAAAACTGGTAGAAGCGGACCTCGGGGAAGATCAGTTTGGATTCCGTAGAAATGTTGGAACACGTGAGGCAATACTAACCTTACGACTTATCTTAGAAGAAAGATTAAGAAAAGGCAAACCTACGTTTCTAGCATTTGTAGACTTAGAGAAAGCTTTTGACAATGTTAACTGGAATACTCTCTTTCAAATTCTGAAGGTGGCAGGGGTAAAATACAGGGAGCGGAAGGCTATTTACAATTTGTACAGAAACCAGATGGCAGTTATAAGAGTCGAGGGACATGAAAGGGAAGCAGTGGTTGGGAAAGGAGTGAGACAGGGTTGTAGCCTCTCCCCGATGTTATTCAATCTGTATATTGAGCAAGCAGTAAAGGAAACAAAAGAAAAATTCGGAGTAGGTATTAAAATTCATGGAGAAGAAGTAAAAACTTTGAGGTTTGCCGATGACATGTAATTCTATCAGAGACAGCAAAGGACTTGGAAGAGCAGTTGAACGGAATGGACAGTGTCTAGAAAGGAGGATATAAGATGAACATCAACAAAAGCAAAACGAGGATAATGGAATGTAGTCAAATTAAGTTGGGTGATGCTGAGGGAATTAGATTAGGAAATGAGACACTTAAAGTAGTAAAGGAGTTTTGCTATTTAGGGAGTAAAATAACTGATGATGGTCGAAGTAGAGAGGATATAAAATGTAGACTGGCAATGGCAAGGAAATCGTTTCTGAAGAAGAGAAATTTGTTAACATCGAGGATAGATTTAAGTGTCAGGAAGTCGTTTCTGAAAGTATTTGTATGGAGTGTAGCCATGTATGGAAGTGAAACATGGACGATAACTAGTTTGGACAAGAAGAGAATAGAAGCTTTCGAAATGTGGTACTACAGAAGAATGCTGAAGATAAGGTGGGTAGATCACGTAACTAATGAGGAGGTACTGAATAGGATTGGGGAGAAGAGAAGTTTGTGGCACAACTTGACTAGAAGAAGGGATCGGTTGGTAGGACATGTTTTGAGGCATCAAGGGATCACAAATTTAGCATTGGAGGACAGCGTGGAGGGTAAAAATCGTAGAGGGAGACCAAGAGATGAATACACTAAGCAGATTCAGAAGGATGTAGGTTGCAGTAGGTACTGGGAGATGAAGAAGCTTGCACAGGATAGAGTAGCATGGAGAGCTGCATCAAACCAGTCTCAGGACTGAAGACCACAACAACAACAACAACACACATAGATACAACTACTGCTGTGTAGTACGGAAGGTAACAAAAAGAAATACGTAATGAGACGAACAGCAATCACACTTATAATCAAAGGCAAGAATTCCACAATCACCGCGATTCATGATGATCTCCTGGACACTGCAAAAGGCGAGACTTGGTTGTTGGTAGGGTGTATGATCAACACGGAAGGCAATGCATGCACTGCAACGTGCAACATGAGTGGCAAATCGCTCTTGTCTTATTGCGTTCCATTCCTCCACCAGCGTGGCCGAAATCTGCTGGATTGTCGTTGGTAAATGTGCACCTGCGTTAGTACGTCTCCTCAACGCATCCCAAACGTACTCTGTGAGATTAAAGCCGGAGTGAATGCGCACACCAGTCCATTCGTCGAATATCCTCTCATTCCAAGAGGTCCTCTACTTGCGATGTTCAATGCGGTTGCGGAATGTCATCCATAAAAATTAAATCGTGCCCGAAAGCACCCCTGAAAAGACGAGCACAATAACGTTGACCGATAAGATTTGAATATCCGTACGTCCATGCAGCATTATCCCTCCCCATACAAAAACACCTGCACCACTATAACGATCGTGTTCGGCTATGTTCCTGGGGACATCACGCATTCCCACCTCCCCAGCATTGTCTTTTATGTTACGTCAAAACCAGTCTCTATTACGTACAGTTTATTTAATGTCATCAGCCTCCGGTAGCTGAGTGGTCAGCGTGACAGAACGTCAATCCTAAGAGCCCGGGTTCGGTTCCCGGCTGGGTCGGAGATTTTCTCCGCTCAGTGCCTGGGTGCTGTGTTGTCCTAATCATCACCATGTCATCCCCATCAACGCGCAGGTCGCCGAAGTGGTGTCAAGTCGAGAGTTTCACCCGGCGAACGGTCTACCCCACGAGAAGCCCTAGCCACACGACATTTGTATTTACATTTAGTTAATGACGAACGTAGTAGTTATTACGTGAAACAACCGATTTAGAATAGATGGAGTGTTTGCAATAAGTTCTAGATTCATGAAAAGAGCGGCGAGTTCAACAGAAATATATTACAAACTGTTGGTGTTCTACTCACCTCGAAGATCATTTCTTTGTATTTGCTAGATACCTCGTTCTCCTCTGTAATCACAGTGAGGGCAATACTCCGCCCATTTCAGAGAATGTAGACGCAGTCTCGGTTTATAGTTTAGTCAAAATGGTTCAGATGGCTCTGAGCACTATGGGACTTAACATCTGAGGTCATCAGTCCCCTAGAACTACTTAAACCTATCTAACCTAAGGACATCACACACATCCATGCCTGAGGCGGGATTTACGGTCCCGCGGTTCGAGACTGAAGAGCCTAGAACCGCTCGGCCACACCGGCCGGCTATCGTTTGGTCACTAGTTCGTATATGGATGGCTTTTTTACTATACAGTACCAATATTCGAAGGCTTGTACCAAAATTCAGCTGCGGTTGTATTCCATAGCGAGTGTTTCCGACAAAAATTGCTTGTCTGGCTGTAGAAATCAGGTATGTTGCTGGTGTTCACGGCGACTATCTCCGACTGTGTGCACCGTTTGACCTATTTAGGATCTGCCTTTTTCCACATTGGCTGCGAATATGCTATACCCCGGTCTTACTTTTTCGGGGATCATTCTTAATGCTGTAAAATCATGTCCGTGGGCCCATACGAGCTAGCGTCACATGGTCATTGAACGAGTTAAGACATAATTTGCAGAATTCTGATAGAAAATTTACGGAACTATTATAAATATAACATTATAAATAACACAGTAAAAACAAAAGTTCTGAACTATTACGAAGAGTTCCTAGTTCCTGTACAGAACAGACGTAGCGTATCAAAAGGATACGTTTTATTACTCATTTCTTACAGTTCTATTGGAAGTGGTGGTGAACAACATTCTAACAATGGTGAATGAAATGTTTTCCAAGTGCACTTTTTATTTCTGAGTCTCACTCTCCTGTCTGGATTGATGCGGTCCGCCACGAATGCCACTCCTGCATCAACCTCTTCATCTCAGAGTAGCACTTACAACCTACGTCCTCAATTATTTCTTGAATTTATTCCAATCCCTGTGTTCTTTTACCCAATACAGCTCCCTCTCGTAACATGGAAGTTATTTCGTGATGTCTTAACAGATGCCCTACCATCCTGTCCCTTCTGCCCTAGGCAGCGTGCATGATTGAAGCACTGTCGTCTGCTGACGTAACACCGTCGAGGTTAGAGCGCTGGTACATCATTGCTGTGAGAAGCGTTGCCGATCGGTAGGGCGTAGTGGCCATACACAGCAGGTGGTACCAGATGTGTCAAGGATGAAGAGGTCCAGTTTGCTGTTGCTGCTAGCTATTAAGGAGCTCAACGGTTCTCACTACAAGCCGTGCAGCACACTGCACGCAGCACAGGGAGAACAGAAAGGGCCCGGGATTTGTAAAGCACGCACCCAATGAGGCGCCGCACACTGCACACAGTAGAGGTGCTGGGCAAGACGTTAGCTGGGGCAGCTCTCTTTCCTGTTGTTCGAGGCGCGCAGTTTTCCTATGCCTGCGCCCGCCAGTCTCGTCCCCTCGGCGTTCGTTGATAGGGCACAATAGCTAACAAGTTCGCTTCACTGCGTGAACTGCAAAGCGCACAAGCCGGCCTATCTGCATTCTTTGTCAAACGACTGCAAAGAAACCACTCGGTTAAAAAGAAATGTTCTAGCACATCTCATAGCTTCGTTCGTCAGTTTCATGACCAACTGACCGAGTGAGGTGGCGTAGTGGACTCGCATTCGGGAGGACGACGGTTCAAAGCTTCTTCCGGCCATTCTAATGTAGGATTTCCATGATTTCCCTAAAATCGCTTCAAGCAAATGCCGGGATGGTTCCTTCGAAAGAGACACGGCCGACTTCCTTCTCCATCCTTCGCTAACCTGAAGGGAATGATGACCTCGCTGTTTGGCTCAAATGGTTCAAATGGCTCTGAGCACTATGGGACTTAACATCTTAGGTCATCAGTCCCCTAGAACTTAGAACTACTTAAACCTAACTAACCTAAGGACATCACACACATCCATGCCCGAGGCAGGATTCGAACCTGCGACCGTAGCAGTCCCGCGGTTCCGCACTGTAGCGCCTAGACCGCACGGCCACCGCGGCCGGCCGCTGTTTGGTCCCCTCACCCAAAATCAATCAACCAACCACTGTGAATCCGTTAATGGTCATAGTTATTGTGATATTTCGAAATTAAGTACACTTCTACATGAAATTCTTGAAGTTTGCATTCAAAAAGACGACGGAAATTAACAGACTTTGAACGAGGAATGGTACTTAGAGCTAGACACGTGGGATATTCCATTTCGGAAACCGAGATCCACAGTGTCAAGAATGTGCCGAGAGTACCACATTTCGGGCATCAACTCTCACCACGGGTAAAGTAGTGGCCGAAGGCCTGCTCTTAATGACCGAGAACGGCGGCGTTTTCGTTAAGTTGCGAGTGCTAACAAAGAATCAATACTGCTGGAAAGGGGGTAGAAATCAATGTGGGACGTTCAACGAACGTATATGTTAGGCCAGTGCGGCGAAATATGGCATTGCTGGGCTATAGCAGCATGAAATGCCTGCAGTGGTCCTCCTGGGCTCGTGACCACATCGGTTGGACGACTGAACTACTGTGGCCAGGTCATATGAGTCCCAATTTCAGCTGGTAAGAGCTGATGGTAGGGTTCGAAGGTGACGCACACCCCACGAAGTCGTGGATCCAAGCTGTCAACAAGGTGCTGTGCAAGCTCGTGGTGGCTCCATAATGGTGTGGATGTGTGTTTGCATTGAATGGACTGGGTCGACTGGTCCAACTGAAATGGTAATTGACTGGGAATATTTATGTTTGGATACTTGGAGACCATTTGCAGCCATTAATGGACTTTATCTTCCAAAACAACGATGAAATTTTTATGGATGACAGTGCGCCATCTCACAGGGTAACAACTGTTGTTGCTTTGAAAAACACTATGGACAATTCGAGCGAATGATTTGGCCATCCATATCGTCGGACATGGATCCCATCGGACATTATGGGACGTAATCGGAAGGTCAATTTGTGCACAAATTCCTGGACCATCAATACTTTCGCGATTATGGACGGCTATAGAGGCAGTGTGGCGCAGTATTTCCGCAGGGAACTTCTAACAATTTGTCGAATCCATGCCATCTGGAATGTGTGGCATATATTTTTATATATATAAATTTTGGGTACCTACAGTGTCACGTCTTTCAGTGTCACACAATTTTTTATTTTTCAAGGGAATCACTTAAGACTATTTCCATGGGTTCGCCCCTCAAATTTCTCCCTCATATCACAAAATTGTCGTCTGATGTAGTACAAACTGAAAAAAAAAATTCCCTTTAAAGCACAGTTTCGTATATAATTTATATTTTAAAACCTTTTACCTGTATCACAGAACAAATCCTACATCGAGAATACTTTACACGTCCGCAGCTCGTGGTCGTGCGGTAGCGTTCTCGGTTCCCGCGCCCGGGTTCCCGGGTTCGATTCCCGGAGGGGTCAGGGATTTTCTCTGCCTCGTGATGACTGGGTGTTGTGTGATGTGCTTAGGTTAGTTAGGTTTAAGTAGTTCTAAGTTCTAGGGGACTGATGACCATAGATGTTAAGTCCCATAGTGCTTAGAGCCATTTGAACCAATACTTTACACAAGTTTAAGGGAAGAAATGCTTCAGATAATTATTACAGTATTTAAAGAACATCAAAATACGAACAGGCTGAAATGAACAAACAGTACATGAGACTTTGTTAATCAATTTAACTGTAAAAAGCTAAGGAGCATATTATTAACAAAAAGAGAAATATGCAAAAGTGAAATGCCAAAATGAGCACTTCTCAATTGGGAGTAAATCAAAACAATCAGAATGGCTGAAAGAGAGCACAATAACATGAGCCATAAACGAATAAAAGCTAAGCAACTAAGGAAATGAGAGAATGGGCAAGAATGAGATGCCAACAAAATGAGAGCTGGCCGAACTCCGTCGGCACATATATAGGGTTGCGCTCGTGGCGGTCCGTACGCAACAGGCGCACCTGCGATCGCAATGCACTCCCAGCGCTCGCGGCGGCGCCTAGCGGCCCGTACGTAAGTTGGGCGATTCCTGTCGCAGGTCGACCCTTAATCTATGATGTTACAAATGGCGACATTATGCTGGTCAATACAAGGTCCGAGACGATTTTACGAGGTATCCCAAGATTTTTGTGACCTCAGCGTAATGTAATAAACATTTTTTTCCAAAACTTTTTGTGTTTTATTTGTTACGATGAGTACTTTTGGGACAGCCCTCGCAGTTCGCCGCAGCAGCTGAGACAGAAGAGCAGTGCGGAACCGGGCAGGCGCGGCAGCCGCAGTGGCAGCCGTTTGCGGCCGTCCGTCCTTCCTTTGTCCCGCTCTGTCGCCGTCGTCGGCATTTCTCACGCGCCGGCCTTATCGGCGCGCGGCAGGACAGGAGACTACCCTCTAACCCTCTCTACCCTCCCGCGGCCGGCCGGTAACGAATCGCCGCGAGGTTTATACTCGTCCGACCCCAATTCCGGCGGAGTGGGCGTCCATCCAGCTTCTTCCCGGCCATTGGCCACGGCCGCGGCGGCGTCGGCGATGGCAGAGGCCGCGCGGACCAGATTCCCATTACGTGGTCTGCCGGCCGCCGGCCGCCTGAGCTCGCGTAATAACGGCGCACCTCCTGAATAACGCCGCTGCTGGCACGTCCCGCGATTCGACGCCCACGGAGGCTGTAGCCGGCGAGCAAGAACGCTATATACCACTGAAGCAAGTCAGAGCACTGGCCGTGGCGAACATCCCACCCGATCTAGTGCTTCCTTTATGCCTTACACATAATTATTCACCCTGGTAATCGCTACAAGCAGAAATAAAAAAATGGTTGCTGGGTTAAAAACCGCATTAAGCTGTCTTCATGCGGGCAGTGAATTAGAACGCGGGAGTACTACGTGACGAAATTTGACATCGGAGCTTGGAAAACGCGCCTTGTGGAATATTTCCGAAAGTGCAGACCCATATCCAGCACGTAAGGCTCTATGCACGCGAGCGATGTGTTCTGATGAGCTCACTGAGGAATTTCCTCTAGCGTTTGAGCAGAACATGTGAAACAATGCAACCTCGCGCACTACGGCAGTGTCGCAGCGAACTCGGCTCGCCGACAACTGCTGCTTCGCAGCGACCTCTCCGATCGCGTTGTTTTGGAAGATGAATACTTCCAGTCAATGATCAGTTCAGTTGGACAAGTCGACCCAGTCCATTCAATGCAAACACAAACCCACACCACAATGAAGTCACAACGAGCTTGCCCACTGCCTTGTTGACAACTTTGGGGCAGGGCTTCGTGAGGTCTGCGTCATGTTAGAACCCTACCATCAGCTCTTACCGACTGAAATTGGGACTCATCTGACCTGGCCACAGTTTTCCAATCGTCCAACTGATATGGTCACGAGCCCAGGAGAGCCACTGCAGGCATGTCGTGCTGTTAGCAAAGGCACTCGCATAGGTCGTCTGCTGCCATAGCCCATTAATGCTAAATTTCGCCGCACTGGCGTAACATATACGTTCGTCGTACGTCCCACATTGATTTCTACCCCCTTTTAAGCAGTGTTGCTTGTTTGTTAGCACTGGCAAATTCACCAGAACGCCGCCGCTCTCAGGCGTTAATTTTTTATTGAAGAGGTGAAGAAATACCCTTAATTAAGGGACACATGTAAGATTAAGAAGAGAGCCGCATTGTTTCAAAGGTGTTAAAAGTTTTGCTGAGAAACGGGATCGGCGGGAAAATTTTACAGGCAAGCATGACTATCAAGCAATTTTGTGTTTGTGGCGTTTTAGCTCGAACCTGTAAACACTGGATACAGTATAAAATCGAACTCCCATCCATAAAACAACTTCAAACGTCTGATTACTTTAAAAATGACTAAATATTTCACTTTAAGCCTGTAAGCAAGAAACAGTTACGAAAGGTTTAAAATTATATATAAAGTTTGCTGGAAATCGGTAAGTCTCTTACTGCCAGATACTGAGTGAATACAGTCCGGCTGTTTTTCTGCCGTTAGTTACGCTGCCTGAGGAAAAAGACTAGTCTTGCTGAATCAAACCTTTAACATAAAATCATTCCTCTTAATGGTTAGATTATGACAACATTTTAAATTTTTTAATTCGGTCAATAAGTACGCGAAATCTTATTGACTGCGGCCACACTGCTTCCTTTCCGCCTTGCTACGTTCATAATGTCAGCCATCCAAGCAAGTACTGCCGTGCGATTATAGCTACGATAAATGATTTTTGACGTTGCGAGTACACGAGGCTATTATTCACTGGACGGCATCGAGCATAAGATAGTCTGAACGATCATCGGAACATGGACCAAGGGAATAGCCGAATTCCCCTACGTCACATGCTGGTCACTTGTCCTTCAAAACAAAGAAAACTATTTCTGCTAGTGTGCTCAAATTGTGGTATAGCTTTCCTGCAGTTTAACCCAGCTAACCTTGATAATGGTCACTCACCGAAACTAGTAGCGACTGCGCAAAATAAATGACAGTTGAAGGTTTTACTATGTACTTTAATAATTAATATTGGCCTTCCATTAAATCTTTGATTATGATTAAGCTACGAATAGAAATTAAAGATAAATGCTTGCGACCTCATCGCAAGCCTGCAGTCAAAGTATTCAGAATCGAATAGGGTAACTGCCAAAATTTTAATATCAACAAGTGATACGGAACCTACCCCATCCAAGTACACCGATTTAAAAAAAAAAAGACAATCCATCCCTTATTCCATTTTAAGTCATTAGTCCTCTGACTAGTTTGATGCGGCCCGCCACGAATTTCTCTCCTGTGTCAACCTCTTCATCTCGGAGTAAACCTACGTCCTCAGTTATTTGCCGTATGTATTCCAATCTCTGTCTTCCTCTACCCTTTTTGCACTCTACAGGTCCTTTTAGTACCATGGAAGTCATTATATGATGTCCTAACATATTTATTATCATCCTGTGCCTTCTTGTCAGTGTTTTCCACATATTCCTTTCCTCTCCGAGTCTCCGGAGAACCTCCTCAATCCCTACCTTCAGTCCACCTAATTGTCAACATCTGCCTGGAGCATCACATCTCAAATTCTTCGATTCTCTTCTGTTCACGTTTTCCGATAGTCCATGCTTTACTACCATACAATGCTGTGCTCCACACGTACATTCTCAAAAAATATTTCCTCGAATTAAAGCCTATGTTTGATACTGGTAGCTTTCTCTTGGCCTGGAATGCCCTGTTTGCAAGTGCTAGTTTGCTTTTGATGTCGTCCTTGCTCCGTCAGTCATTGGCTATTTCGCTGCTTAGGTACTAGAATTCCTTAACTTAATCTACTTCGTGACCGTCAACCCTGATGTTTAGTTTCTCATTGTTCTCATTTCTGCTACTTTTCATTACTTTCGCCTTTCTTCGATCGACTCTCAATCCCTATTCTGTACTCATTAGACTCTTCATTCCATTCAGGAGATCACGTAATTCTTCTTCAGTTTCAATCAGGATAGCAATGTCATCAGCGAATCGTATCAGTGATATCCTCCACGTAGAATTTTAACTCTACCCTGGAACCTTTCTTTTATTTCCATCGTTGCCTGTATAGGTTGAACAGTAGGGGCGAAAGACTACATCCCTCTCTTACACCCGTTTTAATACGAACAGTTCGTTCTTTGTTGTCCACTCCTATTATCACCTCTTGGATCTTATACATATTGTACATTACCGTCTCTCCCTATAGCTTACCCCTATTTTTCTCAGAATTTCGAACATCTTACACCATTTTACATTTTTGAGTGCTTTTCCCTGGTCGAAAAATCTTACGAACGTGTCTTGAGTTTTTCTTTAGTCTTCCTTCCATTATCAACTGCAACGTCAGAATTGCCCCTTTTTCGCCTTTATCATTCCTAAAGCAAACTGATTTGTCGTCTAACACATCTTCAATTTTCTTTTCCATTTTTCTGTATATTATTCTTCTAAGCAACTTGGATACGTGAGCTGTTAAGCTGACTGTGCGATCATTCTCGCACTTGTCAGTTCTTGTAGTCTTAGGAATAATTTTCAGCTTGCAATTTCGGCATGTATACCGTAACTATTGTTGTCGGTGTTGGTTTGCTGTCGATTCTGATAAGAATAATCTTTCACTGAACTGTTCACAGTCACACTCGCTCTACCCTACCTTCCTATTCATAATGAATACCATTCCCGTTATACCGTCCGCCCCAGTAGCTAGTCAACATCAGAACTGTGCGCAAGGCAGACCCATTTTTCAAAATCTAGCGGAAATCAGGGATATCATTGCTATAACTTCGGTAACAAACATAAAGTGTGCTTTATTGTTTTTAGATTTTTATAAAGTCGTTCGATGTAGTACATCATGAATATCTTCTACAGACATTGAAGAAAATAGGTTTCAACGATAGGGTCATACAGTTGATTAAGAACATAGCAACTGGAATAAATGCTAAAATAGCCGTGAATTGTCAACAATCCAGGCCGATGCAAATACAACGAGGTGTTCCTCAAGGAAGTCCTCTGTCCATGTCGCTCTTCGCCATTTCGCTGGAACCTTTCCTCCGACATGTCCATGCTAGATTAAAAGGCTTAACATTATCAGGAAATAAAACCGTTTTAAGAGCCTATGCTGACGATATAGGGGTCATTATAAGGAACAATGATGAGGTAACCACGCTAGCAACAGTGATTGATTCGTACTGTAGAGTATCTGGAGCCAATGCAAACGAAAAAAAAGTAAGATGTTAAATCTCAGAGGTTTTGATAATATAAACGTCGAGTGGGCAAAATTAGTCCAACAACATAAAACACTTGGGATCACCCTGACAGCATGCCCTATGAAAATGGCGGCTTTAAATTGGAAAGTTGCAGCAGAAAAAGTGCAACTCTGTGAAACAAATTTATGTCAACAATGCCATCTAGTTAACACAGTAATTCATAGATATACTTGCAGTGGTCACATGAATAGTTGGAAGTGGATCCGGGAGCAAATAGCTCTGATTACAAGAACATCCCCTGAGTATATATCGCTGTCATTGATACACAGGCCTGAAGCACGCTATTTCCCAGAAGCAAAAAATAACGCTGTGTACTGGTTGCTGGGAAATTTTATTAACTACGTCCTTAACAAATTAGGATCCGATAGCATCATAGAGTTCAAGGTATACATGCTGTGTGAGTTCCACAAAATTAGAAGCTATTCGACTCACAAGAAAAAGTTCGGTAATATGTTAAAAATTGTATTTGAAAGAATGGGCATTGGTTAATATAAAAAAGAAGGCTGCGTTGACAATGATGTATTGTAGTTACCTTAAGGATACTATTTACGATTTTACAGTATATTTATGATGTGTGCTTTTTCTACTTCAGAGAGTAGTGTTTGAAATTTATAAGCTAATGTACAGAACTTATGTGACATTGAGATTGTGTGTCTAATAGTGTCAAAACACAATACCTTGAAGGTGCATTATTGGTTATACTAGAAATTTGGAAATAGACAGTTTTTATAGAAATGTCCTTATCGATTGGTTAAAACCATGAGATTCTATCTGATAAATGTAATATATATCTCCTTTCCGCCATTCTCAAGTATTTCAGAAATTGCCTAATATGATTATTAAATTGTTTTATATTTAAAATTATCCCACGAACTTGCTGATACCCATCATAAAGAAATTATGCTTCTGTAAAGATTGCAGCTCATGTAATTCAAAGTGCAGATTTTACTTCTTCAGGTTGAAGTTTGAATGCCTTTAAAAAAATTTTTTTCTTGATGTTTAACGTAATTCTTTCTGGTAATTTAGTCAGTAACACAATGTTCTGTTGTCTTTCCTTAACGTCAGCGTAATTGAAATGATCAAATCGTTTTGTTTAAATAACTTCATGTATGTATAACTTAGTATGTATTTGAAATGTGTAACATTGTTTTTTTTTAATAAATGAAAAAAAAAAAAAAAGTAGCTGAGTGGTCAGCGTGACAGACTGTCAACCCTAAGGGCCCGGGTTCGATTCCCGGCTGGGTCGGAAATTTTCTCCGCTCAGGGACTGGGTATTGTGTTGTCCTAATCATCATCATTTCATCCCCATCGACACGCAGGTCGCCGAAGTGGCGTCAAATCGAAAGACCTGCTCCAGGCGAACGGTCTACCCGACGGGAGGCCCTAGCCACACGACATTTCCATTTTTTCCCCGTTATACCGTTTTCTGCTGCTGTTGATACTACCCTATACTCATCTGACCAAAAATCCTTGACTTCTTTCCATTTCGCTTCAGTACTTGGATTGAACCTTTGCATTTCCCTTTTCAGATTTTCTAGCTTTCCTCCAACGTTCAAGCTTCTGACATTCTACGCCCCGACTCGTAGAACGTTAACCTTTCGTTGCTTATTCAATCTTTTTCTCGTGGTCACCTTGGCACTCTGCTCCTGGAGATCCGAATAGGGGACAGCGTGACAGCCTGCGTACCTAGAATGTTCCAAAACGGGATTTTCCAGTGGTCATACCTCGGGTTCTATTGGTGATAAAAAGAAAGGCTCAAGTGTTTTGAATAGTCCTTGGGCTAGGGATCATATGTAAACCTAACAGAAGAATCGTCTTAGTATCATTATCCTGCAGTACAGGGAATAATTATGAACATTAATCGCTTCGTCCTCCTTAGGCAAAAGGAGCAAATCGGTTAGTTCTTTTTGCGTTTGATGTGGTCTGCGATGGGCTTGATGGGACTTACAGAGGCAGCGTTAATTCATGCGCGGTTACTCGAAAACCCAAAAAAGTTGTTTTCGTCGTCACCAGCGAACCAAAACGGAGCCTAGGATTTCAAAAAAGCTATGCACAACAAATGACTATAATTTTTACGATATATTCCTAAGATCCATGTCTCGAATAACCTAGAAAATTTTCTTCAAATCTTTATCTTTTTCTAGGATCCATAGGTTCAAAGTTATCCTACTTGTACACATCAAATACGCACGTAAAATCCTATATGAGGCGAAAACGTAATTTATGAAGTGACGTAGCACGGAGAAATATGTTGGAAAGTGTCTCCGCTATCATCTGGTAACCCCATCTTGTACTACTGAAGCACATGCAAAATTTTTGCTCTTGAAATCCGGTCTGAGGTGTAAAATTAATTTTGTGTTATTTCAGTGTCACATAAGAAACCCAAGTAAATTTTACTGACCAATAGAGTTCTTTTCATTTGAGTTACATGGCCTATTGCAACAGGGAAAAGAAGGGAACCAGCCGCAAAAATGCTCTTACAGAAGCAGAAAAAGCGCATATGTTCCTCTTTATTTAGAGGACTGAAAAGTGGAGTGCCAGCTGCCTCATTCTGCCTTCCTCAGCACCTTTTAAAATTTTTCTAAAAAATTGTGCCTGCGAACATATTCGCGCTTTTGTATCCTGAGAGAGAAGAAGACTGTGAGAGTGGCAGAGAGGGAAAAGTAATAAATAGTGGAAGCGGCTGTGTCACAGAAAGAGTGAAGGAGATAATGACAGAGTGAGAGAAAGAGAGGGACGCAGTGGCAGTGGAACGTAATTGACGGTGACAGAATAGTGCTAAGAAGACAGTGAAGGAGACAGTGCTACGGGGGAGGGAAGAGACTGGGAGGAGGAATAAAGAGAAAGTGGAGGCTCGTGAGAGCCAGTGACAATGACAAAGAAGAAGAGAGAGGTAGTGACAGAGAGAAGAGACAGCAACATTAGTGAGGAAGGAACGATATATTAGCAGAAAGAGAGAGCAAGAGGGAGACAATGGAAGTGAGAGGAAACTGTATTAACAGGAGAAAATGAAGGGACTTGGGTATGACATTAGATACAATTACGTACACAGAAAGACAATAACAGCGAGTTGGGCTGAATGACGGCTACTAAGAGTGGGTGGCCATCAGTCAGTTACAGGGACGATCTAGTGAGTTACAGTTTCGGGAGCTTGTGAGAGCTGCATGTTAAAAAAGCGCGAATATGTTCGTAATGCAAATTTTTCGTGAAATTTTGTTAAGATGTTGAGAAAGCTAAAATGAGGCAGCTGTTACCCCACTCCTCAGACACAGTCTTTTGAATAAAGAGGTACATATTCGCATTTTTGTGCTCAGATAGGAGTATTATTCCGGTGGTGGATTAGTATTTAATTACTATCATTGTCCATTATAGACGGAGTGCCACTACACTGCTTTGAATTCTGATTGTTTTTGAGACGATAGATGCGTTGCTGACATTTGAAAAGGCTAAAGCTGGTGTCAATCTTCCTTGTGTTCTGCAGAATTGCACATAGGTTGCACCCTTATTCTGTCGTACCGACACTTGCCTTTTGACTGAGTCATGTCTGTTTCATTTATATTAGTTACCGAAAGCTGCCACAAAACGACATGGAAGTATTCCATCTATTGGAACCTTCTCTTCACGATCTAACATTTGTAAATCACATACGATATAGACAAAGAACAGTATAAATTAGTGAATCAATCGACGTTTCCCATAAATATATTCAAAAATACACAATGCAACTCTTAATACATTGTGGAATGTAGCACGTTAAGAGTATTTAACATTGTGATGAATTAAGGTATAACTGATACAAAAGTAACGTTTAAAAATATGCAAGACGTGATGCCAGCTTGTACATCTGCTTCATTTGGCTTCACAATGTTGAGTAAATTTACAGCAGAAAATACTACACAATCCATTTCTATAATTTCGGTAGGAAGTTGTAACTTAAGAAACGTAGCATGAATACCACGCTGAAATGTGCCCGTGATTCGCCTCTATATTCTCATCCTCATGTGTATCAAGACGTGCAGTGCGGAGTGGCCGCGCGGTTTGAGGCACCATATCACGGACTGCGCGGCCCCTGCCGCCGGAGGATCGAGTGCTCCCTCGGGCATGGGCGTGTCTTTTGTTCTCAGCATAAGTTAGTTTACGTAGTGTGTAAGATTAGGGACCGATGACCTCAGCAGTGTGGCCCTTAGGAATTCACACACATTTGAACATTTTATTACGATGTCCGGTGACGGCAGACGAAAATTCAGGCCGGGGCGAGGCAACTGATAAGGTCCAGTGTACCAGGTACGGATGTGGCTGGTATTTCTATTATCTTACAGTTACAAGACGTCCAATAGGTGCCTATTCGATGTTACTCACAACGATCCCGTCTACAGTAGCAAAAGCCAGGATTGCAGCGGTTGCAAATGCGGCAGCGAGAGGAATTTAAGATTACCACTACGTAACTTCGCTGCAGACCTCCGAGCACTTGAATGGCGGAACAGTTTTAGACCGTTGCAATTCGCCAGAAGGCCTCCAGCCAAGCCAAAAATACTCCAACTTAAATTCTGCATTCGGTGCTATTGAGTTACGCTACTTCGTAACACATCAACACGCATACGGAATCCACTTTCTGTGTCGACAGTGACTCGTAGGCATTACTAATTCATTAAATTAGTCACTCAACCATACTATGTATTGATGTTGTGACATTACGATATTACGGTTATTCTTCCGGGTTGAATGATTTGTTTATACACTTACACGGAACCCAGAGGAAACGGTTGTCTTCTGTCGTAACACGCCATGCGTCGCAACAGACTTACTTAGTTCACGCTCAGATAAGAGGTGAAGAGAGATTTTAGCTCATCCGCTTTTGGTACACGAGCGGCTGCATACAGGAGTGAAACGGTGACAGTTCAAGCTGAGATTTTTCAGGTCTCTTTGGCTGGAGACAGTGCAGAACGACTCGGATGTTAGGCTCAGGAGGTAGATATGGCGATGATAAGGAAATGAGACTCTAGATTAGGTTATTGGTCTGCTTATTGTTGTTTCTTCACATCTATATCTCCAGCACTAGTGTTTCGAATGAACATGCAGAAGAGCAAGTACACTACAGGGTGATTCAAAAAGAATACCACAACTTTAAAAATGTGTATTTAATGAAAGAAACATAATATAACATTCTGTTATACATCATTACAAAGAGTATTTAAAAAGGTTTTTTTTCACTCAAAAACAAGTTCAGAGATGTTCAATATGGCCCCCTCCAGACACACGAGCAATATCAACCCGATACTCCAACTCGTTCCGCACTCTCTGTAGCATATCAGGCGTAACAGTTTGGATAGCTGCTATTATTTCTCGTTTCAAATCATCAATGGTGGCTGGGAGAGGTGGCCGAAACACCATATCCTTAACATACCCCCATAAGAAAAAATCGCAGGGGGTAAGATCAGGGCTTCTTGGAGGCCAGTGATGCAGTGCTCTGTCACGGGCTGCCTCGGGTAATTTGGTTTTCAGCCTAGTCAACAGCGCCTAAAGCGAACAAATGTACAACTAAATGAAACTTTATAGCTCCCTTAATTCGCCGACAGATAGTGCTTAGCTCTGCCTTTTGTCGTTGCAGAGTTTTAAATTCCTAAAGTTGTGGTATTCTTTTTGAATCACCCTGTAATTTATAACTTTAATAAATGTAGAACATAGATTCTCCAGTCACTTACCAGAACAAAGAGCCACCCCGGTGTATAACTTTTTACAATACGGGTATATGTAGTAGCGTATGTACTACAAACCACGAACCACGGAACTGCCAGATTCTATTGCTCTAATCGAGCCCTTAGTTTCAGGTACTCGTCACGATGAATACAGACATAGGTACTTGTAGACTAGTGTAGGTACTACCGAAATCAATAACCCTAGTCCAAAGGCACGTTAGGCAAGCTTTGTAAGTCCTTCTTAATGTACAAGCTAAATTGAGTATAATGCTCACATACATAGTGACCAGTACAGACTTGTTTATCTGAGGCTGGCTGGAACTCTTCTCTGTCTGGTATTCTGCATTGGTTAACGCTTGAGGGCCTCTGTGTACGGCATTTGGGGATGTTTTCTTACTTGATACGTGACTGTGTCGGCTTTTACTCCTATTCCTGGTCAGTGACGGTGAAATCAGTAGTTTCTCAATGCGTGTTACTTCTTAATGGACTGTTGAAATCTGCTTGCAATGTACATCTCTACCTAAGTTACCAGGTTTACTGCCAACATTCATACCTAGACGATTTTTCTTCTTTTCTGGCAAATCTTCATGATTCGGTCGCTACACTTCCGTTTCTCCGACAGAGAACGAGTTTGTGGAAGAACATGGAGATGAAGGTTAACCTTATAGGTGGCTTGTGCACACCGTTCAAACACAATCAGCGATTACAAAGAAATAAGTAGTGTACTGCACAATGGATTACATTAGTGGCTGCGGACATGGTGGTTTATTCACAACAGTTTTGTTCATCAGGTTCCGTTGGACCATGCGAGCCACAGCTCCTTGGTACATAGTTTACAGAATGATGGACAGAAAATGTGTAAACGACAGAATAGAAGACTTAATAAAACACGAAAGAAAGTGGTGACTATACAAATAAATAACACATTATAGATAAAAGTTGTCAACTACTTCGATGTACTCCTGCAAAAATATAGAAGTGTGGCACAAGGGAACCCTTCAACTTGGAATTGAGTACTTGGGCTTTAGCAATCAATTGTTATCAGTTCTGCTGGAAGCTTATTGACATTTGAAACAAGCTGAATAGTGCTCGCCTTTCTGTACGATGTTTAAGTAAGTGTTGTCCATGTGTATATCGTCTCTCCGTCTAATGTTCATTGAATGATGGTAGCAGTAACTCCTGACTGGGTCATTACTGTAAACAACAAATCCCATGACGGAATTCATGTTCAGAGATGGCAGAGATAGAATTCCGAGACACCTGAACAACTTCCTACATGAAGTTCACGAACTCACACCGCACGTACGAGGGATATCCGAAAAGTAAGTTCCGATCGGCCAAGAAATGGAAACCACTGTGAAAATCTAATAAAGCTTTGCACATATGTGTTCGACAGTGTCTCTAGTATGTCTGTCGGTTACATCACTTCGCTCTTTTCGGTTCTGAGCGCATGGTGAGCACATAAAGATGCGTAGAAAATAGTGTCTCCCGCGAAGTATGAGGTCCTGGTGAGAGATTTCGCCTGATGTTACGCAGCCCACATTACAGATATGTCATACGGTTCCTACTTTGTGACTGTTCTCGGTCGTAACCTACAGGGACAACGAAAATACTCCTGCAGCGTTTTCGATGGGAAGTGTTTGATCACTCGCACTACAGTCCGTAATTGGCTCCCTCTATGTTTCACCTCTGCTCACATTAACTACTGGCTATGAAGACAACATTTTCGCGCAAACAACAAGCTACAGATGAGCACAGAGAATTGGCGGGAAGCACAGGCGGCTGACTTCTATGACGAGGGTACAGGAAAGTTGGTACAACGCTACGACAAATGTCTAAGTCGGACTGGTGACTGAGTAGAGCAGTGGCTGGAAGCTGTAGCTAATTGTTGCAGATAAAATATTTCTGGTTTTCAAAGTGGTTTCCATTTCGCGATCAATCGGAACTTACTTTCCGGAGCCGGCCGAAGTGGCCGTGCGGTTAAAGGCGCTGCAGTCTGGAACCGCAAGACCGCTACGGTCGCAGGTTCGAATCCTGCCTCGGGCATGGATGTTTGTGATGTCCTTAGGTTAGTTAGGTTTAACTAGTTCTAAGTTCTAGGGGACTAATGACCTCAGCAGTTGAGTCCCATAGTGCTCAGAGCCATTTTTTTTTTACTTTCCGGATATTCCTCGTATTATATGAATGCGCGGTGTCTGTCCGAAAGAACGGACACAACGCAGAAACTGCAGCTGCGAACCATTATGTGTGAAATGAAGGGGGATCACTGCTGTCAGCTGCAACGGGACATTAAGCGGAATCAGCAGCGACGAGCGAAAATGTGTACCAGACCGGGATTCGAACGCGGCATCTCCTGCTTAGCGGGTAGGTGCGGTAACCCCTGCGCCATCCGGGACACAGCGTTACCCAACTGCACGGACTATCTCAGCACGCCTCAAGACTGATCCACATCGCCAACCAGCGTCATCTATCCACAGTCTCTGTCCACATATTAGTCTGACCGCTCTTTTCTGAGACAGGAATATTCTTGGCGAGTGCGCAGAACTGTCCCAAACTATAACACCCCACGAGGTAAAAGGGTGAAAGTGAGCAAAGTAGAGAAGCCTTCGCCTTTCACTGTCAGATTCGACGGAGATCACTCTTACAGAAAAGCATTCAGCTTCCAAGAAAGCCTTCCACCTACACTCAGTCTTAAGAATTAAAAATGGCGGGCATCACTTTGAGTTTGACCAACTTGGAACTATAAAATTCCGCTTTTACATGAGTTTCGTGTAAGACACTGCCTGTACTGCGTTATATATCAAACCTACATAACAGCGATAATGTCGCAACCAAATGACAAGAAACAGTTATTATAGGACAGATAATTACCAAGGACAGCCGCAGCTAAAATACTTATAAATAGTTTACGGAACTTTCAAGCAGTAAAATACAGATGCTAACATGAATAAAACTGTTGAACATACAGCTGAATGAAAGCTCGTTAATCCACTACAGCTGTATTTATTGATGTCGTTGTAGACTCGAATTACCGATATCGTCGCATTTTTAGTTGCAACTTTCGGTGCATCTACTTATACTTCTGTTACATGTCGCTATTAAACTGACTGACAGGCTGGCTGTAGTAGCTAACGATTGATAAGGTGGATATGGGTAGTTTGCAACTAATCACCGACCTTGTCATTCGTAAACTATTGTAGTTTACGACCGACCATTACATCATGTCAACCGTAAACTACGCTAGCTACATCTAACAGTTTTAGTCGTTCTAACATTTATATTTTACTGCTTCAAAGTTCCGTAAACTATATATTGTAGGATAGTTTAGCCTCTGAAAATGCATAAGTAAATACTCTTATTCGGTGTCCACTAAAGAGACTGGATCAGCCGTATATTTTCGATGACAGCTAAAAATGTCTACAGAGATGTCACCTATACATCCATCTGACTGTCTCATTCAGAAATAGAATAATCTCCGGCATCGGCCAGTCACAGAGCAAGTAGGCCCCTCGGTATCGCAAGAGCGGTTCGACCGAATGAAAAACAAAGTCTGCAGTTGCTGTGTCGCCAGTTCTACGTCCCTTGCTAGTGGGTGTAAGAGAATTCGACACTAACAGGATGAGTCGGCTACTCACCCCGCCTGTTCTAGGGTTTCCGCTGTCGCAACACGTAGCTTGAAACGCTTTAGGACAGCGTGCCACAGGCATTACCATCTGGCGGAAGAGGGGTTAGCGCGTATTCCTGGATGATGAGTTCAGAAAGTAACCTCCGGTTGATTTAAAAAAATACACCAAGTTAAATAAAAATATTTTAATATATACATCTTACAACTACATCTTTGCACTATTTTTCTACATAGTCTCCATAGCGATTGAGGCACTTATCGTATCTCTTCACAAGCTTTGAAATTCCTTCTGCATAAAAATCACCCGCTTGTGCCTGGAGCCAGCCTGTGACCGCATCTTTGAGCTCTTCATCGTCATCAAACCGCTGTGACCCGAGCCATTTCTTCAAATGCATGAAGAGGTGATAATCACTTGGCGCCAGGTCTGGGCTGTAAGGTGGATGGTTGATAACGTCCCACTTGAAGGACTCAAGAAGGGCCGTTGTTCCGCGAGCAGAGTGAGGACGGGCGTTATCGTGCAAAAAAACGATACCGGAAGTCAGCATACCACGGCGTTTGTTCTGTATAGCCCGTCGTAACTTTTTTATTGTTTCACAGTACACGTCTTGATTAATGGTCGTACCACGTTCCATGAATTCAACCAACAACACCCCTTTGGCATCCCAAAACACCGTTGCCATCAGTTTTCTGGCAGAAAAATCTTGCGAGGCTTTTCTTGGTTTGGTAGGCGAATTTGAATGTGCCCACATCTTTGATTGTTCTTTTGTCTCAGGGTTCACGTACTTAATCCAGGTTTCGTCACCGGTCACGATTCTGTTTAACAATGGTTCTCCTTCGTCCTCATAACGTGACAGAAAGTCTAATGCAGAGGCCATTCTTTGAGTTTTGTGGTGGTCGGTAAGAATTTTGGGCACCCATCGTGCACAGAACTTACGGTAACCCAATCTTGCTGTCACTATCTCGTACAAGAGAGTCTTAGAAATCTGTGGAAAACCAGTAGACAACTCCGACATTGAGAAACGTCGATTTTCACGAACTTTTGCATCAACTGTCTGAACGAGTTCGTCAGTCACCAATGATAGTCTACCACTCCTCTCTTCATCATGAACGTTTTCTCGTCCACTTTTAAATAAACGTACCCATTCACGGACAACTCCTTCACTCATAACTCTTGGTCCGTACACGGCACAAAGCTCACGATGAATAGCTGCTGCAGAATATCCTTTGGCTGTAAAAAACCTTATGACAGCACGCACTTCACATTTGGCGGGGTTTTCTATTGCAGCACACTTTTCAAACTGCCACAAAAACTAAACTAGCGCAGGTACGACGTTAACTCGACCACGGCTTGATGCCGACTGACCTGTTGAGTGCGTGAACGCAAAGATGGCGTCGCTACTCCCCCCACAACCCGCACTGTGACCAATCGGAGGTTACTTTCTGAACCGCCCTCGTATATGCGGAAAAGGTTATGATTACCAGCACACAACACACAACATAGTAAACCGTTCGTAGGCGTTATTCGAATGTTACAATAAAAAATCGAATTTCAGTTACTTTGCATTCTTGTATAAATCAAATCTTATACTCGAAAAAAATTGTTTCAACCAAGAATCCTTTATAGTTTTTGAATTATCAAACGCTGAATATTGGCATTATTCGAAGAGGAGTTCTCTATCCTCCTCTCTATTCACAGAATAAATAATAGTTTCGATCAGTGACCTGGTTTCGAAACTGAATGAAATATTTCTGATTTATCCCACATTTCTCTGAATTCACACTGTGACTTATGCTTGTTTCAGAATACAAATGAATCACTTAATACAGTTACATGGGAAAGGTACCCTAATGCGAAATTATTTTTTGGAGATTCAACACAACCTACATATAAATGCGTTCGGCGCTTTTTTGGTTTCGATGATGTTTATCTATCTTCGAAATCAATCCACGATGGAATGGAAGTTTTTTTTTGCATTGGAATTCTATAAAACCTTGAATATGCGAATAAAAAATACGTGAATGTGAGTACATGGAGAGTCAAAAAGCAAGGATTTTTTTGTGAAAATTTAAGATTAACTTCATGTTGATTCCAACTGTCACCCATCGAACAACAGATTTGTTTTTGTGATCGTGTTTTCAAGTTACTGTTACGTTAGTGAAACTTTGTGAACAGTGACCAAGAAAGCCAAGAGAACCACGGAAATGGAAACAGCTCAGCGCATCACAACGAGACTGCCACGCCAGAAGAACAAAGATAACAACAGCATTTACGAAAAGACTATGTAACATGAGTATGACCTTACTGTAAAATTGTTTTTGTTATGCCATTTAGCCTGAAGATGAGGTAGTCCCACAAAACATGTAGCTAAATAAATAAGTAATACAATAATCAACAAAGTTTGTGACTGGTAGCGGTAATTTAAAAAACCTTTACACATTTCTCAAGACAGTCACGGTCGAAAAATAATCAAAATGGCTTCAAAAACTTTTCCTATATTTAATGCAAGGAAAGGAAAACAAAATTTAAAGTTGATATAATTACAATCAATTTCTACAGAAATAAAATTAAAAGCGCTTATATAACAATTTTATTACAATAGACTGCACCCTAGGTACTTTTCTAACTAAATCATGTTTCATCCTTCTCTTGATAACATTTTTTTTCAGAAAAGCTATATACAGTATTTCAGCTATATGAGTGGAAACGGTAATATTTAAATGCTGTGAGCTGATGACACTCTCTTAAGTTAGACTGAATTATTGTTGTTAACAAGATTCTTATACGTTTATAATAAATGCAGAACTGCAGATAAAATAGCTGAATTTTTAAATTTTTAGGAATAATTACGTTCAAAAATAGGTTAACGCCCATTAAGCAGGTTATTTATCGTAGATAGACTAGATAAAATGTGCGTCTTTGAAATATGAAACAATTTAAAGACAGAAAATCGTAAATTTTCAGGAATGTGTTTTAATTACAATAATTACATGTACGAAAGTCTTTCCTCTATTGATGTGAATAGCATTCTGCGACTTCGTGATGTCATTTGATTGTAGTTCAGCCAATAGAAAATTCTAATTATGAAAAATATTTTCAGCATCACAATTTAGGAGGTACAAGGATAATCAAAAAATTTCCGTTTGAGAGCGTTTCTGCAGCGTTATGCACACGTCGCGCAACTACTATGCGGTATATAAGCACCGACGTCTAGGCTAGTCTAGGGATTAGTGTGGAATTCCTGTCCTTCCGACGTGCATGCGATAAATGCAGCAACGTCAACTACAGCCATGTTATATGCAAATGCTTCCAAAGAGGACCATCGTGCTGTTATTCTTTTGTTGGCTACCGAAGGACACCATCGAAGAAAGAAGAATACTTGTGGGGCAGCATGCTTGTCGAAACCCACCGTTGTGGAATGGTGCGCCAAGTTCTTTGCTGGTCACGATTCACCATAAAACGCCGGTCAAGCTAGGAGTTACGCAGAGGTTACGCAGACTCAAGTGGGAGACATTCGAGCATCCGTCCTATAGTTCTGATCTCTCCCCGTGAGACTATCAAGCCTTCGATCCCTTACAAAAGGACTTGAAGGATCGACGGTTCCAGTCGGACGAGGATGTGGAGCCGGCCGGGCTGGCCGAGCGGTTCTAGGCGCTACAGTATGGAACCGCGCGACCGCTACGGTCGCAGGTTCGAATCCTGCCTCGGGCATGGATGTGAGTGATGTCCTTATGTTAGGTTTAAGTAGTTCTAAGTTCTAGGGGACTGATGACCTCAGAATTAAGTCCCATAGTGCTCAGAGCCATTTTGAGGAAGTGGAGCAGGCAGTTACGGAATTTTTTCACGTAGCAGGACACGATGTTTTAGCCAACGGGTACCTTCAACCTGGTGCGTCAGTGGGATGGTTGCCTCAGTGCAGTCCTCATGGCAATTGGGCGTGACTGGCATACAGATTCTGGACTGTACAGACTTCACATTGAAACTTTTTAATCGGCCATTATGGGAAAGGTCATTTCGTGAGCGCTATGCTGTAACTACGGGAATATTCTGTATCTCCCGTCAGTGAAACAAAACAAAATGCTGGAGTACGATTCAAACCTCTTTCTATCCCCATTAACTTTTTCCAAGACATCATGTCCATCACTTCAAGCGAATGCTGCGATGGTTCCCTGAAGAGGCCACAGTCCTAATAACAAATTTGAAAAAACTGTGAGTGGCAAAATTGACTTGCCGGTTAAACTTACGATGAACAGGGCAATGTGCCAGAGGGATTGATTTCATTCCCGGTTTACTCTCTTGAGCGTAAGGTTAAGGGTTCGAATGCTGTACCGGATTAGCAACCAAATTGTATTACGCATGTGTGTTGTTTTAACTGCTGAGGGCCAGAAATTCAAACATAGAGTTGCAACTAACTGCGGCGGGCAGGACATTTAGAACCGGCTCAGGAAACGCGGCTAGCCATTTTGCGGAGCATATTTGCAAGTAGATTGATTCGTCAGCTCGGCCGAGCGGCTGATATATTTTACGCGCTAATTGGGGAACAAGGTCAGTGGGAGTCTGAGGAGGCGGCAGCAAATTGAGCGCCGAAGACAGATGTGCCGGGTCGAAGGCAATCAGCGGCGAAGCCTGTGAGCGCCCACAGAGGCTCTGAGGGCGCCACCAGCACCAGAGGCGCGAGGCCGCCGCAGGTACTACAGCAGACACCCGCTGTTTTGCCTGTTGCGAATCGCTACGTTTAAGCAGTACATTAATATCTTCACCTGTATGATAGAACAGAATGGTAGGAGACGAGATTCTGGCGGAAGTAGAGCTGCGAGGACGAGTCGTGAGTCGTAAATGGGTAGTTGAGTCGGTAGAGCACTTCCCCTGGAAGGCAATGGTCCCGAGTTCGAGTCTCGGTTCGGCACACAGTTTTAATCTGCCAGAAAGGTTCACTACATCTCTTCACAGTAAAATATATACAGGATGCTACGAAATGATACCGACGATGTTCTAGGGCTTGTAGAGGGAGTCGTGAGGAACAAATTGAGGATAGGAACCTGTGTCGGGAAACGTCAGCCTGTAATACTACGTAGCGTCGAAGTTACTGGAGCCGGCGCCTGCGGCTTGGCCACCCCTTCGTTCGCAGACGTGACTTTCAACGGTGACGGACCGTAGGCGGAACGTCTCGCAATGGTTATTCAGTGATCGCGACTGTTCGCCACGATCGTCCTTGGCTGCATAGAGAGGACTTCTCTGTTGCCTTTATAGGTGACGGTTTCGTACACGACGTTGTACGAGATTAACTCAATTTGTTCCTCAAGACGTCCTCTACATCCCCTCCAAATTGGTCGGTATCGTTTTGAAACATTGACGCTTCTTACGCCACACGCTGAAATTTTTTCGTGTCGGATCTGAGCGGCTGTGTGTCTGAAATCATTTCCTCTGCCACCTATAGGAAAACCGCGTGATTTGAAAGCTAATTTGTTTCCATTCTGACCTACATCGCAGAGGCGCCAGAAGAAAGAGTGAAATGTGGGTAAGAGGGTGTGTGACTACCTTCCTGTCCTGTGACACTCCACTACCACTGTGGACAGAATTGTGTTGAAATTTGGTGCCAATGTAGTATCATTAGCCCACTTACACTTTGTATGAACTTATGAGTTGTGGTCTTTTTTTCGCATGGGTCGACACCTTACTGCTTCAAGCCACACCGAGCTAGAGGGTGACGGCGTAGGCCGCCATGCTTTTGCATCGCTAAAGATTGTAGGCATCATTGAGCCAAATTTAAAACTTAAACGTTGCAATGGGAGACAATTACGGCGTCTCTAGAAAGTTATCCTTTAATTGTGTTGTGCAATGTATGTGACCACATCTTAAATGATTAATTCGTGTTAAGAGGTACCGTGAATGATACTGTATTACAGATGTATCAGATAGTTTGTTTGGAAACTTTTCCTGTCAATTGTCAAATCCTGCAGCAAGTCAGATAAGAAAAATGAGTATACAACATCACCTCTAGTAGTATTAATTGACACATATCAGTGGAGGGCTAGTAGAACTCCTTGGGTAACAGAAGAAATATTGAATTTAATTGATGAAAGGAGAAAATATAAAAATGCAGTAAATGAAGCAGGCAAAAAGAAATACAAACGTTTCAAAAATGAGATCGACAGGAAGTGCAAAATGGGTAAGCAGGGATGCCTAGTGGACAAATGTAAGGATGTAGAGGCTTATCTCACTAGGGGTAAGATAGATACTGCCTACAGGAAAATTAAAGAGACCTTTGGAGAAAAGAGAACCACTTGTATGAATATCAAGAGCTCAGATGGAAACCCAGTTCAAAGGAAAGAAGGGAAAGCAGAAAGGTGGAATGAGTATATAGAGGGTCTATAAAAGGGCGATGTACTTGAGGACAATATTATGGAAATGGAAGAGAATGTAGATGAAGATGAAATGGGAGATATGATATTGCGTGAATAGTTTGACTGAGCACTGAAAGATCTGAGTCGTAACAAGGGCCCGGGAGTAGACAACATTCCATTAGAACTACTGACAGCCTTGGGAGAGCCAGTCCTGACTAAACTCTACCATCTGGTGAGCAGGATGTATGAGACAGGCGAAATACCCTCAGACTTCAAGAAGAATATAATAATTCCAATCCCAAAGAAAGCAGGTGTTGACAGATGTGAAAATTACCGAACAATCAGTTTAATAAGCCACAGCTGCAAAATACTAACGCGAATTCTTTACAGACGAATGGAAAAACTAGTAGAAGCCGACCTTAGGGAAGATCAGTTTGGATTTCGTAGAAATATTGGAACACGTGAGGCAATACTGACCCTACAGCTTATCTTAGAAAATAGATTAAGGAAAGGCAAACCTACGTTTCTAGAATTTGTACCTTTTGACAATGTTGACTGGAATACTCTCTTTCGAATTCTGACGGTGGCGGGGGTAAAATACAGGGAGCGAAAGGCTATTTACAATTTGTACAGAAACCAGATGGCAGTTATAAGAATCAAGGGACATGAAAGGGAAGCAGTGGTTGGGAGGGGAGTGAGACAGGGTTGTGGCCTTTCCCCGATGTTATTTGATCTGTATACTGAGCAAGCACTGAACGAAACAAAAGAAAAATTCGGAGTAGGTACTAAAATCCATGGAGAAAAAATAAAAACTTTGAGGTTTGCCGATGACATTGTAATTCTGTCAGAGACAGCAAAAGGCTTGGAAGAGCAGTTGAACGAAATGGATAGTGTCTTGAAAGGAGAATATAAGATGAACATCAACAAAAGCAAAACGAGGATAATGGAATGTAGTCGAATTAAGTCGGGTGATGTTGAGGGAATTAGATTAGGAAATGAGACACTTAAAGTAGTAAAGGAATTTTGCTATTTGGGGAGCAAAATAGCTGATGATGGTCGAAGTAGAGAGGATATAAAATGTAGACTGGCAATGGCAAGGAAAGCGTTTCTGAAGAAGAGAAATTTGTTAACATCGAGTATAGATTTAAGTGTCAGAAAGTCATTTCTGAAAGTATTTGTATGGAGTGTAGCCATGTTTGGAAGTGAAACATGGACGATAAATAGTTTGGACAAGAAGACAATAGAAGCTTTCGAAATGTGGTGCTACAGAAGAATGCTGAAGATTAGATGGGTAGATCACATAACTAATGAGGAAGTATTGAATAGGATTGGGGAGATGAGAAGTTTGTGGCACAACTTGAGTAGAAGAAGGGATCGGTTGGTAGGACATGTTCTGAGGCATCAAGGGATCACCAGTTTAGTACTGGAGGGCAGCGTGGAGGGTAAAAATCGTAGAGGGAGTCCAAGAGATGAATACACTAAGAAGATTCAGAAGGATGTAGGCTGCAGTAGGTACTGGGAGATGAAGAAGCTTGCACAGGATAGAGTAGCATGAAGAGCTGCATCAAATCAGTCTCAGGACTGAGGACCACAACAACATCAGTGGATAGAGGAGTTGTTCAAGTATCGCACCATGATATGCACTATGGTGTAGCAGTAGCATGCTCTACTAGGCGGTGAGCGTGTCTGAATGAATAGAAAAATCATCCAGTCCGTACTTCAGGGTCGAATCAGTTCGCGCCTGCAAATAGGTAATACAATGAACATGCTTCCAAAACGGGATACTCTCGTAACAGTAGCAGCAGCAGCAGGAGCAGTTACTTACTGAATTACACGCACGTGCTCGTTCGCCCATACTGAAATGTCAGAAAGAACAGATACCATCTCGATGTATAGTTAATGTTAACTGGCCACTGACCTCCTTCTTCTGTGCTGGATGCACATACATTGCCCGGACTCTTACGGGACTAGGTAAGACTGTCTGCCGCGAGTAATGAGTGTAGATGGCAGGGTGGCAGGGGCACTACGAATGTAGTGTGTGGATATTAAGTTGGGAATATGGGTCTCACGGGGAGCGTGCAAAGGATAAATCCCTGCAGTCGCACTATCCTCCGTGCCCTCGGTGCCTCAGATGGATAGAGCGTCTGCCTTGTAAAGCAGGAGATCCCGGGTTTGATTCCCGGTCGGGGCACGCATTTTCAAGTGTCCCCGTTGATGTATATCAACGCCTGTCGACAGCTTATGGTCTTGATTTAATTATCATTTCATACTGACGTTTGTCGCTTTACTAATGGTGGCCATATTAAGCACTGTAATGCGAGTTAAAAATTTGGGTACGCTCTTCCCACCTGTAAGTGTCACTTTTCTGTTGCTTTGCAGTTTCCGCGCAGTCGGCTTCTGGAACTTACAGACGTTACCTTACGAATAATACTGTTCAGCTGGACTTGTGCCCAAACCACCAGCTGAGCTCATGTGTAAACTCTTTCCTCCGTGTGCACAGCAGTTCGTCACGGCCAAACTGTTGACGTAAATGTGTGCGCGCTCCGATGTCCAGATGGCGAGGCGCGGCCGATTACACGACGTGATTAGCACGCTGCTCTCCAGCTCGGCGTCTAGAGGAGAGCAAACAGCCGGCCCCCGGTGGCGGGACGCCGCGTTAAAAGCTGTTCCGTGTATTCGCCGGCGACGCTGGGCGTCACTGCGTAAATTAGTCTGTCTGCTGCATCGGCGATCGTTCTCGCGCTGCGTTCTCTGGGGACTGCAGCCCCGCGAGGCCAAGTTTGTCTCCTCCAGACTGCACCCGCCGCGAGTCCGAGGAAACTCTGCCAAACTCCGACCGCCTTTATTCGGCCACTTTGATATTCGGCAAACATTATATGACCTAATACTTGTTACTCTTGCCTCTTCATAGAAGGTTTTGGCAAGTTGTGCAGTGCGTCTATTTCTCCGACAGTGCTGACGGGAAATTTCAGTTCGTGTCTTGCACTGAAAGTTAGTTAATATTCGAGAAAGCGACCCGGAGGACTCTGACGTGGAGGGGACCAACTTAGCCACCTGACTAGCTAACTACAGTTTGTTGTAACAGAGAAACTCTGCAGTATCGCCAAGAACTCTGCCGCCTACATGATACACAGTACACTATTAATTAAATTAATAATTTCTCTTAGTAATATTTCGTTTGATGAAAATCTACAAATTGTTCATTTACTTCTTTTCTCTTCCGTTACGTGTACGTCGCCGAGATGTGGCGAGCGCCGCACACTTTTCTTGTCGCGGCGCGGGATTTTGACGCCGCTGGTTTTAGTACTCACGTGGTCGGCAGCCATCTACAGCAACAAGAGCTGAGATTTTTAATACGTGGCGCAATACTATAATGTGTGGCAAAAATTAACCCAGTTGTCATGAATGGGTAATGAAAATCAATGACTTATCTATATCTCCTGGCGTGCGTATGAAGAAGAGCATTTTTAAATTTTACTTTTGAACCGTCTAACTATAACTGAATGAAATACAATTTTCGTGTCATACGCGTTTCGCCTTTATTCTCTACAAGGCATCTTCAGTGGCAGGTGGTGTGGACGATTTACTGCATGTTATGTTTCTTTCCGTTTTTGGTGCTGTTCATCTTCCTATAATTGCCACTTGGGGTTTTTGTTTTCTACATTTCACAGCATTAGGAACTGAACTTCTGCTTTTCACGTTTTTTTAAAAAAACAAGTGCTCAGTTCCTAGTGCTGTGAAATGTGGAAAACAAGCACCCCATGTGGCAATCACAAGACGAGGAACAGCACCAAAAATGGAACAGAAACATAACATTTAGAAAATAGTCCACGCAACCTGTCACTGAGGATGCCTTCTAGAGAATAAAGGGGAAACGCGTATGGCACGAAAACTGTTTCATTCAACTGTAGTTAGATGATCCAAGAGTAAAAATTATCAATATACCATAACATTACACGTAACTGAGGAAGACAGGACTACAAAAGCTGAAGATATTTTTAAAAGTACTTTTTGTGGAGGTTACCATCAACTGATTACATACACTGAGATGACAAAAGTCATGGGATACCTTAAAATACTGTGTAGGGCCTTCTTCTGTCCGCCTTAGCCGGCCGCTGTGGCCGAGCGGCTCTAGGCGCTTCAGTCTGGAACCGCGTGACCGCTACGGTCGCAGGTTCGAATCCTGTCTCGGGCATAGATGTGTGGGATGTCCTTAGATTAGCTAGGTTTAAGTAGTTCTAAGTTCTAGGGGGCTGATGACCCCAGATGTTAAGTCCCGTAGTGCTCAGAGCCATTTGAACCATTTTTTTTTTTTTGTCCGCCTTAGTGCAGCAACTCGACGTTCCGTGGACGCAACTAGTCGTTGGAAGTTCAGTGGGGAGTAATCTTGAGCCATGTTGCCTCTAAAGACGGACATTATTATGGAAGTGTTGCCGGTACAAGATAGAATGCACGAACTGAGTTCTCGATTACGACCCACAAATGTGCGATGGGATTCACGTCGGACGATCTAGATGGCCACAACATTCGCTCGAAATGGCCAGAATATTCTCCAAACCAACAACAATTGTGGCTCGGTGACATGGCGCACAGTCATCCACAACAAAAAATCCATCGTTGTTTGGGAACATGAAGTCTATGAATGGCTGCAAATGGTCTTCAAGTAGCCGAAAATATCAATTTCCAGTCTATGATTATGTTCATTTGGACCTGAAGATCCAGTCCTTTCCATGGAAACACAGTCCGCACTATCAAGGAGCCACGATCAGCTAACACAGTGCCTTGTTGACAACTTGGGTCCCTGGCGTTGTGGAATCTGTACCACCCTCGAACTCTACCATCACCTCTTACCTACTGAAATTGGGACTCATCTGATCGGGCTACGGTATTCCAGACGTCCAGTGTGCAACCGATATGGTCTCGAGCCTAGGAAAGGTGCTGCAGGCGATGTCGTGCTGTTAGCAAAGGCACTCGTCGGTCGCCTGTGGGCAAAGCCCACTAACGCCAGATTTCGCCGCACTGTCCTGACGGTTACGTTTCTCATACGTCCCACGTTGATTTCTGCGGTTCTTTTACGCCAAAGCCGTAAAACCAGGACTATGGATCAACGGGAGAAAGTCCTTTTGTCGAATAAGTCTTATTTTTATTTCTAACCTCTGCCTGAGTTTATACACTAAGAGTTAAATTTTGCGAGTCGGTGATGGCTTGGGCAGCCATGTCATGGTGTTCCATTGGCCTCGTGGTTACTCTGCAAATCGGTTTACTGCCAAGGATTATGCAAGCATTTTGGCTCATCATGTCCATCCCATGCTACAATGTTAGTTCCCCACGATGATGCTGTGTTCCGAGACCCATCACAAAGCTCCCATCGTTCAGGTCTGGTTTTGCGAGCACAAGGAGAAATTGTCACATCCGTCCTGGACACCGCAGTCATCAGATCTCAATATTATTGAGCCACTGTGTTCCGTTTTGAAGATAAGAGTGCGTGATCGCTATCCACCTTTATCATCATTACCTGAAAATGCCAATATTTTGCTTGAAGAATAATGTAAGATTACCTTGAAAAACATATAGGACCTGTATTTATCCATCCCTTGACTCTGCATCACAGACAGGAGCGCCTGCGATGGTATACTCAACGATGAACCTGGGTAAACGAATGGCAAAAGTCATTTTTTCGGATGAGTCCAGGTTCTGTTTACAGCATCATGATGGTCGCATCCGTGTTTGGCGACATCGTGGTGAACGCACATGGAAGCGTGTATTCGTCATCGCCATACTGGCGTATCACCCGGCGTGATGGTATGGGGTGCCATTGGTTACATGTCTCGGTCACCTCTTGTTCGCATTGACGGCTCTTTGAACAGTGGACGTTACATTTCGGATGTGTTACGACCCCTTCATTCGATCCCTGCGAAACCCTACATTTCAGCAGGATAATGCATGACCGCATGTTGCAGGTCCTGTACGGGCCTTTCTGGATACAGAAAATGTTCGACTGCTGCCCTGGCCAGCACATTCTCCAGATCTCTCACCAATTGAAAACGTCTGGTCAATGGTGGCCGAGCAACTGGCTCGTCACAATACGCCAGTCACTACTCTTGATGAACTGTGGGCAGCTGTACCTGTACATGCCATCCAAGCTCTGTTTGACTCAATGCCCAGGCGTATCAAGGCCGTTATTACGGCCAGAGGTGGTTGTTCTGGGTACTTACTGATTTCTCAGGATCTATGCACCCAAATTACCTGAAAATGTAATCACGTGTCAGTTCTTGTACAATATATTTGTTGAATGAATACCCGTTTATCATCTGCATTTCTTCTTGGTGTAGCAATTTTAATGGCCAGTAGCGTATTTTTCTTCTTCAGTACAAGTCCTTCCATCTTGTACTAAACTTAGAAGTTTCCCACTATCCATGCTTTGCCATGACAACATCGCCCGATTCGACTGACTGAAACAAACTAATCTGAATTCCGCAGACCTTGACCGAAGTCTGTACGTTCGGGCATTGAGTTAGATTGCACCGAGACGCACACGTGCTGACATACTGATTTGAAAAGATTCTTCGTCAGCAGAATCCGCCGATGTCGGTACCACTGTGATCGCAGGATAACTCGAGACCCAGACACTGGAAGTGTGTTGCACCGGACCCGTGACTCCCGTTACGTGTGGGAGCAGTTTAGCCCCTGTACGCCAGACTGCCCGGCCACACACACACACACACACACACACACACACACACACACACACAGCCGCACGCGTGTGCAGGCACATAGTTGGCGTGCTGCCTGCTTGCTGGTTGAGTATGTCGCGCGCTTGTGTGTGTGTGTGTGTGTGTGTGTGCGCGGGCAACGCGATGCAGCGAGCCGCGGCGGCGTTGCGCGGCAGATAATGGTCGCCACTGTTCTGTTGTTTACCGCACAGTGCGACAGCCGCGCACTGTGTTAAACCCTTTATTAACTCCGGATGAACACCATAATTTAATTTGTTCATTCTGCATTGAAATTCATGGATTATTACTCTTGCATCGACTGTTATATCTCTTCACCAGGACTGCGCTATTCGGACGATGGAGAGGAGGGGGGGGGGGGGGGGGGGGGAAGAGAGAGAGGGAGAGAAATTATGCACGCAGCACAAAATATTATGCCATTGTCTGTGTTCGCACAGTAGTTTGACAAACGAAACAAAGCAATTGTAACATAGCTGATACAACGAGGCTGCAAAAAAAAAGTACATAAAAGAAAATGGAGCGTCTCTCTGCTCCTTTTACCGCAAATATACACTTGTAAATTCACACTGTTAATAAATCTTTTTAACTTACTTTCAAAGGTCAATACCTTAACAATAAAAATAAGGCAAGTGCTCAACCCACTGGGTAATTTAAGCAAAACCTCTTATTGCTGTAATATAGAATGAATTACATTTACGCAAATTAATGTGTAGCTTAACCATCATCACATTCTTTAAATTATTTACGCTAAGCCAGAACTTTTGTAATTGATGCAACTGAATGTTACTATAAACACACCCCATACATCCACGGCAGAGAGAACTGGCATAGTTCAGTACAAATGGCTGACTTCACGCTTAGATTATTAAGAACTTGTTTGGCAGGGTGGAACTATAATGGACGTGTGGAAACACATTAACAAATCACCAATAACGTTATTAAGAACACTAGCGTACCGGGCAGGCTTCTCACGGGTAGCACTAAGTATCTACGGCCAGACAACCTGACTAGCGCAGCGTATTTTTTTTTTTTTTTTTTTTTTTTTTTTTTTTTTTTTTTTTTTTTTTTTTTTTTTTTTGGGGGGGGGGCAACGAATAAAATTCACAGAACAACGTTGAGTAAGCGAAGATCATCAGTTTCATACAAATTGACGGCATGTAAGCAGCGCACAGTAGGGAAGTTGTCTTGAGGCATGAATGATGTGTGTTCCATATCGATTTGTCGCTTGGATTGATATCTTATGGCAATGATGGTAGCATACTGTGATCTGAGTAAAAAGTTTACAACCAATATAAATACTGTATGCGAATCACTGGTGTGTGTGTGTGTGTGTGTGTGTGTGTTAGTGTTTCAATATTTATCGAAGGCTGGCTGACGTGGCACAAACAAAACAAGAAAAGTAGAAAAAAATTCGCGTGATATACATGTTTAATTCGTGTTACAGCACTGTGATGCACCGCTGAGATTCGTTGTCACAATCAATTGTCGTGTGGGATTCTTCCTTGTGCCACACAAAGAATAACGTCCACATGCACGTTTTATTCAAAGGAAAGCGAAATGGTGAAAGTTGAGTCATCTGCTATGCTGCGAGTAGCCAAAACGGGTTGCTGACGCAATTACTTAGGTAAATTCTAGTTTCATGTACAATTCTGTTTTCTATTTATTGTGAAATATTAGACGGTTCACATTTAGGTTTACTTTGTTTTAGATCTGAAGATGATCCTGATTGATCGAAACATGTAACGTACTTAAAAATATGCAACTGAGACGTAACAATGAATGACAATTACCTTAAACATCAATACAGTTGCTGTTTCTCACAAGACGAATATGTCGGCTATAAAGAACGTAAATTGCTGTTAGTTATACTTACAAAACATTTTATTTATACTTTGTTAATATCGTCTTTGAACTGCTTTAATATAAATTAGAGAAACTGAACAGCAAAATTGCAATTGTTGCAAGATTTAAGCTTTGTTTTCAAAATAAGAATTTTGTGTGTGTTACAAGAAGGTCAACATGTAATATTTGTGTTACAACATGAATGATTTGTTGAAATTCGTTTGGAGAAAGTGACTTGCCCAATTTTTGTTATACTGAATGCATAATGAAATTACGTATTCCTATCAGCTTCTTTTCTCACACTTAAAAAAATAAAATTTAAAAGAAGCTACTCCAAACAGTGCTTTGTCTCTGTTGCATTCTCTTAGGTAGTTGTAAAACAGACTAATTTCTTTGTAGCTATATGTGATTTTCCCAACTGTCTTCCCCCATCAGGTGATTGTGTCACATTCATGAATGCTTACTGTTCAGATGTTATTTTCCGTCCTTAAACTGCCTCGACAACTACACGCAGATAACTGTGCACTAGTGGTCCATTACTGGTTCCAGTGCCGCAATTATAAATAGTCGATAAATTCCTGTATATCAATGTCTCTGAGTTCGGCAAGAAGAGATTTCACTAGTCCAACAAGCCAGGTAAAGGCACTATGTTAGGAAAAAGGGGAAAATGTTCAATGAGGTCGCAAAACTAGGTGACATCTATGATAATTATTAAGAGTCTCGTCTGTGGTAGTGAGATTTTTTAAGGATTCTTTAAGAATGTAAAACGCCACACAAAGCTCCATCAGCTTCAGATGCTACCAGAAATGCTACACGCGAAATATACGCACTCAGGTCCAGGTTTTTTACTCTTTTCATGGGAGGTCCAGATACGGCTGCGTCACCTGCTGCGGAGGTCGGCCGGAAATAAAAGTTGGAGACGGGATTGGGACCCGGGGAAATTATTAGGAAATGAGCTGCTCTCTGACAGCTACTTCGTTACCCGACCTTTCGCCTCGGCAGGCGATAAGAAACAAAACAAGCGCGACAGAGACTTGGAAAAGACTCACTGCATCGCGCCGCGGAAACTTTATGTTGACGAATGATTTCTGTCATCGGCAGAACACAGTTCGTTTCTTTTTGTTAAAGAATCCACAATGGGTTCACGTGGCAAACAGTGAAAAATGTAAATTAATTTTATGAACAAAAGTCCTTCGACAGCTCTATTCCCGATACGTGTTCCGACATGACAGCTCCATCGTCAGGGTTTTCAAGAATCGCATGAGACTTTTCGTCATGACTTGCTGAAGCTGTCGCCCCTGCATATTGAGATAATCTGCTTCACCGACAGCCAATGGCGAAATTCCTCAAAGTTGTTTGATTTTTATTACACATGTACACTACTGGCCATTAAAATTGCTGCACCACGAAGACGACGTGCTACAGACGCGAAATCTAGCCGACAGGAAGAAGATACTGTGATTTGCAAATGATTAGCTTTTCACAGCATTCACACAAGGCTGGCGCCGGTCGCGACACCTACAAAGTGCTGACATGAGGAAAGATTGCAACCGATTTCTCATACACAAACAGCAGTTGACCGGCGTTGCCTGGTGAAACGTTGTTGTGATGCCTCGTGTAAGGAGGAGAAATGCGTAACATCACGTTTCCGACTTTGATAAAGGTCGGATTGTAGCCTATCACGATTGCGGTTTACCGTATCGCGACATTGCTGCTCGCGTTGGTCGAGATCCAATGACTGTTAGCAGAATATGGAATCGGTGGGTTCAGGAGGGTAATACGGAACGCCGTGCTGGACCCCAATGGCCTCGTATCACTAGCAGTCGAGGTAACAGGCATCTTATCCGCATGGCTGTAACGGATCGTGCAGCCACGTCTCGATCCCTGAGCCAACAGATGGGGGCGTTTGCAAGACAACAACCATCTGCACGAACAGTTCGACGACGTTTGCAGCAGCATGGACTATCAGCTCGGAGACCATGGCTGCGGTTACCCTTGACGCTGCATCACAGACAGGAGCGCCAGCGATGGTGTACTCAATGACAAACCTGGGTGCACGAATGGCAAAACGCCATTTTTTCGGATGAATCCAGGTTCTGTTTATACCATCATGATGGTCGCATCCGTGTTTCAGGAGTAGGGCGTTGGGGAATTTATTACAAAGGGGTGTCTGTCAGTTTATTTTATTTTATTAAAGTTGTTTTTAACTATGAATTTTTTTTTTCTTCTGAATGTTCCAGCTGACTGCTTTGCAACCAATCGCTGTTTGATAAAGAGATAATAACAGACAACTAATCGGTTAGCAAAGGCGTGTCTAGTGCTGACCGCATGCTTGAACGTTCAAGTGGACTAGGAGTCTAGAAATTGTAACCAGTAAACAGAGGAGTGCTCCAGAATGACTCTTCACTCAGCAGCGGAGAGTGCGCTGATTTTTCAAATTCCTGGCAGATTAAATTTGTGAGCCAAACCGGGATTCGAAACTGGGACCTTGAAGTCATCGTCGGAAGCACTGACTCAGCATATAGAAGAGTCAAAACAGCCTTCGGTAAAATTAAAAGTATGGTTTGCAACATTAAGAATGCAATGGAAGTTGCACCGTTAAACGCAAAGAAGAGAATGGTTAAGTGAAAAGAGTATAATGAGAGGGAGGACTTGTCTTATGAATTGATAGAAGAGGAAACTGCAGTCGATAAGGAAGACATAGGGAATCCAGTACATTAGAATCAGAATTTAAAAGAGCCCAGGAAGACTTGAGAGCAAATAAGGCAGAAGGGAGGGATACATTCCATTGGAATTTCTTAAATCATTGGGGGAAATGGCAACCAAACGACTGTTCAGTTCACGTTGGTGTGTAGAATCTATAATGCTGGCGACGTTTCATCAGGCGTTCGGACAAATATCGTTTATATAATCCAGATGATACCATTGACAGAGAAGTGAGGCACAACATAAGTGAGGCAACTGTCGTACAATCAGCTTAATAGCTCATGCATTCAAGATGCTGAGAAGAACAATTTACAGAAGAATGGAAAAGAAAATTTAGTATCTGCTAGGCTACGAACAGTCTGACTTTAGGAAACGTTAAGCCACCAGAGTGTCAGTTCTGACGTTGAGCTTCATTAGGGCAGCACGACCTAAAAAAGCATTTGGAAACGTAAATGGCGCAAGATCTTAACCCACTCCGGAATACATGATCTCCAAATAATTCCTCCATGTGCAATTTGATTTCCAAATGCAATTAAAAAGTTGAGACATAGATACACTATGTATCCAGACACCTGGCTGAAAATGACTTACAAGTTCGTGGCGCCCTCCATCGGCCCACCATTAGCCTTGATGACACCTTCCACTCTTGCAGGCATAACTTCAATCAGCTGCTGGAAGGTTTCTTGGGAAATGGCAGCCCATTCTTCACGGAGTGCTGCACTGAGGAGAGGTACTGATGTCGGTCGGTGAGGCCTGACACAAAGTGGGCGTTCCAAACCATTCCGAAGGTGTTCTTTAGGATTCAGGTCAGGACTCTGTGCTGGCCAGTCCATTACAGGGATGTTAATGTCGTGTAACCACTCCGCCACAGGCCGTACATTATGAACAGGTGTTCGATCGTGTTGAAGGACGCAATCGCCGTCCCCGAATTGCTCTTCAACAGTAGGATGCAAGAAGGTGCTTCAAACATCAATGTAGGCCTGTGCTGCGATAGTGCCACGCAAAACAACAAGGGGTGCAAGCCCCCTCCATGAAAAACACGACCACACCATAACACCACAGCCTCCGAATTTTACTGTTGGCACTACACACGCTGGCAGATGACGCTCAGCGGGCATTCGCCATACCCACACCCTCCCATCGGATCGCCACATTGTGTACCGTGATTCGTCATTCCACACAACATTTTTTCACGGTTCAATCGCCAAATATTTACACTCCTTACACCAAGCGGGCCGTCGTTTGGTATTTACCGGCGTGATGAGTGGCTTCTAAGCAGCAGCTCGACCATGAAATATAAGTTTTCTCACCTCTCGCCTAACTTTCAGAGCACTTGCAGTGGATCCTGATGCAGTTTGGAATTCCTGTGTGATGGTCTGGATAGATGTCTGTCTATTACACATTACGACCCTCTTCAATTGTCAGCGGTCTCTGTCTGTCAACAGACGAGATCGGCCTGTGCGCTTTTGTGCTGTACGTGTCACTTCACGTTTCCACTTCACTATCACATCGGAAACAATGGAGCTAGGAATGTATAGGGAGTGTGGAAATCTCGCGTACAGACGTATGACACAAGTGTCACCCAATCACCTGACCACGTTCGAAGTCCGTGAGTTCCGCGGAGTACCCCATTCAGTTCTCTCACGATGTCTAATGACTACTGCGTTCGGTGAGATGGAGTACCTGGCAGTAGGTGGCTGGACAATGTACTTCAGACCGATGACCATGGCAGTCTGGTCCCTTTAATCCCCCAAACCAACCAACCAACAATGTACTTCATAAGAGAAACGTGTGTCTTTGGAGATGTTCAAATGGTTCAAATGGCTCTGAGCACTATGGGACTCAACTGCTGTGGTCATCAGTCCCCTAGAACTTAGAACTACTTAAACCTAACTAACCTAAGGACATCACACACATCCATGCCCTAGGCAGGATTCGAACCTGCGACCGTAGCAGTCGCACGGTTTCTGACTGCGCGCCTAGAACCGCGAGACCACCGCGGCCGGCCTTTGGAGATGTCCGGATACTTTTCATGACATAGTGTACTTGTGGTTTGAATTATCATGTAAAGTAGTTTAATAAGCTACCTACAAAAAAAAATTAACACACTTCTACACGGGCTCTTTTTGTTATCCGTAGTACGTCTGGAAGATATTCCATCTCAACCCACCAAAGTACAGGCATATCTGGGAGTGACTGAAGGTATTGCACCCACACTTCTTCTGTGGACATCGCGAAGGTCAGGTACAGGCAAGGCATGCACAATATCTCTCATACAAGCCAAGAGGAAGAATTCCACAGAGGTTATGTCCGAAGATCACGGTGGGCACTTGTTTGGTCCATAACGCCGCATCCATCGGTGTGGAAATGCTCGTTCCAGGAAGACACGAACATATAAACTACAGTGCGGTAGTTCACCATCCTGCTGGAAGATCACATTTAGCCGAAGGGGAGGAAATTGAGGAACTGTAAACTGCTCGAGTACATTATGTCCAGATAAACGGTTTCAGTTACTGTCTGCCCGACGAAGAAAAATGGTCTAAGCTGCCTTTCATCAGCGCACACCACACATTTTCCCGTCGACTCTGACGTGCTCTCGAAAAACTGCGAGTCTCTAACGAACCCCAGATGCGTTGTGTGCCGATTAACATAGTGACTCCCTTTGAAGTTCAAGTGGAAAATTTGTTTGGAAAGCAGTGGGGGATTTCGTTTCCGCGTACCACACCGTACACTGGGCTCTCTCTTAGGTGTAGTCAATTCTTGTACTCTTTAGTGCCCGAAACAAAGCAAAAGGGATCGTTTGGAAAAAAAACTACAGCAAATTCACTGATTCTTAACGTGCAAACCCAAAGTATATACACTTAGTTTTCTTTCAAATGCATTATAAATCGGGGAGGCTTCATATGAACATCCTGTATTTAACGGTCGAGGGATTGCCAGTCACTGAATACCAATTTCACAATTAAACAAAGGCCCTCTCCGCCTACTTACGCTCAATACGTTTATTAAGACACTAATAAAACAAATACGCAGCAAAAACGGTTATAAAAACATTGTCATTTCACTTACCGCGCTCCTGTTGCCCTGCACTTGTTTCCTTCACATACGGAACAGACAGTTCAAGCGGCCTGCGAGATACAATTAGTGTCAGTTGTTCTCATAGTGTAGATGATAGCGCACGAGAATGGTCAGTCTTTGTCTCGGGTTCGATCGTTACTAGCATCCTACGTCCAATTTTTGCATTTCACTCTGATTTCGCGAAACCGTCTCTGGCGGTCTCTTGAATTTGGGCGCAACGGTCTGGAGGTGAGTTCAATGCTAATTAACTCTGATATGGCGCAACGTATCGATCTTTTTCTTAACAATTGTTTATCAGCACAGTGTACCCTGCAATACACTTACAAGCTTTTCACATTGTTTCTGACGACCCAGTAGATCAGGAATAGCTGTGGTCTATAACACTTTCTTGGAGAACGCCAGACATGGCTTCTGTTTTACTTTCCATCAGTTACTACGAACTGTGACTTTTCTGACAGGAAATAGAGAATCCAGTCGCACAACTGAGACGATACTCCATAGGCATATCCCCGTGGTTTCACATTTTAATGCTACTACCTCTAATCAACAACAATTCGAAAACAATTGCATCATCAATTCGATAGGCAAATGATACTCATTTTGATATTTGGTGACTCATGCCGAAAAATGTTGCCCATGTTCCCTGATATTTACAAATTTCTTCATGCGGGTTTTGTGATTGTGTAGTTATATACTCCTACTCAAACCGTGATAGGTAGGAATGTGTAAGCGTAGCACTGACAAATCAATTACACGCTTGTACACACCCTCCGCTTTTTTCAATAAATCTCAGACTTCAGTCTGCTTTCTCTGTGGCGAAATGTATGTCGTCGTTTCAACTAAATTGGATTAGGTGCTTGATGAATTTGACTGATTCCCGAAATTGATCGCCCGTCGTGAATTCTATTTACGCGAATTGCAATACATTTATTCGTGTTGTGGATGTAGTTCCCAGACTTTGCACGAAGCGCCGCCCCACTTTTAGAGTTTACTGCATTTCTTAACGTTTTTCCAATGGTGTATTCTTCATTTAACCCCATCAGTCCAAAAAGTTTCGAACTTGGTTTAATAAAAAGTAGAGAAAAATTTAGATGGTGATTTTAATGCTTTAGCTGTTCTACATAGACTCCCCCCCCCCCCCCCCCCCACACACACACACACACTTGGCACAACATACAGAACGTTCATACAACCACGTGAAGCTGTCAGGAAAGTTCTTTTCTGGGACGTTCTTCAACTCACGCATCACATTGGCTTGAATACCGATTCTGTCGTCAAAGCGTTGACCCTTCATGTCACTTTTTGCACTATTTTGATTTGTAGTAGTTTCATACTGATAACACCAAATCTCGTCATCAACGCTGATTTTTTCCAAAAAAGATTTGTTCGGATTTTGCATTTCTACGAAGTCGCAGCTGGCATCCATGAGTTTTTGTTAGTGAGTCAAGGTGTGCGGAACAAACTTTGGACACACTTTTCTCTTCTTCAAAACATTCCAGAGAATGTCTTTAACACTTGATTTAGATATGTTGTTCCATTGTGATTTGTGACACAACACTGACACTCTAGGGTCACATGTCCACTACTTGACACTGCCTGCTCACAAGTGACTAATGGAACGCCGATGTGCTGTTTACAGTTGTTAGTTCGAGCTGCCAGCGTAGCTACTGAACTGACGTCGCTTATACACCAAGAATAAAAAACAGTTTGAGAATTTTCTGGACGGGTTGTGTACGTGAGGAGGATCAATGTTATTGAGCTGGATCTCACGCTAACTGCGAAACCCGCCGTGTTCCTGCGCAACGAACACACGTGTTCGGCAGAAGCCCTAGGCGGCCGCCGGCTGATACACGGGTAGCTGTCGCCTTAAAGGGGAACATGCGTAGCTCAGGCACTACCCTAGACGCCCGAGCGGTGGCCTGCAAGAACCCAGCGTCCTGAGCAGACCACCAGTGCAGCTGTAACACTAGCGATTGTCGATTGTAAAACACGTGCGATACACACAGTAGGTGTATCAAATTGTATAGATCCCGGGCTGAGGCGGAGCAGCCTCATATTCGGCGTACATACATACATACACACACACAAGGGCACAGGCAAACGCACACACCTTTTATCTGACTTGCCATGTAATACTAGCTTAGTGTCTACTGCGTCCCTCACGTAGACTGTCTGCACCAAATTTAATGGTTTTTTTTCTTTACAAGAGTTTCTGTGTGGTTGAAAAATTGCAATATCTTCTAAAGGTTTCACGCTAATTAGGGCGGCCGTAGAAGCATGGCCTTTCCCGAATATACTTCTGACAAAAAAGCGATTCAGATAGTTTTTGTTATCATAGTTCTTGCGTTATTGTGGTGACATTTCCATAGAAGTTTTCATCCCCTAACACGTATTTCTTTATATCTAACCGCGAAGTGAAATGCCAATTTTAATTGATTTACCTTTAAAAAATTTTAATATAACGAAATATTTCCTTAAAAATTTTCATCTCTCATTTCACCCCCTTAGTGACTGAATTTCCATGAAGAGTGGAACACGTACTTTTTATTACTGAAAGAGAAGCCAAATACAAATTTTCATAGATTCAGCTTTGAAATTGCTTTCGTAATGAAACAGTTTGACAAAAATTTTTCTTCTCCTGTTTCACTTAGGGGTTGAGTTTCCAGAAACACCGACACACATATTTTTTATTTCTAAGTGAGAACTCAAATGTCAGTTTTCATAGGTTTACCTTTAAAAATCTTTAGTACTTCTTTAATAGCGATTTATTTTCAGAAAAACTCCCACTCATTATTTTACCCCCTTAGTGGTTGAATTCCAAAACCAATCACAGACGTATTGTTTTCGTTTCAAACCGTGAAGCCGAATATCAATTTCCGAAGTTTTAGCTTTAAAAATGTCTTCATGAAACATTTAGACCCCTATTTCATCCCCATAGGAGTAAGTTTCAAAAAATGCTGAAACATGAGTTTCTTTATTTCTATCCGAGAAACCAAATACCAGTTTTCGTACATTTTATCTTATTAGCAATATATTTTCAATAAACTTTTGATACCCCATTTCACCTCCTTAGCGGTGGAATTTCGAAAAATCGCTTCTTAAGCGACGCCTACAGTATAACATAATCACTGTCTCCAAATTTCAATTTTCTGTACGATGAATACATTGCTAGCCTCTATGAAAATGAGGAAGAGTGGAGCACGTGTTGAATAGAAAGAACATTCTAATGAACACACACTTTGGATTGAGGACAGACTGAAGAAAAAGGGAGAAAGTAATGAGGAGTAGCAGAAATGAGATTAGTGATTGACTTAACATCAAATTTGGTGACTACAAAGCAGAAATGATCAAAGCAAAATAAAACATGAGAGACGAAGAAAGGAGGACATACAAAACAAACTAGCAGAGGCTGTGAGAGCAAGCCTGACCAAGAGAATTCTGCTAGTATCAAACAAAAGATTTAATTTGAGCATGGTAAAACGCGAAAAGAAGAGACTCAAAGCGTTTGAGGTGTGATGCTTTAGAGTGACGTTGAAAATTAGATGGAGTGTTAAGAAACTAGAATCCGCCACCGCAGCTAGTGGTCGGCGTGGTTCACTGCCACACGTAGAGCCTGGTTCGATTCCCGGTATTGTCAGGGATTTTTCGTTGGTGGGAGGACTGGAACGGGCTGGACTATGATACGTAATGTCAGTTCAGGAGCTGCGTAGTTGGCCAAGCAGCAGTGGGTCCACGTCACGAAAACTGACAACGCCCGGGGGAGCCGTGTGCTGATTACAAGCCACTCCATACCGTATCCAGTGACGCCACTGGTAGAGAATGACTCGCCTTCACGGAGTATTAACACACTCTTCTCTCTCCATCACTTCCGAACATAGACAACTAATACACCATTTCGCAGCCGCCGCAGTAGAGCGAGGGAACCATACCATTCGACTGCCCAGAAGTGACTCATTCCTCCCTTCTCAGCAGAGATGCACCTGCTCCCCTCACATGATCGTTCGACGTCTCTGCTTCAGCGATATTATCGCACAGTGGTGCCAACCCTTGGCACAATGTATCTTGATAACAATAATAATAATAATAATATCGTGTGGACCAATGTCCTGGTGCAAGCCTTTCAACTGGACACCACTTCGGCACCTTGCGTGTCCCTAGCCTATTCCAGTCGTACAATCGGGGAAAGTGGAATCCGTACCACGTGCCGTTTCGGGGGAACTCTTCTCATCAATGGGAGATGAAGGGCAGGTTAAAACGAAGATCGAAAAATCCGTGGTCCGATCGAGATTCGATCTCTCTCTCGAGCTCTCGGTTACTAGGCACGTGCATTGGCACAAGACCATCAGTTCTAAAGTGTTTGTAGGTATTTCAGCGATAGATTTTGATCAGTGATTTTGCGAGTGTCAAAATATGTGAGCTAACAGGCAAATATTTTACTTGCATTGACTCAGAAGCTTCCATGTTGTACACCACCAAGGGACAATAGACCGTAGATTTGACACCTTTACCCGTTCCTGAGAAAATAGGGTCTTAATAGATGGATAGACAGGCGCAAACCAAGTGATTCCGTAAGGGTTCCGTTTTTAACGAATGAGATGCGGTACCCTAAAAGTGGTATCAGTGTGGGAGGAATCATCCAAATAAACTTACACACGCTTCTGTAACAGCGAGATGAATTCACCAAGTGACCCTGTGAATTACAAATAATGCTGACTGAAGCATACTCTATGACACGGCATCACATCACTCACAGGCAAAATTGTCCAACTTATTTCGAAACACAGTACCATACCTCAACTACAGAGAGAACGTTGGGAAATGAGTCACTTTTCAAAAACTTTTGGTGACTGTTGCTCGGATCCAGCACATTCAGCCTTAGAATAGGAGTACTCCCCAAACAGTCGACAAGCGAAAAGCTATCTTGCAACAGCCAATTAAAGAAATATAAGAAAGAAAAAAAAGCAACACCAAAACCAATATTACAGCAAACAAACAGAAAAATTCCAGAAACGATGTTTACAATGTTACGAAGGCATTTTCCAGTCTCTCCTAACCTTTCACGAGCGAGACATCTGCCACAGCGAGCGCTGACTCAATACAAATAAGTTAAGTAAACATTCTGAGCCGTTCGGTGAAAGGCAAATTTGCTTTGCGGTAAAAGCTGCTAACTTCTACCGTTAAGCAGTTTCCAATGGAAAATAGGGTAGACACGTAAGGGATATCATAACTTTTGCTTCTAGAATGTCGAACTTGACGGTTCAGGATATCTGCAACAGCAGTAATTGTTTGAAAACAAAATACAGTTTTTATTTTCTAACGCCACGACCGGTTTTCAGTAGTTATGAGCTGTCGTGGCGGTACACATATGATGTTTAAGAACGAATCGCCATACTAGATACGGCAGAGATAGCGAAACCATATTTTGTAGTATCACTCGGCATCTTCATACGTCACGTGGTGGGCATAGCTCAGATGCATACATCTTTGAACTCAGGAAATATAAACAGTAGACGCGAGTCAAATATAAGCTGACCCACGTGTGTATTTAGAGAGTAATGGGCATAAATATTTTGAACCAATATAAAGACGTAAGTAATTTAGATGAAATTACAGGAAAAGTTGTTGTATATGCTTAGTTGTTACACAATGCACGCAAAAAAAAAAAACAAAAAAAAAACGCGAACACACACACACACACACACACACACACACACACACACACACACAGACAGACAGACAGACACACACACACACACACACACACACACACACACACACACGGAGTGCACAAAAATATCGAGCACCAGGCAGGAAAGCATGCTTGAACATAAATGCAAATGCTAGCTAAGCCTGCAGGTCACACTTGAATTTGACCACGAACGGCACACGTTGCAACTGTCAGCCTTGGTCAGAACAGCGTTCTTTGTAGCTGTGCGTGCATTATGTCGGAGCTCAGTGCATGCGAACATGGTCAAATTGTTGGTGCTCCTATGGTGCGTGCTTCAGTAACCAAGGGAACGGAAGTACCTGGTGTTTCAGAAGGCGCCATATCACAGATTCAAAGCGCATACACGGAAAGCAGAAGAGCATTCCCTGCTAAGACACAACGTTGACGAAAGTGTGTGTTGAGTGATGGTAACAGACGATCACTGAAGAGGACGAAAACTAAGTGGACGACAGCTGCAAAATTCACTGCAGAACCGAATGTTGGCTTGCGAACCCTGTTAGCAACAACATGAAAGAATGCAGGGTGAGCTGGAACTGCAAAAACACATATCTGCGATGAAATGCTCCTATCAGGAAAACGTGCTGCCGAAGTCATAAAAACTGGACTATCGAGCAATCGAAGAAATTCATTTAGTCGAATGAGTCCCGTTTCTTACTGTTTCCAACTTCTGCCCGAGTTCACGTCGCAAGAGAGAAACTCTGCAGAAACTTTGGGCAACCATGTCGTGGTATTTGGCCAACGGCCTTGCCGCAGTGGCAACGTCGGTTCCCGTCAGATCACCGAAGTTAGGCGCTGTCTGGCTGGGCTAGCACTTGGATGGGTGACCATCTGGTGTGTCAAGCGCTGTTGGTCAGCCGAGTGAACTCAGCCCTTGTGGAGGCAAACTGAGGAGCTACTAGATTGAGAAGTAGCGGCTCCGGTCTCGGAAACTGACATACGGCCGGGAGAGCGGTGTGCTGACCACATGCCCCTCCGTAACCACATCTGGTGACGCCTGTGGTCTGATGATGAGACGGCGGCCGGTCGGTACCGTTGGGCCTTAATGGCCTGTTCGGACGGAGTTTAGTTTAGTTTTATGTCGTGGTATTCCATGGGCCCCATGGTTACCCTGCAAGGGCGCATTACTGTCGAGGATTATGTGACCATTATGGCTAATCAGGTTGATCCCCCGATTCACACGGCTCTCATCGTCCAATACTGGTTTTGTGAGCACAGTGGAGGAGGAGGAGGAGGAGGAGGAGGAGATTAGTGTTTAACGTCCCGTCGACAACAATGTCATTAGAGACGGAGCACGAGCTCAAATTAGGGAAGGACAGAGAAGCAAATCGGCCTCGCCCTTTCGAAGGAACCATCTAGGCATTTGCCTTAAGCGACTTTGGGAAATCACGGCAAACTTAAATCAGGATGGCCGGACGCGGGGTTGAAAAATGGTTCAAATGGCTCTGAGCACTATGGGACTTAACATCTTAGGTCATCAGTCCCCTAGAACTTAGAACTACTTAAACCTAACTAACCTAAGGACATCACACACATCCATGCCCGAGGCAGGGTTCGAACCTGCGACCGTAGCAGTCCCGTGGTTCTGGACTGCAGCGCCGAGAACTGCACGGCCATCGCGGCCGGCGCGGGGTTGAACCTCCGATATCCGGAATGCGAATCCACGGTGCTAACCACAGCGCTACACCGCTCGACGTTAGCACAACCATGAATTGTCGATCTAACCTGGCCACTAGAGCCACACGATATCAATATTATTGAGCCTTTGTGGTCAACTTTGGAGGGAAGGATGCACGATCTCTATCCATCTCCATCATCTTTGCCTGAACTTGCCACTATTTTGCAGGAAGCGTGGTACGAGATTCCCCTGTAAACCATGCATTGCGAGACGACTGGAAGCAGCTTTGAATATCGACGGTTGTCCTACAGCGCAATGTAATGTTTTGTATTTTTGGAATTTCCATATTTTATTCCACCCGCTGTACACACACACATACAGAAATTGACACTTTAGTTGTAGAAATAAATCAAAATAATTCCATTCCTCCTGTTCGACAAAGATTTTCGGGAAGTTTCCCTTGGTCATCAGGCGAATATTGAAACTGGGAATGCCCTCACAAAGATTCCAAACGGGCATCCTCTCTGCCCCAATCCCAGGCCGGTGGTAAATTTGGCTGAAAATTACGAAGTTCTGCACCAGCCCGTCCTGCTCTCACACAAACTGGAAATGTAATATGCACAAAAAAAAAAAAAAAAAATGAACAATGTCATATGTACGTTAAATAGGTGGAGCGGGTACTGTTGTGTGTATACTTCATGTATGAACATGCAGGCCAGCCAGCAGATTCCCGGACAGGTGATACCGAGATGAATTCAGATGAGCCGACATGAGCATCGTAGCGGAATGCTACAGGACGCTGTCACAGAGGGCGCGCGCGAAGAGTTGCATGGGCAGAGCCACTGACACAGGCGTTCCCCTGCAGGCGGTAGTAGCATCTGTGCGGCAGTTCTAACACTGAATTCGAGTAAATCGGACCTGGCCTTCGCCTCGTTCCGTGATCTGTTCTCCATATGCTTAGTTTATTCATATGCTCCCGCTGATGACGTTGTGTTTGCTCGGTACTCGTCTCCAAGCTGTGTTCGGACGCCCTCCCCCCCCCCCCCCCTCCCCCCCTCGCCCTTGCCCACCGTAGATTGAGTCGCGCGTCGAGTTTCGTCCCTGTTTGCCGGGTTCAGCTGAATGGCCATGTAGTCGAGAGACCGTCGCCTAGAATTGTAATATTTTGTGCTGACTGTGAAGGTTCCGCGGCGTTGTGCAGATACAAAACACACATAAACAAACACATACACACCCCATCGGTCCAAAAATGTTCTGAGAGTGATTTTTCGGCATGGTGTATAAGGCGACGACAGCGCAGTAACAACAGAGGCAGTTTGGGCTAAGAAATGTAAGCAGCAAATGAGCATTCGGCCAGTCAGTTGTGAGCAGGTAGCATTACGCGGTGAACGTGCATCCGTAGTGAGTCAACTTCTTTGTGTCACAAACCGCAATGGAACAAGTTCTTATATACACTTAGTTGTTACATAACGCACGCAAAAAATGCGCAATATTCAATAAATTGTTGAGAACATTGTAAAGTAGAGAAACGTGTGTGTGTTCCGCACACCTTGATTCCCGAACGACGTGGACGATGCTTCGAAGCTTGGGATGAGTTGATGGAAATAGAAAACGCGGAAAATTCTTTTCTATAAAGAAATATCACAGATGACAAAGCTTGATGTTATCAGTTCGAAACTACCGCAAAACGACAGAGTACAGAAATTCGCATGAAGCGTCGACGTAACCGACGTTCAAGCCAGTCCCTCGCGCGTGGTGAACTACATCCCAAAGGAGGACTTCTCTGACAGCTTCACATGTTATATCGTACTGTTCACGGTGCTCAAGTGAGGTGAGGCTACGTACAACACCACACGCATTAAAATCATCATCGGAAGATTTCTCTACTTTTTATTAATTCAGTTCAAAAACTTTTAGAACTCATGGTGTATGTATATTTCTTATCTGGGACGTATTGTCCCAGGATAAATTAACTAGAGGCTTGCCCCTCTCTCAGCCCTCCCGGTTCTCAGCAAGTTTCGGGAGGTTTCCTTTGGTTGTAAGGCTAACGTCGGAAATGGAAATTCCCTCCCAGATGTTTCCATCTGCGACTCCCTTTGTCCTTCTTCCAACCTGTCTTATATTTGGCTACAAAATCCCAGATTCCCTAATGCGTTAATACTCTAAAAGCCAGCTCTACCTTCAGGGATAGGGAATGAAAAGTATTTAAAAAAACGTAGCGCATGACGAAAGTGACTGACAAAATTTTTGTGGCCAACAATAAGTTCGTTTACGGCGTGCCACATAACAATACCACTAGCTGGAAGTGCAGAAATTTTTCAGGTGTCGAGCTTCTCAACTTGAATGTTTGTGTGTATCTTTAGAATTCAGTTTTACCCCTAAATAAATACAGGATCTAATCAAAAGTATGTAGACATCCACCAGTGGACATTAATAAGGAATACACTCAGCCTAGCGTTTATGACGGCTTCAACTGTACTGAGGACACTGAGAAATGAGGTGTGTGAATGGAATGGCAGAACGTTGTTCCTTAATAGACGAACCCAGACAAGGTAGCGATTTTGGACGATGTGGTTTGGAGCGAAGTCGACTTTGCAGTTCATCAGAGGTTCTTCAGTTGGGATTCGATCGAGACTCTCAGCAGGCCAGTCCATTTCAGAAACGTCATTGTCCACAAGCCACTGCCTCATAGATACTGCATAAGGCCAGGTTTTAATTCAAAATGGTCGGTTACTTTATATTTTTACTCCATTTTTGAAAGGTATATGTGTCTAGAGTGTTGGGACGAAAAGGCTTTTTTATCCGTGCTTTACGACCCATAGTTCGAAGCAGTGTCACGGCCGGTGTGAGACGCTCTCAGCCGGAGACGCCTGGCTCAAATAGAAAACTTGTGATGCCGTGACGCTCGTTCACAAAATGATCTGTATTGCAGTAGGTATGCAAACATATTCTACAAAAAAGCTTACGAACGACGTGTGCAGGCTGCCGAACGCAGCATATCCAGCTCAGCCAGATCGGTTTCCTCGCCAGGAAGAAAGATGATTGCTCTCCAGGAACAATTCGAGTTAGATGAAGGATTGCTATACGGTCCTGGAATTGCAGACTAAACACTAAAACACTTTCTTGGTCAAATTTTGGTCAAAATTGGTCAAAACATAATTTATGGTCCGCCACATTGGACTGGCCATTTTGAATTTTGAATATCTAACTTCATATTTGTGTTCAGCGACATCGGAAATATATAATAACATGCACTTTTTACGCAAATTGAACTAATTTCAATTCGACTAGAGACGATTTTTCAAAACTGTGTGCAGCATTAAATAAAAATGGTTCAACCTATTAACTTCTACGTTTGACCCCGAAAAGTAAACACCTTTATTGGAAGCTTATACCTATAATAAATGAATTTTTTAAATATTAGCTATTATTGTAAGGCCATAAAGAGTGAAACAAACCTCCAAACAACGAACACAAAGTTCGCGTTAGCACCACAACATCAAATTTAAGGTTATTTAATTGTGGTTTGGTATAAGTTCGCATAAATTAATGTAGTATCTACTGATGTTATCCGTTTTTGATTTCAGATAATCTGGAGGGGCTATACTGCGCGCAGTCTGCGTACTTCAAACTCTCAGGCCCTTGATCAAACCATAATTATGGGCGCTTTTCTTATATTTAGAATCTAAAGTATAGTTCAAAGTATGACCAGTCATAATCCACAAACAGATCATTTGCATGTCTTTTCATTGTCTCGAAAAGAATTTCCAACTTTCGCCTATCTTTTGCTCATTTGAATGAAACTTGACCTTAATAACAGAGTGCATCGTTACTGTGATACAGTCATCGTCTCTGTACTGTTCTTCTGCTCAACACAGTGCATGGTTGTGCATAATGTCTTCACATGCTTCCGCATTTAGCGTTTTCTTTAGCACAATGAGGGGATCACACGCTAATCAGGAGAAACATCCGCATACCTAAACTCTATCCCCTCCGTATTTGCCTGTTGGCGCTACACGTGATGACAAGTAACGTTCTCCAGGCCTTTGCCGAAACCAAACCCTTACATCGGATTGCAATAGGCTAAGGCGTGATTCATCACTCAAAATCACTCTTTTTCAGTTATCGATTGTCCAGTAATGTCGTTCCTCACAGAGCCTAAAAGTGTCGCTCAGCACTCACACAGAAATGTGTCGCTTATGAAGAGTCGCTCGACCATCGTACCACAATCTTTTTAATTCAGTGCGTACAGTCATTGTTGCTGGTAACACTTTCGAGCATTCGTGTGATTCCTTCCGATGATTTCACGTAATTTCCCACAACCACCTGCGCCGGGCGGGTTGTGCTCTCACTACCTTTTAAACAATCTGTCCACCTGCCTGGACAGGCTTCAGGTCGTCTGCCCCTTCACTCTACGATGGTAGATACTGATTTAGCCGACAAAAGCAGCGTTGAAGAAAATTCGACGAAATACCTACCACGCAAAGGTCACATAACTCCAGTCCATGGGTAGTAGCTGAAAATCAGTTAAACTGTAGAGCGTCCTGGAATCATGCATTTCCTTTTAGGTGATTTACTGTCTTTAAAGTAAATGGCTATCAAGTGCGTATTTAACATCCCGACATCAATTATGCAGTGTTACTGATTATAGCAAGTTCGCACACAAAAGGAGCCGGAAGATATTTAGCCCGACCCAATATTTTCAACGTCCTAGACAAGTCACTGACCCACGAAGACTTGCGAGTTAACGCACTCAGTCGTTCAATAGGCTTCTTGTGAAGAAGTGCTCTTCACAGTGTGTCGTAATTTGCACGAAACGCGCCACGCGGAGTTTATGGACGACTTGAAATGTTCACAGGCAAAGTATCCTAAAATAAATCACTCACAAAGCTCAAACTTTCACAAAACACACAACACTGCAGTCGCTTACACGAGAACCGATCAATCGCGCGGATTCCTATATTTTGGTACAGCGCGATTTAACATGGTGTTTAACATGGTGTTTATCCCGAGTCCTAGGACTGAGGCACAAAGCCCTACTCAAACGCAGGGGAAACGCTGAATTTCTGTAGGCTAGTGTGTTAAGCAGCCAATTTCGAGCATTTCTATACTCGTGGTATTTCTAAAGTCAGCCAATCACATTACCACAAATAATTTAGTCTAGAAATTTCGTAACTCCGAAACTATATAAAATTTAATGAAAACAAAATACGATTGCTTTCCACAAAATAAATTACTTACAAATATTATACTCAACGCCCCTTCTGGCTGTCTTTTACAAAATCAAGCTCACTCGGACATACTTCACATATTCCCCTACTGCACAACAACTTCCTGACACATACCTTTACATATTTTTAATGCAGTACCACATTCTAACTTTATCTATGTCCTCCATTCACGCTCTCAATCTCTCCAAAACACTTTTTATTGCGTCAGATATGTGTGGCAATAAAACTAGATTAGATTGTGTGAAAAATGGTTCAAATGGCTCTGAGCACTATGTCCCCTAGAACTTAGAACTACTTAAACCTAACTAACCTAAGAACATCACACACATCCATGCCCGACGCAGGATTCGAACCTGCGACAGTAGCAGTCGCTCGGTTCCGGACTGAAGCGCCTAGAACCGCTCGGCCACCGCGGCCGGCGATTATGTGAACTTAGTTATAGTTTCAGTTCCTACTATAGACAAATACATTACGTGCCTAACTGAGTTTGACAATGCCAACACGGTTATTATGTACTTTAGCTAAAAATTTATACCTCCGAAAGTATGAAACTTACTGATTTGAAATTTTAACACTATGGTTGTATTATCTGTAGAATTTGGTATATAAAGTATGAAAAAGATTAAGATTTAATAGTAGTTCTTTAGATTCATAGAATGTGTAACGTATTCCACGCCGCATTAGTCAAGTATACCGCACGCCTAGCCCAGTAGCCACGGTCAGCTGTGCGGGCGTGAGAACCAAAATCGGCTCTCCTCCCGGCTCCACAGCAAGATGCACGTTCAATGCGAGATGACAACTCGTAATAATTTGTTACGTCTCACGCCGTCCGCAACGTTCGACGATTCCTGCCAGTCAGTACGTGATGTCTGCCTGCTCTTGGTTTCGCGTTGGTTGTTTCTTTGCGTTTTGTACTTCGCAACCACATCACCGACAGTCAACTTGGGCAGCTTTAGAAGGCGTGAAGTGTCCCTGATGGACTTGTTACGCTTGTCACGTCCAACTTGTCCACACTCAGCTCAGCTGAGAACCACTTCTGCTGCTACTGCTTCTCTGCTTACAACGCATTTTTTTTCTTTATTGGTATTTTAACATCTTATACAAAAGGTGGGCCGGCAGCGTCAATATTACGCCCCTCTTCGACCACAGATAGTACAAATAGAAACAAGGAAGACACAGAAAAACAAAACATAACGGTGGGCAAAAAACAGTAGACACGTGAGTAAAAAACACGGATTCGTTCACAGGTGTAGTAAAATAAAAACGTTCATCACTTGTACACGAACAGTGATGACTGAAATGACACACGTGAACGATGGAGCGTGGGCGGTGAAAACACTGAAGCACAAACACGACGGCACACACAAATAACCTATGGCGATGATCTCCGGCGCGCGAATGTTCTCTTTACGTGTACGAGTCCGGGGACCTGCCAAAAGGTGAAAAGGTGGGGGAGGAGGGAGAGGGGAAGGTGTAGATGCCAGTGGAAGAGGAGATGGGAGGGGGAGGAAAGAAGGTACGGGGGGTAGGGGAAGCCCAGGGGGAGAAGAGGGGGTAGGAAGGGAGGAGAGAGAGAAGGGAGAGAGGGTTCCCTAAGGAAAAAACACAGGGTGTGGAAGGCAAGGATCAAAGTTGGTAGGAGGGATAGATGGAGAGGATGAGGACATCATCAGGGATAGGAAGTTGGTGGAAGCCACCTTGGGCGAGGGTATGGAGAGTGGAGAGATGGAGAGCAGGTAGGACGTAGGAATACAGGCGCGGCAGCAGACGGGGGTGGAAGAGGACGGGAGAGACAAACGGGTGAGGGGGATCAAGTTTACGGGAGGTGTAGAGGAGCCGTATCTGTTTGAGGAAAAGGAGGAGGTGCGGGAACGGAACAAGATCATACAGGATCCGCGTGGGGGAGGGGAGACAGATACGATAGGCGAGGCGGAGCGCATGGCGTTCTAGGATTTGAAGGGATTTGTAAAAGGTAGGAGGGGCGGAGATCCATGCAGGGTGGGCGTAGCAGAGGATAGGGTGGATGAGGGATTTATAGCTGTGGAGGATGGTGGAGAGGTCCAGAACCCATGCACGGCCAGAAAGGAGCTTGAGGAGATGGAGGCGGGACTGTTCCTTGGCTTGGATTGTCCAGAGATGGGGGGTCGAGGAGAGGCGATGGTCAACGGTGACGCCAAGGTACTTGAGGGTGTGGATGAGGGTGATAGGACGGCCATAAATGGTGATATAGAAGTCGAGGAGATGGAAGGAAGGGGTGGTTTTGCCTACAATGATCGCCTGGGTCTTGGAAGGATTGACGATGAGCAACCACTGGTTGCACCAAGTGGTGAACCGGTCAAGATGGGATTGGAGAAGGTGTTGGGAGCGTAGCAGGGTGGGGGCAAGGGCAAGGAAGGCCGTGTCATCAGCGTACTGGAGAAGGTGGACGGGGGGTGAAGGCGGCGGCATGTCCGCCATATACAGAAGGTAGAGAAGAGGGGAGAGGACGGAACCTTGGGGCACACCGGTGGAGGGGTAGAAGGTGTAGGAATTCGTATTATGGATGGTGACATAGGAAGGACGTTGGGAAAGAAAGGACCCGATCAGACGGACATAGTTGATAGGAAGGGGGAAGGTTTGGAGCTTGAAGAGGAGACTGGAATGCCAGACACGGTCGTAAGCATGCTCAAGGTCGAGGGAGAGGACGATGGCGGACCGACGGGAGTTGAGCTGATCGGAGAGGAGACAGTGAGGTGAAGAATAAGGTCATTGGCAGAAAAGGACGGTCGGAAGCCACACTGGGTAGCGGGAAAGAGGCGGTCCTGGCGGAGATGCTGGTGGATGCGTCGGGTAAGGATGGATTCCAGGACCTTGCTGAAGACTGAGGTAAGGCTGATGGGATGGTAGGAGGAGACAGCTGATGGCGGTTTGTCGAGTTTGAGGAACAGCAGGATACGGGTGGTTTTCCGCAGATTGGGGTAGTAGCTGGTGGACAAGACCACTTTATATAGCCTGGCCAGGGTGGAAAGGAAGGAAGTGGGAGCTTTACGGAGGTGGCGATAGGTGACACGATCGTGACCGGGAGCGGTGTTGCGTTTCGTGCGGAGTGTAAGGATGATATCCAGAGTGGTGATGGGGGCACTGAGTTCATTGTGTGTAATTTTGTCCAAGTACTGGAAACCAGGAGCGAGTGGAGGGACAGAGGTGTCAGTTCGATCGTGGATATCCGGGAAGAGGGAGTAATCGAACTGGGAATCGTGAGGGAGGGCAAAGATATCGGAAAGGTAAGAGGCAAAGTGATGGGCCTTACTAAGGTTGTCAGGGAAGGGTTGGTCATCACGAAGGAGAGGGTAGTAGGGGGAGGGAGTAACATCCGGTAAGGCAGCGGAAGGCAGACTAGTACTTGGACGAGTTGATAGGAAGTGTAGCAACAAGACGGGTTCATGTCTGGCGCCAGTCCCGGCGTTTCTAAGCCGCGAGCAAGTTTCTGACATGTCGTTGTAGTTGCCGGTGGCGTCTTAGTGTGTCCGGGTCACGCGTGTGAACACAACGCGTTAGTCCGGGCCGCCTTTTATAACGACGAGACCGCCCCTCTTGACATCTAGTGGTCAATTTCTGATACTTTTGATAGGATAGTGTACTAAGAGCAGGGGCAAGTAAGGAAGAATAGTAGACAGTTGTAAGCCCAAATACTACCTGTGATACACTTGGATTGCTGGAAAGTACACACGCTGATGCAGCGAGCTTCTACGGTCGCAGGTTCGAATCCTGCCTCCGGCATGGATGTGTGTGATGTCCTTAGGTTAGTTAGGTTTAAGTAGTTCTAAGTTCTAGGGGACTGATGACCACAGATGTTAAGTCCCATAGTGCTCAGAGCCATTTTTTTGATGCAGCGAGCTAAGCTGTCTAAGCCATTAGGTAGTGCCCGGGACCGGCTTCCTCAATGGGAGACTGTGCCACTGGCTTGACGCGCTCGCTCCACTGGGCCGCGGCTGCAGCTGCTGCTTTCATCTCGTGCGTAATGGGATTAGGCGCGGCGGCCGCCTTTGTCTAGCGAGCTGGCCGTTCGCCCCACACGCGGGATCTAGCCGTCGCAGAGACGGAGCTGCAGGCGCACCGGTAAGTGGATGGACGCTCCGTGCATCTAAGGCGGCGACCCTGCTCTCTGCCCACGGCCAGCAGTGTCCCTGCTCTTTTTTACCTGCTGCTGTGACTCGCCTGAAGCCCAGTTCGCACTGGCCGCCAAGTCACGTCACGTCAAGGTTTCCCGCGAAGAAAGTTTTGGTGATGTCGGCGTCTGCTAAACATCGCATTTTTTCTCGCAGCACTCTCTCATGTTATAGTTGTGGATTCCGTGCTTTTATTTCTTCTTAATCTTTATTTCATTAATACAAAAAACCTTCCAAAATAGTTTTATTGCGCAGATCGCAGTTGACGCATATCCTGATTACTGGTTTCAGAAAAGCTATATTGCCATCTTCAGAACATCGGATACGTAAATTACAAAGCCACTGTGTGTGGCATACTGCCACCTGACCATTGGAAACATAGAGGTAAACTCACAGAAAAGACAGTCCCATGAAACACCAATACCACTAAAATGAAAGGTATAGCTGTACCAGCAAGGCACATAGATGTCAAATACATCAGATAGAGCACATACGCTGCTGAGCCAGTTATCAACATGCACACACCTCTATGTGCTCTACTGACGTATTTGACACCTCTGTGCCTTGCTGGTACAGTTATGACTTCTATTTTAGTGTAATTAATGTTGCATCGGAGAATCTTTTCTGTGAGTTTGGCTCTGGGTCAAATGGCTCTGAGCACTATCGGACTTGACTTCTGAGGTCATCAATCCCCTGGAACTTAGAACTACTTAAACTTAACTAACCTAAAGACATCACACACATCCATGCCCGAGGCAGGATTCGAACCTGCGACCGTAGCAGTCTCGCGGTTCCGGACTGAAGTGACTAGAACCGCACGGCCACCACGGCCGGGTCTGTGAGTTTACCTCCATGTTTTCAACGGCCAGGTGGCAATGTCCAGCATTTATCGGGTTTATAATTCACATATCCAATGATCTGAAGACGGCAATAAAACTTTGCTGCAACTAGTAGACAAGATATGTATCATCTGCGATCTTGATAGTGAAACTTCTAGTTTGGAACCTTTTTTACACTGACACAGTGATCGTTCTCTATCTGAAATGTCAGGTAATTATTTTGTCACTGTGGTTTGTTTTCGTGGTAAATTGCAAAATGTTCAATGGCGACTTACACATTACTTACATTGTGTGTTTTTCCACAAGCAAGGTCAAATATCACAAAGCGATAAATTATTTCGGGTTTACAATAACAGAACAGAGCTGACCTCCACGCTGTACGTAAATGAGAACATAACTTGATCACGCTATTTTCATTAGTAACATTTTATGTGAAAAACTCAGCTCTGATGGAGAAAAAAGTTACGTAAACAAAAAAAACAAAAAAACAAAAAAAGAAAAAATGGATAAGGTAAACACGCAATATTTATTCCTTTATAATATCGTTGATGCGTTTGTAAGTATATTGTGGTGTACGTAGGGATGCACCCGTGTATATTTCGCCCACCACAACGGAATATATTTACTGAGTTTGAACCCACTGGAAGCCTGAGGCGCAGCGACCATTGAATATTCAAACTGAAGAAAGAACAGCAGTCACTCGCGAAATCCGTAATTTATTGAAGGTCTAGATTTAACATAACACAGTCATCATCGGTGCAGGACCGAAAAATCATAGGTCTTAATGTGTCAGAGCATGACATATAACAAAATGACACTGGCCTGTACATGGCAGATCCAAAACTACTATCTGAAGGTTTCTTTATTTTTCGTCTGCCACATAAAGCCTAGTATGGGTTTGTAATGCATTATGCTCTGAGGGGTTGGGACTTATATGACTTTGTGGTAATGCACCGATGATGACTACGTTATAATCGAAACCTACTTACGTGATAAATTACGGATGTTGTTACTTGACTGCTGTCCTTCCTTCAATTTGAATTAAATGTACCTCACCAAGGGGTTGTTTGTAAATACAAGAGGAAAGGTACTACGTACAGTCAAGACGCCAGCAGCCGCCATATCATCCGGGGTCGCCACTTCGTCACTGTGTGATGCGCAAGTCTCAGCACACATCGCTGCCGTCGCGGGCGCTGTCTTACGTCCGCACGATAATGTGCTCACGTGATGGTGCGCATATATTATCCTTCCGTAGTTGCGCACATCGGTCGGCGCTCCGCCAAGGGAGGGCCAACAACGTTCCAAGCTCTGAGCAACCAACAGCTGCCTCAATTCTCCGCTACGCAGCCCGCCTGCTGCTGATGCTGCCCGCCAAGGTACCGTGCCCCTTTCATCCTGGGCGACGTTCAATGCTGTGTTTCTGCCAGCCGCCGCCAGGGATGAACATGCGTGCGTCTACCGCCACGGCGGCGACGGTAATAGCAGACAACAGCCGCCGGCAAAGACCAGTTGCATTCGAGTTGTTCTCTATGCGGCAGCACGAGGAAACGGAATTTTACTTCAGTTAGTGTCGAGCTAGCATGCGCATCGGACCTTCGAAAAAGTAACAACTTCTTTGAAAATATCCACCGCACATGAGGACGAAACGCTTGATTGCAACAAGAATGCAGCGCGGATCGCTGCGAGATGTACAGAAAGGGTGTCACTGTGGTTCCGGATGGTAACGACAGGGATGTGGAGCCATGCCGGCTGCAGTGTCGAGTCAGCTGCGCCAGGCTTCTCGGTTGAGGACTCATGGTGAAAACAGTCCCATCGAGGTGATCCCACATATTCTCTAATGGGTTTAAATCCGGGAAATTTTGTTGCCAGTGGAGTACAGCAAGCTCATCCTAGTACTCTTCGAATCGCGCGCGTACGCTGCTTGTAGATGCCGTAGTGCCGAGGGAAAACAAACTGGTGAGTATGGTCCCCGAGGATAGATGCATACTTGCATTGATACATTGTTCCTTCCAGAATGACGAGAACACTCACAGAATCCCACGAAAACACTCCTCCTGCGGTCTGGGGCCTTCCGACACTTGTTGCAGGGTTTTTGCCACCTGTCTGATGGAGTATAAAACGTGATTATTTCTGAAAAGGCCACTGACTGGACGTCCAGTTGTGGTATTGGCCTGTAAATTTGATTAACTCCGCTCAGTATGGGTGCGTGAATCAGACGCCTGCTACGGAGACCCTTACGCAGCAAGGTTCGTTGAACGATCGTTGAGGACGCACTGTTGGTAGCCCGTTAGTTTATGTTAGCGGTCAGTTGCCCAAAAGTTGCACATCTGTTCTCCCGTGCACATCTGCACAGCCATCGTTCATTACTGTGCACAACACTTGCCTCCGCGCCGTTTTTGGATAGCGCCATTTTGCCACGCACAGTGTACTTCAACCACGGCGGCACTCTAATAGTTTATAAAGTCAGCCGTTTCGGTAATACTTCCTCCCGTGGCCCGAAAGCTAATAATCATGCCCTTTCGGACGTCAAATAAACAGCTCCGTTTCCAGATTACGATAATGCCTGCACAAATGTCAATATATACATTTCATTACGTGACAGAGCTTGCAAGGGATAATCACTCAATAAACTTGAAAATGGTTCGTAATTGCATCAGCCCAATTGTTAGAATTAAACTACAATATAACTGGTAATTGGAGCGTTTGATTTCAGCTTAGAAAAAGTACATGTCTGTTGTCTCTTTTTCATTCAACATACCGAAGTGATTATTACATAGTAAAAAATGAGATGTATATTATTACATATTTTGCAAGGAGGGAAACCAAATCGCCGAGTTTAAAATCTAAAGAAAGAGAAATTTTTCTCGTAATGGAAGCTTGATAATTTTAAAATCTTAAGAAGGAAAATTTTTCTGGTAATTGGAGCTTGATACCTGGTTGCCGATGACACAAGAAGACCGTTATTTGCTGTTGCTTACCTGCAACAAAAGAAAAAGGAATCCTTAGAATTACTTTCGCAATACATTAAGATACTTAGTCATAAAACAAATTCCTGTAGATAAATGATTTCATATCAACGAGAAATGGCTTTGCTGTGGAAGACTATTTTTTTTTAAATTTTAATAACTCCATAACGTATCTTGAACAGCAAACAATTCTTAAAAGATGGATCTTCATGGTTCGAAATACTTAGCATAATGCCACGAAATGCACATTTCCTACTGCGCTCTAGGTATATGCAATATTACTGTTTCCAAATTCATACAGTAATTGTTATAAAAATGTGTGTGTGTGTGTTTTCCGCGCGTCCCCCTAAACCACTGGACCTATTTCAACTGAATTTGGTATACATATCCCTTACAGTCAGGCAACAATCGCTATTGCGTTAGGAACCACCTACCCACTATATATAGTTGAGGAGACACAACGCCATAAACATTAAGATACACGAAAAAATGCCGCATTATGCATTAGGTTTTGATACATTTATTGTTTATTGCTACGACACTCTTACAGTTGAGTAAACTTAACGAAATCAAATGGTTCAAATGGCTCTGAGCACTATGGGACTCAACTGCTCAGGTCAGTCCCCTAGAACTTAGAACTAGTTAAACCTAACTAACCTAAGGACATCACAAACATCCATGCCCGAGGCAGGATTCGAACCTGCGACCGTAGCGGTCTTGCGGTTCCAGACTGCAGCGCCTTTAACCGCACGGCCACTTCGGCCGGCTTAACGAAATCCCTGACATCTGACAGCGCTTTCGACATTTATCAACTGCGAAGCTCAAACGGCTGTGGATGGAAACAATAGCCCTCTATAGAGCTACGAAGAGGCGTTGCTATAGAAACGCTTACAGAATCGCACCGTGGACACGCGAATCAGCTTCGCCCAGTTTACGGAAACCACCCGCATTCATGTTTCTTAATTTGGAACCTGTATTTACTCATTTGCATAATACGCATATTTCTTTGTACAACTGTTTCATGATTTCGAGGTCTGCCTCCACAACTGACGTTAGCATGGCAGATTTTCTGTTTTCGGGGACAGGGTGTTGTATTGTCTTCGTCATCATTTCATCTTCATAGACACGCACCAGGCGCCGGTCTACCCGACGGAAGGCCCCAGTCAAAAGCACACTTCATTCTATAATTTCAAAGGTGTTTTCTCGAATACTTGATAATGGAATTATTTCGATATTTCTTTACAAATAGAGATCACTATTTGTTACACCGAGCGAGGTGGCGCAGTGGTTAGCACACTGGACTCGCATTCGGGAGGACGACGGTTCAATCCCGTCTCCAGCCATCCTGATTTAGGTTTTCCGTGATTTCCCTAAATCGTTTCAGGCAAAATGCCGGGATGGTACCTTTGAAAGGGCACGGCCGATTTCCTTCCCCATCCTTCCCTAACCCGAGCTTGCGCTCCGTCTCTAATGACCTCGTTGTCGACGGGACGTTAAACACTAACCTCCTCCTCCTCCTCCACTATTTGTTTTCGTTTCTACCAGAAAACTGGCAAAATGAATAACATGGCAAGGCCGTGATTGTCAGATAGTTAAATCATGAAATCCATTTGGTGTCTTTTCAACAGCTTATAATTCCTCAATATACTTTTTGAAGCAAAGCTTCATTATCAGGGCTTCAATTAGCTATCGAAGGACCTTCATTATGATTTCAACTATCCACACTCACGTATCTGAGAATATTCGTTTTGCTGAAGATAACGGTTATGAAAACATACTTGACATATCAGTGAATTTCGCTGGTTTCTACGGATATGAAACTGCATCGAAACAACTTTCTCACATTGTGTGAATCTGTTAAATAGAAGCTTAAGGCTATCTCCTAGAACGCATTTGCACATACAGAAGCTTTTGCTGCACAGGGTATATTTCAAAAGAGAGCTGGAATTTTAATAGCCGCAACACTGTCACAGAGACGCAAAGTAGTGAAATCGAATAGTGTTGCTTATGCCACACATTAATTACATACACCTACTGCTGTGGCCTTCTCCACCAGACATCACGGCGCCTAGAGCATCAGCAACCAAACAGACAGCCTGCAGCCGCGGGTTGCCCACTTCGCAGGAACACCGCAGCACTACACACCTGACAGACAATATTGATGAACGGCCACAACAACAACAACAACAACAACAAAACAGCAAAGACACCAGCGGCCACCAGGGGCCACTACCGGCCCACATAAACATAAGGAAGAGGTCGCTGCAGATCTCGGAACTATTTTCACACGTCAAACCACGTGATGGAAAATAGTTCCAAGGTACTCATCCGCCCAATCGCTATAAAGGCCGGCGCTCGGCCGCACATCGGCAGTTCATCAACCGCCAGCAGGCATGGATAGCTGCAGCCCCGGCAACCCAGCTTGGATCTTTTCGCTGATATCTGGACTAGGCTTGGTATATCGGAGAAGTCTCTGGCGGAGACTAGCAGGAAATTATTTCAGTTGTTTCTATATTATTCTTGTATGTAGTTGTGATTCGAAGACGGATCACTGTTTTGTGTTGGTGTTATACTTGGAGAATTTGTTTTGGATAATAGAACAGTCCAATAAATTGTTTTCGGACTTCGATCGTTAGTTTCTTCTGCTTACGCAGACATATCACCTACCTTATCTCAGCGCAAATGCACTCTCTCTTCTCACGCCACACGAATGCACAGTTACGGGAAGAACAAAATCTCGAGTAGCGAACGGTCTAAAGTAATGCTGTCCCGTTGTTTTCGAACAGAACTGAATAAAAATTGAATGCGCCAGACAACGTACAGTACGACTGTGTCATCAAGATCTTCAAGAGACTTTCAAGGAATCTGCACTGCATTAGAGAGACACCCAAGTCTGGCAAATATCCATCAGCCAGGTCGTCCCTGTGTCAATGAGGAATTGTCTGATCTTGTCGGTTTACTCCGCAGTAATCGATAAACGGTACGAGAGCTATCCCGAGAGAATTAGCGCGTACTACTGTGCTGCTTGGTTCGTGAAACATGCTAAGCAGTCTTTCAAGGGATAGTTTGAAGTTCTCTTCAAGCATTTGCCAGTTCAATTGTTCTAGTGTCTCTCTGATGATCTCCCAGAGGTCAAACAACCCCGTGACCATTCGTTCTGTAAGTTGTATTTGGTATTGCTCTCAGACACTGGAGCAATATTTTGGAATGGGTAACACTAGTATTTTGTAACCAGTCCCCTTTGCAGACTGCATCTACTTAATATTCTACAAATGAAACGAAGTCTGCGATCTGCTTTACCTGAAACGTGGGACGTGAAAAGTGATCGGAGCGCAAGCGACAGCATGCGCTACCTAATATGTTCCAAAACGTCGCGCACAGAAGCGAGACTTCCGAGGTTCATACCTCGGGTTCTATTGGTGGTAGAAATGTAGGGTCAAGTGTTTTGGATAGCTCTTGAGCGAGGGACGACCATTTGTCTACCCAATATAAGAATCGTCTTGCTGTAACTATCCTACAGTATAGAGTCAAAGTATGAATATGACACAACTCTTCCTCCTTAGGCAAATGGAGCAAATAGGTTGGTTTTGTTATGCATTTGATGTGATCTACGGTGGGCCTTAAGAGGCTTGTGGAAGTACCACTAAATCACGGGCGGTACCTTAGAAAACAGCCAAAACGTTTTTTACCGTTTTTTTTTTTTGGTACCAAGAGGCAGAGGGTGATATTTTTATAATATATTCCTAAGCTCCTAATCTTGAAAACACTGAACGTTTTCTTCATATTTTTATCCATATCCGAGATACAGAGATTCAAAGTTACCCTAGCTTTACACGCAAAAATGCACAAATATCTAGTGTGAAGCGAAAACGTAGCACGGAGAAATATGTCACATGAAGTCTCCCTTATCATCAGAAGGTTTCTCGAAATCCCATGTTGTAATAATGAGACACATACATTTCTGTTCGCATGAATCTTGTCTGAGACGTAAATTTATATAGTTTTGCGTTATTTCAATACCACATAAGTCTATCTATCTATATCCGAATCCCGCTCCAGCTACTGCCGGGTCTGGGTGTTGACGAGTCCTCTCCATTTGGCTCGGTCCTCCCACCACTTTTCTTCCTCCACTTGCTGCCAGGTCACACCTCTCCTTTCTACAGATATTCTCACTCCCATTTTCCACTGTGTTCTTGTGCGCCCTCTAGGTCTTTTCCCATCCATCTTTAGTTCTTCCATAATTTTGGGGAGTCTCTGCCTATGCATCCTCTTAACATGCCCATACCATCTTAATATCTTTCTTTCAATTTCTTCTCTCATACTTTCTTGTTTAAGGTCCTTTCTAATCTCTACATTCCTTACTCTGTCCATTCTTGTTTTTCCCTTAACTGCTCTGAGGAATTTCATTTCCCCTGCTTGCAGTCTGCTCCAGTCCCTTTCTATCATTGTCCATGTTTCTCCGCCATAGGTGACAATAGGGATGTAATAATTCTTATACATAAGGAGTTTTGCTCTTTCTGAAACTTCATTATTCCAAATCAGGTGTTTTATTGTTTGGTAGAAATTGCCTCCCTTCTGTAAACTCCTATTAATTTCGTTAGTTATTCTTCCATCCATAGATATTTCACTCCCTAAATAAGTGAAACTTTCTACCACTTTGAGGGGTTCTCCATTCAAGGTAATATTTCCGTTGATCCCTTTCTCTCTTCCAAATACCATTACTTCACTCTTACACCATTACTTCACTCTTATCTGTTCCACATAAGTAAACTATCAAAATATTACGGACCATTAAAGTTCTTTTCATATTCCTGACATGCCCTGCTGTACCAGGGAAAAGAGGAGAACCAGCGGAAAAAGGCTAATATCCTGTTTGTAAAAAGACTCTGACTGAAAAGTGGTGTACCAGCTGCCTCATTCCACCTTCCTCAGCATCTTTCTTTCACCACAGTAATATTACACTCACCACCAAATATTGAACACCATTCACGTGTCCGTCGTGAACGGGAAACACACTGAACCCATATGTCATTTTTATTAATTTCCTAACAGATTTCGAAACATCCGACACATTTATCTTCATCCCAGTCATCAAAGTTATTTTCGTAACCTTTTTAGCTTCTTCAGTGTGTGTTGTGTGTGGTAGTATTCCTGTGGCTTTTTCTGTTTCCTTTCTTTTCTTATCCCTCTTTTACATTACAGTTTCAATACTTTCAGCAGATGATGATGATGATGATGTTTGGATTGTGGGACGCTCAACTGAGCGGTTATCAGCTCCCGTACAAGTTCCCAACCTTTGCTCAGTCCAATCTCGCCACTTGCATTAATAATAATGAAACGATGAGGACAACACAAACACCCAGTCATCTCGAGGCAGGTGAAAATCCCTGACCCTGCCGGTAATCGAACCCGGGACCCCGTGCTTGAGAAACGAGAAAGCGTCCGCGTGACCACGAGCTGCGGGCACTTTCAGCAGAGTTGAGCCATTTTGATACAATTGCTGCCTTCGTCTTAAAAGTGATGGTTTTATCAGTAGAAGGAAAAGGTAATATTTCATCCAAAAGTTTTGTCTGTGTTGACTTAGGAGTAGTCAGTTCTGAGGTGGTTATCTTGGAAATTGTACCAGTGAATGAATTTGATTTGTAGAGATAACTCCGATCTTTTGATGCGTTTGGGGTCAGTAGGCCCTTTGATGACTTTAGAAGTGGTTGGCTGGCCTGTGTGTGTGAGATTATGCTCTACCATTTGTTGCCTTCCGAGAAATAAGAATAGTCTGGGACTGCGGTTATCTTCAGTGAGATTATTCCATGTGCTTTGAAGCTAAATTTCATTGCGCTCCATCTCTCCCAACGAACACTGGTCCATGTGTTCCTCTTTTATGGGAGAGAGGACTTCTATCTGCAGGCAGCGACTCTTTGGCCATTTTAGGTTAGATTCGTGCCTACTTATTTGTCAAACTCGCAGTAAATAAAGAATTACATCAATATTGTGCAATCTAAGAAAAAATACCAACATTATGAAACTACACGATAAAACTTTCGGCTTACCGGAACAAAGAAAATTATTTACCGCCAGAACTAACACGAAAATAACAGACCCACTTTTCCACCACGTTTGTTCACAAATCAGCTTCCTCAACAGTAGCGGCAGCTGCTCTCTAGCGGCGCATTTGTGAAATATGCCACTGGTCCGTCTCATGCAGTGGTCCAACTCTCCCTACTAGACGATCGTGGTTACGCAGTATTCCAGACCTCTCCAGCTGAACAGTTCCGTTCCAGTGGTCTGAGACGGTGCTGCCGCTGCCCGAGATAGTATCGGCTCCCTATGAATTTTTATTTATTAGAGAACCTTTGCGCCTGACGGCTGCCTCTAGTGCTCCATTCCACGCGAGCCCTAATCTCTCTTTTCGCGGGTCCGAACACTGTAACGACCGCGACACGCCTCTGACGAGGCCGTGACCCCCAAATACCTCCAGTGGCGCCGCCACTGCTGCGGCCACCGCAGGCCGTATCGATGGCAACAAATTCAAAGCGAGGCGGCGCTAACTGCGGGCTAGCATGCCACGCCCAGATAAGACCGACCCGCCAGCTCCTGGGACCGCGAAACCAGCTCTGCCAGCGATACCGTCACCTTTTCTTCTTTGAAACTTATTTTTGTATTGGGAAAGCACGGTAACAACGCCAGATACGCGAAATACGCGAGATAAAGCTACGGAAACACAATGGGTTCGATAATGAGCATTATACTATGGGACGATTTCATGAATCAGTTCCCGGGCAGTTATTCTGCACACCGGGGCGGTGTGTTAGACACACGTAATTGAATGAACTTCGAATGGCGAACGCTTACTCGTTACAAAGGGACTACCCGTGCGTAAGCTAACTGCACATCCAATCAATAGACAAACTGAAATCTAATTTTACAGACGTGAAAACAGACCGAATGTGGTATAAATACTGTGCAGGCTGGCAATGTATCTACCTGATAAATACGGAATATTCATCTCGTTGGGATTGGAAGCTCTTGTTCACTGTTTTTGTTTCTTTTTTTCGAATTAAGTTCGTATTTTTAAGAAGCAAGGACACCAACACACGGGAAATACAGAGAATTCAGGGAAACAGGAACACATTTAAAGAAACACTGCGTGTCCCATACCACCAAACAGAAATAAAAACACCCACATCGAGGGGAAAATAGAAAAGAAACAAGGACGACAAATATCACACAGCACAAACAACACAATACAGAAAAATTTCTACATTAACAACACTTCACACACACATTTAACGAAGTGGTCTTCTATCAATTAACTTGGTAGTCCGTGCTAATCTGTTTACACAGGCTCAGCGTGGAGGTACTTTAAAAAGTGTGTATTCGGAGCACCTCAGTGGCTTAAAAAGAAATAGAAAAACTTTGAACTTTTCCAGGCCATCTCAGCGAGGAAAACCAATACCCGAATAATATTGAACCTGAAAAGCTTTCAGAGTAGGCGGCGATCATCCCCGGCAGATGAGCTACAAAAACTCACGCCAAACATTCAAAATTATCTACACACCGGGAAAACACAAACGATGAACAAGTGTGTGGCGATAAAAACAGTCTCTCGATGACTAGCAAAATCTCGTTTTAGTATATGAAAACGTATGATACTATTTGAAGGTGGAGCAAAAAAATGAGAATAAGATGTACACAATTACAACCAAAAATGAAATTACACATATCATGGACAATGGGATAGAAAACGTATGTACCGAACAAGTAACACTACTACCCAAGGAAAGCTGTTAAAAAATAAAAATTCTATGAGGAAATTCTTCAGAGTACTTCGCAAATAACACACTGTCAAACCATAAAGACGCATACCAGCAAGCCAACCTGCACAATTTCATATTCATAATTAATATAATTTTATGTGAGTAACCTAAATAAAATAAAAGTGCAGAGGTTGTAGGTTTAAGGCCTGATATACAAAACCAACCACTAACTTTCCGTAACATTTATATAGAAGTACAGCGAGATATACTGAAGATAACACATACGTATCGAAACAAGTTCGAGCAAAGAACAGGGAAAAAAAAACATTGTTTTCCAGAAGACTGAGTTTTAAACACCGCATGAGCTACTCAGTATGTCGAAGCGCTTATTGTGCTCCAGTTTCTTCACTAGATCGAATTGATGGAGGTTCTAATTCAATAGCACATCTCACGGATTAATTTTGGCTCCCATCTTATTCATTTTTCGTCTCACAGCCACCATCAACTCAACATGCAGGGGACCAAGTTTGTGATGCCGAAGAGTTCCCCCCCCCCAGCAAGAAGAGTGCGCTCTTCTTGCTGGTTTAATGCGACCCGCCGTGTTTTCTCCATCCGTGCCAACGTCTTCACCTCTGAGACACCTGTGAGAACAAACATTTACTGACCAAGGCATCCGGCACCCCGCACGACAGATATCAGAGCATTCGCCCTAGCCATTCTTTTCTTTTACGTCTACTAAACGTCAGCTTACCATTGTATGTTGTAAATAGGATAGCTCTGATACCGTTAAAAATTGTAACAGTTTCTGGTGTTGTCCATGTTTTCACTTTCCCCTGTATGTTAACTTCACCACCTTGCATAGCAAAGGGAATATGAAATGAACATCTTAGAAATACAGTTTTTGGTTGGGGATTTTAAACTTCTCGTCTCATAAACCAAACGGGCATTTAATGTTGCTCGTCACAGAATGTGATATGACTTAGGTACGTGATAGATCGTTGCTCTTCGTATCCCTTACAACAGATTGCTGCTCATTTCAGGATAATCTGTAGAATTGCTGCTTGGTATAATTTATGCTTTGAGGGGGGGGAAAAAAAGTAAAAACGCACGGCGAATGATTTATCCGAATGGGACGTAAATCGCTAGATGTGATGTACAATTTACATTGTACTTGTACCGACAAACAAAATATTATAACTTCAGAAAAAATTGATGATCTTTTTAGGAGAAGGAGCTTTATAAATTGAGCAAGTCAATTATGAATTTGTCCACCTGTGGCCTCTGTATAAACAATTATTCGGCTTATCATTAACTGAATGAGTTGATGAACGTTCTTCGTACGGATATCGTGCCAAATTCCGTCCATTTGACGCCTTAGATCATCAGAATCCCGAGCTGGCTGGAGGGCGCTGTCCATAATGCTCCAAACGTCCTCACTTGGGAAGACACCCGACGACACGGCTGGCGAGGGTACGTCTGCATTGGTCATCGAGACTTAGTTCGAAGCGGGACCCGTCAAAGAAGATAATTCTACTCCATTCAATAAAATTCCAGATCGAAAACGTGTCTGGTGAAGCGCCGGGCAGCGGTGGGATACCAACATGAATGTCGTCCACCATACGGCCCGATCACCAGGAGTGACTGATTGGGATGCCACTTCATTTCATAGGAGGATTCCTTTGGTTGTCAACAGCGGCTCCCCTCCGTCACAGAGGCCCGTCGACGTTATTCTGCGCCCCGTTTTGTTGCCCTACATGGCAAGCCATCCTGGCTTACATTTCAACAAGATAATGCCCGCCTGCATACGACGAAAGTTTCTAATGCTTTTCTTTGTGCTTGCCAAATTCTACCTCTCCCCAGTCGAGAACGTTTGGAGCATTATGGACAGGGCTCTCAAACCAACGAAGTAATGCGCCAATGCCGGGTAGAGTGACCGAGCGGTTCTAGACGCTACAGGCTGGAACCGCGCGATCGCTACGGTCGCGGTTTCGAATCCTGCCTCGGGTATGGATGTGTATGATGTCCTTAGGTTAGTTAGGTTTAAGTAGTTTTTAGTTCTAGGGGACTGATGACTTCAGAAGTTAAGTCCCATAGTGCTCAGAGCCATTTGAACCATTTTTTTAACGCGCCAATGCGACAGAATTTGGTACTGTATCCCTCATGACATTCATCAACTCTATGAATCAATGCCAAGCCGAAGAACTGCTTGCATAAGGGCCAAATGGCTCTGAGCACTATGGGATTTAACTTCTGAGGCCATCAGTCCCCTAGAACTTAGAACTACTTAAACCTAACTAACATAAGGACATCACACACATCCATGCCCGAGGCAGGATTCCAACCTGCGAACGTAGCGGTCGCGTGGTTCCAGACTGTAGCGCGTAGAACCGCTCGGCCACCTCGACCGGCGCATAAGGGCCAGAAGTAGACCAAAATCTTATTGACTTGCTCAATCTGTGAAGCTCCATCTCTTGAATAAATGATTACAATGGGTTGTTTGTCTGTACATGTTCATCATCACATCTACCGATTTCCGTCCCATTCGGATATCTCCTTGGTGCGTCCTTTTTTCTCTGCTCCATTTGAGTGCTCGTAGAGGTGTCGAGCCGCAGTTATATTTTGTAGCTGCTGCTGAGCTACCAATTGCTCACTTTTGCTCTGGAGAGAGGTAACAGAGGCTAAAATTGCTTCTTCATTCTCTTTCAAATCCGGTTACAGATAAATTTTTCAGCTTTGCAGCCAAAATTCAAACGCCAATAAAATCCTAATTCCCCAATCTCCTCTGCCGAGGCCACCTGAAGAGTAGTTCTGTTCCTCCTCCTACAACAATATGGAGGCAAAAGGCAATAAAAAGTGTAGAAAGACAATATTCGAGTTGCGATCCACTCAACCCGAGGAAGCACTCCGACCAGAGTTCCAAGAACTCTCTCCGTGAATCGATCCAGTACCCAACGTCTTAGTGTCTGACAACAGGCGATAATCAAAAGCAACGTTTTAAGTTGAAGCGATTCAGATCAATCCCGATCCAAACTATACTACGAATCTGAATGTTTCATTTTGGTAACTCGAAGTTTCTGCAACTACAGTGGAATTTTTCTCATGATGCGTGCTGCATTATTACCAAAGACTACTAGAAGTAAGCGGATTCTAATATTGTTTCACGCAGCTGTTATTGGCCTGCGCTTCGTCTGGTACAAGATTTGTAAGCGTGTTTTAGTAGTCGTGCAGCAGGAGCCAATTAATGACAAACAAACACTGTACAGGCCAAAGATAAACAAGCCCAGGGAGGAAAAAGAAGTTAAAATAAATCAAGAGGAGCCTCTTATAACTTCAGAGAGTGAATTCAGTCAGTGTCGTATTTATTTGGAAGATGTGCGAGCACTTCTTAAGGAGTTGTCAAGAACACTAAGCAAGAAGGTCTACCGAGGCACACCTTGTCTTAACGTGCAGACGATTTATTACACAACCCTCATAAACACAAGAATACGGGTCCAGTAAATAAGTGAAGGCCTCTAGACACGACAAAAATAAACGGGAGAGGTTCGGAGTGCCACTGTATGAATCAGTACGGACTGCCGCAAAAGGTGTGAAACAAGGTAACAAACATTATGTAGAGGGTGCACCTGTTTACGTATTTATCCGGCTCCAGAGAACAATAAAACATAATATAATTTAAAACTACAGTATAACATTATTTACAGTCAATTTCACACTTCATGAGTGCAATGTTCGGCGCCCAGAATGGCACCGTCATTAGCTGCAAACAAATCTTCCATGTCCCAGGGTTCGCTCAGATTATTGGAAATCAACAAATGTTTAGAACCCTGCTTTGCCCCACATTCACGAAATTCATCACCATAATTCCTCAAATTAGTCTTGCATCTTGTCATCCCTTTTTTCAGTCTGTTGAGGAGGGTCCTGCAACTGCCCTATTGATGATCAGAGTTACCTCAACAGTTGAATCTTCCATCACCAAAGATACTACACTATTACATGTATAAGGTATGCATACAGACGGAACAAGACAAGTGTTACAGTTAGAAACTATGTGCATGTCTTGGGGCAGCATAAATCACAGCGTGCAAATTACCCAGACTACATTCATCCAGTATTTGAGACTGTGAGCACTTGGCAACTTGCGACAAACTTTATAAATAACTTCAAACCATTACGAAACTTGCGCGGTTCTGGCGCTGCAGTCTGGAACCGCGAGACCGCTACGGTCGCAGGTTCGAATCCTGCCTCGGGCATGGATGTGTGTGATGTCCTTAGGTTAGTTAGGTTTAAGTAGTTCTAAGTTCTAGGGGACTAATGACCTCAGCAGTTGAGTCCCATAGTGCTCAGAGCCATTTGAACCATTACGAAACTTATTCTCGCCGAAACCCTCCACGAAATGACGAAAGGAAAAAAGTATATCGTTTCCTACATTTTCGCTATTCATATAGTAAAACTTCAGCATGTCAGGAATGAAGTTTTAATTTTTTACTTCTTATACACAGCATATTTTGCAGAGCGTATCGAGATATACCACTGAATGTACTTGCAAAATTACATCATTGTACGTCACACAATTCAAGAGATATGACGTCATAAGTATTGAGATCCGTAAGAAAGTAACTGGTTAAAATGGAACGCAAATTTCCCAAACTCTATTCATCCAGTGTTTGATAATGAGAGCACATACCGACTTTTAACAAACATTAAACGTCATTTCAAACCTTTCTCAAACTTTTTTCGCTTACATGCTTAACGTAAACTATTTTAACACATTAATTCACTTTTACCACACTTTTCACACTTTTGAAGCTGTCTTATACATGGGAGTTCGACTCTTTAAAGATTAATGGGGGGGGGGGGGGGGGAGAGGGGGTGTGTTCACTGGTATATGCGGGGTCTCTCTTCTGCGTGACATCGGACGCATTTGTTATGATTTTGCGGAAGATACCTTTAATTTTATTTCCGCACTGCGTAAATGATATCAGACCAATTAAGTACCGTCACCGTATGTTTCGGCCGGCCAGTGTGGCCGAGCGGTTCTAGGCGCTTCAGTCCGGAACCGCGCGACCGCTACGGTCGCAGGTTCGAATCCTGCTTCGGGCATGGATGTGTGTAATGTCCTTAGGTTAATTAGGTTTAAGTAGTTCTAAGTTCTAGAGGACTAATGGCCTCAGAAGTTAAGTCCCATAGTGCTCAGAGCCATTTGAACCATATGATTCATGCGGCGTGCAGTGTCAATGAAAGACGTCGGTTTGTTCCCAGTTGCAAACGAGATTACTTTTACTTTGAAGGAGGAATTTTACGTGCCTATTCGATAGGGCAGTCCCAAATTAGTATAGTGCTATATTCGATTTATCGACATGTATTATAAGGGAGAGTAAAACATGAGGAATAGGCAGTACTCCAGTAGCGACCCACATCGCTCTGGCCCGCACCACTGACGACTACCACCGTGCAGCAGCGATGGTCAGTCGCTGATGGAGTACTGGTTATTCCTCGTGTTCTAAAGTTCCTGTTAGTAAACATCGACAAGACGAATAACGCACTAGACTAATTTGGAACCGCTTTATCAAAATGGGACGCAAAATTCCGCTTTGAAGGTCATTTTGTTTGTGACGGGAAACTTACCAACGCTTTGATGTGACCCTAGACATCGCATGAAAGACGTGATGAGCAGAATTTGGTGTGACTCCAGCTACACATCACAATAAGGAAATTGCAAATATCTGCTGAAAAAAAAGAGAAAAATCGCCTGACGATTCTTAGGAGAGACACGCGGTATATATTGAGTGGTGTAATTTTCATGAGTTATAACTTTTTTAATTTTTTTGTTATTTTGAGATTATTCATCGAATTTTATGTATCTATAACCTTCCTACCTCTCCGGCTAATTAGGCTTTCTTATATCTCCGTGTACCTAAAGTCCATAATCTGTGGGGAAAAGGCATGTACTCCGAAGAATAATGCAAAACCGAGAGAAGTAGATGAAGTTATAATCGAATCGCCACTGTTCAGTATTTTAGCAATGACGATTATAAAAAAAAGTTCGTTTATCTTTATAATTTTTAATTACGTAAACTAGTTTCTTAATTAACAGTAGTTACTGGAAGATTTGGAAGAAAGGAGAAGTGTAAACCAATAGAGTTCTTCATCTATATCTAGCGAAAGGCCATGAAAGTGGAATTAGAGATATATGAGACCACACGGCCTACGAACAGTTGTTCTTCCCGCGGGTCGTTAGAGACTGGAACAGGAATGAAGAGAACTAAGAGTGGTTCACGAACAGCAAGATGGCGTAATGTTTTGGATCATAAACAAAGTGCGATAGATTTCCTTTTCTGTGAATAAAATTAGCTGCATGCCATCCAACGAAAATGAGTACACGACAAACTAAGTAACAGCCTAGTACACACCAAAACTGTGCCCACTACCGCAATCCCAAGTGTATAATGCTGACATACGTGAGATCACCTTTCAGTAATTGTCTACTAAAAGTCGCTCACATAGTTGCAGATATCATGATGTATGCCGGGAAAAACGACAACAGAAAAAGCACAGAAAATATGCCGCAAACAGCGACAACAAATCTTAAAAACATACTATAACGTACAGTAAATAAGGTCGTATGAAAGTATCTACAGAAAACTATATTAAAAAAAAACAGTAAAACTGTAGTAATGTGTTAATGTGTATGCCATTTTCTGGATGTTTTAGATTTAATGAACCCACTGATGATGGCGATATTTGTCGCAGAAACTAATTTGGCGAACGAATGAGTAAACAAAAAAAAATGGTTCAAATGGCTCTGAGGACTATGGCACTTAACAACTAAGGTCACCAGTCCCCTAGAACTTAGAACTACTTAAACCTAACTAACCTAAGGATATCACACACATCCATGCCCGAGGCAGGATTCGAACCAGCGACCGTAGCGGTTGCGCGGTTCCAGACTGAAGCGCCTAGAACTGGTCGGCCACAACGGCTGGCAATTAAGTAAACAAATAGCAAAAAAGTGTTTTGCATCAAGGTGGACTCACAATTCCTACATTTTTGTATTTTTACAGCTGAAGGTTCTCACCGTGAATTTCAACGATTGTCTAGCTGTTCCCCACCTATATGCATAGATGTTAAGATAGCTTAGAACGACGCAGAGAACTGTTGGAACAAACACAGAAGGTACAAGGCAGGGGTGCGGTATTAGGAAGCCCCAGGGATGCGCCAGGCCAGACATAACGCCTCGGTAGACGTAAACAGCATTCCGGGAACAGCAGCCCACCGAGAAAGCAGTGGGAGCGTAGGTGTCTACGCCAGGCGCAACACATAAACACGGCCGACACTACACAGACGCCTAGGGGTGCTAACATTTCACTTCACCCTTCCGGATGGAGCCTTACCTACCCAATGGGTACCTGGTGCTCCATCGACGGGAACAGGCAAAATCGAGTCTTCGGTGGTTAAGAATCTTTCTAGCGCTTCAATTACAAGAACTGTGGTATTCAAACGAAACAGTACTCTGTATGCAATTCCCTTTTCCACGGTGAATAATGTTAATCCGTGCCTCATAGCGATGATTCGAAACCTGTATGGTTTACATGTCGTGATTGACGACAGATAGTAAGCAGATAAAGCTCACTTGTTTTCCCCGCTGATACTTGGTCGAATCCTAACAAATGTATTCGTCCAGAACACAGTACGAGCAAATCGTCACAGCACAAACAAGCTGGTCTATTGCTACAGCAGCCTTGCATCTGTTTGGCGCTAGATTTACGAATTTTCTAGTAAAGTCACGTATGTGAAAAAGGGGTGGAAGGAAAGGGAGGAAGATAGTTGTGCATCTTCATGACAAAGGTAGCTCTAGAAGTAATCCTGTTCCTGTTAGATATCAAAAAATTAGGTAACTGTTGCTTTTAATTAAAGTAGTTCTAACAAGGAAACTGCTGCAGCTAGAACGGCTAAAGCCGAATAAAAAAGATTCTGAAATACGAAGATGAGCCTGTTTTACAGCCCATCAAGGTCATTTATCTGTAAAACTTGCAGTCTAACAACTCTATCGATGCAGGAGCGCAAGCAACTGCAGGAAAAATACCGTGGAACAGATAATTATGACCAGAAGATTCACAAGAATCATAAGTGAGGTGATTTTTGAGAAAAAGTTCAACATTTGCTTGAGTACCACGAATCTTAGTCCTCCCTACTCGACTCCCTACCTGCCAAAAAACTCTGCTTGGAGGGGAAGAAACACTGCTGTTGCGAATGTGACATACGGGTTATCAGTTATTTCACTCTCTCTCTCTCTCTCTCTGACACACACACACACACACACACACACACACACACACACAGACAGACAGACAGACAGACAGAGAGAGTGAGAGAGGCGGGGGGGGGGGGGGGGGGGGGGGGGGGGAAGAGAGAGAGAGAGAGAGAGAGAGAGAGAGAGAGAGAGAGAGAGAATTGGCTCTGAGCACTATGGGACTTAACATCTGTGGTCATCAGTCCCCTAGAACTTAGAACTACTAAAACCTAACTAACCTAAGTACATCACACATATCCATGCCCGAGGCAGGATTCGAACCTGCGACCGTAGCGGTCACGCGGTTCCAGACTGAAGCGCCTAAAACCGCACGGCCACGCCGGCCGGCAGAGAGAGAGAGAGAGAGAGAGAGAGAGAAAGAAATGCAGACTACCGCAGCAGGAACTTCTCACTATTGGCATATAAAACGCACATTAACAAACACGAGGTTGCATGGTGGCAGGGACCACACATCCGATTAGATACACCAAAGTAATTTGGATCGAAAGCAACTGACTTTCTCACATTGCGCCGTCTCATCCTTTGAGGCGCCGTCTCATCATCACGCAGAAAACGTGAAAACGTTGTGCTCAATTATTCTCTGAGGATGGCAGTGGCGACAAGGCATCCTCTGCCCTCAGCAAGGACAGGCACCGGGTTTGCCCAGAATGAGATTTACTGACTGCCTTCTGTCAACAGACAGGAACCTCAGGCCACACCTGAATGCACCCTCCTAGCGAGAAAAACGCAAGGCTTTCCTTCCTAGTAGATTTGTTTACAATACTTACCATAAAATAACCAAGGAACTGTGGCAGACAAATGAACATCGGTGAGAAATATGTGGCAGTAATATCACAAAGCGATAAAAATAAATCGAAATGGAGCTGTATGCACACTTGGCAAGGCCAACATGTGAACATATGGTATTTTCAATGGATTTTCACTCAAGTAGTCCGATATTAAAAGCGACAGTGACAACATCATCAAATCTGCGCCATGAGCTACTCCATTGTGTTATGTTTAAATACTCCATATTCACATTTCGATGACTGATAACAGAACAAATGACAGCAAAGAACTACAATTTAAGGAAAATGGACTGTGTAAGTGCTTCGTGCATTAACACGCTTTTTTCAAGCGAATTTTTCGCTTTTGCGAAATATCTCCTTAATTAAAGACTTTGAATCTACTGGTAACAACCCCCTGTTACATGTACTGTTTTTCCACAGACTTGTGCTTCCGTAGTCCTTAGACTCGTTGACCTTGAAACATCGGTTGTAGATAAATATATTTGCCTATAACTCTGTGTTTCTAAATCACGTTTTTTCGATTTTAGACGCTCCAGTTGTTATTCCCCTCGTAATATACAGTGTCCAGTCACATTAATGCGCTCAATTTTCAAAAATATGAATAATCAACTTCTGCAGCATGAAGAGCTGCGAGTAGAAAGCTAATGAGGTTCTGCAAGATACCGACAGGTATATGCAGCCACGATGACTCCAGTGACGTGGCCGACTGCGCTGTATTTCTCGGTTGAGAATCCATGGCACTAACAGCCCAATCGAGGTGGTCTCCAAGATTCTCGACTGGATTTAAATCAAGTGAGTTTGGTGGCCAGCTGAGTAGAGTAAACCCATCTGGTGCTCTCCGAACCACACACGTACACTGCGAGCTGCGTGGCACGTTGCATTGTCCTGCTGGTACATGCCATCGCGCTGGGAGTAAATAGCTGCATATAGGGGTGGACGTGGTAGTTAAGGATACACGAATACTTGTGTTGTTGATTCATTGTGCCTTCGAAAATGACGAGGTCACTCATGGATGATGATGACTGGAATCCCACGAAAATATCTCCCAGACCTGCTCCACACTAGATCCTTTCAGCGGTTGTTCCAGGGTGTTTGCCTTGTGTCCGATGGAGCATAAAACTTGATTCATCTGAGAGTAGCACCGTTCGTCACTCAGTGGACGTTCAGTTGCAGTATTGGCGTGAAAACTCAAGCCTTCGTCGCCGGCTAGTAGCTGTCAGAATGGGTGCTTGAAACAGCCTGCTGCGGGCGCTCATACGCAGCAACGATCGATGAACTGTCACTGAGGAGACACTGATGGTAGCTGTGGCTGTTCTGTACAGTTGCTCAACAGCTGCACGTCTTTTCGCAAGTACATATGTCTGCAACCATCGTATAGCCCTGTCATCAATGGCCCGCCATGCGCCACAGTTGCCTCGGTGCCAGTTTTGGATGCGCTGTTTTGCCATGCACGGTATACTTCAACCACGGTGGTAAGCGAACAGTTTACAGACTTAGCCGCTTCGGAAATGCTTCCACTCTTGCCCGAAAGCCAATGATCATGTCTTTTTAGACATCAGATAGATCGATTCGTTTCAGCTTTACGACGACTGCACTGTTGTCCGAATATTCCCGATGCGCTTCGTATACTCTCCAGTTCTACTGCTGCCACGAGCCGTCTATGAGTGGTTATTCCACGTTGACAGCGAACAGGTGGTGGTCACATTAATGTGTCTGGACTATGTAGATAGTGGATTCCTTTAGTTAGGTGCTAAATTTGAGTCACAAAATTGCGAATGGCCAGGAAGTTATAAGTTAATCTCCTTAGCCATTGCAATAAATCATCTGAGATTGACTGGTACTGCATATTCTCTCCAGCACTATAGGGTGCAAGATTAAACAGTAATAAATCTCCATCACACAGTGTGTAAGTGCTATCCACCACTTATGAGTAGGCTAACTCAGCATGTGATTAATGGAAGTTGAGTAATGTAAGTTAAAAGAAGCATTTCTAAATAATTTTTTTTGCTAATTACGTAAACACCATTTTGGGCCCTACTTATTAGAGATAGGCAATTGCCACACTGCAGCTGAATTTGATTGGTAGGTAACTATTTATTAATGGCTATTCTGGAAATATTCAATATCAATTCTGTGTTGTACTGTACATCTTGACTCATTGCATATCCCCTAACTCATTACGAAACTACAATATATGTATATATTTATGTATATGTGAATGTCAGAGAAAATGAGACGGTATGCTGAAAAGCAGCCGTGCACAGAATATGCTAGTGGAAAGTGCGTTAGTTCTTTCGTGGCTTTTCTCTGGGGACGTTTCATTTTGTGGAGTGCTACGTTTGTGACCTCTGATATAATATTCCTTAGTAGTCAAGAAAAGTACAGCTGGGTCACGCAAGTCGGAGAAGAGACAGAAAGAAGACTACAGTAAGTCAACTCCGGCCGAGTAGATGGGTCCGGGCTTTTCTCATTACAGAGAGAGGCCTGCCAACTATTTCACCTGGGCACTCACTGGCTCGTGGTCCCTCCCACAAATGGAGCAAGTCCTCGTGCATTTGAGGAACGAAGTTGGCCCTGATGATCGAAGAAATTTCACAAATACTTTTTCTTCGCTCCAACCTATTTGGTGTCCTGCTGTCAAATTACTCTCGGAAATTAGAAATGGATATAAAAAGAATGGGATACATTCTAAGGAAAAGAAAGAAACAAAAAAGGAACGACGCACCAGATTGGATGGTGATCGGTGTATGTGATACACATGTACAGACAAACAAATAATTACAGTTACAGAAAATTTAGCTCAATTATTTAATTATTATACACGAGACAAAGCTTCAAAAATTGAATAAGTCAGTAAGACGTCCGTTCAACTCTGGCCCTATGCAAGAACTTATTCGGCTTGGCACCAATGGACAGAGTTGTTGCTGGATGTCTTCCGGGGGATATCGTGCCAAATTCCCTCAAATTGGCGCGTCAGATCGTCAGTATTCATAACGCTCTGAACATTCTCAATTATGGAGAGATCCGGCGACTTTGCTGGCAAGGGAATGGTTTGGCAAGCACAAAGACAAGCAGCAGAAACGCTGGCTGCCTGCGGGCGGCCGTTATCTTGCTGAAATACAAGCCCAAGATGGCTTCCCATGAAGGCCAACAAAACAGGGCATAGACTATCGGCGATGCACCGCTGTGCTGTAGGGGTGCCGTGGATGACAACCAAAGGGGTCCGGCAGTGAAAGGAAGTGGAACTCCAGAATATCATTCCTGTATGTCACGCCGAACTGCGGGCGACACTCAGGTTGGTATCCCATCGCTGCACGGTGCGTCTCCAGACACGTCTTCGCTGAACATCGGGGCTCAGTTCGAAGTGCGATTCATCACTGAAGACAGTTCTGCTCTAGTCAAAGCGATTCCAGGACCAGATGGGATGACAAGCGAAGATGTGTCTGGAGATGCCCTGTTGCAGGTTGATTTAAATAATGCTAGATGAACTACCCCGTGGTGTTCCTGCCATCGAGAGTTTCGTGAATTTCCATACTCATTTCACAGCTACGTGTTAGTTCATCTTGTAGCAGAAGGATATACACCATTCACCTACAATTTTATATTTTTCTTCTTCCTTTACATTGTCCTGTAGTCACAGGGTTCGACTTCCGTGATGATGGATATCTTCCCTACCACCATAGTCGCCAGTTCACGTAGGCCAGGCTACAGATCATGTAATACATAGAATCTTTCACGACGATTAGTGCTCGTAAATACGAGGGTTGTTCAAAACGTAAGTTCCGATCGGTCGCAAAATGGAAACCGCTGGGAAAATTCGGTAAAGCTTTGCACTGATGTATTGGGCAGTGTCTCTAGTATGCCCGTCGATCGTGTCGCGTCACTCTTTTCAGTTTTAAGTGAGCAGTGAGTACGTAAAGATGCCTATGGAATAGCGTCTCCCGCCAAGTATGAAGGCCTGGTTACACATTTTGCCTGTGTAATGCAGCCCACATAACTGTCGAGCAGTTCCTTCTTCATGCCAATTCTCTGCCGCACACTGCAGGGGCAATGAAGACGCTACTGCAGCGTTTCCGTTTAGAAGTGTTTCATCATCCACAATACAGTCCGTAATTGGCTCCCCCGGACTCTCATCTCTCCTCACAAGAACCGCTGGCTGTGAAGACACAATTTTTCCACAGACAACGAGCTGCAGACCAGTGCAGATAACTGGCCGAAAGAACAGGCGGCTGCTTTCTGTGACGGGGACATTGGAAAGTTGATACAACACTACGACAAAACTCGAAGTTGGAGCGGCGACTATGTAGAGAAGTAGGTGGAAAGTGTAGCTAATGTTGCAAATAAAACGTTTCTGGTTTTCACTGTGGTTTCCAATTCGGGACCGATCGGAACTTACTTTCAGGACACCCGCGTATTTTGGGTGGTATTAATATGGACTAGTTCGAATAAAACGTTCCATATAACACTGCCAATTTTTATTCGTTACAAAAATACGATATTGAAGCGATCGTGCTTTTCAATTATTTAAAAAAAAAAGTCATCGCCCCACGACACACCATGTGTTCACAGCAAAACATACGGCTGTTGAGATGCAGCTCAAAAAATGCAAAAGATATTAAGCAAAGGAAAATTTTAAGTTCAAAGTTGAGTTTCAGGAATTCCATCTCCAACCTCAATGCTGTTGACACCACCACGAGTAGCTCTGCTGAGGTCGTCTTGGGGTTGTTCCACAAGAGCAGCGCTACTCGTATCGAACCAGTTCGTCTATTTTGTTCACGTTTCCTTTGTACACTTCGCCTTCAATACCATACCAGCAGGCAAGAATGGTAAGGGGAATGTTACGTGACTAGAATGTGCAGGGGCTCCGACGTAATGGAAGTACAGGGTGTTTCAAAAATGACCGGTATATTTGAAACGGCAATAAAAACTAAACGAGCAGCGATAGAGATACACCGTTTGTTGCAATATGCTAGGGACAACAGTACATTTTCAGGCGGACAAACTTTCGAAATTACAGTAGTTACAATTTTCAACAACAGATGGCGCTGCAAGTGATGTGAAAGATATAGAAGACAACGCAGTCTGTGGGTGCGCCATTCTGTACGTCGTCTTTCTGCTGTAAGCGTGTGCTGTTCACAACGTGCAAGTGTGCTGTAGACAACATGGTTTATTCCTTAGAACAGAGGATTTTTCTGGTGTTGGAATTCCACCGCCTAGAACACAGTGTTGTTGCAACAAGACGAAGTTTTCAACGGAGGTTTCATGTAACCAAAGGACCGAAAAGCGATACAATAAAGGATCTGTTTGAAAAATTTCAACGGACTGGGAACGTGACGGATGAATGTGCTGGAAAGGTAGGGCGACCGCGTACGGCAACCACAGAGGGCAACGCGCAGCTAGTGCAGCAGGTGATCCAACAGCGGCCTCGGGTTTCCGTTCGCTGTGTTGCAGCTGCGGTCCAAATGACGCCAACGTCCACGTATCGTCTCATGCGCCAGAGTTTACACCTCTATCCATACAAAATTCAAACGCGGCAACCCCTCAGCGCCGCTACCATTGCTGCACGAGAGACATTCGCTAACGATATAGTGCACAGGATTGATGACGGCGATATGCATGTGGGCAGCATTTGGTTTACTGACGAAGCTTATTTTTACCTGGACGGCTTCGTCAATAAACAGAACTGGCGCATATGGGGAACCGAAAAGCCCCATGTTGCAGTCCCATCGTCCCTGCATCCCCAAAAAGTACTGGTCTGGGCCGCCATTTCTTCCAAAGGAATCATTGGCCCATTTTTCAGATCCGAAACGATTACTGCATCACGCTATCTGGACATTCTTCGTGAATTTGTGGCGGTACAAACTGCCTTAGACGACACTGCGAACACCTCGTGGTTTATGCAAGATGGTGCCCGGCCACATCGCACGGCCGACGTCTTTAATATCCTGAATGAATATTTCGATGATCGTGTGATTGCTTTGGGCTATCCGAAACATACAGGAGGCGGCGTGGATTGGCCTCCCTATTCGCCAGACATGAACCCCTGTGACTTCTTTCTGTGGGGACACTTGAAAGACCAGGTGTACCGCCAGAATCCAGAAACAATTGAACAGCTGAAGCAGTACATCTCTTCTGCATGTGAAGCCATTCCGCCAGACACGTTGTCAAAGGTTTCGGGTAATTTCATTCAGAGACTGCCATATTATTGCTACGCATATGTGGAAAATATCGTACTATAGAGTTCCCCAGACCGCAGCGCCATCTGTTGTTGAAAATTGTAACTACTGTAATTTCGAAAGTTTGTCTGCCTGAAAATGTACTGTTGTCCCAAGCATATTGCAACAAACGGTGTATTTCTATCGCTGCTCGCTTAGTTTTTATTGCCGTTTCAAATATACCGGTCATTTTTGAAACACCCTGTACATACCCGCCTTTGTAACCATGTGAACCTCTTCTAGTAACGCTGGAAGTTCACTTTCAAGAACGTCTAGTTAATGGAATGTAGTGAGGCGTTGCAGTAAACCAACAGGCCCAAGCAGCTGATTATCTGTCACACACCAACACAGCAATTGCAGAGAAACGTTCTTGAAAATGTGTCTCAAATAAAGAATTTGGGTTTTTGTCAGACTACCGATGTGAGTTACGAGTGTTATTGATACATAAAAAAATATATCACTTACAATACAATGAGCTGCCTGTTTCTTTTAACTTAACGGAAATCACTTACGCAATTACCGAAAGAAAATCGGTATGTTGTGTCCACCGTACAGTAGCTTGCGGAGTACGTATGTAGAGAAAGGTGTACTGCAGAACCCTAACAGGTGGATATCGTTACAGTAATTGTTGTCGACCAGTTCAGCTGGACAAAACTGACAAATGAAACTGGGCTGCGTGCAAAAGCCGCACGGTTCAGCCAAATTCCACAACATCCACGGACTGCATTTCTGACACACACACACACACACACACACACACACACAGACAGACAGACAGACAGACAGACAGAGAGAGAGAGAGAGAGAGAGAGAGAGAGAGAGAGAGAGAGAGAGGGGGGGGAGGAAAAGAGACAGGGAAGGGGAGGGGGGAAGTAAAAAAAAAAAAAAACGAAAAAAAAGACAGCGAACTGTACTGTAAAATTAATATCACGAACCCAGTGCAACGGCCAGAAAATATTTTGTCCGGTGCTCGCAAACAGAATCAGCGCACGCATCAATGAAGCCGACAATTGCGTTAGCGGCCGTGACGACTGGACGCAACGCGACGCCTGTGAACAGCGCGAAATCACAGGTTTGCCGTTTCAGTCGCGAGCTGATCGAATTCAATTTCGCTACGGCGTGCGTTCCCTACACACGGCTGCTAGCGAAATCCACCTTTATGTACGACACAGAAGGATCTGTTCTACGTTCCCGCAATCCCACAACGTGTACGAATAACCTAGCGGTAAATCGTATTACTGTACCGGAACGGGTACTTACAATGTTAACTCAGAATTCAGCTTCAGCACCCGTTCAGTTAAGAAGGGGTGGAGAGAGGGAGCGGTACGTGCTATGCTCATGACTATTCAATACTTAAACAAGAGTTTCTTTATATTCCTATGATTGTAGAAGACATCGGCAAATACCGTAGGTAGTTCGCTGCCCTAAACAGCGCCGCAGAATACGATAAGAGCGAGTAGGAAAATGGTTCTAACGAAGATAGTGCTGACGAGTGCACGATATAGCGCGGTAGTGAATTATGGGAGTAGCGAGAAGAATGTGAGTCCTGAGAGCGAATCTGGCTTCGCCGTGAGTACTTAGTGGAACCACGAATGTTTTCGCGTAAAACTCCGCATTTCCTTTATTAAATACTAGTTGTTAAAGTCCAATTTTGACATTACAGATACTAGGAGGAGTCTAGGGCTCATCAGGACGGTTTTTTTGAGCCATCAGTATTCTGACTGGCTTGATACGGCCCACCACGAATTCCTCTCCTGCGCCAATCTCTTCGTCACGGACTAGCAGTTCCGATCTACGTCCTCAATTATTTGGTAGGTGTATTCCAGTCTCTGTCTTCCTTTACGGTTTTTGCCCTCTACAGCTCCCTCTAGTATCATGGAAGTCATTCCCTGAGGGCTTAACAGATGTCCTATCATCCTAATCATCCTATGCCTTCACCTTGTCAGTGTTTTCCAGATATTCCTTTCCTCTCCGATTCTGTGCAGAACTCCATTTCTTACCTTGATAAGTCCACCTAATTTTCAACATTCGCCTGTAGCAACGCATCTCAAATGCTTCGACTCTCTTTCGGTTTTCCCACAGTCCATGTTTCACTACCACACAATGCTGTACTCCAAACGTACATTCTCACAAATTTCATCCTCAAATTAAGGCCTATGTTTGATACTCGTAAACTTCTCTTAGGCAGGAATGCCCTTTTTGCCAGTGCTAGTTTGCTTTTGATGTCCTTGCTCCGTCCGTCGTTGGTTATTTTGCTGCCTAGGAATTCCTGACCATCAGTCTTTACGTTAAGTTCACGCTGTTCTCATTTCTGCTTCTTCTCATTACTTTCATCTTTCTTCGATTTACTCTCAGTCCATATTCTATAATCATTAGACTGTTCATTCCATTTAGCAGATCATACAATTCTTCTTCACGTTCACACAGGCTAGCAATGTCATCAGCGAATCGTATAATTCATTTAACCTTGAATTTTACTTCCACTCCTGAACCTTTCTGTTATTTCCATCATTGCTTTTTCGATGAACAATAGGGGATGAACAATAGGGGCGAAAGACCACATCCCTGTCCCATATACTTTTCAATCCGAGCACTTCGTTCTTAGTTATCCACACTTACTATTCGCCCTTGGCTCTTGTAAATATTTCCAGCCGTTGTGGCCGAGCGGTTCTAGGCGCTTCAGTCCGGAACTGCGCTGATGCTACTGTCGCAGGTTAGAATCCTGCCTCGGGTATGGATGCGTTTGCTGTCCTTAGGTTAGGTTAGGTTTAAGTAGTTCTAAGTGTAGGGGACTGATGACCTCAGAAGTTAAGTGCCCTAGTGCTCAGAACCATTTGAACCATTTTTTTTTTTTTTAGAAATTCTGATGCGTGTTATCCTTCCCTTCTGCTTTCTTTTATCACAAGTCGTCTAAAGCTCTCTTAAATTCTAATACTGGATTCCCTATCTCTTCTAAATCGACTCCTGTTACTTCTTCTATCACATAGACTCACTTCCTCTCATAGAGGCCTTCAATGTACTCTTTCCAATCATCCGCTCTCTCCCCTGCCTTTAACTGTGGAATTCCCGTTGCGCTCTTAATGCTACCACCCTCGCTTTCAATGTCACCAAAGATTGTTTTGACTTTTCTATATGCTGAGTCAGTCCTTTCGACGATCAATTTTTTTTCGATTTCTTCACATTTTTCATGCTGCCATTTCGTCTTAGCTTCCCAGCACTTACTATTTATTTCATTCCTCAGCGACTTGTATTTCTGTATTCCTGAATTTCCCTGAACATTTTTGTACTTTCTTCTTTCATCGATCTACTGAAGTATTTCTTCTGTTACCCACGGTTTCTTCGCAGTTACCCTCTTTGTACCTATGTTTTTCTTTCCAAATTCTGTGATTGCCCTTTTTAGTGATGACCATTCCTTTTCAACTGCACTGCCTACTCAGCTATTCCTTATTGCAGCATCTATAGCCTTAGAGAACTTCAAGCGTGTCTCGTCATTCCTTGTACTTGCGTATTCCACTTCTTTGCGTATTGATTCTTCCTGACTAATCTCTTAAACTTCAGCGTACTCATCATCATTACTATATTGTGATCTGGATCTATGTCTATTCCACGATACGCCTTACAATCCAGTATCTGACTTTGGAATCTCTGTCTGACCATGATGTAATCTAATTGAAATCTTCTCGTATCACCCGACCTTTTGCAAGTATACCTCATCCTCTTGTGATTCTTGAACAGAGCATTCGCTATTAATAGCTGAAATTTATTACAGAACTCAATTAGACTTTCTCCTTTCTTATTTTTTGTCCCAAGCCCATATCATCTTATAACCTTTTCTTCTATTCCTTCTCCGACAACTGCATTTGCCCGCATCTCGTGGTCGTGCGGTAGCGTTCTCGCTTCCCACGCCCGGGTTCCCGGGTTCGATTCCCGGCGGGGTCAGGGATTTTCTCTGCCTCGTGATGGCTGGGTGTTGTGTGCTGTCCTTAGGTTAGTTAGGTTTAAGTAGTTCTAAGTTCTAGGGGACTGATGACCATAGCTGTTAAGTCCCATAGTGCTCAGAGCCATTTGAACCATTTTTGAACAACTGCATTTCAGCCCCCCCCCCCCCCCCAATGACTATTAGATTTGCATCTCCCTTTAAGCACTGTATTACCATTCCAGTATCCTCACGTATTCTCTGCGCCTCTTCGTCTTCAGTTTGCGACGGCGGCATGTGTTCCTAAGCTATCGTTGACGGTGTTGGTTTGCTGTCGATTCTGACGAGAACAACCCATTCACTCAACTGTCCACAGTTAACCACTATCTGCCCTACCTTCTTTTTCATAATGAATCCTGCTCCCATTATACCATTTTCTGTTGCTGTTGATGTTACCGTATACTAACCAGACCAGAAATCCTCATCTTCTTTCATTTCAATTCACTGATCCCTACCATACTTAGACTGGGCCTTTCCCTTTTTACGTTTTCTCGCTTTCCTGCCGCGTTCACACTTCTGACATTCCATGACCGGACTCGTAGAACGTTTTCGTTTCTTTGGTTATTTAGTATTTTTCTCGTGGTCTCCTCCCCTTTGGCAGTCCCCTTCAGGAGATCCGAATGGGAGACTACTCCGCTATCTATTGTCAATAGAGAGATTATGATGACACATTTTTCAGTATTACAGGTCACATGAACCGTGGATACACGTTATGTGTCTTTAGTGCAGGTGTTTCCATTGTCTTCTGCATACTCATGCCGTTGATCGTTGCTGATTCTTCCACCTTTAGGGGGTTTCCCACCCCAGGGGCACGACAGTGCCTTGAACCTCTGTCTGATCCTCCGCTCACTTCGCAGAATGAGGGTGACTTCTTTGGCCGGAAGCCTTCGGCCGCCAATGCTGATTATTAATAAAAACTTAGGAGGGGGCGGGTTGCCAACTCGAGACCGTGGACGTTTAGATTACTAATCAAAGAGGTTAACCCTAGACCAGGGATCTTATCGGGGCTTTAATACCATAATATCGCTATGCGGTAAACCAGTTACCTCATTCAACAAATAAATAAATATCGTTAAAATCCCGAACATGCACGTAGAACTAGGAAATCTTATGATGTAAGCAAAAGTTTTCGGTCGAGCACTAATCTCGCCGGTCGTCGGTGACATTTACTCGGAGCCTTTTTGTACGTTATAGTCAGTTTTACATGCTCTCGAAATTAACAAACTTTGTGATATGAATCGTTCCATACTGTTAAACTGTGACTGTTTTACTGTGTTTATTAACAGACGCATCGTAATTGCATTCCGGCGCTTATTTAAAGTAAATTAGCTATCGCATGTCCACTTACAATTACAGGTAGCCCGCTTGCATCTTCTGAAATATCCAAGGCACGACAAGAACTGCTTCGAGGGATAACATCTACGAGAGATTCGCCGAAAACGGGTAAGAGCCGAGTTTCGCTCTACCAAAACTACGGTTCAGTAGATTCGGTACAGTGCACAAATGAGTGGTAAATGGTAGGATTACCAGCACTGATGGCACTGGTAGGGAAAGAAACATAAATGAATGTGTGAGAAAAGAGTTCTCTTTGTCTGTTTGTTTGACAAATAATCAGAATTGCACATAGTTCTTTGCTAGCCCAATGTGTATTTTGTATCATTACAAAATATAAATTGCATTTTGTAAGTAATAAAAAGTAGCTGCTCGCGTAACTTCTGTAACAAAAGCAACTATTTTTGATGTAAGTACCGTTCACATCGACAAACAAACAAAAAATCTGTAGAATTATTGTTATTTTGTAATCAACTGAACATTCTTCATCATGACAAATTCAAGAGTTCTCAAAAAAATGCGAAAGTTGCTTGTGAATAACAGAAACGTGTTTTATATAAGCTCGACGAACTGTTGAAGCGATGTTTTGTGTAGTTCCATTTTGCCGTTTTTCTATTATATCTTTTTGTTGAGAAATTGCGTTTACTAGTGCTATATGATGTATCTGTTTTGTTTTCTGTATTTTTACTACAGTATCCCTCCGTTCCACGTTACAGAGCAACAATTTTCGAATAATACCTAAATTAAACAGTGAAAATGTCAGCCTTTCTATAAACAGTGTTTATTCTCAAGTAACATATCCCCACTTAGTTTCTAGGCGACTCACCGCTCCCAGTTTTTAGGGGAATCTGCTGATCGCAGGCATAAAGAAAACAATCGCTGTGAGATAGCGCCTGAAACGTATGCAACACGTCCTACATACAGGTAACGCGGGTACGACCTTAACTGACGAAAGCTATCAGGAAAAATAACGTAAGTCTGTGCTTTCTTATGGTAGTCTCTGGTAATCTGCGGTAGTTTTACAGCTCTATCAGCAGCTCATGGTGTTGGAATTATGGAGCTTTTAAATTCAACTTTCACGTCTGCTACAAGTGATGTAGCGGATTATAATTTATAACGCTTTTATTTTTCTTTCTTTGGATCACAAAGGTTCTGGGCATTATACACAGACCACAGGTCTTCAGTAACCTAAAGTAGTTTCACAACTCTAAATATATGTAACATTGTCAACGTTATGAGGTAGGGGAAGGCATCTTTAACGAAGGAGAACAAACGAGAACGAGGAAAGTTACTACACCGGAAAAGATTCTAAGTGCGGCGTGCGTAATCGCTGATGAAGCGGAGCCCACGTAAAGCAAACGACCATGTAACAGCCGCGACTCTGCAGCTCACGAGGCCGGTTTGCTTGAACGTTCCGATTACACGCCGCTTACGACGGCGGTTATTCCCGCCATGGCATATAAAGATGGCGGAGTGGAGGGACGTGGAAACCAGCGAAGGAGGCGTGCTCGTTGCGGAGGCACTTACCAGCTATCTACGACGGGCGCGGCAATTTTCATTAAAGGCGGCGGCTCAGCTCCCGGCGACGGGAGGAGGAAAGTCTTTGGCCAGAGATAATAGCCGACGCCGTCGCCTCGTTTGTTTTTGGTTTTGTGAGAGCTGCCAGGCAGCGGCGACGAACGCAATCCCACGGCGCGGCAGACGAGGAGTCGCGGGCTGCTTAATGCAGACCAATTTGTCACGCGGACCTCGGGCAAAAGGAGAAGCGGAAATATTTACCGCGGCCGCTGATCTCGTCAGAGCTGCTCGCTGTTGTTCATTACCTGAATGTAATCTCCAGCTACGCCTGTGGCACCGAGGCAGGAAGCCAGAAGGTTGGACCACGATTTGAAATGCTGCACGTTGGAGAGGCAATTCATTACAGCTCTGAAAGAAGACACTTAGACAATTCATGCATTTGACACGGAGGAGATCTACGACGGCCCACAGCACCGTATCTGCAGTGATGTGGAAAGACGACAAAATCTTAGGTTTCCGTGGCCTGAGTGAACTTCAATAAAATAATTCTTCAAAATCAGGTCCTCCACTTATGGTAGAAACGATGGGATAATGCCCAAACAGCCAGGCGCACCGATGGTTTTCTGCCAAATACAAAAGATAAACTGGCAGTGAAGCACTTGACTGCCTCAAGAAACCTGACACACTTCTTGATTTTGTAGGTCCATTTTTTTTTTTTTTTGAGATGGTTGCAGGACCTCGGTTGTTCAGTACAGAATGTCAAATCAAACAAATTTCAGCCGTCCAAGTTTCCAAACCGTTATTTTATCGAGCTACCAGTTTCGGCGATTTATTTGGTAGTGGTATGTTCCTATGGGAACAAACTTCTGACGTCATCGGTTCCTAGGCTTACACACTACTTAATTTAACTTAAACTAACTTACGCTAAGGACAACACACACGACCATGCTAGAGGGAGGACTCAAACCTCCGACAGGGGGGGAGCGTCGAGAACCGTGGCAATGCGTGTAAGACTTTGCGGCTATCCCGCGCGGCGGCGATTTATTACGCCATCTTCAGGCCTCCTAATCGACGTGTAGGTCAATGATGGCCATTAAAAGTGCAGCATCATGAAGACCGCTTGCAACAAACGTCAAATTAGTATGGAGTAACGTCATGATAGGATATGAAGATAAACAGAGTGTCCCAAGAGAAATGGTCAATATTCAGAATTGTGACAGAAACGCTCATTAGGAAGCAAAGAAACTTCACAAGGGCGCAGGACCTATTCCAGATTGTGGTGGATCGAGATAAACATTCCTCTGAGATGGAATGACTTGTAGGTGAATAATGAGCTCGCCCCACACTGGGATCAAATAATTAAGTGACATTAATAATTATCGAAACCACAAATCAAAAGGTTATGACACCAACGAAATGACAAGCAAAGGGAACAGATTGCTTGGGTGAATAAAACGTGAAATGACTGCATTTATTTCAGTAACTTTCACACCCAAAACAAAACAAAAGAATTACAAGTCTCATAACCGATATGACTGGACGTAGACACGTCTCAGTTATTAAGAGAAATGAGGGAATGCGGGAGAATGAATCTCACCAAATTTCATAGCCATTCGTGTACGGTGATGAAGGTGGTAGGCGTTGTGTCGGGATGGCCCGTCGCCTCCTACCTGTGCGCCGCGAATCGGCATCTCTCCTCGGTGTGCCGCACCTGTGCAGTGAAGGACCGGAACGGTCTCCACGTTGACAGGGCACCGTCTGTTGCCGTAGCGGAGTCAGCAGGCAGATGTTGGCAATGGACGCAAGAACCACCATGTCATCTTGCTTCTGCGCTGTCTCACCGACTCCCCTCCTCCCTCGATTTCTCAGCTCAACTACTACACGAAATTTTCCTACTCTCAACTTTGTCACTGGCAGACTAAATTTGCAGTGCCGCCCAATGGCAATGGAAGATCGCCGTTTCACGACCACGCCCCCCAGTGCACGGTGGAATTTTCCTGCCTTGCGTGGGTTGGTGTTTGTCCCGGGAATTGGTGTCTTTTTTTTCACAATTTACTGTCATGGCTATTTCCAACGTCGGTCGAACATCGTTTCAATATTTTTCTGCATTCCTAAGTTGCCGTGAAAGCAGCCACACAACACAGCCACGGCTATCTCTGCGTATGGTCTGGACAGTCTCAAGTTAGTGCTTCGACGAAGAACTTGCTGGTGCTTATGATTTATAAGCAGTGTCCTACCTATACAGAAAACAGCTTCTTAAACACACTGACTTCTTACGTAGTTCTTTAGTCTCAAACACCTCCCTGTGCGGGTTCTCGTCGCTTTGTGTGTACGCTGCATCCCAGAGCCTGTGGGGTGCTTCAATTCTCTACACCTTCTCGCTTTTTAATGGAGGTAAAAACGGCTGCTCTCAGCCAGAAGAATTCACACCTTTACGTGTGCATTCTTGACGCTCCATCCCAGTGGCCGGAGGGGTCCATCAGTTGCCTCCGGCAGAGGTATCACAAAATGTACATGGGTATTTGTTTTCTGTATTGTTCACTACATTGTTATGTTTGCACAAATGTACATACACACATGTACAATAGTTAATAAACATTGAAATATGCGTATAACAACGTATCGATTGAAAAATACGTGTTTTTATCACATTCATCTCTAAGGGTTACCGTACTGTTCGCTGTAACTTCTCTGTTGCATCTTAAACTATCTGCATTGCCATGTGAATTGCCTACTATGAATGTTCCAAATATGCATACTTGACTTTATTTCAAAAATGGCTCAAATGGCTCTGAGCACTATGGGACTTAACTTCTGAGGTCATCAGTCCCCTAAAACTTAGAACTACTTAAACCTAACTAACCTAAGGACATCACATACATCCATGCCCGAGGCAGAATTCGAACCTGCGACCGTAGCGGTCAGGCGGTTCCAGACTGTAGGGCCTAGTACTGCTCGGCCACTCCGGCCGGCTAACGGACATAATGTCCGAAACTAGTCACCACCACTGAGTAAAGGATATTTCTCAACGCAACATACGACGGAATTCTAACCATTTATTTCAATAAAATTTCGTTATTTGGTATCCTTCCTGGTATTGCATGTTTAGCGGCCAGCAGAGAATTCAAATGATTAGGTATGCTCCAGCAGTTATTTAGTGATTTGGGAAAAAAAAATTGTCCGAGTTTTTGTGGCCAAACGAAGAGGGGGAAATGGACAAAGGGGTATCAAATTGACCAGCATGAGGTCTAATTTTACAAATAAAAATTTATTCGCTTGAAAGTGATAGGCCAATTCAGAAAACAGTAATTAGTGATTTCAGGGAAAAATGAAATATGTGCTAACTATATTAATGAAGTGTCAATAAGTTTATCTCTTGAAGTCTTAGGTATCATGCACATAAAAAGTTACAGCGGTGTAGAAATTGTGGAATCCTTTCTTTCATGTTTCGAAAAAATAAATAGCAAGTTACAGCATAAACTAAAACTTCTCTGCTTTTTATTAACCTGCCTACCCTTAATAATAATAACAATAATAATAATAATAATAGAATACCGATCGGTATTTAAATACGTAATATTTCTGCTTTCTGAAGAAAACCTGAATGTAAAAAATTGAAAAAGAAGGGTAAAATGTTCTGTGAAATGATTTCCCTAAAAGTAAGAAATAAAACAGGTTAAAGAAACATTTCAAGCTCCTCATTTGCTTTAAGTGACTTCGAGCATCATTCAAAGGGGAGTCAAATGTTTCTCTAATCTATTTTACTTCTTACTTTTAGGCAAATTATTTCATTAAACATTTGAGATTTTTTTTTTTGTAAAATATTGAAAATAACTTATGTTTTTCAGAGTTACTGCAGTTTGAGATTTCGCTACTGAAAAGACAGAAATTGACAAATTTAAAAAAAAAATTAAAATGTGTGTGAAATCTTATGGGGCTTAACTGCTAAGGTCATCAGTCCATAAGCTTACACACTACTCAACCTAAATTATTCTAAAAACAAACACACACACCCATGCCCGAGGGAGGACTCGAACCTCCGCCGACAGTGAAAGCGCTAACTACTATTTTAAAGGTGTACTAGAGTAGAACTTACTTGTGCTGTCGGTTTGAGAGTAAACAATATCAATTTCTTTCATACCATTGAAGTTTCCGGAAGAGGGAAATACAAAGTAGTGATGAACCTAACCAGACCCGAGTGCAGCGTTTTGTAATAAAATTTTTCTTCGTATGTAAGAAGAATGGAGGCAAAAGAAAACAAATGCCCGCTGCCCCGAGCGACCGGCCGCCTTGCAACCGAAGAGGGGCGGAGCAGAAGGAACGGCGCATAACAGCGGACCGCTACTCACCTGAATGAACATTCGCGCGGGCGGCTTTTGTGCTGCGGAGAATAAATTGAAGGAAAAGAATGCACAGGGGAAGAAAGGACGCGGGGGCAGCGCCTGATGTGAATAAGACACGGCCCTGGGGGGCGACTGCATGAATATCAGCGTCCGTCACAATGCGCGCCTGATGGATGGTTTACCCGCGGCAGCAGCTCGGCCGACCCCAGTTTGTTTGCGCGGCAGGTGTCTGCCAGCCGAGAGCCAATGAGAGCAACCGACTCCAAAATAGCGTGTCCCTCTCACAGAACGTACATCTCCCACCCGACCTCTGCTATTCTAAAGGGTATTCATAAGAGCCTCCGGAGTTTCAGAAGACGACTGCGCGAAATCTATTACACATAGAGAATAATGCCACATATTCGTGGGTACAACATCTCTCCAAATTCCGATTCGTAATAGACACCATGATGTAGTTTCACCAGGGGACACGCGTGTCAAGACTTGTAGATGAACCTTCCACTCCGTACTGTTGCATCAAATTAGTTCGCGCCTGCAGATAGGCAACCTAATGAACAGATTTCCAAAGCGGGCGGCTGTTGCGCCTTGCCAGGAAATTCAGGTCAGTGACTTCCATGAATTGCATTCACGTATTGCGGGGCCGCCTGAATTTGCATTCGCAACGGCGTGATTTGCAAACTTCGATGCTAATTATCACTGGAACAGTGAAACTTAACGATTGCTTTCTAAACAATTAGTTCTCAGCACAAGCTAACCTGCAACACCCTTACAAGCTTTTCACACAGTTTCTGATTACCTTGCATATACATAAATGATTTGACGGACAGGGTGAGCAGCAATCCGTGGCTGTTTGCTGATGTCTGTGGTGTACGTAGGATGAAACAAGATGACTTAGACAAAATTTATGGCTGATGTGATTTTTAGATTTCTGGTAAGCTCTTATGGGACCAAATTGCTGAGGCCATTGATCCCTAGGCTTACACTCTACTCAATATAACTTCAACTAACTTACGCTAAGGACAACACACACACACACACACACACACACAGACACCCATGCCCGAGGGAGGACTCGAACCTCCGACCGGGGGGGGGGGGGGGGGGGCGCTCGCGAACCGTGGCAATGCGCCCTAGAACGCGCGGCTACCCCACGCGACCTAGCTGGTGTGATGAACAGTAGCTTGCTCTGAATGTAGAACAATGTAAGTTAATGCAGATGAATAAGGAAAAGACACCCATGATGTTCGAATACGGCGACAGTAGTGTGCTCTGTTACGTCGTTTAAATGTCTGTGTGTGACGTTGCAAAAGGATATGAAATGCTACGAGCATCTAAGGATTGTAGTAGGGAAAGCGAGTGGTCCACTTGTTTTACAAGCAGAATTTTAAGACAATGTGGATCATCTGTAAAGGAGACTGCGTATAGAACACTAGAGAGAGCCGTTCTTCAGTGAAGCTCGAGTGTTTGGGATTCCCAACAGGTCGTGTTAGCGAAAGACATCGAAGTAATTCAGAGGCGGGCTGTTGGATGTGTTACCAGTAGGTTCGAACCACACACCATTGTTACTGAGGGAAGACGACGTTCCTTGCGAAATACACTGTTCAGAAAATTTATAGAACCAGCACTTTAAGTTGACTGCAGAACGATTCTAATATCGCGAATGTACATTTGACGCGAAGGCAAAGAAGGTAAGATTAGAGAAATTGAGGGTCGTATAGAGGGACGTAAACAGTCGTCTTCCCTCACTAATATTGGTACAAGGTATCCTCAGCCACGCACCGTACTGTGGTTCGGTTTATGTCAGTAAATGTAGATTTCAAAATTTACCAAGCAGGATTAATAGAAGAAAAGAGAGAGAGAGAGAGAGAGAGAGATGATCCAACGAAGAGCAGCGCGTTTCGTTAAGTAGGCCAGAGAGCGTTACGGAGATGTTCTACATAGTGTACTGGCAGTAACTACAGGTGTGTCGTTATTTATCACAGAGAAGGGTACTGCTGTAATTCCGATAGCGCACGTTCGAAGACGAGAGGTCGGTCAACTTATTATTTCCTCCCGCACACGTCTCGCGAAATAAAGGCTACTAGAAAATCAGAAAGATCAGAGTTCATACGGAAGATTATGATTGTTCTGCCATGTGCCATTCACGAGGCCAACAGAAAAGGAGGCAAACGTTAATGATATCAGGATTAGACGCCGTAGGTTGGATTCGGAGACCTTGTCTATTCATTCTCCGGTTGAATACTTTCAAGAACCTCACAAGGGGGCTGCTTTCAAAGCGCGTTGCTCACCGACCCCTCCTTTCGACATAACTCCTCACTAGCAAGATATTATATCATACAACAACGCAAACTTGATTCGTTGTCTGCAGATTTGATCGCAGACATCGGGAATTGCTTATAAAGAGAGCCATGCTAGTTTTTGGTGCCTATAAGGGACGTCTAACTGCTGAAGTAAAAGATGAACTTGCTACACAAAAGACCGAACTTGTCTTAACACCCAGAGGAATGACTTCAAATATACGGGTGCTAGATGTTGCCGTAAACAAGTCCTTTCAAGGGGAAACCTGCAATAAATGTATTCATATTGGCTCTTGGAAGAAGACTATGCCTGTACCCCATCTGGTAAGATTAACAAACCATCGGTCACCCTTCTGTACGAGTGGTCCTCCATATTACCAGACCCTGCCACCAAGGCGCTCCCTGGTTTGCAGCGAGGATGACGTACTGTGGGAAGAGAATGAAGAGAGAGAGTGATGAAATGAATACATGTATTAATAATAATGAGCGTGAATAAGACAAAATATGATACCGGTATGTTAGGTGCGTAAGTGTTGTGTCGTATATTAGAACAAATTGTCACGGTACATACCGACGACTTACTTGTAAGTACAAGTGAATTTCTGGTAATTTTTCTCCACGCACTCAGTGTACGGATTATTTTCGTGCATTTTTTTTAATGCACGCGTTGGTTTTTTACATGCAGTGGTGGCTTATTATTGGAACAATGCGTTATATACGTTACCCATAGCATAAACAATATTGATTTACTACGGCCTTTTTTTAACAGAGGCGCGATCAAACTTAAGTGTACAGGGCCTGAAATATATTTGTAAGAACACCAACTACTTTCCTAAAATCATTTTACTCTTAGCTATTGCTGTTAAAATATATTTATGTTAAACACTACTATTTATCGGAAGATTTTCAGTTAAACTTAATTTAATAAGATTACTTTTCGTGAAATCATTTATATGACTCCAGAACTCAGTAACAAATGCTAGGGACACATTTGTTAATTTACGTTTGAAGTATGTTTTGCTGCATTCGTATAACTAGGACGAAGTAACTAATTTTGTGTGTATTCATTTTCCTCCCATCGTGAAGCGCTACGAAAGATCAAGATCAAGCAGAACTTCTCCAAACGCAGATATACCAGACGGGGCGGTTGCAGGTGACATGTAGACTGCCCGCAGAGCAAACCGCTGCAGCTGGTAACATAAGAAGAAGGCGACGTGCCGTAAATGCAGTACAAACTCCTCTAGGTGCAGGTTTCTGTTACTGACGGCGGTGAATGAAAGCTGCTTTACAAAATGTAATGGGTTTTCTTAAATCAACACAAAAATGATACAAATAAGGAAGACTTCTATCGACTCGTAGAGTTCAACAGGGACACTTCGGGTAGCTGGTTTTTCTGTGTTAACTGCAAGCGTATCACAAGAGGAGATCATAAATACTGGAACATACAAAACACACTCCCCCTGCGATTTATCCTCATCCCCCCTCCCCCAATCCAACCATTGAATGAAAAACGGCAACTCTTCGTCCTCCTCAGGGACCACATTTCTGCGGTTTGAAGTTTATTTCGTTGGTTTTTTATCCCCCCACTTCCGTAGGACAGAATTTCTCAGTGGTCTCTTTTTGTACTGCGTGGCCAAATGTTCTGCTAATGGTAGAGAGCTTTCAATTTGTATCTTTTATTTTCAATATCGGAATCAAAGCAACATTTATATCACAGCCTGAGTAAGAGATTTCGAACACTTGTTCGAACACTGAATTATCTAAAAAAAACTTGATGTGATTGGATATTTTCCACGGAATGCCATCATTTTCGTTTTATTAGTAAACTTACATGTTTTGCTCAGCTGGTGTATTGAAATTTGGAAGTCACCCTGATTCTTCTGAATAATAGCAATGTCATCTGCAAACAAAAGCACATTTAGGTATTCACTCATTCACTATCTTTTTTCCTCTGTTTACTGTACATTTCCACTTAAGCATGTAACTAATATAAATATTGCAAAGAGTAGTCGATAGTCCACAACCTTTTCTTACAGCTTGGTTAATAACTATTACCTGTAATTGATTTCTACCAGCGTTCATTATAATGCTCTACCTGTACTTGGTGATGAGGATATTGACATTCAGACGCAATCTTCCATAGGTTATGAGGGCTCACACGGTCGAAAGTCTTCACGGTCAATAAAACGCAAATAGCTTATACAGTAAATTCTCTGTGTCTTTCTTTAGTGTTCTTAATTACAAATACATTGCACACTGCATTGCACATTGGTCTCAGTCGATCGTGTTCCTCGAAAATAACAACTTTTATGATATTTTTCATGCAGTTACTATCTCTGCGTATAGTTCGTTGACAGTGTTTGGAAGACTAATATCACGATAGTTTTTACAGTCACCGCGTTTTCCTTTCTTCAACGGAGGAATTACTTCTGCTGTATACTTCCAAACAACATTAGGAGCGAAATATTCGTATGTGGCCGTATGCTTCCGTGGATCGAAAAACTTTCTTCAGCTGAATGTGATGGTTACCTGGAAAATGTAAGATCAATGACTGACATCCACACGCCTCCTCATATCCACTGCAATGACGTTGAAAATAGGAGCGTGAACTAGGACAATATAGTGATAGGTAGAAAGCTAACGGAAATGGAAACGGCGCAAAATGTTATGGCGTTATGTGGAAGGAACCTCATTCTCCGAGACAGATAAAGCACTATACATAAAAATGGAAAACAATGGCTCACGCGGGAGAATCCAGGAGCCATACACCACATATACAGGGGGAGTCACCCCATACTTCAACCCGAAACACTTCTGAAATGGAAGGTTCTTCTAATATGCGATTTTCACAGAAAATAAGTGTAACGACACAAAGAATTTGCTGATCACTAGAATCCATGTAGTTTTTAGTAAGCCACATTTTTCTGCACGGAATAATTCCCATTGATATTAACAAAATAAAATTGCATTATTGACGCTGTTTCTTTTTCAGAATTCTCATAGTGTTGTCAGCGATCAAATCTCAGTTTTAAAATTATAAACAACGGCGGTTGTTTGCTCGGTGCGTTGGGACTAACTTAAGAAATGCTTTCGAGAAGGAAAAAGATAATTGGCCTTCCAAGGTGGATTCCAAAAGTCATGCATCACATTCTATACAAGCTTCCAGTTTGCCGTGTATAGACTGATGCAGAGGTTCTAGCTTTTCAGTCTTTAAGTAGCAGACCGGAAGCTTGTACTGTCGCTGGTACTCGACACCTTTGATTAACATCTTTTTTTTCAGTACAAAAAAAATTGTTAATTTACTTCTTTTACGTAAATTATTTCTCACATAAGGAGCAGACAAATACCATTTTCAAACTGCGATTGGTCGTGGACTAGAAACCTGACAACATAAAAAGCGCCATTAACATTCTGTAAGGGGCATTCAAAAGAAAACGAACTGGAGGCTGTAAAATGAATGGCGAAGAACAGATCACAAAGCCATGGCCTACGGAAGAGGGTGTGGTCACTATAAGAGTGCTGAGGCACCAAACACGTCTCTAGAAGAATGTGGACGTATATCCACGTGCACTCGCCAACGACAATCAGCGGCGTTGAACACAGAGAAATAGAGGCTTCAAAACAAGAGAAAAGGTGTGCAGTGCGTTCCCTAACAGCAGAAGAAGTGCGAAGAGAGGAAATTCATCGAAGAATAGCACAAGTGTACGGACGGCGCTGCGTATTCCTTCCAATTCCGACTGTCAATCCGACCACTTTGGTAATGGCTACCACCGTAACTCGCTGGTGTTCAATGATGTGTGTACCCACACCCACGGTAATGCGGTGCCGTGTTCCAGATCGTGCGACATCGGCCAATGGTGTCCATCATTCCTTTAACCGCTTGTGCCACGCCTTTACCCTCGGAATGGACATGCACTGCTATCCGTACACTTGGGCCGTTCTTTGATGAATTCCGTTTCCTGCGCATCTTCCACTGTCGAGACACGCATTACACACCTTTTATCTTCTTTCAAAGCCCCAATTTCATAGTTTTAAGCACAACAGAGTGCAGTGGATGGCCGATGCGTGTACGAGCTCGCTCTGTCGTCACGTGGGTGTGGGCCCGTGTCTCTCTAGCGACGAGTTTGGAGCCTCAGAGCTCTTGTAGGGACAACATCTTCTTCCAAGGGCAGTAGCATTACGATGCCTTCAGCGGTTTTCATTTTAAAGTAACACGCTCGTTTCTCTTTGAATGTACATTACAGTTCCATTTTGATAGTGTCAATGGGCATTTTTCCGTTTAAAACACGTGATTTCTGAAAAAAAGTACAGTTTCTAGTGGAAGTCTGTATGGGCTGCAATTGTGAGAAGTTGGCTGCACTTCACTTCTGTGACAGCAGAAAACCACCTGCACTCTCCATTCCCGAAGTATTTTGTGTGCAAGTTTAGGGTGATCCACGATGTACGAAGTCGTAATAGTGCCAGAAATTCGGTATGGATCAATTCTAGAAAGCATGATATCGAAAACCAAAGTCGGAACGCAACAGTTCATCTGGAATAAGATCCTAAATGTAGTCAGATGGGCTAGAATTGTAGTCAGTCACGCCTACCTAGACATTATGTACATCAGTGAAAGGATCAGAAGCGAAGGCAACCGTGTATTTAGAAAATTATACGCTGTTAGAAACACTAGCCCATATTTTAACGAAATACAACAGTATAACCAAGGCGAATTCATAAAATTATAATGGAAGAATACTATGAAGCTTAATAAAATCGTGTGCGTATAGTGTGTCACTTGAGTTGTGCGACTGGACCTGTAATTTCCTCTCATAAAGGTCACAGTACTTAGCAATCGATGGAAAAATCATCAAGTAAAGCAGAAGTGATGTCCGGTGTTCCACAAGGAACTGTTCTGGGTCCACTGCTGTTCTTAATTTACATAAAGGATTTAGGAGATAATCTGAGCAGTCCACTTGTTTGCGGTCATTTACCTTTTAGTAAAGTCATCATAAGATTAGAACCAATTGCAAAATGACTTCCACACCATGTCTAAACACTGTGAAATGTGGCAATTGTCTCTCGATTAGAAAAAAGTGCGAGGTCATCCACGTCAGTACAAAAATAATTCCGTTGGATTACACGATAAATCACACAAATTTAAACGCTGTCAATTCGACTAAATACCTAAGAATTACAATTACGAACAACTGAAGTTGGAACGATCACATGCATAATATTGTGGGGAAGGCAAGCCAAAGACTTTTTATCGCCAGAACAGACTTATTAAAGAGACTGCCTACACCAAGACTGTTCGTCGTCTGCTAGAGTGCTGTTGTTTCGTATGAACCTTTACCATATAGGATTGACTGAGGACATCGAAAAAGTTTAAATAGAGGCAAGCACGTATTGTATTATCGTGAACTAGAGGAGAGAGTTACGGATATGGTAAGTGAGCCAGGATGGCAATTATTAAAAAAAAGACGCTGTTTATTGCGGCGAGATCCTTTCACGAAATTTGAATCATCAACTTTCTCCTCCGAATGTGAAAATGTTTTAGTGTGACCAACCTACATAGACAGAAAAAATCATCAAAATAAAATACGGAAACTACAGCTCGTACAGAAAGATTTAAGTGTTGATATTTCGCGCGCGCTTTCGGAGAGTACAACGGTAGAGAAATAGTATGAAGGTGGTTCAAGAACTCTCTGCCAGACACTTAAGATTGAAGAGCAGAGTAGTCATGTAGTAGAACAGAGTACACAATTTAGACGAGCCGTACTAGCAATAAACTTGGAAAAGAACTATTATTCTGCGCTCAGCATAGCTCAAACTCTAAATACAAGGAAAATATTAAATAAATCATAAACAATCCAATCAAGAAAAAATCTCGCTGAATGTGAAAAATTCTCAGTTCCCAAGAAAAAAAATATTACAACGTCAGAGACAAATAGCATACAGATCAAAAACAAGATGTCTTAGAAGCGAGTATAAGGGATACAATTATGCGTACAATTTGGTGGAAAAGCGGTACGAACTAGTCTTACAAAACAAAATGAGTTATTTGTTACATTAAAGGATGCGCCTTCTTCGATATGCCGCTGTTGATGGATGAAGCAATGCGAGAAATAAAGTTGCCAACAAAAGAATGCGATCAACGGAGAAGCTCGAGTGAATGGAGAAAACACGAGGTGTGTGGATTCAGCGCCCTGGTCACGTATAAACTGCAGTCGATTGTCAGCCGTGCACTTCTTCGGCGACGGACCACAGACACCCTTAACGAAGTGCCGCCGCGCTTGCATCTCGCTCGTCGTATCTGAAAATGTTTTCTCGACAGCAGCTCTCGGGAATTCCTGATGTAACTAAAACACAATTACTATGTTTCGCAGCCACGCTGGAGCGTAAAGTTTGTCCCACTCGCGGCTGTGCGGATTAAGTTCGTAACTCAGGACTTCCTCTGGATGGCGTTGTTATGCCGCCGCGTTCCGCAATTAAACTTGGAACACAACTTTCTGCATTAGTTAAATTTCTCAACAATGTGACATTTTTCAAAGCTCGGAGAACGCAAATAAGCGTCTGCAGTCAATGCATTACAGCAACGTTTCTCCAGTCTTCCTGCACTCGCGACGACCCAGTTTTCAATCACAATTTTCATCGCTCCACCCCCCCCCCCCCCCCCGGACCTTCGTCATTCGTCATATATATTATGATGTGTGTTTGTGCATTTTACGTTAAATGCTACAAAGTTACAAATCCTACAGTTTACTAACAAGTGAATCTGAAACTTCTTGGCAGATCAAAACTGTGCGCCGGACCGAAACTCGATCTCCGGACCTTTGCCTTTTCAGGGAAAGTGCTCTACCAAATGAGCTACCCACGAAACACCTCTCACCACCCGTCCTCGAGTTTTACTTCGGTCAGTATGTCGTCTCCCACTTCCCATATTTCCCAGAAATTCTCCACTGACGCTTGCTCGACTAGATTCCTGTAAGAAAGAATAGTGCGGAAACATGGCTTAGGCACAGGTGAGAAGACGAGGTACTGGCGGAAGTAAAACTGTGAGGACGGGTTGTGAGTTACGATTGGTTAGCCCGGCTGGCAGAGCAGTTTAGTCTTCCAGAGCTGACATCTCAACAAGCGTGCGTGCCTCGTACTGATCACCTGCAATAGCAAACATTACAGACGTGCTTAACATGGCTTCGTGAATGCACATTAAAGACAGAACATTCTTCAAATGTGGCATTTATTGGTAGCTCTTTATACGACGTAATTAACAGATACAATGTGTAGGTTACACAAAACTTGGATGCGACCCTACCATCCCTATGTCACTTGTGGTTTAGTGGAACCACAAATTTAGTGCATATATTGGTTGTCTGCACTGTGTACGAAGATCGCACCAGTTCCCGCAAAGTTATTACGATAAAGAACACGAGTCTGCAACCTGCAACGAGTCAAGATTTTTTTTATTTGTATAGGGATTGGGAATTATAGCTAATATTCTGTATATACCTGCATTTACAAGCTGCCTGCTTGCACAGTATTGCAAAGCCCACTCGTAAGTACTAATTCGGGCGAGATGTGAATGTTTCAAAGAATCCAAATCAAAGCTAACCTTTCTACTCAGGAACTAACAGAGGCCGTAGTGACACATTGGCATCAATGGGACAAAGAGCATACGCGACATAAAGTGTTCGAAATGGTGCCAACATGTACTGATCGTTACATGCAGGTAGTGAACTTTAATTTTTTATGTCTAAATGTATTTTAATCTATGTCCGTTCCATTAAATTAATCAATTACTGAATTCATGTTTTCAATAAGCTTGCGCCCCCATTGTAGTACTATAACGTCCCCCATCCCCCTTCCTTATCTTCTGTTCGGGAACGCACATTGTAGAGAGAATTGCTGCCTTAGAGATGAGCAGTGCGGAAGTATTAGTGGTAATGTGTGTAAGAGTAGGTATTTTTACTGGTGACTGAGAACAGTGTACTGAGCAACATGACATCAGTATTTACTTCACTTGTAGGCATTAGCAGTAGTACATTTCTAGGTTGGTTAGTACTACCAAGACATGTGGCAAGAGCAAGCCATTAATGGTTATTTTTCCCCTGTGCAGCAGGTCAGGTGTTTAAGTGTTGACACCTGGACACAAAACGGTTAAGCCTTTACTGACCGGCAGAGTCCACTTAGTGGTGCAACTACGACTATGCTGAAAACGTCAGGCAGTAAATTACTTGATCTGGTGGTGGGAAGACATTTCGATAGAGAGAAAAACAACCACCACACTGATGTTTGTACAAATTAAGGGATACCAAAAATAAAAATGTATGCACTTATAACTGTTATACACCCTGTACATACAGAAAACTAGTTTTGGCAAGTTAACTTGCCATGTTCTAAAGAGGGCAAATTAACTACCTAAAACATTCATTTTTCTTTACGTACTACACGAATATGTAATAAAAAATGGGGGTTCCTATTTAAAAAAAGAACGTTGATATCCGTTTGACCTATGGCAGCGCCATCTAGCGGGCCAACCATAGCACCATCTGGTTTCCCCCTTCAAGCTAGACAAGTTTCGTACTTTGTAGTTTTTTCGTTTGACGCTTATTTCTTGAGATATTTGGCCCGGTCACGATCAGTGGACCCCCTGTATACATCATAGATGTTTGAGACTTGTAAAGGCTTCTGGAATTACATAGTTTCATTTGAAACTGATTAGTGTATTAGACTAGGAAATGAGACACTGAAAGTGTAAGACAAGTTTGCTGGTTGAGGAACAAAATAACTAAATCACAGAAGTAAAGAGGACAGGAAATATGGACTGGCAGTAGCAAGAAAAGCATTTCTGAAAAAGAGAGACAGATTACCACGAAATACATTATTTCTCTTAGGGAGTCACTTCTTCCGTGTAAGGAGGCGATATTTGGATAACAAACGCCGCAGAGAAGAAGATTATAAATGCTTTCGAATGTATGCTGATTAAGTAGTTACATTAAACGGCTAACAAAGAGGTACAGAATAGAATTTTCTACGGATTTCCCCATTTGTGGGCTGCATCGCGTTTAGAATGATTACCCTTTCGTCTCTTCTCCACTTATATACGTCTCTAATAATCTTGTGTCACTAAGATCCCTACAACTTCCATTATAGCAAATGGCTAAGAATACATATGGTTCAAGGTCTCATCTTGAATAATAGCCCTTTGATAGCCACACCATGATTCACAGCCATGTGAGCAGAGTCCATGGCATGAGTTATCATATGTGGATGTTTTATGAAAGAAGGTTGCCCACATAGCCTTTCTCAAAGGATGTATTTTGATAAATTTTAAAAGATTTTCTCTGCTACTATAGTACAGATAAAATTTCCTGACGTTTTTGTAAAAGTCCATACAGAACTACTGCAAAATGGCTCTGAGCACTATGGGACTTAACTTCTGAGGTCATCAGTTCCCTAGAACTCAGAACTACTTAAACCTAACTAACCTAAGGACATCACACACATCCACGCCCGAGGCAGGATTCGAACCTGCGACCGTAGCGGTCACGCGGTTCCAGACTGTAGCGCCTAGAACCACTCGGCCACCCAGGCCGGCTGAACTACTGCAACTAATTCCACAAACGTCAAGTGTGTACACAGAAAGGTGAATCAACGATGATGATTTTGCAGGTTATCCAGCATTAAAGACTAAAAATTGACAACAAGACAAACAAGGAATAAGAAACAGAACTCTCTGCATGACATGGGGACACTGTCTTGTGTGTAGCTACTTTTAAGTTCCTCTAATTATGGGGCTTTCTTTGGAATAATTTCCTTGAAATAAACTTTTTCTTCAGATAAAGAGAATTTTTTAAGACAAAAATTAAAAACTCGATTTTTCGACACTTATTCACGTACTCGTCCCCTGATGAAACTACTACACACTGTGAGCAGGTCGTACGAATTCTGCAACGTCTGGCCATGGTACAGTGTGGGCCGTAACTTTTCTGCTGCCAGACTCTGCGATCTTCAGCGGTAGTCTGGCACCGGCCCAGGCAGAGTAGACGAGACTCTGTGTGTGTGTGTGTGTGTGTGTGTGTGTGTGTGTGTTCGCTGGCCTGGGCGGGCGCCGCATTTAATTTCCTGCCGCGGCAACCGCAGGCTACCGGAGCAAGGTCGTCTGCAGCCTCCGTGGCTGCTGAAGCGCTGCAGAGGGAGCGCAACACGCAGACGCCAGCGTGGCCCACCTGACGACTCTGACATCATCTCCCTGGCGCTCAATATAGACTCCCACCCACTCCACTGAAATGTGGCTGTTTCCTTTGACTGTTACACACCGTATACGTCGTCTTAGTTGGACTTGGCTTTTTTACATCTCATCTCGGTAAGCTAGACGACGTTACCCTCGAAGCTAATTTCCTTAGTTGCCTCAGTACTGCCGGTTCTAGAACCTTTACCTTGCTTTGACCTTTGACATATCCTCCCAGTTGTGTTAGCCCTGTGCGCTATTGCAGTCGCCTCAGCGTTTCCAGCGGCGGGATGAATGAAGGTTTTATTCGCCTTGAAGAGGATGGGCTGGACTTTCCCTAATCCTCCTAAATGGCTTGTGGTTGCAGCTAAGTAGACTAGCTCACAGGGAGAGTAATTTTCCCGCTATGGTCGTTGCAGGAAAAGACATTAATGTTCTGCCAGGAGGCAGCACCTCACACAAGCGCTGTAAGCAGGAGCAGGGACTAACCAGTGAAAAAACCTACAATGTTCAACGTCGTTAAAATAATAAGAAATCAAATGAGGTTTATATCATATATTTGTAGAATTTAATATTACGAAAACGCAACTTCTCTTAGTAACTAGATGGCAAAAAAAAAGTCCGTGTTACGGTGCAGACTGACAAACGGGACCGACCAACCGCCGTGTCATCCATCGCCAATGCCGTCATTTGGATGTGATATGGAGGGCCATGGGGTCAATATAGCGCTCTCCTTGTCGTTATGGGCTTTCTTCACCTTGATGCCCCTGCTTCTCAACCAAATAGCGCCTCAGTTGGCATCAAGAGGCTAAGTGCACCCCTACACAGTCCTCACGCCGTCGAAAAATCCATGGCACTACAGAGAATTGAGCCCAATTCCTCTGCCTAGCAGCTAGACACGCTGATACTTAGCTATAGAAGAGGGCAACTAGGTGGCTGGTCATTTGTAACTGACAGAAAATAAATAATTATTCTCGTGATTCTTATTGGCTGAACGGTCTTTATGTAAAACAGTTTCTTGGAGTGGTTGGAAGCTCTCGATATAAAGATGTAAGTCGTAAGCCCACGTGGGATGGGGCACCTGTGCACCATCAGGGGCGACCGTTTTGTACTCATTGTTTCGGAAGTCGAGACTAGATGATCCTTGTTCAGAAGACTGAGAAAATTCAAAGTGACTTCTTGGGCGTGGAAGAGGTATTCTGTTTAGGAACTTTCCTGCTTTTATCGGCGAGTATTATGGATTAGCGAGCGTGGACTGGATTGGTAAAGAGAGAGAGAGAGAGAGAGAGAGAGAGAGAGAGAGAGAGAGAGAGAAATTAAGTTCTCAGAGCAGAGTGTTGAGCCCTTAGTTAGCTGGAGATGGTTTGGGATAAAATTGACGGACTTGGCTGAGTTAACTGATAATCATGTATTTCATTTCTGTCAAGCCAATTTGAGAGTGGTGTTTTTGAGTCATTTTCTTTCTTAGTGACATTGAAATGTTTTCCTGTTTTGTTGTTACTGTGATTCGCAACGGCAACTACTAATAGCCAGTTGAAGGTGGTGCACTGAACTGTGAATGGTCGAACCACCGAAACTTTCCTGACAGTGGATAGACACGTGGGGGTGGACAAAATATGGAAACCACGCCTAATATTGAGTCGGGAAGTGGTTCGCATTCGAGACAGCTTCCAGTCGTCTCAGGTCCTGTATGGCTCCAAATTTTATCTTTGATTCTTAGTGTACAACAGTGGCCGATCCCTAACGATGATGAAAGTGGGTAGTGCTCACGCAATATTTTCTCCAAGGAAGACAACAAAGCTCGATGCTATTGAGATCTGGTGACTGTGATGAGCAAGGCGGATGCGACAGTGCATCTTCATGCTCACAAAACCAGCCCTGAACTATGCGAGCTCCCATGAACAGGCGGACTGTCGTGCTGGTACACGGCATCACCACATTGTACCTTGGGATGCACCTGATCAGCGAAAATGGTCATATAATCCTTGGCAGTAATGGTACATTGCAGAGTAACCTTGGGGCCTGTGAAACTCCACAATATGGCTGCCCAAAAGTCACCGGAACCTCACCATTTTTCACTCTTGGAAGTGAACCCGACCGGAAGCTGGAAACAGTGTGAAGCATGATTAACCCGAATAAATATTTTTCTTCAATAGCTCCTAGTCCAGACCGGCCGGGGTGGCCGAGCGGTTCTAGGCACTACAGTCTAGAACCGCGCGACCGCTACGGTTGCAGGTTCGAATCCTGCCTCGGGCATCGATGTCTGTGATGTCCTTAGGTTAATTAGGTTTAAGTAGTTCTAAGTTCTAGGGGACTGATGACCTCAGCAGTTAAGCCCCATAGTGCTCAGAGTCCTTTTTTTTTTCCTAGTCCAGATTTTTTGGCTTCGGCACCAAGTTTTCTTGTTACGGGCTGCTGCATCACTGATAAAGGGTTCCGGAATTCCAGATCGCCTTGTAATTCCCTTCTTGTGGAAAGCCCTTTGGTGCTGGAGGGATTTGCGAGTGCGAAATTCAGTTATGCAGTATGTTTTACAGCTATCGTTCTCTTATTTCGCGTCACAATCATCTCAACAGAATCTCCGTCATCACACACATTCGTTAGCGCTGTGGCTTAGCGGATGATGTTTTTCCTATTTCCCTGTAAGCGGTATAAATTTTTGTTAAGGTGCTTCTTGAAGCACCAAACACTTCATCTACCTTGGTTATGGAAGCACGCAGCATAAGGCACCAATAAAGTGCCCATGTTCGACTCTTTTAGCTCCGATATAATGCCCTCACAAGTACTCGCAACACTGTCGTGGCCGCGACTGACACTTGCAAGGTATTGAGGACATTGTAAAGGATAGATCAGAAGTCACGATCAGAAATGTATAATGTTGCTGTACTGAAACAAGAAGCAATATGAAAGGGAAACAGGAACACGAAACGACTCCTTAGCTCTACCAAAATTGTGTTTAACAGAAAAAGATACATGCAAGAATGGAATAACAAATAACTGTATGTTCTCATATACTTGTTACATATTTCAAACTCTCTCTGTATGGTGACCATCACTGCGGTGCAGAGTTGGATTCGCCGCCATGTGCATCTGCTTTCCCGGCGCAGCATTTTGGGAGTGATCATTCTCAGGGTTGTCTTTTAGCCAAATACAAAAGTTTCTTGACCGGGAGCTTAGATACACAGCACATGCATCTGGCATCGCTTCCTCGCTGATTATGCTGGGAACGAAGCAATCCCGCATTTAAGTATTGGCTGATTTCAGTATCGTTGTTATATTTCTTGGGTGCTCCACCGCATGGTGCGTCTGTCACAAACCCAGTTGCAAAGTTTCCCGCAGATTGTCCTCCGTTGTGGCTTCTTTTTGGAGAGACTGAAAATGTTTTCCCAATTTCATCATATGTCTCATCTGTTCGTTCCTTTTCAAGCACCTGTACGTTAAGGAGAAAAAGTTCTTCAATTGTGAATTTGCTTCTATCCGCCATTATAGCACATATGTTTAGAGTAGTATCAATTCGGTAGCAAAACAGAAGACAACGACATGCCGTAAAATTCGCCAGAACCCTAAGCACAAAGACGCGATCCAATGACGTATTCTCATGGAGTGACGTCTGCATTGTTGTTACCTGACTGCCCTCTACTCGGTAACAAACGTAGTACAGGCAATGAAACTTATTTTCAGCCTAGAAACATTTCCGGATCCACGATATCGCGCAACTGTTATGTTAAGTCACTTGAGTACTTTCAGATCGTGATTTCTAGCCCATCGTGTACAGGTGCCGTTTTCGATCAAGTACAACAGTGCAACCTGCAGACTTGACTAGCATCTTCATTTATATTCGTCACGTTATTTCCATATTTTTGTCCAATTCTTGTAGCTGCAACACTTTTCATAACTGACTTTCGACTCGTGTAGTTTAATCTAGTCTCGCGAGTTACAGCGAGGCTCGCGACCCTTGGATACTCGTATATTGATTTGGTAATGTAGGAGGGAAGACAATTAATCTGGCTTCGTAAATATAGGTTTCGATTTAAATTGGTGGAGCAGTATGGCGGCTAATTGTTTCGTGTGCCGCTTATCACAAAGAGTACTTGGATTCAGTCTGTGACCGCGAATGTGACTTGGCATGACGGCACGGAAGCACCGAAGAACAGACGAAGGGAACGTTTCAAGTTGTAGATGCATCTAAAATAAATGCCACGTTCAATCCACGTCGCAGTTTAACAATTCCAGAGTAATCAAAACACTGTCAGACAGGACAATTACGTAACAGATAATTTAAGAATTATTTTCAGATGAATAACATTTTCTCACATAATCAGTGGTTGGAAGTGGACTAGTGAGATACATCTCTCTTATATCCCGCGCCCAGTGATGAGAAGCTGAACACACTGACCGCCAGAGTAATTCCACTCCAGTAGTAATACGGATAGTGGGTTTCACTATGTGCTTCGAGAGGCCTGTATACCGAAGCCACGCTGTTGGAGGTGGGCCCGCTGTTAGGCGCTATTCAAGCACGGCTCTAACCATGGACAGGCCACTTCTTTGCGATCTTTTACGGGGAAGTTCTGGTCGAGACCGATGAAAATATGGATTACTTTACATAATTTGCATGCACGAAGCATATAGTTTTGCCCCCAATAAAGGATTGTTTGATTGTGGAAGTATTTTAGGGCGTGTTGAATGGATCCGTGCGCCGAGCGAAATGGTGGTGGTGGTTAGTGTTTATCGTCCCGTCGACAACGAGGTCATTAGAGACGTAGCTCATGCTCTGGTTAGGGAAGGATTGGGAAGGAAATCGGCCGTGCCCTTTCAAAGGAACCATCCCGGCATTTGCCTGAAGCGATTTAGGGAAATCACGGAAAACCTAAATCAGGATGGCTGGAGACGGGATTGAACCGTCGTCCTTCCGAATGCGAGTCCAGTGTGCTAACCACTGCGCCACCTCGCTCGGTCGACCGAAATATGGGCAGCTGTAGGCGCTCGAGGAATTAGTTCAAAAAACTATTGAACCACTACGCGAATTTCTGTCCAATGGATTTGCATAAAGGATATACAGGTGCCAACACGCAAAATGAAAACCAGAACTTCAACGAGTACATTTGAAGCTCCATTGTGGAGAAAAAGCTGTTGGAAGTGCAGATATATAGCTGCAGATACATTCAACGAAGATTATTCATCTATTTTAAAGACCACGAACGTGTTAGGAATCATCACAGGGGCGAACAGCAAAAATTTCGCGGTGTTGTCTGACAGGAAACGTGTGACCACCGCAAAGCGAAGAATGTCTAAGTTTGTTAAAATAGCCTGATCTGAAAAAGTACAGCACCAAATTTAGAACCAGTACATGTCTGAGAAATTGTTAAAAAAGTCTGATCTGAAAAAGTACAGCACCAAATTTAGAACCAGAACATGTCTGAGAAATAGGAAGAATGCTTCTGTGGTCCCGGAATCGCAGGTTATCCGTAAGTTCCGAAACAAGGTTTTTCATTTTTCTAGAAACAACATTTTTCAGTGCGCGAAGCACTCTGGATCCTCGACAGATTCCACGATTCATTTGAGTTTTTAAAAATGAAATATAATTATATTTAGGAGGCTTTAGCTAGATTTTTTTAAAATTTGAACTTTAAATAGTAAAAAAAAATCTGAACTTAGTAAAACGTACGAAGAAACTGACTTGTTTTCCAAATAGCTCCCATTTCGTTTTTGAGTAATTTCTCAAAACTCCATCCTCATGACCCCCAAATTCATTTTAATTTAAGAATTTTTTTATGGATTTGGGAAATAGCCACGAGTCTGTACAACGCTTCGCGTAAATCAGGATGAGCCGCGAGCCGCATAATATGACAAGGGCTGCAGCCGCTGTTTTTAATTTGCTCTAAGATAATTTTCTTTTCATATACGAATGTATGTATAATATAGTGGCAAAACCACCATTTCAGTAAAAACTATCCTTGTATGAGAAAAAACAAACTTCTCGCGTTTTTCTTGCCTCTCCACCAGAACCTCCGCTTACGCTCTTCGTACGCTGGACTGACTCTGCTACTGTATTTAAATTTCTCTCTTGGTTTGTTTTTTGGACTGTTTTCGGACTGTTCTCCTTAGCTCACGACTTTGCAGCTATCTTCATACTTTTTTCAAGTACGAGAGTCATACTTTCGTTCTCTCGCATTTTCTGTCGACGTATGAAATTCAATCCTTGTCGTCGTCACAGTTCACGAGTCTCTGCTGATGTCTCTCTCACGTTCTACTCAAGTACGAGACTGAGAGAGACCGCTTCGCTGCACTTCTGTGCGACGTACGCTCTAACAGACACGAAAGTAGCAGTCTACAAGAGAGTTTCTTTAGGTAGCACTTCAGATAAAAAATACCTCTTTATTACTTAATAGACACATAGTTACTGTCCGGGCCAATTGCGCACAAATTGAATGTATACGAAAACACCAACTCAAGCATTGAAATCTCTGACACTTCCTTCGTAAGATAAATACCATTTTACGGTAGCATTATCTGAATCAACTTTTCTAGAAACAGTTAATGTATAAATTACGCTAGGGAAGGAACATAAAGATAAAGCAAATAGATAAATTGAGTAGTATACTGTCTGGATTGCCGGTCCCCTCCCAGCTGCCTCCAAGAAGACAGCGTTCGGATCTGATGCTTTCTCCTCAGGCTACCTACGAACCATAATTTTATACAGAACAACCTGAGGTACGCACCCTCGCATTCCAAAAACTTTAACCAATGTTACCCAGTTGCAGAATGTCGTGCCCCGTCTGGTGCAGATGTAGCAGAGCGAATCAGTTAGATATTGCCTTAAATGAGAGCTACAAACTCATTAATGGTTGTCTGAGATCTGCACCTTACTGTCCAGATACCCGCTGTAACAGCGTATCCAGACTGCAATTAATTTTAGAACCTATACATTATAACGGTACCAACCGACGACCCGAGTCTCAACTCAAGAATAAGCTTACTTCATGCGACAAAAAGCGTCAATGAACCATCTTCACAGTTTGGGATAAATTAATGGCGCTCAAGATCTAGATATCTTCTGAAAGCCTTCCTTCAGGTCACGGGGAAAGTTTGTCTAGAGAGGAGGTCAAGCCACAGCGCTCTGAAATTGACAGAACAAAAAACTAGGTGAGAAATTGGTGATTTGCTTTCGACTCGACATTTTGCGAAAGTGGTGACGAAGATACAGTGAACAATCTCTTTGCCTACAAGTTGTGCCCAACTTCTTTCGCTAGAATGTGACTGAAGCACCAAGAAAGCATGTGAATTAGCGGCATACTGTGAACATAAAATTTAATATCTACCTATGTAGCACATAAATAGCCGATTCCACAAACTGTTAATAGAACTGATAACTCTTAAAACACCAATCTGTTCGGAGTATCTTTGTTAATGTTTCAGATGACATGTGAACTATAGTGTATGTTTCTGAAGCGATTAAATAAGTAAATCTACTGGCTTTGGTGACCGTAGGAGACCACTGTGCAAAAGATCACCAATATTTTGTGTTTCACGGTAGCAATGGAATATTCCAAAACGTCACTACGGTGTTCCCAGTTTACCGACAAACTTCCCAAGCTAACAGATGTCCTTGCCGAATAGTGGTGAAGCGCGAAGCCCAAGCTTGAAATGACCCTTCGACGCTCATGTTAGTCCAAACAGTGTACGCAATCCACACCGCTCTTGTCTTGACTGGAGATACTGTCCGCTCTTCTAAATTACACCTAGAAATCAGTTTACCACAGGCAAAACAATACCTGAAGGACGAAGCAAAGAGGACGTAAATTCGGGTTAACAGAGACAAAGAGGGGATTCCTGGCAAGAGAAGTCTGCTGAAAGAAATATCGTCCTTAATTTGAGGAAAAAGTTTTTGATCTTGTACGTTGGGAGCACAGAATTGTATGGTAGTAAATTATGGACAGTGGGAAACCAAAACAGAAGAGAATCGAAGCATTTGAGGTGTGGTACTAGAGCAGGACGCTTAAAAATTAGGTGAACTGATAAGACAAGGAATGAGGACATTCTTCGCAGAATCGGCGAATAAAGGAACATATGGATAACACTGACAAGAAGGGACCTGATGATAGGACATGTGTTAAAATATCAGGTAATAATTTCCATGGTACTGAAGGGAACTGATGAGGGTCAAAACTTTAGGAAGAGACAGATACTAAATCTATCAAGTAACTCAGGACATAGGGTACAAATGCTACTCTGGAATGCAGAAGCTAGCAGGAGTGCGGAAATCGTTGTGAATCACATAGAACCAATACTCTGTACACTAATTTAAGAAAAAAATCTATTGCAGGAGGTGATATGACAGACAGAATTAAAATACGGGTAGAGGTTAAACTAAATAAAGCTTCTGTCTTTAAACTATTCTGTTTAATATCCATTCAGATGATTAAGTTAAAAACTACTTACAGCAAATGTGTGGCGTGACACTAGCAGAAAGTATAATAAAATGTACACTATGTGATCAAAACTATCCGGACACCCCCAAATCATACGTTTTTCATATTAGGTACACTGCGCTGCCAACTTCCGCCAGGTACTCCATATCAGCAAACTCAGTAGTAATTAGACATCGTGAGAGAGCAGAATGGGGCGCTCCACGGAATTCACTGACTTCGAACGTGGTCAGGTGATTGGGTGTCACTTGTGTCATACGTCTGTAAGCGAGATTTCCACACTCCTAAACATCCTTAGGTCCACTGTTTCCGATGTGATGGCAAAGTGGAAACGTGAAGGGACACGTACGGCACAAAAGCATATAGGTCGAACTCGTCCGTTGACTGACAGAGACCGCCAACAGTTGAAGAGGGTCGTAATGTGTAATAGACATACATCTATCCAGACCATAACACAGGAATTCCAAACTGCAACAGGATCGACTGCAAGTACTATGACAGACAGGCGGTAGGTGAGAAAACTTGGATTTCATGGTCGAGCGGCTGCTCATAAGCCACACATCACGCCGGTAAATGCCGAGCGACGCCTCGCTCGGTGTAAGGAGCGTAAACATTGGACGATTGTACAGTGGAAAAACGTTGTGTGGGGTGACGAATCACTGTACACAATGTGGCGATCCTATGGCAGGGTGTGGGTACGGCGAATGCCCGGTGAACGTCATCTGCTATCGTGTGTAGTGCCAACAGTAAAATTCGGAGCCGGTTGTGTTACGGTGTGGCCGTGTTTTTCATGGAGGGGGCTTGAATTACTTTTTGTTTTGCGTGGCACTACCACACCACAGGCCTACATTGATGTTTTAAGCACCTTCTTGCTTCCCATTGTTGAAGAGCAATTCGGGGATGGCGATTGCATCTTTCAACACTATCGAGCACCTATTCATAGTGTATGGCCTGTGGCGATGTGGTTACACGACAATAACATCCCTGTAATGAACTGGCCTGCACAGAGTCCTCACCTGAATCCTATAGAACACGTTTGGGATGTTTTGGAACGCCGACTTCGCGCCAGGCCTCACCGACCGACGACACTACCTCTCCTCAGTGCAGCACTCCGTGAAGAATGGACTTCCATTCCCCAAGAAACCTTCCAGCACCTGATTGAACGTATGCCTGCCAGAGTGGAAGCTGTCATCAAGTCTAAGGGTGGGCCAACACCATATTGAATTCCAGCATTATGTATAGTAGGCGCCACAAGTGACACCCAATCACCTGACCACGTTCGAATGGTAGGCGGAGCTCTCAGCTGCTACGAAGTTGACTTCGTAGCAGCTGAGGAGAGCTCCGCCTACCATCCTCCAAGCAAGCCATGGGTCTGAAGATGGATATATAAATACAACCTAAACCGGTCACCTACGTTCTTGAGATATAATTGTTGTGATCAAGACTGAACTTTAGTTAAAATATATTGTAACTTTTGTGTTATGAGAGTATGCCATTTGAAGGCGACGACTCACTGAGGATCCGCCAAAAACTCATTGTTCTTGGTACAATTTGTTATAATTAAATTTCAGTTAGTACCATAGCTAAAGCAGGCAAAAAAGAATACAAACGTCTCAAAAATGAGATCGACAGGAAGTGTAAAATGGGTAAGCAGGGATGGCTAGAGGACAAATGTAAGGATGTAGAAGCTTGTCTCACTAGGGGTAAGATAGATACTGCCTACAGGAAAATTAAAGAGACCTTTGGAGAGAAGAGAACCACTTGTATGAATATCAAGAGCTCAAATGGCAACCCAGTTCTAAGCAAAGAAGGGCCTTGGGAGAGCCAGTCATGACAAAACTCTACCATCTGGTGAGCATGATGTATGAGACAGGCGAAATACCCTCAGACTTCAAGAAGAATATAATAATTCCAATCCCAAAGAAAGCAGGTGTTGACAGATGTGAAAATTACCGAACTATCAGTTTAATAAGTCACAGCTGCAAAATACTAACGCGAATTCTTTACAGACGAATGGAAAAACTGGTAGAAGCGGACCTCGGGGAAGATCAGTTTGGATTCCGTAGAAATGTTGGAACACGTGAGGCAATACTAACCTTACGACTTATCTTAGAAGAAAGATTAAGAAAACGCAAACCTACGTTTCTAGCATTTGTAGACTTAGAGAAAGCTTTTGACAATGTTGACTGGAATACTCTCTTTCAAATCTGAAGGTGGCAGGGGTAAAATACAGGGAGCGAAAGGCTATTTACAATTTGTACAGAAACCAGATGGCAGTTATAAGAGTCGAGGTGCATGAAAGAGAAGCAGTGGTTGGGAAAGGAGTGAGACAGGGTTGTAGCCTCTCCCCGATGTTATTTAATCTGTATATAGAGCAGGCAGTAAAGGAAACAAAAGAAAAATTCGGAGTAGGTATTAAAATTCATGGAGAAGAAGTAAAAACTTTGAGGTTCGCCGATGACATTGTAATTCTGACAGAGACAGCAAAGGACTTGGAAGAGCTGTTGAACGGAATGGACAGTGTCTTGAAAGGAGGACATAAGATGAACATCAACAAAAGCAAAACGAGGATAATGGAATGTAGTCGAATTAAGTCGGGTGATGCTGAGGGAATTAGATTATGAAATGAGACACTTAAAGTAGTAAAGGAGTTTTGCTATTTAGGGAGTAAAATAACTGATGATGGTCGAAGTAGAGAGGATATAAAATGTAGATTGGCAATGGCAAGGAAAGCGTTTCTGAAGAAGAGAAATTTGTTAACATCGAGTATCGATTTAAGTGTCAGGAAGTCGTTTCTGAAAGTATTTGTATGGAGTGTAGCCATGTATGGAAGTGAAACATGGACGATAAATAGTTTAGACAAGAAGAGAATAGAAGCTTTCGAAATGTGGTGCTACAGAAGAATGCTGAAGATTAGATGGGTAGATCACGTAACTAATGAGGAGGTATTGAATAGGATTGAGGACAAGAGAAGTTTGTGGCACAACTTGAGTAGAAGAAGGGATCGGTTGGTAGGACATGTTTTGAGGCATCAAGGAATCACAAATTTAGCATTGGAGGGCAGCGTGGAGGGTAAAAATCGTAGAGGGAGACCAAGAGATGAATACACTAAGCAGATTCAGAAGGATGTAGGTTGCAGTAAGTACTGGGAGATGAAGAAGCTTGCACAGGATAGAGTAGCATGGAGAGCTGCATCAAACCAGTCTCAGGACTGAAGACCACAACAACAACAACAACCATAGCTACGATTAAAGCATTTAGCAACTAGGAAGATGCTAGGATTGGTTGCTTACATTGTGTCGTTGGTTTAGCGTAGTGAGTAGCGTTACTGGCTGTCAATATGATGCGTGATACGGTGGGGGTTCGCGTAACGCTACGTTGAAATTTTTTTCCCCTAACATCTGCGTTTTTAATGGGTTCTGATGTTTTATTATTAGTTTAATATAATTATATGATATAATATTTGATGTTATGTAAATATAAGTTCAACTTCTTTTTGAGGAGTGAGTTTGTTCGTGTGGTTAATCTACGGGACAGCTTGCGCTACTCCATTATCTTTTATGTTCCGTAAATCACATGTTGCAAAGGTTGTGCTACTGGGTAGGAACAGTGGTCAAGTAAGACTTACCTTCGGGTTTTACTAAAATGTGGGAATGATGAAATAATGTTTATCTTATGTGGAGTACAATTCCAAATTTGTATCGCAGTGTTCGTGACGGAACTTTTATGAGCCTGTGACCTTATTGACTGGACATGGTACTTTCCTTTCCGTTATAAAACGTGTACATGGATATTAAAGTTTATATTTGTGTATATTACATATAGAACAACGTGACTAGCATACAATGGAGGAAAAGTGCGTTTTAAGAGAGCTAACGTGGGAATTTTATGTGCGCCCATTTAGTTAACGGTGTGGTTTACAAAAAGAAACATCCCGCAACTGCCACTGGAGTGCGTTGTGATCGCGTATACAACGTTGGGACCCACGTACAGTATGCACAAGTCGCATCGTTTCTGAGCGTTCAGCTGCACGTTGAACCCAGCTCGCTCAACGTTGACAGCACGGTCCGTGTGCAGACGGCTTAACGGGAGAGTGGCTCTGAGCACTATGGGACTTAACATCTATGGTCATCAGTCCCCTAGAACTTAGAACTACTTCAACCTAACTAACCTAATGACATCACACAAAACCCAGTCATCACGAGGCAGAGAAAATCCCTGACCCCGCCGGGAATCGAAGCCGGGAACCCGGGTGTGGGAAGCGAGCTTAACGGGAGACTGGTGGTTCTTACCCGTACATTATTTCTCACCAGGTTGTGGCTAATACGTATACCAAAGCTGATTAAAATAGTTCCAGGGGTTTAGAACGAATTTTCAGGCAATGGCTTTGCCCGCATATCACATGAATATGAAATACATTTTCACTCAGCTCAATGTTTATGGTGACGTATCTTCTGAATTATGTGCTGTACAGTGATGTAATTTTGCAAGTAAGTCAGGTGGGATATGTGCTAACGATATGCGGAAAATGTCGCGAATAGAGTTAGTAGTAAAATAGAAATAAATTAAAACGTCATGCGGGATACGGCTGTTTTCCACGCATCTTAATATTTATGACGTCATATCTCGTGGGCTATGTGTCGTACAATAATATATTTTTCTAGGTTCATTCAGCGACAAATGTGGATACTGTCTGCAAAATGTGTCACGAATACGAATAGTAGTAATAGATTAAAAAGTAGTGCTTCATATGGCAGTCTTATTGTACGAACAGCGAAAATGTAATAAGCCACAAAATTATTGCATTTTATCATTTTGTGGGGGGTCTTCAGCGAGCAGAGGTTTCGTAGAGCTTTGAAATTCCGTGCAAAGTTTGTTGCAAGCCTGTAACTGCTCACATTCTCAAATACTGTCTGACTGAAGTATGGATATTTTCGCGCCGTGGGTTACACTGCTTTTTCACCCCCATCCCCACCGCTTTGATAGTTGGATGGTTCGTACCCTCACAGTCGTTCTTTCCAGACAGTAAACAATATGTCTAACAAGTTAGGTTGAAATCGTTCGCGTGCTTTAGAAGAGATGTGGGACAACATATATATACGCTTATATACATACGTAGATCCATTTTTATAATTTTTATGGATTTCATACCTTCCATTGTTTTGCAGATATACGTTTCAAATTTTTAAGCATTTCTCCTCTCCCCGTCGCCGTCCGTGTTTTGGCATCATACAGGGCAACACTCCTTACAATACAATTCACTAATCTTTCGTCAATTGTTTATGTAATCGAGCGAAGAAAATGTTCCTACTTCGGTATAACATTTATTTTGCTATAGTTGTCTTATCATTGCTAATTTTGCGTCTTACATACAGGAAATCAACAACTCGTTTCACTAACTCAATTCAGATTTTCTTCATTTTATCTTCTTCGATTCCCACGTAAAAATCACAGCCTTATATATTCCATAGTTCTTATAGATGGTTTTCAGCTATTTTAACATACTGTTAACCGTCTTATCATTTTCACTCAGTAGTGCCAACTCCTCGCCAAATCTTATACCCCACGTGATCGAAAGTATGCGGACTCCTGGCTGAAAATGACTTACAAGTTCGTGGCGCCCTCTATACATAATGCTGGAATTCAATATGGTGTTGGCCCACCCTTAGACTTGATGACAGCTTTCACTTTCGCAGGCATACGTTCAATCAGGTGCTGGAAGGTTTCTTGGGGAATGGAAGTCCATTCTTCACGGAGTGCTGCACTGAGGAGAGGTAGCGTCGTCGGTCGGTGAGGCCTGGCGCGAAGTCGGCGTTCCAAAACTTCCCAAACGTGTTCTATAGGATTCAAGTGAGGACTCTGTGCAGGCCATAACAGGGATGTTATTGTCGTGTAACCACATCGCCACAGGCCATACACTATGAATAGGTGTCGATAGTGTTGAAAGATGCAATCGCCATCCCCGAATTGCTCTTCAACAGTGGGAAGCAAGAAGGTGCTTAAAACATCAATGTAGGCCTGTGGTCTGGTAGTGCCACGCAAAACAACAAGTAATTCAAGCCCCCTCCATGAAAAACACGACCGCACCATAACACCACCGGCTCCGAATTTTACTGTTGGCACTACACACGATAGCAGATGACGTTCACCGGGCATTCGCCGTACCCACACCCTGCCATAGGATCGCCACATTGTGTACAGTGATTCGTCACTCCACACAACGTTTTTCCACTGTACAATCGTCCAATGTTTACGTTCCTTGCACCGAGCGAGGCGTCGCTCGGCATTTACCGGCGTGATGTGTGGCTTATGAGCAGCCGCTCGACCATGAAATCCAAGTTTTCTCACCTACCGCCTATCTGTTGCAGTTTGGAATTCCTGTGTTATGGTATGGATAGATGTATGTCTATTACACATTACGACCGTCTTCAACTGTTGGCGGTCTCTGTCAGTCAACGGACGAGTTCGGCCTATATGCTTTTGTGCTGTACGTGTCCCTTCGCGTTTCCACTTTGCCATCACATCGGAAACAGTGGACCTAAGGATGTTTAGGAGTGTGGAAATCTCGCTTACAGACGTATGACACAAGTGACACCCAATCACCTGACCGCGTTCGAATGTTAGGCGGAGCTCTCAGCTGCTACGACGTTGACTTCGTAGCAGCTGAGGAGAGCTCCACCTACCATCCTCCAAGGAAGCCATGGGTCTGAAGATGGTTATATAAATATAACCGAAACCGGTCACCTATGTTATTGAGACATAAGTGTTGTGATCAAGACTGAACTTCAGTTAAAATGTAATAATCTATTGATCACTGTATTCCAAAAATGTTTACCAAAATTATAGAAGTTACAATAATTCTTAAGCCACGTATATGTTTCCCAGTAATTTATTGCAACGAATCACATGGTTAACAACAGGTTTTCGAGTGATTCTCAATTTGCTGGTGCTCAGAAACGGCATATATACATATAAGCTTGAAATGAATGCAAATATGGCGCCTCACAACTCTGTGCTGAAGGGAGATGGCGTGCATGTGACGTAGGTGGCGTAGCGCCATCTCATTAGTCAACGCTCAGACGCACGCTCACAATATCTGACATGCTAGATATTGACCTGCACATTTGGAAAGACTCCCGAACGTGCTGTTCCACGCTAAGACGTCACAAACTCGGCACGCTCAACGTTCGGGTGCACGGTCCGTGTGCCGACGGCTTTAGGGCGTGTGGTAACGTGGAGAGAGAAGGAAGGACGAGAAAATGGGCAGATAGCGAGGAGGAGGGAGGAGATAGGCACAGGAGCAGATGAAAAAAGAGGGGAGAGGAGGGAATGGACAGAGACGGGGAAGGACTAATAGAAGATGGAGTAAATACGTATCCAGGCAACGCCGAGTTCTCAGCTAGTCTCTAACAAACAAAAAATCATTCCAATTCTGGCCCGTCCGCCACGTTTCCAGTTCTGGACCGCCGAGCGTCTGGAAGTCCGTCGTTATTGTAAACTGCCTCCCCGAGACGTGCCGCCTCCTCACCTCGGGTTAGACCGGAGGCGGAGGCGGCGGCCACGTGCGACGGCCACGTGTCGGCCCGGCCCGGCGCTAAATATACCGGACACTGTCGCGTCTGAGGCAGCGGCCGCTGCCGGAAGGCGTCCACGGCAGCTCCGGACCAGACAACGGGGCACCGCTGACAGGGAGGCGCCACACCCTGAGGCTCACCCGTGTCCACCAGCTCTGGCGTGCTAGTCGGGGGGCGACTCGGAAATAACTCCCAGCAAAGGGCTTAGAGCACTACGCTTTCGTTCTCTAAAAAAAAATAACTTCAATTTTATATATATATATATATATATATATATATATATATATATATATATATATATATATATCGGGTGATCACAAAGACAGCATAAATTTGAAAACTGAATAAATTACGGAATAATGTACATAGAGAGGTACAAATTGACACACATGCTTGGAATGGCATGGGGTTTTATTAGAACCAAAAAAATACAAACGTTCAGAAAATGTCCGACAGATGGCGATTCATCTGATCAGAATAGCAATAATTAGCATAACAAAGTAAGACAAAGAAAAGATGATGTTCTTTACAGGAAATACTCAATATGTCTACCATCATCCCTCAACAATAGCTGTAGTCGAGGAATAATGTTGTGAACAGCACTGTAAAGCATGTCCGGAGTTATGATGAGGCATCGGCGTCGGATGTTGTCATCTTTGTTCAGCATCCCTAGAGATGTCGTTCGATAACGATACACTTGCGACTTCAGGTAACCCCAAAGCCAATAATCGCGCGGACTGAGGTCTGGGAACCTGGGAGGCCAAGCATGACGAAAGTGCCTGTTGAGCACACGACCATCACCAAACGACGCGCGCAAGACATCTTTCACGCGTCTAGCAATATTGGGTGTTTTTTTACCTCTCTATCTACATTATTCCGTGGTTTATTGAGTTTTCAAATTTATACTTTCTTTTTGATCACCCAGTATATATATATATATATATATATATATATATATATAGTTTATCCAAATATCGATACTGGCAAGATATCGATCCCCGGAATGCCAAGATTTTCGAGGAAGTTTCAAGTTTAAATTTTTGTATAATTTCGCATTCGGTATACTAATTTTCCATTTATTTTTTAATTCTTGAGTTACATTAACATGCAGATGCTCTGACTTTCATGTGATTTCTACATCTACATGGTTACTTTGCAATTCACACTTAAGTGCGTGGCAGAGGGTTCATCGAACCATTATCATACTACTTCTCTACCATTCCACTCTCCAATGGCACCGTGGCAAAAAGGACCACCTAAATCTTTCCGTTCTAGTTCTGATTTCTCTTATTTTATTATGATGATCTTTTCTCCCTACGTAACAAAATATTTTCGCATTCGGAAGAGAAAGTTGGTGACTGAAATTTCGTAAATAGACCTCGCCGCAAAGAAAACCGCCTTTGTTTCAGTGACTGCCACCCCAACTCGCGTATCATATCAGTGACACTCTCACCCCTATTGCGCGATAACACGAAACGGGCTGCCCTTCTTTGTCATTTTTCGATGCCCCCCGTCAATCCTACCTGGAAAGGATCCCACACTGTGCAGCAATATTCCAGCAGAGGACGGGCAAGTGTAACGTAGGCTCTCTCTTTAGTGGTTTTGTCGCATCTTCTAAGTGTTCTGCCAACTAAGCGCAGTCTTTGTTTCGCCTTCCCCACAATATTATCTACGTGATCTTTCCAATTTAAGTTGCTCCTAATTGTAGTTCCTTGGTATTTAGTCGAATTGACAGCCCTAAGATCTGTGCGAATTATCGTATACCCAAAATTTATCGGATTTCTTTTAGTACCCATGTGGATGACCTCGCACATTTCTTTGTTTAGTGCCAGTTGCCATTTTTCCCACCACATAGAAATTCCCTCTAGATCATTTTCTGATTGGAATTGATCGTCTGATAATTCTACTAGACGGTAAATTACAGCATCATCCGTAAACAATCTAAGGGGGCTGCTCAGATTATCACCTAGATCATTTATGTAAATCAGGAACAGCAGTCAGCCGATGACACTACCCTGCGGAACGCCAGATATCACTTCTGTTCTGTTCTGTCCTATTCTGATGCGATTAAAGGTACGATTCGACGGAAGTCTCCAGAGAAGAAAACGTACAGCAGACCATGGCGCCGTAACCAAATGTCGATGTCGGAACCGCAACCCAAACAGTGGAAGTGCAGTCCTGAATAAATTATCAACATTACAGTTGCTGTGCGAGACGTAGGCTTAGACTGTCAAGGAATGTTTGTATGAAGAATGATATTATGAGAAGGAAAGTTGCCACTCACCATATAGCGGAGATGCTGCCTCAGCATCTCCGCTCAACTTTCCTTCTCATAATACTGGTACATTCCATCCTGCATTTTCCATTGTTTGATATTTGTATGAAGAATGAGCACCTTGTAAAGAACAAGCGACTTCGCGCGATAATCGGGTCATCTTAGGCCTCTCACCGCTACGTGGTAAAGGCAACTTCGTCACAATGGCAGGGGACCCCACTTCAGCGTAGCTCACATAATTAGAACAAAATTGATTGATCGTATACAAAAGTCTTTATCGTGGTTCAGTCTACCTATTATTGAAAAGGAATCCAAAAACCTCTCGAAAAACCCTTCATAATTTCCTCAGATTTTTGCCGGATTATGAATTCAGTATAAATTTGTAATGGATAAAAATATTTTTTACGTGATGTTATTAGAACTTAACGATTTTTTGATTTTTTTCCTTTTACTAGTACTGTGAAACCAAGTTTTTTGCCAAATTTCATGATTGTACTTCAACAAGAAGCGCCTTATGGGTCTTGATTAGTGAGTTTGGGAGTATCAAAAATGGCTGTATATTTTTATTGCATTTACTTAGAAGCTTACATTTTTTACACCGCAAAGAGACTGAAGACCCTGGTATGTGATATACATTTCAATTCGATACCTCTACCCGTTCCTGACAAAAATCGGTCGTAACAGTCGGACAGACAGACAGACAAAAAAATGACTCTACAAGGGTTCCTACCAGTTGAGGTAAAGAACCTTAAAAGAAAGATACCAAAGATGATGAAGGTCAAACGGTTAAGGTGTTAGAACGTGTTCAGTACTATCGGCAAAACTTCAAAATGCAAAACTTCAAAATATTGACCATTTGAGGACACATATTTTCCTTTTGTCAATATTAACGAGCGTAATGATAGCCCAAAAAATAATCTCTGTATTTTTAATGTGTACTGAGCGTCTGAGGTCGAACGTTGGCGGTGTGACAATATTCGCTTCTCAGATGTTGACAGAGCTTTATGATCCAGTCACGCACATTTAGTGTGCACTGTTTACGTTTTCAGTTCGTCTTTGTCCTAAATGTAGCTCAAATTTAATTTTCCAAGTAGCGTTTCAAACAACAAAAAATTGTAATTGGCCATTGCAGGGGTAGTCATTTAATTTTCCACTTTATGGTGGTGACTGGCGAATTTACTATGGGACCGTTTTTTTATGAATTTGAAAGCACAGCATTTGCTTGCTGAATTACACAACAGTGTGGAAAGAGGCTCCATCTTCGAAAGGTACGCCATATACAGGGTGTCTCAAAGTCTTTGCATCTAGGGGTGATGGACCATGTCATGCGGAGCAGCTTTAACTTTTGTTAGAGACAAAATGTTCGGTTACGCTTCTCGGCAATTCTAGTGGTACTTTTGCATCGATGATGCCCCTGAGAGGTGACAGGGTGTAACCATTCTGCAGTGTGCATATCACTTATGTGTTGTTTATAATCCAGTCATGTGCTCCGAGTGAAAGAGGATATGGCTGCAAAATTAAAGTTCTTGATGAGTTTCCAAAACATCTTTTTATGTTAGGTTTTCTTGTTGTAAATCACTAACAATTTACCGCGGTAGGTAGTATGCAGCACACATGGTAACTACACCTGGCTAGTTTAGTGAAAGGAATAATAAAGGCGCCAAGAGTCGCCTGCAAGCATCAGTGAACGTTTCGTCAATAAAGAAAGCTGCTGCCCATGACGTAATGTATAATCCCTAGGCGTTTGATGCTAAGATTATGAAACACACGGTATACGCAATGACTAGTACGAGTCTGCCAACACATGTCAGTCTCACCAAATTCTCACCAACATATAAAAGATTTTACGTCAGATACCCGAATAATAATTTTTCTTATCGTATTTGCTGATACTGTATCTCAAAATTTAAAGCATTTGAATGACGCACCTGTCGTCATAAATCGCAAAGCTACTTATAATCTTTCGTCGACTGCAACTGCCTCTCTCATTAACCTATTCTGTCTCTCTGTTTAACGCCGTATCATAACTAATAAGTTGCTGTACAACGCAGGATCCACCCAAAAACAGTTTATAAAATCGATCGCGATCGTAGTTTTTCTTTCAGTCAGTAAATTAACATACGACAGATCACACATTTGCAGCCATTCACGAACCTCTTCTATTTCATTTTTTCTATCCTCCTTGTCAGCGATAGGTAAATCAGTTGTGTAACATACTTTCTCTTCAGTATTCGACAACATTTCTAACCTTCTTAAGTCGCGTTGCCACCCAACGTCCGACAATATTAACAAAATTGTTGATGGTATGCATGTCTCTTCAGTATACGAGATGAGGCTTTGCACAGATGTGTTGGTTACTGTCTCTACTATGCCAGTCAATCGCGTCATTTCGATCTTTTCAGTTCTGAGCGCATAGTGAGCACGTAAAGATTCCCAGAACAATAGTGTCTCCCGTCACGTATGAGGCCCTGGTGAGAGTTTTCGCCTGACGTTATGCAGCCTACATAACATAACTGTCATGCGTTTCGTTCTTTTCCGCAGGGGCAATGAAGAAACTCTTGCAGCGTTTTCGATGGGAAGTGTTTGATCACCCACGATACAACCGTACCTAACTGGCTCTCCCTGAGTTTCATATCTGCTCACGTGAACCGCTATGAAGAGAACATTTAGGCACCGGCAACGAGCTGTAGACCAGCTTAGAGAATTGGCGGAAAGCACAGGCGGTTGCCTGTAATTTGACGAGTGCAATGGAAATATGTCTAAGTCAGAGCAGTAACTATATAGAGAAGTAGCCGGAAGATGTAGCTAACTGTTCCAAACAGAACACTTCTGATTTTCACAGGGGTTTTCATTTCGCGACCATCGGACCTTACTTTCCGAACAGCTCTCGAACTGAAGGTTTGTCGAACTAGTATCGTCAATACATACTGAACGTGTGAAGATCCCTTTAGAACACTCCAATGCAAGGTAATCCTGTTTATGATTATGTTGATTTGGCGCGCAACGTAATAGTTTCTGAAAAATCGAGGAATTAGATATTCTTGCCACCTGGGGCGGTGGCTTAAACCACCCACTAAACTGAGATGTTTGTACCACTATCAGACGTGAACTCAATATCCCTTCCGGGCAACCACTTCCTTTCCTGTGCTCCTGCGATCACACTCAAACCCATTAATCCTCAAGTAATTAGTTTTGCAATTCAGGATAGCGTCCTCAAGAAGTTCTTTGATGTTTGGAAGGTCGGACAAGCGATCAGGCGGAAGTAAAGCTGTGAGGGTGAGTCGTGAATCGTGTCTCGATAGCTAAACAGGTATAGCATTTGTCCGCAGGTTAGAGTCCTGGTCCGGCACACAGTTTTACGTAATACTGGCTGACAAACCCGACATTGCCTGGGTATTCATTTTGCCAATTTTCTATCGGAAACGGAAACAAACAATAAACTGTGTTTATAGATAAGTTTCAGCTCCATGTATTCTTGAAAATGTCTTTGACGTTAAGAAACAGTTGTTCAAAGATCCCAGACAGTTTGTCTGGGTTGGGCGCAGCTGCTTCGCATGTTTAGAACGCGATTTTGTACACGTTTTTATGGCAAAGTCAGTTCATAATTCTAAGACGGCTATTAATTTGCCTGATGCCGTTTGCGATTCGCAGTTGAAGTCTGTGAAAAGCCCTGCCAGGGGTCAGGGATTTACTTACGCTGACTCGACTGTAGGAGTGTCTTAGTAGTAAAGAATAAATGAATTGAAACTTCAAGCACGAGGCGGCATTTTTTCACGCATCTCAGTGTTTATTGCGTCATATCTCTTGACCTACGTATCGTACAATGATATATTCTACATCTACATCCATACTCCACAGGCCACCTGGCGGTGTGTGGCGGAGGGTACCCTGAGTACCTCTATCGGTTCTCCCTTCTATTCCAGTCTCGTATTGTTCGTGGAAAGGAGGATTGTCAGTATGCCTCTGTGTGGGCTCTAATCTCTCTGATTTTATCCTCATAGTCTCTTCGCGAAATATACGTAGGAGGGAGCAATATAATGCTTGACTTTTCGGTGAAGGTATGTTCTCGAAACTTCAACAAAAGCCCGTACCGAGCTACTGAGCGTCTCTCCTGCAGAGTCTTCCACTGGAGTTTATCTATCATCTCCGTAACGCTTTCGCGATTACTAAATGATCCTGTAACGAAGCGCGCTGCTCTCCGTTGGTTCTTCTCTATCTCTTCTATCAACCCTATCTGGTACGGATCCCACACTGCTGAGCAGTATTCAAGCAGTGGGCAAACAAGCGTACTGTAACCTACTTCCTTTGTTTTCGGATTGCATTTCCTTAGGATTCTTCCAATGAATCTCAGTCTGGCATCTGCTTTACCGACGATCAACTTTATATGATTTGTGTAAATACATTCAGCGGCATATGTGGATACAGTCTGCGAAATATGTTCCCAGTATAACTGGTAGCAAAGAACTAATAAATTTAAACGTCATGCTCTATGCGGCAGTTTTCCACGCCTCTCAGAGTTTACGATGTCGTATCTGCTGAAATATGTAGTACCATGAGATAATTTTGTAGTTGCGTTTACCATCATATGCAGATACGGTCTGTGAAACGTATTGCGAATAGACTTAGTAGCACAGATGTAACAAATGTAAACATCATGTAGTCTACGGAGGTTTTACACGCATCTCATCGCTTATGACCTGAACTATGATATGCAGATAGTTCTTACCTCCACAGCAATTATTGCCTGACAGAAGCGGTTATGTGTAACACGTTTGGCTGAAATCGGTCCAGTGGTTTAGGAGAAGATGTGGAACATACACACATGCATACATCCATTTTTATAGTATGTTATGAACACCAGCAAGTTGCAAATCTGTAGACAGTCCACTGCAGAGTGAAAATCCATTCTGGAAACTGCGTTGCTCTTTTATCTATTTTGAGAAATGCTTTCGGTCTGGACTTAATTTTCTGTTAGTGCCACCTTTAGTTATTATCTAATAAATCGTGTTCAAATCAAATTACAATAATTTTCTACGTGTGAACAACATGAGATGTTGGCCTGGCAGCAGAGGTATTGCCAAAGAGACCCTCTTTCTCCCACAAAGAGACAGACAGAGAGACAAGAACGGCAGACAGACAAGAGCGACAGACAGAGAGACAAGAGCGACAGACAGAGAGACAAACGAGAGAGAGAGAGAGAGAGAGAGAGAGAGAGAGAGAGAGAGAGAGACGAAGTATTCAAAGCGAGCGCTAGTGCCGTCCGGACATCCTAATTGCAGCTTCCGCCAACACGCGCATCTCTCGGCCGATCGCGCCTCGCCGCTCGCAGACGTAAACAAACGGGCGCCCGCGTGCCTTTGAGGCTAATCTGGCGCCGCGTATATCATCGCAGGCGATTCACCGCAACTTCTGTGGAGCCGCCGCTTCGAAAATAGGAACAAAGCACCCTGCGATCCAACGCCAACTCCAACAAACAACTGCATCCGGCGGGAAAAAAATGTATTCGGAGAGGTGTGGGCTTGCAGTTGTGTTCTTTCAGAACACACACGAGTTCGGTTGATTATTAAACTCACTGGTTCCCCGTATCATAATGAAACCAGCCAGGCATTCATCATCATTATTACAAACACACTTACAAAGTTACAATGGAGGCCTCTTCGGTGAACTTCACTGATGAAATCTACTGCCGGTGCCGAAGCTAGAAGCAGCGTTTCGGCAAGTGTCTTACTCTTCATCTCAAGGCTACTTGCCTGAAGATGATGAGGCCTCGTCGAAACATTTTCTCAAGCCGCCACTGTTGAGATTTAAATACAGAATTCATTTTCGCGAGTTGTACTGAATAGAGTTTGGCGTAGCATTTATTGTTATTCGCTCACGTGCTGCGGATGGCCAGTTCAAGCCCAACCACCACTAACTGTTTAATGTTTAGTAATTATCATATCTAGAAGGTTCTAGAAATTTCTTACGTTTGAAATGTTTGCATATCATGTTTGTATAAATAGCAGCACGTAAGCTGTCGTGCAGACTGATAACAGGTTGCTTGAAATCCACTCCAGTCGAATGTCTTTACCTCTTCGCAGGAATAGCACTACCTCCTGTTCGGAGAGAAATAACTGCGGATGAGGAAAGAGAGCAAGTGGAGCAGGAGAGAACGCATCCTCTGTACCGGCACGAACCGCACCAGCAACGACTGAAGTCAAGGAGGAGTTTCCTAAGAACATCAATGGCACTTGGAACCAACGCTGAGAAGCTAGGTAACAACTATGGAGGGCTACGAGTTGTCTCCCCTTGGCTGGAAAAGAGTTTCAAAAACTCTGCCTTCTGGCTATGATGAGAAAAGGACGACTTGGTAGTCCATGAACAGACCGAGATCTGGAATTGGGAGATCAAGGATCAATTTGGCCAGATGTGGCTACACTGATCAAGATGATATTCAGTGTGAGTGTGGAGAAGACCAGACTGGTTCAAATGGCTCTGAGCACTATGGGACTCAACATCTGTGCTCATCAGTCCCCTAGAACTTAGAACTACTTAAACCTAACAAACCTAAGGACATTACACACATCCATGCCCGAGGCAGGATTCGAACCTGCGACCGTATCGGTCACGCGGTTCCAGACTGACGCGCCTAGAACCGCACGGCAAGGCCAGACTGATCACCATACGCTTCAATGCCGATTGTGTCCAGCCTCCTGCACAGAAGAAGGAGCACATCAAGGAACAGAAAATGTTTTGGCAGTGTCCAAGTTTTGGGCAAAAATAACACTGTCATAACAGTGTATGTAAACCGTATGTTTCTGATACGAGGATAAATAAATAAAATGTACGTTGGTGTTCATAATAAACGTACTTTCAGTGCTAAGTTTGTGCTTTGTTGACGACCCTGCTTTCGAATAAACCGAATTTCGTACTGTTCCTCTCAAAGCCATTATTCCAGTTCCTCAGAAGAAATGTCTGTCAGAAATACTTGTCATTTTAATTCTCGTATGCACTAAATCCGTTACGGATAATGCCATGCACTCAGTGCGTCATTATTATCATGCGAATTACATAAACGAACAATGCTTCCCTTACCGAATAAATATGGCCCTGTAAAATATTTTCACATACCTTAGAATCTACTTTTTTTCCAGTGCGATCAAAACTCCATTGAAAAACTATCGATATGATAGTCCTAACCATTACGGAACCTCCACTACAACTCAAATCTGTAAAAAGCTAAATTGTACCGTCCGCTTGGAATGTTCCCCAAGTAAATGCATTTTATGCTATCGGATCACATTACCGAATCTAACTGATTTTTGCCGGGAATAGCCGAGCGGTCAAAGCCACTGTAGTCATGGACTGTGCGGCTGGTCCCGGCGAAGGCTCGAGTCCTCCCTCGGGCATAGGTGTGTGTGTTTGTCCTTACGGTAATTTAGGTTAAGTAGTGTGTAAGCTTAGGGACTGATGACCTTAGCAGTTAAGTCCCATAAGATCTCACACATATTTGAACATTAGAACTGATTTTTGTCTACGTTTAGAGCTCATTTTCCTTGCTCTCGGACGTTTTTCAAGAACTGTGGGGTTGGCAAATGTACGACGATTACTTTGTCTGCACATTTCCCGATGAACTGGTTTCGTCAGCACTGTGTTCTCTAGACGCCCATTAAGCTTACCAGTCTGTTTTGAGACATTAGTCTTTAAAAAAAAAAGTACCATAACGATTAATGAATATAGGTCGTGTTTCTTTCACTGTCCTACGAAGCAGACGAATTGAACTCTGTATACTACTATGATGCTTGTAGCAGATCTAAGACACCTGAAACCGTTGCGTCGTCCAAGCCGACACCGATCATTTCCTCTTGGAAGTATGCACAATATGAAATAAATGTAGCTGTCTAAGGAAGCCTAACCCGGTATAAGGTAAAGAAAAATAGCATCCTACGAAATAGCTTCTCATGACTCTTAATTTCATCAAGATACATAATTTACAACAGACGTGGAATTCAACAAACCGAAGAGAAAGTAGACCACAAGCTGGGATTGGCCTTTCACGGAGAAGAAAATCGGCCGTGTCCTGTTCATAGAAACCATACTTACACAACTAATAACAATATTAATTATGAAAGTACACTGCTTACCGCGCACCGCAGGCGAGTGAACGCCATGGGTGTCAGCCACGCACATACGTTGCTCTTACACGCTCTCGTCGTAATAATTTCTGGCCAGTGGTTCGCAGTGAACAGCATAATACTTGAACACTAGCGTGAACATTCTTTTTTATGCTTTTGAAATGGTAGTAGTGGGAGTTTTAGGACTGGGTTGAGCTATGAATGAACAAATGCATCGGACCATTTACTGACATACCACATAAAATCCTATTTTATAGAATTTCATTAAAATGATTTTAATTTTGAATCAATCACTTGGCTAGTCAAAACATCAACATTAAGAATTTACTGACAAGGCGATGCTTTCTGAATAGAAGCCAAATGAAGGAGACAATAGCGAGTTGTTTAAACTCCCGGTGATTGCGTAGTCCCAAAGAGTAAAAGCGGCAATAATCAAACCTATTAAAATCAGACCATGAATTTATACTGTTAAAAAAACAGAAAGCGAGACAGAATTCCACTGTACAAAATATGCAATATTCAGCAATCCACCCATATTGTGAAAATGGCTGTATATACATTGCGTGTATGTATGTTACACATCTTTTAAACCACTGCACACATTTCAACCAAACTTAGTACTCATATGACTTACTGACTGGAAAGAAGCGCTGTGGGGTATGAACCACCTACCTATCAAAGGGGGTGGGGGTGTTGGTGGAGATGGAAAAGCAGCGTCCACGACGCGCGAGTACACTTACCATAGTCAGCCAGTATTTGAGAACGGGAGCACTTAGTAACTAGAAACGAACTTTACAAATAATTTCCAACCTTCACGAAACTCTTTGTCGCTAACGACCGCAGTAAAGGATGAAATGAAAACGTTTATAGCTTCCTACATTTTCGCTCTTCATGCAGCAAAACTGCCGCATGAAGCATAACATTCGAATTTATTACTTCTTTGCGACTAACTGTATTCGCGACACATTTTGCAGGCAGTATTGACATATTTCAGTGGAATATACCAGCAAAATTGTTTCATTGTACGACACATAATTTAGAAACTACGTCACAAAGACTGACATTCGTGACAAACTGCCGCATCATACATCACGTTTAAATTTATTACTTCTTCGCTATCGACTCTATTTGGAACACGTTTCGGAGACAATATCCACTTATGCCAATATATACATATATATAAAATTGTGTGACACATAGTTCAGGAGATACGACGTCATAAACATTGCGCTGCGTGAAAGTAAAACTCCAGAACGAAATTAGTTAGAGATACAGGTGAAATATCTGCTGGGAAATACATTAAATTGATATGAAGTATATTTGCCGTGTGTGTACACGGGTAAAGCCATGGGTAAAATAGCCATCCTAAACCCCTGGAATGATTTTAACCAAATTTGGTACACGTATCGGTTAAGATCTGGGAATCGTGTGGGGGTAAGAACCACCGGCCTCCTGTTGGGATGAGGGTGATAACGTGGAGAGAGAAGAGGGAAAGATGGATAGAGAGAGGGAGAGGAGGAAATGGACACAGAAAGGGAAAAGAAGGAGATAGACGTAGAGGGAGAGAGGGGGAGATGAGGGGAAAAGGAGGAGATGCAGAGGGGAGAAGAAAATTAGAGGATAGACAGAGAGGAGAAGGGGGGGGGAGAGATAGATAGATAGAGAGAGGGAGAGAGAGGGGGGGGGGGGAATAGAAGGAGATGGGCAGAGAAATGAACAGGAGGAGATGGAAAGAGAGTGGATGGGGTGGATGGGGTGGACAGAGGGGGGCAGGGACATGGACAGAAAAAGGGCGAAGGAGGATATGAGCGGAGAGGGGGCAAGGAGGAGATGGACTAATGAAAGGTTGAAATGTATGCATAACCGGACAACACTGTGTACTCAGCTAGTAATTAAAATATTAAAACAAAGAAATTTAACTCTTACAATGAATGCAAATGAAAGCAGAGAAACAAATAAAAATATGCCAGTATAAGCAGGAAGTAGAGTATCAGTTAATAGAGCCCGTGGCCCTGATGAATTACACAGTGCAAATTAATCAGAATTACCACCATGTCTGACGTATGGCGAACAGTCTTTTACTCAGATACGTAAACAAAGGAAAGACAAACAGTTTAATTTATGGAGCGCAGTTACATAGATCTACAATTGAACGTAAAGCTTCTACTCACAATCAGTCCTATAAACATTTAACGTAAATTAATCAGTCGAACTCATACAGAGCGACTGCGTATGTTCACCATGTGATTCTGCCTTTTCTTCCCACAAAAACAGCGTTCATGCAACAGACAGACATCCAACATGTACTGGAGCCTGGAGAGAGCTGCATGCTAAACAGGTAGTGCTCGTGCAAGATAACTTAGCCCGTGCACAGAAACGCATTCGCATTCTCATTCTCATCTCTGGGCGAGTCCACCCCTCTGTTCCGAAGAGGCGGCAACCTCAGCTGCATGTCACCTACGGAGCTGTGTGCTTCATCTGTTATGAACGAAACATTCTCTGCCTGTCTCAGCTACACTTTGGGAACAGAGGCGTGTACACGCCAGTTGCACTGTAATCTTTTTCAAACGGCAACTGTTCTCAAATATCTCCTAACCTCATCCGACAATTCATAGTGAACTGCCTGTCATTTCATTAACAGTCACAATTATTGTAATATTTCTACATTTAGTAAGGTACTGTGCGAAATTTGACTGACTGCAGTGAAAAATAGGGATCGCTGTGAGTTTGCGTTTGGTGCACGTTAGATCACATACTGCTGTGTACGAAGTGGAATAACGTACTGAACTTTCCTTTCAACTTGAGACGAGATATATCTGTATCCCCATTATGTATCACCATTCCCGAAAAACTGGGCTGTCTGGAGTACATTCACTTCCGATCGGGTATGCAAACGACGGAGTGGAAGTGAAATATTGATAACATCCCTAATATCTTTTAAATTGTTCGGTATACCGAAACAAATTTTTAACAAATAATAGGTTGCAAAGTGGAGAGTATTTTGACACATAGCCAACATCTGAAACTTCCTCATTGACTGCTACACTCGAGTGACTGCAGATTTGTATCGATGAAATAATGTAAATTCTTTATAGGGCCATCAATAGGTGGTGAAATGAGAATTAATATGGATATGTAAGAACATAAATGAAGAAAAAAATGTTCAAATGTGTGTGAAATCTTATGGGACTTAACTGCTAAGGTCATTAGTCCCTAAGCTTACACACTACTTAACCTAAATTATCCTAAGGACAAACACGCACACCCATGCCCGAGGGAGGGCTCGAACCTCCGCCGGGACCAGCCACACAGTCCATGACTGCAGCGCCTCAGACCGCTCGGCTAATCCCGCGCGGCTATAAATGAAGAAATTACACTTTTATTTTTATAACGAGTATCGGTTTTTCATAAGCTATTGACCTTATTTATTGTCAATTATTTGGCTAATGTTGGACTATTTTGCATCTGCATTAGCATGTTAGTGGTGTGAAACTGTGTAAACCCTGGAATGTTTTGGGGAAAGACGCTAATTTTAATAAGGCAAAAAGAGAAAGAAAAGGAAGTGCGCAAGACAGCGAAAATAAATCACTCCCTCTGCTGCACTTTCAGCGTAATCCTGCACCCACTGTGTTTTTAATAATAAATGGTTGACCTGTACAATAATTGGTCACCCTAGCAGACTCGCCAGTTGTGGCTCACAAGTTCTGCAAAATGTAAGTTTGCGTGAAACTTTAAGCTGCAGAACTATAACTCCCCTACCGTACTGAACCATCCACAAACGAGCCCCCACCGCTATCGTTTTCCTCTCCTCTATGAGCGGCTACGTGACATGTAATACTGTACGCACTCTACATACACACAACTCTAGCCTAATAGCAGTTTTTGCTTTTCAGTAAGTGCACAGCACAGCTTGCCCTCGACGTGCCGTAGTTGTTTCCATTAAAAAGTATATTCTTCTCCGCAGCCATCAACAAGCCAGCGACCATCTACATCTACATCCATACTCCGCAAGCCACCTGACGGTGTGTGGCGGAGGGTACCTTGAGTACCTCTATCGGTTCTCCCTTCTATTCCATTCTCGTATTGATCGTGGAAAGAAGGATTGTCGGTATGCCTCTGTGTGGGCTCTAATCTCTCTGATTTTATCCTCATGGTCTCTTCGCGAGATATACGTAGGAGGGAGCAATATACTGCTTGACTCTTCGGTGAAGGTATGTTCTCGAAACTTTGACAAAAGCCCGTACCGAGCTACTGAGCGTCTCTCCTGCAGAGTCTTCCACTGGAGTTTATCTATCATCTCCGTAACGCTTTCGCGATTACTAAATGATCCTGTAACGAAGCGCGCTGCTCTCCGTTGGATCTTCTCTATATCTTCTATCAACCCTATCTGGTACGGATCCCACACTGCTGAGCAGTATTCAAGCAGTGGGCGAACAAGCGTACTGTAACCTACTTCCTTTGTTTTCGGATTGCATTTCCTTAGGATTCTTCCAATGAATCTCAGTCTGGCATCTGCTTTACCGACGATCAACACTATATGATCATTCCATTTTAAATCACTCCTAATGGGTACTCCCAGATAATTTATGGTATTAACTGCTTCCAGTTGCTGACCTGCTATTTTGTAGCTAAATGATAAAGGATCTATCTTTCTGTGTATTCGCAGCACATTACACGAATGCTTCCTGTTTGGTGGTCAACGTTCTTCTCTCTGTAGTATTCAATAGTCTTTCCTTACAGCGGCCTCCCATACCGGTTGTAGGCGGTCATTATGTAGCGTCGGTCCCAGAAACTTCGCTGGTGCAGCCTAAATATAGAAATATCACAGGAATTACGACTGTTATTGAAATGACAGGCAATTCACCATGAATTGTCGGATGAGGTTATGAGATACGTGGGAACAGTTGCCGTTTCAGAAAGATTCAAGTGCAACAGGCGTGTGCACGCCTCTGTTCCCATAGCGTAGCTGGCAGGTTCCTCCATTTCATTCGATGTTCATATGCTATTCCATTACAGTTGAAGAGCGTCTCGAACTACTTTTGAGTTTAGGGGGAATACCAAATGAAGTGAGACATGAATGGGACTCAGCTTTACTCTGTTCTTCTCGGAAGTATTCGGTACAGCGCCACAATTCATTTAGTAATGCGATGCAGCAGGTTTCTGTCGGCACGACTTCCCTCAGTTCGTCAGAGTCGTGGTGTCAGCGCTGTTTTGCCCTTCGCTATTTGTTCGTGGTGTAAAGGAAGATCACAGGTCTAGCGGCTGTTTGCGCAAAAGGAGGCAGTCAAGCCATCTGTCGTCGCAAGCATTTACAATGAACGGTGGAATTCTCTCTATCCATTATGAAGTCGCAAAATCGACGGATATCGCTAATGTGCAATTGAGTGACGTTACAACGCCATGCGAAAAAAATGGTTCAAATGGCTCTGAGCACTATGGGACTTAACATCTATGGTCATCAGTCCCCTAGAACTTAGAACTACTTAAACCTAACTAACCTAAGGATAGCACACAACACCCAGCCATCACGAGGCAGAGAAAATCCCTGACCCCGCCGGGAATCGAACCCGGGAACCCGGGCGTGGGAAGCGAGAACGCTACCGCACGACCACGAGATGCGGGCGCGAAAAAAATATGAAGATTTAAGTGACGATGAAAAGACAAAATATTACAGCCATCGACAGACGGGATTCACTGTTTTCTACATCAAAAAGCCCTTTCGCCAAACATGCAAGCTTGGAGCACGTTGTGAAATTGATGGTACGAATAGTAAATTTTCTGAAATTGCACACATTATTATAGTGTCAGTTCCAAGAATTTTCGATGCAGATGAATGAAGAGTGTGTGGATATAAAGTATATTTATTAAGTCTGGAACGATTTGTCGCTTTGAATTTCTGATGGAAAGTAAAATATTCGGAAAGGATAGCGGGCCTCGCATTTTAAGTATAGTTGACTGCAGACTCCCCTCACTAAGACAATACAATGGGAGAAGCAACTTATTTCTAATGTCATGGGAAAAGTGGATGCACTAAAAGAGGATTTCATAGCGAAAGTGACAACCTCTGGCACAAAACACCGTCCACCTCTCTGAGCTAATTGGCGTTAAAGAAAACTCGAAATATGAATAAAAAATGGTTCAAATGGCTCTGAGCACTATGGCACTTAACTTCGGAGGTCATCAGTCCCCTAGAACTTAGAACTACTTAAACCTAACTAACCAAAGGACATCACACACATTCATGCCCGAGGCAGGATTCGAACCTGCGACTGCAGCGGTCCTGCGGTTCCAGACTGTAGCGCCTAGAACCACACGGCCACCCCGGGCCGGAGAAGTATGAATAATTAATTGTGACGTAGAAATAATTAAAACAGTAAATGTTTTGATGACACTGACAATCTAACATCTGTTTTCGAGAATGTTTGCGTTTTCTGTTGAACGCACCGCTGTACACTTGCAGATGGAACTGCATTGTACTTCCCACTTAAAACATAAATTATTTTACTTTAAATTGTCCAGGAGTTCTATGCTATTTCCGTCAGGAAGACTTCCCACCACTCCATAATGAGGTTGGAAACTTGATAAAATGTTTCGATTAAGATATGTGTGTGAAACGAATTTTCAATTATGATACTAGGTAAGTCGCGATTACGTGGCAACCTCAGACTGAAAATCTGTGAAACTGTCTGTATCTGTCCGTACACCGATAATTTGTACCAGGTAAAAATTATATTATGACCTCAGCATGCCGAAAACAATTAAATAATACTGAGAATATGTTTTGTTTGTGATCTAAGTTGTCGATAAATACGAAATGTAAAACAAAGTCGCACGCAGGGGACAGATTTATCTTTTAAATGCAGCACCTTTGCAGTTTTCTCCTCTTCCGCTCCCCACCCTCCAACAGCACGGCTTGGCGATGAGGGAAGCGTGCAGCCAGGCGAGGGAGCTAAGGCACTCGTGCCAGGGTATGCCCCGCGTGCCGAGTTCTTGTCCGTCCTTGTTGTAAGGGCTTGTAAATTTCATCATCTTTCGAACTGCGTTCTTCCATTTCTTTTAATTGTTTGCAGCACTTTCGAACTCATTGCTTATCAAATTTTAAATTCCGTATTGGCGTTCTCATAAAAACTCGGATCTTCGCAAACGATACCGTCCGTCCCATCTCAGTTAAGAGGGACGTGAGCAGGAAGTCGTGTGTCCAGCGGGCAGACCCGCTGTGCAACGAGGCCCCCTGACAGACGCGACGTCTCGCGCTGCAATGTAAACACGGCCGACCGGCGGGACAGACAGCAATTACGGCGCGCGTTTCAGTGACGCGCGCCTTGTCCGCTGCGCCAGTAATTCCGACGTCGGCTCTGGCGCCAGCAACAGCGCCGCGTACTGGAAAGACAGCTGCTCCAGCTCCAGGCTGCATTGCGCCAGATCTGGCGACGGCTCAAAAAATAAAAGAAAATGTACAGGGATCGGGAGTATGCGACGTTCGAGGATTCTAGACTGGATCTTTACCTATGCGCAGACGTTCTCTACTTTCGTTCAACGTCCTTCTGAGCCACAATTTTTCCATATTAAACACCTTACGACGGAATAATTAACGGCGGATATCTCCGTGTTAAGCCCCTTTCATCGTTTTTATTTAGACTTCAACGTTAAAGTTGCTTTGAAAGTGAGGTTATGAGAGACCGTCCAATTTACAAAAAGTTGGAACATAATACTGAGGAACTGACAATTACCGTGGAGTTTCCGTATCTCCAGACTGGCGGAATTAGAACAGGTCTGTAACTTTTAAATGATTACAATAACTGTTAAAGGAACCATATGAAGTTGCTTAGGAAGCTTTTATTTATATATTCAGTGAAGACTATTTTCTGACGGCTTCTCCATTATCAAGTCATACATAGCAATGAAGGTTTAACAAAATTCCAAATCTGTTCGAAGGTCGATAACATTCCATGTGCATTAAATCTCGCATTACAACCAGATGTGCATGTAAGTTACTGACCACAAAACCTTGACAAACAAAAATGGTTCAAATGGCTCTGAGAACTATGGCACTTAACATCTAAGATCATCAGTCCCCTAGAACTTAGAACTACTTAAACCTAACTAACCTAAGGACATCACACACATCCATGTCCGAGGCAGGATTGGAACGTGTGCCCGTAGCGGCCGCACGATTCCAGACTAATGCGCCTAGAACCACTTGGCCACACCAGCCGGCCACTCACAAACACACAGGCCCTTTTGTGCAAGCGCTTCTGTAAACGTGCTCTTTTTTATTTTTTTATATTTTTCAATATTTTATATTTAATGTCTGCAGTTACGGTGGTTTACTGTTCCGTTCGTATTTGATGTACAGTAAGTACATAAATACAGTTACATCCTTTTGACACACCAAGCCCACACTATAGGAACGCCTTATGTCAAGTTATATCTCGTTTTAGTTCGTTCTGTAGTTGATTTGCCATAATCCTTTTCGTGTTCCCCTCTGTGATAGTTTTATAGTAAGCCGTGTGTGGTTTCACAGTACCTGTGTACTTTTATAACATGTTGTTCACATAGACCGATCACAACCTTTTGAGACTGATTTTTAGCAATGATTTCTGTAAAGTGTATTTGCATTACAATAATAAGTTCAAATCCTTCGACGGACGCCGCCTCTGGCCTAGCTTCCGTGGTCGCTACAGGTACTCTTTAGTATCAGTTTACGTTTTGACTTACGACGGTGTTCATGTGTGGACGCTGCTTTATATGTTGCCTCGTTTATATGTTTTGTGGCCAGTAACTTTAGTGCATGCCTGGTTGTGACGCAAGACTTACGTACATGACAAGTATCTACGTTCGCACTTATTTGGAATTTTGTTAAGTCTTCGCTGCCATGTATCGTAACATCCACTTTATTTTATTCTTTAGGATGATTTGATGAAGGACAATCGGTCAATAAATAAATAAAACTGTCGTCCAGAACTCAAGAGAATTCTTCTAACAAAAATAGTTCAAATGGCTCTGAGCACTATGGGACTTAATATCTGAGGTCATCAGTCCCCTACAACTTAGAACCACTTAAACCTAACTAACCTAAGGACATCACACACATCCATGCTCGAGGCAGGTTTCGAGCCTGCAACCGTAGGGGTCGCATAGTTCCAGATTGAAGAGCCTAGAACCGCCTCTTATTTTATCTCATTTTGTTCTATATAGTTTGTTGAATTTGTTCGGGGCGGACGTCCGATGACACTCATGTAGGTTCTTCGTTGATCTGTTCACTCTGTTTTTTGTTACAGAGGGTAGCTAACCCTCTCACCGAACACGCTGAGCTACTGTGCCGGCATCGCTCGGCCACTGCGGCGTTCTTCTAACAGTTCTTGTAATCACAGTAGAGTTTCTTAATAATCAAAGCCAGATTAATAGTGAAAGTGTGAACATGAGACTTTCCTTTGATGTTTGACATCATGAAGAGGCTTCAGTGACTGTCCATTGATCGTGACCGGGCCAAATATCTCACGAAATAAGCGTCAAACGAAAAAACTACAAAGAACGAAACTTGTCTAACTTGAAGGGGGGAACCAGATGGCGCTATGCTTGGCCCGCTAGATGGCGCTCCCATAGGTCGAACGGATATCAACTGCGTTCTTTCAAATAGGAACCCCCATTTTCTATTACATATTCGTGTAATACGTAAGGAAATATATGAATGTTTTAGTTGTTGGACCACTTTTTTCGCTTTGTGATAGATTTCATATGATTATTGATTGAATTTAAAAATCTCAAATTCTGTCATAATTTACTAATTAAGAGGTATAATCTAACGTTAAAAGTTTATCACAATAAGTGAAGTATAGAAACTATGTGTATGTCCTGAGGCAGCGTAACTCATGGCGCACAAATGAGCCAGACTATATTCATCCAGTGTGAATGCGCTTATCACTTCCAATAAACTTCACACATAATTTCTGTGGTTTCATTGATCGAAATCATCCCAGAGGCATATCACAGTTGACAACAATAGTGTTTGAGCAGGGACCGGCAGAACCAATGATGCGCGCCCACTGAGCAATGCCGTCAGTGCCTCTGACTATGAGCGCCCTCTGCCGCCGCGATATTGCCGGCGGCAGCTACACGGCCAGTCTCAGCGGCAGTTTTCAGTCTGTCACCCTTCGACAGTTCAGAAGTGCATTAGTAGAGGCAACTTGCACTGTGCAACGCTCATAAGTTAGCTGCTTCTAGTAGCTGGGCTTTACTGCTGTTTGTTCTTTTGTTAAGTTTTCTCACAATGTTTGGAGAAAGCTACAAATTAAGTAAAACTTCGCTAGTCATTTCTGCTTGTCTGCAGCATCCCTACGACAACTGCTGCTGCACCACTTTGTAGCCTACCTCTCCTTAACGTTGTGTACGATGATGTACACAACAATTTTAAACCTTTACGAAACTACTTCTCCCTGACTACGGCTACAAAATGATAACAGAAAAGTTAACGCTAAGTACATTTTCGTTGCTCACGTGGTGAAATTTCAGCACCGGAAATGACTTCTTTTCTACTAAATCTATTCCCAAGACATTTTGCAGACTGTATCCTCATATAACACTGACTGTACCTGCGTAATTATATCACGGTATGAAACACAATGACAGAAAAAAAAATCGCAACGCCAAGAAGCACTTGCGTGATATAAGCGAAAGTTGGAAAGCGTGGTTCTACATCTGAAACATGAAGTCTATTTAGATTTCGCGACAGTCGCGTACAAGCGTCGGCAATAACGCCACTGTGAGTATGGAAATCAGGTTTGCTATAAGTACACGCTGTAACGGTAGTGAGCGTGAGTTGCCTTTGAGATTGGACATGATGTTCGTCAAGAGTGCTTTTAAGGTGACGAAGACGCCATCATTAACACCTCAGTCAGTTTGAACGAGACCGTGTAATAGGGCTACGAGAAACTGGATATTCCTTCTGCGATACTGCAGAGACTTGGCAGGAATGCAGCCACTGTACATGATTACTGGCAGCGGTGATCACGACAATCAACGGTAGCAAGAAGGCCGGACCCTGAACGGCTACGTGGCACTAACGAGAGGGAAGACCATCTTGTGCCGGCCGGAGTGGCCGAGCGGTTCTAGGCGCTACAGTCTGGAACCGCGCGACCGCTACGGTCGCAGGTTCGAATCCTGCCTCGGACATGGATGTATGTGATGTCCTTAGGTTAGTTAGTTTTAAGAAGTCCTAAGTTCTAGGGGACTGATGATCTCGTAAGTTCAGTCCCATGGTGCTCAGAGCCATTTGAACCACTTTTGAAGACGATCTTGTTTGGTGTAGGTCCCTGCCGCATCATAATGCATCTGCAACCTGAGAAGCAGTTAGCAGCACTGTGGCAAAACGGACTGTTACAAATCGGTTACTTCACGGAGAGCGCCAAGCCAGAGGCGCTGTAGCGTGCATTCCAAGGACCCCAAACCACCGCGATTTGCGACTTCAGTGGTGTAAAACGAGAGCTCACTGAAGGGCAAGGTGGAGGTCTGTAATGTTTTCTAATGAAAGCCGGTTCTTGCTCAGTGCCACAGATGGCCGTCTGTTGGTTAGGTGGAGGGCAGTACAGATACCGCAATCAACCTGTCTGCATGATAGACACACTTGACCTACACCTGGATTTATGGTCTAGGGCGAGATTTCATATGACGGCAGCAGTTATTCCACGCACATTGCCTGCAAATTTGTCTGTCAATCTGGTAAAGGAAATGAGCGTTTGCCGTGTCCCTTGCGGGGCAGGTCCGGCCGCCTTGGTGCAGGTCTTATTACATTCGACGCCACATTGGGCGTCCTGTGCACCGGTCGGGGATGAAATGATAATGAAGACAACACAACACCCAGTCGCTGAGCGGAGAAAATCTCCGACCCAGCTGGGAACTGAACCCGGGCCCGTAGGACGGCAATCCGTAACGCTTACCACTCAGCTATCGGGGCGGACTGTCAATCTGGTGATTCGACCTGTTGTGCTGTCATTCATTCATGAACAGTATTCCAGGCGGCGTTTTTCAACAGGATAACGCTTGCCCACATACCGCTGTTGTAATGCAACGTGCTCTGAAGAGTGTCGACACGTTGCCTTGGTCTGCTCGATCACCAGATCTGTCTCCAGTCGAACACATATGGGACATCATCGGAAGACATCCTGTATTGACCGATATAACTGCCCACTTCATGTTGTGCCGACTCCACTGTAGCTTGAATGGATTTTTAAGCCACAGGTCTCCAGGGTTGAGTAGTTATTGCCCGATGACGACACGCAATACAGTTTCTTAAAGCGGAGTTCGCCGTTATTAATTATGTTTTGTGATTTAATTTTATTACTCGTACAGAGACTCAGCGTTCCTCTGTTTAACAGCGCGTCGTCAAAATAAGTATGAAATGCTAATGTCTTTGCAAAACATAATGTAGACTATTGAGTTAAAAGTTCGTACCTATTTTGCCATTTTAGAGAAGAGAAACCTTAAGCGCTTCTGCTTCTATGGTCTCAGTATCGAATGTTCACTAATTTCAATTTACCTAACACAAATTATATATCCATGTCATTTAAGAGATATTACGTCGATTCCACACTAACGGAATAACACGTAATTGTCATTTGATATCACTTTTACTACTAATCCTTTTTCTTATGACGTAAATGTTAATGAATGACCGCTATCTAGGAGGAAAGAGTGATTGATCCTAATCATGAGATAAAAGCTTTTAATGGGCTCGCAATAGTTAATTAAATAAAAAGTCACGTTCGAGGATGATACGCGAACAACTTTCGTTGCGTCCGTTTTCACGTATCTGTCAAAACTAATCCTGTCGCCCACAATTCAAATTAACACTGACGTTAGCCCCTTTTGTCGGAACATCGAATCGTAACTATTATGTGAAAGTTTATTCTAGTCCCCGAATTAATTCCTTTCAGATACGCGCACGACCGAACAGTAGAACGGAACACAAACGACTTGTTTTAACAACCGAACAATGCAATGACGTTACATTACGACAATGTCCGCCCAATGAACATCTCTCTGACTTTATCTTTTCTACTCTGCTTAATTAAATTATTCCTAATTACAATTTATTCAGCTATTTAACGAAAACATCTAACAAAAAATAAAATAAATTTATCGCAACGTAAAAGATCCGTTATACCGACCAAACGCAACAGGCACGGAACTCCATCCCATGAACTGCCATCCGGCACCTGTACAACACAGTACATGCAAGATTGCACGCTTGCACTCAACATCGGTTATTAATGTACCAGCATTTCACCTTTGCAGTGGCTTACCTCGCGCTTACATTCACCGTGACCTTGTAATGTTAATAACTTAAATATACACTACTGGCCATTAAAATTGCTACACCAAGAAGAAATGCAGACGATAAACGGGTATTCATTGGACAAATATATTTTACTAGAACTGACATGTGATTACATTTTCACGCAATTTGGGTGCATAGATCCTGAGAAATCAGTACCCAGAACAACCACCGCTGGCCGTAATAACGGCCTTGATACGCCTGGGCATTGAGTCAAACAGAGCTTGGATAAAGTGTACAGGTACAGCTGCCCATGCAGCTTCAACACGGTATCACAGTTCATCAAGAGTAGTGACTGGCGTATTGTGACGAGCCAGTTGCTCGGTCACCATTCACCAGATGTTTTCAATTGGTGAGATATCTGGAGAATGTGCTGGCCAGGGCAGCAGTTGAACATTTTCTGTATCCAGAAAGGCCCGTACAGGACCTGCAACATGCGGTCGTGCTTTATCCTGCTGAAATATAGGGTTTCGCAGGTATCGAATGAAGGGTGGAGCCACGGGTCGTAACACATCTGAAATGTAACGTCCACTGTTCGAAGTGCCGTCAATGCGAACAAGAGGTGACCGAGACGTGTAACCAATGACACCCCATACCATCACGCTGGGTGATACTCCAGTATGGCGATGACGAATACACGCTTCCAATGTGCGTTCACCGCGATGTCGCCAAACACGGATGCGACCATCATGATGCGGTAAACAGAGCCTGGATTCATCCGAAAACATGACGTTTTGCCATTCGTGCACCCAGGTTCGTCGTTGAGTTCACCATCGCAGGCGCTCATCTCTGTGATGCAGCGTCAAGGGCAACCGCAGCCATGGTCTCCATGCTGCTGCAAAAGTCGTCGAACTGTTCATGCAGATGGTTGTTGTCTTGCAAACGTCCCCATCTGTTGGCTCAGGGATCGAGACGTGGCTGCACGATCCGTTAGAGCCATGCGGATAAGATATCTGTCATCTCGACTGCTAGTGATACGAGGCAGTTGGAATACAGGACGGCGTTCCGTATTACCCTCCTAAACCCACCGATTCGAAATTCTGCTAACAGTCATTGGATCTCGACCAACGCGAGCAGCAATGTCGCAATACGATAAAACAAAATCGCGATAGGCTACAATCCGACCTTTATCAAAGTCGGAAACGTAATGGTACGCATTTCTCCTCCTTACACGAGGCATCACAACAATGCTTCACCAGGTAAAGCCGGTCAACTCTGTGTATGAGAAATCAACTGGAAACGTTCCTCATGTCAGCACATTGTAGGTGGCGCCACCGACGCCAACCTTGTGTGAATACTCTGAAAAGCTAATCATTGGCATATCACAGCATCTTCTTCAGGTCGGTTATATTTCGCATCTGTAGCACGTCATCTTCGTGATGTGGCAATTTTAATGGCCAGTAGTGTATTTATCTTACTTTGTAAAGTAATCGGAATTCGGAACCTCTTTCATACATGGTGTTAGGTTCTGTGAAGAATTGTCAAAAAATGGTTCAAATGGCTCTGAGCACTATGGGACTCAACTGCTGAGGTCATTAGTCCCCTAGAACTTAGAACTAGTTAAACCTAACTAACCTAAGGACATCACAAACATCCATGCCCGGGGCAGGATTCGAACCTGCGACCGTAGCGGTCTTGCGGTTCCAGACTGCAGCGCCTTTAACCGCACGGCCAGAATTGTCAAGATAGGTGGGTGGGGAGTGGGGGCTGGAAAGAGAGGAAGGGGGGTTAGTGGTAGATCCTAAATACAGATCTGGTCCTTAGCTTCCGTGCATTGTCTGCACAGCACGGCAGATGGGTGGGTTACAGGACAGGACAGAGCAGAGCGGCCATGAAATATGGACGGCGCCTCCGGCTGAATTAAGCATTCGCCGGCCGCCACCTGCGCGACTATTTTCGGCCTCGCGGCGCGGCGGCCCGCGACGCGGACGAATTCCATTTTGCCGGTGCCGAGGACGCGCTGTTAACTTTAATGATGGAATTTTCTGAGAGGGCGCATCATTTCCTCCTCGTTCCTCCCGTCATCATCTCGTGCCCGCAGATCCTCTACCCCCACCTCGCGTCCTCTATCGCCAACAGCAGATGGCGATCCACAAATCAGAACGACCCTCTTTAGAGGGGACTCAGTCTGCCGGAATAAGGGCACGAGCCGGGCTGGGCTGGCGCCGGATCCCGCGGATAATGGAATGCGAGCCCGCCTCTCTGCCTGCCTCCAGTCGCTAGGTTTGCTATTCTCCACCGCCATACGGCGCGACCCGTGCGCTTTGAGAGAGGAGGGGTTGAGTATTCGCTGGCGCGGAAAAACCATTATTAATAGCGAATATGCATTTTCCAGTTCATCGGCTGTTTCAGACCTGTTGTAGCATCAAACAATAAGCCGGTAATTTCTTCCGTAATGGACTATTGCGATTCATTTTATCACCCTCCCACACGAAAGTGCAACTGATCGAGAATGATTTCCCGCAGTTAGTTAGAGCTTTGATGGTCTCCTTAAACTTGTATACGTTTTTAAAAAATTCATTTCTGTATAAAACCACGTGCTGCTAACAAACAAACCTGTATTCTCAAGGAGACCAGCCTACGTTTCGGATTTTTGTATTTCTTTGTATTTATAGGCTGTAGAGTTCAGATCTCAAAAACCTATGACCAGGAAGACCAATCCCTCAAAGCTGTTCGATGAAGCTCCCGAATATTATCGAGACAATCACTTCGCAGTTTTCTGGGGAACTTGAGAAACTTTAATTCCCTAAAATTTACCTAATTTTTGCGACAGGAAGTGTGACTCACTCGGGAGCGCTTGGGACTGATAATCGGGTAATCAGTGGATTTCTGGTTCAAATATAGCTATGGTATATTTTATTTATTTTTTGTTCATTTCGATAATTACGTTATTTAATTTAAAATCCATAAAATATATGCTAATTAACAAGTATATAGTCATTGGTTTTAATGAAAAGCCGGCCGTGGTGGCGAGCGGTTCTAGGCGCTACAGTCTGGAACCGCAAAGGTCGTATGTTCGAATCCTGCCACGGGCATGGACGTGTGTGATGTCCTTAGGTTAGTTAGGTTTAAGTAGTTCTCAGTTCTAGGGGACTTATGACCTCAGATGTTAAGTCCCATAGTGCTCAGAGCCATTTGAACCATCTGAATTTTAATGAAAAATGGACGTCATATTGTCTCAATTACTTACCGCATACAAAACACCAGTTTTGACTGCAAATACAAGTTCTTAAGTATCATTATTATATAAAAGATTATTAGTAAAAATTGTGTAGAGTTACAAAATTATCAATTTATTAACAATCTTCCATTGAATACCGTTAACTGAGAAGCCATATTTGAGTGTGATATGTAATTATAAACAAGAAGACTTGCATTTTTCATAAAATTAATGATTAGTATTGTTGAGTAGTGTGTATTTCATGAATTTTATGTGTAAATGGTACAGGTATTCGAATGGAACGAAAAAAAGGAGAAATAAAGACCATAGCCGATCAATCGATTACTCAATCACCGCTCTCGAACGCTCCAGGATTTTCTTTTTAAACTTGAATGTATTCAGCTACAGCTATTACAGCCTTTTACATTGATTTTAAATACAACATTTGAATAAGATGTATAAATGGTAAGAACCTTAGTGTTTTAGATTTATTGTTGAGGATTTCTTATTTTTCGTTTTTCATTTCAAATGGCTCTGAGCACTATGGGACTCAACATCTTAGGTCATAAGTCCCCTAGAACTTAGAACTACTTAAACCTAACTAACCTAAGGACATCACACACACCCATGCCCGAGGCAGGATTCGAACCTGCGACCGTAGCAGTCCCGCGGTTCCAGACTGCAGCGCCAGAACCGCTAGACCACCGCGGCCGGCGTTCTTCATTTGTTGTTTGTTTAAAGTCATGTATAAACCCTCCTTAGTTTATAAAACACTATATGAACAATGTAAGTCTTCACGTCGTGGATACTGGAAACACTGTGATGTCCATATACATCATTTTCTTGCTGTTTATTTCGGTAACAGTTATTAATAACAAACTTGCTGACTGAAATTTTATCCGTTTCCGAGTGAGCCACATGGCGTGTCGTGAAAAATCACCTTCATTTTGCAAAATTATAGTTTCTCAGTTTCCTGGGAAAACTTCAGAGTCGATTTTCTCGAGAATTTTTTGAGAGTTGCATCAAAACGTTTTGGGTTATAATTATCTGAGTTCTGAATTTCACGCACCAAAACATAAAAAATAACAGAAATCAGGCTGCAGGCTGCTGGGTGATCTCCTCCTTAGTAAGCGAAGTCGCGTGGCACAGTTGGCTGCGAAACACCGAAAGACCTGACGGGACGCCTGCTTGGAAACGTTTTTCGTTTCCTTCGCGTTGTGTCAGTTGTGTGTTTAAGCGTCTCTGGTAAGAGCAGTCGGACATGAGGTGAGTCTGTAGTCTGGTGTCGTCTTTGTGTTTTATGATACTGAGGGAAGGGAGAGGGTGAAACCCTGTGCCACCACGATGCCTGCTCCTCTCTAATAGCTGCAAGAAGGCCGTTGGGCTTTATGTCCCCATTCTATGGACGGATCACCGCCATCAACAGCGCCACAAGCCCTCACTTCATGAGACACCGCGGAATGGTTTTGAGCTGCAATGAGATTTTCACTCTGCAGCGGAGTGTGCGCTGATATGAAACTTCCTGGAAGATTAAAACTGTTGGCCGGACCGCGACTCGAACTCGGGACCTTTGCCTTCCGCGGGCAAGTGCTCTACCATCTGAGCTACCCAAGCACGACTCACGCCCCGTACACACAGCTTTACTTCTGCCAGTACTTCTTGCCCGCGAAAGGCAAAGGTCCCGAGTTCGAGTCCCGGTCCGGCTCACAGCTTTAATCTGACAGGATGGTTTTCAGCTGTTGGGACACGTCTCACGACCAGCTTGGAAAGGAAATAAGCTTGGAAAGGAAATTGCTCGCGAAAGACTAACGATCCAGGTTGAAGACTTGATCTGGCACCCGGTTTAATTTGTCAGAAAGCTTAATAAAATGAACCAGGATGTTTATTTTGACGTAGCCGACGATCATTTGGTGCCCTTCTTCAGCATGTTCACGACGAGTGGCACTCCCGTATTCAAATAAGACAAGAACCATGCTCATACGTTTCTACACTGAAGAGCGAAACAGACTGGTGCACCTAATAATGTATAGGGCCCCGACATGCGCGCTGTAGTGCCTTGACACGACGTGGCATGGACTCGACTAATGTCTGAAGTAGTGCTGGAGGGAAATGACACCATGAATCCTGCGGGGCTGTCGATAAATCCGTTAAGAGTACGAAGGGGTGGAGATCTCCTCTGGACAGCAGGTTGCAAGGCATCCCAGACAAGCTCAATAATGTTCATGTCTGCGGAATTTGGTGGCCAGTGGATGTGTTTAACCTCAAAAGAGTATTCCTTGAGCCACTCTATAGCAATCCTGGAAGTGTGAGGTGTTTCATTGTCCTGCTGTAACTGCAAATCGGAATGCACAATGGACTTGCCTGGATGCAGTTTATCAGACTGGATGTTTACGTACGTGTCCCCTGTCAGAGTCGTATCTAGACGCAACGGAGGTTCCATATCACTCCAACTGCACACACCCACACCTTCTACCAGCTTGAACAGTCCATGGATTCATGAGGTTGTCTCCATACCCGTACACGTACATCTGCTCGATGCACTTTGAAATGAGACTCGTCCGACCAGGCAACTTGTTTCCAGTCATCATCAGTCCAACGTCAGTGTTGACCGGCACAGGCGAGGCGTAAATCTTTGTATCGTGCAGTCATCAAGGGTACACGAGTGGCCCTTTGGATCCGAAAGCCCATACCGAAGTTGTTTCGTTGAACAGTTCGCACGCTAACACTTGTTGATGGCCCAGTATTGAAATCTGCAGCAACTTGTGGAAGGGTTGCACTATTGTCATGTTGAACGATTCTCTTTAGTCGTTTCTGGTCCAGTTCTTGCAGGATCTTTTTCCGGTCGCTGCAATGTTGTAGATTTGACGTTTTTCCCTGTTCCTGATATTCACGGTACAATGGTGAAATGGTCACAAGCGAAAATCCACACTTCATCGCTACCTCGGAAATGCTGTGACGCATCGCTCGTGCGCCGACTACAACACCACGTTCAAACTCCCTCAAATCTAACAACTGCGCCAGACACTTGTCGCGTTATATAGGAGTTGCCGACCGCAGTACCGTCTTCTGCCTGTTTACATATCTATGTATTTGAATACGCATGCTTATATCAGTTTCTTTGGAGCTTCAGTGTAGTTTGACAAATACACAGGCACCCAGTTAGATCATCTGCTCTTATCTCTAGAAAATTTTCGGGATTTTCGGTACGGCGGGTGAGCCATAGAAATCAATATCCCATACGGTGTACTTACATTATGTTTCCTTTAGTCTTGTAAAATTTATGTTGCTTCCGATGGATCTGGTTTATAACATTCATTTCTGTCAGACTGCCCTCCACGATATTTATACTCTCATGTAAACATGAATTCCAAGCCGAAGTCCATTTGGCTCTACGGTGTCACGTAACAGCCTCCGTTTAATCTGTGACAGAAACTACTTACGACATATATGATAACGTCAAAGCTCTGATTAGAGCGTTTCAACTGTCACAGAGAATAACTTTTAAGATAAGGAACGGAAAATTGACACTGAGTACATTCCTTATGTGGAATTTTAGAGCGACTTCTGCCAGGAAATCTGATTCGACAGGAATTCAGCGCCTCCTTTTCTTCGAAGAAACTGTGCTATGCATATACGAATCTATTTCATCCTTCCTCTGTTAATTGAAGCAAGCTCTTCTCTCTACAGGGACTCAAAATATTTACAGCTATGAATCAAAAAGATGGGATCCACGACCTTAAACAGAGTTTTTTCTGTCTTTTCAGTCTGCATTCGCAGATATGACGGACTGATCTGGGAGGAGGGAGTTCATGTTAGTGTCACGTCGAATGACGAAACAGTTATTTCACCAGTAATGGCTCGTGACATACTTTTTTACTAGTAAATATACTGAAGCGCCAAAGAACCTGGTATAGGCATGCGTATTCAAATACAGAGATATGTAAACATGCAGAATACAGCGCAGCTGTCGGCAACGGCTATATAAGATAACAAGTGTCGGTTACTGCTGCTACAATGACACGTTATCAAGATTTAAGTGAGTCTGAACGTGGTGTTATAGTCGGCGCACGAGCGATTGGACACAGCATCTCCGACGTAGCGATGAAGTGGGGATATTCCCGTACGACCATTCCACGAGTGTACCGTGAATATCAGGAATCCGGTAAAACAGCAACTCTCCGACATTGCTGAGACCGGAAAAAGATCCTGCAAGAACGGGACCAACGACGACCGAAGAGAATCATTCAACGTGACAGAAGTGCAACCCTTCCGCAGATTGCTGCAGATTTCATTAATGGGCCATCAACGTCAGCCAGTGAACCATTCAACGATACATCATCGACATGTGCTTTTGCGTACACTTGATAACAGCACGACACAAAGCTTTAAGCCTTGACTTGGCTCATCAACACCAACATTGGGTTGTTGATGACTGGTAAAACGTTGCCTGGTCGGACGAGTCACGTTTCAAATTCTATCGGGCGGATGGACGTGTAGGGGTATGGAGGCAACCTCATAGATCCAAGGATCCTGCATGTCAGCAGGGGACTGTTCAAGCTGGTGGAGGCTCTGTAATGGTGTGGGGCGTGTGCAGTTTGAGTGATATGGGAACCCTGATGCGTCTAGACACGATTCTGATAGGTGACACGTACGTAAGCATCCTATCTGATACCTGAATCCATTCATGTCCATTGTGCATTCCCATGGGCAATTCCAGCAAGACAACGCGACACTCCACACGTCCAGTATTGCTACAGAGTGGCTCCAGGAGCTTAACACTTCCGTTGACCATCAAACTCCCCAGAACATTATTGGGCATATCTGGGATGGCTTGCAACGTGCTGTTCAGAAGAGATCTCCACCCCCTCGTACTCTTATTAATTTATGGACAGTCCTGCAGGATACATGGTGTCAATTCCCTCCAGCACCACTTCAGACATTAGTCGAGTCTATGCCACGTCGTGTTGCGGCATTTCTGCGTACTCACGTCGCCCCAAACGATATCAGGCAGGTGTAACAGTTTCTTTGGCTCTTCCGTGTATATTTTCTGTCACTTTGGTTGGAGAAGGTTTTTTGGGTTGGAAAAGGCGGGAGGTAATAACTGGCGTCCCGTGTCCCTCGCTGCGTACGTCGTTCTTAACGGATGTTAATAAGTCATTACCGTAGTTCATCCTCAGCAGCTTAATAGCTTAGTAAGGCCTGTTGTCTTACATTAAAATAAAGTAGGCGTTCAGATACACTGTATTCACAAACCACACGCCTTACTATTCTCTTTGACGTACCCCCTTCCATTCCTCTTATTTGTGACACAACGAATACAGATAATTATTAATACGGAGATGAAGTAAGCTGATTGGTGATTTGGGGGAGGGGACCACACAGCGAGGTCATCGGTCCCATCGGGTTAGGGAAGGATGGGTAAGATAGTTGGCCGTGCCCTTTAAAAGGAACTATCCTGGCATTTGCCTGAAGCAGTTTAGGAAATCATGGAATACCTAAATGAGGATGGCCGGACGCGGGTTTGAACCGTCGTACTCTCGAACGCGTGTCCACTTGCTAACCACTGCACCACCTTGCTCGGTGGAGATGAAGTTGATTGTGAAATCACGCTGCCGTTTATGAGCACAGAGTCGCCTACTGCGAATTTTGCTAATTTCTGTGTTAGTGCAGTTCTCCACAATACACTGTACTGGGAAGGTCGCTTCATATCTGCATACTACTGCAGCTACCTACATCCACATAGACCTGATTATTGCAGTCGAACTACACTGCCGGAAAAAACTCCAACACCAAAAAATAATTAATGCAGAGTAATGAACTTTCGGGAAAACATCTCTCTAAACAACATATTTAAGTGGTTAACATTGAAAGATCACACGTTAATGTAAGCACGAGATAAGCCATTGCTGATATGAAATGCTGATACATTAATAACCGGTGTAACCGCCAGAATGTTGAATGCAAGCATGCAAAGGTGCATGCAATGTGTTGCACAGGTGCCGGATGTCAGTTTGTGGGATGGGGATCCATGCCTGTTGCACTTAGTCGGTCAATATAGTGACTGTTAATGCTGCTTGTGGATGACGGTGGGTTTCGTCCGATGATGTCCCATATGTGCTCGACTGGAGACAGCCCTTGTGATCGAGCGGGACAAGGCCACATGTCCACAGTCTGTAGGGCATGTTGGGTTACAACAAAGGTATGTCAGCGAGCATTATTCTATTGGAAAACACCCCCTGGAATACTTTCTATGCCGGCCGGGATGGCCGTGCTGTTCTAGGCGCTACAGTCTGGAACCGCGTGACCGCTACGGTCGCAGGTTCGAATCCTGCCTCGGGCATGGATGTGTGTGATGTCCTTAGGTTAGTTAGGTTTAAGTAGTTCTAAGTTCTAGGGACTGATGACCCCAGAAGTTAAGTCCCATAGTGCTCAGATCCATTTGAACCAATACTTTTTATGAATGGCAGCACAACGGGTCCAAACACCAGACTGAGTACAAGTTTGCAGTCATGATGCGTAAGATAACCACAAGAGTGCTCCTGTTGTCATACGAAAACTCATCCCAGTCCATGACTCAAGGTGTAGATACAGTTAGTCTAGGCCGCAGGCAAGTTGGTTGCAAGCGCTCACGTGGCCTCCTCATAACCAACACACGACCATCACTGGTATCGGGGCTGAACCGACTTTGACCGGAAAATAAAACAGACCTCCAATCCGCCTTCTGTCGCTTGACACCACTGAAGTCGCAAACGGCGGTAGTTTGGGGTCAGTGAAACGCACATTACAGCGGGTCTGGCTCGGAGCTGTTCTTGAAATATTTGCGAAGTTTATTGTGTCACTGAGGTGCCAACTGCTGCTCAAACTGCTAGTGTAGATGCAGTACGACGCGCCACAGCCACACGCCAAAAACGACATTCTTCCCGCTCGGCAGTGCCGCGTGGCCCTCCCTGGTCATCTAGCGACCGTACATTGCCCTGACCACCGCAGCTAGCAATCACAGACGGTGGCTACATTCCCGTCAAGTTTGCTATCACGGAAGGAACATGCAGTTCCTCGTAGCCCCAGTACACAACGTCCAATCTTGAAGTTTAACTAACGCTCACGACCGTTACAACGTGTATTTAAAGCAAACCTGATTTGTATCGTCATATTGGCGCTACTAGTGCCACTCTTAAGCCACTGGTGCGAAATTTTAACAGACGTCATCTTTCAGATGTAGAAACAGGGCTACCAACTTTCGTTTATGTCACACAACTCCTCCTTGGTTTTGTCAGTGTATCTATATACATTACTGGCCATTAAAATTGCTACACCACGAAGATGACGTGCTACAGACGTGAAATTTAACCGACAGGAAGAAGATGCTGTGATATGCAAATGATTAGCTTTTCAGAGCATTCACACAACGTTGGTGCCGGTGGCGACACCTACAACGTGCTGACATGAGGAACGTTTCCAACCGATTTCTCATACACAAACAGCAGTTCACCGGCGTTGCCTGGTGAAACGTTGTGACTCCTCGTCTGAGGAGGAGAAATCCGTACCATCAAGTTTCCGACTTTGATAAAGGTCGGATTGTAGCCTATCGCGATTGCGGTTTATCGTATCAGGACATTGCTGCTCGCGTTGGTCGAGATCCAATGACTGTTAGCAGAATATGGAATCGGTGGGTTCAGGAGCGTAATACGGAACGCCGTGTTGGGTCCCAATGGCCTCGTATCACTAGCAGTCGAGATGACAGGCATCTTATCCGCATTGCTGTAACGGATCGTGAAGCGACGTGTCGATCCCTGAGTCAACAGATGGGGACATTTGCAAGACAACAACCATCTGCACGAACAGTTCGACGACGTTTGCAGCAGCATGGACTATCAGCTCGGAGACCATGGCTGCGGTTACCCTTGACGATGCATCACAGACAGGAGCGCCTGCGAAGGTTTACTCACCGACGAACCTGGGAGCACGAATGTCAAAACGTCATTTTTTCGGATGAATCCAGGTTCTGTTTACAGCATCATGATGGTCGCATCCGTGTTTGGCGACATCGCGGTGAACGCACATTGGAAGCGGGTTTTCGTTATCGCCATACTGGCATATCACCCGGCGTGATGGTATGGCGTGCCATTGGTTACACGTCTCGGTCACCTCTTGTTCGCATTGACGGCACTTTGAACAGTGGACGTTACATTTCAGATGTGTTACGACCCGTGGCTCTACCCTATATTCGATCCCTGCGAATCCCTTCATTTCATCAGAATAATGCACGATCGCATATTGCAGTTAAATTCATGGGAAAAAGTTCTGAACGGTTTGATATAAAGACTGGTATCAGACAGGAAGATGGACTCTCCCCATTACTTTTTAACTGCTTTTTGGAAAATGTAGTTACATAAGTCGAGTCAAAATATAGATCAATCAATCAAGTCAGATAGAAGTAATATTAGGGTAGATCGCCTCGCCTTTGCAGATGACCTGGCAATTTTAACTAGAGATATTACCACAGTTCAAAAAGAAATTGAAATTCTTAAAGGCGTCGCGGAAAAAATTAGAACTACAAATATCATTCGGAATATATGACATGCAACAAACAAGCACCTAAGTTTTTGAACACGAAATATGAAAAAAAGAAAGGGTTTCTCAGTTTAAATACTTGGGGGAAATCGTATAAGGAAGCGGTCTGGAAAAAGCTGCAAACGAAGATCGCTGTCAAAAAATGGCAACTGCATTGAGATTGACTCAAAACATCACTTTCTAAATTCAGTAAACTTAGGCATTACAGCACTGTAATCAATCCTGAATGTCTTTAGGGAGCACATACTTTAATTTTAAATAAAAAGAAGGATACTGAAGAAATTCAAAAGAAAGCAAGAAATATTATTAGGAAAATATTAGGCCCTAAAATTACTGATTGAGAAACTTATAGGCTGAGATGTAGTGAGGAAATAGAAGATTACACAGACATATATGGTGACATGAGAAAACGAATACTTAAATTAAAGGGCAGGCACCCACTAGCTTGACAAAACAAATAGTAGAACTCTACGAAAACAGAAGTAAGGTCAAAACTGAGTCAGTTAAATGGATCGCTGCGATTGAGGAGATACTTAAAGTAGCCGGCACAATTCAGGCAGTCGTTACACATAGAAAAACATTTAGGCAAAAGATATTTGATTGGAAAGTTGGTCAGAGAGAAATTACAAAACGGACTGGATCACAGTGGTCTGGTGAAGGAAAGAGACTTCATTCTGAAAGGATGAAACAAGTTTGGACACAAAGGAAAGCCAACCATCAAAAGCGACGTTGATGGATTGTACTTCACGTGGTTCTATTGGCCCCATACATGAATATTAATGATAATTACGATATAAAACTGTAACTCATTAAAAGTATTACTAACATGACAGTCTGCGTGTTATTAAAAGTTCTCGTGATCGGCCTCTACATTCCTGCTTAGTTGAATGTAAATTAAGAGGCCGACTCGAGCAGACTTGAGTTCAGGTCCGGCAGAAGCCTAGTGTCAAATCTGGTTTACAAAATTCTTAACACTGAGGTCATCAGTCCCCTAGACTTAGAACTACTTAAACCTAACTAACCTAAGAACATCACACACATCCATGCCCGAGGCAGGATTCGAACCTGCGACCATAGCGGTCCCGCGGTTCCGGACTGCAGTGCCTAGAACCGCACGGCCACCGCGGCCGGCAATCACGCTCATTTTCAGCGCATTCGTGTGGATGCTTTGTGCCCCAGATTCGACAATTATACCTGTTCAGTTTTCCTTTAGTGTGAAAAGTGGCTTCATCGCTAAAAATTAGGCAGTCAACAATGCCATCCCCATCCTCATTCAATGTTGCAACTGCGAACAAAACTCAAAACGCTTGTCTTTGTCGTCGTCATTGAGCTTCTGCACTAGCTCCAATTTAAATGGTTTCATAGACAGCTTTTGTCGCAGGACTTTCCACACCGTCATTGGAGCCATTTCGAGTTCACGGAACGCACGACGCACCGATTTCTTTGGACTCCTTATGAATGTCTCTCGTACGCGCTCCGCATTCACTTCACTCTCACTGGGACGTCGGCTTCTCTTTGCCGGGTACAAGTAACCCGTATCTAGACTGTTGTGCCAGTAGTAAATGGCCTTCCTTGTTGGTGGTTTCTTATCGTAGTTGGTTCTAAAAATCCGTAGAACAGCTGTAGCACACTTGTTTTTTCGAACTCCAACACACAGAAAGCTCGCTCTGCACCTGAACTCGCCATATTTGCGACTAGCGCTGACTATTGGCAATTTACCAAACTACGCTGTGGCGGTATACATGAAAGAAAAAAAAAACTTTCAGGGTTTCTCTTTAAAATGACATATAACCTGCGACCATAGCAGCAGCGCGGTTGAGGACTGAAGCGCCTAGAATCGGTCGGCCACAGCGGCTGGTAGGGTAGCGCAGTGTACGCCGGTAGATTCCGCCGTGGCTGCAGGCAGCAGCCGCCGCTGCCTCAAGGCTAGGGAGTAGTTGCCGGGCGACCGCAGGCTCGGTGCTCGGGTGCTCGGGGACCGGCGCCGCGGCCGGGGCTTTTAGTGGCTTCCGGTCTGCGCAGTGCGGCTGGTCATCGTGTTTACCCATTCAATATCTGAGGATAGCAGGAAGAAGGTGCGGGGGTGGCAGAGCAGGAGGAGGGGCCGGTTGTTTAACTTGCAGATGCTGTGCTAACCGCGGCGCCGTGCCCGCGCAAGAACGCTGCCCACTGCCATACCGCGCTCATTCATAATGTATACGGCCGGAGCGCTGCCACGCCAGCTTGCACCCCTTTATCTGCACGTGGCTGCGACTCCCTTGTCCCGCACAGTGGCTGCGCGCCCGCCTTGAACCAACAACCCGCCCGCGTGGATGTGTCCGACAGCCGTGCCGGCGGGAGCGCGCATGAAGGCACAAACCGTTGTTCCTACAACGGAAGAGAGCACCACCTGCCGTAAAGCCCGGTGGAATAGCAAGGAACAAATTAATTCACACATATACTCCTAAGAGAGTAGTTCCGAATTTATGTCTAAATCCATACAGTAAATAATTAAGAACCCCTGACAAAAAAAAGTCACCGCCTTAAAGGAACACACTGATGGCCGTTTTAGAGACTATATGTAGAGACTATATGTAGACGGTGTAAGAATTGATGCCAGGCGATCATACGAAGAGAAGAAATGTCAAACGTGCTAAATACCAAATCTCACATTTGTAAGGGGAAAGAAACGGGTAAGAGCGAGTAGCACTCACTCTCTGAGTCTTCCGTACTAACGCAATTATTATGTAGATGAAGATGTTCGATTTGTGGGGCGCTCAACTGCGCGGTCGTCAGCGCCCGTCCCAAGTCCCAATTTTTACACAGTCCAATGTTGACACTGTCACAAATTATTATGAGGAAATGATAAGGATAGCACAAACACCTAGTCTCCGAGCAGAGAAAATCCCCAACCCGGCCGGGAATCTAGCCCTTGACCCCGTGATCCAGAGGCAGCTAAGCTAACTACAAGACCACGAGCTGCGTACAGTTATTACACTACTGGCCATTAAAGTTGCTACACCACGAAGAAATGCAAATGATAAACGGGTATTCATTGGACAAATTTATTATACTAGATCTGACATGTGGTTACATTTTCACGCAGTTTAGGTGCATAGATCCTGAGAAATCAGTACCCAGAACAACCACCTCTGGCCATAATAACGGCCTTGATACGCCTGGGCGTTGAGTCAACAGAATTTGGATGGTGTGTACAGGTACAGCTGCCCATGCACCTTCAACACGATACCACAGTTCATCAAGAGTAGTGACTGGCGTATTGTGACGAGCCAGTTGCTCGGCCACCATTCATCAGACGTTTTCAATTGATGAGAGATCTGGAGAATGTGCTGGCCAGGGCAGCAGTCGAACATTTTCTGTATCCAGAAAGGCCTTTTTTAATGATTAATCGTAATTAATGAAATCCATTTTGTGAATTTTTCTGCGGATCATTTTCGAAACGTTGGGAGGTCAAATGAAACCATTACTAACAGGCGTCACGTAGTGCATATTGCCAAATGTTTGCAATTAGTTCACTCATCAAATTGCAGTTAATCTTAATATAAAATAATTTTAACGTATTTCGCTTACCAAAATAGTAAATAAACGCTGAAATATAGAAATATAACTATATTCACTATAAATATTGAGCGAGGCGCCGGATTTATACTGTACATAATTTATGTCGTACGTAGAACAACAGGAGTCATAGCACGGAGCGAAGATTCCAGCCGATAGCGGGTTCTAGAATAGCCTTCTTGTCGTTTTGTGCAGCTTCAATTAATTGCATGAACGACATGTGTTAACGCAATCGAAAAGGAGTGACTCAGACATCAAGCAGCTTCTAGTAGGACGGATATAAGATACATTTGTAACAGTGCGGAAAATCACATGCAGGTTTTAATAATGTGCGTACCATCGCTAGGACACTGCATTCTAGGTAACATGGTAGCATTCCATAAAGAATAAGTAATAAGTTAGACTATATAAAATTAGCGATTAGTGTCGATTTCTGTAACCGAAACAGACGACAATCTTGTCACTACATTTTCACCAAGAAGTAATTATTGTTGCGGATTACTGCAGTTGCGGATTATGCAGAGATACCAGCGAAGCCGTAGGATATCGTCTGCGAAACAGTTGCTACTTCACACAGACCTTTAACGATAGGACATGTGTTATGGGATCAGGTAATAGCTACCATGGTACTAGAGATAACCGCAAACGGCATAAACTGTAGGAGAACTCAGAGAATGGAATACATCCACCAGTAATTGAGGGAGTTGAGTGTACGTTCTAATCTGAGACGAATAGATTGGCACAAGTGAGAAAAAGCGACGTAGGATGGATCAAACAAGACAGAAAACCGTTGAACAGCCCCCCACCAAAAAGATAAAAAAAATAAAAATGAAATAATATAAAACAAAATAGAAATAAAAATTGGGAACTGCAATAAAGGTAAATGTTGCAGCGTGTTTCTATTACGCATGTCTATCAGATGTATCAAGAGAGAAACCCTCACCGGTTTTTTTTTCCCCATATCCTTGATTGTCTAGTACACAGCATGTTGCGAAAGGATCTGAAGAAGAATCAGGGCAAATTCCTGAGTGTCTCCATTGTCTGTCCAGGAACTATAGGTTCATTCAGGGTGACAGGCACAATTAAATTTCAGACTTTCCAGTTCCAAGAAATATATCTGCCATTTAGCCGAATGAACTTCGAGCTGTAGCAAAGTGGCAGTGCTGCCGCGTCTGCCCGAAGTTGAGACAATGAGATATTTGAGCCGAGGGCAGCTCTGGAAGCGAGACCGATGTTGTGGTTGCGCAGCTGGCAGAAGCATTTCTTGGGCAAGCCGTAAGTGATTTCAAGACAAGATTATTCACGCAACTGACTCTTCGAGGGAGTATCATCCAGAATGCCTTGGTCTTAATAACATCAAAGGAACTTATTCCCACACACTGTAACAAGAATTCCTTTACTAAACCTTGCAGTAGTTAATGCTACAGACGTCAGTTTAGGGAAGACTTGAAATCTTAAATGACAGCAATCAATAATGCATTTACGGACTTAACTTTTATAAGATACAGTGCATATGCATTTCGCAGCATTTTTATAACATACGTACATATTGTAAAGTGATGAGGAAAATATTGTGAATAAATGTTACTATGCGTCTTATTAAAGGTATTGAAATTACTTGTTGTCCGTGTGCCGTCACATCGTCACTACAGCTTCTTTTGATGAGTAATTCTATCTCATCGTATATCGTTAATTATGTAATGGTTAGCAGTTCGTCACATTTGAAGTAAAATGAGGCGATAAAGGAAAAATGTTATGCGTTTCATTCAGTCTCCAGAAGCCATCGTAATGTATTTGTTGATTTTGTTCCTTGCTCAGACTACCAAAGACAACGTTTAATCTATGTAAGTCCGCAGCTCGTGGTCTAGTGGCTAGCGTTGCTGCCTCTGGATGACGGGGTCCCGGTTCGATTCCCGGCGTGGTTGGGGATACTCTCTGCCCTGGGACTGGGTGTCTGTGTTGTCCTCATCATTTTATCATCATCATTCGTGACAGTGGCTCTATTGTATCGCGTGAAAAATTTTACTGTGTAAAAATTCGGGCGCTGATGACCAAGCAGCTGAGCACCCCACAAACCAAAACATCAGCGTCATCAGTAATCTATATAAAGTATACCAGTAAGAAACAATCACTACCTTTTCTGTTCTCCGGGAACAAAGAGAAATATCTATGTTACCAAGACACGGTATAAGACGCAAAATTCAGAGTACAACCGAGAATGCTGCTTCTCCAAAGAAAATTGGGGAATATAAGGTTGGTAGTAAAGGAGATACATAGCCTACCACAACAACAAAGCCGGCTAGGCTAAAACAAGTGATATTGAGTAAACACCGACACGCTTCGAACTCATATCGAGAATATAACAGCAGCCTCTTCCCAAGAGTCACTTCTGACTTCCAACTCTGAACTATGTAACGAAAGACGGCGAAAATGTCATACAATGGGACCCTTACCTAGCTACATACATGATGAAAGCGTAGAAGTTTCTCCACCTAGTGAAAGCAGAAAGGAATGGCTCCCCGAAGTGGCCGAGGGTGTAACGTGACTGATATTAATGCCGGCAAGTAATACATACAGGTAAGCTTCATGAGCCATCGGTAATGTAATGTTCGTTTCCTAGCAGAAATTGTTGGAACAGCTCCCATTTACACGTAAGAATCAAAGTGAGGTTACCCAACTAATACAGACTGACCTTTTAGAATGTGAAATTTCCCAGGCTACGGCCAATCGACATATGGATGAACTGGATGATGCGATGTTGGAATGCGAATCGGTGCCATCAGAAACACTAACTGTTGACAAGGCACAGTACATACGAAGCGTGTGGCGAGAAAGGAGAACTATTCTCTCCTAGAGAATTTACGAGGCGACTCGTCATTCTAACAAGGTCCTCCCAGTAGAAATCACATTACAAACGATAACAGCGCCCTTAATAGGAGATAGAAAAAAGGATCTCCGTAATGAAAGATGCCACAAATGTCTCTTGCCTTGGGAAACGAAATGTCATATTTACTCGTGTATGTTCAGATAATCCTATAGCCATTCCGCGCTGGAACGTACAATCCTTTGCAAGATGTACAAGAAAATAAGGGTCTCTGTTAAAAAGCAAGAGTACAGGATTTCATGTGCAGGAAAGGAAACGCGCCGCAGTAGTAATCGCCAACAAAGGAATAAAACCAACACTTATGAAACAGTATTCAGACGAGAACACTTTTATAGTAGAAATGACAATAGGTTACTTACGAGTCTATGGTGTTAGCATGTCTTTCAGTATAGAAAGGAACATACAGTCTGATTTAGGAAAAATTGATAAAATTTTATGTACAATGCTCGACAGTTGCTATGGAACGGAGATATTGTTGGACAGGAATAATCACAGGAAATAACAGACGACATGAAACACAATACATACGTAATAGCGACGGATTGGTAAATTTATAACGAAAATAATACAGATTTTACCACTTGGGAAAAGGATAATACACATCAAAAACGTGCATGTTTGACACAGGTCACCCTCCTAGTACAAAGGCCGGTATCAGACTCAAAGTGAGGAATATGCCCTAAGGCATATTTTGCGCTTGTTATTCATGCTGGTTACCGAACTGTTGAACAGTGCTTAGGAGGTATTGTTTCGCTCCTCTCTTAAGGTTATTTTCATTGCTTGCACGTTTCGGGGAACGGGTGTTCGTTACATGTCTTCCAAAAGTATCCCACACAGGCTCTATAGGGTTAAGGTCTGGCAGGTACACAGACGATTCCATACGTTCCAGAGTGTCCGTCATCTCAGCGGTCCTGTGTGGACAGGCACTGTCGTCCATAAACAGAAAGTCGGGACCTATCGCACCGCCAAACAGACGGGCGCGATCAAGAATAAACAAACTTCCCTGCAATACCACCGTGCTGTTGGGTCATCGTGGATAAAACCTGCCCACACCATAATGCCTAGGCCGTACCGATGGCGTTCGTGAACATTCTGTTGTATGCAACGTGTTCCTCTCTCACGCCTTCGTAGCTGGCGGCCAGAACCACTTGTCACGGTGAATCGGGATTCGTCGGAAACATCACTCTAGACAACTGTTGCTGACCACAACCAACATGCCCCCTACACCAACGAAGTCTTTCTCGCCGGTAGGATGGTCCAAGTTGGATGCACTTAGCAGGCTTCCGACCACACACACCTTCCTGATTTAACTGCCGCGAAATGGTTCTGACAGACACACGGGCACAGGTAGCAGGTGCAAAGTCTACAGCGATCTGTCTGGGAATGATATGCCTGTTCCTTTTCGCCACTAGAGCCACGTATCAATCCTCTTGCGGTGTGGTGGTCCGTCTACGACAACCAGCTTGTTTTCGCATAGCATTTCCATGTTTAGCGGACTTTTTTCTTTATAGAGAGATGATACTTTTGAACACACCCAATGCTGTGGCCACAGCGTCACTTTGACCACCTTCGATCCGTCCAGCTCCTCGTCCACGATCGTAAGCACTCAAATAGTGTTTGCAAACATGATAACTTACCACGCAGAATGTCAAACTAATCCGTTCAACAAAAACCTTGATCAGACACAATACTGTACGAACTGTCGAATGCACACACAGCGTTCGTGTACAGGCTTCGTTGCAGATAACACACCCCGCTCTCTACGTTCCCTTTTACAATCTCTGGCCGGGTGTTCGGAAGCAATTGACGGTTGTTCCGTTGCAAAAGGCAGTTGTTCCTTAGCAGTGTATTCAGAAGGGGACAGGTGTTTTAATTTCCAGAGATAGTAACGCAAGATCGAGCATGCGACATAATTCAGAGCCAATAACATAGGTAAAGATGTTGAAAATACGCCAGAAACTAATTCATTATGAATGAAGCAAGGACACAACCACGTTCGAAAGTAGCAGAGGATACTTGACCTAACAATAGGGAACAATCGCATGTTACTTGTACCACATCAATAAGAATTTTGCGAAGAAGGAAGCTGTTCATGTAACAAAATCATTCGCTTCAGTGTAGGAAAAGCGTCATTTAAAACAATTAATCGCCAAAGAAGAGTAATTCAGTGAATTTGATGAGTTCATGGTTAACGTCCTAGCCTGAAAATACTTTCAATTGAGCGCTACAGTAAATATAAGGGGAATCGACGATAAGATGAGTCGATTAGCTGAAGAGGAATTTCAGATGAATACGTAACAATTTTAGAAGTAGCCTGCAATAAAGGTTTTAAAACATATTCTGCTTCCCAACGACACACGCATAACGAACATTTGCCTTGCAGAAAATTAAAAATACTATGAGATGACTTTATCAAAGAACAAAAAATGATGCTGAGATTAGCGAACAACGAAAAAGACAAAACCTCATCGAAAAGGAGCACACCAAGGTTATACAGACGGCATAATTACAGTCATGAAAGAAATATTGTAACTTAACGCCCAAAAATAACTCTTGAAGCCTAGCGTATCATCTATCATCCGGAAAAATTAGAAGCACAAGAATAATGGCAATTTTAAAGAAATCAGGTAATACTTACACCTCCAACTTGGCAGACACAATCACTTACATGTTTGATTATTTTGCACCAACGGGCGAAGGAACAGCAGATAACGAACAGCAAATACGACGACAGACACAGAAAGCTGTAGAGATGAAAATTCATGCAGCAAGAAATTCTTGAAATAATAGAAGGAACGAATCCAAATAAGAGCCCTGACGAAAACGGTGTCACCAGCAAAATACTCCTTCGAATCTTCAGTCTTCTCCCAAGGTATGACGCAGCATTGTACAACACTTGTTTAAAACACTGCTGTTTTCCCAAGAAATGGAAGAAACTCGAAACAATATCAGTAGTAAAACTTAGGGAGGAGACCAGTACGGACGTTATTAAATACCAACCAATCAGCCATCCGTATACAAAAGTAAAAGTGCTGGAAAAACTACTAATAAACTGAATCATGCAGTTTATTTCATAAAAGGCTTTGTTGAACAACAACCTATATGGTTTTACTACGCAGAGAAGCCCTGTAGACACGGTAAAAATTTTTGTTGAACACAGCTTTTTGTATAGTTAGATCGTAATGATGGTAAGCCTAAACGTACAACGGGTCTAGTATTCTCAGTGCTCTGGAGAAATTACAGAGTCCTAATAATCTATACAGTTTAGTTAAAAGCTATTTTGATGAATGAACATCGATTCCGTCAGTCAAAATGTCAAGAGTGAGAGGGACATAACAAATGAAAGTCCCCAAGGTTCCTATAACGGGCCAGGATTCTAGAACAAACAGCATAATTCAGTGTTCAAATTACATAAAACGAACACAAACGATCAGTTTGACGACGACTTAGTAATAATAACGAAAGGAAGCGGTGTCTTCACCGCTGAGAGCGTTTCTAATACCTAAATTCGAAAAATCGAAGGAAATGCTAAAAACAAAAAGAATCCTTTCAGTGATCAGTGATCGATACCACTACTAATAACAAGAAAAAAGTGGAAAACAAAAGTCAGTATATTTTCGAACAATGCGCAACTGGAGCAAGTTGACCTACTAAAAATCCTGGAATACTTATTGACGATAAGTTCACACTTAGTGAACATATACAGCACGTCAGACACCGTGTTATAAAACTAACACACGCATTATCAACACCACCACCGAGCGTCCTGATTTAGGTTTTCCGTGATTTCCCTACATCACTTCAGGCAAATGCCGGGATGGTTCCTTCGAAAGGGCACGGTCGATTTCCTTCCCCATCCTTCCCTAATCCGAGCTTGTGCTCCGCCTCTAATGACCTCGTTGTCGACGGGACGTTAAACACTAATTTCCTCCTCCTCCTCAACATCACCCAGACTTAACCGAGGAATTGGTTCCGAGATTCTAAAAAATCTTCTACCTGCGTTACCATATGAACCTCGAATACGGATCAACGCTCTAACAAGGCACTGCAATTACAAGTATTAATTGCCATCAAGATTGTCAAAGCTTATGCGAAGCGCTATATATTCTGTCGGTTCCAGCAATAACAATTATTAAAATAAAAGAACTAGTGAGTAAATAACATGAAATGAAAACTGGAAATACCAAAGAAACATTAAACATTGCTGTTCAACATAAAGACTGGTCTTACCCGGTTGATACTGCCACTTTAACGAAAGAAAAAACAAGAGGCTCAACTTGATAAAAGTGTTCACTGCAGGAGTAAAACTAAACAAGGAGTAGGACCAGGCATAGCAATTTTCATCAACAAAAAGCCAACATACCTGATGGGATACAAACTGTGAAATGACTGCTTAATCGCGCAGAGTGCTTTTGCCATTTAATGGTTCTCGGAAAGCTAAACACATTCCATGGCTTGCAAAGAACGGCAGTAAGAAGACCGGTAGTAAAATAACATTACGTTCTTTGAGAATCCAAACCATCAGGACGGCCTAATTGAAGAAATAAGATTAGAATGTTGCAATAGAAGAACTTTAAACGATTTAAAGGTCACTCAGGCACACACGGAAATGAAATTGCATACCAGCTGGCGAAAGAGGCATTCAATCGCAATAGGAAGTTAGCTGTATCAAACGCCCCAAAACCTTTGTGAGACAAATGTCACGAAAATCAGCATTGGAAGAATGGGAGAAAGAACGGCAACAGACTACAAAAGGAATCACAACAAAAGAATATTTTCCAGTTATGCAAAAAAGACTGGCGATCAGATTAACAAGGAAAACTAAAGGCTTCCCACCATCGAACTAGAATAACCAACGACGCTATGTTCCCATGTACTGGAGATAACTAAGCTGTGGACCACTGGAATGTAGCAACTTAGACAGTCAGAGAATCACACTACTGAAAAGTGTACTAATGAAAGGTGGAAATTGACTAACTACAAGAATAAACTGGTACTTTTTTTTAAAAAAAAAAAAAAAAAGAAAGAAAGAAAGCCTGCCATAAATTATGTAATTCAATCAAATTTTCAAAAGTGTTATGATTTTTGCTCACAAATTGCTAAACAAACTCTGAAATAATTTTAATGAGTAAACATTGTAAGCAACACTATACAATACTTAAAATATGTTTATTTTGTCTACAACAAAAGTCGTAACTGAGTTAACCAACACATGTAGAACAATTCTATCAAATAGAGCATATTAATAATAGTAACAATAACAATACCTTAACTGCACGATCTACATCTACATTTATATTCTGCAAGTCACCCAACGGTGGCAATGATAAGTGTTAGCGACGACATTGCCAACCAAATTTTACGAAATACGTTCACCGATGAAGACGAAGTAAATATTCCAGAACTACACTCATGCTCATAAATTAAAGATAATGTTGATACATGGTGAAACAACGTTCTGGTGGGCGGTTTGCGGGTTTAAATCAAATCGGGGTATGACCATGCGGTGCATCTGACCTGCGCTCGTAGCACGGTGGCTCTGGCAGCAGTCCACATATGCAGAGGTGTGTTGGTGCATGTGAGAGTACGGTGCAGCGAGTAAGTGTGCAGAAGTTTTCAGACGTGATAATGGTGACTGTGTGTTGAAAATGCCTCAAAGAACACACATTGATGACGTTATGAGGGGTAGAATACTAGGGCGACTGGAGGCTGGTCAAACACAGCAGGTCGTAGCACGGGCCCTCCATGTGCCACAAAGTATGATCTCAAGATTATAGCAACGATTCCAGCATACAGGAAACGTGTCCAGGCGCTACAGTACAGGATGTCCACAGTGTACAACACCACAAGAAGACCGATGTATCACCATTAGTGCCCGCAGACGGCCACGGAGTACTGCAGTAGCCTTGCTCGGGACCATACCGCAGCCACTGGAACAGTTGTCTCCAGACACACAGTCTACAGAGGACTGAACAGACATGGTTTATTCGCCCGGAGACCTGCAAGGTGCATTCCACTGACCCCTGGTCACAGGAGATCCCGTAAAGCCTAGTGTCAATAACACAGTACATGGTCATCGGAACAGTGGTCCCAGGTTATGTTCACGGACGAGTCCAGGTATAGTCTGAGTCTCGCCAGGTTTTCATCTGGCGTGAACCAGGAACCAGATACCAACCCCTTAATGTTCTTGAAAGGGACCCGTATGGAGGTCGTGGTTTGATGGTGACGGTGGGATTATGATTGGTGCACGTACACCCCTGCATGTCTTTGACTTTGACAGAGGAACTGTAACAGGTCAGGTGTATCGGGACGTGATTTTGAACCAGTATGTCGGCCTTTTCAGGGGTGCAGTGGGTCCCACCTTCTTCCTGATGGATGATAACGCACGACCCCAAGAAAAATGGTTCAAATGGCTCTGAGCACTATGGGACTTAACATCTGTGGTCATCAGTCCGCTAGAACTTAGAACTACTTAAACCTAACTAACCTAAGGACATCACACACATCCATGCCCGAGGCAGGATTCGAACCTGCGACCGTAGCAGTCGCGCGGTTCCGCACTGCGCGCCTAGAACCGCTAGACCACCGCGGCCGGCAAGCACGACCCCACCGAGCTGCCATCGTGGAGGAGTAAACCCACATCGAGCACGTCTGGAATGCTCTCGGTCGACGTATTGCTGCACGTCTTCAAACCCCTAGGAGACTTCAGGAGCTCCGACAGGCACTGGTGCAAGAATGGGAGGCTATACCCCAGCAGCTGCTCGACCACCTCATCCAGAGTATGCCAACTCGTTGTGCGGCCTGTGTAAGTGTGCATGGTGATCATATCCCATACTGATGTCGGGGTACATGCGCAGGAAACAGTGGCGTTTTATAGCACATGTGTTTCGGGATGGGTTTCTCAACTTATCACCAATACCGTGGACTTAGAGATCTGTGTCACATGTGTTCCGTATGTGTCTATACTATTAGCGCTAGTTGTGTGTAGTGCCACGTTGTGTGGCACTACATTCTGGGATTATCCTTAATTTATGTGCATGATTGTAGAATCAAGAACGGCTGCCAACATTACTTAAAACTGATGGTCTCAGTGTAGCCAAGCATCTTAGATTACTTAATGGAGGTAAGTCTTCGAATCCAGATCATGTACCAATAATGTTTCTTTCGGAGTATGCCGATGTCTTAGCCCCGTATGTAGCATTTCTTTAACAACCGCTCCCTCGACGAGAGATCAGCACCTAAAGACTGCACAGGTCTCACCAATACACAAGAAAGGAAATACAGGAGGGGACTAAAAAAAAAAAAAAAAAAAAAGTGGCACGTGCGCGTGGATGCGATTGAACGTGAATGCATGCATTTAACCAAACACCGTGACGCGCACACCACGTGTACGTCCTCTACGTGATTCACACCGATTCAGAGCGTGGTACGGGCTGTCTCGATATAGTAGAGTGGAGCAAGCCAAGGGGGACTATGGTACTCACAGTGGAACAGCGGGTGTTCACGCGACAACAAAGTCGCGGAAACGGAGTGGTCAGTTGTTTGCTGAGAAGTTTAATGACGTCAAAGTGCCAGTAAAGAGAGCCATGTAACGCTGAGTCTGAAAATGGCTCAGGCAGGATCTGTTTTGCACAAGTTAAAAAACAAAAATATTCCGAAACATGCAGGCATACCAGAAAATGTGGCTGCAGTTCACCAAATCAACCCGATGCCTGTCGCAAGAGACTAGCATATCACGTCGATCATGTGGGCGAATACTCCACCTGGACCTTGCACATGTTCATGCATTAAAACCAACATATACTCCTCTACGGCTCCAGTTTTGTGAGTGGCTGTCCACTGAGATAATAATGAATGTGTTGGATATGAGTGTGTTCTTCATTTCTCATGAAACCTGGTTTCGCCTGAGCGGTTATGTCAACTCCCATAACAACAGGTCCTGGGCAGCGCAGAATTCGCATACCTTCCACGAAAAAACATTTCTTAATTCGATCCAACTTCAGCAACTTGATGACCAGGGCCCAAAAGTGCCGAGAGATGAATGATGGTCACTTTCAATATCTGATATAGTCAGGTTAGTACTGTATTTACATTCCTTTGCAGTATTTCTTTGGATCCTGGAACTCTGTTCTATGGGCAACTTTTATAGAACCGGTTTTAATCGATTTACATGTCAGCAATCTATCTTAAAGAAATAGAAGGAAAAATATTTGCGAATGTCTTCACGTCGGAATATCTTAAGAGAATGGTTTCATTAAGTGGAAAAGCTAATTTCCTGTTGTACACTTGTCTTTTCCTGTGAAATCAATCTATAGATGTAAATATGAACTCATATTAGCATTACACTGCTTCGTAAAATTAGATTTTTGAGATTATGAAGGTGTCGAGTATGTGGAGCCGGCCATGGCACTACAACTGCTACAATTACATAACAAATTTAATAGCTTTTTTGGATATTTCTTAAAAGAAAGACACTTCTCTCTGCATCGGGCGTACTTACCACAGGAAAAACAGAAATTTTACTGTTCTTTGTGTCTCGTGTGCCCAGAGAGTCAAGGGAAAATTCAGTTCGCCAACCGCTTCACTCACCTGAAACAAAAGACAAGGATATTTTAAGAATCTAAGGCAAGAGTATGTATTACATGTTTGAAACAGTCAAATCACGAAAGCTATTTCGTGCAAATAATTTGCGGATTTAGTCGGAAACCTACAGAATGTGCAACACTGGAAAAAATACAGTTTCAAAGACAACGTCTTACTCATCATCGTTACCGCAAAGAATTATCGTTATTAACTCGGATTTCATAGCCAGATTGGTCCAAGTGACCATCTACGTCCAGATGGTACCGCATCACATAGCTACCTCTTTCAAGCAAGACTGTGTATTTTAATATCAATCAAAACATCGACAGATTAAGCGGTCTACAACAACTAAAGTTATCTTTTAACTTTTGAAATAGGTTTTCCATTTTCTTTGAAGCTAGCTTTTGACTGTAAAATGGGGACAGATTCCAAAGCTTGCAAATGAGGGCGCTTTAGAGCTGATAAATTTCTGAACTAGGTTCACTTCGATATGTGTCGGAAACGTAGGAAGCTCAAAAATCGTATGCCCATACTCAAAATCTTTAGTCATAACAAAAATTATCATGAGACTGCATATCAACTCACTCTTACCATAATTTAGTTTACAAAATGTTGCTTTGCGTTGTCCTTTTTAGTTTCCGTTTTTGATTTGTTTCATACTTCTGTAGGGTCTCCACTTAATAGGATTTTTTTGTGTGTAAATGGTTGTAGAATTTCTGACTTACGATGTAACTGGCAGCGTCAAAGATATAGACGGAAATGTCAAAACAAACTACTGAGTGTTTTGTAAAATGGGGAATTCATCACCAGATGCCCCTTCCGAACAGCTAACGTTCTACTATATGTTACGTGTGTATGAAAGTGATAAATGATTCTGACACGGACGTATATCCCCACCAGATGTCCCAACTGCCAGTACAGTCCCATCACTTCATTCTTTTTGTGCGCTTATCCTTTCTGCTGTACCAAAAACTTCGGTAATCAGTTTTGTATATTCCGATTGCGGTCTCCCTCTACAATTTATCTCCTTATATTACGTCATCAAGCAAGTAGCAGGTGCTTTAGCACTTGTTCCTGTTATCGGAATGCCGGTTCCGCAGGCACCACATCTGATAAAAATGATAAAACCGTACTACCACCTATACTCCCCTGCAGCACATCTCATCTACATCTACATCCATATTCCGCAAGCCACCTGACGGTGTGTGGCGGAGGGTATCTTGAGTACCTCTATCGGTTCTCCCTTCTATTCCAGTCTCGTACTGTTCGTGGAAAGAAGGATTGTCGGTATGCTTCTGTGTGGGCTCTAATCTCTCTGATCTTATCCTCATGGTCTCTTTGCGAGATGTACGTAGGAGGGAGCAATATACTGCTTGACTCTTCGGTCTGGCATCTGCTTTACCGACGATCAACTCTATATGATCATTCCATTTTAAATCACTCCTAATGCGTACTCCCAGATAATTTATGGAATTAACTGCTTCCAGTTGCTGACCTGCTATTTTGTAGCTAAATGATAAGGGATCTATCCTTCTATGTATTCGCAGCACATTACACTTGTCTACATTGAGATTGAAGTGCCATTCCCTGCACCATGCGTCAATTCGCTGCAGATCCTCCTGCATTCAGTACAATTTTCCATTGTTACAACCTCTCGATACACCACAGCATCATCTGCAAAAAGCCTCAGTGAACTTCCGATGTCATCCACAAGGTCATTTATGTATATTGTGAATAGCAACGGTCCTATGACGCTCCCCTGCGGCACACCTGAAACCATTCTTACTTCGGAAGACTTCTCTCTATTGAGAATGACATGCTGCGTTCTGTTATCTAGGAACTCTTCAATCCAATCACACAATTGGTCTGATAGTCCATATGCTCTTACTTTGCTCATTAAACGACTGTGGGGAACTGTATCAACGCCTTGCGGAAGTCAGGAAACACGGCAGCTACCTGTGAACCCGTGTCTATGGCCCTCTGAGTCTCGTGGACGAACAGCGCGAGGTGGGTTTCACACGACCGTCTTTTTCGAAACCCATGCTGATTCCTACAGAGTAGATTTCTAGTCTCCAGAAAAGTCATTATACTCGAACATAATACGTGTTCCAAAATTCTACAACTGATCGACGATAGAGATATAGGTCTATAGTTCTGCACATCTGTTCGACGTCCCTTCTTGAAAACGGGGATGACCTGTGCCCTTTTCCAATCCTTTGGAATGCTACGCTCTTCTAGAGACCAACGGTACACCGCTGCAAGAAGGGAGGCAAGGTCCTTCGCGTACCCTGTGCAAAATCGAGCTGGTATCCCATCAGGTCCACCGGCCTTTCCTCTTTTGAGCGATTTTAATTGTTTCTCTATCCCTCTGTCGTCTATTTCGGTATCTACCATTTTGTCATCTGTACGACAATCTAGAGAAGGAACTACAGTGCACTCTTCCTCTGTGAAACAGCTTTGGAAAAAGACATTTAGTATTTCGGCCTTCAGTCTGTCATCCTCTGTTTGAGTACCATTTTGTTTTGATCCACCTACCGCTTTGACATAAAACCAAAATTTCTTAGGATTTTCTGCCAAGTCAGTACATAGAACTTTACTTTCGAATTCATTGAACGCCTCTCGCATAGCCCTCCTCACACTACATTTCGCTTCGCGTAATTTTTGTTTGTCTGCAAGGTTTTGGCTATGTTTATGTTTGCTGTGAAGTTCCCTTTGCTTCCGCAGCAGTTTTCTAACTCGGTTGTTGTACCACGGTGGCTCTTTTCCATCTCATACGATCTTGCTTGGCGCATGCTCATCTAACGCATATTGTACGATGGTTTTGAGCTTTGTCGACTGATCCGCAACACTATCTGTACTTGAGACAAAACTTTTGTGTTGAGCCGTCAGGTACTCTGTAATCTGCTTTTTGTCACTTTTGCTAAAGAGAAAAATCTTCCTACCTGTTTTAATATTTCTATTTACGGCTGAAATCATCGATGCCGTAACCGCTTTATGATTGCTGATTCCCTGTTCTGCATTAACTGTTTCAAATAGTTCTGGTCTGTTTGTCACCAGAAGGTCTAATGTGTTATCGCCACGAGTCGGTTCTCTGTTTAACTGCTCAAGGTAGTTTTCAGATAAAGCACTTAAAAAAATTCACTGGATTCTTTGTCCCTGCTACCCGTTATGAACGTTTGAGTCTCCCAGTCTATATCTGGCAAATTAAAATCTCCACCCAGAACTATAACATGGTGGGGAAATCTACTCGAAAAATTTTTACTCTTTTGATCGACCATTAATTTCGGTCATTTGGTCCATTTCATAGCGGTCATATCGTAACGATGAAGTACCATCATTAGTTTCAGTTGGAAACAAAACTGAACATTAATATTCTTTCGCTTTTGCAAATCACTCTCTGCGGTTGGTGGAAGTGACGTCAGATAGTGAGTGCCAGCAGGGCTCAGCAAAAAAAGGCGGCCGGCCGCGGTGGTCTAGCGGTTCTAGGCGCTCAGTCCGGAGCCGCGCGACTGCTACGGTCGCAGGTTCGAATCCTGCCTCGGGCATGGATGTGTGTGATATCCTTAGGTTAGTTAGGTTTATGTAGTTCTAAGTTCTAGGGGACTTATGACCTCAGCAGTTGAGTCCCATAGTGCTCAGAGCCATTTGAACCACTTGAAAAAAAGGCGACGATAAGTTCTGTTCTTGTCGGTCATGAGGGCAATACGTATCCTAGGTCAGCTGCGTCATGTAACACATGAACTTTGCGTCAGTGAGAGTACTTTGAACTATAACGACTAACAATTTATAATCATGTACAGTATTCGAAAATAATTGCTTGTTTTTTTTTTTAATTATTGCCAAATCACAAACCAACGCAAGCCTGCATGTCTACGCTACAAAAAATTTCTGCTTCACTGTTTTAGTGAAGACCTCAGAACGACCAGGACGGCGAAAAGATAGACTGAACTGTGTTTTTAATCGTGTTGCATTTTTTGTAACACATTATTTCAAACGATCGAAGTCTTACAGCTCCTTCCCCTCTGGATTTCCAGTTGTCTGCTTTTCACTTTGTTACAGTTCTTTCTACGTCTATATTATACCCCGCAAGCCACCTTACGCTACTGAACGGATGGTACTTCATATACCAGTATCACTTTCCTGCTCCAGTCGCGTATGCTTCCCGGGAAGAACGACTGCTGGTAAGCTTCCATGAGAGCTCACATCTCTATAATTTTATCTTCATGTCTTCTACATGTAGGAGGTAGCAATATACTGTGTCTCTTCTAGGAATGAACTCTCTCGAAACTTTAACACTAGACAAACGATGATGCACTGCCACTGTAGTTGGTTATCTCTGAGATGCTTTCACGCTTGTTAAATTAACCTGTAAAGAAAGACTCTTCTTTGGATTTTATGCATCTAACAATCATATTTGGTATGGAGCTCAGACTGAGGAGCAGGATTCATCCAATGAATCTTAGTCTGACTTCTGCCTTAGTCGGGATTAATATTAAGTGGTCGTTCCACTTCAAATCGCTCTGTATGCATACTCCTGGACATTTGGAAGTAACTGCACCCAGTGATTGTTCTACAATACTGTCATCATACAATAAAGTGTTTTTCTGTCTTTGTATTCGCAATACGTTACATTTGTTCGTGTTGAGGGTCAATTGACACTCCCTGAACCAAGCGTCGATACTATGCAGGTCTTTCTGCATTTCGCTACAATTTTATAGTGTTGCAACTTCTCTGTATACAACAGCAACATATGTGAGAAGCCTCATGGAACTTCCGACATATCCACTTGGTGATTTATATATACTGTGAAGAGTAATAGTCGTACAACACCTCCCTGTTGCATGTCGGAACTTACTATTACGCCTGATAACTTCTCTCCGTTCAAAATGACATGCTGTGCTCTGTTCGCTACAAACTATTCTGTCCAGTAACACAGTTGGTCTGATATTCGTTACACTAATGTTTTGTTCACTACGCGGCAGTGCGTAATTGTAATGAATGCCTTCCGAAAGTGAAGGTACACACCTTCTACATGGGAGCCTGTATCTGCTACTGCGTTTTGGGTCTCTCCGACGAACGGAACGAGTTATGTTTCATGATCGGTGCTTCCGGAACCCATGTTGGTGCATACAGAGGAGATTTTCAAGCTGCAGAAATGTCATAATATACTAGTATACACGAAGTTCCAAAATTCTTCAACAGTCCAACGTCAGAGATATAGGACTATAGTTCTGTGTGCCGGTTCGACGACCCTTCTTGGAAACGGGAACTACCTGTGTTTTTTCCCAATCATCGGGAACGCTTCGCTTCTCAAGAGACCTACGATACACTGTTGCTAGAAGAGGGGGAAGTTCTATCGAATACTGTGTGTAGAATCGAACTGATATGCCGTCAGGTTCTGTGGCTTTCCCTCTGTTACGAGATTTCAGTTGCTTTTCTTGCTTGGATACTTATATCGAGTTCTGTCATTTTGTCGTTAGTGCGGTGATTTAATGACGGAAGTACAGCGTGATCATTCTTTGTGAAACAATTTTGGAAAAGACGTTTAATATTTCCGTCTCTTCTGCGTCCTTCCCTATTTCAGTTGCATTATGGTCACAGAGTGTCCGCACAGATTCGTTTACTGATTTAACATTGGATCAGATCTTATTATAAAGGATAAAGGAAAACTGGGGTTTAACGTCCCGTTCACCACAAAATCATTGGAAACGGACCAGACGTGCGGATTGGAAGGGAAGATCGTCTACAATCCTCAAAAATGGTTCAAATGACATCACAACAAACATCCAAGCCCGAGGCAGGATTCGTACCTGCGACCGTAGCGGTCGTGCGGTTCCAGACTGAAGCGCCTAGAAACTCTCGGCCACTCTGGCCGGCCGTCTACAATCTCGGAATTTGTTTTTCAGAGGTTTAGAGAAATTACTGAAGCTGCAATATGGAGCGATGGACTGGAGTCCACCTTTCTAAAATATTCACCATCTCCTTCTTCGGGAGACGGTTATCTCCCAACTAAAAAGATGATGAACATCTTCGATAGCTCGAGTTTCCTCTATTCCTCTAATTCCGAATAGGGGAGGATCTAAATGAGGCAAAGTCAAGCAGAAGCAACATGTTAGGTGACAGTAAATATAGTGGCATCTACCTCTTTTGATCTATTCCTATGCAGAAAAAGTCGTCCGTCCTTGTGTTGCGTTGTATGAACGACAATTAAACGGTACAACATAAATATATGGGGGTTTCTTGTTGAATACGTCGAATATTTCTTTAACAGCTATAGCCTTAGGTAACGAAAGCAACATTTCAGAAAATAACAAGATGACAAAGAGAAATTAATTTGCCGTCTTGGTAACACTTGAATCTGTTTTAACTGCTGAGATATGAAAGCAAATTTTTAACCCGCCAGGATAGCCGAGAGCGCTAACGCGCTGCTTCCTAGACTCGGGTAGGCGCGCCGGCCTCGGATCGAATCCGCCCGGCGGATTGACGACGACGGCCGGTGTGCCGGCCACCCTAGGTGTGGTTTTTAGGCGGTTTTCCACATTCTGCTAGGTGAATACCGGGCTGGTCCCCACGCCCCACCTCAGTTATACGACTCGCAGACATTTGAAACACGTTCACATTATTTCACGATTTACGCTGGACGCAGACAGCTGGGGTACACTACTTCCGTCCCGGGGGGTATGGGGTGGCGGCAGGAAGGGCATCCGGCTATCTCTTAAAATTCACCATGCCAAATCCGTACCTAACCCTGCCGACGCTGCGCTCAATGCTGGATAAAGGCAGTAGCAAAAGAAAGAATATGAAAGCAAATTTTTAATAGTACTATGTACTTGTCTGACGTCATGCGAAAACTCTTGGAAAGAGGAGGAAATGATATGACATTTGTTAATGTTTGGGTGTAATTTTTACAAAAATGCGAGTAATATGCTAATTTTAATCTTTTGTCGCTGATTGGGGTAGTTTTAAGCCTATAGTTTGATGGCTTCTTTGAGATTCCTACCGTATTCAACATAACGTGAAAGAAAATCGAACTGTTCTTCATTACTAAAAAATTCTAGCAGTGTAGCGAACGCAGAGACACTGGAATCCATGCATATCGACGACTGGTACGCCTAGCTTCCGGCATAGAAGCGAACCTGTTCTCTGATGTTTACGCCTTCAGCGGAGGAGTCACAGCGTCTCGCCACCTGCGTTCTCTCCAGCGTGTGAAAGTACATAGCTATTTTTGCGAAAATTTCACTGAAAAAACTAACCAAATTTAGGACCGCGACAACCACATTTTAAGCTTAAAATCATTTCAGCGTGGTTGTGTGATGCCTTGTGTCTGTGAATATTGTATGACATCACTCGGCTGATCAGCCCTTTTGTCGGATGCGGAGAATGGCAGGAAGTTGCCTTCAGAGTCCACTGGCCGCACCGCGAGGGACAACAGCCGCTGCCGGTGTTTGAGCCACGCATACTGTTCTGTCGTGTTGTGTTCTATGTGTGTCACATCCGCCTGGTTTCGCAACAGCAGGCTGCAGAGCGCCTGACGTCATGTTCTGCTCTGTCACCCGAGATCTCCCGCGGTCCTCTGCGGGGGTCAGCCTGACGCTGCAACCGCGTGTGTGTTCCAGTTTAGCACAGTTGCAGAAGACTGGACCTTATTCTGAGGTATGTTTGCAGTAACTATAGTGAGATTACTATGGAGCACACAGTCTCCAGCGCCTTGATGGAATTCAACTACGAAAGAAACGTATGCGGATGTGACTAATAGTGCAAAAAAATAACCACGAATGTTTTGGTAAGTTTTGCATGGATTTCCAAAGCAGCATCCTTTTCATGACGTCGTCCAGTTAGAGAAGAGGTGGATGTATCTTATCTCTAATCAACACCTACACCTGCATCTCGCAGGGGATGTGGCGGATTGTGCTAATTTTATCTTGTCGGTGTTCTTGCGATTCCGTGATGATGTTAAAACTCGCAGGGATGACGAAGAACGTAAATGTATCATATTCATTTATAGGATCTGCAGCTCTTGTCCTTCCTTTCCGGGTCTGCAGTTAAATTGTAAGTTATAGGTTCCGCCTTTTTGCAAAAATCACTGTTTTTTTCTTTTTACACAAACATGTTACAGCACCCCTGTGTCATTATCAGTGGGTTTTTGTTTATTGAAAAGTGTAAAAAGCGAACATGTTTTATATTGTAACTGATTTGGCAAAGTGAGGCCTAAAGAAAGTATTTGTTGGTTTTGCTTCTTACCGTAATTTTACATTACACGGTTTAGCAGAACCAAGTCTTTTTTAAAAAAATAAAAGGATGTGTTAAATCGCCGATGAAATTCACATTTACGTCGTTTGGTTTGCAGATGACAAGCTATCAGTGCAGGACACCATACTGTTGGTCCTGAAAAACCATACAATGTAAAACCATTGTAAGAAGCGAAACGAACAAAAACTTTCTTTAAGCCTCCCTTTTTTAAATCAGTTACAACTTAAAATACGTTCACTTTTTACACTTTTCAATAAACAAAAAACCACTGATGATGGCACGGAGATGCTAGAACATGTTCTGGTAAAAATAAAAAAAAGTGTGCTTGCAAAAAAGCGGAACCCATATCCTATAAAGTAAATGTGTCCGTTTGAGAAAAGGGACCCTCTTCCAGAAAAGGTCCAGCCAAAAGTTAGCAGCGAAAATCATTCTGGTACCTGTGGCAGTGGACATCTTCCACTGCAAGCTCTTTCCTCTCCACATTTTTGAAGGATGTAATATCGACCAAAACAAGAAAAAAAAGTCGAGTAAACAACGGTGCTAAAGTGCATAGGTTAAGAACTGTAAGCACTTGTTCATTTTCTATTGAAGAAGTGTGCATTGTTCTTAACGTATGTATTTTAGAGCCTATATTTACTGGCCTTTTTTTTCTTGTTTTGGCCCGTATTACCACCTCAGAAAGTCGCCTATCCTACAATCTTAACAACAAACGTGCCTCTACCAGGACTGTATTCCACTTTCAGGGCTGTCAGAAAGATATTCACCTGTAACTTCCAAACCGATCGTTACTGAACCAGAATCGCTTACTTCAGATTGATACGTGTACCCTTGTTTATCATCCCTAAAAGTTTTTAACATCACTGAATCAAATATTCAAATGTGTGTGAAATCTTATGGGACTTAACTGCTATCAGTCCCTAAGCTTACACACTACTTAACCTAAATTATCCTAAGGACAAACACACACACCCATGCCCGAGGGAGGACTCGAACCTCCGCCAGGACCAGCCGCACAGTCCATGACTGCACCGCCTTAGACCTCTCGGCTAATCCCGCGCGGCATCACTGAATCACCCGGTATGTAGAAGGAAGTATATGTATATACTGCTATCATTCTTAGGAATGTACACTTTCGAGATTTTAACAGTAAACCGCACTGTGACGTACAATGCCTCGCTCGTGGCGTCTGTCATGGATGAGCATATTTGTGAAGCTTTCGGGATTAGACAACGAGTTGAAATGAAACACGCTGCTCTTCTTTCTATCTTGTATATTTTCTCTCTCAGTCCTGTCTGTAAGTGTCTCAGGCGGAGGCCGAAGGTTTTCAAACACAGCTCGTTCGTGAGTGGACTAGATCTCCTTCAGATCCCTGCAATCTAACTCCCTCTACCATTCTTTTTAGTCGTACCACTTCAAATGCATCTGTACCTATACATCCAGATATGTAGTGGATGTCTATGGTATTATTCGTAAATGGTGTAATCAAACAATAACGGGCCTTTAAGTCAATTTATGCCAATATCTTACATTTCTGTTGCGGGTCAGCAGCAGCTCCTGACATCAAGTGTTCATTCACTGCAGGTGTTCCTGTACGTCTTTACATTTTCCCACCATCGCGACTTTTCTATATATGATAGCGTCATCCGAAAGCAGCCAAATGGAGCTTGCTTATATCGCGAACACTAATAGCTGCACAAAATACACTCGTCTGAAGTTACTTCTACGTCTGAACGAAAGCTATGTTCTATATGCTACAAGCACTTCGATTTGATGCTTGCCAGACCATGTTAATGGAAATGTAAACATCATCAACTCAGAGGAAAATAACAATTTGGACAATATGGATCCTACTTCCGAACGTCGCAAGTATGTAGAAATCTGTGAGTTTAGAGCTGAAAAACAACTGAAGACGCTTAATAGAAGAAAGGCCGTTCGACGTGGTGGGATAGTCATTACGTAGTGCACAGAACAAAAAATTGCTAGAACTCAGCAATCCGTGAGACTGAAAACAGGAACAAGTAGCTGTTATCTTTTAAGCAGGATCTCAGAACCGATGATTGGATCTGAAGCCCTTTCTCCCTAATATCAATTCGCTTAAATGTTTTACAACTATTTTGTGTTTGTGTATGATGACACTTACGGAACGAACGCGGTTCCTTAACAATCGACCGTGCAAAACTCTATTTACTCAGATTCAGGAGAGTAAGGCTGTATTTCGGGGAGCACAATTCCATCTGGTGTTTCTTGACTTCCGAAAAATTTTAGCTAGAGTTCAAACGATCACCTATTACATTACATACATACTTCTGAAATTGAAGACTTCTGGTAACCAAGACCTAGTATTGTCAATAATGCGTATTAAATAAGAATAAATTTTTTTCATTTTCATAACATTCTTTATTTTACTTTATTTTACAGGTCCGCCTTGATCACACAAACTTTTACAATTTGCTATTACAAGTTTCGGCCACTGCCATATTCAGATCATAAAATATTCTGATGTAATATGAACGTCAACTAAACATGTAGGCACATAGTGTGTGCTTACTGTGTACCTACATGTTTAGTTGACGTTGATACTACATCGGAATATTTTATGATCTGAATATGGCAGCAGCCGAAACCGGTAATAGCGAATTGTAAAAGTTTGTGTGATCAAGATGGACCTGTAAAATGAAGTACCAAAAATATGATCACGGACTCATTTTCAGACTTTATGTCTTCAATCATTTCTGGTATCAGTCAGCTTCGTCTATTATGTAATGCAGTTTACTCGCAACGACCACAGACATTGCTACAGGAAAAACTGACTGAAATTTGAGATTTATCGGAATAAGGGCAGGGGGTGTACCACCGTGTATCTGATTTGCCAATGCTACATTTCGAAACACTTCCATACCTGAACACGATTTTAATAGGAAGACGTAATATAGAGCTACAAAATCACAAAAATCTACAGGAAGGAATCTGTAGATATTAGGGAGCATGGACAACATTTTTCGATACGAATCGCCATTTATCAAAAAGAGTATAATATGCCTATCAAATTTGGGTTGTTGTTGATTAAGTGGTAGTAGCAGTAAAGTGTGATATCACGAGGGTATGTCCATGGAATACCGCCTCAGCTGTGTGACTGGATTCGCGATTTCCTCCCACAAAGGACACAGTTCGTAGTAATTGATCAAAAGTCATCGAATAAAACGGAAACGGTATCTACAGAGTGGTAAGTCTGAAAAACTTTTAATGATGTTGCAGGGTAGGTTAGACTGAGAAATAGCTGTTAAGAAAAAAATCGTTATGTTGCGCCGTTTCCGAGTTAATTATCATTGAAGTTAGCCAATCGGGCTGTTGCGCGCACAAATTCAAGCGGTGCGTCAGTGGCGGAGTAGCCAAAAGTGTTCTCCTCTGGTTGCTAGAAGCGAACAAAAGAGCGATACAAGAATTGGACATGGGACGGAAATAAAGATATGGTTCAAATGGCTCTGAGCACTATGCGACTTAACTTCTGAGGTCATCAGTCGCCTAGAACTTAGAACTAATTAAACCTAACTAACCTAAGGACATCACACACAACCATGCCCGAGGCAGGATTCGAACCTGCGACCGTACCGGTCGCTCGGTTCCAGACTGAAGCGCCTAGAACCGCACGGCCACTCCGGCCGGCTGTTATGAGAGCAACTGACACTAATTTTATCTGGCGGACCACTTGAATTCGCAGTCGCAACGGCCTGATCGACTAACTTTAACGCTAATTAACTCGGAAACGGCGCAACGTATCAGACTGTTTTCTTAACGATTATTTCTCTGCGTAACCTACTCTGCAACACTTCTACAAGCTTTTCAGACTCTTTCTGACCACCCTGTAAATAGCAGACAAATTGATCAGTATGCTGAGAGTGTTAGCACATAAAGCATCTAGTAATGTTATAAGAAAATCAAGACCAATTGCAGAATGACTTAGACAAATCTGTACGGTGCGAGAGGTGGCAACCAACTCTAAACAATTAAAAGTGTGAGGTCATCCACATTAGCATTAAAAGGAATCCTTTAAATTACGGTTACACGATAATTCATATAAATATAAAGGCTGGAAACTCAACCGTAGACCTAAGGATTACAATGACGAACAATTGAAACTGGAACGATGACACAAAAGGTTGTGAGAAAGGCGAACCCAGTCACCTTTTACTGACACAACACGTATAAGATGCAAGAAGTCTTCTAAAGGGACTGCCTGCACTATGCTTGTCATTCTTCTTCTGAAGTCTTGCTGCGCTGCGGCTGGTCCCGGCGGAGGTTCGAGTCCTCCCTCGGGCATGGGTGTGTGTGTTTGTCCTTAGGATAATTCGGGTTAAGTAGTGTGTAAGCTTAGGGACTGATGACCTTAGCAGTTACGTCCCATAAGATTTCACACACATTTGAACATTTTTTTTTTCTTGCTGTGCGGTATGGGATAGGATTAACGGAGGACGTAGAAAAGTTCATAGGCGGGCAACTCATTACGTATTATTGCGAAACAGGGGAGAGTGTGTCACGGATATGATAAGTGAGTTGGGGTGGCAGTCATTAAAACAAAGGCATTTTTCGCTATGACGAGATATTTTCACGAAATTCAATCACCAACTGCATTATTCAAATTCTGGAATATTTTGTTGATGCCCAGAGAAAAACGATCATCGTAATAAGATAAGAGAAATCCCAGATCGCAAGGAAAGATTTAACTCTTTGTTCCTTGCGTGCGATGTTAGAGACTGGAACGGTAGGGAAATAGCTTGAAGGTGGTTCCATGAATCCTCTGCCAAGCACGTAAGTGTGAGTTGCAGAGAACTCACGCATATGCAGATATTGAAAAACAAGACATTTCAATGTGTAACGTGCTCTATGTACAAACTTCACACACTCATTTCGTTTTTTTTTCAACCTTCTACTCACGTAGAACACTGCCGCTTCCAACTACTTTTCATATGAGGCTTGTTCAGCGTAGCGCAAGTCGGGCGATAGTTTTGGTGTCATTTGCAAATATGCACCATGCGTTTCCATGTGAAGCCCCTGCACGTGTACTGCTCTTAAAGGTGCAGCTTTGACTGCAAGCAAGACAAATCTGAAGCCTGTTGCCAGTGAACCATCTAGTAACTAAGAACGACGAAACCTGCCGTCTAACTACCAAGTCTCCAATGTTCCTTGTATTTATTTTACGAAACACTAAGGACAGATAAGGAATTAGAACGTCACCGACCAGCTGGCGATGCACACCGTTCCTCACCTGCATTCATTATCGAGGACGACGATTTTCGTGTAGGGCACACAAAGGATAGGACACTCAAGAAATAATTAATACGAGAAAACTGTGGATTAATTGTTTCAAAATTTATAATAAATAGATAGGTAATTATAACCCTATTAACACACAAACACACACACACACACACACACACACACACACACAAAATAACGTGTGTGTGTGTGTGTGTGTGTGTGTGTGTGTGTGTGTGTGTGAGAGAGAGAGAGAGAGAGAGAGAGAGAGAGAGAGAGAGAGAGAGAGAGTGAGTGAGTGAGTGAGTGAGTGAAAGAGAGAGAGAGAGAGAGAGAGAGAGAGAGAGTGAGTGAGTGAGAGAGAGAGAGAGAGAGAGTTTAAAAGGCTAAAGACTACATCAAACGTGGGAAAATATGTTGTCTGATTTATCAGAGCTGTCAGGAACATGCAGTGCAGGATTTGCCGTTGAAAAAAATACGGAAACAACTCATACAAATCACTATGGTTGCTGTCATTGCAGAGAGATCAGTAACTGAAATCTAAAACATTATGAATACGATCGTGCGCTGGCTTTTTCCGTATTGAAATGTCTCACAAAATGTACTAATTCTTAACATTGTGACCAATATGTGATACGAGTTCTGTCACGATGAATTAATAAAACGAGCCGCGATCTCATTCGCGCTTTTGTCTCTGAACTGCGGAGATTATGCCGTCGCGCTCTGTCGGATTTTCAGCGACCCAGAAAGTTACGAGTGGAAACGTGGACACGGGTAATTCCGCGAGATTAAGGCTTGATTTACGAATTTTGTTTTACACATCGGAGAACATATAATTAGCCCCGAAGGAGCGCCAGTCAGACTATATGGCTTGATTCACATTTTATTTGCTTGTAGACAATCAAAATACTCGGAAAAAAACTAACGATCTCCATCTACAGATAGGTTGCCAGGATTTAGCATAAATCATTATGAGATTGATACACGTTAATCCGTTGTACGACAATATTCGTGATCATCATGAATTCATCATGCAACAGATAATCGATGCTATGGGAAAATAATTTGGAAACGCTAGAGTACCTCGCATTCACTTATTGTACAAAAGCTTTTGACATAGTAAAAAGACAACAGCTATGGAAAACACCTTCCGAGAATGGTTTTCCGAGCCATACCTCAGACGCTTTATAACGCATTTGTAGACGCACCGCTGTCTTAATAGACGTTACCGATGAAGTTAATGTTCATGCAGTTAACCAAGGGGTTAGCCAAGGCGGCAATCTGTAACCAGTGTTGCTCACATTGTTATTGAGAATATGATTAGAATATGGAAAGGTAAAGTACCTGATGGGATTAAGCTAGCATCCTCTGAACCATAGATCAAGCAGTTTGAGTAACGTCTACATGTATACAGTGGCACAAAATATATATAAACTATTTAATTGCTCATAACTTCGAAATTTACAAACGGAAACGTCCCATTTTCGTTGAAAGTGCAGCGTCAAAGTTATTGAAATCGCTATAGGCGTTCCAAATGGTCACCATAAACATCCACTCATAGGCTATGTCGCTGAACTGCTCCAAGAACTACCAACTGCAGCTAGATGTCTGCACAGGAATGCTCGATGCATTCTCGAACTTCATCCACTGTGCGCGGTTTTTGGGGGTGAACGACGTCCTTTAGTTTTCCGCACTGTTAAAAGTCCAGAGCCGATAAGTCCGGAGAACTTGGTGGACGCTCAACAACACTTCTTCGGCCTATCCACCGTATGTGTAGAGGTTCTCCCTGAAACGATTATAGTAGTGGGGTGGTGCACCGTCCTCTTTAAAGTAAACCCTTTCTTCCCCATTCAACCTGCAGATGTCACGTAAAATGTATGTCCCGAGCTTCTCTAGGTACACTTAAACGTCACTCGTGCCGTCACAATCAAACTCCGATAAGATACACTATACCACACATTCAATGCTGGTAAATTCAAGGCTTTGTCAACACTGACGTGCGTACTGGAGGTGGCCCTATGGACGCAGTTGTTACGATATACTGTGGCGCTGTGTTTAAATTGTGCTTCATCAGATCAAACAGGCATCTCTGCAAACATTTCATAGTTGCGAATCATGCCACTAAACCACACGCAGTACTTCATTCCAGGATCAGGATCGTCCTCGTACATTAACCTTCGCAGTCTCCAAAATGCGCTGAAAACTTGAGCGACTCAGCCTGGTTTCACGGGCACGTTGTCTCTCAGACTCGTGTGGTGAGCGGGTGTATAGCTGACATAGCACTGGAGTTCGCTGCACTTGATGCTGTTACGGGTCATCCAGATCGTTGTTTGTGTACATCTGTGACACAACCTTAGACGTCTCGAATGCGTGCTATTGTCACACGTGCCGGTGGCTCTGTTTGACACTCATATCGCCGCTGGCGTTGAACCTCATTAATGTTTTCGGACTTAATGCACCACTTCAAAACTGCCTTCATCTACTGAACGTCAGCCTTGCACCAGCGATGGTTACTCACGAAACTGAAAACGAAGAAAAACCCGATCACAAAAAAAGCAAAACAACACCTATTTTGCGTCTGCCAGAACAATAAACAGTGAAACTGCACAAAATGAGACGCTTCCGTCAATTAATTTGAAAGTTGTCGACAATTAAACAGTGTAGACACTTTTTTGGGCCACTTAGCATTTATTACAATGGAAGTCAATTTCTTTACAGCCGTATTTTATTTTGATGCTTATGTCACGTTACATATAATCGATTTTAAGATAGTATTGTCTCATCTTCAGGTACCTGTTAGACGTGTTTTATCAACTAATGTCGTAAGCACTGCAATTGTTGTTCTACCAAGGAACGAACCTATAGTGCGTCTGCTACACTATTTGATACAAATCACAAAACTGTGTCCAGAATGCATTGTTTCACAGAATTTTGTTCCTGCTTCTCTTCTATAGTGCCTTCCAGCATCTCAATGTTAACATCGTCGAAAAATTAGGATTACTGCTTTCAGAAATTCTGTTTAGAGAGCAAACGGCTTTCTAACAGTCATCTTCTTTCAATGCAATAAAAATAAGATGACTATAACAAAGAGAAAAAACCCAAATAGTAACTTGTTCGATATGGAAACAGCCAGAGTTGCAAGATTCACTTTTTATTTAAACGAAGACTGGTTTCGGTTTGCTTTAACACATTTTCCAATTATCTAGATGGATAAGACAGTAGTTTCTTGAAAACAGCATAGAAACCATCTCAAGATTACACATATACGTATAAGATAGTACAAGATTAGTGGTGAGCATCTTGAGCATGTCACATCGTACATTTTGGGGGTAATATTAAGAAGAGATATGAAAAGGAACGATCACACAAAATCTTTATTAGGGAAAGTGAACGGAGACTTCGAAATTTGGAAGAGTTCTGGGAAAAAGCAAGGCATCTCTAAAGACAATCTCATACAAGACGTTTGTGCGACCAATTCTAGAATATTGTTCCATTGTTTAGAGTCCTTATCAGTTACGCTTGACTAGATAGAAAACGAATTCAGAAACACGGTGTAGGATCGTAACATGTCGGTACACTCCATACGAAAGTCAAATGGGAATGCTCAGGGAGCTTCAATGGAAACCTTTAGAAGAAATATGACGCATCTCTCGCGAATCCCTGTTGAGTGAATATAGAGAATCTATATTCGAAGAAGACCGACCTTTCTGCTGCCACAGTCGTTCATGTCATAAAAGGACCATGAGACCAAGATAAGAGATATTAGGCCAAGTACAGAGGCAGTCAGACAATTATTTTTCCCACGCACATTGCGCGAATGGAATAGGGAAAGAAAGGTTGACTGATACTGGTTCCATGTACCCTCCACTAGGCATTGTACAGTGGCTTGTAGAATATATGTGTAGATTTGTTCTCGTGGAGGCAGCTATTTGCCGAATTTCCATAGTACTTTCAGCTGTTATTCATGAAAATCAAATCTTTAAAGCTACATTTCCTTGTTAATTTTGATATTTACTTCATGTTACACTGGCGGAATAAATGTCTCAGCACCAAGGAGTTATGCGACATAAACGAAAGTTGGGAGGCATGTTTGTTCAAATATCGCGGCAGTCGCTTTTTTTTTTTTTTTTTTTTTTGTCATCGGTCTACTGACTGGTTTGATGCGGACCGCCACGAAATTCCTTTCCTGTGCTAACCTCTTCATCTCAGAGTAGCACCTACGTCCTCAATTATTTGCTTGACGTATTCCAATCTCTGTCTTCCTCTACAGTTTTTGCCCTCTACAGCTCCCTCTAGTACCATGGAAGTCATTCCCTCATGCCTTAGCAGATGTCCTATCATCCTGTCCCTTCTCCTTATCAGTGTTTTCCACATATTCCTTTCCTCTCCGATTCTGCGTAGAACCTCCTCATTCCTTACCTTATCAGTCCACCTAATTTTCAACATTCGTCTATAGCACCCCATCTCAAATGTTTCGATTCTTTTCTGTTCCGATTTTCCCACAGTCCATGTTTCACTACCATACAATGCTGTACTTCAGACGTACATCCTCAGAAATTTCTTCCTCAAATTAAGGCCGGTATTTGATATTAGTAGACTTCTCTGGGCCAGAAATGCCTTTTTTGCCATAGCGAGTATGCTTTTGATGTCCTCCTTGCTCCGTCCGTCATTGGTTATTTTACTGCCTAGGTAGCAGAATTCCTTAACTTCATTGACTTCGTGACCACCAATCCTGATGTTAAGTTTCTCGCTGTTCTCATTTCTACTACTTCTCATTACCTTCGTCTCCGATTTACTCTCAAACCATACTGTGTACTCATTAGACAGTTCATTCCGTTCAGCAGATCATTTAATTCTTCTTCACTTTCACTCAGGATAGCAATGTCATCAGCGAATCGTATCATTGATATCCTTTCACCTTGTATTTTAATTCCACTCCTGAACCTTTCTTTTATTTCCATCATTGCTTCCTCGATGTACAGATTGAAGAGTAGGGGCGAAAGGCTACAGCCTTGTCTTACACCCTTCTTAATACGAGCACTTCGTTCTTGATCGTCCACTCTTATTATCCCCTCTTGGTTGCTGTACATATTGTATATGACCCGTCTCTCCCTATAGCTTACCCCTACTTTTTTCAGAATCTTGAACAGCTTGCACCATTTTATATTGTCGAACGCTTTTTCCAGGTCGACAAATCCTATGAAAGTGTCTTGATTTTTCTTTAGTCTTGCTTCCATTATTAGCCGTAACGTCAGAATTGTCTCTCTCGTCCCTTTACTTTTCCTAAAGCCAAACTGATCGTCACCTAGCGCATTCTCAATTTTCTTTTCCATTCTTCTGTATATTATTCTTGTAAGCAGCTTCGATGCATGAGCTGTTAAGCTGATTGTGCGATAATTCTCGCACTTGTCAGCTCTTGCCGTCTTCGGAATTGTGTGGATGATGCTTTTCCGAAAGTCAGATGGTATATCGCGAGATTCATATATTCTACACACCAACGTGAATAGTCGTTTTGTTGCCACTTACCCCAATGATTTTAGAAATTCTGATGGAATGTTATCTATCCCTTCTGCCTTATTTGACCGTAAGTCCTCCAAAGCTCTTTTAAATTCCGATTCTAATACTGGATCCCCTATCTCTTCTAAATCGACTCCTGTTTCTTCTTCTATCACATCAGACAAATCTTCACCCTCCATAGAGGCTTTCAATGTATTCTTTCCACCTATCTGCTCTCTCCTCTGGATTTAAGAGTGGAATTCCCGTTGCACTCTTAATGTTACCACCGTTGCTTTTAATGTCACCAAAGGTTGTTTTGACTTTCCGGTATGCTGAGTCTGTCCTTCCGACAATCATATATTTTTCGATGTCTTCACATTTTTCCTGCAACCATTTCGACTTAGCTTCCCTGCACTTCCTATTTATTTCATTCCTCAGCGACTTGTACTTCTGTATTCCTGATTTTCCCGGAACATGTTTGTACTTCCTCCTTTCATCAATCAACTGAAGTATTTCTTTTGTTACCCATGGTTTCTTCGCAGCTACCTTCTTTGTACCTATGTTTTCCTTCCCAACTCCTGTGATGGCCCTTTTCAGAGATGTCCATTCCTCTTCAACTGTACTGCCTACTGCGCTATTCCTTATTGCTGTATCTATAGCGTTAGAGAAGTTCCAACGTATCTCGTCATTCCTTAGTACTTCCGTATCCCACTTCTTTGCGTATTGATTCTTCCTGACTAATGTCTTGAACTTCAGCCTACTCTTCATCACTATTATATTGTGATCTGAGTCTATATCTGCACCTGGGTACGCCTTACAATCCAGTATCTGATTTCGAAATCTCTGTCTGACCATGATGTAATCTAATTGAAATCTTCCCGTATCTCCCGGCCTTTTCCAAGTATACCTCCTCCTCTTGTGATTCTTGAACAGGGTATTCGCTATTACTAGCTGAAACTTGTTACAGAACTCAATTAGTTTTTCTCCTCTTTCATTTCTTGTCCCAAGCCCATATTCTCCTGTAACCTTTTCTTCTACTCCTTCCCCTACAACTGCATTCCAGTCGCCCATGGCTATTAGATTTTCGTCCCCCTTTACATACTGCACTACCCTTTCAGTGTCCTCATACACTTTCTCTATCTGTTCATCTTCAGCTTGCGACGTCGGCATGTATACCTGAACTACCGTTGTCGGTGTTGGTCTGCTGTCGATTCTGATTAGAACAACCCGGTCACTGAACTGTTCACAGTAACACACCCTCTGCCCTACCTTCCTATTCATAACGAATCCTATACCTGTTATACCATTTTCTGCTGCTGTTGATATTGCCACTATGAGGATGCAAATAAAGTTTGCTTTAAATACACGCTGTACCGGTCGTGAGCGTTAGTTGCCTTTGAGACTGGACGTGGTGAGTTGACATTAGTCAATAATGCAAATCCAAGGGCAGCTCCGAGCCATAGGCGCTGTAGCGTGCATTCCACCGCCCCCATACCACCACCACTTGCGACTTCAGCGGCGTCAAGCGAGAGCTCATTGGAGAGCAGGGTTGGAATGTGGTGTGTTTTCTGATGAAAGCTAGTTCTGCCTCGGTGCCATTGATGCCTGTTTGTTGATTAGAAGGAGGCCAGTTGAGGCCTGCAGCCAATCTGTCTGCTCTCTAGACACACTAGACCTACACCTGGAGTCATGGCCTGGGGGTGTGATTCCGTATGACAGCTGGAGCATTCTCGTGGTTAATCCTCGCACACTGACTGCAAATTTTTACGTCAGTCTGCTGATACGACTTGCTGTGCTGCCATTCATGAACAGTTTTCCGGGAGGGGTTTTCCAACACGATAACGATCGCCCACCTACCGCTGTTGTGATGATCTACAGAGTGTGGACACGCTGCCTTCGCTTGTTCGATAACCAGATCTGTCTCCAATCGAGCACATAAGGGACATCATCGGACAACAACTCCAGCGTCATCCACAAACGGCATTAATCATTTCTGTATTGAATGACAAAGTGTAACAGGCAAGGAACTCCATTTCACAAACTCAAATCTGACGCCTGTACAACACAATGGATGCATATTTACATGCCTGCATCCAACATTCTGGCGGTTTCTCCGTTAATAACGTAGCAGCATTTCACATTTGCAATGCCTTATCTCGCGCTTACATTAACCTGTCATATTGCAATGTTAATCACTTACATAAGTTACCTAGACCAATGTATTCGCAAAATTTCATTACTCTACGATAATTATTCTTCGATGTTGCGTTTTTTTTCCATCAGTGTACATACAATCGATTTCCGTAGAATATTCTCTCAATTTCAGGCTGAACGGTCTAAGGCGCTGCAGTCATGGACTGTGCGGCTGATCCCGGCGGAGGTTCGAGTCCTCCCTCGGGCATGGGTGTGTGTGTTTGTCAATAAACATTTATGGTCATTAGTCCCCTAGAGCTTAGAACTACTTAAACCAAACTAACCTAAGGACATCACACAACACCCAGTCATCACGAGGCAGAGAAAATCTCTGACCCGGGAATCGAACCCGGGTGTGTGTTTGTCCTTAGGATAACTTAGGTTAAGTAGCGTGTAAGCTTAGGGACTGATGACCTAAGCATATAAGTCCCATAAGATTTCACACACATTTGAACATTTTTCAATTTCAGGCGCGGCGGATGCTTGTGGATGATCGGCGGCTGTCATTGAGAATGAGAGCAGAACAGTTGAAGATAATCGAATATAGTGTAAGCACTAATGTTCACGAACATTCGGAGATGTTGTGGATACCCAACAATGCGCAACCACGGTGCATCGAAAGATTCCGCAAGAAGCGGTTCCTGGCGGTTTCCAAGAGCTTCACACCGATGCCAGCAGTGTTTTGTTGCTGATGGTGATTACGTTGGAGGTCAGGAAAGGTATTTTCTTTGTAACTCGTGTTTCCTTTATTTTATGAGACCATTCACCGAACTTTTCAGACGCACTTTGTGTTAATACGAGGGCGGATCAGAAAGTAACCTCCGATTGGTCACAGTGCGGGTTGTGGGGGGAGTAGCGACGCCATCTGTGCGTTCACGCACTCAACAGGTCAGTCGGCATCAAGCCGTGGTCGAGTGAACGTCGTACCTGCTCTAGTTTAGTTTTTGTGGCAGTTTGAAATGTGTGCTGCAATAGAAAACCCCGCCAAATGTGAAGTGCTGCTGTCATAAGGTTTTTTACAGCCAAAGGATATTCTGCAGCAGATATTCATCGTGAGCTTTGTGCCGTGTACGGACCAAGAGTTATGAGTGAAGGAGTTGTCCGTGAATGGGTACGTTTATTTAAAAGTGGACGAGAAAACGTTCATGATGAAGAGAGGAGTGGTAGACCATCATTGGTGACTGACGAACTCGTTCAGACAGTTGATGCAAAAGTTCGTGAAAATCGACGTTTCTCAATGTCGGAGTTGTCTACTGGTTTTCCGCAGATTTCTAAGACTCTCTTGTACGAGATAGTGACAGCAAGATTGGGTTACCGTAAGTTCTGTGCACGATGGGTGCCCAAAATTCTTACCGACCACCACAAAACTCAAAGAATGGCCTCTGCATTAGACTTTCTGTCACGTTATGAGGACGAAGGAGAACCATTGTTAAACAGAATCGTGACCGGTGACGAAACCTGGATTAAGTACGTGAACCCTGAGACAAAAGAACAATCAAATATGTGGGCACATTCAAATTCGCCTACCAAACCAAGAAAAGCCTCGCAAGATTTTTCTGCCAGAAAACTGATGGCAACGGTGTTTTGGGATGCCAAAGGGGTGTTGTTGGTTGAATTCATGGAACGTGGTACGACCATTAATCAAGACGTGTACTGTGAAACAATAAAAAAGTTACGACGGGCTATACAGAACAAACGCCGTGATATGCTGACTTCCGGTATCGTTTTTTTGCACGATAACGCCCGTCCTCACTCTGCTCGCAGAACAACGGCCCTTCTTGAGTCCTTCAAGTGGGACGTTATCAACCATCCACCTTACAGCCCAGACCTGGCGCCAAGTGATTATCACCTCTTCATGCATTTGAAGAAATGGCTCGGGTCACAGCGGTTTGATGACGACGAAGAGCTCAAAGATGCGGTCACAGGCTGGCTCCAGGCACAAGCGGGTGATTTTTATGCAGAAGGAATTTCAAAGCTTGTGAAGAGATACGATAAGTGCCTCAATCGCTATGGAGACTATGTAGAAAAATAGTGCAAAGATGTAGTTGTAAGATGTATATATTAAAATATTTTTATTTAACTTGGTGTATTTTTTTAAATCAACCGGAGGTTACTTTCTGAACGGCCCTCGTAAAATATCCCCGAACAATCTCCGAATTTTTTTCGGAGGCCTTCAGGTTCACACTGCACAAAATATGATGTGGGTTGTTTGTAATTTTTACGCCACTGCACAATGGCAGTACAAGCGTATGATGGCAGACTCGTGAGGAATCCGTCAACGCCGGCAGGGCATAGTCGACACGCGATCCTCTCGTCTCGCAGCATCCCACCGCGCCACGAACGCTGGTGCCAAGAGACTCTACCATTTGCGACCGCACAATGCGCCCCTAGATTCTCTATCTTCGGCGAGGACTCTACGGGCGCTGCGCGTGACGTCACCGGTCCCCATAAAGAACCCGGCGACACCCTCGGCCCGCGGCCCGACAAGATTTACTTCCTCTCCTCACGCCGAGTTATTATTTCACTTCCCTTTCTGCCGCAGCGGCTCCACCTTACCAGATTTTTCTTCTCCCTTTTCCGGCCTCCAGACCTCGTGTAAGTTTCATCCCCTTGTCAAAGGACGTGAGTAATAGATATCAGTGGGTGGCAGAGGGAGAGTAGCACCAGGCAACTTGCCAGACCCTCATTTCTTAGCTGCCCGTCCTCCACGCTAACACGTTTATCTTGTTTCCTTTGTACTGCTCTCATAAGGCTATGAACACTTTAGGTACAAACAAGCGATGTCGAGAATTACAAATAACTGATACTTCTCCTTGTAACCCGCACAAGATATAAGGGGTGGACAGAAATATGGAAACACCACAAATACCACATTACGGTGTTTAACACGGCACAGGAAAACCGTTAGCGTTCAAAACAGCTTCCAGTCGTTTCGAAATGGATAAATGCAAACCCTGTATGGTTTTAAAGGGAGTCCTGCATCCATCTTCCTGCAAAATAGTGGCATGTTCGAGCAACAGTGATGGAGGTGGATAACAGTCACAGTAGCCACGGGATATGCGACAATTTATACTTGTTTTCACAAAACCCGTCTTGGATGATGCGAGCAGTGTGACCAGTGGCCCATCGCCTTGGAAAACAGCTTCACAATATAAGAGAACAAATATTGCACCATGGGATGCGACGTTGCGGAGTTTCCGTGGAGCCCAGGGTATGCCATGAGATGACTGCCAAAAATCAGCACCAAACACCAGCCATATTTCATTTTTGGGACGTAAACTCAGCCAGAAACAAGTCTCATCCGACCAAATTACGTTCTTCCATTGCTCCATAGTACAGGCTTTATGACTTCTGCATCATGTTTCTATGTCACGGCCATCACATTCACTGATGAATGGTTTTGGAAAGCCAGCTAGCCCTGTAAATCTCTTCTTATGGAGCTTCCTTCCTGCTGTTCTATAAAATTTCGAGAGAACCGCCAGATGTCTGTAACTTGCTGGTACCATATTTCGCCGCAAAATCTTCTGGCTACCTTCAGGTGAATACTGACGAGGAATACATTGAGCTCCCCTATTTAAGAACCCGTCGACACAGGCGTGGTGTCCTGCGTGGCATTGCGCCTGAGTTGCTTGAGCGCATGCGCATTTTATTCATTTATTTCATTAACAGTACAAAGTAACCCACCGCCCTGAAATGTGAGGTGGGTCGGATGCTTCTGAATCTAATAGCAAAGACTTCTCATTGTTACAATCTTATTGGTATGCAGTTGTTAATGGTTTTCTTTTTCATAATACAAATATGACCGTCTTCGAAACGCTCATACCACTCGTAAACTCTTGTCTTAGTCATAGCAGATTCGCCGAAAGCGACAGTCAATATTTCGACGCGGTGCTGCACTTTATTTCATTTTTCAAGCAAAATTTAACGTAAATTCTTTGATCCACCTTTTTCGAAAGTAAAACTTCGCCGAGCACTCGGAAACGCGTATAACCTCTCCGACTATCAACAGTAAACTAAATATTCAAAACAGTTGAAAATGCAAACGTACATCATGATCATGTGTAGTAAAAAGATAAAAAACATGAAAATCGGGTGCATAAAGCCCTCGAGATTAAAAAATTTCCCTTACTTTTTTATCACACTTCGTAAGCCCTGTTCCGAACGGTTTCCTGGGTAGAACACATTTAATGTACATTGTTATTTATCTCCTGTAACATTAAATATAGAAGAATAGTTTTTAAAGCGGAATTTTACGTGTCCATTCGAAAAAGCCGGGGTATTTATTTATCGATATGTATCAGTAGGGACAATAAAACAAGAAATATAACTAAATAAAATAAATGAGCATTTGGAGGCTGCGGATCAACACATAAAAAGGAGAAAAGAAAAGAAATTACGAAGAGTAGACAAATTTGGGACCGCTCCATCGAATGGGTACGTAAAACTTCTCTTTAAAAGTCATTTTCCTATATTGAATAATGCTGCCACATTTACATGCTTGTATAAATTTTGTAACAATCAAATTTCAATTATCTGATCATCCTAAAGCTCAGTTTATTATACTGACATTAATTTCATTACATATCTGCTCTGGTTCGACTGCTACTAATCGATACTTGAACATATGACATAAGCAATTCTCATTTTGTAACTCCAGAATACCTTCCACAAGAGGAGAAACTAGTTTTTCATTGGCATTTATGTAAAAAAACACATATACATGTTAGCCGGCCGGGGTGGCCGAGCGGTTCTAGGCGCTACAGTCTGGAACCGCGCGACCGCTACCGTCGCAGGTTCGAATCATGTCTCGGGCTTGGGTGTGTGTGTGATGTCCTTAGGTTAGTTAGGTGTAAGTAGTTCTAAGTTCTAGGGGACTGATGACCTCAGAAGTTAAGTCCCATAGTGCTCAGAGTCATTTTTGAACACATACATGTTAGGTACATTTTCCAACTAATAATCATCGTAATACACGAAACTTTATGAAAGATATTGTTGAGTAACAGATTTTGCGAATTTCAATACTAAAAGCTAAAAACAGTGTAAAACTTTTTGTTGCAGAGGAACGAATCAATACGTAATTCTGTAATTTCAGTGTTCATGCACCAGCATGTTTTTGATTGTAGACCATAAAATTTCTGTTTGTAGTAGTAGATTATGTAACCAGCGTTTGTTAAAACGATATACATGCGGTGGGGAATCAATCATCAGGGTCTCAATCTTCTGACAGTTTTTGTGATCTACACTCCTGGAAATGGAAAAAAGAACACATTGACACCGGTGTGTCAGACCCACCATACTTGCTCCGGACACTGCGAGAGGGCTGTACAAGCAATGATCACACGCACGCCACAGCGGACACACCAGGAACCGCGGTGTTGGCCGTCGAATGGCGATAGCTGCGCAGCATTTGTGCACCGCCGCCGTCAGTACCGGCCAGTTTGCCGTGGCATACGGAGCTCCATCGCAGTCTTTAACACTGGTAGCATGCCGCGACAGCGTGGACGTGAGCCGTATGTGCAGTTGACGGACTTTGAGCGAGGGCGTATAGTGGGCATGCGGGAGGCCGGGTGGACGTACCGCCGAATTGCTCAACACGTGGGGCGTGAGGTCTCCACAGTACATCGATGTTGTCGCCAGTGGTCGGCGGAAGGTGCACGTGCCCGTCGACCTGGGACCGGACCGCAGCGACGCACGGATGCACGCCAAGACCGTAGGATCCTACGCAGTGCCGTAGGGGACCGCACCGCCACTTCCCAGCAAATTAGGGACACTGTTGCTCCTGGGGTATCGGCGAGGACCATTCGCAACCGTCTCCATGAAGCTGGGCTACGGTCCCGCACACCGTTAGGCCGTCTTCCGCTCACGCCCCAACATCGTGCAGCCCGCCTCCAGTGGTGTCGCGACAGGCGTGAATGGAGGCACGAATGGAGACGTGTCGTCTTCAGCGATGAGAGTCGCTTCTGCCTTGGTGCCAATGATGGTCGTATGCGTGTTTGGCGCCGTGCAGGTGAGCGCCACAATCAGGACTGCATACGACCGAGGCACACAGGGCCAACTCCCGGCATCATGGTGTGGGGAGCGATCTCCTACACTGGCCGTACACCACTGGTGATCGTCGAGGGGACACTGAATAGTGCACGGTACATCCAAACCGTCATCGAACCCATCGTTCTACCATTCCTAGACCGGCAAGGGAACTTGCTGTTCCAACAGGACAATGCACGTCCGCATGTATCCCGTGCCACCCAACGTGCTCTAGAAGGCGTAAGTCAACTACCCTGGCCAGCAAGATCTCCGGATCTGTCCCCCATTGAGCATGTTTGGGACTGGATGAAGCGTCGTCTCACGCGGTCTGCACGTCCAGCACGAACGCTGGTCCAACTGAGGCGCCAGGTGGAAATGGCATGGCAAGCCGTTCCATAGGACTACATCCAGCATCTCTACGATCGTCTCCATGGGAGAATAGCAGCCTGCATTGCTGCGAAAGGTGGATATACACTGTACTAGTGCCGACATTGTGCATGCTCTGTTGCCTGTGCCTATGTGCCTGTGGTTCTGTCAGTGTGATCATGTGATGTATCTGACCCCAGGAATGTGTCAATAAAGTTTCCCCTTCCTGGGACAATGAATTCACGGTGTTCTTATTTCAATTTCCAGGAGTGTAGTTTGATTACAATTCGGTAATCATATTACGAAATAAACACGTAATTCCGAAAGCGAAACATCGTGTCAACCTAAATTTCTTGAAATTTCTCTTGACACTACCAAATTATTGGGTAGATTACCAAGAACTCAGCAAGTTGCAGCAGATTTTGGTGTAGCAGATACTCGAAAATTGTTTTAAAGCCACTGCAGCATCGGAGATCGCCGAGAAACGAAGATGAGTGTTTGCTATTAACTGTTAGCTCTGCCGCATTTGAAAATTTCGCAAACCATTTGAAATAAGGCATATACACTTATGAAGATTGTGGCTTCAAATAACCGATTCTATCACATCCCTGAAAACTGACTATTCCTCCTGGGAATCTCTGTATATGGTAAGAAACTGCAAACCGCTGTCCGCAAGTTGAGCCTACGGTGTCAAGAATATACTACGAAATTCCCTTCTAGTAAGAAAGACTTAACGGTACAAAACTGTTGAGGCGTTAGTGGCCACTTGTTGACATATTGCCTGTTAGTTTTTGTTCCGGGATCTTCGGCTGATGTTTGTCTAGCGATTTGACGTTTCGCCACAACGAGTGGCTAGTATTGTAAAAAGATCATCCTCCAATGCTGGTGGCGGAGTTATATCCGTTACATTGTATACTGCATTCCTGAATCGATGTTTCTCTTTAGTTTACAAAATTTCGGAAGCTGCAGTACGAGACAGTTCTCTCTCTCTCTCTCTCTCTCTCTCTCTATCTATCTATCTATCTATCTAACCCTTGCGCGCGCACACACACACACACAAACAAACTTTTAAAATAGTTTTATAGTGAAGTAGGGTGCGTCAGTACGTCCATCTTTGTACTGTGTTGTGGAAGGGATTACGGCATGATCCTGCCCGCTGATCCTTGAACCGTAGGACAGTGACCGTACCGTCATAAAGCCTAAGTGCCTCAACTAGAACAAAGGGTCCGAGTTTTTTGTTCTATTCGCGGCATTTGAGCCCAAGCTGCCCTGGCGACCGAGACATCCGCTTTATATTGCCTCGCTGGCGACGTAATTTGAGGAACGCCTCTTCTTTTTGCAGCCAAGAATTCGCCGTTAGACCAATAACGGGCACCTAGAAAGTCGCGTGATTCACCCGTCCTCCTTGCTAACTTCTTTTCTCTTCCGTTGCTGCGAAATTATTGGAATTCTGGTAGAGACATTCTGACAAAGGAGTGAAATAGTTCTGAAAAACGGAGGGCACAAAATACAGCTCTGCCAAAGAGAGGTCGCGTAAGGTGGAACTGATTTCACCTCCGATCTGTCCCAGACTTTGATCAAGCACAGCAGTAAAAAGTATGCCAGCCTCTCCCGTTAACGACAGCTATTTTTCAGACAGTACGTTCCCACACGACAACCATTAGTCCTCCGTAATTCAGCAAGTACAAATCATAACGACCTGCACAATGCAAACGGCGGAATAATTACAAATTTTCATGTATTGATAACACCGCCTGCTTCTACTGTAAGTTTTCTGTAAAAATTATCTACAAATCAAAATACTCAATTTTTTTCCCATAAACCCTCCTTGTGTAACGTCAGCCTTAGATACCGTATTCAACTGTTGACCAACATTGACTGTTTGTTGGCCCTGTGTTGCACATGTGAACAGTGCCGTGAAACAAAAGTGTAAACTTAGTGAAATACTGAATTTGAAACAATGAAACTAATCTAACTAATTGTGTACTCAGTGAAAATTATTCAAAAGAAACTCAATAACGAAGTAAATTATGAAAGTCGTCTGGCATGAAGTGCAATTTCTGACTTGAAATGTCCACAAAAATAAAATATTGCTCTACTCGAAAGCAAAGTAACAGTTTGAGATCAACTACACAGCTCACAGTAAATTAATTTGCTTTATTAACACAACACCTGATAATTCTGACTGTTTCCGCACAAGAAAACTAAGTCAGCTCTGCCCCGAAGTAAAAGCAACTTCTTCTTTTTTGCCTAGTGTACTGAGAAATCAGCAGATGCGTCAGCTAAAGAAAAAATGAATTACTCACCAGAAAATTTTGTTTTGTTTGTGAGAAACAATCTCTGGCACCGTGTGGCGCAAGGTGCAATGCACACACGATAAAACATTCAAAACTTTCCTAAGAATGATGGAGGAGGGTTTTACTTTAAAGAAAGTCGATCTCAAAAAATCAGACTGTACAACATAAGAAGACCCTCACTAAAAATTACAGACATTCCAACTAATTGCGTTCTTTGTAACAATGAAAGAAATAGATCAAATTAACACTAATCATGAATTTTATTAGTTATGTGAGGGATAAAGATTTTCTTCAATTAATAATCCTGACAAACAAACATTTCGTCTTGAGCATGCATTGGTTACCTTGAATAATTCCTCCAAAAAAATCTTCTACATCAATAGGATCAGTAACTATGTTTACAGACAAGTTTACATCTCCGTAATAAAATATTCCAGGTTCACAAACATCAATCTCCATCCCTAAGAGCTCAACTGCTCGGTACTATGCCTCAAATAAGAATGCTCCAGCGCTGCACAACTGACAGGAGCGCAAGCCAACCACAGATGAATGTGGACACAGAGTCAAAGATCTATTCACCACTCGTGCAGCGTACTCATTTATCTTTGTCCCACTCCCGTAGAGGTGACTTACTTGTAGTGATAGAAAACAAATGAAAATATTACACTACGATAAACATGAAAGTATTTGCTTTCAACTATCAAAAATTGTAATAATTTTTGGCCTGGTGAAAGACGTTTTCTCTAAAAACTGCAAGGCAATATACAGCAACCTTATTATCGTTATCATAAGATCAGATATATAGCCGTACAACTCGTATTATGAAAACCCTTATTCCGACATATAAGTATTCAAACATTTTCTGGAACCTCCTTCTATCGGATATGCCAGTATTCTGATAGAGAACAGAGAAACAGAAATTAATTACTCTTCCTACAAATAATGAAAAAAATCAATTCTCTAGTATCTGACTGCGAATTTTAAAATATTCTCTAACGTCTCCTAACTATTATGCCGCAATGCTCCAGGACGCAACAGACAACTTACCTCGTCTTGCTGCTGCAACTGTGTGACCATAAACATGCCAAAATAATTGAAACGAAGTACTGCACAGTGCAATGCATGGTTGAAACTACTGATGCAACTACTCCTATGGTTTTTTTTTGGTTTTTTTTATAAAAATTGAATGATGAAGAGAGGTTTGGTCAACAAGTTGCAAGCGGTGTAAAAAATAAAGGGAACCAACAAAAACTTTTAATTTACTATAATCTCTAAATGAAGATTCACACATTGACAAACTTTACTCAGACCCCTCTTTTCCATGAACAGTTTGCAAATTTTAATTGTTCACAATGTCTATAATCCATAATCAAGTATCTAGTCAGAACAAAGATACGAATACTACTCTCAATGTATACATACAGAAATTCCAGTGCGCAAGTAAGCAACAACTACGTGCAGCAAAAAGAGAAATTACCAAAAATACTCAATTAATACCAAAGTCTCCTCCGGCGGTACTAGCACGGTCATGGCAGGCTGTGACCTCTCCTGACGCGCCGCTTCTTTCCACGCCAGGCACCATCCAACTACTCTCAGCAACTGTTCGATCGCTACCACTCGCGATAGTAATATCTTAGAATCAGAGTTCGTGTTTGCACGTAACAGCAGAATCAGTAGCCAACTTTCCAAAAAAATGTGAACGTCCAACTTTCAATCAAATAAAAGACACAAAAAGTATATTTCATTAGAGCTGTCTAAAGTGAATTTCCAAAATACTAGACACTTACATAAGACTTCTTCACACATTGAAATCGATGTAATAGTGACCGTGCAGTTGCTTCCCAACATTTAAAAGGTGTTGCAAAGCGGAACACGGACCTGAAACCTTGCCGACGGAGCAATCCATTCGCTGCTCACGCCCCCGCCCCCTTGCCTTCCCCCCTCCCCCGTGCACGCTTCAAAGCTTGTGTCAATACACGGGAGAGCTTCTGTGGAGTTTCGAATGTAGGAGAGAGGTATTGACGTACAGTCGGCTGTTGGGCGGAAGATTCGTTTTGTAAATATCCAATATTTACGTCTTCCAGCTTATTCTTCTTGAACTAACCATTTCTCCTAAGTAATGGCAACGTACTGTCATTAATTAAAGATATTGTATAATGTGCGCCATCAGTGACGATTTATCCAGTACAATCACTTTCACCTAAAATGCAATTGCATGATTTCACAGATGGTTCAGTACAGCATACCGCTCATTTGTTACAACTTTTCGCATGAACCAAAAGGAAAAGTAAGGATGGTGGCTAGGATCTAGAATGGAGAGAGTTCCTTGCGAACGCAACAGAATCTGTAGATTGTCACTATAATTTTCAGCAACAATGGGACAGCGTTGCTTGCACGAGACAACATTGCCGATTTTTTCCCCGCAATTTCAAATATTTACAGCCAGGTAAAGACGTGTCGAGCAAAGAAATGCGATTTTTCCGGACGTAGTTAAGCTGCAGGAAACGGCTTTCGGACGTAAATTCTGTGTCCCCCCCCCCGAAATTTGCCTCTGGTATGGCTGAGTTTTTCAGAGTGACCACAATAAATAAGAAATGCTACAGGCGAAACGCAAAAATAGAAATTCGTTGCATTGAGATACTGAGGAAAAGCCACTGAATAGACTGCTCGTTCTTTCCGTAATAATAAAACGAAAATAGTCTTTCGTACTGATAGTCACCTTCGAAATAAAGCGCGAGTAAGGAAAGAGTAGTTCATAATAAATACTTACAGTCAAGTGTGTATAAGATATAAGATAAAATGTGGCGCCTGTCTGAAGGACAAAGATGCAGATCTTGTCCGCTTTAGAGAACACTGTAATGCTATTAACATGTATCACAAGCCTGATATAAGTCGTCATGGTCTTAAACGAAGCCATTAGGACACAACTGAAGAGTTTGGAATTTTTACCATTTGAAGTACCTTACAGCTGTTGAGTTAACGATTTCTGTAACAAAGCTATTTCCGAAGTATTTTCCGGTATGTAATGATGAAAGGACATCATTACATATGATATATGCATTAAGTGGAAGTTTGTTTTGTTGACGTTGCTGGATAAAAAAATTTCCTGTGATGCTGTAACGCTGTTGATCTAACGAGAAATTTTTGCGAACGAAAGCAGTAAAGCATGCTGCTGTGGTAATGGAAGTCACTGGCGTGCAGCTAAAAAAAAAATCTACTACGGGATTACTTCCAAAATATTTTCGCTCATAGTCCACATACATTGTTCACACTGACTCGAACGTGCCTGTTGTAGTCTTACGCCATACAGTTTCATATAGAGCGTATCCACCGTGAATTAGTCAATTACTGGACCTATCCAAAGGGCCATATCTTAATATCAAGGGTGAATTCTGCATGCAAAGTTACTTGTGCCCTTTCCGATACTCAGTGAAGAGAAGCAAAGGAAAGAGAGCACGCTCAAATTTGAACAATTCTTTCAAATTACTGTCAAAAAGCTCGGCCATGCAAGCTCGCAGAGAGAGAGAGGATTAGCTTTACCTTTTTTATTAGCAATTTTCAGGGCAGATGAAACTGAGGCTAGAGTAACAACCTTATTATTTCGCTTCAGTTTCATAACTGCAAAATTTTCTCCCGCCATTTTCTTCACACATTTGACGCCGACACCTTGAACTAAATAACAGTTCATCTCTTCATGACTAACTGATTCTGTAAAGGAATGGTGGATGTTCTGAGAAATATGGCTACCTGAGACGGCCTCATATAACCACGTTGTTCTGACGTTCCTGAATGTAACTCGGTGAACATATCTATTTGATTAGAGACGTGTTGGAGGCATCATACAACTTATTTTGGCATGACCATGAGTCATCCTTCATCACTTGTCATCGTCGTCATCAGGAATTGCACTATAGACATATCTTATCATACGTTCGACAACGTTTTTCAGCGCCACGAATGCTGAAGTAAGATTCAGCCGTGACTTCATGAAATTCATAACGATACATTTTGTCTCATATGGTGATCCTATAGTTGGTTGGTTGGTTTAGGGGAGAGGACTAAACGCGAGGTCAGCGAGATCAGGGAAGGACAGGGGAAGGCCGGCCAGTGTGGCCACGCGGTTAAAGGTGCTTCAGTCTGGAACCGCGCGACCGCTACGGTCGCAGGTTCGAATCCCGCCTCGGGCATGGATGTGTGTGTGATGTCCTTAGGTTAGTTAGGTTTAAGTAGTTCTAAGTTCTAGGGGACTGATGACCTCAGATGTTAAGTCCCATAGTGCTCAGAGCCATTTGAACCAACCAAGGATAGGGGAAGGAAGTCGGCCATGCCCTTTTTTTTTTTAAAGGAACCATCCAGACATTTGCCTGAAACGATTTAGGGAAATTACGGAAAACCTAAATCAGGACGCGGGTTAGAAACGACGTCCTCCGAATGCGAGTCCAGTGTGCTAACCAGTGCGCTACCTCGCTCGGCGATCATGTGGTACACGTGTACACTTTTCATTGTGATGACTTGCTTCATGGAACGAGGCAAGCGTTTCTTTAACACATTCGACACGCAGGTTCCAATCCAACATCTATTCAGCTTCAATGCAGATTTACAGTCGACAACGGACCAGGCAGACATGAAGGATGAAGAGCACCGATCGCTTCGGGTCCACCAACTCTCCAACAGCAGCCGAAATGAACACCGCGTAGAAAGGGGGAGGGAGGGGGGAGAGCTACTCTGGGCTGATAAAAAAGTAGACCATTAGAGGCTAGTAGCAAAATTTATGATCTTATGCTAAAAGGTGCACTTCAGCAGTTTTTTGTCGATTTTTCGTTCCTTTTAAATATAAATTTGATTGTAGACACTCTATAACAATACTGTAATTACTGGAAGCTATTTATAGTCCGGCGGCGACGCCCAACCAAAGAAGAGAGATTCTTAAGTTTGTCGAAGTTACACTATGTGAGTCCGTACCAGTTGTTAGTAAATCGGTTTTAATCTGTGTTCAGTGTATGTACGCATCTCTATTTAAAAATGGAATTACTAAACAGAATAATTTTTGCAAAAAGTTGTGGGGCTATTACTGTACATGTCAAGAACCTAGTCCAATATATCAGTCAAACTTTCCATAGATAAAAATTATTTCAAACTTCATTTCTTTGTACGTTTCTATTCTACATTATTGCGTCTACGTGATGTAAATTGGAGATTTGTTCCTCGTAAAACACTTGCAGTTTGCAAAGTCAGTTTTTGTTAATAATTATGATTTTCTGTAAATTATCGGAATAATAATCTCCCGCTTCTCGAGAATAACAGTCTAATTTCTATATTTTACTTCACAGAGTTTTGTGAAATCTGGTCACTCTTTCTGCAGCACCTTTCATTACCTGCGCTGGTGGACATAGGTATAATATTCTGCATTATTGAAATATTCCTGATGAGAAAAGTACACAAAAAAGCCAAAAAGGTGCCATGACTGCGTAAAATTTACAACTATAGTAAAATGCTCTTTCGTGTGGAACTACAGGTACTCATCTGAACTTTCAGTTTAGTAGATATAATTAAAAAAAGAAAACAGGGCCTTCATCTATCACATCAATTTTCAGCTCACGAGCGCGACAGCGTATTATCTTCATTGCTAGACATCCGGATAAAGTTCATGATGGTCTTTTAAATTTGTGGAAATACAGCGAAAATTGAACTGTCGTAGAACAGAATATGACAGGACTGGAGAACACTTGGCTGACACGTTGCGAATGTTGGCAACAGTGCGCGAGCACGTGGCCGAAGGACAGATTACGCCGGTCGTATAACAAAAGCACCGCATTTACTGCCGCGGGGCTGGTCGCGTTTATAGGCGGCCAATAAGCGCGTGGACCGGCGAGTCCATATGAGCTACCGAGGCGCCGGCGCTGCTTTGTGACCCATAAATCCACCGTCTGGTTAGGCGCGCGGAATCCGCCCTTTAGCTGCGGAGAGCTGCCTCAAGGGGCCATCACGGCAGCGGGCGCTAAACAAGGCTGCAGTCTCGGCTTCTCACCCCAGGGCCCTCCTCGGAAGTTTCTTATTGTGGTTGCAGTTACTATTTATCCAATTGATTATTTATTTACCGTATTAGGTAATGAAAGATCGGCCTTTAGGTTAAACCCGACAGCCAACATATTTTTACTGAAAACTTATAAATTGTGATCGGTAATTACTACTACATTATTCTTTTATTCTGTTTGTTTACGCACGCTGAATGGTAATGAAAGGAAGACTTCTGAATAAATTATGCAGAAACTAGTTACGTTTCCAATTAGATCTAAACGTGACCCTTACAAACACATTTGTCAAGTTACTACGTGAAGGCCAAAGACACAATACGATTTAGTTGTTAATTTTAAACTGTTAACATTCACAAAATTGTTAAGTAAAATTTACACAAAAGTCAATTTTACATTTAATAAGTGCAAGGATTTTTAATATTCAAGGTCGATTTTCATCGAAATGTCTTAGAGTCCGCGCAAAATAACGTGAGCGGTAGATGCACAGTTAGCAGGGCATGCGTAGGGACAGCAGTATTGGTGGGGGTTATGGGCAGGCGCTGTAGGGGAAATGCCGTTCTTAACTGAAGCCCACGCTCACACTTTTTGTAAATATGAATTATAACACCACCATGCCCACACTTACATGGTGACCATTCATACAGATCTGTCATGTCTGCTTTCGTTAATATCTAAAACGAATTCCGCTGAAAATGCAGCAATTTATTTTCACCTGTTTTGTTAATCATTTGCGACTTTCAGAGAAGCACCATGAGTGGCGAATTTTGAGTAAAACTGACACAGTTCCATTGTTTCCACATTAAAATTTGCTTCTCTTAGCAGAAACACAGCGGAGTTTACACAGTGTCACCTCACTAACGTCTTGGGTAGTTGTGAGAGAATTCTGAAACGGTGGTTTATTATGTGAGGGAGTGAGGAGTCAATAGCTTACGCAAAATGATGATGATAATGACGATGATTTGGGTTGAGGGGGGCACTCGACATCATGGTCACCAGCGCCCTGACGAAAAGTCAATATGCAAATCTCATGGGTGGGGACGAAGGCTGTCCCGACATGCGGAGCAGTTTATAAAGTACATTAAAGTCGGCCGCCCTTCCCCACCAATTTACGGATGAGGCGTGACAGTTCATAAAATTTCACCACATTGATATTGGTATCTGCGAGGATGGTGGGCAGATCTCCAGCGAGACCGAGGGCTGCCCTAATATCAGTATACAGGACACATGAAGCCCCAATATGCTGAACTGAAAGCGGCATGCCACAAACTTCACAGAATGGTGAATCCTCGCCGCGCGGGATTAGCCGAGCGGTCTGGGGCGCTGCAGCCATGGATTGTGCGGCTGATTCCGGCGGAGGTTCGAGCTCTCCCTCGGGCATGGGTGTGTGCGTTTGTCCTTAGGATAATTTAGGTTCAGTGTGTAAGCCTAGCGACTGATGACCTTAGCAGTTAAGTCCCATAAGATTTCATACACATTTGGACATGTTTTTTTTGGTGAATCCTCCCGTCGGAGGAAGAAGCCATGTGTGAAAGGGCTATGCCCAATGCGCAGTCTGGGAAGCAAACCCTCCTTCCAACGGCGAGACTGACAAGAAGTCCGCCAAGCATTTGTGGTCGACTGACATTTTAAATGAAAGTCGCTGCCTGACCACGGCGGATAAATACGATATTGCATTGCCTGTATTGTTGACAAGTATGATGCGTCGTATTTTCACCGACGAGTGCATGATTTGTGTGGGGCATGAACTCCATCTTATTCAACAAGGGACTGAGTCAGTCATAATTTTGGGTCAGTATCGTGTACTGTTGTCATGTGCTTCTCGCCGTTAATGGGGACTGTGCACTATCAGGGCAAGATACTTCAAAGTACTGGCCAGCCCAGCAATCGCAGTTTTGTCTTTCAGGACTATAACAAAGGGGCACACAGCGTCGACCTCGTGAACATCTTCCTCCAGCAGGTACGAAACAACCGAATTAAATGGCTTCCTGTATCTGGTTGTAAGCCTGAGGCTTTTGCTGCTACGTATCACACACACACATGAAAAAGCCTCAGCAACTGTCCAGGCCAGTGCTACACAAAGAAAGGATGTTAGGTTATGTAATAATCACATTTCCAGTCACATGTTAGGACAGTAAACTCATCTACGATTCCAGTTATATTAATCAGAGGCCTACTGCATAGTTAACTGACAAGCCCATAAACTTAATCGCAAATTTGTACGTTACTGTCAATTTTCCTCAACCATCTGGGCCCACCAATGTGTTGCCTAGGCATGGTATCATCAGACGAACAGATCATTTTAATTTCAGCCAGTTAGTTAAATTAAGAAAGCCACAAGATGGTGCCACTGGTAAAGCTGGCTATAGAAACGACATACTCTCGGAGCACTCACACCCCTACGCTTTCTATGCGTGCATAAAACCTTCCAGAGACGCTATCCGTTCCTGAATTCTTGTCTTGTCAGATCATTTCGTTACAGGTATTATGAAGTTAGTACGGAAATTGGCGTTGTCTTTTTTAATACGAGCGAGCTTCCACCGCCTTGGAACCAGTCTTGTATAAATTCATCTCAGTAGCAATTAGGTAGAGTCGCTATAGTCTACTCGTGCCTGCTTCGCCCATTGTTGTTCCTACGCGAGTAAGTGGCTTACGCTGTCAGTTGCCAGTACCACGCACTCACCGCTGAAAGACGAATAGGTAGGACAGTAATTTTAAGGACCATGCCCTTATTGTGCACAGTTCACAGAAACGATGAGACGCATCTGACATCTACAACACACCGACCCAAAACTGTCACAGACTCCGCTTCTTGTTGAAAATGTTGGAGTGCATAACATAGACAAATCATGCATTCATCTGATCGAAGTTCCATTCCAAGTCTTATACTGCCCATATTCTTTGTGCACCATAGCACCGAGAGGTTTCTAATATTGTCCATGAAGGAAACCTAGAGACCAATTCGATCGTGTGAAGAGGGCGTAGTACCTACATTGCTTACCTATTTCCCTGAAGAAAAGGCAGTGCGCCGTACTGTTCTGTTCTCCTGGGAGTATCTTATTTCTGTTAGCGCTTTTCTGTCTGGTTAATAGCGACTCGCTACGATTTTCTGAAGTGGAACGAATTGTCGCGATTGCCGTTCTTTGTGTCCGTATCCAGTACTTCTCATTACCAACAAGGATTTCTCTCGTTGGTTTCTCCCAAGAGTTCATCTCTTTTTACTAAATATAACGCTATTGCAACTGGACGGCTATTATTCTTTGCTTTATTGTGTTTCTTATGTTATTAACATTTCCTACGGGAAACAACGGATAACCTAGAGTTGTGAGGTACTGTCGTTCCATTGTGTAGCTAAACTACGTCGCATTTAATCTGTTCTTAATGATCAATACACACTACCGGAGAAAAAAACAAATACAAGACCGTCAACTGCTCAGTAACACCAGAGTACAATACGTACATACTGAGGGGCTGTCGCTGGCTGCGGCGGCCGAGCGGTTCTAGGCGCTTCAGTCCGGAACCACGCGGCTGCTACGGTCGCAGGTTCGAATCCTGCCTCGGGCATGGATGTGTGTGATGTCCTTAGGTTAGTTAGGTTTAAGCAGTTCTAAGTTTAGGGGACTCATGACCTCAAATGTTAAGTCCCATAGTGCTTAGAGCCATCTGAACCATTTGAGAGGCTGTAGTGTTAGGGATTCATTTGTCAGGGTCATCGACGACCAGTTAGCGTTCAGGAGGCCTTTCTGTGGGCCCTCCCTTTCGACTCTTCAGGCAGTAGCTGTGTGGCCCTTAGAGGTGAACAGCGTTTGCAACATTCGTTCTAGGTTAAAACCATGGTCCATGCTTCATCGGCCGCCATCCGGTTGGCCGCACCAACAGCCGCCACCGTGGCGTGAAGGCGCTGCCTCGAACCCTTACGCTGCCTCCAATGATAAGCAAGCATACCATCTCTGGTGCTCCAGCGGCGGATCTAGTTAAGTTCAAACATAAGTGTTTGCTATTTTGTAACATTTACTGACTTTCATGGCGGTCGCGGTTCGTCATATACGTGAAGACCGACTGAACTGTAAACATTTGTATCTCTATGTACTTCAACATCCAAATGTACTATTAGCAACCGACTCTGCAACTACCCGAAACAAAGGTATGTGTTACATTTACTATTTGACATTAGATGTATAAGAAATTAATATCTGAATTCTCTCTCCACGAACTGCATCTGCTCCTTGCTCGTGTAGCCACTAAAGAACCCAAAGCGTACGAAGGAAGTTTCAACGCCATCGAAGAGTAAGGCAACTTCACCATTTGAATGAGATCGCATTGTGAACCGACGGTGTATCGATGGATTGCTGCACATGTTGGGCATGTTGGTGTGTAGCTGCTTACAACGGTGGTCTGTGGAACATTCCCACACCTGCAGACCAGGTTCGCTTGGTACAGACAAGGACATCGTCCAGGGACGAAATCCAGACACATGTTGCACCTGCTGCGTCATGAGGGACCATTGAGACCCATTTGCTAGGAGTAAGATTACGTATGCCTCTGGCCAGCTGCCACTGACGCCATGACACCGCCAAGCCTGCCTGCTCTGGTGTCGTGAAAGAGTTGACTGGAGAGTGGGATGACGCTGTGTTGCCTTCAGTGACGAGAGTAGATCTTATCTGTATACGAATGATGGACGTGTACACACGCATGCCGTAGACCTGGTGAGCTACCTATTCCAGAGTGCATTCGCGCATGACACGCAGGTTCCACTCCAGGCTAAATGGTGCGGGGAGCCATCAATTACAAGCCGCGTTCACATTTGGTGTTTCTGCAGGGTAAAGTAACCAGTGCCCAGTATACTGTATAAATTGTTATCCCCGCCCTTTCTTCCGGCTTTCTCAGAGCAAGGCACGCCCACATACGGCTGCTGTGATGCGACACGCTCCTTCGTGGTGTACAATAACTGACCTGGCCAACAAAATCACCGGAACTGTCTCCAACTGAACAGATATGGGACGCGATGAAGCGAGAACTTATTCGTTCTCCAGGACCTGCAAGAACCTTAGCCCCACCTGAACAAAAGGCCCAAGTTTATCTCAGGATGCCATTCGGCATCATTGTGATCGTTTGCATTCGAGAATACACGCCTGCGTTGCGACCAGACTAGAGATGGGCAAATTCGTTCATCCTTGGGAACTAGTTCACTGGTGATCGCTCTATTTTGGGAACCGTTAATTTTTACTTATGAAAAATTGAAAATTAGTAGCATGGGTGACTGAAGATGGAAGGCGCCCAGAGGGGGCACTTGCCTCCCCTCTGGAGTACAGAGTTTTTATTCATTACAGAATTCTCATACACTTGTAATTTTCCTGATTCTGCAAAACATCTCGTATAGCCGACTGTAGCGTTATGTGGCTGATCGCAGTGAAATAATATAAGGTGGCGCACGAAAAACCGGCCCAGAGTACAGACTGCTAGCCAATTATGCTCGATTTGTTGACCGCTACGAGCAGAATAAATAAACATGTAATAATTAGGCAGTGAAGTAATAACAGATAAGCTAATGCAAACAACTTCTAAACAAAAGATGACAACTGGTAAGCGACAATGAGCAGTCCAGTACTCGTGGCCGATTTTTCGTGTGCCACCCTGTACCACTGAAATAATATTGTAGGAGTTATCATATTCTCTTTACAAGATGCCACACCATACACTCGATTACGAAGCGCGAGCTTCATTCGGTTGTAAGTCGGCCTGCCTTCCATAACAATGAACATGCTCTTTTACCTTGGATCAAAAAAAGCGTGCCGTGCCGACGTCCTTTGCATGTGTGATAACAAAAAATTTTGCCTTTTTACAAGTATTTCTTCTGCTGTTTATCGAAATAGTGAAGTAAGCTGATACGCTGTTTTGTTACCTGAAAAAATGTATGTATTACATACCACGTAATTTTTACGTAATTTACGTGATTATAAAATACATTTTTATTACCGGTCGTGGACGCTGATTGAATACTAAAAGAACCAAATGTTCAGAGTTCAAAAAAGGTTTCAAACAGATCTAGAACGGGCATGCGAAGCGAACGAAACGAACAGCAACTCGATACTGAACTATGAGCAGTCGGCAGTGGAACTGCGACGAGTGGCCACGCGAAGAAGGAAGAGTCCGGCCGAGCGAGACCGAGACCGAGACAGACGGGAAAGAGGTCGAGGCTGGAACGAGACAGGCCGACGTACTGTTCGGGAACGAGACCGACCGTTTCCCGTTCCCGGGAACTATAAGTAGAAAGCCGCGACCGAAGTGAACTATGATAGACCGTTCCTTAGAATTCTTTCCTCGCTCGTTCCGTTCATCTTGGTGAACCGTTCCTTTGGACTCGTTATTTCGCGAACGACCCATCTAGTCCAGAGGATTGTACACTATGTATTGATGCGACTGTAATAGCACCCTTTTACTGAGACGTATGTGTTTCATCTGATGTGAATGTGTTATCACACGCTCCTACCTGTCACCGGACTTATCAATAAAATGACCTTGTCCTTGAAGGTGATGCATTTTTAATTTTTTATTTATTCGCTTATTTATTTATTTTTTGCTAGAGTGTACAGTGATTCTTTTAATTGCTTGTCTGTAGCTTTCGCTCTGTCCCTTTTCAATACCATTTAATCTGGCAACACATACACCTCTAGTACGAAAAGGAGTCCAATGTCTCCACGTTCAGTGGACGGAATACTTGCAGATAGGAATTCTTTTACCTGCTAACAGATATACTGTAACAGTGATACAGCTGATTCACTCACTCAATTTCCATCTCTTCAAAATACAAATTCTACATGCTGACATGAATCCGATTGTGCCTGTTTTGGGAGATAGAGCTAAATGTTTCTGTTTCGTAGATGTCAATTTTTTCGCAGCGCAATTTTTGCGTTGTAAATTTACATTTTAAACTTGGAATATTTACAGGAAAAACTAAGTTATAGCTCAGAGTACACATGCTGTAGTAAATACCAGTTTCATCTGGACAAGGTGTTCGCTCTTTTCTAGTCCGTCGATTTCATTCCTTGAAGACGTCGAGAGGGGGAGAGGGGGGGGGGAGGAAGGCGAAGAGGGAGGAAACCGGAGACCGGAATAAAATGCTGTTACTCGTTTTAGATCCGTGGATACATTTTAGTACGGACGGACTGCGTTACTTCCGGAACAATAACGTTGGGGGGGGGGGGGGGGGGGGGGGGGGGACACCGACCATAAAGTCGCACAAGTCCGACTTCATAAAACTGCGATGCGATTGCCAGGACGGCCGCGTTACATTTTCGCGAAAACGGTAGGCGGACGGAACTCATAAAAGCTATTTCAAGCCAATGAATTTTATGGGGGGGAAGCGCGCGTCTTAAAACACGCCTATAAAATGGGTGGGCGGACACTGGAGACACTGCCATGTAACTCGGGCGCGCACGCCGGGACCCGGCGTAGACGGCGCTGCAGCGGGGATGCCTGAAGACGGCCGCTCTGTTTCTGCCGAATTTACGGCGGGGCGGTTCTGCCTAATGTGGGAGGCGCCACGGGCGGGTGGAGGGACGCTACTCTCGTGCCTGACCCCAGCTGTTGCGTCTGTTAAAACCTGCCATACATGTTGTACCGCAGGGCTCTATTTCGGGTCCCACTGTTTCTGATATAAGTAAACAATCTTCTGTTTGCATTGACATAAGATGCTTACTTAGTCCTTTGTGCATGGTAACAGAAATTAAGATTCAAATAAAAAAAAGAAACTTACGCTGACGGGATAAAAATGGTAACAAAAAAGATAACTAACATAGAGTAACGAAATTTCGAGAATATATTTGTTTAGGTAACATAAGTTGGCGAGTAACATTACAAGATCAACAAGATAATGTAAGCCCTCGATAAGCCATTGAAAATGTGAATTCTGGTACATTAATAAGCGGTGCAACCACCAGAATGTTGAATGCAGGGGCGTAGACGTGCATTCATTGTGTTGTATAGGTGCTGGATGTCAGTTTGTGGAATAGAGTTCCATGCTTATTGCACCTTTTTATTTATTTCTTTTATCATCACTAAGGTTTTGTTTATCTCTTTCCAAAAACTAACATTATTCAACTAATGGTATTGCTACTATCAGCACATTTCTGATAGTGTGCTGCACTTACCACTATTGGCCTCTAAGTGAAAATGCTGAATTAAAGAGGAAACAATGAGTTCTTCAACATATTTTGGGAAATTCTTACAATATTAATATGATGATGATGTGAGAACAGAAAGGCAATACCACAGCGAAGCATTTTAGGACCTGAAACAATAATACATGATAAATAACAATGGTTGTCTTTCTATTTATTAGGAGGCCTTTTAGTCTTGATCAGAATCAATAAAATAAATTTGATCTGGTCACTCACAGTTTAGCTTTTCTTCATCATTACCATTCCCTTCATATTGCTTTTCTTTCTCTTCTTTTCCTTCCTTTCCTGGCACTGCTACATGCTTTTACTCTTTGTAGAATTTGTGGTGAATTTGGGGGGGGGGGGGGGATGAAAATGAGAAGCTTTTAAAGATCATTGTATTTTGCCAGTTTCATAGGATTTGATATGGTTTTTTGTTGAAGTTCTGGAAATCTTTGAAGTTGTCTGCCCAATTTTTTCGTATGTTTAAGATCTTTTTTGGCAATAGCCATGGTTGCACTGAAAAGGTCTTTAAAAAATAAGGTAAAAGGATTTTTCCAGAATGAAATTTTCACTCTTTAGCAGAGTGTGCACTAATATGAAACTTCTAGACAGATTAATATTGTGTGCCAGACCGAGACTCGAACTCTGGACCTTTGCCTTTCGCGGGCAAGTACTCTACCAACTGAGCTACCCCAGCACGACTCACGCCCCGTCCTCACAGCTTTACTTCTGCCAGTACCTCGTCTCCCACCTTCCAAACTTTACAGAAGCTCTCCGGCGAACCTTGGAGAACTAACACCCCTGAAAGAAAGGATATTGCGGAGACATGGCTTAGCCACAGCCTGGGGGATGTTTCCATAATGCGATTTCCACTCTGCAGCGGAGTGTGCGCTGATATGAAACTTCCTGGCAGATTAAAACTGTGTGCCGGACCGAGACTCGAACTCGGGACCTTTGCCTTTCGCGGGCAAGTGCTCTACCAACTGAGCTACCCAAACACGACTCATGGCCCGTCCTCACAGCTTTATTTCTGCCAGTACCTCGTCTCCTACCTTCCAAACTTTACAGAAGTTCGCAGGAGAGCTTCTGTAAAGTTTGTAAGGTAGGAGACGAGGTACTGGCAGAAGTAAAGCTGTGAGGACGGGGCGTGAGTCGTGCATGGGTAGCTCAGTTGGTAGAGCACTTGCCCACGAAAGGCAAAGGTCCCGAGTTCGAGTCTCGGTCCGGCACACAGTTTTCATCTGCCAGGAAGTCTCATATCAGCGCACACTCCGCTGCAGAGTGGATATCTCATTCTTGTTATCCAATGTTGTCCCTTATGTGCTAGATTTGAGACAGACCTGGTGATCGATACGGCTACATTCTGTACAGCATGTTGGGCTACAACATCGGTGTGTGGGTGAGCACTATCCTTTTGGAAAACACCCCTTGCAAACATGAACTGCAGCACAACAGGTCGAATCACCAGACTAAAGTACACATTTGCAGTCACTATGCTTGAGATAACCACTAGAGCGTTCCTGTTGTTATACGAAATCGCACCCCAGACCTTAACTCCAAGTGTGTCTAGCATGCAGACAGGTTGGTTGCAGGCCCTCAACTGATCTCCTCCTAACCAACACACGGCCATCACTGGCACCGAGGCAGAACAAGCTTTCATCAGAAAATACAGCACACCTCCACCTTGCCCTACAATGAGTTCTCGCTTGACGTCACTAAAGTTGCAAATGGCGACGGTTTGGGGTCAGTGGAATGCATGCTGCAGGGCGTCTCGCTCGGAGAAGTCCTTGAAGTAACCGAACTGTAACAGTTTGTTGTGTGACTGTGATGCTAACTGCTGCTCATATTGCTGCTTACAGTTGCAGTACGATGCGCTAGAGCCATTCGCCGAACGCAATGGTCTACCCTCTCGGCAGAGTCATTTGGCAGTCCGGTGCCCGGTCTTCTTGCGACCGTATATTATCGTGACTACCGCTGCCAGCAATCACTTACAGTGGCTACATTCCTGCCAAGTCTCTCTGCAATGTCGTAGATGGTACATACAGCTTCTCGTAGCCCTATTATTCGACCTCATTGAAACTCAGTAAAGTGTTGACAATGGCGTCTTTGTTGCCCTTAAAGGCATTCTTGACTAACATCAAATCACCAGGCCCAATGTCAAAGGTACGTAACGCTCACGACCATTACAGCGTGCATTTACAGCAAACCTGATTTTCATTCTCGAAGTGGCTCTGCAAGCGCCACTCTTATGCGATTGCCGCGGAATTTTAATGGACATGGTCTTTCAGACGTAGAAACATGTCTACCAACTATTCTGCCGCACAACTTCTTCTTGGTGTTGCGGTATTTTTTTCCGTCAGTGTAGTTACACGAAAAAGTTTACTGTCAACAGATACAGCACGTTTTCAGTTATTTTTATACATAATCGTCACCCGAATTGAGGTACTTGTCATAACGTGTTATCAATTTTTGTATTTCTATGATCGAAATTCTGAGAAAAATAGGAGGACGCTATTGGGAAAGGCGGGTGTACAAGGACCAAGAGGGAAAAATAAGACTGTATGACCAAGAACGAAGAGCTGAGATTGGAAACGATGTTAAGCTTTGATACAGTCTTTCACCCCTACTGTTCAATCTACACATAGAAGAAGCAATGACGGAAATAAAAGAATGGTTCAAGATTGAGATTAAAAGTCAGGCTGAAAAGATATCAGTTAAAAGATATCAGTTAAAAGATTCGCCAGTGGCATTGGCGTCCTCGATGAAAGTGAAGAATTACAGGATCTGTTGAATGGAATGAAGTCTACTGAGAACATAATATGGACTGACAGTAAACCGAAAAAAAGACAGAAGTAACGAGAAGTGTCAGAAATGAGAATAGCGAGACACTTAACATTAAATCTGGTGACCACGAAGTTTAGGAATTCTACTGCCTTGGAAGCAAAGCAACCCATTGCGAACGAGGAAAGGAGGACGTAAAAGTCAGACTAACAAGGGCAAAGAAGGCATTCCTGGCCATGGGAAGTCTACTGGTATCAAATATAAGCCTCAATGTGAGGATGAAATTTGGAAGAATGTGTGCTTTTGGAGCACAACGTTGTACTTCTATCGTAATGAACCGTGCACAGTGTGAAAACCGGAACAGAAGAGAATGGAAGCGTTTGAGATGTGGTGCTACAGAAGTATGTTGGAAAACAAGCGTACTAATAAGATAAGAAGTGATGAGGTTCTCCGCATTATCGGTGACGAAAGGAATGTAGGGGAAACGCTGTCGAGCAGGAGGAACAGGATGATACGCTTGGAACAAGTGTTAAGACAGCAGGAAATAACTTCCATGGTACTAGAGGTAAATGTAGAGGGTAAAAACAGTAGCGGAAGACAGAGACTGGGATGCAAGTAGCAAATAATTGAGGACGTAGCTTACAAGTGCTAATCGGAAATGAAGAGGTTGGTGCAGGAGAGAAATTATTGGCGGGCCGCATTAGAGCAGTGAAAAGACTGAAGTCGTTGAAATCTGCCTCCTGGGTATAGAAACAGCGTGTGACTATCTTCTCCAGCTCTTCTTCATTGTGGAAGTGCTGACGGAAGGACAGGAATTTCTTGAGGCGCGTGAATAGATGGAAGTAGCTCGGAGCAAGGCCAGGACTGAACGGCTGATGATCAAATAGCTCCCACCCGATCTCCTTCAGAACAGTAGTTGTATGCCAGCCGTGTGTGGGCGCGCATTGTCACTGAGATCATCGCAACACCTGCACTGGCCATTTCAGTTCTCTTGTACTGAATGGAGAGCCGTAGATTCCGCAGTGTTTTGCAGTAATGGCCAGCGTTCACTGTTTCACTCTGGGCAGGAAGTCAATGAGTAGACTGCCCTTCCTGTACCAGAACACCATACTCAACACCTTTTGTACGAATATAATCTCCACTTAGTCTTGAACGGAGCTGCACTGTGAAACCAATACATCGACTTCTGCTTGGTTTCCGTAGTAAAATCTCATCGCTCGAGACAATCTCGTCGAGAAACTCGTCGTCACCATAGTACCGTGACGAAAATATCGACGCTGCTTCTATGCGACCTATTTAGTGTTTGGGTTTATCGGCAACCACCTGGCACGCACAATTTTGAACAGCAGGTCCTTAGTGACAGTTTTATGCAACAAGAATCGCGAAATCTGCAGAAAATCGTGGAGCGACGGATGTCCATAATGCGCTGATGCACCGTCTGCACAAGGTCCTCGCTGACGAGTGGCGACTGCTCACGGCCGTCCTCAATACGGACACTTTGTGGCGACCTTCGGAAAATTGGCTACACCTGCGACGTACCATGTGTTTGCTCACGACTTCGGCCCGTCCGCCTGACACGTCAGAAATTTCGATCACCGCTGTGTTTTGCGTATTAACAAACTTGATCACAGATCAAACTTCGCAGTCGGAGGGAGAAAGAATAAGAACCGCTATCTTCAGCCTGTGTGGCAGCAATACCGACAACAACAGACACATGAGCGGCCGCCATATGATTTGCTAAAAAATTTAATAGCCTTGATCGTACTAAGAAATAAAGTTATTACTGTACGCGCAAACTAAGTTGACACCCGGAGCGGCGGCTTATGGGAGCGACCGTAAAGACATTTCCCATGCACAGTCACTCCCATCAGCCACAGCACCGAGCGTCAACCTGGTTTGCGTATGTAGTACATGCTCCTTACCGTTTTCTCATCACTAGCAACCCTACTCAGATCATGCTCATTAAAGAATCAGTACCTAAATAGAATGTTGACCACATTGTCGTCAAACGTGAACAGAGCATTTGAAATAAACAGAGGCGATGTATTACAGTGTTCTGTTTCGGGCCCTCATTTTTTTAAATTTTTTTTTTAAAGCGTGACACTGACAGTAGCCTATAAAAGCCTGTGATAATGCAATAGTGGCTAACACCATGACAGAATAAAAAGCAAACCCACAAACTCAGCCGGCTGGTGTGGCCGTGTGGTTCTAGGCGCTTCAGTCTGGAACCGCGTGACCGCTACGGTCACAGATTCGGATCCTGCCTCGGGCATGGATGTGTGTGATGTCCTTAGGTTAGTTAGGTTTAAGTAGTTCTAAGTTCTAGGGGAATGATGACCTCAGATGTTAAGTCCCATAGTGCTCAGAGCCATTTGAACCACAAACTCACAGAATAGTAAACCTCACGGCATTCATTTCGTCGAAACTCATTCTCAGTCAAAAGCCAAACCTAAATACGAGTACACTGTGATGTCATAACAGGTCCTCTATCATACAAAAATCAAAATTTTAAAAAAATGTTAAAAATTGCTTCCAAACGAATGATAAACTGCAATAAAAAGGAACCCTTGATACAAAATCTTCTCATTTTGGGCAATCATCTATGTCACACTTTCGAAACTATGAACTTTTCTTTATCCTAGGGCAACTCCACCGCAAACAAATGAAGCATGTCGGAAAGAATACTTTAAGCGAATTGTATACGACGGTTAATGAATGTTTTGAAAATAATTCACTGTCCGACACGCCATATCAATTTCCAACGAAAGGACGATTTCATCTGGAATAGCGTTTCTCGAGACGATGAAATACTGGCCGCGATTTTGTCTTACCACTGCGGAAACCAGGTTGACAACACTGCTGACGTCCACAGGTGTAACCTTAAAATACCCTGAAGTGACTCCTGCGTGGTGTTGAACGAGCGACAGTGATCCGGCGGCCAGGCGTACCTTCAGAGTAAGATCTCCTAGCTGTAGCACACAATGAATCAAATTTACATCTAAATGACTCTTTTCAGGGCCACAGGACAAGGAAAGTAGAACAGAATATATCTTAAGAATACACTAGCGACGAAATGCAGTACTTTATTACACGTAAAATATAACGCAGAAAACATCATATACTGCACACAGAATTCGGAGTTATGGAGTCGAATATGGCGTTTGCTCGCTCTTATCTCCCTCGGTCAATCGCAGCACAGACAAGTGCCAGTTGTTACTAACTGTTAAAAAGAACCTGAATCGCAAAATAACCATTTCATCCATCTCCACAGTACAAATAATCACACAATTGTTTCATGTTCAATACGTTAAATAATAAGTAAAATATAATTTCCTGACATTGTCAGTATTATGGAAGCCATCTTTAAATAAAGTGTTGTAGTCTGCTTTTGGAAAACCTTATTTGTGAATATCGCACTTAAGGATTCAATGGCTACAAATTTCGGCCAGTAAATAGCCATTTTCAGTCACATAATAGAAATAAGTGTATAAATCGATTATTGAAGCAAGGTGTTTTGTCGGAATCATGTTTGTAATTCTAAAATTTTTGGGTTTAGAATTGTAAACACGATTATGAAAAAGCGTCTCGCTTCAATAAACGATGTAGACACTGTTTACTATTATGTCTCAAGATGGCCATTTAACAGATCGAAAGTAGGACCATCGTATCCTTCCTTACGATTTTGGCAAGTAAAAAGCCTTCCAAAAGAAGACAACAACACTATAATTAAAATAAACTCGAAATTGAATCTGGGATATCCTGACCATATGGCACCCAATAATACACCTTATTCGGACCGTATGTTCAAATCATCTCGTGTCTATCAATATCAGAAACAAACAAACGACCGACATGAATGAATTCGCAAATCGTTTCCCTTCGTCAATGGCTAACCGTTACCGTGACTACAGCATAACGTTTGCCCTGTTGCAATGATTCAGGTACGAGGGATAGTCAAAAAATGTTAGTTATAACGGAGAAAATATTAAGATATGTAGTTATTGCAGGTTCGTGTGTACATTCCTGGTTATAACCCCCCACACCCCCCACACCCCCTCTCCACACACTCAGTGTCGAAGAGTAGCTGAAACAAATTCCCTCAGTTCAACTCCACTTCATCCGCCGGCTGCGTGATAATGTCTTCGCACCTCTAGCGGTATGAACAGGACTCTTTTGTCGGAAATTTAATGTAGTTCAAAAAATGTTCAAATGTGTGTGAAATCTTATGGGACTTAACTACTAAGGTCATCAGTCCCTAAGCTTACACACTACTTAACCTAAATTATCCTAAGGACAAACACACACATCCATGCCCGAGGGAGGATTCGAACCTCCGCCGGGATCAGCCGCACAGTCCATGACTACAGCGCCTTCAGACCGCTCGGCTAATCCCGCGCGGCTTTAATGTAGTTAAATTTTGTACTGTGATACGTTTTCGCTGGAGGCGACGGTTTTCAAGTCATTCAAGAAAAACCCGTTTGAAGGTCACTTTTTTGGATTGCGATACAATGGTTAGCAGATTTCAACGTGAAATAAGACTACAGCCCTGTTCCTGGATAAACAAGAAATTGTTTACGTAAGTTTATTTTTCCGAGGTGATAATTAAAACCCTATGGGTATCCCTCGTATAGTGTACTCTTTGCGAAACGCGTAAGTTACGTAACGTTGAAACAGAACTTATCTCGTAATCTCAGTTGCTTCTTCGAACGCAATAAATACTGTGCGCCCGTTCATTTGTCAGGCGCCCGTCCAACGCAGATTGCTGAAGCATTAACAACGGAGCTTGCCTTTAGAGCAAAATACGCAAAAAGCGGAAAAAAAGACACCAAGTGCTACGAAATACAACCTCCGGCAGCCACAATGCGTGATACCGGATTTCATTATCGTCCGCCGCTGTGGACCGCACTCGGAGGCCCGCAACAGCAGCTTGCGGACTTAAATTTCCAACTTTACGGCGGTCACCGTGAGATACTGGCGCTGTCGGGATTCGATTTCCGAACTCGCCGGCGCTCAAATTTAGGACGGCGGGTGCGGTCTGCTGCCCGCCCTTTCATTTGGCGCCTAGTATCGCGGGCCAAAGAAGGGGGGGAGGAGAGGGGTGAGTACACTTTCCGGAGACGGTTCTCTCTCCCCGTAGACCAGACCCTCGCAGATAGCCGCGCTCCTGCGCCGCCTATCAGATACGGCGAGAAATAGCCCACCAAGTGCGCCGTCGATTTGTTCTTCGTATTGGAAACTGCCCCGTATATCGCGATAAAAGGCAACTTTGTCGCTCGGGGACTTCTGTCGCGGGAAATATTTTTCTTGTGAGCACCGTTACCGAAGAGCGGCTGGGACGTGTTGCGTTTTATTTCGTACGAGTAGCAACCCAGTGAACATTAACTTGCCGTCCCTCGTACCTTTCAGCGTGATGTTGGGTTACGTATCACACTTCCAGTTTCACACATCTTCTGTTTCTCGTATCGGTAAACACCTGCATATTAAAGTACCTTACACGCGATTCTTAAGACACTGATTGCATTTAGTAAGCGCTTCAACTTGAGTATACAGGCTGATTCAACTGCCCCTGCCGGCCTGGATGGCCGAGCGGTTCTAGGCGCTACAGTCTGGAACCGCGCGACCGCTACTGTCGCAGGTTCGAATCCTGCCTCGGGCATGGATGTGTGTGATGTCCTTAGTTTAGTTAGGTTTAAGTAGTTCTAAGTTCTAGGGGACACAGTTTGGTCCCTTAGGAATTAATACACATTTGAACATTTTTAGCGGTGTTGTTAGTGCGTTGTTGTTCAGTAACATTAAGAAGCAAACAGCTGTAAAAAAATTAAAAACAAATCCTATTTTAAGCCTAGCATGTTCACAAACAGCATTCAAGCCGAGGAAAGTAGATTTATGAGATGATGACTATCGTGATTAGTAGTTTAGGATGCTGAACGGCGATCTTATCAGCCCCCTTAGGTTACGAGGGGAATCAAAAGTTGTGTATTCAGAGATGGAGAACGCTGTTATGATATAAATCTATAACTGGGGCGGAAATAAACGATATAAATATCAGGGAAAATTGCTCAGACACACACACACACACACACACACACACACACACACACACTCTACGTGAAAGGTAATATATGACAAAATATCGTATACTGACAAGCAGTAGTTCCATAACGCTTCACTTAGGGAGAAGTAGGTAACCATTTTCCTACAAGGAATACATGCATGGCTGTGGGTATCATTATCTTAATATTTCTCTTTTCTTTCTCGTTCCTAGGGCATCACTCTGTCGAGAAACAGACACAAGTTTCCGCATGTGAATAACGACAAAATAAGACAGTTCCATACTGTAGGATTGTGTGTCTCAGAGAGCGTGGCATCAGCTTGCTGCCCGGACGACTTCCATGTTTGAACGTAATGTAGGTCTCAGAGTCCACAACCAAGTTTTCTGCGTTCTGTGAGCTAAACATATAAAACGAGTCGCCAATAGTGACACCATTTTGAAATCTTACCACACTTTGATTCAATATTTCTTGATACAGGTTTTCGTTGTTGCAGTACCCTTAAGCTGTAACCTATTTTACACGAGGTGGCCGCATTTATTATTATTATTATTATTATTACTATTTGTCTGCGTATATAGAGGAAACAGTTATACGCCGTCAAAAAAAAAAAAAGATTTGGGACTGGATTAACACTAATTTACCAACCCGTCGTAAAATTTAAGACTGTAGATCGTAGCAGTTCGCGGTTAACCCGAATCTCGTGTGGTCAATATAGAGCGTAAAACTGAACTTTTTGTATTTATTTTATATGTGACAAAGCATTGGAGACCTTGTAACTGTAATTAAGTAGTGCGTAAACTACATGTTACGACTTCCTTTGAACAGAATATGAATAGTAAAATTTACGATGGTTTAGTAACAATTTAACACTTTCTTGCCTTTAATGTTCTAGGGTTAATCAAAATAGAGAAACGATAACATGGTGGTTTTAATGCTTCGTGTGCCCTACATAGGTTCCCCCATTTTAATTCAACACGCAGATCGTCCATGGAACTATGTGGGGGTGTCAGAAACGTCTTTCTTTATTTGTTGTTAAACCTCGCGCGTCACATTGGTTTCAATGCCATTTACGCTGTCAAAACTGCGACATTTCATGCAAATTTCTGCACTTTCTCGTTCTACTGGAGGTTCGCAGTGCTAACACCAAGTCATGTCACTCGTGATGAATTTTTCAAGAAAATAATTGCCCAAGTTTTGAAGTTCAATCAAGTCACGGCAGGCAAGCCCATGTCGTTTTTGTTCCAGAGTCAAGGTGTGTGCAACAAACTCTCCACACACTTTTTTATTCAAAATATTTGGAGAGTACCTTGAACGTTTGATGTTGAAATTTTGCTCCCTTGCGGTTTGTGACAACAGCGTTGACACGTTACGGTCTACCGTCCACTATTTAACTCTGTCAGCTCACAACTGGCTGGTCCAGTGTACATCTGCTGTTTACATTAATTGTTAATTCAAACTGCCACCGTAATTGTTGAGCTGGCGTTGGTTATACTCCGTAATAAAATGAATCTCGGAACTTCTTTGGACGAACGGTGTATACTTCTGTCTTTCTTTTTTTTAATACACCCAAATTTGTATTAAAACTCCGCCTTCTGTTAAACACAATGTTTTACCATTTATTTCTTCTTTACTCAATCATGATTCGAGAGCTCTGTGTCATCTTCTGCGGATCTCGTTTCATTTATTTCAAGACTGAACTGATAAGATGCAGTTATACCGGTAAGGCACTTTGACACAACCTGTCAAGATGATAAGCGACCGAGTGATCAAGGGGATACTGTACCGTACCGGAAAATTGTGTGCTAGACAATCGTTTACTGCCATACTTCTGCGGATGTGTATGTTACCAGCGAGCTGGAATACAAGACATTAATCCCCACCAGTGGCCAACGCTGGCTGCTGTCAATATGGAACGAGAGATATTGTTGCAAAAAAGTTTGAAAACGAAATCCGTAATCATGTACGAACATGGAACAATCTCAGTGCATCAGTTTTCGATCCTTGGTGTGTGAGCGGACAAGTTCACTTCCGGTTGGTCGTAGGATTTTTTTTCCCACGTTTCGTGGAATATCACCTATTCAAATTATTTGTAAATGTCAAAGACACCATGTTTCATATTGCGTGTTAAATTGAGCGAGTCTGTGAATAAATTGGAGGAAAGCACAACTAAATCGCCTCCTATAGTATTATAACTAGTAAGACATTGTGGTGTTTAACGCGGCCTTCGGACTTAACTGTTTCCTGCATATTTTCGCGAACACATATCATAATTCATCAGCTTCGGAGATAGTATGAGAGAGATTCGTTGTAAACGTGGAAATGTAGATGAATATTAAAACTAAGGAGGTTCATGTATTTGCGCATAGGTAGTCTGGTAGAAATTTTGATCTTACTCGGAAGTTACCCAGTTATTACCGAACTCATAGTACTGAATACAGAAGTATGCAGCAAAACATTATATGTTCTGCAACTGTTGTCTCAGGTAGTGCTTAAGTTGTTTGCGTTTTTCATTACGTCAACAGTAACTGCAGTCACTTTGGAAGCCGTTGTTAGTGTCCATCTGCTTTCCGAAAACAACTGAACATCTGCTACTTACGAAGTAATAATCACTTCCTAACATGAAGACAGTTGGCATCCAATGCAGCGGAATTGTCTTCCATGTGCGTCGGTTCCTGGTCTTTTGTTCTCGTGTTAGCATTGAAACGTTTTTGTGTACTACAAAGGATGCACTCTCTTATTAATGTAAGAATGTCTTCCGCACCCGGAACTGTTGGACAACAGCTGCTGGCGTAGCCACAATGTGCTTGACAGTAACAGAACGGTTTGCCCCTGTAATGTCACTTACTCATGATAATGTCTGATGACATAAGGAACTGGTCAATGGCTTTCTGTACACCACCAGAGGAATAAAACAATCATTTGGCATCGCTGTTAAATGAAGGAGACAACTTAAATTTTTATACTAAACAGAATGTAATCCACGTTTACTCTTACGTTATTAAGTCTGCTATATACGTTTAAAAGAATAAAATCTTAATTATGAGTTCTGCAATTATATTCTGTGGGCAAACGTGTTTCGCATCAGTCTAGCCGGCCGCGGTGGTCTCGCGGTTCTAGGCGCTCAGTCCGGAACCGCGCGACTGCTACGGTCGCAGGTTCGAATCCTGCCTCGGGCATGGATGTGTGTGATGTCCTTAGGTTAGTTAGGTTTAAGTAGTTCTAAGTTCCAGGGGACTGATAACTATAGAAGTTAAGTCCCATAGTGCTCAGAGCCATTTTTTGCATCAGTCTAAATCGGTAGATGCCAATATATCTATTAATTGCTCAATGTCTGGTTAAATGTAGTACTTGGACCTGGTTCTCTACACAGCCTCAAATGGTTCAAATGACTCTGAGCACTGTGGGACTTAACATCTGAGGTCATCAGTCCCCTAGAACTTAGAACTACTTAAACCTAACTAACCTAAGGACATCACACACATCCATGCCCGAGGCAGGATTCGAACCTGTGACCGTAGCAGTCGCACTGGAGGCAGGATTCGAACCGGTGACCGTAGCAGTCGCACGGTTCCGGACTGAAGCGCCTAGAACCGCTTGGCCACCGTGGCCGGCGTCTCTATATAGGATATCGGAAAATTCCCGTTACAAACTTCTAGGGCCCGCATCTCGTGGTCGTGCGGTAGCGTTCTCGCTTCCCACGCCCGGGTTCCCGGGTTCGATTCCCGGCGGGGTCAGGGATTTTCTCTGCCTCGTGATGGCTGGGTGTTGTGTGCTGTCCTTAGGTTAGTTAGGTTTAAGTAGTTCTAAGTTCTAGGGGATTTATGACCACAGCAGTTGAGTCCCATAGTGCTCAGAGGCATTTGAACCATTTGAACCAAACTTCTAGGACTTGTAAAGGGTGTGAAATCTTATGGGACTTAGCTGCTAAGGTCATCAGTCCCTAAGCTTACACACTACTTAACCTGAATTATCCTAAGGACAAACACACACATCCATGCCCGAGGGAGGACTCGAACCTCCGCCGAGACCAGCCGCACACTCCATGACTGCAGCGCCTGAGACCGCTCGGCTAATCCCGCGCGGCCCTAGGACTTTTAGAGGGCACTGAGCGGATAATATTTTGTACTGAAACCCATGTGCGGAAACGAACCGTTTCTGTACTACATCCATCTGAAAACATGTTGGTAACGCGGCCACTTTTAGAAGTAACTGAATAAGCTTGACCCAGCACAGCACTTGTTACGTAATTTCACTCATTAACAGCCAAAGAAATTGCTGGTGTACTCGTTGATGCGGTCTCTTCAATGTGATGCAGTACGGCTTCTTCCAGTTCAGGAGCGAGGGGTCTCCTTGGAGCACCACAGTCATGCGTCCTGACGGTGAAGTTACCCTTTCTCGAAGCCCTTTCGTAATTGTGGCGAAAAGGGTGTGCGATGGAGTCGGAGTTTGTGGAGAACGCTCTTGATAAAGGCAACGAGCAGCTCTTCACACTACCGTGAGCTCACAAGGGACTCCCCCTCAGACTTAGTGGTAAGAGGGCCCAGTGGACAGCCAATCAAAAGCTGAACACAGATGAAGCATGGAAATACGAAGAAGGTGTACTGAAATGTGAAAAAAAGGCAAAACAGAAACAGTCAACGGTCCAAGAACAAGAAGTGCAATACAGAGCTGCCTGTACCAGCAACAGTGTCGTGGATAAGTGGTGACTGTGTTGGACGGCCAAGCGGGCGAGCCGAGTTCAAGTCTCCCTCATTCCAATTTTTTTTCCCGCTGTTCGCTGTATTCAAATTTGTGTCTGTGCCGTGGTGTAACGTCCGTCTGAAACAGCGAGTTTTAAGGTAGCGACTTATAACGACAGTTGATTCTGCACAACTACTCTATTAGCAGCCGAAACGAAGTTGCTTGCCGCGCGGGATTAGCCGAGCGGTCCTAGGCGCTGCATTCATGGACTGTGCGGCTGGTCCCGGCGGAGGTTCGAGTCCTCCATTGGGCATGGGTGTGTGTGTGTTTGTCCTTAGGATAATTTAGGTTAAGTAGCGTGTAACCTTAGGGACTGATGACCTTAGCAGTTAAGTCCCATAAGATTTCACACACACCTTTGAACGAAGTGGCTTTCTAATGGAAACCGCAAAAGTTTGATGACAAGGAAACAAGTCAACCGAATCCTCCACCGGAAAACACGTCTGGTATCTCATACACGGCATTAGTGATAGTACGTCTCCATATAATGGGAATCTCTTTCCGACGCACCTAATATGTACGCCTGGTGACTGAGTGACATATGCCTCCTTACCCGATTTAGTTGTTCGTATGAATGAGAATGTTATCACTCCCAAGGGAATGATGAAACCATAGTAGTTTATCATATAAGCTGCAACAAATGAACGCAAAAATTTCACAATCACAGTTTCTCTGTGCTCTGTCAAAACATGTTTTTATGAAATTGCGTTCCGTTTTGGAAGTCTTAACTCTTGAATACCTTTGTGGTAAAATAATTCGCATCAGTTTATTTGTTTCTTTCATTTTTATGAGACGTCTGTGTGGTATATTGCCTGCTCTCACTATTCATCACATTTACTTGCGACGATATGGTATTCTTACCACATGCTCGTATTCTACGAGTATAACGAGTGTATAAAATGACAATTGCCAAGACTACAGAAAGAGGAAAAACATTTCAGTGACCGCGCGACAGTTAATAATGTTGTGAAATAAAAAATTGGCACGAGGGAATTTTGAATAAGGCTCGTCCGATTTACAGTCCAGCACAGTGACCACTTAACCACGACGCCGCAGTTGTTCAAGTTCTCTTGATATTGCACTTTTTAAGCCTGGAGAATTCACTATTTTTATTTTGCTTTTTTTCACAATTCAGTACACCTTCTTCCTGTTTTTATGCTTGATTTGTGATCAGTTTCTGACGAGCTATCCACTGCTCCATCTTACCAGTAAATCAGTAAATCTGACGGGGGGGGGGGGGGGGTTGGCTGCCATTGGGAGTTTCCTTTGTAAGCCGTTCAAAAGGATCATGTCAGTATATTTCGCAAACTTGTTATCAACCATTCTGCTCTAACATTCACAGATACGTGAGTGATGCTCGAACCAGGTCAGAGATGATAGACATCAAATGACATCAGCCGGTCCGATGCAACCATCTCTCACAATGACTACTCTGTCACATGCATACCTATCATACATGTTTTAAAACGGCTGTAGCATGGAAGCAGTAAGTTTCTGGACATGGGTTCCTATTCAAAATATTATCTCACTCCCCTCTACAAGTCCCAGAAGTTCGTAACGATAATTTCGGAACATCCTGTGTATAGCAACTGTGTACACCTAGACGCTGGTTTTAGTTTGCTGTCACACACAATGCTGCACGAAACAATACGGAGTATGTTGTCGATGAATAAACCTTAGAATTACGAACAAAAATGCAAGTGTTACTCATATGGTCCTGCTTATTCCGCTTGCTTTTTATGGTTTTGTATGATGTGATTTGTGATGTTATCCGCCTGGTGTACATACAGGGTGTACATAAAGTCCAAGAACACTTTCAATTATTTATTGCACAAGAACCAAATATTCTGCAGATACCATACATATGTCATTTTGAAAAGAAACCCAGAAAGTTTTTTTTTTTTTTTTTCATGAATACCGCCACAGCGTAGTTTGGTAATCTGCCAATAGTCAGCCCTAGTCGAAAACATGGCCCACCAACAAGGGAGGCCATTTACCACTGGCATAACAATCTAGATACGGGTTGCTTGTGCCAGGCAAAGAGTATCGGACGTCCGAGTGTGAGTGAAGTGAATGTGGAGCTCGTGCGAGAGACATTCATAAGGAGTCCAGAGAAATCGGTGCGTCGTGCATTCCGTGAACTCGAAATGGCTCCAATGACAGTGTGGAAAGTCTTGCGACAGAAGCTGTCTATGAAGCCATTCAAATTGGAGGTAGTGCAGAAGCTCAATGACAACGACAAAGACAGGCGTTTTGAATTTGTTCGCAGTTGTAATAGTGAAAGAGGATGGAGACGACATTGTTGATTGCCTAATTTTTAGCGACGAAGCCACTTTTCACACCAATTGGAAAGTGAACAGGCACAACTGTCGAATCTGGGGTACAAAGCATCCACACGAATGCATTGAATTTGAGCGTGATTCCTCAAAGGAATCCTTGTCACGTCGAAAGCTACGGGCCATTCTTCTTCGCCAAGAGCACTGTCTCTACATATTCCTACTTGGACATGTTGCAGCAATGGCTGATCCCTCAAATGCAATCGGACTCTCCGTTCATATTTCAGCAGGATGGAGCTCCACCCCATTTTCTCGTGAAGTTCGTGGTGCCTGAAGACGAAGCTGCCGCATCGATGGATCGGCCGTGCTACAGAAGGGGACAGCTGTTTCATGAAATGGGCTCCCTGATTTCCAGATCTCACTCCGTGTGACTTTTTTCTGTGAGGACACATTAAAAATCTGCTGTTTGTATCGCCTCTACCACGTGATGTAGCAGAGCTCCAGGAGAGAATACGGGAAACGACTGCCACAGTCGACGATGCCATGCTGGGACGGCTATGGCAAGAATTCGATTACCGTATTGAGGTCTGCCGGGTCACTAATGGTTCGCATATCGAATGTTTGTAAAAAGAACTTTCTTTCGGTTCAAAATGCCGTATGTATGACATCTGTACAAAGTTTAGTTCTTGTCAATAAATAATTGAAAGTGTTCCCGGACTTTATGTACATCCCGTGTTTTCATTAACACTTTCGTGAGTCATGGGACGTTGCTGCAGTGAACAGTTTTATCCTGTGGAAAATAAGTAAAAGAGAAAGTGGACAGCATGATCAGCTCACATACAGGATCCATCTAGCTGGACAATTGATCGCTGGCTTCTCATCCCAAAAAAGGCGTGGACAAAAACCTGTCTTTCTGGCAAAAAGGGGTAAAGTACCTGAAGATTTTCGTCATGTGGCTGTAGGGAAGCATCAGTCCATTTTAGGAGAAACCTACTGGACGTGCCGTCATTGTAGTACCAAAGCTGCGGAAAAGAGCACTCGCTATGTTTGTACATATTGTCAAATACCACTTTGCATTTCAGAAAATTTCATGGCAAGTAATGGTGAACAATCATTGTAACAAGAGAAGTAAATTTATCAAATAAATATGACATATATTGAAAAAGTTGTTTTTGTCATTTAACTCCAAGGAAGGGCAGTGGGAAGAATACTTCCCACCTTGTTGTGTGACCTCACTTTCACAGTTGGAACAAATGTGATATTCTGTATGATAAATATACCCATCTGTTAACTACAATCTGCTCTCCATTCATTAAAAAAAAACTGCTCAATAATTTTGCCCACGAAAGGGTTAATTTCTCACTGCTTTTTATCCACTTTTTGAGACACAAGGACTGACAAGTCGCTGCTTAACTATAGGACAACAGTGTGCTACTATACCTGACCAAAACAAAATTAAGTACTTTGACGGCTGACAATTACAAACGGTTAAATGAAAGAAGATCAACGACGATAGAGACCGCTGTTTTACATATGTGTCCTGGCGTCAGATAAAGTTTTAGTACAAGCAGTACAGAACTCCCAAGTGAAAGAACATCAGCGTACAATCTTACTTCTGTAACATCCGAAATATACATAAAGGTTCATCAATCCTTTCAATCCTTAACGCAACCACCCAGTGAGAATTTTTTTCTCCCGCTGGCAGCCAGACCGCAGCGGTGCTGGAGGGGAGTATATTCCCCTCCGCTGCGAGGCCTTTGTTGCGTAGAAATCTTGCACAGGTAGCACGTGTTCGTTAGGCTACACAATGCAGTGTATTGATTGAAAGTGTTTCAAGTCAAATGCCTAAGTACAATTGTTCTATTCGTTATAGAGCATTAGTTTATGATTCATACGTGCGTACAGAATCTGCACCTGCAGTAAGGAGATTATTTCAAGAGGAATTTCCCTGAAGTGTATGTTGCAATTCACCGACTGATAAATAAATTTCATGAAACAATAAGTGTTCTTGACAGGAAACATAGACAACCAAGTATAGTACTCACAGAAGAAAATCTGGATAAAAATTTTGAACATGGCTGTGAATCAGCAACTGTACAAGAATATGATCAGTATAATACAGCCAACAGCTTGCAAAAAGACTTAATGTGATCTGATTTTGACACCGACTATGAATATCTTCATCAGAAAAACCACAAAACATTACATACAAAGAATACAAAATACATAGAGGAAAACCAAGAACAGATGTTTATCATATCAAACAAACTTACGACTCAGTCTGATGCCACCTCCAACGCCTGTTTCCTCGTGCAGCCCTTAGCGGCTTACAGTACGCTACGTCTTGTAGCTCTTATTTTTACTGAGGAGTACCATTGTTACGCCAGTTTCAATACCTGTACTTTTTATATGGTTTTAAAAATGATTTTAAGAAGTTGTTTTCTTTGACGAGAGCATTTTGCTCGTAAATTTGTTTTCATCTGTCACTTCATGTGAATACAGCCACCTCATAAATTTTTTCGGTACAATAACGACCTATTTGTAGTTTTTCTTTATGTTAATGGTTTTGCAATATTCATATACACTAAAGCTCCATAGAAAGTGATACAGGTACGCGTATTCCAAAACAGAGGGGTTGGGTTGTTTAGGGGAAGAGACCAAGCAACGAGGTCTACGGTCTCATCGGATTAGGGAAAGATGGGGAAGGAAGTTGGCCGTGCCCTTTCAAACGAACCATCGTGGCATTTGCCTGGAGCGATTTAAGGAAATCACGGAAAACCTAAATCAGGATGGCTGCACGCGGGACTGAACCGTCGTCCTCCCGAATGAGAGTCCAGTGTGCTAACCACTGCGCCACCTCATTCGGTCAAAAACACAGACATGTAAACAGGCAGAGTACAGCACTGCTCTCGGCAACGCCTATGTAAGACGAAGAAGTGTCTGGCGCAGTTGTTACATCGGTTACTGCTGCTACAATGGCAGGTTATCGAGATTTAAGTGAGCTTGAACGTGCTAATATAGTTGGCGCAGGAGCGATGGTACATAGCATCTACGAGGTAGCGATGAAGTGGGGATTTTCCCTTACGACCATTTCACGAGTGTACCGTGAATATCAGAAATCCGGTAAAACGTCAAATTTCCGACATCGCTGCGGCCCGAAAAAGATCCTGCAAGAACGGGACCAACGACGACTGAAGAGAATCGTTCAACGTGACAGAAGTGCAACCCTTCCGCAAATTGCTGCAGATTTCAATGTTAGGCCATCAGCATGTGTTAGCGTGCGAGCCATTCAACGAAACATCATCCATATGGGCTTTCGCAGCCTAAAGCCCACTCGTGTACCGTTGATGACTGCATGACAAAGCTTTACACCTCCCCTGCGCCCGTCAACACCGACATTGGACTGTTGATGACTGGAAACCTGTTGCCAGATCGAACGAGTGTTGTTTCAAATTGCATCGAGCTGATGGACGTGTACGGGTATGAAGACAACCACATGAATCGGTGGGCCCTTTATGTCAGCAGGGACTGTTGAAGCTGGTGGAGGCCCTGTAATGGTGCTGGGCGTGTGCAGCTGGAATGATATGGGACCCCTCATACGTCTAGATACGGCTCTGACAGGTGACACGTACTTAAGCATCCTGTCTGATCACCTGCATCCTTTCATATCCATTGTCGATTCCGACGGACTTGCGCCAGCAGAACAATGCGACACCCCACATATCATAATTGTTACAGAGTAGCTCCAGGAACACTCTTCTGAGTTTAAACACTTCCTCTGGCCACCAAACTCTCAGGCATGAACATTAATGAGCATATCTGCAATGCCTTGCAACATGCTGTTAAGAAGTAATCTCCACCCCCTCGTACTCTTACGCATTTATGGACAGCCCCTCCAGCACTACTCCAGACATTAGTCGAGTCCATACCTTGTCGTGTTGGAGCTCTTATGCGTGCTAGCGGAGGCTCTGCACCATATTAGTCAGATGCACCAGTTTCTTTAGCTCTTCTGTGTATAATTGTTTTTCCTGATGAAGGCATCCATTGTTGGTATCAAAACTACTTCAACTTGGATCTTGTCGCCAACGGTTGGCTGTATTACACAATTCAAACTCTCCATAACATCTGGAAAGGTCTCACAGAAAATTTGTCAACAAATGGAAATTCTCTACGGCTCTGTTCAAACGGCTACAGAGTTATTACTCTATAAAATAACTGCAGTGCAAGAACTTTTAACTTTCTTTTCGGACGAATCATGGTTCCACCTGACTGAATACGTTAATTCACAAAATAACCATTATTGGTGTTCTGAAAAGCCAAACGCAATATAAGAGGATTCCCTGCATGAGCAAAAAGTAGGAGTGCGGTGCACTATTGGCGGTGAGAGAGTAACAGGCCCTGTTTGTTTTTCCAGGAAACATTTTGCGGCCTTTTTTCGACTGTTGACTGAGAGAGACAGTGCTTTCGCGACCTTTCAGCAGAACTCTGCGGCGGCACACACAGCCGGCTACTCATTACAGGAAATTACATGTTTCAGGATAAGGGTGCATACGTGCGGGCATTGAAAGAGGTGTACAAATGAAATCTACACACTTTAGATGAACTTAAAACTAATATTTGTCAAGAAACTGCTGCCATTTCTCAGAGGAAACTGCAGAGAGTAATCTGCAATTTCCTATGCAGGTGTCAGAAATGAATGAACAAGCGAAGGGAGGCAGTTCCAGCATTAGGTTACGCCGATTTTTTTCCACGCCATTTAACCTGACTTTTAAAACGGCTCAAGATAACCAGTTTCTGAAGTAAACGATTTTCGGTTATTTTATGCCGAATATTTCCTGTAATAAACGTAGAAATCGAACAAAGATTGAAAAATTTTTAGTCTCTTGGTTTCAACATACATTGAATCAAAATATTAAATTAAATAGGCAGATATAAGAAAATTTAGTTTGTCCACCGTTCGCTACTTTTCTCGAAATGTGGTAAGTGGTTGAATACTACAAAAAAATCATTACTATTCTCCTACTGATTCTAAGGTTTTGAGGTTCTTCTCAAAAATCATGTTGTAATCGTGGATCATACAACTATTTGGGTATTATGAATAGTCAGTACTAAAGGGTGAAAACTAAGAATTAATAATGTTTTTCGTTGTAATTTGTCCGTTTTCAAGGGCTGCAAGCAGATAAAGGCAAATTATGCAGGCACACGCAGCAATCACCTACTTGCTACTTTTACTCTATATTATGAAGTACTCGTTAAGTCTTTTTTCTCTTTTATTATTTCATAGAAATGGCAGACAAATCTTTAATCTTTTAAAGCATATGAAGCATTGTACATCATTGTAACGTAACTTCAGAAAACTATTTCCAGACTAGGGTTGGTGCCATTCAGCACTACAACGGATGTCCAACAACGACAGGGAGAAAGTACCGTATGAAGCAGCTGGAGCCAAGTCGTGCACACTGCAGGTACACACGTGTCTTAAGCCACGACTCACGGCAACAGGAACATTATTGCTCACCAATGCCGGCCGGAGTGGCCGTGCGGTTCTAGGCGCTGCAGTCTGGAGCCGAGCGACCGCTACGGTCGCAGGTTCGAATCCTGCCTCGGGCATGGATGTGTATGATGTCCTTACGTTAGTTAGGTTTAAATAGTTCTAAGTTCTAGGGGACTGATGACCTCAGAAGTTAAGTCGCATAGCGCTCAGAGCCATTCCCGGCGGGGTCAGGGATTTTCTCTGACTGGGTGTTGTGATGTCCTTAGGTTGGTTAGGTTTAAGTAGTTCTAAGTTCTAGGGGACTGATGACCATAGATGTTAAGTCCTATAGTGCTCAGAGCCATTTGAACCATTTTTTCGCTCAGAGCCATTTCGCTCACCAATGCTGTACTTAAGCCTTGAGTTTGCTACTCGTTTCTGTCTTTTCACATTTCCTATAACAACACAATATTTCAAACCAAATCAAATTTTATCAATAAAAGTTATTCCGTTAAGTTCACTTAAAAGCGAAAAATTTAAGCCCTGCTGCTGCGGCCAATTGAAATGTCGGTTTTTTACTCGGTTATTAGTATAATATAAACAGCACTTGTTATAACAGAGGCCAAACAAATATCAAAAAATATCAGTTATTTAGAATTAAAATACCGGTGTCGATTTTAGCCGGTCGGTTATTCCCATCCCTATCTCGCCGGCGGGCCGCACGTCGCAAAAGCGACGATTGATCACCATGTATATTCTATAAATTATCACGTTTTGCAATATGGCTGCAACAGACTACGACTCTCTATGATGAAAATACACACGAAATATTTGCGACTGATATTACGCGGTGTTACTAAGGGAAGCGTCATTCTATGTGCAAGGAACTGACCTAGGACACTCAAAGAAAGAGAGTGTGAGAAGGGAATGTGACATATTACTACACACAAACATATCCTTCAGCGGCACACGAAACGGTACGACGGGAAAAAAAAGAAATTGTCTACTGTGAGGCTGAATTTACAGCTGGTACACCAACATTCTCTCTGGCAAAAACGCAAAAACCAAAAACAGTGCGGAGAGCACTGTGGAACGTTAGTCTCACGAGAGATTACGAGGCCACACGCAGAGGTACCTGCCAGGTTTCATAAAGAAATGACGGCGTAATAAAAAGTTAGGTGTTATTACGCGCGCAAATAATTCTCAGGCTGTGAATTTTGCGCGCTGGGTGTGACGCGCAGGAGGCTGAAATGAGCTCTGACCATCACGGCGTCGTCCGTGTGACGCAGCGAGCGTGTCCGGCGCAAGCGCAGCGTCCATTTCCCCTGCCGGCGGCCAACGCTAAAAATTAGCGCGACTTGACACGCAGCGCGAGGGGGATGCTCTTTATATTGCCGGAGAGTGGAAGGTGGTTTTGTACAGCGCACACCTGTCTGCTGTATCGACTGGTTAACACTTTAAAGTTGATAAAAACACCGTTTCTCACGTCACCACTGACACGTTTCCACAGCAGCGACTGTTCGACCAAAATCTCTCAGTAAGACGATTGTTTACTTAAACGAGCAAGAGATATGTAACCCGATACAAGGCTGAAAGGAGACCAAGAACTGACCTGCTTAAGGTCAACTTGACACGAGGAAGACCCTAAGAATGTGATAATTGTGGCTTTGGTATAGGCCTATTGCGGTGAGCGGATTATCGTAAACTACGCGTGTTGCTCTTGCCAAGTGTACATACTGTTCCATTTCACGGTGTTTTAATATTTTAACAGAAACTGAAAATTTGCAATTCCATAACGAGTAAGGGAAGTACACTCATATTCAGAAGAAACACCACGTTGAACGACTACAGATCGGACGTTCATAGCATATAATGATAATTAAATCAAGACCCTAAGCTCTCGACAGGCGTTGATATAAATCAACGGGGACAGTTGAAAATGTGTGCCCCGACCGGGCCTCCAACCCGCGATCTCCTGCTTACATGGCAGACGCTCTATCCATCTGAGCCATCGAGGGCACAGAGGACAGTGCGACTGCAGGGATTTATCCCTTCACGCTCCCCGTGAGACCAACATTCCCAATTTAATGTCAGCACACTACATTCGTATTGCCCCTGCATACTACACTCATTACTCGCGGTAGACAATCTTACATGTCCGAAAGAACAGATACCATCTTCATATAGTTAAGCCTAACCGGCCATTGACCTTCTTCTTCTGTGTGGATGCACACGCATTGCCCGAACTCTTACGGAACTCCCTTGGAAGTGCAGACAGGACACAAAGTCTCTCGTAATGTCTGCCACAGCGTGGTTTGCGTAAGAATACTGTCGATGCGCGAAAACGCGGATGAAGCTGATATCGAAGCTACAGAGTCGATTACAGATTTAAATCTACTACAGAGGTTCTACATTTACATACTCGTGCGTACTCCTTAAGCCACCGTAAGGTGTTCCAATCGAAGATAGCGCAAGGAAAAACGATTATCTACGAGGGCAGTTCAATAAGTAATCCAACACATTTTTTTTCTTTGCCAATTTTGGTTGAAAAAACCGGAAATTTCTCGTTGAATATTTTCAAACATTCCCGCTTCGTCTCATATAGTTTCATTGACTTCCGACAGGTAGCAGCGCTGTACGGAGCTGTTAAAATGGCGTCTGTAACGGATGTGCGTTGCAAATAACGGGCAGTGATCGAGTTTCTTTTGGCGGAAAACCAGGGCATCTCAGATATTCATAGGCGCTTGCAGAATGTCTACGGTGATCTGGCAGTGGACAAAAGCACGGTGAGTCGTTGGGCAAAGCGTGTGTCATCATCGCCGCAAGGTCAAGCAAGACTGTCTGATCTCCCGCGTGCGGGCCGGCCGTGCACAGCTGTGACTCCTGCAATGGCGGAGCGTGCGAACACACTCGTTCGAGATGATCGACGGATCACCATCAAACAACTCAGTGCTCAACTTGACATCTCTGTTGGTAGTGCTGTCACAATTGTTCACCAGTTGGGATATTCAAAGGTTTGTTCCCGCTGGGTCCCTCGTTGTCTAACCGAACACCATAAAGAGCAAAGGAGAACCATCTGTGCGGAATTGCTTGCTCGTCATGTGGCTAAGGGTGACAATTTCTTGTCAAAGATTGTTACAGGCGACGAAACTTGGGTTCATCACTGCGAACCTGAAACAAAACGGCAATCAATGGAGTGGCACCACACCCACTCCCCTACCAAGAAAAAGTTTAAAGCCATACCCTCAGCCGGTAAAGTCATGGTTACAGTCTTCTGGGACGCTGAAGGGGTTATTCTGTTCGATGTCCTTCCCCATGGTCAAACGATCAACTCTGAAGTGTATTGTGCTACTCTTCAGAAATTGAAGAAACGACTTCAGCGTGTTCGTAGGCACAAAAATCTGAACGAACTTCTCCTTCTTCATGACAACGCAAGACCTCACACAAGTCTTCGCACCCGAGAGGAGCTCACAAAACTTCAGTGGACTGTTCTTCCTCATGCACCCTACAGCCCCGATCTCGCACCGTCGGATTTCCATATGTTTGGCCCAATGAAGGACGCAATCCGTGGGAGGCGCCACGCGGATGATGAAGTTATTGATGCAGTACGACGTTGGCTCCGACATCGACCAGTGGAATGGTACCGTGCAGGCATACAGGCCCTCATTTCAAGGTGGCGTAAGGCCGTAGCATTGAATGGAGATTACGTTGAAAAATAGTGTTGTGTAGCTAAAAGATTGGGGAATAACCTGGTGTATTTCAATGCTGAATAAAACAACCCCTGTTTCAGAAAAAAAATGTCTTGCATTACTTATTGAACTGCCCTCGTACATACCAACATACGAGTATCTTATCTTCGTGGACCTTACGTTAAACGCGTGTTGGCTGCAGTAGGCTCGTTCTGCAGTCAGCTACAAATGCCAGTTTTCTAAATTTTCTCAATGGAGTTCACTGAATACAGCGTCGCCCTCGCTCCAGGGATCCCCATTTGAGTTACCGAAGCATCTCGGTAACACCTGCGTGTTTTTCGAACCTACTGCTAACAAAACTAGTAAGCTGCTCCTCAACTGCTGCGATGTCTTCCTTTAGTCTGAGCTGGTGCGGATCCCAAACATTCGAGCAGTACTCAAGGATAGGTCGCGCTTTACACATGAACCACGTTTTGCTAAAATTCTACCAACAAACAGAAGTGAACGATTCGCCTTCCCTACCACTCTTGCTAGTTCCATTTCATATCGCTTCGCAATGCCACGCTCCGATATTTGAACAACGTGACTGTGTCAAGCAGGACACTATTAATGCTGTACCTGAAGATTTCTAAAACCATGCAGATTCGTGGAGGTAAGCTTTTCGGCCACTAGGAAACTTATTATTCTCGAACTCAGAATATGTTCTAGAATTCTTCAGCAAACCGACGTTACGGATATTTTTAGGGTCCGTTCTTTTGCCCTTTTTATATACAGGAGACACCTGCTCTTGTTTTTCCAGTCACTTGGAACTTTGCGTTGGACAAGATATTCGCAATAAATGGAAGCTAAGTAAAGAGCCAATGCTGCAGAGGACTCTTTGTAAAACCAAACTGAGATTCCATCCGGACCTGGTGTCTTGTTTCTTAACAACTATTTCAGTTATTTCTCTACACTATGGATGCTTATTACTGTGTCGTTCATACGGGACTCATTGCGATGATCAAACGGCAGTAGATTTGTACGCTTCTCCTGCGTGAACGATTTCTTAAACGTGGAAGCTAAACTTCGGCTTTCGTTCTGCTGTCTTCAGCTGTCATAGCAGACTGGCAAACGATTGATTCTACGCAAGCCTTGGACCTGCTTAGCGACTTTACATAGGACCGCTATTTTCTTGGGTTCTCGGCCGGATCATTTCCTAAAGTATGACGGTAGTGGTTGTTGCATGCTTCACGGATAGATCTTTTCACATACGCACGAATCTTTACAAACTTCTGCTTGTCATCATTTTTCTTTTGAACCGAGAGGCAACAGCCTTTGCTTCCTCAGCATTTTCTGAATTTCATTGCTAAGCCACGATGGGTCTATTTCGTCCTTAATCCGCATACATACCTGTCCAGAGAACGATTTAAAATCTGTCTAAAGTTTGTGCGTAATAATTGGTGAACAGCGCCACCAACCACGTTTTTTTCTAATTGCCATAACCGATTCTACATCTACATTTATACTCCGCAAGCCACCCAACGGTGTGTGGCGGAAGGCACTTTACGTGCCACTGTTATTACCTCCCTTTCCTGTTCCAGTCGCGTATGGTTCGCGGGAAGAACACCCCGACTGCCGGAAAGCCTCCATGCGCGCTCGAATCTCTCTAAATTTACATTCGTGATCTCCTCGGGAGGTATAAGTAGGGGGAACCAATATATTCGATACCTCATCCAGAAACGCACCCTCTCTCAACCTGGACAGCAAGGTACACTGCGATGCAGAGCGCCTCTCTTGCAGTCTGCCACTTGAGTTTGCTAAACATCTCCGTAACGCTATCACGCTTACCAAATAACGCTGTGACGAAATGCGCCGCTCTTCTTTGGATCTTGTCTATCTCCTCTGTCAACCTGATCTGGTACGGATCCTTCACTGATGAGCAGTACTCAAGTATAGGTCGAACGAGTGTTTTGTAAGCCACCTTCTTTTGTTGATGGACTACATTTTCTAAGGACTCTACCAATGAATCTCAACCTGGCACCCGCCCGGTTTCGGGCTGTTATGCTATAATGATTTTCGCTACACTGATGTTTCGATCAATAACATTTCGTCTGCTCCAGAATACGTTCCATTATATGGCGATTTGTTCTGATGTGGTCCACTTGATTTTGTAGCTCGATGTATCAGGTACGTCCTTCAGTTGCACCACAGCACACATACTGTAAATAAATTAATGTGGCACACTTCATAATATTCTTAAAATACGTGTTCATCATATCACATATGTTATAGACTTGATGGTTTTTTTTTTCTTGGGCATAGTAGTCCGAATCCGGTTACGGCACAACAATAAAACGTTTAAAGAGTATTTGTGGCTGGTTGTGTCATTCATAAACTAACATTAACGGTCGCGGAGGTCACAAGACCAACATGGGCAAAATAACATTTGCCCATAATTCCTCTGTGTCCATTATATTATAACTGTCCGCCCCTGGTAGCTGAGTGGTCAGCGATACACAATGTCAATTGGGGTTCGATTCCCGGTTGGGTCGGAGATTTTCTCCGCTCAGGGACTGGGTGTTGTGTTGTCCTAATCATCATCATTTCATCCCCATCGACGCGCAAGTCACCCAACTGGCGTCAAATTGAAGGACTTGCACCCGGCGAACGGTCTACCCGACGGGAGGCGCTCGTCACGCATTTACATATTAGAACTGAATGGCTGCAACTGTTTATCTGCTCTTTCTATCAGAAACACTCTCGTAGCGTTCCTGACGGATTTATTTAGCTTTCGTAACCATAGTCACTGTGATGGCATCATGATCACTAGTTCTCGTTTCTATACTGACGCCATCGAGAAGGTCCGCCCTTTTCGTACCTACATCGTCTGTTCCTATTGCGTGTGGTTGACGTGTCTTGTTAGATCTGTGTTACTAAATAGATAGTCAAATGGTTCAAATGGCTCTGAGCACTATGGGACTTAACTTCTAATGCCATCAGTCCCCTAGAACATAGAATGGATAGTCCGGGGCACAGTCCCAGCTGCAGGCTGCGTATCTAACGACTTGCAGGGCTAACGAAAAGTTGATTTTCAATATTTTATATAGTTATTGACCGCATTTAAAAACTCAAGATGCTGCCATAATCTACTCATTATAGATATAATCTTACAGTTCAAAACTGTGCATATTTTGTGAGGCAGCATAATTCATTGCAAACAATGTTCATGCAGTATTCGAGCGACAAGGCACCTAGCAACATCCACCAATCATCACACATAACATGTAAGCTTTCACGGCCGGCGTCTTCATTAATTACAACTTCCGGGCTGAATTGCCGTGGTCCATATACACTCCTGGAAATGGAAAAAAGAACACATTGACACCGGTGTGTCAGACCCACCATACTTGCTCCGGACACTGCGAGAGGGCTGTACAAGCAATGATCACACGCACGGCACAGTGGACACACCAGGAACCGCGGTGTTGGCCGTCGAATGGCGCTAGCTGCGCAGCATTTGTGCACCGCCGCCGTCAGTGTCAGCCAGTTTGCCGTGGCATACGGAGCTCCATCGCAGTCTTTAACACTGGTAGCATGCCGCGACAGCGTGGACGTGAACCGTATGTGCAGTTGACGGACTTTGAGCGAGGGCGTATAGTGGGCATGCGGGAGGCCGGGTGGACGTACCGCCGAATTGCTCAACACGTGGGGCGTGAGGTCTCCACAGGACATCGATGTTGTCGCCAGTGGTCGGCGGAAGGTGCACGTGCCCGTCGACCTGGGACCGGACCGCAGCGACGCACGGATGCACGCCAAGACCGTAGGATCCTACGCAGTGCCGTAGGGGACCGCACGGCCACTTCCCAGCAAATTAGGGACACTGTTGCTCCTGGGGTATCGGCGAGGACCATTCGCAACCGTCTCCATGAAGCTGGGCTACGGTCCCGCACACCGTTAGGCCGTCTTCCGCTCACACCCCAACATCGTGCAGCCCGCCTCCAGTGGTGTCGCGACAGGCGTGAATGGAGGGACGAATGGAGACGTGTCGTCTTCAGTGATGAGAGTCGCTTCTGCCTTGGTGCCAATGATGGTCGTATGCGTGTTTGGCGCCGTGCAGGTGAGCGCCACAATCAGGACTGCATACGACCGAGGCACACAGGGCCAACACCCGGCATCATGGTGTGGGGAGCGATCTCCTACACTGGCCGTACACCACTGGTGATCGTCGAGGGGACGCTGAATAGTGCACGGTACATCCAAACCGTCGTCGAACCCATCGTTCTACCATTCCTAGACCGGCAAGGGAACTTGCTGTTCCAACAGGACAATGCACGTCCGCATGTATCCCGTGCCACCCAACGTGCTCTAGAAGGTGTAAGTCAACTACCCTGGCCAGCAAGATCTCCGGATCTGTCCCCCATTGAGCGTGTTTGGGACTGGACGAAGCGTCGTCTCACGTGGTCTGCACGTCCAGCACGAACGCTGGTCCAACTGAGGCGCCAGGTGGAAATGGCATGGCAAGCTGTTCCACAGGACTACATCCAGCATCTCTACGATCGTCTCCATGGGAGAATAGCAGCCTGCATTGCTGCGAAAGGTGGATATACACTGTACTAATGCCGACATTGTGCATTCTCTGTTGCCTGTGTCTATGTGCCTGTGGTTCTGTCAGTGTGATCATGTGATGTATCTGACCCCAGGAATGTGTCAATAAAGTTTCCCCTTCCTGGGACAATGAATTCGCGGTGTTCTTATTTCAATTTCCAGGAGTGTATAAAACTGCTTCTCCTTCCTGACGTTTCGTTGCCTACTGCGAGCAACATCTTCTGAGGTGAGTCGGCGACTGGCTGCTAGGCTTATGTAAAGCGCTTAGATGGCGCCACCACTCATCACGTGCTTTCGACTTTAAAACTATCTCTGGCGTGTGCCACCTCTCTCGATTATAGGTAATCGATAGTCACTTCGTTGGCACAGAGTCGACCGCCATATCTTGTCTAGCCTAGCAGCCAGTTGCCGACTCACCTCAGAAGGTGTTGCCCGCAGTAGGCAAGGTTCAAATGGTTCAAATGGCTCTGAGCACTATGGGACTTAACAGCTACGGTCATCAGTCCCCTAGAACTTAGAACTACTTAAACCTAACTAACCTAAGGACAGCACACAACACCCAGCCATCACGAGGCAGAGAAAATCCCTGACCCCGCCGGGAATCGAACCCGGGAACCCGGGCGTGGGAAGCGAGAACGCTACCGCACGACCACGAGCTGCGGGCAGTAGGCAAGGAAACGTCAGGAAGGACAAGCAGTTTTATATATGGATCAAGGCAATTCAGCCCGGAAGTTTTAATTAATGATCACACGTAATTTCCGACTTTTTCTCGCTTACATGCTTAATGTCAAATATTTAACACATTAGCTCATTTGTAATGTAATAAGACGTTTGAAATCGTTTCCTACACAGGAGTTCAGTTTTCTAAGGAAATGGGTTTGGAAGATTTACTGGTATCAGCAGAAGCGGAGAACATTTGTGATGTAGGAAGTGTTTCTGAGAACTTGCACTGCGGAAGTGAGTGGTTTTCATTCGCCACATTGTGGTACGCGCGATTTAATATGCGTAGCGGCAACCCACCCTGCAGGGCATGGCTGTTTGGTGATGCGGCACGGTTGTCTCCAGATGACGCGATCTGGATTTTCTAGACAGGCACAGACACACAAAGTGTTTCTCTCTCGCTCTCCCTCTCTCTCTCTCCCCGCCTGTCGCTATATAAGATCTTCGCAATCCGTTTCTCGGAACTGGAGAAGTCTCTTTCGCCTAGTTCGTGCTCAGAATCATGTCGGCATATAAAGGTGGCGGTGGCGGAGGAAGAGGCGACGCGACGCGGCGTGGCACGGGCCGGCGTATAACAAACTCCGGTGAGGGGAGCCAAGGTTGCAACCGATATTTCCAAGGGCGAAGTTGGCGTGCCCTTTCATCAAAGTTGTCGGCGCCGGCTCCGGCAGAAGCCGTAACGTTGCGCCTGCTGCCGGCTGCAAGTTGGCCCGGGGGTCTCCAGACGCGCCGTGCACGCTGGCGAGAACAGAGGCGGGGGCTGGGTGCGCCTTATAAGCTTGGCGCGAGGCTGCGCAGCGGTTGATGCGAGGGACTCGCATCCAGCAAGAGGCGAGTTCACGTTCTCAGATCGACTTACAGTCGGCCACGTTTAGGGTCCCCATACGTTTCTTGGTAGCAACTAGGGCTGGACAAACGATACTCGCAATCAAACGGTTCGGAGATTATCCGATACGCCGCAGCGTTCCATACAGTATCGACTTGTTCGAACAATGACGTGACGTTTGACCAGCGTGGCGCGAGTGCAAGGGAAACGCAAAAACCTACGAACTAGGAACACACATAAGCTATGACTGCGATTGAAATCTGATAATTTCGTGAAACATTGGAGGAAATAGCATTAAATCCTACCAACTCTGATGCTAATTTTGAAGTAGAGGTAACACATAAAGACGAATATCGTGAAAAAAAATAAAAAAATAAAAACACCTACAGCCAGCCGTCCTTATGATTTTATTTTATTTTGTCGCTACCAGTTTCGACGCTTCATTGCGTCGTCTTCAGGCTGTTTTTATGCGGTACTGGTTGATACGATCCCCATGCACAACCCATCAGTTGCCAGCATTACTGGATTCGCAGATAATGTGTCAGCACTCTAACCATCAACTGTCAACCAGTACCGCATCAAAACAGCCTGAAGATGACGCAATGAAGGGTCGAAGCTGGTAGCGACAAAATAAAATAAAATCATAAGGACGTCTGCAGGTGTTTTCATTTTTTGTCACGATAGTAAACGGCAGTCGTCCCAGAGACGTCCTGCTAAAAGGATGGAAATACAAAAGTAAAGACGAATATGCTGTCCGTGAAAAAATAATACTTGATTAAACCCAGTATAGTATTTTATTTGTTTACGAGGGACGCTAATGATATACGAACTACGTTGCAAATGAGCAATTCAAGCCCCGTTCACACAGTGGAATAACACACAGAAACGATACCACATTTTAATCATACAGTTTTGAACATGACTATTATTCAGCAACCGTATACTGGTTTCAACATTGGTTTAAACAGTCTACCAGTTGCACGTAAACGCTAGGTACATTGACCTAGGTTTCGGGGCCTTCTAGGTGTGTCTTCATCCGAATAATGTTGTTAAATCGCAGAAGTACACTGCTAAAAACAACAGACAGAGCTTGGAGCAGCGTTTGCCACGTGTGCCCAGCTGGGAAGAACATCAAACTGAGTCTGATGTTGTTCCCAGCTGGGCACACGTGGGCAATATCAAATGGAACTAGCAAAAGTAGTAGTGAAGGCGAATCGTTGACTTCGGTTTGTTGGTAGAATTTTTTGCCGGTTTGTTGGTAGAATTTTAGCAAAACGTGGTTCATGTGTAAAGCGCGACCTATTCTTGAGTACTGCTCGAGTGTTTGGGATCCGCACCAGTCAGACTAAAGGAAGACATCGCAGCAGTTGAGGAGTAGCTTACTAGTTTTGTTAGCAGTAGGTTCGAAAAACACCCAAGTGATGCTTCGGTAACTCAAATGGGAATCCCTGGAGCGGGGGCGACGCTCTATTCAGTGAACTCGATTGAGAAAATTTAGAGCCCTGGCATTTGAAGTTGACTGCAGAACGTTATATTCTACTTTTGACAGGAGCATAGCTGCTCCATGTTCCGAACATTGCTTTTTAGCAATGCAATTTTACGATTTAGCAACATTTATTCTGATGAAGACACCCCTAGCACGCGTCGAAACCCAGGTCAGTGTACCTACAGTGTATGTGAAACCCGACGGCTGTTTAATCCTATGTCGAAACAGTTTAATCACTTTGAAAACAAGACGGAAATATTCAGATGAAACAATTAAGACAGGTAATTAATAAATGCCGAATAAACGAAATAGGTCGTAACAAAGTAGTAATTTTTATCATGAGACTGAATGACAGCGGCAAAACCCGTCATGGAGACAGAACCATAAGACGTCAATAGATCGCGGGACGATCGAAACATTCAGAACTGGATAGAATCATGATTGCAATCATTTAGTTTTACATTTTAGTTGCCCTTGTTACGCTTGACCTTCAGCCTAGAAATTTCAGATCGTGTTGCACAATTCTTTTTATTATTAAAATCCACAGTGCATTAAAAACGCCAAGATAGGTCGTTGCGGTAGCACCAAGGAAAGTCATTAGATTTCAGGCCGATCTAAAGATCGAACAGAGCCCGAGATTTCCTGAATCGTGACGTAAACTATTCGAGTAGTTAGAGGTGAGTTCAGACATAGCCCTAGTAGCCACTGGTAGCTATTCTTAGCAGAGCCCAGACATCCAAGGCCCAATTCACACAGAAATGGCGTGGTACGGACGCCTCGTGGCGAGGAGTGGGGGACGTGGTACCGACGGGGCGTCAGCAATTCACACTGAACGGCGGTGTCAGACAGACGCTGGACAGCCTTGCACTGGATCTTCCGTAACTAGTAAATGTTAAGCAGGAAAGCAGATATTCAGTACACTCGTTATGGCTTAAAAAAGGGAAGAAATATGGCACATTCGTTGGAACGAAAGAACTGGACATGTATCTCGAACATTTTCATCCGTATAACAGAAAGTCTCACAAGTGCTTCTATATTGCTTTAGACAAAGAGGAGGACTGCATTCAGAGAAAATACATACATTTTGACAACGTAGTCCACAGAGAGCAGTGACCTGATTGTATATTTAAAAATGAACAGTCGAGAGAGCAATGACGTTTCTTTTCTAACCGGTTTCGGCGTATCTACAACCCAGCTTCAGAATTTTTTGGCTCCCTATGGGTGGCGCTGGCGGCTCCTCGCGAGGAAGATGGCTTGAAGATAAGCCGAAACCGGCTAATAAAGAAATATTATTGCGATCTCGACTGTTCATTTTTAATTAAAAATTCAGAGTAAAGCAACCTAACTGGAGTGTATTGGACGTAATTTCCGTTTTTCATACGATTTTCGTTTGAACGCAAGCATAAATACATTCTACGACAAAAAAAATAAATAAATAGAAATAAAAATGACGCACTACCAAGAAATTATCGGCACGGGACACAAATCGGTAGGTGTGATATACGTGAACAGAGAAAGAAGTTATTACAATTCCAGAAAAGTTGGATCACTTATTTAAGAGATTTTGGATGTCCTCCTAATGCATATCGTGCCATATCCTGTCCAATTAGCTTGTTAGGTCGTTAGAATCCTGAGCTGGTTGGCGGTCCCTGCCCATAATGCACCAAATGTTCTCAATTAGGAGAGATTCGGCGATCTTGCTGTTAAGGTAGGGTTTGGCAAGCACAGAGACAACTCTCACCGTGCACTGGCAGGCATCATGTTGCTGAAATGTACACCAGGAAGGCTTGCCATGAAGGGCAACAAAACTGGACGTAGAATATTTTCAAGGTACCGCCGTGTTTGAGGAGCACCGCGGATAACAGCTAAACGGGTTCTGCTATGAAAAGAAATGGCACCTCAGACCATCACTCCTGGTTGTCACGTTGTATGGCAGACGACAGTCAGGTTGGTATCCCACCTCTGTCTCCAGACACGTCTTCGCTAGTCACTGGAGATTGATTCGAAGCGGGACTGATCAGTGAAGACAGTTCCGCTACAGTCTATGAAATTGCAGGCCGAAAACGAGTCTGCAGACACCTCAGATAGTGGTGGCATACCAACATGACTGTCGCCCGCCCTACGCCCCAATAACGAGGAGTCTGGGATGCCATCTGTTTTCACAGCAACGCCACATTGGTTGCCATCTGCAGCACCATTACAGCACAGCGGTATGCCGTGAATATTCTACGCCCCATTTTGTTGCCTTTCGTGGCAAGACATCCTCGGCTTACATTTCAACAAGATAGTGCCCGACCACACACACCGAGAGTTTCAATTCCTTGTTTTCGTGCTTGTCCAACACCACCTTGGCCAGCAAGGTCCCCAGATCTCTCTCCAATTGGGATCTCTCTCCAATTGGGATCTCTCTCCAATTGTGCACGCTTGGACCATTATGCGCACATCTCTCCAACTTACTCCGGATTTCTACTATCTAATGCCCCAACTGTGGGGTTATGCCACTCGTCCCAACCGTGGAGTCATGCCACTCGTCCCAACCGTGGGGACTTGCCACTAACCCCAACTGTGGGGTCATGCTACTCGCCCCAACTGTGGCGACTTGCCACTCACCCCAACTGTGGGGTCGTGCCACTCGCCCCAACTGTGGGGTCGTGCCACTCGCCCCAACTGTGGGGTCGTGCCACTCGCCCCAACTGTGGGGTCGTGCCACTCGCCCCAACTGTGGGGTCGTGCCACTCGCCCCAACTGTGGGGTCGTGCCACTCGCCCCAACTGTGGGGTCGTGCCACTCGCCCCAACTGTGGGGTCGTGCCACTCGCCCCAACTGTGGGGTCGTGCCACTCGCCCCAACTGTGGGGTCTTGCCACTCGCCCCAACTGTGGGGTCTTGCCACTCGTCACTAATAGGGTGCCTACGGGATGTTGCGTTACCAGAATCCTATACAACAATTCAAACAAATAACATTAGTTATTTTTATTTCTATAAAGCAATTGACAGTACTTAACTTTGGGGATTTACAACTAATAGTCGCAAAAGAGGGACGACAAGCAATGTAATTTAGAGTCCTTGATATGTGAACTGTTCAGGGAAGTTGACACACTGATTACTAACGGCCGCGATCCGGAGCCAATCTGAGCGGCCGAGGCTAGCAGGAGCGGCGTTTATATTCGCTTCTTCCTGATGTCTCTCTTGGCGCGTGCAGTTCAATTCGGCGCACCACTGGCCGCCGCTTCCTCACCACCTTCTCTGCTCTTACGTTCTGCATCATCGTTCCGGCGCTTGTGGTTACGCCAGAACACCAACTGGACAGAATCTAAGACGATAGCCCTCAGGAGCGCATCCAGCAACTCTGTCTGTTTAAAAAAGACACATTAGGTGCTTTTGTATCTATGGATACTAAGGTTACAAACTCATGACAGTCATTACTTTATCAACCGCTTGAGACTACTCATTATCGTTAAGATAGATTATAAATATATGTAATCTATGTACACTATTTGCTGCGAGTTATTTTTATGTTTCTCGAATGAACAACAGGGAGAAAATTCTCTGGTAATTTGCCATTGCAGTCGTTCACTATTAAAAATATAATGGGTTCCCGGATTCTGCCCAAATTGCAATAGAATTGGCGAGTTATTTTTGAATTGTTAAACCTTTCTTATTTGAAGAAGCATCATCATTTATGAGTAACGGCTATGTTTCTCTTGTCGACGGGTTTAATCTTGTTTCTTTCGTCAAAACACAATATAATTCGTACAAAATCAGCTTTCATTAGCTATTGCCAAATAATTCTGAAACAGAGTAATATAAAACAAGCAACTGCCGACAAGGGAGGTCAGTACCTTACGAAAAACCTTAATGTTTCGGTTTGCGAAAACGTAAGTAAAGAAGCTTCATATTTATTTGCGTACTAGCAAATTCTCTTCTCAATAACCGTCGAAGACTCTGAGAAAAATTACAGTTCTGGGTTAAAAAAAACATATCTTCTGCTGTATCTCTGTAGATAAGAAAGTTCTGTACGTTAACCAAATAGTAAAATACTCTCCTCTCTGCCTTCTAGCACTTGCCAAAATCTCGTATCGATATCTCGAAAGGTTTAGGATATATGAGGTATGCTATGAATATTTCATTCTCGCGGGCGGCCGTCGGAAGTGAACGTGGTGCACAAATTCCATTTTCTAGGAACTGGAGGAACAGAGATCTCCCCTAAGTCTGAAGGAATATTCAAAATTTTAGCTACATTTCATTCCCAGCAACGTGTGGTGTAATATGCAACAAACGCAAAATGGCTGCAACTCCTGTTTTTCATTGCAGACTTTTCGAATTCCACACGGTGTCGTACTTGGATGTAAATATGACGTTAATTATGACCATCATCGAAACTCTGAAGACTTCACAATGAAACTGACATATAAAGCTACCTGCAGTATCATGTCATCCCAAAACAGATAGTTCAGGAGTCAGACGCCATAAACATTGAGATGCGTGACAAACTAGCTTTTGCTTATAACGGAGCGTAAATTACCCACACTATAGCCTCATCCAGGATTTCATAATGGGAGTACTTAGCGACTTGCTACAAACTTTAAACATAATATAAAACTTTTTCTAAATTCTTCTTGCTTGCATGCTTTACGTCAAATATTTAACGCGACAACTCATTTCTACATCTACATCTACATTTGAAATTTAATAAGATGCTTGAGGCTATTTTATATATGAGAGTTCGATTCTTTGAATTGTCGGATAACGTGGAAGCCCTTCAGATTGTTGTAGACGACGAATTTTGCTCAAATCTCGGATGTCTGCAAAATGTATATTGAATACACTTATACAGTAATTATAATTTAATGTTTTACTATAAATGCGTAAATTTTGCGTACATCGGCACACAGGATTGTGTGTGTCGTCTTGCAAGTGTGCCTTTGGCTTTCAACACCAGCGAAGAATTTGCAAATACAACCCAAGTGGTAAAAAGAACGCTGCTTACACAACAAAAGATATATGGGGGGAAACGAAGAGAGAAGTGCTTTAAAGCTGCTTTCCAGATTAAGCTGAAGACACTTTTAAGATCCTATGCGGCTTCGTCGGAGCACATCGAAGACCGAGGGCGGATGCTGTGAAACCGGAAGCCGCGCGCGAAATATAAGCGAAGTAGAGAGACTCGAGTAATTTTATCTGCGGTGGACCGGGGCCAACCAAGTGAGCCAAGCACTTAATTACAGGAGTGGAGAAAATAAATCGCACCCAGGCGCGGCTTGCAGTTATCATTACTCATTTGTTGCGCAACGAGTTCCCCGTTCTGTACCTGCTGTCACATGGACCTATTCATACTGGATTTAGGTCACTGCTGGCTGTGCTTTGTCGTTGAGCGAAATCGAACTGTGAAATTCTTAAGATGTGAAAAGACATGTTAAAGTTTTCTCACGTGCAGAGAGAGAGAGAGAGAGAGAGAGAGAGAGAGAGAGAGAGGGGGGGGGGGAGGGGATAAGGTAGGAAGCACCAAGGTTTTTGCAAAGTTTAGATTCTTTGTAAGGTCAAGATCCATACTTATAATCACCAGTCAAAATTTCGCAACTGAAAACACATCTGACTCAAACCGAAATGATTAGCCTTTGGCTACAGGAAAAAAGAAATCTGAAATAAGATGGATCTCAACTATAGCCCACTCATGATTTAAAAAAAGGTGAGTGTAATATTCCTTAGCTTGATGTGCGCTGCACGTGTTGACGATCTTATCAACTTAACTCTCCTACACATAACAACAAACAAACACACACACACACACACACACACACACACACACACACACACAAACACACTAGGCGTTAATACTTTTTTAGTGACAATTTTTCTGATAAGCATAAAAATAACTCCAATGAACGAGTTCCGACAAGGTTTTCAGACTTCTCTTGGCAGGAGGACAAAACTGGATTTCCAAACGGGAGAAATACCTCCACATAATGCGCTTTCCTGCAAATCGAAAGGTAACTACAATTTCACGCAGTCATTTGACACGTAACCTTAGCGAGTGCAGTAGATCACAACTTTGGTCGTGAGAAAATGGAAAACTGCTTGTAATGATCCCCTTTTTTCTGCATCCCATAGAAATCCCAAAATTTTCCTCTGTCCTTCCCACCGGGCTTTTAGCTAAATCTTTAAATTTTATGACTCCATTAGAAAGCCTCAGAAACTGTAGACATTCAGTCGATCAGCATTGTGGCTAGAGACTGACTGCCTTTTGGGAAAAAGAATGGACTTTCATATTGTATCTGCCTTCACTCCTACTGCAAGCACTTCTCTACTGGTTGCTGTCTTCCTGCAGAACTTCTTGCAAGAACTATTTTCCCTGAAGCCATCCACAAGTCTCTAATAAATGATGTTGGGCCTGCAACCCTGGAATCCTTACCTGTGTGTCTGCGAGCACTTAAAACGACTCCCAAGTAATATTAAATTACGGGAAATTCAATTTCCACTAAATTTCCACAGAACTAGCCTCTGCGAGTCTCATGCAGAAATGCACTGAATGCCTGCCTCTCGCGTCAGTGACAAAGACTGCAGCCTCTCCTCGCGATGATGGTAATGAACACTTTCCCTGAATTACGATCCGATCACGTAACAGACTGAAACGGAAGCAGCTCCCTGAGGCCTGAGTTTAACAAATTGCCCCTGTGCAGCTAAAGTAGCATTCTATCTCGATCGATATCTGGTGGACTGCTTCTGCATAAAAGTGCTTTGGTTCCCTCCCACTGTACTGCATTGATACCTATTATAAAAATGGAGCCGGCCAGAGTGGCTGTGCGGTTCTAGGCGCTACAGTCTGGAGCTGAGCGACCGCTACGGTCGCAGGTTCGAATCCTGCCTCGGACATGGATGTTTGTGATGTCCTTAGGTTAGTTAGGTTTAATTAGTTCTAAGTTCTAGGCGACTGATGACCTCAGAAGTTAAGTCGCATAGTGCTCAGAGACATTTCAACCATTTTTACAAAAATGGAGCCCACGCGGAGTGGCCGCGCGGTTAGAGGCGCCATTCACTAATTGCACGGTCCCTCCCGCCGGAGGGTCGAATCCTCTCTCGGGCATGGGTAAAAAATGGTTCAAATGGCTCTGAGCACTACGGGACTTAACATCTCAGGTCATCAGTTCCCCAGAACTTAGAACTACTTAAAACTAAATAACCTAAGGACATCACAGACATCCATGCCCGAGGCAGGATTCGAACCTGCGACCGTAGCGGTCGCGCGTTTCCAGACTGAAGCGCCTAGAACCGCTCGGCCTCTCCGATCGGCGGGCATGGGTATGTGTGTTGTTCTTAGCATAATTTAGTTTAAGTATTGTGTAAGTCTAGGGACCGATGACCTCAGCAGTTTGGTCCCTTAGGAATTCACACATTTCAGCATTTGAACATAAAAATGGATGTACGTACGTGCGTGTGTGTGTGTGTGTGTGTGTGTGTGTGTGTGTGTGTATGTTCCACATCATCTCCTAAACTACTGGACCGATTTCAACCGATCTTGGTATATGCATCCCTTACTGTCAAGAAGCAGTTCCTTAGGGGTAAGAATCATCTACCTCTCAAAGTTCGGGAGATATGACGTCATAAACAGTAAGATGCGTGAAGCACTGCCGCGTCATGCATGAAGTTAAATTTATTACTTATTTGCATCACATTGCGCAGACAGTATCCACAAATTCCGTATAATGTACTTACGTAAATATATTATTGTACGACACATAGTTCTAGAGATGAGACGTCATCAACAATGAGATGCCTGAAAAATGCCCGATCATGCATAACGTTTTAATACATTTACTCTTCACTACTAAGGCACTCCTACAGTCGACTCAGTTATTTTAAGGTCTGACTCCTGGCAGCGCTTTTTGACAGCTTTCAACTGCGAAGCGCAAACGACTGTACGCGAAAACAGTAGCTATGAAGAGGCGCTCCCATAAAGACGTTTACAAAATCGCGTTGTACACACGCGAAGCAGCTACGTCCAGCGTACAGAAACTGTCCGGAATCATGTCACACTGAGTCTACTGTACAATTTCGAAGATTTTTTCACAATACTTGGAACCGAAATCTTTCCGATTTTACACTACAAACACAGTTCATTTTTTGTTTTCGTTTCTAACAGAAAACTGGAAAACTTAATATCCGTGCAGTGCCGCGTTTGTCAGATAGTACCTCCAATAAGAAACATTCCATTATTTGTAATTACCTGACATTGTCAGACACAGTGCAATCTTTAAATCAGTGTACATGGAAATACCGTGTGGCTACGGCCTCACATCGAGTAGACCGTTCGCCTGGTGCCAGTCTTTCCAATTGACGCCACTTCGGCGACTTGCTTGTCGATGGGGATGAAATGATGGTGATAAGGACAACCCAACACACAGTTCCTGAGCGGAGAAAATCACCGACCCAACCGGGACTCGAACCCGGGCCGTTAGGTATGACATTCCATTTCCCTGACCACTCAGCTACCAGGGGCGGACTAAACCAGTGTAAACAAGCTTTCATAATAGGAGTTTTTATGCCCAAATCGCTCTTGATACATATCCTGATTACTAGTTTCAGCAAAGTTATGTTGTCATCTTCAGCTCATCGGATAAGTGAAGCATGCAACCTCTACGTATGGCTGAGTGCGTCGGGCCATTGAAAACACGGAGGTAAACTCACACAGAGAAGACACTTCCTCGCAGCACTAAGTACATTAAAATAAAGGGATAACTATATCAGCAACGCAAAGAGGTGTCAAATTCGTCAGACAGAGCGCATCCACTACTATCAGATATACAGGGTGGTCCATTGATCGTGACCGGGCCAAATATCTCACGAAATAAGCGTCAAACGAAAAAACTACAAAGAACGAAACTCTCTAGCTTGAAGGGGGAAACCAGATGGCGCTATTGTTGGGCGGCTAGATGGCGCTGCCATAGGTCAAACGGATATCAACTGCGTTTTTTTAAATAGGAACCCCTATTTTTTATTACGTATTCGCGTAATACGTAAAGAAATATGAATGTTTTAGTTGGACCACTTTTTTCGCTTTGTGATAGATGGCACTGTAATAGTCACAAACATATGGCTCACAATTTTAGACGAACAGTTGGTAACAGGTAGGTTTATTAAATTAAGATATAGAACGTAGATACGTTTGAACATTTTATTTCGGTTGTTCCAATGTGATACACGTTCCTTTGTGAACTTATCATTTCTGAGAACGCATGCTGTTACAGCGTGATTACCTGTAAGTGCCACATTATTGCAATAAATGCCTAAAGTGATGTCCGTCAACCTCAATGCATTTGGCAATACGTGTAACGACATTACTCTCAACAGCGAGTAGTTCGCCGTCCGTAATGTTCGCAGATGCATTGACAATGCGCTGACGCATGTTGTCAGGAGTTGTCGGTGGATCACGATAGCAAATATCCAACTTTCCCCACAGAAAGAAATCCGGGGACGTCAGATCCGGTGAACGTGCGAGCCATGGTATGGTGCTTCGACGACCAATCCACCTTTCATGAAATATGCTATTCAATACCGCTTCAACCGCACGCGAGCTATGTGCCGGACATCCATCATGTTGGAAGTACATCGCCATTCTGTCATGCAGTGAAACATCTTCTAGTAACATCGGTAGAACATTACGTAGGAAATCAGCATACACTGCACCATTTAAATTGCCATCGATAAAATTGGGGCCAATTATCCTTCCTCCCATAATGCCGCACCGTACATTAACCTGCCAAGGTCGCTGATGTTCCATTTGTCGCAGCCATCGTGGATTTTCCGTTGCCCAATAGTGCATATTATGCCGGTTTACGTTACCGCTGTTGGTGAATGACGCTTCGTCGCTAAATAGAACGCGTGCAAAAAATCTGTCATCGTCCCGTAATTTCTCTTGTGCCTAGTGACAGAACTGTACACGACGTTCAAAGTCGTCGCCATGCAATTCCCGGTGCATAAAAATATGGTACAGGTGCAATCGATGTTGATGTAGCATTCTCAAAACCAACGTTTTTGAGATTCCCGATTCTCGAGCAATTTGTCTGCTAATGATGTGCGGATTAGCCGCGACAGCTAAAACACCTGCTTGTTCATCATCATTTATTGCAGGTCGTGGTTGACGTTTCACATGTGGCTGAACACTTCCTGTTTCCTTAAATAACGTAACTATCCGGCGAACGGTCCGGACACCTGGATGATGTCGTCTAGGATATCGAGCAGTGTACATAGCACACGGCCGTTGGGCACCTTGATCACAATAGCCATACGTCAATACGATATCGACCTTTTCCACAATTGGTAAACAGTCCATTTTAACGCGGGTAATTTATCACTAAGCAAATACCGTCCGCACTGGCGGAATGTTACGTTGTTACGTAATACCACGTAGTTATACGTTTGTGACTATTACAGCGGCACGTATCACAAAGAGAAAAAAGGGGTCCTATTAAAAGATTCATATTTCTTTACATATTACGCGAATATGTTATAAAAAATGGGGTTTCCTATTTTAAAAAAGGAGTTGATATCCGTTTGACATATGGCAGCGTCATCTAGCGGGCCAACCATAGCGCCATCTGGTTTCCCCTTTCAAGCTAGACGAGTTTCGTTCTTTGTAGTTTTTTTGTTTGATGGTTATTTCGTTACATATTGAGATATTTGGCCTGGTCACTATCAGTGGACCACCGTATATATATATATATATATATATATATATATATATATATATATATATATATATGTGTGTGTGTGTGTGTGTGTGTGTTTTGATAACTGCAATACGGAGCCGATGTATTTGACACGTCTGTGGCTTGCTGATACAGTTATGACTTTTATATTAATGTATTCTGTCTTCCATGGGATTGTCTTTCACGTCTTCAGTGGCCAGATGGCAATGCGCCACACGTAGGGGCTTTGCAATACATGCATCCGATGACCTGAAGACGGCACTAGTACTCTGATTTTGTCCGTTACGAATGGTTTTGCGAAAGCCTGCGGCTGTGAAAACAATAGGTGTGTTTCTAAATAACTTTTCTGTTACAAGTCACTATTTTCCCTTATTACCGTCGTACATGACGCGTTTCGGGATATGATTCCCATTTTGAAGCGTGTTTCCTTTTTGTACTATGCCGTTTTTAAGTAATGTTTTCGATGTGTGATGTGCTTTGTTTTGTTATTATCAATAATTACTTTGGTTGGTTGTTTTGGGGAAGGAGACCAGACAGCGAGGTCAACGGTCTCATCGGATTAGGGAAGGACGGGGAAGGAAGTCGGCCGTGCCTTTTGAAAGGAACCATCCTGGCATTTGCCTGGAGCGATTTAGGGAAATCACGGAAAACCTAAATCAGGATGGCCGGACGCGGGGTTGAACCGTCGTCCTCCCGAATGCGAGTCCAGTGTCTAACCACTGCGCCACCTCGCTCGGTAATAATTACTTTGCACTGACAGTTGTGTGTGATGTTTAACAAGTGTGAGACTCTGCACAAATGGACGATAAGCCAACAAAACAAAGCAGAACCTCACACATCGAAACATTACGTAAAAATGGCATAGTACAGAGAGAAATATACGAATGGGAATCAAGTCCCGAAACGCGTCGTGTATGAATAAAAGAAAATCGTGACTGGTAACAGAAAGTTATTTATAAAGAAACCCATTGGAGATGGCAACATAAATTTCCTGAAACCAGTAACCAGGATATGCGATGTGGGTAATAAAAATTCTATTCTGGAAGCTTTTTTACATTTCATTATCTGCTATCCTTTATATTGTTGCAATTTTTATTGGCCCTCAGCGTCAGAACTGGTTCAGCCCTTGTTCTACGACGTCAGGCGAAACACTGCATTCCGGCGGCTGCTATTGCACTTATAGCGAATGAGTACGAAGGCCAGCCGCAAGGAAGTAGTGCGTGGATGACACACGGCGTCTCCGCAAAGTATGTCAATCGCCCGCGAGTGCCCGGCGCCGCATCGCTGGAGAGCCACGGTGTTTGCGCGCCCCAGCTGCCGCTCCATCCAGCATTCCCGTGGAGCGGCGCAGAAGAGCGGCGACAGCAGCGCGGCTGGCCTAGTAAGGCCCCGTCTGGCCCTCCGCGGCCCGCTGGAGATGAGAAACTTGGGGCGGCCGCATCTCATCGGCGATATTAAAGCGCCCAGAGGACGGCCAAGTTGCGGCCGCGTTTGTTTTGTTCGGCCATGTGACCTGTCCTGCATCCCGAAGAGCTCGCGTCACCCAACTTGCGAGTTCAGAGGCGAACGCGTACGGATTTATCTTCGGCGGGCGGAGGAAACTTCTCGCCATATTTCCCGGCGGCGACGCTTATTGTATTGCTATTATTGCCGTTTCGCAAGTTTTCAGTACTGCCATTTTTTCAGCACTGTAGGACGAGTTCTTTACGTTTCTTACTTCTTATGAATTGCAGTAGTATGCTCGTGAACTTATACACCAACCATAATACGAATAGAAGTGGCCGTGCGGTTAAAGGCGCTGCAGTCTGGAACCGCAAGACCGCTACGGTCGCAGGTTCGAATCCTGCCTCGGGCATGGATGTTTGTGATGTCCTTAGGTTAGTTAGGTTTAACTAGTTCTAAGTTCTAGGGGACTAATGACCTCAGCAGTTGAGTCCCATAGTGCTCAGAGCCATTTGAACCATAATACGAATATTATACATTTTTTGATAAGGAGAAACATTTTCACTTCTAACTATTCTTTTTTTTTGTTGTTTTCTGTTAAAAAATTTCCGTCTATAAGACATTTTTCAGACCAAAGGCTCCACGCGACGTCAGGAGCCAGTTCATGGAGCCACTTTGTAACTGCAGGTTCTAGTCGCTACTACACCGCGGATCCGTTAATAGACTCTAAAGTCATGGGCAGCTTTTGGTGTGAAGAAATAAGGGCGAAACTGGTTACCAGAATTAATTTAAAAAGTTGTTGCTGTTTGTACTGCTTTTCATTAAAACCCGACAATGCTTCGCAGTGGCTGAATACATATGGGAATTGGATATACGTCCTAATCTCCTTCATCTTCCTCTTTGTTTATCCCTCTTCACCTCCACCCTCCCTTTAGCCATCTCCTCCTCTTCCACCCTATCTCTGTCCATCACCTTCCCCACACTCTCTGTACATTTCTTACGCCACACTCTATACATCTCCTCTTCCTGCATCTCTCTATCCATATCCTCCTTCCTCTTCTTTACATTCGTTTCCTCCCGACTTCTCTGTCCAAATTCTCCTACCCCCTCCATCTGACCTTCGCTTTTGTTACTGCAAACGGAACCTTGATAGGGAATAGAAGCCAGAATGGATAGGTAATTCGATTGGAATCATTAGTACACGGGGGTACGAGGGAGACCTTTCCAGCCGCTGCATCTGTGAGGATAGTAGCTTTAATCACAGTAGGTCGCATGGTTTTAATCTACGAACAGGTAGGCCGGCCGGGGTGGCCGAGCGGCTCTAGGCGCTACAGTTTGGAACCGCGCGACCGCTACGGTCGCGGGTTCGAATTCTGCCTCGGGCAGGGTTGTGTGTGATGTCCTTAGGTTAGTTGGGTTTAAGTAGTTCTAAGTTCTAGGGGACTGATGACCTCAGAAGTTAAGTCCCATAGTGCTCAGAGCTATTTGAACCATTTCTTTTTACGAACAGGTAGGATTATAAAGTTAGCTATAAACACAACTTTCATGTTTTCTGTTAAAAATAGCTTCGAAAAGGAAAACAAAACCGCATCTTTTCACAACACGGCGTGATCTTTCTCGCAGCCGGTTTTAGCAGAAAGCATTTATTGTGCAACGTGTCTGTATGTCCAGCGATGTCTTGGGCGTTTTACTGATGACTAGTGGCATTTGTTCGAACTAAAATTAGATGAGTGCTTACATCATATCCTGTTACCAAGAATTGACAAGCAATTCACTCTCGCAACACAGAAAATATTAACTCCACCGATAACACTCTAAAATATCGCCTTCAATTGTATTCCTTTTTGGAAAAATATCAATACCGAGAGAAGAATTTGTTGACGTTGTGGAACCATGCAACAGCATAACTGTCACACTGAACGTCACATTCTTTCTTATCAAAACATGTGACAGCAGAACTGACAAACCGATCGTCACATTTCTTTCACTGAGATTTTCATGCAGAAATACTATCCAAATTTCCTTTTCCGTTGGATTTTCCAAAAATGTTCTGTCATACGAACCTTCTCCTGACAACTACTTACACAACAAATTAACAGCTAAATCTGTCGAGCCATTCTCAGATGATTTTTCATACATTCTGCAACCGATTTTTATTTGTTTGAACTAAGTAAAACTTATAGTTAACGTGAGAGATTTTTATTACAATATTAAGTATGATCGCTGTGGTTCCATAATGAATCAAAAATTATTCTTTTATTTGCTCACGAAAAGCTAATATCAGCCTTACTGTCATATGATCGTGGTGAAATTTTAGTTCATTCAAGGGTAAACAACCGATTTTTTTTCCTTCTGCAAAATTCGTAAGGGCTACGGAATACAGTAAGAGTATGTGATCTCTCAGGGTTTCTCGGCGCGACTGACAAATAGGGAGTTTCCGGGTGCTCAGCCGAGTTGTAAGAATAATTTGTGCGATAACACTATAATAGACTTGAGTGCAAAACTTCAGAACGAAAGTAAGTTTCGCATGCTGTGTCGCTGCTACGTAACGTAGATCGAAGAAACTTGGACCATACATAGAAAGAACCGATGTAGTACAGCACAAAAGGTAACTGAAAGAAATACCAACTGAGACGAACACAAACGACACTTTCACACAAATATAATAATTACACTTAAGTCATTGCCGTTCATGATCGTACCCTGGACACTGAAAAAGGCGAGATAATGCGCTTAATAGGGTGTGTGATCACCACGGATGACAGTGCATACTCTGCAACACGCTAACATGCTTGCCGCCAGCTTGGTTAGGAGTTCTTATGGAGATCGTTCCATTTCTACACCGGCTTGGTTGACAGCTGTTGAATGGTCGTCGGTGGACGATTACGTGCTGCAGTACGCCTCTACACATTTGTCCAAACACATAGAGCTGTCATTCATTTTTACCTACTAGTTTCATTGATACAACTGTTTCTGAGCAGCGTTTAACAGCTGCAGGATGTATTTTACGTAATTTTCATAATTCGGATCTGCATAGCACATAATAAACACTGAAGCACCAAAAACAAAAAACCAACTCTGTTAATTGTTACGGGTAGTTTTTTCCCTCTGGCTTTATGGCGTGAAGTATTCGTTAAGGTTGACGTTTAAACTAATAAAGCAATAAAAATAGCTCATAACTGCCCAGACAAAAGTGTTCTAGAACTCGTTAGTGTGAAAAACTGAGGTGTTGCCAGCGTTTTAAAAAAGATATAAAAATCACTTCACTAAAATCTAAAGCAAAATTTTGCTTTCAGTTTGCTTAGGATATTTTTCATGTAACACTCAGAAGTAGAAAAATGCTGATGACAGACGTCATTATGTAGTTTTGTCATCAACCATATCCAAGTCTAGCTTTAGTTTTCAGATTTAACGTGACATCTGTTTTCCTGCAGTGTGATGCAAGCTCTTCAAATGGTTCGAATGGCTCTGAGCACTGTGGGACTTAACATCTGAGGTCATCAGTCCCCTAGAGTTAGAAATACTTAAGCCTAACTAACCTAAGGACATTACACACATCCAAGCCCGAGGCAGGATTCGAACCTGCGACCGCAGTAGCAGTGCGGTTCCGGACTGAAGCGCCTTGAACTGCTCGACCACAGCGGCCGGCTGCAAGCTTTTCGTTAAAGACGTGTCGAAGCCAAGACTTTAGATAATTCAGTCAATGAGCGTTTGACTGTATGATAATACACTCCTGGAAATGGAAAAAAGAACACATTGACACCGGTGTGTCAGACCCACCATACTTGCTCCGGACACTGCGAGAGGGCTGTACAAGCAATGATCACACGCACGGCACAGCGGACACACCAGGAACCGCGGTGTTGGCCGTCGAATGGCGCTAGCTGCGCAGCATTTGTGCACCGCCGCCGTCAGTGTCTGCCAGTTTGCCGTGGCATACGGAGCTCCATCGCAGTCTTTAACACTGGTAGCATGCCGCGACAGCGTGGACGTGAACCGTATGTGCAGTTGACGGACTTTGAGCGAGGGCGTATAGTGGGCACGCGGGAGGCCGGGTGGACGTACCGCCGAATTGCTCAACACGTGGGGCGTGAGGTCTCCACAGTACATCTATGTTGTCGCCAGTGGTCGGCGGAAGGTGCACGTGCCCGTCGACCTGGGACCGGACCGCAGCGACGCACGTATGCACGCCAAGACCGTAGGATCCTACGCAGTGCCGTAGGGGACCGCACCGCCACTTCCCAGCAAATTAGGGACACTGTTGCTCCTGGGGTATCGGCGAGGACCATTCGCAACCGTCTCCATGAAGCTGGGCTACGGTCCCGCACACCGTTAGGCCGTCTTCCGCTCACGCCCCAACATCGTGCAGCCCGCCTCCAGTGGTGTCGCGACAGGCGTGAATGGAGGGACGAATGGAGACGTGTCGTCTTCAGCGATGAGAGTCGCTTCTGCCTTGGTGCCAATGATGGTCGTATGCGTGTTTGGCGCCGTGCAGGTGAGCGCCACAATCAGGACTGCGTACGACCGAGGCACACAGGGCCAACACCCGGCATCATGGTGTGGGGAGCGATCTCCTACACTGGCCGTACACCACTGGTGATCGTCGAGGGGACACTGAATAGTGCACGGTACATCCAAACCGTCATCGAACCCATCGTTCTACCATTCCTAGACCGGCAAGGGAACTTGCTGTTCCAACAGGACAATGCACGTCCGCATGTATCCCGTGCCACCCAACGTGCTCTAGAAGGTGTAAGTCAACTACCCTGGCCAGCAAGATCTCCGGATCTGTCCCCCATTGAGCATGTTTGGGACTGGATGAAGCGTCGTCTCACGCGGTCTGCACGTCCAGCACGAACGCTGGTCCAACTGAGGCGCCAGGTGGAAATGGCATGGCAAGCCGTTCCACAGGACTACATCCAGCATCTCTACGATCGTCTCCATGGGAGAATAGCAGCCTGCATTGCTGCGAAAGGTGGATATACACTGTACTAGTGCCGACATTGTGCATGCTCTGTTGCCTGTGTCTATGTGCCTGTGGTTCTGTCAGTGTGATCATGTGATGTATCTGACCCCAGGAATGTGTCAATAAAGTTTCCCCTTCCTGGGACAATGAATTCACGGTGTTCTTATTTCAATTTCCAGGAGTGTAATATTGGCTCTACGACAACGCACTCATGTATCAGGTTGCTTTCCTTTATTCTTATGGGATTTGTCGATATGCTGTTTTGCACCCCATTCCTGCCTGTCGATGTCGGTATCCATCGATTTCTGTTTCATTATTTTATCTGATAGAACTTTCCTTCTCTGAAGAATTCTCCTAGCTCCACTTTTTGGCTGTTAGGACCGTTTTTTGCGTGTCTGTGGAAGCATAGTTATCTCCTCTCAAATGATGATTTGATTTTCCTAATTTTATATAGTTCGTCATTTAGTTGTAGTCTATGTTCCCGATTCCCTTTTCCAGGAGCTATTATTTTCCTGACTTTCTCTTTTTTATGGTCTCTAGCGGTCACGTTCTGCACACGGAGATGCTTCGAATTTTATGGCTTTATGGCTCGTTGTAATATCTGAGTTCAGTACTAACAGAAATTTGTTTGCTGTAATCCACATTCCGTTTTCGATACCGGCATTTCTCGCAGCCTTGCCACCGTTATTTTGTCGTCAGCGGGAGGGATCATGCGGACTGTGTTAATTGTCCTGTATTTAATTTTCATACTTTGTCCTTTATGTCTACAAAATATATGTATGTCTAAATATCGCATAAGCTTTTCCAGTTTGACAGAGTGATATTTGTGCAACAATAACAATATACAGTTTCTAGCTTTGGTCTCCCAGGGCGTTTCCTTATAGTCTAAACTCCACCTCAGAGAAAAAGCTGGTTTCACTTAGCCATTGCAGTTGGATTGCATGACTTTTTCTCATATAGAAATATGATAAAACCTGTAAACGGTTGATGTCAGATGCACACGAGTATTTCGAGTGCTGCTGGCCACACACATAATACGGATCGTTAAACAAAGTGTTGTGGCACTTGAGTAAAATGCTGTGTGTGTCTCTATACCTCGCAGCTACGTCGAGCTTAATCCCAGTTTCGTGAGATACAGATCGGTAATATAACTATATCTTTGAGAATGCAGATGTAATAAAACTGAATATATTGCAGTTTTCCTTTACCAAGCTAAGGATATTTTCTTTGCCCGTAGTCGAGTTTAAATCACGTTTTTTGCTTTAGAATCAAGCTAAATAATTAAAGAAACACGTGTAAGTACTAGATTTGGTATAGCATCCTCCACAGTGATCGTAATCCTATGATTCATACCACACTTTCGCACATTTTTTCTTTTGCAAAAGAAAAAAAAACTATAAAGTAAACTGCATTGCGTTGTGCACTAAAAGGTATTAAAAATATAAAATATAAGAAATATAAAAAATATGTAAGGCGAACACAGGCAATCGATCCCAGCTGGTGTTTTTTCGACCGAAAGGTTTATCCGTGAGCCGTAAGTCAAATGGCGGAATTTGGAGCAAAGGAAACTTGTTGAACATCTTCCTCTCAACTACCCGTCCATATGCAATTAAAAATACTACAAATTAAATAAGTCTTAAATAAATGGTGTCACAACAGCACAAATTACAACTATTGGCCTAAAAGATCTATGCTCTCCTGCAGCCCACCATCTTCTTAAGAGGTGGAATGAAAGATTTAAAAAGAAAAAGAAAGAAAAAAAAAAAGAAAATGATTTGGGTTGCGATTGGTATCGTATTCAAGAAACTGGAGGCTGTTACCCTCATCCAACCACCCTGATTTAGGTTTACCGTCGTTCTTCTCATATTTAGACAAATGCCGGGATGATTCTATTGTCGTTCCACGGCCTACTGCCTGCCACATCATTGTCAAACTATCAATCTTTAATGCCATGACATGTCCGATGCGCCTGGAAAAGTGCTCAACGGATGAATAAAATTACGATTGTTGCTATTATTGCCACTACTACTCTGGTACGTAAAACTTAAGGACGAAAGTAATTTTCGCATGATGTGTCACTGCCAAGTAACATATATCGGTGAAACTTGACCATACATAGAAAGAACTGCTGAAGTATAGTATAGAAACTGACCGGAAGAAATGATCTGCGAAGTGAACAGAATGGACACTGAAGTCGCCGCGATTCTTGATGGTCCCCTGGACATTACAAAAGGCGGCACATGGTCCTTAACAGGGTGTGGGATCAGGAAGGGCGGCAAAGCGTTCTCTACAACGTGCACCCATGCTGTCAGAAATGTCGGTAAGGATTTCTTATGGTAGGGCATTTCATCCTTCCACCGGGGAACACTGCAGGAGCCTCCACGAAGATTGCGTTCACCACTCGAACAACAAGCAATCGGGCGTCCCCTGGAAACGACTTAGTCGGCCAATCCTGCAAACACCGGAGCACCAAAACCAAAGATGACAAAACAACTCTCCGAAGAGACTCAAAAAAGGACTTTATCAAGACCATCACTAGTGACAACTTCCTGCAATATTGAAGGCTTATCTGTAAATAAAGAAATTTTATTATCTGACATGTGCAAACGAAACAACTGTGACGTTTTAGTGTTACAAGAAACACACAGAGCACCAACTAGCCATAGACCAAAAATACAGGGCATGAAATTAGTTCTTGAGAGACCACACGAAAGGTACGGAAGTGCTATATTTGTGAAACCGAACTTAGACGTACGCTCCTGTGCTCTGACCTGCGAAGAAAACATAGAAATTTTAACTATTGAGCTACATTCATGTACTGTAACATCCGTGTACAAACCACCCGGTGCGAGGTTCAAATTTACGGAGCCTGGAAATTTCCATTCCAAAAACATGAAAGTTGTACTAGGAGATTTTAACTGTCACGGTCTCGCATGGGGTTATAAAGAGACAAATGACGATGGCGAAATGCTGGAGACCTGGGCAGACCAGACTAAACTGAAATTGATACATGACCCAAAGTTGCCTGCATCATTTAACAGCGGAAGATGGAAACGAGGATATAATCCAGATAACATCTTAGTCTCCGAAAAGGTATCCCTGCAAACTGTAAAGCAAATCGAGGACCCAATTCCAAGATCGCAACACATAGCAATAACTTGCTGCATTACTGCAGTAATCAAATCAGATGTAATGCCCTTCAAGAGACGCTTCAATTTCAAAAAAGCTCATTGGGAACTTTTCACAGAGGACCTTGATAAGGAGATCCTGGAAATTAAACCAGAGATACAAACATATGAAACTTTTATAGACCTTGTCAAGAAAATCTCTCGTCGGCGCATACCTAGAGGGTGCCGCACCCAGTATATCGCTGGACTCTATGGTAGCAGCAAGGAAGCTCTGAAAAAGTATGAACAACTGTACAATAAGGACCCCTTCTCAGAGGAAACGATCCAGGCAGGTGAGGTACTGATGTCTGGTATCTCCGAAGCGAGAAAGGAAAAGTGGTGCAACCTCCTACAAGAGACGGACATGAAGCATAGCAGTAGGAAGGCATGGAAACTGGTCAAAAGTCTCAACAACGACCCAACAGAACCACAACCAAATTACAGTGAAGTTACACCTGCTCAGATAGCTCACCAACTACTCATGAACGGAAAAACTAAAAGGAAGATCAGGAATGGCAAAATTAAAAGAAAATTGAACGAGGAGATTAGCTTCCTAGCTCACCTGTTCTCCATTCAGGAGCTACAAGATGCCATCAAAGATTTGAAAAACAATAAGGCCGCTGGCCTCGACGATCTGAGATCTGAGCAAATTAAACATTTTGGACCGGGAGTACAAGCATGGATCCTAGAGCTAATGAATAACTGTATTACAACAATACAAATTCCTAAACTGTGGAGGAAAGCTCGGGTTATTGCGTTACTAAAACCAGGGAAAGACCCAGCTGAAGCTAAAAATTTCCGGCCTGTCTCACTGCTTTGTCATTTATTTAAAGTGCTGGAGCGAATGATCCTCAAACGCATAGCTGATTATGTAGATAAAGCCCTCATTAACGAACAAGCTGGATTCCGACCAGGAAAATCATGCTGTGGCCAAATCCTGAATCTCACACAGTACATTGAAGACGGCTATCGGAGAGGAGAAGTAACTGGGGTCGCATTCCTGGATCTCAGTGCTGCATATGACACAGTTAACCATAAGTTGCTTACCCAGAAAGTGTATAATGTCACTAAGGACTACACGCTTTCTATGTTCGTGCAATGCATGCTACAGAACAGACGCTACTATGTAACCTTACAATCTAAAAACAGCCGATGGAGGACACAGAAAAATGGACTTGCACAGGGCAGTGTCTTGGCTCCAATATTATTTAACATCTATACCAATGATCTTCCCATCAGCCACCAGACTCGAATGTTCATATATGCTGATGATGCAGCAGTGGCCACACAGGATAAAACCTTTGAACAAGTGGAGGAGAATCTCACAGGAGCCTTAACACAACTTGCTACCTATTACGACGGCAATTATCTCAAACCAAACCCCAGTAAATCACAAGTATCCGCCTTCCATCTTAGGAGCAAACAAGCCAAACGGAAACTCCGAGTCATGTGGCAAGGGGAAGAGCTGAAACATACAAACAGCCCAAAATACCTGGGAGTAACATTGGACAGAGCACTTACTTTTAAGCAGCACTGTCACAACACTAAAAAAAAGGTCTGTGCCAGGAACAACATACTGCGGAAGCTAACAGGTTCATCGTGGGGAGCTCAACCACATGTTTTGCGCACCACAGGTCTGGTGCTGAGTATCTCAGCTGCGGAATATGCGGCGCCAGTTTGGAGGAACTCTGCCCACGCTAAGCAAGTTGACGTCGCAGTAAACGAAACTGTTCGTATTGCCACAGGATGCCTCAAACCAACTCCCACAGACATCATTTACCCCATCATAGGCATAGCACCACCCACTATCCGCAGACAAGTAGCCGCCGAGATCGAAAGATCAAAACAAAAGAATGATCCTCGACACCCGATGTATATGCACCGAAAACAACGTGTCCGGCTGAAATCCCGCAGGAGCTTCATGGAAACTACTGAAGAGCTCGCCACCAAGCCCGTCGCAAGGCGGCTATCTCTCTGGGAAGAAATGGTGCCACACTCCACAATGGAACTACTTGAGGAGGGATCTGCAGGATTTCAACTACCTTTTACAACTTGTAGGTCATTAAACCGGCTGCGCACTGGAGTAACTGGGTGCAAATCAAACCTATTTAAATGGGGTTACAGTGATAGCGATAGGTGTGAATGCGGAGCAATACAGGACTTGGACCACCTACTGATCTGCCCTGATATGTCTATAACATGCACCAAAGATGATATTTTGAAAGTCAATGACAAAGCAATCTACGTTGCTAATTACTGGGAAGGGAAGATATAATTGGTGCATCCGGACACGGAAGAAGAAGAAATCCTTCCACCAGAGTGATTGACAGCTGCTGAATGTTCGTTGGTGCATGTGTATGTGCACGTGCTACACTACGTCTCTCCACAACAGGACACACTTGTTCCTTGCGATTGAAGTCGAAGGAAAAAGCGGGCCAGTCCATTCGCCGAATATACTCTCGTTCCAAGAACTGCCCCCCGCCTGAGCTTTTCAGTGCAGCCGGCCGTAGTGGCCGAGCGGTTCTAGGCGCTTCAGTCTGGAACCGCGCGACCTCTACGGTCGCAGGTTCGAATCCTGCCCCGGGCATGGATGTGTGTGCTGTCTTTGGGTTAGTTAGGTTTGTTGTTCTAAGTTCTAGGGAGCTGATGACCTCAGAAGTTAAGTCCCATAGTGCTCAGAGCCATTTGAACTTTTTTTTTCAGTGCAGTCGCACGTTGTCATCCATAAAAATGAAGTCAGGGGAGGATGCATCCTCGAAAAATACACATGGGGAAGAAGTACAGTGTCATAGTAACAGTGCCTGGGGAGGATACGATGTAGAAAGATTTGGAGGTCAGTACGGGAATACCAAATTATGCCTCCGCACAACATAACACTGGGAAAACCTAAATGATCAGGTTGGACAGTGCTGGACATAATGCTCATACGGCGAGAGATCTGAACACGTAACGCACTCAGGAACAACGTCGAACATGATCGTTTTTAGTGGTCCACGTGTTTGGTGTGGGGAGGCATAATGTTTCATAGGCGTACTGTCCTCCAAATCTTTCAACATCCTACACTCAAGGGTCAACTTTATTATGAAACTGCACCTTCGCGTTTCTCCAGTGGTCCATTCGGCCCTGCCTTCACTTTTGTGGGTGACAATGCACCACTGCATCGAAAAGGGCAAGCGGAGGATGTCTTGGGACAAAAGAATTTTCGGCGCATGGACTGGCCTGTCGGTTCCCCGGACTTAATTCGCATGGAACATGTGTGGGACGCGGTGTAGAGGCGTACTGCAGCACGTACTCGTGCACCAACGACCATTCAACAGCTGTCAACCAAGCCGGTGTAGAAATGGAACAGCGCGACAGACTTCTTCGGCCCAAGATGAGAGAAGAAGCAATGGCTTGCATTTTAAAAAGGAACGTCCCATATTTTCTCATTTCCTGGCAATCGTCGGCTGGCTCTTGAACGCAGCAGGCGAGAAGAAAAAGAGAGCGGGAAGGCATGGTAGGAGGAGGAAAGAAATGGTAGGGGGAAACGAGCATTTAATTGGAAAGAAGAGGGGCCAGAATTTCTCATTACAACAAAGTAATTCCGAAAATTTTATGGAAGTTCACGTACTGAAGAGAAGCAACGCATAATACTTTTTGCGGAACGTGAGAGATATTAAAAATCAAGCCTCCTGATTTGGGCTAGTGAACAAAAAAAGGTCGAAGCGATTGAGCGTTTGTCACGTGTATTTGGAATCACACTAAGAATCGTGTCGTTACGGTTTATGGAAAGCACAAAAGAACTCATCTGCTGTCCAATGAATGACAATACTTACCTGGCTACAGAGGATATAGCTGAAAAACGTCAACAACACATGACACGGTATGAATCTCTGCGCTCTTAGGCGTAGAAAGAGAGGATGGAGGAAGAGACATTTTATAGGTTCTTCTTTATGTTGCGTACTAGTAGTCAGCCAAAAGACTGATTCCTAATTTGGCAGGCTATTCTACTCTTTATGAGACGACGAAAAGATTTTTATCATTTTAGTCATGCGTCCAAATTTCTCAAGAAAAAGCTTCCTACAGAAAACTAAGGCAATTCGTTCATCTATTAGAACTCGCAGAGAGGAGCTTTGGCGAGACTCCCTAGCTGAAGACAATCACATATCGGTCAAGGAGGAAATAGACGAAGGTTCACACCTGTCATACGTGACCTGGAGGACTTTGAACAGACTGCGAGTTGGGGTGTCGAGGTGCAAAGCCAACCTCAGGAAGTGGGGCTTCGGTAATGAGGAGGAGACTTGTCAGTGTGGTGACGTACGGGACGAACATCTGCTAGTCTGCAGGAACCTGCCTGCTGCATGCACTGTCTTTGATCTTGCTGCAGACAGCGAAACTGCTGTGATAACCGCCGAATACTGGGCCCGTCAAAAAATATAATCATCTTGCTGCTTGTTTATCTGCTGCTTGTTTGTATATATTATTGAATCTGTGTCATAAATACTACTCTACATATTTAATTTTGTAAATTTGTTGTGTGAATCAATAGTTATTAGTTTTTGTAATTATTTTATGTCCTGGACTCGAAAAATAAATGCATCCAAAGGAACCTCGGGATAATGTAGGTAGAAGATATACACACTACAGCTTTTGTGGAAAATCTTGAGTGACGATTTACATCGGGGGCATATCAGCACAAGACTAACTTGGTGGTTAAATAGTTAGCCAACAGGCAGTAAATAGGCAGTAAATGTCTGGAAAAAATGCTTCAATGATTGTTAAATGGGAGTCGTACATTAGTGTAACGTCAAAGAGAATAAGAAATGCTGGAAGTACCTCCGACTATTCATGAATTATTGGAAGGATCAATAGAGCACAATATACAAAAATGAACGTTTATTGTCCGCAGCTCGTGGTCGTGCGGTAGCGTTCTCGCTTCCCGCGCCCGGATTCCCGGGTTCGATTCCCGGCGGGGTCAGGGATTTTCTCTGCCTCGTGATGACTGGGTGTTGTGTGATGTCCTTAGGTTGGTTAGGTTTAAGTAGTTCTAAGTTCTAGGGGACTGATGACCATAGATGTTAAGTCCCATAGTGCTCAGAGCCATTTGAACCATTTTTTTAACGTTTATTTGTTCGTCTTATGTGGATTCCTGCATCATTCATCCGATTACGACGAAATTTTCGTGAGGTGTTGTGCTCATGCCCACGAAGGTTTATGTGGAGATAAGAACCACCAGCCACCCTAAGTGTCAGGGTGAAAACGGAGTAGCCGCGCGGGACTAGCCGAGCGGTCTCAGGCGCTGCAGTCATGGACTGTGCGGCTGGTCCCGGCGGAGGTTCGAGTCCTCCCTCGGGCATGGGTGTGTGTGTTTGTCCTTAGGATAATTTAGGTTAAGTAGTGTGTAAGCTTAGGGACTGATGACCTTAGTAGGTAAGTCCCACAAGATTTCACACACATTTGGACATTTGAAAACGGAGTGGAACAGGAACTCGAGGACGTCTGGAGCAATTTTAACCAAAATTCGTATATGCATGTTTCATTATTTGTATAAAAATACTGTGATGATAATGTATCCCAACCAAGCCTGGACGGCGCGGGGTAGCCGCTCGGTGTCAAAACATTGTGTCATTATACAGTGTGCCCTCTTTGACGGCAACGCATGCGCGTATTCTCGCATAGAAACTATCGTAAAGGTACCGGACGACATGCTGAGATAGACTGTCCTAAGCATCTTTCGCATCATGTTGCAATCCGGCATGGTTCTTGCTGGTCCTGGAGACTGAATAGGTTCGTGATTCATTATATTCCGTATGTATTCAGCTGGCGATAGATCAGGTGATCTTGCTGGCCAAGGTAATTGTAGTTCATCACGAAGAGCACATAGCGTCGCAGCACCCATCATGGTTTTGCACAGCACTGTTGAAAGAGTTCATAGCATTCCTCTCGAAAAAATGGCAGTATCAGAGGGATAACTGACTGTGCAAAGTAACGGATACTGGTTACTATAGCCTCTCAAAGCGACCGCGTGCTATAACTTGCGGGCCTCCACGCCATAAAGCGTGGTAGACACATGCATTCTGGAATGGGCAGCTCACCAACTCTACACCATACACAAGTACATCCAACACTCGCACACAGACATAACCTACACTACTGGCTATTAAAATTGCTACACCACGAAGATGACGTGCTACAGACGCGAAATTTAACCGACAGGAAGAAGATGCTGTGATATGCAAATGATTAGCTTTTCAGAGCATTCACACGAGGCTGGCGCCGGTGGCGACACCTACAACGTGCCGACATGAGCAAAGTTTCCAACCAATTTCTCATACAAAAACAGCAGTTGACCGGCGTTGCCTGGTGAAAAGTTGTTGTGATGCCTCGTGTAAGGAGGAGAAATGCGTACCATCACGTTTCCGACTTTGATAAAGGTCGGATTGTGGCCTATCGCAATTGCGGTTTATCGTATCGCGACATTGCTGTTCGCGTTGGTCGAGATCCAATGACTGTTAGCAAAATATGGAATCGGTGCGTTCAGGAGGGTAATACAGAACGCCGTGCTGGATCCCAACGGCCTCGTATCACTAGCAGCCGAGATGACAGGCATCTTATCCGCATTGCTGTAACGGATCGTGCAGCCACGTCTCGATCCCTAACTCAACAGATGGGGACGTTTACAGGACAACAACCATCTGCACGAACAGTTCGACGACATTTACAGCAGCAAAGACTATCAGCTCAGAGATCATGGCTGCGGTTACCCTTGACGCTGCATCACAGACAGGAGCGCCTGCAATGGTGTACTCAACGACGGATCTGGGTGCACGAATGGCAAAACGTCATGTTTTCGAATGAATCCAGGTTCTGTTTACAGCATCATGATGGTCGCATACGTGTTTGGCGACATCGCGGTGAACGCACATTGGAAGCGCGTATTCGTCATCGCCATACTGGCGTATCACCCGGCGTGATGGTATGGGGTGCCATTGGTTACACGGCTCGGTCACTTCTTGCTCGCATTGACGCACTTCGAACAGTGGACGTTACATTTCAGATGTGTTACGACCCGTGGCTCTACCCTTCATTCGATCCCTGCGATACCCTAAATTTCAGCAGGATAATGCACAACTGCATGGTGCAGGTCCGGTACGGGCCTTTCTGGATACAGCAAATGTTCGACTGCTGCCCTGGCCAGCACATTCTCTAGATCTCGCACCAATTGAAAACAACTGGTCAATGGTGGCGAAGCAACTGGCTCGTCACAATACGCCAGTCACTACTCTTGATAAACTGTGGTATCGTGTTGAAGCTGCATGGGCAGCTGTACCTGCACATGCCATCCAAGCTCTGTTTGACTCAATGCCCAGGAGTATCAAGGCCGTTATTACGCCCAGAGGTGGTTGTTCTGGGTACTGATTTCTCAGGATCTATGCACCCTAATCACGTGAAAACGTAATTACATGTCAGTTCTAGTATAATATATTTGTCCAATGAACACCCGTTTATCATCTGCATTTGTTCTTGGTGTAGCAATTTTAAAGGCCAGTAGTGTAATTTCATCACTGAAGACAAGAGCGCCCTTCCACTCTCCGCTCGATTCGTTCAAGTCATCAGAGAAACCATGCTTGGTGGTGTCGTGGTCGTCAGCGGTAGCCTGGCCTTTGCACACGTAAATTTAATCCTGCTGCAATGGTCTCTGATGACACAGCACCCGTAACATACGGCCGGATTTCGTCCCTGGATGACCTTCGGTCAGCAACTGCTGCTCGTCGATGTTGACGTGCATCTGTGCTATACAGACGTCCAGTACCTGGTCTGCAGCCATGGAAATGTTCCATAGACCGTTGCTGAGAGCAGCGACACACCACCGACACACGGTGACTAACACATTCAGCAGGCCGTCGGTATGGCCATGTAGCTCACCGCTGACCCACGGTGCGATCCCTTTCAAATGGTCGAAGCTGTTCAACAGGAGTACGTACTCGTTGGTGGGGCATGGTAATGCTCCAGAATGATTATTCCAAACACTGTTCACCTCTAATCTCAACACAGTTACAGCCTGCGAAGTCCAAGCAGGGCGTGCACAGACAGGCCTACTGAACGCTATCTAAGAAAATCGGTATGTGACCGGGCTTTGTTGCGAGACAGGATAACTGACGACTTACGACTTATATGAAGTGTGTGAAAAGAAAGAGTCATTCTTAGACACCGTATTGTATAATTTGGGTTTTTGAGATTCACAAGTGATATGTAACGTTACAAAGGTAAATTCGCGTATTTATTTTTGATCAAAAGATTCTATGATGAAATGGTTCAAATGGCTCTGAGCACTACGGGACTCAACATCTGAGATCATCAGTCCCCTAGAACTTAGAACTACTTAAACCTAATTAAACTAAGGACATCACACAAATCCATGCCAGAGGCACGATTCGAACCTGCGATCGTAGCGGTCGCGCGGTTCCAGACTGAAGCGCCTAGAACCGCTAGGTCACACCGGCCGGCTTCTGTGATGAACTGTATTGTACAACAAGCTTGTATAGGACTTCAAATATTTGGTGGTCGATGTTTGCTGTAGAACCTGCTTCAGTAACATGGTCAAAAGCATAGACAAAGTTTCCTCTGCGACAACGAACTCATTTCACTCGCAGACAATCATCGAATGGCAGTATATCATTTCGAGAAGATCCTATAGAAGTTTTCTTCCTCTTACATTTCAAGAATTTTACAGGCGACCGTCAAAGTCGGCAGTTCATCACGAGAGAAACTTGTCTACTATTAGCACACTGGACTCGCATTCGGGAGGACGACGGTTCAATCCCGTCTCCGGCCATCCTGATTTAGGTTTTCCGTGATTTCCCTAAATCGCTTCAGGCAAATGCCGGGATGGTTCCTTTGAAAGGGCACGGCCGATTTCCTTCCCCATCCTTCCCTCATCCGAGCTTGCGCTCCGTCTCTAATGACCTCGTTGTCGACGGGACGTTAAACACTAATCTCCTCCTCCTCCTCCTTGTCTACGTGCACGAAACTACGTACGCCGTGGGAGTAGTCGACGCCGCTCTGGAAATTGATATTGTCCTTTACAGACATACAAACAGAGAACTACCACACTACTTCAATAACAAAGAGTTTAATATTACCAGCTTAAATACATTAATTTCTTCTTTTGAGCCATAATATTATATAGGTACAACTGCATTGCCATGTTTGAATTATATGCTAAATGTTAGAAAAATCCTGTTGTTTCCTGGGAATCGAAACCCATTTCTTTAACATTTGCAGTATTTCTTGTCTTACGCTTTACCCCTTCCCTGCCGTCAGTGTCAAGTCACTCATTATATTCTCCTTTTGGAGAATATAACTGTAAATTCACTCTGACATTTAAATTAGAATTTCTGTTGCAGTATAGAACTTCAGGATTTCTCGTGTGTTATTTAAGACTCCTTTTTTCCGTTACAGCCCAACGAAGGGCATTCCGTACAGGAATAACAATGATAGTGTTGTTAAAAAAGCAAGTACACAGAGTAATGTCTTTTTTCAGAACGGAAATTAATTTTGGAGGTCATGAAGCAACAATTCTTCAATGGACAAACAACACAGAAATTGGACAATAGCTGACTGGAGGCATGTGGTATGGGACGATGATTCGTGATACGGTCTGTTTTGGTATGATTTAAAGCTGCACGGACTGCCCTATGTGATGGTTCAAATGGCTCTGAGCACTACGGGACTCAACATCTTAGGTCATAAGTCCCCTAGAACTTAGAACTACGTAAACCTAACTAACCTAAGGACATCACACACACCCATGCCCGAGGCAGGATTCGAACCTGCGACCGTAGCAGTCCCGCGGTTCCGGACTGCAGCGCCAGAACCGCTAGACCACCGCGGCCGGCCCCTATGTGATGTTTAATCCTTACTGTGTGGAGGGTGTAGTTTAAGCTGGAGGGAATTCTGTGATGTTTTGGGAGTATTTCTCGTCCCATGACTCACATTACCGTTAACGTGTTCAAGGAGTCATTCTGCAAAACTTTCTCAGTGACCACGGGTTGCGTTTTTATTTTTAAAAAATTTCCCAATCGTGATCATGATGAGTATGCTGTGGGCGCTCTCGTGGACAATGACTAACAGCGGCGTAAGGTAACCTCCGAAAAATAAACACCATCTGATGGCGTGCGGATTAAGTACGTGGACGTAGATTTAGATGCAGATGAAACGAGCCAGGTGACTGGACCACCCCCCGCGCTGTATTTCGTGCTCCGGCGCTGCGAGTCCAGACGTACACGAGGTACAGTGGAGCGGGAGTAACGTATTGGGACGGGGGTGGACCGTGATGTACAGGGTGCGGCACGCGTCCGGCCCCGCTGTGTATGTGCGGCGGAAACAAAGGACGTCCTCTTTCGTGCACTCTCCCAGAACAGCCGTTAACGAGGGCATAAAGATACCGAGCCGTACAAATCATGGCCCGCCACAGTGCCGTGTGGTTTCCGAGCTGTGTCCTCCGAGGAGCCCGAACCGTCCCCGCACATTTATCGCGGCTTCAGCTGTGAGAAATAATTCCCCTCGCGCCAGGGAAACACGGAGGTGGTTCCGAGGCGGGGCGATTCATTAAGACTTGTCCGCCGCCTTAGCAACTGGGGCGCGCATCCGGCCACCCACGCCGGGCTTGATAGCGCGCTGCTGTCCGCACGCTGAGCAATGGCGCCTTGTGGGGGAGGGGTTGTCTTCCGAGTCGCCCACGGAAGCGTCCTTTGCTTGGGGGTGTTTCCACGCTCCTGTGGGTGCTAGGTCGACACGCTTCTTCGTCTTTCCCGTTCCTCGCTCGTGTTTTCTTTTCCTTGTGGTGAACACTGGATGGTAACATTGGCATCGTACATACTGTGTCACACTACTGTAACCACAATAGAGGAGAAGCGCTTACAATGCCTGCGCCATGGAGTACGTGGCAGAGCAGTTATGTAAAACTTCCAAGCTACCTGTAAAATATATTAAGATTAGAGAAAAACGAAAACATGGATAAGTCGCGAAGAATGTTTGAGTAACGCGACCAAGTATGGTATATTTGAAGTCAAATATCATCATCATCATCATCATCATCATCATCATCGTCATCGTCATCATCATCATTTAAGACTGATTATGTCTTTCAGCGTTCAGTCTAGAGCATAGACCCCCTTATAAAATTCTTACATGATCCCCCATTCAGTGCTAACATTGATGCCTCTCCTGTGTTAAGCCTATTACTTCAAAATCGTCGTTAACCGAATCCAGGTACCTTCTCCTTGGTCTACCCCGACTCCTCCTACCCTCTACTGCTGAACCCATGAGTTTCTTGGGTAACCTTGCTTCTCCCATGCGTGTAACATGACCCCACCATCTAAGACTGTTCGTCCTGACTGCTACGTCTATAGAGTTCATTCCCAGTTTTTCTTTGATTTACTCATTGTGCACACCCTTCAGCCATTGTTCCTATCTACTAGTACCTGCAATCATCCTAGCTACTTTCATATCCGTAACCTCAACCTTATTGATAAGGTAAACTGAATCCACCCAGCTTTCGCTCCCATACAACAAAGTTGGTCGAAAAATTGAATGGCACACAGATAACTTAGTCTTGGTACTGACTTCCTTCTTCCAGAAGAGAGTAGATCGTAACTGGGCGCTCATTGCATTAGCTTTGCTACACCTCGCTTCCAGTTTGTTCACTGTGTTGCCATCCTGTGAGATATACATCGTAAGTACTTGAGACCGTCCACCTGTTCTAACTTTGTTCTTCCTATTTGGCACTCAATCCGTTTATATCTCTTTCCCACTGACATTACTTTCGTTTTGGAGATGCTAATCTTCATACCATAGTCCTTACATTTCTGATCTAGCTCTGAAATATTACTTTGCAAACTCTCAACCGAATCTGCCATCAGAACTAAGTCATCCGCATATGCGAGACTGCTTATTTTGTGTTCACATATCTTTACCTCATCCAGCCAGTCTATTTTTTTCAACATATGATCCATAAATAATATGAACAACAGTGGAGACAGATTGCAGCCTTGTCTTACCCCTGAAACCACTCTGAATCATCAACTCAATTTACCATCAACTCTAACTGCTGCCTGACTATCTATGTAAAGACCTTTAATTGCTTGCAAAAGTTTGCCTCCTATTCCATAATCTCGCAGAACAGACAATAACTTCCTCCTAGGAACCCGGTCATATGGCTTTTCTAGATCTATACAGCATAGATACAATTCCCTGTTCCACTCGTAACACTTCTCCATTATTCGCCATAAACTAAAGATCTGGTCCTGACAACCTCTAAGAGGCCAAACCCACATTGATTTTCATCCAATTTGTCCTCAACTAATACTCGCACTTTCCTTTCAACAATACCTGAGAAGATTTTACCCACAACGCTGATTAAAGAGATACCTCTGTAGTTGTTACAATCTTTTCTGTTTTCATGTTTAAATATTGGTGTGATTACTGCTTTCGTCCAGTCTGATGGAACCTGTCCCGACTCCCACGCCATTTCAATTTTTCAACAGAAAAATACAATCGGCTGTGCCATATCAAAGCGTAATAGTACCACTCATGTTCTCAATGCACGCTATCTGATCAAGGTATTCAGACATCTCAATGTAACACGAAACTGACCACTAGAGGCCACGACAGCGCACCACCCAGTAGAAAACGATGCGGCGAGTAGAGAAGCAGTAACATCACAATAGGTCGATTAGGAGAGCTCAGTGACTCCCAGCGTGAAGTACCCACTGGATGTCACGTGAATAACAAATTCATAGAGAAAACTTCAACCTTCTAATACTGCGCAAGCGAACTTCTATTATGTGACTGCGAAGTGGAAACGAGAAGGAACAAAAACAAAACTATGCATAATGTCAAGGACCGTCGACCACTGCAGAGAGTGGCTGTAAAAAAATCGCACGAAGTCAGAGGGAGGAATCATTCGCCAGTTCCAGAACGCTATCAGCAGTCCAGCTAGCACTATGACTGAGCACAGGGAATTACAAGAGAATGGGATGCAATGGCCGAGCAGCAACCACATAAGCCACACATACCTGTACTCAGCGCTAAGCGACGATTCAGGAGATGCAAAAGGTGATGTCACTGGACAGTGAATTACTGAAGACCAGTGATTTTGATCACGCTATTCCCTACGGCAGTTCAATGGAAGGGTTTGGGTTTGTTAAATGCATGGAGGAAGTTAAGTGCCATCATGTTAAGTGCCATCATGTATAGTGCCAGCAGTCAAGTTGTTGTGCGTATTTCTACAGCTACATACATACTTCACAAGACACTGTACGCTGCGTGGTGGTTTCCCTGTACCAATGGTAGTTACTTCCCTTCGTGTCTAACGAGAAGAGAGAGCGAGATAATAGCTTCTGTCTTTATGTCTCTGTAAGAGTCCTAATTTCTCGTATCTTATTTTCGTGGTCCTTACGCGAAATGTAAGTTGGCGGCAGCAGAATCGTTCTGCAGTCAGTTTCAAAGTTTTAAGTTTTCTCAGTAGTGTTCCTAGAAAAAAGGACGTTGCCTTCGCTTCAGAAATTCCCATTTGAGTTCCCGAAGCATCTCCGTAATACCTGCGAGTAACAAATGTAGCAGCCTGCCTCTGAATTTCCACGATGTCTTCCTTTAATCCGACCTGGTGCAAATCCCAAACGCTCTAGAAGTACCGAAGAACAGGTCGCACTAGCGTCTTTTCCTAAAATTCTCCAAATGTATCGTAGTCGAGCATTCGCCTTCAGTACAATAGTCCTCTCATGCTTTTTCCAGTTCATACCACTTTCAACGTTACGCACAGATATTTAAACGATGTGACTGTGTTCAGCAGCACTCACTAATGCTGTATTCGAACATTACGAGTTTGTTTTTCCTACTCATCTGCATCAACATACATTTTTCTACACTTAGAGCCAACTGCCATTCATTACAATAACTAGAAATTTTGTCGAAGTCATCTTGTATCCTCCTACAGTCATCCAACGACGGCACCTTCCCGTACACCACAGCATAATCAGCAAAAACTATCTACCAGATCATTTGTGTGTACATGGAAAATAATAGCGAGCCTATCACAGTCCCCTGGAGTCCTGACGAAACCCTTGTCTCTGATGAACAATCATCAGAGGCGATTGGATGCATCCAATTCCTTTGTTACAAAGATTGTGTTCAAATTTTGCCTGTATACTCAGCCGCCACAAAAAAATCCACACATTCTCCTGTACTAATTTAAATCTACAAGAAATGACATGATGCAAGGCCATCAGTCTTGCAGAATACATTATTATCATTTAGACGTATTTCTTTCGATATGGCTCTGTTTCGTACATTCCAAAATATTTACGAAAATATGAGGGCATCAGTCAATGGATAACACAATTAAATACAATTGGCTACAAGTGTGATTTTAAATATATTTTTCGTTCTAAGAGAGAGTTACGGTGTGTCCCCCTTATGGTGATTAAGAAAACACTAAATGCGGAAGGTTATGGACACATTTCACAGCTTCAGTACAGGAACAGTTTGGAGACGATAGCTCAATGTATGAGCGTGTTAATTCATCCTGTCATTAAGCAACAACTGTGTGGCAATGTTTTGTGGACAAATTCCTTAAATGGAATGGCCTACCCAGAGTCTCGACCTGAACCTAATGGGAACACTTTTGCGATGAGTTAAAACGTTGACTTCGCTCCCGATTCCAACTTCCAGCATCACTAACTGCTCTGTTTTCCCCCACCTAATTGAAAGTGTCCCCAACAGAGTTCAAGACCAATATAAGCAGCAGAGTTCAAGACTAATGGAAGCACTGCTCCACGTTAATTTCCACTAACAGGTGTCCGCATTAGACAGTATGCTTAAAATGACTGGAGTAGTGGTTACAACAAGGGAGGAACAGGATAATTGACACCGGAACAGAATGAGTCTCGATCTGTTTATTTAGCATCACATGACTGATTTCCCTTAAGTGAGCTTGGAAACTCCAGAAAATGTAGCAATTGTTTAGTATCTTTTTCGCCTCTTTGTTTCAGTGTGGTCCCTAGTGTCAGTTTTTACAGGATGCAAAATTTTTCTGAAAAATACTGCACCGAATAATCATATCCATACTTTTATATGGCAGCGGAACCTGAAGAAAACAAACAAAGAGAAAAGAAAGGCAGCTGACCATTTAAAAATGTTAAAATGTAGAGACTAGGACAAAATTGAAATGCTGCAATAAGTGTACGATTAAATATGTGTTTCGTGAATGATAAAACTTAGGACTTCCAACAGAGATGGTATTAATAGATTTTACAACTAGAAAACCTTCAGCTGACGTGTCCACCTGCAGACTATAGAACAGACATCAGTAGGAAGAACAAGCGAGAGTCGACCGTGGAAAAGCCGGACTGTTCAACCGGAATAGACAAGATTGCCTAAACAGCGGAAAAAAAGCGATGGCCGAGGCAGCGTATACGTATATAATGTTTCCAGTTTAAATTAATTTGAAACACGAGAGGCTCTTATAATAGAGGAGAGTTTAGGCAGTCATCTCTTATTAAATCAAATGTACAGTATTTGAAAAAAACAACCTAAATAACTATATTTATTTGCTTTTTTCTCTTTTTTTGGACAACTTAACTTCAAGCTATAGGCGTAATATTAACCAATTGCTTCATACTCTCATGATATTTACACAGCTCTGTCCTATGAGAATAATTAAATGTGGCCAAATGGAGATAAATCCTGCTCATTGCAGAATCTGAGGTGTCAATACAGGTGTATATATATGATCCGCATCCTACACGGGTGGGCATAATGTCTATAGAGACAACTTTTGAAAAGTTATAAATGATTATTTGTTGAAGCCACAGTTGATATTTAGTAATTTTTGAGAACATTCCTCGTGGAGAAAAAACATCGGTCTGGCTACAGTACTTCAAAAATGTTTTAAAAGTAGTCTTTACTATAGTCAAATATTGCGACCATGACAGTTTTTAATCCATTTTCAAAGTTGATATTTAACCTAGGGGCAACTACGAAATTGGGACATTGTTACCATCTTTATGTTTAGAACACATTTTCACTGTTCAGAATGTCATACATATTGACGAACGTGTTGCCCTACGCTGTAGCTCAGTTAAAAAGATCTTCCTCACTGCATAATGTACTGAATATATGTACTACATTTATAACTTATGTGAAGAATGAGTAAACATGAAAGTGCTGCTGTAAAAAACAGTGACTCTAAATCCAAATGCCTCAAAGCAAATAATAATAATAAATCAAATAATTATTATAATCAAAATGGTTCAAATGGCTCTGAGCACTATGGGACTCAACTGCTGAGGTCATTAGTCCCCTAGAACTTAGAACTAGTTAAACCTAACTAACCTAAGGACATCACAAACATCCATGCCCGAGGCAGGATTCGAACCTGCGACCGTAGCGGTCTTGCGGTTCCAGACTGCAGCGCCTTTAACCGCACGGCCACTTCGGCCGGCTATTATAATCAATGCCGTTACAGGCACTAAAGATACCTAAAACAATTCAGTAAACATTATTGTTTAAAAAAAACAAAAATAAAATTCTGTTGGAAGTAGGAGTAATAGTTTTAATATCAGCATGACGAAAATGAGACGAATTTGTGATTAGGAAACATTCATTGACTTTTATGGAGATCGGCTGAGAGGACCACTTTATACGTGAGTTAACTTATGAATTCATGTTATGTAAATAATAAGTTACTCTACGGTAATTATGGAGCCTGTTTTCTTCATTTTTATAACAGCACAAACAGTAGGTTATGACTATCGCCCTTATGTGAATTGAATAACATACACGAAAAAATTGACGATATCTGTTTTCTTAAAGAAAACTCGCCCTTTGGGGATGGTTGGTTACGCTGAACACCAACTTAACACAAAATCGAAACGATTCACGCACGCTGCTACCGACCGCAGTTCTGTCGTCGCTTCGAGTACGTGTACAAGTAAAGTATGAAAACTGAAACTGCCGATTAAACTGTGAGACAATACTCTCAGCTAGGCGAAACGCAGTACAGCATTGTGTGAAGAGAATCTTCGGACGTGGGAGAACAGGAAAAGAAGTAAAACGGAGCGTTTAAAATGTGGAACTACAGAGTGAGGTTGAGAATCAGATAGCCTGTTAAATTAAGAAATGAGGACGTTCTCCGCAAAATCGGCAAGGGACGGCATACGTGTAAGACACTGACGGGAAGAAAGGACGGGATAATAGGACGTGTTTTAAGACATCAAAAAATAACTTTCTATGTTAATTGACCGAGCTATAGAGTGTAAACACTGTACAGGAAGCTAGAGACTGGAAGCATCCAACAAATAACTCAGGATGTTGCGTGCAAATGCTGCTCTGAGTTGAAGATATTGGCACAGTAGAGGAAGTCGTAATGGACCGCATCAACCGAATGAGAGGACTGATGGGAAAAAAGAGAAAGAAGTGAAAGGCAAATGGAGTCCTTCTCAGTTCTGACATCAACAATTTGCTGACTTCATTCTGTAGCTTAAGTGTAAAAATATTAAAAAGGAAAGCACTTCCTAATGTTCTGCAAACTTATATTTATTTCGTCACGAACAGGCTTTCAGCTTCTCAGGCCACCTTCAGGTGACAACTGAATGTCACAAACGCAAATAAACATAATTTGCGACTTATTCAGATTTCATTTTTACAGGAAATACCTAAGTGACAAAGTGTTTACATAGGATACACAAGAAAAATATCAGAATAATTACAGTAATTAAAAAAGGGGTAAACAAAGCTTTTATGTGGAGATACATGATAAATGGAGATAAATGATGAGAAATAAAATGAATTTACAGTTTGAATCTAGTATTTGTAACGAAAACTTAATTTAAAAAGGGAGAAAATGGAAACTGAATTTTATAGTTTAATACTAGGCTGGCATTCTGTGTCACGTGTTTGTTGATTTCTTTTATGTCCAGTATGGTAACCTTTCTGATTTTTTGAAAGAATGTAAAAGTTCACATTCTACATCATATGGACGGTTCTCTGCAAAGAAATCATCAGCAGAGGTCGAATCTTTTTTCTTTAATCGGCAGGTTCTCTCAGGTCCACGTAGCCTAACTGCCACATATCTGCCTGACTAATCAATATACGCTTTTGTTTTACAACGCTTGCAAGTGATTTTATGTATACCGCTTTATAACAAGGTTTGCATTTTGCCTTTATTATTGAATAAAAATTTTGTTACGTTATTGGTATTATAAAAAGCGGGTCTGTAGCTGCGAGACTTTAAATATTTTGGGAGATTGTCTGAAGTGTTGCTAAGATATGGTTTTTGCATCAGACTTTGAAACTATTTGAGTGATTGTTGCTGGCCAGGGTACAGACGTGGTGAAATTTTATTCATTTTCTTTTTTCATACAATATTATGAATAAGGCCAGAACTGTATCCATTGCCGGAAGTAATTTTTTGACGGTTTTTAATTCTGTTTGAAAGGCTGATTTGGATAACTGAACAGATATAAAGTGATACACCACTGAATGGAAAGCTGTATGTTTGTGGCTGTGTGGATGGTACGAGCTTGCAGGGATTACTGTATCAGTAGCTATGCTTTTTCTGTAAATGCTAAATAGGTGTTTTCTTGTACTAAAATCTATACTAAGGTCCAAGAATTTTATAGAAAAGACTCCTAGCTCCATTGCAAACTGAATTTACCACTGTTGGGAGCTTAAATGCTGTAGTGATGTATCTGACTGTCTAGTAGTACACGCAAAACACCATCGACATATGTGAACCAATACTTCATTTTAAAATTCATTGGCTCTTTCCGTAAGAAATTTTCTTTGAAACTGTCCATGAAAACTTCAGATAGCATTACAGGAGTGCAAGGTGAATCCATAGTTAGACCATCTGAGTGGCTGTAATACTTGTTTTGACACTGAAAGTAGCTCTATTTTACACACAATTGAGCAGCGGCAATTACATCACGTAATTCAAATGGATTTACTTTCGATATGTGCAAAACATCTGTTAATATGTTTATGGATTCATCAGTGCGCACATTCGTCAATAAGCTAGTCAGATCAAACAAAACTATTGTAGAACTGGGTGGGATTTGCATATCTTTAATATTGTCTTTTTAATGCTATAATCAAGCTCTTTCGCTAGTAATTAACTTGGAGCAGGAAAGGATGACACTAATAGGTGTATCGGAACACTATCTTTATACAGGGTGATTCAAAAAGACTCCCACAACTTTAGGAATTTAAAACTCTGCAACGACAAAAGGCAGAGCTAAGCACTATCTGTCGGCGAATTAAGGGAGCTATAAAGTTTCATTTAGTTGTACATTTGTTCGCTTGAGGCGCTGTTGACTAGGCGTCAGTTGATGCTAAGATGGCGGTGCTACTGTAACTGGACTACAGTATCTGGAGATGTTAGAGAATTGGCTGTTCCCTCAGCTCGAACAAGAAGCACAACAATTCATATTTCAGCAGGATGGAGCGCCACCACATTGGCACTTATCTGTCCGTAACTACCTGAACGTCAACTACCCGAGGCGATGGATCGGCCGCCAGGCAGCCCGTGACAGAGCACTTCATCACTGGCCTCCAAGAAGCCCTGATCTTACCCCCTGCGATTTTTTCTTATGGGGGTATGTTAAGGATATGATGTTTCGGCCACCTCTCCCTGCCACCATTGATGATTTGAAACGAGAAATAACAGCAGGTATCCAAACTGTTACGCCTGATATGCTACAGAGAGTGTGGAACGAGTTGGAGTATCGGGTTGATATTGCTCGTGTGTCTGGAGGGGGCCATATTGAACATCTCTGAACTTGTTTTTGAGTGAAAAAAAACCTTTTTAAATACTCTTTGAATGATGTATAACAGAAGGTTATATTATGTTTCTTTCATTAAATACACATTTTTAAAGTTGTGGTATTCTTTTTGAATCACCCTGTATAATTTGGGTAAGCCATATAATCTAGGAGCCATGGGATTCATATTGATTACCCGGCCGAGGTGGCCGAGCGGTTCTAGGCGCTACAGTCTGGAACCGCGCGACCGCTACGGTCGCAGGTTCGAATCCTGCCTCGGGCATGGATGTGTGTGATGTCCTTAGGTTAGTTAGGTTTAAGTAGTTCTAAGTTCTAGGGGACTGATGACCTGAGAAGTTAAGTCCCATAGTGCTCAGAGCCATTTGAACCATATTGCCCACGGCTGTTGGTTTCAGATATAATTCTTTTACATGATTTGACGATAGTTTTTATTTGTTCATTGAAAGCTGCAGTCGTATGTTTTGTTGATGGAAGTCGGAACTATAAAGGATCTGGTTCACTTTTGTAAGTAATCACTTTTATTCAAGAGAACTAAACTGTTTGATTTATCAGCTTTCGTGGACAACTGCGTTTACGTCTTCGCGGATATCACGATCAAAACTGTCGAATTCGCACGGATGCAGAACATTAGGAAGTGTTTTCCTTTCTAATGTTACTATCATGTTCTGCCAGGCACAGATGGAAAATTCAGTAAAATATGTTGAGATGAATGAATAAGAAATATGCGCCTATGAAATGTACCAGTCACGGTCATATACGCGTTGTATGAGAATTTTCGGCCTGTCAGCGTATCTACTTACTCGGCGTAATACAAAAGCGGAGATAACGCCGTGAATGAGAATCTACGAAGAGAGCCGAAGCTTGGCATTACCTTGATGGAAAAAAAATCTCCGCGTCTTGAGACATCAAAGGTGCCGTGATGGGACAGAAATCTCGTCTGCGTGACTTTATCGGAAAGCTCTTTGATCAGCGAGAAACGCTATCGAACGTTGCTCAAGAGAGAACCACGGTCTGAGGCGTACCTTGTTATGGTAACACTGAAAGGTGTGGTCGCCACAATTTGATATTCTGCATGTTAACTCGAATCAGGTGATGCTGAGCAAATTCTGTTAGGACATGACAAACTAAACGTAGTAGATGAGAAATGGTGCTTTGGCATCAAAATAGTTGACAATGACCGAAGCAGAAACTCTAAAAATTCACACTAAAGTAGCAAGAAAGAGAGAGAACTATTGACATTTGTATGTGTTAGGAAGCATTTTCTGGAGTGTAGGTTTATACAGAGGTGAAACATGAACGATAAACAGTTTCGGCAAGATGAGAATAGAAACTTTTGAAACAAGGTGCTGCAGAATAATGTTGCAGATAAGGTAAGTAGATCGAATAACTGATGGGGAGGTACTGAAATGACCTGGGAAGAAGCGAAAATAATGGCATAATTTCGCCAAAACAAGGGGTCGGTTGATAGGACACGTCCCGAGACACCAAGGAGTTACCAGTTTGGTAAAGGAGGACGTGTACACCTAAAAGTTGTAGAGAAAGACCAAGCCTCTGTAATGCTGGTCGAGTTTAAGAGGAACACCAAGTGGGTTGAGGCGTGAAGAACTTTGGTTGAGGATAGGGGAGTGGGAGGGGGGGGAGGGAGGTGTGCTAGGGCAGACTTTGTAATGCAGTTGTGTCAAGCCACTATGCCAGCGTGGTGTAATGGTTGGTCCATTTGCCTACTGAGCAGGAGATTCAGGTTCGAATACCGGTCTTGGTAAAAATTTTCATTCTTAGCTTCTGACTGTATATATACATAAAAGACCAAGACTTGAATACAGCAAGCGAATTCAAATGGATGTAGGCTGCAGTACTTATGCAGAGATGGATAAAAGTCTTGTACAGGATAGATTAAGGTGGGAAGCTGGTTCAAACCAGTCTTCGGGCTGAAGACAACAAACAACAACCACAGCTTTAACAACCTGCAATTCTAATGATTTTCCCAATTTAACTCGGAGTAAATTATGAAGATTTTTACTACCAAAAAAGCTAAGTGCTGGCCAGTGTTTACTAAAAATCTGGACCAGTCCGATGAATGTCATCGCTTGCGAAAGATGCGCTCCTATCATCTGTGGAATTTATTAACTGGGTGGAAAGAGAGGGACTCAACAAGTCAGTTTCTTGAACTTCAGTGTTGCAGTAAGGACGTAGCGAAAGGGAGAGAGAGGGGGGGAGGTGGGGAGGGGGGGAGCAGATGATCAAGACCCCCCCCCCGTATCACCCTCATGAAATTACACACGATCTAAACGCCGTGTAGTATAACGGAAAGATATTTTGATTTTCAATCAAACAACGAAAATGGGATACTCACTATCGATAGTCAAATAGGTGATCATTGATATGAACTATCGATAGCACTATCGGCTACCGCCCATAGCTAGATTAACTAACTACTGTACATTGTTGGCCGTACTTGAGTTCAGTTGTTGTTTTGTTAATCAGTTTAGTTCTTAGTAGCTGCTGAGTTTATTGTAAGCGCTGCTGTTTATTGTTTTTGTGCTGCGTGCTGTTAAGGCAGTTTATTATTATGGATCCACTAGCGTTATGATAAGTTAAAAGTATGTACAACAGCGTGATTACCCATATACAGCTGCTTAATGCTAGCAATGGAGTTATTACCTGGAGACCGGTAGATCTTTGGGGTTGCAATATTTCAGTATTTACAAGGCAGCCGAGCGGCAAATATCATTTCAAATTACGCAACTTGAATTTTCCTGTGGCGCCCAAAAATCGGGTTGGTCAACGAAAATATCGTCCATACATCGATGGCTGCATTTCTTTAGAAAATTAGCTCAAAATTCTGTCATTAGTAGCCAAAATACCAGCCAATCTGGTCACCCGGGCGGTACTCAATTAATTATTAAAACCAGTATATATGGGAAGGTGCTAAAAGATGAAGTTATCACTCTACCAAGTAAAGAAATTTTTAACTGTGCATTTCCATGTTTATTAAATATTGTTGACAATGTATGTCACACTTTTTTAAGAAAAGCTTTTCTTGCTTCATTTCACGGAACAAATACTACTTGTAAGAAGGTTTCCAAAAACCAAATTATATACACACAATTAAAAAAAGTGTTTTCAGAACGAAAAACATGGGTACTTTTTGACAAATCGGACCTCACACCACCCGTTTGGCAAAATCCTGGCTACGGCCCTGCTTGCAGCGAATGAATTTCAGTGGTGGAGTGTCTACCAATATAGTTGACATCTGTTGGAGGTTTTCTGTGTCCAGGCAGGATGATGTTAATGTTGAATTACCGTCGTGTACTTCTGAACCAGTTCACATACTCCAGAACGCATCACTCTGCAGCGTAGTGTATGCTGCTTTTAGACTTCCTAGCAGAGAAAAAACGCGTGTCAATTGTGGAGTATTGTTCCGGCGTTTGAAGTCTTTTATCATGAACACATGTCACTTCAGAGGCCCGCTTCTCGGATCGTAACAGGAAATGGTAGCCATTATGAAGTGTAGCAGAAATGCTCGGCGAATTTTGAAAAGAAGTCCTTGAAGGAAGACGATGTAGTTCTCGCGAAAACTTATTGAGTAAATTTAGTGCACCTGTATTCGAAGAAGACTGAGTAGTATTCTGCTGGCAGTATCGTATCTCTCGCGTAGGGATCAAAAAATAAGATAAGAACGATAAGACGGCGTACAGGAGCATTCAGTCACTTTTCCCTGTCCCAGTTCACGGATGGCACAAGGCAGAAAAATGGCTAATATTGGTACGAAGTATCTTCTGCAATGTGCTTTCAGTAGCCTTCGAAATATGTACGAGGGAGAGTCAAATGAAAACTTTAGGTGTAATTAAAAATCGACATTTCGAGCCACTGTTCTGTATGTTGGTAGTACTGCTACCAATGATGTAAGGAATGACCTACAGGTGGCAGCGTACTACAGACAAGCGAAATGCAGCCACAATACCAGTTCAAAATGGATTCATCAAGGAAGGACACCGTTCTGTTATACCTTTCCTGCGTTTTCTGAGCAGTGAAGGTACGAAAACTACTGAAATCCATCGGCGAATGAAGGTCCATATGGTGTTGCATATCTATAACTGCACCAAGTGCACGAGTGGAGTGGAAAATTCGGACTGTGACCCCGGGTCAGACACACTGCGTTGCGACACCAGAATCTACTGCAGCAACTGAAGCTATTATGGAAAGTCGCCGTGTGCCGATGGATGAAATAGTCGTAAATCTTAACACTGATCATGGCTCAGCACATGACACAATTCATGAAGTGCGTAAGTTTCGCGCAATGTGTTCAAAATGGGTGCCACAGCAGCTCACTCCAGAACTGAAAGAGGGACGCGTTCACGTATGTGAATAACTTTTGCGGCGCTGTGAAGCAGAAGGTGCTGGCTTCTTCACGAAAATCGTAACAGGAGGCGAAAACTGAGTACCCTACCACCAATCCGAAACAAAGAGAGCAAGCAAGGAATGGCGACACTGTTCGTCATCAAAATCCAAGCAGTATCGGACGCATCCATCTGAAAGGAAGGTGTCACAGAATCTCTTCTGCCGGCCGGGGTGGCCAAGCGGTTCTAGGCGCTACAGTCCGGAACCGCGCGACCGCTACGGTCGCAGGTTCGAATCCTGCCTCGGGCATGGATGTGTGTGATGTCCTTAGGTTAGTTAGGTTTAAGTAGTTCTACGTTCTAGGGGACTGATGACCTCAGAAGTTAAGTCCCATAGTGCTCAGAGCCATTTGAACCATATTTTTTTTTTTTTTTTTTTTTTTTTTACTCTCTTCTGAGATGAACGAAGCGTTGTCTTGGAATACTACACTAACGGCAGGAAACACCACCACGAGTGTGTAATTATAACACGTTAGAAAATCAGTGTGGCCTGCAATAAGCTCCGAGCGACGTGGGCTTCCGACTACAGGTCTCATTTTGCTAGATGACAATGTTCGGCCTCATACTGCCAAGGCAGTTCTTGCAATTGTCGATGTCCTGCACTTCCATACACTAGATTACCACATCCACCACACTCATCAGACATCCATATTAGGTGCATTGTGCTGTCATCTACTGCCAGGTACTCCATATCAGCGACCTTAGTAGTCATTAGACATGGTGATAGAGCAGAATGGGGCGCTCGGCGGAACTCACGGAATTCGAACGTGGTCAGGTGATTGGGTGTCACTGGTGTCATATGTCTGGACGCGAGATTTCCACACTCCTAAACATCCCCATGTCCACTGTTTCCGATGTGATAGTGAAGTGCAAACGTGAAGGGCACGTACAGCACAAAAGCGTACAGGCCGACCTCGTCTATTGACTGACAGAGACCGCCGACAGTTGAAGAGGGTCGTAATGTGTAATAGGCAGACATCTATCCAGACCATCACACAGGAATTCCAAAGTGCATCAGGAGCCACTGCTAGTACTATGAAAGTTAGGCGGGAGGTGAGAAAACTTGGATTTCATGGTCGAATGTCTGCTCATAAGCCACACAACACGCCGATAAATGGCGAACGATGCCTCGCTTGGTGTAAGGAGTGTAAACATTGGACGATTGAACAGTGCAAAAACGTTGTGTGGAGCGACGAATCACGGTACACAATGTGGCGATCCGATGGCAGGGTGTGGCTATGGCGAATGCCGGGTGAATGTCATCTGCCAGGGTGTGTAGTGCCAACAGTAAAATCCGGTGGCGGTGGTGTTATGGTATGGTCGTTGATTTCATGGAGGGGACTTGCACCACTTGTTTTTTTGCGTGAAACTATCACAGCACAGGTCTACATTGATGTTTTAAGCACCTTCTTGCTTCCCACCGTTGAAGAGCAATTCGGGGATAGCGATTGCATCTTTCAAAACGTTGGAGCACCTGTTCATAATGCACGGCTTGTGGCGGAATGGTCACACAACAACAACATACCTGTAACCGAGTGGCCTGCCAGAGTCCTGACCTGAATCCTACAGAAACCTTTGGGATGTTTTGGAATGCCGACTTCGTGCCAGGACTCGCCGATCGACAGCGATACCTCTCCTCAGTGCAGCACTCCGTGAAGAATGGGCTGCCATTCCCCAAGAAACCTTCCAGCATCTAATTGAACGTATGCCTATGAGAGTGGGGGCTTTCATCAAGGCTAAGGGTGGGCAAACACCATATTGAATGCCAGCATTAACGATGGAGGGCGCAACGAACTTTTAAGTCATTTTCAGCCAGGTGTCCGGATACTTTTTATCACATAGTGTATATTAAAGCACCATGCGAAATTAAATTTCTGACCGTTCATAAATCGTCAGATACCTCGTTGTCCACAATAGCAGAGGAAACTAAATATTGTGGCGTCATGACAATAAGCAAAAATTTTATTTCATTTGTAGCAGTTTTCAGAATTGGCAAATAAGGTCATGTCAGAATTTTATTTTCTCCACCGGTTGTCATTCCATCAACGTAAGGCCTTTGCATGTTTTCAGTCACTTATCAGTAAATAATTTCAAAATGATGGAGAACAGCAATCAGTCGTCCTTTCCTTTCAGGAATAAAGGAAAGTCACATCAAAGTCGTTGAGTGAATTCCACATTCTTTATGGAAGGTAACTTGATGCAGTAAATGTTGTTTTATTTCGTTTGCAACTGCTGTCATAGTAGAGATGATTAAATCATTTTTATCATCAGATAAACGAAAATACACAGTGGCGATAAGATCTTCCGATACATCACTAGAAGCTTCCTTGATCGGAAAAGATCTCCATAAACGTATATCAGGGACGTATACGTATAATATTTATGTCAGAATGAGTCTATATAATGTATTGCATCCACATCGCTAAATTACATATTTGAAAAGTCCAGTTGCAAAAATATGGAAGAAATAGACCTGGAAATACTATTTTACAAGACATGTGCCTTGTTAAAACATTATCCTAGAAGAAAGCTACTTCTACGCATAGAGAGTACTTACCATGAGCGCAAAATGGCAATGTTTCTTTTCTTTGTACGTTATCTATATCCACTGAAAGTCAAGGCGTGTTGTGGAAGGTAATAGGTGCCTGACGTTTCATTTTATGCCTCTGGTACTCACCTGAAACAAAAGGATAAGGAAGTTTCGTAAATCTCTTGTAAAAGAAACAACTCAAAATTACAAAATGAAAAGACTATTTCTTATAAATAAGTTACTAGTTCAACCAAAGTGCTACAGCTTCTTTAATGAACTCTAAACGCAAAAGCACTTAGCACTGAAAGCATGTTTATTACGAAAGTCAACGTACAGATAGAACCGATATGAACTCCTGGGAGGAGAGTTCTGTTATTTGTACAAACACAGAATATTCTCGAGTATGCAAACGTTACCAACATAGGAAGCTTTGAGTACCTTCCCGAAACGATGAATACTAAATAACAAATATTTGCCGGTAGTGAAGTCTGAACTGCAGACATGAAATGTGCCAGCCACAGACGCTTACCGCTACTCCACAATGTATGCGTTACAGCTGAAGGCAATAAGTTAAGCTTAATAAAATCTCTGCAGCCTTTTAAACAGCCATTTTCCGAAGGTGCAGAGATTACACACAGATAGTACTTGAACAATGATGAGAAAAACAGCCGCTGCATTTCAGTCTAACGTCGTTCATTCTTTCTAAAACATACTACCAGTTTCAACACCACACAGTGTCATCTTCAAGCCCCGAACGCAGCCTGACATCAACAACTGTTTCATAAGCAATGAACAGAATCGTATGCAACGGACCAAAATTAACTGGATTCCGTACCTTCCATGGCAATAACAAGCCCAGCATTATCTTCAGAAATGACTGCCATCTTTTTTATGCTGACTTGCATCCTGTACCCTCCTTGCTTCTTCCGCCATGCATTATTTTGCATCCAAGGTAGGAGAATACATTCAGTTCATCTATTATGTTGTCTCAGTATTGATGTATAGTTAAGCGTTATTCTCATTTTTGAAGCTCCTATTTACCTTCTTTCTTCTTAAGTTTCCTCTCAGTACATATTCTGTACTGATTAGATTGTTCATTCTATTAAACAGTTCTTCTGCTTCTTCCTCAGTTTCACAGAGGCTACCAATGTCATCAATAAATCGTATCTGGATCTTAATACCACTCCTAAATTTTTCTTTAATATCCATCAATGGTTCTTCGATGTACACGTTCATTTTTTTTTCAGTTTTTCTCTCGCATTTGCTATCTTCAGTATTGTGTGAATGACGTTCTTCCGAAAATCTGATGGAACGTCTCCTGTCTCATACATTCTACACACTACCAGCAGGGATAGTACTCTGTTTAAGATGAAGAGAGGCACGCCGGATCAGATTTTGTATAACAGTAAAGCTTCGAATAAGGGCCAGTAAATGGGATTTGAGCATTGTGGTCTGTTCTTATGTAAGTGAAATAACAAATAAGTCTGTTTCTTAGTTGTATTAGATAGCAGTTAGTTTGTCTCTCACTGCCTCTCCCTTCCACTGCTTTTGAATTACGTGTCTTATTTTTATTGTTTGTCATATACAATCTGTCTTCGGATTCACATTGTACATTTCTGTCTTCGCAATTATTTCTTCTATAAGCTAAATGCCGTAAGTAGGGAAATTACTACGTAGTTTGTTGTTAATATTCAGTGCAGCTGTAAATAATACACTGTAGACTCATAAAACAGTTATTTTCGCCCCCTGTAGTTAAAAAATTATTATATTAATATAAAAGTTCTACATAAATGGAAGGGATTTATTACTTCATTTGCTGAATATGTACACTTAAAAGATAGTATTAGTTCGCTTGTAACATTCACACCCAGCCTTTGGATGTTTCGTGGAGACGGGCGAAAATTGAAGGTGTATCCATTCCACAACCTTTAGTACTAATTAATCCATTCCATTCTGGTAGGGTGCTACAGCAGTCAGTTTCGAATTATTACAGAATAGATAAATAAACAGTCTTGGCTGCGAAATTATTTAATATCAATGACGCGTTTTACCCTTTTGGGGCATCATCAGATTGTGTAAAAGTAGCTGAATATGTGACCCATCTGCCACAAAACCGTATAAAATGGAAAATGGACGCAACAGTAACTCGATATGTAATCCATCCATCCAGCTACTTTTACACAATCTGATAATGCCCCGAAAGGGTGAAACGCATCATTGGTATTAAATAATTTCGAAACCAAGACTGTTTCTTTTTATTATTGTTCTGAAATACCTTTAGTAGTGTATGAAAACTTTCTGAGCGCGCGTGTGATGCCCTCCCGCCCCCTCCCCCCCCCCCTCCTCTCTCTCTCTCTCTCTCTCTCTCTCTCTCTCTCTCTCTGTGTGTGTGTGTGTGTGTGTGTGTGTGTGTGTGTGTGTGTGTGTGTGTATTTCTGCTCCTGTTCGCGTAACACATTGTGTATTGGTTTATATAGTGCTGTGTCGTAGTAGGCAATAAATGTCATGGTGAATGGCTGAGGACCCAAAACGCACATAAAAAGTGGGCGAAGAGATAAAAAATGAGAGAAACCCCGTTTCAGCAGCTACGGCGAACTCGTCTATATTTCTTTTTCAATTTCCACTGTACATCATACATCGCAAGCCAATAAGGCTCTGAAATTTCGAATGTATTTGATTCTCTTCCAAGAAATCTACTCGTATTTATTTCCATGCTTTTTTTCTGTTTTTTGTTTTTTCTTTTTTACTGGTTTCGAAGCCAATGAAAAGCAGCTAAGGGTCTCCATTTACAGATGATTTGTTTCAAGTGGTACGGAAAAGTGAGGACAAAATTATGTCCCTAGTAATTTAACTGAAACTGGTATTTTGTAAGTATTTATACATTAGCTTATCCTCACGCTAGTTTTTCCAGCCACACTTTTCCAACACTGCTTCTGCAAAAGGCAGTGGTCTCACTTCCTATTATATGTGCCCCTTGTAATATCTCAACACTTATACTTACTATTTTATCGAACAAGATTAAGCAGGTCGTCAGAGATATTTTTGAAGGTCATAGGACAGGTAGACAATTTTTAAGCGTCGCGGCTGGGAATTACGTTGCTCTCATGTTCCTATGCGATGTTCAGCTTGCTCCGTCTTCTTCTTCCTTTTTGCTCGCGTAGACTTCGGAGCATATCGCACGAATTACACTACGCTGTATGGCTCAATCTGCACAAGAGTTAAGTCAGGGACGCAGGCAATGATTACTGTTACCTTGTTGAGCACAGTTTATTGAAAGAAGTCACAAATGCGACGTAAAAAACTATTTTTTTGGTGTTTTCATATTTTGTCACTGCACCCATGAATGCTTTCAGTTCTAATTTCCTATGTTTGAGAAGGTTATCCTATTTGCTCATATTTGCAGAAGTATAATATTAGTGTGCGAGACAGATATCTAGGAAATTTTTGGAAATTTGTGTTAAGATCCTATCGGACCAAACTGCTGAGTTCATCGGTCCCTAGGCTTACACACTACTTAATCTAACTTAAACTAACTTACGCTAAGGACAACACACACACGCATGCCCGAGAGAGGACTCGAACCTCCGACGGAGGGGAGCCGCGCGGACCGTGGCAAGGCTACCCCGCGCAGCAGACATCTAGAAAGGTAACGTTGTCAAATGCTGTCACATGTAGAGAGAGAGAGAGAGAGAGAGAGAGAGAGAGAGAGAGAGAGAGAGACTGAGAGACAGAGAGACAAAGAGACAAAGAGAGAGAGAGAGAGAGAGAAGAGGAGAGAGAGAGAGAGAGAGAGAGAGAGAGAGAGAGAGAGAGAATTATAATTTTCAGTGAAAATTGTAATTTTTGTTTCCGTGTTTATTTAATTAATGTTGATTGAGATCAAATAATAACATGCTTTTACATCAAAACTTAAAAATTCCAAAGAAACTAATAATAATATCTCTTTTAAAAATTTTCAACGTTTATAACTTTCAATCCCATGTTTCGCGAGCGCCATATCTTATAACAGCCGACTTCGTTATGAATTCGCTTATCTTCGAGAATGTCATTTCGGACGACCCGGCAGTAAGTGAGCTGTGTATGGAATCAATGGCTTGAGAGCACATTGAGGAATGCGATTTAGTCTGAGAGAAGAAATTAAGTCATGTGACACTGACGGACTGGAGTTAAAAGGAAGATCAAGCTTAGAATTGCGAAAAAAAAAGAAAAGAAAAATGCTCTTTCAGTCCCACACGTTGAAATCTTTCAGTAGCAAAGTGTTTGTCTTATTGAAACGTTTTGTTGTCGACGATTGTGATATGAGCGGTATGTTGTTCAAGCAAGCACAGGGAATATCAGGTTTATTTCTGACCACTTCGCCCCGATTTGTAGTTGCATGAGCCATCAAACGTCCAATAATGTTGTCAAACCGTCAATATATTAACGGTCTGAGGTCGCGTATTGACATACTGGCGATAATAGAAATACTGACAAGCAGTACTGGTGGCCGGTCAATACATCCCGAACATGTGAGGTCGAGAATTGACAGTTTGAGATATTCCCCATTCAAATGCTGACAGAGTTTCATGAACTAGCCACACGACGTTTGTTTGCATTGTTGTTTTTTCTGTTCACCTTTGCGCCTGTCATACCTTAAAGCCAATTTTTCAAGTAGTCTTTTAACACAAAAGTATTTTAATAGGACTTCCCAAGGGTAAACATTGCATATATCACTTTAGGATAGTCAACGGAGGATTCTGTATGACAATTCTTACTTTATTATTGAGCTTGTGTCTCCTTGTTTTGAAGAAGAATCGCCTTAGGAGCGCCTTTCCAGTTGCTATTACTGCGTAAGCAGGATTTTTGACATAAAACAAATCGGAAACTACTGCCAGCGAACACTTTCATTGCATTCGTCCGTAGTTTCTTCGCCATCACAGGTTCCCTCTTATTGTAGTTCGGAAACAAAAAGATAACACTCCGATTGCATTGGCAAAATTCATGTGATTAAGTGCTAAGCCTGCATAAGGAAATACTGCTTCCCATCTTAACTTTGGTAACACCTGTTCAGCACATTTTCTTTATCATGTCTAAGAAGGAAGAAGAGAGAGGAGGAGAGAGAGAGAGAGAGAGAGAGAGAGAGAGAGAGAGAGAGAGAGAGCACTTTCTTCGGTGGAATGCTGTCGGTTCGGACCGCATGATTTTTAATCGCTATATCATCATCCGAGGTCAACAAGCTTTCCCCTTTCAAGGAAGTGAAGTATGGTACACCTTCATGTTTATGGAGACGCAATGATTCGGCACAAGATATTTCGACAGCAGTAACAGCCAAACAGTACGCTTCATCATTTCCTTCTTTCCAGCGCTGGAAAGGATTTTATGAGTAAACTGTTTACAAGTTCCGGAGTAGCGACTTTGGCTAAAAAATGTCGCAGTAATATTGAAGGGAGATAGGAAGAATGGCACTGGTCGAACTGTGATAGATATGAGTTATGTGGAATGAGATGGCTGTGGCACTGCAAATGTCACACAAAGTGAAATCTTGCGAACGCATCATGCCAAACTGTGTGTTGTTGCTTTATTTTATTTCATGTACCGGTCTACCAAGGAATGTAAGATAAATTCTGTGGCATTCGCATGCTAATGGCAGGTTACAACCTCTTCCTTAATTTCCATTATCAACGATAAGAACCCAAACACTACACAGCTAACGATGATGATTTACTGCTCAAAGTTCCTATTGCGAACGATGCCCTGGCTCATCTTTTGAAGTACGCGCGAATGTGACGTGAAAAGCGATGATCAGTTCTAAAGATGCTGCTGGACGTCAGGGGGGAAAACTGATTACTGTAGTCAGCAGTAAGGACGCTTGCTGGCAACATGTGTGTTTTTGTAGTGTTCTTCTGATTTAAATTCTTCAATGTTGATCTTTTTAAATGTCACAAAATGTTATTTCGCGTCCGTACTCACGGCTTTACTCAACAAGTAGCGCGCAGTTGTCAATGGAGTTTTTCGGGTGGTAAGATTGGTCGCGTCCCTTACCTTTCTCACTCAGTAGTTTGTGGTTATCTATGCCTCAGTGACCACGGAAAGTAGGAAAGGAAGAGAATCGAAGCGTTCGAGATGCTGTGTTAAAGAAGGAACCCGGAAATTAATCAGGTGGTTTCTCGCAGAATCGAGGAGGGCTGGAATGTGTGGAATACATGGACAAGAAGAAGGGATACGAAGACAGAAAATTGTTTAAGACATCAAACGTGTTATAATACCTTCCGTGATACTAGAGGTAACCGGATAGGGCAAGAACAGTATACAATGACAAATAAGTGAGGGCTTTGTGCGTAACTCCTGTTCTGTAATGAAGAGTCTGACACAGGCGAGGGAGTAGTGAAGAGCCCCACACCAACAGTCAAAACTGTCTATCCCCCCTCCTCCTCCCCATGCCTTACCAAAACGCCTCACAAAAGAAGGGCACTCATCCGCAACAGGCGCCCACACCAATTTGGTTGCCGGCTGAAGTGGCCGTGCGGTTAAAGGCGCTGCAGTCTGGAACCGCAAGACCGCTACGGTCGCAGGTTCGAATCCTGCCTCGGGCATGGATGTTTGTGATGTCCTTACGTTAATTAGGTTTAACTAGTTCTAAGTTCTAGGGGACTAATGACCTCAGCAGTTGAGTCCCATAGTGCTCAGAGCCATTTGAACCAATTTGGTTGGTTTTTCATCATCCACATTACGCCATCGCAGAAGATTAGTGTCTGATACGCAATGTTGCCATATCACTTCAAAAAGATCCTAGACTAGTTTCATATGGAAGCAGTCCAAAAGTTTGTTGGCAACTCCGTAAAGGCCGTGTCACCGGTGCATACAATCATACCACACAACCACTGGAAGATGCAAAAGGGGACACCATCTTGTTACATCAGTGAGTCTCGCTTGCCTACTGGGCCATGAGCCGAAAAAGTTCGGGTTCGAATTAACGACTATGTAAGTTATATGAAACGAAATGAAGACACTTCTTTAAGGTAAGCATTAAAAAGTGAAAACAAAAGTTAAAATCTTCTATGTTGTTAGGCCGCGTCATATTTCCTCTAAAATAATCGACGATTCGACATCTCTGCTGAGACCTTCTTCAGGATCTTCCGTTGTCCACATTGCTAGAACACTGTTCTAGCAACAGTGTTGTAGCAATAGTGGACACCGGAAAATCCGGAAAAAATCCCATGAGAGGGGTCGGAACGTCGATTATTTTAGAGGAAATATGACTCGGCCTAACAATCCAGAAGATTTTAACTTTAGTGTCAACGGCCACGAAAGCCTGCAGACTTACATAAGTGAAAACAACATTTGCTAAAAATAGATCATACGGTGAAAAAGGAATCGTTTCCTTTCTTATGAAACGCTCCAAAAGTGATGTATCATTTCACTTTTGCTAACTATTGTCAAAACTATCCGGATGAGGCGGACAGACATTTACGTTGGTTTAATGAGTCAGTTACAGTCCTACATGGTTTCCTCTATGCAGCTTCTGAAAGCCATTTAGAAAGGATACTAATCATAGGGGACGCCTTTTTCCAGTCTGCGCGTTGAATCGCTAAAGGGTATAGTCAAAAGTTTCAAACACTCGAGTGTCCTATTGCGTTAGATTGTAAGGATGTTGTGAGGATTCGCATAGCGCCAGCAGTAGGCTAACCTTTAGAAAAGTATTACACCGGATTTCGCAATACTGCATCTTCTACACAAATGAAGATTGAATCTTGGGGAGAATTTTAACTTACGCACAGTTCTAAAAAGATTTATTTCCAGAAGAACCATCCGATTTTATGAGGGTGTATGTTTTACATACATGCACATATAACCTTGGGATACTGTTTACAGTCACGTTTAGGAACAACGTTTTCATTTACCTTTCACATATGTTCTATTTGCTGTCCATTTGCTGTCCACCGACCGCACGACAGATACCCAGACGATGGTCGAACCAGACCACTGTTTATGCTATCATGTCTGGAGTGACTACAATCACTGCTGTTGTTATTGGGTCACATTCACCCAATATCGTGGGAAGGGAAGGGACGCTGACAGATGATTTGCCAAATCCCCATAGAAAAAAAAAAGCATGAGGAAACATGAGCTCTGTGACCTTGGAGGCTAATGGTGCAATCCGATAATCCGTATTCTTCCTATTGTCGACCCAGCTTACACTCAGCTAATTGGCAACAAATGCTTTTGCGTAGAAACATTAACTTTTGCTATATGGTGGCGCATCGTTAAAAAAAAATTCAATGTCGTCTCGCAGCTATGTAGTGAATGTACGAACGCACTACCTATACCAGGAAGATCTCTACCAGTATCCACATAAGCCGTCACTTACAACTTCTGTCATGGTAGACTTTTAAAATTCACACCAAATTTCCGTCTTCAAACATGTGAATGATATAGACATGTGCAATTACATTTTTGAAATATCCAATATATTTCACGGTCCAGTCACATTAACGTGACCGCCGCCTACGGAGGACGTCAACTTGCAATAACCACTCACACAAGTCACGTGTCAGCGCTGTCAGTGGAGGATGTGTAAAGCGTGTCGGGGTGATGTGTAACATGGTGCCGCCCTTTGACTGCGGAAAGGGAGCGGTTTATCTGACGTCCAAAAGAGCATAATCATTGACTTTAGGGCCAAGTGTGGAAGCATTTCTGAACTAGCTAAGTTTGTAAACTGTTAATGTGCCTCCGTGGTTAAAGTATACCGTGAATGGCAAAATGGCGCTGACCAAAACCGGCGCTGAGGCAACTGTGGTGAACCGCGAACGGCAGATGATAGGAATAAACGATGGTCGCGGAGATGTGTACGGGCGAACAGAAGTTTACATCAACTGACCGCCCAGATAAACGAAATGGCTACCAACGGTCCGTTCAGCAAACTTTGCTAAGTATGAGTCTCTGCAGCAGGTTCCACGTTCATGCACCCCTCCCGACTGCTGTTCATCGGCGATGAAAGTTCGAATTTGCACTCCAGTGCCGCAGCTGGACGGCCAATGAGTGGTGACAGGTAGGATTCTCAGATGAATCACGTTTTATCCTCTATCGGACTGAAAGAAAACACCCTGGAACAATCGTCGGGAGAGTCCAGGCCAGAGGAATGTGCGTTAATTGTCTGGGAAATGTTTTTGGGGCATTCCCTAGGCGACCTCGTTACTTTCGAAGGCACAATGGATCAACAAAAGTATGCATGTATGCTTAGGGACCATGTCCATCCCAATATGCAGCTTATTTCTCTTCGGCAAGATGGCATCTACCAGCAGGACAATGCACCATGTCTCACAGCTCGCAGTGTACGTGCATGGTTGTAAGAGTAGCAGGATGAGTTTACTATAATCCCCTTCCTACCAAACTCCCCGGTTATAAACCCAACGAGAATCTGTGGGACCACTTGGATCAGGCTGTTCGCGTCATGGACCCTCAACCGAGAAGCCTAGCGCAGCTGGTCATGACACTGGACTGGACTCAGTATCTTTCAGAAACTTAGAAGCCTAGCGCAGCTAGCCACGACACTGGACTGGACTGGACAGAGTATCTTCGAGGATCCGAGAAGCCTAGAGCAGCTGTCCACGACACTGGACTGGACAGGGTATCTTCGAGGACCGAGAAGCCTAGCGCAGCTGGCCGCGACACTGGACAGGGTATCTTCGAGAATCCGAGAAGCCTAGCACAGCTGGCCACGACACTGGAATGGACTCGGTATCTTCGAGGATCCGAGAAGCCTAGCGCAGATGGCCACGACACTGGACTGGACTCGGTATCTTCGAGAAACTCTATGACTCTCTTCCTGCATATCTGGCAGCGATCAGCCCAACAGAGGGTGGTTATTCAGGCCTTTGGCAGTTGGTCAAATTAATGTGACTCGACGTTGTATAATTGCATCAGTCATATTCGTAGGTGTATATTGTTAACCGCTTCGTGGGCGGAAGCTAACGTCGGTGCGGGAAGGCATTTCCGTATTGACTGCTTTCAGGCGTCGTCTGACTACTGCTCTACAGCAACGAGTTTCTTTAATTTAGGGAAAGATGATCGATACAGAGAGCTAGACGCGTCAAAACTAGAGTGTTGTGTTACTGACTATAGTGTTTAAGACTCAAATCCGTAAGCGTGCTACATTTATATCTTAACTCCGTTGTTACTAGTTTTGATTGTCACACACAAAGGTTCGAGAATTAGTATCCTCATCCCAAGAGTCTACATGAAGGAAAGGTATTCATCCTCCAAAATCTAATCACCGGCACACGATCAAAGTACTATGATTGCTTGTGGCTGGGCGGTTCTAGGCGCTTCAGTCTGGAACGGCGCGAGCGCTACTGTCGCACGTTCGAATCCTGCCTCGGGCATGGATGTGTGTGATGTCCTTAAGTTAGTTAGGTTTAAGTAGTTCTAAGTTCTAAGGGACTGATGACCTCAGATTTTAAGTCCCATAGTGCTCAGAGCCATTACTATGATTGTTTGTTTTCGTACTCGAGATAAATCTTTGCTAGGCCCGGCTGTGTATCAGCTTCCTAGATCAAACTCCTAGCTCTTAAATTTCCACACACACACACACACACACACACACACACAGTAATAATGATTCGTCTGTTGGAACGGAGCGGAAATCGCCATTGCGAGCTTGCCGCCTCCGGAAGGAGAAGGTTGTGTGCTGGTACCGATTTCGCCAACTCACGTCCCCTACGAAGTGCTGCACCCTACGGACCTCAACGCTGGACAGCTATACAATGAACACGACGTTCATATATTGGAAACTGGAAACGGGGCCGTGGCCTCCCGGTACAAATGACGGGACGATGACAGACTGCTTGTGCCACTATGTTGACGGTATTGCCCAACGCCTCAGCCGCGGGCACTTAACATTTGCCCTGAGCCTCTATTGACACAGGGAGACGAACCATGCGCCCCCCCCCCTCCCCCCCCGTCCTCCTCACCCCCGACCACTTGTAAAGTTCACAAGTCTCGGGCAATCGCCAACTGCCAATATATTTATTGATGTCACAACACCTTTTGCACATGGTTTAATACTGCCGCGTGCTTTGGTGTAAATGTCATAGCTGCTGGATGGCGACTTACAGGTTACAGGATCAGTTCTCTCCACCTGCAAATAATTTACCATTTAAATCAGACTAAGAGCAGCCGACCTAGTTGCAAAGGATAAAGTAATCTTTACCTAGGTTTCAATAGATATAAATCTATCTTCTTCAGAAGACGTCAGTATTATAACAACGTGAAGTGATATGTCCTTATCGTTTAGGCAAACATCTGCATAGTTTTATATACACTCCTGGAAATTGAAATAAGAACACCGTGAATTCATTGTCCCAGGAAGGGGAAACTTTATTGACACATTCCTGGGGTCAGATACATCACATGATCACACTGACAGACCCACAGGCACATAGACACAGGCAACAGAGCATGCACAATGTCGGCACTAGTACAGTGTATATCCACCTTTCGCAGCAATGCAGGCTGCTATTCTCCCATGGAGACGATCGTAGAGATGCTGGATGTAGTCCTGTGGAACGGCTTGCCATGCCATTTCCACCTGGCGCCTCAGTTGGACCAGCGTTCGTGCTGGACGTGCAGACCGCGTGAGACGACGCTTCATCCAGTCCCAAACATGCTCAATGGGGGACAGATCCGGAGATCTTGCTGGCCAGGGTAGTTGACTTACACCTTCTAGAGCACGTTGGGTGGCACGGGATACATGCGGTCGTGCATTGTCCTGTTGGAACAGCAAGTTCCCTTGCCGGTCTAGGAATGGTAGAACGATGGGTTCGATGACGGTTTGGATGTACCGTGCACTATTCAGTGTCCCCTCGACGATCACCAGTGGTGTACGGCCAGTGTAGGAGATCGCTCCCCACACCATGATGCCGGGTGTTGGCCCTGTGTGCCTCGGTCGTATGCAGTCCTGATTGTGGCGCTCACCTACACGGCACCAAACACGCATACGACCATCATTGGCACCAAGGCAGAAGCGACTCTCATCGCTGAAGACGACACGTCTCCATTCGTCCCTCCATTCACGCCTGTCGCGACACCACTGGAGGCGGGCTGCACGATGTTGGGGCGTGAGCGGAAGACGGCCTAACGGTGTGCGGGACCGTAGCCCAGCTTCATGGAGACGGTTGCGAATGGTCCTCGCCGATACCCCAGGAGCAACAGTGTCCCTAATTTGCTGGGAAGTGGCGGTGCGGTCCCCTACGGCACTGCGTAGGATCCTACGGTCTTGGCGTGCATCCGTGCGTCGCTGCGGTCCGGTCCCAGGTCGACGGGCACGTGCACCTTCCGCCGACCACTGGCGACAACATCGATGTACTGTGGAGACCTCACGCCCCACGTGTTGAGCAATTCGGCGGTACGTCCAACCGGCCTCCCGCATGCCCACTATACGCCCTCGCTCAAAGTCCGTCAACTGCACATACGGTTCACGTCCACGCTGTCGCGGCATGCTACCAGTGTTAAAGACTGCGATGGAGCTCCGTATGCCACGGCAAACTGGCTGACACTGACGGCGGCGGTGCACAAATGCTGCGCAGCTAGCGCCATTCGACGGCCAACACCGCGGTTCCTGGTGTGTCCGCTGTGCCGTGCGTGTGATCATTGCTTGTACAGCCCTTTCGCAGTGTCCGGAGCAAGTATGGTGGGTCTGACACACCGGTGTCAGTGTGTTCTTTTTTCCATTTCCAGGAGTGTATATTAAAACCTAGGTAAAGATTACTTTATCCTTTGCAACTGGTCGGCTGCTCTTAGTCTGATTTACGTGGAACCGTTGCTGTAGCGCAGCTATGTTTAAAGTACTGAATTTACCATTTAATATTTGTGACTTATGGAAAGTTCATTTCGCGAGTTGTACGTGGGTGGAAGCACTATGTTGCCTAAATCTTATAGGAACATACGCTTACCAACTTTTCATAACCTTTCCGTACTGCACAACCACTGTCTTGCAGCGTGGTTGCGAATGGAGTTGTTGAGTATCTTCGTAATGGTCAAGCGCTTACTAATAGAACGCGTGATGAAACAGGTCGCTGGTTTTTGCAATTTATCTAGCTCTTTTACACTGTCCAGTCACATTAATATGACACATGTGAAAAGCCTAAATTACCACCTTTTGCAGTGTCCACCGCTGCGAGATGTGCAGCAAGAGAATCAATGGGGTTCTGAAAGGTACTACAGGGATGTGAGGCCATGCCGACTCCAGTGTTATGGCCAGCTGCGCTAGGCTGCTCGGTTGGGGATCCATGGCGCGATCGCTGTGATCACTCAGATTGTCCTCGTAGTTTGGTGGTCAGGGGAGTACGGTAAAGTCACCCTGGTGCTCTTCGAATTAAGCACGAACACTGCGTGCTGTGTGACACGTTGTATTGCCCTGCTGGTAGATGCTGTCGTGCCGAGGAAAAACAGGCTGCCTGTAAAAGTGAACATAATCCCCACGGGTAGATGCATACCTATGTTGATGCATTCTGCCTTTCAGAACGACGAGATCACCCTGGCTACGTTCTCCGGCCGGGACTCTTCCGACTATTGTTACAAGCTGTTTGGTGGCAGCCGTTTTACGCCGTACTCGCGAACTGCCATCTGTCTGATAAAACCACCTGTCGTCACTCACTGGACATCCAGTTGCTGCAGTGACGTGGGAATTCCAGCCTTCTTCGCAGATTAACTTTGTAGTCCCTAGTTCATCTGGGTGGTCAGTTGCTCTTCACTTGCACGTGCTGCAAACATGTCGGCACTACGCCAGTTACAGGCAGCGTCATTTGGCCATGTACGGTGTACTTTAACCACGTCAGCAAGCAAAGATTTTACAGAATTAACCGTTTCAGGAATGTCCCTCCCCCTTTTGCCCGAAAGGCGATTATCATGCCCTTCGCTCCATTTTTAGCATTCCGACAACGACTGCACTGTTTTCCACATCCCTCCAACAGGCTTTGTATACCCTCCACTGTTAGTTCTGCCACCTGCCACCTTACATGTTTTGTCACAGAGAGTAATAGTTTTCTTAAATGTTTTTTCACAGTGAGATAGTTTTCTTACATATTATCGAAATAAATCAGAATGATAAGTGAAATTCTCTCATAGCTTTATTTAGTATCCTTCATCCATACCACTGAGATAATGACTATATTCAATGAATTTTCAATCCAGGCATAACCATTGTATGCATTATGCACTTCATGCGACTAACTGAATTTATAGTATCAGAAAAAGAAAGTCTTACTGTCCCCAATGTGCAAGTATTGTTCCATGGCCATTCACAGATGTTGCGTTATCCGTTGCTTCATTTTTAAATTAGAATACTATCTTTCCTGCCGGCCGGAGTGGCCGAGCGGTTCTAGGCACTACAGTCTGGAGCCGCACGACCGCTACGGTCGCAGGTTCGAATCCTGCCTCGGGCATGGATGTGTGTGATGTCCTTAGGTTAGTTAGGTTTGAGTAGTTCTAAGTTCTAGGGCACTGATAACCTCAGAAGTTAAGTCCCTTAGTGCTCAGAGCCATTTGAACAAACAGGGGGTAGACTTTCACACTACAGCAGTCCTTTCCATGTATGGTCCACGTTCCATCGAGTTATTTTAGTTAATAGTGATCCATCGTACGTGAATTACCTTCGTCCAAAGTGTTGTACACCACGGTACATATTGCGACCGCTTAGCGCCATCTCATCTGCGCCGCCGCTGTATTCCGGCGGGAGAGAGACAAGCCCTGTCAGCTGGCGTCGCCACTTGTCGATACCTGGCGCCAGCCGCAGAAGTGCGGCTTTCGACGCAAAAATAAGACGCTGCCAGCTCCGGTGCTCCGCAACGCGATATTCACGTCCGAGTGCTTTCCGATAGCGGGCCGCCTCGCGCCGCTGCTCTGCCAATAAAAGAAGCCGGCGGCGAATACGGAATGTATAAATAAATGCAGCGCCAGACGAGAAACACAATTCCGTGTTCCGCCGCCGTAATGCAGTATGTTTGTTTTATGAGCACATCCCTCACAATAAAAGGCCTCTTCCGCCTGTTGGACGTTATCCGTTATCGTAATGGCGGCGCTCGTGTGACTCGGCCTCCCGCCGGCCGCACAACAAACGCGAGGCAGGCGACAGAGCTACCTGTTCTCCGAGAACACGACGAAAAAGCACACCCATGCATTGTGCCATCCGGCCGACGTCGCTTCTTGCTGGCTACTAAGTGCCATGGCATCGGTTTTCTGGCAGTGTGTTATGTACTTCTCTTCAACGTTTATTTAACATATCTGTCAGGGAAGTCCTACAAGAGGTCTTAAGAAGGTAAAGGGGATATAAGGGGCGGAGGAGTGGGAAAATGGGAGGTATTACACATCACCGCATCCTCTGTATTTTTGTGCCTGAGGCTATTGCACATGAGTCATTACTTCGACCAACTGTGCCTGTACGGCTAGTTGAAACCATATACATGCATAAACAGTCGATAGATTTCAACAAATTTGATACACGATCTACTTCTTCTCTGAGAAGAAGTACTAAGGGGTAAGAATTACCTAGCTGCAGAGAGATGGGGATGGTGGTGAAAAGGTATGGTAACTGCTGACATATAGGCTGCCCTGCACAGCAAACGTGTTGTACAGGTTATACTGGAATGTGTTACAGGGTCTTGACATGCAGAGGGGCACGGCTAATTAGAGATGGGGCCCCTCCACGCTCGCACCAGCGTGGTGACCAAAACAAAAGTTCTACTGTCACCTCCGTCAACATGTTAGTTATCTTGTAAATGGATCACAGGATGCTGGGCTGTGATGTTATCCGTGCGTCTGGGTAAGACTACACATTAACACGGTCCATCAGGTGATAGATAGTGGACGAAACGCGAGTGAGGATAGCGATTTGAAGAGCAGAGGGGAAAAAGTGCCAAGGCTCGTGCCGTGGGAAAAAAACCTCTGCGACAGTGGGATGGGTAGTAAGAGCAGTAGTGGCTTACTAGCTGCGATAGTTCATGCAAGGTTGGATTTGGGCTAGCAGACAGAGCGTAAGGAGGAGATGGATAGCGAGAGAAGGATAGAGGGACAGAGAGGAGGAATATGCTTATATGCATATGGTGTCTGTTCTTTCAAACATGAAAGAAAGACACATGAAAGGAAAGACACCATTGATGACCTGCAGCCTTCTAGAACGAAATTAGAATTACATTAATACCTTCACCTGCTGACGGGCGTGGATATATATCAACAGGGACAGGTAAAAATGTGTGCCCTGATCGAGACTCGGACCTGGGATCTCCTACTTACATGGCAGATGCTCTTTCCATCTGAGCCACTGAGGGCACAGAGGATAGTGCGTCTGCAGGGACTAGCTCGCGCACATATTACCCGAACTTTTACGGGACTTGGTAAGAATGTCTTCCACGAGTAATGAGTGTGTTGGGTAGGGACACTACGAACGTAGTGTGTGGACATATAAGGTGAGAATGTGGGTCTCGCGGGAGACGTGCGCGAGATTGTCCCTGCAGTAGCACTATCCTCTGTGCCCTCGGTGGCTCAGATGAATACAGCGTCTGCCATGTAAGCAGGAGATCCCGGGTTCGAGTCCCGGTAGGGGCACACATTTTCACCTGTCCCCGTTGATATATATCAACGCCCGTCAGCAGCTGAAGGTATTAATACAGGGTGATTCAAAAAGAATACCACAACTTTAGGAATTTAAAACTCTGCAACGACAAAAGGCAGAGCTAAGCACTATCTGTCTGCGAATTAAGGGAGCTATAAAGTTTCATTTAGTTGTACATTTGTTCGCTTGAGGCGCTGTTGACTAGGCGTCAGCGTCAGTTGATGCTAAGATGGCGACCGCTCAACAGAAAGCTTTTTGTGTTATTGAGTACGGCAGAAGTCAATCGACGACAGTTGTTCAGCGTGGGGCACTGAGAATCCGCGGGAAACAACTCAGTGTGAACGTGACTCGCCTAAGGTGAACGTTTTCTGTGCCATTTCAGCCAATAAAGTTTTTGGTCCCTTTTTCTTCGAAGGTGCTACTGTAACTGGACTACAGTATCTGGAGATGTTAGAGAATTGGCTGTTCCCTCAGCTCGAACAAGAAGCACAACAATTCATATTTCAGCAGGATGGAGCGCCACCACATTGGCACTTACCTGTCCGTAACTACCTGAACGTCAACTACCCGAGGCGATGGATCGGCCGCCAGGCAGCCCGTGACAGAGCACTTCATCACTGGCCTCCAAGAAGCCCAGATCTTACCCCCTGCGATTTTCTCTTATGGGGGTATGTTAAGGATATGGTGTTTCGGCCACCTCTCCCAGCCACCATTGATAATTTGAAACGAGAAATAACAGCAGCTATCCAAACTGTTACGCCTGATATGCTACAGAGAGTGTGGAACGAGTTGGAGTATCGGGTTGATATTGCTCTAGTGTCTGGAGGGGGCCATATTGAGCATCTCTGAACTTGTTTTTGAGTGAAAAAAAAACCTTTTTAAATACTCTTTGTAATGATGTATAACAGAAGGTTGTATTATGTTTCTTTCATTAAATACACATTTTTAAAGTTGTGGTATTCTTTTTGAATCACCCTGTATAATTCTAAGAGAGGAGGGAGGTGGAATCGGGCAGAGAGAGGTGGAGGAGAAGATGGACAGAGGGAGAGGAGCAGAAAATGGAAAGAAATAGCGGGGAGGAATAGATGGGCAAAGAGATGGGATGAAAGAAGAGAGGGAGGGGGAGGAGATGGACAGAGAGCGAGGACAGAAGCAGATATGAGCAATATATGTGCCATACATGCAAGCAGACACTTCCGCAGGTAAAAGGCTAGTAACTGAACGAAATATGGTCGACAGATTATTCGTATCCGACGATTTCTCTGAAAGAAAAGTAGCTCAATACTTGAATAAGAAATGCTGTCGATCGAAGGGCATTTGTTCGATGCTACTGCAGGGCTGTACAGCAATGTGGTGATCTTGGATCGATACCAGCCCTGGAAGATCGGTGAGGATAGCCACACCCTCTACTATTTGCGCTGGTCGTGCAGGAATTTATGAATACAGAAATTCTTATAAAAACTGTATACACTCAAAGCATTTTAGTGCAGAAGCTGTACCAATAAGAAAGTAGAGAAATGTGATGGGCTTCGAAAAATCAGGGGAACAATTACGCCAAGTTTTTACTACACACGATAAGTTTCCTTGCAACATGGTTTGCTGTGGCGACAATGACCTCAGTACTGCTCGGACCCGACGTCGGAATATCCTTCATAGAGACGACAGGACATGTCTCCTCTCTAACACAGTCCGTCCACCAGTGAGCTCTCGGTCTACTGCGGAACCATTGGCCTTCCTTCAATGGTTGGCTAACAAGAAGCTGCTACACTGGCCCCTCCAGGTTTCCAACCAAATCAGTGTCTTATACACGCTCCTTACACAGGAGCGGCAAAGATTTATCTCTTTAAGTTACTTTGTAAGGACGATTTCGAAGAATGACAGTATGTTGGCTTCTCCACCAAGTTTGAAGTTAATGCCGTCGCTCTCACTTTCTGGACAAAGAGGCGGTCACTGCACAAATCCCCCCCCTCCCCCTCTCCCAAAACCGTCACACCACCAAGAACACTGTGTCACCTTATTGTGTGTCATTCTATTCCCCTGTTGTGTCCCATGTTCCCGTCACTGACTACGTTAAAAAATTATGACTGCAAATATCTCAAACTGCATAATTAGCACACGTCTAACTTTATGATGGCGAATCAAAATGTTCGTATCACTATAACCAACATAGCCATTTACTACTCATTGCTAACTAAAGCCCTTCAGTAGACTTTTCTCTGCATTATGGTCTTGCGAATTCCTGTTGCTTCATCTACCCACAGGTCATCATCATGTGTATTTTACTATTCGATCTATATGACAAAATGTTTTTTTGTATTGTTCCTTCTCGCATTCTGTTGAGGTGTGAACGTAATCTTTCTTTATTTTCGCTGATCTTCTATTTTAAAAACAGTCAGTTCTGTCCTCAAATCGATATGTTTTAAATGTTTCCACTCTCGAACACTCACACAGATGCCGTTTGTGAGTACTGTATCTTAGTGCGATATTTAGTATTCATTTCCCACGACTCTGAACTGAGCAGCAAAGCTGGCACAAAAATCATTTAGGACTATTCCTTTCGAGCTACTTTTCTCCTTTTCTTATATAATATTCTCTGGACTGTTCCAGATGTGGCATGGTACTTAATCTAGTTGTGGTTGATTTTATGATCAATTCCTAAGTTATTTTGCAATTATGGTATTGGAAGTGAGGCTCTTGTTTAATAGGTCTACCATCTAGGGTTATTTTTGTTACGACGGGATATTTGCCTCTAAAAGCCATTTTCTTCGTGTTTTATACAGAGATTTTCATATTACACTTCGCGCAGACCTGCTGAACCGATCTCCGGCGGTCATCCTTAGTTTGTTGAATAACAACTTGATCATCAGCAAACAGAATTGTATTTACGCGAATTCTTTCATTTGTACGAATTTCTGGGCCTGCTCTTTGCTTCCGTTCACTGATTATGCCATTCGTGTAGACACAGGGTGTAATAATATTGAGTCAAATGTCACTAGGTAACTGAAAAATCGCTAGATGTAATCGGCATAGTCTAGAGTTTCAGAAAAAATCCGCAAGATGTCGCTAGGAGCGCTGACCTGGAGCGTGCAACCAGTCTCGCGCAATATGGCGTCCGCGCAACAGAAGGCGAATTGCGTTATTGAATTTAGTCGTACTCAATCTGATCGTAGTTCAGCGGGCGTTTCATATTCAATTTCGTGCTAAACCACCATCACCAAAGAACATTCGGCGGTGGTATAGACAGTTTGAAGAAACAGGGTGACTCTGCAAAGGCAAAAGTCCTGACCGGCCACACGAGTTTGTGAAATCCGACGAGCATTTGAGCGGAGCCCCCGCAAGTCTACGCGTCGTGCTCGCCGAGAATTTACGTTACCGCACAAGACAGTGTGGCATGTGTTACGGCGTCGTTTAGCCCTCAAACCATACCGATTATAACTGGTAGAAGCTCTTCGACATACTGACAAAGTGAAGCGAGCGGACTTCAGCATTGCTATTCTAGAGGACATGGGAGATGACACTTTTATGTAACGGTTGATATTCAGCGATGAGGCAACTTTCCATATTAGCGGTAAGGTTCACTGCCATAATGTGCGTATATGGGGGCTCAAAAATACTCATGAAACAATTGAACACGAACGTGATTCACTAAAAGTGAATGTTTTCTTCTGCTGTTTCGCAAAGCAAGGCTTGTGGACCCCAATTTTTTTGAGGAAGAAACTGTAACAGGACAATCATATCTTGCAGTGCTACGGAACTGGTTATTCCCACAACTTCATCTATCAGCAAGATTGAGCACCACGGCACTGGTACAACAACGTGCGCAGTTTCCTCAATGCCAACGTGCCTCAACGTTGGATAGGGCGTACAGGACCGCGAGAGCTGGCTTTACACTCTTGGCCTCCTTGGTCCCCTGACTTAACACTATGTGACTTCTCCCTTTGGGGATATGTTAAACAATGTGTTTACGTTCCTCCCTTACCTCATGCCATTGATGAACTAAAAAGCAGAATATCAGCTGCTGTAGCTTCAGTGACAGAAGACACCTTACGCTCAGTTTGGGATGAATTCAGCTATCGGCTATATGTCGTCCGTGCAGCCAATGGAGGACATATTGAACAATTATATTGGATTTTTATAAACTTCTGTCTTTCCTGAGTAATATAGTATACAACTTGTTGGTGTTAAGCCCTTCTTCCTATTAAATAATTCTATTTAAAATCGGGTCATTCTTTTTGGGACACCCTGTATTAAAAAGTGTAGGGCGCAGCAGTTTTCATCTTTTATTTTCTCTCCAGTAAATAACTTCCTCGAGTCTTTTGCCATCGACTCGCATAGCTGCATGACCCGCGCAGCTCCATTTCATTTTAATTACAGCCTTAATTACTTCTTCCACTTCATTCTGGTCTCGTCATCCATAACAACACAAACTCAACACTACACGGTACAAGCACTCATCACACTCATTCGAACGACGCAGATACACACTGGAATCTTCGTGGCAGACCGGAAGAAGGCAGTACCAAACCTCCTCCACTAGATGAACAACAAAGATAAACACGGTGCAATTGGCATTCGGCTGAAATCGACCAATTAAATACGGCACAAACGTAAATATCAGCCTACAGTGCAGGTCTGTCTCTTACCACAACCTTTATCTGGCATTCACATTCATTGACTTCGCCAACTCACGACCACATTAATACCTTTTAACCTGATCTACAACATGGCCTACACTACAGGTAAGTCTTTCATCACTAGCACATCGGCCAGTTTCAGCCGAACGCCAGTTGGAGCGTACTCATTTCAGCAACGGGTCTCCACTACAACCTTGCCTAGAATATCGGTGCAAGATTCTTGCATCTGCTCTCCTACGCTCGTTACTTGAGTAGGGGACTTCTTTGAATCTGACCTCACCATTGCTCGCCGGCCAACAGTCATTTATTGATGAAGGTCGCAGTACAAGTCCATGTCTCACTCCTAAAAAGAGTACCCCTTAATACACGCTCATTATAAGCATTCCTTTACAAGAATATCGGTTGACAACATTTTAAACTTCTATTTAATTTTGCAAAAGTACTCCAAGTTAATTCTACTCTTCAGTTTACTTCTTAGTCGGCACACTGTCATTGTCTTCCACTTTCATAAATACCAAAAAATCACACGCTAGTGCTGTTCTTCCACTTTTAATGTGTACTATTTCCCTTTCGGCATGTTTGTCATACATTATTTTAATCTTTCTGTAATTGGTTTTTGAGTGTGCTTTCACACTTGCTCTATTAAACTGCTCCATTCTTTGTTAAGTTTATCTGCACCATAGACAAGTAACACAACACCATCAACAACAAGAAGATAGTTCAGACATGTTGCATTAAGACGTATGCTATTTTCGTTTTTCCCTTGTAAGCCCCTGAAAACTTTCGGTGGTAGTGATGAGATAGTTTTGGTGGCATGGAATCACGTTGCCGGACTCCTGAACCTATTTTGACTTTCTCACCACCCTGATCACTTTAATAGGAACTACAGAATTTTCTTCTACATTTTTCAGCATATTTTCATAAACAAGTCTGCATCACACGCTTTATTCACAAGGGCAGTATGACCAGCAATTATTGTAAATGGATCAGAAGCTTTTTCAAAACTCATGAACCCCGTCACTTGCTACTTTACATGGATGAGTAATTTGTTCTAGTCTGTTACTGATCTGTATGTTACAGTCTGTGCGATACGCCGTTCAAATTACGTAGGTGGTAAGACTACAAGCCATAAACTATTAAAAAATAACTTCTTTAATTTCCTTTCATCATCAGCATCTGTATGAGTACCGTGTGAAAGGCGTCTTTTAGACTTCCCAGTCCATTATGATCAAACAACAGTACCGGCTCATGTTGGTGCTACACGTTTTCTTACGTCTACTCACAGTCAAGTGTCTGGGCTCCTACGTCTTTTCGTATCTGTTAAATTCTTGTAATATACACTGATTGTAAACTAGTAATACCTGAAATTTAGAAAAGGTGTGAGACAAGGATGTGCTCTCTCTCCTCCTATATTCAGTGCTTACGTCCAGAAAGCTACTGACCACCTTCGCTAAACTAATGAGATGGGGATCAAGCTGAATGGACTGGAGATACATATGATGTATTGGGCACATGATATTGCTGCGAATTCGGAGATGAGCGAAGATTTAGAGGAGGTCCTCAGCACAATGGAAAGCATCTTCTGTGATCAGTATAGTATGAGAATAAACAAGCGAAAGACTAAAGTGACGGTATGCACTAATGAAGTAGAATATGAACCTATAAGAATAAGAATTGGAAGAGATGAGCTAGAAGTGATAGAGGAATGCACCTGTTTGGGAAATAATATCGCAAGGAATGGTAGAGGCCGGAGAGAAACTGGTACAATTCAGCAGGCTAAAATTACATTCAGTCTGAGAAAGAACTTACAAGAACATCAGTACAGAAATGAGGAAACCGATCATGAAAGCGTTTATATATAGTGTGTTCAACACAGGTGTGAAACTTGTACAATAAGAAATCAAGTGAGAAGGCGACTAAAATTCCTGGATATATGGCGCTACAGAACGATGATGAAGAGCAGATGGAGAGACGGGAGTTACCAATGAAGAGGTGCTGGGAAGAATAAAGGAAACCAGATGCTTGTCGAGATGCATTCTAAGAAGGAGAAACGAACTCATAGGACACATTTTAGACACAGCAACGCAAGTGGAACAACAACAAAAGGAGCCGTTGAGGAAAATAACCGCCGGGGACAACCAAATTTGTCATACATGAACCAGATTATGTATGATGTGAAATGCACTACATACTCGAGAATGAATAGGAAGGCAAACAGAAGAGGTGAATGGCGTACTGTTGCAAACCAACCTCAGCAATGAACACTAAAGAGAGATAGCTTTGACACACACTACTGCCCATTAAAATTGCTACACCACGAAGATGACATGCTACAGATACGAAATTTAACCGATAGGAAGAAGATGTTGTGATATGCAAATGATTAGCTTTTCAGAACATTCACACAAGGTTGACGCTGGTGGCGACACCTACAATGTGCTGACATGAGGAAAGTTTCCAACCGGTTTCACAGAAACAAACAGCAGTTGGCTGGCGTTGCATGGTGAAACGTTGTTGTGATGCCTCGTGCAAGAAGGAAAAATGCATATCATGACGTTTCCGACTTCGATAAAGGTCGGATTGTAGCCTATCGCGATTGCGGTTTATCGTATCGCTACATTGCTGCTAGCGTTGGTCGAGATCCAATGGTTGACAGCTGAATATGGAATCGGTGGTTCAGGAGGGTAATACAGAACGCCGTGCTGGATCCCAACGGCCTCGTATCACTAGCAGTCGATATGACAGGCATCATATCCGCATGGCTGTAACGGATCGTGCAGCCACGTCTAGATCCCTGAGTCAACAGATGGGGACGTTTGCAAGACAACAACCATCTGCACGAACAGTTCGATAACGTTTGCAGCAGCATGGACTATCAGCTCTGAGACCATGGCTGCGGTTACCCTTGACGCTGCATCACAGACAGGAGAGCCTGCGGTGGTGTACTCAACGACGAACCTGGGTGCACGAATGGCAAAACGTCATTTTTTGGGATGAATCCAGGTATTATTTACAGCATCCTGATGGTCGCATCCGTGTTTAGCGACATCGCGGTGAACGCACATTGGAAGCGTGTATTCGTCATCGCCATACTGGCGTATCACCCGCCGTGATCGTACGGGGTGGCATTGGTTACACGTCTCGGTCACCTCTTGCTCGCATTGACGGCACTTTGAACAGTGGACGTTACATTTCAGATGTGTTACGACCCGTGGCTCTACCCTTCATTCCATCCCTGCGAAACCCCACATTTCAGCAGGATAATGCAAGACCTCATCTTGCAGGTCCTGTACGGGCCTTTCTGGATACAGAAAATGTTCGACTGCTAGCGTGGCCAGCACATTCTCCAGATCTCTCCCCAATTGAAAGCGTCTGGTCAGTGGTGGCCGAGCAACTGGCTCGTCATAATACGCCAGTCACTACTCTTGATGAACTGTGGTATCGTGTTGAAGCTGCATGGGCAGCTGTACCTGTAGCCGCCATCCGAGCTCTGTTTGACTCAATGCCTAGGCGTATCAAGGCCGTTATTACGGCCAGAAGTGGTTGTTCTGGGTACTGATTTCTCAGGATCTATGCACCCAAATTGCGTGAAAATGTAATGACGTGTCAGCTCTTGTATAATATAAGTGTCCAATGAATACCCGTTTATCATCTGCATTTCTTCTCAGTGTAGCAATTTTAATGGCCAGTAGTGTATAAGGTAATATTGATCAATTCGGCCCACCGACGGATCAACACTCTGGCGCTGTAGGGCCTATCTGCCACGCCGATCGTGCGCAACTGTTTTGGTTCGTCGTACAGAAAACTGAAGTCGAGGGGGTAGGGTCAGACTAAGTAGGGAAGTCACACACACACGCGCGCAAGCACGCGCGCATGCGCGTGGGCGCGCACACACACACACACACACACACACACACACACACACACACACACACGCGCTTGAATCGTATTTTCCAGCAGACTGGTCGGGCCTCGCGTTTTTCTCACGAAGCGAACGGACCCCAGCCACTGTTCCATCGGGACAGGCACGCTTTTCCCTGCAGCTTGTAGTTGTGGAGGTTGGCGTGGGGGGGGGGGGGGGGGGGGGGGGAGAGTGGAGGGAGGTGCACTGTTATTAATTTTGTGGGATTAATTCCCATCTGCATTGTTCGGCTCCAGGCAGGCAGCGGCGTCAGTAATTTAGGCCGCGCGCTTCAGAATAAACAAACTTTCCCAATATTGCCCTGTGATCCCCGCGGGGCCCCCTCAGACGCAAGCCACGGCGACACGACACGGGGCCACATTATAGTCCGTTAGCAGTTCTCCCTCCTCTCCGAGGAGCAGGGCTGCAACCCTCCCACCCTACACTCATTTTATCAGCCTAATGTATCTCTCGCTCCCACTGGGACAGCGAGTTAGGCTACCCTGAAGAGATGTCGTACTACTCTGACCGCTAATAATTAAACTAGATTATACGGAGTGTTTCAAAAAGCATGCCGGGATTTTGAATAAGTGCTACAGAAAAACAGTTCAAGTTAATGAAACGATGTAAATGCCAAATTGAAGAGAGGGTTTTTTTTTTTTTTTTTTTTTTTTTTTTTTTTTTTTTTTTTTTTTTTTGGTAACTTAATAAGTTTTCAAGTGAGCACCGTTTGTAGTTCCGCAGACTTGAAAACGATATTCGAATTCGTGCCTTGTGTTTGTAGTATGCCTGGTGATGCAGACGTGTTGATGTCGAAATTCGCTCCCGCAGTTGCCTCACATATCGAATTTTTTCTGCAAAGACAATATTCTTTAGGTAGCCCCAGAAAAAGAATTCCAAAGGGGGAAAATTACGACTTCTCAGAGGCCATGGAGTAGACTCAGCCATGCCCATCCAACCGGCAACGACCTTTGCCGCAGTGGATACATCGGTTCCCTTGAGATCACCGCAGTTAAGCGCTGTCGGGCGTGGTCGGCACTTGGATGGGTTACCATCCAGGCCGACATGCGCTGCAGCCATTTTTCGGGGTGCACTCAGCCTCGTGATGCCAATTGAGGAGCTACTCGACCGAATAGTAGCGGCTTCGGTCAAGAATACCATCATAACGACCAGGAGAGCGGTGTGCTGATCCCACGCCTCTCCTAACCGCATCCCCCACTGAGGATGACACGGCGGTCGGATGGTCCCGATAGGCCACTCGTGATCTGACGACGGAGTGCCTTTTATGCCTACCCAAGCATTTGGATATCTCTTGTTTACTGCGTTGCACACTTTCAGACGGTGATGATGCGCGGCGCTATCTTGCATGGAAACAACACGTTCATCGGTCTGTTGCCTAATTTCTACGATTCTGATACAAGTTTGCGAGATTTCTTCAGCTTTGTCCTGACCTGTTCTCGACCGGGCCGAGATACACTTCCTGTTTCTCGAAACTTTTTGAACCATCGACGAATAGCTTAATAATCGGGTGCATTTTGTCCAGAATAAGTTTCTCGTAAGCGGCGCTGCACACTAACAAACTACTTATGCTTATCGTATCAAAGTACATACTGTGCCTTCTGTCACGCCGTCAACAGTGTACTGGCATGTGAATCAAAGTGGCGACACGCCAGTGCGCAACTCTTCTGCGCATGTCAAGGTCAACGTTTGGCCATTTACGAGAAGTTAAACAGAATTTGGTAATTTTATCTTCAGTGGAACAGGTTTTCAGTAGCGGTTCATTAATATCTCGGCATTCTTTTAGGAGTATCCTGGACAAGGGAAAGAACGGGGAAGAATTTTACCATGAAGTTACCACATATGCAAGCATATCGGATCTAGAGCATTTCAGCTCCACTGCGGATGCTAAAAATTGATTTTATTCATTTAGCCTTGCGCTAATGATGTGCAAACACCATGACAGAGCGTTATCCTATCGACAATCGAAAAGGTACAAGGGCTATTCACAAACCAATGCCTCCAAATTTATTTTCGTGGAAACGACAACAGATCCCCTGAAACGTTTCTTCCATCGGCGCCTCGAAGCTTCCGTGGTGTCAGAATCGACGCACTCTCAGCGATATATGGCGCTTCGAGGCAAATTACGCGACGTACTGCTCCACGCGGGGCAGAACTGACTTTGCGACGTATCTTAGAACAGAGGTTCAAGAAAGGGAAACATAGTTTATAGAATTTGTGGATTTACAAAAGGCTTTTGACAACGTTGACTAGAATTAACTCTTTCAAATACTGAAGGTAGCAGGTGTAAAATGCAATGAGTGAAAGGTTATTTAAGCCTTGTACAGAAACCAGATGGCAGTTACACGAGTCAAGGGACATGACAGAGAAGCACTTGTTGAGAAAAGAATGTTATTCAGTCTGTACATTGAGCAAGCAGCAACGAAACCCGAAGAAGAATTTGTAAAAGGAACTAAAGTTTACGGTGGTTCATCTAGCCATGGCCCTGCTTCACTTCAAGAAGCTTCTCGGTATAAATGTCACTTTAGGAAGGTCCCACACAAAAAGGGGCTTGAATTAAAGCCCCTAAGAAAGACCACTGTTTGTTAGTGAATAAGCTAGTGAATTGTCGTCAGAATCTTACTTCAACAGCTAGAGAAAAGGTCCTGATCTTGTTGATACTTTCAAGATTAACAAACTCCAAGGTGCTTACATTAATTCCAGAGTAAAATACGTAGCTCGTACTCGAAACTTTCCTTAAATATTATTTAGATTCAACTTTTCCACGTAAATTGCAACCAAGTAGATACCCAAATAAAAACACTTCAATCACTTCGAACTACCAACGTTAAACACGAATATCTGCTCTAACAAAACTTCGATTACACTCTGTACATAATATATCCAATGCTCCACTTTTCCCTAACTGGCCTTGAATGATTATTAAGTTCAACTGTATTTCAACAGTAAAATCTGGGCTTGCGCCTACACCATTAACATGACTTCAGTATGAAAACAAAAGACAAGATTATAATCAGTTAAGTTTTTCGTATTAATTTCTTCAGCGACGCGTTGTTCGGGATTCCATGGTGGTCGACCCATTGTATAGCATCTACATCTACATCTACATTTATACTCCGCAAGCCACCCAACGGTGTGTGGCGGAGGGCACTTTACGTGCCACTGTCATTACCTCCCTTTCCTGTTCCAGTCGCGTATGGTTCGCGGGAAGAACGACTGTCTGAAAGCCTCCGTGCGCGCTCTAATCTCTCTAATTTTACATTCGTGATCTCCTCGGGAGGTATAAGTAGGGGGAAGCAATATATTCGATACCTCATCCAGAAACGCACCCTCTCGAAACCTGGCGAGCAGAGCGCCTCTCTTGCAGAGTCTGCCACTTGAGTTTGTTAAACACTGTGACGAAACGCGCCGCTTTTCGCTATGTTTTGAGACTTGAGACTCGTTTTAAAGTAACCGTTTCATGTTTTTTAGTAGCCGTCGCTGATCGCGCCTCTGTGGGCAACATTCTCGATTCACGGGTCAGCCAAGGCAGCATAGTTTTTACAAAGGATACTTCTACAAGCGTATTTGTCAACACATTAGCATTCACGAAACTTCACCCCACCAGTAGCTCGTCCAGGTGTCAGCAGTATTTGTAACAATCTCTGTTATTTACCCATGTACTAGAGAATACCAATAAATCAGGCGAACTTTCACAAATTCAGGGAGAAAGAAAAAGTTTGGAATTTGTCGAAGACATTGTAATTCTCTCAGAAACAGAAAGGGCTTGGAAGAGCAGTTGAACCGAATGGATAATGACTTGAAAGGAGGATATAAGATGAACAACAAAACCAAAACAAGGGTAACTGAATGCCGTCGAATTAAATCAGGCGATGCTCAGAGAATTAGATCAAGTAGATGAGAGGCGTTTATTAACATTTAATAAAAATTTTAGGTGTTAGTGATTATTTTATAAGCGTTGGCTTTTACGGAAGTGAAACGTGGACAACAAGCAGTTCAGATATGGAATATGGTGCTGCACAAGAGTGCTGTAGATCAGATGAGTAGATCGCGTAACTAATGAGAAGGTACTGAATAAAATTGGGGTATAAAATACAGAATAACGCTGCCTTTAGGAATGTGGATTACGGTTGGAATATGGGTGCTATGCCGTATCCGCCTGGACTACCTAATGGACCGTTTTTCGCTATGTTTTGAGACTTGAGACTCGTTTTAAAGTAACCGTTTCATGTTTTTTAGTAGCACAGTGTAAAAATATAATAAATATATTTATTGTTTCATTATATTAGTTATTTGCTAGGAACAGTATACCCACAAAAACTGCTTTTTACGGTTAGTTAAGACACTTAAACCTGAAGTGTGTATTCATTTTATACACAGGTAAATTTATGAACCTCAATATTTGATACGTCAGAGATTTAAGTCCACAACTTAAAAGGTAACTGTTTATTTAGAGATTGTTCAGACTCTCACTACGGTGTTAATATTTATTTTCAAGGAATCCGACTTATTTGCGATGACATCGCAGCCACATCTTTATGATTTCCCTGCGATTCACATTTAGAAGCACTTACAGACGGTTTCTAGATGTTTCACTCTCGAATAGCGTTTGGAAAAAATGAACATTTAAATCTTTCTATGCGAGCTCTTATTTCTCTTATTTTATTTCGATGGTCATTTCTCCCTTTGTACGTGAGGGTCAACAAAATATTTCGGTAATGGGAAGTTGACAATTGAAATATCGTGAAAAGATCGCGCTGTGACGAAAAACGCAATTGTTTTAATGACAGCCAACCCGAGTCGAGTGTAAATTCCGTGACACTTTCTCTCCTACTTCGCAATAACGCAAAACGAAATCCCCCTTCTTTATACTTTTTCGATGACCACCGTCAATCGCATCTGGTAAGGATCCCATATCGAAGAGCAGTAACCGACAAGAGAACGGACAAACATAGTTTGGGCCGCCTCTTTCGTTGATTTGACGTATTTCGTGTTTTCCTTTTTTGCTTTTTTTTTAAATACAACGCAGCCTTTAATTAGCCTTTTCCACAATTTCTAAGTTATGGCTCCAATTCAAGTTGTTGGTAATCGTAACACGTAGGTATTCAGCTGAATCGACATCCTTCAAATATCATGACTCCTCGGAACATTTTGGTGCCTGTAGGCACTAGAGTATGTAGCCGCTAGACTGGACCATACGAAAACCGTTTTCCTACTGCGGTATACAGTAGGTTACGGAGAGGAGGCTGTAGAAAGGTCAATTTGTCATTAACATCTCGAAAAAAACCAGCTATGTCCAAGAAAAAGAGTGGGTCCTAAATTACGATGGCTGGGCACACCATAGCACCCCGGCTCCTGTACCTCAGCCAATGAACACGTTCCTTCTTTGAATCTAGCCCTGAAGGGCAGGCCATGCACGTATTAAGTCCTTTTATAGTACATCGTAATAGTTTCTCTTCCTTTAAATATTATAACGCTGAAGATCCGAAGTTTCCAATGCAGAAAATGAAAGAAAAAGAAAAATGTAGCCATGCTACATACAGCTGTGGCGGTATAATGTGGTATATCTTGCAACGTTGAAGCTTATTGTAAAGGTGTCATTCTCTTAAATTTTTTTTAATTTCTGGTAAGTTCCTAGGGGACCAAACTGCTGAGGTCATCGGTCCCTAGACTTACCCACCTCTTAATCTAACTTAAACTAACTTACGCTAAGGACAACACACACACCCGTTCCCGAGGGAGTACTCGAACCTCCGACGGGGGGAGCCACGCGAACCGTTGCAAGGCGCCTGAGACCGCACGGCTAGTGTACATCTCATACTTGTAGTTACTTAAAGTAAGTTCGCTCCACACCGGATGTCACGGGTATAATTGTAGATACTGTTATCATTGGCAGCTACATATGTATCCGCTTCAGTCTGTTGGTTGTTTTTTCTCTGCGTCTAACAGTCTCCAGGGAAACACGTCACATAATTTACTACCTGAAGTTTTCTCCACACCGTCGTAACTGCACTAGTAAGGGGACTACGTTTGTGAGTATAGACTAACCGTTCTGTGTCATCGTGTTCACACTTCAGCACCTCACCTGCTGCCCAGGGAAAATAAGCATTACTGGCTTGCTCTTCCCACATATAGGCCTACCTGGAGGTACTAACAATCCAAAAAAAGTATTACATCCAACAGCTATAATTATTAGTCTGCAAACCAAATAAATAGTGATACAATGATGTTCAGTACACTGTCACAAGTCATCAAAGAAAATATCTCCATTTATACTCTTAACACAATTTATGGTGTCATTTTAGTGGTAGAAGGTCGACATCCATAGCCAGAATTAGTTTCCTTAAAATCGTCTGCGAACATGAAGATGTTTACATTGTCACCACGAAGAAGGTAACCTGGAATAGCTGCTAAAACACAGCGACGCAGAATAATGGTACTGAGCTATAAACGTGCTCTCAGCAGGAAGTTAAAAGAAATCTGTAAGATCAGACAGCTTTGCAAGACTTCCGATCAAACAATGCAAAAGAGTCAAACAACATTCCTTCGGAATTTGAGACAGTGTGGGGGAAGCAAGTGAACCTGATCGCTCACAACAGGTGCGGGACAGCATAGACTGCCGGACAGAGTGGAATTCCCCCTCCCTTCACACAGACAAGTCATATTTATTAGTAACTAGTTGAATACACGGCGTTGCCCAAGTATGCGTTCAGTTCAGGTCTATTATTCAATCTCTTGTTTCCCCCTCTCTCTGGCCCTCCTCTCTCTTCACATCCTTCTCCCCCTACTCTGTGTTCATCTTTCCTCATTGTCTGTCCAATCTCCTATCCGTCTCTCTACCTGTTACGCCCCGTTCCTCTTTCCATCTCCACCTCTCCCTTCTGCTGTCGATCTGCTCCGCTTTCGTTTCTTCTTGTATCCCCTTTCCCTCTCCATCTCCTCCTCTTCCCTTTCTCTGTCCATCCTCTCCTCCCCCTCTCTTGGTGCCGTAAAATGACATAATTTTGTACGTACATTCAACAGCATATGTGGATACTGTCTGCTAAATATGTTGCGAATAGTGTTAGTACCAATGACGTTATATATTCAAATGTGATATACGATGCAGCAGTTTTTCACGCATGACGTCACATCTCCTGAACTATGTACCGTACAATGATATAATTTTGCACGTATGTCCAATGCAACATGTAGACACTGTCTGAAAAATATGTCGTAAATAAAGTTAGTAATAAAGAAGTAATAAATTAAAACGAGTTTTACTACATGAACAGCGAAAATGTAAGCGACAATTTTTTTCCTTTCATTATTTTGTGGACTTGTCAGCGAGAAAAAGTTTTGTAAATGTTTGAAATTATGTATAAAGTTCGCTGCTAGTCACTGAGTGCTCTTGTTCTCTCTCTCTCTTTCTTCCTTTTTTTCCCTTGAGTCAGCCGTCTTCTTAAGGTTTCATGCGGCCCGTCACGAATTCCTCTCGTGTGCCAATCTTTTCATCTCAGAGAAGCAACTGCACTCTACGTCCTCAATTATTAGCTAATTATGTTCCAATCTCTGTCATCCTCAACAGTTTCTTTCCTCTACAGCTCCTCTAGTGCCACGGAAGTTACCCCCTGAAGCCTTAACAGAGTCCTATTATCCTGTCCCTTCTTCATGTCAGTGCTTTGCATATGTTCCTCTCCGATTCTGCGGAGAACCTCCTCAATCCCTACCTTATCAGTCCACATAATTTTCAACATTCTTCTGTAGCACCACATCTCACCTTCTTCATGTCAGTGCTTTGCATATGTTCCTCTCCGATTCTGCGGAGAACCTCCTCAATCCCTACCTTATCAGTCCACATAATTTTCAACATTCTTCTGTAGCACCACATCTCAAAGGCTTCGATTCTCTTCTGTTCTGATTTTCTCACAGTCTATGTCTCTGCACTATACAACGCTGTGATCCAGACGTACACATTCTCAGAAATTTCTGCCTCACCTTAAGACTTACGTTTGAAACTAGCAGACTTTTGTTGGCCAGGAATGCCTTTTTCGCCAGTGTTAGTCTGCTTTTTATGTCATCCTTGCTGCTTCCGTCTTAGATTATTTTGCTGCCTAGGTAGCAGAATTCCTTAACTTCGTCTACTTTGTGATTTCCAGTCCTGATGTTAAGTTTTTCGTTGCTCTCATTTCTGCTACTTCTCATTAATTTGTCTTTCTCCGATTTACTCTCAATCAATATTCTACATTAGTTCGACTGTCATCAGCGGAACGTACCGCTGATATCCTTTCACCCTCAATTTTTTTCTCTACTCCTGAACCTCCCCCCCCCTCCCTCCCCCCCCCCCCCTCAAATATTGGATGAATAAAATCTGGGTATTCACACGTTGTGCCCTACACTTCTTTTTCATCGCTACCTACACCCATTTAAGAGGCAGATGGTTCTTACCCACACAGCCATTCCTTACAGACAGTAAGTGGTATGTGTGCCAATTTTGGTTGAAATAGGTCCATTGATTTCGGAGGAGATGTGGAACATACACAATACGTAATAATTTTACAGTACAAATTAAAATATTTTATTTTCGTGGTCCGATTTTGATGAACCGAAGCTTATACGGTGCCCCAAGCTACGCTCAAGTCACCTGCGAAAACCACATGAAAATTCGTCAAGTAGGTTTGGAGATTATTGTCCTCAAAGACTGACAGAGACGATGGTTTTACAGATGTGTTTTTAGTGTAGCACTATATCACATAATCCACAACATTTCCGGTTTCAGAGTGAGTCCGCGAGGCGACGCATTCCAGACTGTCCCCTGAGTGTGCTATCGACCACTGCGACTTTTAAATAAATAGTTTTATTTAATCACTATTCGCACAACGTCTCCTTTTATTTACTGCGCCAGGCTAAAAGATTTTCCGTAAGTAGGCTGTGTACCACTTTTCTCACATTATACTTTGTTTTTAAGTGTGGATGTTGTTAAAAATGTTTCAAATGGCTCTGAGCACTATGGGACTTAACTGCTGAGGTCATCAGTCCCCTAGAACTTAGAAGTACTTAAACCTAACTAACCTAAGGACATCACACATAGTCCGCAGCTCGTGGTCGTGCGGTAGCGTTCTTGCTTCCCGCGCCCAGGTTCCCGGGTTCGATGCCCGGCGGGGCTAGGGATTTTCTCTGCCTCGTGATGACTGAGTGTTGTGTGATGTCCTTAGGTTAGTTAGGTTGAAGTAGTTCTAAGTTCTAGGGGACTGATGACCATAGATGTTAAGTCCCATAGTGCTCAGAGCCATTCGAACATCACACATATCCATGCTCGAGGCAGGATTCGAACCTGCGACCGTAGCGGTCGCGCGGCTCCAGACTGTAGCGCCTTGAACTGCTCGGCCACCCCGGCCGGCAGGGCGTTGTTACTACATATTGTACTACATTTATGTTTTCCTGTAAGAGTCGCACTTTATCCATGTTAAACCATTTTAATTAATGACCAGAGTCATTATATTGTAAACTGTGATGCTAGACACAAATGTTACGTCCTCAATAGCGTCCTCTACCGGTTAAAAGAGCGAGGGTGGGCTGCAAAGTAATGCCTAAACTTTCCAAATAAAACAAAGATTCACCGTCGTTATTCTTCATGTCTACTTATTTATTTCTCAACATAGTCACCTTGGCGACCAACACATTTCTCCCAACGAGGGACCAGTTTGTTGATACCCTCACTGCAGAATGACGACTTTGTTGACGCCTGCTCAACCTCACCTCTGCTGGTGCCGCTTCATCACTATCAAAGTGAAGACCTCGAAGGTGTTCTCTAAATTTTAAAAACAGCTGAATATTGGATGGGGCCAAGTCGGGACTGCATGGAAGATAATCGACGACATTGAACGTAAGGCGTCCGATTGTTGCAGATGTCTTAGCGGTCGTGTGTGGTCTGACATTGTCATGCTGAAAGATACGTTGGTCCATGTGTGGACGAGCTCTTCGAATTAGAAACTCAATTACAGCCTGCTGTTTCTCACGCAGCGACATAGTTACGTTACACACAGCCATGTTACACGCTACAATCGGGAGCTCTCTAGCGGTAGATGGCTACAAGTAAGAAGACATGAAGAATAAAGAGGAAAAATGTAAATAACGTTTGTTTTATTTAAAAAGCTATACGAGTTTCCACATACAAAATTCGGAGATGTTACTTCTCAACGAGCCCTCGTAGTCGTTCCGTATCTCTAGGACGACCTCTGGTCATCGCTAGTATTTCTTAATGGACCTGTGTGTGCAAAGAATATGAAGTCGATAGTCGTATCAGTACGCTCCTGGTATATAACGCCGGTCAGCCGTGTTCTCATTGTGTGCTGTTACATCTTTTTCTGTAGACTCGGCCTTCACCCAGGTGAAGCTTTTATTACTACATCTTGTTTTGACAGGTCCATGGATTGTAGAAAACTAGGACAAGTAATACTGTGAATTACGTAATATAATAAAGTGCTATCAAGATGAAACATAATTAATAAAGAAACAAATATGAATACTGTCTCGTATATAGACGTAATGTCTTCAGTTGATAGACACGACATAGTTACAGTTTGTTCTCAGAAGCATATAAAAGCAACGACGGAAGAACTTTTCAGAATCGGCAGGGAACATTTTATGGTAGAAACCAGGGCGTGATTTGATTGTATTTTTGAATACTTTGTAAATCATTGTTGCAACAGCAACAGATTTATTGTGTTGATAGTGTGGAGCCAGTGACAGAGTATGTTTCACGAGAATTCAGAAAGAAATTTAGGGGAAAGTGTTGTACATAGAGGATAGTGTAACTACGAACTCATGGCCGGCCGGAGTGGCCGAGGGGTTCTAGGCGCTACAGTCTGGAGCCGAGCGACCGCTACGGTCGCAGGTTCGAATCCTGCTTCGGGCATGGATGTGTGTGATGTCCTTAGGTTAGTTAGGTTTAATTAGTTCTAAGTTCTAGGCGACTGATGACCTCAGAAGTTAAGTCGCATAGTGCTGAGAGCCATTTGAACCATTCGAGCCAACTCATGATTTTTTGTTTGGTCGGTCTGCAGCACAGTTATCGTTTTTAGAACCACATGATGGAATACACGCTGGAGACCGCCGTAAGTAGTTCTTTGCATTTTCTGCTGTTTCTATTAGAGTCGGGGTTGTATTTTGCGAAGCATTTGTAAGTATCTCCTTTTCTACACATTTAAGTGCTGTATGATTTATTAAAGCTATTTGGAATATATTGTTTAATTCTTTTGGCACAGAATTTTATAGTGAATAAAATGTTACGTATTTTTAGGTCTTGTTACACAACATGTGGACAGTTAAGTTGTACTTCGTCGGTCGGGCATCATCTGCTACCTTGAGGCAGATGAAGATCTTTTACCAAGCAACATGTGCTATTTCCAAATCAACTACTTCTTTAACGTCTTAACAATTTTACCCGTCTTGAACATGGATACATGTGTTAGTATCCAATAGCTTATATTTCAAAATGAAGTTAAGTTTTTGATAACGCTTTTATTTTATCCTTCCACAACTGAATTTTTTTCTGGAGGAAGGAATATTTTTCTTCTTGTGGTAATGCTCCTAGGTGATTTTTAATAACTTTAGATGCAATATTTATACAACGACATATACCCGTTTTCAAAACATACTTTGTACACCTGGCTTCATTCTTATGGACTAAAATAACTAAAAACGAAATATTCTCTGTTGTAATAAATAGTAAAGTTATCATTCAGTAATTACCATGCGAAATAATAACAACAATATTCAATTATACAGTGGAATATAGCGAACCAACCACATCCGGTCATGAGTTGCTGCACATTGCTACATTGACTTGCGGATATTTTCATAACGATGCCCAACAGTTGGCAGCACTTGCACGTGATGAAGAGATTTAACCTTCACAAAAGTGTACATCAGATTTCCATTGGGAAAAAAAATACATCTGTTGCAGCTAAGACACAGTAAAAGTTACTGTACACTATTGTAGCCGGAGAGTCTGAAATGGTTAAATTGATTTCACTTACTGGGTATGTACCGAGTATTTCGGTACAGTAATAATGCAACGCAGTATTGAACACAGTATTGGTAAGATTAGCTGCAACATTTTAAAATTTCGATCGAATGTTTGTTGCTATGTATACGGCCACATTGTACTTTGAAACGTGTTTTAACATTTGGGAGAAAACCTTTATTTCACGGAGTAATTCTTGCAATTTCAGAAAGGATATTGCAGCACATAAAAACAGAAGGCCATCGTTTAAAAACGGGACAAGAAAGCATGCTAAACTTCTAATTTAGACTGAAAGTTTGAGGAGTGTTCCCAGGCACCACACTCTGCCCTATTACCTGGGTAAAGTCTGCGTTGTGTCAACTGATGTTTTCAACAGCGAAACAGCTTAAATCCATTATTTTTAGGCGATACATATAATTTCGGTGCCTTTGTTTTGAAGAAACGTAATACTCCCACGAACAAATGTTAAATGTCCATTTATACGTATTGTCGTCACTTTTGGATTGTTTTACAGTGCCCACGTTGGGCTTCTACGCCGGTCTGGCACCGAGCGAGATATGTGGACGTAGTTCCGCAGATACAGCGCAGTTCACGCGCGTGACGGACAAGCTGTCAAAATAAGATCCCCATCTCGCGATTTGTGGGGCATTATTCAATCACGCCCCGTCACAGTGTAGCAGGGGAGGAAAAAAAAATACTTTAAAAAAATCCCTGCGACTATGAACACACACATTGCGCGTTATTCAACGGGAGATATGACTCGTCTGTCAATGGCCAACTGAGAAGAAAATAAATATGCTGTCGCTATTCTGTATTGTCGAAATTTTAAATAAATGGCGCTATCGGCAGCACGTGAAATGGAATGCCGGCAATCGTCTGAAATGGGCACAGCCAGGCAGATACAATCTCAGATAACTGTAATTTGACGTGCCGGTGCGAACACTCGCCGCCGCTATTGCTGTGATCTGTTTACAACCGCTCATGTGGACGTGTCGATATATTTTTAGACGGTATCGATGAGACGGATTTGATATTTGCGCGGTGCTAAATGGATAGTGGCAACTGTCGAACTTTATCCAGGCTGTGATACGGTAACTACAGGCAAACAACACTATCTGTGGAACTCGATCTTTCATTAGTAATTTCCTTTACCGCACGTAGCAAACAGTACAACAAGGAATGCCATTCCAACCTCCCTCTAACTTACAACAGAATATTTAGGATATAAAAAAATTAACTATTTGTACTTCATACTTCCTAACTCGCAAAATAACCACGGCCTTCCTGATAAAACCTAGACACAGAATGGAATATATACCGCAAGGATAGGATAAACGCCAATGGTGGAGGAGTATTTATAGCAGTAAAGAATTCAATAATATCCAGTGAAGTTATTAGCGAATGCGAATGTGAAATAATCTGGGTTAAGTTAAGTATCAAAGGTGGGTCAGATATGATAGTCGGATGCTTCTATAGACCACCTGCATCAGCAACCGTAGTAGTTGAGCGCCTCAGAGAGAACCTGCAGAACGTCGTGAAGAAGTTTCGTGATCATACTATTGTAATAGGGGGAGACTTCAATCTACCAGGTATAGAATGGGATAGTCACACAATCAGAACTGGAGCCAGGGACAGAGACTCTTGTGACATTATCCTGACTGCCTTGTCCGAGAATTACTTCGAGCAGATAGTTAGAGAACCAACTCGTGAAGCTAACGTTTTAGACCTCATAGCAACAAATAGACCGGAACTTTTCGACTCCGTGAATGTAGAAGAGAGTATCAGTGATCATAAGTCAGTGGTTGCATCAATGACTACAAGTGTAATAAGAAATGCCAAGAAAGGAAGGAAAATATATTTGCTTAACAAGAGTGATAGGGCACAAATCGCAGAATATCTGAGTGACCACCACCAAACGTTCATTTCTGAGGAAGAGGATGTGGAACAAAAATGGAAAAAATTCAGAAACATCGTCCAGTACGCCTTAGATAAGTTCGTACCGACTAAGGTCCAAAGCGAGGGGAAAGATCCACCGTGGTATAACAATCATGTACGAAAGGTACTACGGAAACAAAGAAAGCTTCATCATAGGTTTAAGAGTAGTCGAATCATAGCTGATAAGGAAAAGCTGAACGAAGCGAAAAAGAGCGTAAAGAGAGCAATGAGAGAAGCATTCAACGAATTCGAACATTCTAAACAAGAACCCTAAAAAGTTTTGGTCATATGTAAAATCGGTAAGCGGATCTAAATCCCCTATTCAGTCACTCGTTGACCACGATGGCACCGAAACAGAGGACGACCGAACAAAGGCAGAAATACTGAATTCAGTGTTCCGAAACTGTTTCACTGCGGAAAATCGTAACACGGTCCCTGACTTCAGCCGTCGCACGGACGCCAAAATGGAAAATATTGAAATAAACGATATCGGAATTGAAAAACAACTGCTATCACTTAGTAGCGGAAAAGCACCCGGACCAGACGAGATACCCTTAAGATTCTACAGTGATTATGCTAAAGAACTTGCCCCCTTTCTATCAGCAATTTATCGTAGATCGCTGGAAGAACGTAAAGTACCTAGCGACTGGAAGAAAGCGCAGGTCGTTCCCATTTTCAAGAAGGGTCATAAATCAGATGCGAATAATTATAGGCCTATTTCGCTTACGTCAATCTGTTGTAGAATAATGGAACATGTTTTGTGTTCTCGTATTATGACGTTCTTAGATAATACAAATCTCCTTCATCATAACCAACATGGATTCCGCAAACAGAGATCATGTGAAACTCAGCTCGCCCTATTTGCCCAAGAAATTCACAGTGCCGTAGACACTGGCGAGCAGATTGATGCCGTATTCCTGGACTTCAGGAAGGCATTTGATACGGTTCCGCACTTACGTTTAGTGAAAAAAATACGAGCTTACGGAATATCGGACCAGGTTTATGATTGGATTCAGGATTTCTTAGAAGAAAGAACACAACATGTCATTCTTAATGGTTCAAAATCTGCAGATGTAGAGGTAATTTCGGGAGTACCGCAGGGAAGCGTGATAGGACCTTTATTGTTTACAATATACATAAATGACTTAGTTGACAACATCGGTAGCTCCGTGAGGCTATTTGCAGATGACACGGTTGTCTACAAGAAAGTAGCAACATCAGAAGACTCGTACGTACTCCAGGAGGACCTGCAGAGGATTAATGCATGGTGCGACAGCTGGCAGCTTTCCCTAAACGTAGATAAATGTAATATAATGCGCATACATAGGGGCAGAAATCCATTCCAGTACGATTATGCCATAGGTGGTAAATCATTGGAAGCGGTAAAGACCGTAAAATAGTTAGGAGTTACTATCCGGAGCGATCTGAAGTGGAATGATCACATAAAACAAATAGTGGGAAAAGCAGGCGCCAGGTTGAGATTCATAGGAAGAATTCTAAGAAAATGTGACTCATCGACGAAAGAAGTAGCTTACAAAACGCTTGTTCGTCCGATTCTTGAGTATTGCTCATCAGTATGGGACCCTTACCAGGTTGGATTAATAGAAGAGATAGACATGATGCAGCGAAAAGCAGCGCGATTCGTCATGGGGACATTTAGTCAGCGCGAGAGCGTTACGGAGATGCTGAACAAGCTCCAGTGGCGGACACTTCAAGAAAGGCGTTACGCAATACGGAGAGGTTTATTATCGAAATTACGAGAGAGCACATTCCGGGAAGAGATGGGCAACATATTACTACCGCCCACATATATCTCGCGTAATGATCACAACGAAAAGATCCGAGAAATTAGAGCAAATACGGAGACTTACAAGCAGTCGTTCTTCCCACGCACAATTCGTGAATGGAACAGGGAAGGGGGGATCAGATAGTGGTACAATAAGTACCCTCCGCCACACACCGTAAGGTGGCTCGCGGAGTATAGATGTAGATGTAGATGTAGATGTTAAACGTTGCAATAACCGTCTGTACTTCCGCAGATCACATATTCCTTGAAGCTCATTACAATAGGCGTATACCGTCAAAGTTATCGGAGAAACTTGTAGCGATGAATAGCGAATGATTCCGGTACAAAGAATGGAATATAGGAACTCAATGTCCTGAGGACATCAAAGTTATTAGCGGCGACGTGCAGGCTTACTTGGGAAAGGTATGGCGAAAGCAATAGGCTGTGAGCTTTTTCAACTAATTACCCCGGGATTCACCCGAAATAATTTGGGGAAACACGGAAAAACATAAATTATAATTTCAAGTAAGTGTAGATCCCATTATGGTGGTGCGATGGGCCAATTTTATATCTCACTCAGATGCAGAGTATGTCTACAGAGTCACCTCTGTTTTCTTTAACATAATAGATCTAAAATATAATCAAAAGCAAAAACAAACAGTACGCTGTGCAAAGTTTTTTAACTTTTTTATTTATTACGCACTTCGAAGGCCTTGCTCCTCATCAGATTGCATTTCGGCTTTTTATCTCATGTGCACCGCTCCTGGGAAACCACGAACATCGTCAAATCTCTAAACCTGAACGTCTTGGTTGTGTATTTTTCTCGAGAGATCTGTATCAGAATTTCACACATCCACTGTTCGCAAACGTTACCAGAGATTCTAACATCTGTTTACGTAAAAGGAATAATTTGGTTTTTGTATCCAACAATGATGTTCTTCAAAGATTATACTGTCGAGAAAACTATGTTCAAAAATTTCTCTGAGCACTATGGGACTCAACTTCTAAGGTCATCAGTCCCCTAGAACTTAGAACTAATTAAACCTAACTAACCTAAGGACATCAGACACATCCATGCCCTAGGCAGGATTCGAACCTGCGACCGTAGCGGTCGCGTAGTTCCAGACTGTAGCGCCTAGAACCGTTCGGCCACCCCAGCCGGCTAACTATGTTCATGTGCACAGTAATTTACTGATCAGTTCATATTTTTCAATAGGCAATCACTCGGTGACTTTTGTTTACAAATTAAAAAAGAGTATATATGAATTACTGTGTTGATAAACCTCTTACATTATTTGATTTTCAAACAGCTGAGCGGAACTGAACGTACTCAGACATTTCGCTCTTTACCTATTCTGATCAACACTAAACTGACACACAATATTTTTAGCACAACGCAATCTGACTTTCAATAATGCCTACAAAAGAATGGCCCTGACTAACATTAACCTATACCTTTCACAAATCACTTGCCTCACAATACAGTGAGTGCCACTACTGCCAGCTAAATAAAAGATTCAAACTACTGAAGGCACTAACTACTGATAGGCATAGTTAGCAAATGAAAGATTTTGATAGAGAACAAACAATGTATTTACCTTAAAAGTGTTCAAAAGTCATTATATATATATATATATATATATATATATATATATATATATATATATATATATATATATATATATAGCAGCTCATGGCATCCAGTCTTACAAATTTACTGTCTCTGTCCAGATCATCCTCTATCAAAACTCCGCCATCTCACTCCCCACATCCACCACTGCTGGCGGCTCACCTCCAACTGCGCAACGCTACGCGCTATTAACAGCCAACAGGCCAACACTACAATAGCAAACAACAATGATGCAAACCAGCCACAGACTGCACACAGCACAGCCAGTCATTTTCATACGGAGCACTACGTGGCGTTACCAATATAAAAACCTAAACAACCTACTTACAATATATTTATTTATTTATTTATTTGTATATTCTGCAGACGCAATAGACATTTGTGTCTCATCAAGTGATGATAAATCTTGTTGAAGCTTTCTGAGGGACTGAACATATTTGTGAAACTTGACCCTTAACTTTCGTGGAGAATACTTATAGGAAATTACTTTCAGCACACGAACTTCGAAAACTGTTCAGCCCACTGCTTATCAAATTGCGATTTCTCAAATAAAACTAAACGAGAACTAACAAGCAAAAGGCGTACAAGCAGTCATTCTTCCCGCGTTGCATACGTTACTGGAAAAGAAGAAATTTTAATTACAATACAATAAAAACTACCCTCTGCCCCGCTCTTCATAATATTTCAAACAGTTTAGATGTAGGCCTGTCCATAAAACTCAGACTCACCTTTACAGCTTCAAATTTACGAGCGCTTCTCTCTTACTTTGCAAATTTCTGAGATCCTCTCTTCGATCCGGGGTAAAACCGTAATGTGCAAGGAAGTTTCAAAAAATGGTTCAAATGGCTCTGAGCACTATGGGACGTAACATCTATGGTCATCAGTCCCCTAGAACTTAGAACTACTTAAACCTAACTAACCTAAGGACAGCACACAACACCCAGCCATCACGAGGCAGAGAAAATCTCAGACCCCGCCGGGAATCGAACCCGGGAACCCGGGCGTGGGAAGCGAGAACGCTACCGCACGACCACGAGATGCGGGCAAGGAAGTTTCACAAAAGTGCACAATCCGCTGTACATTGTGAAGATTCATTCTGTAAACATTGTTCCGTTGATTCTAATGTTTCTTTTCTCTTTGTCTCTGTACTAGTTCTTATCTGTAGGCATGGCTGATCCCGTAAATCTCTGTGTTGATAACGGTCCACAAACTGCAGAAAATTTTAACTGAGATGTGTTTGCGATACAGGCACTAATTTCAGATCGTAGGTATCAGAAACATTTACGCACGTATTTTTCTTATAACGTTTGTCTGAGACGCCTAAGATTGTTGACTTTAAAAGACTTAATGAACTTCAGTCCGCATTCAGCTTTTAAAAAAATTTTGAATGTTATCTGTTGAATGGAATGAACAGTCTAGTGAGTACAGAATATGGATTGAGAATAACCTGGAAAAAGACGGAAGTACTGTGAAGTAGCAGAAATGAAAACAGTGAGAAAATTAATGACCGACTTGGTGACCACGAAGTAGATGAAGTTAAAAGAGTTCTGCTACCTTTGAAGCAAAATACCCCACCACGGACGAAGCAAAAGGACATAAGAAGGAGACTAGCGCAGACAAAGAAGGCGTTCCTGGTCAAAAAAGGTTTACTGCTATTAAACATAAGCCTTAATTTGAGAAAGAAATGTCTGAGAAGTTACGTCTGGTGCACAACATTGTGTGGTAGTGAGTCATGGACAGTGGGAAAACCGGAACAAAGGTGAATCGAAGTGTGTGAGATGTGGTGCTTCAGAAGACTGGATCTGTGTACTTGATAAGGTAACGCTACGTTCTACGCTCGCTGTTCTATCTTCGCAGTATGTAAAAAATATCGGTTGCGCCTTTCTCCAAATATCTGTCCCGCCCTCTACACACGTGGAAACAACGGTACCAAATATGATTATTAATACAGCGAACGCAGAGCTGCAGAATTCTGTAATATTTATGAATGTAAAACTGCTAAACTAGTTTTTATCTTGGGCTGTATCGTAGACGACTGTACGAGAGTGAAACCCGAGATGTCTATAAACTGATAGATGACTTTTTTTGCGAAGATACAACGTGCACATACAGCAGCAAAAGTTTACAAAGTGCACAGGTTCTGTAAATAATACTGGTACATAATAGAAAAACGGGATTACATTAGGAAATAACATTCTAAAAGTAGTGCAAGACTTTGCAACAAAATAACAACCGATGACCGAAGCACATAGCATGTAAAATGCAGACTAGCAGTAGCAGATAATGCATTTCTGAAAAACAGAAAATTGTTAAGATCGAATATTAATTGAAGTGTTGGGAAGTTTTCTCTGGAGACATTTTTCTGCGGAGTAAAATTATTCGGAAATAATAGTAATGGGAGGTAAACAGTTCAGACAAAAAGAGAACAGAAACTTATGAAATAGGTGTTACCGAAGAATTTTTATGGTTAAATGAATGGACAGGATTGTTTCAGTTCTGTCTTCTGCATAGTCTTTTAGAATATTTTTCTAGTCTCAATGATCATATTTTCGGATGCGAATAGATGATTCAGTTCGGTGGATGTTATTCATTTAATACACTTAAAAACAACAACACGGGACACTGGATGCGCCTTGATGCGAAACAATTTTATTATTTATTTATTTACTTATTTATTCACAAACTAGTTTCCTCGACAAATATTTAAAAAAAAAAATGTTCAAATGTGTGTGAAATCGTATGGGACTTAACGGCTAAGGTCATCAGTCCCGAAGCTTACACACTACTTAACCTAAATTATCCTAGCCCGAGGGAGGACTCGAACCTCCGCCGGGACCAGCCGCACAGCGACAAATATCGCCATCATCAGTGGGTTCTTTGATTCTATAACACGCAGAATAGCATATTTATAAAACACTGTAAAACATTAGTACATGTGTATTGTTTTGTTCCAAATATTGTTTTCCATGAATAATTTCATAATACCTTATTTACTATACTTCACAGCATGGTTTTACAATTGTTGCAGCTGTTTCCGGCATATTTTTGCGTTTTATGGTTGCTGTTTTTCTCGGCATACATCATGTCATGAGCGTGTGTTAGTAAACAAATACACAAACGTGAACTTACGTATGTCAACGTTACGCAGTTGGGCTGGTTCAAATGGCTCTGAGCACTATGGGACTCAACTGCTGAGGTCATTAGTCCCCTAGAACTTAGAACTAGTTAAACCTAACTAACCTAAGGACATCACAAACATCCATGCCCGAGGCAGGATTCGAACCTGCGACCGTAGCGGTCTTGCTGTTCCAGACTGCAGCGCCTTTAACCGCACGGCCACTTCGGCCGGCACGCAGTTGGGATTGCGGTAGTATTGTACATACAGTTTTGGTGTGTAATAGTCTGTTACGTAGTATGCCGTGTACTCACGTTCGCTGGACAGCTTGCAGCTTTTTTTAGACACAGAGAAACATAACTTCCAAACCTTCTTTATGCTCAAAAACGTTACGCCATCTTGCTGTTCGCGTGTGTCGCGAGAAATGTATCAATATTACGAGGAGGTTATGAAAATTGTAGCGGGAGTTCCAACGATTTCAGTTCCTTATTTATGTCTCTGTGAGTTATGGGGGAGTTGTTTAGCGCGCGCGCGCGTGCGCTTGTGTGTGTGTGTGTGTGTGTGTGTGTGTGTGTGTGTGTGTGTGTGTATTTTCATGTTCTGTGTCCTATGTCAATTCTCTAGTTCTCTTAGAGCGGTAAAAAGTGTGTTGTTGGAAAGTGCCATTTTCGTTTATGTGCAACAACACACATTTTACCGCTCTAAGTGAACTGGTACAGGACACAGAATAGGAAAACAAACACACTAATATTTCGATTTTATTTATCTTGAAACTGTGTCAAAAATTTTCAGTCTTTGTTCGATTTCTACGTTTATTACAGGAAATAATGGGAATAAAAACTGAAAATCGGTTATTTCAGAAACCGGTTGTTTTGAGCGGTTTTAAAAATCAAGTTACACTGGCACAAAGAACGATAGCCGAAAACCAGTTGTTTCGGCGATAATCGCCATCCCTAGCGTTGGTGGGAAACCCTTTGGCATGCTATCAACTATCTACAAATGTTGCACTATTTTCCTGCCATACCGCAAAATTTTCGTGTACTGAGGTCACACTGCTGCAATGTTGTTGGCCGGTGTAAACAGCGCAGAGGTAGCGTGTCGTGCAGGGTAGCGGTTCTCCGCCTTGCAGGCGTTGCCCTCGGAAGCGAGCGGGCCCGTCTTTACGACGAGGCACGGCTACGTCGGGTCGTCCCGCGGTGGCGTCTCGAGGGCCCTACAGGGCAGCCGGCGGGTAAACGCGTTAAGGGCTGCCGGAAACCTGAGGGCCAAGGGCGGCCGGGCCGTAATGACGCCGCGGGGACTTCTCCCGCGCGAAGGGACAGGGATTTTCTGGCAGGGCGGACACGAGGTAACGGCCGGACGACCTCCTCCTGCACCTTGCTGGTCCGTCTCTCCTTCTACACGGATGGCACGCGCCTCTCCCCTCCGCGTTAGGCGCCATCTTACATGAAACGGGTGCTCACTTTTCCAAAGTACCATCGCTTTAATTTTAGCGCATGCATCCCCGTGTCCCCCCCCCCCCCCCCTTTATTCACATCACCACCAGTCTTTGCAACGGTATGATTACGGTTCTAAAACAACCGTACGCTTCCGTAGACTGGCACAAGTAAGTAATCGCGTTACCTGTACTTCAGTTGTGTTGCATAACTATCTGGTGTTACCTCATTTCGATCGCTCTGTTTACGTATGCGGTCAGTATCTTATTAGATTCCAATAGAAGCCGGGAGCGGCGAACTATCTAGAAAATGAATAAAGATGTACTCAAGAGCTGTGTAAGTTGCAGGAAATTTTTGTTCTACATAGCTGTCCTCTTGTCTGTTACTTAAAAACAGACAGTATTTACAGCAAAATAAACTATCAATATTTAATTCACGTTTCATTCGAAAATTGTTGATTTTCTAACGTGAAAGGTAGGGGTGTTGCAGTAAATGATACAGATTTATCACATAAAGCTAGAAAATGCAATTGCCTAAAAATAAATAAAAGGCAGTACAAAAACATACCCAATACCGCTTCAATACTTCGTCGAGCTTGTATAAAACATGTTTCTGTTATTCACAAACAGCTTTCGCACTTATCAATAACAACAGCAAACACTTCTCTTCGATCATGATACAGAACATTTTGTTGAGTACAAAATAAGAACAGCCGTGCGGTTAAAGGCGCTGCAGTCTGGAACCGCAAGACCGCTACGGTCGCAGGTTCGAATCCTGCCTCGGGCATGGATGTTTGTGATGTCCTTAGGTTATATAGGTTTAACTAGTTCTAAGTTCTAGGGGACTAATGACCTCAGCAGTTGAGTCCCATAGTGCTCAGAGCCATTTGAACCAACCAAAATAAGAACAATAATTGGTTCAAATGCCTCTGAGCACTATGGGACGTAACTTCTAAGGTCATCAGTCCCCTAGAACGTAGAACTACTTAAACCTAACTAACCTAAGGACATCACACACATCCATGCCCGAGGCAGTATTCGAACCTGCGACGGTAGCGGTCGCGCGGTTTCAGACTGTAGCGCCTAGAACCGCTCGGCCACTCCGGCCGGCAACAATAATTATACAGACTTTTTTATGTTTATGCCTGTAAACGGTACTTGCATCAAAAGTAATTGCTTTGGTTGCACAAGAGTGCAAAAGTCACGCAGTCAACTGATTTTTATTATTTGCAAATATAATTTGTGTGTTGTAACCATATAAAATCCACAATGGACTAATGTTGAACGATGTGTCGTTCTAATTATGTCCAAAACAAACACACAAACAAACAAAAGACAAAGAGAAGTCGTCGGCTCCCATTTTTTCCCCACACACCTTGATTTATGTTTCATTCCCTACCAGTGCTACCAACACTACTGGTAATCCTACGATTTACTACGTCACTGATGTACTGATCAAAACTGTTGAATCGTAGTTATGGTAGGGAACAACGTTTCCTGCCTTGTGCTAGTCTTCTGGTTTTTATAACTTCGCTTTCTCCAAAACAATTTTTTCCTAAATGAAAAAAAAAAAACCGATTCAGACTTGTTGCAGAATGAACGGTATAGGATCGGGAATCAGGCAGAGATGTTGTCTATTACCTATGACGTATAAAATCTTACTGGAAGAGATCATAGGAGACACAGAACCAAAAGGGTGGGTTCGACCCTGGCCTCCAAAGTCCATGTTGTGAAAAGCGTCTATATTTTCACATGCATCAATTTCCACGTTCCTTAGACAAATTTTAGAAAAACAGTATCATGAAAACTGTCTAAAAGTGGCATGGAATTATAGAAATCTACAAATTAACATCACATGCATCTTTTACTCACTTGAGGGCTAGACACATACTGACGCACTTGTGGACACGGCCGCAGCGTAGAGTACTCCAGTGAGATAAACGCGCCGGACCAGATCAAACCAGTCAGACGACTCAACCGCCCAATCACAGGACAGTGAAACAACGAATATGTGACGATGTATTGGGCCTCCATGCCACATAATAAAACATGAAAAAATGGTTCAAATAGCTCTGAGCACTATGGGACTTAACATCTGTGGTCATCAGTCCCCTAGAACTTAGAACTACTTAAACCTAACTAACCTAAGGACATCACACACATTCATGCCCGAGGCAGGATTCGAACCTGCGACCGTAGCGATCGCGCGGTTCCAGATTGAAGTGCCTAGAACCGCTCGGCCACACCGGCAAAAAACATGAAAGTAGGAGGTATACCAGCTCTGAAGAGCGGGAAAGGCGGCGGCCTGCGATAGATATAAAGACAGAGCACAACGCTGGCACGGGAACCAGCTGAGAGCTCGTTGTTGAGCATGGAACACCGCAGGAAGATAATCCCACATTACCCTGCGTGACACCAACGAAATCGTCAGTTATGAGTGTAGTGGGCACGAGGTCATCGATATTGGACTGTGCATCAGTGGAAACGTGTCGTCTGGTTGGTTGAATCATGTTTCTTTTTACACCAGGTCGATGGCGGTGTCCGGATACATCGCCATTCAAGCGAGCGGCTGATCAAAACATTGTACCGCGTTACGCCGCAAGCTGGTGGGGAAGTATAATGCTTTTGGAAACATCCACCTGGGCTACCATGGGACTTAGAGTGGTGACACAAGGCAGCATGTCTGTGAAACCAGATACATGCTACAGAGATCTGACGAGCACTACAGCGAATTCAACTTGGGAGATTAATTTTGACAGAACTGAGCCCTATGGAACACATAAACAACGTCATATGTGCCAGATCCGACAACCATCTGCACGAAGTTCGACGACGTTTGCAGCAGCATGGACTATCAGCTCGGAGACCATGGCTGCGGTTACCCTTGACGCTGCGTCACAGACAGGAGCACCTGCGATGTTGTACTCAACGACGAACTTGGGTGCACGAATGGCAAAACGTCTTTTTTTCCGATGAATCCGGGTTCTGTTTACAGCATCATGATGGTCGCATCCGTGTTTGGCGACATCGCGGTGAACGCACATTGGAAGCGTGTATTCGTCATCGCCATACTGGCGTATCACCCGGCGTTATGGTATGGGGTGCCATTGGGTACACGTCTCGGTCACCTCTTGTTTGCATTGACGGCACTTTGAACACTGGATGTTACATTTCAGATCTGTTACGACCCGTGGCTCTACCCTTCATTCGATCCCTGCAAAACCCTACACTTCAGCAGGATAATGCATGACCGCATGTTGCAGGTCCTATACAGGCCTTTCTGGATACAGAAAATGTTCGACTGCTGCCCTGGCTAGCACATTCTCCAGATCTCTCCCCAATTGAAAACGTCTGGTGAGTTGTGGCCGAGCAACTGGCTCGTCACAATACGTCAGTCACTACTCTTGATGAACTGTGGTATCGTGTTGAAGCTGCGTGGGGAGCTGTACCTGTACACGCCATCCAAGCTCTGTTTGACTCAATGCCCAGGCGTATCAAGGCCGCTATTAGGCCAGAGGTGGTTGTTCTGGGTACTGAATTCTCAGGATCTATGCACCCAAATTGCGTGACAATGTAATCACATGTCAGGTCTAGTATAATATATTTGTCCAATGAATACCCGTTTATCATCTGCATTTCTTCTTGGTGTAGCAATTTTAATGGCCAGTAGTGTATTTTGCTTACTGGGTGAGCAGACACTGAAGTCAGTAGAAACAGTGACCTACTCACATGATGGAATAATCTATCAACACTCTGAATGTGGACTAAACTGAGTGTTGTTCTCAATATTACGAGAGATGATTTAGTAACTGTGCAATATTAGAATCAGTACGGCACATATGGCAAGGGAAGACGATTTTTGTTGCAGGAATATACGAATTGAACAGTCGATAATAATGGTTGGAAATCAGCATATCCTGACAGCTTGTCAACTTTAGGGTATAAAGCGAGTGTCGTTGAAAAATATTTGGTAATGGGAGGTATGCAAACTTCCGGAATCCCAAAACTTTTAGTTTCCACAAGAACACTTGACAAGATCCTGAATGAATGTAACCTAGAAGCACCAAGAGGTACGCGTGAACTAGTATCTGTTTTCACTTTTGAATTTTTTGTGATGTAGTAACTCGTTTTCCCATTTACTTTCGGGAAATAAATGTGGTTTCGAGCGTCATGTCTGTTGTAGTGCATTTCTGTTTGCATTCCTTTTGAGGTGTCACACATGCTTCACAGTCTGCGTAACGTGATCGGTGAATCGCAGATTGTACATGTAACGTATTTCCGAATAATCCTATACAACGCGGCGATACAATACTATCGCATTTCTCACTAGAGACTAGCTGCGCGGCTAATAAATAGCACACGCTTACAGAAGCACGTGCTACTTCCTTCTCTGCGGTACCATAAATAGCATATTACTGTTTACGTTCAATTCGATTAGCAGTAGCGGAGCCCTAGTTCTGTCTTTGAACATCAGACTCAGATACTAAACTTCTAATAGTTCCAAGAACTCGGCTACTTCATGCAGTGTCGCTGTCGCAGTACAGATGCAGCAAGTAGGTCTTCTGTCCATTATTTTTAAGGAGAGGTGCTATGGATTTACATTATAAAATGGCTTTGAGCACTATGGGACTTAACTTCTGAGGTCATCAGTCCCCTAGAACTTAGAACTACTTAAACCTAACTAACCTAAGGACATCACAGAGATCCATGCCCGAGGCAAGATTTGAACCTGGGACCGTACCGGTCGCGCGGTTTCAGACTGCAGCGCCTAGAACCACTCGGCCACTCCGGCCGGCTTTATATTATGCTGACCACTGTTTTTACCTATGTAAATAATAAAGTCGCTAGTTTTTAGGAATGCCAGATAATTTTGCTGTAAATATATTCCGGCAGAGAAAAGAGTATACGGAGTTCAACGATGTTATCGAGTCTTGTGTATCCCTGTGAAATACTCAGAATAAATCATCAATCAATCTAATTGATTTTTCCATTTTATAATTGAGCAATAAATATTACTAATAGGTCGAAAGACAAATTAGAAATTCCTGATCACTTAATACAGCCAGCTTTGCTAGCAAATGACCGAGCGTAAGCACACACGTCCTAAAAAAGAAGTCATGCTGTCATACTTAGTCTGTCGTGTTATGGAATATATCTGAAAAGTAGTTTACTTATATTAATAAATGAAAATATGAGGGTTGACATGTGGACAAAACAATAATCCCCTCTAGTTTTCACTACAGCAACCGATCACAGAACAAGTAGTTTCTGCTGGCGCAGTTTCCCACGCGGCCATGGTCACATGATCTTACCTCGTGACGTCATGTGTCTGCTATCATGAGACTTGCTCAACTAGGGTGTAATCCCAAAGAATCATGTAATGGCTCCAAGAAGCTGAAATGCTACAATCGGTACAAATCTTATTTTTCGTTCTTGTTGATTTCTACAGTTGATGTAACTCTCTGTGCTGTCTCTCACCAAATTCTTAAATAGCATGAAGAAGCTTAACATGAAAACCCCGTTAACGTGTTACGATACCACGGTCCCGTCAAAGTACCATGTATTTTCTTTCTTTTTTCGTCAACACTGAACAAAAATCGTTGACACGAAAAGATTTCGCTTCTTAGAAGAACAAATACACTTACATCCTGCAGCCACGACGCCACAGAATTTTTTTTTTTTTATTCGACCGAATAAAGTATTCAATAGTTCCTCCTGATGCCATTCACCATTTATCTTTAGGTATTAATATTCTCAATATACTTCAGTCAGTTTTACAATTCGATTATGAGCACGTTGAGTTCGATCAATACCGTGTCGAAATGGGTTAAATTTGTGTTAACATAATCTTTTTGTTTCTAAATGCTGGTATTTTTAACGTGCAAGGGCAGAGAAACTGGGAAAATGAAGCAGCTGCTTAAATAAATTGGTGTAAAAGGGAGACCGAAAGAGGAAAAGTGTACAACAGTCTGGCACTGCTAAATCCACACTGTCGACGATTGTAAAGATATACATCAAATTGCGCCAACTTTTGAGCGCAGTATGTTTTAACCAGAGAAAAAACATATGAGAACGGCTAGTCACGAAGATGTAGAGATTGCGCTGTTTGTTACGTTCAGAGAACTCCCTTTCATGGCCGTTATTTCTGGAAAGAGGGAATAATTTTACAAAATAAATGGGTTTTGTATTTTCTGCAAATCCAGAATGGCTGGTAAATTTAAAGAGAGAGAACGATGTAGTGTTAAAAAAAGGTTTGCGGTGAAGCTAACTGATTTTTGCCTGATATGACTAGAGATTAGTAGCAGTCTACATTTCCGTCAATAACTGAACAGAATAACGTGAAAGACGAAACTGGCTTATTTTACCGCTGCTTACCTGACAAAAAAAAAAGCGAGGTGGCACAGTGGTTAGACACTGGACTCGCATTCGGGAGGACGACGGTTCAATCCCGCGTCCGGTCATCCTGATTTAGGTTTTCCGTGATTTCCCTAACTCACTCCAGGCAAATGCCGGGGTGGTTCCTCTGAAAGGGCACGGCCGACTTCCTTCCCCATCCTTCCCTAATCCGATAAGACCGCTGACCTCGCTGTCTGGTCTCCTTCCCCAAACAACCCAACCCAACCCAACCTGACAAAACTTCCTCGTTTAATGGACCATCGCTTTCAGCGGGGAAAATATCCAAGTATCCTACAAAGAATCAGATTCTTTGGTGCCTCAAGAATTACTGGATATTGGAAATGAAATGTTATGTCACTGGCCTACGGAGTGACTGGGCGGATTTTTTGCACTCGACAACGTTTCGGAGATAGTTTCGAGCACCGATAGAGACAACGACGGGTAGTTTGAGAAATGAAGTCAACATCGGTGTTAACTGTTACACTACATCAGAGATTCGGAACATCACAAAAAGTATGTACAGCTACACAGAAGCGCATACGGTAGGTGAAATGAATAAAACGATGCAAGATACGGAACAATTGTCTAAATTTTAAAGTAATGCTTAAAATGACAATGAAAAAAACGGTAATACACTATACAGTATTTCAGCCCACGGGGGTGTAGTAGGAAGTCAAATAGCGATCCTCTAATAAACTGTGACGTGATCATGTGCCGCAACTTGTGGCTTGGGGCACAATCTCTGCACGGTCATCGTCGTGCTGAGGTCAGCTGGTTGGTGTCGCTGAGACAAATCGGCCACAAGGACAGAACGAGACGGTAGAGTCTGTATTCGGCGGCAATGCGGTAAGCATCCGCAAGGCGCGAGGCGATAGTCGACGAACTGGTTGGTTGGTTGGTTTGGGGAAGGAGACCAGATAGCGAGGTCATCGATCTCATCGGATTAGGGAAGGACGGGGAAGGAAGTCGGCCGTGCCCTTTGAAAGGAACCATCCCGGCATTTGCCTGGAGCGATTTAGGGAAATCACGGAAAACCTAAATCAGGATGGCCGGACGCGGGATTGAACCGTCGTCCTCCCGAATGCGAGTCCAGTGTCTAGTCGACGAACTGGGCAGGGAACAATCGTATGAAAATGCTGAACTTGTGGGTTACCAGTCCGCCCCGTAATAATTCCTCGGTGATCAAGCGACGGGTTCTCTTAAGATGTGCATACACTGGGCCAACGAGCGGCGGAGACTGGATTCGGGCAACGTTTGTCGCCAATGCATTGGCGTTCGGTTTCTCATCCACACCAAACGAAAGACTTAGGGACAAGGGATTCGGCTATGTGGAATTGCAGCTGGATCTGATAACTTGCCGACGTTGCTCCCGTTTTCTTATGACATAAGGTAGCGTTTTAATAACAATTTCACCTGCAGAAATCAAAGAGGAGAAGAGGATTTAGCAGTCGTTGCATGTGCAGCATTCGTCTTACTGCAAGTAGCTGATCATCAGAAATAGGATACGAAAAACGATGATGATGGAACGAAACTAATATCTACCTTAAAACTTGTTGTTGAACAGCGTAGTCTCTAAAATTTCCGAAGATAGCGCTTCTTTTAGTAGAGCCGTACCTGCAAAAGAAAGTTAATACTCACTTCCAGTTTTGTTTCTTTCTTTTTGTTGCTCACGACGAGAAGATGTCAATAGAGACACCATTTCCTTTTTGAACTCGAGCAGATGACTTTCTAATGGCAGTGTTTTTCCCCCCGAGCGTCTGGTCCTTTCAGTTTGTCTTTATAATCGCCCATAAACATTCTATGTGTATATCTACACGATTGCTCTATAATTAACAATTAAGTGCCTGGCACATGCTTCATCGAACCACCTTCAACCTATTTTTCTACTGTTCTACTATCGAACAGCTCGAGGCGAAAACGAACACTTAAATCTTTCCGTGCGAACTCTGATTTATTTTATTATGATGATAATTCCTCACTGTGTATGTGGGCAACAAAAAAAATATTTTCGTACTCTTGAGGACAAAATTGCTGATTGAAATGTAGTGAGAAGATCTTGCCGCAACGAAAATCGCCTTTGCGTTAACGATTTCTCCCTAATTCATGTGTCATATCCCTGGCACTCTCTCCCCTATTTCGCGATGAGACAACATTCTTATTCAGATTTCATGTTCTCTCCGTATTCCACTCCATTGTTTCTAAACACAATAAATACACGCCTTTAGAGTAAGTTTTAATTTATTATCACGACCGGTTTCGGGCTCTCATAAGCCCATCCTCAGGTGTCGCAAATGTGCAGTGGCACCCAAGCGCCGCGAGGGCTCTGAAGCGGTATTTTTCAACCTCTGGTATAATGCTCAGTTGCAGATGTTCTTCAAATCCGAGTTTTCCTTAGGACATTGTACTGTGTTCCCGCCTGCGTGGGCCATAAGTCAGTCGTCAAAAATGCGTTTGGAGCTGTAATGCTAAACAAACGAAAATACTGATTTATTATCAACACAGAAATACATGTAGTCTTCAATGAAATTACGAAAGCAACTCGAAGTGGTTTCCATGCAGTTCTAAGCAAACACGCTGCATGTTTTCAACACTGAAGTAAAAATTTTGTCGCAAATCATCCAGGACTGAAGGTTTCCAGATCCTGGTCGGATTCGTTCCTTTCATTGCTCAGCATTACGAATCTTGACGTATAAACCTCATTTTTTGGTACATCACAGACTGAACAATCCATGGGTGTGTTATCTGGGCATCGTGGTCATTCAATACTGCCCCCTCTGCTAATACATTCATCAAGGTTTTCATTTAGTAACTCCATAATGCGGGAGGGCGCGACTGTCCCCTTCGGAGGTTCGAGTCCTCCCTCGAGCATGGGTGTGTGTGTTGTCCTTCGAGTAGGTTAGTTTAAGTTAAATTAAGCCTAGGGACCGATGGCCTCAGCAGTCTGGTCCCATAGGAACTTAGCACCACCACCACCACCAATGCGGGAGGGTTCCATCTTGTTGTTTGCCATATCAACTTTTCCTTAACCCACTGTAGACGGTCGGGAAGTGGACTATTTTTCAGTTCTAACAACACTTCCTGAAGCATACCTAAGGAATTTACAAAACTAACAGCATATATAAAAATATAAGGCCCGATTATCCCATGGATGAAAGTCGTTGCTCAGCCACTCACGCCACGAGAGTTTTTCTTCGTCGTCACATCCCAGAACCCCACTAGACACAGTTGCGTCTGTTGACTCTGCCGTTCACCTTAAAAGTCGCTTCGTCGCTCCAAAGAATGCTTCTTTAAACTTGACATCGTCTTCTTGTCGGATTGTGTACAACTCGCAGAATTTCATACGCCTGTTCGTATTCTTCTTAATTTAGGCCATGAAATAAAGCAAGCCTGTGTGGTCTCAATTTTAACTTTTTCTGGATCCTTCGTAGACTTGTTATTGCTAATCAATACTCCTTGGACGTTTTCTTTGAGATTTAGTCGGCGATTGCACAAGAGATTCTCTTCTCTAGCAACGGCCTTAGGCCTATCTGAACGACGAAGCTCCGGTACCGACTCACTTTCTTCACATCTTACATTTAATATGGGAATACATTGTCGAAATGGACGTTGGGGATTTGTAAAAACTTCCACAGACAAACCACGAACACCACTGTAATTATGGTCTTGTTTCCAGAAACAAGTACATGCTGTTCTTTAGTTAAGTTTATATATATTGTATCTCCGACAGCAAACAACATAACCTCAGACTGCCAGTGTCAACTGATTTATGGGTACTAAGCACAAGTTCACCACAAACGACTACCACTGCACTAGGCAAAACAAAAGCTAAAGGTTGCTAGTTACGACTGACTTATTGGTTACCCCATAGTTTGAGATACCGAGCTGAATGTAAAATTAAGCTAACTATTCATTGTTTTTTATAAATAAAGTTTCCAGTACCTTTATATGTGTACGATTATTCAGGTGCTATTTGTACTAGAATCTTGAGATCTGGGTGCTTACCGCTGTAACCTTATTTTCCCAAACTTGTACAACTACCGAGCAAGGTGGCGCGGTGGTTAGCACACTGGACTCGCATTTGGAAAGATGACGGTTCAGTAGACCAGAGTTAGGTTTTCCGTGATTTCTCCAACTTGCTCCAGGCAAATGCCGGAATGGATCATTTGAAAGGGCCCGATCGAGTTCCTTCCCCATCGTTAACACCATGCGAGCTTGTGCTCCATATCTAATGACCCCGATATCGACGGAACGTTAAACCCAATCTTCCTTTCCTACCTAGGAAAATTTGATATGTTTAAGTAGTTTGAAAGAAAGGTTTCACATAAAATTGAACTAATTATTTATGTAAAAGGTTATATTTTAATTTCATAATTTTTTTGATTTTACGAACCAAATTTATTTTTCCCGTTAATAACAGCTGGAGTGGAGTGGAGTTGCACCGCAACCTGTGTTGGCTTCGAATTTTGTAAAATTAATAAATTCTCCTATTTTATGTGTTTACCCAGGCCAACCACTCACTTGCTCCAAGCAACTTAAATTCCTTCCATTTGAATCCAAAACAGTATTGTTTTTTTTTTTTTTTTTTTTTCACACGCATCGTTTAGCACGAAGTTACTTTATCACGAAAAAATATTTCTGTCCCATCGTCCTCGCATTAAACATTTTCCACTGTATTTTAGTCATACGGCGATTTTAGAAGAATGATGAAGCTTTCAGTCAGAAGGTTTGTTATTTGCTTGGGAAATTCAACTCCCGCCATATGGTTGAAGCCCACGAAAATGCCATTACAGAAAAGTGGAATTTTCATTATGATCGTATTTCAGAACTCGTAACTGTTCCACAGTGTCCTCGGACACGCAGACGCAGTTGCAGCCACTGAATCCACAAGGGGCCGGTACCTGCTCCGCGTGTTGCACGCTCCACCTCATTATTCGAGATTAGATTCTAAAGTGACGTGCCCGTAGATATTAATGGGCGCCAACAGTGCAGTAGCATAATATCGGGCTGTATCTCGAATGGGAAATACTCCTTAGGGCGGTGGCAATCCATCACGCAAAGTGTCGAGCTTCCGTTTTTTTTTTCTTTCTTTTTTTTTCGTACACTGGCGCAGCAGCTACCGTGGCGGTACACGTTCTCAATTAATCCACGAGCTGCTTGGAAAGTTTCCAAAATCTATTCATCGGTCGGCCGTCAGGGCCCTGCTTATCTCGCACCCGCTTCTATTTTTGCTTCCTCCCTCACGCTCCCTGTCGATCTCCGAGCGTGGAAATAAAACACGACTGCCACGAGCGTGTCGATACCGACGTGCGTAATGAATGGCGCGACCTGCACTGTGACGTGACGGGGCGGGCACCTAACGCCCGTTCCTTAATGGAGCTGAAAGCAGCGAAAAGGGCCACCGCGAGATATGATTATATCGGCGCCTCCATATCACTAGCGCGGCAACTTTCCGTTTAATTTATTTACCGTAGCCGCGACAGTAGGCAGCGTATAGGGCACAGCATGCGAAATCCTCATCTTTTCACTGCGCACTGTTCGTTGTAAAAAATTACGGGGATGCAGCCTTGTGCAGTAAGTACAAGTCTACGGGTATACGAATGTCCGCAAATGTATCCGCGCATATCTATAGGAATTCTTACGTAATAATTTCTATTTACAGAAGAAAGACAAAAAACTATTAGAAACCGACCTCGGTGAAGATCAGTTCAAGTTACGGAGAAATGTTGGAATGCGTGAGGCAGTACTGTTCCTACGACTTCTCATAGAAGATAGGTTAAGGAAAGGCAAAACTAATGTTTATAGCTTCGAACTCTTAGAGAAAAATTTTGGCAATGTTGACTGGAATACTCTCTTTGAAATTCTGAAGTTGTCAAGGGTAAAACGCAGTGAACGAAAGGTTCTTTACAACTTGTACAGAAACTAGATGGCAGTTAGAGAGCCGAAGGACACGAAACGGCAGCTTTGGTTGAGAATGGAGTGAGACAGGATTGAAGCCTATCCCCAATGTTATTGAGCCTGTACGTTGAGAAAACTGTAAAGGAAACCAAGGAGAAATTTGGGAAGGGAAAAGAAATAAAAACTTTGCAGTTCGCCGATGACATTGAAATTCTGTCAGATACTGCAAAGGACCGGAAAGAGCGTTAGAACGGAATGGGCAGTGTCTTGATAGGAGAATGTAAGATGAACCTTAACATAAGCAAACCAAGGGTAATGTAATGTGCTCGAATTAAATCACGCGATGCTGAGGGAATCTTATTAGGAAACGATACATTAAAAGTAGTAGATGAACTTTGCTATACGTGCAATAAAATAACTGATGATGGCCGAAGTAGAGAGGATATAAAATCTAAATTAGCAATGGCAAGAAAAACTTTGCTGGAAAAGATAATTATGTTAACATCTTAAAATAGATTTAAGTGTTGCGAATTGTTTTCTGAAAGCATCTGACTGGAGTTTAGCCTTGTATGGAAGTGAAACGCTGACGTGAAGAGAATAGAAGCTTCTGAAATGGTATTACAAAGTAATACTGAAGATTAGATGGATGGATCGCGTAAACAATGATGAGGTACTGAATAGAATTGGGGAGAAGAACAGCTGTGCCACAACTTGTGTAAAAGAAGGCATCGGTTGGTATCACTCATTCTGAGAAAACAAGAGATCACTAATTTAACCTTGGAGGGAGGCGGGGAAGGAGGGGGAGGGGGAAAATGATAGAAAGAGATCAAGAGACGAGTCCAGTAAACATGTTCAGATGGATGTGGGTCGTAGCAGTTATTCGGAGACGAGAGGCCTGCACTGGATAGGGTGGCGTTGAGAGCTGCATCAAACCAGATTTCGGAATAAAGTACAACAATTACTAGGCGGTTAAACGTTAAAGGCTAGTGTCAACATTACGATTTTCGTCTAGTTGGATTATGTATAACGCTTAGCAGTAATCATCATTCTTTTAAGTCAATATTTTTACTTTAATGACAGTTAAAAGCGAGAAGGAAATATTTCAGTCGTACTAAATGTTTTTCCACTTCTCAAGTGGTATGGAAATCACATCAGCTTTGTTGGCCCGATAAGTGTGAAAAACAGTAGCCTAAAGCAAATAGGATGTGATAAGACAGAAAACTAACTGAAGCTTAATACATCAAACTCTAGATAAGAGCGGTCAGTCAGGACAGAGTAAAGACAAATTTGGCTGTCCACCAAGTAGGAGCAGAGCTGATCACACCGTACAATGGTCTTTGCTGACGACATTAATTTACGATACACCACAAAAATTACACGTATCCTATAAAGGAAAAGCATACACGGAACTCAGTGTTAAAGTACCACCCGGTCAAAGCTGCACCAGAATCGCACCAGATTGACAGATCGATAAGTTGAAATGAAGCCTTTCGTAAGAGCATTGGCACCAGAGGAAGATCTAACGAGCGTTGAGTCGATGGTGAATTCGTGATTCGAGATTGTAACGTAGCTTACAGTAAAAAGGTCTACATTAATCTTGACTATCACCGAACAGTAGTTAGCATTCTGCAGTAAATTGACATTAAGGTCTTAGTTCCGATCAGTGAAATTGAGAACACACTGGCAGCTATCCCTTGTTCCTGAGAGACACCTCCTACTTTAATAGAGGTGAGAGGTCGAGGAACATAGGATCAGCAGTTAACCCCTCTGAATCTTAATAATGCGACACTATGTTGGAAGAGAGAGATAAATTAAAAAAAAATGGTTCAAATGGCTCTGAGCACTATGGGACTTAACTTCTGAGGTCATCAGTCCCCTAGAACTTAGAACTACTTAAACCTAACTAACCTAAGGACATCACACACATCCATGCCCGAGGTAGGATTCGAACCTGCGACCGTAGCGGTTGTGCGGTTCTAGACTGTAGCGCCTAGAACCGCTCGGCCACTCCGGACGGCGATAATTTCAGTATAATGTCTTACTTGAATAAAGGTGTGTTAAGCATTGTTTGTAAAAGCAGTTTCATCCCAACCTGTCCTCTAATTACTCTAATTAATGAAGTCCTGCATTTCTATGAAACAGGAGATTCTTCATTTTCTTTCATCTCTGAAAGCTGGAATACACACACCGGTCGAACGCGGCTCCCTAAGCGTAACAATACGAGGGTCATTCCACAAGTCATAGAAACTATGGTATATCTTGGGATAATGCGACAACATGAGAATCCCACGATGTTGATTGAACCGATGAGACAGTATGTATCTGCATGCTGACATAAATCACGATTCCAGTGCAGGGAGTCATGACAAAGGTTGAAATGAAACACACGCATTGGAAGTCCTTAAAAATGTATTGTGCACGAGTACAAATGGAACAAAAATGAATAAAAATAAACTGCTTTCCTTCAAAATAGTCCCATAGTCCCCCACTGCATCCACACTGCGTTGCCACCGACGTGGAAGGCGTTGGATGCCATTGGCATTTCCTTTAATGTATGCAAATCGTCGTCAAAATGCCGTGAGGATACCCGCCCTGTTTGGAAAACGCCTCCACGCAATGATTTCTTCGGTTACGGAATGAGATCGAAGTCACATGGACTAAGGTATAGTGATTACAATGGGGGAGGATTTCCCTCCTCCACACAATTATTGATGACGCCTCCACTAAGGGCTGTAGCTTTATCATGGACTATGACTGCATTATCCAGCAGCGGCGGACGTTTTCGCCCAAAATATAGAATGCAGGTGGTACACCAGAAGTTCCGGTAGTATTAGGCATTGACAATGTGGCCGTCCTAACAGGATGACACTTCCAGAATACCGTGGTTGTCAGACGCCAGAATGAGCATGAACTTCGTCGGTGATGCCCTATCACTCACAGGTGCTTGTAATTCCGCATGACACTGACTAGCATTTCTGCCAGCGAGAAAGGCACTTTTGACATATACTTGCTGTTCCACTCTGCTTACACCCATTTTGTAGCACGGCCAAGCTCACTAGGGTGATGACACATGTTCGCAAGATATACCATAGCTTCTATGTCTTATGGAATGACCCTCGTGTATTAAGTTCCAGCTTAGCCATAGCAGTTTGCAGAACCAAAACAATATGTTGCAGATTGCAGATCTGTGCCGATTCTTTTATTTGCAGATATCTGCCGTGATTATTACTTTCCAGATAAAAGCCCACGTCGTCACAGATATTCTCCGGTATATCTGCGGATGAATGCAGTAATGATTACTTTATGTTTAAGAGTTAAAGAAACCACAAAAAAGTTCACAAAATTGGTTTTAGTAATTTCGACAGGAAAGTATAAGCTATAGACAACATCAAGAATATAACAGGTTATGTTGCTCAAACGTATGGTCATGAAATGTAAATTTGAAGGTCCCACTTCAGCAGCCGAAAGTTCGATTCCCGGCGGGATCAGGGATTTTCTCTGCCTCGTGATGACTGGGTGTTGTGTGATGTCCTTAGGTCAGGTAGGTTTAAGTAGTTCTAAGTTCTAGGGGACTGATGACCATAGATGTTAAGTCCCATAGTGCTCAGAGCCATTTTTGAGCAGCCGAAAATTAAACCATGTGCAGACCTATTTCCGGGTCTCTGGCAAATCGAATGAAATTGTTTACAAATTTTTAAGATCTGGATATGTAGATAACAGACTTGCAGAGCTGAGTGAAGGACCTCCAGATGCGGATAGGGGACTTGCAGATGTGGAAAAGGGTCTTGCAAATGTGAGATGTGTATAAGGGTCTTGCAGATGTGGATGCTGATAAGGAGCCTATAGATGCAGATTGCATATGAGGATAAAGGACTTACAGATGCGGATAAAAAACTTGCAGATGCGGATCAGGAACTTTGGGATGTGGATAATAGACTTGTGGAGGTGAAATCTGTTGATGTGGCTATGGGGCTTGTAGTGTGGATTTAGGACTTGTGGATGTTGATATGGAACTTGTGAATATGGATATGGGACTTACAGAAGTGGATAAGGGACTTGGGGAAGTGGATAAAGGGCTCGTGGAGGTGATAAGGAAACTGTGGTTGCACATAGCCTTTTTGTTATCTGTGAAAACCTTCACAAATGTGACTCCTCTGCTGCTATGTAGGCTGACAAGGGTACCGTACGAACTTCCCCTGACCGAGTTCATTCATACTGACAGGTTGTGCAGAGCTCGACTTGGACTTCAACATACGTTAACAGCAAAACTCAACTCCTAACTGTTGCCGAGAAATACGAGTTTTAAAATTTTGCGTGTGCCTATATGCTTCGCATGGCTGTTAATATTCAAGGGGTCCACTGCCGAGTAAGCTCTTAGTTTCATAAGCGCTAGGTCTCCGGATCGAGTCTCACTCCCACATAATTGTAACAACACATTTATTATGACGGCGCAAGTTATCTAAAACTAATGACTTTTTTGTTATATTTGTAATGTTTATCCTGAAAAATGGGATTTTTCTCTAAAATTTTATGAGCAGTTTCCCAATATAGTTACACTGCTGCAGGTATGTTCCAACTTACCTCGAGGCCGTTTTCTCAGTGTCCGTGCAACTACATTTCGACCCACCGTGAACCATTTTCTTGGTATTCGTGCTGGTAGTATTACCCCAACGAAAATAAAATCAAAATAAATCTTTTATTAGATTAGTAGCTATGAAAAGAGGTATCGACAGTCAGACTCGATCTAGAGACCTTTCTTTTATGAAACAAAGCACTTACTCGCTTGGCTGCGGACTCTTTGAGTATTACTAACCACAATTAGTAAATAAGCACGCCTAAAACTTCCAAACTCGATTTTTTCGAAAATGGTTGACAGTTGTGTTTTCTTGTTTACCCAGTTACGTTAAAGCTCTACTCGTGTCCTACGCACCCTGTCAATACTAATCAAATCGGTAACAAGCAGTTCGTATGGTCCCCCTGTGAGAACAGCACTGATGATGTTGCCTCTAGTTCGCGCAGTCGGCGACGTATTTTCGTCAGCAAATTGTGTGCACTTACTGCAGGTGACATTGCCGCACGCATCGAAAAGTCATTGAGAGGAACGCCGATCATTAATGACATTTAGGACTAACTAATACTTACAAGGAAAACTCCCCACCGCACCCATCTTAGATTTAATGGTAAGATGGTCCAATGGATAGCCCGTCGAAAACTGAACACAGATAGAGCTTGAAAACAGGAGGAAGATACACTGAACTGTGAAAAAAGAAGCAAAATCAAAACAGTGAACTGTCGACGTTCAAAATGTGCAACATCAAGCAGATCTGGTTATGGGGTCACGGTGTTGGACTGCGAAGGTCAAGATGCATGTTCAAGTCTCTCTCTCTCCCCCCCCCAGCCACGTTTTTTTTTTTTTTTTTTTTTTGCACATTATGAACTGTCCGTCCGGTCACTGACCTGTCTGTTCCCTGTCTTCAACGTTGTGTCTGTGTTTTGGTGGAACGACCGTTCGCAACAACGAGGTGTAAGGAAGGGACCTCCAGACCTACGTACCTCCTATTTCTTCCACACAAATACCACATGTTAAGACTCTTGCGCTACGTTTTGGAAGTTCTGACTGTTGAATTCTTTTGTTGTAACGTATTTCACACCCGTTTTTTTTCTTGCTTTTATTTGTGTGGGAGGTCTAAGCGGCGTCTCGCCTGCTCTCACTATTAATCATATTTACTTGCGGCGGTAATATATTCTTACCACATGATTCACACTCTATAACCAACGTATAGTATGACTACTGTCATGACTACAGATACAGAACTGACACGTCAGTGATTGGACGGAAAGTACATAATTACGCGAAAAAAAGGGGCACAAGGGAGATTCGAAGACGGATCTTCTGTTTTCAAGTCCAACGCCGTGATCGCACAACCACGACGTCGTCATTCCTTCAATTCGCTCGATATTGCACATCTTGAGATTGCGCGGTTCACTGTTTCTATTTTGCTCCATTTTCACAGTTCAGGACACCTTATTCCTGCTTTCTTGCTAGGTCTGAGTTCACTTTTTGACGGCTGTCCACTGGTCGATTTTACCACTAAATCTGATGGGGTTCAAATGATTCAAATGGCTCTGAGCACTATGGGACTTTACATCTCAGGTCGTCAGTCCCCTAGAACTTAGAACTACTTAAACCTAACTAACCTAAGGGCAGGATTAGAACCTGCGACCGTAGCGGTCGCGCGTTTCCAGACTAAAGCGCCTAGAACCGCTCGGCCACCAGCGGCCTGCAAATCTGATGGGGGTTCGATGGCGAGTTCCCCTTGTTAGTGATGCTTTGGTGGCTCGGCAGTGCTTAATTTCGATATTGCTTTTGCAGCTGTAGTGGAAAACACTGGGAACATCGAGACAATGGATAACTGAATGTACTTAACAGCGCTCTCTAGCTACTGTGGATTAAAGGTCCTCGCCATCGTCAAGAATGTAGGAGCAAGTGAGATGAAGGCTGTGTATCGCAACAGAAACACAACGGCAGGTTGTTCGCGTGTTCCGCGCGCAGAATCTGGTGTGTCACCGGGGCGGTGGAGCCTTCCAGGAAGGGGTTGGAAGGGAAGCAAAGGGGCGGGAAGAGAAGGGAAGGGAAGGGAAGGGTTGGCCATTTACATTGCTAACGCGGCCGCGGGCCGGAAGCCACCTCAGACCGAGCGGCCACTCGGGGGACGCTTAACGAAGCTTTGCGGCGCTGCCCCGCAGTAGGCAGAGTTATAAAGTTTTCAATCAGCGTAATGGAACGTGACCGGTTTTGTAAGCCGTGGCGACCGCTGCGCGAATAAACACGGCCGCCCCCGCTGACGGTCGCGGCGGAGGCCCGCAACGCAAATGAATCAAACGAGATAACGGCGCGCGGCCGCGACTCCTCGCCGGCGCTAATTCCGAACCGCGCGGAAGAGGAGGCCATCTGTGATTTATTGCGCAGATAAGCCCATCAGCAGTGAGCAGCCTCGGAAAATCTAGTTCCCGGCTGCAATCTCATTAGCGAAATTACATCAATAAGGAGCGCTAGCAGCAGCGATAAAAAGTCTCCACGGTTTCTTTCTGCTTGTTTTCATCCCCTCCCCGACAGTTTGACCTTTCGCCTAATTTGACAGCATTTGCTGTACAGTCACCAGTTGGCGGTAAGCAGAGAGAAAACCTCAAATGTGTTACAATCTCTCGTATACGGGGCGATCAGAAAGGTCTCGTTTGAGGGCGTTGCTGCAGAGCTACTCCGATGTGAGTATATAAGCACCGACATTTAGGCAAAGGATCAGTGTGTCATTCGTGTATATTCGACGTGCGTGCAGTAAATGCGGAAACATATCTTCAAGCCTTTACGTATTATACGATACAAATTTCACAGTATAGCAAACGTAGAAATACAACTTTGGTGCTCGGTACTGTATCAGGCACCACTGTACAGGAGATATACAGAAAGAAAGGGATCCGAAGAGTTGCTACTGGCAGAGTACCAAACAGACAGTCAGGTATAATGTGCAACACACCCGTTTATTTAGCTACAGCTCATTTAAATAAAATTAATGAGAAAATGTCTTATGGCAATCATCAATTTTTCGAAATTTGCAGAAAAACTAATTATTTAATTCATATTATTTAATTTCTATTATTTGTAACCATCAGATAATAATCACGTACAAATGTTAGTGTTCAAATCAGTTCAGTCATTAAATGGGTAATTAATTGTAAAATTCTATAATTTCATAAAATAAGAAAATTAATGTTTTGGGTATATTTCTGGTTAACTGGTGCACTGGAAGTTACGTCCACTGTCAAGAGACTATGTTTATATAAAACCTCAATCAAATTCATTGTATTAATTCTGTAATTACGAGTTCTAGAACTTTATGTGGTAGACAAATTATTATTTCGATCATTTAGTGAAAAAGAGACTACTAAGCAAAATTTGAACCCCAAAATCTATTCCCACATTATGTAAAGTACTACAAAATATGTTGGCATCAAAATCTCTGTTGTAATTAACGAGATGTTAATTATTTTTTATCAAGTATTCATAGTCACATTTCTCAGGCAGAATTTCGATACTAAATTTGAAAAGAAATTCTAGAAATCACGTTAAGTTATAATTAGTCATTTATTATCTTCAAAACTGTAAATCTAATTTCTTACGAAACAACCCATTTTATCTGTAACTCAAGCAATGTGACTTTGTTGAACAATACTTTCAAAGAACTTGTTTCGTTAAGAAACTATACAGGGTGTTACAAAAAGGTACGGCCAAACTTTCAGGAAACATTCCTCACACACAAATAAAGAACATATGTTATGTGGACATGTGTCCGGAAACGCTTACTTTCCATGTTAGAGCTCATTTTATTACTTCTCTTCAAATCACATTAATCATGGAATGGAAACACACAGCAACAGAACGTACCAGCTTGACTTCCAACACTTTGTTACAGGAAATGTTCAAAATGTCCTCCGTTAGCGGGGATACATGCATCCACCCTCCGTCGCATGGAATCCCTGATGCGCTGATGCAGCCCTGGAGAATGGCGTATTGTATCACAGCCGTCCACAATACGAGCACGAAGAGTCACTACATTTGGTAACGGGGTTGCGTAGACAAGAGCTTTCAAATGCCCCCATAAATGAAAGTCATGAGGGCTGAGGTCAGGAGAGCGTGGAGGCCATGGAATTGGTCCGCCTCTACCAATCCATCGGTCACCGAATCTGTTGTTGACAAGCGTACGAACACTTCGACTGAAATGTGCAGGAGCTCCATCGTGCATGAAAAAATGGTTGAAATGGCTCTGAACACTATGGGACTCAACTGCTGAGGTCATTAGTCCCCTAGAACTTACAACTAGTTAAACCTAACTAACCTAAGGACATCACAAACATCCACGCCCGAGGCAGGATTCGAACCTGCGACCATAGCGGTCTTGCGGTTCCAGACTGCAGCGCCTTTAACCGCACGGCCACTTCGGCCGGCATCGTGCATGAACCACATGTTGTGTCGTACTTGTAAAGGCACATGTTCTAGCAGCACAGGTAGAGTATCCCGTATGAAATCATGATAACGTGCTCCATTGAGCGTAGGTGGAAGAACGAAACTAAAATGAGCTCTAACATGGAAATTAGGCGTTTCCGGACACATGTCCACATAACATCTATTCTTTATTTGTGTGTGAGGAATGTTTCCTGAAAGTTTGGTCGTACCTTTTTGTAACACCCTGTATAAGCTGCGAGCCTTAGAGCTTGAAGGTGACAGTAGAAAATGGTTCAAATGGCTCTGAGCACTATGCGACTTAACTTTTGGGGTCATCAGTCGCCTAGAACTTAGAACTAATTAAACCTAACTAACCTAAGGACATCACACACATCCACGCCCGAGGCAGGATGCGAACCTGCGACCGTAGCGGTCGCTCGGCTCCAGACTGTAGCGCCTAGAACCGCACGGCCACTACGGCCGGCGGTGACAGTAGAGTGGCGGTAGGGTGGCAGTAGGATGGCAGTTGTTTACTGTTACTTCGATTACATAATCTGTAAAGTCGGTTTTCTTTGAGCTGTGTAATCTACGAATGTTTTGGAACAATATAAACATTAACACAAAAAACTAAGTACTGATGCAAATTATTTATTATGATCGGTTTTTCACATTTACTCCTGGGGTATCTTCAGTAAAGCAATTAATACACAGATTAAAAAAACTTTGCATCAACCCGGTTCCCAGAACTCCTCAAGATTGACGCTGACTGTGGATATTGTATCACAGACACAGCCCCTTTGACTGTTCAGAGATGTAAACAACCATGAATGAGCAGCGCCTATTACACGGAGGGAGTCCGACAGCACATCAGTTCCAGTCATTCCACCAGGAAGGAGGTACACGGCTCGTGTTGTGTGTAGTTCAACCATACCTTGACGGTCAATACCGCGGTTCGATCGCGACCGCATTGTTACTTTGTGCCAGGAAGGGCTCTCAACAAGGGAAGTGTCCAGGGGTCTTGGAGTGAACCAAAGCGTAGTTGTTCGGACATAGAGGAGATAGAGAGGGACAGGAACTGTCGATGACATGCCTCGCTCAGGCCGCTCAAGGGCTACTACTGCAGTGGATGACCGCTACCTCCGGATTATGGCTCGGAGGAACCCTGGCAGGAACGCCACCGTGATGAATAATGTTTTTCGTGCAGCCACAGGACATCGTGTTACGACTCAAAATGTGCGCAATAGGCTGCATGATGCGCAACTTCACTCCCGACGTCCATGGCGAGGTCCATCTTTGTAACCACGACACCATGCAGCGCGGTACAGATGGGCCCAACAACATGCCGAATGGACCGCTCAGGATTGGCATCACGTTCTCTTCACCGATGAGTGTCACATATACCTTCAACCAGTCAATCTTTGGAGACGTGTTTGGAAACAACTCGGTCAGGCTGAACGCCTTAGACCCACTGTGCAGCGAGTGCAACAAGTTAGAAGTTCCCTGCTGTTTTGGGGTTGCATTATGTGGGTCCGACGTACGCCGCTGGTGGTCGTGGGAGGCGCCGTAACGGCTGAACGATACGTGAATGTCATCCGCCGACCGATAGTGCAACCATATCGGCAGCATGTTGGCGAGGCATTCGTCTTCATGGACAGTTCGCGCTCCCATCGTGCATATTTTGTGAATGACTTCCTTCAGGATAACGACATCGCTCGACTAGAGTGGCTAGCACGTTCTCCAGACATGAACCCTATCTAACATGCCTGGGATAGATTGAAAAGGGCTGTTTATGGGCGACGTAACGCACCAACGACTCTGAGGGCTCTACGTCGAATCGCCGTTGAGGAGTGGGACAATCTGGTGCAACTGCGCGTTGATGAATCTGTGGATAGTATGCCACGACGAATACAGGCATGCATCAGTGCAAGAGGACGTGCTACTGGGTCGTGCTACTGGGTATCAGAGGTACCGGTGTGTAAAGGAATCTGGACCACCACCTCTGAACGTCTTGCTGTGTGGTGGTACAACATGCAATGTGTGGCTTTCATGAGCAATAAAAAGGACGGAAATGATGTTTATGTTGATTTCTACTCCAATGTTCTGTACAGGTTCCGTAACTCTCGGAACCGAGGTGATGCAAAACTTTTTTTGGTGTTAGGCATCCAAATTAACACTGATCTGGTGGAAGAAAGTCGTCCAAATGAACAAGGTAGGTACACACTCCAAGCATTTCACTGAACTTAACACAGACTCGTAATGTACGAGTATGTTACTCGAACATTTTTAGCTAGAATCTGGTAAAAAGTGTGTGTTAGACGCCGTTATTATATATACGTCTTATATATCAACCTCCCTCCCTCACCTGTCACGAGTCTCAGGAGTCACAGTCGGGTGCATTATGTGGATAGCCATTACCTTCTTCTTTTCGCTGCCCAACATTGTGGAACTATGGTCCACCCACCTTCCCTCCTCTCTTCACTGCTTGCCCCCCCCCCCCCTCGACTTCATTAGAGTAGCTTTATGGGCGATTTTCACTAAATACGAAATATAAAAATATTAAAAAGAAAAACTGTTATATGATGACTGGGTGTTGTGTGATGTCCTTAGGTTAGTTAGGTTTAAGTACTTCGAAGTTCTAGGGGACTGATGACCATAGACGTTAAGTCCCATAGTGCTCAGATCCATTTGAACCATTTTTGAACCAAAAACTGTTATAGTTCCATACATTCTGAAATACCCACGCGGTGATGATTATAACATAATATACTGTACGTTAAATGTGAAGAATCAGATTTCAGAAGAGTTAAAAACAATTCTACGTCTCGATATATATTCGATAAATCGCCATAATTTATATAGCAGAGGCTACGAGGGTACTCCCGACAGCAATTACGATTTCATCCCATTTCATGCCTGGATGAATCTGTTAAGGGTCTAATTCAGTGATTCCCAACGTTTCACCGTTACACCCTGGGTACAATCAGGTGTTACCTAGTATTCCCATCCCACTCCCTATATACTACCCCGAGCGTCACCATCAAACTTCAGCAAGAAAACAATTTTTTTTTTCAGCACATTAAGTATCTAAATGACGAAATATAAATGATATTTGTTTTTGCAGACTTTTAATAGACCAAGAATTAATGAGTTAATGAGACAATTGTTACGGTTTATTTCTAACAACCTTTTTCTACCTGCAACTCCTTCTCAAAAAAAAGCTATCCACATTGAGGGTAGACACTTGTAACAAAAGACTTCTCGCTCTACCGACATTTGGGTCACCAGTGCACGACCCACGAATAGCCGGAGTGGTTAAGGCGACGCTCACGTAAAGCGGGAAAACCGGCTTCTAGCCCTGGTCCGACACAAATTTTCATTGTCATTATTCCCTTAAGTTTAACTACGAACACATTTCATATATTTCATGACGGCTATAGTCGCCGCAGTGCTTTCTCCTCCTGACATGCATGCACTCTGAAAACCCCTCGTCATAGTGCCGTAATACGCCGGTACAGGTGACGAAGCACTAAGGCGAAGCCCGTTGGTAGAGTAAAGTACATACAACAGGTTGTCATGAAGTTTTAATCATCAATTGGAATCACCAAGGTTACGTAATTCTTTCTTTGTTTGCAGGCTACAGTCTTAGGTATTTCAGTGTGTGCCAAGGCTGCAGACATTGCATTAAAAAAAAAAAAAACAGAAGGTGGTAATTAAATGAATACAGCAAGCACTTAAGAGTGTCCCGAATATTCGTAATTTCCGACCATATAGCGGGTTCTTGCAATTTTAGAGCTAATTTCAGCGAGGTAAACACAGTCTTTCTTTGGAGATTTGGCAGGGGCGCGGACGCATAACGTAGGTCTTCCTGTCGCCAAGACCACAATAAACCTTACAGTCAAGGCACTAGAAGCAGCATCGGCGCCACTGCTGTCCAAAGGCCTTAATTTCGCACCGACTACGAGAACCGTTCCAAGAAAAGAGGTCGTTAGCGGTGAGGAACAGGCAATTCGCGATCTTCCCGCAGAGCCAGCGGAAGAGATAAGGCAAGAAACGCACGGGATTGTCAGCGTGTCAGAAACGCCGAAAATAAACATCACAGCAGAATAACGCAGAACGCTTTGCACCACGTGTGCACTATCGTGCTGTCGGCTGACAAATGGAATTCGACGGTTTTATTGTGCGCCAGCGAATATCATCAGGAAATCTGCGGTGCTGCAGGATTCAGGGTACAAGAAACTCACAAAGGCCGTGACAATAGCCTCGACAAAGGAGACCGTTGCTCTTCTGAAGAACTCTGACGTCCCACCGGAACTGGTAAACAACTACAACGTTAGATCTAACACCTCCTCTGCTGCAGGGGCTATCGAAAGTTGAAAAGGAGGAATACCACTACTTCCCGTAGTAACACCACTAGATAGTAAGCACCATCAGCTCATCGCCGTATGGACTGGCCAAGTATCTAGCAGAATTACTGAACTCTTTGCTAGGGCACTAAGTCCTCTACGTGAAGGACTCGTAAGAGTTTATGGGTTATCCTTCGTGGCGAGCCGCAACCGTGTCAAACATTTCTATTTCCGGCATTTCTGTTCATTTATTTCACACAATCATGATTTCGGCTTTATAGCCATTTTCTGTTACAATCTGAATTCTGAAAAACTGTTTGACATGCCTAAAGGACTTACCATCATCAAAATAACATTTATTTGGTATTATAAATCAGTCGTTATTTGAATTTTGAAGTTAATGAAGGACATTCTAGTCGAATAAGATGACCTGCTGTTGAGCTTTGATGTTATTATTCATTCTAGTGCCCCTGAGAGATTCATTGTCCTTCCTGGAGCAAATTTTCGAGCTACAAATAGCGAGACGTTGGCAGCATTCTCTCACTACCACTCACTTTCAGTGGGGCAGTCGTGTTTACGAGCAGGTAGACGGTGTGACCAGGGGTCTTCCCTAGCCAACGTTTCTTTTTCTTATGATTAAGTCATGAGTCGTGTGGATGGTTGATACGATACATCACATTCGAAATAGCCAGAATAAAATCACTGACTTTAGTTTTCTAAGATTTAAGTACAGTTACCCATCACATAAATCCCCAATGCATTATCCTTAATGTACTTAGAATATAACACAATAGGACAGCAAACAGGAGTAACCAGCAACATCAACCGTATTTCACAATAAAGCCAAGAAAGAACAAGTAGTGAATATGTATTCAGGAAAAATAACAATATTATGAAAAGGATATTTTCTAAATGGTTCAAATGGCTCTGAGCACTATGGGACTTAACATCTGAGGCCATCAGTCCCCTAGAACTTGGAATTACTTAAACCTAACTAACCTAAGGACATCACACACACATCCATGCCCGAGGCAGGATTCGAACCTGCGACCGTAGTGGTCGCGCGGTTCCAGACTGTAGCGCCTAGAACCGCTCGGCCACCTCGGCCGGCGCTACGGAACATTGAGAGGAAAATTGCAAGACTCATTTCTACGTCACTGCTCGATTCGACTGCAATTCAGTATTAATTTATTCATACTGTAATAGGCGAAGCCAAAGCCGTGCAAGTGTCATATCTGGAGCACCAGCTGCTGCGGCCAATGTCCTGTTGACAGAAGCATCTCTCGCTGTGTGCCAGTTTCTGTGCCGTCACACCTTCACGTGCCGATGACCTGGGATGTTGATCAGGCTCCAGGAACCTTCTGCAGTCGTGTTTGACAACAGATGGACGCCAGTCACCGACACTGTTCCAGATTTCTCCGCGGTGACACAAAAACTCCGCCTTTCAGTGAATTCAGCGCCAAACAAAAAAATTTAATTCCCGGTCCAGCCGAGTACGTCACGAATGGCACATCTGGGTCTTACTATGACATACAGTCCACGTACGTATTATGCAGCCGTGTTCACTGTCCCCAGGCAGTGAAACGGCAACCACTGTCTGAGTGCCTCAGTCCGGTCCACTAGCCATCTGCCACCTCCGCCACGGTAAGGGGCACACAGGGAGCGCCAGCTGCCCACCGCCACTCTCCAACCTACAGTTCTGAGTTCATCAGCCGGGTAGTCCCGCCGGGCCCGCCTTCCTAGTCCTTGCTACTGCTTGACTCATAGCTGCAGCCGCCTTCTGTCTGCCTGCTGCCGACACTCGTTTCTACGTTTATGATCAGACTGGCTGCCTACATCGTCTGCTCCTCCACCCACGTCCAGTAGAAAATCGATCTCCCACAACTTTCTGAAGCAGCATTGCAGCACCATACAAAGGTTGAGTCAGCATGAAAGGTACATGATTTGAGGGGGATTCTGAAAAAAAAATCCAATGAAGGTATGCCCTTTTCTTAACCGTACCTGACGTACAGCTGTTTGAAAATCACTGGCGTCAGTCCCCCCCAAGTCGTCCTCCAGCAGCACTCACATTCACATGCGAATACAACCAACGCGACACTAGGCTGCATAGTGTTGTCATTACTGTACATTTGAATGCCCATTTCATCTGCGTATGGTGGGGCGACGACTGCTGCCAGTGTACGAGCTGTTTATCTCACCTCTCAGAAATACAGTACTTGCAGGTGTCTTATGTATAGTCAAAATAGTACGGGTCAGTGTAGTGCAAACGTCACAGGTATTCACAAATGCGGAGTGTGGTGACATGACATTTGTCTACGAGTTTTGTAATGGTAATTTCAGAGACGCTATTCGCGAATACGAACGATGATTTCCTACTCGCACAGCTCGGGGTAGCAGAATATTTAGCAGGGTATTTGACAGATTTTGTCAGCGTGGAACGCTTCGCAGCTTACAAGTTGTATCTGATCGTCCCATCCAACATGATCTTAGTGAAGATTTCATGGCATAATGCAGCCGAACTACCAGATCTAGAAGAATTGCTGAACAACTTGGTATTCCACAAACACGAATGTGGTGTGCACAGTTCATGAGCACGGTCTGCATCAAACATCATCGGTGCAGTGTGCAACATCTGCAAGTAAGAGATGATACCATACGAAAGGAATTCCGTCATTTGATCATTGCCAAGGTACGCTGTACGCCAGGTACTCTGTTTCCTGTTCGGTCACCATTTACCCACAACGGCGCAACACTCGTGTGGGCGGTTGAAAATCTGCACGTTGCTATGGAAACAAGTTTTCAATGACGTTTCTCAGTGAACGTGTGGTGTGCTATTACTGAATACCAACTCATTAGTCTAGTTGTTTTAGATAACCATCTTACTGTAGTAATGCATCCTAATTTCCTTCAAAATGTGTTACCAGTATACTTAGAGGATATTCCTTTGGCAACACGATGTTGTTTGTACTTCCAGCACGACAGAGCTTCTGCACATTCCGTATGGTCAGTGGGACAGTATGCCTTGTAACGTATCCTGGACCTTGGATCGGTCGCCGTGGAGTCATTTCTTGGCTACCGAGGTCACCCGATCTTTCTTTACTAGATTCCTGTTAGTGGAGTAAGATTAAGAGCGAAAGCCACACGCGCAGAGTGATCCAAAGGAGGAACCTCGCACTCGTATTTTACATGCGTGTGCTGAAGTAAAAGAATGTACGAATGAGCTCAGATCAGCAACACGGCAGCTGTCTAGAAGAGCTGCAAAATATACTGCAGTCGACGCTTCACTTTTAGAACATCTATTGTGAGGAAGTGTACACAATTAGACAAAACAGTAGATCATGATGTTGTATTTACTATCATCTACACTTTTCCTGTTCCCCATTGCTTTCATCAGTTTGCTCGAAAGATCTGAGAGCAGGATAACGGGAGTTATGTTCACGAGACGTTTTTTATTCAAAATGACTAATACTATCGCCGCTCAAAGTATGTAACTTTCCTCCTGACTCACCCTGTACAACAATACTACATTTTGGGTTACAGAGTTCCATTGTCATTGTGTGATATATATATATATGTGTGTGTGTGTGTGTGTGTGTGTGTGTGTGTGTGTGTGTTAGGTGGCGGGGGGGGGGGGGGGGGGGGGGCGCAGAGGGAGTGAATTGTAGACGTGGAATTCAACATGAGTATAACTCCTAATAATAAGAAAATCATCGACTACCCTGACACCAACAGCTATAAAAGCGATTACACTGAGGTGACAAAAGTCGTGGGACACCTCCTAATATCGTGTTGGACTTCCTCCTGCACGGCACAGTACAGCAACCCGACGTGGCATGGACTCAACAAGTTGTTGGAAATCCCATGCAGAAATAATGAGCCGTACTGTCTCTGTAGCAATGATCCAGCAAAGAAACACCAACGCAGATGACGTGTGAAAAGGCTGAGGTGATGATAATGATGATGATGACTGTCTCTGTAGCCGTCCATAATAGGGTATATCATTCCTTCTGGAAATCGTCTTAATTGGTTAATTACATCATTTTATACTCATAACACGCATTTTCCTCCTAGAATTACAATATTCTTTTATAAAAACGGAAATGAAATTCAAATAATTTGAAAGCCCCCTAAAAAGCTCCATTCGAATCATGTGATGCCAGTGACGTCAGTGCCTAGTACGTTGCTCCCACTGTCATAAAGCTTATTCACAGTGATGTCTTGTTTCGGAATTCATGCCTCGGAAAGTGGATTAGAAATAATGTGTAATATCACACTGTGCAAATTCATCCATAAAAACTTTTGAAAATTGTTTTTGGGTGTTTCACAGAATGAAAAGGTGCGTAAAATCTGGTTGCAGTGTACCGGCAAAATCACTCCTCGTTGATGCCGAAGTTAACTTACTTAATTAAAAATACCTTGCACTCTGAAGTTCACATAATTAACCTCCGAAATAAGCTTTCCCATTGTTACAAAGAAGTACAGTGCCAGTCGAGGAAATTGAATTCTTCGTAAAAATTATTTTTATACGCTCTTTCTTGCACACCACCGGTAGCTCGATTAGTAGAGCAGTGGGCTGTTGCATATTGAAAAATAGTTTCCATAGGTCGTTGGTTAAAATTTAAGCTGTAATAGTATTTCCACTTATTTATGAAACCAATCGACAGTCTTTCGTATTAAAATCAGATCACAATTACAAAACTCGACCACACCGATTGCCGTTTACATGCGCTTGCATTTGCAATAACTGTTCACATACGTCACGTTCAAAAAAATATTTTCTATTTAATGTGACCACATACTTTTTACTTTAATAGAAACAATTCTTTTTTTTTTTACCTTCGCACTGTCCAGGAGGATCCTTATTGTTTAGGCTTTTGCAGTTTCATCATCAGCCGGTCTCTGTGGCCGAATGGTTCTAGGCGCCTCAGTCTGGAGCCGTGCGGCTGCTACGGTCGAGGGTTCGAATCCTACCTCGGGAATGGATGTGTATGATGTCCTTAGGTTAGTTAGGTTTAAGTAGTTCTAACAAGGGAACCTCCCCATCGCACCCCCCTCAGATTTAGTTATAAGTTGGCACAGTGGATAGGCCTTGAAAAACTGAACACAGATCAATTGAGAAAACAGGAAGAAGTTGTGTGGAACTGTGAAAAAATAAGCAAAATATACAAACTGAGTAGTTCAAGGCAAGATAGGCAACATTAAGGACGATGGGGACGCAGGAGCGCCGTGGTCTCGTGGTAACGTGAGCAGCTGCGGAACGAAAGGTCCTTGGTTCAAATCTTCCATCGAGTGAAAAGTTTAATTCTTTATTTTCAGTTTATGTGACAAACTCTTATGTTTTCATCACTTTTTTGGGAGTGATTATCACATCTACAAGAAAACCTAAATCGGGCAAGGTAGAAGAATCTTTTTACCCATTCGCCAAGTGTACAAGTTAGATGGGTCGACAACATATTCCTGTCATGTGACGCACATGCCGTCACCAGTGTCGTATAGAATATATCAGATGTGTTTTCCTGTGGAGGAATCGGTTGACCTATGACGTTGCGATCAAATGTTTTCTGTTCCCATTGGAGAGGCACGTCCTTTCGTCTACTAATCGCACGGTTTTGCGGTGCGGTCGCAAAACACAGACACTAAACTTGTTACAGTGAACAGAGATGTCAATGAACGAACGGACAGATAATAACTATGCAAAAATAAAGAAAGTAAAATTTCCAGTCGAGGGAATACTTGAACCAAGGACCTTTCGTTCTACAGCTGCTCACGCTACCACGAGACCACGGCGCTCCTAAGCTCACATTGTCCATTATGTTGCTTATGTGCCCCATGGACTACTCAGTTTGTATATTTTGTTTATTTTTTCACAGTTCCACACAACTTCTTCCTGTTTTCTCAATTGATCTGAGTTCAGTTTATCAAGGCCTATCCACTGTGCCAACTTATAACTAAATCTGAGGGGGGTGCGATGGGGAGGTTCCCTTGTAAGTATAGGGGACTGATGACGTCTGATTTTAAGTCCCATAGTGCTTAGAGCCGTTTTGTTTCATCGTCTTTCATAAGGTGAAGTTAAGTCTGCTTCAGATACTGATGTTAGTTTCCACTCACGAAGAGCACAGCCCTTTTCTGTTACCTGCAGGCTGTACATACTTCACATCTCTCCGCATACAAAATGTCATCGTCCTACATCTCTTTGTACCGTGGGAGTGTAGTGATTATCTTCACTACTAGCAATGCTATCGAATAAAGGTAAATATTTGTTGGCAAAGTAGATGCATGTATCCTCAGTTGCCCATTTCTCCGACTAAGATTGATATCAAGCTGTATACTATACTTCCCATCATCGAAACAACTGCTACAATGAGTTCTGGTTCAAATGGTTCAAATGGCTCTGAGGACTATGCGACTTAACTTCTGAGGTCATCAGTCGCCTAGAACTTAGAACTACTTAAACCTAACTAACCTAAGGACATCACACACATCCATGCCCGAGGCAGGATTCGAACCTGCGACCGTAGCGATCGCTCCGTTCCAGACTGTAGCGCCTAGAACCGCATGGCCACTCCAGCCGGCTACAACGAGTTCTATCTGACGCTATTTTCATATTTAGCGTAAAACTTTTAAAAATTATGACCCTTTCATGGCTTTAACCTGTGTTTTTCTTATCCGTATTCTGCTGAGCATCTTGTACAGCGGAAATCACCACTAAGATTTGCCATGAATAATTTTATTATGGTTTGGGTTGTATTTCATGACTGGTAGTAGACAATCAAGATATAAGATACGGAGCCATTTGCAAGAGTTCCACAATCCTTAGTTTTGAGCGGGTTTAATGACGTTGCAGCGAGCTAGGAAAACGATGTCCGCCCTTGCAGAAATCTCTGCTCTAAATGAGTGCAGCATAAAAGCATCAATTTTCTTAAGGTTTCCACTATCAGCGTTCACAAAATTCCTGTCTATTATTACTTCAAAGTTGCAAAGCGTTTTCCATCACTGAGGGGGCAAACTATTTGAAGAAAAAGTACGTAAAAACCTAGTGACTTCGGTTACCACTCCTGCAACACACCTATAGCTTCGTCTTATTTATAGTCAGTAACGTCACAAGAACTCCAGCCAATAACAGAGCGTTTTCGATGACTTGATCAAATCTCGATCTTTAATGATTTTTAAGCTTTAATTACATATAAATCAGAGATCTTTTGTGAGAATACTGGCCGTAAATGCGATTTGACTGTTATGATCATTCGGAATAACAACAATCCGAACCATATTTTTAGCATAGTAATATGGCCTATTGCGAAAGTGCTGTGGTGAAGGATTCTGTGCACGAACTGACCTCTCGACTCTGTCCCATAAATGTTCTATGGGATTCATGACGGGCAATGTGGATGGTCAAATCAATCACTCGAGCTGTCCAGAATATTCTTCAAACCAATGGCGAACAGTTGTGATCCGGTGACATGTTTAGTACCAAGAATTCGGTGAATGAGCGCAAACGGTCTCCAAGTAGTCGAATAGAACCATATCCAATCAATGATTGGTTCAGTTGGACCAGAGGACACAGTCCATTCCATACAAACACAAACCACTCTGTTGTGGAGCCAAAACTTGGGTCGGTAATCTGTTGCCATAGCTCATTAACGCCAAATTTAGCCACACTGTCCTGACAGATATGTTCGTTGTACATCCCACATTGTTTTCTGCGGTTATTTCACACAGTGCAACCCATTGAATTGCAGAGCCATATCACTGACCTCAATTTGCAGTAGGAGTTTGGAGCATGTACTGCACTCGAATATTATGAATCACTTTCAAGAAAATGACTTATTGATACATAACCAATACGGATTCAGAAAATGTCTTTCTTGTGCAACACAGGTAGCTATTTATTCCCATGAAGTAATGAGTGCTGTCGACAAGGGATCTCAGATCGATTCCATATTCCTAGATCTCCAGAAGACTTTTGATACCGTGCCTCACAAGCGACTGTTAATCAAATTGCGTGCATATGGAGTATCGTCTCAGTTGTGTGACTGGATTCCAGGTTTCCTTTCAGAGAGGTCACAGTTCGTAGTGATAGACGGTAAATCATCGAGTAGAACAGAAGTGATACCTGGCGTTCCGCAAGGTAGTGTCATAGGCTCTCTGCTGTTCCGGATTTACATAAATGATCTAGGTGATAATCTTAGCATTCCCTTTATATTGTTTGCAGATGACACTGTAATTTATCGTCTAGTAAAATCATCAGACGGTTGTCCGCCCCCGGTAGGTGAGTGGTCAGCACGACAGAATGTCAATCCTTAAGGCCCGGGTCGAAGATTTTCTCCGCTCAGGGACTGGGTGTTGTGTTGTGCTGATCATCATCATTTCATCCTCATCGACGTGCAAATCGCCGAAGTGGCGGCAAATCGAAAGATTTGCATCCGGCGAACGGTTTACCCGACGGGAGGCCTCAGCCACACGACATTTCAATTATCAGACGATCATTTACAATTACAAAATGATCTATAGAGACTCTCTGTATGGTGCGAAAAGTGGCAATTAGCACTAAACAAAGAAAAGAGCGAGGTCATCCACATCGATACTAAAAGAAATCCGATAAATTTTGGGTATACGATAAACCGCACAAATCTAAGGATGTCAATTCGACTAAATACCTAGGAATTACAATTACGAGCAACTTAAATTGGAAAGACCACATAAATAGTATTATAGGGAAGGCGAAACAAAGACTGCGCTTTGTTGGCAGAACTCTTGGAAGATGCGACAAACCCACTAAAGAGACAGCCTACATTACACTTGTCCGTCCTCTGGGGGAATATTGCTGCGCGGTGTGGGATCCTTACCAGGTAGGATTGACGGAGGACGTCGAAAAAGTGCAAAGAAGGGGTGCTCGTTTCGTGTTATCGCGCAATAGGGGTGAGTGTCACTGATGTGATACGTGAGTTGGGATGGCAGTCACTGAAACAAAGGCGCTTTTCTTTGCGGCGAGATCTATTTACGAAATTTCAGTCGCCAACTTTCTCTTCCGAATGCGAAAATATTTTGTTGACACCCACCTACGTAGAGAGAAATGATCATCATAATAAAATAAGAGAAATCAGAGCTCCAACGGAAACAATTAGGTATTCCTTTGTCCCACGCGCCATTCGAGAGTGGAATGATAGAGAAGTAGTATGAAAATGTTTCGATGAACCCTCTGCCAGGCACCTAAGTGTGAATTGCAGAGTAACCATGTAGATGTAGATTAGCTGTAGATGAATGTTGCTTGTCTGTTAGCACTGACAACTCTAAAGCCGTCGGCACACGGACCGTGCATCTGAGCGTTGAGCGTGCCGAGTTTCTGATGTCATAGCGTGGAATAGCACGTTCGGGAATCTTCCCGAACGTGCAGAGCAATATCTGGCATGTCAGATATTCTGAGTGTGCGTCTGAGCGTTGACCAATGAGATGGCACAACACCACCTACGTCACACGCACGCCGTCTCCCTTCAGTACAGAGTTGTGAGGCGCCACAATGGCATTCATTTCAAGCCTATATGTATGTATGCCGTTTCTGAGCACCAACAAACTGAGATTCACTGGAAAACCCGTTGCTAACTGTGTGATTCGTTCCAATAAAATATTGAGAAACATCATATTCGTGGCAAAAGAATTATTGTAAATTGCGTTTTATGAGAGTAGACTATCTGAAGGCAGCGACACCTTGACCATCCACCCAAAACGCATTGTTCTTGGTACAATTCGTTATAATTAAATTTCAATTAGTAACAAAGCTACGATTAAGGTTTCCAGGAAGGATAAGATAATATGATTAGATACCAAGAGAGTGCTTTTCGTGTTTAGCGTACTGAATAGCGTCACTCTTTTGTACTGAGTTGTTTGTTGGGGCGGTGGTTCGCGTCCTGACCCATCCAAATTTTTTTCCTAACATTCGCGTTTTTATTAGGCTCTGATACTTTATTATTAGTTTAATATATGGATATACTATGATATTTGATGTTATGTGAATATAAGTTCACCTTTTTTGAGGGGTGACTTTGTTCGATTGGCTTAATCTACAGGACAGCTTGCGCTACTTGCATAAAGATATTTTCTCCTTTTCCTATTACACTTCGTAATTCACATGTTGCAAAGATTCTGCTACCGGGTAGGTACAGTGATCTCGAGTAAGACTGACCTTGGGGTTTTACTAAAATGTGGGAATGATGAAATAATGTTTATTTTATGCGGAGAAGTATTCCAAATTTGTACCGCACTGTTTGTAATGGAACTTTTATAGGCCTGTGTCCTTACTGATTGGACATGGTGCTTTCCTTTTCGTGGACGATGGAGGAAAGGTACGTTTTAATATAGCTACCGTGGGAATTTTACGCGCGCCAGTTGAGTAAACAGTGTGATTTACAAACTAGAAACATCCCTAACTGCCGCTGGAGTGTGTTGCGATCGCGTATACCACGTTGGGGCCCACGTACCGTATGCACAAGTCGCATCGTTCTTGAGCGTTCAGCAGCACATTGAACTTGGCACGCTCGACAGCACGGTCCGTGTGCCGACAGCTTAAGCGAACGCCGCTGCTCTCGGTCGTTAAGTGAAGGCCGTCGGCCACTCCATTGTCCATGGTGTGACGTAATGCCCGAAATTTTGTATTCTCGGCACACTATTGAGACTGCGGATCTCGGAATATTGACTGCGCTAACGATTTCCGAAATAGAATGTTCCAACTAGCATTGCACATTCAAAGTTAATTACCGTCGTGCGACCTTCGTCACGTCGGAAATATTTTCACATCAACCATCTAGTACAAACAGAAACTCCACCAATGCACTGCCCTTGTACACCTTGTGTACGTGATACTACCACCATCTTAAATTACTTAATAAAAGCAAATCTTCTGGGCCAGTCTGTATACAATTACGTTCCTTTCGGAGTATGCTGATGCATTAGTTCCATACTTAACAATCACATACAACCGTTCGCTCGACGAAAGATCCGTACCCAAAGACTGGATAGTTGCACAGGTCACACCAATATTCAAGAAAGGTAGTAGTAGTAATCCACTAAATTACAGGACCATATCGTTAACGTCGATATGCAGCAGTATTTTGGAACATATATTATGTTCGAACATTATGAATTACCTCGAAGAAAACCATCTATTGACACGCAGTCAACATGGGTTTAGAAAACATCGTTCCTGTGAAACACAACTAGCTCTTCACTCACATGAAGTGTTGAGTGCTATTGACAAGGGATTTCAGATCGATTCCGTATTTCTGGATTTCCGAAAGGCTTTTGACACTGTACCACACAAACAACTCGTAGTGAAATTGCGTGCTTATGGAATATCGTTTCAGTTAAGTCACCGGATTTGTGATTTCCTGTCAGACATGTCACAGTTCGTAGTAGTTGACGGAAAGTCATCGTGTAAAACAGAATTGATCTCCGGCGTTCCCCAAGGTAGTGTTATAGGCCCTTTCCTGTTTCTTATCTATATAAACGATCTGGGAGACAATCTGAGCAGAAGTCTTCGATTATTTGCAGATGACGCTGTCGTTTATCGACTAATAAAGTCATCAAAAGATCAAAGCAAACTGCAAAACGATTTAGAAAAGATATCTGAATGGTATCTGCAGCTCGTGGACTCGCGGTAGCGTTCTCCCTTCCCGAGCACGGGATCGATTCCCGGCGGGGTCAGATGACTGGGTGTTGTGTCGTCATCATCATTGATCCCCATTACGGTCGGAGGAAGGCAGTGGCAAACCACCTCCACTAGGACTTTGCCTAGTAAAGCGGTGCGGGTGTCCTGCATCGTCCCCTACGCTCTGTCAATGAGTACGGGACCTCATCATCATCATCATTATCATCATGGTAAATCAGTCTAATCAAAAAGCCGTAAATTCAACTAAATACCTAAGTATTACAATTGCGAACAACTGAATTTGGAAGGAACACATAGATGATGTTGTGGGGAAGGCTAACCAAAGACTACGTTATTACTGGCAGAACACTTAGAAAATGTAACAAACCCACTAAGGAGACTGCCCACACTACACTTGTCCGCACTCTTTTAGAATACTGCTGCGCAGTGTGGGATCCTTACCAGATAGGACTGACAGGGTACATCGAAAAAGTTCAAAGAAAGGCAGCACGTTTTGTATTATCGCGAAATATGAGAGAGAGTGTCACAGAAATGATACATGATTTGGGCTGGAAATCATTAAAAGAAAAGCGTTTTTCGTTGCGACGGAATCTTCTCACGAAATTCCAATCACCAACTTTCTCCTCCGAATGGGAAAATATTTTGTTGACACCGACCTACATAGGGCGGAACCATCACCACGATAAAATAAGGGAAATCAGAGCTCGTACGGAAAGATATAGGTGTTCATCCTTTCCGCGCGCTATACGACATTGGAATAATAGAGAATTGTGAAGGTCGTTCGACGAACCCTCTACCAGGCACTTAAACGTGATTTGCAGAGTATCCATGTAGACGTAGATGTAGATCTATATATGTGCATATCGCTATCCCGTGATTTTAGTCACCTCGGTATACAGGGTGAAAAATATTTAAACCGACAAACTCTGGAAGGTTGTAGGGAACATCAAAACAAATATTTTTCCCTAATGTCATTCTTTCCTATGAGGAGTATTTAAACCGGTAGAGGAAGATTTCTCTGGCTGAAAATTAATTAAACCAACAAACACTTCTCCATTTTTTTATGACCAAGAGACAACATATTAATGCAACCCAATTTCAACTACAGTAGATTTCCAAAAATGCCTCCATTGACACGTAAACAAAGGTTACACCGTCGGATCATATTCTGTCTGACACGGGCAGAAACCCCAGGAGTATCCTGAATTGTTCCTGCTGCTGCTACTACCCGAACAACCAGATCCTCTTCTGATGCAACAGGAGTTGCGCAAACAAGGTCGCGCATCTCTCCCCACACAAAAAAGTCCAGAGGGGACATATCTGGGGATCGAGCAGACCGTGGTACAGAACCACCTCTGCCAGTCCACTATTCTGGGAACCGTCGGTCGGGGAATCGACGCACACGACGACTGAAATGTGCCGGCACCCCGTCAAGTTGGATCCACATGCCATGTCTTGTAGGGAGCGGGATGTCTTCCAGCAATTCTGGCAATGCTCTGGTGAGAAAATTGCAATAACGCCTGCCATTTAATGGCCTAGGTAGCAGATACGGCCCAATTACACAGTCCCCAACAACACCGACCCACACATTAACGAAGAATCGCATTTGATGAGCGCTAGTAACTGTGGCATGTGGGTTATCCTCACTCCAAACATGCGAATTGTGCATGTTGATGACTCCATCATGCCCGAACGTTGCTTCACCGATAAACAACACAGAGGAGGGAAATGTAGGATACATTTCACATTGTTCCAGGAACCACTGCGAAAGCGGTGCTCTGGGTGGATAATCAATTGGTTCCAGGTTGTGGACACGCTTTAAGTGAAATGGAAGTAACAACTGCTCTCGAAGGACTGTTCTTACATTCGTCTGATTCGTTCCCATGTTAAGCCCGTCTCACACGGAGCAAGGTTCGCCGCAAGTTTGCGAGATGGCGTGCGTGCCTGCCGGCTTGCAGAGAAAGGAGCCGGCTATATTCTATGCCGAAGCTCTCCCACGGTGCAAGGTGGGCAGCTAGTTGTGTTGTGATCGGCTGCATGTTGTATCGAACGAAGATGGCTGCTTCAGATATAGATGTTCAGAGCAAACTGGCGTTATTAGCTGTTTTGGTGCTAAACGATGCAGAAATGCATGCTAATGAGAGAAGAAGAAAGAAAGCATGGACAAAAACTGGATTAAGAGGAGAAACGCTGGAAAAGGTGTGCTCTCCATGCTTCATAAGGAGTTGAGGTTAATTCGCATAACACCTACTTTTGTTTGAAAAGTATCACCATTTCATTACTGTTTGATTTTATAAATATACCAATAATGACTGTTATATAAGACTTTAATTTATAGGATAGAAGATCGTACATCCTTTGCAAATTTTATACGAATGGATGTATTGATATTTGCAATTCTTTCGAGTGCCTCTGCACGCAAATGTTTATAATAATAGTTTGCGCTTTTCACGACGTACAGACACTGTTCTTCCCTATAAGTACATATCAATGCTTCAATCGCTTCCTTGGACCACTGCAGTGCCATTATTTAATAATTATAAGACCTTCCTGCAGCACCTCACAACAACAGAAAAGCGACTATCAACAAAGGCTTCCCGCCCAAGCTTTCCGTGTCTGACGTCACAAACGAAACGCCTCATGATTGGCCAACGCAGGTAGCACGCAGGGAACCTTGCAAGAAAAATAGCACCGGACCTATCCTGGAAATCTTACCAGGTTCCCAGCAAGGTAGCCCGCTAGCAGACAACGGAGCCCGCAAGGTAGCCGCCGCGCGAGCCAGCAAGGAAACTTACAGCGAATCTTGCTCCGTGTGAGACGGGCTTTACGTGCAATTTGCACGAGTGCTGATTGAAGGATCCCGGTCCACATGCTGCAAGACAGCTTCCTCAAATTGCAGCGTTCTTACCGTGTGACGGCGTCGCTGACCCGGTCTCACGCAGACTTTGGTACAAAGCAGCAAAGGTCGTATGATGCGGGATACGGCGGTTAGGATACTGTTGTTGAAAAACCCGCTGTGCAGCTCGTCCGGTGTGGTGAGCTACGTAGTACGCACCAACCATATCAGTGTACTCACTGCAGGTGTATCGCTGCATTAGTAAACAGAGACAATGCACTACTACACTGGCGAACAGCAGTTGCCTACAACTGAAGAGCGTAATACGGCCTCCACCGATTTAAGTAATCCTTACAGGAAAAAAAGACATTAGGGAAATTTGTTTTGATGTCGGTTTAAATACTTTTCACCCTGTATAATACCCTCACATCAGGCTGATGTGTGAATCGACAGCGGCTGTTAGCAGGTAGCGGCCTACCTTCGTCGTCGACGGTGAAGAGCCCGACGCCGTCTCCGCCGCGGATGGAGTAGGAGACCCTGGAGTCGTCGCCGCGCGGGTCCGCGTCCGTGGCGCGCACCGTGGTCACCAGCGTGCCGGCCGGCTGGTTCTCCAGCACGGCTGCGGCCCACACGAACTCGCCGAACTGCGGCGCGTGCACGTTCTCGTTGACGTCGACCACCTCGACGACGACCGTGGTGGAGGAGGAGAGCGGCGGCGCGCCGCGGTCGCGCGCGCGCACCACCAGCGTGTGCACCTGCCGCTCCTCGAAGTCGAGCGGCGCCGCCGTGCGCACCGCGCCGGACAGCCGGTCCACGCTGAACGCCTCGTCGCCGTCGCCCGCGCCGCCCACCAGCGAGTACTGCACCTGCACAGCCGCCGCCGCACGTCATCCGTTAGCTCCCGCACGGGCGCGAGGACAGTGTCAGATGTGGCAAGATAGTGTAGCACCACTTGCAATGCAGGGTGTTTCCATAAGACCGTGCAAAAATTTAACAGGACTTACAGATACTCCACACAACAATTTGAGACTGCGAACCTGGGTAGAAATGGTTCAAATGGCTCTGAGCACTATGGGACTTAACAGCTATGGCCATCAGTCCCTTAGAACTTAGAACTACTTAAACCTAACTAACCTAAGGACATAAACCTAACTAACCTAAGGACATCACACAACACCCAGTCATCACGAGGCAGAGACAATCCCTAACCCCGCCGGGAATAGAACCCGGGAACCCGGGCGCGGGAAGCGAGAACGCTACCGCACGACCACGAGCCGCGGACGAACCTGGGTAGAGGAAAGGATAAAAGGAAAGGAGGAAAGTGCGATTAGATTGGGATAGAATGGGAGACAAAAACGAGAGGAGTTCTTGAACATGAGAAAAGAAACTTCCTGGCAGATTAAAACTTTGTGCCGGATCGAGACTCGAACTAGGGACCTTTGCCTTTCGCGGGCAAGTGCTCTACCACTCTAGGAAGGTAGGAGACGAGGTAATGGCAGAAGTAAAGCTGTGAGGACGGGGCGTGAGTCGTGCTTGGGTAGCTCAGTTGGTAGAGCACTTACCCGCGAAAGGCAAAGTTCCCGATCTCGAGTCCCGATCCGGCACACAGTTTTAATCTGCCAGGAAGTTTGATGGGAAACATCCCCTAGGATGTGGCTAAGCCATGTCTCCGCAATATCCTTTCTTTCAGGAGTGCTAGTTCTGCAAGGTTCGCAGGAGAGCTTCTGTAAAGTTTGGAAGATAGGAGACGAGGTACTGGCAGAAGTAAAGCTGTGAGGACGGGGCGTGAAGCGTGCTTGGGTAGCTCAGTTGGTAGAGCACTTGCCCGCGAAAGGCAAAGGTCCCGAGTTCGAGTCTCGGTCCGGCACACAGTTTTAATCTGTCAGGAAGTTTCATATCAGCGCACACTCCGCTGCAGAGTGAAAATCTCATTCTGGAAGCCGGCCGAAGTGGCCGTGCGGTTAAAGGCGCTGCAGTCTGGAACCGCAAGACCGCTACGGTCGCAGGTTCGAATCCTGCCTCGGGCATGGATGTTTGTGATGTCCTTAGGTTAGTTAGGTTTAACTAGTTCTAAGTTCTAAGGGACTAATGACCTCAGCAGTTGAGTCCCATAGTGCTCAGAGCCATTTGAACCATCATTCTGGAATGAGAAAAGAAGTTGGTCGCAGGCTACGGGCAAAGAAGAGGGATTATTTGAACAATCAAATTAAGAAAATGGAAACAAACAGTAAAACAAAAAACATTAGGGAACTTTACCTAGACATAAATGGGTATAGGAAGGGGTTCAAGGCTAGAACAAATGCAGTTCGAGGGGATGCCGGGGGAATACTGACAGACCCCAGTGCTATATTAAGTAAGTGGAGGCCGTATTTTGAGCATCTATTAAATGTACACCAGGAAGCAGGAAATGAGCAGGCGTACGAAATACATAGAGCAGAAACCCAGATACCTGAGCCAACGTTAAAGGAAGTAAGAGATGCAATCAGAATGGTTCAAATGGCTCTGAGCACTATGGGACTTAACTTCTGAGGTCATCAGTCGCCTAGAACTTAGAACTACTTAAACCTAACTAACCTAAGGACATCACACACATCCATGCCCGAGACAGGATTCGAACTTGCGACTGTAGCGGTCGCGCGGTCCCAGGCTGTAGCGCCTAGAACCGCTCGGTCACTCCGACCGGCTAAGAGATGCAATCAACGAATGGAAAAACCATAAAGCACCAGGATCAGATTGCATAACTGCAGAATTAGTTAAAAATGGGGGACAGAAATTGGTGGAAGTAGTTCACAAAGTGATAACTAAAGTATGTAACTCAGAGATGATACCTGAAGAGTGGCAAGAGTCGATTCTGATCGCAATTTTTAAGAAGGACGACAAAATGGATTGTAGTAATTATAAAGGGATATCGCTATTACCAGTATGTTCCAAAATTTTCTCTAATATTCTGCTAAGCAGGCTTACACCAAATGCAGATGAAATTGTGGGGGATTACCAAGATGGCTTTCGGAGGAACAGATTAAATATATACCAAATATTAACACTGCGTTAAATTTTGGAAAAGAAATGGGAATACAATAAACCAGTTCATAATCTCTTCATAGATTTTACAAAAGAATATGATTCAGTATTGCAATCAAAACTCTATAGAATTCTTGGAACTTGGAATACCGAAGAAGTATGTTAGACTTATAGAAGCGAGTTTGAAAAACACGAAAGGTAGAGTACGCGTGGGGAAATTGGAATCAGAAGAATTTGTAATAAAGAACGGACTTAAGCAGGAGATGCCCTATATCCGCTACTTTTTAATTTAGTCCTAGAATATATTGTACGAATGGCAGCAGATCATTCAGAAGGTGTGGAGTTAAATGGAAATATTAAGATATTAGGGTATGCAGATGATCTAACCACCATTAGCGATAGGAAAGAATCTGTAACAGCAAATGCGAATGCGTTAATCAAGGCTAGTGAAGATGTAGGTCTAAGGATAAGTGAAGACAAAACTAAATACCTGGTTACTACTAGAATGCAACAGCAGTAGATCAGGAAATGTTAAGAGTTGGACACATGCAGATTGAAAAAGTGAACACATTTAAGTATCTAGGCGTGGAGATCACTTCGAGAAATGAGATTGAATCCGAACTGAAGAAGAGATTACGGGCGGAAAATGCGTGCTACTTCTCACTGAATAGATTACTTTCATCACGGATATTGTCTAGGAATTTAAAGATTAGAAAACTATTATTCTACCAGTTATGCTGTATGGGTATGAGACTTGGTCTCTCACTGTGCAAAATGAGAAGCCGTTTCGAATATTTCAAAACAAAATTTTGAGGAAAATTTTCGGGGCAAAAAGGGGTGACATTAGCGGAGAGTGACGAAAACCGCATAACGAAGAGGTTCACGAACTCTATTCAAGCCCTGACATAATCAGTATTATTAAATCATGTAGGCTGCAATGGGCGGGTCACGTAGCTCGAAAGGATGAGGGCAGGGCAGCGCGCAGAGTACTGGTAGGGCACTTAGAGGGAAAACGTTCTGTGAAGAGACCTAGGCGTAGATGGGAGGACGATGTGAAGGCTGATTTGAGGAGCTTAGGTATTGAAGGTGAATGGAAGGAAACAGCCCAAGACAGGGAGAGATGGCGAAAATACGTTGCTGCGGTAATGTACTCTCGAGTCCGGTATGACCAGTGAGTGAGTGAGTGAACATGGGGTCGGAGAAGCCAGCTTAAGGAGGTAATGAGAATAAAATCAAAATCTTAAACATGGCTGCGAAACAGCAAGTGTGTAAATCTGAAGAGGTTGAAAAAATCAGCCAACCAGTTGCAAAACTAAGGTTTATTAGCCCTTGTCCTAGATTTCGATATTTCTAAAAATATCTTCTTCGGAAGGAGTGGGCCTTGTTACATCACATGATGGCACATTAGATTAGCTGGAGCCTAGAGGCGCTCGTCACATATAAAACTGGCAAAACAAGAATTATCCCAAGCCATGGCTTCAGATAACAGCCAGATTACATTTATCGTACTTCAGAATGAATTCTCGTTAGGAAATGCTCACAGGTAGAAGCTATTGTCAATATAAAATTGTAACAGGAGTCACAAGATAAAATATTTGACTACGTTATGTGTACAACATGCCAGAGACTGTGTTCTCCGTATCCTCTGAGGTCTTATACACAAGTGACTTTACACCTCCCCAGGTTTAGGTGACATCGCAGGCCATGGAATACGACCTCCCTTTATGGACAAGTAAAGTAAACAAAACCTGCATCGTGATTTCCTAGTGATCAGGCTCGTCCTCCTTGTTTCCTTGCAGGAAATAAAGAATGTACATGTAAATCAACAGCACAGTACATGTAAACTTGTATGCATGTTAGTTTTGAATAAGATTGAAAACAGTAATGCTAAACAAAGCGGTAGACAAGTTTACTTCCATAAGTCCTTAAGCTGGCTTCTCCGGTTCTAGGTTCCTTACCTCAAATTGTTCAGTGGAGCATTCTCTACATCCTGTTATATCTTGACATGCTCTCACGGAAAAATCCTGTATAATCACTCCTAACGTAATCTATTTTTTCTTACATGCCCTCTTTTCCAAGCGTTACACACCAACTATGCCTGTAAGAAATTTATAAATTCCTATTCGTAACTTAATAAATCAGTCTATATTACTGGATATCAGATACGCCGGTTATGCAAAGCTGTTCTTAGGATTCCGTACCGGTACTTCAGTCGGAACAAGCGCAACATCTTTTAGAGTATGGCTTTGTTGTCCGTCTGTCTGACTCTGTCTGTCCACCTGCTAAGACCACTTTTTCTCAGGAACGGGTATGGATGGTGGTTATCGCTGAAACAACCGGTTTTCCAACGCCAGTTTAACCCGACTATCAATACCGCTCGAAGTAACCAGTTTCTGAAATTACCGTTACGGTTTTTTATTCCTATTGTTTCCTGTAACAAAGGTAGAAATTTAACAAAGACGGAACAATTTTGACCCCTTCAGTTTCAAAATAAATACAATTAAAATATTAAATTATATAGGCAAAGAAAAGGAAACTTATCCTAGTCATCGGTCGCTGCTTTTATTGACGAGTGATAAGTAGCTCACTATTATAAAATCTCCACCATTACTATTTCTATAACTCTGAAGGTGGCAGGGGTAAAATACAGGGAGCGAAAGGCTATTTACAATATGTACAGATGTCGAGGGACATGAAAGGAAAGCAGTGGTTGGGAAGGGAGTGAGACAAGGTTGTAGCGTCTCCCCGATGTTATTCAATCTGTATATTGAGCAAGCAGTAAAGGAAACAAAAGAAAAGTTCGGAGTAGGTATTAAAATCCATGGAGAAGAAATAAAAACTTTAAGGTTCGCCGATGACATTGTAATTCTGTCAGAGACAGCAAAGGACTTGGAAGAGCAGTTGAACGGAATGGACAGTGTCTTGAAGGGAGGATATAAGATGAACATCAACAAATCAAAACGAGGATAATGGAATGTAGTCGAATTAAATCTGGTGATGCTGAGGGAATTAGATTAGGAAATGAGACACTTAAAGTAGTAAAGGAGTTGTGCTATTTAGGGAGTAAAATAACTGATGATGGTCGAAGTAGAGAGAATATAAAATGTAGACTGGCAATGGCAAGGAAATCGTTTCTGAAGAAGATAAATTTGTTAACGTCGAGGATAGATTTAGGTGTCAGGAAGTCGTTTCTGAAAGTATTTGTATGGAGTGTAGCCATGTTTGGAAGTGAAACATGGACGATAATAGTTTGGACAAGAAGAGAATAGAAGCGTTCGAAATGTGGTGCTATAGAAGAATGCTGAAGATTAGATGGGTAAATCATACAACTAATGAGGAGGTATTGAATAGGATTGGGGAGAGGAGGAGTTTGTGCACAACTTGACTAGAAGAAGGGATCGGTTGGTAGGACATGTTCTGAGGCATCAGGGGATCACCAATTTAGTATTGGAGGGTAGCGTGGAGGGTAAAAATCGTAGAGGGAGACCAAGAGATGAATACACTAAGCAGATTCAGAAGGATGTAGATTGCAGTAGGTACTGGGAGATGAAGAAGCTTGCACAGGATAGAGTAGCATGGAGAGCTGCATCAAACCAGTCTCAGTACTGAAGACCACAACAACAACAACTACTACTACTACTACTATTTCAACATTGCGAATGTTCAGTGCTACAAGGTAGGAATCTAAGCTGAATAACTCTATTTTTCGTGTTAATTGGTTCTTTTTCAAGGGTTACCAGCAGATAACGGCATAGTTAACAAAATGTTACGGCCGTTTATGGCGTGGTCGAATGGATTCCACCTTAAAACCCAATGTTTCGTCCCCATCTGCGGAGGACATTTTCAAGGGAGATCGTAGCTTCTTTGAATGTCTAATTCGCATCCTGGCTGAGGAATCCACATGTCACTCAGTTTCACGCCCTCGTCCTTCCTATTGAAATTCCGTGGGTGTTTTACAATCTCTATGGTTTCTCTGTATAACATTTGGTGATATCCGTTTGTGGCTGCCAGTACTTGAATCCTATCGAAATGAATGTGGTGGCCTCCTGACTGCAAAGCATAATCTGCAACAGCTGATATCTCAATACCCCCTCTTCTGGAATTGCCCTTGTGCTTATCTAGTCGTCTTTTTTGATCGTTCTTTTCGTAGTACCTCCCCACAACTACACAGAATCCTGTAAGTTCCTGCTTTTTCGAGCGGTTGGCGAGCATCCTTGGCCGATTTTAGGTGAACTTGTATCTTTCGGGTGAGTTTGCAAACTACCGCAGTGTTCCGCTTTTTCAAGATTTTTCCTATGCGGTCAGTAACGTAATTAATGAAAGGATGGAAAACTTAATATTTCACCGGCGATTGAGCATCGCTATGATTTCTACGTGGTGGGCTTTCACTCAGCAAACGAATATCAATTCTTGAACATTGCATTGCAGAGATGTTTAATTCTGTGTCAAAAGACTCTGGTTCGCAGATTTTCCTTGCTCTATCCGCCAGTCGTTCCACTATGCGTCGTTTTTGTTGTGGGTCGTGATTCGAATCCCGGCGTAGGTAATGGTCTGTGCGTGGGTTTTCGGTGAACCGTGTGGCCAATGCTATCACCTTCTTCCTTTAAAACTAGCATATCAAGAAAATGCAATCTTTTGCCTGCCTCCACCTCCATGGTAAACTGAATCTTCGGACTGATCCCCTTGAGATGTTTGTGACAACGACCCAGTTCCTGCCTGCCCGCCGCCACAAAACAAACGTATCATCCACGTACCGGAACCAATATTTAGTTTCTTGTTCGAAGTTTTCAACACCTGCTCCTCGAATTTTTCCATAAAAAAGTTCGCTATAACTGGACTTAATGGGCTCCACATAGTGGCATCATCCGTCTGTAGATAGAACTCGTCGCTCTGTTTGAAATATGTGGCTGAGAGGCAATATTTAAACAGTTCTCTAACATCGGGATGAAAAATCCGATTCAACTGTTGCAACACTTCACTGAACGGAAACATAGTGAATAGCGATACCACATCAAAGCTAATTTAACACTTGTATGTCCTCCAGCTGTATCACTATGCCGTTTGATTTACTTGATGCACGAATCCAGTCGGCCCACATTTGGTCATTTGCAGCCAGGAGACCCCCACATTCAATTGGATAGGAATCAAATACTAGCAGCCACAAGCAGTTACCACGAAAGGTTATACAGAGAGGCGATAGAGATTGTAAAACACACCCGGAATTTCAATACGAAGGAGGATGGCGTGAAATTGAATGATATGTGGATTCCGTTGCTGAAGTAGATGTGTACCAGTCTTTCACAGTGGGGTCACAGCAACAGCGGACGACGGTAGTCGACAACGGCTAGTTGCGGTCGCGCATTCAAAACCTGTGACGTCACGCCATGAACGGAAGCACGCGGAAGTGGAATTTTGCTGTAGTGAGTAGCGAGCCAGGGTGTGAATCGGACATTCAAAGAAGCTACGATCCCCCCTGAAAATGTCCTCTGCAGACGGGGACGAAACTCTGGATTTCAAGGTCAAATCTATTAGACCACGGCATAATAGCCCGGAGCATTTTGTTAATTGTGTCATTCCCGGCCGTGAAAATTTACATTTTACAGATGAAGGCATTTTATGTAGCTACAAGCAACAGATTAGCTGCTGTTTATTTTTATTGTAATTATGAATGAACCGTTTAAGTTTTAAGTTTGTTGAAGCTTTTCTTGTTTTTAATATTTTAAATTATAAGAATGAGTGGTGTCTGTTGTTTCGGACATGTCATAAAAACAATTAACTAACAACGGGATGTCGATTAAAATCAAATGCGGATTAGAGTCAAAATATCTCGAAATAAAATCCATGGTATGACACCCAGCATGTGAAGAATTCTTACACCATCAGATGGTGTAAGAATTCCAGCATCGATCCATAAACTGCTACTACACGTCGAGAAGCTACCGAAAAAAGGTCAAGTAACACGCTATCATCATGTTCCACTGGCTCCTCCCGTTGCTCGCATATACAGGGTGTTTCACTACATGTGTTTCCGTTCGTAAGTTACGAAGTAATTGGCGACGGAAATATTTATTGCGGTAGGTCACCATAACAAACGTTACACTGTCTGCTGAGCTATGAACATAGTTTATTGTGTTATTATCCAAAGAGTTACAGCAAAAAGATACAATTTTTTAAATGGAACAGTAGTTGTTTGTATCGTGCTGGTCGATCTGGGAGGCCAGCCTCATCCATTACGGAAAAGTGGGAGACACTCGGACACCCGCTCTGTAGTCCTGATCTCTTCCCATGTGATTATCATGCCTCCGGTCCCCTAAAAAAGGCCTTGAAGGTCGACGATTCCTGTCGGACGAGGATGTGCAGTATGCAGTTACGGACTTCTGTATGTAGTAGGACACGGTGTTTTATCAAACAGGTATCTTCAACCTGATGCGTCGGGGACGATTGACTGATTGGCGGATTTTACCAGATCAGCATGTCGATTCCGAACTGTAAGGGCCTTCTAACGGAAACTTCTTGATCGCCTCTTATATTTGTCCAGCTCGTCCAGCACTACGGTACCTTTCCGAATACCATTCGGAGCCTTAACTAGATTGATGTGTTGATTCACCTGCGTATTTATTCATCGTTACTGGTGCACTTTTCCTCTGGTTCGAGTGCAAAGTTTTTGTCTGACTGATGAGTTAAGAAAAGATCGAGTGACCGTCTGATGGAAGTGGGTTGATTAAATTAGGAAACAATGTAGGACCAGTGTGGATACAGTTCTGCACTTCCACCTAATGAACAAATTGCGAGCATACGGAATATCAGAGACTGGTTTGAAGATTTTCCAGAAAACAGAAAAAGCATGGAATTATAAAAAAATGTTCAAATGTTTGTGAAATCTTATGGGACTTAACTGCTAAGGTCATCAGTGCCTAAGCTTACACACTACTTAACCTAAATTATCTTAAGGACAAACATACACACCCATGCCCAAGGGAGGACTCGAACCAGCCGCACAGTCCATGACTGCAGCGCCTGAGACCGCTCGGCTAATCCCGAGCAGCATGGCATTATCAACGGGCTCTACCTCGAGACGTAAAAATAACATCGGGCGTGCTCCAATGGAGCGTTATTGGACCATTACGTCTCACAACGTACGGTTTGTAATGGTCAATATTCAGCGATATGGCAGGAACATCCATTCGATGCAAATTTCTAGCAAACACGGACTCTTCGCTACTGATCAAGTGCTCACAACCCTTAAGGTACACAAGTCAGTGTTCATGTTTAATTAACTTTTTTTTGTTTTTCCATAACACCACCTTCCCAAAAATGGAAAGAAGAGAGCTTGCAGTAGAAGAGGTTTGTTCCACAGTATCGAAGATAAGGAAGTGAGCTCTTAACGTATGCATTTTAGAGCCTATGTTTACTAGACATTACTGCTTCGAATGATACCTCCTGTTATATCCTGAATAGTGACCACTCCTCCCGTGACAACCTGTATATAAATGAGCTAGTAAATATCATCGGAAGTTACATAAGGCTTTTCACGGATGTTGCTATTGCAGAAAAGGAGAAGCCAGAAAACTGTAGCGAAATGCCAGAGGAGCTGCAGAGGGCCGACGCTTAGTGGAGGGATTAACAGAAACAAATAGAAACAAATGTAACGGCATAAAGACCCATTATTGTATCAATAAACGATTGCAGAACAATCACTGGTGGCCGAGCGGTTGTAGGCGGTTCCGTCCGGAACCGCGCTGCTGCTACGTTCGTAGGTTCGAATCCTGCCTCGGGCATGGATGTGTGTGATGTCCTTAGGTTTGTTAGGTTGAAACAGTTCTCAGTCTAGGGGACTGATGACCTCAGATGTTAAGTCCCATAGTGCTCAGAGCCATCTGAACTATTTCAACAATCACTGGAAGAAGTTATTTCCATAAAACAGCTAGGACTATGCGTACGGCGCGATTTGAAGTGGAACGGGCACAAAAACTAATTGCAGTTAAGGCAAATGCCAGACAGATTCAATGGAAGAATCCTCAGGGAAAGTGTTAGACCCACAAAACAGGTAGGCTTCAGAATCCTCTTTCGACTAACACTTGAAAATTGCTCTTCAATCTGGGATCCGTTCACGCAGGACTGATAAAAAAAAGTGAAGACCCAAAGAAGAGCAGCATTTTTAGTTACAGGTTCATTTAGTATGAGCGAAAGCGTCACGGAGATGCTAAGCAGACTCCAGTGACAGATGATGGAAGGATGGCGCTCTCCATGAGTGTGTGATTTACTGTCAAAAGTTCCGCGAATATACCATCCTAGAAGAGTCATCCAATATATTACATCATCCTAGGTGTTTCTCGCGAAAAGACCATAAGCGCGAAATTGAAGAGATCAAAGAGTTCACACAGAGGCTTACCAGCAGTCGCTCTTCCCACGAACCATTCGCGACTGGAAGAAGAAAACAGGGAAGCGACAGTACACAAAGTACCCTCCACCATACACTGTAATTGCCTTGTGGAGTGTAGATGTAGATATAGATGTGTATAGTTGAAGACTATACTGAATGGAGAAGTCTAGAGGAGGCCTTTATTGCATGGTATCAAATATACAACATTATGATCACTTGTCCAAATGAGCTAGCGACATCCGTATCCGTGGGGCCCTCGCAGGGAGGCGAGATTACTTGTTTCGATCGATTCTCGTGTTTTCTCTAATGATTTCGTAACTGATGACTCCTGGTCGCCATTTCGACTTGGTTCTATCAAACACTCTAATTCACATTTCATTGACAAGAAACTTACAAGCAGCCCGTACAGCTGGCAGTAACAGTAAATATGGCTTTGACAAAGGCTAACAGGATAGCAGGAAAGTCCAAATTTCAGGGACGAGCGCGCTGTTACCTTATTCCATTTCACATACGTTTCTCCTTTATCACGACTTTCCCACACGTCGGAAACTTCTTACTCAAAAGATAGATAAGGCATACGGCCGTGATTTGTAATTTGAACCTCACATCAACTTCACTCTTGCAGTTGGTTCAGAATCCCACAACCCAGATACCAGCGCACTGTATTTTTTAGTTAGAAATAAATAAAGTGATGCCTTCTACATCTTGTTTCCATTCGTTTTCGCAGTATCCAGCAAGACGTCAGGAAGGGACAATCAGAATAGCAGAAACAATTCAGCTGCTGTTGAATGACAGGTGGTATCGACCTCTTTGGTGTGCGCAGTCCTCCCCTCCCCCACCACCCACCCCCTGCGAATGCTATTCAGAGTCCCCTTCCTCGTTATCTCTGCAATTCCTTACTGTTTGAGGTCTCTTGTTTCTGACACGAGTTTATTTTTTGCTTTTTCAGTCTTCCACTGTTTCCAGCTGTCTCTTTCATGCTTCCCTTATTAGAACAGTAATTTGTGCTTTAGTTATTTTAGGGGACCTCCTTTAATTTTTGAGTGTATCGCCAAGTTTCGTTGCCAGCCTTATCTGTATTACGTTGCATCGCCAGCAGGCTCATATACGCACGTTCTTTTTCTACTCGACGAAAAGACTTGTGCTTAATTTCCCTCTAGCGTTCAGAGGGGAAAAAGGCATTACAGATCCTCAAACGATAATTCCCAAGCGATACATTTGTATCCCGTTAAATTATCTTTTAGTTGTTAAATTATGTTTTATCATATAGATAATAAAAATAATGTGTCGCGGTTCTGACAATGTTTTTGATTGATGGAAGTCTAACACGTAGATAACGAACCTGATCCAAATAAGACACAAAAAAATTTGTGAAACAACCGCAGTATGTGCAGATAGTCTTCTGTAAGTATATATAGAAAGAAAAATTCGTTAACGTTAGCAACCTGGTTCGTCCACAACACACATTAATCGAAATAAACCCCAGGATAATGCTATTCGTAAAACAACAAAGTTTAGCATTGCAAGTATTGTTAATATTTGCAGCTATTTTCCTCAGTTGCTAACTTCAATTGTGTTTTACAGTAGAGACAAGAAAAATGCCTTGTTTTGCAACGGCATTTATATGTGTGTCCTATACGTGTTTCTCCTATTCATGCTAGACCTCTTCGGTTCTCCCAGGCTGTGCCTAAGTCATGTTTTACCAGATCCTTTCTTCAAGAAGTGTTTATCCTGCAAGTTTCACATGAAAGTTTTTGTAAAGTTTGGAGGGTAGGAGATGAGGTATTGGTGGAAGTACAGCTGTGATAACACCCTATCGCTTGTGCCCCACTCACCTTGCCAGGTATGCATCCTGCAAATTTTTTAGTTGGCGTTCAATTGGTACTCCAGTGATCTTTCGAACCTGGTCGTGCCTTTGCACCTTAAGCCAGTACACAGCAGCTCTATATCTCATCGTAAAGTCTATTGGGTAGATTCCGAGCACCACACAGAGTGATTCCACTGAAGCTCGCGATAGTCTAACCGCTCCTTTGTCCTCGTCTGACGAGGCTTCGGTTTGTATATAGGCTCAACCTTTGAGACCATGTGCTGGCGGCGAAGCTAAGTACCGACAACAACAAAGAAAAGAGATGAGAAGAAGCATTCCTGTGGCTTCTGAGAGCACAGACATACCTGCCCTCCGGCGCCGACGTCCGGATCGCTGGCGCCGACGACGGCGACGACACTTCCGACGGGCAGGTCCTCGCGCGCCTTCACCGTGTACGAGGGCAGCGCGAAGGCGGGCGCGTTGTCGTTGACATCGTCGATGAGGATGCGCACGATGGCGTCCGAGGACAGGGGCGGCACGTCGCCGCTGCCGCCCCCGCCCCCGCCTCCGCCGTCCGTGGCGCGCACCTTCAGCTCGTACACGTCCTGCCGCTCGCGGTCGAGCGCTGCCGCCACCGTCAGCACGCCGGTGCGCGCGTCCACCGCGAAGTCGTCCGTGTCGGTGACGAGCGAGTACGAGACGCGCGCGTTCTCCCCCTGGTCCGCGTCGGTCGCGTTCACGCGGAAGATGGCCGTGCCGTTGAGCGCGTTCTCCGTCACTCGGAAGCTGGCCACCGCCTTCTCGAACCTGGGCGCGTTGTCGTTGACGTCGAGCACGGTGACGGGCAGGAAGCGCGACGCCGCCTTCTGCGGCCGGCCCAGGTCGTACACGCTGATGTTCAGCAGGTACTCGGCCTCGCGCTCGCGATCCAGGTGGCCCACCACCTTCAGCTCGCCCGTCTCGGGGTCGATGAGGAACACGGAGTCGTAGTCGCCGTCCGAGATGCCGTACACCAGCTTGCCGTTGTAGCCGAGGTCGCGGTCCCTGGCGCGGAGCTTCACCAGCGTCGTGCCCAGCGCCACCGACTCGTTCACCTTGATCCCCGTCGGGAAGTCCAAGAACTCGGGCGCGTGCACGTTCTCGCCGTAGCGGCTGGGCATCATGGCGAAGTCCTCCCGGTGCAGGTTGTAGGGCGCGTTGTTGCGCTCGCCCGCGGCCAGGATCTCCGTCAGGCGGTGAGTCACACCAGTGTCGCGGCACTCGAACGCTCCGGTCTCGTCGGTGAGGATCCTGCCCGGCGAACCCAGACTCCTCTTGGCGTTGACCAGGTTGATCAGCACGTGGACGATATCCGAGAAGTGGGTGCCGTCCGTCGCGGTGATGTTCACCTCCCGCTCGGACACTTTGACATCTGTCAGGTCGCAGGTGACGCTCAGCACTCCCGAGGTCGCGTCCAAACCGAAGCAGCTGTCCGCATTGCCGCCGACCAGACGGTAGCTGATTATACTTCCGGCGTCAAAATCTATAGCCGAGAGCGTGATGATCTCCGTGCCGATCGGAACGTAGCGCGGCACGTGGCCCGAGCAGTCAACCTTCTCGAACTGCGGTCTGTTGTCATTGATATCCCTCACGTTAATCTTCAACTGCATTTCTGTCTGTCGGCGGTACGGAAGACCCCAGTCGGAAGCACGTATCCTGAGAATGTACTCCCTCCTCATAGATTCGTAATCCAGCACCATAGTCGTCTTCACGACTCCCGAGAAATGATCTATCTCGAAAGGCACTGGTTTCAGGTTGGCGATGCTATAGGAAATGTAGGCGTTTTCGCCGGAGTCGCGATCCTTGGCAGACACTTTGGTGACGGTAGTTCCCGCCGGCTCGTTCTCGTCCACCCACACTGTCGCTTCCGGCGTTTCGAACAGTGGATCGTTGTCGTTGGTGTCCGCCACCGTCACTTTCACTTTGGCAGAAGACTGTTTTCTGGTGCCCGCATTCCCTTGGTCTATCGCCGACACCGTCAGCGTGTACATAGCCTTTTCCTCCGCATCCAATTGTACCGCCGTGTAGAGCATGCCAGTGTCGGGGTTGATGCGAAACTCTCCGCCTTCATTCCCTCCTACTATCTCTAAAAAAACTTGTGCGTTTTTTCCTTCGTCGGCATCGGTAACCTTCAGGCGGATGACTGGCGTGTTGACGGGTGCCGTTTCCGGCACTTCGACTTCGTAGATCTCGCGATCGAACACCGGAGCATTGTCGTTGAGGTCGGTCAGGTGGACAGGCACGGATTTGTAAGTCTCCTTCGGCGGAATGCCCATGTCAGTCGCCTTCAGCGTGAGGTTGTAGCCCTGAGGCGCAGTCTCGCGGTCGAGGAGGTGAACTACGACGATATTGTATTCTCCAGGCTTCCCAGCAGGTTTTATGCGAAAGTGGCCGTCCGGATCGCCGTCGACGATATCGAGGCTCTTGATCTCGCCGTGCATCCCCTTGTCACGGTCTGTGACGCGCACTATGGCGTATATGTCGGCGTTGGAATGTTCCGCGATGTCGGGCAGGTGCCGCACGTAGATTTCGGGAGCGAACAGGTTCACCTGCTGGACTCTGACCTTGAGGGTAGCCGTGCTGGCCTTCGCCTGGGGACCGTGCTTGAGGATTGAACTGCGATCCTGCGCTTTCACCGTAAGCTCGTGCACGGATTTGGCCGTGTACCTCAGTGGCCGCGTCAGCGACACCACGCCTGTCATCGGGTGCACCGAGAACTGGTCCGTGGCGTCCAGGAAGCTGTAGTAGATTTCGCCGTTCCTGCCGAGATCTGCGTCCTCGGCGGAGACTTGGGCGATGCTGCGGTGCAAGGGCGTGTCTTCCGGGACGGTCACCTCGTACTCGGTGGGGTAGAAGAGCGGGTTGAGGTCGTTGGTGTCGAGTACGGTGACGGCGACGCGCGTGTCGGCGATGAGGGGCGTAGCGCTCGAGTTGCCCCGCCAGGACTTGGTGGCGCGCACGTCCAGCACGTAGCGGTCCTTGCGCTCGCGGTTGAGCACGTCCAGCTTGTCGGTGCGCGTGCGCAGCAGCAGGAAGCAGAAGTCGCCGACCAGCTTCTCCTCCGCTTTGAAGAACTTGTCGCGGTCGCCGGCGACGATCTTGAACCGGATGACGGCGTCCGCCTCGCGAGGGTCGTCGGGCGCCGTGACGACGCCCATGCGCTCCTCGGGCGTGGCGTACGTCTTGGGCGGCGAGTTCTCGGGGATGCTGGCATTGTAGGCGGGCCTGGTGAAGCGGAAGGCGCCGGGCGGAGGCGGCGGGGGCGGCGAGGGGCGCGGCGCGTCGAGGCCGGCAGAGGGGCTGGAGGCGGGGGCGGGTGACGGGCCGCCCGCGGGGGCGGCGGACACCAGCAGCAGTAGCAGCAGCTGCAGGCGGCGGGCGCGCGGGCTCGCTGCCGCGTCCATCGCGGGGCTCGCCGCTTCAGCTCATCGCGACCTGCCGACACAAAGAAATAAACACCGTCAGCGTTTCATTACGGTAGCAATACTGTTTCACCCTGCAGCAGGGGGTAAATTGCAGTACAAGTCTTCTCACCCAGTGATGTCAAATATAAACAGCATACACAACCATAGTGCTTTGGATGTGTGAATATCGTGACGGTCAGTTATTGTTATGTTGGCAGCTTCGTCCGCCTCGCGAGGGCCGTGTTCTTACACTGTGCTTTGCGTGGTTTGAAAATAAATTGTGACCGACTGATTACTTTTATACATATATTGTGTAGTTTATAGTTGTAGAGAACTCAGAGCAAAGTGTGGTGACGCCGCCAAACACCACACTTGCTAGGTGGTAGCCTTTAAATCGGCCGCGGTCCGTTAGTATACGGCGGACCCGCGTGTCGCCACTATCAGTGATTGCAGGCCGAGCGCCGCCACACGGCAGGTCTAGAGAGACTCCCTAGCACTCGCCCCAGTTGCACAGCCGGCTTTGCTAGCGATGGTTCACTGTCTACTTACGCTCTCATTTGCCGAGACGATGGTTTAGCATAGCCTTCAGCTACGTCATTTGCTACGACCTAGCAAGGCGCCATATTCAGTTACTATAAGTACTATCTTCAAGAATGTATTCTGAACCGCCCACATCTCGTGGTCGTGCGGTAGCGTTCTCGCTTCCCACGCCCGGGTTCCCGGGTTCGATTCCCGGCGGGGCCAGGGATTTTCTCTGCCTCGTGATGGCTGGGTGTTGTGTTCTGTCCTTACGTTAGTTAGGTTTAATTAGTTCTAAGTTCTAGGCGACTGATGACCTCAGCAGTTGAGTCGCATAGTGCTCAGAGCCATTTGAACCATTTTTGTATTCTGAACAGATAATATTGTGACTCATGTACCGTCAAGAGCGACGTTCATCATTAATGGATTAAAGTTATCAAACTCATTACGTCCGCTTTCTGAATTCTCATTCCTTGTCATGTTCCAGACCTCACGTCAGTATAGTTCTTCCCTCCTCACGCCAGCCTGCGTGAGCTATAACGCGTACATTTCGGCCTCCACTAGTAACACGGTGTTGGCTCTTCTGCTAACACAAAACAAAGGAAGTGGAGTTCAGTTTCATAGAGCTACCACATGGCATTTAATGTATAAATTGCACTACTGCCGACAATACTTTTCGTGTTCGATTTTGTATCTGTTTTTTCTTTATGAAGATTTCCATTTTCTCGGCAGGGAATTCTAAAATTAGGGGTACAAGCAATTCGCAGAGATAATTGGGCCCTACCTCGTACAGTACTGTGAGCAACCGGCACTTCACAGATAAGCGAGACCAGTAGCATTAATGAAAGTCTTAAAAGATGATGGCGCCACGTCTGTCTTTAACTTTCCTCAATATTTGCAGAAGAAATGGTTGGAAGCAGGCAACTGGTTCGGAAAGAATCTGTTAGTACTCGATTCAGTCAAACACATTGCAAGCATTTAAATTATAATTGTATCAACAAAATAATAGTTAACATTCGCCATAAACGTATTCTTTTTTAACACGCTTAGGAAGCTATTATAATTGCGAGCTACTGTGTATGCAAAATCACAGTGTTCTTCTTCCTTGTAGAATATAAATCAGGCAGATACACATTTCGTAACCTCTCCTGAAGTGTTGAGAGGAAACAAAGGAACATGTTTTTTTTTTCAGTTGCCGCCCTGTTTTAACGACCCGCCACCTAATTACTTAAGGTTGGTCTTATCTGACCTCTTAGCCGCTGCGATCGGTGTACGGGCGCTGATGTGGCTTTAACCTCCACACCAGTTCCCACATACGATCGCAGCGTTGGCCGTGTCCCGCCTCGTGGAGGCGAGTCGTTGTTCTTATGTTGTTTTTATCTTTTATTTTCATTTTATTCCATTTTGTTTTCTTTCTTTGTTTTGATTTCCCAAACCGTTTAACAAATATGTACAAGGAATTTGAATTTTTGAAAAGGAAATACGAATAAATAGTTATAAATGAAGAAGAGGAAAGAAGATAGGAAAGGAACAAGTTTGTAGTCCCGCCACCCTGGGGTACTGAGGATGAACGCCTTGGAATTGGTTCAAAAATGGTTCAAATGGCTCTGAGCACTATGGGACTTAACTTCTGAGGTCATCAGTCCCCTAGAACTTGGAACTACTTAAACCTAACTAACCTAAGGACACCACACACATCCCCGCCAGAGGCAGGATTCGAACCTGCGACCGTAGCGGTCGCGCGGTTCCAGACTTTAGCGCGTAGAACCGCTCGGCCACTCCGGCCGGCTTGGAATTGGTCCTCAAGCCATTGATCCTCAGGCTTAAATACCTTTTGATTTATCTCTTAGCCTAAGAAGATCTATGCTATACTATAGCTACTACTAAGTTAATTACAAGAGCTACTACTAACATAATTACACTATTGACAGGTTTCAACTGCCGTGTTTGCCTGTGGCAACTGCGACGGTGCGCCGACACTGTTTACATCTAGGTTTTGGTCTAATTTAGTTTTATCAATTTTAATAGCTGTACTTATGTAAAGTCTAGTGTATTTCTGTCAGTATTTTATTCTGGCTATGCTTTTCGCCCTCCACACTATGGAGGACCCTCGGTAAGCAGCCGGCCGGAGTGGCCGATCGGTTCTAGGCGCTACAGTCTGGAACCGCACGACCGCTACGGTCACAGGTTCGAAGCCTGCCTCGGACATGGTTCAAATGGCTCTGAGCACTGTGGGACTAAACATCTGACGTCATCAGTCCCCTAGAACTTGGAACTACTTCAACCTAACTAACCTAAGGACATCACACACATCCATGCCCGAGGCAGGATTCGAACCTCCGACCGTAGCGGTGCCTCGGGCATGGATGTGTGTGATGTCCTTAGGTTAGTTAGATTTAAGTAGTTCTAAGTTCTAGGGGGCTGATTAGGTTTAAGTAGTTGTAAGTTCTAGGAGGCTGATGACCTCAGAAGCTAAGTCCCATAGTGCTCAGAGCCATTTGAACCATTTCAACCTCGTTAAGTTTTCGTCACCACGCTTCCATTCAAGTTAATGAATGTGAAACGTAGGAAACATGTACGGGATGCGATACCCACATTATTCAACGTACCAAATAAGCCACCACAATTGCAGCTGAACATAAAACCACCAAGACTTGATAACAAAATGTCAAAAGTAAAAAAGATGTTTCCCAAGCACAGAAGAAGCCAATTCTGATATTGCTACGGCTGAATCACAAATGGCAAGAGTCGTAAACACATTCGCTTTTGAAGCAAAAGTACTTTCGTGTACAAAAATGTATAAAAATAATGACTAGAGCTTGTCTCGTTGAAAATTCACATTCACCTCACATTTTAAGCACACAGCCACTGCATGAAAATTAATGTGTAGAATTTTAAATGGCCAACAGTGTTGATAAAGCATTTTTACGTACTGCTACAACTCTTCACCCGAACAGTAACGTACATATAGCTATACTGCAACCTCTTATTATTTTCGTACGTCGAGCATATACGATGTGTTGAGTTCATATTAAATTACATAGGAAGGCTTTACAATGGTAACGTAGAAAGAACTGTAGGGTTTGGTACTGTCGCCATCTCGTGGCTATTGTGTTTGATTCTGGTGTTAACGCTGCAGACGAGGCCATACCTGCCGCAGCCCGCGCCGATACACTCGCGATAGACGCAAGGCAAGCTGTTTCCTCGTCCCAGTCCACCCTGGTGTACACCGTTTGAGCATCGGCCGTTTGCAACGCCAACAGTAGATTCTGCTGTGGCCGAAAAGCGTTAAGGTGTGTATACAGATGTAACAGCGGTCAAGATGCACGGTTGCATTGACTAGTAAGAACGGTCGCGGACTCGTGCAGTGATTTTATTTTTATAGACAAAAGTTACATTGAATTTTGCAACGCCTTCATCTGCGGTAGTGATAATTTAACATTTGATGTCAACGAAACAACGCGATAATTAAAACTGCGAAGGGGATAAAAGAAAGCTGTAAGATCATTTGTTCGATGGTGAAAAAATGGGCGTAAAAAAGGATATAGCGCGGGACATCAAAACACAAACGTAATGCAATCTGACAGGAACAGTTTGGAAAAAAAGGAAGAGTAACGAGATCGACACATAGGCTTGTGTTGCTTTTTATTATTTTCCATCAAAAAACTACAGAATACTTAGGTCTTCCACGGATGAACCCAGTGCACCAACGTTTATTAAAGAAAGCCGGTCACGGTGGCCGAGCGGTTCTAGGCGCTACAGTCTGGAACCGCGCGACCGCTGCGGTCGCAGGTTCGAATCCTGCCTCGGGCATGGATGTGTGTGATGTCCTTAGGTTAGTTAGGTTTAAGTAGTTCTAAGTTCTAGGGGACTGATGACCTTAGAAGTTAAGTCCCATAGTCCTCAGAGCCATTTGAACCATTTTTTTATTAAAGAAAGTACCGTGATATGACGTATCAAACGAAAGCGTGTCACTGGATACAGATTTCTTGGTCGCGATGACGCTGCAAGTTATATTGGTTGGAAAGTTATAAACAGATGCTGAAATAATATTAGGTGTGCTCCAGACAAAACGTTGGTACGTCAGCTATTCATATGGTACATTTACGACATGGAAGACAATATTAATAATAACAGACTATTTTGCATATGTTTCTGTTACAGCTAGGGCTTCCGTTTTATGATAGTAAAATAAACAGTGACGGCCACATGTTTGTTATATCAATGAAAAATCTGAAGTGGCAGATACTTGAAATAAAACGCCATCTGTTCGGCGAAAGCCTACTCTGAGTTTCAGGAGACTACAAGCGCAGACCCCGCGAAACAAGACTGCATAATTATATAGCATGCATAGAATCATTTAAATAGTCACCAGTGAAACCAGTCACCTCCGATTTCTTAGAGAATAGAGCTCCCAGGTATAAAATAGCTTCAGTCGTCTGACTACTATAGAAATGACTTAATGTGCTAAATGTCTGCCGTGCAATTATATAATTACTTAGGTATGGTTGTACATATGTTCAATGGTATATGCGGGTACTGTTTGCCCTTTCGCCAATAGAGTTAATAGTACAGATATAATACATTGAAAAGTCGTTCTTGACGCTAAAGCTTTACTGCATGAACAACGAATATTTAGAAAGCGAAAATCTGTTTTCTTTTCGTTATTTTGTGGCGTTATAAGCGAGGAAAGTTTACAAAGGGTTTGAAATTCTGTTTAAAATTAGTTAATAGTCACTAAGTGCTCTATTTATGAAATGCTGGAAGAGTATATTCCGGGTCATTTGCACTCCATTTTAAGAAAAGGCTAGTTTTCACGCATCTCAGTGTTCATGACGTCATTCTCCTCAACTGTAAGTCGTTTTATGATATAATTTTGCAAGAACATTCAGTGATATATGTTGATACCGTCTACAATATGTGTCGCGAATAGAGTTAATAGTATAGAAGAAAATTCTTAAAAAGACATGCTTGATGCCAAAGTTTTATTCTATGAATAGATATGTAGTAAGCGCTATATTTTTTCCCCCCTCATTACTTTTTGCCACGTGCCAGCGAGAAAGGTTCCAAATTATGAATTTTATAACACTGCTGCACTACAGCAATCATTAGAGCAGCAGGTGTAATAGACAGTCAACAAGTTGCAATAAATGGTTGTTTTTAAAAATAATTTTTTACAGCTGTCTACCTCGGAAGGACTAACAGAATTCAAATTAGCAATCATTAAAGCTATCTCCAAGTCACGTGTCGACAATGGTCTGCATGTGTATATGTAAAATTTAAGGACCCTAGAAACAAGGGCTTGTCACAACATCACTTAAAATAACAGACCATGTTAGTGGCTACATGCGTGTAGCTGTCAACGAGGTCTGTTATTTTAAGAGGTTGGTTTTACTGATATGACAAGCCCTTGTTCCTAGGGTCCTTAAATTTTACGTATGGACATGCAGATCATTGTCGACACGTGACTTGGAGATAGCTTTACTGACTGATTGATAAAGTGAATTCTGTTAGTCCTTCTGAGGTAGACGGGTTTAAATCCGTCGAAACCATGGTAAAGGTTTTTGAAAACCACCATTTACTGCAACTGGTTGACTGTCTATTACACCTGCTGTCCAAATTACGAGTAATTTTTACTGAAAGACGCTCTAATTCACAAATAATGGGTGAATAGTCTGGATAATTTGTGCGCCGTGAGTTACGTGCCTGAAGATCTAGAGAATAATTTCTGACATTAATACTTGACTTGTTGTATTACACCATTAACGTAAGATAATAGCTCTTAACGAGTAGATTATGACAGCATTTGAAATTTCTAAATCGGACAACAATTTATGAAATATTTAAATTAAAATTTTTGTTGCCCTGAAAGGCGTGACATAGATAACCTGCAACTGAAACTGGGCGATATTTTTCCCCGTTCAGTGAAGTAGGAGGGCGTGCTGGCAAGTAATAACTCCGAGTTTTTAATGTGAAAACTCTTAAAGCTTTTTAAATAAAATAATCATTATTAACAGTCTACATCGTTATTCTTCGTGTATAAATATTTATTTCGGAACAAAGTCACCTTGGCGATGAACACGTTTCACCCAACGAGAAACTAGTTTGTTGATACCTTCATACCTTCACTGTAGAATTTTTGACTTTATTCAATTCAAATTTGTGTGAAATCTTAAGGGACTTAACTGCTAAGGTCATCAGTCCCTAAGCTTACACACTGCTTAACCTAAATTATCCTAAGGACAAACATACACACCCATGCCCGAGGGAGAACTCCGCCGGGACCAACCGCACAGTCCATGACTGCAGCGCCCTAGACCGCTCGGCTAATCCCGCGCGGCTGACTTTATTGACGGAGACACAACCTCACCTCCGCTTGCACCACCTCATCGCTATCAAATTGAAGTCCTCGAAGGTGTTCTTTAAGTTTTGCAAACAGATGAAACTCGGATGGGGCGAAGTCGGGACAGTACGGAGGATGATCGATGACAATGAACGCAATGCGTGGCATTGCTACAGACGTCACAGAGCTCTTGTGCGGTCTGGCAATCACATGTTGAAGGAGAGGGTGCTCCATGTGTGGAAGAACACTTCGAATTCCAAACTCAATTACATCCTGCTGTTTTCTTCACGCTACAATTCGGAGCCTTCTAGCGGCAGAGTGTTTCAACTTGCGTCAGCGAAGCAGGGAAGTCGACCAAGTAAAAAGAAAATGGTTCAAATGGCTCTGAGCACTATGGGACTTAACATCTATGGTCATCAGTCCCCTAGAACTTAGAACTACTTAAACCTAACTAACCTGAGGACAGCACACAACACCCAGCCATCACGAGGCAGAGAAAATCCCTGACCCCGCCGGTAATCGAACCCGGGAACCCGGGCGTGGGAAGCGAGGACGCTACCGCACGACCACGAGCTGCGGACTCGACCAAGTAATACGCATGACACGTCATACCTCAGCCGGTATTGAGAAGAGAATAAAAAGTATGAAACTTCCTGGCAGACTAAAATTGAGTGCCCGACCGAGACTCGAACTCGGGACCTTTGCCTTTCGCGGGCAAGTGCTCTACCATCTGAGCTACCGAAGCACGACTCACGCCGGGTACTCACAGCTTTACTTCTGCCAGTATCACGTCTCCTACCTTCCAAACTTTACAGAAGCTCTCCTGCGAACCTTGCAGAACTAGCACTCCTGAAAGAAAGGATACTGCGGAGACAGCCTGGGGGATGTTTCCAGAATGATATTTTCACTCTGCAGCTGCAGACTCGCCGGGAGTAGAATCAGTGACCACCGTCAGAACGCGGCTTTGACCCGAGGAGACGGGAGGCAGAGTGAGCCTTGGGCTGGGGTTGGGGGTTGCTCCGGGATGGCGCTGATTAAGGCCCCTTTGAGAGCACAAGTTGCGCAGCGCAGCGCAGAAGGCAGGTAGTTAGCGGAGAATCCAGCGAGCAATTAAGGCGGCCTATCACCAGCTGTATCTGAGCCGTCACGGTCGTAATACCTCTCCAGAGATTAAGCCGGCGCGCCGCTCCGGTACACCCGCGAACAACACCTGCCCTGTTTACCTCCCGCGAGAAGTGGAGTGTAGCGAAACGACGAAAGCCTAATTTCGAAGGGATCAAACTTCTTCGCGATTACTCGCTGTCAGTTAAACTGTCTGCCTTACTGAGACTGCGGCGAGGGTGGAGCTACTTTCAGTCTTTACGACATGATTCGGAAGGAAACATCACCAACATGACCTCATACGTTTTAAGGGGAAAAAGTACACTTATGAGATATCAGCCCCCAGCAATCGATCCCGAGAAATTACTGGAGGCATAATTCTGAAAATATGCAGTTATCTTCTGAAAATACGGCGCTTCAACTTTCGCGCGAACCGTTAGCTTGTCACTCGATCCGCCCTACTACAGCAGCCTAATGCCCGAACATGAAGTACTGAACTGTGGAGTGACCAAGAGGTCGTAAATTATTGTTCTGAGACTGGCAACCTGCTTTTTTCATTGTATCAAAGTGCGCGGTTTCTAACTTGTAGCTAGTGCCAGAAATCCTTTTGTTTTGAACCTTATTATGAATTAAACCTTAAAATCACAGCAAAGGGTGATACCAGATGACATATGCCTACGACTAGAGGCATATATGCATGCACATGAGTTATACAGACTGACCCTATAGAACATATGTAGACAACACTGAGAACGATGTGTAACAACACAAAATATATGGGAGGAACATACGAACTACTGACAGAGAAGGTAAAAACCCCACTAGTTCTCGGAACGCTAAGACAGGATGACAGCACGATGACGACGGCATGGATGTGTGTGATGTCCTTAGGTTAGTTAGGTTTAAGTAGTTCTAAGTTCTAGGGGACTGCTGACCTCAAATGTTAAGTAAGTCCCATAGTGCTCACAGCCATTTGAACCATTTTCACGACGGGACAGAGGAATACGGCCGAGTTTCTGCTGTACAAACTGCGCGCCGCGTGGGATTAGCCGAACGGTCTCAGGCGCTGCAGTCATGGACTGTGCGTCTGGTCCCGGCGGAGGTTCGAGTCCTCCCTCGGGCATGGGAGTGTGTGTTTGTCCTTAGGATAATTTAGGTTAAGTAGTGTGTAAGCTCAGGGACTGATGACCTTATCAGTTAAGTCCCATAAGATTTCACACACATCTGAACATTTTGTACAAACTGCTTCCTGACGGCGCCATCAATACAGACATACAATATCACACAACACTAGGAGAAGACCTAAACACGCCATAGAACACTGCCACGGTTACCTGTCGTTTTGCGCAAGAAGGGGTTGCGCTAGCAATCTCAGACTCGAAAACAAAAAAAGCATCTCGACCAGCCGGCATCTATTTGGGAACACGGAAAACAGTACCACCGCATATCACCCCGTTCCTAATAATGTTACTGAACTATGCCTTACGGCTGGGCGGAAAACTGCCAACCAGCCATTATTAAGAGCTACGGGCCAAGATGCCTCAAACATCCTAGCAAAGATTCAGGAGGGACTGCTGTGTAAATATTAGCATATTCACAGAGCTCTCAGGGGCATGAGCCAGCACCAATTCGGCTTCAGAACCAGTGTAACTATAGATGTCATCACCCACGCATTACACATCTTGAAGAATACAGGAAAGAAGGATGCCATGGCAATAACGACTGATATTACCGGGGCATTCGATTACCTCTGGAGGCCCGTAGTCACCGTACAACAGGTTCTTACACTACGGAAATGGCCGAGTAGTCGAATGGCAGATGGACAGCCGGAAATTAATTAAAAGAATGACCAAAGGCTGTCCTCAAGGGTCGATCTGCGGTCCCATCTTCTGGAACATAACAAGCGATCCCCTCCTACAACTTCTAGATGGGGATGACAAGTCAGACGGAATTTTCACCTACGCATTAGTCACTGCTAACAAACAGAGTCCAACTAGAAAAGAAAGCCACTGGAACAACACAAACAATTACACAATGGTGTCATAACAACAAACTTAGGATAGCCGAAAACAAAACAACAGACGGATTACTGAAAGGATCACTCGAAAGAAATCCTTCAGTTAAAATAGGGCACACAACCATAAAACAAGCATATGTTACACACTAGCTAGAGGTACACATAGATGAGAAATTGTATTTCCACAAACACACAGAGCTAAGAACAGGCAAAGCAGAAAAAATACTTCAAAACTGAGGAGGCTAAATTTGAAACAGAACAAGCTACCTCTCCCAGTCATATGGACATACTACTGTGCGGCCTTCGAATCAGTACTCAATCTTCGCAGCTAGCGCGTGGGCACACAGACTCATCCTGGTCACCAACAATGCATCTGTCAGACGAGGGCAGAGAAGTGTCCTACTTAGGCTATCACGAGCCTTCGGCACCTCCACAGTGGATGCACTGTGTGTAGTGCTCGGAGTATGCCTCGTAGATATCACGATCAAATACAGAGCTGCAGGTACTGGCTAAAGATGGGGAGACTAGATAAGGTACACATAAAAACTGGTGTACCGATAGAGACGACACGTCACCTTAAAAGCTGACGTCTGGGCACATGGCAAGGTGAGTGGGATGTAAATGATAAGGGACGTAGATGGCACGTCTTCTTCCCCGTCATAAGGGAGCGGTTGAGAATGAAGCAAATCGATCTCAGCCACGATGGTGTACATTTCTTAAACTGACTCGGGCCTCATCCCAAGCACTTAAACCGCGTGAGTGAGGACATGCGGGAAAGGTGGTTCTCCTGAACACACTGTCTCTTTCTGCGGGAAATACGTGAACAACAGACATACACGGGACTTAGTCTACACAGAAACAGAAATACACAGCAATAAGAGACTAAGAGCACTGGCACGATTAAATGAATTAACAGACAGTATTTCAAAAATAAAACATGAAGAGTACCTACTGATACGACTAAACAGACATACAAGTATGCAACTTAACAACAATCTCTAGCGGATGAACAGCGACACCCACAGTGACAGTTCAAAAAACTGTGTGTGAAATCTTATGGGACTTAACTGATAAGGTCATCAGTCCCTAAGCTTACACACTACTTAACCTAAATTATCCTAAGGACAAACACACACACCCATGCCCGAGGGAGGATTCGAACCTCCGCCGGGACCAGCCGCACAGTCCAGGTCTGCAGCGCCTCAGACCGTTCGGCTAATCCCGCGCGGCCACAGTGACAGTGATAACAGTGACAGGGAAGGGAGTGAAAAGGAAGATGAGTTGTAACAGTAAGTAAGACACCTATAATTATTAATTAGACGTAATATGCCAAAATGCAGTGACAAATTGCACATATAAGTCAAACGATATTTAAAGATAGATAATACTAGAGTAAATGTAGTGTAAGGTGCTCGCAATCTAGCCAAGAAAGCACCAAATTTAGCAATACCATTTCTCTACTGACTATGAACTATTTTGTTGTGACTGGCGGTCAACAGCTCGAAGAAACCGTTCTGAGGTATTCACCGCCACTCACAATCGGTGATGGCACTCACAAATCTCTCTTCTATCCTGTCATCTTTTTACATTTTTCTTAAAAACTAGTTTATTTCAACCTCGAATTATTTCTTGTTCTAAAATGTATATATTCTGTGTCAGATGTTGCAAATGAAAACGAAACAAAAAACTACAAAAAAGGTTATCTATGAAAACTGTGATACGTACGACCTGTTTTAAAACATCAGGTAAGAAGGCCTCAAATTTGCAACAAATAAACGAAGTAGTGTGTCACTGAAGAGGTAGCATAGCGCTGTTTCATTATCAATGTGTCTGTTGTACATTATTTTCTTTGGATTTTAAAGCTGGTACTGTTGAAGTGAAATATAATTGCAAGATGTGCTCTATTCTTCAATGTGATTAGCATAATTAAATAGTAAATCGAAAATCGTTAACCTCATTTAATAATAATTCTTCAGTTTCTTAGGCTTATTCGTTTTGATTTTGGGGTGTGTATATATACCTGAAAAATAAAATACGGAAATACTGTCAGAATAATACTGAACGTACATGTGCTAGTGGTTGGCGTATTACGTATTCATATTCATATTCATGTGCAGCTGAACAGACAAGAGGTTCTGAACAGACAAAACGGGCTGCTTCCGGAACTATTTACATACAAAATCCTGAGTGATCGATACATGTTCGGCAGTTAAAAATGTGCAAATTAGACTGAACAATAAATGAGAATCATTTTAAACTTATTATTCTTGAGACACGTAATCAGTCCTTAGTCCGTCTCACATAGGCTCACAGCACTCATTCAGTCTAACAAAAATGAAAATTTTCAACTCGAATTTTATGTTCGAAAAGATTAACCAACTCACTGGCTCACAGTATAGCTTTTCCTAGTGCCCGATAATGATATTCGTTAATGATATTCGGACTCCCACGTGGCATTAATGGCGGTCACTCACATAACATCCCACGTTCTCCCTTCCACTTATAACTTTGATGCTTTAAAAATATACTGGCCAGACTTCTTCCACATTCACAGAAACACCTCCTCCATTCGCTGCATTCCTCAAAATCTTAATAACGTAAATATTTTGTCAACGAGTAAGCTTTCTCCGACACAAGGGCCAAATTCCGACCGCCATCATCAGCCTTACGTCGAATTCTGTCCTGCCTCTGCTTCATCTGCCTTGGCCACACAACACCGAGTGATGGAGGAAACTGAGATCACACTATCCAGCGATTTGACCACTCTAGGAAAATACTTCCGTGACTGGAGGCTCCAACCCAGCCCATCCAAAACAGAGGCCACTTGTTTCCACCTGAATAACAAATTAGCAAACAAAGAGCTCAAGATCCGCTTTGATGGCGGCATTCTTCCATATAATAGAACACCAAAGTATCTGGGCGTGACACTCGATAGAACATTGAGCTATAAACAACACCTTGTAAACACTGCTGAAAAAGTCAGAACTAGAAACAACATTGTCCAAAAGCTTTGTGGCACTAGTTGGGGGTCCACTGACTCCGTTCTGCGTAGCTCTGCACTAGGACGTCTATTCTGCAGCAGAGTACTGTTCCCCAATATGGTTAAATAGTGCTCACATCAAGAAGGTGGATGCAGTCTTGAACCAAACGATGAGGATTATCTCTGGAACGATCAGGTCAACTCCTGTCCAATGGCTGCCTGTATTGAGCCATATCCCGCCGCCACATTTGCGCAGAGAACACGCACTTGTCAGGGAGTGTCGAAAAATCCAAAATAGCCCAGATCTTCCTATCCACACCCTGAGTAATGGAATTGAGCAAAATAGATTGAAATCCAGACACCCCCCTCTCGCAAGTGCCAAAGATCTGGTAAAGAACGCTTTTATTCTTGAGGACCGCTGGAGAGAAGAATGGGAGGAAAAGACACCGCCTCAGGTTGACACCTTATTGGGAACATCTAACAGACCTCGGGGCTTTGACTTGCCCCGCAAAATCTGGTCTACCCTTAACAGGATCAGGACGAGCCACGGCCGTTGTGCGGACTCCTTGTACAAATGGAGCATAGTGCCATCACCACAGTGCGACTGCGGCGCTGGCAGGCAGACAATTCACCATATCGTGGTAGAATGCCCTCTGAGAGCCTACCCTGGGCCAACAAGGGACTTCATGGATGCGACTAACAGTGCAATCGATTATATTTCTAACCTAGATGTTTGTTTGTGATATTGTAACTGTTTTGTGTGTTATGTACTTTTAGATTTTTCATACGTGATTTGTACTTGCCATACGCTAAATAAATAAATTCATCTGCCCAATCACGCAAGGTGTAATAGTGGATTCCGCTCATGCTGCCGCGAAACTGTTCCTTTTGGAACATTCCAGAAGGCCAACGATATTCGCCGCAAGTAAGTGGTTATCCTCTTCGTCGTACCGTAGTTACATGTGCTCCTGCTATATATGCCTTTTCTCATGCCTATAACTAACATTCGCATTTTGTACGGTAATAATATATGTAGACTCAAGCAACCAATGAAAATTTGTACGAAGGCTGGGATTCGAATCTGGCTCTCCTGCTCACTAGGCAGATGCGTTAACGACTAGGCCACACTTACACAGAGACTATGCATAACCACACGTACTACCCTAGCACGTCTCCCTCCTCAGTCCAGATTCTCATTCATGCTTCAGCCCGCTTGGTGTTCCTCCAAAACTCAAACAGCAATGCAAAGGCTCTCCATGTAAACTGAAACACCACCTCAACATCGAAAGGAATGGGGGATCCCGCCTGAAACTCAGGCACACGTGCTTGACTCCAATGCCTGTGTTTCAGGTAGGATCCTTCGTTTCTTTCGATGCTGAGATGCTATTCCAATACAGTCGGAGAGCCTCTGCAATGCTGTTCGAATTTAGGGGGAATACCAAATGGGCTGAGTCGCATAAGGGTATTTGGACTGAGATGGGAGACGTGGTAGCGTAATCCGTCAGGCTATGCACAGTCTCCGTGTCAAGGGGGCCTAGTCGTTAACGCATCTGCCTAGTGAGCAGGAGAGCCGGATTCGAATCCCGGCCTTCGTACAAATTTTCATTCGAAGCTTCAGTCTGAACGCAAACTTCACAGATATCTGAGACTCGAAAAGGTCTCTGGAACTAAAAATTTTCAGTCGTACTGTGGAGTTAATTTTCTTTCTCCAGTACCACTTTTTTCTACGGATATACATTTTTTCGGTATGTTTACTCCTTCTGTCATGTACTTGTTTGCACTTCCTGTTTTTTTTTTTTTAATTTCCTAACCAATATATACAGCCGACCTCCTATTTCGTACTTGAGATTGTTGTACGTATCTTCTTAAAGTTTGGGTATCTCGTATTAATGCAAGGCGACTTCGCTCATGCTTTTGCTGTACCTCTGATGTCCTGTTCCGTCGTAATTACTTCCTTCTTTTTTGTATTCCACTCTTCTTCTACCCGCTCCCGTCGCATTAGCGAGACTACTTGTCTAATGGCTCAATAATGACCTTCTGCAGCGCGGACTGCCGCGGCACGTGCAGGAAGAGTGTCACGTCCTGCAAGTTACCGACAGGTGTGTGGAGCCTTGCAGACTTCGCGAAGTTTCTCGGATGAGCACCCATCGCGCTTACAGCCCGATCGTAGTGGTCCCACAGATCCCATGGTGCTTACAGCCCAATCGTAGTGGTTCAACAGATTCTCGACTCGGCTTAAACCAGGGCGGGGGGGAATTGGCTAGTGGCCAGGGGAGTAAAGTAAACTCAACCCGGTGCTCTACGAAACACGCACGTACAGTGCGATCTCTAAGAAACGTTGTATTGTCCTGCTGGTAGATGCCATCGTGCTGAGAAGAAAACAAGCTGCATATAAGGTGCATATGGTACCCAAGGATTGATGCGTATTATTATTGATCCACTCTACCTTCCAGAATGACGATATTGCCCAGGGGATGCCATGAAACCATTCCCCAGATCATAACGCTCCCTCCTCCGGCCTGGAACCTTCTGAGTATTATTACACGGCCGTACACGGTCATCTGTCCGATGGAGCATAAAATCATCTGTAAAGGTCATTTGTCGCCATTCAGTGGACGTTCATTTTTGCTACTAAAGAGCAAATTCTAACCATCGTCGCCAATGGACAGCAGTCGGCATGGAAGCATGAACCAGGCGCCTGTTGCAGAAACCCATACACAGCAACGTCCGCTGAATGTTCTTTGAGGAGGCACTGTTGGCCGCCCCTTCTTTTACCTGGGCTGCCGGTTGCTCAACAGTTGCACGTGTATTCGCTCGCATACGATTCTGTAGCTGTCGTTCACCACTGTCATCTATGGCCCACGGTGCACCACAGTTGCCTGAGCGCCGGTTTTGGATAGCGCCATTTTTCCATGCACTGTATACTTTAACTACGGAGGCACACGAATATTTTATGAAGTTAGCCGTATCGGAAATGCTTCTATCCTTGTCCCGAGAGCCAATGATCAAGTCCATTTGCACCTCAAATAAATTGCTCAGTTTCCGCATTACAACAACGACTGCATGTTTTGTGCGTCCCCTTGACACGCTTTATGTACCCTCCATGCTAGTGCTGCCATCTACTGCCTGTCAGTGATTATTGCACGCCGACGTCGAACATAGGCGGTGATTACATTAATGTGAATAGACCGTGTATTATTGATGCTTTTACTTAGACTAGGTGCATCCAGCCTTGTAGCTTACCTGGGCTACATTGGAAGACGACGAGTATTTTTGGACCATGAGAAATAGCATCATGCTTTACAAAAACGTTTTTTTTTTTTTTTTTGTTTGTTACCGGTCGTATTATAGACGTTCGTTATGGGGCCGCGGGTTGGACGCCCCTGCCTTAGCTTATTAGGACAGTGACTTGGCTTATAAGCACTGTTTCAGAGAATTTCCATTTCCTCTCATTCTGTGCTAAATTTTCTGAGTTATATTTTTTATGTACTAATAAAATATAAGAAACTGGCGGCATATCCTCTAAGGTATTAATAAAGCAAGTAAGTCTATGACCCGGGTACCAAGACGACAAAGCCAGAGCCAGCATTCTCTGCTCACTAGGATTTTTGAGACAGCAACTTCAGCCTGCTGAGTGAGCCCACCAGGGAGACAAAAAGTGCACATAGGTGTCCGTCCCATCTCGTTTCGTCTTTCTCCTCGGTCGGAAAGTGGAAAGATGGAGTCGAGTTGAGGGAGAATGGGTGAGGGGCGACGAGTAAGAATTGCCCAGTGAACTGCCAACGATTCCTAGAATAGTCCCAATCTGCAGCAGCACGCACTGAAACTGGAAACGAGACCACGCACTGAAACTAGAATCGAGATGTCTCAGGCTCTGCGGCAGGAGATCTGAATTGCGTGGGCAGTTTCAGGAAACACGTGTAACTTATTGGTTGCCGCCGGACCTTTCCTCTTAAATCCTGTATATCGCTGCAGAACATCAAAACTTGCCACTGACAGATCGTTTGCAGTTATTTGAGCAGTAATCAGCAGGCGTGTTAAGGGGTAGTACTTGAAGTACTATGCAAATTCTAGGCACGTTGTTAGACCAGAGTACTTCGTGGAACTCAACCGAGACAGCCTCGTTATTCGGCGGTCAGCAAACAGAACACGTAATGAGAATGCGTTCCAATCAGTCGTGCTCAAGGCTGACGTAATCAGTAACTTACAATGTAAAATTTGATTTGGAAGTTCTCTGCGTAGAAGGCTAATATTATTTCTTAACATACGAAATAAAGCAGAAATTTTTTAATTCTGAACTTTGTTCAAATAGAAAAAATACATTCGAGTAACTGGAAGAGATAAATGGTTCAAATGGCTCTGAGCACTATGGGACTTAACATCTGAGGTCATCAGTCCCCTAGAACTTAGAACTACTTAAACCTAACTAACCCAAGGACATCACACACATCCATGCCCGAGGCAGGATTCGAACCTGCGACCGCAGCGGTCGCGCGGTTCCAGACTGGAAGAGACAATTCAAGAATATGTGTTACAAAAATCTGGAACAGATGAAAGGATAGTCAAAGTAGGTGATGAATGTAGAATAGCTGAGAGTATGTACAATAAAATGAGCACTTTGAAGAGATGCTATAGTAACATATTACAACACAGTTGTGAAAGCAGAAACCCTCCATGCAAATAATTACCAACCAAGAGAAGAACTGCAAATTTTTTTTTTAAATCAAATGCGAAGCATAGAATTCGAAAATTAAGATGCACTGATGAAATATACAAAACTTAAAAAACATAGTAGAAACGATAAGGAAAAAGACTGATTTTAAGAATATTTATGTGGAGAGAATAACAATCGCTACGATAGCGAACCTTTACATGTTTCTGGGAAATGAAGTTATCTACAAGCTGGATCCGAAAAGTTAAAAATATTGAAAGAACGATATCCTAACCGAAATTAGTGTGTTGTGTTGAAGAACTCATATTTCTTCGACAGCTTCAGTTCAATACTATCATAACAGGAAACACGTGGAAATTAAGAATATTTGGATCTGTGTTCCAGCTATGGCTTTGTAATTCTTTAAAATATTTTTTCCACTGACATTTTTAACAGCAAATTGTCACAATCTCTTATTATAGCAATATATTTCATTTCCTAACATAAGAGGCGGGACGAGAGAAAATGCATTGGAAGCGACTGACAACACCAGGATCGACATATCGATAGTTAAATCGAAATAAGATCCGTTTTGACCGCCACCTTGTTACAGCTACTCAGAAGAGCTGACTGTGATGTCGTGTGTTAAGTTCCTTTGCGAGTTTACTGGCAGTGGTTAAACAGGATCTAAGGACCAATAGCAACTGTGGTAACTAAACACAAGAAGACAGCCATTTCATATGAGCAAAGTGAGTGATTATTTAAAAATTTCTGCGTCAAACGCAGACCAACATACGAACTGAATAGTCCCTTATATTTTGTTCTCATTCTCCTCATGATGACCACAGCACGTGCCAAGGCTGAACAGGGCAACTTTAATATCTATGCGTAATTTTGTTAAATGTTTTGCATTGCCATTGCAACTTGAAGACTTTTACACCTAGAAACATTTTACATCGTTAAATAATTTATGTTGTCCACTAACTTTGTGACTGGTAGCGGAATCTGAAAGCAACATTTTGATAAAAAAGATTCATGTATATAAAAGAATAAATGAACATACAGAAGTAATTATTTTAAAGAGACGGTGGCGAAAAGCAGAAAAACTTTAATTGTTGCTGTATAGTTCCGCCTCATCTGGTAGTTCTGTATGAATATATTTACACGCCAAGAGGTTTATACTATAAAAATGCGGGAAGAAAGTGTTGTTACGTATGTGCAGCTCGAGATCCTACCAACTAATGCAGATGTTGTAGCAGTACGACGAAAAGAAGAAGAGAAACACTCTCGTGTCCGTGGATTCTTACACAGAAATATGACCTGGGACTTAACAAAATTTATGTACGAGACATCTTACGCAGAAATAAGAACTGGGTAAGTACAAAGAACTCAATGCCACCAGTTACTGCAAAATTTTAAAACTGTTTCATATCTACAAGTGCTGTTTCCACAGTTACTCGATAGGAATGGTCCACTGTAGACCCACTCATTCATGATTCAGCCGTGATGATAGCTACGTTATCCATATCCAGTTTCCACTATTGCTCCTTCCGTATCACCTCTTCCTTTTCTGTGCACAGTAACGCGACTTGGTTCTCTCTATGAATCACGAGTCACGGTTCAGTTCACTGCTAGTAGGTCAATCACAAAACAATTCATTCTATCACTGTAGGTTGTTGGGATGTTAATAATCTGCCACTTATTTAACTACCCTTCGTAAAATCCAAAGTAGAAGTACATAGTATGCAAAACCGTACTACACATTCAGACACAGCACACGTCATATGCTGTTTTAAAATTTAATGCCGTCGTTGCTTTGTGCAATGAGCTTGTCTTATATACGTAGTAAAAAAGCAATTTTTAAATTGTTTTCTGTGGCAGCGTGATGAAGATAATTTTATTTTTCGGCCTCCAATAAATGCGGCTGCAATAAGAAGCAGCACATCTAATTCCACATAAGTGCGAAATCAGCAGCATATTTTATCTTGCACCCAACTGTTTTCGTCGCAGTTGGCGGCGTGGAAAACCTCGTCGTGCACACCAGTAATTTTAAACTAACACGCTGGAAACTTCAATTTTTTCTCCATACGCTGTGCGCTTCTCCCCGTTGTTGAACGAATTGCAGTTGGTGCGCTTAGAAACTAGTTAGCCAAAATTTCCAGAGGCTATGCGAAAGTCCTCGTACTACTAAAATTTTTTCTTTTCACAGAAGGGATTATACCCTGTAATATAATCGGATAAACAACTACCATTTCTACTCTTAAAATGTGAACTACGGGGGATGTGGCTACGTTTTACTCTATGTGTTCGCCAGGCCTGGAAGAATATTCTCTCTCTCTCTCTCTCTCTCTCTCTCTCTCTCTCTCTCTCTCTCTCTCACACACACACACACACACACACACACATTCATTTCACTCGATTATGAAAGCGAACAGCTTATCCCTGCCACGAATCCAAAATATTCTTGTTTTTCGTAATGGTATAATTTATTTTTGTGGAATGGATGCAGCTCAGTTTACGCCTGCCATATGTTGCAAGAAGGATGAAAGATTAGCATTTAACTTCCCGTCGACATCGAGATCAGTAGAGATGGAGCCCAAGACCGGAATGTTTCAAGGATGAGGAAGGAAATCAGCAGTGCCATCCCAAAGGAACTACCCCGACATTTGGCTAGGCGCGATTTAGGGATATGACGGAAAACATGAATTAGGATGGTCGGACGTGGATATGTACCGTTGTCCTCCTGAATGAGAGTCCAGTGTGATAACCACAGCACCACCTTGCTCGGTCAAATGTCCGGCGTACTCAAGTACGAATACAGTGTAAATAGTAGTGACCCCAATTTTGCTCCGAAAACTGTTCGCGTTCGGGTAATGGCAAAACAAGTAGACTAATTAAGATCCATTTTGCATTTTACGAGAAAAACGATCGATAAGCTCTGGCAAAGGAAAATACCACATATACAGGCGACCATGATCATTACCTTTCTTGTCATTACATTGCATGTGTTCTGCTTCACAGATATTCTGATGCAATAAAAACTCATAGTAACACCGAGTAAACATTTATCTTTCCACTGGTATCTCACTAACATCTTCGCAGTATCAATGTTTCCTATAGCTGTTGGTTAGATCCTATCCGTCTTTCAGGCTTCTTCCTCCCCTCCAAACTGACACACACACACACACACACACACACACACACACACACACACACACAGAGAGAGAGAGAGAGAGAGAGAGAGAGAGAGAGAGAGAGAGAGAGAGAGAGAGAGAAATGAACTGCGGAAGGAAGCTAAATACTATAATATATTCGTGGTAATTCGACGTCTTTAAATTGGTTAAATCTTCAAAATCATTTACACATAATTCAAGTGTCAGTATCTGCACTGAAAATACAGTTATTTAAAAAAAATGGAAAAACAAATGATAAAAAGGCGCCAACACAGTCGGAAGTATTTCTGGACAGTGAACAGATGTTTTGGTCGTAGTATTTCACGTATAATAAAAAAAGTAAGATTTTATCTACCGGTGTAGGAACAGTGAAGGCCTTATAGAAACACATTTGCTGTTTGGAGAATACAATGTAGGAAATTAGTACGAATTTCTTACGATATTCAGCATATAACTGCATTAGATGACGGAGAAATTATACAAAACTTAAAATATCAATTACTTCTTCGTGCTTCTTTTGCAAGAAAGGGAATATAATCATTTACTATCCTCTCAACGCGAAGTGTCTGTTGAGGAAGACTGTTTTAAGAGCTCCGAGTAGCACTTCCTTTATTGTCGAGCAACAGAAACTCTCTTCAAACATTACCACCATTGTGGGAAAGTTATATCTGTACAGAACGCATACTGCATCAAAAGACTAATCTAAACGTGAAAAATTCAGCTTAACAGTGATTCAGCCTGAGGGGGGATGTTATCGGAGAACACACCGCGCGATAGTGCAGAGATGACGTAATGCCAGCGCGCTACGAGTTTTCAAAGTTTCTCGGAAAGTCGTTTACTGCGAAAGAAGCCAAAGAAGCGGCACAGTGAGAACTTCTGAAAGCACATTAAAAACGTCCCGCCAAAGAAGGGAAAAAAAGAGGAAGAAAAGATTCACTATTTTTCATCAGGCCTTGACGGTGCGTCGACAACACAGTTATTAGAACAGGAGCACAAACACAGACATGTCTTGTACGAACCGGTGGTGAAAAATTTTTAGTGAAGCATTGCGGTATTCTCTTGAACTCACTCTAGAGTAGGGTTTCATTAACTTTTCCTCTGCCAGAACACTTCGAGAAACTTGATACTTTGATAGAACAGCTTGTTTATTTTGAAGGTTAATGAAGACTTCTTTTATTCAGTGTTTACTTGTGTTTTAAATTGTAACTAGTAACAGAAAAATCGTAATAAACTTTTAAAAAAATAATAGGTATCGTCAAAATTCCGAAAAAAATCTAGCCATGTTATTAATACGTAGTTTTTCGTGGGCATTTATTAACTTCCTGCAGAACACTAGTGTTCCGCGGAAACCATGCTATAGACTTCTAGGTGGCGGAATACCTAAACAGAGATGGTTGTGTCTGCTGAGATTGTGAATTAACCCGGCACCACGAAAATCGAATTAATTACGTTTGTGTACTTCAGTGATACACGTTCGTTAGAGATGAGTTGCATGTAATCTAAAACAGGGAAAAGATTTATTTCATATTTCACGTCTTTTGATAGCAATATCCCTGACATATCGTGGTCTAGCTACGAATTTTCTAGGAGCGCCTCTGTTGTATCGTTACTGGCAGGAATCCACCAAAATACCCCAGTAATAACAATAATCCTTAGCTGCTGACTGGAAAATATGATACGGTTATTCCAGCTCAAATCACATTTACGAATATTATTAATCTATAGCCAGGGGTACGGGATCTTACCGAGTCTCCCAACAAACGAAAAAGCACGATTTGTTTGGTCAGACATAACGAGTGTGATTACCGTTTCTTGTGATGCCAAATATTTCTCGGTTTTGGATTTTATGGAACATGGGAGTATAAAAATTCAATTAATTCGATCTCCCTGTTGTAACCATTTGAATCGTTAGCGAACTTTATACTTCTAAGTGTGAATAATTGGCTTAACGACGACATGCCTAACACAGCCGCGATAAACATAGACCTCTGCGTTTATTGAAAGTCTGAGCAGAGACAGATATCTTGGTTTACGTATTCAGTCACCATCTCTAGCAAAACAGGACTCCGGTGGTCAAAAGATGCGTTGTTTATTTTGAATGGATCTTTTGCTTTCTTAATGCCTCACAGTAGGCTTCAGAATTGATTATCCCTGTCCTTGACAATAGATTGCCACACTCAGTCCGGCGACCAAAAGAAATGTAGCTTCAGTTCAAATGGTGCATTTCTGAATATCCACACTAAAGCATAGACTTTGGTTCAAGCGATTTTCACCTCTTTACGCATATGAAAAAGTGGTTTGGATCGGCCCGCCTTGAGTCCGACACTTTCAGGAGATGGCTGCAATCTCAAGATAGCAGAATAACATAGAGAGAGAATTTATCAGCTCCTTGATGGATATTACAATGCTTACATCTGGATGGTGATTATGTAGCTAAGTAATACAATGCTGTAGTTTTAACGTTTCCAGACAAGTTCGATTTAATCATTCCAGCATTTTATTTGTAGCCTAGCGGAGTCTATTTACTAGTTGGTATTGAGTGTTCCTCTTAAGCGTGGTACGCGTCTACATGTTTTTAAGAAAATGTGTTTATGTTTCTTTTCTACTTAAATCACCAGACATGCTACCACGGCGTACAAACAAAATGAAGGTGGGTACAACGAAATCTGCACTGGTCTTGCTAAGATCGAAACGTGACAGTTAAATTTACGTTCTGTCGCTGGATCTCAGACCAGGGAACATGCGGTACATTATATGAAATACAGTGAGGTGACAGTAGTCGTAGGATACCCCCTAACATCGTGTCACACCTGCTTTTGCGTGGAGTAGTGCAGCAACTCGACGTGGCATGGACTCGACAACACGCTGGAAGTTCCCTGCAGAAATACCGAGCCGTGCTGCCTCTGTAGCCGTCAATAATTGCGTAAGTGTTTCTGGCATAGGAATTTGTGCACCATCGAACCTTTCGATTATGTTCCATGAATATTCAATGGAATTCACATCGGGCCCTTTGGACGGCCAAATCATTCGCTCAAATTGTCGATAACATCCTTCAAACCAATCGCGAACAATTGTGACCCTGTGACACGGCGCATTGTCATCCATAGAAATTCCATTGTTTTTTGGGAACATGAAGTCCATGAACTCCATGGACTCCAAGGAGCCGAACAGACTCATATTCAGTCAATGATCGGTTCAGTTGGACCACAGGGCTCAGTCCATTCCATCCTGGATACATGGTGTCGTGGGGTCTGCGCCACTCTCGAAGCCTACCATCAACTTTACCAACTGAAATCAGGGCTCATCTGACCGCGCATCGCTTTTCCAGTCCTCTGGGGTCCAACCGATATGATCACGAGCACAGGAGAGGCGCTAAGATAGATCCAAGTGAACTCAGACAGCTGACTCTGTAGGTGAAGAAGTGATCTCCCTCTCTCAGCCTGCTCCAAGAGAGCTTGTGAGCCGTGCGTAGCGATCTGGAGGAAGTCGACGAGATATCGGAGCCCAGCCAGCCCCACTTCCGCCTATTTCGCCATCAGAGGTAACTGTTCAGGGCAATATTTGACCATCAGTGAACTCAAAACTGACTTGCAATCAGTCTTCAGTGTGAACTAGAGTTGTCCACTCTCCGTGCTAAGAGCATACTAAGAGATATCGTTTTGAAGGTGCGTGTCTAAATAGAATTATCTCGAGAGACAAGTGACCGAAAGGCCTTGCGTGACCGGACGAATGCCTCTGGCGAGCTGACACTCCAAAACGCGGTTGCGTGCTGAAGGTTTCCCCAGCAACATCGCTGGATGGGCACGTTCTCGTCGTTGGCGCTAACATGGCCACCGTTACTGATTCAAAACCAATACTACTACCCAGTGTTTTTGTCGATTATGAAAGTTCCACATCCGTATTACGCAAGCCAGGGTAGCGGATGTGTGGGGCAGAGTTCATAGTGCGCCAGTTGCCATTGCATTATGGCACGCATTGCAGGAAGAACAAGTGATTATCTGGTTACCTGACATTACCAGCAGGGTAGCGATCTCTGAATCTGAATAATATAACCTCCTTAGTACAGAAACTTTATTGGTCCAGATGGCAATAGATATACAAATAGTAACTAGTTCAATGGTCTGTATATGTACATGTACAGAGTAACAAATGATTACAATTTGGAAAAACTGAATGGTTGTTAAAGAGAAAGAGCTTCAGAACTTAAGCAAGTCAATAACACGTTGGTCCACCTTTGGCCCTTATGCTTGTAATTATTCGGATTGACATTGTCTGATCGAGATATTGGATGTTCTCCTGAGAGATATCGTACCAAATTTTGTCCCGTTGGCGCTTTAGATCGTCTATATCCCGAGCTGGTTGGAAGACCCTGCCTATAACGCTCCAAACATTCTAAATTGGGGAGAGATCGGAGGACCTTGCTTGGCAAGGTAGGCTTTGGCAAGCAGGAAGGCCAGCAATAGAAACTCTGACCCTGTTCGGGTGGGCATTATCTTTCTAAAATTTAAGCACAGGATGGCTTTCCTCGAAGGCGAACAAAACGAGGCGTAGAACGTCGTCGACGTGCTGTGCTGCGCTGTGCTGTAAGGGCGCTGCGATTGACAGTTAAGGGGTCCTGCGATGAAATGAGAGGCCACACCAGACCATAACTCCTGGTTCTCCGGTGCTATAGCTGGCTACAGTCAAGTTTGTATTCCACCGAAGTCCGTGGCGTCTTCAGACACGTCTTCCACCTGCAGTCTCAGTGACTGGAGTAGAATTGCATATTGCGAACAATATATCTCGGCGATACCGTCCCGCAACACTGCCCCATGTACTGGCGACATAGGCCCGGCGGTGTTTGTTGCAATTCCGGGTCAGAATTGTTTAGACGTATTACAAACGGTACGAAAAGGACGAACACGAGCTAGTGGAAGTGAATGCGGCCTTCTTGCCTTTACATCAACAGCTAATAAAGTTAAAGAAAACGGGAGGAATCGAGCTTTGTGGGTGTGTTCATTCTGAAGTAAGCGGAATGCTTCAGAAAATTTAGCTCGTAAACTGATGATGGATACATACCTTTTAGAGCAATTTACCGGAATGTCGATTGCGAATATCGAATATTTCGTACAAGCAATTGGTCAGAGAATTGCTGAAACCGAATGTTCACAAGTCTGCTGAGTATAAATTTTCAATAAAACAATTTCAGACAAAGAAATATGTACACACAGGTGTCCTCAGGGATGTTCTTTATGTACCGCGTGTTTTAAAATTACACCTACAAACTGTGAGGGGAGCAGAAGTGTCTTGAGGAACAAAATAAGGACGGGAACCCGTGGCCCGAAACATCATCCAACTACGCTACACAGCGTCGAAGCTACAGACGCCGACACCTGTACATGTATGTAGATACAGGGTAATTCCATGACAATGTTGCAGACATTCAGGGGTGATAGACAAGGTCAAATATGTCAATTTGAGGTAAGGGACTCAGGTCGCGAGACGAGAAAGTCGAAATTTATAAGCGAAAATCGTTCTGATACTTCTGACAGTGAAACACATGTACCAGTAATGTTCTTGCTAAGATTGTGGGGTAGGGAACTTTTGAGTGGTAGTACCTACCAAAAAAAGGAAAAAATGTCCAACAAATATTGGCGCTAAAAAGCGTACCTGAGCAGCTATGTGCACTTGGTCATCTTCTCCTTTATTGAACAAGTGTTACTTATTTTAGAGCCCATGTTTGCTCGACATTTATTCTTGTTTTGTTCATACTACCAACACTAAAAGTTTCCTACCCCACAATCTTAGTAGTACCAGTATATGTAAAAAATGGTTCAAATGGCTCTGAGCACTATGGGACTTAACTGCTGAGGTCATCAGTCCCCTAGAACTTAGAACTACTTAAACCTAACTAACCTAAGGACATCACACACATCCATGCCCGAGGCAGGATTCGAAACTGCGACCGTAGCGGTCGCGCAGTTCCAGACTCTAGCGCCTAGAACCGCTCGGCCACACCGGCCGGGCCCCAGTATATGTATTCAACTGTCAGATGTAGCAGAACTATTTTCGCTTATAACTTTCGACTCGTTCGTTTCTGGACCAGAATCCTTTACCTCAAATTGATACATCCTTTTCCATCATCCCTGAAAGTTTATAGCATCATCACGGAATCTACATACATACACAGTTGCTGGCACCCATAACTTGGACGCTCTGTATCGTCGTTGGATGACGTTTCCGGACACAGGATCCTATCCTCATTTTGTTACTCAAGACACCTTGTACATCCCCTCGAAGTTCGTCGGTATAGTTTTGAAGCATTCTGTTTATCAATCACTTTCCAGACAGTATAAGACATGGAGATAAATTTCTCTTTGCCGGTGACACTAAAACATCAGAATTTGTATTAGAGAAAGCAAATGGAACCCTCAGTGACGTTCACAGTTGGACACTATGTAATAAATTAACATCGAACATAAAAAGAACGAACAGTATGTAGTTCAGCATAAAGAGAGGAAGCAATTCTGTCACTTTAAGCATAGGTGATAAATCTATGAATTATACAGCACACACAATGTTTCTGGAGATGAACACTGACTGTCAGATAACATGGAGTGGATGTACAAAGATAATGGCGAAACGGATGTCATCAGCATCTTATGCATCAGACTATAACAGCCAATGCCTTGTGATTGACGTATTATCCCTACATACAGTCATTTCTTAACTATGGGATTCTTTTCTGGAGATCGAAGGCATAAAACATGGACGCTATTTTTAAACTGCAGTAAAGAACCATAAGAATAATAAATGGAAGTAGTAGTCGAGCGCACTGTAAAGAGATATTTAAAATATTGGGCATCCTTCCTGCACCATTTACGAATCTGTGGTGTATATCAGGGAAAATATTACTAAATATTGCACTACAGCATCAAGGCACAAGGGCCAGTTTCGAGCTACATTTACCCAGGTAAAACAGACAAAAAACTCAAAACAGCATTTAATATCGGGCGATAAAACTATATAACAAATTGACAAAGGAGGTGAAAAAGATGATTAAAACATTTGTTTATAAATGCAGCTAAAACGTTATTCATGAGCAATGTGTATCGCGTAATTAAGGATTACTTAAGAGTACTGAATAGTATTGAAAAGGGATAAACTACAGCACCTTGTCATACTTCAGTTCATGATTATGGTTTACTACTTTCACAAGGATCAAGACGTACAATACATGATAATAATGTCCGTTGGCTTAGTTTTCAGGTGGACAGAAGAAAATAATTGAACATAGAGTCCGAAATTGAAGCAATGGGCATAGCAACATCTTCTCAGTCCAGGAGCCATCGGCGGGTGACTTAGTGTGAGCGTCAGCGAAGAGTGGAACTACGTTTTACATTGTAAGTGACCGGAAACATTCCGGGAGTCATCCTAGCGTAGTGTGTGGGCGGTGAAGAAGGAAACTATAATTTACATTGCAAGTTACCTGGAACAATTTTCGTGTAAATGAATGAACATTATACAACAGAGAATTCCCGAATGAGGCAGTGGAGCTTTTAGACACTGACCTTATATTAGGGAGGATAGGTTTTCTGTGGTTTTCCTAGATCACTAAGACAGATGCCCGGATGGTTCCTTAGTGAAAGCCATGGCTGAACGCGTGTCCTATCCCTTATCCTCTTAATGCCAGTCATTTTTGCTGTGTGTTATATTTTGGCCTATTAATTAACACTGTTTAATATTCACAAATCCTTTTTCATGTGGGATGATCCTTGGAGGAACAAAGATAAATCCACATTTGAATAAAAATAAAACCACAAATATTATAAAAATGTATCTCTCGGGGGAGAACCTCCTAATTATCATTGCCCCGGAAGTATGACATCCTGAACAATGAGATGCGTGAAAAATTGCCGCATCTTGCACGACGTTTAAATGTATTACTTCTGTGCTACTAAATCTATTAGCAGTCGGTATCCATATATGCAGCTAAATGCACCTACAAAATTATACCATGATACCACACATACTTCAAGAGATGTGACGTCATAAGTACTGAGACGCGTGAAAAACTGCCACATCAGGTATGACATTTAAAATTACTAGTTCTTTGCTGCCACTCGATTCGCAACAAATTTCGAAGACATTATCCACATTTGTCGCTGAATGTACCTACACAAATGTGTCATTGTACGATACATAATTCAAGAGATATGACGCCACAGACACTGAGATGCGTAAAATATGCCGCATCATGCGTGAAGCTTAAACATTTATTCTTTACTATTAAGACACTCCTACAGTCCAGACAGCTGCAGAAAATCCCTGACACCTGGCAGCGCCTTTGACAGCGTTCATCTGCGAAGCCAACAGCCGTTTTCAGAGCTATGAAGAGCCGTTGCTATAGAGACGTTTACAGCTACACGTTGTAGAAAGTGCGAAGCTGCTGCGTCCAGCGCACAGGAACTGTACGTTTCTAACAGAAAATTGGCAAAATAAATACCCTGACAGGCTGCCGCCCTTCATTTTTTAACTACTGGCGATTAGTACGTAAGTTAAACGTTCCTCTTTCAAGTGCATTCACTGTTCATAAATAAGCCTCTTCTACATCTACACGGATACTCTGTAAATCACATTTAAGTGCCTAGCATAGGGTTCTTCGAACCACCTTCACAATCCTCTGTATGCCAATCTAGTACTGCGCGTGGAAAAAACGAACACCTATATCATTCCGTACGAGCTCTGATTTCCCTTATTTTTTCTTGGTGATCGTTTCTCCCTACGCAGGTCAGCGCCAACAAAATATTTTCGCATTTGGAGGAGAAAGCTGGTGACTGGAATTTCGTGAGAAGATTCCGTCGCAACGAAAAATGCCTTTGTTTTAATGATGTCTACCCCAAATCCTGTATAATTTCAGTGACACTCTCTCCTTTATTTCGCTACAATACAAACCGTGCTGCCCTTCTTTGAACTTTTTCGATGTACTCTGTCAATCCTATCTAGTAACGAACCCAACCCGCGCTGTAGTATTCTAAAAGAGGACGGAGAAGCGTAGTGTAGGCAGTCTCATTAGTCGATCTGTTACATTTTCTAAGTGTCCTGCCAATGAAACCCAGTCTTTGGTTAGCCTTCACCACAACATTTTCTATGTGTTCCTTCAAATTTTGCCGGCCTTTGTGACCGACCGGTTCTAGGCGCTTCAGTCGGGAACCACGCGGCTGCTACGGTCGCAGGTTCGAATCCTGCCTCGGGCATGGGTGTGTGTGATGTCCTTAGGTTAGTTAGGTTTAAGCAGTTCTAAGTCTAGGGGACTGATGACTTCAGAAGTTAAGTCCCATAGTGCTCAGAGCCATTTGAACCAATTACTACGAACTGTGGCCTCCCTGACAGAAAATCACGAATCCACTCACGTAACTGAGACGATATTCCATAAGCACGTAATTTCACTACAAGCCGCTTGTATGGTACAATGTCAAAAGCCTTCCGTAAATCCAGAAATACGGAATCACTCTGAAATCCGTTATCAATGGCATTCAACACTTCATGCGAGTAAAGAGCCTAGCGGCGTTTCACAAGAACGATATTTTCTAAATCCACGGTGACTGTGTGAATAGACCGTTTTATTCGAGGTAGGCGAAAAATACTATGCTATCGCAGGAGGACTAAAGGATTTCATTATGATAAGTTTCAAAAAAGAATATAATTTTTTTTAATTCACCACTGTTTACGGCATCAGTTCCCGCTTCAGAGACGTCTCGGTGGTAATTCACGGCATCAACTACAAACCGTGTTGATTACGAGCCACCAGCGCTTTCGCTCTTCCTATGCGACCTTTATGTCTCACATGTGCTACAGATTTGAAAGCTTCGGAATTCTTCGTATGCTTCATCAAGCGTAATTGCGAGCTCATAGGATACAGTTTGCTGAATTTCCTTTTTCGGATTACGACATTTGCATAATTTACTTTTGACGTCTCGTAGCTTTGGATTTAGACGAATCACATTTATCAAATCCGTAGTTCTCTCGTTTGTCCACTTTCCCATTGTCGTACACAATAAACTCACAAGGGTGAAGCAGTCACGAAACAGTAATATGTGCGCGCATACACTTTCGAACAAAATCGAAACGATATTGTGTTCTCTCAGACACATGACTAGAACACAGTGGATGAGAAAAATAGTGAACAAAGACGAGAGTGAGAGGAAGCATTTACGGACAAAGACAAAGATAGATATTGGCCTGAAATACGAAATTACCTCCACCGTTGGTGGACAAAAATGGCAACCCCCCCGCAATACGACACCAACTACCTGAAACATTAGCAACATTGCCCAACCGTACAGCAATATTGCCCTGCATTTTAGCCACATTGCAGCAAAGTAGACTGCTATTTTATTGCGACCAAATATTGCCGAGAAATATGTACCGATTAAACGCATATACAGAAGAACCGTCAAATATTTTTTAAATTCGTGTGAAATTCGTGTTTAGAACGATCTCATCTTTCGGATTTGCAATACACTGAGGGAATGTGCGTGTCACGGAATACCACCACAGGCTCGGGAAATCAAATGACTATCAAAGAAGATAGCGGGCGCAAGGAGTCACATGATCCCTCTGCAATCCAAATTGTTCAAATGTGTGTGAAATCTTATGGGACTTAACTGCTGAGGTCACCAGACCCTAAGCTTACACACTACTTAACCTAAATTATCCTAAGGAGAAACACACACACCCATGCCCTAGGGAGGACTCGAACCTCCGCCGGTATCAGCTGCACAGTCCATGACTGCAACGCCTTAGACCGCTCAATTAATCACGCGCGGCCCTCTGCAATTCAAAATTAATTGCCTGGCAGTGGGTTCATCGAACGATCTTTATTTAATTTCTCTACCGTTCCACTCTTCAACAGAGTGCTGGAAAGATGAACACTTAAATCTTTCCATGCAAGCCCTGATTTCACTTATTTTACTATGATTATAATTTCTCCCCATATTGTTGGGTGACACTCTGAGGAGGAAGTTGGTGATTGAAATTTCATAAGACCATGCCGCAACGAAAAAACGCCTTTGTTTTGATGGCTCTACCCCAATTCGTGTATAATATCCGTGGTACTCTCCCCCGTATTTCGCGATTATACATAACGACCTGTCTTTCTTTGAACTTTTTCAGCGTCCTCCGTCAGTCCTTTCTGATGCGAATCGTACAGCGCTCAGCAATACTCCAGAAGAGGACGATTAAGCGTAGTGTATGCAGTCTGTTGCATTTTCTATGTGTTCCGTCAATAAATCGCTGTCATTAGTTTGCTTTCCACACAACATTATCTATGTAATTGTTCCAGTTTAAGGGGGGTATGAACGCCATACCCGCTAATGTTAAATTTGCTAATTTCATAACCCATTTTCTCAAGACCTCCTTCATGCAGCTTAATGAAACTTTTGCGGGTTACTTACGCATGCTTCTTAGTACTTAATCTTCTAGTTTGATTTAAGTATATATAACGGGTCATTTGCCTAACAAAATTTTGCTTTTCAGAAATGGGTGTTACAAATTAATTTAAATTAAAGCGCACATTTTAATAGAAACAACGTACTGCAGCCTTCGTCATCTTGTACATTGTCTGAAGGCATTCTCTTCCTCCTCTTTGAGAATGTTGCCTCCTTGGACACTTTTTGGGTTTGTAGCTCAGTATCGTTGATTCGTTCTTTGTACAGTTCCTCCAGTATGGCTCGCTAATTCCAACCGCTCTTCAGACCCAGACACTCCAAGATTTTCAGTCTATCAGTATTACCATTACTGAATACACACCTGAATGTACTGAACCGCACAAGTACGTTATTAGGTACTTTTGTCCAAACTGGTTTGTTGAATAACTCATTTACATTTTGTGTTTTTCCTGTCAGACATTTCTTGGATAGCTCTGAACCTGCCAAATCTCTGTAAACTCTAGTAGCCTCAAGTAAAGAGCCCTTGTAGGTAAACGTATCATAAGTTACAACTGATTCAGCTTTTTTGTATTTACGTCACTCGCCCGAACAAAGGCTGTGGATGCCTTGTCATCTGTTGATATTTTGTAGAAAACGGTATTCTACACAATCTTTTTCATACCATCTAGTTTATCTTGGTTGCTACTATGGCTTTACCGTAATATTCTGATAGTTGAGTGCAATATTAACATGTGCGTGACGAAACGGCATAGGCTCCATCTAAGGTCTCCCAGTTCGGCAACGCCCTTCGAGCCCACTTTATTGAGCTCTTTACAAATCTGTCAGAAATATCGAAACCAATTCAGTGTGGCGGTTACTCTAACGCATGATGTTGGGCAAACTGCAACATAGTTGTGTAGAAGGGGTTGCCAAACCCTCAGCTGCCCAATGTGGCGTCAGATGAAAAGACATGCAATTCGGCTGCCGAACTTAGGAGGGCACTCGCGGGCATCAATGTCATACGATCATTTCATTTTCACATTTGATTCGGTCTGTTACGCAAATTATCTTTGTGTAAAAACTGCTTCACGAAACTTAAAAGTCTGTAATATGCTATCACCAAAAAGTACAACACGAAAGACAGAGACGTTAACACGTGCACAGTAATCGCTGCGGGAAAAGTCCAGGTTAGCGTCATTGTGTCGCTCTTTCATTGAAGCCACACACAAAGTACCTATCGGCCAACTGTTCATCAGTAAACATATCTACAGCACTGCTGTGTAGCGCAACGTGCAACTAACAATGCCGGAAAAACAAACCCGATACAGCAATACGGAACTGAGCAATATTGAACCAGCGGAAAAATGCTCCTATCAGAGCAAAAAAGAAAAAAGAGCTTCCGTTTATTAAAAGGCTCTGACCGAAAAGTGGGGTACCAGCTGCCTCATCTTTCCTCCCTCAGCACCTTCAAAAATGTTTCCAAAATTTTTTGCATGCGAACGTATTCACGCTCTATATCCTGAGAGAGGAGACAATGGCAATGACAAAAAGACGGAAAAGTAATAAATACTGACAGTGATCGTAGCATAGGAAGAGCGAAGGAAACAATGTCTGCGTGAGAAGTAGAGAGGAACACAGTCACAGCGGAACATAGTTGACAGTGGTAGAACAGTGCTTCGAAAAGAGTTAAGGATGCTGTGTCAGTTGGGCGGGAAAAAAGAAGTGGAAAGTGGAAGTGGTTGAGAGCGAGTGATAATGACACACACACACACACACACACACACACACACACACACACACACACAGAGAGAGAGAGAGAGAGAGAGAGAGAGAGAGAGAGAGAGAGAGAGAGAGAGAGAGAGTATGTGACAACGACAACTAAGAAGAGAGAAATAATATACAGATACAAAGATACGATGAGGATCGGAAATCAAATGAACTACAATTATTCTGTAACGAGTCAAGGAAGACCACGTGTCTCTGGTAACAAAATACTATGAAAATATCTCGGATCAGCCTCGAAAATTCTGTCGGTGGGGTTCGGATTCACGCCGTATATTTCACGAGCTGGAAGTTTCAGAAGAAGTGCACTTAGAAAAAAGAAAGCATCCACTAATAGGATATCAAGGGAAGTAACCTGACACTGGGTGTGCTAAGATCGTTATCTCTTCCAAATATCTTCTTCATATCCTACTTCCACTAAGCGCGATTTCTTAGTTTTGGTCTACGTTTTCTCGTCGCGGAATGCAAATGCATGCGAACAGCACTCACTTTCACCAGCTCACTTTCAGCCATTTCAGGGCAATACTGTGGCTGGCTCGTATACACACTTCTGCCTCGAAAAAGTAGTGCTGCAAACATTGCCAGACAACAGTCGCCGGTAACGTAGCCGAAAATTTGGCTGTAAATCGTGTGGCCGGCAGTATAGATGGGCGACACTGACTGCAAACTTTGCGACCCGCCTAATCGCAGCTTTATAACTGTGAAAAATCCAGGACAGACACTACAACGTAATGGAATAATTGTTTTAGTGTTGCTCTTCAGTACTCACCAAGACGTCAACCATTTCTCCCTTGCCTCAGAAGTGGTATATAGGTAACCTGACCACGCCCTTGTTATCCCCGCAAATTTTCTAATACGCGGCACCACACAATAAACTGTCAGGAGAAGAAACAAGGTTGTCCACACTCGTACGCGACCGGTGCCGACAACAATCAGCACTTCAGAATCACAGACTTGGCGTTTCACTCCGAAACTGAGGTTCGGTCAGCACAAATGGATTATTATCCTGACAAACAGATCACTTCACTATCACACAAGAGGCGTACAGCAAGACGTCGGAAGATGGGATCGTAGCTGCTGGATGCGGTCAGAGTAGCCAGGACCGTGAACACGGCTTGCTGAGTGTGGTATTCACCGCAACTGGGCAGCAAACGACAAGCGGAACACTGGGCTAGGCGGAGGCGTTGCCGTGAAGTGCACCTGGTGAGTCGGTGGCCGAGATAAGTGCGAGAGGCGGGGAAGGGAATGGGGGAGGGGGGGAGGAGGGGAGCGACCAGACGGTCTTCCGAGAGGCGTCGCCGGCGCCAGCTAGCGCCTTATCTGGCCGGCAAGGTACGGCGCGGCGTCTTTGATAGCGGCTAGCCGGAGGCCAGGCCACGGCCGGATCTCACCACGCCGCCACCGCCACCGTTACTGCGCTCATAAGTAGAGGTTGTAAGCCCGAGATTTCTCTGCCATGTTGTACACAAACACGAGCAGATGTCTGAACGACTGTTTCGTCCAGCCCTTGCAAAGGAAGATTACGTAATTATTAGATTAATAACGCCGGCCGCTGTGAACGAGCGGTTCTGGAACCGCGAGACCGCTACGGTCGCAGGTTCGAATCCTGCTTCGGGCATGGATGTGTGTGATGTCCTTAGGTTAATTAGGTTTAAGTAGTTCTAAGTTCTAGGGGACTGATGAACTCAGATGTTAAGTCCCAAAGTGCTCAGAGCCATTTGAACCAATAACACATTGTACAGTCACATTAATGTGACCACCCGTCAAAAGCATGAACTTTGCAGGGCAGACGTGTAGGAAGAGGGTCAAATGAGGTCCTGGAAGGCACTACCAGGGGGGACGTGGAGCCATGCCGACTGCAACGCCGTGACAAGCACTTCTAGGCTTCACGGCTCATGATCGAAGACGCAAGCAGGCCGATCGAGGTGGTCTTACATATTCTCGATTGCGTTTAAAGTCAGGGAATTTTTTGGCCAGGGGAGTTCGGTAAACGCACCCTGGTGCTCTTTGAACAACGCGTGCACTCTACGAGTCGTGTGACCTGTTCCATTCTCCTCCTGGCAGATGCCCCCGTGCTGAGGAAAAAACAAACTGTACGCAGGGGTAGACATGGTCACCAAGGATCGATGCATACTTCTGTCGATCCGTTGTGCCTTCCAACACGACGAAATTACTCAGAGTACGCCACGAAAACATTCTCCCGACCACAACGCTGCCTGGACCCTTCAGAAGACCGTTGCAGACCCGTACACGCCAACGACCATCTTTCCGGTAGTGGATAAAACGCTATTCATCTGAAAAGATCACCTGTATGAACCAGGCACCTGTTGCGGAGGCGCATATGTAGCAGCGGTGGCTAAGGAGACATTGTTGATTGTCTCTTGGTCAGTTGCTCAACAGTTGCACGTTTGTTCGCCCGTACACATCTCCGCAGCTGCCATTCACTTCTGTTATCTATGCATGGAATGTATTCGCAGTAGCGAATACGGACAACCATCAGCCGTATAACGGAATAACGACAATGAAACGCCATGGCGGACCGGGACTAGAACGTGGATTTCCCGCTTATCTTTTGAACATGCTTGTGTGTCTAAAGGAACATTGCATTTTATTTTTGAACTACATAGACACTGCAATAATGTATCTGTCATCCATGGCCCGTGGTAAAACACACTTGCCGCGGCGCCCGTTTTGGATACCGCCATTTTGCCACGCACGATATGATTTATTCATGGCGGAATGCGAACAGTTTATGAACTTAGCCGTTTCGGGTATGCTTCCACCCTTGGCCCGAAATCCAATGATCATGCCCTTTTGGACGTCAGATAAAGCTCTCCGTTTCCACGTCACCCTGACTAGCCTTATATACCATCCAGTGCTAGTGCTGCCATCTGTGACTGGTTACTGCGCGTTGACGTCGAACATACATGATGGTCACATTAATGTGAGTGTATCGCGTAATTCCAGTAACGCAGTCATACGGGAGGCAAAATTAGAAACCCAGTGACCACGATCAAGGGGTGACTGTATGAATATTTAACAAGTCTGAAAAAGTAATATTCACATTTCTTTAGGCAAGTGTGGTATTTGTTCTTTCATGTATGTCTGAAATTACAGTCACCATATTTGATACCGCATATACATGATGAAATTAAACACAGGCGGCAATACTGGAGTAGGGTTAGACAATTTGAGTGCACGGATAGCCGAAGCGATTAAGGCGACAACTCGCGTAAAGCGAGTCCCGTTCCAGCACAAATTTTCACTTGTCGGCGTTGAATTCTTTCCAATGCCGGATTGCCGCTGATGTCAGAATTTCATCAAGCACATTTCTATTAAAATATCAATTTTCCTGAGGATTCTAGACCCGTTAAGGTGCTGCTTAGGTACAGGACCGTCATACATTGATGTCAAAATAATTGTCATATTCGCCGAAGATATCAATTAAGAAAGGAAACCGTTGAGTTCAAATTGGAGACGCCGTTACACTGCTTTCGCAGGAATGCCGGCCTGGCGCCACAGCAGAATGGCCAACCTCAGCGCTAGGAAGTCTTCCCCAAACATAGCTAAAAAGCTGGAGGAGTGGTCAGCGCTACTTCCCCCGTGAGGCTGGCTGAAATAACTCCTTTTTACCAGAGTATGCACTTTAGTGTGTCTTGCCCAAGACAAGAAAATCATGGATACATACTCCCATAGCGTACTCTGATGTGAATTCTGGACGGTGCCCATTCTGATGAAAGTTCGCGATGATGCTATTTGGTTGTTAGAAAGAAGTGGTAGGGAAGTTGCTGCCATCGTTCCTTAGCCAGTACTGACCTCCTTTACTTTGGAGGGAGTCATGTGTAGGAACGTATCAGTACGAATCCGACCGTGCTGCGGGAGTCTGCAAGCGTCACTGTAATTATGTGCAATGCAGCTTGGTTTACGAGCTGACTGCACACCGCTCTCGGATTGTATCTAGGTAGGAATTGCCGAGGTATCCGGGCTTTGTATTCCAGTCTCATATCTTTCACAGTCAACAATTACTTCCATCTTTCTCTCCTCGCGTTTTACTAGTTAGGACTGTCTAGTGGCTGGACAAACTTTTACTTCTTGCTTGATTTCTTTTCTCTTGTAGCTTCTAATTCCCGTAGAGGACTGGCTGTAGGTCGAGCAATCCGGGATAGTGTATTGATTTCGTCCTGTACTGGAAAAGGCTACCGTGCATTCTGATGTGTTTTAAATGGTCAATACATAATTACTGAATTTATTTATTGCTTTTCTGTAAGGTGTTAGTGGCCATGCCTTTGCCTCTTTTCCTGTAACATTATATGGCTGAAACACCTGCAGTAGGTTAGACTTCCGATGCCGCCACGGTCAGGAGACAGATGATCCTTAAGCAAGCTAGCTTTGTTATGGAGATAGCCAAGAGGTACCAGACAGAAAAGCAATTTCAATTAATTCTTCATTCAGTTTGGTTGATACTAATCACGCTTCGTTCAACATTTCACACACATGAATGTGTATATAGCCACAGATATCTGATAAAACATCGTAGCATCTACAACACGGGCATAAACTGGCATTCCCCTCCAGCCCCCCCCCCTACCTATATATAGAAAGGGCTAGAGTTGAGTGCGGATGCGGGTATATCCGCAAGAACAACTTTGTAGCTAAAAGTTAATGGATAGTGTCATATTACGTTTTTCGTCTATTCAGATAACATACGATCCATAGAAATACTTACAGTTGTTTTAAAACACTGTTATTAGCCACTAGGGACGGACTGAAACGATGCATGTTGTTTTAGATGATTTGTTGATAACTCAAATGGCTAAAGAAGGCGACATGCCATTCAACTTTCTCTTCTGCACATAATAATAATAATAATAATAATAATAATAATAATAATAATAATAATAATTCTGTGTGGCCAAACTGCCTGATGGAATCTCCGAGTTCAATACAGTTAAGAAATCCTCAGAGCATTTCTTTGAAAAAACTTTCTCAATTAAAGTAGGTTTCTTTGCAAGACATCAACGGTAATTTCACTGACACAGTATTCGGGAGCAAGGGTTTTTCATTGCATCTCTTATATCAAGCCGTTTCGGTGCATGTAACTTAATGTCGAAAGACATTAGTTGCCTTTTCGTTCGTACGGCACTCATTTTAGAAGGTGTACGGACAAAAACATTCAACAAAGAAAACGGAACACGAGAGTGTACTTTACTGACAATGACAGACCTAAAACACCGCTATCAACAAAACATTTGCTTGTGTAAACAAGTGAAAAACGGAGGAAGCGTATGCGTGGGTACTTGACTTAGCCACAATGAAGCGGAGCGAGTGGTTCGACAGATGTGCTACGAACGGGTGGGGGAAACATATCTACGTTCAATACGCTGTATGGTAGCTTTATTTTTCTTCTTCTTTTTTTTACGAGGATCGGATTTTAGAGAAACTCTTAATTCCGAGACTCGAAATATCAAGACACTACTGCAATATGTATAAATACCCCGTTAAATGAGAGTATTAAAAAAAATATGTCTACTTAGGTTTTTTTATCACAGTCAGCTCACCGAACGTAAATCACGAATTGACTTGTTTTGCGTCGTGTCTTTTGACTTCATCGTTTCTGGGCTGGAGTTTCTTATCTCGAACTGCTACACTTGGCACTGTTCACCATACTTGCAAATTTGTGTAATCGATACGGAAACATCCTGTTCATGCGGACGCATATACGAATTTTTTTGTAAATTATAATAAAGTAATTTACAGTTACTACAGTTATATTATTCAGTCTCTTTATCTCCTACGGTCTCACGACTTGTTTACAGTATATAGTGATACACACCATCCTGTATGATGTGCGTGACACTCTCTCCCCTATTTCGCGATAGTACAAAACGTGCTGCCCTTCTTTGAATTTTCTCGATGTACTCCGTTAATCCTAACTGGTAAGAATCCCACACCGCACAGGAGTACTCCAAATGAGGACGACAAGCATAGTGTAGGTAGTCACTTTGGTTGATCTGTTGCATCTTCTGTGTGTTCTGCCAATAAATAGCTGTCTTTCGTTCGCCTTCCCCACAACATTTTCTGTGTGTTCTTAACAATTTAAGTTGCTCGTAATTGTAATTTCTAGGTGTTTGGTTGAATTTATGGTCTTTAGATTTAGTTGATTTATCGTGTAATCGCAGTTTAATGGATTCCTTTCAGTACTCATGTGGATGACCTCACACTTTTAATTATTTAGGGTCAATTTCAAATTTTCAAACCATACAGATATCTTTTCTGTATCGTTTTGCAATTTGTTTTGATCTTCTTATGACAGCACCATCTCCAAAATACATACGACAGCTGCTCAGATTGTCTCCTAAATCGTTTTCCTGTTTCGTCAGAACAAGACACAGCCAGGGAAAAAGCACCACAGGTGCAAAGATGGGAGCTGGTCCAGTGACATAGAGTCTCTCCACTCGCGCGAGTTCTACCAGCGCAAAGGGTTGCGCTGAGGACGAAGATATCGACTTCGCCTCGGCCATTTTCCGACCGAGTGCAGTTCGACAACGACCGGACGACAAAGGACAGAAGCCTACTCGGAAGATAGAAGAGCGGTCTCTCCCAGTTGGTTACAGATCATCATCGAGGACTTAGACAGGGAACACTGTTTTGTGAACTCTTACAAATGAATAGACAGTTGTAAATTGCATTCCTGGGGCACAGATGCGTAATACTGGCAGGGAGAAATTGTCTTAGCGGTGTCCTGCACCAAAAGCCGTTTCACGAACTCACAAACTCGCCCTACCGTAACAACAGGCAATTCGGACTCGAAAGCAGTAGCAACGAGCCCTTTACAAAACTGGTGACGATGGTTTACAAAAATTTATATGGATAATAAACAGCAAAGGGCCTTCTACATCTACATCTACATCTACATACATACTCCGCAATTCACCATACGGTGCGTGGCGGAGGGTACCTCGTACCACAACTAGCATCTTCTCTCCCTGTTCCACTCCCAAACAGAACGAGGGAAAAATGACTGCCTATATGCCTCTGAACGAGCCCTTATCTCTCTTATCTTATCTTTGTGGTCTTTCCACGAAATGTAAGTTGGCGGCAGTAAAATTGTACTGCACTCACCCTCAAATGCTGGTTCTCTAAATTTCCTCAGTAGCGATTCACGAAAAGAACGCCTCCTTTCCTCTAGAGACTCCCACCCGAGTTCCTGAAGCATTTCCGTAACACTCGCGTGATGATCAAACCTACCAGTAACAAATCTAGCAGCCCGCCTCTGAATTGCTTCTATACCCTCTCTCAATCCGACCTGATAGGGATCCCAAACGCTCGAGCAGTGCTCAAGAATAGGTAGTATTAGTGTTTTATTAGCGGTCTCCTTTACAGATGAACCACATCTTCCCAAAATTCTACCAATGAACCGAAGACGACTATCCGCCTTCCCCACAACTGCCATTACATGCTTGTCCCACTTCATATCGCTCTGCAATGTTACAGCGAAATATTTAATCGACGTGACTGTGTCAAGCGCTACACTACTAATGGAGTATTCAGACATTACAGGATTCTTTTTCCTATTCATCTGCATTAATTTACATTATCTGTATTTAGACTTAGCTGCCATTCTTTACACCAGTCACAAATCCTGTCCAAGTCATCTTGTATCATCCTACAGTGACTCAACGACGACACCTTCCCGTAAACCACAGCATCATCAGCAAACAGCCGCACATTGCTATCCACCGTATCCAAAAGATCATTTCTGTAGATAGAAAACAACAGCAGACCTACAACACTTCTATGATACCCTCACCTCCGATGACCACTCACCATCGAGGATAACGTACTGGGTTCTATTACTTAAGAAGTCAAACACTACTTTGAAAGATATGCATTATAATGTTAAGAGAATGTAAGAAGAGAATCGAGGTGAGCTAAGGAGTTGCCTGGAGGCTGAAGACGCTTGTGCTACAGATCTGGGAATCTTGGCGTTGAGGGAGAGATGACGGAAGCTCACAGGTGAGTGATCTCATTTTCCGCACCGTTAATCGCGGTGTTTATTGCCCTCGGCAGTTCAGCCTCCTGCTGCCGCTTCGCCCACGCTGCCGGCCGCGGCTGCTTTCGCGTTGTTCCGCGTGGCTCGCTCGTAGCCGCTCGCCTGCTCTCGACCGGCCTTCGTTACGCGCGTTCGTCATGCCGTGCATTGCGTACTGCCGTCGCCGTCTTACATTACCTTTGCCGGTTACAAGGCTATTGTCGCCGTCGCCTGCGATGGTTTCTGTTCCATAACGAGGAACAGACGTGCTGAGCCAAGCTCCGCACGCATGTAGCAGCTGTTCGAGTCGTCAGCACCGCTGTTGCGGAGTAACATGTCTTCCTGTGACACACCATTACATACCAACAAAGCAACTTTTTTTGAAAAACGTATTCCTATTTAGCCGTCTAATAGAAAGAGAGATTTCCCGGGACGTTATTCTATCACAGACAACGAAGAATCTGGACATCGACTGATTGGAACAGATAGTCTTTTGATAACAAGGTATAAAAATATTTTAAAAACGTAGGTCAAGTTTTTATGGAAGGATTTGTCTCAAAATAAGAAATAAAACAGATTCTCCAGACATCTGATGCACCACATTTGAAGATGTTCCTCTTATTTCCTTTATTTCTTTCTTTTAAATCATCGACAAATATTCGACCGCTGTTCTTTTTCAGTTTTTTTTCTAATATTCATCTTCTGTTACGAAATCCCAATCTAATTATACAGGCAACGTATAGTATCATTGCCACAGATACTACTACAACGCCGCGCCAACACAAGGCTGGCAGCCCGTCGTCTGCTGAGCACAGCGCACTCTACCGGGCTGTGCAGCTCGCCGGAACTGGAGTGTGGCTCGTTCACTCCTTAGCTGGATTTCAACCTAGGCATGCGCACTTTCATAATCGGCCCTCAGCCAGTTTTGTAATGTTTGCATTGATTCTCTGAGGAGGGCCCATCAGGCTTAGTCCCTGAGAATATGTTGTATTAGTTCATGGTATTCCATGTTACGAGATTGTCAGTTCACAGCCGCAGCTGCAGTCCTAGAAACTACTGATGATAAGTAATTTCATTGTACTATGTGTTTCTTGAATAATCCTTCTCTCTAACAGTGTGTCGTACCACATATTATTTGCAACCTGGACTCCTTCAGCTCCTATCAACTCGGCCTCCTACTTATTAGCATTTAGTAACGAGCTGAAAACACCCACGCGTTTTGTGCCTCTAAGCAGTGAGACACAAGAGAACGTATTCGCTGTTGCGGCACCGTCGGCTGTTTACTGGAATGACGTCACTGAAAATTTGTGCTCCCGATTTTCCGCTTTACGCGAGCGGTCGCCCTAATCGCTTCGCCCATCCGAGCACAAATGACTGCCAGCCCCAAACTTAAGTACAGTGTCGTTGTTCATTCGTGCGTTACGTATGTTCCCGTCCAGGCAGAATATATTTCTTGAGAGTCGAGAAGACATATGAAATAGTCGTGCCTGTACTGTTATGAAGTACGATGCAATATTCCTTCTGACATGCATGTCCGAAAGAACATTGCATCGTATTTCTTAAAATTCAAGTACTGCTATTTAACATGATCTTTGTGACACCACATTTACTTTCGAAGCATCTTCTCTTCTCAAAATATCCTAAATTTAGTACTTTATTCCAACGATGCTAGGCCACGAAGGCATGAACCACTTTATGTCCATAGGTAACAACATCTGTTCGTGAAAATTTTGAATTTTCCTTGAAATCACCTATTAAGTTTTTCTTAATTACCGTGATTATCTACAAGCAAACAAACCTTTTCTTGCAAACTAGACCTTACGCTTGCTTGATATCTCTTTTGCTCATTTCCCACTTTTAGTTTCGCTACGAAAAAGCGGACAAAAAGCCACCGTGTAATTTATATGGAGCGTTGTATTCGCTCCACTCGAACTTTTACCAAAAAATAAATCAGTAAAAGTAAAATAAGGGTAAATAATGCAGCCGAATTAAATCAGCCGATGCTGATTACGTCAAGAAATGGGTGCTACAAATAGTAAGAAAGGCAGGAAAATAACACGCTGACCGAAGTAGACACTACCGAAAATGAAGGCTGGCAGTAACAATAAAAACTTTCCTAAAAATGAGAAACTAGTTAAATGTTAAGAAGTCTTTTCTTAAGTTATTTGTTCGGAGCATAGCCTTAACGGAAGTGAACTGTGCACGACAAGTAGTTCAGACAAGGAACTTTTGAGGTGTGATGCTACAGAAGAATGGCGTTCATTGTTTGGGTAGATCGAGTATCAAATCAGGAGAGACTGAATCGAAATGGAGAGAAAACAAATTTATGGTGGTGCAACGTGACCAAAACAAGAGATCGGTTTATATGAAATATCCTGATGTACCATGCAATAGTTAATATGGCGATGCAGGAAAATGTGGGAGGAAGGGAAAGGGGTAAAAATTGTAGAGAATATTGAGCTTTGAGTACCGTAGTCAGGTTCAGTTGGATGTAGGTTGCAGTAGCTATGAAGACATGAAGAAGCCTGCTCAGGGTAGATTAGCATGGAGCACTGTATAAAAGCAGGCTTACGACCGAACACACAGAAAAGTTATGGTTATCCTCTGTGCGTCTTCAAGAAATGTCGAGGTAATGCTAAGTTAACATTGTTATGAATTTAAGGTAACAGTTAACATAGCTTACTGCCGTAAATATTAAAAAGCCACACATCTTACAAAAACTGATGAACATTTGTACGTATGTATGTATAACATTTTCTCCTAAACCACTCGATCGATTTCAATCAAACGTGGTACACATATCACTTACCGCCTGCAAATCATCGCTATGGAGGTAAGAACCACCTACCTATAAAAGGCTGCGGGGGGGGGGGGGGGGGGGTCAAAAAGCAGGGTTCCCCACCACGCACGATACCCATTCTTTAGTCATCCATTATTTGGAATAAGAGCACTCATAGACTTACAACAAACTTTCTACGTAATTTCAGATGTTTACGAAAATTTTTCTCGCTGACGACCCCCACAAAATGGTGAATGGGGAAAAGTTAATCCCCTACTACATTTTCGCTATTCATGCAGTAAAACTTCCGCATGAAGCACGACGTTTTAATTTATAACTTCTACTATTAACTGTGACTCTGAGCACTACGCGACTTAACTTCTGAGGTCATCAGTCGCCTACATCTTAGAACTAATTAAACCTAACTAACCTAAGGACAGCACACACATCCATGCCCGAGGTAGGATTCGAACCTGCGACCGTAGCCGGCTAGATATTAACTGTATTCCCGAAACATTTTGCAGACAGTATTCACATATACAACTGAATTTATCAGCAAAATTATATCACTGTACGACTCACACATCAGCAGACATGACTTCTTGAACATAAGCTGCTTGAAAAAAACTGCAGGGTGAAATTCGCCTGAGATACAGGGGAAATGTGTGTACAAATACGAGATGTGTTAAATTTATGTAAAATATGTTTGACAAGTGTATACACGGGTAAAGCCAATGGTAAGAAGCTCACCCTAAGCCTTCTTTAAAAGAAATTTGGTATACGAATTAGTTACAATCTGGGAAGAAATACTGTATGAGTAAGAACCACCAGTCTGTTACAGGGATGACAGTGATAACGTGGAAACAGGAGGAGAAAGGTGGAGATAGAAAGTCACCGAGGGGTGAGGAGGAGATGGAAACAGATAGTGGGAGGAGAAAGAGGGAAATGGGCAGAGAGAGAAGAGATCAAGAGACGGACGGAGAAAGGGAAGAGCAGGAGATGGATAGAGACAAGGAATGAAGAAATAGGCAGAGGCAGGGTAGAGGAGGAGAGGAACGGAGGGGAAGGAGGACATGGTCAGAAAAAGGAAGAGGAGGAGATGGACACCGAAAGAAGGGAGGAGGAGATAGACAGAGACAGGGGTTCGAGGAGATAGTAAGACCGGGGGGAGGAGGAGGAGGAGAAGTGGATTAATAGAAGATTGGAGCTCAGTCAGGGCACAGATAAGACATTCAGGATTTTCTCGTCGCGTCAAATCTCGATACAACTTCGAGTCTTCGACGAAATCCTGCAACGTCTTTGTCAGAAATAACTGATAGTCGTGCCTGCTGTTGTGGTAATCATTTATAGTCCATTGACGGTTTGTGATTGATCGACGGACGTCATCATTACGTCATTCTGCAGAGATAGTGTCCATGCTCTGGCGGTGACAGCATTTTTCTCTGTCTTCTCAGTGTCGAGAGCTCGTTTCCACGCACCATCAAGATCATAGCCACTGTCCCAGTCGAAGTTGTTCTTGCGCATTCTAACTTCTACTGTTTCTTTAACAACATAGTTCTAGTATGAAGATTTTAGTTCCATCAGACATTATTTAGGCTCTGAGATATCGTGTTCAGTATGGTTATGGCACTCGAAAATAATGTTATCGCTCTCCAAGAAACGAAACGTGAAAATGTTGAATAATCATGTGCCTACATACCTATTGTAGTATTTCTTTCATGTGGCGCTACATCTAGCAAAATAGGTAGGGACCTGGGAAGAAGAGGCGTAAAATCAATTTTTCGGCCACCCGAGAGCGTAAAGGAGATGTTACGTCACGACAAGGACAGTCTCAATCACAGCGTCACTGGAATTTATAGGATTCTATACGAATGCAGAAGCAACTACACAATTGCAGACATGGACACAATTTCTGGCGGCTGACGAATCACAAGCCATCTACGAGCTATAAATTGTTACACGACGACAGCCACAACAGTCAGCCATTCGTGACAATGACATTGCAGGATTTCTTCAAAAGGTCTAAACAGTACCCAGATATGACGTGGCAAGTAAACTGAAAATATTTTATACCGCGATGCTGGCAGTAGAAATTTCGATCTCAAAAGTAAAATGCAGTGTACTGTATTAATGCAGTTCACGGCAGTTTCAGCGACGAATGATGGCTGTATTCATTTTGTTTTTGACACCACAGTAATACGTTGATCGAAACTGACCGTTAATAAGGGTTCATCTCGTCTGCAGGTCTTGGCGATTCGGATATATGACTTTTTTTTTCAAACAAGGTTCTGTATTCGGTACCATATCCGTCACATAGTTTCAATCTGCCAGTCACTTTCACCCCCACCCTCCCCTCCCTCCGACCACGAGGTGTCTCCGCACTCTGTAGCATCTGATTTAAAATGTGCTCTGCGAAAGGAGTCGGTGTACACTTCCTGACAAAATAAAAGGGGGAGGTGAAGCACTCAGAAGACATGGTCGCTCTGCGGCATGTCGAACGGCCGACAGAGTGCATTACCGCTCTTTGTGTTCAGTATTGTTTCTAGACTTCGGAGGGTATTTATGAGTACGTGAAGAGCCTCAGACGTTAAATCATCGCTGTGAACGACATGGAAACACGAAAATGCTCCGTTCTGGTAGTCAACTTTATCAGTACCTGTTCTTTCCTAAATAAAGTCTGCAAACAAAGAAAAAAAGAGACAAAAGAAAAGAAACACAAAATTAGAACAGCTTTTGCTTGGTCACAGCAAGGACAGTAATTTTGTAACTTCTACGTTTGCAACAGACCACATTTACAAAAGATGTTCGAAAACAGAGTAGCTTATCGTAGCGATGTTTAGCACTGCTCCGTACCGGCGAGTAGATTCGACAAGCCCAATCGCTGCAAATGCGGCGAGGTAGTCAGCTGGTGACGTCACATATTCAACCCTTGTCATCCACTTCTGGGTATATTTGTGGCCGCAATGACTTATCATAGCGACATCTACGTCGCGTCAGAGTTTTTTAAACGTTAATAAGAATCTCCTTGCATACATGGTGACAGCGAGCAACGATCATTTCTTTCAGTGCGGATGAACAGCTTGCCCGATCTCTTACGTGAATCAGGGACTTTGAGCACGGGGTTCACGTGTAGCTGTCACTACGTCAGGGGGTGAGTAAGAGGCTGGGAATTTGCGTCCGGTGCGAAGCGTTTTTGGTTGGCTGAGGTGGTCAAGGTGACCGCTCGTGTATAGCGGGAAGTCCGCATACGAGCCTCGGTCAGGCACAGTTTTCAACTGTTACCATACATTACAGTACCTAAATGTGGCTAACGTCATTAATACCTTAGAAAGAATAGTCACTCTTGTAAGAGGCGATCTGTAATGTTGAAGTCTTCTCATGTAAACACTTTGCTTGCCAAGATCGCAATTATGACGATTAGTTTCTGCAAGCCTGAATTGCCATTTTCGGATCACATTAGTAGGGGAGAAGAGAGCAGAGTGGCCAGGCTAAGGTATTCCTATTTTTTAAGCTGATTAGAGAAGGATGGAAGTGCACAGAAATGCGTGATTATAATCTGCAATTCGTAAAGTAAAATATCGAATAGTTTAATTACCTTAGGATTAAATTAAGTACTTTAAACACTTCAATTTTCATAAAGCCACTTTGACCGAAATGAGAGGAAAAAGTACCCACTCAGGTTTAAACTAAAAAACAAGAGATAAAAACCTGTTTTAACAAAGAAACTAAACGTATTTGACAATAAAACATTATTCGAATTAAATGACTACACTTTTCACAAATAAAAGTTAGGCTGTGTTCCTCAACTTCTGTACAGGGTTCGGCGGCCCAGACGGAGCTCATTTGGCACTTAATATACTGTTCTTATTGCCCTCAACCTGAAAGTATTTCTTTGCAGTAATGTTTTCATCGTTTTCGTCAAAAAGAACTCTTCTAGGATTGGGTTTCCTGCACTTTGCAGCTTCTTTTTACTGCCTTTGTTCTGTTTCGCTATCTTCCATTTTTTCTTCTTATTTTCTTTTTATTCTCTATTTGCCGCTTCTGTGTCGTTCGTATAAGGACTACCTGTAAGTAACGATCTCTTCCTACACAATCGAGGCTTGGCGGGCAAAGTGGCCAGGAGCCACCGCCGAGATGGCCACTGAACCCACACTGACGCCCTCACACAAAATTTGTATACCCTCTGATAGCACGACCGAAATTTCAACAAGCAGAGTAGGATTGAAGTCAATATATGACACTTTTTATAGAATATCATTATAAAGACGTGAATCGAATTCCGTCTCCAGAATACATACAGAAACTGGCCACTTACTTTACATTAAAATAACTAAAATCAACAAAAATAATTATAATTATGAGGAGCGGCAGAGAAAACAGCTTAGACTTCGAGGGGTGACTGGGCCCTCCAAGGAGAATAAGATACAACATTTCCCGAGCGATGTTAACTCAATGTACAGCCCTAAGGAACCCAATGGCCACTTTGTCCGTCATGGCCACTTCGCTTGTCTCTTCGCTGCAGTAGCGTTTACGACGACCATTACAGGTACCCACTTTGCCATAATCGATAATAATGTTACACACTATATAGTAACATAATTATCGATTATGACAAAGTGTCTCCCCACAATTGACGTTGTAGAAGCTACCGCTTGTGCTAAAGTGATATGAAAATGGAATTCAAATTTGCCGAAGACTTCAATATTTAAGATCCGGAGCACCTCAGTGTTCAGCGCCGCTCCTCTCCAGCACTGGGTCCCCCGGTGTGTCTAATGGTTACTGGTCGGTCCTTGTGTGCGACCACGCTGGAGTGTCGGATGTCTCGCGAGATGAGCTGGCATTCCGGCCTCGGCTCGGGCGCGTGACCGGCTTCCACTTCCACAGAGGCGGCAGCCGCGGCGCAACTAGACCGAGGCTGGCGCCAGCCGCAAATATGGCGAACTCGCTCGCTAGCCCGAGGCGCCGCCTCCCATTTAGGCGTCGCGGGCTGCAAATGGAGGAAGCCGCGTCGGTAATTGGCGGCGGCGGCGGCGGCACGGGAGGCCACAGACGCCAGCAACGGCTCCAGTAGGATTCTTCTTCACGGCCACTGGGGCCAGCTGTGCCACTCCGTCAGTAGCTCAGGCGCACGGATGACATCACGTGCGTTCGTACAGCTGTGCGAGGTAGCACAGAGGTTAAAGAAGTCCTCTCGCGGGACGTGGAAACGCACGTGGACGAGGAGCCGGTGACGTCACTGCATGGAATTCGGGGCCAGTGAGATGTACGAGGTCCTGAACCGTGCGTCACAGAACGTGACACTACAGGTCTTCCGAGTGCAAAGTACTCAAAATCATAAGCAATGCTCCACGATACACACACATCGCGGACCATCACCGGGAATAGCGACTTGAGACTCTCACGGAGGTAATCCACAAACTCACCACAAGACTAAACAGAAACTCCAGACATTCGCAGAACCCGTTTATTCTGAATCTGGGGAACTACGACCACAACCATAGATGGAAACAAAAGACCACAAGACATACTTGTAAGGACCTAACATCTATGGCCAAGCAAACGCAAACACAAAGGTACAGGTGAGCCCCTGTTAATCAGACGCCATTACTGGATAACCAGCTGGAATACACTGCCGAATAACTGGCACCACGCAGGGAAGCCGTACCATACACTGCATGCAGACAAGCTCCACACATCCCCCACACAGTGAGATGATCTATGGGCGATCTCCCACTACTGTATATCGATCTTGATTGTTCCAGGAATGTAGCGGCTGCAGCAACTGGGATACATCGCCATCGCTTGCCACGGTAATGATGCATGATACCCATACTAACAAATCCGACCTTGCATGAACTATCGCAGCTAGTGAGCCACTACTGCTCTTACTACCCATCCTACTGTCGCAGAGGTTTTTTTTCCCACGGCACGAGCCTTGGCTCTTTTTTCCCTCTGCTCTTCAAATCGCTACCCTCACTCGCGTTTCGTCCACTATCTACCACCTGATGGACCGTGTTAATGGGTAGTCTTACCGAGACGCACGGATAACATCACAGCCCAGCATCCTGTGATCCACTTACTACATAACTAACTGTTGACGGAGGTGACAGTAGAACTTTTGGTTTGGTCACCACGTTGGTGCGGGCGTGGAAGGGCCCCATCTCTATCTTAAAAAATTTAAGTGGCCGCCTCCGGCGGGGAGCGAGTTACTATTCCAGACGAGTTTAATAATTCCGAACCGCGCGTCTAAATACATGCAGGTTGTCGATGAAACACGACAAAGTTAAGACCTTTAGCGTGCACCTTTTCATTAACTTGCTGATTTCTCGTGGGCCCCTCACGGAGCCGAGAGTTCACGATGTGCACTGGAGTGACAAAAGTCATGGGGTAACGATTTGCACTAATACAGATGGCGGTAGCTTCGTGTACAAAGGGTATAAAAGGGTAGTGCTCTGGCGGAGCTATCATTTGTACTCAGGTGATTCATGCGAAAAGGTTTACAACGTGATTATCGCCCTCACTGACTTTCAACACGGTACGGTAGTGGGAGCTAGACGCATGGGGCATTCAATTTTGGAAATCATTACGGAATACAATATTCCGAGATCCACACTATCAAGAGTGTGCCGAGAATACGAAGTCTCGGGCATTATCTCTCACCACGAACAATACAGTAACCGACGGCATTAACTTAACGAACGAGAGCAGCGGCATTTATGTAGAGTTGTCCATGGCAAAAGACAAGCAACACGCCCTGAAAGAGCCGCAGAAATCTATGTGGGACGTAAGACGAAGGTATCTGTAAGGGCAGTGGGGAGAAATTTGGCGTTAATGGGCTATGACAGCAAACGATCAATCCGAGTGCCTTAGCTAACAGCACATCACCCTCAGTGCCTCTCCTGAGCTCATGGCCATGTCAGTTGTTGGGCTCTGGATGACTGGAAAATAGTGGCCTGGTCAGGTGAGTTCCGATTTTAGTTAATAAGAACTGACGGTAGGGTCCGAGTGTGGTGGATACTCCATTCAAAAACAATCACCACATGTGTTAACACGTTTATCCGACTGGGAGAGGAGACGATCAATTTCTGTTTCATAGTACACGTCGGTCACTGACGGTTCCACAACCGCAACCACTCTTGTACTTACTCGTCCAACTGAAACCGACATCCAGGTATGTTTTTCTTCAGGTCACCAAAGATGTGAAAGTCAAATGGTGAATGATCCGAACTGTATGGAGTATGTTGCAGTGTTTCCCAGCCATAAACTGAAGCGCAGCCACCATCTGATTGGCAGCGTGGGGGTGGGTGTTTTCGTGCAACAGGATAATTCCATACCACAGCATTTATAGGCGTTTTCACTTTATGGCACGTCGAAGTTTCCTTCAAAGTGTCTTCATAGTGCTGCACACTGACACTCATTCTATGCTCCAGTACGCGAAGAGCAGAAGGCCCCTGGAGTAGAAGGGGTCATCATAACATTACCGAAAGTTGTTTTTTATTTTTTTATTTTTCGTGTGAAATCTTATGGGACTTAACTGCTAAGGTCATCAGTCCCTAAGCTTACACACTACTTAACCTAAATTATCCTAAGGACAAACACACACAGCCATACCCGAGGGAGGACTCGAACCTCCCCCGGGACCAGCAGCACAGTCCATGACTACAGCGCCTTATGCCGCTCGGCTAATCCCGCGCGGCACCGAAAGTTATGAACAGCTTAAGATTTCTTTGGCTGGGAGATGAGGGATGTTTCCGGTGTTGGCTCTGTCATTTGCTCTAGGGTTCGAAATGGTGGTGACGGGAAGAAAACCATGTGCGGACGTTGATTTCAGTCGGACGAGGAAGTGCAAGAGTGGGTGTGGTTGTGGATCCATCAGCCGCTGACCACGATCTACCAAGAAACAGGAATTTGATCGTCTCGTCTTCCAGTGGGATAAATGTCTTGCCGTGTATGATGATTACTTTTGAATGGAACGACTCCATGGTCATATTGTGGCGGGTGTTCGGTCTTCATTTGACTGCCCTTCACAGAATACCACTTAATCTTAGAAATCCTGTAGGTTACGGTTGGCAATACACTTTCAGGTGTGTCAGTGTTCCCTACTATTTGTGCCTGCGTCTGTGTACAAATCTTGCAGTTGGGCGCCCCTGGCGGCCCTCTTACCTTGGGGACCTAGGCACCAACTACTTATTGTGGTACGACCGTTCATACGAACGTAAGTGTGCTCTCTAGAGCAGGGAAACTGAAAGTGTGTGTGATGTTCACAACAAATGCGCTTTGGTGGATTTACTTTGCGGTCGGGCAGAATATGTAGCATTTACGAAAAGGAAATACGTCTTACAAAATTCATTTGTCGTCTTTCTTTGCCGCTACATTAAACTCTCGACTGTAAATCCACTCGAAAAGTCATTTACCATCAGGTATTCGTCTTTATCCAAGGATAAAATTCAAAATTGAGAAATTGGAAAAACTGTTATCAGAGTAAACTCATGTTACATTTGTGTGGTCTTCAAATCTCCAGCTACTCTCACTAATATCTGCTTTCTTATCTCTTTTCCTCCACTCCAGTGACTAATTTAAAATAAGAAAAACATCAGGCGCTGGGGAGAAAGAACTTACCTTCATTCTACAACCTGTAAATATCACTAACGAATAACTTCTAGTAAAACAGCCTCAAGAAGAGTTATCTAACGTACCTTAGTACAGGGAAAGATATTCTCGAGCAGAAAATCGTGAAGACCAGTAATATCGTCAGCAAACAACCGAGCTTACTACTTGAAAACCGACGAGTGTAAGAAATAAGGAGAAAAATCGGCATATTTGTCGTAATTTCTACGCCAGTTCTTTTCCTTCCAAGTAAATGATTAAAAAGTGAGAATGAGAGGCAGCGGCTACATAATAACGCAAAGTCGTCGATATTAAAACCAGAACAGAAATAAAACATAGATTCAATGCCAGGAACACTTAATTAGGCTGAACGTTGTTTAATTAGCTTTTGATGATAAACATCATACTAGTCAATTCGTTAAACAACGTACGCAAACTGCAGGCGGCACTTCAAAAGAAGGTAATCGCGTGCAAACGCCAACACCTGATAAGCCGGATTTTAGCAACTGCAGATAAGAATTAAGAACTGGTGCAACCTCAGCGTTTATGTGGTAGCCCATTGTCTGCATGCAGGCTGGAAGCCTCAGGAATACAGCATTCGTTACCAAGAAATATTATTTGTGACAGGCTTTTAGACAGCAAACAAGGTTCATAGAGTCATAAGTATTTAACATATGATACGAAGTAACGCCCTATTCGCTTTGGACTGGAAAACATTGGTAATTTGTCAAACAGAATCCATGTGTTAACAACCAGAGCTGTTCCTTAAGGAAACATTGTGGTTTGCATGACGAAATAAATGAATGTGGACTCAGATGCAGAACTATTACATACTGATGCCGTGTTCCTTAACTTCCGGGAGGCATTCAATACAGTTCCGCACAAACACTTAATGAACAAATTACAAGTGATGGATACCAGCCAAGCTGTATGATTGGGTGACTGGACTGCGGTGTTCCTAGCAACTAGAATACAGCATGTCGTTATCGACAGACATAAGACATCAGATGTAAAAGTAACTTCGAGCTCTTCGCAAGGGATTGTTATGGGGCCATTACCTCTCTCTCTGACGCACACACACACACACACACACACACACACACACACACACACATTGACTTGGTTACGACTCCAACAGCAGCTTTCACTATGAGCTTGAGCTTGTCTGGTACGCCCGTGCTGGTTACAGCACGTGCGTAACAGGCTGACACGTAAACGGAGTAATGCATCCTATCCGAAATTAATAACAGCTCGCACAGACGTATACAGGCAGTCATCGCAGGCTCTGCCTCGAAAGGATTGGCAAGAAAGTTTTACATAGAGCTAAAAATAAAGTTGAAAGCTTTACGCACAGCTGGTTGAATCATACTGAAGAAACAGAATGTAAAATGTGGAAAATTTTAATGACTGAGGGAAAAAAAAAAATTATCACGAAGGAAGTCCCACAGGGCTCAATTTTGGATCCACTCCTATTCCTTATATGTGTTAATGACCTTTCACTTAACTTTCAACAAGCAGAACTGGTACTTTTCGCAGGCGATACTAGTGTTACAATAAATCCCATTAGAGAGAAACTAACAGAAGAGTTGATAAATGACATTTTCCAAAAATTATTAAGTGATTCGCTGAAGACTGACTCTCCTTAAATTTTGAAAAAAGAAAACAACCACACACACTACATTCAATATGTACAACATATGAGTCATACCAGCGATTGATGTAGCACATGAGCAGAAGTCAGTAAATAAGGTAGAATTCTCCAGATCTTTACGTGTACACATTGATGGAAAAGTGAACCAGAAGAAGCGTATTATTGAGCTTCTCAAATACTTAAGTTCAGCTACTTGTGCTCTTCATATAATTGTCAATCTCAGAAACCAACTTATCAACCTCCTGACATATTCTGCATATTTCCACTCAATAGTGCCTTACAGAATAATTTTTTGCGGCAATTCATCACTTAGAACGAAAACATTCATTGCTCAGAATCGAGCAGTAAGAATAATATGTGGCTGTTCACCCATGGTAGTTACGTAGGTATCTCTTCAAAAGCTAGGCATTTTATCTGCGACATCACGATACGTATGGTCGCTAACGAAATACGTCATAAACAATCCATCACAACTTAAGAAGAACAGTATTGGACATATCTGCAACACTAGAGGAAAAATGACCTTTTGTCAGTGGCTCAGAAAGAGAGTTGGATATGCAGCAACAAAAATTTTTGATAACTTGCCCAATAACATAAAATATACGACAGGTATCGAAGCAAGTTTTAAATCTAATTTAGAATCATTTCTTCCAAAAAATAAAAAAATTAAGTGTAGTTATATGAGACGAACCAAAAATAATAATGATCGGGTTGATATTAACACTGATCATATATACATATCGTGTAAACTCATTCGTCCCACATTATTTCGATAAAAGAGTCGTTCAAATGATCTACGGCACCTGTAACTAACTAATCAATCTCTGTTATAGGCGTCACACGGTTTTTAGAAGTTTACATGTGAATTAAGACGCTTGTAACACCATCTACAGACTTCGTCAATTGTAGTAATACAGTAACAGATAGCTGATTCAAGTGAATGGATTTCCAAAGGGTGCGCGCCTCACATTTTGCCCTAGAGTAGTTCGGAGGGATGTGGTGTAGAGAAGGTGGCGGGAGGGACCGGGGGGGGGGGGGGGGGGGTTATAGGATTAGTTGTATTAGCCACAGTCAAAAACGTGTGTAATATGTAGTTTTGCTATAGAAAGTTATTGGAGAGTTTTATGCGGTTTAGGAAATCCGCGTACTAGAGGATTAAGTTAGTGAAAATACCTGGTTTTTACATCTCCTTAGTCAAACGAACGGTCTGATTTACGGATCGCTGGGCGTTCATCCTCTAAACGACATGAACGCAAGTAAATGCAAAAGAAATATCTTTTTTCGTAAATAATATCTCTGAGTAAGCGTCCGCATCCAGAGTGGTACGTCCCGCAGCGGCTATTTGGGTCGCAGTTGCGGCGGGTCGGAATGCCCGACCAGCATTAAACGTGACCAATGGGAGCGCGTTATGCCCATTCCCGCAACTGCAGAGCCCGTGGTGGCGTCCATTAAAACGTACCAACTAACGTGAACCAACCGCCGCGAGCTATATTTTTCGGATAATTTGCGGAATTTATGGTTACTTTCCTGCAGCCTGTTTTGTTATACCGTCGATTGCTTTTGTCGAACGGAATTCTATAGCAGCGCCGGTTCGGTTGTCGTTCAGGGTGAAACATTCTGTGTCTGCTGAATGGGGCGGCGTGTGTGTGATGAGTAGCTTACTGCGGAGAGTGCAGCAGCGCTCGCCAACGAATTTCGCATTTCCGTAGCTGCGGCTTTGGTGAGGAACATACCAGAAGGAAAGAGAGGGACAACAATGGAAAAAAAGACTGTTGACTGCCTAATACAATGTTTAGTCACACCACATAGAAATTACTGTGAAGTTATTGGGCAGTTCCTGCGATGCAAGGGTAAAAGAATCTAGTTACGCTTTTGTGCGGACTATACCGACATGTTATCAAACACACACAATCATGACAATCCCAGTCAGTGTTGTTATAGCCGTGCGGTTAAAGGCGCTTCAGTCTGGAACCGCGTGACCGCTACGGTCGCAGGTTCGAATCCTGCCTCGGGCATGGATGTGTGTGATGTCCTTAGGTTAGTTCGGTTTAATTAGTTCTAAGTTCTAGGCGACTGATGACCTCAGAAGTTAAGTCGCATAGTGCTCAGAGCCATTTGAACCATTTTTTGTTGTTATGTACTGTGACAGTAGCGCTCCAAGCGGACATGAAGTTAGATATCGGATGAGTGTCGCATACATTGATTTGTAACACAGTTTTTACAGTTGGGAGCGTATGTAGAGGCATTAATATAGACGGTAACTAGAAAACGACACCTTATTTGCCTCTCTTTAGTTTCGTAGGGACCCTGGGAGGTATGAAACGGTACATTACAGGCCAACTTATCCACGATTCTCTTCTAACGCACAGATATTTACTGAAATGAAATGATCGTATGGCATTGATGGCCGGGAGTCCCGACTTGGGGAGATTCGGCCACCGAGTCACAAGTCTTTTCTGGTCACGCCACACTGGCCGACTTGCGTGTCGATGAGGACGAAAGATGAGGACAACACAACACCCAGTCCTCGAGCAGAGAAAATCTCCGACTTGGCCGGGAGTCGAAGCTGGACCCGCTGCATGCAGTCAGACGCATTGACCACTCAGCTGACGAGGTGGGCGATTTACTTGAGAATGTCGTTTTTCATTTAAGAACAAGAAAAAAAGCTACTAAGCACCAGGAGGTCTGACCCTTTGCAGAAAGACGTCGTATATCTACTCAATAAAGTGCAGTTTTTCGTCACTACACTTCTGTATATTGAGCAAGCAGTAAAGGAAACAAAAGAAAAATTCGGAGTAGGTATTAAAATTCATGGAGAAGAAGTAAAAACTTTGAGGTTCGCCGATGACATTGTAATTCTGTCAGAGACAGCAAAGGACTTGGAAGAGCAGTTGAACGGAATGGACAGTGTCTTGAAAGGAGGATATAAGATGAACATCAACGAAAGCAAAACGAGGATAATGGAATGTAGTCAAATTAAATCGGGTGATGCTGAGGGAATTAGATTAGGAAATGAGACACTTAAAGTAGTAAAGGAGTTTTGCTATTTAGGGAGTAAAATAACTGATGATGGTCGAAGTAGAGAGGATATAAAATGCAGACTGGCAATGGCAAGGAAATCGTTTCTGAAGAAGAGAAATTTGTTAACGTCGAGTATAGATTTAAGTGTCAGGAAGTCGTTTCTGAAAGTATTTGTATGGAGTGTAGCCATGTATGGAAGTGAAACATGGACGATAACTAGTTTGGACAAGAAGAGAATAGAAGCTTTCGAAATGTGGTGCTACAGAAGAATGCTGAAGATAAGGTGGGTAGATCACGAAACTAATGAGGAGGTATTGAATAGGATTGGGGAGAAGAGAAGTTTGTGGCACAACTTGACTAGAAGAAGGGATCGGTTGGTAGGACATGTTTTGAGGCATCAAGGGATCACAAATTTAGCATTGGAGGGCAGCGTGGAGGGTAAAAATCGTAGAGGGAGACCAAGAGATGAATACACTAAGCAGATTCAGAAGGATGTAGGTTGCAGTAGGTACTGGGAGATGAAGAAGCTTGCACAGGATAGAGTAGCATGGAGAGCTGCATCAAACCAGTCTCAGGACTGAAGACCACAACAACACTTCCAATCAAGTCTGAATATAGAAAAGTCTCGTTGTGTGCAATATCTACCTGATTTAACGTACCAAATAAGGCACCACAACTGTAACCGAAAGGACAACCATACTGATGTGGTGACAAAACGTCAAAAGCAATAAAACCTTTTCCCAACACACAAGAAAGTAATTCTGCAATTGTTACTATATATTGGGAACAAACAGCAAGAATCTTAAACACATTCGGTTTTGAAGCAATAGCAATTACATTTACAAAAATATCTGTGTATTAGAAAGTCGAGTAAAGTTTAATAATATGCGAATCATTAGACTCCATACAAAACTGTCGCGTGTCAGTGTTAAGTGCCTGTCATAACAAGAATATACAGCAGCAGAAATATGTAAGTTTCATGGATGAAGCATGAATTTAGATTTATATTCTCTTGCTTTCGGCGATTTGAGGTGCAGCTACACATACATTCGAAAGTATTTCTTCATTAATAAAGTTGCTTATGTAAGTGAATCAGTGAGTTTCAGCTGTTTTTTCATTTATTTCATGATCATTCATGCCTCGGTAATTTACTAATGCTTGGAACCAAAAATATGGTAGCTGTTTCGTTAATTAACTAGAAAATAATTAAAAACAAGAATTAACCTTACGGCTGGCTTTCATGCTGCCAGAGGCGCTTGTGCCATTAGAGCTGTCAGACGAAAACAATTTTCACAGCCGTGTGCATCGCAACTGTGTATGTCAGACCGTGCTGCTTTGTTCCCAGAATTGCGTGTTTGAACTTTTACAGCTTTTTTTTGTATGGTCTACTGGTCAAGGACTCCAAACCTTGGAGGAATACTTTCAGAACTGATCTTAGTACCGCGTTGGATGCTGCTTCCTTAACAGATGCACCACATTTTCCCAGAATACTCTCAACAAGTCCAGGTTTCCGTTTGCTTCCCCTACGACTGATTTCGTAGGCTCTTCCCGAACCATATAGGTTCATAGTAATATCCCAAGACACATTACGAGTGTGAAATATCTTCTTTGGACTGTGGCTTATGGGCACAGATACTTTAAAGACAACGATTGTATATCAATACACTAATATACATATTACAGACAACGATTGTAAATAAATATACTAACACACATATTAAAAATCATGAGTGAGAGACGGCATGGGTACATGCATTTTAACGGCCTTTTCTCTAGTTTTATTAAAATCTTAGTCAAAGGTAATGTACGACGTTTGATCATATCTTGGTTATCATTCCACAGTGTACGATGCCTTTCGGAAACCGGGGAAGACGGAATCTGCCTCTTCTCTTGCATCTTCTGTTTGGAAGAAACTGTGGCAAAAGAAAGAAGCATGAATGCGTTATGCCTCAGTTACATGATGTTGAGGATCTACCGCGCATATTATTCATGGTGCATGATGGTGGTTGCATATCTCGAAAGAAGATGGGCTTTCAAGCATGTTGATAAAATGAGTGTCGATTTTTGCTCTTGCGGGCTGCGTACGTCCATCACGTTGAATTTTTCTCCAACAATGGTGTCGTCTGTCAGAAGTACAATCTACTAAATGGTTCAAATGGCTCTGAGCACTATGGGACTCAACTGCTGAGGTCATTAGTCCCCTAGAACTTAGAACTAGTTAAACCTAACTAACCTAAGGACATCACAAACATCCATGCCCGAGGCAGGATTCGAACCTGCGACCGTAGCGGTCTTGCGGTTCCAGCCTGCAGCGCCTTTAACCGCACGGCCACTTCGGCCGGCTACAATCTACTCATCCGTCAGGGATACCTGGTGCAGAAATGGTTCTAAGAATCCTACTGGAGTTTCATGGACAGCACATATTGTGATTTGGTGCCTTGTCCAACTACATTCCGACACTGATGGCCGCATTGCAAGTAACAGAGCTAGCATCAGGAGAAAGACACCATACGTGTATTACTATAACCCAGGTATCTTGAAATAAAATGAGAAAGTAAGCCCAGTCGAGGCCAGGAGCGGATCATAAGATTTCAATAAGAGTGGAGTTAGAAATTGTTCGCCACCTTGTTGGAGGAACTACCCCGCCAATCGAATCAGGTGACTTAGGAGAACTTTAATCTTGATAACTGAGTAGGGATTTGAACACCGGTTTTCCTGAATGCGCCACCTAACTCGGCAAGGTAGAAGGACCTACACTGTTTTAGATGAGTCCAAATGTGTGGGTTTCGATCTCTCAGTCGCAGGGTTGTTGTCACTCAATATGATGCAAACGCTGAAGAACGGCGACTCCGGACCAGGAGGAATTACGGAAGATATTCGATCAGTTCTCCCATAGAGTTTGATACGGTGTCCCATAGCAGACTATCGACAAAGGTCAGAGCATCCGGTTTAGATTCCCGGATGTGAGTAGCACGAAGAATTCCTAAGTAATAAAACACAGTACGTTGTCCTCGGCGGTGGGTGTTCATCAGAGCGAAACATATCCTTAAGAGTAGACCAGGGGAATGCAATAGGACCACTATTGTTCTCTACATGCATAAAGGATGTGAAGGACACTGTGAGTAGCAATTTATAGCTGTTTGCTGATGACGCTGTAGCGTAAGGGAAGGTATCGTTGTTGAGTGACTGTAGGAGTATAGAAGATAACTTGGACAGAAATTCTGGGTGGCTTGTTCTAAATGTGGAAGAGTGTTGGTTAATGCGAGTAAATAGGAGAAACAAACCAGTAACGTTCGAGTACAGCATTAGTAGAGTGCTGCATGATACAGTCACATTGAAGAAATATCTAGGAGTAAAAGTAGCAAAGTGATATGAAATGGGATTAACATGTTAGGTTGTTATCAGGGAAGCCTGGACTTCGTTTTTTGGTATAATTTTGGGAAAGTGTAGCTCACTCATAAAGGAGACGGCATATAGAACGCTAGTGCATGCGACCCATTCTTGAGTACTGTTCGAGTGTTTGTGATACCCCAGGTCAGATTAAAGGAAGACTTCGAAGCAATTCATATGCGTGCTGCTATATTCGTTGCGCCGGCTGGAGTGGCCGAGCGGTTCTAGGCGCTACAGTCTGGAACCGCGTGACTGCTACGGTCGCAGGTTCGAATCCTGCCTCGGGGATGGCTGTATGTGATGTCCTTAGGTTAGTTAGGTTTAAGTAGTTCTAAGTTCTAGGGGACTGCTGACCTCAGAAGTTTAGTCCCATAGTGCTCAGAGCCATTTGAGCTACATTCGCGTTGCCGGTAGCTTCGATCGGGACGTAAGTATTATTGAGATGCTGCTTGAAGGCAAATGGGACTCCCGAGAGAGAAGAAGACTCTTTTCTCTCAAGACGCTAATGTGGAATTTTAGAAAACCTGCATTTCAGGCCGACCACAAGGTACATTTCGTGACAGATAAGACGACAGAAATTAGGGCTCGTATGCAGGCATCTAGATAGTCAGTTTTCCCTCGCTTTGCGAGAGGAACAGGAAACGAAATGACGTACTGGTATGTGGTACCCTCCGCTGTGCACCATAAGGTATGTATGTATGTATGTAGACGTAGTTGTGGACTCGTAAGTAATGACTCCACTCTCAGAAGAATCGGAAGAAAGGACTAAATGCAAAACAGTGACAAGAAGAAGGGACAGAATGGTACGTCACGTGTTAAGCCATCAGGAAACAACGTCGACGGAATTGGAGGGAGCTATGGAAGATAAAAACTGCAGGGGTAGACAGAGACTGGAACACATCCAGCAAATAATCAAGGGCAAAGAACAAAACAAACACCTTCCGAACAGGGCTTGAAGGCCCAACGGTACACACCAGCCACTGTGTCATCCTCAGCCCTTAGGCTTCACCAGATGCGGGCACGGAAGGGCATGTAGTTAGCACACCGCTCTCCCAGCCAGGTTTCGTGACCGGTGCTGCTACTTCTCAGCAAAGCCGGCCGGTGTGGCTGTGCGGTTCTAGGCGCTCCAGTCTGGAACCGCGTGACCGCTACGGTCGCAGGTTCGAATCCTGCCTCGGGGATGGCTGTATGTGATGTCCTTAGGTTAGTTAGGTTTAAGTAGTTCTAAGTTCTAGGGGACTGTTGACCTCAGAAGTTAAGTTCCATAGTGCTCAGAGCCATTTCAACCATTTTTCTTATTCAAGTTGCTCCTCAACTTGCCTCCCAAGCACTGAATGCACCCCCCTTGCCAACAACACACGGCAGACCCGGACGGTGACCTATCCAAGTGCTAGCCAAGCCCGAAAGCGCTGAAGTTCGGTGATCTGACGAGAACCGGTACTATCAATGCAGCAAGGCCGTTGGCAAATAATTAAGGACGTAGGGTGTAAATGCCACTCTCATGTGAAGAGTTTGGCGCAAGAGAGGCATTCGCAGCGGCCCACATCCAGTCCGTCAGAAGACTGATGAAAAAGGACATATAAATAAGCGAAGGGATCCATTACTGTTCGATTGCATTGTCGGCGAAACATCACTGGAAACAGTAACTATCGCAGAATACCTATGATGGTGATGATGATGATGATATTTGGTTTGTGGGGCGTTCAACTGCGCAGTTATCAGCGCCCATACAAACTCCCAATCGTTGCGAAGTCCGATCTCGCCACTTTCACGAATGATGAGGAAATGATGAGGACAACACAAACACGCAGGAGTACATGTGGCCGGCCGGAGGGGCCAAGCGGTTCTAGGCGCTACAGTCTGGAACCACGCGAACGCTACGGTCGCAGGTTCGAATCCTGCCTCGGGCATGGATGTGTGTGATGTCCTTAGGTTAGTTAGGTTTAAGTAGTTCTAAGTTCTAGGGGACTGATGACCTCAGAAGTTAAGTCCCATAGTGCTCAGAGCCATTTGAACCATTTTTGAATATATGTGAGGAACCATCAAAGCGACCTGAAATAAATGCCAGATTGAGATACAATGGGAGTACCCTATGAATATGTAATTTATCCACAAAAGAAGTAGTAAAACACTTGTTTGACCGAGTATTGAGTACTGACCAATAGATTAGTCTAGTAGGTTCCATTAACGAGAGAGAGAGAGAGAGAGAGAGAGAGAGAGAGAGAGAGAGATGATCCAACGAGGAGCGATGCATTTCGCCTTGCATGGGATCCTTTGTCTGGCACGGGAGCATTAGGGAAAAGGTTAACAAACTCCAGAGGCAGACGTACAAAAAAAAAAAAAAAAAAAAAAAATGGTTCAAATGGCTCTGAGCACAATGGGACTCAACTGCTGTGGTCATCAGTCCCCTAGAACTTAGAACTACTTAAACCTAACTAACCTAAGGACATCACACACATCCATGCCCGAGGCAGGATTCGAACCTGCGACCGTAGCAGTCGCACGGTTCCGGACTGCGCGCCTAGAACCGCGAGACAACCGCGGCCGGCAGACGTACAAGAAATGGGTTGTTCATCTGGGAGAAGTTTACAGTTGAAATTCCGTTCGAAGAAGAGTCAACATAATACTTGCCCCACAACGAGAAAGTAAGAGAAATTAGACGTCATACGAAGCTTTATCGTTAATCATTCTTCCCTCTTGCCTTTTGTGAATGGGTAAGAAAGAGTGAAAAGACAATTGTATCAAAAGTACACTGTGTCATACACCGTAAGGTGGTCTGCAGAGTGTTAGTTGTAGATGGTTGGGAATAGAGAAATGGCCTTAGAAACGCTGCTGGATTTGCCCGTAATCAGGGATCTGTCGGTCTCACGCTAGGATTTAAACGGTAGTTGGATATTTGCGGTTGTCAGCTGGCGTAGGCGGTGACACTTTTCTGCTTTTAAGAAAGCGCTCGAGGATTTTAACTCCAGAGAGTTTTAACGTCGTCTCTCCCCCCCCCCCCCCTCCAACCCTGTCCCCCTGCCCGCTCACGGTCGAGAAGACTACCGTCCCTCACGGCCGAGACTGCCGCACGCCGCACCAAATTTGGCGGCTGTTCGTCTGAGGAAAATGAACTTTCAACCTCCTTTCCTTAAATGATTTTCAATCAGAACCATAATCCAAACTTTTATGCTGCAGATAATCCAACTTCAAAGCTGCCGTAAAAGAATTAATGGCGAAAGCCATTACGAATATTTGAAAACTCTCTTTTAAAACTCCTCTTTTTTCTGTTTCCTGCGGAAACTTTTCTCCGGCGCGATAAATTCAATTACTCTGAATTAAAAGCGAGGCTGGTGCGGAGCGGACCGAAGGATGATGACTCTGGATTCAATTACGACAGGTTTGGCAGTCGAGGAAAAGAAAGCCGGGCTCTGGGGAGCTGAGCGAAGACTTGGCTAATACCGCGAAAAAACGAGAGGGAAATACATAAAAATTACCTCGCTAGAGATGGAGAGAGGGAATTACGTACTGAATTTGAAATGAATGAAGTTTTTCAAGCGCAAATATTCAATAAACAAGCAATATAATTAATAGTAAGAATATTAGAAACTCTGTTGTCTGCAATGTGGACTGTACCTACAGAGTAAATCAACGTACGTGGCTTATTCGTTTCATCAACACACATACTGAAAGAAAGAAAAAAGTTCTGGAAAGACGTTTTTTTGTTCTGCGTATATTAAGGATCGCCCCCGTTTCATTTGCAGTTATACCATGTGGATCTGTGCGACCTGTAATTAATCTTTCTCGAAGGTTCTTAGCGAACAGGACCTTTGTGTACCGGGTTGCAGACTATTTCAGAAGTTCCTGTTTTCCATCGTTTCTGTGCCTTTCTTCCGAAAATGGAAATGCCGTGTGGCTAGGGCCTCCCGTCGGGTGCACCGTTCGCCTGGTGCAAGTCTTTTGAGTTGACGCCACTTCGGCGACTTGCATGTCGATGGGGATGAAATGATGATGATAAGGACAACACAACACCCAGTCCCTGAGCGGAGAAAATCTCCGACCCAGCCGGGAATCGAACCCGGGCCGGGAGACATGACATTCCGTCGCTCTGACCACTCAGCTACCAGGAGCGGACATTCTTCCGAAGATTACTTACTATTAATATTAATAGTAAGTAATCTTCTTCTTGTTCTTATTCTCCATGACCGGTCATAACAGTAACAGAATCGTATATCCTCAAGTAGATTTTGGAACTTCTTTTCTCACTGGACATACATTTTTAACAGTCTTCATTAGGAAGATTTCTTATGTGTTTGTTCGCTACAAATTTTGTAGCTGGCATGACCTGAAGACTTGAAAATTTCAGCATCGCTCAGAACTGGATGACTCTTGTCTGCCAATATGACGACAGCCGTGTCCACAGGATTGGGTACATAAGTTCATCGTGTGACGAACGCTCAGGTAGCCTAACGCACCTTCACTGTGCCCCAAAATTACAGACCAAACAGAAGTTGAGCACACCAGGTTTTTGCCTGACCACAGAGAAGGTGGCCGGTTTTCAAAAGTAAAAATAAACAGCGGTAGGTTTCACAGACCTAACAGCTGCCCTTGACACTTTGTGGAAAGAAGGGCTTCAACACGAACTGATAAAAGTAATTCATACCGAACCGCACTGAGACTAGATAACAACATGTTTTCAGGTAGATACTTCCAGGTGATACGGGGTAACAAAATGATCAAACAGAGGAAACTGAATAACGGCCTGCCTCAGTGTTCAATGTTAGCGCCGATGTTCTTTAATCTCTATATCTCTGACTTGCCTCAAACCGTGTCAGGAAGTTCAGCTATTCTGAACAAGCAGTTCGAAGATACTGAAAACATTCACACAGCTGACACAACATCCACTGTCAGCAACATCCAAAATATGTGGGAATTGCTCTAGAAATGACCTTTTCCTTCAACAGACATATTGAAAACGTACCTCATAAAATAAGTTCACGCAATAATCTCATTCATTGGCTCTGCAGCATTAACAGGGAATCATAAGCGGATACACTACGAACCTCTCTAATCGCCTTAGTGTACTCAGCAGCAAAGTACTGCGTGTGAGGTTAACCAGCAAGCATGTAAAGAAGGTGGACATCCAGCTCAAAGCTGCGATGAGGATTAAGACTACCACATGATATTGGCTCCCAACGCTTAGCGTGTAGTTGCACCTTCCTTGCAGAGAAAGGACTCTTTGGTAAAGGAAGATACGAAAGTAAGAAAGTAATGAACAATCTTGTATTTACCATCCATGAAGATGCCTCAATTTTGGGAACAAGTCGACTTCGCTCTAGAAACCCCCCCGTCTGAGAAGGGCCCAACGACTGATTGCTACTAACTTCAGCAGGGATACTAAATAGCAAGAGAGGCGAGTGATTGTGGACCCCCCCGAGAACCGTGACCTCATCAGTCCAATAGAAAAACCTAAAAGCTTTGAGCGTCCACGACAGATACGGAAAACCCTAAACAGGCTCCGAACGGGACATGGAATATGTGCACACAATCTCCACGATCGCGGAAAGCTATCCAGCCCTAGCAGGTGGGCTCCAAACCAAAGTGTTCAACACATCATCCAGGACTGTGAAATTAGAGCCTATTAGAGTAGCCTCGGCGACTTCACCACCACACTGTCCTGCCTCGAATAAGTCGCCAATCTGGACGTCTGAATATGAAGATACAAGTTCCGCAGTTCATCTGTTGTGATTTTTCGTTCATTATCCGATTTTACTCGCTATTTCATCTCACTTTATGATATTCTGTATCCTTCACTGACGTACACTGACGGAAAAAATTGTAACATTAAAAAATAATTAACGTAAAGAAATTTTGGGAATACATCTGTCTAGGTAACATATTTCAGTGATTAACATTGCAAGATCACAGTTCAATATAAGCGTGAGATAAGCCATTGCAAATGAGAAACGCTGGTACATTAATAACCGGTGTAACCGCCAGAATGTTCAATGGAAGCAAGCAAAAGTACATGCATTGTTTCCAGAAGGAAGGTGGGAAACGAGATACTGGCAGAAGTAAAGCTGTGAGGTCGGGGCGCGAGTCGTGCTTGGGTAGCTCAGATGGTAGAGCACTTGCCGGCGAAAGGCAAAGATCCCGAGTTCGAGTCTCGGCCCGGCACACAGTTTCAATCTGCCAGGAAGTTTCAAGTTACAAGCATTGTGCTATGCAGGTGTCCGATGTCAGTTTGTGGGACTGAGTTCCGTACCTGTTGCATTTGGTTGGTCAATAAAGGGACGGTTAATCGTGTTTGTGGATGACGCTGAAGTTATCGTCCAGTGATGTCCAAATGTGCTCGATTAGACACAGATATGGTGACCGACTACGCCAAGGCACATTGTCGATACTTGTAGAGCATGTTGGTTACAACAACGGCATGTGGGAGAGCGTTATTATGTCGAAAAGTACTCCCCGGAATGCTGTCCATGGATGGGACATTTCAGTCAAGGTGTGTGAGATAACCAAGAGAGTGCTCCTGCTGTCATACGAAGTTGCACGGCACATCATACTTCAGGTTTAGGTCCAGTGTGTCTAGCAAGCAGATAGGTTGGTTGCGGGCCCGCAACTGGCCTACTTCTAACCAACACACGGCCATCAAAGGCACCGAGAAGAACCAGCTTTCATCAGGAAACACAATTGCCCTCCACGCTGCCGTCCAGTGAGCTCTAGCTTGACATCACTCAAGTCGCGAACGACGGTGGTTTGGAGCCAATGGAATGTTCACGCGGGGCGTCTGGCACAGAGATGTTCTTCAGGTAACCGACTTATAAAGATTCATTGCGTCACTGTGGTGACAACTACAGTTCAGATTGCTGCAGCAGATGTAGTACGATGCGCCAGAAGCATTTGCCGAACACAATGGTCTTCCCTCTCGGTAATGCCATGCAGTCGTCCGGAGCCCGGTCATCTTGCGACCGTACATTCTCGTGCCTACCGCTACCGGCAGTCGTGTACAGTAGCTACACTCCTGCCAAGGTTTCCTGCAACTCCGCAGAAGGAACATATGGCTTCTTGTAGCCCTTTTACACCACCTCGTTCAAAAGCAGAAAATAGTTGATAATGGCGCCTTTGTAGTCCTAAAGGCATTCTTGTCTCATCAAATCACCACGTATGGCATCAAAGGTAGCTAACGCTTACGAACATTAGAGCGTGTATGAGCTGTGGCCGGCTCGCATTGATGCCGTTTGTTCTTTGGCATTTTGTAACAATCGAGTGGCGTCTATTTCTCCCTGAGTTACTACCATAACGAGTTGCTGACTTGCCTCCGTCAGTGGCAGCAGTAGCGCTTATCGATACTAGTACTGCTGTACCATGTTTGGCGTGACCGCTATATTTCCGTGTGGTGGTGTGTGTGGCAGTCGGTCGGTTGGGACAGAGCAGCGAGGAAGTCTCCGCGGCGCCAGGTCAGGCAGGGACCGTTGGGCGGCGCACACTCGCGGTCGCATTGTGAGGCGCTAGCTGCGAGAGCTACAAAGTTCGTTGCCCATCGAACCAGGACACTGAAGTTGAGTGATCAGTTAGCCTGTTATGAAACCTCAACTGCTGTGACATCTCTTCGTTCAGTGTCGGCTGTTGCTTCCTGGGCCGTTCCGGCTAGCAGCAACGTATGTTGTGTTGGTTCAAATGGCTCTGAGCATTATGGGACTTAACATCTGAGGTCATCAGTCTCCTAGAACTTAGAACTACTTAAATCTAACTAACCTCAGGACATCACACACATCCACGCCCGAGGCAGGATTCGAACCTGAGACCGCAGCGGTCGCGCGATTACAGACTGAAGCGCCTAGAACCGCTCGGCCACACTGACCGGCTGGTGTGTTGGAGTCGGCGAAATTTTGCAGCCGTCTTCCTGTGTGGTCTAACTATTAAACTGGTTGTTACTTATCAGTGAAGTGCACCAGCGGTATTTTCTGCCTTGTGGCCATTAACGTCCCAGTTACCTGCCCTGGTCGTTAGCGTAGTTTTCCGGCAGTGTGTTTTTTTTCGCTGTGTTGATGCTGACTAGCACGACGTGTAGTTCGACAGCCTTTTAGGTGTTTGTTCATATTTTTTTCTTAAGAGTGGTTATTGTGGCTTGGCTGTTTTTAGACACCAATTTTGAAGACGTAGGCGGCTGGTATCGTCGTCCTCGGTTGATATTTTCCGTTGCCGTACCGTTGGTCGAGCGGAAGGAAACTGATTCGGTTGTTGGTCGGTCGTTCAGCCATCCCTGGGTCGGGTGGCCATCCCATTATTTAACCTTACTCTTGGCTGCCTGTCTCACCTCACCTTACGTTAGAGCTACCTCCTCAGGCCGACCCTTGGAACGCTTCTAAGCACCACTGTTCTGTTACTTTTAGATTGTGATTTTCATTTTAGTCTGAAGTACTGTGCGAGGCCTTCAGCCGTCTATTAATTTAGTTTGTTTTGATTTTAAATAAGGCCTTCAGCCAACTTAAATTAAAATTTGAAGATTGATTTGTTTAAAAACTAAATTTTGAAAGTTTGTTCTATCTGAAATGCTTGTTATCCAGGCCTTAAGCCCTGAGTTGTTCAATAGCCAGTGTGTGGCCTTCAGCCGAATATTTACGTGAAATATTTTTTAAGTAAGGTCTTCAGCCACGTGTATTCTTTAAACCAATTTTTTATAATTGTGTTCGGGCCTTCAGCCCATGAGGTATCTCAAGTTTTCTTTACTAGGCCTTCAGCCATCTTGTTTTATTTTGATCCTTTTAAGGCAATGTGTAATTAAGTGGTTCTTAGGAAAATAAAAGTTTGTGTGTTTTGTGCAACTGACAGTAACTGATTACGGCCCCCTCGACAACCATAACCTGATCCGCTTTGTCCTGCGAAACCAGATCTCGGTGTATTTAAAGCAAACCTGATTTGTATCCTCTATTAGCGCCACTCTTATGCGACTGGGCAAAAATTTAAACAGACTTCATCTTTCAGAACTTTAAATTATGGTGCGCCTTTCCCGGTGTTGCATTTTCTTTTTTCCGCCAGTGTAACTTTATAGCATATTTTATCACTCGTCATATAACCACTATGAAACATGTGTGTAGTGCAATAAGCTAATAACTAACGTCGCCCTAAATAATCCTGTAGAGAATGCCTTGGACTGTCTGAAACTACGGAACAAACGCAGAAAACGCATCACCGCACTTTGGTAGTCCTACAGGATCTTATCCCCAATGAATTGTCTTCATCTGGATGTGGCTGACGTGAAGAAACTTTTAGACTTCCTTCTTCATCGAAATGAGCAGTAGTTGCGTGATGTCTCCTGATGGTGATTAATTTCTTATCCAATGTACTTGATTGGGATTTGTAGCTGAGATCGCAGGGGTCAATAAGTGTTGCAGGTATCAGAGGTGAAGTACTGGCACAGGGTTGATAATGGCATAGACCTAACCGAAAGTAAAACAATAATAAAACCATTATTATGCAGATCGGAACGGGCGTCCTCAGTGTTGAGGACATTGACTGGAGCAGAGCCTGCAGCAGTCTTAAGTGTTACTCAGGGACACAACCCCAGCAAGGATCAACACCAGGAGCTGGCAGACATATTAAGTCAGGTTAGGGCAGTCCTTGAGACGTCCGGGCCCAGGCAAATTAATGTACTGCAGATTGCTGAAACCATTAAACTTACAGCTGCCAGCAAATTTAGTTACCTGGCGTAGATCGATCCCGCGCCTCCCTTTGTAGTAGCCAGCGTTGCGAGGGCGTTCTGTTGGTTTGTCATGAGGAGTAACATTTTAGAAGTCTGAAACCTTGGTCTTACAATATACGAAGGGTCTAAATTTACTCAGTGCATCGATGCAAAATACGATAGTCTTAATAAACCGCTTCTAGAAGGCTGTTCAGACCTCTAAGCACAGCATAGCCAGGATCTTAATTAGAGAGATGGGGTCCATGTCGGCTTGAACCTCCCACTGATGTCTCAACGATTCCTCAAATGTTTACATACGTAAGAGAGTATTGTTTGAAATTCAGTTACATCTATAAAAACCGTCCTTCTCAACCAAGTTCCGCCAGTCTGACGAATAACGTAGTTTATCACTCCCTGACAAAAACTACAAGAAGAAACCTAGTGGAACAAAATTGGCCGTACTACAAATGAAAGATTATTTGCTGTAATATCTTCACTGAAATCTTGCCTATGCTGTCATATCAGTCTGGTACATGGCGGCCAGTGACAAGATACCTACCAACGAGAAGCTGCAGAAAATTCATCTGGTGGCTTCTCCTACCTGCGCTACCTGTGGATTTGTGGACTAATTCATCGGCTTATCTGTGGTCTTGCTAAACAAATTACTGATCTTTAATGCAGAAGATTGGCAATCGTCGAGCGCTCCACTGACAGACTCATTGACAAGACAGAATTTCTGTGGCCACAGAATTTAACCCCCGAACGAAAAACAACGCTGTGATCTGGATGCAAGGCCACACCATTGCTTACATCATTTAAAACCGAACAGTGACTTTTACCAACTACTGCTCTTGTATTGGTAATGAACATTTTAAAATCAAATCTGACCTGTACTCTCTCCGAAGTAAGGTCAGACATTATGATAGCAAAATCTTGAACTGAGTACTGAGTGATAAAGAAATTTCAAGTATGCTCCGAACGAAGGGACAAAGAGAAGAAACGCCTTCATTTCGTGGCGTAGTAAGAGGTCTCTGGTTTTAGCTGTCTCTTACATTCAGAGAGAGTATTATACAAGTATATTTATCTACGTTTTCAAGAAAATTTTTTGGTTTCAAGAAGAAGACCCACTTTTATACTGAAGCGCCAAATAATCTGGAATAGGCATGCGTATTCAAATACAGAGATATGTAAACAGGCAGAACACGGAGCTGCAGTCGGCAACACCCATATAAGACGAAAAGTGTCTGGCGCAGTTGTTAGGCCGGTTAATGCTGCTACAATTGCAGGTTATCAAGCTTTAAGTGAGTTGTGGTGCTATAGTCGGCGTACGAGCGATGGGACACAGCATCTCCGAGGCAGCGATGAAGTGGGGACTTTACCGTACGATCACTGCAAGAGTGTACCGTAAATATCAGGAATCCAGTAAAACATCAAATCTCCGACATTGCTGCGACCGGAAAAATATCATGCAAAAACGTGACCAACGACGACTGAAGAGAATCGTTCAACGTGACAGAACTGCCGCCTTTCCGCAGACTGCTACAGATTTCAGTGCTGGGCCATCAAAAAGTGTCAGCGTGCGAACCGTTCAACGAAAAATAATTGATTTGGGCTTTCAGCGCCGAAGGCCCACTCGTGCACCCATGACGACTACACGACACAAAGCTTTACGCCTCGCCTGCACCCGTCAGCACCGACATTGGACTGTTGGTGAGTGGAAAAATTGCCTGGTTGGACGAGTCTCGTTTCAAATGGTATCGAGCGGATGGATGTGTGCGAGTATGGAGACAACCTCATAAATCCATGGACCTTGCATGGCAGCGGGGGACTGTTTAAGTTGGTGGATGCACTGTAATGGTGTAGGGCGTGTGCAGTTGGACCTCTGATATGTCTAGATACGAATCTGATGGTTGGCACATACGTAAGCATCCTGTCCGATCTTCGCGCGGGTCACCCCGTCGGAGGTTCGAGTCTGCCCTAGGGCATGGGTGTGTGTGTGTTTGTGTGTGTTTTCCTTAGCATCAGTTGGTGTAAGGTAGGCTAAGTAGTGTGTAAGCCTAGGTACCGATGACCTCAGCGGTTTGGTTCCATAGGAATTTACCACAAACTTCCAGAGCCTGCATCCATTCATGTCCACTGTGCATTCCGACGGACTTGGACAGTTCCATCAAGACAACGCGACATCCCATCTATCCAGAATTGCTACAGAGTTTGAACACTTCCGCTGGCGACTAAACACCCAGACAAGAATTTTATTGAGCATATTTTAAATGTGTTGCAACGTGCTGTTCAGAAGAGATCTCCACCCTCTCGTTCTCTTACCGATTTATGGACATCCTTGCAGGATTGATGGTAACAGTTCCCTCCAGCATTAATTCAGAAATTAGTCGAGTTCATGCCACGTCGAGTTGCGGCACTTCTGCGTGCTCACGGGAGCCTTACACGATGTTAGGCAGGTGTATCAGTTTCTTTGGCTCCTCGGTGTACGTTTTCAAGAAATATTTTGTTTCAGGAAGAACATCCTCTTATTTTCACAAAATACAGAATTTTATTTGCTTTACTCAAGGAGGAAGCGTTTATCCTTAACATTGCAAGGAAGACATTACTCCATTGTTTGTTCCAAGAAGAGATCAAAATGACTCTGAGCACTATGGGACTTAACTTCTGAGGTCATCAGTCCCCTAGAACTTAGAACTACTTAAACCTAACTAACCTAAGGACATCACACACATCCATGCCCGAGGCAGGATTCGAACCTGCGACCGTAGCGGTCGCGCGTTTAAGACGAGATCATTTAATACTTATTTCACAGCACTTCTGTTACAGAAAAAGTAATAATAATGGCGAAGAAGCCAAGCCGATGTTCCTATGGCGAGCGTAAGGAAGGGCTGTAGGCGTTGAAGGGGAGGAAGGATGCAAAAAAAGGCTTGATTGGAAGAAAGAAAGAAAAAGAAGCAGATGTGGGGTGGAGAGAGGAGGTGGCGCGATAAGGGGGATGCGTATTAGCTCAATTTGTACTTGAAAAATGTCCACCACGATCACACAGAGACGATACAGTTCACTTTTGACGGCTAACTAAGCCGGTGCTGCCCTAGATCCCCGGAAGCGCTCGGGCTCTGGAACACAGCAGTTTTGTTTTCCGCCGGTGCGGGACATTCGGTAATTGTGTAGCAGCGTCGGGTGGCCGGCGAAGCAGATAGCGGGGCAATGTGGCTGTCCCTCGCCGAGCGCTGATACCGTATGGCCGCGTGAAATATTAGAGGGAGCGCCGGCCTGCGAGAGGGAATAGGAACCGGCTGCGGCGGTGGCGGTGGGGGGTGTGTACGGCCAGAATGAGCCGGCAGGCGGCGCACAAAGGGCGTGCCGTATTGTGCCCACCGGCAGCAGGCGGTGCGCTGTCGGAACGGGACGTACGGACGTGTCTACGGGCCCGTCTGTCCCCCTATCGGGGCGTTTAGACTGCGCACTGGGTGCCTGTGGGACGAGAACAATGTGCCGGGAAAAATCCACTGATCTCTCTCCTATCCCATCCGCTCCGTCCTATCCCGCTACCCTCTATCTCAGATACATTTAATTAAGCAAGATAAAAAAATCTGTACTTCCGGATAATAGCACTGCCTGAAAATGAAAACAGGGGTAGGATGCGGAAGATTTTAGTCTCGTTTCTTCTCTCTCTCTCATTCTTTTATCAGTCTTCTGTCTGCGGCTTGTGGTCTTGCGGTAGCGTTCTCGCTTCCCCACGCACGGGGTCCCGGGCTAGATTCCTGGCGGGCTCAGGGATTTTCTCTGCCTCGAGATGACTGGGTGTTGTGTGTCTTCCGTCATCATTTCATCCTCATTCACTCGCAAGTCGCCGTAGTGGCGTTAAAGAACTTGTGGAGCGGCGGCGGAACCGCCCCGCGAGGGGTCTGCCGGCTACCAATGCCATACGCTCGTTATTATTATCAGTCTTCTGACGGTTCTGATGCGGGCCGACACAAATTTTTCTCCACTGCCAAACTTTCCATCTCGCATTATCATTTGAACTCTACGTCCTGAATTATTACACGCATCAAATGGTTCAAACGGCTCTGAGCACTATGGGACTTAACTTCTAAGGTCATCAGTCCCCTAGAACTTAGAACTACTTAAACCTAACCAACCTAAGGACATCACACAAATCCATGCCCGAGGCAGGATTCGAACCTGCGGTCGCGCGGTTCCAGACTGTAGCGCCTAGAACCGCTCGGCCACCCAGACCGGAATTACACGCATCAAAAAAAAGTTTTGCATCACCTCGGTTCCGAGAGTTCCGGAACCTGTACAGAAAATTGGAACAGAGATCAACATAAACATCATTTACGCTATTTTATTGCTCATGAAAACCATACATTGCATGCTGTACCACCATAGAGCGAGAACTTCAGACGTGGTAGTCCAGTTTGCTGTACACGCCGGTACCTTTAATAGCCAGTAGCACGTCCTCTTGCATTGATGCATGCCTGTACTCGTCGTGGCATACTATCCACAAGTTCATCGAGGCACTGTTGGTCCAGATTGTTCCACTCCTAAACGGCGATTCGGCATAGATTCCTCAAAGTGGTTGGTGGGTAACGTCGTCCATAAACAGCCCTTTTCAATCTATCCCAGGTATGTTCCATAGAGCTCATGTCTGGAAAACACGCTGGACACTTTAGTCGAGCGATGTCGTTATCCTGAAGGAAGTCATTCACAAGATCGGCACGATGGGAGCGCGAATTGTCGTCCATGAAGACGAATGCCTCGCCAATATGCTGCCGATATGGTTGCACTATCGGTCAGAGTATGGCATTCCCGTATCGTACAGCCGTTACGGCGCCTTCAATTATCACCAGCGGTGCAAAAAAAAAAAAAAATGGTTCAAATGGCTCTGAGCACTATGGGACTCAACATCTGAGGTCATCAGTCCCCTAGAACTTAGAACTACTTAAAACTAACTAACCTAAGGACATCACTCACATCCATGCCCGAGGCAGGATTCGAACCTGCGACCGTAGCGGTCGCGCGGTTCCAGACTGTAGCGCCTAGAACCGCTCGTCCACTCCGGCCGGCCCACCTTGCTGCATTCGCAGGCGTTCAGCCTGAGGGTTTGCCTCCAAATACATCTCCGAAGACTGTCTGGTTGAAGGTATATGCGACACTCATCGGTGAAGAGAACGTGATGCCAATCCTGAGCGGTCCATTCGGCATGTTGTTGGGCCCATCTGTACCGCGCTGCACGGTGTCGTGGTTGCAAAGATGGACCTCGCCATGGACGTCGTGAGTGAAGCTTTATTCAACATGGTGGCGTTCCTGCCAAGGTTCCTCCGAGCCATAATCCGTAGGTAGCGATCATCCATTGCAGTAGTGGCCCTTGGGTGGCCTGAGCGAGGCATGTCACTGACAGTTCCTGTCTCGCTGTATCTCCTCCATGTCCGAACAACATCGCTTTGGTTCACTCCGAGACGCTTGGACACTTCCCTATTTGAGAGCCCTTCCTGGCACAAAGTGACAATGCGCACGCGATCGAACCGCGGTATTGACCGTCTAGGCATGGTTGAACTACGGGCAACAAGCCGTATACTTCCTTCCTGGTGGGATGACTGGAACTGATCGGCCGTCGGACTCCCTCCGTCTAATAGGCGCTGCTCATGCATGGTTGTTTACCTCTTTGGCCGGGTTTAGTGACATATCTGAACAGTCAAAGGGACTGTGTGATGCAATATCCACAGTCAACGTCTATCCTTAGGAGTTCTGGGAAGCGGGGCGATACAAATTTTTTTTTATATGTCTATATCCCAATCTCTCTTACAGTTTCCCCCCCCTCTAGAGTTCCATCAATTACCATGGGAGCTGCCTTGATATCTTGGTACATGTCGTATCACCTTGCTCCATCTTCTTGGCAGTATTTTCCACAAGTTTCCATCATCGACAACTGTGCGAGAACCTCCTCAGGATATTTAATTTTCAACGTCTTTCTGTAGCATATTATCTCAAACCACAGGATTTTCTTCTATTCCGTTTTTCCAACAACCTATGGTTCACGCCCATGCACGTTATCCTGAGAACGTACATTCTATAAAACTATTTCCTCGCACTAAGGTCGATATTGGCTCTGAGCACTATGGGACTCAACATCTGAAGTCATCAGTCCCCTAGAAATTAGAACTACTTAAACGTAACTAGCCTAAGGACATCACACACATCCATGCACGAGGCAGGATTCGAAGCTGCAACCGTAGCGGTCGCGCGGTTCCAGACTGAAGCGCCTAGAACCGCTCGGCCACGCCGGCCGGCAAGGTCGATGTTCTTTGGATCAGAAATATCCTCTTAGTCTGTGTTCTTCTACTTCTTGTGCCCTCCTTGCTTCATTCGTCATGTGTCGCTATACTTCGAAGACAGCAGAACCTTTCAAGTTGGCTACTTCGTGGCCATCATTTTTTACATCGAGTTCACGGCTAAGTTTCATTTCTGTTACTCCTTGCTACCTTTGTCTTTCTTCGGTTTACTGTCGATCCATTGTATGTATTGTATTGTATGTTAACCGGGGGCCTAGAAACGACGGAGAGGCACCGTCCCCGCCGCGGCCACAGCGGTCCACAACCCCACGACGACTACCGCAGTCCACCCCTTCGCCGCCCCACACAGAACCCAGGGTTATTATGCGGTTCGGCCCCGGTTGACCCCCCCCTCCCCCCCACCCAGGCAACGTCTCACACCGCACCCCTATGTTTGCGTGGTTGGGTAATGTTGGTGTACGCGTACGTGGAGAACTTGATTGCGCAGCAGTCGCCAACATAGTGTAGCTGAGGCGGAATAAGGGGAACCAGCCCGCATTCGCCGAGGCAGATGGAAAACCGCCTAAAAACCATCCACAGACTGGCCAGCTCACCGGACCTGACCAAACGCTCCTTCCCGCCCAGAAAGCCGTGCTTTAGACTGCACTGCCAACCGTGCGGGCCCTCTCAATCCATACTGTGACCTCATTAGACTGTTCATTCCACTCAATAGGCCCTGCAACTCTTCGTGACGATAGCGAAGTAACTGGCGAATCTTATAATCGATATTGTTTCACCTTGATTTTTAATCCCACTCCTGAACCTTGATTTTATTTCCGTCATTCCTTCTTCGATGGACAGACTGAATAGCAGGAATGACAGACTACATCCCTCTCTTTTACACTTTCTAATCGGACACCTGTGTTCTTGGTCTTTCGATCTTGTGATTTCCTGTTAGTTCTTGTACAATTTTGTGTATTACCCGTCTTTTCCTATACCTTACACCTATTTTCCTGTGAATATCAACAATTTACACCAAGATTTTTCTCGCTCAACGAATCCTACGAATGTGTCTTTTTCTTAAGTCGTTCTTCCATTATCAAGCGCAGCGTTACAATTGCTTCTTCTCTGCTGTCTCTTTCCTTCGGAAACTTAAAATAATCGACTTTTAACAGATCCTCTGTTGTCCTTTCCTTTCTTCTATACGTCACTCACGTCAGGAATTTCATTGTGTGATGGTTCGCAACCTGTCGTATCAGTCTTACCTACTTCAGGATTGTGTGGACGATATTTTTCGTAAATCTGATATCACATATAGTATATAAAACGTAAAGAGTGATTATAGCTGAATTCCAGTTTCAAAACGATGTGTTACCGAAGAAGGGGGAAACGTAATGGAAGCAAAAAAGATTAAACGAAAATTTTCCCACAAGGTGGCGCTGTAGGCGTGTTAACGTAAATGGTTTCGGTTACAAAGACAGTTGTATCGGAATACGACTTCTATGGCCTGAGTTGCGTACTGTGCGACGTGCATGATCGACCAAGTTCGGCAGTCAGCAGCAGTGGCACTGTTAGGTAACTCTACCTACCACGGCAAGGGTTTTAATTGTCATTGTGGTGTCACCGCCAGACACCACACTTGCTAGGTGGAAGCTTTAAACCGGCCGCGGTCCATTAGTACATGTTGGACCCGCGTGTCGCCACTGTGTGATCGCAGACCGAGCGCCACCACAAAGCAGGTCTCGAGATACGGACTAGCACTCGCCCCAGTTGTACGGACGACTTAGCTAGCGACTACACTGACGAAGCCTCGCTCATTTGCAGAGCAGATAGTTAGAATAGCCTTCAGCTAAGTCAATGGCTACAACCTAGCAAAGCGCCATTAGTAACATTGCATGTATCTAAAGAGTCTCACTTGTATCGCCACAATCTCCACATGTACCAAAAGGATGAATTAAAGTTAAGTATTCCAGAAGCTCCGTACTTTTCTTTATAGCATTCATAACGTATCCTGTTTCAGACCTCACGCACCCTGCTTTAACTTCGCGCGTGCCTTTCGGCTTCCTCGCATTGTGTCTAGGCTGTCTTGTCTAGACACAACAGTCATGATGCCAAAAACCGCATCGAAAGAAAGAATGAAATAGGTTTATAACTGTCGCGGGACTGGCACAATAAATGTTTAACGTTTTGTCGACAGTTTTATGCTATAAGTTTAAATCGAGAAACAACATGTACACAACAGATTGGAGTGTCTCAGGGGTCACGTTCAGAATGTGCTGCGCAATGCGCGCATTCAGTTGATCTACCTTTGTAATCGGAGCGCTGAACACAGCATCTCTCAGGCAACCCCACAGCGAGAAATCACACAGATTAAGATCAGGTCATCTGGACGGTCAAGCTGTAGGAAAATGACGGGTGATAATTCTAGAATTTCGAAGATGCCTCTGCAGCAACTGCTTCACTGGCTGTGCAGTGGGAGAAGGAGTGCCATCTTGCATAAAATAATCCTGCCCCCCAAGGGTTGGAACGACATTGGTACGCTAAAGATTCTCATAGTGTTTGCCACTGACGGTACATGGTACGCTAAAGACTCTCATAGTATTTACCACTGACGGAACAGGTAAAAGAACCCGCAGGGCCCATCTCCCGGAAAAAAATATCACCCTCCGACAACAGACGCCGTCATTACGCGTAAGACAACTTCATTCTTTGCAGAATGACGTGGTCCCTGTTGATGTGCGAGAGGATTTTTCGTTGCACACATTCTGCAAATCTGCGTGCTGACGTGCCCCTGGAGATGAAATGGCCTTTGTCTGCCCACAAAATGTTCCCTCGCCGTTCATTATATATTTCCAAGCGAGCAATAAATTATAGAGCAATCGTCTGTCTTACTAGCAGGTCAGCGTGAAGTAACTACTAAAGATGAGTAATTTTGTATTGATATCAATGCAGGATCTTTCGCACAACTTTATGCACCGTGTTCATAGACGTGTCCAAAGTTCACGCAATTCCCCGTGCACTGCATGTTTGCACACCACCGCTCGACACCTCCTGCAATGCAGTGGCCACATCTTCAACAGACGTCGGATGAACAGTTTTCCTCCCTTTGGCACATTGTACTACAAAAGAATCTGTCTTTTCCAATTTCGTAATAATTTTCTCCAGGCGCTTGGCAAACATCACAACAACTTCTGCAGAGATACTGACGCACTGTCACCGTCCTCCCAAAAGAGCTTTACGAGGATCACGCGATTCTACATTGAGTCAGTCACGCCGAGTGTCTCAGACGCAAATTGAGGAACATTCGTGTACCCCGTGACTCATTTTGCATATTCTGCCGCTTACAATGCCATCTAGCGGTATAATTGTCATTACTTTTCTTTTAGTTTACGTAACATTCCACTTTTTCGATAATCTTCAGTTCAAATTTGAGTTATTCATTCCGAGCAGTTTCTTTATTTTTATTTACTTTTTTAACAGCGTTTTGAAACAGGAACATTAATTACGATCACCTCGTATATGACTAATACGCTGATTTCCTTTGAAATTTTAATACCATGAAAGCGGCAGGCAACAAACTTCAAATTGAATCTAGGTGTTCTACATGTTTGCTCAGGAAACTTACAAGCATGTCAGACAAACAGCACAAAGTAACGCCATCTACATTCTGTGTACCTTCGTTGAAGAAACATCCTGCGGCGCCTTTTTTCAACAGGACAATGCTCCTTCACACACGGAACGTGTCTCAACGAACTGTCTGCGCGATGTTGGGAAACTCCCGTGGCCAGCAAGTTTTCGATAGAATGTGTGTGGGACTTTCTCGGATGTCAACTCCTTCCCAGTGTCAGTATCCAAGCCGGCCGCTGTGGCCGAGCGGTTCAAGGCGCTTCAGTCCGGAACCGCTCTGCTGCTACGGTCGCAGGTTCGAATCCTGCCTCGGGCATGGATGTGTGTGATGTCCTTAGGTTAGTTAGGTTTAAGTAGTTCTAAGTCTAGGGGACTGATGACCTCAGACGTTAAGTCCCATAGTGCTTAGAGCCATTTGAACCAATTTTTTGTCAGTATCCATGATATCGAGGACCAGTTACAGGAGTTGTGAGACAGCTTACCTGAGCAGACGATACAACGGCTTTACGACACCGTTCCCAAACATGTCGGTGCATCCTTGCAGGCAAGAGGGGAGGGGGGTGGGGGGGGGGGGGGGGGGGAGCGGCTGATGCGCAACATCATATTGACAAGTGGGTTTGTACTGCCAAGTTGTTTGCAAATGTGACTCGATTTTGTAATGACTGAACCAATATCACACATCATCTCGATTCGTGAAGTTTCCATTTAATTTCCTTCTCCTTTTCTGTCAGTGAGTGCATAGGTACGTAAAAAGCGCAACCGAGTACATCTCAGATGCTGGTCTAACTGCGCCTGTTCTCCGCCCCTAGAAACTACACTGTCGACGGCGCTTTGAACTCTGACTTACCAGCTCTAGACGACACAGAAGTTTATTGCCACTGGACAGTTTGAAAATTTCATATAACGGAAAGTAAAACAGTTAGACCAAATATCCCAGAGAGCCGTTAATGCGCGTGGTCGAGTGTTCTGCAATCTCAGCGAGTCCGCCTCTCTTTGAACAGCATTGTAACATGCGCCGTCCTACAAACTGCACCGCGGCTCATTCCCCTAGAGCAAACTGTTTGCTTGGCCGACCTGCTCCAGTGTTGACACAATGAAACTGTGTCTACTGCCAGAACCTCTCCCTTCCGCTTCCTGCGGTTAGCCTCTCCCTAAACCGCCCCATGCTCTCTCTCTCTCTCTCTCTCTCTCTCTCTCTCTCTCTCTCTCTCTCTCTATCGCTCTCTCTTTGTCTTTGTTAGGAATTACGCGTGTGTTGAAGTGTGACAGGGAGATAGACAGAGAGAAAGGGGGAGAGACGACCACGAAGATGCAATAGATGTTGGTGAGCTGGTAATTGATTACGTTACGTCATGCAGCTGCATATGCATTCACTGTGAAAACACTGGCCAGGGATAAGTTCTCAAGCAAACACTCGGCCAGAGAGATTACGTACCACAATGCGTATTGCATACTATCTCTGTGAGAACACATATCTGCTACGAAACAGATGGATCAGCACGACGGAGGTTCCATTTCCTTATGCTCGGATCTAAGCTCACCACGAATCAGTTAAAAACCATCATAGTTCTGTTGAGGTGTCTGTTATTTACATAAAATGTATTATTCGTCGCTACTGGGCAATTTCAAATGGTTCAAATGGCTCTGAGCACTATGGGACTCAACATCTTAGGTCATAAGTCCCCTAGAACTTTGAACTACTTAAACCTAACTAACCTAAGGACATCACACACACCCATGCCCGAGGCAGGATTCGAACCTGCGACCGTAGCAGTCCCGCGGTTCCGCACTGCAGCGCCAGAACCGCTAGACCACCGCGGCCGGCTGGGCAATTTCGACCTCATGGTCGTTATTAAATATCATGCGCGTGTAATCGTATGACCAGTGACCAGTGGAAATGAAAAACATTCTAAGTGCCAGATGTAATATTTTTCGGCAGGATAGAAATATAGCTCTATACACAACTGAATTGTATCCAGAAAAATTGAGAAGGTATTTTGGTCCAACTATATCATTTTGTTTACCACATCAACTCAAAAAATAAGGTGACAAATTAGAAAGTAAATTCTTTATTAACGACGTTGTAAGTGCTACACCAGGAAATTGACTGGGTGTAAGTGTCTGTAAGAAAGATTCACCAGATTAGTCTTGCACAGAAGGAAACAGCAACCGTCCCTTGTAAATAATACTAATTATTTACGCAAACAGCACCGTTACCAGAATGAGATTTTCACTCTGCAGTGGAATGTGCGCTGATATGAAACTTCCTGGCAGATTAAAACTGTGTGTCGGACCGAGACTCGAACTCGGGACCTTTGCCTTTCGCGGGCAAGTGCTCTACCACTCTAGGAAGGTAGGAGACGAGGTAATGGCAGAAGTAAAGCTGTGAGGACGGGGCGTGAGTCGTGATTGGGTAGCTCAGTTCGTAGAGCACTTGCCCGCGAACGGCCACTCAAACCATAGGCGCCGCGTTGCCATTCGTCTGTCATTTGTAACCCACCCCATTTACGTTAAGACGTTTGCTGCGCCATCTATTGGTAAATTTTTTTTTTTTCATAATGTTCATCACTGTGTCAATGATATGCGGCCGGTCGGAGTGGCCAAGCGGTTCTAGGCGCTATAGTCTGCAACCGCGCGACCGCTACGGTCGCAGGTTCGAATCCTGCGTCGGGCATGGATGTGTGAGATGTCCTTAGGTTAGTTAGGTTTAAGTAGTTTAAGTTCTAGAGGACTGATGACCACAGCAGTTAAGTCCCATAGTGCTCAGAGCCCTTTGAGCCAATAATATGCTATTCAAAGTTAATGTCATTCAGTGTTTCTTTTTCTACAGCGTCTCGGAACTGGAACTTTAATTACGCACTCCCTGCACATCAGCTACATGATAAAAAATGATATTCCAATTAAAAAATGGAATTCGTTGCTGTAACTATCTGGAGAATACTTACATAATCTACGCTCGTAGCTCTACAAAAGGGCTCGAGGCTCTACAAACAGATTGATATTTCATACGTTTATCTTCTTAAATAAATTTTACTTTCATTTATTATTTTGTAAGTTATGGAGAAAACGCCTTAGCTGTAACACCTTGTGTAACAACTACGACGTTCGTACAGTGGTGAGAAAATTAAAAAAAAAAAAAAAAATGTTCAAATGTCTGTGAAATCTTACGGGACTTAACCGCTAAGGTCATCAGTCCCTAAGCTTACACACTACTTAACCTAAATTATCCTAAGGACAAACACTCACACCCATGCCCGAGGGAGGACTCGAACCTCCGCCGGGACCAGCCGCACAGTCCATGACTCCAACGCCTCAGACCTCTCGGCTAATAACACGCGGCTGTGAGAAAATACACTGATGTCCAGAATTAAAGCAACAACCGCAAATTTTGCAATGTTACGTTTATTTTGCCAAACAACAGTATGAACAGGAGACGGTTAAGTAGAAAGAGCGCAAAGAATATAGAAAGAAAACATTTGCAATATGCATAACGATAGACAAAAACGTTCTTCGGTTTTTTCCAACTTAACGGATTTGCACTCACATTCCGACAACTTGTTAATGTGCTCAGGAAGGGGTGTGACCACCCTGGCAGCAATGCAGGTATGGCAACTACAGGGCAGGCTGTGAATGATTTCATAAATCTCACGTTGAGGCAATAAAGCCCATTCCTCCTTCAGAGCTGCTCGCAAGTGTTGGGGACTGGCTGGTGGATTCTGACGTAACGCAACCCGTCTCCCTAGAGCATTCCAGACATGCTCTATGGGATTCAAATCGAGAGAGCGAACAGGCCACGTCTTGCGTCCAAAATCTTCCGTTTCCAACGAAACATCAACCTCCTGTGCTCTATGAGGTCGAGCATAATCGTCCATCAATACGAAGTCTGGGCCTACAGCACCTCGCAACAACCGCACCTAAGGTCCCAGGATCTCTTCACGATACCTGACAGCAGTTACACTTTGTCTGTTCACCCGTACAATTTCACCAGTTTTCAACATAATACCTGTCCAAACCATTAGTGATCCTCTCGACATCGGTCCCTTTCCCAAATTTTTGGGTCCAGGAATCGTGTTCTACGTTCCCTCCAGATGCAAATCAATCGAGAATCACTCCCCAGACCAAATCGGGTCTCGTCTGTGAAAAGAACATTGGCCCATTGTTCGACCGTTCAGGTGGCATGTTGAAAACTTCTTTCTAGACGTTCCCTTCTATGAAGGCACGTCAGAGGTACACATACAGCAGGTTTCTGACAATAAAGGCCACTCTGCTGAAGCCTTCTCTATGCCGTTTGCCTCACTGCAACACGTCCCGTGGAGGCTGCTGGGTCAGATGCCAGTTGCCGTGCAGTACTAAGGAGGTACCGTCGTGCCCTTACAGCCAAATGAAGGTCCTTTCTTTCTGATGTCACACGTGGTCGACCCTGCGCTAGTCTTCGGAATTCAGTTACGGACTCTATAAACCATCGCCACATCTGAGAAATAACAAAAGGATTCCCATTAAGCCATCGGGCCTCATCAATTTGGGACTGTCCAGTTTCCATTCTTTCTATGGCCCTCTACAACAGACAGTCTGGTAGGCGTCTTCTGTGTGCCATACTGCAGTCTGTGACTGTGTATACAGCGAGTGGGGATGCGGGACTACACGGAAAACAATAGCCCGTTTGATAAGTGCCATGACGTCATGGTTGGCGTGGTTGTCCGTTAACCGGAATTCCATCTTCCGTGCACAACACGATCTTAAAGACTTCTATTGATAGATAGAGAAAATCGGTTTGTTACTTTAATTTTGGTCACCAATGTACTAAGCACAGTGGAGGTGGCGGACACTACGTTTTCCGTGCCAGTTACGTTTGTTCTACGAGTATATCGTCATAACTCCCATCAACAAAGTAACTGTGAACAGCGCATATTCTAGTGCATCGTGTTGTAAGTGATCATTGTAAGAGGAAAATTACGATTGTAGTTCATAACATGGATTACACTATTGGAATGTGTTTTGTGGGCCACCAACGTGGAATAACGACACGCCGTTTGTGAAGTCTTCGTATTCGCCACTAACATTATGTTTGCTAGGAAGCCCTCCTTTCGTATGTCTATGTTTAAAAAAGCTCTGAATAATATATGTATAATTCTTTCCTATGAATATACATATAAGACTCTTCACTGTTATTACCTGTCTCATACAACTTGTTTTCATATCTTTTCAATGTCTCTTAGACATTTCAGAAGATTAAACTAGAACTCAGCCGCCTCCAAAGCGGAGGGCTCTAAAGCAAGCCCGCGCAGTAAGAGCGTCAATGTTGGGAATGATTGGTTAAGCGAAACTCGGTTTCAAGACACATTTCAGATGATCATCTGATGTGAAGCATCTCGATCGTGGTTTACACAGTTTCATTAGGGAAAATAGCAACTCACAATTGTACGTTGATCCGGACAGACTAAGCATCCATGCTCCATGTCTATAACGTTTCGGGTAGCGTTTTTGTGACGAATGTTTACTTTGTAAAAGTCTGCTCCGATATCTATCTTTCAGTTCTGAGTCCATTGAAGACTTTGATTTCCGTTTGGAGAGGGTGGCTTACAGATCTATGTCCACAGACTACGGAGTAGTAAAAATTCCTAAATCTGTTTCCAAGCGCGAAATATCAGTGAGTCTTGTTGCAAATGCAGTACGCAATTTTATTTAAAGATATGTAAACTCTCCAAAATCTGCAGCAATGGCAACGTTTGTTAATGGTAACAGTTTCAGAAAGTAAGAGACGTTTCTAGACTCCAGATGCACGTTTCCCAGAGCGATCGATTCATCGTGAACGGCGTTATTGTGTCGCATAAATAGATGATGAGTTTATCCTTCCCTTGAAGTGACACAAGTAGCGAAGATGACCTGTTACATCAGTTGAAAAGCCTAAATGACAAATCCATTTACCACCAGACAATTCAGGAATACTTTCTCCCTTTATTTCCACGAATAACGATATCGCTTTGCGCAGTTCCATGAAGCACTCCAGAACCTTAACACGACTGAGCTGCCGGCCTATGTGGCCGTGCGGTTCTAGGCGCTACAGTCTGGAGCCGAGCGACCGCTACGGTCGCAGGTTCGAATCCTGCCTCGGGCATGCATGTGTGTGATGTCCTTAGGTTAGTTAGGTTTAATTAGTTCTAAGTTCTAGGTGACTGATGACCTCGGAAGTTAAGTAGCATAGTGCTCAGAGCCATTTGAACCAACGACTGAGCTAGTGAACCTCATAGTGATCTGGTAAATATCCAGATTCACAACCGATATCGTCCAGAAAGGCTCTGAACTAACCTAAATAAATCACACACATCCATGCCCGAGGCAAGATTCGAACCTGCGACCGTAGCAGTCGCGCGGTTCCAGACTGAAGCGCCTAGAACCGCTCGGCCACAGCGGCCGGCATCCAAAGACAAAGAAAATGCAAAATTCTCGTTAATAGATCTTATACAATCAAATTTTCGTTGAGACACATGAGTCTGAAGTTTATCTGTGATCATGATAGAAGCTGAAGAAATTAATTACAATTTGTGCCACAGCCGGAACTTGAACCCAGGTTTCCAGCTTACTAAGCAGATGTGTTAGCCATTACACCACTGTAGCAGTGTTTGTAACACCGCTGCACGGATTACCGTAGTGCAATGCCCTCCCTAACACCGACTTCAGTTCACACCTGCGGCTTATTTTCCCCTTCTTAAATTGTCAGTATTGTCGAAGCTCTCCAGCAGGTTAGGGAGGGCACTGTAATGGGCTGGTCCGTGCAGCCGTATTACAAATACTGCGACAATGGTGTAACGGTTAACACGTCTGCCAAGGACTGCCGGCACGGTAGCTCAGCGTGTCGGTCAGAGGGTTAGCTGTCGTCTGTAATAAAAAAAACTGAGTTAATCGATCAACAACGAACTTAAACGGATGTCTTACAAAAAAGGAAGCAGGGGACCAGGGTTCAAGTACCGGCTATGGCACAAATTTTAATTCATTTCATCAGTTTCTGTCGTAACTGTGTTGGAGAGTCATTTTCAACTGAGCCTCTGTCAGTTCGGTGCGTCACAGTAGTCCGAGAAAGTGACATGGGGTGTAGCTGCAGAACCATTTGTGGGCAGTGCTCTTCCACCACTATCGCAATTCGTTCTTCAATAAATTCACCTTCAGCAAATGGCTTCAGGTGCACAGGTATCGGATGAGAAATTCTGTAGCTAATTCTCAAAGAAAAGTGTCTTCGAGGATGATCAACGTCCTGCTAATAATATGAAATATTTTTACCAAGTAACATCAGCAGGACGAGCTCTCCAAAACTGATACGATAATCGTTGAAACGGAACAATTTCGTCTTATTCCTTCCACTGCCACCATATTACAAACAAAAGTTATTATTATTAAGTGGTAACTTACTTCGTTTGAAAAGCTGGATTTCAATTAAAGGATTATTGCCTTTCGTTCGCCGTCGACATACCGGGTGATCAAAAAGTCAGTATAAATTTGAAAACTGAATAAATCACGGAATAATGTAGATAGAGAGGTACAAATTGAAACACATGCTTTAAATGACATGGGGTTGTATTAGAACCAAAAAAATACAAAAGTTAAAAAATGTCCGACAGATGGCGCTTCATCTGATCAGAATAGCAATAATTGGCATAACAAAGTAAGACAAAGCAAAGATGATGTTCTTGACAGGAAATGCTCAGTATGTCCACCATCATTCCTCAACAATAGCTGTAGTCGAGGAATAATGTTGAGAACAGCACTGTAAAGCATGCCCGAAGTTATGGTGAGGCATTGACGTCGGATGTTGTCTTTCAGCATCCATAGAGATGTCGGTCAATCACGATACACTTGCGACTTCAGGTAACCCCAAAGCCAATAATCGCACGGACTGAGGTCTGGGGACCTGGGAGGCCAAGCATGACGAAAGTGGCAGCTGAGCACACGCTCATCATCAAATGACACGCGCAAGACATCTTTCGCGCATCTAGCAATATGGGGTGGAGCGCCATCCTGCATACACATCGTACGTTCCAGCAGGTGTTTATCAGCCAGGCTGGGGATGATGCGATTCTGTAACATATCGGCGTCCCTCTCACCCGTCACGGTAGCAGTTATGACGTTTTGCTGTCCGCGCCATCTTTCGGACATTTTGTAAACTTTTTTTTGTTCTAATAAAACCGCACGTCATTCCAAGCATGTTTGTCAATTTTTACCTCTCTATCTACATTATTTCGTGGTTTATTAAGTTTTCAAATTCATACTGACTTTTTGATCAACCGGTATTTGTCGTACTCTGCAGCGTGATTTACTGCATTATGATATCTTCTTTTTATGGTTTAATACTCTGTGATACATTAAAGATTTTACACAACCGCAGTGTTCAGTAAAAAGACATAGATCCTCCCACGCAGCGTTACAACAATGTGGTGCTGAGGGCCTGCTGTTGGAACCGCTTGCTGCTTCTGCCACGTCTCTAAACATGCTGACGGATGGGACTGGCGGCAGACACGGCCCGCTCTCTTCCCGTTGCTCCCGCCTGTCGCTCTGTTTACTTCTCGCAGCTCTGCGCTCCGTGTCGGCTTTGCTGAACGGCCCTGCTCTACACAGTGTCTCATGAAGTGAGAGCTGTGACACTGTTGATGGTGAACCGTCCGTCGGATGGAGGCAGTACGCTAGGCGGCCGCTTTCCGCTATTCGGAAGGACTAGGTTATGTACCGGCACCTCTCCATTCCCTTCATCCTAACAACGAAAGCCCAACACTCCGCTGTGCAAGTACTCATCACAGTATCTCACATGACACCGATACGCACTTGTCACTTCATGACAAGTCGGAGGAATGTAACTGCAGACCACCTTCCCTGGGAATTCGCCTAGACCAGCGATGATGGATTCCCGCATCTGCTCCTCTACGCTCAGTTCCTGAGAGGTTGGTTGGTTGGTTTTTGGGGGAAGGGAGTCGGTCGGGGAGAGGGGGGGGGGTCAAGGGACCAAACTGCTTGGTCATCAGTCCCTAGTTCCTGAGAGCAGCGGCGTTTGCGTAGTGTTGTCAGACAAGCAACACTGCGTGAAATAACCGCAGGAATTATTGTGGGATGTACGACGAACGTCTCCGCTAGGACAGGGGGCGAAATTTGGCGCTAATAGGCTGTAGCAGCAGACGACCGACGCGAGTGTCTTTACTAACAACACATCCCCTGCAGCGCTTCTTCTGGGCTCGTGACCACGTCGGTTGGACCGTAGACGACTGGAAAACCGTGCCCTGGTCAGGTGAGTCCCAATCTCAATTGGTAAGAATTCTACGGATCGGAGCGTGGAGTGTCAGATCCCTTAATCGGGAAGCCAGTTAGAAAATTCAAAAAGAGAAATGGATAGGTTAAAGTTACAAATAGCGGCAATTAGTGAAGTTCGGTGGCAGGAGGAACAAGACCTCTGATCAGGTGAATACAGGGTTGTAAATACAAAATCAAATAGGGATAATGCGTGAGGAGGTTTAATAATGAGTAAAAAATATAGGAACGCCGATAATCTACTATGAACGGCGTAGTGAACGCACTATCGTAGCCAAGACAGACAGGAAGCCCACACCCATCACAGTAGTACAAGTTTATATGCCAACTAGCTTCGCAGATGAGGAGGAGGTCGAGGGAATGTATGATGAGATAAAAAAAATTATTCAGATAGTTTTTATAGTCATGGGGGACTGGAATTCCACAATAGGAAACGGAAGAGAAGGAAATGTGGTAGGTGAATAACGACTGGGGAAAGGAATGGTTCAAATGGCTCTGAGCACAATGGGACTTAACATCTGAGGTCAACAGTCCCCTCACGCCCGATGCAGGATTCGAACCTGCGGCCATAGCAGTCGCGCGGTTCCGGACTGAAGCGCCTAGAACCGCTCGGCCACCGCGGCTGGCGGAAAGGAATGGAAGAGGAAGCCGCCTAGTACAATTTTGCACAGAGCATAATTTAATTATAGGGTACACTTGCTTTAAGAATCATAAAAGAAGGTTGTCTACGTGGAAGAGACATCGGAAGCTGATTATATAATGGTAAGACAGAGTCATCGGGACCAGAATTTAAATGTAGGTCATTTCCATAGGCAGATGTGGACTCTAACCACAGTTTATTGACAAGAACAGGGGAAAGGAATACAGTAGAAGAAGAATGGGTAGCTTTGAGGGATGAAATCGTGAAGGCAGCAGAGGATCAAATTCGTTCAAAGACGAGGGCTAGTACAAATTCTTAGATAACAGAAGAGATATTGAATTTGATCGATGAAAGGAGAAAACATAAAAATGTAATAAATGAAACAGGTCAAACGGAATACAAACGTCTGAAAAATGAGTTTGACGGGAAGTGCAAAATGGCTATGTCGGAATGGTTACAGCGCAATATAAGGATGTAGAAGCATATATCACTAGGGTAAGATAGACACTGCCAACACTAAAATTAAAAAGATATTTGGAGAAAAGATAACCACTTGTATGAATATCAAGAGATCAGATGGAAAACCAGTCCTAAGGAAAGAGCGGAAAGCAGGAAGGTGGAAGGAGTATATAGAGGGTCTGTACAAGGGCGATGTAATTGAAGGTAATATTACGGAAATGAAAGAGGAGATAGAGGAAGATGAGAAGGAAGATACGAAACTGCGTGAAGAATTTAACAAAGCACTGAAAGACCCAAGTCGAAACAAGTCTACGGGAGTAAACAACATTCCATTAGAGCTACTGATAGTCTTTGGAGAGCCAGCCACGGAGAAGTCTTCAATCTGGCGAGCAGGCGAAATACCCTCAGACTTCAAGACGAATATAATAATCCCAATTCCAAAGTAAGCAGTTGATGAAAGTGTGAAAATACCGAACTATCAGTTTAATAAGTCACGGCTGCAAAATACTAGCACAAATCCTTTACAGAAGAATGGAAAAATTGGTAGAAGCCGACGTCGGGGAAGATCAGTTACAATTCCGAAGAAATGTAGGAACACGCGAGGCAATACTGACCCTGCGACATCTCATAGAAGATAGGTTAAATAAAGGAAACATACGTTTATAGTATTTGTAGACTTAGAGGAAGCTTTTGACAATTTTCACTGGAATACTCTCTTTCAAATTCTAAACGTGGCAGGGGTACAATACAGGGAGCGAAACCAGAAGGCAGTTATACGAGTCGAGGGGCACGAAAGGGAAGTAATGGTTGAGAAGGAAGTGAGACAGGGTTGTAACCTATCCCCAATGTTAGTCAATCTGTAAATCGAACAAGCACTAAAGGAAACAAAAGAAACATTTGGAGTAGGAATTAAAACTCTCAGGTTTGCTGATGACATTGTACTTCTGTCAGAGACAGCAAAGGACTTGGAAGAACAGTTGAACGGAATGGATATTATCTTAAAAGGAGGCTATAATATGAACAGCAACAAAAGCAAAACGAAAATAATGGAATATAGTCGAATTAGATCAGGTGATGCTGAGAGCATTATTTTAGGAAATGAGGCGCTTACAGTACTAGATGATTTTTGATATTTGGTAAGCAAAATAACTGATGATGGCCGAAGTAGGGAGGATATAAATTGTAGACTGGCAATGCAATGAAAGGGTTTCTGAAGAAGAGAAATTTGTTAACATCGATTATACATTTAAGTGTCAGGAAGTCCTTTGTGACTGTATGGCGTATAGCCATGTATGGAAGTGAAACATGGACGATAAACAGTTTAGACAAGAAGAGAATAGAAGCTTTTGAACTGTGGTGCTACAGAAAAATGCTGAAGATTAGATGGGTAGATCACGTAACTATTGAGGAGGTACTGAATAGAATTGGGGAGAAAACAAATTTGAGGTACAATCTGACTAAAAGAAGAGATCGGCTGGTAGGACACATTCTGATGCATCAAGGGATCACCAGTTTATGCTCGAGGGAAGAGAAGGGGGAAGAAATCGTAAAGGGAGACCAAGAGACGAATACGGTATGCAGATTCAGAGGGATGTATGTTGCAGTTGTTACAGTAGTTACTCGGAGATGAAGAGGCTTGAACAGGATAGAGTAGCAAGGAGGGATGCACCAAACCAGTCTTTGGACCGAAGACCACATCAACAAGAGTTGATGGTAGGGTTCGAGTGTGGCGCAGACCCCACGAAACCATAGTCCTAAGTTGTCAACAAGGCACTGTGCACGCTGGTGGTGGCTCCACAATGGTGTGGTTGTGTTTACATGAAATAGACTGGGTGCTCCTGTCAAACTGAAACGGTCATTGACAAAAAATGGTTATGTTCGCCTACTTGGAGACCATTTGCAACCAGTGATGGACTTAATGTCCCAAAACAACAATGGATTTGTCACCGAGCCACAATTGTTCGTGATTGCTTGAAGAACATTCTGGACAGTTCGAGCGAATGACTTGGCCGCCCAGATCGTCCGACATGAATCCCATCGATCGGGGCGTAATCGAGACGTCATTTCGTGTACAAAATCATGCGCCGGCAGCACTTTCACAATTATGGACGGCTACAGAGGCACCATTGCTCGATATTTCTCCATGAGACGTCCAACGACTTGTTGAGTCCACGCCACATCGAGCTGATGCTCTACGCATAGCAAAGTGAGGTCCGACACGATATTAGGAGGTATCCCTTGACTTTCGTCATCTCAGCGTGAACATTTTATTTTTTAATCGTACTCAGTCCCCTATATTTAAAAACTAGTTTCTTTACAGGCTATCAAATGTTGTCAGTGGAATAGAACGAGTTGTCCAGGAGAAATAGCTTTGGGATACATTTAAAACTTGATTTGTTACCTGTCAAACAATTTATGGTGTTGGGCAAATTTCAGTAATTTTTGTTGCTGCATTTTGAGCCCCCTTTCTGAACCACTGACAGCTTTAACCCACCGAATACCAAGGAAAGTGTGGGGGACATACTGTACGCCCACCTTTGCTAAAAACTGTAGTCTGATCAGCCACTTCGTATTTAATTTTTTTTTTTTAAAAAAAGGTGTTTATTGTTTTTGATAAATTCGTCATCAGCTCTCATACTTTTTTTATATTTTTGAGTTAAACTTATTTACATTTTATTAGTAAATGCCAGTGTCCTCAGCGAATGTAGTATGCAGTCTTTTTATGTTCAGGATCTTACTTGCGTATCGTATTGCTTCAGAAGTATGTTGTTAACATAAGTCAACAATAATTAAATATTTCGCTTTATTAAATTTTTTGGGTGGGGAATTAAGTACCCCCCCCCCCCCATCTCCTTGGTACCGCGCGTTATGGAGAATACTTTGGTATTGCTGGGGTTAATTAACCGGTAATAAAGGCAATTTTTCCACTGGTATTGTAGTTATAGATATCACTATTTTTCTCAAATTTTGACGTATTATTTACGATAATTTGCGTTAGAGAATGTACGTCCTTGTGATGGTACAGTTGTCAAGTCCAACTCCTTTAAGAAGTATGGTTCAAATGGCTCTGAGCACTATGGGACTAAACTGCTGTGGTCATCAGTCCTCTAGAACTTAGAACTACTTAAATCTAACCAACCTAAGGACATCACACACATCCATGTCCGAGGCAGGATTCGAACCTGCGACTGTAGCAAAATGGCTCTGAGCACTATGGGACTTAACATCTGAGGTCATCAGTCCCCTAGAACTTAGAACTACTTAAACCTAACTAACCTAAGGACATCACACACATCCATGTCCGAGGCAGGATTCGAACCTGCGACCGTAGCGGTCGCGCGGTTCCAGACTGTAACGCCTAGAACCGCTCGACCACTCCGGCCGGCTAAGAAGTATGAAGATGGTATCTTTTGTTTGTTTGTTTGTTGTTACCGGCCAATGATCTTCAGTGCGGAGGCACTCACATTGTTCACAATCTTACTGGAATCGAAAGATTGATTGCACCGAGTACTGAGTACAGTGGGCAGGGGCAATACAAATGTAGTGGTTGACAGTAAGTTGAAATGTGGGTCTCACGGGAAGCGTGCCAGTGATAGGTCCCTGCAGTCGCACTATCCTCTGTGTCGTCGGTGGCTCCGCCGGACAGAGCGTCTGCCATGCAAGCAGGAGATCTGAGGTTCGAGTCCCCGTCGGGGCACACATTTTCAACTATCACAGTTAATATATATCAACACCTGTAAGCAAGCTAATGGTCTGGCTCTCATTGTAATTTCATCCTTCAAGATGTAGCTACATGAAGACAAATATTGACTAATAATTGTTTACGTTTCAGAACTAATCCTACTGCAGATTCCCCAAGCCAATATGGGATTTTGCACACTTTTATCGTGAATTCGATTAACGTTCTTAGTCCAAGTGGATTTTGCACGTAACTTTTTTGTCAGTAAATTCTGGAAGCAGTCATAATTTTATTCATTCCAATAATACATACAAGAGATCTTATGCTCATTTCAGTGAAACGCATCAAATTTTCTCTCCCTTTTAATATTCTTTGTCACATTGTTTTTAATTTCAAATATAATTTGTTTATTACGAAATTTTTTTACGGACAAGGTAGTTCCTGGCAGAAGTAATGTTAGGGAGGATTATGTTTCGTTATACGTCCAACTAGTTTCAGTCTCAGACCGAGCTCGTTATTCCAGCAGAAAGCAGTGTGACTTGGCGGTTGCGTGTTGGAACGACTCGATCATGTACATAAGCCGTTGCTGAACTACTTGAATAGCCAAAAATCAAACAAATGGTCCAAGTGCAGGGTAATCACTCTATAACTCAATCCTGTGATTACATAGCACGGAGAAAGCAGTGGTATGCATGACGTTGACAATCGCTTTCACAGTCGTGGTAAAAGCGCCCACGATACTGCGTTAGAAAAAAAAGAGCCTTTGTTCGGTAGTGCGTAAATCGCTGCGACCCCTGGGGACACACACGTACTAGTCGCTGTTCGCGTGTGGTTTGGCCAGGCTTTCGCCCCAAGCCATCGGCAAACACCAAGGCCAACGGCGATACGTCATTACGCTCAACTGGCTATTTGCGCAGCACTCACCCTTCGTTATCAGCGGACTCGCCGGCCACTCAGCTGGCCCTTGTCCGCTGCCGCCTGTCCACTTTTAACAGCCGTCTCCTGACGATGGTGACCAGCTTTTACGCCGAAACAACGGCACAGTGAGCAATATCACCGTGTCGAGCTCTGCCGAATGGCTCGTACATGGCCGTCTCTCTCTCTTTTTGTGCGCATTGTACGTGTAGTAGTGTGTGTGTGTGTGTGTGTGTGTGTGTGTGTGTGTTAGAGGGGGGTATGGGGAAGGGGAGGGGAGGGGAAGGGAGGGAGGGAGGGAGGGAGAGAGAGAGAGAGAGGGAGAGAGAGAGAGAGAGAGAAGAGAGTTGCCGCGCACGTTCAAGCGCCACCTACACAAACACATACATACATTCGGGGAGAGTGAGAGAGATGAAAAAATCAGAAGTCTATGAAATGAAACATTTAAAAAAAATTGAGTTTCGATGCAAAATCCATTCTTCATTTTCCCTTCATGCTTCCCTATCCCCAGAAAAATGGCTCTGAGCACTATGGGACTCAACTGCTGAGGTCATTAGTCCCCTAGAACTTAGAACTAGTTAAACCCAACTAACCTAAGGACATCACAAACATCCATGCCCGAGGCAGGATTCGAACCTGCGACCGTAGCGGTCTTGCGGTTCCAGACTGCAGCGCCTTTAACTGCACGGCCACTTCGGCCGGCCTATCCCCAGAAACATACTCTGTAATATATTAATTATTAAACTATATTTACTTTTTCCGTTGTTAGTACTGTACCACTTCCAAATTATGAAAGAATAGCAAGTAAGACAGTATGTTTCAAACAAGGCGTATTTCTCTTTTGTACACGAAATAATAAGTGAAAGAAATATTTATTTAGACAGATAAACGTAAGAAAGTTACTCTTGCAGAATATTATTCTTTTCTTCTATCCTGTAACTTGAAAGTAGGAAATACAACGAAAATGCGGTAAATCAGAAGAAAAACAAATTGGAGTAGGAATTAAAGTTCAGGTGGAAGCAATAAAAACTTTGAGGTTTGCAGATGACATTGTAATTGTCTCAAGAGACAGCAAAGGACTTGGAAGAGTAGCTACGCGGAATGGACAGTGTCTAGAAAGGAGGATGTAAGATGGACATCAACAGAAGCAAAACAAGGATAATGGAATGTAGTGAAATTAAATCAGATGTTGCTGAGGGAATTCGATCAGGAAACGAGGCAAAGTAGTCGATGAGTTTTGCTGTTTGGGCGGCAAATAACTGACGATGACCAATCTGTGGACGATATAAAATGGGAATGGCAAGAATAGCTTTTCTGCAGAAGAGAAATTTGTTAACAACGATTACAGATTTAAATAAATGGAGTGTAGCTATGTATGGAAATGATACGTGGACGAAAAACAGAAGAGAATAGAAGTTTTGAAATGTGGTGCTACAGAAAAATGGCGAAGATTCGATGGGTAGATCACGTAAATAATGAACAGGTATTGAACAGAACTGGAGAGAAAAGAAATTTGTGGCACAACCTGACTAGAAGAAAGGCTAGCACACATACTAAGATATCAACGTATCACCAGTTTAGTGTGTGTGGAGGGGGGGGGGGGGGGAGTATTAAAATCGTAGAGGTATAGAATGAGATGAATACAATAGGCAGATTCACAAGAATGTAGGTTGCAGTACTTATTCGGAGATGAAGAGGCTTGCCCAGGATAGAGTAGCATGGAGAGCTGCGTCAAACCACTCTTTGGACTAAAGACCAACACAACAACAACAAAAACTTGTTCTGTATGTCAGCTTCCAGTTTCTCACATTTTAGACGTCTGCTAACTCGCTAGCGATCTTGGCATGATAATCTGTGCCTACTATCCGATGTGAGATAGCATTGTTTTCAACAGACTGGCCTTGTATTTGGGAGGGTGAAGGCGTCTTCATTCGACCATCCTTGTTTAGATTTTCTGTGGTTTCCTTAAATTACTTCAGGTAAACCCCGGGATAGTTCCTACAATAAGGCCACTGCTGAGTTCTTGTCTTGTCTTTGTCAAACCAGACGTATAAGCATGTAAATGCCTGTAGACAGAGCGACTGAGTTGCCCCTGCCTTAGCTTTTATGCAACCCTCAGTGCCTTCAAATACCATTTACAGAGTTTCCGTATTTTCTCCCTCATTGTCACAAATTATTAGTCCCATGAAAAAATAAACAAGACCTATTTGTAGGAAATTTAATGTAATTAAACTTTGTAGTGGAATATCTTTTTGCTAGAGGCCGGAATTCCCGAGTTATTCAAGAATAACCTACAAATGTGATCCTCAATCGCGATTTTCTTTAATAACTCGAAAACCATGGCCTTAAGCACAAAGGTAACACAGAACAAAATTTAACTAAATTGTATTTCTTACAAGAGGGACCTATTCATTTTTCTGTAGGATTATTGGTTTGCGCTTAACGAGCGGGAGAATATCTCCCTGTATATTAATTATGTTATTTTTGTTATTCTTCTTATTGTAGTACCAAGACAAGTCCAACATCTTTGTTAAGTGATCTCTGGAGGAATAGAACAGCAACAACAACAACAACAACTACTACTACTACTACTACTACTACTACTACCACCACCACCACATTCCTGTGGTGTAGCCAGATCTTGCTCATCTGTGATGGTTTGTCTTAATAATGCTCTTTGGTGAGCCGTTAGGCTCGGCCAGTAGGACATCAACGTGGCCAAAACAGTTACAGCATGGTCTGTGTTTGAATGGGAAACAAAAGACTGTTCTACTCTGGCTATTCTGAGGTATAGCGAAATGGAAGGTAACTGGTTTCTGGTTACAACAAATAATAAGAATTGCGATTTGCATTCTCTGCTCACGAGCGAAGAGTAATAAGGTAATACATGCTGCAGTGTGCTGCTTGGCGTGCTGTATTGATGCACTGTATTCGCGTCCATTCTGAGCAGCTATGAGTTATACTATGTGACCTCCACCTTCGATTACTGTGGGCCAGAATTCCTTTTCTTTAAACTATAAATTTTATTCTTAGGCGAACGTTGTTCATTTATCTCATGATTCATTATATATTCGTCTGTTTATTGTTTACTTTCTGTACGAAGTTTTCATCTTGCGGTGGTATAAATGCCACGTTGTATATGTAACATAAGCTTATTTCTTCATGGAAAATGACTGCCTCTATGGGCTGCTGTAATCAAAAGTTGACACAAAACCTTTCTGTATTTATTGTGGCACTTTCATCATTAAACTGAAAGCATTTACATAGTTTTTTTTTCCAAGAAGCTATGCGGTCCTGGACTTATAAAATATTCAGTAATTGGGGTCCTATTGGGATCATTTGCCTTCAGCAAAAGAATTTGTTCAGTGCGAATTGTTTTATGTGTGCTGCACAAATTTAGTCAGCTTAAGATTGATAGCAGTTTTTTGTCGTAACATTCTTCCAGGTTCCAGAAGGCGAGTTTCCGTCGATGTCTATGAAGAAGTAATGTTTTGAATTCCTTTGTAGAAAAGTGATTAAATTACTATTACGAGGCAAGCATGCTTACTGCAGATCTTTCGTCTACAAGGTAGATTCGGACTGTTTAACGAGACCCAACAGCTATGATCATCGGACTTCTACTCAGCCCTTGGACTGGAGCAGTGTACCCAGTCTGTCTGCGTATAGAGTACCTAGTTGGATGTGGGAAACAGCCTGAAAACCACAACCAGGTGGGCCGGCTCACAGACTCCTCCGCTGGGCGGATTCGATCCAGGGCCGGCGCGTCTCCCCGTCTTGGAAGCGGCCGGCTTAACGCGTGCGGCTAAGCAGGCGCGTTATAAGGTGGAGCATTTCATAAGTCAAATAATAGTTCTGCTAGTTGTCGATCTTTAAAGCCGTCTGAAGCATTGTTCAAGTTCCGATTAACCGTTGCGCGAAATAAGTTGGTACAGAGCCGAGTGGAGGGTCTGAATCAGAGGCTGAGACGGTTCTGCGACCGTGTGGGCTACAGATTCCTCGACTTGCGCCATAGGGTGGTGGGGTTTGGGGTTCCGCTGGATAGGTCAGGAGTCCACTACACGCAACAAGCGGCTATACGGGTAGCAGGGGTTGTGTGGCGTGGGCTGGGCGGTTTTTTAGGTTAGATGGCCTCGGGCAAGTACAGAAAAAGGCAACAGCCTCAACGGGTGCAGGGCAAAGTCAGGACATGCGGGGACCAAGCAGCAATCGGTATTGTAATTGTAAACTGTCGAAGCTGCGTTGGTAAAGTACCGGAACTTCAAGCGCTGATAGAAAGCACCAAAGCCGAAATCGTTATAAGTACAGAAAGCTGGTTGAAGCCAGAGATAAATTCTGCCGAAATTTTTACAAAGGTAGAGACGCTGTTTAGAAAGGATAGATTGCATGCAACCGGTGGTGGAGTGTTCGTCGCTGTTAGTAGTAGATTATCCTGTAGTGAAATAGAAGTGGATAGTTCCTGTGAATTATTATGGGTGGAGGTTACACTCAACAACCGAGCTAGGTTAATAATTGGCTCCTTTTACCGACCTCCCGACTCAGCAGCATTAGTGGCAGAACAACTGAGAGAAAATTTGGAATACATTTCCCATAAATTTTCTCAGCATGTTATAGTCTTAGGTGGAGATTTCAATTTACCAGATATAGACTGGGACACTCAGATGTTTAGGACGGGTGGTACGGACAGAGCATCGAGTGACATTATACTGAGTGCACTATCCGAAAATTACCTCGAGCAATTAAACAGAGAACCGACTCGTGGAGATAACATCTTGGACCTACTGATAACAAACAGACCCGAACTTTTCGACTCTGTATGTACAGAACAGGGAATCAGTGATCATAAGGCCGTTGCAGCATCCCTGAATATGGAAGTTAGTAGGAATATAAAAAAAGGGAGGAAGGTTTATCTGTTTAGCAAGAGTAATAGAAAGCAGATTTCAGACTACCTAACAGATCAAAACGAAAATTTCTGTTCCGACACTGACAATGTTGAGTGTTTATGGAAAAAGTTCAAGGCAATCGTAAAATGCGTTTTAGACAGGTACGTGCCGAGTAAAACTGTGAGGGACGGGAAAAACCCACCGTGGTACAACAACAAAGTTAGGAAACTACTGCGAAAGCAAAGAGAGCTTCACTCCAAGTTTAAACGCAGCCAAAACCTCTCAGACAAACAGAAGCTAAACGATGTCAAAGTTAGCGTAAGGAGGGCTATGCGTGAAGCGTTCAGTGAATTCGAAAGTAAAATTCTATGTACCGACTTGACAGAAAATCCTAGGAAGTTCTGGTCTTACGTTAAATTAATAAGTGGCTCGAAACAGCATATCCAGACACTCCGGGATGATGATGGCATTAAAACAGAGGATGACACGCGTAAAGCTGAAATACTAAACACCTTTTTCCAAAGCTGTTTCACAGAGGAAGACCGCACTGCAGTTCCTTCTCTAAATCCTCGCACAAACGAAAAAATGGCTGACATCGAAATAAGTGTCCAAGGAATAGAAAGCAAATGGAATCACTCAACAGAGGAAAGTCCACTGGACCTGACGGGATACCAATTCGATTCTACACAGAGTACGCGAAAGAACTTGCCCCCCTTCTAACAGCCGTGTACCGCAAGTCTCTAGAGGAACGGAAGGTTCCAAATGATTGGAAAAGAGCACAGGTAGTCCCAGTCTTCAAGAAGGGTTGTCGAGCAGATGCGCAAAACTATAGACCTATATCTCTGACGTCGATCTGTTGTAGAATTTTAGAACATGTTTTTTGCTCGAGTATCATGTCGTTTTTGGAAACCCAGAATCTACTATGTAGGAATCAACATGGATTCCGGAAACAGCGATCGTGTGAGACCCAACTCGCTGTATTTGTTCATGAGACCCAGAAAATATTAGATACAGGCTCCCAGGTAGATGCTATTTTTCTTGACTTCCGGAAGGCGTTCGATACAGTTCCGCACTGTCGCCTGATAAACAAAGTAAGAGCCTACGGAATATCAGACCAGCTGTGTGGCTGGATTGAAGAGTTTTTAGTAAACAGAACACAGCATGTTGTTATCAATGGAGAGACGTCTACAGACGTTAAAGTAACCTCTGGCGTGTCACATGGGAGTGTTATGGGACCACTGCTTTTCACAATATATATAAATGACCTAGTAGATAAGTCGGAAGTCCCATGCGGCTTTTCGCGGATGATGCTGTAGTATACAGAGAAGTTGCAGCATTAGAAAATTGTAGCGAAATGCAGGAAGATCTGCAGTGGATAGGCACTTGGTGCAGGGAGTGGCAATTGACCCTTAACACAGACAAATGTAATGTATTGCGAATACATAGAAAGAAGGATCCTTTATTGTATGATTATATGATAGCGGAACAAACACGGGTAGCAGTTACTTCTGTAAAATATCTGGGAGTATGCGTGCGGAAAGATTTGAAGTGGAATGATCATATAAAATTAATTGTTGGTAAGGCGGGTACCAGGTTGAGATTCATTGGGAGAGTCCTTAGAAAATGTAGTCCATCAACAAAGGAGGTGGCTTACAAAACACTCGTTCGACCTATACTTGAGTATTGCTCATCAGTGTGGGATCCGTACCAGATCGGGTTGACGGAGGAGATAGAGAAGATCCAAAGAAGAGCGACGCGTTTCGTCACAGGGTTATTTGGTAACCGTGATACCGTTACGGAGATGTTTAATAAACTCAAGTGGCAGACTCTGCAAGAGAGGCGCTCTGCATCGCGGTGTAGCTTGCTCGCCAGGTTTCGAGAGGGTGCGTTTCTGGATGAGGTATCGAATATATTGCTTCCCCCTACTTATACCTCCCGAGGAGATCACGAATGCAAAATTAGAGAGATTAGAGCGCGCACGGAGGCTTTCAGACAGTCGTTCTTCCCGCGAACCATACGCGACTGGAACAGGAAAGGGAGGTAATGACAGTGGTACGTAAAGTGCCCTCCGCCACACACCGTAGGGTGGCTTGCGGAGTATAAATGTAGATGTAGATGTAGAAGTGGTATCTGTGTTGACTTATTCTTGAAATGAAGCCAGATCGCGTTACAATACTACTGGGTGGCTATAATTAAAGTGCAGTTACCCACAGTTGCGAAACCGTTTTTCACTGAAAAAACAAAAAAGAAAAATTAGTTTCAGTTATGGCCACCAGGTGCAAATCTGGCGCTATGCAGCATCTCGTCGGCATCTCCGGTGCTCATATTGAACAAATCGTGTAAGCAGCGGTTAATAATGTAAACAAAATTAGGCCTTCCTCACTTGTTTGACCTCCTCTGCACATGACCCCTTCCTAACCAGTTACCTGTGAAAACATTTCTATACGCCTTTTTTGCATTACCGCTCCAAATTTGTACTTGGTGGCCAAAATTAGAACTAATATATTCAGCGTAAATCGGTTCTGCATTAACGCATTAAGGATCGCTGCCATACGATAATTACAGCCCACACTCGACCCTTGTGAGCAGCTGCACTGTAATTGTAGCCATCCAGTATTTACATGGGTCAGTACTCAAAAAGTTAGGAAAATTTTCTGTAGTCATTCTGTGTGCACTCAGTTTTAAGCAAACGCAGGCCGCTTACCAGCTTACACATTTAAACCAATTGTGCACAAGTCAATTTCACTGAAATCTCTGTAAATTTCAATTAGGGAGTCAGAAACGTTTTAAGTTTTAGGGGTGTATGCAACATGCTGTATATAACTGACTGTGTTTGGATGGATGTTCTAGTGGCAGAATGTTCGTTTGTTTAAGTGAACAGTTCAAATGCGTGCCCGTTTCCTAGAATGCACAACTCAAAGCTCCCTTCAAACGACCTGCGGATGTAATGTAAGGCTCCTTGTGTCACGGAGTGACAAAATACACTCCTGGAAATGGAAAAAAGAACACATTGACACCGGTGTGTCAGACCCACCACACTTGCTCCGGACACTGCGAGAGGGCTGTACAAGCAATGATCACACGCACGGCACAGCGGACACACCAGGAACCGCGGTGTTGGTCGTCGAATGGCGCTAGCTGCGCAGCATTTGTGCACCGCCGCCGTCAGTGTCAGCCAGTTTGCCGTGGCATACGGAGCTCCATCGCAGTCTTTAACACTGGTAGCATGCCGCGACAGCGTGGACGTGAACCGTATGTGCAGTTGACGGACTTTGAGCGAGGGCGTATAGTGGGCATGCGGGAGGCCGGGTGGACGTACCGCCGAATTGCTCAACACGTGGGGCGTGAGGTCTCCACAGTACATCGATGTTGTCGGCAGTGGTCGGCGGAAGGTGCACGTGCCCGTCGACCTGGGACCGGACCGCAGCGACGCACGGATGCACGCCAAGACCGTAGGATCCTACGCAGTGCCGTAGGGGACCGCACCGCCACTTCCCAGCAAATTAGGGACACTGTTGCTCCTGGGGTATCGGCGAGGACCATTCGCAACCGTCTCCATGAAGCTGGGCTACGGTCCCGCACACCGTTAGGCCGTCTTCCGCTCACGCCCCAACATCGTGCAGCCCGCCTCCAGTGGTGTCGCGACAGGCGTGAATGGAGGGACGAATGGAGACGTGTCGTCTTCAGCGATGAGAGTCGCTTCTGCCTTGGTGCCAATGATGGTCGTATGCGTGTTTGGCGCCGTGCAGGTGAGCGCCACAACCAGGACTGCATACGACCGAGGCACACAGGGCCAACACCCGGCATCATGGTGTGGGGAGCGATCTCCTACACTGGCCGTACACCACTGGTGATCGTCGAGGGGACACTGAATAGTGCACGGTACATCCAAACCGTCATCGAACCCATCGTTCTACCATTCCTAGACCGGCAAGGGAACTTGCTGTTCCAACAGGACAATGCACGTCCGCATGTATCCCGTGCCACCCAACGTGCTCTAGAAGGTGTAAGTCAACTACCCTGGCCAGCAAGATCTCCGGATCTGTCCCCCATTGATCATGTTTGGGACTGGATGAAGCGTCGTCTCACGCGGTCTGCACGTCCAGCACGAACGCTGGTCCAACTGAGGCGCCAGGTGGAAATGGCATGGCAAGCCGTTCCACAGGACTACATCCAGCATCTCTACGATCGTCTCCATGGGAGAATAGCAGCCTGCATTGCTGCGAAAGGTGGATATACACTGTACTAGTGCCGACATTGTGCATGCTCTGTTGCCTGTGTCTATGTGCCTGTGGTTCTGTCAGTGTGCTCATGTGATGTATCTGACCCCAGGAATGTGTCAAAGTTTCCCCTTCCTGGGACAATGAATTCACGGTGTTCTTATTTCAATTTCCAGGAGTGTACATGGATGCGCGGCCGGTCTACGGCTCGTCGTCGCGCGGGTGTCCACAGAGTCGCTCCATACACATTATATGATCAAAAGTATCCGGACACCGGGCTGAAATTACTTACAAGTTCGTGGCGCCCTCCATCGGTAATACTGGAGTTGAGTATGGTGTTGGCCCACCCTTAGCCTTGAGGACAGCTTCCACTCTCGCAGGCATGCGTTCAATTAGGTGCTCGACGCCGTCTTGGGGAATGGCAGCCCATTCTTCACAGAGTGCTGCACTGAGGAGAGGTATCGATGTCGGTCGGTGAGGCCTGGAACGAAGTCGGCGTTCCAGAACATCCCAAAGGTGTTCTATAGGATTCAGGTCAGGACACTGTGCAGACTAGTCCATTACAGGGATGTTATTGTCGTGTAACCACTCCGCCACAGGCCGTGCATTATAAACACGTGCTCAATCGTGTTGAAAGATGTAATCGCCATCCCCGAATTGCTCTTCAACAGTGGGAAGTAAGAAGGTGCCTGTGCTGTGATAGTGCCACACAAAACATCAAGGGATGCAAGCCCTCTCCATGAAAAACACGACCACACCTTAACATCAACGCCTCCGAATTTTACTGTTGGCACTACACACGCTGGCAGAGGACGTTCACCGGACGTTCGCCATACTCACACCCTGCCATATGATCGCCACATTGTCTACGGTGATTAGTCACTCCACACAACGTTTTTCCACTGTTAAATCTTCCAACGTTTACGCTCTTTACACCAAGCGAGTCGTCGTTTAGCTTTTACCGGCGTGATAGTTGGCTTATGAGCAGGCGCTCGACCATGAAATTCAAGTTTTCTCACCTCCCGCCTAACTGTCATAGTACTTGTATTGGATCCTGATGCAGTTTGGTATTCCTGTGTGATGGTCTGGATAAATGTCTTCCTATTACACATTACGACCCTCTTCAACTGCCGGCGGTCTCTGTCAGTCAACAGACGAAGTCGACCTGTACGCTTTTGTGCTGTTAAGTATCCCTTCACTCTTACACTTCTCTATAACATCAGAAACAGTGGAGCTAGGGATGTTTAGGAGTGTGGAAATCTCGGATACAGAAGTATGACCCAAGGACACCCAATCACCTGACCACGTTCCTGATATCCGCGGAGCGCCCCATTCTGCTCTCTCACGATGTATGATGACTACTGAGATCGCTGATATGGAGTACCTGGCAGTGGGTGGCAGCACAATGCACCTAATATTTTGATCACATAGTGTATCAACCTGTCATTCTCGTGAGAACAACAGCAGGTTACGAAATTATGAAACAGCGCCGCGCAGTAAGTGGCAAGAACAGTGTAAGGAGTCAATTTCAGCAGAAAGCGTGGCGAGGTACGACTAATACGTGTCACTGACGGACAGAGGCTAAAGGAGTGGTAGAGGCAGCTTGTACCCTTGTCAGGCATTGTGGTATCGTCCAGAGCTCACGCTGCCAGACCAAAGTTAGCAACGTGAATCGATACCACAGGCATTAACGAGGGCTCCCTGCAATATGCAACAACCAGTGGGAGGCATTCCAGAAGACCAAGGCTTCCTCTCAGCATGGCAGCACCCTCACTCTGAGGTCAATAGAGAGTGTTCGGCAATTACCGTTACAAGCTTTTAGGATTTGTTGATGGAAGTGAGTACGTCGTATTTTGAACAGGAACTCAACTCTGGAGAAACAGCGTTTCCGTTCTACTTTGGGTTCAATTCAGATGTGCCATAACTCCGTGCACTCAAGCTAACTGGTCCTGCATAGTTGATTTTCCTACAAAACGTATTGAACCCATTCTTGGAAGCTGTGCCAGTGAACATCCGCCTAGAAATGTGATTTCAGCATGACGGTGCACCACCTCACTTCTCAGTTCCTGAGACATCTCAACAGGCGATATGGTGAAAGAAGGGTAGGCCATGGTGGTCAAACTGCGTGGCCGCCGCGATCGCCAGATTTAACTCCAATGGACTACTTCTTGTGGGGTCGTAATCAAAGTTTAATTTACGAGATTCCTGTAGAGACAGAGGAAGATGTGCTGGCACAAGTCCTGGCCGCTTCGCTAGAAGTTGAATTGACACAAGGTGGGATGGATAGTGTGTATCAGAACACGATTAGTAGGTGCAATGCTGTAACAACGTTGGTGGTCGCCACATCGAGCCGCTGTTGTGATGCATCAGTACTGTTGTGTACGTATGGTATGCTGAGCGATTTTTTGTTTTGAAATAATGTAAACAAATAACGAAAATCCCGAGTTCGAGTCTCGGTCCGGCACACAGTTTTAATCTGCCAGGAAGTTTCATATCAGCGCACACTCCGCTGCAGAGTGAAAATCTCATTCTGTAAACAAATAATGTTTAAGTGTTAATACAAACAAATGTGCTGAAGTCATAAATAGATGGCTCGTTAGTTTTCCTTTCCAATTGTTAGCTAATAGCTGTACTTCGTCACGCCTAATTCAATTCCCCAAGCAGAGGTGGATGAGTTAAACATCTAAATTGAAACCGTCGTAGAATAGAAACGGTACGTTTTCGGACATGGGTTCCTATTCAAAATATTATGTACTCACTCCCCTCCACAAGTCATAGAAGTATGTAACTGAAATTTCTGAATACCCTGCATTGCGTCAACCACGCAAGAGCTCAGCCCAGTTCGTGACCTTAGCTTCAAAAGTCAACGTCATAGTGTAGAACAGTGATAATTCTTAAAGTTTCTGAAGGCATGTATTTTCGTAAATGATGCAATTCTTACTGCATGAAGGAAGGAAAGAAGGAATATTGAGTTTAATGTCCCGTCGACATCGAGGTTATCAGAGACGAAGCGCAACCTCGGATTGTGGCAAGGAGGGGGAAGGAAATCGGCTGCATTGTTTCAAGGGAACCATCTCGGCATTAGCCTGGAGCGATTTAGGTAAATCACGTAAAACCTAAATCTAGTTGGCCGGACGCGGGTTTGAACCTTTGTCAAAAAAATGGTTCAAATGCTTCTGAGCACTATGGGACTCAACTTCTGAGGTCATTAGTCCCCTAGAAGTTACAACTAGTTAAACCTAACTAACCTAAGGACATCACACACATCCATGCCCGAGGCAGGATTCGAACCTGCGACCGTAGCGGTCTCGCGGTTCCAGACTGCAGCGCCTAGAACCGCACGGCCACTTCGGCCGGCGAACCTTTGTCCTCCCGAATTTTACTGCAAGAGAACGGTTTGTTAATAAGTGAATTAAGTGACGCTTGGCTAGTCAGTGACAATTGTTATGCATGTAAAAGAGTGAAGTAATATTTCATATGTTCTAGTTTCATTAGCCTTGTCCTACAGTAGTCAAAGAACCCACAGCTAAGGCCAGACGAAGTAGTTTCGTCTGGTGACAATAGGTACCAGGAAAGTCGGATATGACTCCCAGTACAAGGAACTGTATAGTTACTAGTAACGTTGCATGTTCCGTGTGTTGTTGTGTGTGAATTCTTATGGGACTTAACTGCTAAGGTCATCAGTCCCTAAGCTTACACACTATTTATCCTAAATTATCCTAGGGACAAACACATACACCCATGCCCGAGGGAGGACTCGAACCTCCGCCGGGACCAGCCGCACAGTCCACGACTGCAGCGCCTTAGACCGCTCGGCTAATCCTGCGCTCCCGTGTGTTTCTCATCATTAATGTGCAGTGAAGAGTTGAAGAAAACAAGTTCCGAAATGGCAAGAAAGCGTTTCTGGAGCCATGGCAAATATATTCTTGTATGTATGAAGAAGTAAGATCTTCACAACACGGTTTCACTAAAAGAAGGGATAGGAGGCTTTTGAGGCATTAAGAAGCATGCAAGCAAAGGCTTCCGTGGCCGTTAATACTGTCAAAATTCTTCTGTGTACATGACCGCATTATTAAAATGTAAAATCAGGATGTTTTCGAAAAACTCTGAGGAAGACGGTTTGGAACAGTGGTCGAAACGTTGGAGTATTTAAATATTGACAGCTCGGGCACACACCCTGAAGAATTTTATTTACATTAAGAAATAGCTGACTTGATAATGGATCAAGTTTGGTTGAGGAGCGATAGCGGGGGAGGGTGCAGTGGTAGACTAATGCTCGAATACAGTAAACTGATTCATGTGGATAGACGTTGACGTAATTGTGTAGAGATGAAGAGTTAATCTCGATTACTAGCGACACTTAAACTAGAGAGTGTTCGTCACGCATACACTGTGAGCACTCTATTATCCCATCGTTTTTCGGGAGCTATCGGGGATATTATTAACTGTTGTGCCGATGTTGCGGCAGACAACCTTTCAGCCTTTCTCAAGGTGTATCGCTTGTAACGTTTTTAAAGCACTTTACGCAGTGGAGTCAACACACATGCGTCAGAGATAACACTGTTGGTAACGACACCGTTGTTAACGACAACCTCAGTTTGTCAGCAAAAATAGCGATACAAGGTGAAATTATACGATCCACTGGGAAAAATTCAAGAAACAAATAGTGGGCGTTCGTTCATCAAACCGAATTAGAGATGCTAAGAGGCTGAATTGTGTAAGCGAAACTGATTCCGAGCACCGAAATTTGAATGCAGTTTGTAACGCCAGAAATGCATATCATCCTATTTCCATCTATTGCACTACAAATTTTTTCCTTATTTTGTTACTTGCAGATATGACATGTCTGTGTCTTTATATATTGTAATTGTTTTACTATTTGTATATTCATATTTATGCATTTATGTCGATGTATAATTGGTCTCATTTGTAAATACTATTTGTATTTTTACGCTGCGTCTTGCCTAGGGAAAACTATGCTGTCGAACGATTACATCGATAGGTCGTGTGGAGAACCAAAGTGTTTAAGATCTTTGGTAGTGTTAACTCTGCCGCGTGGAGCGCGGGCAGAGCGGAGTCTGGCTGGAGTAGGGCGGTGGAGCAGGTGTGTCGAGTGACGCTCCCGCGAGTTGCCGCGCTTCTGGGGTTTGGCAGCATGTAATTGCGCTCGACTTGCTATGTTAGTTTCTGACATGGTGTCACGGACGGGAGCATTAGCTGGCACACATCAAGAGCCCGTTTCGGCTGGAGACCGTGTCGAGAAGAAGGCGCGCCAACATCCAGCTTCTGCAACAGCGACGGCCGACAATGAGTGACTGTCGCCACCTCCTCGATCGACGACTTCAAACCTTCAATCAACCAACAAGGAAGACTGGAAGCACGTAAAGTTTTAGAACTGTATGGCAGACTTCAGCTTTTCAAACTATTCCATTAGCATCAATAAAATACAGCAACTTAGCATGAACCTTTGTTGCTCATTGTCCCAATTGCATTACCAAGCAGGGTCCCTTCCTTTTCCGAAATGAACTCGAGTGTCGTTGAAATTCAAACGCCAGCATTAAAGTAATATCATTCGATTTCACTGCTTTAATTTCAAAGTTCAGTTAAAGTTTCATAGCTGGCTACAATATTTAGATTACACAAGCACAAATTAAGAGTGCGAGTTTTGTTACCATATTTTAGCTTACCTGTGACTGCAGCTCAGCTTGGTACGTACTAAATTATACTATTGTTAATTGTTCAGAATCATTTAATTCAAGTTCAAAGTTAAATCTCTTATTTCTAAAATGCGTAGATTCAAGTAGTTTCTGAAGTGATTGTTGACTTAGCCCAGGACTACACTTATTTTACTGAATTTCGTAGTGCTTCAGAAACAAAGTTCACTATTAATTTCAGTCACTAAATTAACTTTTAATTTTCCGGATTTATTCATTCTTTTGCTAAGTTAAGTCAGAGTATAGCGAAATTTATTACTTCTGACAAACATTCAGTTTTCACAGAACACGTGTCAACCTTCAGTTGCCACGCTTTTAGTGCTAATTATATGTGCAATAACCTTTCTTTTCCAGTTATTATAGTAGTTGTCCATAGGACAGGCGACCGTAATTTTCCCCAAATCTCTAATATCTAACTAACGCCAGCTAACTGTTAACGTAACGACCGCACATTTACTTTGGTTCAAATGGCTCTGGGCACTATGCGACTTAACTTCTGAGGTCATCAGTCGCCTAGAACTTAGAACTAATTAAACCTGACTAACCTAAGGACATCACACACATCCATGCCCGAGGCAGGATTCGAACCTGCGACCGTAGCGGTCGCTCGGCTCCAGACTGCAGCGCCTAGAACCGCACGGCCACTCCGGCCGGCACATTTACTTTCTTTATTAACTTTACCCTTTTTCAAAATTAATTTCCACCAGTTGCATTTGCATTTTTCCTTTCATTTAGATGTAACCCTTTCCTCCCTCTTTACCGACAGATTAACTTCGGTGACGATTGCTTTTCCCAAATTTTCATTAGGTACACGCAGTTTAAATTTTACTGTCAGTAAGGTCGATAAGTGAGGGGGAGGTTACAAGTTGCCATATCTTTGCAAAAATTATGTAAAGTGAAATTCATTGCACGTCTGAAACTGTTCATGAGAAACACACATTCACTGATAGTTCTTTGTATTCATAGGTCCACAGCAGTTGTTCAACTGGTTCAAATGGCTCTAAGCACTAACATCGGAGGTTCTCGGTCCCCTAGACTTAGAACTACTTAAACCTAACTAACCTAAGGACATGGTTGATTGGTTTGCGGGATTAAAGGGACCAGACTGCGATGGTCATCGGTCCCTTTTACCAAAAAAATGAAAACCACCCAAGGAGAATAAAAAACGAACAGCAGGAAAGACGTCAGACGACACAGGACGAGAAACACTCAGACAGAGATCAGACAAAACAAATTAAAACACACAGAGTGTGACGGTGGTTGGCCGACCATAGAGAAAAAAAGAGGAAAAGCCAACCACCAAGAACACATTAAAAACTCAGTTTAAAATCAGAGGCTAAAAGCCAGAATCAACACTAAAAAACAAACACTCAGATTAAACTATAAAAACCCCATGCCCGAATAAAACGCAAAACCAAGTCCACCATGGGACAGTCATCTAGGAAAAGGGCAGGGAGCGCATCAGGCAGCGCAAATGTCTGCCTGAGCACAGTTGAAAGCGGACAAGTTAATAAAATGTGCACCACCGTCAAAACCGCCCCACGGCGACAGAGAGGCGGGTCCTCACGACGCAATAAATAACTGTGAGACAGTCGGGTGTGGCCAATGCGGAGCCGACAAAGAACAACTGAATCTCTGCGAGTGGCTCGCATGGATGACTGCCACACACGCGTCGTCGCCTTGAGAGAACGGAGTTTGTTTGGCGTGGGCAGATTGCGCCATTCAGTATACCAAAGCGAGAGAACTTCCCGGCGGAAGACTGCCCGCAAATCAGTCTCCGGGAGGCCACTGTCCAGGGTGGGTTCACTGGTGGCCTGTTTGGCCAGGCGGTCAACACGTTCATTGCCCGGGATACCGACGTGACCGTGGGTCCATACAAAGACCACAGAGCGGCCGCAACGCGCAAGAGTATGCAGGGACACATGGATAGCCATCACCAGACGAGAACGAGGAAAACACTGGTCGAGAGCTCGTAAACCGCTCAGGGAGTCGCTACAGATAACGAAGGACTCACCTGAGCAGGAGCGGATATACTCTAGGGCACGAAAGATGGCGACCAGCTCCGCAGTGTAAACGCTGCAGCCAGCCGGCAAGGAACGTTGTTCGGAATGATCCCCTAGAGTTAGCACATAACCGACTCGACCAGCGACCATCGAGCCGTCGGTGTAAACAACTCCAGAGCCCTGATACACGGCCAGGATGGAATAAAAGTAGCATCGGAACGCCTCCGGAGGGACGGAGGAGTCCTTCGGGCGCTGTGCCAAATCGAGCCGAAGGCAAGGGCGAGGCACACACCATGGGGGCGTGCGCAGAGGTGCCCGGAAAGGGGGTGGAACTGGGAAAAACCCAAGCCCAGAGAGGAGCTCTTTGACGCGTACGGCGATCGGACAACCCGACCGGGGCCGACGGTCTGGCAGATGGACGACTGACTGCGGGAACAGGATACGGTAATTTGGATGCCCGGGCAAGCTAAAAATATGGGCAGCATAAGCAGCCAGTAATTGTTGGCGTCGGAACCGCAGTGGAGGGACACCTGCCTCCACTAGTATGCTGTCCACAGGGCTGGTGCGGAAAGCACCAGTGGCAAGGCGTAGCCCGCTGTGGAGAATTGGGTCCAGCACCCGCAACGCAGATTGGGATGCTGAGCCATAAGCCAGGCTCCCATAATCCAGACGGAACTGGATTAAGGCCTGGTAGAGCCGCAACAGGGTAGATCGGTCGGCGCCCCAACGGGTGTGGCTCAAGCATCTCAGAGCGTTTAGATGCCGCCAACACGCCTGTTTAAGCTGCCGGAGATTAGGCAGCCAAGTCAACCGGGCATCGAAAACCACCCCCAAAAACCTGTGTGATTCCACCACTGAAAGAACTTCGCCGGCAAGATAAAGCCGCGGCTCCGGGTGGACAGTACGTCGCCTGCAGAAATGCATAACGCAGGTCTTGGCTGCCGAAAACTGGAACCCATGAGCTACAGCCCAAGACTGCGCCCTGCGGATAGCGCCCTGTAGCTGACGTTCAACAGCTGCAATGCCAGTAGAGCTGTAGTAAAGGCAGAAGTCGTCAGCATACAGGGAAGCGGAGACAGAATTTCCCACGACCGCAGCGAGCCCGTTAATGGCTATTAAAAACAGGCAGACACTTAAAACAGAACCCTGCGGCACACCGGTCTCCTGGACGTGGGAGGAACTATATGAGGCCGCGACTTGCACGCGGAAGGTACGATACGACAGAAAATTTCTGATAAAGATCGGCAGAGGGCCCCGAAGACCCCATCCATGAAGCGTAGAAAGCATGTGATGACGCCATGTCGTATCGTACGCCTTCCGCATGTCGAAAAAGACAGCGACCAGGTGCTGACGGCGGGCAAAGGCAGTACGGATGGTCGACTCCAGGCTCACCAGATTGTCGGCGGCGGAGCGGCCTTTACGGAACCCACCCTGAGATGGAGCCAGAAGGCCCCGAGACTCCAGTACCCAATTCAAGCGCCGGCTCACCATCCGTTCAAGCAACTTCCAAAGAACGTTGGTGAGGCTAATAGGACGGTAGCTGTCCACCTCCAGAGGGCTCTTTCCAGGTTTCAAAACCGGGATGACAACGCTTTCCCGCCATTGCGACGGAAACTCCCCCTCGACCCAAAGACGGTTGTAAAGATCGAGGAGGCGCCGCTGGCAGTCCACTGAAAGGTGTTTCAGCATCTGACAGTGGATGCCATCTAGCCCAGGAGCGGTATCAGGGCAAGCGACTAGGGCACTGCGAAATTCCCACTCACTGAATGGAGCATTGTAAGATTCTAGGTGGTGGGTGCGAAACGAAAGGCTCCGACGTTCCATCCGCTCTTTAATGGAGCGGAAGGCCTGGGGGTAATTCGCAGAAGCGGAACTCATAGCAAAATGTTCTGCTAAGCGGTTTGCAATGACGTCGGAGTCAGTACAAACTGCTCCATTCAGTGAGAGCGCAGGGACGCTGACAGGGGTCCGATAGCTGTAGACGCGTCGAATCTTGGCCCAGACCTGCGATGGAGTGACATGGAGGCCAATGGTGGACACATACCGCTCCCAGCACTCCTTCTTGCCTTGGCGGATAAGGACGCGGGCCCGCGCACGCAGCCGTTTGAAGGTGATGAGGTGTTCAACGCAGGGATGTCGCTTGTGACGCTGGAGCGCCCGCCGGCGATCTTTAATCGCTTCAGCGATCTCAGGCGACCACCAAGGCACAGCCCTCCGCCGAGGGGACCCAGAAGAACGGGGAATGGCAGATTCGGCGGCAGTAACGATGCCGGTGGTGACCGAGTGAACCACCACATCAATGTCAACACTAAAGAGAGGCTCAATAGCCGCAGTGGAGGAAAAGAAGTCCCAGTCAGCCTTATTCATAGCCCATCTGCTGGGGCGCCCAGAAGAGTGACATGGTGGCAGTGACAGAAGGATAGGAAAGTGGTCACTACCACACAGGTCGTCATGCACTCGCCATTGGACAGACGGTAAGAGGCTAGGGCTGCAGGTGGAAAGGTCAATGGCGGAGTACGTGCCATGCGCCGCGCTAAAGAGTGTGGAGGAACAATCATTTAAAAGCGAAAGATCGAGCTGTGCTAATAAATGCTCAATGGTGGCATCTCGACCTGTCGCCACTGAACCACCCCACAGAGGGTTATGGGCGTTGAAGTCGCGCAGTAGCAAGAAAGGTGGCGGCAATTGGGCTATCAGAGCAGCCAGGACATGCTGCGCGACAGCACCATCCGGTGGAAGGTAAAGACTGCAGACGGTAACAGCCTGTGGCCTCCACACCCGAACAGCAACAGCCTCTAAAGCTGTTTGTAGAGGCACAAACTCGCTGTGAAGAGAGTTAAGGATATATATGCAGACGCCACCAGACACCCTTTCATAAGCTGCCCGGTTCTTATAATAACTCCGATAGCCACGGAGAGCGGAGGTTTGCATTGCTGGAAACCAAGTTTCCTGAAGTGCAATGCAGAAGAAAGGGTGAAGGCTTATAAGTTGGCGGAGCTCAGCTGGATGGTGGAAGAAACCGCTGCAGTTCCACTGGAGGATGGTATTTTCCATGTCTGTGAAAGGCATGACGGGACTGGGAAGGCAGATTACGCCGCTGGGTCACCTGCTGCCTGCGATTGAGCACCTGTGCTAGTGCTATCCATGGCGTCTGAGGGACCCGCGAGATCGAGGTCCTCAGCGGACGCCAGAATCTCCACCTCGTCCTCAGACGCAGAGCTGGAAGGGTGCGGTGGGGTGGCTGCCACCGCGAGTGCTTTGGGCTTAGAGCTCTTCTTCTTGGATTTCTCACGCTGCTCCTTGGGTTTAACTGGCTGGGAGGGCTTCACCGATTCAGTCTCCGGGACTGAGGAGGATCGTGAAGCCCTTCAACCAGCTGATTGTGGGCACTTACGCCACTGTCGGTCGTCAGCCTTCCCACTGGCGGAAACCTGGGAAGAGAGGGACCCAAGGGACCCCTTGCGAGCGGGAGAATCCGAAGAAGGTGGACACTTCTCCGGCTTAGAAGCAGGGACGGACGTCCCTGATGGGGGGGATGGAGTTGCTCCTGAGGTAGGTGGCGCAGGAGCAACCCGGTGGGTAGCGCCCCCCACTGGCAAGGGGGCAGGAGGAGTTGTACCACTCATCGACCCGGCCGGAAGTTGCGAAACTGATGGGGCGAGCACAGGTGTTGTAGCAGCGGCGTAGGACGATGTCATTCTCACGGGATGTAATCGGTCGTATTTCCTTTTGGCCTCAGTATAAGTCAGTCGGTCCAGGGTCTTATATTCCATGATTTTGCGTTCTTTCTGGTAGATTCTGCAGTCTGGCGAGCAAGGTGAATGGTGCTCCCCGCAGTTAACACAGATGGGAGGCGGGGCACATGGAGTATCGGGATGAGATGGGCGTCCGCAACTCGACTCCAGCACTTGAAGCACCGCATCGGGGGAGGAATATAGGGCCTGACGTCACATCGGTAGACCATCACCTTGACCTTTTCCGGTAACGTATCACCCTCGAAGGCCAAGATGAAGGCACCGGTAGCTATCTGATGTTCCTTCGGACCCTGATGGACGCGCCGGACGAAATGTACACCTCTGCGCTCTAAGTTGGCGCGCAGCTCGTCATCAGACTGCAAAAGAAGGTCCTTATGGTAAATAACTCCCTGGACCATATTCAAACTCTTATGCGGTCGTAACAGCAACATCCCCCAACTTGTCACAAGCAAGTAACTGTCGCGACTGGGCAGAGGATGCCGTTTGTATCAGGACCGATCCAGAGCGTATTTTGGACAAGCCCTCCACCTCCCCAAACTTGTCCTCTAAATGCTCGACGAAGAACTGAGGCTTTGTGGAGAGAAAAGACTCCCCATCAGATCTCGTACAAACTAAGAATCGGGGCGAATAACTGCTACTGCCATCCTGAGATTGACGTTCCTCCCACGGTGAGGCCAGGGAGGGGAACGTTTTCGGATCGTACTTCTGAGCGTTAAAATGAGCCCGAGAACGCTTTGCTGGTGGCTGGCCACCAGCGAGAGACGATGTACCACGCTTCATTGCGGGTCATCCGCCCTGATGCCACCTACTCTGACCAAGGGCCCTCCCCACGGGCGCCACCCAGCCACAGCAAAGGCCACCTGGCAGGATGGCCGTTGCCGGGAGTCCCGATACCCCAGGAGGATAGGCATCTACTCCTTGGCATACGTGGGGAGTTAACGGCGCAGGCATCAGTAGAGCGATCCCTGTGTTGTCAGGGGGCTACAACCAACAGGGTACATGGCGGCCCCAACTCAACGGACTGGCTACCGTGCTGGATGTTAGGTAACATGTGGTCCATGATCGCCGTCAGTGCAGAAAGAGGCACTGCACAGCGCAAGGTGTAATCTGCACGCAGGAATGTAGTCATGCCCAAGAGATGGAGAGCGGGGAGGACTGCAATTCGACAGCGAATAAGCTGGCGAAAGGTCTGATCGCAAGATGGACACAATGCACCAAGTAAGGCGCCCTTCCCCAATAGGCTCGCTCTTCGGAAAATTTTGAGAGATGGAGGTCAAACCCAACAGGGGACCATCACAGAAGGCCGAAAAGTTTGAGACTCCTTTTAGTCGCCTCTTACGACAGGCAGGAATACCGCGGGCCTATTCTTACCCCCAAACCCGCAGGGGGGTAACCTAAGGACATCACACACATCCATGCACGAGGCAGGATTCGAACCTGCGACCGTAGCAGCAGCGCGGTTCCGGACGGAAGCGCCTAGAACTGCTCGGCCACAGCGGCCGGCACAGCCGTTGTGAATTTCTTCAATGAAGTCATTTTTTCTTCGGGAGTGTTTTTCTCTCTGAAATAATCACTTTTTTAATTATACAGCTATCAGTTGATTACATGCGCTTTGCCATTTTCAAGCTATTGTAATCATACACCATCCCATATTCCACACTTCTGTGCGTAGGAAACAACAGCAGAGGGCATACTTACAGCGGTTTCTTACGAACGTGGTAGTCACGGGCACGACTATCTCAGATGAGAATCCCGTATGCAAAAAGTGAAAAAGATGCCACTTATGCACGTTTAGTCACCGTTCCAGCGAACAACGCATTTCAATACGTTAGTTTCGTATTTCAAATAAAACTAGACATGGTGCGGTCAACATCTTAAAATCAAATCCCTGAAGAGATAATCAATTTTCGTATTTAATCTTTTTATGGCCGAATGTAAATTTGTTTACCGATTCTCGACCGATTTCAGCTGTAAATAGTTTTCAAGTGGAGACTTACAACCGAAAGTCAGCTGATCGTCAGTAAATATTGCCACGGTAATAATAGTAATTTCCTGTATTTCAGTGGCCTTCCACTTGAAGGCCGTTTCGGTGACTTGCTTGTCCCTAACCTACCTCAATTATCCAACCAGTTTAACGTGGAATCCGACCAGAAAACCCACCCACACCGATTTGTGCTTCCACACCATCGGCCAACAACACCCGGCACAGAAGCGTACTGTGTTACAAACATAGGTACATCGTGCAAGAATGAGATCAGACGCTAATAACCTGCCCCATCAGCTGCGCTATTTACGCAACGTCACAATGAGACCGCAGCAGAGGAACAGGAAAATAGGTTTTCTTCCATGCCGTTCTGTGGCTCCGTGTCGGGCAAGGTAAACCGCCTGCTGGAAAGACACAAGGTCAAATCGATCTTCAGGACGCCGATAAAAATCCGTCAATTACTGAGATCAGTTAAAGACGCAGCAACTCTCCGGACACCTGGAGTCTACAAGATATCTTGCAGACGTGACCAGTCTTACGGCAGACAAACAGTACGCAGTGTGGAACAACGCAGGAAGCAGCACGAGAGATTTTATCGCTTACGCGACAATGAGAAATCTGCTTTTGCTGACCATGCTTTAGAAAACGGTCACCAGATAATAAAATTTGACGAAATATCCGTCGTGGCTCGCACTTACGACTTCTGCGACCGTGTAATTAAAGAAAGCACTGAAATATAAAATCACCGGTAACACCCGGAACAGAGACGGTGGTCTGGTACTCAGCACGGCGCGGGATCCATCGATGGCGTGGTAGGGAAAAAAAGGTTCAAATGTCTCTGAGCACTATGGGACGTAACTGCTGAGGTCATCAGTGAGGTCATCAGTCCCCTAGAACTTAGAACTACTTAAACCTAACTAACCTAAGGACATCACACACATCCATGCCCGAGGCAGAATTCGATCCTGCGACCGTAGCGGTCGCGCGGTTCCAGACTGTAGCGCCTAGAACCGCTCGGCCACCTCGGCCGGCGGGCGGTTGCAGCGTGGACATCGACGCCACTAGCACCAATGACGTCACAGCTGGCATCTAGTGTTTACAAGGGCGGACCAGCAGCCCACTGGCAATAATACCACTTGACAGTGGACAAGAAGCGCTTTACCGAAAGCTCCTGTGATTTGAATCATTTGACGCGACAGGAAACTCGAGAACTCGTTTTTCGACCACGTGTACGTAGTTTGTGACGACTCCTCACATCGTCAAGACGTGAAGGCTAAGTTAAAACGCAGACCGAAAAATTCGTAATCCGGCCAGGATCCGATCCCAAGACGTCTCGGTTTCCAGGTACACGCTTTACCGTTAGATCACCAGGCCCGACGTTACCAAGGTGGAAACTGAAGAATGTCCTTCAAAAAAATTTTTTTTTACTATTGAACCTTAAGACAGGGTCCTACTGAACACGAGAAATTTTACAATCACGATTTGATAACATAAAACGGTTGTTCATTCATTGTATGCCTGATAATGAAATATTGAAGAAGAAGATGAAGAGGTAGGACGGTCAGAGACGCCGTAGAAATGACGCACTATGCAAAACAGCACTGCTCACAAAATTATCCCTGTTCTAAACTTGTTGAGCTCTCACTATTCCCTAAAATTCTGCCGGAAGGATACAGAAACAAATGAATCTCAGCATCTGCTAAGAGGAAGGAAATTCGCACTCTGAAAGCGTCGTTCCAAATGATGGAACACGGGCTTGTGCATTCATTCACGCCGTAGTTCAAACGAAATTTCACGACGTGGAAACATCCTTGTTCACCGCTGTCAAAGAAATTCCGTGTTCTTTTGTCTGTAACGAAAACGATGGCGGGAAAGTTTCGGAACTGTCGGGAGCTTCTGCTGCAGAAGTCGCCCGCCTCCGGAGACAGCCATTAACAGAGTCGCGTAATGCGAACTGTCGCCAACTTCAGGCGGCCATTAAAGGGAAGAGGCCGCGGCGATTAAGCTGGCTCAGGCGGCAAAACTTCGCTGCACGCATCAAAACAAATGAAAGCCGGGCGGCGAAAGCGTGTTGCGACGCCATCTAGTGAAGCAGAGTGTCTGCTCTGCGAGATTATGTGATTGCTGTCTGGTCTACGTGTAAACTACATATTCCGACCATATACAAACCAAAACGCGAAATCGCCGCTGCATTGTTGTAGGACACTAGTAGATGGAAGTACACCGTGAAGGGATTTTTATACTCAAGAGAGGCGTGAGGCTTAAGCTGTCGTCACACGGGATGAGGCAGCTAACGTTGACGTGAAGCAGATGGGATGTCCAACGTCACGAGAGCCAGCACCGTCGGCACACGGGACGTGTTGGTTAACGTGATTTTGCGCTCTCAACACCCTCAAGCGGCAGTGTCTGCATTATTTCGCTCGCAAACTATGCAATTTGTTCACGAGAATGGACGCACGTGAAATTCCTACATTAGCTCTACTGAAACGCACATTTCCTGCTCCTGCCTCTTCCACACGCTAATCACGTTGTTCTGTCTGTAGTACACGTACATAAAAACTTTAATATCCGTGAACATGCTATAAGATAAAAGGAAAAGATACATGTCGAGTCAGTGGGGACATCAGCTTATAACCTGTTGATACGAAACCGGTTACGTCGCTATTTGTGTAAATAAACAGCATTATCAATACTAGCTGGTTGCTGTGTTCTTCTTTGAAAGAATCAACCTATGTTATAAAAGGGGATGTCAAAACAAAACACCTTTCAGCCATCAATTTGCAACCTTATTTTATTGGGTAACCAGTTTCAGCGTTTTACTACGCCATCTTCAGGCGCCTGACAGACATGTAGGAATAATCTACCTCGCTTGTGATCAAAACAGGGGCCAGCAATACTGGGATTTGTGCACATTTGTTACAGTGAGCACTTCAACCATCATGTCATAAAAGTTCACCAAACTGAACAAACTTTATCCTAACACAGAGCGCACTTATGTATATGTGATTACAAAAACTACAGAAGTTATTCCTGTTAATTTCGTAAGAAAGTCCCACAACCTTATAGAAAACGCGAAGCTGCGAAAAAAAGGATGGAGCGGGGCCCTAATCGTCTACTGATTTACTTTCTGTTCTGTAATGCGGCTGCTTTACTAACTGCTCCCCGCTGAAGGTCTTGTACTTCGTTAGAATCCAAAGGCTTCAAGCGCCAAAATCCTGTTTCTTGACATTTAATTATAACAAATCCTTGCAAGAACGATACGTTTATCATGAGTCTTCAATGTGCCGTCGCGTTATAAAGGCTTATTTTCATGGCACGCGAATTACAACGCGAAAATAACTAAATACGAAAATTCTTTAACCACCAATATGACGTTTGCCGTCATTTTATTCCAACCAATTGTCCCAATAACGATTCATTCTTGAGAAATTCAGTGTGCTGATGCATATCTTCATAGGTGTAAGGTATAACAAAAACCCGCCGAGTATGGGCTTCTAATTAATACGACAAACAAAATATGGCGTCTCGCTTTCTGCATGTGACACAGGGAGCGTCCTTACTTCCTATTGGTGCTACTTTACGTGGCACGTTGCTGAAATATCGCAGAACTTATTGTATTTTTTACGTGACGAAATGGCTTCTTAGCGTGAAATAGCAGGACGTGACGTCACAAAACTCGTAGATATCAATACGACATTTTCGGCAAATTATAGTACACAGAGAGGCGATTAATTTTGTTCGTATCGACCTAGATAATAAAGCTGTTTTATTCTTTTTTACAGAACTGGTACCTTCATTAATGGGATTAAAAAGCTTTCGAAGAGACGAGTATCGTGATATAACGCTTGTTAATGTTGGTGTTGAAACTTTTCGCAAACGTATACGATAACTTTTCTAAAACTGAAAGGCAAGAAGATCGGAATTGTCCACTACGATGCGAACACTGCCGAGAAGGCTCTCATTCTGTATTCCGTTTTTATAACCGGCAGGAAGACACATCTACACTACTAAGATAAAAAGTATTTCTCTTATGTATGTGAACAGATAGCATCTAGATAAGTCAATACTTCGTCACACGATTACGATGAGATGATAGGTTCTTGATCTGTGATGCTAGGTGCTGTGGGGCTTGCACAGTGAGAAACCTGTTCTTGTTGAGCTCCGTTATGAATAGTTTCTGACAAACAGCTGCTTAAAATTGTGATCAGGGGAACGCAGAAGGAAGAGTAACGTTCCGGAGGTGTTGTGAACCCAAGCTACTTGGCCAAGGAGCTAATCACTACGTAATTGACAGAGAGCTGATAAGAAAATCGAAAAGAGTATACAACATTAAAAAACACGAAAAATACAACAGTATATACAATACATAATACGTTGCAGAGGAAGGCTTTAAATTTAAACTGCTGTGAAGAACTCGCGTGCAGAAAATAGGAGTGAACAACTAGGTACGATTTTAACTTACATTTTAAAACCCGGGTTTATCAATCCAACCGCTCCGTTCTGCTCCAAGTTTCTTAAACTAGAAAATTGCAGAATAGTGCATACCCTTCCGCTCAGTGGTCAAAGGAACATTCTCCAAGTGCACCTTGAGTGAATGTGACAGATGTTTTTTTATGATTTTATACTATGAATAATTCAGTTATATTCAAAATTCTATATTTTCTAAAGTATTACATGTAAGAACATGATTGATCCAGGCATAATACTTAATCTCTCTTAGATTGCAGTGTGCATACCGTTTGGTGTTAGGAGTACCGTGTCTTGACAAAACAGAGACAAAGCAAGAAGAGATTTTACGTAATCGAATATGAGAGACGCTTATCTGTCACAATAATGCAGCATGCATTCTCAAGTAATCACGGAAAAGAACCGCCATGTCAAACAAAACACTGTGCGTTCGTATCGACAATTTAGGGACACTTACGCCCGGGTTTCCGGGTTCGATTCCCGGCGGGGTCAGGGATTTTCTCTGCCTCGTGATGGCTGGGTGTTGTGTGCTGTCCTTAGGTTAGTTAGGTTTAAGTAGTTCTAAGTTCTAGGGGACTGATGACCATAGCTGTTAAGATCCATAGTGCTCAGAGCCATTTGAACCATTTAGGGACACTTATTCTCTCTGTACAAATAAAGAGTACTGGTGGATGAAGTGTCAGAGGCAGACGTGGAGGAAAATTTCGTACACAATCCAAAATAATAAAAAATCCGCACAACCCATGAACTTAGAATACCACTGCAAAATGCGTGGACGATTATGAGGCGGCGATTGCCTTTTCAGACCGTACCGTCTGTAGCTCGTGCAACAATTAAAATCGGAAGATCATGGTCGGTACCTTTAATTTTGCGTCACAATGCGGGAAGCTATTGACGATGAACATTTCAATTGCAAGCTGATATTCAGAGGCAAAGTAGCCTTCCATTTATTTGTGAAGGTTGATCACGACGATGTGAGGGCGAAATTGTGACGCACGAACGAGATTCGCCAAAGGTTAAAGTTTTCTTTAAATCTCAGAGACGAAGCTGTATAGGCCGCTTCTCATCTGTGAGAAATCTATGACCGGTAGCTCTTGCAGCTTGTGGTTGTTTTCACAACTGACTGCTGATGCCAAGACCTTAATCTTGGAACAAGGTGGGGCAACCCGTCATGTGAGCATCGATATTTGTCGCCACCCAAACGACGAACTTATACATCGCTGAATTGAGCGCAATGGAGAAGACGACGCGCCTATGTTCCCTTGCCCCCTCCCCCCCCCCCCCCCAAAAAAAAAGCACCCACCCAGGTCACCTGACGAACGCCTTCTGACTTTTGTCTTTGGGGGTACGTTAGGACCGCGTTTTCGTATTCCCACTGTCAAGAACACTGGAACAACTCAGAGAACGTATCAATGCGGCTACAATGACCATTTACCGGAATTTGCTACATAAGGCATGTAAAATGTAACGAGTTTGACTATCACTTGGACTAGAGGGGTATTCATAGGACATTTGTAGAATGCAAAATGCAAATTTGTTGGGTTCACGGTCCTACACATGCATCAGTCATATTTCTACATGAAACACTTTGGAAATTATAGAGCTTCGAAACGGTTGACTCAGTTGTAGTAGCCCTGCATTATAAACCAGAAATTCCAGGACAGGGCATACATACAGGCGGACATAGAGCACATAAACACTTGACCTACGGGTTTTGTGAACTTAACAGGATGCTGCTTGCTGCGTTTTACTCGTACTGTCTACTACGCTAAACAACTCTTGTTCACAAACGCCGGCGCAACTTAAATAGGTTTTTCATCTCATTTAGGCATATCTGGTTATGTTTAACTTGTGCATTGTTGCGAGAAACTTGGAAGTTGTTGCAAGTGGCATATTATTCATACAGAATGTACCATTACGCTGTCACTTGTACAATGGCGACACAATTGTCTCCTGAGATAACACCAAATCTTTTTCTACAAATTATCTATGGAATTTCGGAGCTTGCTTCCAAGTGCGGCTATTCTGATTTAGGCCAAAGGCCACGATGTCCCATCTAAAACGGACTCAACCGATTTAATTCCCCGTCTCTGTTCAAATTGGCACTTGTGCTCCGTCCTGTAATGACCCCGTCGCCTACAGAACATTAATTCCTATTCATTTTTCTTTCTGAATTATTTGCTTTCCATGAGCAGAATAATAGCTTCTCAGCAAAACGTTTACCGTATGCAAGTGGCAAAACGTATTCTGCAGCTAATCCGAATTGCATGTGGATCATCCATCCTCAAACACACCGTGAGCGTGCTGACGACTTTTCTATTGCCCACTGGCTTCCCACATGTCATCATCGTTATCTGTACCGCCATTTGACAAGAAAAGAATACGTGTGTGTAATAAAAGCTGACAGAGCTGATGAAACTTTTCGCAAAAAAATGCGAAAGACGAGAGAACGGAAGAATTGTAACTTTTGTCGTCGCACCGCGTGTAATGGGAGCTGTCTCGTGTACACCGTCATCCTGTGAACCACGAACTGTTAACGACGCTGGTGAGCTCATTAGCTGCAGAAAGCGCAGAGGTGGCGCTGTCGTGGAGGCCGAAATTCGTTTGGGGGAGAAGCAAGGAGACCGCAGAATTAGCGGAGTGTCTTAATGATGTCACCCAATTAACAAGCGAGATTTTTCGACGTGTTCCCGTGTAGAAAACAGAAACAAAGTAAAAACAAAATAGTGTGCTGCTAGAAAAGAAACGTTGAATTTTGTAAACAAGGATGACGGATAATGGGAACCAACGCTGCCCCTTTCGTTTTGTTGGTGAGCAAACTGATACGCAGCTCACAAATCACACTGCACATAATTTGCTCAAAAAGTAACGCTGTTAATTACAGTTTCCTAATTCTTTCATATTCACTAACAGAAACGATGCTGATTCGCGCTTCCATCGTTTCTTTGAGTACTTGAAAGTCTGTGAAGATAAAGAAGCTTTTTTCATGCTGGTTTCTACAAGAAAAATCAAGTAGATGTGTCTGAGTTCCGTCAGTACATCTTTTTATGCTATTGTACTTTCGCTTCCTTTTAATTAAGGGGCGCGTTCAATAGTTAATGCAGCAGATTTCTTTTCCTTGATCATTTTCGGTTGTAGTAATGCAGAATTTGGTGTGGGATATCATCGGATATTCCGCTTCAGCGTGTACGGTTTCATGAAGTTCCAATAGGTGGCAGTTCTATAAGTAGCCTTCAAAATGGCGTCTGTAACGGAAGTGCATTCCAAGTAGAGAGGTTGTAATGTGGCAGACTGAATGAATGTCAATTTCGCACCTTACATGTAACAAGTAGATGAATATGTCACCTGCCATACTTTGGCAATGATGATGTGTGTGAAATCTTATGGGACTTAACGGTTAAGGTCATCAGTCCCTAAGCTTACAAACTACTTAACCTAAATTATCCTAAGGACAAACACACACACACCCATGCCCTAGGAAGGACTCGAACCTCCACTGGGAGCAGCCGGACAGTCCATGACTGCAGCGCCTTAGACCGCTCGGCTAACCCGCGCACTTCGGCAATAATGACCAGATTTTCCTATTAAAATGCACAGTATGTAATGCAGGGATGACACTCGATTCGATGGTATTAACACATCGAACCCAAATCCTGCATGTCAATGAGGAAAATGTGAAAAAAGCTGCTGCAGGAAACATTTTACTTTGGGGGCACACGCGAGTTGCGCCGTCATGGCCCAAGTACAACGGAACGCTATTAAAAAGGGGTTGGTGACCTGTGGCGATAGGACCAACGAATGTGCCGGGCGATACATCGAGGAGAGCAGACAGCGGAGAAATTCTTTGGAAAGCTGCATTGGGAAATTTCCAGATGGATACAAAGAGACCAGCGACACAGTTGATCACGTGAAATGCCCGTGGTGCACTCGTGATTTATGTGTGCAACTTTTAGGCGTCAGAAACGGGCACAAAATGTCCAATTGGCTGGAATAAACTTAGAAGGAATAGAAAGGGGCGAACTTTCGATGCAGTTTGAAGATAGGCCCTTTTCGATTGGCAGAGGTAGTTTCCACAAGATGAAAGGAATGTTGGTCTGAAAAAGCTGTGACATGAAGCACAAAAGGACACAGGTGGGGGACAGTTGCCGGCCGAAGTGGCCGTGCGATTCTAGGCGCTGCAGTCTGGAACCGCGAGACCGCTACGGTCGCAGGTTCGAATCCTGCCTCGGGCATGGATGTGTGTGATGTCCTTAGGTTAGTTAGGTTTAAGTAGTTCTAAGTTCTAGGGGACTAATGACCTGAGAAGTTGAGTCCCATAGTGCTCAGAGCCATTTGAACCATTTGGGGGACAGTTTGCTACGTAAGACACAAGACCGAAAACTTTGAGGACTCTCCTCTGAACCAGCGTCAAGTGTAGAATAGGGCGCATCACACTCTTTACGACGCCAAAAGAGGAATTTTGTGTGAACACTGCGTTCACTTCGGCTGACATTCAGGTAGTAATTAGCAGTAGAGTTGTCGAACTCCAACAGAGGAGAAATGAAAAGCCACATAGTTAAATGTTCTTGCGAGAACTGAGAGGGCATTGTAGTATGAATGCTGCTCCATCTATGCATGTGTACATCGTCATATTTCAAAACTAGGGATGAGTGCACGTTTTCTCGCCTAACGAGAAACATAGGACAGTTTCTGCTGATAAAATCAGTCAAAATTTTGATTAGCTTTTTTATAGGATTTTCAGAGGGCGAAAGGAGCCCTGCAGCTGACAGCTCATCGCAGCTAAGGTGAATGCCGCTGGCAGAGGTGTAAACTTGTTGGTTTACCATCTTGTATCCAATGTGAACTCAAGCAGCCTTGAGTAATCTTTTGCTCATCTTGTCACAAAAACTAACCTTCCTCCCTATACTTGATTGTCAACCTAAATAGCACCAAACTTAGAACCGGAATCGGATAATTTCTCATAATAATGACCAACTTCAACTTGTAGAGAACCTTCCATTTAAACTTGATATTGTTGTGTTCAATGTAATTTCGACTAAACAGGACGTAATGCAGTATCTGGACAACCGGCCTAACACTGTGATGTCACAGCCTATGCAAATTCGTATATTTCTTTGACAATAATTCTGAAATTAAACAAACTGTGTACAGCTAAACACCAATGTGCTCTGTCCTAGAATAAGGGTCCGCTCCCAACCCCGGTCACTGATTCTACAGACGCTAATGCACTCACAAGGTGTTTTTGCTGCTGCCTTACAAACGTGAAAAGGACTGGAGTGTCAGAAGGTGTCATTGAGTTTCCTTTGGCGAAAAACAAGAGCAACGCGGAATGTCTACGGAGACCTGCTAGTGAACAAAAACACAGCGAGTCTTCGGGCGAGGCGTCTGTCTCCAGCACAACAGGGTCGTACAAACCTGTCCAGTCTCCCGTGTATCGGCCGCCGCACACAGCTGTGACTCCTGCAGTGTTGGAACGTGCGGATACTCTAATTCGAGGTGACTGACGGATCGAAAACACCTCGCTGCTCATCCAGACGGTTCTGTTGGTTGTGCTGACACTCCAGCCCACCAGTTGGGATACTCAACAGGTGTTTGCCAGCTGGGTCCCTCGCCGCTTAACAGAAGTCTTGAAGAGCAAACGAAAGGTCATCTGTCTGACCAAATGAAGGACCCACTCCGCAGGGAGCAGCATATGGATGATGCGAAGGTTATTGATGTAGCAGGATGTTGGCTCTGACGGGGACCAGTTGAGTAGTACTGTGCGGCCATACGTGCCCTCCCAATAAGGTGGCGTAAGGCCGACATATTGAACGGATATTATATTGAAGAAAAGGATTTTGTAGTGTATAATATGATGTACTGGCATCCTGAATAAAACCAACCTGCTTTCAGAAAAAAAGTGTTGCATTACTTATTGAACGCCACTTGTATATTTAATCTTCGTACATCCCTATTTAAACTGGATGAAGGTGGGTCACAGCTGGTATGATTTTTATTAAAAATGGAATTCCTCCAGCTGTACTTAAGATTTTAAATTTACTTCGCTACTAGTTTCGACGTTGCGTCAACGCTATCTTCAGGCCCTTACACTTTGATGAAATCAGTTGTGTGTGGCTCAGTCTTGAAGTCCGCAGTGAGACCAACACGTGCTCCACATGGATGGCGGGCAGCTGGAGGAATTTCATTTTTAATAAAAATTTGTATATTTGCTTTAAGAAAATAATTTAAGTGTGAAATATAACACGATTACGAAACTTTTTGTCCGGTTCTGAAATAAAAGATATTTAGTCAATCTGTTCAGTACAATTTATCATCAGAAGCATTTCGGGAGAGATCGGTGGTGGGCCCTGGACTACAGAAGGCACCGATGTCTCTATGACCCGGGTATAGCGATCCTAGAAGGCGGTAGCCATTCTAGCAGACGAATTAATGCAGCAGTTCGTTACGTTTTCCAACGGTTTTGGTAGCTACTGGTACCTTTTCTCCTTCATAACTAAAAAACTGCCTACTTCATTCTCGTAGCTTAAGTGATGTACAAAGTAACGTCACCCCACAAGTAAATGACTGCATGGCATATATACAACTGATACCAGCTGTCGGCCTCGGTGGCTGAACCACTAACCTGAACGTCTCGGGTTCAATCCCACTTTAGGCCTCTTTTTTTGGGCGGGAGGTGTGGGGGGGGGGGGGGGAGGGGGGCGGTATCATCAGTCTTCCGAATGGTTTGATGCTGCCTGCTACGACTTTCTCTCCTGAGTCAACCTCAGCATCCTAGAGTGGCACTTACAACCTACGTCCTTAGTTACGGAGTGTTTCTCTTATCTAATTTGCACCCGGAAACTGAGCACAATTCAGTCTTTTGACAAGAGTAGCCCTCTTCATGCACTGAAAAACATGACGCTTCAAATACATTATGGAAACTTTTACGAGAAATGATGCAACGAGAGTAAAAACTTTCGAAACCCTTTTAACGCTTCAATACGAATGACACTATATGGATCCAGACACTTTGTCTAGTCTGAAATACCTATGATGTGTATATGCAGACTGAAGCGACGAATGAAAATTTTTGCCAAGGGTAGAATTCGAACCCGTGACTGCTGCTCACTAGGCAGATGCGCTGAACGCTTCGCCGCCCTGGCACAGTTGCATTGCACGACTGCACGGTCTATACTAGCACGCCACTCCCCTCAGTCCAAATCCGAGCCTAATGAGGCACGAATGGGAATTTTAATTAAGGATCGAGGCTTGCTAGGGTAGTCCATGCAGATGTGCAAAGTCACTGTGCCAGGGTGGCGCACCGGTTAGCACATCCGCCTAATGAGCAGAAGAGGTGGGTTCGAATCCCTGCACTGGTACAAATTTTCATTCATCGCTTCTGTCCGCATGTATAATTAGTATTGAAATCTACTTTGAACATTACCGCTACGACGGGTCACAGCACCCTGAGAAGATTGCGGACACTTCTATCTGTTTGTGATTAACGACCGAGGCGCTTTTATTATAACGTCATGACTATCAGTAAATAGGCACGACATATACAAGACATAGCCTGCCTCTCCCGAGGACATGGTGTATAACCCATTCCCTATCGGGAACTTTATAACTGAATAGGTCATTCCTACCTGATCCTTTCTTCATTTCTGGCGGATAGTTTGGACGTTCTGTGATGAATGGACATGGGTCAACGTAGTGTAACTAGGAAGCGCCACAGTGATCAGACGATTCTGTGCCTATGCTGTACCGGGTTTATGAAATGCAATAAAGTTGATTTAATACCTTGTTGTTCTTTTATCATCTGTGCGGAAGAAAAGGAAGGGCAGCAAGTCGTCTCGTACTATTTTGCTGTGGTCTTCAGTCCGAATACTGGTTTGATGCAGCTCTCTAAGCTTGTCTATCATGTGCAAGCATCCATTTAAAGTTGCCTTTATAATTTTAATCCCCGCGCCCATACGCAAGCACGCACGCGCACGCACGCACGCGCGCACACACACACACACACACACACACAAACTCACTCACTTCCTTCCTCTACCAAATTGAGGATTCTTTGATGTCTGACAACGTCTCCCATTTAGTCGTGTCACAAATTTCTTTTTTTAACCAAGTCTTCACAGGTTATTCGATCTACCTATCTAAATGTCAGCATTCTTCTGTACCAGTAAATTTACAATGCTCCTTGTATGGATTACTTATCCTCCAACGAAAACTTCTGCTCCCTTCTTGTCTAAACTACTTATCGTCCAGGTTGCGCTTCAGTACAACACTATGCTCCGTACAAATACCACCAGAAAAGACTTCCTAACATTTGCATTTGTATGAGATGTTAACAAATTGTTCTTTTTCAGAAATTCTTTTCGTGCTACAGCCATTGTGAATTTTATACCAAAATTCAAAAGGCTCTAAGGAGTATGGGACTTAACATCTGGGGTCATCAGTCCCCTAGACTTAGAGCTACTTAAGCCTAACGAACCTAAGGACATCACACACACATCCACGCCCGAGGCAGGATTCGAACCTGCGACCACAGCAGCAGTTCGGTTCCGGACTGAAGCGCCTAGAACCGCTGGGCCACAGCGGCTGGCCATTTTATACCCTCTCTCCCTCGGCCATCATTATTTAGTTTGCTGTCCAAATAGCAAAACACGTCTACTAGGTTTTAATGCTTTATTTTCTTCAGCATCACTTGATTTAATTTTATTTCATTACGCTTGTTTGAAGTTTGCTACCGTTCATCTTTTAATCTCGTTTCAAGGCACTAACAATTCTGTTCAGGTGATGCTTCATGTTCTTTGCCATCTCTGACAGATATCTCGAAGTTTTTATTTCTTCTCTTTGAACTGTAATTCCCTTCCCAAATTTCCCCTTAGGTTTTTACTGCTTGGTCAGTGTAAGGATTAAACAAATTAAGGGAGAGGCTACAAGCTTCTCTCACTCCCGTTTGAATTACTGACACTGTTTCAGGTGTTTTGACTCATAACTGCAGTCTGGTTTCTGCTCAAGTCGTAGATAGTTTTTCGCTCTCTGTGTCTTATCCCTGCAACCTTCATAATTTCTACGAGTGTATTCCAGCCGACATTGGAAAAAGCTTTCCCTAAATCGACAAATGCTATAAATGCTTGCCTTTGTCGCACTACTAGCTCGTAAACGAAATGGGAGATTGCAGAAACCAATGGCCTGCAGACGAACAATTTTGCCCCGAGTAGTGTAGAAACTATAGCTTTGTTTAAATACACATTGCATGGCAAGTCGTGTAGTTTAATCCTCAGATTCTACTTGGATCTAATGTACTTAAACGTCGACCGTTCCATTTATATGCTGAGCGTACTAAATGTGTTTACTCGTACCGCTATTACCTATTTTAGGACTTATGTCTTGTCTATAGTGGAATTTAACCTTCGGCCATCGCCTTTGAGCACAGCGAGAGACAGCTTACCGACATCTGCCTTTGAACTGAAAACAAATTACTAGCAGCTGCACTGACTGAGATCTTAGGGATAATTCGTGGAACCAACGGTACTGTATGACAGGAACTGGAAAAACCAACAGAATATAAGTTGGGAAGAAGTGGAAAGCAAAGGGTTCTTTATGAGAGAAATCCCAGGAAAAGAAAGGAGCTGTAAAGCTTGTGTAACCTCAAAGTAATTTATCAGAGCTTGTAATAAATCATCCTCCTCTAACATTACCTTTCTTTTTATAGAGATAACCGATACCATATATAATCTCGAATCTCGCATAGGCAAAAATTACCTCAGCTGTTTCATTAAAAGACTTCATATTATTTTGTATACGATGTATTATATTTCAGGCTAAAATGTATAAAAAAGAAATTAATGTGTTACAATCGATATGTACTAACAGTTAAAATTACTCTTCTTTTAAAAATATTTGAAATTACAAAATTTGTGGCATGCATAAAATTCATATTATTTATTGCACAATCGAACGCCAATTATTAAACTCATTTCTGGATTAATTGATAAAATAATGATATATTTTAGCGCTGATTCATATTTTGTTGTGTAAACTCTTTGGCTTTGTAATGTCTTTGGAATATTGTGAGTACGGCAGAATGTAAGTAGTGGTGGGCATACCTCCGAAGGAAACGCACGTATTTTGAGAAACTTATCAGCAAAAACGTAATTATTGGTTTCTTGATCGTGGAAACTGTACAGTCAGTCTCATTTAGAAGAATGGGATAAAATAAAAGTATATTCACAGCAACAGGCAGCTCTTCGACAGTTATTTTGTCAACACGAACGTAAGAAATCGAAATTTCCTGCTGCAATAAAATATTCCTAGACAAGAGTTTGAGACATCGACGACAACAACAACGAGGTAATGAAGAAAAGTAAAAAAGTTCTTCTTTTGGAATCTTACTCCTCTCGTAATTTTCAAGATTTGTGCAATGACTGTGACTTCAATGGTGATGTGTAGGAGGGTAATATTACAAGCTGGACAGCTACTTATGGCCATCGCTTATAAGCACACTGTGAAATGGCTATAAGACGTCCGCTCTCTTTTTGTACTGAAATAACTTCTTAAATTTGTCTATCACGGCATTTTACAGCAGAGATAATGATATAATTAGCACACTTTTACATACCTCACTATAACACATGGTGATTCAGAAAGAGAGAACAGATTTCAATTGTTCATTACAGACAAACTATAAAATACAGAGGCACATTGCCCATGTCAAGGGACAGAGGAAGATTTTAATTTGTTTGTTGGTGTCGACATGGCGACTACACTCAAAGATAAATCATTTTGTGTTTCGAATCTGCGCGAAGTAAGCCCATTGTTCAAGTGCAACGTGCATTCCGCCGTAGATTCAGCAAGAAGCCGCCTTTGCACAAGCAGATTTATGACTCGCACAAAATCTTCTTTGAAGTTGGTTGCATATGCAAAGGGAACAGTACTGTTCGGCCCCGCAAGTGTGATGAAAACGTCAAGCTTATCCGACAGGCGTTCTCACGCACCCCACGACACTCTACAAGACGGACAACGCCTGCATATGAAACCTTTCAGGCTGCAGTTACTGCAGCAATTCCATCGCAACGACTAGAACAGAAGGTACGAATTTTGCATTTCAGTTCTCCAGGATATCACAGAGGGCACTTTTTCCGAAAGACTCATCTGTTCGGACGAACAGACGTTTCGTCTATGGCGTAAAGTAAACCACAATAATCTAAGAATTTGAGTGTCCCAAAATCCAGGAGTCTTCGTCGAACGAGAAAGAGACTTACCAAAACTGAATGTGTTTTGTGCCACTTCTGTTCACAAAGTTTATGGACCTTTCTTTTTTGTAGAAGAAACTGCGACAGGAATGTCATTCCTGTACAAGTCGCAAAATTGGTTGTTTCCGCAGCTTCGCTAACATTTCATAGATTTCGTGTTTATGCATGACGGCAACCCGCCTCACTTTTACCTTGAAGTGCGGCGTTATCTTAGCACCACCCCACAACTTTGGGTTGGAAGTAGTGGAAGACAAGATCTAGGTCATTGTTTCCGGCCTCTCTGGTCACTGTGCCGGCCGGGGTGGCCGAGCGGTTCTAGGCGCTATAGTCTGGAACCGCGCGACCGCTACGGTCGCAGGTTCGAATCCTGCCTCGGGCATGGGCGTGTGTGATGTCCTTAGGTTAGTTAGATTTAAGTATTTCTAAGTTCTAGGGGACTGACGACCTCAGAAGTTAAGTCTCATAGTACTCAGAGCCATTTTTTTTTCTCTCTGGTCGCTAGACATCACACCTCGCAATTTTTTCTGTGAGGGTACTTAACGGACAGCCTTTGTCCCACCTACAGCAGATAATTTTGAGGATCACAGAAGTCGAATTGAAGGTGCTATCCATCCAATAAAAAGGGATCTGTTGATATGCGTGTTGAATGAAATGGATTACCGTTTCGAAGTTTCTCGAGAAAGGCGTTATGCTCATGTTGAGTGCCTGGTATAATGTGTGTGCAAAAAAAGAGAAAGAAAGCTTTGAACATTACTACATCCAGTGACATGTGCAATATGTTATCAACTTTCATAGTGTGTCTGTAATAAACAACTGCAATATGTTATTACTTTATGAATCAGTCTGCGTTTGGATCACGCCTCCTGAGTTTCTTCTTTTCCGTCCAGTTCCAGATTTTTCTGCAGTAATGCTTCCCTTCGCCTTTTTCTTACCCAAGAGGGGAGGACAATCGAATTCTACGACCCCACTCTTTTTTTCGCGCCGCTCGGTAATTGTAAACTACATCTTCGGGGTCGCCACTATAATTTCTACACCGGAATCTGCGCATCCTGTTAAAAAGGTTTCATCGGAGGTTCCTGAAAACGAATTTCTCGAGTCAGACCGTAAAAAGAACGGCGCCGTACGAGCGAGAATAATAATGAGCGGGGGCAGGCGTGTGGGTTTACAGTTATCGCGGCGTCCGCTTGCTATCAGAGTGCTGCCATCGCCGGGCTGGCCAACAGGGGGCGCCAGGTCTCGCTAATCCGAAATGCCGGCCCGACGCGGTCGTTACTCTCATTACGTTTTATCGATCCGCTTAAATGTCCCATAAGGACGCGCGCTTAAAGCCGATAAAAGTTAATACCGCATCCGGTTTCCCGGGAATAGGCGGCGGGTAGGGGGGGGGGGGGTGACAAAAAGTATAAAAGCCTACGTTTTATGCCGGGAGAGTCTTTGATACAGGTGAAAAAGGACTTGGCTAAACTGCTGTGATTGCACCCTGCTCTTCAATTTAAAAAAACCTGCTGAGCGGAAAGCTAGTTTATTGTGCACATCATTTCTGGCTTCAGCTCTGCACATTTTCGACGGCTCTGTATCCCCAACGGATGCACAAGTGGAAAGAAAATTTAAGTTCGTTTGTGGCGCTTTTGTATGCATATGTTTCAAAAATTACGTAATTTGCAGTTTAGTAGCCAACAAGTCAGATTAACCTTAGAAGCGATCATGCTGTAGTACGTCGCAGGACTTCTTTCAGAAATAAAATTAATAAATAATTAATTACTTTAAAAATGGGCACAAAAAGTCTCAACTACAAAACCACTAATTTTGTGGTAACCGTTGTCGGTCAGTTTTTGATCATCTTCAGACCTTCACACCATGACGGTAGGCCTCAGGGTATGAGAGTATGAAGATAATCAAAAACTGACCGAAAGCGGTTACTGCAAAATAAATGTTTTTGCAGTCGAGACTTTGTGCCAATTTTTAAAGTACTCTTTGCCGGACCGCTGTTCTCCACGAGAAGTGCTCTCAGAAATTATAAAAAAATAAAGCCGCCTCTATCCTGAAGTGGCCACAACAGGTTCAATATTTATTAGTTTGCAGGCCGGTGTGGCCGAGTGGTTCTAGGCGCTTCAGTCTGGAACCGCGCGACCGCTATGGTCGCAGGTTCGAATCCTGCCTCGGGCATGGATGTGTGTGATGTCCTTAGGTTAGTTAGGTTTAAGTATTTCTAAGTTCTAGGGGACTGATGACCTCAGATGTTCAGTCCCATAGTGCTCAGAGTCATTTTTTATTTATTAGTTTGTCAAACCTTCAATATATTGAAGCGAGGCAAACATCATCAATAATATTTTAATAGTGACAGCTGACAATGCGATTTCACCGAGTAAAGGAGACGAACACCCAAAAGAAAGAGTGTGATGTAAATACAGTGGCTACAGCTGGCAAGAAATAACAAAAACCAGCGAAATGAGCGTGTATGTTTGGAGCGCAGTATTGTGTGGTTGTCTGCCGTGGACTGGGGGAAATCCGAAAAGGAAGAAATTCGAACCGATTTTGAGATGATGCTACAGAGGAATGCTCAAAATTAGATGGACTGACAATGTAAGAAATCAGCGAGAAAGGGGTTATGTGGAAAACATTGACAAGACGAAGTGACAGAACAACATAACACAACTTAAGGCCGGTATTACAGTATCAAATATTCGTTGACATAGAAATTTGATCAAACATTCATCATGGTCTTTTGACAATGACCTTTGACGTGGCGCAAAACTGGTTTTACTCTGCATCAAATATTTCGTCATAGTTCGTTCCCTGCGCATGCGCCAACGTCACGTGTATTCACGGACTTTGCGGCCATGTTTATATACATAAACACTACATTAAACGACAAACAACAGCAGCAATGCTAGCGCTCCAAGTGGTTACATTTCTCCACGCAATGAGGAGAAGATGATCGTTCTTTTTGATCAAACCTAAGGCGAGATTAGATTTGATCAAAGAAAATTTGACCAAGGCCTATCCTTGACAAAGTCCGTTGTTAGTGTTAAATTTTATTTTGCAAAGAGACTTTGTCAAAGAACACTTGACAGTGATACTTGAAGAAGCAAAACTGTACGGTAAGAGAGAGATTGAAATATAGGCTTATAATAAATTATTCATATCTTACGCGTGATAAATTTTTTTAAGGAGGGTGGCTGCAAACATTGGAATAAAATAACTGAATCGGACCCCTCATACGAGAGAAGTGCCCTACAGATCGCTCTATTGAAGCCCGCCACATAAACATGTTCGGACATTCGAACATTAGTTACTTCAAATATTTTCAGAGCTTGAATCCAGAGTTTTAACTTCTTACAAATGTTCGTAATGGTGTACACGCTGCTAAAAATTGAAGCATGTCTGGAAAGTACTCGTAGTTTCGAAATTTACTTACTGAAGCGGAAAAGTGGAGTAGTTGTTCTCTCCTACCTGTAACAATAGAAAAGCACTCATTAATGTCAGAAAACAAATAAGCAAAGCCTGGAAAAACATTACAGTAACAACAGTTATTAAATAATACGATAAAGCCTCCTACTATCCTTTAAAGGTGCTAGCTGGATTTACTAAAATTATAGGGAGACAAACCGCACAATAAACTCAATTTCGATGCAGGCAACACTGGGCTAAGATCACGTTGCTTTGTCTCCCTGTGTAAGTCATTCAGTCAAACAATACGATAAGATCAATTATTATTTTTTACAATGTCGGTTGTCTTCTGTACTCGTGAAACTGTTCCATGTAGTTATGGCAGTGTAGCAGTGAATATTAATACCAATCAGCTGGCTCCCAGTAAACGTGGAGATACGACGGGTGTTCAATAAGTAATGCAAAAAAATTTTTTTTTGTTAGTCCTACGTCAGATGGTAAAATGTTGAAGTTGTTGTGGATATCATGGAATATTCTTGCTTCATGCCCTATAGTTTCATGAGCTTGCGATAGGTAGCAGCGCCGTAAGTAACCTTCAAAATGGCATTTGTAATGGAGTTGTGTTCCAAGCACAACGCTGTCACTGATTCTTTTGGCGGGAAACCAGAGCATCGCAGATATTCATAGGCGCTTGCAGAACGATTACGGAGACATGGTAACGAATAAAAGTATCTTGAGTCAATGGGTGAGGCGTCTGTCATCATCGCAACAGGTTGGCACAAACCTGCCCGATGTCCCGCGTACCGGCCAGCGAACACAGCTGTGCCTCCTGCAAGAAATTGAAGAACCAACTTCAGCGTGTTCGTCGCCACAACAACTCAAGGCCTCACACACGTCTGCGCACCTGAGAGGAGCTCGCAAAACTTCATCGGACTGTTCATCCTCATCCATCCTTCACCCCGGATCCTATCCCAATGAGGGATGCACTCTGTGGGAAGCGTAAATGATGGGGAGGTTATTGATACAGGAAGATGTCGAAGCCGACGTCGACCAGTAGAGTGGTACTGTAAGGCGGTATGAGGCTGTCCCATTCAACGGAGATTATGTTGAAAAATAGAGTTTTGCAACCAAAAAGGGGGGAATAATAATGTGTATTGGAATCCTCAATAAAACCAACCCGCTTTCAGAAAATATTTGTTGTATTACTTAATGAATGCCCACCGTAATTTTCAGACACAAGTTGGGGTTGACGGAGGGTAGGTAGGGAAATCGCTAGTGTCCGTTCTGAGGGACCATCACTAAATTCTCCAGTAATGATTTAGAAAGAAATTACACAAAACTGTGGATACACGGGCAGGGATATAAATGGCCGTCCTGTGAATACGAGTCCAGTGTCTTCAATGAAAAGAAAAGTGCAAACATAATACGAAGAAACTTCAGAAAGTGATTTATACATGTCGTCCCACGCTAGGACAATAATGCGCAGACCGAGCGAGGTGGCGCAGTGGTTAGACACTGGACTCGCATTCGGGAGGACGACGGTTCAATCCCGCGTCCGGCCATCCTGATTTAGGTTTTCCGTGATTTCCCTAAATCACTCCAGGCAAATGCCGGGTTGGTTCCTCTGAAAGGGCACGGCCGACTTCCTTCCCCATCCTTCCCTAATCCGATGAGACCGATGACCACGCTGTCTGGTCTCCTTCCCCAAAACAACCAACCAATAATGCGCACTGTCGGAAGAGAGTACATATTTCGGGTTTCCTGCAGACAGTTCTGCTGTGGTTCAGATAACATGTATTTCAGTGAGTGAGTGCAATGGCGCAGAATATCCAAACATGCTCTAACTTTGAAGTACGGAGGGCAGCACTATTCGTGTGGGGAATACGTGTAAATTACACAAAGATTCGCCGTAAAGGTTTGGCGATGTATGTACCGAATGTATTGTCGCGTTCAGCCATAGCGGAATGATACCTACGTGGATGATGGTGATCGGCAAGTCCTGATCTTGCACCGTACGATTTCAATCTTTTAGGCAAGTTGAAAGAGCACTGGGAGTGGAGGATTCTTCCAACGATGAGGACGTTCACACAGCTGTTCTCGAATGGCTCTGTAACTGAGGATCTGTCTTCTGTTGTTCAGCAACTGAACGACTCGTATTTATGGGTATTACATATTGTGCACAGAAATGTAGCAACAAACTTCGAATGGCTTTAGAGGGTGTCTTGAGGAGACAATTCGAGGACAGGTACCCATATCTGGAAACGTCACACAAGGACGCTACAGAGCGTAGAAGTTACAGGCACCGGCGCCAGGCACTATGCCATCCCTTCGGCAGAAAATGTGACTTTGTACTCTGATAGACTGAGGCGAAACTCCTCACAGTGTTGTTTGTTATTCAGTGATCGCGACTGATTGCCACGATAGCCAGTGCAGAAGGGTGAGTTAGCTGCTACGTAGACCGACCTTCTCTCCTGTGAAAGCCGACACAGGTTTCAATCGGCAGTTCATTTTTCTCCTGTGTACTAGAAACAATGGAGATTTTAGATGACTCATCACATGGTTCCTCTCCACAATTTTTACACCCCTCCCGTCCCTCCCCCTCCAACACACAAATACACAGACTTCCCTCCATTAAAAAACTGAGAATTCCTTGATAGCTCAGGATGTATCCTATCAACTGGTCCCTGCTTGTAATCAATTTGTGCCTCGATTCGTGTTTAGTAACTCCTCATTACCTTATCTATGCATCTAATCTACTGCATTCTTTTGGAGCAGCACATTTCAAAAGCTTCCATTCTCTTCTTGTGTGAACTTATAGTCAATGTTTCACTTCCATACCAGGCTACACTCCAGACAAATACCTGCGTACAGCCAACGTGCATTTAATATGCTCTACTTCGGCCATCGTCAGCTGTTATAGAGTCCAAACAACAAACGTCATCTACTGCTTTTAGTATCTCATTCCTCCCGGCTAATTCTATCAGCATCACCTGATTTAATTCGACTGCATTACATTACTGTTGTTTTCTTTCGTCGATACATTCTAATCTTTTTCCGTGGCACTATCGATTCCATCGTCACCGGCAAACAGCAAAATGTTTATGTCTTCTCCTTGAATTTCAATTCCGTTTCCATTTTCCTTGTTGGATACACTACAGCCCTGTCTCGGTTCCTTCTCAACCACTGCTTCCGTATCATGTCCTTCTACAGCGTGGTTTCTGAATAAGCTGTAACTAACTTTTCACTCCATGTGTATTACACCCGCTATCTTCATACTTTCAAATAGTGTATTCCAATCAATATTGCGAAAAGCTTTCTCTAAGTCTACGAATACTGTAAACGTAGTTTTTCCTTTTCGTAATCTAGCTTCTAAGAGAAGTCGTTGGGTCAGTATTGCCTGGCACGTTCCTACATTTATCGGGAACCAGAACTGATTTTCCCCGAGGTCGGCTTCTACCAGTCTATCAATTCTACTGGAAATAATATGCGTCCGTATTTTGCAACCAAGTCTTGCTAAACAAATAGTTAGGTACTATTCACATTTGTCAGTATCTGCTTTCTTTATTCAACTGTATGTGGATGAAATGCTTCCGCGTTTCCAGGAGGGTGAAGACGGTGAGTACGACACTCACTAAAACGCAGCGGTGGAAAAAAAAATAAATAAAAATGAAATGATCATATGTCATTGACGGCCGGGAGTCCTCACCGGGGGATGTTCGGCTGCCTAGTTGCAAGTCTTTTCAGTTACGCAGCATTGGGCAACTTGCGTGTCGATGACGATGTGGACAACTCAACACCCAGTCCCCGAACGGATAAAAATCTCCGAGCCGGCCAGGAATCGAACCCGGGCCAGTTGCATGGCAGCCAGACACGCTGACCACTCAGCAAAGGATGTGGACAACGTAGCGGTATCTTAAAGGTTCCGCCCGGCTGGAAACCCGACAATACACCGGAATTCTGTGTTGGCGCAGTCGTCACTTGAAAACTGTACATGCGACGAAATCTCACTTGTTGCCTAAATAGGCCAAATCCTGTAACAATCGATGGACGTCACGTCGTTTCTGAAACATGGCCTTCACATTCTTAGCAGAGGGACGAACTATTGACAGAGCTTATTTGTAGAGGCTAGCGAGACAGTGAAATCGTTTTAGTGAAGTAATACGGCTCACAGGAGGAGGAACAGCCTAAGTAGGAGATCCGAGCACTTAAGGCTGGCTGGGGATTTCAAGTGGAAAGGAAGACAGCCTCACCTTCTGTGGGGGCGGAGAACGAGGTAGGCGTGGCACGCCCTGGGGAGTCTCACGCACGGCCAGAGGGGCGGGGGACAACTGCGTGCATCACACACACACACACACACACACACACACACAAATTTTCAGCGTGGGCTGCGCTAACCAGTGGTCAGCTAAGAAAACTGCTGCGACCAACTGTAATGAATGGGATGTAAATATCTTTCACTATGATAACTTACTTAGCTACGCAGCTTTAATTCAAGGGCGGAATATGAGCATGAAATGGAGGTGAGTGAATAGTTCCGCGCGTGTGTGATGAGAAGAACTTCTCGAGTTTATAGACGGTACACGCGCAAATACTGCTTGATATACAAGCGATGTTAAGATGTGTAAGAGTAGATATTGTAGGAGTAGTTACATGCGAACATTGCTGTCATCATTAACATGCAGTTTCGTTGGATTACGTCGAACTCTATACCTTGTCAGCTCAGTCAGCCAGAGTATCACCTAGGAGATACGTCACATGCATAGTCTGAATTTGACAGGAAGAATCACACAAAAAGTGCATATTTCACTGCAGAGCAAAGTACTCTCAGGAAGCCGCGCTCCAGTCTTTAACGCGGCCATTTCTTCGCTAAATCCCTGCTTCTTATAAAGTTTGAAAAGCCAGAGACTAGGTGCTGAAGTGAAGTAAGGGTGGGCCGTCAATTGTGCGAAGAAAGCTGAATTAGTGGCATCACCAAACACGAAACTCAATGGTTCTCTTTCAATTTCCCAGCCCGATACTCTATGTTAATCGGTCGGAAAGATTCACCACACCCTATAAATTGTCATGTCAATTGTGCAATTCCAAGCCATCACGTCTATTATCGTCCTAGATCAGCCCCTTTAGGTATTCTATGGCTCTTTACATACTTCGCATGGATATGTAAGCACCTTGGCACAAAGAAAATCACTTCTGAAACATGTTTTGAGCTTTATTGTAACATAATGATGTTGTACTACATTTTTGGAACGTTGTAGGCCGTCGGTATACAAGATGTAACCGGTATAAATGGAGATATTTCTATTTGGTGACTGAGGACGGTGTACTGAGTTACATTACGTCGTTATTTGAGTCATGTGCACAAAATATTGTTAATCAGTTACATAAATGAGCACATCGTTGTAAATGTAATAATATGGCTGCAAAATAATTTTTCATAAAGTAAGCAAGCAAAATCAAACAGTGTAAATACACAATAGAAACAGATCATGTACATTAAGCAGTTATACAAAAAAATGGCCCCACTACTTAAAAAAGTTCTAAAGTTATTCTAAAAAAATCTTTTTACGGGACTGATGATAGGTTAGTGGTGGCTTCACCTACAGCCATGTAGGAACAGCACATAACTGAATTAGATTACATTGAGGCAGGATATTGTTCCAAAGCCAGGCAGAGTTTGTTAGCTAAATAACCTAGTAACGATAGTTGGTATGTAACCTAACAAACATCAACTCACGCAGCACTCTAACAGACAACACCAACGTAGATAAGATCCGCATGGACTGAGCAAAGCGAGTTTTTCCGAAGAGGGATCTTCATGTGGATTGTTACTAAAAGTGGGGACGCTGGACTGGCAGTTCAATACCAAGTCCCCTTCCCCAGGTGGTGTCGGTGAAGGTGTATCTATATCTACTATATCGTCTCTTCTTTTATTCTCTTCTTAGAGTATACCATTCTTTTACAATTTTTCTCCTTGCGAATTCCTGTGTTTTTGTTTAAAAATAAGTGTTACTGCCGTAAGTGAATAAAAGATAACAGCAAAGTGCAGACAAAAGAACTTCACGTATCCCCACCACCACACGGTGCTGCATGGGCAACTGTGCCCGTGACCTCAAATGCGTAACACGATTTTGCTGCAAGATGATGGCCATGGGAACTTTCTAAGAACTCTGTGTGGAGCACTACGGCCTGCATAAAGTAATAAGCAGATAAGCTGGCAGACGCTAGCAGTCGTAACGCAACCAAAAAAAAAAAAAAAAAAATGCAGCTCATTTATTGAACCGTGGTAAAATTTGCTGTTTTGAAGGGCACGCCGCAGCGCGTAGTGTAAAGCAGTCGCCTTCCGTTTCTGGCGGTAGCGCCGCTGTGGCAAACGCAGCTGTGGTGTCTCCCTCTGGTGGGAAAGGGGAAAAGTTGCCTGTTCACGTGCATTTAAGGGGCGCTGTGAGCTCGCTAGGCAGAGGGTCGGGCCACTTGGTCAGCCGGTCAGTGTGAGGCAGTCAGCGTCTGTCTGTCGTCCGGAGTGCTAGTATGTGTTAGGCCCCCAGTCTGCTCGAGTTTGCTTAGGCAATGGGCATTGACGGTTGGATCGATCGGTTGGTCGGTCGCACACTGAGACACCAGATGACTTGTCCCCCATGTGAGGTCGCCACGTCAGTCCAGTGGGTCGCGCCGTATAGCGAGGGGTAGTAGGTTCGCGGCCGACACAAGAGCAACAGGAGTCAACCCACGACATCGGTTTGGCTGGCGCGAGCTGCGACGCCGTGAGACGGGAGATCGGCGCGCCTTCCTGCGTCCGTTGAAGCGGCCGGCAGCGGACGGTTCGGCAGAGCGTTTTGGACGTGCTGCGCCAGGTCTTCGCCAGACATCGCAGTTTATTAAAGGTTAAGTGATTCGTGATATGTTGTTTCATTTAATTGTTAAATTCTACATGTGTTCTTGGTCAGTCTCTCGTCCTCAGCTTACTCGTCTGTCTCTCGTCCGCATTTGTTAGGCAGTTAGTGTCTGTCTGTCTGTCAATCTGCCATACGTAATAGTTGCCTCTGGGATGTTTGTCGGATTCGGTGTTAACGAATTTATTGCTTTAGGTGTGAAGGCCGAATTCCTGAAATATGTTCTTATCTTGCCTATCATCTTGAGAGGTGGTATATGTGTAATGTAGAGAATGTTTGTACATTTTACGTAAGACTGCATTTCATGGGTTTTTATTTAAATGGTCATCTTAGTATATTAAGTTGCCACCCTTCAACCGTAAGAGTTCTTTTAAAAACAAGTTGCACTTTTGGTGGCGAATAATTTTAATGTGTTTTGTACCATTTCTATTCCTCTTACGGAGTGCATAGTTTATATGTTTGTGTGAGTTGTTAAAATTTTTAGTTTAAAGTAATCTGGTGTGTTGCAGATTTGTACCAGTGTAGTCTTTCAGAGGTCGTTGTGAGCGGTCGCGACTACGGCCGTGTTAAAAGGGAGCGGCAAGGTTCTCAGCCCGAAAGCTCATACTGTCAGAAAAAAAAAAAATTGTTGTTTCTGCCTCTGAATAAATTGTAACTTGATATTTAGAGAGTGCTTTCTGATTATAATTTTTAAATCTGTTTTCATCAGTTACCCACTGGCAACTACTTCCACGCTCAAATAGTCTGATTAAATGTGTTAATGTTCTTGATGAATCGCTACTAAATAAAGTAAATTCTTTACGAAAAGATTTTGGAAGTAGAAACCACGGTACATATATCAGTGGCGACTTTCCGAAGGAGCTTACACGGACATCTGTACTGTCCGAGCGGCACTTGCACCACTTGCACGCGCATCGGTAAACACGATTTCGTCACAACTTTCCGATGTCAAACCGCAGTACCCCCGAGCTGCACCACGCCTCATAAGACAGTGGGGAGGAGTTCGCGACTGGGACATACGCCGAGCTGCTGCGCCGTACAACGAGTGCGCCTTTAATAGCGACCAAGCGACGAGGCCATTAATTCAGCAATCAAAATGTATTTAGCCCCCTGGGTACCCGTCCCGGTCCGTATCATTGAATGCGGAATGGTAATTTTACGGGGACAATGGACGCGGCAGTTAATTTAAATAAGCTGCATCGTATAAATAACGCAACGCAGCGCGCACGGTTCGCGCCGCTGTTGATGATCTCACGCACAGCTGAATTAATTGGTGGAATCAGTTCCGTTCACAAAGAACTGTTCGCATGTACTGAACAGATTCTGCCGATTATTTTTCTTTTTGAAGCAGATGAGCAGTTGATTAATTGTTTTTCGAACTATTATGGCTGCTTGGGTCTTGAGCTCGTGAACTTTTGTTTGTGACGGTCAGTCGAAATACGCTCAGAAGTCAACAATGGCGATGATTTATTTCCACAAGAGTAATTTCTATAAATGTGTAACTAATTATCCCACTGTGAGAAGAAATAGGTAGCTCATTTGTCACAGATGTGCAACAACGTACTGCACGTTACGATTCCGGAGTTCCATTAGGAGAGAAGGAGTGTAAAATCAGTCACTTGCCGTGTTGCGCCGGTTTACCGTGATTTACAGAATCAGTACAGGCGAATGCAACGACAGTTTCCTTCAAAGTTCTTTCCTTTCTTCATGAGTCTAGAGTAACAGTTCTCAGTAAATACGAATAAAATCAAGGTAGCGTCCGCAACAAAGAAAGTCAGTCCAATAACACTCGTTTACTAGATTAGTGATGATGGCAAGTACTGTGATTCATTCTTTAAATATGAAGGGGTAATTACTGTTCCAGGGTGGAGTCCGTAACACGCATACTTTGGCTCTGAGCACTATGGGACTTAACGTCTGAGGTCATCAGTCCCCAAGAACTTAGAACTACTTAAACCTAACTAACCTAAGGACATCACACACATCCATGCCCGAGGCAGGATTCGAACTTGCGACCGTAGCGGTCGCGCAGTTCCAGACTGAACCGCCTAGAACCGCTCGGCCACAACGGCCGGCTCACGCATACTTTCTAAGGACGTTTAGAGCACGTGTCAAAGCCTGTATAGCGGCCCAGCCCAGTCCCTATGCAAAGAGAGGTCGTAATAATAATAAAAAAGTTAAAACCGGTGTTCCAATCACAGTTTCGGATTGCTGATACGATTATGTGTTCAGTGGTAGTAGGCCCTGGGCTGCATATTTCTTTATTAAAAAGCCGGTGGATTTAATTCGCTTTATTACGCATTAAAAGCAATTTTCTCAAGCCACTTGCAACCACAGATAGTTTGCCCGAGGATAGAATATCAGATGGTGGAGACAGAGAAATTTCTGAGCTCACATATCAACCAATTTATAAATTCCTCAAAATGGCGAAGAACTGCTGAATATCCAGCGACCGTTGGTTTCAAAATCCACGTTAAGGCGACGGTTGCGCGGAGGGACACCGGCGTCTCTGACGACCAGGCACCTGTTGCCACGCGAGTAATGCCAACTTGTGCGTGGGCTTGCCGAACAGCCCTTCGGCTGGAAGTCCAAGCGATCGTCGGCATTCCTGCCCCCGCTCATGTTGGCAGCACGGACCTTTCGTTCTCGGAGGAAGCACACAGTGTGCGAAGACCCAACATTGCAGACCTACTGAGAGTCGCCTTCTCGGCTTCTTTGCAGTGCTTGATGGGCTCATTGCGTGGCATGGAAGCAACGAGGCACCATTACCGCGGATGTTATCGAGCCATTCGCGGCAGAATGCTCACAGCAAAGCCGACCGTCTTTGAGACGCAAAAAAATTCGGTTTGGACTGCGATAGATCAGCCTCCTGGTTTTATCATTGTTAATTCGGTAGTCTTTTTCGTGCTGCCCCCGTCCGTGTGGTCGTAATTTGTTTCTACTCATGACTTACTACCATATCTTATGATTCGAATCCTGGAGTTCATCTTTGTTAAGCTGCACCAAAACTCTCTCTAAGGACTGAAGTAGTTATCGCTATCTGTGTTCGTATCTTGTGTATTTCCATGTAGTTGAGGCCTGGTCCACAGCAAGCCTGCATATCGCCTGGGTAGGAATTGTGGTCTGGATAGTTATGATGTATTTGCATCGACACTGCCTGTTTATTCAAATCGGTTACGAGAATACATTTGCTTTTCTTTTAGCTGTCTGTTACTGGTCAGTGGACTCTCTCCCCCCCCCTGTTTTCTTTGTTAATCAATTACTTTCAATCACCAATCGTAGTCCCTGCAGTATCTGTAGAAGAATCGGTCGCCATCACGGTCCGGAGACCAGCAGATCATCAGGTGAGGTTCTTCTAAACTGATGATACGCAAGACGGTGGCAGACAGAACTCGTTTGTCGTTCCCTCCAGAGCCACAAGGAACGACTAAAGCTACAAGTCCTCATCAGGTAGGCATCACGACAGTTATCAAACGAACTGAGAGACACGCTGCTGGGATAGCAAGAGATCAGCAGAGCCCACTCTTTGCAAAATGTGGCACTCTTCTCACAGTAGCCTGTTGTGGAAATCTGTAGAACTACCAACCAACCGCCGGCCGTTGTGGCCGAGCGGTTCTAGGCACTTCAGTCTGGAACCGCGAGACCGCTACGGTAGCAGGTTCGAATCCTGCCTCGGGCATGGATGTGTCTGATGTTCTTAGGTTAGTAAGGTTTAAGTAGGTCTAAGTTCTAGGGGACTGATGACCTCAGATATTAAGTCCCATAGTGCACAGACCCATTTAAACCATTTGAACCAACCAACTACAAACGTAATCTCTCTCTCTAGTGCAGATACGTATGTCCGAAAAGCATTTCTGTAAGGTAGACCATATGGGTAATTACGATATTGCAGTGACTCTTATTCTGAATTAAGATGCAATGTTCCTTTGGACATGCGTGCATATCCATGGATGCACGCATTAATGTCCCAAGGAACTTTGGATCGCAGTTCAGTACATCACAGGCACTGCAACATCGTATTTATCTGCCGAGACCAGGTAAGCGTCTCACCTGTACAGGAATATACACTCCTGGAAATGGAAAAAAGAACACATTGACACCGGTGTGTCAGACCCACCATACTTGCTCCGGACACTGCGAAAGGGCTGTACAAGCAATGATCACACGCACGGCACAGCGGACACACCAGGAACCGCGGTGTTGGCCGTCGAATGGCGCTAGCTGCGCAGCATTTGTGCACCGCAGCCGTCAGTGTCAGCCAGTTTGCCGTGGCATACGGAGCTCCATCGCAGTCTTTAACACTGGTAGCATGCCGCGACAGCGTGGACGTGAACCGTATGTGCAGTTGACGGACTTTGAGCGAGGGCGTATAGTGGGCATGCGGGAGGCCGGGTGGACGTACCGCCGAATTGCTCAACACGTGGGGCGTGAGGTCTCCACAGTACATCGATGTTGTCGCCAGTAGTCGGCGGAAGGTGCACGTGCCCGTCGACCTGGGACCGGACCGCAGCGACGCACGGATGCACGCCAAGACCGTAGGATCCTACGCAGTGCCGTAGGGGACCGCACCGCCACTTCCCAGCAAATTAGGGACACTGTTGCTCCTGGGGTATCGGCGAGGACGATTCGCAACCGTCTCCATGAAGCTGGGCTACGGTCCCGCACACCGTTAGGCCGTCTTCCGCTCACGCCCCAACATCGTGCAGCCCGCCTCCAGTGGTGTCGCGACAGGCGTGAATGGAGGGACAAATGGAGACGTGTCGTCTTCAGCGGTGAGAGTCGCTTCTGCCTTGGTGCCAATGATGGTCGTATGCGTGTTTGGCGCCGTGCAGGTGAGCGCCACAATCAGGACTGCATACGACCGAGGCACACAGGGCCAACACCCGGCATCATGGTGTGGGGAGCGATCTCCTACACTGGCCGTACACCACTGGTGATCGTCGAGGGGACACTGAATAGTGCACGGTACATCCAAACCGTCATCGAACCCATCGTTCTACCATTCCTAGACCGGCAAGGGAACTTGCTGTTCCAACAGGACAATGCACGTCCGCATGTATCCCGTGCCACCCAACGTGCTCTAGAAGGTGTAAGTCAACTACCCTGGCCAGCAAGATCTCCGGATCTGTCCCCCATTGAGCATGTTTGGGACTGGATGAAGCGTCGTCTCACGCGGTCTGCACGTCCAGCACGAATGCTGGTCCAACTGAGGCGCCAGGTGGAAATGGCATGGCAAGCCGTTCCACAGGACTACATCCAGCATCTCTATGATCGTCTCCATGGGAGAATAGCAGCCTGCATTGCTGTGAAAGGTGGATATACACTGTACTAGTGCCGACATTGTGCATGCTCTGTTGCCTGTGTCTATGTGCCTGTGGTTCTGTCAGTGTGATCATGTGATGTATCTGACCCCAGGAATGTGTCAATAAAGTTTCCCCTTCCTGGGACAATGAATTCACGGTGTTCTTATTTCAATTTCCAGGAGTGTACATAATGGGTGTACCAGTACACGTTGTAGAAACATGGTTGGCGATATATGGAAGTTTGGGCCCTGCCGTAGGTCACGCACTAGTAGCCAAATGGTACGGCGACCGCTCGCGAAACGCGCGAAATCTGGGATCGAGTCCCGGTCCGGCACAATTTTTTTATTGCCATCATTCCATTCTACAGCAACTGCGAATACATTTAATGTATTTGAGAATTTGGTTAGTTATCATTTGTCAAAAAGCTTAAATATAGTTTGGTAGTTTCGACGACAATTTAAGAGTATTTTGTATATAAACTGATCAGAGAATTTGTATTAAACTTTACTATAAAAATCGAAGGAAGTGCAGCAAAGTTTCAGAAATGTTCAGTATTGTTTTTGGTAAGTCTGGTATGAATAAAACATGCTTCACCCCAGAGGCATTAGCGTTTTGAAAAGATCGTGAAGATACTGAAAATATCGGGCGCCCACGGCGCTCCAGTACGGCATCGGCCGATGAAATCGTGAAAAAAGTCGAAGTAATGATTATGAACTATCGGTGAATCATAATCAGAAAAGTCACTGATGACGTACTAAATGGCTGACGCCATCAAATGATTTCGGATGGTTTGGATGTAATGCGCGTGACAGCAAAATTTGTTTGCGGCGAATGATAGCGGCTCAAGAGTCGCTATATGAAGCAGATTACGATGTAAAATTAATGTGTCATAACAGACGATTAAATTCTGCTTTACGGGCATGACGTCGAAACTAAGGCTGAATTATTCCAGAGAAAAGTGTGTTGGGTCGCCAATACCGAGAGAAGCTCGACAAGCATGGTCAGATGGGAAGGTTATTCCCACTGTGTTCTCCGATTGTAAAACCACAGTGCACCAGAGCTCTTGCTACAGTGCAACGTAGGAGATCGAGACCGTTTACGCGAAGCAATCCGAAAAAATTAAACGCCCGGGTTTGCGGCGAAACAATTCTTAGCTTTTATACCACGGTAATGCAGCTGCACACACACTTCACTGCTTTTTCGTGACTATTTGGCCAAAACCAATACTGTACTGATGCATTAGCCTCAAAAAAAAAAAAAAAAAAAAACTTATGGCCTGCCATTTTTCAAGAGTAAGCTCTAAACTGGATTACAAACGCATCACAGAGAGCTAAAAGCTATCACACAGATCGAGATTTTGAAGGGCATAACACTGATGTAGACGAAAAAATAAAATCGTTTCCAAGAAATAAAAATTCCAGTTATTATTTTAATGTTCAAATTTGTGTGAAACCTTATGGGTCTTAACTGCTAGGGTCATCAGTCTCTAAGCTTACACACTACTTAACCTAAATTATCCTAAGGACAAACACACACACCCATGCCCGAGGGACGACTCGAATCTCCGCCGGGATCAGCCGTTGTTTTTTTAACACACTGAAAGGGCAGTGCTGTTGAGAATTACAGCGGTACCGCGTTTCTTGTTTCGCGCCTCGAGTTATTCGAAATATGTCCGTAGCTGTCGACCCTGAACGTCACGTTCTGCATGTAACTTGTGCGTACCGTGAATTTTTTTTCACCGGAAGAATCCTAGTACTTAAGCCGGCTGTCCATCGGTGTATTCTTGACATTATGTTTTAGGCATATGTTAACCACAAACAGCGTTACGATCGATATTACCGAATGATTAGTCCAGATGCATCGATTGCACAATATGTGGCAGATGTGTAAGATGCCACATGACCTCCAACGCTGTGTTGACCATAACGTCGAGAGGAACGGAGAGAGCTCCATCCTTCATGATAAGAATTCTGGCGAGCGGAAGAAGCAAACTCCGCCTCCCTCATGTAGAGCTGCCAACAAGAAGAATGGGAGCTGTGATTTGTGCTTCCTAAGGAACACCTCGCGAGCTAAAGCTGATATACAAAAGCAACGAAGTTTCAAAGTTTCGTGTGAAAGAGGCTGAATTCGTAAGAATGCGATGCCTGCGGCGGAGCAGGAACTGCATCGACTAGTAACGCAGGAAATTCTCGTAGCGCAGCGCAAGAAATGAAAGACAAGTAACAAAAGAAATGGAAGTGAGGATGGCAAACAGATTACAGCGAAATATCAACCATCGAAGAAACTGGGGACAGGGAAGGTTCGAAAAACTGCTTTCCGGAAAGCCAAACATTTCCGTAAGCATACTGTGCCAGTGTTCATAGGAACTTGAAACAAAGAAACATAATTTAAAACAAAGACGTAAATATACATTTTGTATCTTACATCTTGTAAGCGACACTCACATGTACATTTATACTCTACAAGCCAGCTTATGGTGTGTGGTTGAGGGTACTCTTAGTACCAATATATTCCCCACCCCCTTTCCTTTTCGGCAGCGAATGGTGTGTGGGGAGAACGAGTGTCGGGAAAGCTCCGCGTAACACACGATTTATCTCGATTATTTCCTCGCGATCATTTGGCAAGATGTATGTGGCGTGTCTCAATATGATACACGACTCTTCTTGCGATGTACGCCCTCAAAATTTCCAACCGCAAACCTCTCCGTGAAGCAAAATAAATCTCTTGTAGCGTCTGTCGCTGGTGTTCACTTAGCGCCTCAGGAAAGCCCTTGCGCAGAGTAAAGGAATCCGTGACGAAACTCGCTAGTCTTCCTTGGGTCTTCAATATCTCCTATTAATCCTATTTAGTAAGTGTCCTGATGAGAAACACTGCAAAACTAGTCGAAGGAGTGTTTTATACGGCACTTCATTCGCGCGTGAATCACATTTCCTTAAAATTCTCCCACTGAATCTCAGCCTGGCATCTACTTTTCCTAATATTTGGTTTAAAGTGGTCATTCAAGTTCATTCGTTCCGGATGGTAACTCATAGGTATTTTCTCTGCTTATTTCTGCTATAGATCAGCATAGAAAAAAACACAACAAACCATATAACAATAAAACCCAATTTCTCCACCTCCACAGTACCGGTAAATAAAATACATATTTGAGCCACTAACAGTTTATTTTACAGAAGCAATGTGCACTCTTCTGCGGAGTGTGTGCTGATTTGAAGCTTCCTGGCAAAAGCAAAACTGTGTGCCGGATCGAGACTCTAACCTGGAACCTTCGCCTATCGCGGCCAAGTCCTCAGTGTCTCTCCAATTGCGACCAATGACCTTCCTTAACAGCTTCACTTCCTGCCACTACTTTCTCTCGCATCTTCCAAATTTCTCAGAAATTCTCCCGTATACCGAAAGGAATTAGCACTTTTGGAAGAAATGGAGAATGTAAGATGTGAGGGCAGGTCGTGAATCGTGGTTGGATATCTCGGTCGCTAGAGTACATACCCACGAAAGGACAAAGTCAAATGTTCGAGTCCCGGCCAGGAAGTTACAAATTAGCTGCTTGCAAGAAAGGGGACCCAAAGTAACATCAATATCTTTTGTACATCACAGAAATATACCCGTCTGCAATTCTTCTACACAGTCCTTTCGTTTCTCTTCCCACTAGCAGTATCGGCCGCCAACCGGTCGGCCGCACTTTAAAGCACGTGCACAGCCAGTCACGTGTTCGCGTTTTGTCCACAGCTCGCAGTCTAGTGGTTAGTGTTGCTGTCTTTGGATTACGGGGTCCCGGGTTCGATTCCCGGCAAGGTTGGGGATTGTCTCTCCCCGGGGACTGGGTGTTTGTGTTGTCCTCATCATTTCGTCATCATCACCATTCGTGACAGTGGCTAGAATGGATTGTGAAAAACTTGGATTGCGTAGAAACTGGGACTTTGTACGGCCGCTGATGATCACGTAGTTGAGCGCTCCATAAATCCAACATCATCATCATCATCATCACGTCTTCGCCTTTCCTACAGCCGCCATCGCGGCATGAGGGCGCTGCCACGAACGCTTACGCCGCTGCCAATGATATGCAAGCATCACCTCTCCGAAGCTCCAGGGGTGGGCCTCCTAAGTTCAAACATCGATGCACTGACTCCCACTTTGTGTGCTTGCCATTTCATGACATTTACGGACTTTCATATCGATCAGTACTTGTCGTCTACGGAAAAGTCATTATGTTGAAGACATACCTGTCTACGAACTGCCTCTGTTCCTCGCTCATGTATCCACTAAAGAACCACAAAGAGTGCAAAGGAAGTTACAACAATTCGAAGCAAGAAATTCAATAAATATTTTATAGAAAATACACGCTGTTCACACCTTTTCCTATGGGCAGTATTACTAATGCACTAGTCATTAGATCACTGTTTCTTACAAAAATCTTGATCCGCTATAGAAATGCGTCGCTCAGCTTTAGTCGTAGACACCGTTAGAGTGCAGATAATTATCAAGAATTTAACATGTTCCTGAAAACGTCTTTTCCTATCGTTTTCGATTACGAATTATGAAATGAATCTCAATAAATTATGTAAATTAATACGTTTATTTAAAAAACTAATACACATCTAAACTCGAAAAAATAAAGAATAAAACATCATGAAAGCTTCGGAGACATGCGCACTACTAACACAGTGCTTGATTTTTTAACACAGTTGAGGCGTGCAAGTGAGTCTTGCGAGTTCATAAACTCTTCCGATCGCACATCCATAGGGAGGCACTTTGCAGTATACAACTACAACAATTTCGTAGAATACCAAACTTTTCTTTTGCGATTCAAGGCTGTGGTGTGCGTACTGTAAGACCTTCCATACACACACCATCAGATTATATGACTTGTCGCTCTAGCGAAGTAGGCGAATGTCAGCAATATGTCTTGTGGTCTTATCGTGGCGTGTTTATCTTCTGCCGTTAGGTCAGACGATAGAAATGCCACTTGCACGCTTAGAGTAGCAGATTGACGGTGACCAACTTTAAACAGAACTTGATTAATTTTCACACATATTTATTAAAATAATAACAAGCATAAAATTACTTAACTTGGTTCTGGATGCTATTTACAATTGACAATCTGAAATTCCTTTGGTCTTGGTACGTTACTCTTATTCTCACATACATCCCTGATACTTGACGAAAGTGTCTATACATTTAACTTCATGGCTAAGTACAGGAATATGATAATCTTATTAGGCGCAGACTGAAACTTGACTATAGACTGGTAAAGACTAGTACAGACTGGTGCAGACAAATGCAGACTGACTAATCGGAGGTCTGTACACTCGTTATAATACCTCGCGCATTCATCTATCACTGCGCTCCGTTACATATTAATACGCGGATCGGCGGAAGCAGACTTTGGTCCATCTCGTAGTGCGGAGACGGACGAGCGCTGCACCTGCGCTGTTGTGCTTAGCGGGGCGCGCTCTAATGGGAAAGTTGTGTACGCGCTGACTACGGGGAACTATGTACACAACAAAGGCGTATTCGGACAGTAAATTTATTTTATAAGAATTGTGTTGTACAACAATGTGAGATGGCAGTATGTGGGGGTCACGTGAGAATATGCTCCAAAAGTTCAACAGTCACTGGTTATACAGCAACTGCAGGTATTAAAGCTACACAGAAAGAAATTGTAAAAGGTTTTCATATTATCAGACAACACGGCACGGCCAACGACCCAGGCGTTATTTGTGTGCTATTTGATCCTGGCTTTTACAAAGCTTCCAAACGTTAAATGAAATGGGCAATCTTGGTGGCAAGCATTACCGAGACGCAGTTGAGAGACGTTACGACTGAAGCCCTGAAATTGTGTTAGGAGCCCTTTGGCATTTTTCCTCATTGCGCCAGAGCAGGCTTGCTTTCTGAGCCGCCTTTTTCGCCACAGACCAATCGGCAGCCGCGGCCCCTGCTCGCTAGGCAACCCGCAGACGACGGCCGTTGTAATTAACCCGCACGGCGCCGCGGGGCCCCGACGCGCTGCCGCGAAATTGAGGAGAGAACCGGGAAGAGGGGGTGGGGTGGAACGAAGGGGGGGGGGGGGGGGCGGAGAACCGGCGAGAGGGGATGGGAGTGTGAGGGGTTGAGGTTATCTGCAGACCTGACCACAGCCCTGTGGCTGTTTGTCGCATCCTCGGTTGACTACCAGCACTTTCAGCGAGATACAGCTGTCTTTGCAACGGCGTTGATATGAAATTTTTGAGAAAGAACAAACACAACACGAAGCTGCTAACACTGCGTTCGCCTTACTATGATGCTATCCGAGCTCGACTCACGGCCTATGTTATTCCGAATTACGATGCAGGCATTACAGTATCGTATTTGTAGGCCGACATCGGGCAAGCGACTTTCGAGTAAAATGCCTCCCTTGTACGGGAATATACGTAGTGAATCTAAGAGTACAGGTTGACGACATATGGAAGTTTGAGTTTGGCCGTGAGTCCTGCTCGGACAGCCTAATGGCACAGTCAACCTCTGGCTGTAGAGCGCTGCGGTACGTCCCGGCCGTTCCGCGTCGTGTTTCCGGGTCCGTTGTTGTTTACCTCGCCACCAGTTACGTTCCTGATATCCGATGGCTTTTCGCATTGGAGTGCCTCGTTCAAGCTGCAGTTTGACGCAACGTACTCTAGACCCAAGGCCTGCAAAGTAGAGAGACTTGTATGGGATGTGATACATGTGGACCCGAAAGAGCTGCTAGGTATCCACTTGTCTACCGTCTCTACCGTTGTATATCTAAAGTTCACTAACGATGAGGCCTGTGACGATCTTCTCAGACGCTCGACGGAACGTTATAGATTCTACCACTCTCATGGAAACGTGGGTGTGGCAACCCTTGAACGCACTGGACTGGGAATACAAAATGTGCGCGTGTTTGAGCTACCATTTGAAGTTCCAGCGAATTTAGTAGTCACCCTTGCTCTTCGACCCTATGGCACAGTCCTCGGCCATATGGCCGACAAAATGGAAGACCTTCGAAACTCACCGTGTCATTTACGAGGTGCGATAGGTCCGCATTGAACTGCACCACCATATACCTTCTTATCTCACGATAGCTTGTTGCCCAGCGATAATTATTTACGATGATCAACCGAGGACCTGCTCCGGATGTGGGCAGGTAGGCCGTGTATGTGTAGAATGCCTGCAACGTAGTCTCGTGCAGACGCCCTCGGACGATCAAATTCGCCGGACACACAGGCGAGACCGCGTAAACAGAAGCCGAGGCGACATAAGAAACGGCGAATAACGACCGAGGCAGTAACACGGCCTGAGGAAGCCGAGGTGCGTTAGCCGATACACCGATCGACACGGCCGATCCTAACGTACCACATGTTTAAATGTCTTCTCTCCCGCTAACGGAGGGACCGCGCACTGTGGGGCTGCGGGAGACTATCGAAGCCCCGACTCGCGAACGCACCCACGACTACGGCTGCCTCTCGAGATCCATTGTTATCTACCTTCCTCGGAGACTGGGTGCAGGATATGGAGTTGCAGAATAAGTTTCAGGTGCCTGACGATACACCGATGCCATTGGCCGCGACATACGCCTAGGCCGGCATGACCTACACCCGCCGCTTCCTATCTCTTGCCCTGAGGACGCTGCACAACGCGACTCCTGCCCCCGTGTAATAGCAAGGACAGCCCCCGCGACTTGTGCTGTCAAAACACGTACGCTCCAAGGTACATTACGACAGCGGATCTGGATGCTGTTTGCCTTCAAAAAGTCCAACCAGGACTCTGTCTCGATACCTACAGACATGACGCCTACGCCGTATCTTCTCAGATGTGGGCGTGAGAGGTACGCCTATTCTGCTCAGGGAAGGGATTATGGCAACTAAAATAATCTATTTACCGCCGGCCCTTGCGGTCACACTCAGATTGGTACAGTTCGCCTGGTGAAATTGTACGCTCCTTCTGGAACCGACACAGGAGAGAAAACCGCACCTTTTATGCCGAAGACAAGAGCATTGCTCTTCCAGGGCAATGCCGACTACTTAGTAGTAGGCGGACATTTCAGTCGTGTTCTAAGACCATCCGAACAGATGCCACACTATATCTGCCCGCCTGTGGCGATCGAAAGGCATACACTTACTTTACTACCCATTCCGCGAGCTATTTGGATCGAGTTTACATCACACACGGCATGTGATAGGCAGTTGTCGACGCGGAGATGTAGCCGGCATCGTTCACGGACCACCTGGCGTATGTGTGTATTCTCACCCTCCGCCGCCAATGCGTCCAGCGATGTAGGGGTCTGTGGGGCCTCAATCGGGGTCCTCTTGATAAGGTAAAGTGTAGACGCGGAGTCCACGTGGAGCAGATCGCAACGACGATTGCCAGGCCACGGTTTCACACTTCAACGGTAGTTACGGTGTGTCAAACCCGCCTTGTGCCGAACATTAACCAGCTATGGACGAGACAGAGAGCGTTGATAAACCGCGACCACTGAATTCTATTACACTGCGCTCCGCGAACTGGCTGTGCAACCCCCGTCGACGGTACGACAATCGGCAGAACACTTTGTCAAGGCACAATTGCTACGTGTCACCGCGGTACGTCTCGTAGGTGTGCAGGTGCGGGCAAGGACAATTGATGACGTTAATGGAGAACGAGCTTCCCTCCACAATATCATTCAAGAGAGGAGAATACGCAAGAGACCTCATTACGGGGGTCGAGACGGAGGATGGAAGACGAGCGGAATCGCAAATGGATATCGTCAGAGCGTTCACCCAGTTCTACCAGAGAGAGTGCAATTGATGTAGGAGTCACGGAGTCCTATGCGACCTACCCGTCTCTCAAAACCCACAAGATGATGCTACACTCCTGTCGGAGGTGACTTCGGAAGATCTACGAGAGGCTATGTTGCGCGGTTCTCCCAAGAAAACGCCATGCCCTGACGGACTCTCTCTTGAATTTTAAAAAAGGTTTTTTGATCTTAAGGGTCCAGCTTGGGTCAGGATGTACAGAGAACTCCGGAACCTCGATTTTCAAGTACCATCTGAACTCACTAAGCGTCTCTTGACTCTGGTGGCCAAATCTGAAGGAGGTTGTTGCCCGCTTGATTTCCGCCCACTGAGAAATCTAACAAAAGAGTACAAACTATCGACAAACATCCTCCGTGAGAGGCTCAAATTTATGGTAATGGCGGCCATTCACAATGATCAAACCTGCCTCTGAGGCAAGAATCTGAGTACCTACAGAGATGTAGTGGCGCTAATGCAAACATGCCGTCTCCAGGTCGCTCTTGTTGCCCTGGATTTTGACCATGCTTTCGATCGCATAGATCATGCATTCCTGCGTGCAGTTATGGAACACATCGGTACCCCGCGCGTGGCGACATCTATCACATTGGTATCCTGCGCTTGGCGACGTCTATTGTGCTTCGTTTGATCCATGAGACAGTCACGAGGATTGTGGTAAACGGTTATCGTCCGGCCCAGTCCATGTCAGCATGTCCTTCAGCCAGGGATGTCCTCTTAATGCCATGTTATTCGCCATTGCCCTCGAACCCGTCTTCAGTGACAGTGGCGACGGTTGCAAGGACTTGACCACCGCTCCGCGACCTTTCGATGTGGTGCGCACGCCGATGATGCGATATTCTTAGCTGTTCTTAGCACGGACTGGTGACGAAATACGTATGGTGCTTTCTTGGTTCCAACAGTACTGGACGGTGGCAGGCAGTGTGATCAACCTACGAAAATCACGCTACATGGTAGTGGGATGAGGCACGCCTGCAGAACTGGATGTAGCCGTGACAAGCGTCTCAGTGCCAAAATGTTTAGGGATATGTTTCCATCGTTTCAACTACCCCGCACACAGGCTCGCCTCAACATCTTTATCTCGTCAAACATTCAGCAACGAGCTCAGAACGTCAATGAGTATATGGCTTCTCAATTTAACCATGACGCACACGTATTACCGATGACAGACACGATGGCTTCCAGGATACAGGCAGTGTACGGACACGTGGTGAACGCTGGTGCAGTTTTTGGCTCTGAGCACTATGGGACTTAACATCTATGGTCATCAGTCCCCTAGAACTTAGAATTACTTAAACCTAACTAACCTAAGGACAACACACAACACCCAGCCATCACGAGGCAGAGAAAATCCCTGACCCCGCCGGGAATCGAACCCGGGAACCCGGGCGTGGGAAGAGAGAACGCTACCGCACGACCACGAGATGCGGGCTGCAGTTTTTAAGGTCCTTCCACAAGGGAGCTGTTGGACCCAAGCACAGATCACTGGCGCAATACCCTCGCTCAATGCGGGGACTCTGGCTTCCGCCAAAAAGACAGTCTTCCTGGTATCCTGATAGAAGAGGTACCCGCCGGTATCTGCTGGATATTTATCGCCCTTGCTATCTCATATTAGGAAGTTTTTCGTGGAACACAGGTATATGTTGGGAGTTATATCGGAGACACAGAATCCGACAGCAAAGATTTATTATGGTGCCTCCAACACTGGAATCCGGCTAACGATATTGTAAGACGACACCCCACTGTCGACTGGACGCAGTTTTGGCGAGCCATCCACGCGTCCTTCCTGTCCACGTAAGTGCGGTCGACGTGATATGTGGTCACTAACGAGAAATTTACGACCTGACGAAGGGTCCATGCAGTTCACCCATCGGACGATCACATGTGCCCCCGTTGCGCGATGGTACATATGGACGAACACAGACTGAACTGTGGCCAGCACGCGACTGCTGGAAACTGATCTGCCAGTTACTGGCTTTCCCCCTACGCCGCCTCTTTAGTTCGATTGTGACCCTGGACCTCTTTCATCCCGACGCCTTCTATTTAACGATGACCCAGATGAATGTGGTCAACTGGGTAAAACGAATGGTGATACAGTGTACGTACCGCGAGAACGTGAAGGAAGTTCTCAGTCACGGTCTTAACGAACAGATCGCAATACCGGAATTTCATTGCTAACTATTTGGGGTCGTCGTTCATGGACCCACCCAGCTGGGGTTTGCCGGGTATGACAAGCAGTTGAACTGCAAACGTGATGTTTCCGCGATACCCAATACGGTAACAGAAACGGTCTCTGGCTGTGTGGAGTGGCCCCAGACGCTGCGACGGTTGACGACTGGTGATGCCCGTTGAAATGACGATCACCTCTTACTGGCCGCCCGCTTCCAGAAGATGGTGATAGCGGGCAAGATGGTTCTTTCTCGTTTCCATTATAGTCGTAGTTTTTGGCGTATTGCTCCTTCTATTTGTTGATTTAAAAAAATGGTAAGTCGACTGCTCGTGATAAGAAGGAAATCCTGGATCGAGTCCCGCTCTGGCATAAATTTTTATCGACGTCAATCCATTATACAGATGATGGTTATTCATATTCACAACTGCGAATACGTATCTTGTATTTCATAGCGGCTGCAGTCGCCGAAGTCCCTGTTCCTTCGGAAATGCAACCATGTCCGAAGCAACATTGCATCGTCATTAGGAATAACACAGGCACTGCAATATCGTACTTAGTGAACATTTTTGCTGCTGAAACCCTCGCAGACGAAGGTTTACGGGGTGGTTCATACCTGAAGAACCAGCGTTCTAAAATGAAAACTGGTAGATAAACAGGAATTGAAAGTCGAATAGCACGAGAGTCGAGAAAAGGAAAACCTGTGAGTCTATCTCACCAACTTCGCGGCAGCTTTGGAAGTAGCTACCTTGGATGCAATTCGTAATTTTCATGTAGAAAGGGCATCATGTGGCACATCAAACAAAAAGATAATTACATGAGTAAAACAATGGTACCATTTATTTGAACATAGCTTTATTCATTCTCGATGTATTACTGATGTTTCGTCCTTGCATGAGACGTAAAAATTGTGGAAGGCCTCCTATCTAGGAAGGGTTTAAGATCTATCAAGTGAACCACCGGAAGGTGAGTGTACCTAACCAGATTTACCGAATCAGGATCAGGGAGCTGCCACACTAAAAGGGTCTAAGTAAAATCTCCGAATATATGCTATCTTGCATTAATTAATCAAGCCCTGAACTATCTAACGATGTGATCATGGTCGTGGGAATAGAGTGATAATAATGAATACTAGAAAAAAATCACAAACTCAGAGAATATCTCATTTCCAAGGAGAAACATTATGACCTATTCATAATTAATTCTCGACTCCAATTTAAATAAAACTGTGCAACATTAAACTTCAAATCTATAATCACTGTAAAACACATCACTTCAGTGCAAAAAAATACCAAACACAAGAGTACAAATATTGTAACCTGTCTCCCGTACGAGGTTTAATGTATATAAGTCTAGATATTTCCATTTTTGCTTGAGGAAGGCGTACTGAACATCGTATCTGAACTTACTTTGTTTGCGTACTATTAACTATAGCTATCAGAAACACGTTTTTAGATTGGTTAGTACTTCGAAGTACACACATAAAAAAAAGTTTTGCATCACCTTCGTCCCGGGAGTTCCAGAACCTGTGAAGAAAATTGGAATAAACATAAACATCGTTTCCGCCCTTTTTATTGCTCATGAAAACCACACATTGCACGCTGTACCACCATACAGTGAGACCTTCAGAGGTGGAGGTCCAGATTGCTGTACACACCGGTACCTCTTATACCCAGTAGCACGTCCTCTTCCATTGATGCAGGCCTGTATTCATGTGGGATACTATCCACAAGTTCATCAAAGCACTGTTGGTCCAGACTGTCGCATTTCTCAACGGCGATTCGGCGTACATCCGTCAGAGTGGTTGGTGAGTCGATAAACAGCCCTTCCCAATCCATCCCACGCATGTTCGATACGGTTCAGGTCTGGAGAACATACTGGCCACTCTAGTCGTGCGATGTCGCTATCCTGAAGGAAGTCATTCACAAGATGTGCACCATGGGGGAGCGAATTTTCGTCCATGAAGACGAATGCCTCGCAAATATGCTGCCGATATGGTTGCACTGTCGGTCGGAGGACGGCGTTCACGTATTGTACAGCCGTTACGGCGCCTTCCATGACCACCAGCGCGTACGTCGGTCCCACATAATGCCACCCCAAAACAGCAGGGAATCTCCACCTTCCTGCAGTAGTTGGACAGTATGTCTAAGGCGTTCAGCTTGCCGGTTTGCCTCTAAACACGTCCCCGACGATTGTCTGGTTCAAGGCATATGCGACACTCATCGGTAAGAGAACGTGATGCCAATCCAGAGCGGCCCATTCGGCCTGTTTCTGGGCCCATCTGTACCGCGCTGCGAAGTGTCGTGGTTGCAAAGATGGACCTCGCCATGGACATCGGGAGTGAAGTGGCGCATCATGCAGCCTATTGCGCACAGTTTGAATCGTAACACGACTTCCTGTGGCTGCACGAAAGGCATTATTTAACGTGGTGGCGTTGCTGTCCTCCGAGCCATAATCCGTAGGTAGCGGTCATCCACTGTAGCAGTAGCCCTTGGGCGGCCTGAGCGAGGCATGTCATCGACAGTTCCTGTCTCTCTGTATCTCCTCCATGCCTGAATAACATCGCTTTGGTTCACTCCGAGACGCCTGGACATTGCCGGCCGGTGACCGAGCGGTTCTAGGCGCTTCAGTCTGGAACCGCGCGACCGCTACGGTCGCAGGTTCGAATCTTGCCTCGGGCATGGATGTGTGTGATGTCCTTAGGTTAGTTAGCTTTAAGTAGCTCTAAGTTCTAGGGGACTGATGACCTCTGATGTTAAGTCCCATAGTGCTCAGAGCCCTTTTTGAGAGCAATTCCTGGCACAAAGTAACAATGCGATCGAACCGCGGTACAGAACGTCTACGCATTGTTGAACTACAGTCAACACGAGCCGTGTACCTCCTTCCTGGTGGAATGACTGGAACTGATCTGCTGTCGGACCCCCTCCGTCTAATTGGCGCTGCTCATGCATGGTCGTTTACATCTTTGTGCGAGTTTAGTGACAACAATGTACAGTCAAGAGGACTGTGTCTATGATACAATATCCACAGTCAACGTCTATTTTCAGAACTTCTGGGAACCGAGGTGATGCTAAACTTTTTTTGATGTGTGTGTACGTGGCTAGAGCAAATCCTTAACGCTCATTTTCTACTGGGTAGTTGGTTAGATGCGGAGGTGTGGACGCGTGGACTCAAAACGGTTAGTTTATATTGACATTGGATAGTCTACTTATCTTGTGAAGAAAACATGACGTCGTTAAGTTTGTGACGTGTCTGTGATCGACAAAGAGGAAAAACAACTAGCACACTGATGTGTGTACATATTAAGGTATCAAATACAAAAAATATCTGCATTTATACACGTTGCACCCTGTAAATCCTGGAAAACACAGATACATACTACATGCTGTAATTCCCTAACAATCCTTTACGTATAAGTTGCGATCAAAGAGTTTCCGTTCGAAGGCCCTACAACCCAGAATCGGAATTCAATCAGGAAAAATTTCCATGAACATTGTGGCAATCATCACACTGACGCACCATATTGAAATAATCGCTTGGTAAAACACCCTGTCCTTTTACGTAAGAAAGTCGGAACTGCCTGCTGCACATTCTCGTCCAACACGAATCGTGGACCCTTCAAGGCCTTGTTTTTTTTTTTTTAAAAGGGACAGAAGGTGTGACAATCACATCGGGAGAGATCAGTACTATAGGGCTGGTGCTCGAGTGTCTCCCTTGGAGTTCGCGCAGTTCTGCGTTACCACAGGGGTGCGTCTTGTACCGAGCTTGGAACACCACTGCACAACGGTTATTTTCGACAGATGTACTGCCCCATACAGATTCTTCACCTCCGATGGATGTATACAGGTGTTTGTCCTTCGGAATCCAAGAAAATAATAACAGCGTATTACTCCTATTTGGACGTATTTGGTAATAAAGTCGTCACAGTTCACGTTCCCGCATTTGCCGCACGCATATCGGAAAGGCATGAATGCGACACTGATCTCTTGCTAAATTTCGGTGCCTATATACCCGTATCAGAGCCGCGCTACGCTGCATATGTGCTGCTGCAACGACGTCAAAAGGAAACTTTTTGATCGCCCGTTGTAATTCAAAGTGGGTTCAACTATAACATTGGCCGGACGCTGAGATCCTTGTACAGATCAGTACAATACCAGTATAGGAAATGAACTGACATTATTACAATATTTTTAGTATTTTCATTTCGTCGCCAGCGCTGGGAGTCTTCCTAGGCTCCAGTACCATGACAGCTGCGCCACCGTCTGCTCACTTCTAGTGGCCAGTTGGCTGGCTGGCTCTGAGCACTATGGGACTTAACATCTATGGTCATCAGTCCCCTAGAACTTAGAACTACTTAAACCTAACTAACCTAAGGACATCACACAACACCCAGCCACCACGAGGCAGAGAAAATCCCTGACCCCGCCGGGAATCGAACCCGGGAACCCGGGCGTGGGAAGCGAGAACGCTACCGAGTGGCCAGTTCCTCAATCAGACGGTCACACAGCAGCATGTCTCATTTCTACGACGTTTTTTACGCTGATTAATATACAAAAACTCCGTCAGGGTGGACTGTTGTTGTAAAAAAAATGGTTCAAATGGCTCTGAGCACTATGGGACTCAACTGCTGAGGTAATTAGTCCCCTAGAACTTAGAACTAGTTAAACCTAACTAACCTAAGGACATCACAAACATCCATGCCCGAGGCAGGATTCGAACCTGCGACCGTAGCGGTCTTGCGGTTCCAGACTGCAGCGCCTTGAACCGCACGACCACTTCGGCCGGCGGACTGTTGTTGTACTCTCAGCTATTTTTTACGTAACAACGCCAAGTGATTGACTAGCGAAATAAATTAAAGCGATCACGATAAGCGTACCGCAACAAGGCGACAGAGTTAGCACAAGTCGAATACATTAAGATCGTCCTCCTACCACAAAATGTAATTACCCTCCAGACAGACACACCGAGCGAGGTGGCGCAGTGGTTAGCACACTGAACTCGTATTCGGAAGGACGACGGTTCAATCCCGCGTCCGGCCATCCTGATTTTGGTTTTCCGTGATTTCCCTAAATCGCTCCAGGCAAATGCCGGGATGGTTCCTTTCAAAGGGCACGGCCGACTTCCTTCCCCGTCCTTTCCTAATCCGATGAGACAGATGACCTAGCTGTTTGGTCTCTTTCCCCAAACAATACAATCCAGACAGACAACCAGCCGGCCGGCCGCTGTGACCGAGCGGTTGTAGGCGCTTCAGTCGGGAATTACGCGGCTGCTCCGGTCGCAGGTTCGAATCTTGCCTTGGGCATGGATGTGTGTGATGTCCTTAGTTACGTTTACGTAGTCTAGAAGACTGATGACCCCAGATGTTAAGTCCCACAGTGGTCAGAGCCATTTGAACCAGTGAACTGACACCCCATTATCCACACTGTCGTAGACAAACCGAAAGCTGTACGATGGATACTGGTTACAACGAGAATGAACATCAACCGCACTTCTGGCATCGTTTAGTAAGACTTCAAAGCGCAATACATGCCGCATCTTTCAGGAAACTTTCGTCAGAAGCACAATAATGAGGATTTTGATTCATGTGTTGGTTAAGTTCACGAGGAATCAAAACGAGCCGGACAACGCGTTGATGTGCGCACGGCGGAAGTTGGCAGTACGGTACTACAAATAGCAAACAAATATGATCTTAAACTGTGACTTAAAAGTTTATCGAAAATCTCATTTCTGCTGCTCCTCGTGACTTTGCTCTTACTTAGTTTTATTCTCAGCTAGATCATACCAGTAAACAGATCCTGCGGTAATTCTTCGTTTTTATTGCGGATAGCCTTGTCGTCAGCGCATCTAATCTCAACAGTATTCTTTCACTCTGAATTTTAATCCCCCTACTCAACCTTTCTTTTATTTCCACCATTGCTTCTAGGCTGAACAGCAGGGACGGGAGAACTTTTTAATCCGACTGATTCCTTCCATTCTTATTATTCCTGTTTGGTTTTTCTACAAATGTACGAGTAGAATAGGCGACAGGATATCTGTGGAATCTGCCAGGAAGTTTCAGGATACCTGTGCTAACATGATTTATGCCCTGAGGAAGACTTATTCAAATTATTAAATCCTGTAATACACACTAATTCTGCTTGAACTTCAAGTGTCTTACTCCCTCTAATTCACTTAATTTCAACCGAATTGTAATTTTTCCCATCTACAAGCATCCAGCGTCTGAAGTCGTATTAAAGTTTCGTAGCTACTTAATACTGTAGTTGCAAAAGGTTTTACTTATTTGCTGTAAATTACAGCGTTGTAAGATAGACGAAGTACGACATTACGCAGTATTCTCATCAGATACAATTCCATACAGTTGCGAAGCAATAAGGCGAAACTGTGTCTGAACACTCACATACCACTGATTTATATGACTTACGAATACAGAATAGTTCGAATATAAAAGTCGTGGTATGGAGATATGCACACATATAGGTGGCGATGGTATCACGTACACAAGGTATAAAAGAACAGTGAATTGGCGGAGCTGTCATTTGTACTCAAGTAATTCATGTGAAAAGCTTTCCGACGTGCTTATGCCCGCACGACGGGAATTAAACACTTTGGACGCGAATGTTAGTTGGTGCTAGATGCGTGAGACACTCCAATATGGAAATCGTTAGGGAATTCGAAATTCCGAGTTCCACAGTGTCAAGAGTGTGCCAAGAATACCAATGACATTTCACGCATTGTCTCCCACCATGGAAAAAGCAGTGGCCGACTGCTTTCACTTAACAACCGACACCCGCGTCGTTTGAGTTGTCAGTGCTAAGACAAGCAAAACTGCGTCAAATGACTACATAAATCAATGTGGGACGGAAGGCGGTCGTATCCCTTGAGAAAGTGCGGCGAAATTTAGCGTTAATGGGCTATGGCAGCAGACGAGCGACACGAGTTCCCTTGGTAAAAGCACATCACCCGCAGCGCCTCTCGTGGCCTCTTCAAACATATACAAAAAATAAAATGATTTTGCGCTGTGTCATCGCTCATCGTAGGGAGAAACCAAGAAAGAGCATCTTGACAACTACTGCGGCTCTCATCGAGAATCCACATAGTATCTCGCGATGGCGGGAAAAATGTCGGTATTTGAGAGAATGGATGGCTCAAAACGAAGAACTTCCCCCTGGAGATTCCGAGAATCGGTCAATATGGAGGTCTCTCAATAGATTACGATAAAACACAACGAGACGCAAGACCAATCTGCGGACTTGGGGTTTCTCTGTGGGCTCAGTTCTTTGCGAGTGCGGCGGTGAGCAGACTAACAGCCATTTCCTAAAGTGTTCCTCCTGACCAACCACTTGCACCATGCAAGACCTTGTGAGAGCTACGCCAAATGCACTTGAAGTGTCCAATCTTTGGTCTTCTTTTGTGTAAAATTATGCCAACACCTATATATATACACTACTGGCTTCGTATATACACTCCTGGAAATTGAAATAAGAACACCGTGAATTCATTGTCCCAGGAAGGGGAAACTTTATTGACACATTCCTGGGGTCAGATACATCACATGATCACACTGACAGAACCACAGGCACATAGACACAGGCAACAGAGCATGCACAATGTCGGCACTAGTACAGTGTATATCCACCTTTCGCAGCAATGCAGGCTGCTATTCTCCCATGGAGACGATCGTAGAGATGCTGGATGTAGTCCTGTGGAACGGCTTGCCATGCCATTTCCACCTGGCGCCTCAGTTGGACCAGCGTTCGTGCTGGACGTGCAGACCTCGTGAGACGACGCTTCATCCAGTCCCAAACATGCTCAATGGGGAACAGATCCGGAGATCTTGCTGGCCAGGGTAGTTGACTTACACCTTCTAGAGCACGTTGGGTGGCACGGGATACATGCGGACGTGCATTGTCCTGTTGGAACAGCAAGTTCCCTTGCTGGTCTAGGAATGGTAGAACGATGGGTTCGATGACGGTTTGGATGTACCGTGCACTATTCAGTGTCCCCTCGACGATCACCAGTGGTGTACGGCCAGTGTAGGAGATCGCTCCCCACACCATGATGCCGGGTGTTGGCCCTGTGTGCCTCGGTCGTATGCAGTCCTGATTGTGGCGCTCACCTGCACGGCGCCAAACACGCATACGACCATCATTGGCACCAAGGCAGAAGCGACTCTCATCGCTGAAGACGACACGTCTCCATTCGCCCCTCCATTCACGCCTGTCGCGACACCACTGGAGGCGGGCTGCACGATGTTGGGGCGTGAGCGGAAGACGGCCTAACGGTGTGCGGGACCGTAGCCCAGCTTCATGGAGACGGTTGCGAATGGTCCTCGCCGATACCCCAGGAGCAACAGTGTCCCTAATTTGCTGGGAAGTGGCGGTGCGGTCCCCTACGGCACTGCGTAGGATCCTACGGTCTTGGCGTTCATCCGTGCGTCGCTGCGGTCCGGTCCCAGGTCGACGGGCACGTGCACCTTCCGCCGACCACTGGCGACAACATCGATGTACTGTGGAGACCTCACGCCCCACGTGTTGAGCAATTCGGCGGTACGTCCACCCGGCCTCCCGCATGCCCACTATACGCCCTCGCTCAAAGTCCGTCAACTGCACATACGGTTCACGTCCACGCTGTCGCGGCATGCTACCAGTGTTAAAGACTGCGATGGAGCTCCGTATGCCACGGCAAACTGTCTGACACTGACGGCGGCGGTGCACAAATGCTGCGCAGCTAGCGCCATTCGACGGCCAACACCGCGGTTCCTGGTGTGTCCGCTGTGCCGTGCGTGTGATCATTGCTTGTACAGCCCTCTCGCAGTGTCCGGAGCAAGTATGGTGGGTCTGACACACCGGTGTCAATGTGTTCTATTTTCCATTTCCGGGAGTGTATATACTTATGACACGATAAATAAATAAATCGGTCCCTAAGCTTACACACTATTTAATCTAACTTAAAATAAGTTACGCTAAGGACAACACACACACACCCATGCCCGAGGGAGGGCTCGAACCTCCGACGGGGGGATAATGAATAGGGATAACACAAAAAGAGTTCAAGGTTATAATGTTTTGTGAGCGTTGAATTATTTGCACAGTTTCCTCTACGTTCGCTACGTCCGTTTGGGGATTATTCCGAAGTTCCCCGTCCCTTTCATAGGTGCTTAATAAGCGCATAGTTTGTTAAGCGATTTGGTATGTACCGCTTAATGTTCTGAGATTGCTACAAAAGCGCGGGAACAACGTGAAGCCCTCATCCCGTGGGAACACGGCATCCACGGATAGTCTAGCGGTTGTCTGCTTTTGGCGAGCAGCTCTGCAGGGTGGTCCCTGGATGCCTTACCTGCAGGTGGCTGGGCCTGCTTGGATTTTCCGGTCGTAGTTCAAATGGCTCTGAGCACTATGCGACTTAACTTCTGAGGTCATCAGTCGCCTAGAACTTAGAACTAATTAAACCTAACTAACCTAAGGACATCACACACATCCACGCCCGAGGCAGGATTCGAACCTGCGACCGTAGCGCTCGCCCGGTTCCAGACTGTAGCGCCTAGAACCGCACGGCCACTTCGGCCGGCTCCGGTCGTAGTCAAAACACCTTTGTCCCGTTGTTGTGACAAGCGTGCCTGGAACACCCACAGTGAGCGGTGCGGTCCCACCCTCGATCTATTCTGACACGTTATTTGGGTACACGAAAAACAGATTTTTACAACGATCCTTAGAGTTTCGTAGCTCATCTTCAGAGACAGACAAGTGTAAAACTGACTATTAACAAAAGCAATGGTTTCTAGACGGGCACTCGCGACCGTAATACAAGGACAAATTATGTGAAACAGCTTTCATGGAACCCACCCGAGACATCACAGGCTACTTTCGTAAAATAGTCTGGTGACAAGCAACAAAACATGGCAGGGCAACGTTCCTAAGAGAGGTAAATATTTGCACTATTGTTCCCTGTAAACCTGCATCCTTCGTAACTTTTCCGAAAATAAATTTCATCTTACAGCTGTAAATTATATTATACAGGTTTTTTTTTAAAGTATCACATATCCTTACAGGAGATGAATTAGTTCTTGTAGTGCTATGTCCGGGGGAACATGGGGAACATGGCAATGAGCTATTGTCGCATGATCCATATAAAAAGGAGTTGGTGTCCAGTCGTGTATCAACCACAGCCGTCGTCTTTCTGCAAGGTCAACGGTCTCCATTAGCTCTGGTAATGGATCGCACATATATCGGCGATACACAGCACCTGTTGAACTGTATGGTAATGTGAATAGACTTAAGAGTCTGTCACCTAGAATACCTGAAATTACGTTGGTACTGAAGAGACCCTGATGCCTTGCCATCATGATGGTTCTAGGACTTGCAAAAAATGGTTCATATGGCTCTCAGCACTATGGGACTTAATATCTGAGGTCATCACTCTCCTACACTTAGAACTACTTAAACCTAACTAATCTAAGCACATCACACACATCCATGCCCGAGGCAGGAATCGAACCTGCGGCCGTGTAACTGTTTTGAAAATCATTGAAAATCACATGTAATAAAACACGAAAAAGTTGTGGCTGAAGGCGTTGTTTAATTCATACCTCCAATATGTAGTTGTGTCGGGCATTTAGCCAGACGAATGGATTGCAGAGGAAGTAAGGAAGATATTCCGAGAGAGAGTGAAAAAGACCAGCTTAATGAAAGGTGACTAGACAGTATTAGAAAATGCGCAGATTCAGCATGGATGTCCAAAAAATTTAGAGACTGGATTAATAAATAAAAAATATAGAAAAGTTACGGTGGTGGTTTCAGTGCTTCAGGTGTTCTACAAAGCCTCTCCCACTTGAGTACGATGCAGAGAGCGTTCACAAAACCACGTGAAACTGTCAGAAAAGTCTTTCTTTGGGATGTTATTCAACTCACACCTCACATTTTCACCTCATTCGCTCTTGGCGAACCATCAGAGACTCATTCTGCACTTAGTAGTTTTGGGGTAGTTTCGTATTGATAAAACAAAGTCTTGTTGTCAGTGATGATTTTTTACAGCTAAGAACTACGTCCTTTGAAATATTTGTGCGGGACAGTTTTCTCGTTTTGAAAACATTTTGGAGAACAGCGTGGATGCTCGATTTAGAAATTTGTTCTACAGCGGTTTGTGACACAATAATGTTGATACATTAAATCCGCTTCAGTCCGGAACCGCGCGACCGCTACGGTCGCAGGTTCGAATCCTGCCTCGAGCATGGATGTGTGTGATGTCCTTAGGTTAGTTATGTTGAAGTAGTTCTAAGTCTAGGGGACTGATGACCTCAGATGTTAAGTCCCATAGTGCTCAGAGCCATTTTTGAACTACATCCCCAAGTCTGCTACTTAAGAACGCCTGCTCAAAAGTGACTAGAGGAATGAACATCCGTTGTTTACGGTTGTTAGCTTAAGCTGCTCCGTAGATACTCTGAGCTGACGTCGTTTATACTCCAGGAATTAAATGTCGCAACTTCTTGGGCAGACGTGTATACAGTAAAGACTATAATCCATAGGAAAATACAGACGATGCCTTTATGCAGCAGTGGATCTTGGATTACTGCTGACTAATGTATGTGCTAGAACGTACTTCTAAAGAGTTATTTTAAGACAAGGAGGAAAGGATAACGACTCTTGGCTTCGTTAGAATGCCCCATGCCGTCAGTACAATCTGAAATCTCTGACTGACGCCGGCCTATTGGGGAAATATGAAATTTCAGAATGCCCTAACATGCACACACACTACCTTCTGCATGTGTCAGCTTAACACGAAATATAAACCGCTTTTATATTAGCCTGGCATCTGCTATCCAATTAAAACATAGCTGCGACACATGCGTAAAATGTACTTAGCACTGTTCAGAAATTCATGCTTTGTGCGCGATACAGATTAGTTTTACTTCTTTTTTGTTTCCTTTTTCATTACGTCGGTGCTTGCTGCGCGGACGCGCGTTTGTAATTTTTGCCAGCGTCCAAATAATGGCGAATAATACGGGACATTATTAGCATAAACGAGATGATTAAAATTTTAATTTTATTTGCATGTCGCGGTGAGTGCACAGACAACGAAGTGCGCGAGCGCTTTGATACGATCGTGTATGTTGCATTTTGTTTCGCTACTCGCATTCTTCGCTATTTTTTTCCCTTTCTTTTCTGCAAATAATATTATTGAGCAGCCCGTGACGCACTCGCTGTTATACAATTAAGTCGGAGAGGAACGTCCGACAAGTCGGTGCTGCCGATTTGCGAGGTCGTTAACCGGGCGCACGCTGACGTCACTCTGTTTACGCCTGCCATTAAGGTACTGATGGCAGGAGAAGCCTCTCACGTTAGAATACCGACGCTGCAGTCGCTCAGGCGGCGGTCGCGCTTGCTTCCTGCAGCAACTCGGCTATGCACTGAATGTGCCAGTGACACCTTCCGGAGAATCGTCAGAAAATTTTCTTTCTAATTTCACGTTAATGATCCCGCCATTACTAAAAGCCTGGAGCTGGGCAAGAGCAGGTAAGTGTTATATTCACAAAGGTGACAGAAGTCAGGGGATACCGAGAGATGGCACCACTGGCGCGTATCGAGGTCCTGTTTAGGTAGTAACATCTTTGGAAAGAACATACACCAGGTTTCAGCCATATTGGTCTATTTCTTTGTGTTTGGCATTCGTGTGAATCAAGGAAGTGGAGTGACTGTCAAAAAATGGACGAAGACAGTTAGAACGTCAGAAAGACAAAAGTCACAGGAGACTAAAGAGAAGCTTGATAAACATTACGGTGACTCTGCACCTTCGATTGGAACAGTTTATAAGTGGTTTGAAAATAATCGGAGTGGCTATATGGGCACATGTGATGCTGAACGTTCTGGACGCCCTGCGGATGTTACGACTACAGAAATCATTGATAAAATCCCTGAAATGGTGGTGGATGACAGAAGAGTTAAGGTGCGTGAGATTGCCAGTGCTGTGGGCATCTCGAATGAACGGGTACACAGTATTTTACATAAACATTTGGACATGAGAAAGCTATCCGCAAGATGGGTTCTGCGATTGCTCACGCTTGACCAAAGACGGAATAGTGTGAAGTGTTGCAAGGATGGTTTGCAGCTGTTCAGGAAGAATCCGCTGGACTTGAAGCATCGTTTCGTCACTGTGGATGAGACCTGGATACATTACTATACTCCTGAGACCAAACAACAATCTAAAAAATGGGTTACCAAGGGAAAATCTGCACAAAAAAAGGCGAAGACAAGTCCTTCGGCCGGAAAAGTTATGGCGACTTTTTGGAATTCGCAAGGGAGAATCCTCATCGACTATCTGGAAAAGGGTAAACCTATTACAGGTGCGACTGATGACCACAGCAGTTGAGTCCCATAGTGCTCAGAGCCATTTGAACCATTAATTATTACAGGTGCATACTATTCATCGTTATTGGACCGTTTGAAAACCAAGCTGCAAGAAAAACGCCGGCGATTGGGCCGCAAAAAAGCCCTTTTCCATCACGACGATGCACCAGCTCACACTTCAGCAGTTGTGGTCGCAAAATTAATGGAAACAGGATTCCAACTCGTTTCACATCCCCCCCCCCCCCCCTATTCTCCAGACTTGGCTCTCTTGGACTACTATTTGTTCCCAATTTGAAGAAATGGCTGGCGGAACAAAGATTTTATTCAGACGAGGAGGTGATTGCAGCAACTTATAGCTATTTTGCAGACTTGGACAATTCCTATTATTCGGAAGAGATCAGCAAATGAGAACAGCGCTGGACGAAGCGTATAAGTCTAAAAGGAGATATTGTAGAAAAATGAAAAAGGTTTACCCCAAACACGTAAGTACATTTAATTTTGGCACGGACTTTTCAAACGCCACTCGTAGTATCGTGTCGGACCTCTTTTTGCCAAGCATAGTACTGCAGCTTGGCGTGGCATGGACTCTACAAGTCGCTGGAAATCCCCTGCAGAAATATTGAGTCATGCTGCCTGTATAGCCGTCCGCAACTGCGACAGTGCAGGCAGGAGTTTGTGCACAGACTGAACTCTCGATTATGTCTCATGAATGTTCGATGGGATTCATGTCGGGCGATCTAGATGGTCAAATCGTTTTTATTCAATTTGCCCAGAATGTTCTTAAAACCACTCACGAACAACTGTGGCTCGGTGACGTCGCGCACTGTCATCCATAGAAATTGCATTCTTTTTTGGGAACATTGAGTACATGTATGGCTGCAGATGGTCTCCAAATAGCTGAACCATTGCCAGTGAGTGATCGGTTCTGTTGGACCAGAGGACTGTCCAATCCATTTAGAGCCATAACCATCTTCAAAATGCCTTGTTGGCATCTTGGGTCCGTGGCTTCGAGGGGTCTGCGTTGTACTCGAACCCCACCATCTGCCCTCAGCAGCTGAAATCGGGGGTCATCTGACCAGCCCACGGTTTTCCAGACGTCTAGGAACCTAACGGTATGCTCACTACCCCGGCAGAGGAGCAGCAGGTGATGTCGTGCTGTCACCAAAGACACTCGCTCCATCACCATACGTAGCCTATTAACGCCAAATTCCTCCGCACTGTCCTGACGGGGCCGGCCGGAGTGGCCGTGCGGTTCTAGGCGTTACAGTCTGGAGCCGAGCGACCGCTACGGTCGCAGGTTCGAATCCTGCCTCGGTCATGGATGTGTGTGATGTCCTTAGGTTAGTTAGGTTTAATTAGTTCTAAGTTATAGGTGACTGATAACCTCAGAAGTTAAGTCCCATAGTGCTCAGAACCATTGTCCTGACGGTTACGTTCGTCGACGTGCCACATTGATTTCTGCGGTTATTTCACGCACCGTTGCTCATCTGTTACAATGACAACACTACGCAAACGCCACTGCTCTCGATCGTTAAGTGAAGGCCGTCGGCCAATGTGTTGTTCGTGGTAAGAGGTAATGTTTGGAGACCAGCATTCTCGGCACTCTTGATACTGTACATCTCGGAATATTGAATTCCCTTACGATTTCCGAAGTGGAATGTACCATCAGTCTAGGTCCAACTACCATTCCGCTTCCAAAGTCAGTTAATTCTCGTGGTGCGGCCGTAACTACGTCGGAAAGATTTCACATGAATCACCAGAGTGCAGAGCTGTCAATGCACTGTCCTTTTATATCTTGCATACGCCAACTACCGCCGCATGTATACGTGCATATTGCTACCCCACGACTTTTGCCACCTCAGTGTGCAGCATATCCAGAAACGTTGCGAATAACTTCTAGAGGAGATGAAGCACAACATAAGGATTGCACACCAACCCATGGCCACAAATGTCGGGGGTAAGTGGCAGGAAAGGTCGAAGATCGGAGACGAAGGAAGAGAGTGATACATTTGAAACGGTTATAGGACAGAATGAGTACACATGGTGTACGATATGAATTCAACTCCAATGTTACAACAGTTGCTCGAAGTTTGCCCATATCAGACTCCAAGTATGCCTGACACCAACGGAGCATAGACTGACGAACAATCGGGAGTGTCTTTGATTGTAGCAGCTGCACAAACGATTGTTGCGACGAGATCAATTTCAGACTTCACGGGATCGCATACATGAGAGATGTCATGGCTCCCCACAAACAGAAATGAAGGATCGATAAATTCGATAAGCGTGGGGCCAGAGAAGCGGTACATCACGCCACATCCATCGATGCAGGAATTACCAGTTCAAATGCCTACGAACAGCCAGTTCAAAATGTGCAGGCTCCCCATCATGTTGGAACCACATGCTGCGTCTCACATTTGCCGGAATACCTTCAAAGAAACCGGGAAAAACCTGTGCCAGAATGTCTCTGTAGGTCCACCTCTATATAACATGGTTGCATGACCTCAGCTGTTCTGTGTAAATGTCAAATCAAAACACTTTCAGCCATCTAAATTTCTAATGATATTTTACTTGCACACACAGTTTTAACGTTACATTACGCCATCTTCAGGCTCCCTGGCCGACGTATGTGAATGCTGGCCCCCATGGGGGATTCTTCCTGCAGTTCGGTCAGAGGATCTGGTGGCGTAATGTAACGCTGAAACATGTTACATGTATGAAATAAAACTGGAAATTTAGATGGCTAAAGGTGTTTTGATTTGACATTGTTCTGGAATGGTCTGATAATTCGCGGCGCTCAAGCGGGATGGTAAAAGGCATGGCCCAATTAAGCAGTCGCCGACCAGACCCCAAGGTTCCCAGACATAACCCCATTAGACTTCTTACTTTTGAGGCTTTGCAAGGATACTGTCTACCAGACTCCGGTGCGAAGCCTGCAGGAACTGCGAGCTCGCATCAGAGCAACAATGGTACGTGTCAATGAGGACATGGCAGGCCGGCCATGGATGGAATTGCATCCTTCATGCTACAGGTGACGCACACATTGGAGTATGTTAAACGTCTACGAAAACTTTAGGTGTGTATGAACAGTATGTCGCAAACCGTGCCTTTCTACCTATCCCCGTTTCTGAAATATACGTGAAAGAAGTTGTAAAGGAGATTTTGGAACACCCTGTACTTTATTAGCATTCTAGTGTCACTTTCCGGATGCCACATTGTAGATGGACAATATACAGAGCTTTGGATAGTACGCTTAAACAGCCGAAGTTCGTCATCTGGTTTAGACAGAGATCGCTCCTTTGCATTGACGCACCTATACGCAGCACATGCTTGGGTTAGTCCTATCACTTCGCCTCTCTGCTTCCGTTTCGCTGAATACTCAAAGGTAGCAGAACCTTGTAACACTGTTCCCATAGTTAAGAAGCAGAATCTTGTGGACAACGAGAAATCCGTTACAGTTTCGCTACATCCGATAACTTCCTCAATGTTTCGTCGGGGTTAAGCTATTTATCTGAAGTAACCGTTACTGAAACGGTGATTTTTATGCATAAATCACGCTAGTATTCAAGCTACGGGCGTTCTTGACCGGAAGCGTGACAGGCCTGACTGAGGGCCTCCAGAGCGTGGCGGTGGGTGATGCCATCGAGCGGTCGGGCAGTATCCCGTAACGATCGATCCGTATCGATGGTAATTGAAATATCAGGCAAGCTGGGCACGTCCAGCGCCCGCGGCGATCGCCGCCCAGTAATTAGCCAAGATAAACGCCGCTGAGAGAGAGAGAGAGAGAGAGAGAGAGAGAGAGAGAGAGAGGGAGAGAGAAGGCACGCCACAGGCATCTGGGACAGGTCGGGCCGGCACTGCCTTCCTTCTTCATAGAGGGGGGACAGCCCCTCCGTATCCCTCAGCAGCGTATGTGCTGACCATCTGGAACTTCCCACTGCTTTTCTTCACCCCCAAGTAATCGTACTGAGCGCTAACGATTGGAAGAAGACAATTAACCTGTCGGCATACTGAAGTTCTAGCAGGTGAGGGTCCACTCTCTGCAGTAAGCTGCGTCACAAAGAGGAACTACAGCCTCTTTTCACTCCAGCTCTTCCTTAGCGCGTCTACTGAATGTGGCGGAAATCGGTACATGTGATGTACATGTCAGTAACGCATTGTTCTGCCTGTTGCGCTTATCCAAGCAGTTATTTGACTAGGCACTGACTAATAGAGTTGTTGCGTGGCTTTCTCAGGGATATTGTGCCAAATTACCTCCAATTGGGCCGGCCGGAGTGGCCGAGAGGTTCTAGGCGCTTCAGTCTGGAACCGCGCGACCGCTACGGTCGCAGGTTCGAATCCTGCCTCGGGCATGGGTGTGTGTCATGTCCTTAGGTTTAAGTAGTTCTAAGTTCTAGGGAACTGATGACCTCAGATGTTAAGTCCCATAGCGCTCAGAGCCATTTGAACCATATTTGAACCTCCAATTGGCGCGTTAGATCGTCAAAACCTCTGAGATGGTTGGAGGGCCCTGCCTGTAATGCTCCAAAAGTTCTCAGTTGGGGAAAGATCGGACGACCTTGTTGGACAAAGTAGGGTTTGGCAAGCATGAAAACAAGCAGTATAAAATCTCGCCCTATGTGAGTGGACATTACATTGCTGAAATGTAAACGCAGGATGGCTTGCCATGAAAGGCAACAAAACGGCGTGTAGAATATCGTCGACGTAGCGTGCCGCGGATGACAACCGAAGAGGTCCATTTGTCAGGCAGTAAGGCCAGTAACAATCAGGTTGATGTCCCACAGCTTTCTGGGTATCTTCAGGCATGTCTTCGGCCTGGATTCTCATTGACTGGAGTAGAAGTGCCTTTGGTGATGGGTCCCGGTTAGAACTGAGCCCCGATGTCCAGCGAAGACGTATCTGGAGATGTCCCAGCCAGTGGTGGGATACTGACCAGATTGCCGCCCGACAACCGGGAGTAATGGTCTGGGGTGCTATTTGTTTTCATAGCGGACCCCTTTGGATGGCGTCCGCGGCACCCTTACAGCACAGTACGTCGACTACACGCCCCATTTTGTTGCCCTTCATGGTAAGCCATCCTGAACTTATATTTCAGCAAGATAACGCTCACCCGCACACGGTGAGAGTTTCTATTTCTTGTTTTCATGGTTGCCATACCCTACCTAGGTGGCCGGCCGCTGTGACCGTGCGTTTCACTGCGGAATCGCGCTGCTGCTAGGGTCGCAGGTTCGAATCCTGCCTCGGACATGGATGTGTGTGATGTCCTGAGATTAGTTAGGTTTAAGTAGTTCTACGTCTAGGGGACTGATGACCTCGGATGTTAGGTCCCATAGTGCTTGGAGCCATTTGAACCCTACCTTGGTCAGCAAGATCGCAGGATCTCTTCCCAACTGAGAACGTTAGGACCATTATCGACCGGGCGCCCAAACCAGCCCGAGGCTTAGATTCAATGCTGAGCCGAATAACTGCTTTCATAAGCGCTAAAGGTGGACCAACGCGTTACTGACTTGATCAGTTTGTGAAGCTCTTTCTCTTGAATAAATCGTACAATTTTTCTGAAATTGTAATAATTTGTTTGTCTGTACGTTTACATTACCTCTACCTATTTCCGTCCCATTCAGCTAATTCCTTCGAGATGAAGCTTTATTTTTGTCTGTATTTTTTGTCTTGTATTTATTTTAGAATATCGCAGTATACAGTGTGATTTTGCTAAATGTAGAGTAATTGCAGGAAATGATCCCTGTGAGGATACGGAACAAAGACGATCAATGAACATATAGCGGAAATAGGTTCCAAGAGAGTATCACACACCTGACGACAGAGACAAAAGTTTATTGACAGTGTAGGTTTCCACGATCGAAAGCACATACTGACATCAGACAAGTGGGAATGTTCTGTCTGTAGTTGTGTTCTAGCGCCACCCTCAAGAGTTTAGTGAGATGTAGCACTATCATGTGGTAGCCACAGTGTGCTTCGTGCCATCAAAGGGCCGTCGTCTTCCAGCGGCGCAGGCAGCGACAGCCGCAGGAAGCGCACATATGGCTCGTGTGTGAGGCGTTGTAAAAGGATGATAGGTTCCACGAGACGATCCCTAGTAATCGCCGCCCACACACTGGGGTTGAAAGGGTGCTGATGATTCGCTGCCATCACAGTACGGGGATCTTCTGTAGCCCACAGATGAGTGTTATGAAAGTTGACGATTCCGCCCATCGTGGTGACATCTCATATGTGAATAGAATGGATGAAAGAAATGAAATGAAATGAAATGTCGTGTGGCTAGGGCCTCCCGTCGGGTAGACCGTTCGCCTGGTGCAGGTCTTTCGAGTTGACGCCACTGCGGCGACCTGCCCGTCGATGGGGACGAAATGATGATGATTTGGACAACACAACACCCAGTCCCTGAGCGGAGAAAATCTCCGACCCAGCCGGGAATCGAACCCGGGACCTGAAGATTGACAGTCTGTCACGCTGACGACTCAGCTACCGGGGCCGGACTGGATGAAAGAAATCCCAGCACCGTGGTGGCCTGTGCAACGAACGAGCGACAAAATCGTTGCCACGGAGGCAAGTTCGCCTTGATGTATGGTAAGTGATACGGATAGTGACAGTTGTGGAACCCCATACTGTCGGGACCTGCAAGGTACTGATAACGGGTCACTGTCAAAGGTCTTTTTTTCTGCACCTTTAAGCAGGAGTACGTCCCTTGGAGCGATATAAAGTTATTTGTTCCTTAACCTTTCAAGGACAGTTTAATGCAGTTCGTCCTCATTTAGCAAAATCACCCTGTGCGATCATACCCATAACTGTGAAATGAGCTTCGAGGGCAGTTTAGGAAGAAAATGTTCTGGTGGAGCTTGTTAATCTTTTTCCGATCTGTCTTGTAGTGTCAAGTGCATATGTGTCGAGCTTGTGCTTGTACAACGTAGAGCTGTGTTTCAATGAAAGGGAACCAGCATATGGCCTACTCCTCTCAAATAGCATTTAGGCGGTCGCCGAATTTAAAGTTCTCATTAGACGGACAGATCATTGTACGTGACCTCCGTGGTCATTTCATTCTGTGACAATGAGTTAAACTTAACATGCAAAGTAACATGTTAATAAACCCTTTATTCAAACCTTAGCTTATGCAGTACTATGATCAGAAGAAAGCACCACCCAGAAAACATGATTATTGAAGGAGTATAGCATTCATCATTATATCATAAGAAGACGTGTTATATTAAGTGGAAATGACGAATGGATGCTACGAGGCGCGTTAGCGGAGAAGACATACCCTGGAGAGTACCCAAGCAGAACAACTGAATTCTGTGAAGGACGAGGGGAAAATGAGATTGAACGTCCTAAGTAAGTAGTGGCTATGGTTGTCGAATTATGTGAATAATTAGTGAGATTATTAACAGTTTTGAGACACAGTACTGAAGGCGGAAAATAGTGCTGAACATACTATAGAATTCGCGTATAAAATTACTCGAACAAGTTTATTACTGACAATGTGCAACGTTGTGCAAACATTTGGTGCAATAAGTAACAACAGTGTAAGATAACAGCTGGTGTTGTAACATGACAGAGGATATAATAAGTAATAAAGCAATGCTGCTCTTTTTTCAATCAATCATTTGCCTACAAAGGTGCTTCAAGGAAAGTTCGACCACTCCCACGCATCTCACCTCTCAAACCCTTACTTTTGTTTCACGGAGACGTGCTGTACAATTTAGTAATCTGAAGATTCCATTCGGAGTGAGTACCTCCTGGAGGTTGGCAGAAGGACGAAAAAGTGAGTTTCAGCAAGTATGATATCTATCTTATATTATACCAAAGGCTAGGAAACGTTCAGTTGCGTCCGCGTCCAAGAAAAAGAAATAAAGACAAGAGATTACATATATGACACCTAGGGACTGAAGTGGTAAAAGTAACAAAGAACTTTTTTGTGGGAATTGCAGTGTAGTTTATCAGACGAAGAGTAACCCTTTTCTCGACTTGGGAATCTCAGTGTAGTCAGCACGGCGCACAAGTAACTTTCCTTGCACTCAGGTTCGATTCATAAACGCAGTCAGATTCAGAAACGGGGACAGAAATACAAATTCCGTTGGGCATAACCAATAACATGTGACAGGCAGATAACAGAACGAATATTGTACTTAAGTCTGCATACCAGAATAGAAAGCTGGCACATTGTAATTGGTTTATCACAGCAAAATAAACGTAACGAAAGGGTCACGCTACATCATCTTCAACAGTGTCATTTGGCGTCACTCCAACGGACAAAGTGGAGAAGTTTGGGGTTGAACCCATTAAACAGTTGCACAGCCTGCCGATGGGAAACTGTACGTCGTATTACCATATCTCCATCTTGCCATGGAATTTCCTGGCAAATTAAAACTGCGTTTGGGAATGGGACTTTAAACCGTAACCTTGTGTTTCGCGGGCAATGCTCCTAACGGCTGAGCTATTCTCGCACGATTCAGGACCTTTTAACGATTTTACTTACGCCATTAAATCTCTCTTATTATCCAAAACTATGGAATAATTATAGGTTTGAGGACTGGAGGTGGCTATTACCATGTTGTTAAGTCATGTTTGCACCAGATCACATTATATAAAAAGGGGTAAGTTTTCAACCGAGAGGTCCAGGGTTCAGTTCCCAATCTGTTCTGTGGCCCGTTTTTTGTCATTTCTCGCCCCCTTTCAGCTCTGGCAATGGTCTTAACACGCGAAAACTTCCAAGTCACACTGTCGTTCGGTGACCTCATTAAATTGCATGACCGTCTGTAACTGGGTGAATAAGTTCCAAAGACGGAGGAAGATTGTGATATATTTTTACCTAGGACTTCCCACTTTCATTTGGATTATGTAAACATATGCATTGATCATATCACCGCACGGTTTAAGAACAGATTAACAATTAGTAGGGTTTACCTACTGTCGTTCTTCCAGTTCATCATTCGTGATTGGTAAAGGAGAGAAGTTACAGAGACAGAGGAATTACTCGTTCCAAATCACCATTAGGTGCCTTTCGAAGACACGAAGACGCAAGACTGGCGGAAGGAACTCGACGGGCAAATCACCAGCCTAAATAGAAAGCTTTTTCCTGTTCTTCGCGCACACTGGCAACTTTCATCGTAAAGTGTAAGAGCCGTGTGTTATGTAATACGTTTAGATGATTCTCTCTCTCTCACTGTGTATATATTAGTGCTGGATCATGACAGAAGGGAGAGGATGAAGTATGAAACGCAGTTAGCCTACTTCTCTCGAATTGTACCAATGGTGCCACCGATCTCAACGTCCCCATGCGACGCATAGATTGCCGTCAACAATGTATCATGTCCTCCCACCATGAGACACTTCGGAGAGATTTAATCCAGGACCTTAGCGCAAAGTCTGGTGATCAGCAACTCTGTCAGCACCCTTCCTTCCCTTTGTCGGAAAGACGAATGGAAGGCAACCTACAGCGCATGGCGTACCTGGGCGTTACCCATCCAAGTACCGACCACGCATTGATTAACTTCGGTGATCTGTCGGGAAAAAGTGTTTTCAGAGAGGCAAGGCGCTGGCTTTGTGAAGTCCGTGATACAGAGCTAATAATAAAACAACATACAAAGTAAATTATCAAAATACAGCGCTATCGTAATCTGTAAACTGGAGAACGAGAAGCGCTTGTGAAGGTAGAAGTGACATTTCCTGGAAGAAAGATGCAACTGCCGTATATGATGACTAAGAATAAATTTCTCGTCTAGCAGAGTGTAGCGTCCTGTATCTTACGTAAATTCTGTTCATCTGTGTTTGTCGCGTTAGTTACGTTAGCTACTAATTTCTGTATTCAATGTAGCTTTAACACTCCCTGGGCGTTTCTGCGCCCTACGTCGCGACTGGTTCCAAAGCGTCGGTATAAGCTGGTGAAAGACTCTTTAGGTGCTCCCTGTGACGTAGCTGGTGAGATGAACTGTCCCGTTAATAGTGGTGGTACTATCTTCTACTGGTTGCGTACTCTCTTCTTAAATACAATCTTAATAACTAAAAAACCAGCCGGCCGCTGGTTGGCCGAGCGGTTCTGGCGCTACAGTCTGGAACCGCGCGACCGCTACGGTCGCAGGTTCGAATCCTGCCTTGGGCATGGATGTGTGTGTTGTCCTTAGGTTAGTGAGGTTTAAGTAGTTCTAAGTTCTAGGGGACTTATGACCTCAGCAGTTGAGTCCCATAGTGGTCTGAACCATTTGAACTAAAAACTTCTGTGCCTACAATTACACATACGCCGGTACATTCCGGATATGGTAAACGTTGTACTCTTCCTTCAGAGTTGCCAATATTTAATTACAATTTCTCAAAGAATCTCTCTGATAATATAAATGACCGTGTTTATCGTCGGTACTACACCCCATACGAAAAAGTCTTCGGAAATAATTTTATATCTTCCTTTGTCATAAATACAGGGCTATTACAAATGATTGAAGCGATTTCATAAATTCACTGTAGCTCCATTCATTGACCTATGGTCACGACACACTACAGATACGTAGAGAAACTCATAAAGTTTTGTTCGGCTGAAGCCGCACTTCAGGTTTCTGCTGCCAGAGCGCTCGAGAGCGCAGTGAGACAAAATGACGACAGGAGCCGAGAAAGCGTATGTCGTGCTTGAAATGCACTCACATCAGTCAATCATAACAGTGCAACGACACTTCAGGACGAAGTTCAAAAGAGATCCACCAACTGCTAACTCCATTCGGCGATGGTATGCGCAGTTTAAAGCTTCTGGATGCCTCTGTAAGGAGAAATCAACGGGTCGGCCTGTAGTGAGCGAAGAAACGGTTGAACGCGTGCGGACAAGTTTCACGCATAGTGATGTGAAAGATTCAGTGTTTAACCCTCCTCTACCAAGAAACGTGCCAGAACTGCGAGCTCGCATCAACGATGCTTTCGAACTCATTGATGGGGACATGCTGCGCCGAGTGTGGGAGGAGCTTGATAATCGGCTTGATGTCTGCCGAATCACTAAAGGGGCACATATCGAACATTTGTGAATGCCTAAAACAACTTTTTGAGTTTTTGTATGTGTGTGCAAAGCATTGTGAAAATATCTCAAATAATAAAGTTATTGTAGAGCTGTGAAATCGCTTCAGTCATTTGTAATAACCCTGTACAATGCACTTTCTGTTAAATATATCAGTGTCATGTTACCTGCCTAGATGAAAAGATACTGTCTCTTAGATTTTTAATAAATTGTCTTCATCGTGCAAGAACAGTCGTTCGCTGCACTAAAACAATGACACATCGCCTTGATAAAATTTGCTTGAACCCCAGATATTGTTTAACAGTTCTGCTGCGTAACGAGAAAGCACATTACTTTCGATTACTTTCTTCTTGAACACTGATCGCTAACTGATAAGAAACTAACAATTATTATTCGTCCAAGTTCCTACGTGAACTTGGCCACAAAACACCTCTTTAATGTAAAATTTAGTATTTTAACCATCTTCAGCAACTGTAGCTGTATATATCGAAATAATCAGCAACCAGCCGCATAAAAGAAATGTTATGTCCTTAAACGGTTTCAGGCATTGTGCCCATCTTCAGAACGTCATAACCATCACATTACTAGCGAGTGTCAAGAATAATATGCACGCAGCATCTTGCTATGGTCGTGTGGTTAATAATGTAGTATGTACTATGAACCACAGGACGACAGCAATATGCTGCACATATCTTATTTTTGACGCAAATAACGCGATAGTTATAACTTTTTGAAGAAGGGCACGAAGTGCCTGAAACCGGTTGAGGAAATAAAATTTCTTTTATGCAAATGGTTGCTGATTATTTCGATATTAATCTAAAACGTTGATTAGTAAGCCTCACAGACTTCAGAGCAAGGGTAAAGTCGCGTAGCGATATCAACTACTTAAATAAGCAATCAAACCTCTTTCGCTCACTGTTTATAGTTCGTTTCTTTACAGAAAGTTAATTTTTTACAATGATATAACTCTCCCTGATTCGAGCAGTTTTCACAGCCAAAAAAACGCTTCACTAAATATCTCATCGAGCAGTAATTTGTTAAAATTGTCTTGTCCGTCTATACTTCGTCCGAACAGGCCTCAGGGTGCCTAAAGGTACCGACTGACGGTCGTGTCATCCTCAACCGATGGGCGTTCACTGGATGCGGATATGGGAGGGCATGTGGTCAACAAACCGCTCTCCCAGCCGTTGTCAGCATTCGTGACCGGAGCCACTATTTCTCAGTGAAGCAGCTCCTCAACTGACCTCGCAACAGCACTCGACAATCCCGGACGGTCACCCATCCAAATGCTAGCCAAACCCGACAGCGCTTAATTTCGGTGATCTGACGGGAACTGGTGCTAACATTGTGGCAAAGCCGTTTGCGCTATTTTGTCCATCAATAACTTCAAAACTGGTTTCATCATTCACAACCAATTTGAAGTACAAGAGCTATTCCTCCACTAACATCAAAGGCATTTTCTTGTAAGAAATACAACTACATTAACTTGAGCAGGTTTCTACGGTACAATTAGTACATTGATCAGTAGTCGTAACTGACACATATTTAGTTAACATACGGTTTATTTTTAAAATGCTGATAACATGCAATGGTCATAAAAGGTCAACACCTCATGTGTATATATACGTGGTGTTCAAAAAGTCTCTCCGCGCGTGCCGTATGATTGTTCACTTGCCTGGGTTACTTCCCTTCAAGTCGGTAGTGTCGTTACGTGTTGACGTGAACGTTTAAGTTTAGTTCCTTTGATTGTTTGTTTCGTTTTTGACACTGTTAAAATGCTGACCATTGAAGAACGTTTGTTTTTAGTCGAACAAGTGTTCAAAGCTGGCGGTAAGTACACAGTTTCAATTCGTCAAATATTTAATTCAGTTTTCCCGGAGACAACACTCCCACATCTCGATACTGTGCGAGATTTGATTAACAAAATTCGAAGAACGGGTTCAGTGACAGATGCACTGAGAAGTGGTCGTCCTAGCGTTTTGTCTGAGGATAAACTACTCGATATTTTCGATAAAATGTGCATGAGTCCGGACAAGTCAGTAAGGAAATTCGCCCACGAAATTGATGTTGGTGTCGGAACGGCCCACACAGCTGTAAGGAAAAAATTAGAACTTTTCCCATACAAAGTGACAGTCATGCAAGAACTGAAAAATACTGATCATGGCAAGAGACTGCGTTATTGTCAATGGTTCAAAAATTTTGTTCAACAAAATGGAAGGGATATTCTTAATCACACGTTTTTCACTGATGAGGCGTGGTTTCATTAATCCGGGTACATGAACTCGCAAAATTCTCGTATGTGGAGTACTGCAAATCCATTGTGTATTCATGAGGCAAATCCATTGTGTATTCATGAGGAACTTCATTTTGTGAAAATAGTAGTTTGGATTGCAATTTATAGACGTCGGATTGTGGGCCCCATATTTTTCAACGAAACAATAAACGCACAACGATAATGCAGTGATATTCTGTTCCCATTCATAGGAGAACTTGTGTTAAGTGAAATACTGAACGGTTATTTTCAACAAAATGATGAAACCGCACATACAGCTCGCGTTTCAATGTCACTGCTTGCTGACGGTTCTGGTCATCGCATAATTTCACAGGGACTCTGATCTCCACGATCGCCTGACCTAACACCACCAGATTTTTTTCTTCTGCGGTGCAGCAAAAACAATTGTCTATAAAATCCGTCCAAAATCCATCGATGAATTGAAAACTGCAGTATCCACTTTCACTGCTTCTGTTACAGAAGAAATGTTACAGCTTGTGTTTGTAAACATGATTAGACGAATTGAATTGTGTATTCAACAACAGTGGGGACACTTTCAACATTTAATGTTTGAATTTGTAATTAAAATTAATATTCAATAAATTAATAACTTGTATTTCACTGAATTTCATTTAGGTATATTCACCGCGGCATACGGCACTCGCGGCTAACAATAATACGGCACTGCGGAGAGACTTTTTGAACACCCCGTATTTCAAATACAAATTTTTAACAGCACGCAGAGATGATCCTGACAATGGTGCCTCTATATACACAGCGACTGGGACCGTCGGTACCCCTGTTATTGGTGAATCGCACCGCCGACATGCTGATCGGTGGAACGCCGTGGAATCGCTTGTCAGGATCTCCTACGTGCAACGTGAAACAAACAGAAAACACCAGCCTTTCAGTAGACAAATAACAGAAATAAATTTACATAGCGAGAATATATAGTTTACCCGATGTTGCTCAGGCGGAAAATGTGGACAGGGCTGCTCAGGAATTTGGAGCACTGCACTGGGGAGGTAGAGTTGGAGCTCGCTTGCTCGTTCATCAGTCTGGAGACAAGCTGTACGACGCGGTGAAATTATTTCATTCTCCGCGTTAATGCTGACGTTATTTCTCGTATATTGTCTCTCAGATGTTGCGCAGACAAGGTAACAGATTAGCACGCTACGAGTAGGATTCCGATACAACAAGAGATCCAAGAGAACGGCTCACGAAACGCAGCATAATAAATGTCAAAGAGGAAGAAATTTCTGTCGCCATAGGGGCGCCCGAAAAGCAACAAATGCCCGCGAGAGTCCTGGCAAATACCACGCGCCGTGCTTTATTCAAATGACGATACATATTTCATCGGAGCCCGGTTCCTCTATATTTTTTTTTCTTTCTGCGTACAAAAAATTACACCTACAGCGGAATCAAATATATGGGCGAGAACGACCCGGTGGAGATAAAGCGGGCGCGGCCGATCTGCATACAATAGCCACCTGCAGGAGGACTCGAGCGGCGTCCCGCGGCGGTGCCGGGAGAGGGCCGATCAGCACTCGCCGGTCACGCCGTAATTGCAAATAGACGCGTGGGTAACATGCGAAAGAGCGGTGCGCAACCGCAGCCGCCCGCTATCTGTCTACGTCGCACCGCATCCAGACCCAGAAACATTGCACGTCTTCTCTTTGAGGCTTTTCCGACGTAATACACTCTTAACATCAATCCATGGATAAGAAATTAAAACTCTAAGGTTCGCGGATGACATTGCAATTCTGTCAGAGACAGCAAAGAACTTATAGAGTAGTTGAACGGAATGGACAGTGTTTTGAAAGGAGGATATAAGATAAAGATCAACAAAAGCAAAACGAGGATAATGCAATGTATTCGAATTAGTCGGGTGATGCTGAGGGAATTAGATTAGGAAATGAGATACTTAAATTAGTAAAGGAGTTTTGCTATTTGGGGAGCAAAACAACTGATGATGGTCGAAGTAGAGAGGATATAAAATGTAGACTGGCAATGGCAAGGTAAGCGTTTCTGGAGAAGAGAAATTTGTTAACATCGAGTGTAGATTTAAGTGTCAGGAAGTCGTTTATGAAAGTATTTGTATCGAGTTTAGCCATGTATGGGAGTGCAACATGGACGATAAGTAGTTTGGACAAGAAGAGAAGAGAAACTTTCGAAATGTGGTGCTACAGAACAATGCTGAAGAATAGATGGGTAGATCACATAATTAATGAGGAGGTATTGAATAGAATTGGAGAGAGAGGAGGAGTTTGTGGCGTAACTTGACTAGAAGAAGGGATCGGTTGGTAGGACATGTTCTGAGGCATCAAGGGATCACCAATTTAGTATTGGAGGGCAGCATAGAGAGTAAAAATCGTAGAGGGAGACCAAGAGATGAATACACTAAGCAGATTCAGAAGAATGTAGGCTGCAGTACGTACTGGGAGATGAAGCAGCTTGCACAGGATAGAGGAGCATGGAGAGCTGCACCAAACCAGTCTCAGGACTGAAGACCACAACAAGAACAAAGTAGGCTTCTTTCCTGTTTTGGCAACAGCGATTCCACACCTATCCTTGATTTTCCAAATGGTAACAGAGGGGTTCTGGAGTGATCCTTCGATATGCCCGATTTCTTTCTAGCATGTTTTCGCAACATATTGCCTCACTGCTGATAGCATCGGTGAGAGTGGGGGCAGCAAATATTCCTCTACGTCTCAAATTTTCGCAGTAAGGGCGCGCCGCTGAACTGTCACACTGAGATTATGCGTAGGCATGCTCCTGCAACGACACCGGCGGCAGAGAGGAAAAGGCAGCACGTTCTTCCCACAAGCCGGCGGAAAGTAATTTGGAATGCTAGTTCTCTTGGCTTCTCGAAGGCAAAGTGGCAGCCAGCACGCACTTCTAAATTACTTCCGCCGTCGCCGGAGGTAGCTAAACGTAGGTGACGCCGATAGGAATCAAAGAAACCGGAGACGCGCCGTTCCATCTGCGGCTAGGTAACGGCCTGCGGTGTCAAGATGGACGGTGAACTCAGACCCCGCTTTCTGTAGGGCTAGTGGTTATCTCAGTCGTGGGCACATGTTCAAGTACTTAGAAACGAGGAGGTTATAGGATTCTGTGTCCACCCGCACAATCCGAGCCTGCATCTTCCCCTATACTTTGTTTGATATGTCAACAATTAGGAAGATTTCGTGGTACGCATTACTCAGATTATTATCACTATACTGTCCCTTCTTCTGGTTGCCTCGCGTTTCTTCTTCCTACCTACTGATTTCGTAGTTTCTCTGGATGTCCAAAGGTTGACTTCCATACGATGTTGTACTTCCTCATTTCAGTATCAGCATCGCATAACATTAGAGGTGTTTTATTGCAGACAGCCGTACCAACGTCTGATACTTTCTCCTTTATTTCTTTTCTGCTACCTTTGTCTTTGCTTTGTTAACTTTAAGCCACATTATAAGCTACGTACGAGGGCTATTCATTTACTGAGGTCCGGTTGGTCGCGAAATGGAAACGACACTTTGATGACACTTTGCACAAATGTATTGGGCAGTGTGCATGACATCCCCGTCGATCGCGTAACGTAGCTCTTTTCGGATCTGAGAGCACAGTCAACAAGTAAAGATGCCTAGAAATCAGTGTCTGTATAAGTACCTGCTGAAAGATAACGCCCGATTTCACGTAACTCTTATAACGTAACTGTCATGCGTTTCCTTCTCCATGGAAATTCTCGGCCACACACTGCAAAGGCTGTGGAAGACGCTCTCGTAGAGATTTCGACGGGAAGCGTTTGGTCACCCACAATACAGTCCGGATCTGGCTCCCTCTGAGTTCCATCTCTGTTCACGTGAACCACTGCCTTTGAAGACAACATTCTGGACAGACGTGATAGAGTTCCAGGCCACCGTAGAGAGTTGGCGGAAAGCACAGGCGGGTGCGTTCTAGTACGACGGTGTCGGGAAGTCGGTATAGCGCTAAGTCGGAGCGGCAACTGTGTGGGGGAGTAGCTGGAAGGCGTAGCTAACTGTTACAAACAAAACATTTTTGAATGGCGTTGTGTTTTTCCATTTCGCGACCGGTCGGACCTTAATAAACCAATAGCTCTTGTACAAGGGAGACCGGGTGCTAGGTGCTACAAGGGGCACATTATTACCTGCGAATATTGATTTAATCGGTGGTACCAACGCACTTTTCTTCCAGTAGATGGTAGCGCATGTTGCTACAGTTCTCTTACCGGCCGCTGGAGTGGGGGCGGGGGAGGGGGTGGCTTAAAGAGACGGTGAGAGAAAATGTTGATTCTCCGCCTGCTTGTAATATCAACATACCCTATCTGTGTATCAGTGCAAGTGCTTTATCAAGTGGAATTCTTAACTCCAAGTGAAAGATAAAACGTTTGAAATTTCTCAACAATTGCAAAATGATGGTTATCTGTAACCGAATGTGAAAGGGCGATGTACGGGGCAATTTATTTGTATTTCGTTGGGGATATTTTGTTAAGGTGCAATTACCTGCCCCAGTCACATGCAATTTGTTGCTGTGTACTTTTCTTGAGAAGACAATATAAGAAATTACGGAAAGAAGATAAAAGCACAACTCCAAAGGAATTATGTAGGGAAATAGCCACAGAAGTAATTTCAGATTACAAGCAATTTGTAAAAACAAAACAGTTTTCTATAATATTGATGAGAAATTACATCTAAGCGAGAAGCAACAATAAATAAGACAAAACGATGTCTTTCCTTTATCAGTGCTTATTAGGTTAGACTATGTCCAACAACATAAGCCATTCACTATACCAACATGCCCATTATCACTGCGATGCAAACGAGTACAAATATCGTAAAGTCAGTGATAATCCTGATTGCTGAGCATAACGAAAAAAATACGTGGTGAACATACACTGATCAGCCAGATTATTGTGACCACCGACCCACTATCGATATAAATCCGTCTAAGCGATAGCAGCATCACCTGGCGAAGAATGACTGCTAGTTAGTTCCTCTGGCAATTTAATCCTCATCCAAAGTTCTCCTTCCAAGCTTGTCTTCGACGAGCAGATTACAACAGTATTCGTGATGAATTGCAAGTGCACACTATGGTCATCTTAATACGAACTTCACTTTCCAGACCTCTGCCTTCTGTGTGTCCCATTGGAGTTTTGTTGATCTAAATTATTCATCAGTCTCCGAATTTAAGCCCGCAACAGAAAGACTTACAGCATAAGGGCATGAACCGAGAAATACTTAAACTGGAAGTCCAATTTACACGAAAAAGGCGCCGACCGGGATGAGCATAATGTGCTGTGAAAAGGTGAAACCACGTTGTCAGCTCCTGTAATGACTGTGGTGGTGGTGGTTAGTGTTTAACGTCCCGTCGACAACGAGGTCATTAGAGACGGAGCGCAAGCTCGGGTTAGGGAAAGATTGGGAAGGAAATCGGCCGTGCCCTTTCAAAGGAACCATCTCGGCATTCGCCTGAAGCGATTTAGGGAAATCACGGAAAACCTAAATCAGGATGGCCGGAGACGGGATTGAACCGTCGTCCTCCCGAATGCGATGTAATGACTGTGCCTAAGTCATCGAATTCATCTCGTACTACTGTTCTGAACCGACCTTGTCTTCATGGCCACAGTGGATAGATTAAGGATGGAATAGGATTGCACAAAACTACTTAAATAAGAGTCGACTGCAGATTCAAATATGTATACACTACATGATCAAAAGTATGCGGACAGCTATTACTGAACATTAATACGCAGTGTGTCCACCTTTAGCCTGGTGATAGCTCGAGACTTGTTCGGGACACTTTCAGTGATGTATATGAACGGTCTGTGGAGGAATGGCAGCCCATTCTCTCTCAAGAGCCGATTCAGATAAGGTAGTGATGTGGGACACTGGGGTGGGGAGCGAAGTCGGATATCTAAGTCATCCTCCCTCCGTACTTCGCTGTTGGCACTACAGATGATGACAGGTAACGTTCTGCAGGCATTCGCCAAACCCGAACCCTTCCATCGTATTGTCACAGGGTACAGCCTGATTCGCCACTTCAGATGTATCATTTCCGGTCATCCACTGTCCAATGGCGACGGTCTTTACAACGTCTCAAGCGTCCCAACAGATTCAGCTGACAGTTGATAGTTGGTTCAAATGGCTCTGAGCACTATGAGACTTAACAATTGATGTCATCAGTCCCCTAGACTTAGAACTACTTATACCTAACTAATCTAAGGACATCACACACATCCATGCCCGAGGCAGGATTCGAACCTGCGACCATAGCAGCAGTGCGGTTCCGGACTAAAGTGCCTAGAACCGCACGGCCACAACGGCCGGCAGTTGATAGTTGGAGAGACAACGGTGCGGTTACAGGTAATCTGTGAAAACCATGTTGGCCAGTGATGCATCGTGTATATGGATGGTGTTAACCCTCTCGGCATCAGCTAAGGCCTGAAGATGGTGAACTGAAGTACCAAAACTGGTAGCCATACTATAAATGACATCATAAGGAGGGTTCTAGGTGTTTCATTTTCTAACGTAAGTGAGCCGTCGAAGTCCCCCAGATCTCCAGTGACAAGGATGGACGTACAAAAATCTGGCGATCATTTCCGTATTATCTACCGATGTCCGGATACTTATGATCAGACGGCGTATTTTTACAAAGACCGATGAACATATGAAGGATGAAGCTCACAGATTAACACGGCGTAGAGGCACTGACAATGGTTGCCTGGTTACAAGAACGCTGTTAGTGGACCAGTAAACAACGTTTGGTTGATCAACAAAAACCACACAGATAACTCAGAGGATACAAAATGAAGAATTAAAATACATAAATTAGGGTGAATGAGTGAGACAGTGTGTACGAGAATACATGGAAGGAGAACGTGGTAGACTACCTCAGCAGCATCAATGAGTCGGTGATTACCCTCGTAATTGTGGATGATCTGACTGTTGCAATTAGGGAACAACAAAATCATTAGCTCTCTCGGACTACCCGGCAGTTTTTTTGTATCGGCACCGCTGGCGCCTGTATCACTCTGATGAACTGTCTCAACTTGAAGCCTAAAATGGTAGGACCGTGTTGTCTGGAACAGACTGTAACAGCCACGGAAACGGATTCTGACGGCAGAACACCTCGGGTCCCAGTGAGGCTCAGCTCTTGCTGTGGGGGTTATGTAACACCTCGGGTTTCGAAGACTTTGCAAAGGGCTCTACTTGTCAAAGCCAACCTACCTGTGCTCATTCGCACAGTTTTGGGCCGACTGGTTAGTTGCGTTAGATAGCCAGACAGTGACGTCGCCTAAAGCCCGTCTCACACGGAGCAAGGTTCGCCGCAAGTTTGCGAGATGGCGCGCATGCCTGCCGGCTTGCAGGGAAAGGAGCCGGCTATCTTCCATGCCGAAGCTCTCACACGGTGCGAGATCGGCAGCTAGTTGTGTTGCGATCGGCTGCATGTTGTATCGAACGAAATGGCTGCTTCAGGTACAGATGTTCAGAGCAAACAGGTGTTATTAGCTGTTTTAGTGCTAAACGATGCAGAAATGCATGCTAATGAGAGAAGAAGAAAGAAAGAATGGACGAAAAACTGGATCAAGAGGAGAATCGCTGGAAAAGGTGTGCTCTCCATGCTTCATAAAGAGTTGAGGTTAGTTCGAGTAACACCTACTTCTGTTTGAAAAGTATCACCATTTAATTACGGTTTGATTTTATAAATATACCAGTTATGACTGTTATATACGACTTTATTTTATAGGATAAAAGATCGTACATCCTTTGCAAATTTTATACGAATGGATGTGTGCTTCAATCGCTTCCTTGGACCACTGCGGTGCCATTGTTTAATAATTATAAGAACTTCCTACCGCACCTCACAATAGCACAAAAGCGACTATCAACAAAGGCTTCCCGCCCAAGCTTTCCGCGTCTGACGTCACAAACGAAACGCCTCATGATTGGCCAACGCAGGTAGCACGCAGGGAACCTTGCAAGAAAAATAGCACCGGACCTATCCTAGAAATCTTACAAGGTTCCCAGCAAGGTAGCGCGCTAGCAGACGACGGAGCCCGCAAGGGAGACGTCGCGCGAGCCAGCAAGGAAACTTACAGCTAATCTTGCTCCGTGTGAGACGCACTTAACTGCCGGAACAATTCTCTGGCGCCCCTGGTGCATTCCTGTGTGAAGAGCCGTCGAAACCCACAACGGGACCCCGCCTACTCATCACCACCGATTTCGCCCAACTTACGATATATGTAGGGTTTGGCAAGAAATGAAAGTGAGAGAAGTGGGAGTTCCAGATGGCAGTCGTTGAGAGAGAGAGAGAGAGAGAGAGAGAGAGAGAGAGAGAGAGAGAAAGTAATCCTAGGGTCGCAGGGTCACACATTTAATTTTTTCAGTTACTACATTACTTATGCCGCAAATATACCGACAATAATGCTCAATGTATTGTATTTATTCATATTGTCATAAAAGGCTTAAAAGAATAAAGAGAAAGGTATCTAAATACGTACTCGATACCACGACCCTCGGATTATCGTTCTGTTATCTTCCTGCTGCCTGGAAACGACACGAGCATAAATGGTTCATACCTGACCGACACACGCCAAAAGCTCTATTTTTTCCAAACGGTTGGCCGCAAGGGACGAGCTCGAATTCATGAAACTTTCACTTCTGGCCGAGCTTTGCGTATACCATAAATCTGAATGAAATCGATGATGACGAATGGGCCCCTTTCTTAGTTCGAAGGACGCCCTGAAAACTGAGAACGCAATCTTCACGAAAATTACTAAAATCTAAAGTACTTATAATTACGATCGGCAAAAATCAGAGTGAATGCACCTAAATTAGGGCATCATTACTGTCTTCTTGGCACCCTCGCAACAAACATACAATCATGAATCAAATTACAGGTAAAATTAATTGACCCCGTGGTGCACCATTTCCATTGTAGTGGACAGCTATTCGCGGTCGCTTCTTTGCCGTCTTCGATCATTCACGAGGCTGCAAATACATGCAGGGGACAAAAGCTGTAGGGAGTGCTCACCGCAGTGGACTGCGTGCATTTGCAGGGCTGATTGAAAACGCCAAAGAAACAACCATGAACTGGTGTCCACTGCAGTGGACACGGCGCACCACAGGGTTTAACCTCTTTGCAAACCTCAAAAGCTTGTTAACCTCTAATAATTATAGTTTTGATTTGGCGTTAATAGCTTGTTCTGGAGAGTGCGGCATCACACTGTATTCAGTGGTTAACACCCGAGGATGATGACAGGAATATATATGAAACTATTGTGGCAGCAATTTGGGCAATTATATTGAAATTTTATTATAAATTGCAGCCGAGAGACACTCGACATATGCGTTCTGGCATAGGATGAAAATTACGTCCCTATGTGCTGATATTTCATTTGCTTCCCTGCATCTGGCGTTTACGGCCGACTCCCAAACTGATATTGCCAAACTGCACTCGCTCTGAAAGAGCCTCCGGCTCGGCCGAGGTCATCCATCCGCTGGCGCTGTTGACTCGCGTCCGGGACACCGTTTCTATAGACAGTGCGTCCCCGGAGCGCCACACTGGCTGCCACACACAGAGAATTCCCCGTCCCCATTTATAGCGGCATTCATCAGCAAAGGGCTACCCGCGGCGCGCCGGACTCGGTGGAGCGCCTCACAACTATATGGCCGGTCAGACGACCTGAATTACCGCGCCCCACATGTTACGTCGAATTAGCCGGGCGCTGGGGCTATTTGCCTTGTCATATTTGCGCATTTCGGCGCGTATCATACTGGAACAAGGGCGCCGACCGAATATTTGTGTGTCGGACAATACGCGGAGCGGGCTCTCCGCAGCGGCACCGCACAATGCAGCGCGTGTGAAACGGGTCTGCCGCGTGGCGTCTGGCAGCCGATATTGTCGGCAGCGTCAGTGCCGCGTTATGACACGAAAAAAAGTGGACAGGCTGGAGTTTAACGTCGCTTCTGGTCAACAAGGACACAGAAATATGAAACTATTCACGCATTCACCTCAACCGATCTGGGAGAAACGTGGAGGCCCTAAATCACGATGACCAAGCACAGCAATGCACCCTGCTTCCTGCCAAACTCCAATCCAATTGCTCAGCCACCGAGCAACTTATTTTGTTAAACGCAAACATGACGGGCAGGCCACGTTCAAAAATGGTTCAAATGGCTCTAAGCACTATGGGACTTAACATCTGACGTCATCAGTCCCCTAGACTTAGAACTACTTAAACCTAACTAACCTAAGGACATCACACACATCCATGCCCAAGGCAGGATTCGAACCTGCGACCGTAGCATCACCGCGATTCCGGACTGAAGCGCTTAGAACCGCTCGGCCACAGCGGCCGGCTGCAGGCCACATAAAACAGCATCAACATGATGGGGGGGGGGGGGGGGGGGGGGGGTATGCAGAAAACACCGAACTGGCACGAAGTGGACCGCTTGCTTGGATATGCCAGCGATTAATATTTCAGTGCAACAGCACAAAGTGGGTAGCAGAAATGTCACCTGCATTCAGTACTCTGCGCCTTACAGTATCTCAACGGTCGCATGCGACTAGCGCCCGAAGGGACATACATAACGCCCGCTCGGCCTCGAAGGTTTTTACAGACAAGTCACGTGTCTTGAGTCAGCAAATGGGTTTGTTTACAGCAAAATCCACATCCACACGGGCAGTGCGACACCACAGGCTGTCAACACAGGGACCACTGAAGAAGTTTCCCTTGATGCAGCGCCAGAGAAAGACACGCACGACAACAATGTTGACAGGAGATGACGACATCGTCTTTTCAGACGAGACCTGGTTCTGCGTATAGCATCATGGTGGATGTATCACTGTATGCAGGGTCTGAGATGCACTAACCTTGAAAAATAGCATTTTTTTATCATCTAAAGGTCCAGCATGGCGTGTCATTTAGAACACAAAACGATCACCTCTGGCTCATATAGTCGGTAATTTTGAACAGCAACCGCTACACTTCTGACGTGCTGTGGCCTACCTTCGAGGTTTCGTGACGTTATCTTCCAACCAGATAACACCAGACGACATGTTGCCCATGCTGTCCGACTTACCTCGATGCAGAGGGTGTTCACGTGTTTCCCTGACCAGCACATTCTCCATATGTGTCACTCACTGAAAACATCTGGTCATGGGTCGCTGAGAGAATGGAATTCCACCACTTGCGAGCCACTAATACTGATAGTCTGCCAAAGAGCTGAAGCAGCAAGGAATCATGTACCCGCATGTGTTATCAGTGGGACTCGATATTAATTCCGGTCAGAGACGGCAGCACTGCGTATACAATTTCGCACGCCATATAGCTACAATTCACCCAGAAATTTTATCATGTATTCTTTCTGCTACATTGTTTATGCACAATATGTAAACATTCGTTATTGGCTATCCTTCCTGTCAAAGAAAAGTTCCGCACTCTGGTCCTGAAGGGGCAATCGGGCCAGAATGACTACTGTGTCATCCTCCACCAATGACATCATTAGATGCGGTATGGAGGGGCAGGTGGTCGGCAAACCTCTCTCCCGGTTGTTGTCGGGTTTCTTGACCTTCAAACCGCTACTAATTGATCGACTAGCTCCTCAGCTGACCTCACGACGCTGAGTGAACCCCGTACCACTCCTCTCACAAAGAAAAAAAATACCTGCAGTACCGAGAATCGAACCTGGGCCTCTCGGAAGACAGTCAGCCGAGCTGACGACAGCCACGGAGGCGTATTATCCTTCTTGTAGTTTAAATTTTATCGGATAGCAGTTCTTTCATACCGAAGCGGTACCGTTTGTCCTCCTTTGAACATTAAAAGGCTGAAGATCGAAAACCTGCGATGCAGAACACACAAAGCGAAGAATAACATCTGCCAGTATCCATACCATATAAACTTTACGGATTATAGAACCTACTACACCGCTGAAGCTGAATGCAGTGTTAAATTATACATCTGAGACTCACATTTACTATGAGTAAACTACTTCCTGCAGACACGGAACTCTAAGGACGTAGACTTCGGCAGCCGGGGTCAGGTTCTTTATAATTCGTCTGGGTATGTGATGTTACACTGTCACAATGAAAAAAGGCGACCTGGAATGGCGACTAATACACCATGCAGAAGAATTGTACTGAATATGTTACAAAAGTGCTCTCTACAATGGTTAAAAGAAATTTGTACGCCACGCGGAGTGGCAGTGCGGTTTGAGGCGTCATGTAATGGATTACGCGGCCCCTTCCGCCGGAGGTTCGAATCCTCCTTCGGACATGTGTGTGTGTGTGTGTGTGTGTGTGTGTGTGTGTGTGTGTGTTGCTCTTAGCATAAGTTAGTTTAAGTCGTGTGTAAGTCTAGGGACCGATGACCTCAGCAGTTTGGTCCCTTAGAAATTCAAACACACACACAAATTTGTAGGCTCCACAGAGCTTTGGGGGTGTTGCCAGCAAAGAAAGCAGAAGGGATACGTAACATTGCTTGGGAGTTGCTAAAATGTGAGGGAGATATTTCTCGGATGCATGTGTGGAGCATAGCACTGTATGGAAGTGAATCATGGAGTGTGGTAAAACCGGACAAGAATAGAATCGAAGTGTTTGAGATGTGTTACAGAAAGATACCGAAAGTTAAGTGGTCAGGTATGGTAAGAATTGATGAGACACTCAGCAGAATCTGCGAAGAAACAAACTTGTGCGAAACACTAGCAGAAGCGACATGATGATAGGATTTGTGTTAGAACGACAGAGAATGACTTACATGTTCCTCTGAGTCTTTCAAAGGGGCATGCTTCAATAAAACCTCCACGGTTTCCAAGCCACGACACATCGAATAAAACACTCAAGCTTTCGATACCTGTCTCCGCCATCGTCATCAGGAGTTAAAATTACGACTGCCGATGCTACACAAGCGCAATAGCAGCACCAGTATTAGGCTAACTTTATTTAGGAGTTCGGAGTCGGACGGCACGTCCGTAACAAGTAGTTAACTGCAATCTGGTCGGGATTAGAGGACAAGGAAGAAACGAATAAATCGACCTTCTATGAGGAATACTGGGGCTGGCAAGGTCACCCGCTTATACAAGCGTCATAGTAGAATCTGGAACCCAGCAGAGAGTAGCCGAGGCCTGTGGTGCGTACATCACAGCACGTGACACTACAGGTCTTAAGAGTGCCAGCAGCAGTCTCCAGCAGGAATCGAGTAACTATTTCAGACGAGTTTAAGAATTCCTGACTGCGCGTTTAAATGCATGCAAGATCTCGATAGCACACAACAAAGTTAAGATCTTTAGTGGGTGCCATTTCAACTACACACACATTTCCCATGGGCCCTGCGCGGAACCGACCGTTCGCAAAGTGTGGTGGACTAGTCGGCCAGTGTGACGTCATAGCAGCTTCGGCCCGCCATGGGAGTGACGTCACGTGACACAAGAGGTCGGTGCCACGTTTGAGTCATTCCTGCCTCTATGGACGCGTCAAGGTTGTTTGATTCGGGGAAGGCGACGAAACAGCGAGGTCATCTGTCCCATTGGAATAGGGAAAGGTGGGGAAGGAAGCCAGGCGTGCTCCTTTCAAAGGAATCATCCCGGCATTTGCCTGAAGCGACTTAGGGAAATCACGGAAAACCTAAATGAGGATGGCCGGACGCGGGTTTGAACCGCCGTCCTCCCGAATGCGAGTCCAGTGTGCTAACCACTGCGTCACCTCGGTCAAGCATCAAGGACCCTGTCTCCATGCACTGTTAAACGTGTACTTCTAGTCTGTGTTAAAACTGTTGCTGTTTATTCAATTTTCCAGAGTCTTGGGTCATGCATAATCACATTCGTATTGTGTTAGATAGAAGGCGGTCAAAATTAAACAGGATAGCAACAATTTTAACAGAGACCAGTGGTACATATTTAGTCTTGTGCGGGGGGGGGGGGGGGCTGTGGAAATCGAGCCAAAGCAAAGACGGACGCTTGATGCGCAAGTTTCAAATGTGACGCCGGCTCCCCACGCCACCTGATGCCACTCGGTCCGCGGCGGACCGGAACTGCTATGAGCTGCCTAACTCACCTTCTGTGCATGCATCACTTCGGCCCTCTATGGAAGTTTCCAGCCGCTGCTATCGCACTTGTATAAGGGGATCATCGCCCACTCCAGCAGTCAGCAATTTTAACTCCTGATGATCATGGCGCAGACAGCTATCGAAATCTCGTGTCTTCTGTTGGAAGCGTTTCCTCTCGACGGTAGAGGAGACGATGTCATTGCAGGCCGCAGCAAACCAGTCAGAAGACTGACGAACCACAAACATAGAAAGGGTCATAAGCAGGTCGATGAAAAGAGTGTAGCTAGCCCGCATCTGTTACGTCATCAGCGACAGCAGCGGTTGGAAGCGTGGTAGGGGACGCGTCGGCGACGCACGACGGTGTACGGCGATGTGGCGGTATTGAAATATTAATGCCGTGTTTAAAACTTGCCCCGGGACTGCTAGCTGCTTGCCAGGTGGGCAGGATGCGAGGAGATAGCAGGCAGCGGCGGTAGCAGCAGCAACAACTTGGCTGAGAGGGCCCAGGATTTTCATAAACCTGCTGCTCCCCGGCGTGTCTGCTTCCCGTATAAAACTTTACGGCGCCGCCCGCTGCGAGATGGATGCACGCCTCTCGTCGAATTTCCGGATGACTGGTGGGGGAAGGGGGGGGGGGAGGGGGACGGGGATGAGCCAGTGGCTCATCAGCCGCACGGCGAGCCCGCCAGATTCCTTTGATTCTGTACTGCGCAGCTTGGTGCCCTTTCTGTCAGCCTCAAATAATATATATATATAGTCGCCAGATATTGTAGCCTGCTTGTCTGTTCCTATAACGTTCCTCTCTGTTCCCTAATGAGGAAAATACGAGCGTTATAAGAACATTTTTTTGATTGAATTGTTGAGTTCGTAGCAGATAGAACACAGCATATTACGTTATTCTTAAAGGAGAGAAAACTTTAGGCGTAAAAATAACTTTGAGCGTACCACTACTGTGTCTTACAGGACCACTACGTTTCAATACACAACATGAGTCAAGAGGAAAGGAACTTTATATGCTAAAAAAAGACGTAATTCCTCCAGCTGTATTAAGGTGTTGGTTTTATTGGCAACTAGTTTTGATGTTGTTACATCATCATCTTCAGGCCCATACTTGTTGACTGTAACCGTATGTGTTCAACACTAGTAGCCAGTGGTGAGATAGGCGTGTGTAACTCTTAAAACCAACACCTTAATACAGGTGGAGGAATTACGTCATTTTTAACATATATTATACCGGCTGACGTCCCAAGTCGTCCGTTTTAATTATGGATATACGAAGAAAGGAACTTTTTTTGACGGGTGATAGTATTGGTGATTCTTAACAAAGAGGTGCAAATGACAAGATGCCTTTTTCTTAAACCTATCCTACATAATGCTGTTTGAAAACCACCGGCGTCAGTCGCATGTACTTCTTCACTAGCACTCACATCCCAATACGACCAATGCGACTTTAGGCTACATAGTGTTGACTAAGTTGGAACCAGTTGGATGCCTGTATGCGCAGACACAGCAGTCAGTCGCAAAAATCCGTAAATCGCAGCAGATCTAGATTTAAACTATAACGTAGTCGCTATAGCTGTATTACCAAAGAGTGATATTGAGACCTATATCACTCTCTCGTAACGTACCGATGATTATAGTACGTTCGAAATCTATATCTACTGCAATAAATTACGGAATTCTGCGACTGACTGCTGCGCGCCTGAAATTTACATAAGTAGTGTTGTCTTTACTGACCACTTCAGTATGCATTTCACTTGCGCATACTCGAGCGACATTACTTGAAATTGTACACGTTGTTTACCTCACGTCTCAGTACTACTGTGGTGACATCAGCGTACTATACAGTGTTGTGTTACTCCATTAGATTACTGTTTACTATTAAGTATACGACACATATTCATATGACTTTTTTATTCATAATCACTAATACTAACTCTCTTCAAAGATCGTACATTTCCTTCAGGTTCACCCTGCATACAGGCTGCTTTTTTATGGACATTCCAAGAGGAAGCAGTATTGGTCGAAAGAAGTAGTTCTATAGCGATACGTCCGGAAATCAATACTTGTTGTATATGGGGTGATGAAGATCCACGGTTCACAGTCTACATTTTATTTACAGATAAGGCAAGATTCACAAGAGATGGCATAATAAATTACCGCAACATGCACGTGTGGGGTGATTGAAGTCCTCGAGCAATCATGGAGGGCCGGCCGGAGTGGCCGTGCGGTTCTAGACGTTACAGTCTGGAACCAAGCGACCGCTACGGTCGCAGGTTCGAATCCTGCCTCGGGCATGGATGTGTGTGATGTTCTTAGGTTAGTTACGTTTAAGTGGTTCCAAGTTCTAGGTGACTGATGACCTCCGATTTTTTTTTTTTTTTTTTTTTTTTTTTTGGTGGGGTTTAAGGGCGCTCAACTACTGAGGTCATTAGCGCTAAGTCACCGTTGTTAGAGCACATGGAATCTAGTAAAACTCAAGTGGAGGGGGGGACACCAGAAAGACCTGACAAAGATGCAGATAAAATAAGTAAAGAGGTTAGATGTCTTTGGACAAGCCAATCAAAGTTATAAAACGCAGAACACGAGCAGCTGCTCGAGCGTCATCAGCTAAAATATCCGGTAAAGTAGATGGCAGGGACAGGACAACACGAGATTGACTAAAGCGGGGACACGACAATAAAACATGGCGCACTGTTAATGCCTGGCCACAAGGGCACTGCGGGGATGGGTCACCGGAGAGCAGGTAGCGGTGGCTAAACCGGCACTGCCCAATCCGCAACCTGGTCAGAATGACCTCATCTCGCCGAGATGGTCGGGAGGAGGTTGTCCAAGCAGTTGGGAGCGGTTTTACTGCCCGGAGCTTGTTTCCTTGGAGGGATGACCAAGCACAACGACACAAGCCTCTTACAAACATCCCCACGAACGTCAGATGACGGGACACAATGGGAGGCTGGCCGAGGCAGGAGGACTGCAGCCTTAGCTGCAGCATCCGCAGCCTCATTCCCAGGCACTCCTACATGTCCGGGAACCCACAGAAAGCTGACAGGAGAACCATTATCAGCGAAAGAATGGAGGGACTTCTGTATCCGTTGAATCAAGGGATGGACCGGATAGGGAGCTCCAAGGCGCTGAAGAGCACTGAGTGAGTCAGAGCAGAGTACATACGATGAATGGCGGTGGCGGCGGGCATACTGAACGGCCTGATGGAGAGCAAAAAGCTCGGCCGTAAAGCTCGAACATTGGTCGAGAAGCCGGTATTTGAAGGTGGCGGCCCCGACGACAAAGGCACAGCTGACACCATCGTCAGTTTTGGAGCCATCGGTGTAAATAAAGGTGTGACCGGCAAGTCGAACACGAAGTTCGACAAACCGTGAGCAATACACTGCAGCCGGAGTACCCTCCTTCGGGAGTGAGCTGAGGTCGAGATAAATATGAACCGGAGCCTGGAGCCAAGGTGGTGTCGGGCTCTCACCCTCTCTGAAGGTGGTAGGGAGGGCAAAATCCAATTGTCGAAGCAGGCGACGGAAGCGGACTCCGGGGGGCAGCAGGGCAGACACATACAACCCGTACTGACGGTCGAGAGAATCGGCGAAGAAGGACTGGTAAGAGGGGTGGTCGGGCATAGACAACAGCCGGCAGGCATACCGACACAGCTGTACGTCGCGCCGGTAGGTCAATGGTAATTCAGCAGCTTCAGCATAAAGACTCTCGACAGGACTAGTGTAGAAGGCTCCGGTCGCAAGACGTAACCCCCGATGGTGGATGGAGTTGAGACGGCGTAAGAGGGATGGCCGAGCAGACGAGTAGACGAAGCTCCCATAATCCAGCTTCGATCGGACTATGGACCGATACAAGCGAAGCAGGACAGTGCGATCCGCTCCCCAAGATGAACCACTAAGAACTCTGAGGACATTAAGGGAACGTGTACAACGGGCCGCCAAATAAGAGACATGCGGAGACCAACACAGTTTCCTGTCCAACGTGAGCCCTAGAAACTTAGTTGTTTCCACGAATGGGAGAACAACGGGACCGAGATTTAAGGATGGCGGAAGGAACGCTTTATATCGCCAAAAGTTTATACAAACCGTCTTCTCTTCAGAGAACCGGAAGCCATTTGCCACACTCCATGAGTATAGGCTGTCTAGACAACGCTGAAGGCAGCGCTCCAGGAGGCATGTTCTCTGGGCACTGTAGTAGATCGAGAAGTCATCGACAAAGAGAGAGCCTGAGACATTAGGTGGAATGCAATCCATAATTGGATTGATCGCGATGGCAAAAAGGGCTATGCTCAAGACGGAGCCCTGAGGCACTCCGTTCTCCTGGAGGAAGACGTCGGACAATACGGAACCCACACGTACCCTAAACTTTCGATCCGTTAAAAAGGAATCAATAAAAAGGGGCAGGCGACCGCGTAGGCCCCTCCTGTCCATAGTGCGGAGGATACCTCCTCTCCAACAGGTATCATAAGCCTTCTCCAAGTCGAAGAACACGGCTACCGTTTGGCGCCTTCGCAAAAAGTTGTTCATGATGACTGTCGACAAGGTCACAAGGTGGTCAACAGCGGAGCGGCGGCGACGAAAGCCCCATTGGACATTGGTAAGGAGCCGTCGAGATTCAAGAATCCAAACTAACCGAGCATGAATCATGCGCTCCATCACCTTACAGACACAGCTTGTAAGAGAAATGGGGCGGTAACTAGAAGGAAGGTGTCTATCCTTCCCGGGTTTGGGTATAGGAACAACGACGGCGTCACGCCAACGCATGGGGACCTGACCTTCGATCCAGATGCGATTGTAGGTACAAAGAAGGAAGCTTTTGCCCGCCGGAGAAAGGTGTGCCAGCATCTGACCGTGAATGGCATCTGGCCCCGGAGCAGAGGACCGGGACAGTGCAAGCGCACGTTCGAGTTCCCGCATAGTAAAGGGGGCATTAGAAGTTTCCAGATTCAGCGAGTGGAAGGAAGGTCGCCGAGCCTCTTCTGCCTCTTTCCTGGGAAGGAAGGCAGGGTGGTAATGCGCGGAGCTTGAAACCTCCGCGAAAAACCGGCCGAAGGCGTTGGAGACAGCCACAGGATCAACGAGGACCTCATTACCTGAGGTCAGGCCAGGTACCGAGGAGTGGGCCTTAATGCCTGACAGCCGGCGCAGGCCACCCCATACGACAGAAGAGGGAGTAAAACTGTTAAAGGAGCTGGTGAAAGAGGCCCAACAAGCTTTTTTGCTGTCTTTGATGTCTCTACGGCATTGCGCTCGGAGTCGTTTGTATCCAATACAATTCGCCAACGTAGGATGGCGGCGAAAGGTGCGTAAAGCACGTCGTCGAGCACGGATAGCGTCTCTACAAGCCTCGTTCCACCAGGGGACGGAAACGCGACGTGAAGAAGAGGTAGTACGAGGAATGGAACGTTCGGCAGCATTGATGATAACAGCCGTGAGGTATTCGACCTGACTGTCACAACTGAGAAAATCGTGGTCCGGAAAGGTCGCCAGGGAGGAGTAAAGTCCCCAGTCAGCTTTCGGTATGTTCCAGCTCGAAGGACGTGGGGATGGGGTGTGGTGCAGGAGACGAACGACACAGGGGAAGTGGTCGCTCGAATAGGTGTCAGAAAGGACATACCACTCGAACCGACGGTCAAGAGCGATAGAACAGATCGAGAGGTCCAAGTGGGAGTAGGTATGAGTAGAGTCCGAGAGGAAAGTCGGGGCGCCAGTATTGAGGCAGACAAGATTGAGATGGTTGAAGACATCCGCCAAGAGTGGGCCTCTTTGACAGGATGCAGGAGAGCCCCAAAGGGGATGATGGGCATTGAAGTCGCCAAACAATAAAAACGGCGGGGGAAGCTGAACGATCAGGTGCATCATGTCAGCCCGACTAACAGCAGATGACGGTGGAGTGTAGATGGTACAAACTGAAAAAGTAAAAGCAGAAAGAGTAATGCGGACAGCTATTGCTTGGAGTGGGGTGGTCAATGGGATGGGATGGTAATAGACATCGTCCCGAACGAGCAACATGACCCCACCATGAGCTGGGATACCGTCCACAGGGGTGAGGTCATACCGCTCCGAGGTATAGTGGGTAAAGGCAATACGGTCAGTCGGGCGCAACTTGCTTTCCTGGAGACCAAGGACGAGCGGACAGTGCAGGCGGAGGAGCAGTTGTAATTCCTCCCGATTACATCGAATACCTCTTATATTCCAATGTAACAAGGCCATCGCTAGTCAAAAAAGAGGGGGAACGAGACGGGGGAAGAGTTGGTCACCTCGACGGCCGCGGAGGGCCAGGTTTCGAGGGAACAACGCTACAACCGGCGGGAGGCGGATCCTGTTCCATCGAGTCGTCGCCAGCTGCGGCCGCTGTCCCTGGTTGTGTAGGAGGGGCAGCATCATTTGCCGACGAGAGGCCAGCTGAGCGCCTGGCAGCAGAGCGTCCCGGCGAAACTGAGGACGGCCGGGTGCAGCGACTCACGGATGGAGCGTCAGACAAAACGCGCCGGGGTGGAGAGGGGGATAGAGACTTCTTCTTGGAGGCCTTCTTGGAAGTCCGAGGAGGCACTGGAATGGTGGGATAGACCCGAAGAAGGTCCTCACGCGCGGGGTCCGTTTTGGAACGCCGGACCTCGGAAGCTGGGGTCCGGAACGTTTCCCCGATGGACGCCTGAGAAGAGGATCGCTTCTCAGGCGGCGGGGGGAGAGGAGGAGGAGGAAGGGTGGCCCCTGGGCAGAGGGGGCGGGGGCCACGGGGGAGGAGGATTTGGAAGGGAGGGATTTGGGAGGCGGAGGCAGAGACCCCGGATGGGGGGAGGTGGCGGAGGGGGGACAGGATAGGGGTGAGGCAAACGAAGTGGTCAACGGCACGGGATGGAGGCGGTCATACTTCTTCCTGGCCACAGAATAAGAGAGCCGATCCAAAGTTTTGAGTTCTTGTATCATCTTCTCCTTCTGATATGCGGGGCAGTCTGAGGATCTAGGCGAGTGGATGGCAGGACAATTAACGCACCGAGGTGGTAGGGTGCATGTATGTTCCTCACGAAGAGGACGTCCACAATCACCACAATGGGGCTCAGCCTCACACCGTGACGGCATGTGCCCAAAGCGCAAACACCGAAAACAGCGCTTAGGAGGCGGGACGTAAGGTCGCACGTCGCACCGGTACCACATCACCTTTACCTTCTCCGGGAGAACGTCCCCCTCGAAGGCGAGGATAAAGGCCCCGGTGTCGATGCGACGGTCTTTGGGGCCGCGCTGGACTCGCCGGACGAAATGCACGCCTCGGCGCTCCAGGTTGGCCCTGAGCTCCTCATCAGATTGCAGCAGGAGGTCACGATGAAAAATAACCCCCTGCGTCCTATTTAGTGCCAGATGCGGGACAATGGACACTGGGATGTCCCCTAGGCGGTCGCACGCCTGGAGCGCCGCCGACTTTGTGGCGGAGGTGGTCTTTATAAGAACGGACCCCGAACGCATCTTACTGAGAGCCTCGATTTCCCCGAAGATGTCCTCAATGTGCTTAACAAAGAACATGGGCTTGGAGGTGGCGAACGTCCCCCCATCGGTTCGAGAACAGACCAAATAGCGGGGGAAGTACTTCGGCCCAAGCCGGCGGGCCTGTCCCTCCTCCCAGGGAGTGGCCAAGGAGGAAAGGGCAGGAGAACCAAAACTAGAAACAGTACCTTTCCTTTTGAAAGACTCGGCCGCAGAGCGACCTGATACGTGTTGACGTTTCATCTGCGAAACGTCCGCCCCGATACCACCCACTCCGACCAGGGGCTCTCCCCACGGGCGCCACCCAGCCTCAGCAAGGGCCACCTGGCAGGATGACCGTTGCCGGGAGTCCTGATGCCCCAAGGAGACGGGCATCTACTCCTTGGCCGACGTGGGGAGGGGGCAGCTCAGGTATCGGCAGTACGATCCCTGTGTTGTCAGGTGGCTACAACCTAGAGGGTACATGACGACACCACCACAACGGGCTGGCTACCGTGCTGGATTTCTGGTGCCATGGAAAGTCCATCATGATCGTAGGTGCAGATGGGGACGCACTATGGGCGTAACTTGTACAACCCATCAGGCGTTTAGGCCCAGTTTGAGGAATAGTGGGTATGCAACAACGCCGGTACAATGCTGAGTGCCAAGGTCTTAGTGCACTGAGGACCAGTGGTACACCACGTAAGGCGTCCTTCCCCAAAAGGCTCGTACTTCTGTAGAATTTTGAAAAATGGAGGTCAAACCCCAAGGGGGACCATCACATGGAAGGCCGAAACGGTTGAAACTCCTTTTAGTCGCCTCTTACGACAGGCAGGAATACCTCGGGCCTATTCTTACCCCAGACCCGCAGGGGGGTTTGATGACCTCCGATGTTAAGTCCCATAGTGCTCAGAGCCATTTGAACCATTTGAGCTCGATTTCTGGTTAGGGGGATAGTTAAGACACTGGTGTATGCCCGGCACACAGTCATGTGCAGGCGTTACTGGAGCGTCTATCAATGCAAGTGACGCAATCAGAATGGGTCCACGTGTATCTGAAAGAGCGCGAGAGAACCACATATAGGACTCCCTATGGGCCTATGGTGTCTACCACTACGCAACAAACAGATTGGAGTTAGGGGATAGAAGGGCCGATACTTCAGCAGGTACTAGTGTCTAGACTTACCAATATATGAACTTTTCTACTCTGTAGGAATATGTGACGTACACACACACACACACACACACACACACACACACACACACACACACACAAATGTAACGTACTGCACATAAATGGTCAGAGAGACGTGACATAGTGTGAGTATACGATTGCCCAGCAATCCTAGAATGTAATACCTATTGAATATTTGGGGGCATTCGTATGGTACATTTAAAGTGGAACAACTACATAAAACAAATCGGAGGAAAGAAAGACACATAGCTGAGATCCACTGCAAGAATTCTCAGGAAGTATAGTGTACCTATGTTGGAGGTAACGTACAAAAGCCTCGTTCGATTAATATTCGATTAGTGTTCGTCAGTCTGGTACCTGTAACAGATAGGAATCATAGCCGAAATACAGAATATTCAGAAACTAGCAACGCATTTCGCCACAGTTCTATTTAGTAGGCGTGAAAACGTAATGGAGATGGTCTTCCAACTCCAGTGACAGAGACTACAATAGAAGCGTTGTGGGTCATGATTTACTATGAAAATACCGACAGTGTCCGTTCCTAGACGAATCAACCGAAACATTGCTTCCTCCCACCCATATCAGTCTAAAAGTTAATGCAGGTAAAATCAGAGAGAGATTCGAGCTCACACGGAGATTGACCAACAATGGTTCTTCCCCTCGACCATTCACGATTGGAACAAGAAAGGAGCAAATTGACAATGTTACACAACTTATCCTCCGTTACACACCACAAAATGGATTGCGGAGTATAGAGGTGCAAAGCATGCTGAAAAGAAATTCCACCGAAATTTTTCTAAGAAAACTCTTAAAGCTTTATTTTATTTAAAAGCTGGGTTAACTTTCTACATCTTTATTTTTTCATTTCTAATATTTATTTCTCAACATAGTCGTGTTGGCGGCGAAAACATTTCTCCCACCAAGAGACCAGTTTGCTCTGTAGAATGTTTGACTCAGTTGACAAAGCCGCAGCCTCACCTCTGCTTGGATCACTTCATCATCATCAAATGAAGCCCTAGGAAGTGTTTTCTTTGTTTTCCAAACAGATGAAAATCGGATGGAGCCAAGTCGGGACTGTATCGAGGGTGATCGATTACAGTGAACCCAAGGCAACAGATCTTTGCAGATGTCGCAGCGCTGTTGTGTGGTCTCGCATTGTCATGCTGAAGGAGAGGACGCTCCATGTGTGGACGAACTCTTCGAATTCGTGTTTCCAGTTTGCGTTACACACCCGCTTTACATGCTACGATTCGGAGCCCTCTAGCGGCAAAGGGTTGCAACTTACGTCAGCTAAGCGGGAAAGTCGATCGAGTAATATGCATGACATCTAACGCCTCAACCAACATTGAGAACAGAATAAAAATTCGCAGCATGCACCCGTAACAAACAACATACCTGCCTCCTTAAACTTAGTAAAAGAAACAAAATTTATATCCATGATCGGTATCGTCACATCAGAGACACGAACTCAGATACACTTTTTATACAAAATATTTTGAAAAACCTAAAAAAAAGAATGGTATGAATGCATGGTGTCTGTTCTTTCGGACATCTCAAGGTGTGATACATATTATGCGAACTGAGCGTTCAGGGCGAAGAAAGGAAAGGAAAGGAAAGGTACTGATTATATAACTAGCAACGGGGCTTTGTGCGGAATCAGCGGTGACGAGTGAAAACGCGTGCCGGACCGAGACTCTAACCAGGGATGCATGGAGGAGATACGACAGGGGCTACGGACAGGTGGCGCTGGATGGGAGTGTTTGTCGCCCTGGGAGCGAACCGAGGCAGACCGCGCATTTGCGACAAACATTGTGGCTGCCACGCATTTTCCCTCGTCGCCGACAATTTCGCTCCAAGTTCCGATGCAGGTGATACTATGTTGCAGATACTATGTTTTATCCGCTTCACATATGGTTAACACTAATTTCCCGACAAATCGGGTATGTTCCTATCTCTATACTGAAATATTGTGATAAAAAATATTTTTCTGGAATAACACAACAAATGAAAAAAAATCAAAGTTCATTTTGCTTAGTATTTTCATACCTGAAGATGACCGACTTTTTTTCAACCGAAACTAGTTATATAATTATTGTTCTCTAACTGCTATCTAGAAAATATATTTTAAATAATTAAAAAAATATTTTTTTATATAAGTCTCGGTTTGTACTATCAAATGTGTCGCAGATACTGTTTCAGAGCTGACATTTATAATTTTAACTAATATTTCACTAAGGACATATTTCTATGCTCTAGCTCTTCTTCAAACTACATTTTAACTCATACTGTTTCGGCTTATGTGAAACTCTAAACATTCTGTCTCTAGCTTCCTACCACGCCTTTGTAAATGATATTAATAGTCAGCGACACCTTGCGGGCATGCCCTCTCGGCTGTTTGTACCGGAAATGTAGGTACGGTGTGTTCAACGACGCTCTTACACTGCTGGCTATGAGCATTCACCACAGTTTCATATTAAATTATTATGCCAATTAAGGCTAAAAAAAATATTTGCTCCTTTTACTAAATTTCAGGGGAAAGGTGTGTGATTTGTTGCAAGCTTCGTAGAACACGTGAATCAGCGCTACTGCTTCTAATCGCGTACCTTATCATAATGCTTTTACACACAAATAGTCGCCTTCTGGTTTAGATCAATCCCATAACATAACAACGATAGAAATCGATTATTGAACTGAATAAAGTAAATCTGCGATCAAAGATTGTTTCGGTTTCCACGTATTCTCAAACATTGGCTCGGTGTTAGCTTTATAGCGGCCTCATCAAGAAAAGAAAAGATAGTTAAATGGATGCCTACTCCGCGCCAGCAAAAGGTTGATTACTTTTAATGGAGAACGATGTCATCAAGAACAGGTAATCACACATTCGGCTACACGTGACGAATGATTGTTCCCTTTATACAACTCTAAAATTTGGGGCCTCCTTGAGCTTTAGATATATTTGACGACTTACTCTGAAGATGTCTCTCACAGATAGTGACGAAACGTTAGTGAAGAGTTTTGTACATATATAACGGTCTCTCAGGCCGGGGGTTTTTAGTGAAGGAAGCTCCGGTCGTGAAAGCCGATGTTGTATTATAATGAAAGGACTTATTTGAAAATAAGCACACAATCCAATGGAAAAAAATGTCATAAGAGTTAAATCAAACCACAAGATTCTGAAAGTGATGAATTATATTTAATAAACAATAACTTTGCAGTTTTAACTGGTCGCTGGTAGTGAGAGCGGAGCGGCATCGTCACGTCCTAAAGAAGCCAATGGAGTGAGTGTTAACTTTGCAGCTTTACATCTTGTTAATCTGTTTCTTAAGAAGCCATATATTAATTTTGTTCCACTAAGAAATTGTTCACAGCTCACCGAACCTGTGTTGGAGACCGATACTCATACTACAGAATACAGGATTTGGCATTTTGTGTTTACGTTTTCTCACAACAGAGGATCTCTTAACCATAAAGTTGTTTCAGCCAGTGCTCCCCTCAGTAGGTCAATGACTGATGTGATCCATTAGAAACGGGTTGTGAAAGCCTGCGTCTGTGAAAACAACGGGTTTGTTTATAAATAACTTTCCTACTACCAATCACGATTTTCTTTAAATTATATTTTACACGACGCGTTTAGGGAAATGATTCCTATCTTAAAGTGCGTTTTTATCTGTGTACTACGCCATTTTTTCGTACTGTATTTGATGTGTGAGTTTCTGCATTCGTTCTGTTGCCTTTAAGTTTTCTTGGTGTCCATTTGTGCAGAGTCTAACATATATTAAACATCACACACAATTTTCTGTGCACAGTATACATCGAGAGTAGAAAACTTACATAAACAAACAGTTATAAAGACGTATAAACATCTTTGTAACTCTCAGTTTACTGAAGTTTGTTACTCTCGATGTATGAAAGATGTTTTTACATCTTTGTAACTCACTTGAAAATGTTAATCGTTTTCCGAAACGCTTCATGTATAATATAAATAAAAGAAAATCGTGACTGGTTGCAGAAAAGTTGTTTATAAACAAACCGATAGTTCATTGGCTATACCGATTTCGCCTGATGAGTCTTTAACAATAACCCATAAATATGTTTTGACATTTCTTGTGAGCCTCCGACTAGAGGGCTATTGACAACGCAGATAAACTTCACTGTTAAAAAACAATCTCCTCACTGATGCTTTCTACCAACGAAATGGCAAATACGAACAAAGGACCTGTCAGGCTACATTGAATCCACTTTTCAGGCTCTAGAGCATACACCTGTATGCTGTCCTACACGGGGAGTACCTGAGCAGTGCATGGAAGACTGCACTTAAAAGAGTGACTTCAAAGACTATCTGGATCTCTAGTAGCCGCCTGAAACCTATTTTCTAGAGTGTTTTCAGTTTTTCCATCCTGTATAATCTGCTATGTTGCAGAAGAATTCCTCCTCTAACCCCTTCCACAGTCGACACGCTATACCTGAGGCGATCTGTAAACATCGGCGTCCCTTTGTGGTGGGCCGGTGCAGCGCCGGAGGCAGCGAAGGCCCGCGACCGTCCTAAGCTGGAAGCGTTGTTGCTGATATTCGACGTCTAGAATTTTGAAGCTTTAAGTTCGAAAGTTTGACACTTCCGCTAAGATAGAACATCAGTCTTAAAACTATCGGAGACGGAGGCAGCGGCGGAAAGTCAGTTTAAATCCCCAGTTCCAGACTTCCGGCGCCCGAGATGAAGTTGAGATAATTAACTACTTCAAAGATTCAACTAAGACGAAAGAAAATGATTTGGGTTCGAGTGCCAGTCCGACACAGGGCACCCTCCAATACAAAGTGAGAGATTCATCCCAAAGACTCACAGGCTGTGGCCAACCCAGTTTCACTGCTGTATCCTTTCTTCCAGTAGTGTTAGTTCTGCAAATTATACAGATCTTCTACGAAGTTTGGGGGGGGGGGGGGGGGGGGCTGCATCATGTGGATAGGTATGCAGCCCGACCAGCTGTAGAAATACAGAACTTTGCACAAGTCAGGTAAACACGTGCATTTGCAGGTTAACAGCATCTGCTGCCCACAACGTATCTGACACGGTTCCTGAACCCACTTTCTAACCCAGCAAATCACATGCTGTTGAAATAAAGGCAAGACTGAAGCACTCTCTAAGGAGGAGGAGAAAAAAAAGATTTATTAAAGAGAAAGAGCTACACAGGTTGAGCAAGTGAATAACGCGATGGTATACCTCTGACCCTTATGCAAGTAGTTATTCGGCTTGGCATTAATTGGTAGAGTTACTGAGTGTCCTTCTGAGGAGTAGTGTGCCAAATTCTAACACGCGCATTACACCGACAAAATCCCGAGCTGGTTGAAGAGCCCTGCTGATAAGACTCCAAACGATCTCAGTTAGGGAGAAATCCTGTGACCTTCCTGGCCCAAGGCAGCATTTGATAAGCATGAAGACAAGTAGAAAAAACTTTCACCGTGTACAGGCGGGCATTATCTTGCTAAAATGTAAGCTCAGGATAGCGTGTCGTAAAGGGCAACAAAATGGGGTGTAGAATATCGTCGACAAACCGCAGAGCTGTAAGGGAGCCGCCGTTGACAATCAAAGGCGTCCTGCTATGAAAGGCAGTGCAACCCCAGACGACTACTGCTGACTGTCGGGTCTTACGCCCACTGCTGTCTCGACAGGTCTTGGCTCCTTACCGGGTCTCAGCCATGCAAGTAAGCCAAGGAGAATTAAAGATCAGACCTACCAAATACTGAACATTTTGTTCATCTTCGTGATTTTTCAGAAACATTTTGTATTTTAAATATTTTTTCACTATAAAATAGTTCAGTATGTTCACAGAAATGTAATATTAGTGATACATAAAACTGAAGTTCCTAAAAATGGCAGAATAAAGTTGCATAAGAAAACCGTCTTCTCCATTCACCGAGTACAATAATTTGCGTGCATTCTGACGTTCTGAAGATCCTTCGAGTTTGTTGCTGCTCTCGTTCGTAAATCATTTACATGGCAGCCGGCCTGTGTGGCCGTGCGGTTCTAGGCGCTTCAGTCTGGAACCGCGTGACGGCTACGGTCGCAGATTCGAATCCTGCCTCGGGCACGGATGTGTGTGATGTCCTTAGGTTAGTTAGGTTTAAATAGTTCCAAGTTCTAGGGGACTGATGACCACAGATGTTAAGTCCCATAGTGCTCAGAGCCATTTGAACCATTTACATGGCAGTAGTTCTTAAATTTTCGGACAAATGTATTTCAAGCGATACGATTCTTTGGACTCCAATCACTTGGAAGTTATGTTAAAGCGACGTATTAAACATTGATGTTAACAGATTATTAATATATTAAAACATGATATATATTTTATCGTATTTATTATTAAAATGCTAGGCATCTGTGGCAAGTTGAAAGTGGGGGCGACGGAAATTTTTGAGAGCGAGTGAGACATAACAAGGTGTGAGCACCCCCCACCCTTCACAACCGACACTACATCCGTGCCTGCCCCAAAGAGGCAACACCTGTATAACCAAACTAATTGGGTATTAACAAGAGGTTTAGGTGTCCAGCCCAAATATACAGGGTGAGTCAGGAGGAAAGATGCTCAGAGAGGTGATAGCATTGGTGAATCTCAACAAAAAACTTAAATTAACATATGAACTTTTCTTAACCGTTTCCGACATACTCGAATGTCCTTCTTTACCAGAACTCTCACACGAATTCAACCATATTAAAATCAGACTACGTGGTGTTGTCTTTACAGACCATTACAATGCGCATTTTGGCGCGACGAGTCTGCAATTGTACACGTTTTCCTCAACTCTCAGTACTATAGTGGTTGCACCTGTGTGCTGCAGTGTTTACAGATGTACAGTCAAAAGAGTATGGACTAGTGTAATGAAAATCCCACAGGTTTTCACATATGCGGCGTATGGTGACGTAATCTTTGTCCACGGGTTTTGCCGTGGGAATTCCAGAGCTCATCTAAAGGACCGTACGAGTGAGCTTTAGTTCAGCAGCACAAAAATTGTCTACCAGAACTGCAAAATGCATTGCAGTTGTCGGTGGGTTTTTGAACGTTTTTTGTGGGGAAATGTACACAATTAAACGAAACATCAGATCACAATGTTTTATTTACTATCACCTGCATTTGTTCTGTTTCTCATAGTTCTCACTTATTTCCTCGAAAAGTGTTAAGAAATGGACGTATGTTCCTATGACAATTTTTGTTCAGAATAACTAATACTATCACCCCTCAAAACATGTACCTTTCCTCCTGACACACCCTGTGTAGCTACATGCCAAATGTCTAACATTTTACCAGCGTTAAGATAATGTAATCGTTAATTTCGATTCGGATGAAATAAATAGAATTTCAAACCGCCAATGACGTTGTTGTTAAAGAAACCGAAAGTCAATGCATTTTTTCATTTTTAATTTAGAGCGCAGGTAGAGGCGATCTGGAGGTTTGTGCCACAGCTTTCTTGAGCTGTAATGTCCGCAGCTCGTGGTCTAGTGGTTAGCGTTGCTGCCTCTGGATCACGGGGTCCCGGTTTCGATTCGCGACCGGGTTGGGAATTTTCTCTGCCCGGGGGCTGGGTGTTTGTGTTGTCCTCATCATTTCAACACCATCATTACTCGTGACAGCTGCTAGATTGGATTGAGTTAAAAATTGGACTATTTAAAAATTGGGACTTTGTACGGGCGCTGATGACAGCGCAGTTGAGCGCCCCACAAACAAACATCACTATCATCATCATCATCATTTTCGAACGTAATCGTAAATGCAGAACAAATTCAGTCCATTATTTCTCTCCACATTTTCTACCGTTTTCCTTTAAATGTGACACATGTTTCGCCAGGAGCAGCTGAGTCCCTTTACGACAAACGGTATAATCCAGTCGTCGGAAGGAACGTGTCTCCTGTGTATACCACTACGGGACTTGACTAAATAAACATTTACAAAGCAACCAGGCTGCTACTTTCTTCATTAGATACTATACCAGTATTTACTAAATTATGGAACGTCACCGAAAACAAGCAAATAGGACTAAAGCAGGTAGTTCATATCAAAAAATAAAATTATAATACATACTATCACCGGTTAGGGTCTTGAATAGCATAGAAATTATTAGATGATTATCTTACGCAGCCGCTATATAACAGATGCAAGATGCGGGCAGTACTAATTAAGTTGGAATTCTCTTCTTGTAGACTCCAAAGGGTACAAGTATTAAAACGGAGAACGGCCGTGAGGTAGGTTCAGGTCATAAAGATGAAGGAACAAGTTGAGCGACTCAGGGCGTAACACGAGAGGGTGGGCACAAGTCGTGCCTACGTGTGGAGGGGCCTTGCAGCCCGTGGGCGGTTCTGGGGGCCGGGCGAAGGGCGGCAACAGCGCAGGGACCCTCTGCCTGCCGCCTGCACCACGCTGCACAGTGCACGTAGGCCGCTAGGGAGGGCCCACCGACAAGGCCAGATGGCCAAACCGTGGGAAGGAGAGGGGGGGGGGGGGGGGTGAGTGTAAAACTGTGACTTTCTAAACGCAGTCATTTCTGCTAATTGATGTACCCGAACAGGTGAACAGCCTGCACAGTGCATGTAGGCCGTCATATGGCGGATCCACAAGGAAGGGGAGGGGGATGGGGGTGGCTGGATAGGGATGGCCTAAGCTGTGACTTGCCAATACCCGTGATTTCTGTGAATACTTTTTGGTAACTGCTATGTCTAGTAATGATTTGCCACAGTTTAAAATTGCATTTTACGGATTCGCAACTTGTATCACTTCACAATGCTGAGGTGCGATTTATCACCGTAGATGTTACACTGTGATTAGTCGCAAGTAGCTGCTAACAGATACTGGAAAACATATCTGCTAATTGGTTCATCTGGACAGGTGAACTTTGTCAATGCAACGGAAGTGACACTTTCTCGTCTACAGTGTGCAACTATTTCAACAGTAAGTTAGTGCAGTCATTTTCTAAAGTGATGATAAATAAATTCCGGCCGCGGTGGCCGTGCGGTTCTAGGCGCTGCAGTCCGGAACCACGGGACTGCTACGGTCGCAGGTTCGAATCCTGCCTCGGGCATGGATGTGTGTGATGTCCTTAGGTTAGTTAGGTTTAAGCAGTTCTAAGTTCTAGGGGACTGATGACCTAAGATGTTAAGTCGCATAGTGCTCAGAGTCATCTAAACTATTTTGATAAATAAATGTGAAATGCACTGTGAAAGAATAATGAAAATTATACATTCTGCCACGTAGTTACTGATAAAGACTTGAAATATGTTTTGGGGTTGATGATATGCTCGTGAAAAGTGTGGGTAGTACGAATCTTACAGTTAAAAGTTTGCATCAGGAATATTTTGAGTGAAATATTTACTCAACAGTTCGCAAGGTGCTTCACAAACGACTTCAACTGCGCCCTTACAAAGCAGCGACGGAACGACTTGCAGCCTCGCCACGGATTTGCTGTCGAGTTATTGGGACCAGACCGGGTAAAACGTCAACTACAGGGGGCGGACAGAATTATACGAACACCATACAGTATAGTACATCTTGTTGCAACTTGACGCCACTGCGAACGAGTATATACTGCGACTCGCCAGCAGTGCACATTTCACTTGCCACGTCATCGAGTTTACCTTCCAATGTATTATACGCCTTATTCTGCAACGGTTAACGCAAGCTATCGGTGAAATGTGTGATCTCTGAGACTTCCAAAAGTGCAACTCGGTGGGCGGTTAGCGGGAGTATCTTTTACGAAAACGGCTGAGTTGCTGGACAGTATCCACGGTAATGACAGCACACACAAAACATCGCGAAACATCATCGGCGAAGAGAAATAGTTGGCGAAAGGTGAAGTTAACTGACAGACACCGACCAGCATTACAAAGGATTGTGGCAATACAACATAAAGCTACCGCAACGAAAGTGACAGCAGTACTCGACACTCACTTGAGTAATGCTGCGTTCGTAAAAGCAGTACGGCGAGAGCTTCACAAGGCTAACATTCATGGAGGCGCGACAGTTGCGAAATGGAAGCCAATGCAAAACTGCGAAATAAGCGGTGCTACGATCATAAAACGTGGACACTTGATGTCTGGAAGAATGTTCTATGATTCGTGAATCATAGTTTACATCGACCATACAAACGGCCCGTTTTATGTATGGAGGATCCCGAAAGAAGCCTACGATACGGCCTGCCTACTTACTAGAGTCAAACGTGGGTGAGTTACGTTGCTATTTAGGTGAGTATGTCGTGGCATTCAGCTGATCCTATCATTACCCTCACTGGCCGGATTACTGCGAATGATTACCCACACATCCTCGACAACAATGACTAGCATATTGCTGCCGTGGACTGCCATATTCCAAGATGACGAAGCGCCCATACAAACAGCCAAAAATGTTTAGGGGTGGTTTGTGGAGCATCAGAATATCATCAACCATCTTCCCTTGCCAGTACAATCGCCAGACTTCAACGTCACTGAAACATTACGGAGAGTTTTAGAGCAAAGAGAGTGAGGAGCAGGTTTCCAGCTCCAACATCGTTGGAGCAACTGGCAGATGTTTTTGTACAGGAATAGGTTAACATTCAGTTGGAAACTACTCAAACACTACAAATCTAATTCGCAGAACTACAGTCTTTCTCAAACCCAATGGTGGCCGAGTTCCTTAATAATAAATAAATATTGTGTATATGATTGGTGTTCACACTATTTTGTCCACCCTTGTATCTAGGAAATTTTGTTTTCTCTCACGAAGCAACCTTCCACACATGTGAGTAGGTTGATGTGTACGACATTCACAACTGGGGCTCGGAAACCCCCCACAGTTTCCGAGGGAACATGTCGGAGACAACGAAAATGTGAACGTGTGGTGTGCGTTGAAGAAAGACAGCGCAGCCGGAAAAAATTTTCTTCATTGAGCAAACAGTAACGGGAATCGTTTACCTGTACGTGCTTGAGCATTTTTCTGTTCCTCCTCCTGCTTTAACCAAACGTCGTCTCTAGCAAGATGATGCATCACCGCATTGGAGTTAACATGTTCGTGACTTTCCGGACTGGATATTAGCATAGCTATGTATAGAACGCGGAGGATCAACCAAATGGCCACCGTGATTTCCGGATAAACCCCCTCTGTATTTCTTTCTGTAGGGTTATGTGAAAAATGCTGTGTTTGCCTCGCCCTCTCGTCACCTTTGCGATCTCGGTACAACTGTGGACGCAATAGGTTACATCATCCCAGATAAGCTTGTGCGCACACGGATTGAGATAAGAGTACCGCCGAGACATTTTACAAGTTACGAAAGGAATACATGTAGAAGTGTACTAATGTTTTGTACAAAACTTTGTGAGTTACTTTACAAGATGCGCAAACGGGAATTATGTGTCTCTCATAATTTCTTTGATTGCATTTGTACATCACAGAGGTTACATATGGACACAGTGTATAACATTTTTGTCCCCAGGCTGCGTGTCAAATAGAAGCCACATGAGCGTGCCATACAACGTAATGCCCGATGTAAACAGACAAGGAAGTACCCATCGAGGGGCAGGGGAAGAAGGCTCATCGCTCCCCCTCCCCCCTCTAAACAAATCACAGAAAAAAATGCTTTTCTCAAACTGCCTCCTTTTCCTGTCCCGCAACACGTTCAGGCGTGTCAAACTGATATAACTTAAAAAAAAAGTCTTAACGTCAATTGAACTAATTAGTAACAAATGTTACCACGGCCATTTGTCGACCATAGCTACTTGTCGTGAAATGTGAAAGGTATTTCCCCTTTCTCCGCTATTCTCCTTGAAACTCACTGTTCCAAACACATTTGCATTTTGAAATGTTCAAGTACTGTTGTAAATTTAGCATGCGATCTTCTTTCTCGATTAACGAAGCAGTGTGTCAGAACCTGCTAAAAATGTGATTACAGAAAGTATTCGCTTGCATCTGAACGCGACCTACCTGCCAGCAAAAATCTACAATTCTATACTCTTCGAAATACATACTTAGTCGGTAAGTACTTTAAAGTGGTAACATAAGTACGTTAGTTTCATTTTCCTCCATCCACGAAACTTTTTGTAAGTTTTCACTTCACTCTGTCGTCAGCTTAGTTCCAGGTACGTTCTTGTAAACAGAACGAAATTACTTATTAAATGACAACAGAATCAATTAAGAGACTTCAGTAAAGTATGGGCGAGGCAGAAAATGAAGTTAGGTAGATAGCACAATTAACGATAGTTGTAAGATAAAAAGGCTACGTAGGTGCGGAAGAAAATCATCATCATTGGCGCGTAATTCTTTATTTCAGCGTGCAGAGCTTCATCATCGGTGGTCAGGACGTGGGAGACGTCTGCCCCAGGTATGGCTCCCCCCCCCCCCCCCCTCTCCCTCCCCCTGGGGCGGACGGGTGTCGAGTTGCGTGCGTGTCTGTTTACACTCCCCTGTGTGGCGTGCACCAGATGTGTGGCGTAACGCGAGATCAAGAGCCTCACCAAATTGTTCGTATACACCTGGCGTTCGCAGCACTGCGTACGACGCCATGTGCTGCGAATAAGGCACCGCCGACAGGAATCAGGCGGACGAAAAATATAATCCATCCTTGCTTCTTTTCTAAAGTGATCACCAACCTCATACAAACACGGTCAAAAGAAAATTGCAGCACCAAAAAATAATTAATACAGAGTAATAAAATTTCGGGAATACATTTGCCTAGGTAACACATTTAAGTGATTAGCACCGCAAAATTACAGGTTAATGTAAGAGCGAAATAAGCTATTGAAAATGTGAAGTGCAGATACTTTAATAGCCGCTATAACTGCCAGAATGTGGAATGCAAGCATTCAAATGTGCATGCATTGTGTTGCTACTTTTTATCCGCCAAATCACTATGGCGAAGGCCATTTAATTTTTAGTTTTGGTCTCCCTTTTCTGTATGGTGCCCGTTTTAGCCCTTTTTCCACGTGTCTGTTTTTAGCTACCTTCTATTATGCCTGTTGGGATTGACGTATAGTCGTTTTTTAATTCCTCTCTGTCTTCGAGTTATATGGTTTTGACTTGGGTGCATATAGCCCCAGTTGTTTCTGCGCCCTAAAACAAAACAAAACAATTGTGTTGTACAGGTGCCGGATGTCAATTAGTGGGATTGAGTTCCATACTTGTTCTTGGTTAGTCATAACAGGGACAGTTAATGCTAGTTGTGGATGACGTTCGATGATGTCCAAACGTGCTCGATTAGAGAGAGATCTGGTGATCGAGCAGGTCAAGGCAACAAGTCGGTACTCTGTAGAGCATGTTGATTTACAACAGCGTTATGTGGACGAGCGTTATCCTGTTGGAAAACACCCACTCCTACGCTGTTCATGAATGGCAGCTCAAAAGATCGAATCACCAGAATGACGTACAAATTTTCTGTCAGGATGCGCGGGATCTCCACAAGAGTGCTCTTGCTGTCATACGAAATCGCACACGAGACCACAACTGAAAATGTAGGGGCTAATGTATGTAGCATGCAGACTGGCTAGTGGCACTGTGGACGAACCAGCTTTCGCCAGACAACGTAACTGACCTCCACTCTGCCCTCCAATAAGCTCTCGCTGGACACCTCTGAAGTTGCCAATGGCGGTGGTTTGGGGTATGCAGACTACAGGGCTACTGGCTTGGAGTTGTCCTTGAAGTAATCGATTTGTTCAGTCGCTGTATCACTGTGATGCCAACTGCTGCTTAAATTGTTGCTGCAGATGCGTTACGATGCGCCATAGCATTTTACCTGTCGATAGTGACACGTGGCGAACCGGAACCCGGTCTTGGTCCGATTGTGCATTCTCGTGACCACCGCTGCAAGCAACCATGTACAGTGGCTACATTTCTGACAAGTCTTTTTGCAGTATCACAAAGAACATCCAGCTTCTCGTAGCCCTATTACACGTAGTAGTCCAAACTCAGTGGGGTGGTTATAATGGCGTATTTGTAGCCTTGAAAACATTCTTGACTAACATTAACTCACCTCGTATAATCTCAAAGACAACTAACGCCGACGACCGTTGCAGCGTTAATTTAAACCAAACCTGATTTGAGCCTCGTACCGCCACTCTTATGCGACTGGAGCGAAACGTGAACATACCACAATTTTCTTTCATCTTTCAGGTGCAGAAGTACGCCTGCCAGTTTTAGTTTAAGTCGCACATCTCTTTCTTGGTGTTGTGATTTTTTTTTCCGTCACTGTATATATGGTACAAAATGTAAGAGAGGAGAGTCTAGAATATTTGGAAACTGAAGCTGGAGTGAGCAAGGCGAAGGACTTTCTCCATTGCTTTTCCGGAGTATCTTAGAAAAGTTTTTCTAAACTACCGAACACTAAGATCGAAGTTTTAAACTGACGAACCAATGAAATTAGGAAGAATCAGTATCAGAGTAGACTGCTTACATTTTACAGAAATTTTGCCACAATATTCGAGTAGGACTAAAAATTGTACGGTCCAGTCACATTAATATGACCACCATCTATGATTATCATCAATGTTCAATAACCATAGACGACAGGTAGCAGCACAAATACTGGAAGCGCGTCGACGGTGAGGCGGGGAGGGGGTGGTGAGGCGTATAACGGTGCAATCGTTGTCGTAATGCGGAAACGGGGCGATTTATCCGACATCCAAAAGGGCATGATCATTGCTCCTAGCCTTACCCCAAAAGCCAATGATCATGGCTTTTGGACTACGGGTAGAAGCATTTCCGAAACGGCTAAGTTTGTAAACGGTTCGCGGGCCGCAGTGCTTAGAGTATACCATGCATGGCAAAATGGCGCTAGCCAAAACAGCCGTCGAGTCAATTGTGGAACAGTAAGGTCCATAGATGACAGGGGTGAGCGACGGCAATAGAGATGTATACGGGCGAACAGCTGAGCAACTGACCGCCCAGGAAAAACAAGGAGCTACCAACATGATTGAATCCACCAGCACGACAATGCAACGTGTCACACAGTTCGCAGTGTACATGTGTTGTTCGAAGAGCGCCGTACTCCTCCGGCCACCAAACACCCTGTATTTAAACCAAATCAACAACCTGTGGGCCAATGTCGATCGGACCAAGACTCATCAACTGAGAAATCTAGCGCAGTTGGCCACAGCACAGGAGATGGCATGCCTCCACATCTCTGTTGATATCTTCCAAAATCTCACTGATATTCTTTCTGCACGTCCCAGCTCAAAAGGTGGTCATTCAAGCGGTAGACTGCTCGTAACATTAATGCGACTGGACAGTGTAATATTTAATGTGTGCTGCAGTAACCGCTCGACCTAGTCCTGAAATAAATCTATGTTTGCTACGATACAGAAGTTTTGTTTTAGATGTTCTACATAGTAGCCCCCCCCCCCCCTTTAAGTACAAAGCACAATGTTCACACAAGCATGTGAAACTGTCAGAAGAGATCTTCTTTGGGATGCTTTTCAACTACCGCACGACAATGGCTTAAATGTCGCTAAAGCTTGACTCTTCTTGTATGAATTTCTGCACATTGTCGTTTTGTGGTGGGTTCTTACTGATAAGTCTCATCAAAAATGATGATTTTTTTCCACAAAATAATTGTCTGTGTTTTGCACTTCAGTCAAGTTGCGGCTGGTGTCCGCACGTGTCGGCTGTTGTTCAGGTGTCATAGAGTGTGGGACAATGCTTGGTGCACACTTTTTTCTTCTTCGAAACGATCTGGAGAATGTCTTGAATACTTGACTTAGAAATATTGTTCCATTGCGATTTGTCACACGACGATGTCAACATGCGTCACATGTCCACAACTTAACACTGCCTGCTCACAACTGACTGGCCGAACGTACATCTGTTGTTTGCAGTTGTTAGTTCAAGCTGATACCGTAGTTACTGTGCTGATTCCAGTTATACGCCAGAAGGAAAACCAGTCATAGAGCTTCAGGGACGGACGGTAAACGTTCTCACCATACACTTGGCCGATGTGGTGCTTCCGCCTTTTTTCCGTTCTATTCGCGAATGGTGCCTCAGAAGGGACGTTTACGTTTATCTGCGTAACGCTCTCGCTTTACTAAATATTATGGCGCCGCTCTTCTCGAGATTTCCTCCTCCACAGTAAGCCACTCAGATCGACGAGCGTCATTCAGGAGACTACTGAATGACTTCGCCAATGAATAACATTGCTGTAATCCTGTGGTGCAGTTGTCCATTGCAGTGGACAACAGTTAATGTCGCTTCTTTGGCGTTTTCAATTACTCCGGAGGCTGCGAATGCACGCAGTCGAATCCAGTGGACATTCCCTACTGGTGCTGTGTTCATCGTGGATTTATACCATCATGACTGACTGACAACGCCAAAGAAGCGACCATTAACAGCTATCTACTGCTGTGGACATGTGAACCGCAGGGTTATCATTCTTCCAACAAATACTTCAGCTTGGCTCCTGCTTTTCCTATAAATATTTGTTTGTGGTCTTACCACTTAAGGTAGTTCCGAAAGAATACTCGTATGTATTATATGGCTGTTGTTGTTTCTATCGACTTTAGATCAATCGAACAGTTATTGCTATTTTATGCGGGATACTATGCATTTATTTCTTCTGAAGGTCAAATGCCAAGCCAAGCCATGAGATTAGCGATAAAGACAACGCCAAAGTTGGAGGCTACGAATACAAAAAAAAAAAAAACTCTCTCAGGGAGTAACTTCGGAGCACAGAGTTTTGTAGAAGTGAATCAGGGACTGTGAGTGAACAGAGGAAGAAGTGAAGCGAAACGTTTCACAAGTGATGCTATACTGAGATGCTGTAAATTACATGAACTGATAAGGAACTGGGAGGCTTTCTGCAGAATCGGTAGGGACGGGAACATGTGAAAAATACTGAAGAGAAGAGGGGAAAGGATGAATAAAGATCTGTTACATCAGGGTGAACCTCTATGGCAGTAGAAGAAACCGTACAGCACAAGAACTGTAAGGGGAGACGGGTAGTGGAGTACATATAACAAATAACTGAGAAACTTGGGTGTAATTGCTAGTCTTAGATGAAGTGGTTGGGACAGGGGAGGAAGTTGTGGCAGGTCGCATGAAACCACCAGTCAGTAGACTCACGACTCCTCCACCTCTCCTCCCACCACACCCTGCCCGTCGCGACCCTTTATCGTTCGGTAAGAAAGTGTATTGCAACTGTAAACTAAATGACACGCTGCAAATCGTAGTGGGAGAGCGCAGTCATGATACGTGAGACGTGCAAGGAACTGACACGTTGTTCAAGCTGTTGTTGTTGTGGTCTTCAGTCCTGAGACTGGTTTGATGCAGCTCTCCATGCTACTCTATCCTGTGCAAGCTTCTTCATCTCCCAGTACCTACTACAACCTACATCCTTCTGAATCTGCTTAGTGTATTCATCTCTTGGTCTCCCTCTACGATTTTTAACTTCCACGCTGCCCTCCAGTACTAAATTGGTGATCTCTTGATGCCTCAGAACATGTCCCACCAACCGATCCCTTCTTCTAGTCAAGTTGTGCCACAAACTCCTCTTCTCCCCAATTCTATTCAATACCTCATCATTAGTTATGTGATCTACCCATCTAATCTTCAGCATTCTTCTGTAGCACCACATTACGAAAGCTTCTATTCTCTTCTTGTCTAAACCATTTATCGTCCACGTTTCACTTCCATACATGGCTACACTCCATACAAATACTTTCAGAAACGACTTCCTCACACTTAAATCAATACTCGATGTTAACATATTTCTCTTCTTCAGAAACGCTTTCCTTGCCGTTGCCAGTCTACATTTTATATCCTCTCTACTTCTACCATCATCAGTTATTTTGCTCCCCAAATAGCAAAACTCCTTTACTACTTTAAGTGTCTCATTTCCTAATCTAATTCCCGCAGCATCACCCGACGTAATTTGACTACATTCCATTATCCTCGTTTTGCTTTTGTTGATGCTCATCTAATATCCTCCTTTCAAGACACTGTCCATGCCGTTCAGCTGCTCTTCCAAGTCCTTTGCTGTCTCTGTCAGAATTACAATATCATCGGCGAACCTTACAGTTTTTATTTCTTCTCCATGGATTTTAATACCTACTCCGAATTTTTCTTTCGTTTCCTTTACTGCTTGCTCAATATACAGATTGAACAACATCGGGGAGAGGCTACAACCCTGTGTCACTCCCTTCCCAACCACTGCTTCCCTTTCACGACCCTCGACTCTTATAACTGCCATCTTGTTTCTGTACAAATTGTAAATAGCCTTTCGCTCCCTGTATTTTACCCCTGCCGCCTTCAGAATTTGAATGAGAGTATTCCAGTCAACATTGTCAAAAGCTTTCTCTAAGTCTACAAATGCTAGAAACGTAGGTTTCCCTTGTCTTAATCTAGCTTCTAAAATAAGTCGTAGGGTCAAGTATTGCCTCACGTGTTTTCATATTTCTACAGAATCCAAACTGATCTTCCCCAAGGTCAGCTTCTACCAGTTTTTCCATTCGTCTGTAAAGAATTCGCGTTAGTATTTTGCAGCCGTGACTTATTAAACTGATAGTTCGGTAATTTTCACATCTGTCAACGCCTGCTTTCTTTGGGATTGGAATTATTATATTCTTCTTGAAGTCTGAGGGTATTTCGCCTGTCTCGTACATTTTGCTCACCAGATGGTAGAGTTTTGTCTGGACTGGCTCTCCCAAGGCTGTCAGTAGTTCTAATGGAATGCTGTCTACTCCCGGGGGCTTGTTTCGACTTAGGTCTTTCAGTGCTCAAGTGTGACACTAAAATTCGACGACATTGACAAGAGGTGCTGTTAGTGGCTCACTTAGTAAATATTAGACTAAAAATCTGAAATATTATTTATATATAGCTATATACCCGCAGTTTCCATGTGTACGCATATGACGCATACACATATACGTTTGAATCCGTACTGTCTTAGATCAGACGACTCTACAGAGGATTTGTCTCTTTTCCACCTGCCTCCTCACAACCCATCCCTCTTCGACTTGCCACCCTAAACATCATCCTGCTTTCACATCCTCCCTCTCTTCCACTTGCCTATTCACATGCTCTTCCTTTTCCATCTGCCCACTACTCTTCTCCACCTTCTGTCTCCTACAGCTCCCTCTTCTCTCTATCATTACCTCCCCCCCCCCCCTCTCTTCCTCTGTCTCTGTCCGTCTCCCCCTCCCCCTTTCTCTCTACCACCCCCCCCCCCCCCCCCCAACGGCCCGGCCTTCGCGGTTCGTCAACCAACAGCAGAAAAAGTTAAACGTCCCCTTCGAAAAATTATAAATGACTGTGCTTAAACTGACACACAATATTTTTAGCGCAACGCAATCTGACTTTTAATAATCCCTACAAAAGAATGGCCCTGACTAACAATAACCTATACCTTTCAGGAATCACTCACCTCACAAAAATCTTAGTTACTCAAACTACTGCAATACAGCGAGCGCCAATACTGGCTGCTAAATAAAAGATTCTAACTACTGAAGGCACTAATTACTGATAGGCATAGTTAGCAAATGAAAGATTTTGATAAAGAACAAACAATGTATTTACCTTAATAGTGTTCAAAAGTCATAATATATATATATATATATATATATATATATATATATATATATATATATATATCAGTTCATGACATCCATTCTTACAAATTTACTGTCTCTGATGGACACATGTCCAGATCATCCGCTCTCAAAACTCCGTCATCTCAATCCCCACATCCACCACTGCTGGCGGCTCACCTCCAACTGCGCAACGCTACGCGCTGTTAACAGCCAACTGCCCAACACTACAATAGCCAACAACAATGCAAACCAGTCACAGACTGCACACAGCACAGTCAGTGATTTTCATACAGAGCGCTACGTGGCGTTACCAAAAAATACTGGTGAAATAACTTACTGAAAAAAAAACTAAATGAGATATATCTACATAAAACGGAATATAAAAATTAAATATTCTCTTCCATCTCCATGGGAGCTAGATTATTACGACCATAGTTCGTCTTTCCAGACAATTAGTCTTACGTGCATCAAATTTTGTTGAAATCTATCCATTGTTTTCGGAGGAGATGTGGACCAAATAAGGGGCGATCAAAAAGCTTCCGTCTGGGGGCGTTGTTGCAGCGTACATACAACGTAGCGCGACTCCGAAGATGGGATACAAGCACTGACAAGCCGGCAAGGGATTAGTGTGGAATTCGTGTCTTCCCCAATTGCGTGTAGTACATGCGGAAACGTGAACTATGGCGACATTATTACCGAACAAACGGAACCAACGTGTTGTTATTTTCTTGGCTGGCAAAAGAGAAACATCAGCAGACATCCATCGGAGAGTGAAGAATGTGTCTGGGGCAGCACGTCCTTCGAAAACCACCGTTGCGGATTAGTGTGCCAAGTTCCGTGCTATCGCGATTCGACACAAGACGGCGGTCGATCTAGGAGGCCGCCCTCGCAGAAGTTACGCTAACTGAAGTGCGAGACAGCCGAGCACGCGCCCTTGAGTCCTAATACCATTATCACGCCTTCGGTTCCTTAAAAAAGGGCTTGGAGGGTCAACGATTCATGTCGGAAGATGTGCAACAGGCAGTTACGGAATTATTCACGCAGCAGGAAACGATGTTTTACCATACTGGTGCTCGGTAGGATGATTGTCTCATTGCGCGTGGCAATTTTGCGAGATTTCCAAACCAATTCTGGGCAGTACGGCCTTCCAATGAACACTTTATGATCGCCCCCTTTTGGATTCAGCCTCTGGTTGGCTATGCGACGTTTTCTGGAAGGTTAACGTGTCCAAAATTACAAAAAAAATCGCTTTGTCTGTGTCTTTTGTTTAGCTCCTGTGCAGTATTATGGAGTTTCAAGTCAAATTTCTACACAACTAACAGTGCGAACCGATTAATCGAATTCGTGCCGCGTACAATATGACCCTGGTTCACTTTGTGCGCTTTACACTGGTAAATGCTGTACTGTGCGCGCGAATGAAATACATGACACGGAGGAAAAGATGATTAACTGTGCATATTTGTCGAAATACGGCAACCGACCATCCGCGGGCGGACGTGCTGGAACGTGCGCGTCGCCAGAGCTGTTTTTGCACAGCGGCAGCTCCCAGCGGAGGACGCACCTAATTTTTTGCGTACCGGCTTTGCTGACACGTGTCTGACGTATCTCTTCTTCCGTCCGGCCGCCTTTCTCCAGCAGATCCGACTGTGCTGTAGTTAGAGAATTTGGTTCCTCTGCTAGTGTGCTATCCAGCCTGGCAGACATTTTGAGTTGTACAATTTAACAGACTCGAAGAGCGCTATATTGTTTAGTAAATAAGTTATCAATTAATAAATGCCAAAATTTTCAGAAAGACTTTTTGTGTGTTTGCAGGACGAGAGAGAGAGAGATTACAGACAGTTATTGATTAATTACGGTAGTACAGGGTGTTTCAAAAAATGTATCTGATTTAACAAAATTGTGTTTTTATACATTTACATAATGTAGAAACTTGGAGTAAACAAACTTATGCGTATAGCTACAAAGTATTTACACTGACGAGCTAAAACATTATGACCACAGCCCATCGCGGGACTGAATGACACCCGGTGGCGCTCCAGACACGTCACGCACTGGACAAAAATATGGTAACACCAAAAACACGAAACATCATTATGCCTAATACCGTGTAGGAATACGTTTGACATTCAAAACAGCTTCCACTCGTCTCGGAATGGATAAATACAGGTCGTGCATGGTTTTCAAGGAAATGTTACACCATTCTTCCTGCAAAACAGTGACAAGTTCAGGTAACTATGACGGAGGTGGATAGCGATCACGCACCCTTATCTCCGAAGCATACCACTCAGGCTCAGTAATGAGATCTGGTGACAGTGCTGGAAGGGGTGAACTGTATGAACAGGGGCCCTGTTGTTTTGGAACACAGCATCACTATTGATGGTTCAAATGGCTCTGAGCTCTATGGGACTTAACATGTGAGGTCATCAGTCCCCTAGAACTTAGAACTACTTAAACCTAACTAACCTAAGGACAGCACACATACCCATGCCCGAGGCCGGATTCGGACCTGCGACCGTAGCGGTCGCACGGTTCCACACTGAAGCGCCTAGAACCGCTCGGCCATAGCGGCCGGCTGCATGCGTGTCCAGAGGAACTTTGCATCGTAATTAGAATAACACATGCACTGCAATATCGTATCTACAGGAAGTGGTTGAAGTACTATCAGACCAAGTAGGTCATAAAGTGTTATACATCTACGCCTCATCGCGGAACGAGGAGCGCTCACACGGTCTTCGAAACGGAGACGGCTGCTAGTAACATACACCGCGTCATGGACGCTCTCCGATGAGGACCGTATTATGCTTTGGGAGACATTCTTTTGGGTTTTCATGTAACTAGTGACAGTAATCGAAGGTACCGTGACAACTGTGAATATTACTGCGGACCACCTGCATCCTTTAATGGTTGAGGTCTTCCTCGACGGCAATGACGTTGTAAGAGGTCCGAGACCAGAGAGCAGTGTTGACTCAGTACGAACTGTGTAGCTGTAGCAGTAAGTTGTCGCTAGTCTGCTCTAGTCTGGTCTGGAGTCGCTAGTCTGTCCTGTCTGGTGTATCATGTTGGCTGGGCCGGTCGCGGTGCGGCGATGCCGGAGCGTGAGTATTATTGTATAAGGTAAAAAGCAGCCTCGCGCATATCTAGTAATGTTATGTAAAGTCCCATGTAAATCTTTTAAAAAATGTCCTAATAATAATCTTCGTGATATAAAGTAATTTCTAAAAAACATTCATTTCAATTTAAAGAATTTACTAATTTCTTCAATTCATGATCATTCCTATTGTTACAAAAGAAAAATCAGTTGCTTCCTTTCATAAATGACAAATCTATCGGCCAGCATTGCACAGAGCTGTGCCAAAAAATTTTAGGTAAGAGCAGATATATTCGCCGTTTTTATTGAGGTAAGAATTTTTGCTTTTTATTCAGAATGATCTTACAGGGCCATGACGCAGCACTGCTGTCGTCCAAAAATTTACCAGGTTACTGAATTTATTTATTTTTATTTCGAGGTTTAGGAATTTTTCTGTTTCGAGTTTACATTAAATGGGAAACAAATTTTGTGTGGAGATTAAATGTGAATGAATTTCTGTAGAGAGGTTACGCTAAATTAGAATCACATTCTTTATTCATTAATTTTTCTGTGGGGAGGTTACAACGTCTTCCAACAACATAACTGTTCTTGTCACCAAGGGCAGAATCGTACTACAGTGATCTGAAGAGCGTAACACTTGACTCACGCTAATTTATTTGCCACCAAATGCGCCTGATCTGAACGCGACATACACGTCCGAGACTCTGTTGGCCGCCAGCTCCGCGTCCACGAACCAGTGCTTCGTAATTTACGGGAATTGCGCCACCTGTGCCTAAGCATTTGGTGCCACATACGAGGGATGTTCAAAAGTAATTTGGTCATGGCTTTTCACACTGAAACGTTACTGCCAAAAACAAATACACCTTGACTATACACCTTGACCGAGCGAGGTGGCGCAGTGGCTAGCACAGCGGACTCGCAATCGGGAAGACGGCGGTTCAATCCCGCGTCCGGCCATCCTGATTTAGGTTTTCCGTGATTTCCCTAAAATCGCTTCAGGCAAATGCTGAAATGGTTCCTTTGAAAGGGCACGGCCGACTTACTTACCCGTCCTTCCCTAATCCGATGAGACTGATGACCTCGCTATCTGGTCTCCTTCCCCAAACAACCCAACCCCAACCCTATGCAGGTTGCTCTATTTTTCGACATAGCCGGCACCGACACTGAGACATTTTTTGTAGCATCCAATCAGTTCGAAAAAAAATACACTCTGGTAAAACTCGATGCTGTGCGATGTAAGGAACTGTCACACAGCCTGATCCACTTCAGCATCTGGGAGTCAAGTCTTGGGAATGCGGCTTCTAATGCAAGGAACAGATGACAGTTCGACGGGCAAGTTCCAGCACAAGTGACCTCTTCACCATACACGTTCTGTAGGCCTTTATGGATGACGAACACACTAGTCCCACGTGCTTATTCATACTGGATAACAGCACTCAATCCATTGGTAGCCACAATGTCAGTACACGCCCCCCTTGCATCGCTATATGTACTAGAATAACCACGGGCACGACGGTCTGCCGCTTCTCTCTCTTCTTCGGCGCTCTGCGCAGGCCTCACTCCTCCTCCGCTGATGCGCCTTCCGTCGCTGAACCAGCAAAGGGTGTGGATTCATAGGGCGCTTGTTTGTGTCACCTAGTGTACCACTTTCTCTTCCAAAAACAATCGCGAAACTTACTTTCGGGACCTCTCCCGTACCTCCAGAAACCTACCAAGGACTTATTGAAGCCATGCCACGCTGAATCGTGCCTGTATTGCGTACCACAGGTAAACAAACACGACGTTAAACAGGTGGTTATAATATTTGGCTGTCAATGTATTTTGAAAAGGACCTTCTGGGACTTCTTAGAAATACGTGTAGGAACAAAGTTCTCATTTACGTTACGAAAATGTTCGGTGTGCCCTCCACTGGACGTACGACAAACATCCAGACGACAGACAAACTCATCGCACACTTACGCGGTTGAATTTGGAGTTACGGTATTGACTGCTGTTGCTATGAGACGCCAGCAATTCATCCAAAGTTGTTAGTAGAAGAGACAGGCGGAATCTTTCACTAACTTAGCCGGCCGCTGTGGCCGAGAGGTTCTACGCGTTTCAGTCTGGAAACACGCTGCTGCTACGGTCGCAGGTTCGAATCCGCCCTCGGGCATGGATGTGTGTAATGTCTTTAGGTTAGTTAGGTTTAAGTAGTTCTAAGTTTAGGGGAATATGACCTCAGATGTTAAGTCCCGTAGTGTTTCGAGCCATTTGAACCATCACTGACTTAACAATAGATTAGATTACAATTATAGAACAGATCATCTCGTCAAGTTTGCTTTTTCTGTGCCAGGATCCTCACATAACGGCTCGAATAAACACAAATTCTGCCATTGTGCGTGGGCATGCATCCCTCGGATTGCGAATATGTCCCGCGTACTCATGTACGCTAGGCGAACAAAATAGTGTAGTAATGAAGCTATTATCCTCTTTGTAGTTCAAACCAGTGCTTAAGAGCTTTTTAATGAACAATTTAGACTTTGTTAACGCTGTTCACTAAGGGTCGAACGCTTAGTTACAGGTTAATTTCTAGCTTGACAGACTATACTGACGGTTTGGTGAATTTCAGGTGACGTATCCGGAAGTCTACGAACTAGCTGATGTTTTGTAGCGATTTTTTAAACTAACATGTTTGATTCACAGCCAGGCGTATGTAAATCGCAGTGTCTGTCATATAAGTAAAGTATTACAGCGAAATATTATCTCACAGTTGAGAAAGAAATGACAGTGACGACCGAAAACGTAAATATCTGTCCAATTTTTGTTGCAACTGGATCGACAGCCGAAGCAACTTTTTTATCTACCACAATGGCTGTCTAATACGGATTAGAAAATCCTTCTATTTTGTCTTTTCCAGAAGTGCTTAGTTCCGCTCTGTAGCTATTTTCAAGCTAGTAAGGACTTCAACTCGACAGTCAAGAAAGCTGGTTATTACGATTGGAATTGTGAACGGCACGTATCCCAGCACTACAGGACGGGCACATGGTGGTCATACAACCGAACGTCTCTTCTCATCCATGGTTCATTTCAATGAAATTTAGCAGACGTCAAGTGACCCCTCTCATCCGTATGAGGCTGGGACACGGATGTTACCCAGCCCTCTCGCACTTGTTGAAAATCGCTCCTTCTATGATCAAGACCGAACGACGGTGGTGGCTCTAAACCACGTCATACTGGCGTGTAACACTGCTGCACAAGCAATCCTGTACACGAAATTGGTTGTGAGGTGCTATCCTCTCCCCATAAGTGACTGATTTACTTCACCAATTCGATATAAATAAGCAACATTTGTTGCGAACCATTTAAAAGACGCGGGTATTCAGCTGCAGTCTGTAAGTTGCTGCAGAGTTGTCCTCCCACGTAACCAGCCCAGTTCGAAAAATGGGACGTCTGTGTTTTTTACTTTTCATTAAGTATTTATCGTTGAAAACGACGCCGTTGTGCACCTTTCAATAGTTCACTCTGGTGTACGTCATTCTCCTACGGAACCGGCCAGATTCGAAATTTCGAGCGTAATGTTTGGTTTTTATTTTATTTAGCGAACTTATCTTTGTACTTCACGTGCTTGTCATAGCTCTTCTGTGAAAAATGCACTATTGTTAACTTGGCACTGTTGTAACTACGGCTGGCTTTACAGTGTTCGTGGCGTGCGGTTTGAGGCGCCATGTCACGGATCGCGCGGCCCCTGTCACCGGAGGTTCGAGTCCTCCCTCGGGTGTGTGTGTGTGTGTGTGTGTGTGTGTGTGTGTGTGTGTGTTGTTCTTGGCATAAGTTAATTTAAGTTAGTGTAAGTAGAGTGTAAGTCTAGGGACCGAAGACCTCAGCAGTTTGGTCCCTTAGGAATTCATACACATTAGAACATTTTATGGTCTTCGTATTTTAGATTTTTTTTATTTTACATTAAGAATTTTTTCTGTAGATCGAAATCTTATTATCGTTGAAAACTGGAATTACATTTTCTAAGTACTGTTGGCTGTATGGTCTTTGTTGCCCAAAACCAAAAATAAATTAATTAAGACTGTTGTGTTTAGGATATGGATCAAGGGTAACATGGGATGCTAATGTGACATACAAGGAAATAAAATCAATAAAGCTGGTTCCCTATACGCATTCTTTAGCATGGCTACATGATAAGCAACTAGCAGAAAAGTAATCTGGTGACCTAAGTGAAACAAAGTTGATCGTCATAAATAAAACTTCATGGAAGGTGGCTGATAATGAGACAGCCTGCTTTCAATGTATCTCTAACACAAACAGGAATTTGTATTCTGCACTAAAATTGCGTTCTATTTGAAACGGTGGATTGGAAAGAGGTCATGTCCATTTTTTTTCGAAATTAAGTTTTCCTCACGCTCGTATTTGTTTGCATCATTGCGTATAACAAGAGGTCATATCCCATCAACGTTAAACAGGTAATGAGTTAGAGATCGGCCACGTCAGTGAAGTTTCGGATATCTACGTATAGCCATATCATTTCCTGTAGCAATTCTCCTGGAATTAATGAAGTCAGGCCTTCATTCAAGTGGCTCTGAGCACTATGCGACTTAACTTCTGAGGTCATCAGTCGCCTAGAACTTAGAACTAATTAAACCTAACTAACCTAAGAACATCACACACATCCATCCCCGAGGCAGGATTCGAACCTGTGACTGTAGCGGTCGCTCGGCTCCAGACTGTAGCGCCTAGAACCGCACGGCCACTACGGTCGGTTCAGGCCTTCATTGATAGGCCCGCTATTTTCTCGTTTCCGCTGCTCAAAGGAGTATGAAAGGCAAAACTTCCAGATCAACAAGTGTACAGTGGGCCTGTTCCAATAACGAAGAAGGAACTAGAAGATGTAAATACATACCTGACGAGCAAAAACCGCATTGTAACAGTATCTTCCAGTGGCCAGCGAAATATGGAAAGATGATTGAAGCATACCCACCATAGTCTGCTTTGCTGTATTTTGGCTACATTATGACCAAACCTCTATTGTCATAACACGTTCTGTTACTGCTATAACAAATATGAATAATATAAACTTGCGTGACACAATCCTTCCGCTGCAAATAGTACGTTAGTTGCCTCATCAGCATCATTAGGTTCGAATCCTGCCTCGGGCATGGATGTGTGTGATGTCCTTAGGTTTACGTAGATTAAGTTATAGGGGACTGATGACCTCAGAAGTTAAGTCCCATAGTGCTCAGAGCCATTTGAACCATTATTAGGTTCGGAAAAGGGTCTTCTGCAGTATAAACTGGATTATTGACCACACTCGATGGCTAAGGTACGTTGTAATTGTGTATATTGTTTCACCTTGGGGCCAATTGCTACATAATAATTCCACGATACCGTGTTTGAACTCGTTATGTAGCAAAACAGTTTTTTGTGTCTCCCGAAGAATTTATTTTCTGTGACATGACCCCTTTTACGACTCAGTGGTTCAGTTGTGACAGAATATTTCAAGCTTCGTTTCCTAATTTTTTCAAAAACTGCCAAACTATGCACGGATAATTCGGAAGCCGGACATGGGAGTTTGCTCTACAAAATCGAGGCATTAGAGGTCGTTAAAGTTAGGCGATTTTTCCTCCTCAGTTACCATTCGTGAATGGATCAGGAAACGGGTGTAATATGGCGGAGTAGAGATGTAGATGTAAACATTGACCCAGAACTCTGTCGTATGTGTTACATGTCTGAAGAGAGCTGTTTACCAGCTGAAACACGTGATCATTATCTGCCGTACCAGCCAGCAGCGGTGAACAAGAGACGTGTCTGGGGCCTCGGTGACGGCCGGGCAAGCTGGGCCTGTAACAGGCGGCAGCCGTCTTGAGCAGAGGCGTGCCAACGCCCCACATTAATCACTCGCCCGTCAGCGCCGCCACACACATGCGACAGCAGGAGGACGCGCCAGGCGCCGCAGTGGAGGGGGGACGGGAGATAGGGGAAGTTGCGTGACGTCAACTAGTCAGGCTGTCGCGAACCGTTGGCTTGTTCCGACCTGCTCGTGCCGCCGCTGGACTAGACAGGCGGAGACCTTTGAGTATCCACGTACATCGGCGACACGTCCACTTTCACACTAGGACGCCAATACTGCATTCAACGAAGTCGTCGTGATGCCAATGTTGATGCCGCTGCCTGCACTGGAAACATGTGGTAAGGCAACCTTGCTAGCAGGCCAGAGAGCATAGTGATTGCTGTAGTAGATACGAGGGTAGTCCTGGAAGTAACTGGCGTTTGGCTTCGATAAATGCTAGACATAGACACAGCGTTGCCCTAGCGACGTAAAGTTGTGTGCGGCGTTGCGCAGGAACAGGTGAAGCATTTCCAATATTTTCCACAAGGATTTAAATGTTAAGTCAACTTTTTTTAGATCGGTTGAGGTCGAGTGGTGTTTCTCAAAGAAGTAGTAACTAATTATTTACTTGCTTCTGCCACCAGACACATTTATTTATTTTAGATTTAATTTAACACATTCCGCCGGCCGGGGTGGCCGAGCGGTTATAGGCGCTACAGTCTGGAACCGCGCGATCGCTACGGTCGCGGGTTCGAATCCTGCCTCGGGCATGGATGTGTGTGATGTCCTTAGGTTAGTTAGGTTTAAGTAGTTCTAAGTTCTAGGGGACTGATGACCTCAGCAGTTAAGTCCCATAGTGCTCAGAGCCATTTTTTAACACATTCCAATGAGTTTCGAACAAGTTGTGATCAACATCAGGCGTTAGTATATACACATGTTACTCGAAGATAAAATATGTCGTAGTCTAAATTATCCTAAAACTGTTTTGATTGAATTTTCTCATAATTAGAGGTAAGATCTTCCGATCTTTAAAAAACTTTTGGTTTTACGTCCTGTTCCATGACTGTACCACACACAACATGTGTATTACGTAACACATTTCACACAGCTCTGTTAAAGAAAAAACAGGTTTCTCACAAATAAAACCAGTGCAGTTAAAAAGCAACATCCCTAGTTACACAACACATGAAATCTATCCGCAGTTGCAAATATGGACAACGAGCACCTGTATAATGGAATGATGACAATGAATATTTGTGCCGGACCGGGACACCCCGATTTCCCGCTCATAGCGAACGATCACCTTACCATTACGCTATCCGAGCACATTCCATGACCAGACAATAACTTTCTGTATGTCGTCAACCATGTATCTACAACCTGCACTCGTACGTTTATTATGTATATATTCACGTACTGGGGTGACATTTTAATTGAGTCACCCGCCCAGGGTCGACGATTGAATACGATGTAGTATTCGTTCAAATGGCTCTGAGCACTATGCGACTTAACTTCTGAGGTCATCAGTCGCCTGGAACTTAGAACTAATTAAACCTAACTAACCTAAGGACATCACACACATCCATGCCCGAGGCAGGATTCGAACCTGCGACCGTAGCGGTCGCTCGGCTCCAGACTGTAGCGCCTAGAACCGCACGGCCACTCCGGCCGGCCGATGTAATCGTTTCACACTGGCACACCTTCCACTACTGCGAATATCGCCGAAAGAAACGATAATCGATACAAATCTACATGCTGCAAGGCCGCCATATTGCTTTTAAGTAATACTGTTTACGTCTAAGGAGAAACGTAATTGCAATGAATGTGCGTTAAAAACAATGTTAAAATAAGCAGTGCAATTTAATAATGTTGAGCAGCAGCTCTGCAGTGTGCTAGCGATGTACATGAATCTCTGGGGCGTCAAGACTATAACTGAACAACCGACATGCAAAAAGTGTATCACACAATTATCTCGCCGTACCAACTGCATCTGCATCCTGCGCAGGCTGGGTTATCAATCGCAACACCAAGGCACAGCTTGACACCAGATACCGTCAGATACCGATTTTCGGACATCCTCTGCCCTCCACCCTCCACCAGATACGCCATCAATCAACCAGACAAGTGAACAAAACAGTTCTAGGTTAATTTAGACTACGACATTTTATCTTTATGTAACATCTACGTGAATTGACCTTCATGGATTGTTAGAAAGCTCAACTACCTGAGCACCAATCTGACGTGATTTTCATGTTCTTATCCCTGCAACGAAAAGCAAGCGACAGAGCGGTTGAAACTCGATGTCGAAGCTCCATTGCGCTTTATTATGCTCTGATGAGTCTTTGATGTGCTATAGAAGCATCCTCACAGTGAAGCGGAATTACATGGTTACTAAGAACGAGGTCCTTAAAAAAGTGGGTCAGAAGAGAAGCAAGCAGAAGTCAGTCGTCTGAAGACTATTGGAATTTACTGGTCATCCTAAGAAACATGAGGGATTGCTGAATAGAATAACAGAGCATTATGCCAGTGGAAAGAGACCTAAATGGGGAGTACGACTATCGTAAATAGTACAAATTACGAAATACGGGGATGTGGAACGCACGGTGAAAAGAAGACAAAATCGAAAAGACTGAAGAGTGGGGAGATGCAACTTAATTTCTCTCAACCATTCCTCCGATTGATCACCACAGAAGAAGACTCTGACCTCAACTTACATCATTGACCGTGCTGCATCCGTGGGCATCTGTTTTAACCGAACTCTATGAGTTAGGCTTAGAAATAAATCTGAGAAAATGTTTGCACCATTTAGCATTTAAGACTATTGTGTTGCTATCAATTGCTCACTAAGAGGTGAGCGGTATGCGCTGTATTTCTTGTTTGGAAACACACACGTTCTATTCATTCGCGGTACTTGTTACTACAATGGTAATGTCCTCAAACTTCAGTATTTCTGCGTTCTCTCTCGCTTTTTTTTCTTCTGGCATTGTTATTTTCACTCAACTGTGGTCCATACTGGAACGTTCTTTAAAATTATCTGCTGTAGTAATACATTGAATGAATCCCTGAACTGCAAATGCATACGAAACTGGAGTTGTCGTGTAGCATGTTGTAATTGCAAGTGGTGTGCTTACTTAGTGTTACTGTTAGTAAATACTTTATACGAACTGACTGGGCAATGCAATTCCCAATATCAATAAAAAAATACAGTCACTGCAAAGTACATTCACCCCCTTAGGTACTGAGTCCTCTGGCCCTGATTACGTTTTCCCTGTGCGCGTAACGAATAGACGAAATTGTCTTACCTCTAAAGCAGCTGCGGTGGATCGCGATTTATTCTAATCTCTCATGAAGAAGAATAAAATATGCTCGCTACAGACTCAGCTGTGTACAATGCTGGCCGTATTACTTTGATATGTACATGACATTCTTTTGGCTGATAAATGAGAACATTTAAGAAAAATTCAATGTCTTCGAAAAAAATATGTCTTGGACAGGGAGGCGGTACTGATTTAGGTGAATTACTAACATTGCCCTTTTCAATAATGAAATTGTATTCGAAGTTAAGTTTGGATTTCCAAAATATCTGACATTTGAAATTACAATACTCAGAAAAATCACATACTTTTTACTAATTGAGTTGCAGACAATATATTTATACAGCAAGTATTATCTAACCTCACTAAAAAAGCAAATTGCGTATACCTGTGTTAACAAATCTTAGAAACATTGCAAAAGGGAAATATCTAACTAGCCTTTACATCAAATCTGTTTACGTACATTCTGAGGTTACTCAACAACTGTCAATTATAAGCAAACTCATCTACATCAAGAAATAAAATCTTTGAGGTTCGCTGATGACATTGTAATTCTGTCAGAGACAGCAAAGGACTTGGAAGAGCAGTTGGACAGTGTCTTGAAAGGAGGATATAAGATGAACATCAAGAAAAGCAAAACGAGGATAATGGAATGTAGTCGAATTAAGTCGGGTGATGCTGAGGGAATTAGATTAGGAAATGAGACACTTAAAGTAGTAAAGGAGTTTTGCTATTTGGGGAGCAAAATAACTGATGATGGTCGAAGTAGAGAGGATATAAAATGTAGACTGGCAATGGCAAGGAAAAAGTTTCTGAAGAAGAGAAATTTGTTAACATCGAGTATAGATTTAAGTGCCAGGAAGTCGTTTCTGAAAGTATTTGTATGGAGTGTAGCCATGTATGGATGTGAAACATGGACGGTAAATAGTTTGGACAAGAAGAGAATAGAAGCTTTCGAAATGTGGTGCTACAGAAGAATGCTGAAGATTAGGTAGATAGATCACGTAACTAACGAGGAGGTGTTGAAAAGAATTGGGGAGAAGAGGAGTTTGTGGCACAACTTGACAAGAAGAAGGGACCGGTTGGTAGGACACGTTCTGAGGCATCAAGGGATCACCAATTTAGCATTGGAGGGCAGCATAGAGGGTAAAAATCGTAGAGGGGGACCAAGAGATGAATACACTAAGCAGATTCAGAAGGATGTAGGTTGCAGTAGGTACTGGGAGATGAAGAAGCTTGCACAGGATAGGGCAGCCTGGAGAGCTGCATCAAACCAGTCTCAGGACTGAAGACCACAACAACAACAACATCTACACCAACACGCTAGCAAAGTCATAAATATTTAACATCTTCACCTTGTCTGTGAGAAGACTTCAGCTTCCACATTTACGTTTCCAATAATACATGTACTCGTAATTCCTACGTTATAATCTAGCACTTGCTGGCTTCACAGAGCCAACCACAAAAACTGCCTACTCCATCCTCTTTCGCTCACAAACAGCTACCCCCTACTGTGCGCCAAGCGCTGTCTTACTCCAACACTATTCGGGAGGACGACGGTTCAATCCCGCGTCCGGCCGTCCTGATTTAGGTTTTCCGCGATTTCCCTAAATCGGTCCAGGCAAATGCCGGGATGGTTCCTTAGAAAGGGCACGGCCGACTTCCCTCCTTAATCCGACGAGACCGATGACCTCGCTGTTTGGTCTCTTCCCCCAAACAATCCAATCCAAAACTTCAACACTACAATCTCAGGCAAGAATCAGTATCTTTGGCTCTGCGGTTGTGCACAGCCAGCGAATCGCTTTACAGAGCCCATCAGAGACGTACATCGTTTATAATACAATAGTTTCATTTTAGTTTGCATTAATACCATTAAAATTTAGGGCGCCACGTGTAAGTGTACTCCAATAGACACCTTTCAGTACCAGAATGATAGCTTTACTGATGAAAAATGGGCCTCTGTGTGCTTCGTGTATGAGGTCCCTGAATGCAATAGAAGAGCGGCACAACGATAGTATGCCGAACTGTTCCCTGCAGAAAACACTTCACGGTAACTTTACATCTGTACACAGGCGGTGGATGCTTCCGTGTTAGAATGGAAGACGCTGGGCGTTCGAAGTGTACAACAAAATCCGATCTGGAAGACATTGCGTTAAACGTGGTTGGTGACAATCCGCATCAGTTGTCACCGCATTGCGCGACCTCTGAACAGAATTTATGACAGATGTGCGGAGTCACACAGGAGATGGAATATGTCGACATTTCTGCAGAGTCCAAGATACTTCAGGTAGTTTTTTGCATTCAAATTCGTTGGCTTTACCATCTCACTACCTAACTGTCTAATACCAACATAGCCTAGACACCGCGCTAAACTACAGATCAGACTGCCAAGACATCCATTTTGTGTCACATTCATTGGCTTCGCCATCTCACTACCAAACTGTCACACTCCAACCTAACTTAGACCTCGGTCTACGCTTCAGATTAGCCTATCATCACAACCAAATATTATCCCTTTCGCACTCGTTGGCTTCCATAGAAACAGCCCCAGACTCCCACTCTGAAAAAGTCTCACCCTGCTGAAGTGTTCCAACTCTCTCTGAACAAAATCTGTTTTGAGAATTGCACCTGTGCCATCCAGAGAGGCTTTTTCGCTGTTGTGAAAGTCTTCTGACACACTCAAAGGTAATTAGGGTAACATAACGAATAAATTCTTAGTACATCATTACCCTGTGCGACCCACCTGAGACCACTGGCCTTATGTACCAAAATGTTCAGATAATATCCCTGAACAGCCGGCGAAATTTTGTCCCTGTAGTTCGGATTCACTGTGTATAATTGTGTCGATATACAGATGAGGTCAATCGGAAGACTGACTACTTACAGAAAATACAGTAATGACGCAATGACGATCGCTCGTTTGACCCGCTGTGCGTCCTGCGCTCCAGCCACTTGGCAGCGCCCACACGCAAGCCGCGGCAGCGACACGCATACCAGAGGCAATCAGCAGCCGGACCCCCCGGGCAGCTTCTGGTAGGTCCCAGGGAAGTGACCTACGTTTCCGTACCGCAGCCGCGCAGCTACACTTGTTAATGCACTAACTACGTCGTTAATGAGACAATCTGGTACGCGATCATCTAAATATAACTATCTATCGCGTCGTGTTCTTGACAGGGTCCACGTACGTTAGGATTCAGGCGGGTATGTCGCGGTTTTTCTGTTGAGAAACTTTCGCCCGATTAAACCTCTTATGTATACGGAAAATCCGCAATGACGCCAAAATGGATAATAATCCACATAATATACACTCATGCTCGTAAATTAAGGATAATTGCAGAATGTGGTGCCACAAAACGTGGCACTACACAAAACTGGCGCTAATAGTATAGGCACATAGGGAGCACACACGACACACATCTGTAAGTCCACGGTATTGGTGATAAGTTGAGAAAATCGTCCCGAAACACATGTGCTAGAAAACGCCACTGCTCCCTGCGCATGTGCCCCGACATCAATCTGGGATATGATCACCATGCACACGTACACAGGCCGCACAACGGGTGGGATACTCTGGATCAGGTGGCCGAGCAGCTGCTGGAGCATAGCCTCCCATTCTTGCACCAGTGCCTGTCGGAGCTCCTGAAGTCTCCTGGGGTTTGAAGACAAGCAGCAATACGTCGACTGAGAGCGTCCCAGACGTGCTCGATGGGGTTTAGGTCTGGAGAACAGGCAGGCCACTCCATTCGCCTGATGTCTTCTGTTTCAAGGTACTCCTCCACGATGGCAGCTCGGTGGGGCCGTTTCCACCACGAGGAAGGTGGGACCCACTGCACCTCTGAAAAGTCGGACATACTGGTGCAAAATGACGTCCCGATACGCCTGACTTGTTACAGTTCCTCTGTCAAAGACATGCAGTGGTGTACGTGCACTAATCATAATCCCACCCCACACCATCAAACCACGACCTCCACACAGGTCCCTTTCAAGGACATTAAGGGGTTGGTATTTGGTTCACGCCAGATGAAAACCTGGCGAGAATCACTGTTCAGGCTATACCTGGACTCATCCGTGAACATAACCTGGGACCACTGTCCAAGTGACCATATACTGTGTTCTTGACACCACGCTTTATGGGCTCTCCTGTGACCAGGGGTCAGTGGAATGCACCTCGCAGGTCTCCAGGCGAATAAACCATGTCTGTTCAGTCGTCTGTAGGCTATGTGTCTGGAGACAACTGTTCCACTGGCAGCGGTAAGGTCCCGAGCAAGGCTACCTTAACTCCGTGGCCGTCTGTGGGCACTGATACTGAGATATCGGTCTTCTTATGGTGTTGTACACTGTGGACGTCCCGTACTGTAGCGCCTGGACAAGTTCCCTGTCTGCTGAAATCATTGCCATAATCTTGAGATCACACTTTGTGGCACACGGAGGTCCCATACTACGATCTGCTGTGTTTGACCAGCCTCCAGTCGCCGTAGTATTCTACCCCTCATAACGTCATCAATATGTGTTCTTTGAGCCAAATTCAACACACAGTCACCATTAGCACGTCTGAAAACGTCTGCACACTTACTCGCTGCACCGTACTCTGACATGCACCAACACACCTCTGCGTATGTGGACTGTTGCCAGCGCCACCGTGCGACGACCGCAGGTCAAATGCACCGCATGGTCGTACCCCGAGGTGATTTAAACCCACAAACCGTCCACCAGACCGTTGTTTCACAATGTATCAGCATTATCCTTAATTTATGAGCATGAGTGTATTTTGTTCATGACGCGTTACATCGAACGTAGTCTCGTGCAGTAGTGAATCAAAAGTCAGTCAAAACAGTTGATTGTTGTTACTCGGCATTTCACAGTTCGCGAACGATTTTACAGATGGATTCGTCGTCAGAGAGCGAAACTAATGAAATGCCAGTGCTGAAACCGAAGGAAGAACTGAAATTTAAAATCAAGTTCAAGGTTTACTAACTGCAAAAAGTATGTACGAAGTTCAGGCGTGTATGTTTCAGTTTTATCAAAAGTCTCTATAAAGAAACATCACTAAACTTAAATATAGAAAACATATTCAGGGTGACCCAAAACTCCACTAATATTTAAAAATTTAATACCTCACTGAGTAACGCTGGCAGAAGCGTAATAATTAACACACATGCTTGAAATAACATGCGGTTTTATTGAAACAAAAAGAGTGCACAAAATAACCAACAATGCGTGAAATAACAGAAATCAATGTGGACCGTACGACGAAAATATCCTTTAGGACAGTCCGGCAAAATATTGCGTCAATAGGCTACGGTAGCCGGCTGCGGTGGCCGAGCGGTTCTAGGCGCTTTAGTGCGGAACCGCGAGACTGCTACGGTCACAGGTTCGAATCCTGCCTCGGGCATGGTTGTGTGTGATGTGCTTAGGTTAGTTCGGTGTAAGTAGTTCTAAGTTATAGGGGACTGGTGACCTCAGATGTTAAGTCCCTTAGTGCTCAGAGCCATTTGAACCAACCCGGCTACGGTAGCATATGACTGACGCGAGTGCCTTTGCTAATAGGACGAGGGGCTCGTGACCATATCGGTTGGATCCAAGACGACTGGAAAACTGTGTCGTGGTCAGAAGAGTCCCGATTTCAGTTGGTAAGAGTTGACTGTAGGGTTAGAGTGTGGCGCATACCACACGAAGTAATGGACCCAGGTTGCCCACAAGGCGCTGTGGAGGCAGGTGGTGTGAACGGTGCCCTTTACATGGAATGGACTGGACACCCTGTTACCTCTGGCTACTTTGAGACTATATGCAGCCATTAATGGAATAGATGTTTCCAAACAACGATGATATTTTTATGGATAACAACGCGCCATTTCACTGGGTCAGAATTGTTCGAGACTGGTTTGAAGAACATTCCGGGCGGCTCGAGCGAGTGATTTATTAGCTACCCAGAGTGCCCGACACGAATCTCATCGAACATTTATGGGACATAATCAAGAAGCCAGATCGTGCACAAAATCATCCACCGGCAACACTTTCGCAATAATGGACGACTATAGAGTCAGCATGGCTCAGTATTTCTGCAGGGGACATCCAGCGAATTGTTGAGTCCATGCGACATCGAGTTACTGCAAAATGCCGGGGAAATGGAAGTACGACACAATATTAGGATGTATCCCGTGGCTTTTGGAACTCAGTGTACGTTCGTTATTCGGGTCCCACGGCGGAGTGTTTCGGTGTGTTGGTATTCTGTGGACGCCTAACAGCTACTGTATCGTCGTGTCACATACAAGCGTACGACCTCCGTACGCTTATGGGGAGCGAAAGTGTGAACATCAGTCTTACTGCGGCAACCCTTCTGTAAACCTAGCTGGCCAGATATCTCTCTGACACAGCTATCTTTTAGTGGATGTGTAATATGACTACTTTATGAGATAAACAGGCAGTGGGAAATGTTAGTGCTAGTAAGAGTCTTACTTCAACCTCCTGACGTAACAGAGAACCTCTTCAGGCATATGAATAGGATTCCGCCATAATCGAGTTTTACTTAACTATGGTATAAAAATTGCTGTTAGATACCAATATATTAAAATGGAAAATGTATGATCTTTCACATTCTGCAAAGTCTTCACGTTATGTCCCTCATAAATAAATGGAAATCTGAATCCACATCGAGCATGGCTGGCATGTAATTTAATGGAATTACAGAGATACAGTTTATTGACAAGAACAGTGGTAATCAGGAAGGGGAATAGCTGATAACCTTCAGAAGCACGAAAGAAAAGTTACTGCACCAGGGCAGTTACGGAAGCGTCCAGATTACAGAGTAAGAAGTTACATAAAATGCGACACTAAACTAAAAGTTAGAATGACTTTGTGGATAATCAGTTACCGAAAACATTAGTGAAATGTTTATTGTGGAACTCAATGTAATGATTTTGTCGCCGAAGGTGCGTTAAGCCACAGTTTCCATTGTTCTTAATCTGTGAAACAGCCAGTTAAGGCGCTGAAACAAATATTTCATCGTTTTGAGAAACATGTTTTAGTAGGATTTGAAATACGCGTCTACAGGCAGACCAGCGTGTACTGGATGTAAAAATAATAAATGAGGTGATACTGAAAATTGAGAATCAGGAAACGCAAATATGTTGAACAGCAGCAGGGTAAGAAATTGTGTGTAGCAATGTATGAGAATTGAGTGCATAATAAACACTGTACCTCACGGACGCTGAATGGGAAAGGTCAACAAAAATAAAATCAAATACAATAATTGGTATGGTAAGTTCATTCCTAAATAAGTAAGAGGATATTCAGCTTAAATTCAGCTGAATTTTATTTTTATTTTTTTATCAGTACCTATAGCGTTTTACCAGTTGCTCTTAAATTAAATCATGTTTATCTGGGTAAAAAGCAATGACGATGTACACTTAATTTCATGTACAGGCGCCGGCCGGAGTGGCCGAGCGGTTCTAGGCGTTACAGCCTTGAACCGCGCGACCGCTACGGCCGTAGCTTCGAATCCTGCCTCGGGCATGGATGTGTGTGATGTCCTTAGGTTAGTTAGGTTTAAGTAGTTCTAAGTTCTAGGGGACTGATGACCTCAGAAGTTAAGTCCCATAGTACTCAGAGCCATTTGAACCATTTTTCATGTACAGGCAGTTGATAACAAAGAAGCGCCCTCGAAAGGCGTAGTTCCTCTGAGAAAGTAAAATTGGTATAGCTTCCGCCCTAGTAAAATACTGTAGTTCATTGAAATATGCAGTCACGTATGTTACATCTAATAAATCAGTCAGTCAATAAAAGGCCTATTCTGTTCACAGGAACCACAAAAGCAGCTATATCGAGTACTAAGTTCCAGCAGTTAGATGTGTAGTACTAACAAGAGTTCAAAGCAAAACTGCACATGGGGTTTCTAACCAGAAACAGAATATTTCACTTCAAAAGACAAAATTAAACTGCTTACTATTAGAAAAGAATGAAAAGATAACTTTTTTCCCTTGCAGATTTTGTAGGGCAAGCACAATGTCAGACTGAAAATGAACGTGTTTTCTATTTGTTTACAGGCGAATCAGGTGTAGCTGTTATTCCATTTCGGGACTTCGTGCTCTTCTAGTTGATTATTGAGTAGATGTGCTCAACTTGTCGAGTCATTTCAACTCTGACAATGGTTTGTCGACCTCATTCTTGAGCGAATTGCTTCATATGACAATGCAAGATGTCATGTCAACGTATTTGTGCTGCGCTAATCCCACGCGCATCGAACATTCGAAATAATGTTTATCTGAAGTGAGAGGTGGACCTTGATGGAGGCTACAGGGCGTCTGCACGCAGAAAGGACAAGATAAATAATTAAGATAATGAAGTCATGTCGGTAACTGAATAGTGATATCATTCAGAAGAACTAATGAACAAAAGATATTCACATTTGCATATAGACCTTAGACAATATGTCAGTTTTCAACAATTCAGACAAACGATAGCTTACATTATAATAGCAATTATGTCACGAGAATCTGAAGAGCTGTTTGCGTTGTCTTATTAGTTACCAAAAAAAAAAAAAAAAAAAAAAAAAATGGTTCAAATGCCTCTGAGCACTATGGGACTTAACATATTAGGTCATCAGTCCCCTAGAACTTAGAACTACTTAAAGCTAACTAACCTAAGGACACCACACACATCCAAGCCCGAGGCAGGATTCGAACCTGCGACCGTAGCAGTCTCGCGGTTCCGGACTGTAGCGCCTAAAACCGCACGGCCAACGGGGCCAGCATTTTACTTACCAGTTTCCACTGTCGAGAACTACAGAATGCTAGTGAGACTCTATTGCAATTGCTCTTCGGAGGAGATGGTTGATCGACTTCGGTCAAGGACTGTAAGTTCACTATGTCGTCCTCTGGAAGGGCAGGTCGGACTTACCAAAGAAGATTCAGAGAGTGTTCCTCAGACATTACCACTTAATAAATACCTGTTTAGTTTACTAGACACCAGTTTTCTGACTAATCCGTGTACAATGACATACAGCGTGATTAATTGAATTTACAGAAATCTGCAGAAAAAATGTAAGAATCGTCACAAGCGCTGTCTTACTGTAAAAAACAAAATAAATTATATTGGCGTTTACCAGTACGGTAAGATGGTTTTTCTCATGATAATAATTTCTTAATTACGGTTTCTTGAATATAATGTATAACACAGCCTTTCGTACAAGGGTGCCTGTTTTCAAGGCTGACTACATGCTTTAGGACGTTCACTTCACAAAATAGAATGTATCACTGTGTTTATACAATACTTACTATGTAAATTATAATTCTGTTGCAGGAAAACGACAAACGCATTGCACAAGTGAGAAAAAGATGCAGTGGGTCCGATCAGTCGATACCGGTGGAAACTGTATGCAACGCAAACACAGTTCATAAAATACCGAGCATTAACAACATCACTGGGGAGTATAGGCAGAGCTGTAGAAGGAGCGAAAGCAGAAGTGGATGGCAATAAGTCAAAAGGGACAGAAACCTTTAAACGTATATTCGGAAGACGTTAGCACTTTTACAGCTCCCAGACATATAACGTGACAGCGGCACACCGGGGGACCTTCGTTCCCTCAATGTGGCAACAACGTGGACAGGTGTCCATTCACAGTGCAACTTGTTCCTTCTACCTGCCTGTAAGAGGCCAACCGTCGTGCCTTTGTCACTGCAAAAACGTTGTAAGATTTTGTTGCACTCTACTGTTAAGAATTTTTAATTCAATACCGACGTATTCCTCTGATTTCTCTACTTGTTTCAGTATTTCCGACTATAAAATATAGCTGACTGAAAAGTGTCATGTCTTGGATACTGAAGGCAGTTTAATTTCGAAATTATCATTTAAAAATGGAGTCCAATGGTGCTAATTCTAAACAGGAACAGGTATCTATTACGTTCACAATCGTTTACGGCTTTAAAATGAGTAAAACAACATAAAACGTACAATAATGCAGGCAAGTACTGTAGGAGATACCAAAATAGATCCTCAAACTGCAATGAGTATTTATTTTCCTTTTTCTTATTTGCCACTAGGCTTTACACAGCCTTCACTCCATTTCAGATGACACGCAACCAAAACGTTCGAAAGTGCAGTTCCATCCAGTACCGAGGAAGGAAGAAGTACGTAAACAGAAAAGTAAGATAGCTAAGGTACAGCCCGACCATAATATTATTGCACTTCATCCCGTGGCCGTTGTCGGAAACACGCGATTATATTGCAATAGATACAGTGGTGCCTTAAGAAAACGCATTGTTCTCTGAATGATTTCAAGACAGTTATGTGTATACTGCTAAGTGATTCAGCGTGCCTCGTGAAATGTCGCGATGGAAACTCACCATAAGACGACTGAAGCTCCCTCACTCCCAGGTGGAACAATATTGTGGTGGACTAATATCATGCTGTAATCGTTGTTGTAGTTATTGTTAGTCAGAATACTTATTTGATGCAGCAACAAATTATCGACTCGTTGATGCTTCAGGATGCGTCACATTTTTTAGTGTAGGGCTGCCATAATTTGCTTTTCTCCAATTTGGCTAAGTATATCTTCTCTGGTTATTCGATCTAGCTATAATATTCAGCTTCCTCCAGTCGCACCTTCTTTCAAAAGCTGCGTTTCATTTGTTTTCTGAACTGTTCGTCTTCCTCGTTTTACTTCCCTTCAAGGCTACACTTTAAGTACCTTCGGTAAAAACCTCTCAACATTTAAATTTATGTTCACAATTTTTTCTTTTTTGCAAAAATGATTTTCGCACTGTTTCAAGCAAGTGTTTCATATTCTCTCTACGTCAGCCATCGCACTTGCTTTGCTAACCAAATAACAATGCTCATCTGTCACATTTAGTGTATCGTTTCCTATACAACTCCCTGAAGTATCACCTAGTTTAATTCGTCTACATTCCATAACCTTGGTTTACTTTTGTTGATATTCGTCTTATACACTTTTTCAAGACACTAACCATTCTGCTCAACTGCTCTTCCAAGTACTTTACAGAATCTGTCCTAATTAAAATGTCACACATACACCCCAAAATTTTTAATCTTGTCGCTGACTTATTTTTCGCTTTCCCAATTTCTCCTCGCTTTCTTTTACTGTTTGCTCAATGCACAGACTGAATAACACAGAGGATGGGCCACGACTCTGTCTCATTTCCATCTCACTGCTGATTCTGTTTACGTCCTGCAGCTCTTGTAACTACAGCCCAGTCTCCACACAAGTTGTAAGTAACCTTCATGTAGTTCACAAACAATTTTACACGTTGGGCATCTGCAGCTGCTGAAGGTCATGATGAATGACAGCACCGCTGACAGCTGGTAAAACTTGATTTTAATTGATCACACTACCGATTTCAGGGCTTACAGGCTCGTCTTTAGCTGCAAAAAAACATTACTACATTAATCCATCAGTCTATCACAGGCGAACCAAACGTTCTTAGTCAAGGTATTGCCATTCCGAGAATACTGCCAATATTTAAGAAGTTTACACGAACGAAGGCTACTTGCGATGGTTTTCTTCTTCTGTGTTATTCAATCTATGCATTGAGTAAACAGTAAAAGAAAGCGAGGAGAAATTGGGAAAGCGAAAAATAAGACAGCGACAAGAATAAAAATTTTGTGGTGTACCTGTGACATTTTAATTAGGACAGACACTGTAAAGGACTTGGAAGAACAGTTGAGCAGAATGGTTAGTGTCTTGAAAAGGGTGTATAAGACAAATATCAAGGAAAGTAAACCAGGGGTATGGAATGTAGACGAATTAAACCATGTGATACTTCTGGGAGTTGTATAGGAATACACTAAGTGACAGATGAGCATTGTTATTTGGTTAGCAAAACTAGTGGCTACGGCTGAAGTAGAGAGGATATGAAACACTGCCTGTTACGGTGCCCATCGTAACTGGGGTCTTCCTCTGTCTCTTCTTCCTCAGCACTTACAATTTCTAGCCTGTAGAGGGGGGGGGGGGGGGGTGTTTGTCACTCTCCATTCTTTCTAGGTGTGCGTTCCATAGAAAGGAAGGTGGTCTGTGAATATCCTCTACTAGCGTTGCCGGGTAGATCGAACAGATATACTGGCTACTCGCTGCAAGTGCAGGTATTATCTCAAATCAGACACGGAAAGCGCAGCTTCCAAGCGTAGGCCTAGCCTCTGTAAATTTTATCCTTTTTACATTCAAAATTTCGGTGTGTATTTCTGTCAACATTGTCAAAAGCGTCTAAGACAGAGCACCGGCGATAATCTCAGAGTAGCAGTAAGGGCCAACAGAGAACTTGTAGGAGTGTGGGAGGCTGGAGTATGATGAACTGGAGGAGGAAGAGACCAGGCGCGAGCTCACCTGGCCGCGACAAGGCTGTTTTACACGGACTCGAGCAGAAGGCTAGGTGCTCTTTGTACGACGAGGAGAACAGCTCCGGAGGCAGCTGAGCTCATCGGGAACAAAGGAGAAGCGGTAGCCGACTCACCTCACACTGCTTCCAGAGACATTGGACACGGCCGCTGAAGGCACGCGCGACGGCATAAATCACCAGCAGCAGGGAGGCAGGCAGCCGGCGAGCGCACAGACACACGGGGAGCGGAGTACGTTACGCGCACGCGCACACGCTAGCCACAGAGCAGACAACACAACACTGCGCGACGCGGCTGCTACGGCCGCTTGGCACTCACTGGATGGCTGCGGCACCAGCAGGGGCCGGCCGCGCGTGGAATGCGCGGCTGTGGTGCTGGGGGAGGGGAGGGTGGGAGCAGCTGCCGGCTGTATACCTGCTGTCCTGACCCCGTCCCCCCCCGCCCCTGCGCCGCGCGGCTACACTACGACCCCTCCCATTCATGCTTCCCCAGGAGGTCCTGCGACGCTGTCACGGCCCGAAATAACAACTCCACTGCCGCCGGCGACGGCCGGATGTCATGTGTGCTAAACACTGCATCTATCCGGACGTGCGCTTTGTTCCGCAGCCGGCGTCCAGGGAAACACTAATTCCCTGTTACCATAAGGTAGCAACCGAATTAGACAAGAAAATTGTAGTGACGTGGAGACAGCGGTAGTAAACAGGAAACCGGAAGTGAAACAGGGGTTATTTTAGAGGATAACACACATTAAGTCGGCAGGTGATACAGAGTATGGATAGATCCTGCAAAGAATACGGGACGATACGCTTAGAAGAAGAAAAGTAAATTGTCCTGTCTCTTCCACAGAGATGGAAGTGGCATATACGTCAGCTGCTAAGACTTTCACGAAAGAAAATTAATGCTATTTACGCATTTCCATGAAGTTAGGATTTTGATAACATAAATTGTTTATTGTAATTCCTTCTCAGTTTTATTATGCTGGCGACTAGTTTCGAAATAGCAAGTTCATTTCCAAAAAAATGGTTCAAATGGCTCTAAGCGCTATGGGACTTAACATCTGAGGTCATCAGTCCCCTAGAACTTAGAACTACTTAAACCTAACTAATCTAAGGACATCACACACATCCACGCCCGAGGCAGGATTCGAACCTGCGACCGTAGCAGTCGCGCGGCTCCGGACTGAACCGCCTAGAACCGCTCCGCCACCGCGGCCGGCTTCATTTCCAAGACAGGCCTATTAAAACTGCACTAATAGTGCTAGGTTAGCCAACAATCAATTAAGACATAGGTAATACACAGGATGTTTCACAGTTCACGTTACAGACTTCCAGAGCTTGTAGAGGGGACTTCGTAGATCACGTTTTACACAGGAGACCATATCCGGAAACGGAGTGTCACAGTTACAGGGGCCGGAACTTGAAAATCTATGTACAGGGTGAATTCGTGATGGTGTTACACACTTTCTAGGATGATGTAGACGGATAAATGTTTCAATTTGAGATAAGGATCTCTGTATCGGAAACGAGCGAATCGAAAGCTTAAGCGAAAACCGTTCTGATACCTGTTGTTGTTGTTGTGGTCTTCAGTCCAGAGACTGGTCTGATGCAGCTCTCCATGCTACTCTATCCTGTGCAAGCTTCTTCATCTCCCAGTACCTACTGCAGCCTAGATCCTTCTGAATGTGCTTGGTGGTCTCCCTCTACGAATTTTACCCTCCACGCTGCCCTCCAATACCAAATTGGTGATCCCTTGATGCCTCAGAATATGTCCTACCAACCGATCCCTTCTTCTAGTCAAGTTGTGCCACAAATTTCTCTTCTCTCCAATTCTATTCAATACCTCCTCATTAGTTATGTGATCTACCCATCTAATCTTCAGCATTCTTCTTTAGCACTACATTTCGAAAGCTTCTATTTTCTTCTTGTCTAAAACATTTATCGTCCACATTTCACTTCCATACATGGCTACACTCCATACAAATACTTCCAGAAATGACTTCCTCACACTTAAATCAATACTCGATGTTAACAAATTTCTCTTCTTCAGAAACGCTTTCCTTGCCGTTGCCAGTCTACATTTTATATCCTCTCTACTTCGACCATCATCAGTTATTTTGCTCGCCAAATAGCAAAACTCCTTTACTACTTTAAGTGTCTCATTTCCTAATCTAATTCCCGCAGCATCACCCGACGTAATTTGACTACATTCCATTATCCTCGTTTTGCTTTTGTTGATGTTCATCTTATATCCTCCTTTCAAGACATTGTCCATTCCGTTCAACTGCTCTTCCAAGTCCTTTCCTGTCTCTGACAGAATTACAATGTCATCGGCGAACCCCAAAGTTTTTATTTCTTCTTCATGGATTTTAATACCTACTCCGAATTTTTCTTTTCTTTCCTTTACTGCTTGCTCAATATACAGATTGAATAACATCGGGGATAGGCTACAACCCCGTCTCACTCCCTTCCCAACAACTGCTTCCCTTTCGTGCCCCTAGCCTCTCATAACTACCGTCTGGTTTCTGTACAAACTGTAAATAGCCTTTCGCTCCTTGTATTTTACCCCTGCCATCTTCAGTATTTGAAAGAGAGTACTCCAGTCAAAACTCTCAAAAGCTTTCTCTAAGTCTACAAATGCTAGAAACGTAGGTTTGCCTTTCCTTAATCTATTTTCTAAGATAAGTCGTAGGGTCAGTATTGCCTCACGTGTTCCAACATTTCTACGGGATCCAAACTGATCTTCCCCGAGGTCGGCTTCTACCAGTTTTTCCATTCGTCTGTAAAGCATTCGTTTTAGTATTTTGCAGCCGTGGCTTATTAAACTGCTTTCTTTGGGATTGGAATTATTATACTCTTCTTGAAGTCTGAGGTATTTCGCCTGTCTCATACATCTTGCTCACTACCTATGACAGTGGAATACATGTACTAATACTGTTGTTGCTGAGATTGTAGGGTAGACAACTTTCGGAGAAGGTAGTATGGACCAAAACAAGGGAAAAATGTCCGGCAAACATGGGCGCTAAAATGCATGCCTGAGGACCTATGAGCAAATTGTCAACTTCGCTACTGTGAAACACATCTCCATTAAACAAGTGCTAATAGCGCTTTAAGGTATCCTTTTAAGAGACCGTGCTTACTAGACATTTTTTCTTGTTTTGGTCCATACTACCAGCTCTGCAAGTTGCCTACACTATAGTTTTAGCAACAACAGTACCAGTACACGTATTCCACTGTTAGATGTATCAGAACGGTATTAATTATACTTTCGCGTCGTTCGTTTCCGGTACAGGGACTCTTACTTCAAATTGAAACATTTACCCTTCTCTGTCATCGTAGAAAGTTTGTAACATCATCACGGAATCACCCAGCATATACGAAAATTTACAGGCATCGGCGCCTATAACTTTGACGCTCTACAGCCTCGCTGGATGACATTTCCGGACATGGATTACTATACAACCTCTAGAAGTGTTTAACACTTACAGGTGTTTCTTGTTAACATTTATCAAGCGCCGAAGCGATGTAATTACTATGAGACAAGTAATTTAATATAAGAAACACGGAGTCGCAAATGTCATGAAACATCCCAAAAATGGATGAGAAACGTTTAATATGTGTCATCACAAGATAACGCACCTTGCCGCACGTGCAGCTGCTGGGCTTGGGCGTGAAGGAAGGGATGACCGAGCGATACAATATTTCCTTTCGAGAAAACGGTGCAGATTTCTAACACCTTTTGTAAATGCCATCTGTTGTAAAGGTAGAAGTGGCAAAATTATTGTCCTCGCTGTAAACGAGTAGGAGTTGTTCTTATTTTGTATTTATTTCCCCCTTTTTTATTACGGTACATTATTTGATAAAGAAAACTTAGGTCGTTTACTGGTAACGGCGCAATTCGGAAGCTTTCACTCGTTTACCTGTGACGCAATACGGTAGGCTTTTGTTGTAATGTACTTTGCAGAAAACCAGAGGGGACCGCGTGACCGGTAGACAAAATAATAAATCTTACCTCAGTATAAAGACAGACGCAGTGAAAAAAGTACTGCCTGTCAGATTCAAGATTCGAACCCTGAGCTGCACGCGCTGAAGTCGCTCACGTAGGCCCGGCACGACACCGACGTGAATATTTGACTTGAATTGGGATGATCAGGTTCGACAGGCTCAACTAGTACACGTGCTGGGAGGTACGTCATTTGCTGACGTCACATTTCAACATTTGCATTGACATTTGTGGCCCCTCGCGTCTTTTACCAAAATTACTTGTCTCACCGTAATCTAGGTCGCTTTTGGTAGACAATAGGTCACATGGAATGTCAAACCAAATTTCACAATGGAAATGTATTCATAAAGTGCAGCTGATCTTTGTTTTACGGCCTCTAGTTCAACTGCGCTTCATGAATGCATTTACAATGTGAGGTTTGGTCTGACATTCCATGTGACTATGTACTATGTGTATATTAGCTCTGTGTGAATTAATTGTCACCTAACCGAGCGCTACTAGTGCAGCTTTGATTGGTCTGGTGGGTAAATCAACTTGGTAGCTCGAAACTAATCGCCAGTAAAATAAAACGCGACTGTGATGGAATTACGATAAAGATTTTATAATAGTATTTACATGTTGTCTTCTTTGTTTAATGGCCTCTTTTTTCCGCAATCGCCGTTACACAAGTTATAAAACTTGTAATAATATTGATTCTCTTTTGATCTCTATAGCTAGATAGATTTTCTTGTAAACATGCTTTGCTAACTTTGATGTTCATAGATTTTTTCATTCGATTTTTTCAGTTCTTGAATACTTGTACATCCCTCATTAACTGGCTATGGTAAATAAACTGCTTTTTTTATCAGTAGAGGACATTATGAGGGCTCTGTAGTTGTATTAGCAAACATCCTTTGTTAAATTTGATAATACAACCATGGATCCTTCATAATGTCAACTACTAACAACATAGCTTTATGTAAAATTTAAAATTTTGCCGGCGAATCAACTGTTGAAAGAGATTTCGGGCTTGCAGCCGGTCGTCGTAAACTTCATTACAGCATATTTCGGCTGGACAACTGCTAGCCATCTTCAGGTGAGCCGAAAGAGGACTGACGAAGACGTCCTCCGCTCCGTCTTATACAGGGTGGTCCATTGATAGTGACCAGGCCAAATATCTCACGAAATAAGCGTCAAACGAAAAAACTACAAAGAACGAAACTTGTCTAGCTTGAAGAGGGAAACCAGATGGCACTATAGTTGGTCCGCTAGATGGCGCTGCCATAGGTCAAACGGATATCAACTGCGTTTTTTAAAATAGAAACCCACATTTTTTATTACATATTCGTGTAGTACGTAAAGAAATACGAATGTTGTAGTTGGACCACTTTTTTCGCTTTGTGATAGATGGCGCTGTAATATTCACAAACGTATACGTACGTGGTATCACGCAACATTCCGTCATTGCGGACGGTATTTGCATCGTGATACATTACCCGTGTTAAAATGGACAGTTTACCAATTGCGGGAAAGGTCGATATGGTGTTGATGTATGGCTATTGTGATCAAAATGCCCAACGGGCGTGTGCTATGTATGCTGCTCGGTATCCTGGACGACATCATCCAAGTGTCTGGACCGTTCCCAGGATAGTTATGTTATTTAAGGAAACAGGAAGTGTTTAGCCACATGTGAAACTTCAGCCACGACCTGCAACAAATTATGATGCCCAAGTAGGTGTTTTAGCTGCTGTCGCGGCTAATGCGCACATCAGTAGCAGACAAAATTGCGCGAGAATCGGGAATCTCAAAAACGTCGTTGTTGAGAATCCTACATCAACATTGATTGCATCCGTACCAAATTTCTACCCACCAGTAATTGCATGGCGACAACTTTGAACGTCGTGTACAGTTCTGCCACTGGACACAAGAGAAATTACGAGACGATGACAGATCTTTAGCACGCGTTCTATTTAGCGACGAAGCGTCATTCACCAACAGCGGTTACGTAAACCGCCATAATATGCACTACTGGGCAACGGAAAATCCACGATGGCTGCGACAAGTGGAACATCAGCGACCTTGGCGGGTTAATGTATGGTGTGGCATTATGGGAGGAAGGATAATTGGCCCCCATTTTATCGATGGCAATCTAAATGGTGCAATGTATGCTGATTTCCTACGAAATGTTCTACCGATGTTACTACAAGATGTTGAAGCGGTATTGAATAGAATGTTTCATGACAGGATGACTGGTCGTCGAAGCTCCCTACCATGGACCGCACGTTCACCGGATCTGACGTCCCCGGATATCTTTCTGTCGGGAAAGTTGAAGGATATTTGTTACCGTGATCCACCGACAACGCTTGACAGGATGCGTCAGCGCATTGTCACTGCATGTGCGAACATTACGAACGGCGAACTACTCGCTGTTGAGAGGAATGTCGTTACATGTATTGCCAAATGCACCGAGGTTGACGGACATCGTTTTGAGCATTTATTGCATTAATGTGGTATTTACAGGTAATCGCGCTGTAACAACATGCGTTCTCAGAAATGATAAGTTCACAAAGGTATATGTATCACATTGGATCAACCGAAATAAAATATTCAAACGTACCTACGTTCTGTATTTTAATTTAGAAAACCTACCTGTTACCCAACTGTTCGGTTAAAATTGTGAGCCATATGTTTGTGACTATTACAGCGCCATCTATCATCATCATCTTGGACAGTTTCCAGCCACTGGCTGGGTCTGTCGGGAACACAAGCCTCTCCATCGTGTTCTGTCTTTCCACCGTTCCCCCTCTTACACCTTCGTCCAGTTCTCTCCTCTTCTCGTCACACATTCCTTCACTCCCTTCACCCATCTATCTCTTGGTCTTCCTCTGGGCCTCTTCCCCTCCAGTTGCAGATCAAACATCCTCTTTGGAATTCTTCCCTCATCCATTCTCTTCATGTGTCCATACCACTGCAGTCTTGATTTTTCTATCCTGTCCTGTACTGGTTCCTCCTTTAGTCTTTCCCTCACATACACATTTCGCAATCTGTCTCGTCTTGTTACACTCAACCTGCTCCTCTGGAACTTCATTTCACTAGCATGTATTCTACTTTTGTCGCTTTTGTGCATTACCCATGTCTCACTTCCGTATGCCAATATGGGGACAAAGTAGGTTCGGTATATAATTCCCTTGGATTTCTGTGGCACCTCCTTGCTCCAAATAAGCCCCCTAATGCATTTGTAGAACTGCTCTGCTTTTCTGCACCTTTCATTTATTTCCATTGCGTTTCCCCCCTTACTTTCAATCATGCTTCCCAGGTACTTGAAGTTCTCTACCACTTGTAGTTTTTCCCCTCCACAAGTTATATCCACATTTGGCCTATTCTTCTTCCTTGTTGTGACAATTATTTCACTTTTCTTTGCAGAGAAATGCATCCCATATTGTGCTGCCGTTGCCTCCCATACATCTAACTGCTCTTGCACCTCCTTCTCGCAATTTCCCCATAACATCAGGTCATCGGCAAAAAGCACTGCTTTCATTTTATGATCTCCAATTGCATCTGATACTTGCTGTAGGATTTCATCCATAACAATAAAAAACAATAAAGGCGAAAGTGCACTTCCCTGTCGCAGCCCATTTTCCAGCTTGAACCATGCAGTACGTTCCCTCCCCACTTTCACACAACTCTCACTTCCCTCATACATTTTTCTGACTTTTCGTGTTATCTCTTCATCTATCCCTTTTGCGTTCAGCACATCCCAGAGCTTGTCCCTACAGATACTGTCATACGCCTTTTCAATATCTAAAAAGGCCATGATTAAGTCCTTCCCGTACTCCTAGTGCCTTTCCTGCAGTTGCCTTACCGCAAATATGAGGTCCGTTGTTGATCTTCCCGGTCTGAAACCATACTGCTCCTCTTGCAGTCTACTTTCAATACTGCTTCTTATTCTCTTCTCCAGGATCTTTTCATAGATTTTTCCACAGTGGCATAGCAGGGTGATTCCTCTGTAGTTCTCACATCTCCTTTTATCCCCTTTCTTGAAGATCGGGACTATAATTCCTTACTTCCAATCCTCAGGAATTCTGTTCTCCTTCCACACCACCCTCAGCACTCTGTATAGCCACTGGGTGCCTACTTCTCCTGCTGCTCGTATCATATCCACTGTTACTTCGTCCCAACCTGGTGCCTTGCCCCCTTTCATCCTCTTTATGGCTTCTTCCACTTCATTCCAAGTTAGATCATCAATTTCCCCACTATTATAATCGTCTGCTGCCTTAGGCTCTCCAACGCTGTTAGTTACCCGCTTGGCGGCATTCAACAGATCTTCAAAGTACTCCTTCCAAATCTTTTTGAGCTCATGCATTTCCTCCACAACTCTTCCATTATTATCCATGATCCTCAGGCACTCGCTTCTGTCGTTCCTCTTATTTCTTACCATGGTGTAAAGTACTTTTTGTTCCCTTCACTGTCCTCTTCTAACATTCTTTTCCATTTTTCCATCCACTTCTTCTTCTCCGCCCTTACTATGGTCTGTGCCGCTTTCTTGCTTTCCTTATATTTTACCCTAGCTTCCTCTGTTCAGGTCTGGAACCATTCTCTGAAGGCTTTGTTCTTTCGAAGTACTGCCTCTTTACATATGTTGTTCCACCATGGGGTTTCCTTACTTCTCCTCTTTGTGCAGGTTCTTCCGCAAACAGTCTCAGCTGCCTCAACTAGAGCCCTCTTAAAATCTCCCCATTCATCTTCCACTGTTCTCTGATCTTCCTTTGGCAGATTCTTCCTGATCAGTGTCTGGTACTGGGTCCTCCGTTCATCCTATTTCAGCATCCATGTCTTCAACCTTTTCTCCTGTATATCTGTTGCCCTCCTATCTTTTTTCTCTCTCAGGGTGGCTACCAACAGCCGATGGTCACTGTCTAAGGCCTCAAATGGAATGACCTTAACATCTGTGAGGCTGCTCATCATCTGCCTATCCACTAATACATAGTCTACTACTGAAGTTTGGGACCAGTCTCCACTGTACCAAGTTATTTTGTGGTTACTTCTCTTCTTGTACCAGGAATTTGCGATCGCCAGCCCATTCCTCTTGCAGAATTCCAGCAACAATTTTCCTTCTCTATTTCGGTTCCCCCAGCCCTCTGGTCCCATTATCTCCTCGAATCCTTTCCTGTCTGTGCCAACATGTGCATTGAGGTCCCCTATTATAATCTGATTACCTCCATTTAGCTGTTTTGCATGTCATCTTCAAATTCCTCCTTCTCCTTTTTTGTACACCCCACCTGTAGGGCACATGCTTGGATGATTTCAATGTTTTTTCCTTTCATTCGTACTCTGGCTTTTATCATTCGATCATTGATACCTTCCACCTCCTCCTGCAGACCCTCTCTGACCACTATTGCCACTCCATTTCTTCCCCTCTCATTCCCTATCCAGTACAGTTTACATCCTTTACTTAGTGGTTTTTCACCAACTCCTCTCCACCTAGTCTCAGCAAGTCCCAAGATGTCCAATTTCCTCCTTTCTATCATTTCTACAATTTCTTCTAACTTCCCAGTTAGAGCCCTTACGTTTAAGGTGCCCAGTCGTAAACCATCTCGTAATCCTTTTCCATTGCTTGGTCGGTTTCCTTTAAATCCGTTCCGTGATCCGAGGCATGTTCCCTCTTTAAAAGCAGTTGATTTATCCACTACTGGCTTGCTAGGCCTATCGCAGCTTCACCAGAGCCCCCTTAGCCGTCACGTTTCAGAGTTCCCATCCATCACAAAGCGAAAAAAGAGGTCCAATTAAAACATTCATATTTCTTTACGTACTACGCGAATATGTAATAAAACATGGCGGTTCTTATTTAAAAAAAACGCAGTTGATATCCGGTTGACCTATGGCAGCGCCATCTAGCGGGCCAACCATTGCGCCATCTGGTTTCCCCCTTCAAGCTAGACAAGTTTCGTTGTAGTTTTTTCTTTTGACGCTTATTTCGTGAGATATTTGGCCCGGTCACGATCAATGGACCACCCTGTATAGTGCTCTGATGGTACTGCTGCGCATGCGATGAAGTCGCGGAGACAGAAGGACCACACCGTCCAGCGGCAGCGCCCTCGCTCGTGGAACTGCAAGACTCAACTCTGGGAGAGTTCAATTTTGATTCTGTTCCATCCTACTGGTAAGACATTTCTAATGTCTTGCATACATTGTGAATTCGTTGTGTACACAAGCTTTCCAGTAGCCACCGTTTCCTGCACGTCCTTCCACATACATAGAGAAAGGGCCAATGTCACTGTCTCGTTAACGATTATTTTTATTCGTTGCATAAGCGACCGACCGGAGGGAATAGCGTTGTTTGTATCATGAGTTGGAGCAACACTAGAAAAGCTTGCAAGTACAGATGGAGGAATGGGTGTACAGCTGTGGGGCTCTCTAATGGCAAAGCTTTATCTACGCACAGCTGCGATAAGCTAGCTACTTCCCCTTGTTTGGTAGTTGTACTGCTCCACGGCGAGTGCTGCTCGTTTGTCGCTTTTCTGTTCTTCCTCGTGCTCCAAGATTCGCTTCTCTACGGCACCCGAAGCACCGGTTCCGGGTAAGGTGATGGTGTCATTGCTGAGAACTTTCCTGGCCTTCGCGAATGCTGAATGTAGTGACGTCTGGTCTGCCGTCGAATAAGCACGGCCGCCGGCAAAGACTCCGGGTATAGCCGCCTTCCCCTTAGGGCCCGCCGTCCATGTTTACAATAACTTTACGTGACTCCTGTGCTAACCATTGCACCCAATTAGCGTGGCACAACAAGAAGAATTTAGGTCTCTCTCTCTCACACACACACTCACAGAACGAACACAATTTGTTCCGCGACTACAAGGAAGTTAGGGCCGCTGCGTCTCGGCGCAGAATGGAACTACTTTTAATAATAAGCGCAGAATGGAACTACTTGTAATAATAGTTTTCATAGGCGCGATACAGCAAATAATTATCCACGGAACGTATATAAAATGCCGCTATTACTCTCAAGACGAGTTAAGAGTTAAAGCTTCCCTGTGATGTCGAAAATCACATTCGCTTTTGACACATTAAGCCCCCCTTCTAACAGCCGTGTACCGCAAGTCTCTAAAGGAACGGTAGGTTCCAAATGATTGGAAAAGAGCACAGATAGTCCCGGTCTTCAAGAAGGGTCGTCGAGCAGATGCGCAAAACTATAGACCTATATCTCTGACATCGATCTGTTGTAGAATTTTAGAACATGTTTTTTGCTCGCGTATCATGTCATTTCTGGAAACCCAGAATCTACTCTGTAGGAATCAACATGGATTCCGGAAACAGCGATCGTGTGAGACCCAACTCGCTTTATTCGTTCATGAGACCCAGAAAATATTAGATACAGGCTCCCAGGTAGGCGCCATTTTCCTTGACTTCCGGAAGGCGTTCGATACAGCTCCGCACTGTCGCCTGATAAACAAAGTAAGAGCCTACGGAATATCAGACCAATTGTGTGGCTGGATTGAAGAGTTTTTAGCAACAGAACACAGCATGAAACCTCCTGGCAGATTAAAACTGTGTGCCGGACCGAGACTCGAGCACTTGCCCGTGAAAGGCAAAGGTCTCGAGTTCGAGTCTCTGTCCGGCACACAGTTTTAATCTGCCAGGAAGTTTCATATCAGCGCACACTCCGCTGTACAGTGAAAATTTCGTTCTAGAAACATTTCCCAGGCTGTGGCTAAGCCATGTCTCCGCAATATCCTTTCTTTCAGGAGTGCTAGTTCTGCAAGGTTCGCAGGAGAGCTTCTGTAAAGTTTGGAAGGTAGGAGACGAGGTACTGGCAGAAGTAAAGCTGTGAGGACGGGACGTGAGACGTGCTTGGGTAGCTCAGTCGATAGAGCACTTGCCCGCGAAAGGCAAAGGTCTCGAGTTCGAGTCTCTGTCCGGCACACAGTTTTAATCTGCCAGGAAGTTTCATATCAGCGCACACTCCGCTGTAGAGTGAAAATTTCATTCTAGAACACAGCATGTTGTTCTCAATGGAGAGACGTCTACAGACGTTAAAGTAACCCCTGGCGTGCCACAGGGGAGTGTTATGGGACCATTGCTTTTCACAGTATATATAAATGACCTAGTAGATAGTGTCGGAAGTACCAAGCGGCTTTTCGCGGATGATGCTGAAACTGCAGTGAAACATGTTTGAGTTAAAAAACAAAAAATGTGTTTTGCTATAGGCGGACCCTATCCAAAAACATACAATAACTATGGAAATGAAAAAGTCATCGAGGACGACAAGCTGCTCAGTGAAGCAGCCGTTATTATGAAATAGAAACAAATGGAACCCACATTGAAAGACATTTCACTCGTTAGAAATGCATGTTCGTTGCCGTCACCATCCATCAAAACAGAGAGCCACAAACTCGTGCCCCAGCGTCCAGCAGGAGCGGAGATGGTGCGCCGTGCAGTTTCCTTTCATCTTGGAAAATAGCTTTAAGGGCTACTGAGCAGGGTTACTGGTGCAAAGGAGACGCCAAGTTTATTGGCCTCTTCCTCGTAAACGGATAGCTAAGGAAAAAAAATTGCTGTTTGTAGTGGAGGAGGCAGGAATTGGATATCTGAGCTGCGGGACGGAGAGAGAGAAAGAGAGGGAGGGGGGGTTCCCGTGGGTGGGCGGACCGCCGGACGGGGCAATCAGAGGCCGGCGCCTCCTTTGTGTAGCCGTCCGGCGGGCAGCTGGTTTCCGGTGCGGCGCGGACCGGGTCGGCAAGAAACCAATGGCCCTAGCGCCGCCGAGGAGGCGGCCACAGTCGGTGCACGCCTCAAGAAGCGCAGCGGCGCGCCGTGACCGCAAGCGGCAATGCTCGTCCGCGTGGGACGTCCTCGCCCTCTAATAATTTCTGTTCGTGTATCGAGCGAGAGAAAGAAATTACTATCCATACGCATCTGTACGGGCCGCCGTAATATTTCTTGTATTATTCTGTTATGCAACAACTTAGTGAAGAAGTGGGGCCAGCCGCTGTGGCGAGCGGTTCTAGGCGCTTAAGTCCGGAACCGCGCTGCTGTTACGATCGCAGGTTCGAATCCTGCCTCGGGTATGGATGTATGTGATGTCCTTAGGTTAGTTAGGTTTAAGTAGTTCTACGAGGGGCGTTTGAAAAGTCGGTGCAAAGCCCGAGAGATGGCACCACCGGCGCGTATCGAAGTCATGTTTAGTTAGTAGTACCTTTGGAAAGAATGCACGCCAAGTTTCAGCCATATTGGTCTATTTCTTTGAGTTTGGCATTCGTGTGAATCAAGGAAGTCGAGTGATTGTCAAAAAATGGACGAAAAAGAATTTCGTGTGGTGATTCAACATTACTTTATGAAAGGCAAAACGCCTTAGGAGACTACAGAGACGCTTAGTAAACATTACAGTGACTCTGCACCTTCGATGAGAACAGTTTATAAATGAGTTAAAAATTTTCGGTGTGGCCATATAGGCACAAGTGATGCTGCACGTTCTGGACGCCATGTGGAGGTTCGACTCTAGAAATTATTGATAAAACCCATGATATGGTGGTGGATGACAGAAGAGTTACGATGCATGAGATTGCTAGTGCTTTGGGCATCTCGAATGAATGGGCAAATAATATTTTGCATAAACATTTGGACGTGAAAAAGCTATCCGCAAGATGGGTTTCGCGATTGCTCAAGCTTGACCAAAAACGGAATCGTGTGAAGTGTTGCAAGGATGGTTTGCAGCTGTTCAGAAAGAATCAGCAGGACTGTAAGCATCGTTTCGTCACTGTGGATGAAACATGGATACATTGCTATACTCCTGAGACCAAACAACACTCTAAACAATGGGTTACCAAGGGAGAATCTGCACCAAAAAGGGCGAGGATCATTCCTTCGTTCGGAAAGGTTATGGTGAGTGTCTTTTGCTGTTCGCAAGGGATAATCCTCATCGACTATTTGGATAATGGTATAACTATTACAGGTGCATATTACTCATCATTGTTTGAAAACCGAGTTGCAAGAAAAACACCGACGACTGGACCGCAAAAAGTCCATTACCATCACGACAATGCACCAGCACACACCTCAGCAGTTGTGGTCGCAAAATTAATGGAAATAGGATTCCAACTCGTTTCACATCCCCCCTGTTCTGCAGACTTGGCTCCCTCGGACTAGTATTTGTTACCCAATTCGAAGAAATGGCTGGCGGGACAAAGATTTTATTCAAACAAGGAGGTGATGGCAGCAACTTAAAGCTATTTTGCAGACTTGGACTATCCCTCTTATTCGGAAAGGATCATCAAATTTGAACAGCGCTGGACGAAGTGTAAAGTCTAAAAGGAGACTATGTCGGAAAATAAAAAAAGGTTTACCCCAAACACGTAAGTAGTTTTTATTTTTGCACGGACTTTTCAAACGCCCCTCGTAAGTCTGTGGGACTGATGACCTCAGATGTTAAGTCCCATACTGCTTACAGCCATTTGAACCGTTTTTGAAGAAACGAGAGAGTAAAACTTTCAAATTTCGAACAGCCGGCGTTGCTCAAACAAGCGGAAGTATCAACAACGCCAGCCGGGTAGCGCAAACATTTCAAAATAGCCAGGAAGACAACAGCCTCGACCGTCTTGACAAGACTGAGGGCAAGCTCAAGAGCAGAAGAATGAAGACCTTCGTAATGTTATATGACACTAGGTAGGACGCAACATTGCCTAGCAGGGGTTTTGCTAAGCAGTAATGACTTTGTAACAAATTAGTTAAGCAAATGTAGCAAAAATTAAATAAAACTCAAGAGATGTCCACGTTCATAAGATTGTCGACACAGTAAAATGGTGCAAGATGTTCAAAATTGTAATAAAAATAAGAGTAAGCTACTGTAAAGGGAGAGACGAGTAATATACAATATGTACAAGAACCAAGAGGGAGTAATAAGAGGTGATGACCAGGAGCGAAATGATCGGATTAAAGGGTGTAAGACAGGGATGTAGTCTTTCGCCCCACTGTTTAGTCCGTGAATCGAAGACGCAACGATGGAATTAAGAGGAAGGTTCAGGAGTTGAATTAAAATTCAGGGTAGAAGGGTATCAATGAGATTGTTATCCTGAGTGAAAATGAAGAAGAACTAAGTGATCTAATGAATATGGACAGTCTAATGACTACAAAATATAGGTTGAGATTAAAACGAAGAAAGGATAAAGTAATTAGAACTAGCAGAAATGAGTATAGCGAGAAACTTAACGACAGGATTAATGGTCACGAAGCAGGTGAGGTTAAGGAATTCTGCTGCCAAGGCAGTAAAATAAACAATGACAGACGGAGCAAGGAGGACAGCAAAATCGGTCTAGAACTGGCAAAAAGGGCATTCCTGGTCAAGAGATGTCAACTGGTATCAAACTTAGGCCTTAATTAGAGAAAGAAATTTGTGAGGATATACGTTTGGAGCGCAGCATTGCATGCTAGTGAAACATGGACTGTGGGAAAGCCGGGACAGAAGAGAATCGAAGCATTTGAGATGTGGCGCTACAGACGAATGTTGAAAATTAGGTGGACAAGATAAGGAATGAGGAGGTTCTGCGCGGAGTCGGAGCGGAAAGGAATATGTGGAAAACACTGACAAGGAAAAGTGTCAGAAAGACAGGACATACGTTAAGATATCAGGGACTGACTTACATGGTACTAGAGGGAGCTGCAGAGGTCAAAAACTGTAGAGGAAGATAGAGATTGGAATACATCCAGCAGATAATTTTGGATTTAGGTTCAAGTGCTCTCTTGCAGGATACACATAATTGTGCTTTGGCTTACACCATGTTGGCAGGGCACTTGCCTGGGGCTTGTATTACAGTTCGTCTCGATATCCCTTAGTACCTGGTTCTCAAATTTGGTGTATGTGCAGTCCGCCGCCTCCACATTCGTCTGTATGAAAAAACCAAGACCACACAAACGTCCAAAAAGGGCACGAAATGTTGTGTGATGTAGTTGGTGTCTGTGAAGGTACTTGTTTTGGTATACCGTTTCCATCTGCTTGGCCGTACACAAACACCATCTCGGGTTGTTCCCGACATGAATACCGGATTATTTTGCTGCTTACTGTACGCTGCGTCAGTTACACGGTCTGCAACACTTAACGAATACACGGCACGTGGTCAGAGAGACTTTCATTCGTCAGCACCATCTACTGTGCCAACGATGCTTTTCAGGATCTTTTTTCACTTGCAATCAGGAATTCGTCCCTGTTGGTTTTATTTATGTTCAACTTGTAGGTCACAGCATTAGATTTCTTTCCATAAAACACAATCACAGAACTTAGTTATTATAGTCTGGTGGTGCACCGGCAAAATGCGTTCATGGAAAACGAGAGACGCGAGTACGAATCCCGGTCAGAGAACGGAAATTCTCGACCATAAAATGGCAATTTAACCCTTTTGCTTATGAGAAACCAACACACTAATCACAGGACAGTAGGACTGTGTAACTTTCACTACCGCGCGTAACTTAGCCTGCCCGGCTAGCCGCGCGGTCTAACGCGCTGCTTCCCGAGCGCGAAGCCGTGCCGGTCCCCGGCACGAAACCGGCCGGCGGCTTAGTGTCGAGGTCCGGTGTGCCGGCCAGCCTATGGATGGTTTTTAAGGCGGTTTTCCATCTGCCTCGGCGAATGCGGGCTGGTTCCCCTTACACTATGTCGGCGATTGCTGTGCAAACACTGTCTCCTCTTACGTGTACATCATAATTACCATGCAAACATTTGGAGCTACACTCGTCTGGTGTAAGACGTTCCCTGTTCCTAGGGAGGGGGGGGGGGGCGGGGAGGGAGTCCACTGGGGGGTCGAACCACACAATAACCCCCAGGGTTCGGTGTGGGGCGGCGGTGGTGTGGGTGGACTGCTGTGGCCTGTTGTGGAGTTGTGGATCACTGTGGGCTACAGTGGGACGTAGCCTCTCCGTCGTTTAGGTCCCCAGTTCAATACACACACAATAAACACACACGACGTAACTAAGCTCACTGCTTAAAAAATTAGTCACCTTCAGGAGACATCACTGTTAACTCGGCGTAATCCAACCTCCCTAGATAATAACTCTCTTACTATTTTGCCTAGGTGAATCCCAGTTACAGCTGCGTGATCCTCTCATCCAACGGAATCGTTTGATATACACTGAAAAAAAGGACCCACCATGAAGGAATCATCCGAATGGGTAGGTAATCGGTAGATGTCATGTACACGCACAGACAAACAAACGGTTATAACGTCAGAGAAAAATGGGTGATTTGTTCAAAAGAGAGATTCACAAGTCAACAAAGCATTGTGTCCGGCTCTGGCCCCTATACAAGCAATTATTCGGCTTTCGACTGATTGACAAATTTGTTGGATGTCCTTCTGAGGAACATCGTGACAGATTCGGCCCAACTGGGGCGTTGGATCGTCAAAACCCCGGGCTGGTTAGAGGGCCATGCCTCTAATACTTTAAACGTTCTTAACTGTGGGAGGATCCGGTGACCTTGCTGGCCAGGGTAGCACAAAGACAGGCAGTAGAAACTCTCGCCGCGTGTTAGTGAGCGTTACCTGGCTGAAATGTAAGCACAGGATGGCTTATCATTAAGGGAAACACAACAGGGCGTAGAATATCGTCGACGTAGCGTAGCGCTGTGATGGCACCGCGGATGACAACCAAAAGGGTCCTGCTATGAAAAGAAACGCCCCCCTCACCGTCACCCCTGGTTGTCATGCCATATGGCGGACGGCACTCAGACTGGTATCCCAACGCTGTCCGTGGCGTCTCCAACACGTTTTCACTGGTTACCGGGTCTCAGTTCGAAGCGGAACTCATCACCCAAGACAATTCTGTTCCAGTCAATGAGATTGCAGGTTGAATACGATGGCTTCCAACAATTCTATCAATCAGTGCCTAGCCGAATAACTGCTTGCTCAACGGCAAGAGGTGGGCCAACGCGTTATTGACCTGGTCAATTTCTGAAGCTCTTTCTCTTGAATAAATCATCCAACTTTTCTGGAATTGTACATGTACATGTACATAACATCTGTCGATTTCCGTACCATTCGGGTAATCAGTTCGTTGTGCATCGTCTTTTCTTTGTCTTAGAGTGTACATCACAATACCATTTTGCTTGATTTTTATTTTGGCACTTATCTAGGATTTTTGATTTTGTATGTTTTTAGCACTTCCACCCCTTTTCAACCCCCTGAATATATTATAAATGAGATTTACAAGCGAGCAGAAACGATAATCTCTCAGGATTCGTGAATAGTACCTCGATCCACTGAATCGTGTGGAAAACTGGCCTTCAACGTAACTGAAAATTATATTAAACTTAATTAAACTTAAATATGGGATTGTTTGACTCCCTTGGGATGTCACAAGTCCCCAAAACAAAACAACCAGCATCAGCTGAAACCGGACAGTTGTGCTGAGAGTCTTGACACGGAATCGACGGGTGTAGCAAAAAGAAGCAATGACGGCCACAGATGTGGGTATATTTTCAAGATGGCGCTGTAGTGATTTCGCCCAGTGGGAAGGCGACAATGCTGATGCAGTGACGTATTTCATTGCATCGCGCTCGTGTTATTTTTCTATTCAATAATAATAAACAAACACTACGGAAAGGTTTTGTCTCTTATTTATAAATTTAATAAAACACCTCAATCAAAAGATGAAACTGCGTACCCACAATTTTGGACAAGCAACGACCGCAAGAAAAATATACCCACTGGAGTTGTGGACTTGAGAATCTGTTGATATATATATATATATATATATAAAAACACCGAAACACTGTTAAATCTCTAGAGCAGCGACGATTGTAGCTCAGATCTGAATCATGATGTCAATTCATTCTATGTCCATCGAATATCCTATAAAGGTTTACAGAATTAGTTCTACTTTTCTTACGGCCGTCGCTTCGGACTATGATGTATAACGCTCTTACAACTTTCCAAACGTATGTTATATATTTTGCAGCTTTTGTATTATGGGTAAGTGAGGTATGGAGCGGACTTTTTTCGTTCTAAAGCAACGCTGAACTGGCACCGAACAGCAGCGGCTGTGGACATATTAATAACCTGCAGCGAGTTTTATTAACGAGTATATAAATGTATAAGTATTCCATGAAATAGCTTTAATAAAATAGATTATTTTAATTAAAAAAGACTAGTGTTTAATTAAATTCCAATAACTATTTGTCAGTAGCATATGAAATGAGAGGAACTCGGTAGCGACATCGGCTCTATCATGTATGCAACCAAGTACTGGTGAAAAAAGGCACGCCATTTTCCTTTTCGCTGGAAACCATTACAACCGCACCCGAAGACATTTTACTGAACTCTGCTTTTTTTTAAAAAAAATTGTATTAAAATGGTTTGAGCGCATGCATGTACAATAAAATAAAGTTTCTGTAACGAAAGAAAGACTCTGAAAACTATTTTCCTGAATGACGTATTATAACCTAATTACATTGAGAAAAGTCGTGGGATACCGATATGCACATATACAGATTGCGGTAGTATCGCGTACTCAAGGTATAAAAGAGCAGTGCGTTGGCGGAACTGTCATTTGTACTCATGTGATTTTTCAAATGTGTGTGAAATCTTATGGGACTTAACTGCTAAGGTCATCAGTCCCTAAGCTTACACACTACTTAACCGAAACTATCCTAAGGACAAACACACACACACACACACACACACACACGCTCGATGAAGGACTCGAACCTCCGCACAGTCCACTCAGGTGATTTATGTGAAAAAGTGCATGACGGAAATAAACAGACTTTGAACGCAGGATGGTAGTTAGAGCTAGAAGCGCACAACATTCAGTTTCGGAGGTTGTTAAGGAACTCATTATTCCGAGATCCACAATGTCTACAGTGAGCTGAGAACACCAAATTTCAGACAGTACCTCTCACCATGGATAACGAAGTGGCCGATGGCTTTCACTTAACGACCGAGAGTTGGGGCGTTTGCGCAGATTTGTCAGTGCTAACAGACAAGCAACACTGACGGAATAGCCACAGAAAACAATGTGAGACGTACGACGAACGTATCAGTTAGGACAGTGTGGCGAAATTTGGCGTTAATGGACTACGACAGCAGGCGGCCGGCGTGAATACCTTAGCTGGCAGCAGATGACCGACGTGAATACCTTTGGTAACAGCAAGACGTCGCCTACAGCGCCTCTACTGGGCTAGTGACCATATCCGTTGGACCCTAGACGACTGGAAAACCGTGGCCTGCTCAGGGGAGTCCCAATAGCAGTTGGTATGAACTGGCGTTAATGGACTACGACAGCAGGCGGCCGGCGGGAATACCTTAGCTGGCAGCAGATGACCGACGTGAATACCTTTGGTAACAGCAAGACGTCGCCTACAGCGCCTCTACTGGGCTAGTGACCATATCCGTTGGACCCTAGACGACTGGAAAACCGTGGCCTGCTCAGGGGAGTCCCAATAGCAGTTGGTATGAACTGGCGTTAATGGACTACGACAGCAGGCGGCCGGCGTGAATACCTTAGCTGGCAGCAGATGACCGACGTGAATACCTTTGGTAACAGCAAGACGTCGCCTACAGCGCCTCTACTGGGCTAGTGACCATATCCGTTGGACCCTAGACGACTGGAAAACCGTGGCCTGCTCAGGGGAGTCCCGATAGCAGTTGGTATGAACTGATGGTAGGGTTCGAGTTGGCGCAGGCCTGACGAAGCCATGGACCCAAGTTGTCAACAAGGCACTGTGCAAGCAGATGGTGGCACATAATGGGCGTGGGCTGTGTTTCCATGGAATGGAAAGTGTATTATGGTTCAACTGAACCGATCATGTTATGTTCGGCTACTTGGAGTTCATTTGTAGTGATGCACAAACTTCATGTTCACCATCAACGATGGAATTTTTGTGGATGGCAATAAGCCATGTCACAGAGCTACAATTGTTTACCATTGGTGTGAATAACATTCTGGACAATTCGAACGAATGGTTTGGCAACTCATATCGCCAGACATAAATCTCGTCAAACATTTAAGAGGCCCTGATCGAGATCAACACAAAATCATGCACCGGCAACACTTCCGCAATTATGGCCGGCTGTAGAGGCAGCAAGGCTCAATATTTCTGCAGGGGAAATTTAACGAGTTTTTGAGTCCGTCGGGTTGCTCCACTACGCGAGGCAAAATGAAGTCCGACACGGTACCATGCCTTGATTTTGTTCACCTTAGTGTACACGAAGATTTCTCTTAACAATTTGTGATACAGCATGCCAAATTTTCTTTCACAAACGACGATATATATAATATATTACAATACGCTTTAGGACCGGGAGTCGTATCATTTAATTTGTGCAATAATACTGTTCGATGGCGTTCAGACATCTCTGTCGACATTGTTCGTCGTAATTATGAGGAACATTGTGACTTGGGAATTCACCCGTGAAAAGCGAGTGAGGTGGAGCGGTGGTCGAAATTCAGGTCATGGCTTCCCAAATCGCGTTAGGTGAATTCATGGATGATATTTTTTAAAGGGCACGACAGTTTGATTTCCCCATCCAGTCTCTACTGAATTTGCTCCCAGTTTCCAGTTTCTTTGTAGTCGATCCTTAATCTTCCTTCCAACCTTCCAGCTCTCCAAATTTCGTACAATTCCCTGCTGTGCACTTTACAGAAAAATCCAGGGACTCGAGATACTTTTAGGTACAGACCCTGCTCGTTCTATCCGTCACAGAACATATTGGTACTTTAAACCCTCGGCACATGGACCGTGCATTCGAGCGTATATGTACCGCTTCTAAGCTCAGCAAATTGATCTCACGAAAACCCGTTGTTAATTGTACAACTTTCTTAACAAAATGGCGGGAAAAGTTATATTGGTGGTTGAAGAATTACCGTGACTTACACTGAGGATCCATCAAAAACGCATGGTTCTTAGTAAAATGGTTCAAATGGCTCTGAGCACTATGGGACTCAACTGCTGAGGTCATTAGTCCCCTAGAACTTAGAACTAGTTAAACCTAACTAACCTAAGGACATCACAAACATCCATCCCCGAGGCAGGATTCGAACCTGCGACCGTAGCGGTCTTGCGGTTCCAGACTGCAGCGCCTTTAACCGCACGGCCACTTCGGCCAGCTTCTTAGTACCTTTTCTTATAATTCACTGTCAGTTAAGATTATTCCAAGATTAAATCATTCAGGAGAGGGTCAGACGCAAAGTATGGTCGCATACCACTCATGGTCGATATAGCGCAATAAGCAGAGACGCGGAATTGTGTGGTAACAGGTCTTGCGTTGCTGGTTCGCTTATCATTGAATTAAAATTTTTTTTTTTTTTTTTTTTTTTTACTAAACCTTTCGATTTCTTATAGATTCTGATACTTTCTTATTTCTTTTATAGAAGTTTATTCTGTAATATTCGATGTTATATAAGAGCGCTCTTTCTGAGGAGCGAGTTGATCCGGTTGTCTTTATCTACAAGACAGCTTGCACTACTTTTAGTAAGATATTTTTACCACTTTCTTGTTTCATGTTTCGCGTTTCACGTGTTATAAAGATTCTCCTACTGAACAGGAACAAGAATGACCTTAAGGTTTTACGAAAAAGTGATAAAGCCGGCCGGTGTGGCCGTGCGGTTAAAGGCGCTTCAGTCTGGAACCGCGTGACCGCTACGGTCGCAGGTTCGAATCCTGCTTCGGGCATGGATGTGTGTGGTGTCCTTAGGTTAGTTAGGTTTAAGTAGTTCTAAGTTCTAGGGGACTGATGACCACAGAAGTTAAGTCCCATAGTGCTCAGAGCCATTTGAACCATTTGAAAAAGTGATAAAGATAAAACGATATTTATGTTACGTGGAGAATTATTTTAGATTTGTATTGCACTATTCGTAATGGAACTTTTATAAGGCAATACTGTTGTCCTTATTGACTGGACGTGATACTTTCATTTTTGCGTCGTAACATATTCATCGATGTTCAAGACTTGATTTACCGGTATGAACAAGGTGGGCGAGAAGTACCCGTAGCCCTGTTAACTCCTGTTTATTATCGAATGTGATGCGGTTTTGTAGCTACTTTACTTCTTGTATATTGTGGAGTTCATGTTCAAGTGTATTCGCGGTCGCAGAAAAAGTTTTAATTTGTAGCCATGGCAGATGTGAGAGCTCAGATACAAGAGTGCGGGTGCGCGAACAACAATACAGGGGGCAGAGAGAGAGAGAGAGAGAGAGAGAGAGAGAGAGAGAGAGAGAGAGAGAGAGAGAGAGACATTGTGGGAGCATTCCAGGAAAGATTTAATAAGGCTAAAGCTCCTCCCGAGTACGTACACTTTTGGATTGGGAAAGATGTTCATTTGCTTTTGGCAGCGTTAAAGAAAGGCCGCGGGGTGTAAGGAAGAAGATGTGAGAAGAAATGTGTGCTGGAGTCTGTGCTTCGACTGAACGATCTCCTACGAAGTCGATACGTAAACGTGCTTCGGAACTCGGATACTGAAGACAACAATGGGAGATCATGTGGCAAAAGACCTTAAGGTCACATCTTTTCCACCGACGTTCGTATACGAGTTGTCGAATACAGGCCGGAATGAACGCGTATTTTGCTAATTTCCAAAAGCAGTGAACCTTGTAGAGGTTATGTTTTCAGATGAACGTGCCATTCATCTCAGCTCACGTGTTACAAATTTTGTAGTTTAGGCCATAGGGAATCCTCATTACTCAACTGAATTGGAAAGGAACTCGCCTCATTTAAAGATGTGGATAGCGATGCCATCACAACATGTCTGGACCGTACTTTTTCGAAGGGACTTTGAATGGCACAAATTACTTACGCAAATTACAAACGTGGTTAATACTTCAGGCTGAGTCAAGGGGCATCACAGAATGCATTTGGCTACAGCAAAGCGCAGCGCCACCTCACTGCGATCTTGCAGTGCGCGAGTTCCTAAATGAACATTTTCCACGAGAGTGGATATGTTTTGGTTCATCGGCAACACTGGCTCCCTTGAAATGGCCACCACGACGTCCTGACCTCACCAAACCTGACAATTCGTTGTGGGGAGTCATTAAGGCGCATGTATCTGCATGTCGTTATGCTACAAACGAAGAACTGGGCTATGCTGTTGAGGATGCATTTCACACCACAACATCGTATATGCTCAAGGATACGTCAAGGAGGACATGGAGGCGTATAGAAAAGTGTGTACAGCATGATGGGGGAACATACCGATATATTGGACACTTAATACGTAAGTACTTGTGCTAAAAAATTCAGATCAACTAGCATTCAATGTTAGGGGGCACACCCACCCCGCATTCTGCAGACGTAACAACATAACTAGGATATGGACAAGGGAGGTGGTGTGCATTTCAATAGAATAGCGTAGAAATTTCACGCCCGTCCGTTTCATGAACAGTGTAATTTGTGAGCTACAGCCGACTTCTGCCGCTGGAGCGCGCTGCTATCGCGTATACCACTTTGAGGCACACGTACCGTATGAACAATTCGCCTCATTTCTGAGCGTATAGCAGCTCCATGAACCTGACCCGCTCCACCCCGACGATCGAAAAAAACCTGGTCCGTGTGCCAACGGCTTCAGATGTCTCATACCAGCAGCCAAATGTGCAGAGACCCCATGAAGCAAGTACTACAGGGACCAACCGTTCGTCATGGGTGAAATTTGAGGCGATTTAGACAGAGATGTAACCGAAGAGTTTACATTTCAAACAGATTTTTCCTAACTAGACCAATATTTCATACCGAAAACTGTGGCGCGTCGGAACCACACATCAGCGACTGTCTAGCAAATAGGCCGTGTGAGAATTCTTGCTTACTCGTACGTGTTTTCGTTCTAGTATCGCATAATTTCAACCGTGTTAATTTTCACTACTAATTACCCTGTGGAAACAGTCTCGAGAATACAGTTTCTAAAAAATAATGAAAAAGATAATTAAAACATGGAACAACTATCCATGCAGCTAATTACCAACAATTTGTGACTGTAGCCTGCCTTTTGGCTTCACATCTTAACTTTGTAGCAGGGAACGACGTATAATATCAAATCCAATAACAAATCAAGGCGGGAAAAAACCGTTCTTTCTGTGTCGCGCCCCTAAAAAGGAAGTAGCCCAATATCGGCTGGAATGAAATCAGTCATGAGGCGCTGCGAGTCCGTACGCCAAAGTTTGAAGCATGAATGGTAGGTAATTAATCAACAGCAGGAATGATACGCCATTAATCAAAATCTGATGATAAATGTGGCGTCCTCCTCTACCTTCAGCTGGTGGGAAGCCCTTAATTGACTTGCGCCTGCAGTGTATAAAATATTTGTACCATGTAGATGACATAGCAACTGAAGGCAGAGCACAAATACGGAAGGGTGTAGTAAACAGAAAGACAGCATAAAAGGAAACAGTCACGGTTAAATAAAACTATTGATGCTATGAACACTGGGAAAAATACTGACAAAGATGTTCAGCGAAGACGTTAAGGTTTTGTGCGCAAATACATTGTTTAAACTCGTAAACATTAAAGCAGTTGCGTTTTCCGTCAAGAATGACGGAGCACTTCGATTTCCCATGTTCGGCTGGTATCGTGTAAGAGAGGAAGGTTGCTCTAAATTTCTGGAACATCAGCGAACACTGTATAGTAGCTGACTCTTGAAATATTGTGCGGCAGTCGTAGGTGTTGTAAAACTGCTATCTTCGCCCACAATGAAGTGATGCGAGTCCGAGATCTTATTGCCTCGCCACTTTGCCCGGTATAGCTTTTTGATCACTTGAAATTTAACAACAGTATCGTTCTGGAGAAATGGCTGTTTTTACTGCTGGTTGTCGAATCGACAACCTGTTGGATCCGGCAGTGGAGATCCAAGGCTACTCTTGAACATAAAGGGGCTGCTCTTGCACGTAAACTGGCTCCGTAGCATTCTAGAAATATTCGAGCCCCTCTGAGAACAACTGTTGGTACAGTACCATACTTGATACTGTACAGACAACTAACGTTACACTTCGTAGTGTTTGTTTATAATCGATGGTTTATCAGTTGCTATTAAAATATTAATGATAAGTTCAAATTAGTTCCAGCGACACCAAATTCCCTATAGATTGGTTGTAATCTCAAATCCATAATCAGTCATAACAGTGTTGTTAATTCCTAACGTCAAGGAGTTTCTATATAAGCGCCGAGCGCTTTAGTCAAATAATATCGGAGCACGTTATCTCTATAAATAATATTGTAAAACTTGAATGATAAATGCGTGAATTGACACGATATGCTGGTTTATTACACAACATTAGTCACTTCCTAACAGAGCCGTGAGGAAGAAGCTTTCCCAGGTGTTGGGAGGAATTATATATTATATGCTTCGTAACTATCGCCAAGTTCCATAGTCCATTAGTTATTACGAATGAAATTGTCTATCTGTGTTCACTTACTAGATAGTGTTAACTTCAGGTTATCTAACTAAAAGTCATTTCTGTCTAATATATGCAAGTCCTCTGTCTGAATTCTAAATAACGTAATATTTGAAAATGTATCGTTTCACTGCGTCATAGTAGATCGCAATAATCAATTCTAAAAAAAAAAAAAAACAATCTAATTGCACCTACATATACGAGCATTCATCAGTCGAAAAGTCAGACCAAGTTTTCTAAAAGAACTTTGACCCTGGGTCCGCTCTCAATAAATCTCTCGCCGCCCTTCCAAGTCAACCCTTCTTAGTCCTTCGCGTAATATCTCTACCGCCGACCCACACCACCCATCTGATCGCTGCCTCCTTAACGTCTTCTCCCCTCTAATTTACCCCTGGAATCTCCAGCTCCTTCACTACGATGATTAACATCTCCATCCACCATCATACAGAAACATTGTTAACAACATAAATATCGCCATCAACTTTCATCGTAAATAGTCAGGTACCTAACAAATTATAGCAATGTTTGCGTTTACTAATTTTAAAGCACGTATTATATCCACATTTAAGTTTTTAACTACTGTTTATTTTTAAAAACACATGACAGAAGAGTATATGTCTTGCCACACATAGCAGTTCATCCATCTCTCCTTGGGGAAAGACAATGAAGTGCAGTATACAATGACAACCATTTCTTAAATTTGATAAAACGTAACACAAGTAAAGTACGTCAATTATGTATATCCGTAGCACATTACTGTCATTTTCGTATCTTAAGGAAAAAAGTAAGAACTTTTTAAGTTTGTGTTCTTCGGAGGCATGATAGGTAACTAACAACGATAAGACAAACACCGAAAACTCATTATAAACATATCGAGTAATTTTGTAGTTTATAAGATGATTATGTAGTTGCCTAAATATCTGGACAGCAAGTGGCCATATAAAGATAAGTTGTTGTTGTCTAAGCTATTTATCGTCCACGTTGCACTTCCATACATGGTTACATTCCATACTAATACTTTCAGAAACGACTTCCTGACACTTAAATCTATACTCGATGTTAACAAATCTCTCTTCTTCAGAAACGCTTTCCTTGCCATTGCCAGTCTACATTTTATATCCTCTCTTCTTCGACCATCATCAGTTATTTTGCTCCCCAAATGGCAAAACTCATCTACTGCTTTAAGTGTCTCATTTCCTAATCTAATTCCCTCAGCATCACCCGATTTAATTCGACTGCATTCCATTATCCTCGTTTCGTTTTTGTTGATGTTCATCTTATATCCTCCTTTCAAGACACTGTCCATTTCGTTCAGTTGCTCTTCCAGGTCCTTTGCTGTCTCTGACAGAATTACAATGTCGTCGGCAAACCTCAAAGTTTTTATTCCTTCTCCATGAATTTTAATTCCTACTATGAATTTTTCTTTTGTTTCCCTTACTGTTTGCTCAGAAACATCTGGGATAGGCTACAGCCCTGTCTCACTCCCTTCCCAACCACTGCTTCCCTTTCATGCCCCTCGACGCTTATAACTGCCATCTGGTTTCTGAAAAAATTGCAAACAGCCTTTCGCTCCCTGAATTATAATGTTATCAGTTCATTATACAGATAAGTTACAAATTTATATTTCCTGAGAATTTCGGCTTTACTATAATAAAGTTGCACGTTTACCTGAGCTTGTGTTCATTGCTCGAACGACTTACACGCCAAAACTCAGTCACTATAACTAAAATGCTGACTTTTTATTAACATAAACTTGGCTTTCTTGATGTATAGAGAATTTTGACAGAAATCGCTGCTGTCGGCGACCCAGTGCAGCGCCTAACGAAGGTTATGTCAGGAAATTCTGGGGTGGTGTGAAAAGCGAATGTCAATGAATTACGCTTTATTGAGGCGAGTACTAGTGAGACCCAACCATCACAAACGCTGCAAATACCGGCCATGCGAAACGCAACTCGCGCTTTTATCACGCAGCATCCTGAAAATCAGATTTGCAAAGCCCACTATTAAGGCATCCGTTGAATACAGTATATCTTGACTCCCAAAAAGCATTTCACTAAATATTATCATCGAACGTTTATTAACAAAAGTACGATCATGTAGTGGTATCAAACGGAATTTGTGCCTTGACTGAGGATTTATTGTGTGGAGGACTACGCAGCATGTCGTATTGGATGGAGAGTTATCGATCATTAAGTAACTTCAGGGGTCTGACAAGGTAGTGTACTGGGGAGCTCGTCGTTCATGTTGTATACTAAGGCCCTGGCAGACAGTACTAACTGTTACCTCAGACTAGTTGCAAGTGATGCAGTTATCAGTAATTAAATACTAGCTGAAAAAAACTACACAAATATCCAGCCACATCTTGTTTTTCAAGTGGTTCAAAACTTTCTAATTAGCTTCATAAAACGCACAACAGTTGTGTTATATAACTGCAGTATCAGTGAATCATTATAATTAAAATCCGCAGAGAAGAACCAACGCTCCCAAAAAATACTCCGTGTCAGTACTCTCTGAGATTCGTGAGTAATGGCTAAGGATAATTCAATCCATTGTCACTACGTTACGAGAGTTAGCCACAGCAGGTCATACTTTTGAATGCTCGTATATGTAGGCGCAATTAGATTGATTTTTTTTTTTTTCAGAATTGATTATTGCGATCTACTATGACGCAGTGAAACGATACATTGACTTCAAATATTACGTTATTTAGATTTCAGACAGAGGACTTGCATATATTAGACAGAAATGACTTTTAGTTAGATAACCTGAAGTTAACACTATCTAGGAAGTGAACACAGATAGACAATTTCATTCGTAATAACTAATGGACTATGGAACTTGTCGATAGTTACGAAGCATATAATATATAATTCCTCCCAACACCTGGGAAAGCTTCTTCCTCACGGCTCTGTTAGGAAGTGACTAATGTTGTGTAATAAACCAGCATATCGTGTCAATTCACGCATTTATCATTCAAGTTTTACAATATTATTTATAGAGATAACGTGCTCCGATATTATTTGACTGAAGCGCCCGGCGCTTATATAGAAACTCCTTGACGTTAGGAATTAACAACACTGTTACGACTGATTATGGATTTGAGATTACAACCAGTCTATAGGGAATTTGGTGTCGCTGGAACTAATTTGAACTTATCATTAATATTTTAATAGCAACTGATAAACCACCGATTATAAACGATTTAATTACGACATTTGGTGAAGTAAACGGAACTCGCACAAGTCGCGAGTTCAGTTCATCAATGTTCTGTTTGTAACGTCGATACCGAGACATAACAAATAACAATCTCATTGCTCTACCGCTGAGTGTTAGCCAAGACCGAAGATCCGAAGGGAAGTTACGACCTGTCGTGTAAAATGTTATTTTACAGCAGCTAGTTTTGGAGATTTCATTTTCATTATGTCTGATGATGACGTATACTTACTACGGATCTAAAGAAACATAAAATAAAAATGTCTATTCATCGTCTAAGCGTTAAGGTCCATGCCCAGATACGTGGTGGTACGACGTGTAGTACACCCTGCCACACACATTACAGTGGTCTGGAGACCGATGTAAATGTAGACGAGAATCGCAGCCGCATCTCGGATGTGAGGCGGGCTGCATGGTTTCCTGTGGTGCAGCAGCGCTTAGCGCCGCCTTCGGGAGCGGCGGTCGGTAATTCTAGCGGTCCAGGAGCGGCCGCCGCTGACGAGTATAATTGCTCGTGCGATATTGCTGGCTGTCCGCAATTACGGCACGGCGCGGGGTTGCCCCGGCCTCAGCTCGCCTCTCCCCTGATTGGCGCCGCGCGGTCCACCAGAGACCTCTGCCGGCCGGCGCCGTAATTTGGCGCTCTTATTGTTCTTCCTCTTGCGTTACTTACGCCTCCGTTTATCCACGGTTCGGCGTGTTCCGCCGATTCCTCGGCGCCACCACTACGTCTGTCCTCGTCCATCGGCTTCCTCCCGTGCAGCGGAGGAGGCGTGGGGCTATTTTTCCTGATTGGCGTAGAGACGTTAATGGTGGCCGGTCCCTCTCCTCCTCCGTTCACACCCGGCGAGGTGTTATTTCGGGTCGTCAACAGTCTGCTTCTTTCGCTTGAGGTCAGTGCCCTTACTGCCTCTGCGGGGTCTTCTGACACCAGGACAACGACGACGACGACGACGTCCGTCTTGCTAAAGTCGTCCTGAGGTCAAACTTTTTGCGTTGGCGATGAGTAAAAGAAACACAGGTCAAATAGATCATTTCTCGACAAAATATGTCTACTAGTAGAGTTGGGCTGTGCCGAAACTGCAGTTCAGTACTTTTGGGACAGTACATAAATGACACAGTAAACGGTAGGTTCAAATGGTTCAAATGGCTCTGAGCACTATGGGACTCAACTGCTGAGGTCATTAGTCCCCTAGAACTTAGAACTAGTTAAACCTAACTAACCTAAGGACATCACAAACATCCATGCCCGAGGCTTGATTCGAACCTGCGACCGTAGCGGTTTTGCGGTTCCAGACTGAAGCGCCTTTAACCGCACGGCCACTTCGGCCGGCAATCTATAGATTATCGTCAGACTTAAAAACTTACCTGACACTGCCTTGGCCCTACTTCGCGACCGCGATGCGACAGTCACGAGTGCTGTACTGCAACACTTTGGATTTGTAGTTTTGGCTTGACGATGTCCACTATGGGCAAACAGTAGTTACTTTTATTCTGAAGAGGCTGTTGGTTATTAAAATTAAAATTGAAACTGGAAGCCGACGACTTCTGCTTCTTTGTTTCTTTTGCACATATTGAGAACCACGCACCATTCAATGCAGTCTCTAATCTTTTATGCAATCAAATCAATTAATTTTGATGAAAATACAGTCTACATGCAGAAGCAAAAATAAATATAATTATTGTCGTTATTTTGTATTCAGTAGATCTTTCTTCATTGCGATCAAAGGGAAGAGTTTCCTGTTATTAACGATAAATGCGAAATTTTTTTATGAGTTACTGAAACATGTTTTATACACACTGATCAGTCATAACGTTGTCACCACCGACCTATCGATATAAACCTGTCTGTGCGATAGCACGGTCACATGGTGAGCAATGACTGCTAGTCAGACCCGTGCACAGCGCATGTCGTGTAAGTGAGCATGCTCTCCTTGTGTAGAAAGGGGAAGGCGCGCGATGTGAGTTTGACCGAGGACAGAGCGTGATGGCCTGGAAGCTCGGCACGAGCATTTTGGAAACCGCGTGACATGTCTGGTGTTCGACGAATGCTGTGGTATCTTCAACACTAAGATAGAACCACCTCCGGAAGTCGTAGGGTTGGGCGGCCACCCCTCATTGATATCGGACGTCGTAAGCTGGGCACTCTCGTAAACAGCACAGGCGGCGAGCTATGGGGGTGCTAGCTAACATCAGACTTTAATGATGGGCGGAGTGCAATGCAACGAACCCTCCTAACGCTGGGCGTCCACAGCCGACGACCCATGCATGTGCCAATGTGAACGCCACGACATTGGCAGCCACGACTGAAATGGGTACGTGGCCACCGGCACTGAACGTTGGCGCAATGGCAGAGCACTGCATGGTTCGATGAAAGCCGATACCTTCTTCTTCATGGCGATGGGAGGGCACGAATCCGTCGTCTTGCAGGGGAAGACACTTGTATTGCGCACGATAAAGGATGACAGCCAAAAACAGTTGCAGGATAAAAATTTATTAAAATTCTTGACCAAGGCTTCGGTACATATAAATATACCTTCATCAGAAGTAAAAAATCCTGAACAGGAAGACACTTTCATTAGAAAAGCCTTAGCATCGGAAGTGAGAAACACAAAAGCTTAAGTAATAGTGAAACTACCAAAGCAATACAAGCATAAAATCTTTAGTTACTTACTAAAATTACATCATGCAATGGAGATTAATAAAACAATTGTGCCAAAGGCGTCGTCAATAATTAAGACATCTTCTCCATTTCTACAACATGACTATAGGCACAGGGTCAAAGCGAACAGTTCAGCACCATTACTTCGCCTATGAACTATCGAGACAAGAGTGTGAAAGCACTAGGGCAGATGGTTTCGCCGAGAGAGGGCACTTGTATGTGCCAGACACTCACGCATATTAAAATCCATGAATACATACATAAGCGCATCAAAAATTATTAAAAGTTGTGATAATTCAAACTTTCTGTCTTAATAAATAAAACATATCAGACCATTAAAAACATTTATGTAAAATATAAAATATAGAAACAATTTACCTGTGTCCTAGTGTCAAACAGATAAAGCTTGCGCTATGGAACATCTAACGAGAGAGGGCACTAGTGTAATGCGCGAGAATCTCGCGTAAAGTAGGCGGTGAAATACATACTAGCGAAAACTAGCTGCGCTGCCAGCTCCCTCCAGCGACCTACCAGGGCCTCACTGCTTCCATGCCACGGTGCGTCACCGCTGTTATCCATGGCAAAGGTGGATGTACCGGCAATTAGGTAGGTGGTCGTAATGTTCTGGCTGATTGGAGTATTTTTGACGAAGCACTGAAGCGATATTTGATATATTTTTTTAATGTTACCATTTTTTGATGAAATTGATTTTTCTAGAGTTTTATGAAAAATCTGTGTTTTTAAAATTGTTACTACAACATCCCTCTGTTTCATGCTACAAATGAGCAGTTGTCGAATAAAACCTGATTTAAACAATCACAATTCCAGTTTTATAACCGTTTATTTTCAAGTAACAAATTGGAGGATACCCATTTAGAATAAAAATCTCCGTGGTTACGCAGTCCGTCATACGTCCTCACTCGCTTTCTAGACGGTTCACCGTTTCTGGTTTCTAGGGAATCTACACTCTTGCTCATAAATTAAGGATAATTGCAGAATATGGTGCCACACAGCATTGGCACTACACAAAACTGGCGCTAATAGTATAGGCACATAGGGAACACACACGACACACATCTGTAAATCCACGGTATTGGTGATAAGTTGAGAAAACCGTCCCGAAACACATGTGCTACAAAACGCCTCCGTTTCCTGCGAATGTACCCCGACATCAATGTGGGATACGATCACCATGCACACGTACACAGGCTGCACAACGGGTTCGCATACTCTGGATCAGGTGGTCGAGCGGCTGCTGGGGTATAGCCTCCCATTCTTGCACCAGTGCCTGTCGGAGCTCCTGAAGTGTCGTAGGGGTCTGAAGACGTGCAGCGATACATCGACCGAGAGCATCCCAGACGTGCTGGATGAGGTTCAGGTCCGGAGAACAGGCAGCCCACTCCATTCGCCTGACATCTTCTGTTTCAAGGTACTCTTCCACGGTGGCTGCTCGGTGATGTCGTGCTTTATCATCCATCAGAAGGAAGGTGGAACCCACTGCACCCCTGAAAAGTCGGGCAAGCGGACATACTGGTGCAATGTGACGTCCCGATACACCTGATCTGTTACAGTTCCTCTGTCAAAGACATGCAGGGGCGTGCGTGCACCAGTTGTAATCCCACCCCACACCATCAAACCAAGACCTCCATACAGGTCCCTTTCAAGGACATTAAGGGGTTGGTATCCGGTTCCTGGTTCACGCCAGATGAACACCCGGCGAGAATTACTCTTCAGACTATTCCTGGACTCGTCCGTGAACATAACCTGGGACCACTGTTCCAATGATCATGTACTGTGTTCTCGACACCAGGCTTTAAAGGCTCCCCTGTAACCAGGGGTCAGTGGAATGCACCTTGCATGACTCTAAGCGAATAAACCATGTCTGTTCAGTCTCTGTAGACTGTGTGTATGGAGACAACTGTTCCAGTGGCTGCGGCAAGGTCCCGAGTAAGGCTACGTGCAGTATTCGGTGGCCGACTGCGGGCATTGATGGTGAGATATCGGTCTTCTTGTGGTGTTGTGCACTGTGGACGTCCCGTACTGTAGCGCCTGGACACGTTTCCTATCTGCTGGAATCGTTGCCATAATCTTGAGATCACACTTTGTGGCACCGCATGGTCATACCCCGAGGTGATTTAAGCCTGCAAACCGCCCACCTGAGCGTTGTTTCACCATGTATCAGTATTATCCTTAATTTATGAGCATGAGTGCAGTAAGACACTGATCGCATACGTTAATGAAGCTATCGATATCAGGAACGCCTGATACGTATGCAATACATCTAATTTACAGGTAGTGCTGGTACTAAATTCACTGATCAAGGCTTCTAGAAAAACTGCTGTAGTCTAAGACTTGGTAGCTTACTGTAGTTTCACTACTCTGTCGACTGTTCTCAAACAGAATCCTTACCATGAGAAAGAGCGTAAGGTATGGTTGCAATCTTTCTCCACTATTCTTCAACCTGTGTACTGATGACGCAATGACAGAAATAAAAGAAAGTTTGGCGACTGGGATTAAAATTCATGGCGAAAGGATATCAATAATAAGATTCTCTGATGACATCGCTTTCCTCTGTAAAAGTGAGGAAGAATTACAGGATCTGTGGAACTGAATGAACCGTTAAAAGAGCACAGAATACGGGCTCCAAGAGTAAACTACAGAAAGTTGCATGTCTCGAGAATTAGCAGAAATGAGATTTGGGATAAACTTAACATCGGTATTGCAGACCACGAAACAGACTAAGAGAAGGAATTCTGCTACTCAGGAAGCAAAATAAACGTAGTGGACGAAGCAAAGAGGAAATAAGCAGAAGTTTAGCAAAGGGAAGGAGGGAACTACTCGATTAAAGAAGTCTCCTACTATCCAATGTACGCCTGAAACATGGTACTGTTCGGAATCTTCGGCTGTAGAAAACCCAGAAAGGAAGAGAATCGAAGAGCTTGGCTGTAGAAAACTCAGAAAAGAAGAGAATCGGAGAGATTAAGACGTAGTGTTACAGGACGACACTGTAAATAGAGTAGAAGTCAAGAAAAGAAATCAGGAGGTTCTCCACACAATCGACGAAGGAAAGGAATATGTGAAAAACACTATGCAGAGGAAGCGACATGACAATAGGGGATATGTTGGGCCACAAAGGGATAAATTAGACGCTACCAAAGGGAGCTGTGGAGGGAAACAATTTGGGGAAAGACGGAGATTAGAACACACATGACAAGTATTTAACGTGTTGTCAGGAGCAGAGAGGACACTTCATCACGGCAGGCCACATCGAACCATTCAGAAGGTTCATGACCCAAAAGAAAGCACCACTGGAGAGAAATGATGATTTGTAAGATTTGTTTCGTGTAAATCAACCTGATGTGTATGTGTTACTGATGACAATGGGACCTTTTTAGTGCTGGGCATCTCAGTCTACGCAGCCCAAACTAAAATCCTTTGACACACTGTAACGTGGTGTATTTTCAGTCCCTTCTGTGATTACACAACAGCTTCTCACCAGTTCAGTATCTAGCATGAATATATTGTAAATTTGTATGTTACTAGTCTTTTAAGTTGCCTTTATTTATTTTATGTCATCATGTAAATGAGAATGTAAAGAAAAATGTTGTATGAATTTGTAACATTATTATATCAATGCAATTACATGGAGCCTCTGGCTGGTAGGGAATGTTTTATATGTGTAACAATTTGTCAGCACGGAATTATGAGATGAAGCAGAGTCATTCTATGGTGGAACTAAGAAGTGTTAAGGTGGATGGGTGTGGTATGTTTGAATACTGGTGGAAAATCAGCTGCATTTTCTAAGAAGAAGTTATTTCTTAGTAGTAACGAGTAAATGTAAAATTTGGAGAAGAGAATTCGAAGTACTGAAGTGCATTAAGTCTTGGTCGAGACTCAGATGTGCGTGAGTAGCCTGGAACGAGCGTGGAATTAACTAGCGAAAAATGTTTATGTAGAAGAACAGTGCAGCAATAACGTGAAAGGACGTGAGCTCGGAACTTTCTAGAACATGACTGCTTTGCTGTTATTGCTGAAACTCACAGATATTTGGAGGAATAGTTAAATTATAAAATTTGAAGCGAAGGAGAAGTTCCCAAGAGGAGAAGAAATCTGAATAAAAAAGAGAAACAAGAGCCAAAAAATCACAAGAGAGAAAATTTTTTAGAAGATCCAACACAAAAGTCATTAAGAGCCAAAAAATGTATTACACTGAGCAACCCATGAAGAGAACGCAAACGCAGTGAGAGCTCTTCCGGCAGTAGATCGAATTATTTTTATTGTGATTTCAGACAGAAGAAAGACTGGTTTTGGCCCTGTCTTTGGACTGTATCAGAAGTGGAGAACTATTGTCATTTTTACCGTATTTTATTGTTTTGTAGAGAAGATTAGCATGTATTCTTGGTTTTCAAATGCTGTCTTGAAATTTCTGTTGAAACAAAACTTGCCTTGTGCGTGTTTTGTCGTATGGTAATGTGTTGCTAAAGAACTGTTGCAGATTTCTTGTTATGTGCTCTTGAGTCCATTGAAAGTCATCGTGTTTGTTTATACGTTCGTTCGCAAATATCCTCAAAGTCTCTCTAACTTTACGTCGACGTAGTGTAGCTGAAACTTTTTATAGTAATTAGAATGAGTTGAGAGTACTGTATTCGGGTATCGTAGTCAGTTAAAGCAGACTTATTGTGGTTGACGGCAACAGTTTTCAGACTTAATTGAAATTTGTGAATCGCTATTAACTAGCCCAGTACAGCGTAGTAGTAGAGGTTAAAGAAAGATAATAGTTGGGAACGTTTTATAGCGCAGTTATAAACGAGAAGAAGGTAAAGGTTTTACACTAGTAAATGAAAAAATATCTTTCGTAAGCACACACACACACACACACACACACACACACACACACATGCCGTGCGGGGTAGCTGCGCGGTCTAGTGCGCTTTCTCACGGTTTGTCCCCCCCGCCCTCCCCCCGTCGGAGGTTTGAATCCTTCCTCGTGCATGCTTGTTTGTGTTGTCCTTAGCGTAAGTTAGCTTCAGTTAGATTAAGTAGTTTGTAAGCCTAAGGACCGATGATCTCAGCAGTTTGGTCCCATGGGAACTTACCACAACCAGCACACACTCATTAAAATTCAGTTATAATTAAAAATTACTAATAAGTACATAATTTTCCTTTTAGCAACCAAAAGCACGGGACTATGGTTGTTTTGACATGCAGTAGAAATGTAATATTGCTAAAAATTCGTGAAAAGTGACACTTTATTTGCAGATATGCGAATTTTTGATTTCGGCAGTCGGAAGTGCAACGCGGTTAAAAATGTGAATAATAATGACGCAGAATGAAACTCAGTAGCTGTGAGTTGGTCGTAAGCGTAGGACACATTGTTTCTCCAGAGGCCATGACCGAAGTATGGAATTTCAACGTCACACACGCTAGCTCCAGCCTGAAAAATCTGCTGTCGCTGAACACTGTCTCAATGAAGGGCAGAATATATCATTTGAAGAGATGTAAGTTATGGATCCGGCTACTAATTACTGGGATTATCCAACGACATTATTAATAGAGATAAAAGTTTTCCCTTAAGCAAGATGGTTCAAATGGCTCTGAGCACTATGGGACTTAGCATCTGAGGTTATCAGTCGCCTAGAACTAAGAACTACTTAAACCTAACTAACCTAAGGACATCACACACATCCATGCCCGAGGCAGGATTCGAACCTGTGACCGTAGCAGTCGCGCGGTTCCGGACTGCAGCGCCTAGAACCGCGTGGTCACCGCGGTCGGCCCTTAAGCAAGATGTGGCATCCTATTTTATCAGCTGGAAAACAATAACGACCTGGTTTTCTATCGGTTGCAACGTAATATGCACTTCAACGCTTCTGTTAGCTTCTACAGCCGGCGGAGCTGCGATTCTTCGCTTCTCTGAGGGGAACCGTTTCGCTTCTCGCGCACGCACAGTGGGCTGTTCCCAAGGAACAAAGGAGTTCTGGCGTGATTGTGCACCTACAATCTCACCTGACGACGGCGGCCAGTTGGATCGTCGAAATATCGTGTCGTCAAGACGATGAAATCCGGCTGCATACCTACGAAGAGTATCTACAGACACTATACTCATCCAGTGTTTCATAATGAGAGCACTTAGCGACTTCCGCAAACTTTAAACATAATTTCAAACTTTTCCTAAACTTTTTCTTTAGTGCATGGGTGAATAATCCGACGCTAATAAAATCAAAATAATTAGGATTATGTCTCTTCAACCATAACACCCTTACATACTTTACGTCAAGGGCGTAACATAGTAACTCACTTGCAATCAGACTTTCGAAACAGTTTTGTACAAGGGAGTTCGATTCAGTAAGGAATCGGGGTTAGGTGGTTTGCTGACAGCTCCTACTTCGTATTCCTAAGAACTCAGTCGGTAAGTTTCTGACAGAAGAGCAGCTACGACTTCGCTTATGTTGAGTGAAGACAGTGAAAAGAATCATTGAGAAAGGAATTTGTGTTCTGGGGGCTGAAACAATTTTTCTGTGTTAAAAATATCTGAGGGAACTGTCAAGAATCAGATTATGCAACAGACGGATTATGGATAGTTCAAAAAGTAAGCATTAGAATTAAGTTGGTTAAGTGAAGAAAGTAACATTCTTACGGATCCGTAAGCTGAAGAGTGGACTGTAAAGCTGCCATGTGGGTGGATGGTCCAAGTGAAGTGTGCTCACCTGAAACAGAAACAAATAAATTCATAACTCCAGAACAGAATCTGATATAATTAAATTTTCTTTGAGACTGTTGTGCCATCTTTATCTACAATAATGGGGGAACCTGAAGAAATAATTAAAATTTGTGCTGTGGCTGGGATCTGAACCGCTTACTAGGCAGGAATGTTAGCCATTACACTACCACAGCATTACAGCTGAAGTACCTGCGTGGACTACCCTAATCCTGTGCCCTCCCTAACACAAACTTCAATTCACATTTTCAGCTTATTTTCCCCTTCTTAAATCGTCACTATTTCCGAGGCTCTCCTGCGTTGGATCAGCACCCCAGCATTGGACGTAATGGGGTAATCCTGTCTGTACCTCAAGATATTGCTCATATTTACATATGATAATCATGGAACCTGAAGAAATGAATAAAATTTGTACCATGGCCTGGACTTGAACTTTGTGTTAGGGAGGGCACTGGACTAGTCTGTGCAGCTATGCTGGCTGTAATGGCTAACATTCCTGCCTAGTAAGCAAGGAGACTCGGCTTCAAGTCCTGGTCATCGCACAAATTTTAATTCATTTTCCTTCATTATAGAAGATTATATTGTCTACATGAATTTCTGTGAGCATGCTGCAACGGCATTTCCCCCAGTGACTCTGAATGGAAACATAGGAATTTTCCCACAATGACTAAGCAAGATGACTGTTAAGAATCAAAGTTAAGTCTCATATCCGCTGTGCCGGATCTTCCGCCACATCTCAAATTCCCGCTTTTGCAAAATCACTGCGCTGCCATCGCCGTGTTGCGGCGCCGCCTGGTTCCGCTAGACCAACTCCGCGCTAAGCACACTACGAGACGGGGACTGTGTATTGGATGGTAGTGCAGTGAGCATCCATGAGTAGCGGTTAGAGTGCTACCAGGCCGAGGACGACGGTTGAGCAGCTGGGCAGGAAGCAAACGTTTGAAACTGGCGAACGTGTGGGTTACAAGCCTGGCCGGTAATTATCTCTGCGGCGGTTATGCAGCAGGTTTTCTTAAGCAACTTTGTCACCTGGTCTCGGATTGCAAGGTCGATTGCGAAGGGCCTATTTGGTGAAGAAGTGGAAATATCGACAATACGTGACCTTCTCCGGTTTCGCACAGTGGGTACTGCCTATCGACATTTCTGGCGCGACAGTGACCGTTACGGCGTAGAAGCGGTGTAACGAGTATCTATGAAAAGGTCGCGGGTTGGTGGGAGGTCTTGGTGCTCGGTTCCTATTTGAGCTAGGAACCTGAGGTAAAACGTTTCTGGTTTAGCCTGGACCAGCTGCCATTCGAACATATGTCTTACTGCAGCTATGTTAAAGTATATCCAGCAAGGTTTGAACGACGAACCACAGCTGATGTCCAGATACGTTGTGCGTATCGATTAATTTCTTTTTCAAAATATTTTAGTAGAGCTTAAATTAATTCTCAGCTAATGGTATAATTTGTATGTGCACCGTTCGGATTTTAAGTGCAAAAAGTCATCCTCGTTCGGATTTTACACGCAAAAATATTCTCCCTGATTAGCTCCGGAGTCGAGATAGACTAATGGTTCAAATATGGTCCACCGGTGTATCGGACTTCGGTCTAAAACACTGTAACCATTTGAAAAATCTTAATTCGTTTGGATTTTAGTGAAACAAACATGTTTTTCTGCGAGGTTTTTGAAGCGCGCCAGTTCTTTACTTTAAACTTGGACGAATTGGTTCAAATTTTGCACGAAAGTAGATAAATGGATAAAGTCAGGACGAACTTTTTAATCCAGTTATCATTACCTGTTGTCGAGATAAAATAGTTTAAACTCGAGCTACCGAGCGAGGTGGCGCCAGTGGTTAGCACACTGGACTCGCATTCGGGAGGACGACGGTTCACTCCCGCGTCCGGCCATCCTGATTTAGGTTTTCCGTGATTTCCCTAAATCGCTCCAGGCAAATGCCGGGATGGTTCCTTTGAAAGGGCACGGCCGACTTCCTTCCCCGTCCTTCCCTAATCCGATGAGACCGATGACCTCGCAGTTTGGTCTCTTCCCCCAAAACGACCAACCAACCAACTCGAGCTAAATGTGAACTGAATGTGCGGAAACGGTTTAAAGTGGACCACATAAACAAAAACTGCATTATCACGATAAACTTGAAAACTCACTTTTAAAAAATCTAGCTTCACTCGGATTTTACGTGCAAAAAATATGCTTTCTGCTAGTTTTTCTACGAGCGTCGCTTCCATGTTTCCGACGTGTGAATCGATTCAAATTTTGTAAGAATGTAGACAAATACCTGTAATTTAAGGTTGTCCTCTTGCTTAATGAAAGCTTTATCCGTTTTTACGATACAAGCAACATGGTTCGAAAGACAACTGAAATAACTGTGCCGGATCAGTCGCCATCCACGTCAACAAAAACATACATCATTTGCCAAGCTATGGTGATCTTATGTCAAAAGTATGATAGAGTAAAAGTTGGGACGCAGAATGAAAAGTGTCCCCTTCTCTCTAACACAAAAAGGCGAGTACGTCCTGGGCAGAGTTAGGGATTTAAAAGAAAGAAACTAGCCTTTAGACTTACCTGTCAGCTTCAAATACATTTAAATTAAACCATATTGACATATTAACGCTTTTTTGCGAGTTAATCGTACTGTGTTAAAACATATATCGGCTCAACCACTTGTTTATAGTGTAAAACACTAAGATTGACGCGTTTCGGAAGTCAAGCTTCCATCATCAGAATAATAAAAAGTAAGAGAACCTGCTAAACCTGCTAAAATAGAACATGCACCAGGCACAATAAAATTGATAATAAAATTGAAACATCGTGGCTACTTCCCTTGTTGCAGCCGTGTCTTCAAATGTGCTTCTCTGCATAGTCGTCAAAATATAAAAAATTGTAAAATGGTGAATTTAATTTTACCGTGTAGAAGAAAAGAAAAATGGTGAACTGCAATTTCCCGACCTAAGTATTAAGAAACAAAATGGTAGGCATGTTTTTAAAATATTTAGGAAACCAACCACAACTGATGTGTTGATACAAATTAATTCCTGCCATCCTAATAGCCAGAAACTTTCTGCTTTTAGATCTTTGATAGACAGAGCCTTTAGAGTCCCCATGAATGAAGAAAACAGAATGACTGAGCTGAACATCGTGAAACAACTAGCCAGAGCTAACGGATATCACCAAAACGTTGTCAATAAATTAATACGACAGAAACAGCGCGCGAATGCAAGGAAGAATACCGCAAATAATATTACGAGAGTCACATTACCATACTTCGGCGATATTTCGCAAAAAGTGGCAAACATTTTCAAACCTTTTAAAGTTGATACCGCTTTTCAGACCAACAATACGCTGCGATTTAAACTAGGAAATAATTTACAGCAGGAAGGCGATAAATATGAGAGAGCTGGGGTCTATAAAATTCAGTGTAACACGTGCAAGGCAAGCTATGTAGGCCAAACTGGTAGGTCCTTTAAAGTACGTTACAAAGAACATAGCGATGCTTTCCGGCTTAATAATTTCGAAAAGTCAGCTGTAGGCACGCATATTTGGGAAACGGGACACCCCATGTTGGGAATAGATCAGGATCTCGTTATTTTACATAGACAGGGGAAAGGCAAAAAGTTGGATCTACTAGAACAGCTGGAAATTACGATACATAGCGTGGATAATCAGAACACACTGGATGAACAGCTAACTGGTGATACAAATAACTTTTTCAAACATTTCACTGGTTTCTTTTAGGAACTTCATTTTTAGCAATTGGCAGGATACCATCATTTCATGAGGTCCTTGGAACATGTATACGTCATCTGTTTGTATGGACATCTCTGTGACTTCCTTGTTTACTTGCGCGTGAGCTCACTCGCGTTTCAGTGTCGTGTTTGGCTACGTGGTGTGTGGTATCAACAAAGACGCACGGGCGGTTTACGACGATAGAGGAGAGAGCCATGTGGTTAGATGTTGACACCATAGGCGACACCATTTTACAATTTTTTATATTTTGACGACTATGCAGAGATGCACCTTGGAAGACACGGCTGCAACAAGGGAAGTAGCCACGATGTTTTAATTTTATTATCAATTTTATTGTGCCTGGTGCATGTTCTATTTTAGCGAGTTTTAACTGGTTCTCTTACTTTTTATTATTCTGATGGTGGAAGCCTGACTTCCGAAACCCGTCAATCTTAGTGTTTTACACTATAAACAAGTGGTTGAGCCGATATATTTTTTAACATTGAAATTGACAACCACGACCTCTGATCCAGTATGGATAAAATCATAATCGTACTGTGTTTGTGCCCCACCTGCATCTTGCAATTTATGCGACCTAAACTCTGACACGCAGTGTTCCTATTACGCGACGTCACAAACGTCATGTTTGATGACCAATAGCATGTACCCTATTATACCACATGTATCCTGTTGTTTGACACGATGCATTACTTTACATAAAATAGGTGCTAATACTAAGACGTAAAAAGGCTCGATTTTGTCAAGATGTTTTCTCATCTAAATTTCTTTGAAGCTGCCAGATAAATCGAAAAATTAGTTTTCTATTTGTACATCCCTAAATCTGCTCATAACTTTGCGATTTTTATGCTATGATAGGAGCATTTTCATTCTGGTATATTATATGCACAGACCTACCCCGTGGATCAGTCTATCTATTAACGAAAACCGTATCAAAATCCCTATAGCAATTTCTGGGATTACTCTTCACATACAGATAGAGGAACATCCTGCAGGATAGTTGTGCCTGTTAAAGCACCACTTCCGGGACGAGGATGTTTGCCGGTCCTGGCAGGTTATCTTATGACAGTTCAATATGTCTCTGTCAAACTATTAACCGGGGTAATTATGTATAATTATGTATATTAGCAGTGCGCCACTGATTGACCAACGATTATCTGAGTATCATAAACCGTAACATGTATCTGTGTGCTGATTATTCTTTGGATGAAGTATTGTGGAATATCCATGCATGGAATAGCTAGTTTTTGGTTTAGTATATTCTCCGTACGGATAAACCGTGAAGAGCGTTGTTAACGAATGATCAAAAGTCTTTTGCCATTATATGTTAACTGAACGGGAATGAATTGTCAAAAGGAAGGAGTCAAATAGAAGTCATCACGGAACCGCTGATGAGACTCAGATCAATTTATGTCAACTACCTATTTCATTAATGGGTCATCAAGTTTTCAGTTAGGACGGTACGGGCTGACTAAGAACGTTGGATTCTACGACGAACCTGCTACACAGTCAACACTACTTCACGCTTTCGCCACGAGAGTTTCAAGATTCACTACCAGGGTAGGCATTGTACACTGCAGAGTCCCTCCGACAGTACACTAATCTTTGTTCACAAGAGCTGTTGCCTCATCTGAACCTTCTGTACAGATCTGTGAACTATACTCATGCTCATAAATTAAGGATAAACCTAATAAATGGTGAAACAACGCTCTGGTGGGCGGTTTGTGGGTTAAAATCACCTCGGGGTATGACCATGCGGTGCATTTGGCCTGTGGTTGTCGCACGGTGGCGCTGGCAGCAGTCCACATACGCAGAGGTGTGTTGGTGCATGTCAGAGTTCGGGGCAGCGAGTAAGTGTGCAGACGTTTTCAGAGGTTCTAATTGTGACTGTAAGTTGAAAGTAGCTCGAAGAACACATATTAATGATGTTATGAGGTGTAGAAAACTAGGGCGACTGGAGGCCGGTCAAACACAGCAGGTCGTAGCACAGGCCCTCCGTGTGCCACAGTGTGATCTCAAGATTATGGCAACGATTTCAGCAGACAGGAAACATGTCCAGGCGCTACAGTACGGAAGGTCCACAGTACACAACTCTACAAGAAGACCGATATCTCACCATCAGTGCCCGCAGACGGCTACGGAGTGCTACAGGTAGCCTTGCTCGGGACCTTACCGCAGCCACTGGAACAGTTGTATCCCGACACACAGACGACTGAACAGACATGGTTTATTCGCCCGGAGACCTGCAAGGTGCATTCCACTGACCCCTGGTCACAGGAGAGCCTGTAAAAAAAAACGTGGTGTCAAGAACACAGTACATGATCATTGGAACAGTGGTCCCAAGTTATGTTCACGGACGAGTACAAGTATAGCCTGAACAGTGATTCTCACCGGGTTTTCATCTGGCGAGAACCAGGAACCAGATATTAAGCCCTTAATGTCCTTGAAAGGGACCTGTATGGAGGTCTTGGTTTGATGGTGTGGGGTGGGATTATGATTGGTGCACGTACACCCCTGCATGTCTTTGACAGAGGAACTGTAACAGCTCAGGTGTATCGGGACGTCATTTTGCGCCAGTATGTCCGCCTTTTCAGGGGTGTAGTGGGTCCCACCTTCCTCCAGGTGGATGATAATGTACGGCCCCATCGAGCTGCCATCGTGGAGGAGTACCTTGAAACAGAAGATATCAGGCGAATGGAGTGGCCTGCCTGTTCTCCATATAACACCCCCCCCCCCCCCCTACTTCCCGGGATTTGCGAAAATTACCAGTTGACAATGACCGTGAATTATGAATTTTGACCCGCGTCGGGATAAGGCATCCGAATCCGAAGTAAATAATGATTATTCCGCGGGAAACAGGAGACGTTACAACTTGATCGTTATTGAATGAGTAATTCCATTCAACAACGATCGGTAAATGAAATAATGTAAATAATTTGGAAATAAATTTTGCCAGTGGAAATTTTGCCGAAAGAAATGATTAAGTTGTAAAAGCAATTAAAAAATCGGTCGCCAACTCAACTGATGAGCGACAGTACTGTTAAGTACGTGAATAATTGTGTCAAAAATAAAGTTTACCTGTTTGTAGCGCAGCAGGTGGATCGGGATCTTTTACGTAAGTGCTGAGTCAGGCTCAGTAGTCATATAAAACAATGTCATAACAATCTAACTACACTTATTTTGTCAGCTAAGTGCAATGCTGACAACACAGATAATTATCTATCGAGAGTTTGAATAATGGACTGTCATTCTGTCTTTAAAATTAGGTACTTTGCACAGTTTAATCTACTGATAATGAAATATATTGCCAATAATTGATTAACTATGTTTTGACTCATCATAATTCATTAATTGGGGGATTGCGAGGTGGGAAAAGCTTTATTGTTTCATGAAATATCCTCGAATTAACTTCAGCTAAATATGCATTGAAATAAATCTTAATAACCAAATTTATTACTTCTATCTATTATTAAGTTACTACGGTTGGCGTAAGCTCATTAAGTGCAACAATTAACTACGATAACCAGTCTGAAATTTACTCTTCACCGTCTTTTTAATAATTTGATAATTAACATATTTTTTCTTGATAATGGCGTGACACATTCGGTTCAATAAGCTACGGATTGGAAGGAACCTACTTGGTGTTATTGTCGGGTGGAATGTAACTGCAACACTTCTATTATAAAGTGCTTGTTATTAATTGTTCAACTTCAGAGAAAAGCACAGTCACTGGCAAGCCTTCTATAATTTTATCCAACGAAAATTACGTAGAACTTACTTCCCTCGGTGTCGGTGGATCGACGGAAGTCCACGGTAGCGACACAATGTGGCATCGGGCTCTTACTGTTGTGATTTGGGTCCACAGTGCGCTTCACATTTAAGTTCTTGTTTCTTCAGAACTATGCCCGTTAACCCATAATAACTTGCCCGGCCATGCTTCCAGATATGGCGACCATTACTTTCCCATCGTACTTTCCACACACTAGCCGTTAGATGTAACACAGCTAGGAGTAGCAGCACTCGACTGTACTTCTTATTCCGAGCACGGCGTCACTGCTACTACTACCCGCTGGCGCGCTCCCGCGCCCAGCAGCACGACAAAACAATCTCTCTGACTTCAACTTTAACTAAATATGCCCTGACTTGCCAGTGTTAAATATTACATAATTTAAACATAGTATTTACAATACATATTTACACTAGACAATACATCGTATACAAACAGTTTCATGTGTTAAGTAAGCGAAAAAATTCATAGCAAGGACTGCGTTGTAGCGTCACATCCAGACCTAAACCCCATCGAGCACGTCTGGAATGCTCTCGGTCGACGTATCGCTGCACGTCTTCAAACCCCTACGTCACTTCAGGAGCTCCGACAGGCACCGGTACAAGAATGGGAGGTTATAACCCAGCAACTGTTCGACCACCTGATCCAGAGTATGCCAACCCGTTGTGCGGCCTGTGTACGTGTGCATGGTGATCATGTCCCATATTGATGTCGGGGTACATGCGCAGGAAACAGTGGCGTTTTGTAGTACATGTGTTTCGGGGCGGTCTTCTCAACTTATCACCAATACCGTGGTCTTACAGGGCTGTGTCGTGTGTGTTCCCTATGTGCATATGCTATTAGCGCCAGGCCGGCCGGAGTGGCCGAGCGGTTCTAGGCGCTACAGTCTGGAGCCGCGCGACCACTACGGTCGCAGGTTCGAATTCTGCCTCGGGCATGGATGTGTGTGATGTCCTTCGGTTAGTTAGGTTTAAGTAGTTCTAAGTTCTAGGGGACTGATGACCACAGCAGTTAAGTCCCATAGTACTCAGAGCCATTTGAGCCATTTATTAGCGCCAGTTTTGTGTAGTGCCACGTTGTGTGGCACTACATACTCCAGTTATCCTTAATTCATGAGCATGAGTGACTATCATAAACTAATTCTGGAAATTTAGTTTTAACGTTGAACCTCATTAATAATCAGAGTAACGAAGAAATATCGTAAGGAATAGTTCACCGGCAGGCCTGGATGACGTTTAAGGCGGTTTCCCACAACCTACTAGGTAAATACTGGACTGGTACGCAAGTTCCACTTCAGTTACACGATTCGCAAACTTTTCGAAAAATTTCACTGACTTCCACATACGAAACGCTACACGGAGGCAGTTGGGTTACGTATATTCCGTCCTGGGGGTAACGGGGTGGCGACAACGAAAATCATCCGCCGATTCCTTGAACTAACCGTACAAAATCCGTAAATAACAGTGCCCACTCTGTGGCGGTAGGACAAAGGCACAAGAAAAGAAGAAGATAGAGACAGAAATGTGCGGCGGGGCACAAAATTTGGTAATACAGACTATCCTCCGTAGCAGATGTTAACACTGGCTGCCGGCCGGTGTGGCTGTGCGGGTCTAGGCGCTTCAGTTTGGAACCGCGTGACCGCTACGGTCGCAAGTTCGAATCCTGCCTCGGGCATGGATGTGTGTGATGTCGTAAGGTTAGTTAGGTTTAAGTAGTTCTAAGTTCTAGGGGACTGATGACCACAGATGTCAAGTCCCATTGTGCTCAGAGCCATTTGAACCATTTAACACTGCCCCTTGCGGTGGCGCTTGACTCGATGGTAAGCCGTTTCGAATTCTAACGATGGAAAATTTTCACTGTCAGTATTTGGCCGGCGACAGTACGAGACGTGGACTGTTGATGGTGAACAGTTAGACTCCACGGCACCCATGCTGCTATTTGATGGGAATAAGCTCTGTGCCGGTCCTTCCCTTCCTCCATAACAATACAAACTCAACACTACACTGTGGAAGCACTCATCGCAGTCTTCCACATGACGCAGATACACACTTATAACAGATCGGAGAAAGTCAATAACTGTCTCCGCTAGGACGTTGCTTAGAATGGCGATGCAGGATTCCTGTATCTGCTCCCCCAAGGTCATTCCCCGAGTAGGGAACTACTTTGAAGTTTTTCAAAGCTGCAGCGGTCTTACTCTGCTTACAACTTGCATACTACCTTCGTTAGGACAATGTGCCGTACCCCCGCCTTCGTAGTAAGCTGTGGCGCACACCAGATGTACTCTTTTTTAAAAAGGAGTTTCAAAAACAACTTGATGTGTGAAATATGAATCTTGGCCGGAGTGCTTTTCGTTGTAACCTTGTTTTTTCAGAAATTTAAACCTTTATTTGTCTGTTGAATTGTAGAAATTATTTATTTAAAAGTTTTATAACAATTTTGTAAATGTTGTGGATGCATAAACAAAATTTGATTTCTTGTTAAAAACGACTACTGTGCTTACCCCATGCAAACACTCCCTTGATACTTGCATACAGAATTCCTTCACACACAACCCTGTTTTTCGTTCTTCTGTGGTTAGAACGGTGAATGATTGTCAGAAATGACGTCAGCATCACACGTACTTCAAAGAAAAGAGTTCACAACGGCACAAATAAAAGCCGCTGTAATGTGTAATTACGCTATCTGATCAAGAGTATCCGGACAGTTATTAGTAGACATTAACATGGGGAGTGTCCACCCTTCGCCTTTATGACGGCTTGATCTCTGTTGAGGACACTTTGGATGAGGTGTCTGAATGTCTGTGGAGGAACTGGAGCCCATTCTCCCTCTATAGCAGAAACCAGAGAAGCTACCTACGTTGGACTCTGTTGCGCGTTGCGCGTAACTCATGCCATAAGTGTTGAATTGGTTTCGGGTCGGGGACATGGGCAGGACGTTCTATTTCAGTAATGCTAACCATAACCTCACAGACGCTGCTTTATGTCAGGGTGTATTATCATCCTGATACGATTGTCTTATTTCAAATGGCTCTGAGCACTATGGGACTTAACTTCTGAGGTCATCAGTCCCCTAGACCTCAGAAATACTTAAACGTAACAAACCTAAGGACATCACACACATCCATGCCCGAGGCAGGATTCGAACCTGCGACCGTAGCGGTCGCGCAGTCCCAGACTGTAGCGCCTAGAACCGCTCAGCCACTCCGGCCGGCGATACCATTGTCTTCTCTGAACTGTTCCTTTACAGGACACAGTAGGCATCACTCGTTTCGAGTCATCCATTGTCCAGTGGCTTCGCTCTTTACATCGCTCCAAGCGTCGCTTATCACTGACTACATAAATGTGTGGCTTATACTCGACCATTTTAGTCCCTTTGTTTTAACCTCAGAAGCACAGTCACTGTGCTGGCTGGACTGGTGGTACCACTTTGGAGCTCACGAGTGATTCCTTCCGCTGGCTTTCTGCAACAACGTTCCGCAATGCTACGCAGTCGCTGTGCGGCACTATATGAGATCTGCCTGATCTTGCTTTAGCTGCGGTTGTACCTTCGCGGATCCACTTCACAGTCATATTACAATCAGTCAAACTGAAATGCTGCTGATCATTTGTTACTCAGGTGGTATCCAATGATTAGTCCATGTTCGAAGTCAACGAACTCTGCTGACGGGCCTGTTCTTACTACACCTTTCTTGACAGTACTACCCCCCTCCTTTTATATTGGCGGGCACGACTCTCGTGCGTCTACCATTATGTAAAGTTGTTTGGCGCCAAGTACACAACTACCAACAGTTACATCATCTGCCTGCATCCATAGTCTTATAGAGTTTTATATTAACGAGTAAGTGCATAAATTGACCTCGGCCGCGGTGGCGGAGCGGTTCTAGGCGCTTCAGTCCGGAAACACGCGGCTGCTGTGGCCGCAGGTTCGAATCCTGCCTCGGGCATGGATGTGTGTGTTGTCCTTAGGTTACTTGGGTTTAAGTAGTTCTAAGTCTAGGGGACTGATGACCTCAGATGTAAAGTCTCAAAGTGCCTAGAGCAATTTGAACCATTTGAACCATAAATTGACGGTCCATTGCACTGTTACGTATACAGTGTTGCCAATTCCAATGGACTTTCAAATTTTGCGCTAAGTGACTACTAGAAAAGTGTGTAAGACAATGGACACATGTATGAGCGTCAGATGCTGCAACTAATACTGATTATGTACTTGATGCCAAGGATCTTCTGTTTAATCTGATTTAATGGTATCCTTCGCCCACCAAAACTGGTCGTCGATAAAAAAAAATTACACGTTACAGCAGTTTCTGATGGTATAGAGATTTCGCTATTTAAATACATTGAATCCATGCAACAATGCTTGTAGAAAATATTGCGAACAGTATTACAGTATGGGCTGTTAAAGGTTTTATAACCGAACTCGACAAGGTTTGCAGTATGCTAATAGAACATTAGAGAACACACCCACACACACAGAGGGGGAGGGATGGTGAGAGAGGAAGAGGGGAGGGGGGAGGGGGAGGGAGGGAGGAAGGAAGGAGGAGGGAGAGAGAGAGAGAGAGAGAGAGAGAGAGAGAGAGAGAGAGAGAGAGAGAGATTACATATAGAAAAGCGTGTTCCGTGATGCGAAGTCAAATACAAACAATGTGGACAGACTAAGTGAAATTGTATGTTTATATGCCAAGTGGCTAAGAGTGGACAATGGTTTTAAAAAAATCGCACTGCATTAATACTACGTCCTGCGTAACAGCGAATATTAATGTCATTAGGAGAAACGCCTAAAAATCGAATGCATTTCAAAGGATTTGCTTCTCCATTATACGCGCTGCTTAACGTTTTAATCTTTTCAGTCGCTGGAACGAACGAAAATATAGAATTTATTTAATCAGTTGGACTTAAATCTCGCGAAAGCTGTGTCATGGGCATGGCAGTTTGAACGGTAGCGGTAGCTTATTTATAAAAGGGCGAAGAGCAAGCTTTTAAAGTTATTCTTGTTAAAACTCAGTGGTTATTCCGAATGTAAATACACCATTAGCAACACAGAGGCAGTTGGTTCAGAATACGCCAACATTAATAAACGCTGGTAATGACGCCGTCATCAATGTCTGCGTTTCAAATGGGAGATTGAGAGCTTCTGTTTTACGTCTGTTTCCACGACGTAACAGGAAGTAGTAGGGCTTTGTTGAGCGATGAGTGATAATAACTTCAAAACTTTTGTTTAAGAACACTGTAGAGACTTTATATTGCAACCAGTCTTAAAAAAAAACTTACAAGAGCCCTGCGTTAAAATCAAACAACATGCGGCCAAGCAACAACAGATATTCAGTAAGGAACTAATGCCCTCTCCATGAAGGTAAGATGAATAGCCAGTACAATTAATTAAAATCCAAAGCCAGGTAACGGTCCACAAAAGATACTAATCTAATAAGAGAAACAAATAACAAAATTCAGTTATACCGGCGCAAACCACGGAACGAGAACAAAAACACATACCTGATTTAAAAATGGATTGACTGAACATAGTCCATAGCACAAAATATAATCTTAGGATAAAAGTGTGAACAAAGAAGTTCGCTCTGAATAATCATGCCCACAGTTTATACCAAATAACACAGCGACAAGGCATTAGCAATATAATTAGGCGTAAGGAATATCGCTACATTGAAACTTCCTGGCAGATTAAAACTGTGTGCCGGACCGAGACACGAACTCGGGACCTTTGCCTTTTGCGGGCAAGTGCTCTACCAACTGAGCTATCCAAACACGACTCACGTCCCGTCCTCACAGCTTTACTTCCGCCAGTACCTCGTCTCCTACCTTCCAAAATTTTACAGAAGCTCTCCTGCGAACCTTGCAGAACTAAGGCAAAGGTCCCGAGTTCGAGTCTCGGTCCGGCACACAGTTTTAATCTGCCAGGAAGTTTCAATTCAGCACACACTCCGCTGCAGAGTGAAAACCTCATTCTGGAAACATCCCCCAGGCTGTGGCTAAGCCATGTCTCCGCAATATCCTTACTTTCAGGAGTGCTAGTTCTGCAAGGTTCGCAGGAGAGCTTCTGTAAAGTTTGGAAGGTAGGAGACGAGATACTGGCGGAAGTAAAGCTGTGAGGACGGGGCGTGAGTCGTGCTTGGGTAGCTCAGTTGGCAGTCTGCTTTCGGCAGCGCTGCGGCGAGGACGTCTTGTTTACGTCCCGTCCGCACGGTCGCGAGTGCCCGTAGTTGTTTACTAGTGCGTTGTCGCTAGTTTAGAGTCCAACACTACCGACGCAACATGGCACATTCATACAGACAAACCACCATCAAGATCAGTTTTCAACCCGATCATGCACGACCGCGAGCTTTTGAAGTGGAACGTTTTCTACGTGACGACGTTAAAATTGAACCGCGAGACATAATTGGTATCCATCTCTCTATTACGAGCAGTGTTGTCTACGTCAAGCTAGTAAGTGACGAAGTGTGCAACAGAATCGTACGCGCACATGCGAACGATCTTAAATTCAAACATTCTGATGGCCATATTGGGGCAGTCTCTATCGATCACGCGGGGCTTGGCCTCAGTACGATACGCATCTTCGAACTCCCTTTCGAAGTACCACCGGACGTAGTCACCGCGGCTTTCCAGCCCTATGGTAGAATGATCAGCCATATGGCCGAGAAATGGACCACCTTTACAACGTACCCCGTTCTTAACGGGGTACGACAGATTAAAATTGAACTGACCAAACATGTTCCGTCATATCTTGTCATCGGCGGTTGTAGAGCGATCATTATATATGACGGTCAGCCACGCACTTGCTCTGGTTGTGGCCAAGAAGGGCACGTCCGGTCGGATTGTCTCCGACGATGGCTTACTCAAGTCCCGACAGGTGAATCTATGACTCCTTCTACGGTGACGACCCTTCCTCTCAATTACGCCGAAGTTACACGGGCAGCAACCCTTTCCGATGCTGACCGCATTAGTCCGATAGCCGCCCCCGATAGCGAGACTATGGTGGATTCTGCAGTACAGGATCCGGCCTCTACAACGGCGCCCCCACCTGAAGATAATCACCGACCGACCTTGCAAGAAGGCGTGGATGCCAGGATGGACATTGACCCACGGGTTGTGCCGACAGCGGCTTTTCTTCCAAACACTGGAGCAGCTGAAGAAATCCACCCACATTCAGATACTGAAACACACGTCCGTAAACAGCGTTCCCCGCGAAAACACAAGAGACGGCGGCGTGCTCCATCGGACGAGTGTTTGCAGCGATCGTCTGACATGAACCGTGGAAATTCCGACGACGGTACCGGCGGTACAGAGGCCACTGTAACATCACACTCAACAGATCGCCGTGGTGACGGCTTCAGCCCCTCCGACCCCACAGAACAGCAGTATCACAAGCAGACAGCCGCTTCCGATTCCCCGCCAGCAGAGCCGATGGAGTCAGCGCCGAGTGCCGCAGCAGCCACTAACAGCCACCAACAGTCGCTGGTATTTCATGGCGACTGGGCGGACGACTGTGAGGAACACTCCTTGCCCATCGTGTCGGACGACACGGGGGGAAATTTATCCCACCCGTGTTGATCCTTTCCCGCCATCAGTTACAGTGAAGAGACAGCCTTACAAGGGTATTGATGACCAACGTGGATGCTAAGGATAGACCTTGAACTTATCGCGTTGCAACTATAAACATCAACACTATACGGACGCGCGCTAAGTTATCCTTGCTACAGGATATGTTGAACTCTGCTTCCATCGATATAGCCCTTCTCCAGGAAGTGTACGTCGACGACTTCCCAGGCATGTACGGTTACGATGCTTGCGTCTCTCCAGCTTCCCCAACAGGCAGCGGTGTCGCTGAACTTCTTCGGGAAGGGATAGTGGCGGACGATATCCTGTTTCTGCCTGGGGCAAGAGGAATGGCACTCACAGTACTGGGTATCCGCCTTATCAATATCTACGCACCTTCCGGGACGGACAAACGTCGCGAACGTTCACAATTCTTTGCGGAAGACGTCGCCCCGTTCTACCAATGCTGCCACGACCACCTGGTGTTTGGAGGTGACTACAATTGCGTACTGGCACCCAGAGACCAACTCCCACGACATAATCCGTGCCCGGAACTCGAGACGCTAATTCGAGACCTGCAGATGGTGGACACTTAGGAACATCTTCACGGCCACCGACCGGGATTGACGCACTTCACGAGTCACTCTTCCAGTCGATCGGATTTATGTCTCACGCTCTCTCGCCGCTGGAACACAGGATGCGGAACTGTGGCCTGCAGCATTCTCGGACCACTCAGCTTACATTTGTGCCGTGACCCTGCGGCGGCAACAAGTGTGGAGAAGCCGCAGCCCGGATTGCCGCCAAGCCGTTGAGGATACGTGGCATTCGTGTGAAAATCGCCTCCGTGCATATCCCACAACGATTCGCTGGTGGCCGGCCGCGGTGGTCTAGCGGTTCTGGCGCTGCAGTCCGGAACCGCGGGACTGCTACGGTCGCAGGTTCGAATCCTGCCTCGGGCATGGGTGTGTGTGATGTCCTTAGGTTAGTTAGGTTTAAGTAGTTCTAAGTTCTAGGGGACTTATGACCTAAGATGTTGAGTCCCATAGTGCTCAGAGCCATTTTTGATTCGCTGGTGGTTGGACTGCGACAAACCGGCACTGAGGCGAACGTTGATAACCTACGGTCGCGACCACAATACTTGGCGAAGACATACACTCGACTTTTACTTCCGGGTCCTGCGCGACTGCGATGCTATGGCGCCGTCTCCGGAACGACAAACGGCGGTCCACCGTGCTATGGCTCAGATCCTCGCTCATATGCGACGCCACCTAGAGGGGGTAGTCATCCGCTCGAGGACGCAGGATCGGATTCCGAGCGAACGCCCGTCAATGTTCCACGTCCTTCGTGAACGTAAACGACGCCAACGAGCCCTGATACGCTTCATCGACACGGACGGTCGTCGCCTCACCACGCAACAAGACATAAACACAGCGTTCTACAACCATTATTCCCCAAGTCTATTCCGCTCAGACCCCTGATCCGACAGCACTGGAGGACGTCTCTCAGACGATTTACGGCACAGTCACCCCAGCAATGGAAGCGGCCTTGATGGACGAAATTACAGAAGAAGAAGTGATCGACGCCATTAGAAAAGGAGCTGTCAACAAGTCTCCGGGTCCTGATGGCCTCCCTTTGGAATTTTACCGGACTTTTCAATATTTATTAGCCTCCCGATGGACGGACATCCGTCGCGAACTACTATCTCCGGACGTGCAGCTCCCTGCGGCCCTTGTGGAAGGGATGATTATTCCTATTCGCAAACCGTCCGGTGGCTCACGACTGCAGGACTACCGCCCGTTGTCGCTATTGAACTGCGACTTTAAGATCTTTTCTCGACTGTTGGCGGCGCGGATACGCCAGACCTTACGAAATGTTATCTCACCCGATCAAACTTTCATCATTACGAGAAGTCATACCTGGATGATACAGCAGATGGAGAGTTTCGTTGTGAACCCTCACACTCTGTAGCAGTATTTGCCCCATTTCCTCTTTTTGTCCCCAGTGCGAAATGGTCTTCGCAGTTTTTGTTTACCATCCGGTGCAAGATGTAGTAAAAAAAAAAAAAAAAAAATGTTGGTAGAGCACTTCCCCGCGAAAGGGAAAGGTCCCGAGTTCGAGTCTCGGTCCGGCACACAGTTTTAAACTGCCAGCAAGTTTCAATTCAGCGCACACTCCGCTGCAGAGTGAAAACCTCGTTCTGGAATGTCGCTACAGTTCAGACTTACAAGAGGATGAGAGAATGTTTCCACATACTTTAGGGTTTGTACAGAAAACCTGCATTATGGAAACCACATAAACAAAAATAGGCAAGGTTCATAACTTACACATTGCAAAAAGAATTACAAGAACAATAGAAAGGACTAGAATATGCAAAAGGTTTGCTTTACTTGGTCACGTTTACATCACCTGGCAAAAGGTACACTAATATAGGCCAGTGGTTCGCTTAGTAATAGTGCACAACTGCCTGAAATGATTACAATACAAGATTTTAAAATCGGTGGCAGTAATAAATAAGCAAATGGTTCAAATGGCTCTGAGCAATATGGGACTTAACATCTGAGGTCATCAGTCCCGTAGAACTTAGAACTACTTAAACCTAACTAACGTAAGAACATCACACCCATCCATGCCCGAGGCAGGATTCGAACCTGCGGCCGTAGCGGTCGCGCGGTTCCAGACTGTAGCACCTAGAACCGCTCGACCACCCAGACCGTCAATAAATAAACAACCTTACACAAACTGAGAACTATGTACACACCAATGACGCTATTTACTCTTTCCCAAAAGCACCATAACGGTCGTATAAGGAAGGAGTTAACAACATCTTGCACCAGTAATGAGGAAGTGCTGTACGACAACACTCTCCCACTGCTCAAGACACTTTCACATTTCAGCAATCACCAGGAGCAGATTGCTCTATAGGGAACAAGCACGGGGTATACTGTAGTTTCAGTGTACGGTCAGCACGCTTCCTGGTAGACAACGGCTTCCCGGGCGTCCAATCAAATCCTCCCTGTCCGGCTGCTCGGTGTTACTCCAGCGTTCCCTCTCATCACTCGCTCGGTCGTACTCCTAGTTCTGCCCGGTGTGTCCAGCTGGCCTCGTATTGTCGACTCGTGCCAGTGATGGTGTCGCTGCACTCTCCCTCGTGGAGCTTCACTGCGGCCGCATCTCCGTTCGCGCGCCATTTGAAACTGCCGCGGCATAGTGACTTCTTGTGACGGCACAATTTCATATATTACACTGCGACCGACATCAGTGGGATGAAATTTAATGGACATGTCAGGAGGATGATCAAGAACAGTCTCACATGGCAAGTCTTTGAGACAGCAAGCACTGTGAAAAACAAGACTAAATGGATTTTTGAAACCGAAGAAGACATTAAAGAACTGAGGATCACACAAGACAACATAAACAGTTGAGAAGAGTTCAGAAATGTCATAAATAAACGTACACTTAAACAAAAACACACGGAGAAAATAAAAGGAGATAAAAGGACGGAAGAGTGCAAGAGAGAATACAGCACGTATATGAAGAAAATTTGGGAAGAACAAAAGAGGAAAGAAAACATCGTGATTACTCAAGTTCAATCGCTGTCTTAAAAGGTAACGATCGAAAATAATAATAATAACAATAATAATAATAATAATAATAATAATAAACCCCGTGGAGGCCCGGGAAAAGAATAGGCCTCCGGTATGTTCTGCCAGTCGTAAAAGGCGACGAAAAGAACAGATCACTAATAGGGCTAACCCCCCTTTTAGTATGATTAGTTGGTTCAGGACCGAACTAAAGAAGCCTCGGACAAGCGCCGTCATGGTCGGGGACGACGTTTGAACCCTATGCCCGCCCACAATGGCAACGACACTGCTAGCCAACTGGAAAATGATTTAAATCCAAATAGAGGTGTTTTACAGGATATGCTTCCTGCAACCACCCTAGAAGGAAAACAAAGACAGAGGATGAGACGGTCAGATGAAGTTAATCGACACTTCATGTTCTATTATTACGAAGCAACAAACCTAGGAACCAACACAACTGGATACAGATCACAAGTATACACAAAATTTATTATCAGATACCCAGAATTAAAATTTTTAACAGAACCACGACTAGCTGATCAGATCCGTGAAATAACCAAAAATAACAGGATACCCCAGTCAGAATTAGAAAATATCAAACAACAAGTACAACAAATACTGGAACAAAATAATGTGCAATCAGAAGAAGAAGAAAATACAGTAATGGACTCAAACATCCCAGAGCAAACAAACAAAGAACAACACGCACCAATTAAACAATCAGAGGAAAACGAAATCTTAAGACAGCCACCAGAACAAGCACAAATAGAACTCGAAGTAACACATATGTTAGATATAGAAGAAAAATTTCAGCTGACATATATAAAATACAAAGACACAAATGCAGACATTAGACCATTCTTGCATAGACCGCCAAATAACCCACAAGTCGAAACAACAATAAAAATTATCAACACAATCATACTGAACAAAATAAATGAAAACACAACTATGGAAGAGTTACAACTACTGGTTTATATAGGAGCACTCACTACACTAAATATACACACTAGGCAGAGATCAGAACCAACCAACACACAGAAGAAACCCACAAAACCAGCATGGCAACACAGGCTGCAGATCAAAATAGAAAAACTGAGAAAAGACATCGGACAGCGAACACAATTTATAAGAAATGAAATATCAGACAAAAAACGAAAAAGGTTAGCTAAAATCTCACAACAAGAAGCGATAGAGCAATTAGATGAAAAGAAGCAGAAATTACAAGCATTGGCCAAACGACTTAGAAGATACAAAAGAAGCGAAAATAGAAGGAAACAAAACCAAACATTCAACACAAACCAAAAGAAATTTTACCAGACAACATATAACACACACATTAAAATAGACAATCCACCAAACATAACAGACATGGAACACTTCTGGAGCAACATATGGTCAAACCCGGAACATAACATGCATGCACGGTGGATACAAGCAGAAACAGATACATACAAGATGATACCACAAATGCCTGAAGTGATAATTTTGCAACATGAAGTCACCCAAGCAATTAATTCTACTCACAATTGGAAAGCCCCTGGAAAAGATAAAATAGCAAATTTCTGGCTAAAGAAGTTCACCTCAACACATTCACATAAATTATTTAACAGTTACATTGCAGACCCATACACATTCCCTGATACACTTACACATGGAATAACTTATCTGAAACCTAAAGATCAAGCAGACACAGCAAACCCGGCAAAATATCGCCCTATAACATGCCTACCAACAATATACAAAATATTAACTTCAGTCATTACACAGAAATTAATGACACATACAACACAGAACAAAATTATAAATGAAGAACAAAAAGGCTGTTGCAAAGGAGCACGAGGATGTAAAGAGCAACTGATAATAGATGTAGAGGTGACATATCAAGCTAAAACTAAACAATGGTCGCTACACTGCGCATACATTGATTACCAAAAACCATTTGATAGTGTACCCCACTCATGGTTACTACAAATATAGGAAATATACAAAGTAGATCCTAAATTGATACAGTTCCTAAACATAATAATGAAAAATGGGAAAACCACACTTAATATCCAAACAAATTCAAATAATATCACATCACAGCCAATACAGATTAAGCGTGGAATATACCAAGGAGACTCATTACGTCCTTTCTGGTTCTGCCTTGCTCTGAACCCACTATCCAACATGCTAAATAATACAAATTATGGATACAATATTACTGGAACATACCCACACAAAATCACACATTTGCTATACATGGATGATCTAAAACTACTGGCAGCAACAAATCAACAACTCAACCAATTACTAAAGATAACAGAAGTATTCACCAATGATATAAATATGGCTCTTGGAACAGACAAATGTAAGAAAAATAGCATAGTCAAGGGAAAACACACTAAACAGGGAGATTACATATTGGATAACCACAGCGACTGCATAGAAGCAATGGAAAAAACAGATGCCTATAAATATCTAGGATACAGACAAAATATAGGAATAGATAATACAAATATTAAAGAAGAACTAAAAGAGAAATATAGACAAAGACTAACAAAAATTCTGAAAACAGAATTGACAGCAAGAAACAAGACAAAAGCTATAAATACTTGTTGTTGTTGTTGTTGTTGTTGTGGTCTTCAGTCCTTAGACTGGTTTGATGCAGCTCTCCATGCTACTCTATCCTGTGCAAGCTTCTTCATCTCCCAGTACCTACTGCAACCTACATCCTTCTGAATCTGCTTAGTGTATTCATCTCTTGGTCTTCCCCTATGATTTTTACCCTCCACGCTGCCCTCGAATACTAAATTGGTGATCCCTTGATGCCTCAGAACATGTCCTACCAACCGATCCCTTCTTCTGGTCAAGTTGTGCCACAAACTTCTCTTCTCCCCAATCCTATTCAATACTTCCTCATTAGTTATGTGATCTACCCATCTAATCTTCAGCATTCTTCTGTAGCACCACATTTCAAAAGCTTCTATTCTCTTCTTGTCCAAACTATTTACCGTCCATGTTTCACTTCCATACATGGCTACACTCCATACAAATACTTTCAGAAATAACTTCCTGACACTTAAATCTATACTCGATGTTAACAAATTTCTCTTCTTCAGAAACGCTTTCCTTGCCATTGCCAGTCTACATTTTATATCCTCTCTACTTCGTCCATCATCAGTTATTTTGCTCCCCAAATAGCAAAACTCCTTTACTACTTTAAGTGTCTCATTTCCTAATCTAATACCCTCAGCATCACCCGACTTAACTCGACTACATTCCATTACCCTCGTTTTGCTTTTGTTGATGTTCATCTTATATCCTCCCTTCAAGACACCATACATTCCGTTCAACTGCTCTTCCAAGTCCTTTGCTGTCTCTGACAGAATTACAATGTCATCGGCGAACCTCAAAGTTTTTATTTCTTCTCCATGGATTTTAATACCTACTCCAAATTTTTCTTTTGTTTCCTTTACTGCTTGCTCAATATAGAGATTGAATAACATCGGGGAGAGGCTACAACCCTGTCTTACTCCCTTCCCAACCACTGCTTCTCTTTCATGTCCCTCAACTCTTATAACTGCCATCTGGTTTCTGTACAAGTTGTAAATAGCCTTTCGCTCCCTGATACTTATGTTATACCAATATTGACCTACTCATTTGGAGTAGTGAAATAGAGTAACACAGACCTAGAAACACTCAATACACTTACACGATCACAATGCCACAAATACAGAATACATCACATACATTTAGCAACTGAAAGATTCACATTAAGCAGAAAGGAAGGAGGAACGGGATTTATCGACATAAAAAACCTACATTATGGACAGGTAGGCAATTTAAGAAAATTCTTTCCAGAATGAGCAGAAACTAGCAAAATACATAAAGCAAACACTCATATAAATACATCGGCTACACCACTGCAATTTCATAACCACTTCTACAACCCTTTAGATCACATAACATCAGCAGATATGAAGAAAGTAAACTGGAAAAAGAAAACACTATATGGCAAGCACCCGTATCATCTAACACAGCCACACATCGATCAAGACGCATCCAACACATGGCTAAGAAAAGGCAATATATACAGTGAGACGGAAGGATTCATGATTGCAATACAGGATCAAACAATAAACACCAGATATTACAGCAAGCGTATTATTAAGGATCTCAATACCACAACAGATAAATGCAGACTTTGCAAACAACAAATAGAAACAGTAGATCACATCACAAGCGGGTGTACAATACTAGCAAATACGGAATATCCCAAAAGACATGACAATGTAGCAAAAATAATACATCCACAGCTTGCCTTACAACATAAACTTATAAAACAACACGTTCCCACATATAAGTATGCACCACAAAATGTACTGGAGAATGATGAATACAAATTATACTGGAACAGAACCATTATAACAGATAAAACTACACCAAATAACAAACCTGACATCATACTCACCAATAAAAAGAAGAAATTAACACAGCTAATCGAAATATCTATACCCAATACAACAAATATACAAAAGAAAACAGGAGAAAAAATTGAAAAATACATCCAACTGGCTGAGGAAGTCAAGGACTTGTGGCATCAGGATAAAGTTGACATTATACCAATTATACTATCAACTACAGGAGTCATACCACACAATATCCACCAGTACAGCAATGCAATACAGCTACATCCAAACTTATATATACAACTACAGAAATCCGTGATTATTGATACATGTTCAATTACCCGAAAGTTCCTAAATGCAATATAACATATACTGTACAGTTAAAAGGAAGTCACACTTGATCAAGGTCCGCGTCACTTTCCATTTTTGACCAGACATAACGTCTGAGAAAAGAAAGAAAGAATATTAATAATAAGACAGGGTGGCGCACAAAATATGTTACCATTTTGTTTTTGAATGTAAACTTTATCGTCAATACAATCTGAAAGGAACATATACTACAATGAAGAGCCGTCCATGGAGATTTGTTCTAACTCAGCACATGCTCAATATGTCCACCATTTCGTTTCCTAACTTCCTTCAAATGAACACTAAAGTTAGTGATTACTCTACGGCACATGTCTTCCGTAATTTCACTGCAACCTTGAAGAATAAGTGTTCTGAGCTCCATTAATCACGTGGACGTTTCGGGAAAAGTTTTTCCTTTAGGTACCCCCAAAGGAAAAAGTCACATGGATTGAGGTCTGGACTATTGGAGGGCCAATTTCGTCCGTCATTGAAGCGACCTGGAAACCTGAGTGAAATGATCCGCATGCCGAAATGCTCGTGTAAAAACTTCAACACAGTGTTTGCAGTATGTGGCCTTGCTCCATCTTGCATTAACCACTGCGTGTTGAAGGGCAAGGCAGTAGCAAGAAGCTGTGGAATTAAGCTATTGCGAAGCATGGTCAAATAACGCTCGCTGTTCAGTTTCTTCAAAGAAAAAGGGTCCAATAAGTCCGTGACTGAAAATTGCTGCTCACGCTGTAATCCTCGGAGCATAATGTTATTGTTCATGAATCACTTGTGGGTTTTCCGTGGCCCAAAAGCGTACAATTTGTTTGTTAATCACACCGTCTAAATGAAAATGCGCCTCGTCTGAAAACCAAACGTTGCTGACAGTTTCTTCCCTATCCTCCGCCCACTGAGCAAACAGTATTCTCTGCTGCTTGTGTTCTTCAGTGAGCTTCTGTGCACAGGTCATCTTGTGTGGATACATATGGAGGTCACTTTTAAGAATGCGTTGAACGGAGCGTCTGGATATTCCCAGTTGCACTGCTGCCTTTCTACACGATTTCCCGGGACTTGTCTGTACAGCAACTCGTAACGCTTCAATATTCTCCGACGAACAAACAGGCTTAGGCCGAGGTCGCTTCACTTCCAATACTTTTCCTTCCTGTACAAATTTACCGTACAACCTGTGGATGGTCTTCTTGCAAGGGGCCCGTCGTGTGTTAAACTGTTGTCGAAAACGCCTCTGAGTCACAGCAAGGCTTTTCGGTTCATGAAAAAGTAACACAATTGCCGATCGTTGCTGTGTCGTCGGTCTTCCATTGTCAGCCATTGTTGCTTACTAATCTCCTAGCGGCGGTATCGTGAATTACACGTCATTTCGTAACTCATTTGTCTTTCCAAGCTCTGCTGGTACTGCTGTAGAGATCTCAGCGAGTATCTAATGTCCGTCGTAAATTGTGAACGAAACAATTGGTAACACATTTCGTGCGCCACCCTGTATATTGGGTGTTACATTGTTATGGATTAACCTACTACGTATTCCTTGGGGAAAAATAAATAAGGAAAAATATATTACTTTTTCTCAAAGAATACCCTCGGGTCAGTACATAAGTGTGAAGCGCCTGTATATTCTGTCAGGGCATTTAACAGTACAGAAACCAATAGTTCAAGTCAGGGCATTCAACAGAACAGAAACCAATGGAAGTTCTTGCAGAAACAGCAGAAGAAGTAGCTATCGAGCTATAATTTGGAAGGAAAGAGTCTAGCAACGACCTGGCACCCAGAATTTTAAAAACGGAATGTAGCAAAATCGAGACAGTTTCTCAAACTTTTAACACCCAGGCAAAGCCATTCGCTTGTCACAAAATAGATAGAAACCTTCAGATTTGCAAAAGAGAGCTATAAAAAAACGCATCTCAAAATAGTCAAAACAGACATTAAGACGCAATCATTAAAGCAAGGTATGTTTATGGGTCTGAAATGATAATAAAGAGAGAACAAAAGTAATCAAGAAAACATTAGGTCCACATTATACTGAAAAAAGAATAAACAGACAAAGAGCACAAAAAGAAATTGCTAAGCATGCCGACATTAAATTGCATAAAATCATACGATAATTTTCGTGGGCAGTTCAAGGGCATGGAACCAACCAGGTTAATTACACAAGCTTTGGAAGTCCATGTAAGTCGGAGTAAAAGTTAAAACTGAAACAACAAAACGAATCGGTGCAGTAATAAGACCTGAAGGAAGCAGGGATATCACAGCCGGATATACCGGATACAAAAACGTTTAGGCAGACAACTTTGCGACTGCACAGTTGACCTGGCTGAGAAACCCAAGAAAACCGGAATAATTCGGCTTGACTAGCGGAAAGGAGCCCAGTCTGAGAGAACAAATGTAATAAGGGTGCAAGAAAAAGCTAAAACAGTACTCTGAAAATGCCCTGGAGAGAGAGAGAGAGAGAGAGAGAGAGAGAGAGAGAGAGTGAGAGAGAGAGAGAGAGAGAGAGAGAGAGAGAGAGAGAGAGAGATTGAGTGAGTTTTTGCTGCCCAGTTTTACGTTGCTTCCACTAATTCTACGTAGAGGCCTGTTTGTCTACCATTTCCGACGATTCTACATGTGTGCTAACTCCGACGATTCTACATGTGTGCTAACTACTTAACATTTGCTGTAATTCCCATTTAACATCAGTCATCGTTGACGTGGAGGGTTATTTAATACACTACCGGCCATTAATATTGCTACACCAAGAAGAAATGCAAATGATAAACGGGTATTCACTGGACAAATATATTATACTACAACTGACATGTGATTACATTTTCACACAATTTAGGTGCATAGATCCTGAGAAATCAGCTCCAGAACAACCACCTCTGGCCGTAATAACGGCCTTGATACGCCTGGGCATTGTCAAACAGACCTTGGATGGCGTGTACAGGTACAGCTGCCCATGCAGCTTCAACACGATACCACAGTTCATCAAGAGTAGTGGCTGGCGTATTGTGACGAGCCAGTTGCTCGGTCACCATTGACCAGACATTTTTAGTTGATGAGAGATCTGGAGAATGTCCTGGCCAGGGTAGCAGTCGAACATTTTCTGTATCCAGAAAGGCCCGTAGAGAACCTGCAACATGCGGTCGTGCATTATCCTACTGAAATGTAGTGTTTCGCAGGGATCGAATGAAGGGTAGAGACACGGGTCGTAACACTTCTGAAATGTAACGTCCAATGTTCAAAGTGCCGTCATTGCGAACAAGAGGTGACCGAGACGTGTAACCATCATGATGCTGTAAACAGAACCTGGATTCATCCGAAAAAATGACGTTTTGCCATTTGTGCACCCAGGTTCGTCGTTGAGTACACCATCGCAGGCGCTCCTGTCTATGATGCTGCGTCAAGGGTAACCGCAGCCATGGTCTCCGAGCTGATATTCCATGCTGCTGCAAACGTCGTCGGACTGTTCGTGCAGATGGTTGTTGTATTGCAAACGTCCCCATTTGTTGACTCAGGGATCGAGACGTGGCTGCACGATCCGTTACAGCCATGCGGATAAAATACCTCTCATCTCGACTGCTAGTGATACGAGGCCGTCGGGATCCAGCACGGCGTTCCGTATTATCCTCCTGAACCCACCGATTCCATATTTTGCTAACAGTCATTGGATCTCGACTAACGCGAACAGCAATGTCGCGAAACGATAAACCGCAATCGCGATAGGCTACAATCCGACCTTTATCAAAGTCGGAAACGTGATGGTACGCATTTATCCTCCTTACACGAGGCATCACAACGTTTCACCAGGCAACGCAGGTCTACTGCTGTTTGTGTATGAGAAATCGCTTGGATACTTTCCTCATGTTAGCGCGTTGTAGGTGTCGCCACCGGCTCCAACCTTGTGTGAATGCTCTGAAAAGCCAATCATTTGCGTATCACAGCATCTTCTTCCTATCGGTTAAATTTCGCAATTTCGCGTCTGTAGCACAACTTCGTGGTGTAGCAATTTTAAAGGCCAGTAGTGTATACGGCTTTAAGCTGATACACGTAAATTTCAGTAAGAGATTTGGAAGAACGGTGCAGCATCTAGAATTCCATGGAGGGAGTAGGCAATTGCTGATAAAGAGTGCTGACACAATAGAAACTTCATTGATGTAGAAACAGATACATTCTACTCTGTCTGCTTTTAAATAAAAATCTTCTGCACTCTTGTCAGGTGCACAGTGAAAATTACGAATTTAGACATCAGTAAGATACGAATTGTTATATGAAGTGGTTCGTTTGGATAATATGAATGACGAAGATTCTTGTCGTACTTTAATGCACGTGGAACTTGGAAACATGATTGACGCGAGGGCAGAGTCGTCAGTACTTGATGTTTGCTAACATTCAACTTGGGCAATTTTTGAAGGGTTGAAATGTCCTTGGCGGATTTGTTACTCAGGTGACATCTAATGACTAGTCCACGTTCGATGTCACTGGACTCTCTTGATCGACCGTTTATGCTGTTGCTGCATCTCAACTGGCAACGCAAGAGAAGACGTGGAGATCCTCCACGTGAGCACTAGCGTGGTGACCAACACATTAAGTTCTACCTGTGCGAAAAGAATTAATATGCTAACCGAGGAATCACAGGATGTTGGTCTGTGATTTGCCTGTATGTCTGATTCCTACTGCCAACGGCCTTGCCGCAGTGGTAACACCGGTTCCCGTCAGATCAACGTACACTCCTGGAAATGGAAAAAAGAACACATTGACACCGGTGTGTCAGACCCACCATACTTGCTCCGGACACTGCGAGAGGGCTGTACAAGCAATGATCACACGCACGGCACAGCGGACACACCAGGAACCGCGGTGTTGGCCGTCGAATGGCGCTAGCTGCGCAGCATTTGTGCACCGCCGCCGTCAGTGTCAGCCAGTTTGCCGTGGCATACGGAGCTCCATCGCAGTCTTTAACACTGGTAGCATGCCGCGACAGCGTGGACGTGAACCGTATGTGCAGTTGACGGACTTTGAGCGAGGGCGTATAGTGGGCATGCGGGAGGCCGGGTGGACGTACTGCCGAATTGCTCAACACGTGGGGCGTGAGGTCTCCACAGTACATCGATGTTGTCGCCAGTGGTCGGCGGAAGGTGCACGTGCCCGTCGACCTGGGACCGGACCGCAGCGACGCACGGATGCACGCCAAGACCGTAGGATCCTACGCAGTGCCGTAGGGGACCGCACCGCCACTTCCCAGCAAATTAGGGACACTGTTGCTCCTGGGGTATCGGCGAGGACCATTCGCAACCGTCTCCATGAAGCTGGGCTACGGTCCCGCACACCGTTAGGCCGTCTTCCGCTCACGCCCCAACATCGTGCAGCCCGCCTCCAGTGGTGTCGCGACAGGCGTGAATGGAGGAACGAATGGAGACGTGTCGTCTTCAGCGATGAGAGTCGCTTCTGCCTTGGTGCCAATGATGGTCGTATGCGTGTTTGGCGCCGTGCAGGTGAGCGCCACAATCAGGACTGCATACGACCGAGGCACACAGGGCCAACACCCGGCATCATGGTGTGGGGAGCGATCTCCTACACTGGCCGTACACCACTGGTGATCGTCGAGGGGACACTGAATAGTGCACGGTACATCCAAACCGTCATCGAACCCATCGTTCTACCATTCCTAGACCGGCAAGGGAACTTGCTGTTCCAACAGGACAATGCACGTCCGGATGTATCCCGTGCCACCCAACGTGCTCTAGAACGTGTAAGTCAACTACCCTGGCCAGCAAGATCTCCGGATCTGTCCCCCACTGAGCATGTTTGGGACTGGATGAAGCGTCGTCTCACGCGGTCTGCACGTCCAGCACGAACGCTGGTCCAACTGAGGCGCCAGGTGGAAATGGCATGGCAAGCCGTTCCACAGGACTACATCCAGCATCTCTACGATCGTCTCCATGGGAGAATAGCAGCCTGCATTGCTGCGAAAGGTGGATATACACTGTACTAGTGCCGACATTGTGCATGCTCTGTTGCCTGTGTCTATGTGCCTGTGGTTCTGTCAGTGTGATCATGTGATGTATCTGACCCCAGGAATGTGCCAATAAAGTTTCCCCTTCCTGGGACAATGAATTCACGGTGTTCTTATTTCAATTTCCAGGAGTGTAGTTAAGCGCTGTTGGGCTGGACGAGCACTTGGGTGGATGACAATCCGGTCTGCAGAGCGGAGTTGGCAAGCGAGGTGCACTCAGCCCTTGTGAGGCAAACTGAGGAGATACTTGATTGAGAAGTAGCGGCTCCGGTCTCGGAAATTGACATACGTACGGGAGAGCGGTGTGCTGACCACATGCTGCTCCATGTCCGCATCCGGCGACGCCTATTGTATGAGGGTGACACCGCAGCCGGTCGGTACCATTTTACCTTCATGACCTGTTCGGGAGGAGTTTCGTTCTGGTTGCTGTCACCTACTAATACGGTCCCATCAATGAGATAGTGGACAGAAAGCGAATGAAGGGTAGAGGTTTCAAAGGCAGAGTGAAGAAAGTGCCACGGCAAAGGCCATAGGATAAACCAACCCTCCGCGACAGTCTGTGCTGGTAGTAGAACAGATGGCGGATTTGTGCCAGTAGCCAGTTTATGAATGGTGATGAGAAATGTTAGCAGAGATGTGTCACAGTTGTAGGTGGTCTCCGACGATATCCACGGGGCCAGCTGCAGTATCACCATACCTTACAGCACAATACCCACTTAATAGTGTTCGGTTCGCTCCTCGTGACATAGGAGTGCTCGGATACTTTCGATCATAGGGTGCAGATCAGTTGTCGTCAAACTGCGGCCAGCGGCTCTCAATTATATGTTATATGAGTGTTGGAACTCAAATAGTGGTAACTATTTATTCATAACCGATACAAAAGAGTTACATGTTTGCATCTGTTACTTTCCTTCAAAGTAGTCACCAGTGATGTATAAAGCCCGTTGCCAGCGATGTGGAAGGCATAGTATACCGTTAGCAGGGACTGTTCTGTTGATGGTGCGAATGGAGCGGTCTAACGTTGTGGCGATTCTTGTGTACGGCTGTGATGGTGTTATCCCAACGCATTACGTTCCTCCATGGCAGACCGTCAATGCACAGTATTACTGTTCGTTTTTGGAGCATCACCTGCGACCAGCTTTGCGAAAGAAGCGGCGACACTTTCTGCGCTACCCACCCATCATTTTCCACGACAATGCGCGGGTGCATACAGCGCAGGCTGTGGCTGCTGTGTTCGGTCGATGGGACTGGGAAGTACTGTACCATCCACCATACTCCCTGGACTCAAGTCCTTGTGAGTTTGATTTGATTCCGAAGATGAAGGAACCACTTCGTGGCATTCGCTTCAGAACTGTTCCAGAGATTCGACAGGCAGTAGACAGCTCTATTTGCATCACAACAGAACAGGCTCTGCTAACACTATACTACGCCTTCCACACCGCTGGCAACGGATTCTACACAACGCTGGTGACTACTTTGAAGGACAGTAACAGATGCAAACATGTAACTCTTTTGATTCGGTTGTGAGTAAATGGTTGCCACTATTATAGTTCCAACCTACGTATTAATATGCATCAAGCAACCGGCTTCTAGCCGGTGCCAAAAACGTCAACTAACGTTAACAGGTTCTTAGGAGTGTATTTTTCTTGCTCAGTAACAAACAAAAGCATTTACAGACACAGCAGTATTTTAAGATGCGCTTGATTGTAATGAACCCTGGTGAATCCGGCTGTGAGCTGAGTAAAGTTTACCGCTTACGTCTGGGACAGAGTGGTATTTAGCGTGGCCACAGCAAGGTTAACAGATGCGAGAGCAGAACATTTTACTGTTTGTCTTCCAGTGCTAACAACTCAAAAGCGTCTGCGACCAGCACCGGTCGTCTGCTCTGGTATACATGTTAAACGGAAGTTACATGGATTCGTGAATGAGCTTTGTCAAGACGTTCATATTCAAAAGTGGTACGTGTTTGTAGCAAGTAATATGAATCCAAGTTAAGACTGTTGTAATACAATGCAATGGGCAAAAGAAAAACGTCATTCACTTGGGCCGTGTCTCATATTAATGTTACTATTGTCTCTTAACATAACATACTAATTTATTGACGTTTATATTAGGAAACGAGTCACTGAAAGTAGTAGGTGAGTTCTGCTATTTAGGCAGCAAAATAATTGGTGATGGCAAACCTAGAGAGGATATAAAGTTTAGACTGGCAATGGCAAGAAAAACGTAATCTGAAGAAGAGAACTTTGTTAACATCGAATATAGATTTAAGTGTTATGAAGTCTTTTTGTGAAGGTAATGGGAGTGTAGCCATGTATGGAAGTGAAACGTGGACGATAAGCAGTTTAGACAAGAAGAGAATAAAAGCTTTTGAAACGTGGTACTACAGAAAAATGCCGAAGATTAGATGGGTGAATCGCATAACTAATGAGGAAGTGGTAAATAGAATTGATGAGAGAAGAATTTTGCGGCACAGCCTGACTAGAAGAAGTGATCGGTTGATAGGGCACATTCTGAGACATCAAGGGATTACGAATTTAGTATTGGAGGGAGGTTTGGGGGGGTAAAAGTCGTAAAGGGTAAACCAACCGACGAATACAGTAAGCAGGTTTTGTACCCGTGGACTGGGGTAGTGTCTTTGATTCATAGTCTTCGGTCCGGGGTTAGAATCCCACCGCTGGTTAAATTTTGATTAATAATCAACATTTGCGGCTTAAGTCTTCCGGCATAAGAAGCCACATTCATACTGCTAACGGCCTTGTCAAAGAGGGCGGAGGAGCGGACAGATGTTCAGGGCACTCTCTTGTCCTAGGGGTGGGAAACTGCCCTTAAAACCGGAAGAATCAGCAATGATCAACGGCATGAGGATGCAGAAGGCAATGGAAACCACTGCATTAAAGACACGTAACGTGTATCCACAGGATATATGGTCTGTAACTGAAGAAGTGTCATGATGATCTCTCCATTGGAAAAAGAGTCCGGAGTAGTCCCCCATTCGGGTCTCTGGGACGGGACTGCCAAGAGGGAGGTTACGATGAGAAAAAGATTGAATAATTAACGGAAGGATAACGTTCTACGATTCGGGCCGTGGAATGTCAGAAGCTTGAACGTGGTAGGGAAACTAGATAATAGTATGATAATCTGAAAAGGGAAATGCAAAGGCTCAATCTAGATACAGTAGGGGTCAGTGAAGTGAAGTGATGTGGAAAGAAGACAAGTATTTCTGGTCAGATGCGTATAAGGTAATATAAACAGCAGCCGAAAATGGTATAACTGGATCAGAATTCGTTATGAATAGGAAGGTCGGGCAGAGAGTGTGTTACTGTGAACAGTTAAGTGATAGGGTTGTTCTAATCAGACTCGACAGCAAACCAACACCGGCAACGATAGTTCAGGTATACCTGCCGACTTCGCAAGCTGAAGATGAAGAGATAGAGGAGGTGTATGAGGATATTGAAGGGGTAATACTGTGAAAATTTAATAGTCATGGGAGACTGGAATGCAGACGTAGGGGAAGGAGAATATGGGCTTGGGACAAGGAATGAGAGAGGAGAACGACTAATTGAGTTCTGTAACAAGTTTCATCTAGTAACAGCGAATACTCTATTCAAGAATCACAAGAGGAGGATGTATACTTGGAAAAGGCTGGGTGATACGGGAAGATTTCAGTTAGATTACATCATAGTCAGAGATCTGAAATCAGATACTGGATTGTAAAGCGTACCCAGCAGCAGACAAGCTCAGCTCATAATATAGTAGTGATGAAGAGTAGGCTGAAATTTAAGACAAATGGTTCAAATGGCTCTGAGCACTATGGAACTCAACTGCTGCGGTCATAAGTCCCCTAGAACTTAGAACTACTTAAACCAAACTAACCTAAGGACATCACACACATCCATGCCCGAGGCAGGATTCGAACCTTCGACCGTAGCGGTCGCGCGGTTCCAGACTGTAGCGCTGAAATTTAAGACATTAGTCAGGAAGAATCAATACGCAAAGAAGTGGGATGTAGAAGTACTAAGGAATGATGAGATACCGTTGAAGTTCTCTAACGCTATAGATATAGCAATAAGGAATAGCTCAGTAGGCAGCACAGCTGAAGAAGAATGGACATCCCTAGAAAGGGCCATCACAGAAGCTGGGAAGGAAAACATAGGTACAAAGAAGGTAACTGCATAGAAACCATGTGTAACAAAAGAAATACTTCAGTTGATCGATGAAAGGAGAAAGCACAAAAATGTTCCGGGGAATCAGGAATAGAGAAATGCAAGTCGCTGAGGAATGAAATAAATAGGAAGTGCAGGGAAGCTTAGACGAAATGGCTGCAGGAAAAATGTGAAGACATCGAAAAAGAAATGATTGTTGGAAGGACAGACTCAGCATACAGGAAAGTCAAAATAACCTTCGGTGGCATTAAAAGCAAGGGTGATAACAACAGGAATTCCACTGTTGAATGCAGAGAAGAGCGCGGATAGGTGGAAAGAATACATCGAAAGCCTCTATGAGGGGGAAGATTTGTCTGATGTGATAGAAGAAGAAAAAGGAGTCGATTTAGAAGAGATAGGCGATCCAATATTGGAATCAGAATTTAAGAGAGCTATGGAGGACTTACGGTCAAATAAGGCAGAAGGGATAGATAAGATTTCATCAGAATTTCTAAAATCGCTGGGGGAAGTGGCATCAAAACGACTATACACGTTGGTGTGTAGAATGTATGACGTACCATCTGAATTTCGGAAATGCAATTCCTAAGACGGGAAAGGCTGACAAGTGCGAGAATTATCGCTCAGTCAGCTTAACGGCTCCTGCATCCTAGCTGCTTACGAGAATAATATACAGAAGAATGTAAAAGGGAATTGAGGATTGGCTAGATGACGATCGGTTTCGTTTCAGGAAAGGTAAATGCACGAGAGAGGCAATTCTGACTTTGCAGTTAATAACAGAAGCAAGACTAAAGAAAAATCAAGACTCTTTCATGGGATTTTTGTACATGGAAAAAGCGTTCGACAATGTAAAATGGTGCACGATGTTCGAAATTTTGAGAAAAGTGGGGGTACGCTATAGGGAGAGACAGGTCATACACAATATGTACAACAGCTAAGAGAGAATAATAAGAGTGGACGACCAAGATCGAAGTGCTCGTACTAAAGGGGTGTTAGACAACGATGTAGCCTTTCGCCCCTGCTGTTCAGTCTGTACATCGAGGAAGCAATGATGGCAATAAAAGAAACGTTCAGGAGTCGAATTAAAATTCGAGGTGAAACGATATCAATTATACGATTCGCTGATGACTTTGCTATCCTGAGTGAAAGTGAAGAAGAATTACATGATCTGCTGAACGTAATGAACAGTCTAATGAGTACACAATATGGATTGAGAGTAAATCGACGAAAGACGAAGGTAATGAGAAGTAGTAGAAATGGGAACAGCGAGAAACTTAACATCAGGATTGATGTTCACGCAGTATATGAAGTTATGGAATTCTGCTACCTAGGCATTTAGTGTTTCTTAGTTTATCAACGATACATCTGTTTGTTAAAAGTAAAATGACGTTCTAAACAATAAATATAACAGGTCTATGAGCTATACAAGTGTATAAACTCTTACCTAGTATTCATTTTTTAACGGAATTTCTTTGAAAAACGACTTACAACAATAGGTAGCTAACATAAGGCGGGCACAAATAGCGTCTTAGGCGTTGTAGTTATCTATGGGCTGCTTATAAATGCTTTTTCCAAAGAAATGAAAATCCTAACGCAATACGAGATGAAAGATTACAGTCCTGTCTTCCATTAGAACCGCCGAAGCTACAAATAATACTTGACGGTACAACAAAAAACTATAGCACACCTGTCTGCAATTATCCTCAACAGAAACAATAATTAAGCCTTCGAATCTCGTGTTAAAGTATTTATTTACACTGTCGTCTGCTCTCTTCATAGATTACATCGGCCTATAAACATTCTTTTTTGAAAGATACGTAAGGCAGAAATTTGTAGCATGAAATACGTTAAATGTCACCCAAATCGAAATTGTAGTAAAGTGTAAGTGAGAGCTATAAAGAAATATGCCAGTATCTGAAGTACATCAGCAATTTCAGAAATTGGTGTGTTTATATTAAAATTAACAGAATTTCGCAGTAGCTCGTATATCACAAACATCGCTTGGATGGCATAGGGCAAGAAACATGCACTCCATATTTGGAAATTATTTCCCGAAACGCATCGTGCGGCCAGTACAAAAAGACCGTGACTGGCAACAGCAAGTTTCATGATACGACAAAGGAAACCATATGATTCCGTGCTAGTAGACGCTTACAACGCTTAACATGACGTTCAAAACATTGTGTGTAAGTTTTCAGTAGGCTTAAAATATGGCGATGTCTTAGTCAGTTGTTGTCTACATAGGTCGTTGGCTTTAATATACATCGTCATTGTTATCAGCGAGACTGTCAGAGGAAATTTATTCGAGTTATTTTTTAGTAACAATATTTCTGTTTTTGAGTCGTCTAATGTGAGTTACTTCACTTATATTATTCTTGTTGCCTCACTTGTGCGGAGAATAATAGTTTTTATAATATAACAATGTTTAAGCAAAATTTTTTGTCCTACAAATGTAGTTCCTTGTTATATATTTCAGTTTGATAGTTTCTTCTGTGGATCACGAATGCCAACATGACATCCGATCAGGGAAGGTGGCCAATGTGTTCACCATAATACCAGTTAGTTACTTAAAAAAGAACACGTGTAATACAGCAGATAAAAGTGACTGCTAAACCCTTTTAGATTCAAAGCTACCCTCCGCCTTTCTGCCCCTTTGTGGTAATTTTGAATTAATTAAATAATGTTATTTAAAACCGCTTCAGTTCCGTTTTATTTGGCCCAATAGGAAAGGTCCATTGTAAACTGTCTGCTGAAACGGCATGGAATTGTTGGAATTGTTTCAGATACTAGGGCATCAAATCGCCTAGAAAATATGTCCAGAAATCAGAACAACAAACAAGGGTACCTTCTGCGATGGCACTGGCCACGATACCCGCTTGTGTGTGTCACTACGTAAGCCTTCAGAAAAATTCATGTAGTTCCAATACATTATTTTCCTTTTCACTCGAAAGTATATGGTGCGATACTTTACAGTATATAGATAACTTACTTTACATTCCACGTCTTTCAAATAATATTGTCATCTACAAAGATGAATTATTATTATTATTACTAATATTCTTCTTCTTTCTTTCTTCGTTTGGGTCATCTAAGGACACACCAATTTCAATGCTCCCTTCTCTGTTGTTCTTTCTTTTTCCTCCAGTATTCTTTCAACTTTTCACTATGTATACTTTTTCCCTCCTCGGACCATTTTGACCCTGTCTTCTTCTCCCTCTTTCCTTGGAATCCTTCCATTTTTAACACTTTTCTCTTGAAACTCTCTCTTTCTGTTGCATCTTTTTACATATGTTGTTTCTTTCCACATCTTTCCTCACTTCTTGAATCCAGGCTATTGTTGACTTGTCCCCAAGATATTTAAAAATCTGTTTGGTTAAACTGTTGCTGTTCATTCTGTATAAGTGTCCAAAAAATAGCAAGCGCCTCTTTCGTAGTGATTCATTTATGTTTTCTATTATTATTATTATTTCGCTGCCGGCCGCTGTGGTTCTAGGCGCTTCAGTCCGGAACCGCGCTGCTGCTGCGGTCGGAGGTTCGAATCTTGCCTCGAGCATGGATGTTTGTGATGTCCTTAGGTTAGTTAGGTTCAAAGTCTAGGGGACTGATGACCTCATATGTTAAGTCCCATAGTGCTTCAAGCCATTTGAACCATTATTTAGGTTTTATGTGGGAGTAAAGTAACACATTCGCTCTCATGGTGGTGGATGTGGACGCTGCATTTCATCAAGGCTACGGACCCTGCGTGATCTTAAACCGGCTTTGTTGTGTTATGCTTGCAGTTCGTCCAAGATAGCTGTTTCTGTACGGACGCTGGGAAGCTCACGCCGAGCTTGTGGCACTCTGCTGCTGGCGACCTTAGTTTCACTGAATGCTTTTGCATTTCCTATCTCGCCTCGTTCAGTATCCGCACAGACGCGATCTCCCGCAGCGTGGCGCGTTCCGGCGGCAAGAGGAAACATTACGCCCCGGAAATGGCGAGCCTTTAGGCTGCGTATACAGTCGGCGGTTTTACCCTGGAAATGGCGCAACGCTGGAGCGCACGTTACACTTCACTTTGCGTTTCGGGTTTCTCCACAACTTTCTCGTTTCCTCACCGCGGAGTCATGTGAGTAAGCGTATGTAGACAGCGGAGAAACGTGACAGAAGTAGTGCACTGCTTTGACTGTCGTGACAGCCGCACCTGTTTATCTTAAGGAACTGGCAAACTTTCAACTGCATCAGGCCAGTGCTCTGTTGATATGCATGTCCACATGGCCTGTAGGTTATAGGAGAATTTATTCTTTCGTTCATGTTTGTACTCCATCTTACTGTCAACAACGCGGTACAAGAACGGCCACAGCTGCCTACAAATACCGTAACACGCGCAATAATCCACGTTTGTATTACGCTATTAACATAGGCAAGTTACCTATGACTAAATAATCTATATATGACACTAACTATAACGGGAAGAAATCACAGAAAAGGATCGGTTATTCAGTTTAAAAGATTAAGCCGAAAACAAGATTAAGCCGAAATCTGCCAACAAAAATTCATAGTTTATTTTGGGATATTTTCTGAGTATTCTGATGTAAAGTGTTATTTACTGCCTGACTTACTTAGTGTCTTTAGCGCAAAGAAAATTTCTGCACAGCATTTCGAATCTTGACGGTATGACGCAGTTGCTATGGCGAGACAGTTTTAGGTTTGGTAGTGGCGGTGTGGGGAGGGGACGGGTGGGGGCTGTATGGTTGCTTAAGGCACCGGTAGAGATCGCGCCTGAAAGTCACCTCCGAACTCATCAAGCATTAGCGCCGTAGCCCGTAATACACAATTTGAAAACAACTTTTTATGTAAAAACTTGTGTAAAAATTCGAGAACAAAGAGCCGATGTTAATATTTGCATTATCTATTAAGTTAGAAAAGAAAGGAGTTGTCATTACGTCACAAAATTTAAGCCGGGGTCCGCCATCTTCCATAGTCCAGAAATTAGGCACACCGCATTTATTCCTCCATGGTTCACCGCGGCGATACTTCCCCGTAACGTCTCTCTGACGTGCCTGTGTTGAGTTTCAACCAATGGGGATATCTGTCGACTTTCGCAGTCGTACCCCAAATAGCATTGTACAATGCTGGGGCATGTTTAAAAAATTATATCATTTTTTTACGCTGTCAGTTGCTATTATTGGCCACACACTAAATGACGCATCATAGGCAATATTTCAGACTGAGAAGCCGTGTAAACTACGGTGAGAGTAATGCGTTGACAATCTAATAAAACAAGAACTCTATTCTGCTTGGAGGGATACTAATGTGCAGCTCTATTTCTTTGACACTTCAATAATAGTTCACTGTACTGGCCTGCAGAAGATACGATAGCTTACTTTGCTTGTTTCCAAATTGCACACGTTTATAGCCTTATAAAGGACAAGTACGTAAGTTTTTCGCGAACGTGAACATTACAAATGTTGTACATACGAGAAGAAAGCTGCAAATGCATCGAACAAGAAGCAGTAGCAGTAAGTGAACAAGCATTGGTTTCGGAGTCCCAGCTTCGATACTGTTCTATCCTTGATTATTCGAAATATGTCAACAAAAATATTACTAGAGCAAATACGCATTCAAGAACAGAAAAACATTCGAAACCACCTTCCTGACACACTGTTATTAATGTAAGCAACGTAATTTTTAGTACTTAAAACAGCTGTTGCGTGCATACGACAGAAATAATGAACAAGAAGCAATCGTAAACAACAGTCTGCTAATGTTTTGGGCAGGCACCGCCCACACTGTCCTCAATACAGCGTACATCTCAAGTCTATAGCGCAATCTTCCTTCTTTTTTTACCTCCATGATACGTCCTGCGTAATACAAGGAGGCACAGCATTCAATTTTTTTTTTAGAGAGCAGCTAGGAGAAGCCTGGCTGCTCGCACTTGGCTTTCTGCTTTCAGTTTTCGAGATGTAAGCATCTTGGGCTGTAGTTATAGTGATCTCACGATATACTAACTTATTTGATTTCTCAAATGTTTTTTGTTATAAATTCAGCAGTCCACGTGTTTATTTCATTTTTCATTGTATTATGAACTCTACTTTCAGCACCTCTAGCAAGGAAGACGCAACTCTCGATGTGGCACCCATCCGCCGCTGGAGTGATGTCATTACTAATGTGCAGTGTCCACTGTTACATATCGTATGGGTGGAACATGCAGTCATTCAGAAAAAAGTCCGACTTTTTTCAAATCAGTAATACAGCATTGAGTGACTACCATATCGCGATATGAAAGTTACATTTTCTAAATTCAATCGTCCCACATCATGTGTTGCGCCGCTCCCAACACCAATCTGGGATTGCAATGGTCATTCTGGTAAAACATTTTAAAATATGTGAGTTGGCGCAGGTGGAAGCCAACTCGTAAGTCGAAGCGTTGTTACTTCCCTTAGAAGATAGATTAGAGAAAGGTAAAACTACATTTGTAGCATTCGTATACTTCGAGAAAGCTTTTGACAATACTGACCTCAACAACTCGTACAGAAACAAGACCGCAGTTGTAAGAGCTGAGGCGAAGGAAAGGAAAGCAATGGTTGACAAGGGAGTGGAACAAGGTTGTAGCCGGCCGGAGTGGCCGAGAGCGGTTCTAGGGGCTTCAGTCTGGAATCGCGTGACCGCTACGGTCGCAGGTTCGAATCCTACCTCGGACATGGATGTGTGTGTCGTCCTTAGGTTAGTTAGGTTTAAGTAGTTCTAAGTTCTAGGGGACTGATGACCTCAGATGTTAAGTCCCATAGTGCTCAGAGCCATTTGAACCAATTTCGAACCAAGGTTGTAGCCTTCTCCCCATGTTATTCAATCTGTACTTTGAGCAGGCGGTAAAGGTATTTGGAAAAGGAATTAAAATTGAGGGAGAAGTAGCAAAAATTTTGAGGTTTGTGATGACACTGTAATTCTGTCAGATACAGCAATGGATTTGGAAGAGCAGTCGTTCAACAATGGACAGTGTCTTGAAAAGAGGATAGAAGATAAACACGAACAAAAGCAAAAGAAGAATAATGGGATGCAGTGGAATTAAATCAGTTGGTGCTAAGGGAATTATATTAGGAAGCGATAAACTAAAAGTAGGAGAGAAGTTTTGCTATTTGGGCAGCAAGATAACTAATGACGGCCGAAGTAGGGAGGATACAAAACGTAAACCGACAATGACAAGGAAAGAATTTTTGAAGAAAAGAAATTTGTTAACATGAAATGGATTCAAGTGTTTGGAGGTCTTTTCTGAAGGTATCTGTCTGGAGTGTAGCGATGTGTGCAAGTGAAACATAGACAATATACAGTTTAGACAAAAAGACAACAAGGCTTTTGAAATGTAGTGCTACAGAAGAATGATGAACATTACATGAGTAGATCGCTTAACTAACGAGGACGTAGTGCATAAAATTGGAGAGAAGAGAATTATGTGGCACAACTTGACTGAAAGAAGGAATCAATTGATAGGACACATTCTGGGCATCAACGGATAACGAATTTAGTACTGCAGGGAAGTGTGGAGGTAAAAAAAGTACAGGGAGACACCAAGAGTTGAATCAGAAACCACATTCAGAATGGTGTAGGGTGGAGTAGTTATTCGGAGATGAAGAAGCTAGCACGGAACAGAGTAGCGGGGAGAGGCGCATCAAACTAGTAGTCGGACTGAAGGCCACGACGAGGACTATGTGATTTGCTTTTTTTTCCCATGTGATGGAATGACACTAATCCTGGTCCGTCACATCCGTCACACGAATCGTCTACGACTCCGTGGGTGATCGCTGTCACCATGCGTCAGTTCTGCTTACGCAGAAGCACAGATCACGGGTGTAGACTGCCCGAGCTGCGAGAGGTGGAGCGCAGCTTATTCCCCTGCACAGCTCTTCTTGTCACAGATGGTTTACGCTCGCCTCTGTTTACGGTTACGGCCGACTGCTACGTTAGTCTACATTAAATGCGCTGTGCGTCTTGTTTTGAAACAAACATGTCCCATTCGCTGACGATTCGTGCTGCTGACAACAGTTCTTCGCCCTAAAGCTCGTAATAATATCGCTTGGCACTGAATTATCTATTTTTTGTTCTGGCCATGTTTTTTCTACACGTATTTTAACAGTGATACACTGCAGTATGGATAGGTTTAGTAATGAAGAATTGGCGGCGGTTATGCACTTCATGTAAAGGGATCACTGAATGCAGTAGAGGAGCGGCAAAATGACCGATGCTGACCTGTCCCTACAGTACTTTGAATCTACAAATTCTCCATGTCATCATCAGTAAAGTTAGGATGCTCCTGCGTATTAAAGTTAACATACAGTTAGCACTGGCGGAGAAATAACCTGAGACAGCCGCGCGGGATTACCCGAACGGTCTGTGGCGTTGCAGTCATGGACTGTGCAGCTGGTCCCGGCGTAGGTTCGAGTCCTCCCTCGGGCATTGGTGTGTGTGTTTGTCCTTAGGATAATTTAGGTTAAGTAGTGTGTAAGCTTAGGGACTGAGGACCTTAGCAGTTAAGTCCCATAAGATTTCACACACACACACACATACACACACACACACACACCTGAGACAGAACCGAGCAAAAGTGAATATTAGATTGAGATCGAACAGAAAAGTCGGCATTACTGTTGTCAACAGTAAATCTCGTAAATGAGTGGAATAAAGTAGTTGACAAACAAGATATAAAGCGTACATCATCGACATTTCAACTCTTGTGTCGATATTTCCTGCAGTTTATAGATTCTAAGATAAATGGGGATATGAAATTAAACTAAACTATTTTACTCTGTAACATGCAACGGAAAACAACGGGTCATTATACTGAAATACTCACAAAATATTCCTGAACTACCTCAGAAATTTTGTCGGTGGAATTTGGGTTTTTGCTGTACGTAGTCGGTTCAGTAAGTTCCGGGACACAAAACTTTCCTTACGAGAAGCATGTGGCACTATTACTGGAACAAATACAGAACTATGTAGGCTTAATTTCATGTACTACGGCGGTTTTATATTTTTATTTTATTTATCTACTTATTGTTACAGAAAGAGGCATCAAAATGTTTCGATAACAAGACATCTATGATGGTGCGTCTTTACTCTCTGTCATTGTTTTCTTGTGCCTCAGTATTTGGCCAGGGGGTAAGAGTGCTAGAACTAAGCCCATTGTCGCAAAACGTGGACTCTATAGACTTCATTCTCATCATGTTTTTATCCAGAATCTAATATGTCATCAACTGGAAGTATTTTGAGGATTTTAAATCGATGCACCTAAATTTGTCGGACATTCTGAACGGCATTCAAGTCGAAGATTTTGCCAAGGTTTCTTTTAGAGGTTCTGTGACAGGTGCCGCGAATATGTGGCGAGACAAAGGACGTTTGTTGAAAATTAATACGACAGTAAATTATACCTATGGAAAAAATTGCAACAACAAGGAGTTGTACGACATGAAACGAATCTGAAAGATGAAGTCTACTTCGCACCAGTCGCTGAAGAGTGGTGCTAGTAGCGCTACTATGACGATGCGATCAAGTCTGCTTTAAATATACGCTGAAACGGTCGTGAGCGTTAGTTACCTGTGAGATTGAACGTGGTAAGTTGATATTAATCAGGAACACCTTTAAGGCGACAAAGACGCCATTATCAGCACGTCACTGAGTCTGAACAAGGTCGTGTAACAGGGCAACAAAAGTCTGGACGTTCCTTCTGCGATATTGCAGAAAGGCTTGGCAGGAATGTAGCCACTGTACATGATTGGTGGCAGCGGTGGTCACGAGAATGTACGGTCACAAGAAGATTGGGCTCCGAGAGGGAAGACCATTGTGCTCGGCGTATGGCCCTGGTGCATCGTACTGCATCTGCAGCAGCAATCTGAACAGCAGTTGGCACCACATTGACAGGACGAGCTGTTACAAACGGGCTACTTCGATGACAGCTCCGAGCCAGGTGCCTTGTAGCGTGCATTCCACCGACCCGAAACCACCGCCATTTGCAACTTGTGTGGTGTTAAGCGAGAACTCACCAGAGGCCAGGGTGGAGAACTGTTGTGTTTTCTTGGGAAAGCTTGTTCTACCTCGGTGCCGTTGATGGCCTAGTGTTTATGGATAGGAGGCCACTTGAAGGCCTGCAACCAGTCTGTCTGCGTGCAAGATATTTATACGCTGGACCGATACTTGAGAGTTACGGTCTCGGGTGCGATTACGTTTGACAGCAGGTGCTCTCTCGTGGTTATATCAAGCACCTTGACTGTAAATTTGTACACCAGTCTGGAGATTTGACATATTGTGCTTAACCTGCCATCTTGCAATGTTATTTACTTAAATATTTTACGTGGGCAAATGTATTTTCCAAAATTTCATTACTCTGCATCAATTACTTTTGTTGGCGCTGCAATTTTTTTCCTTCAGTAAATTTTAACATCTTCACGGTAAAAGATAATAGCCAAACAGTTGCAGGATGAAGATTTACTGCAATCAATGACCACGGTTTCGGTATATCTAAATATATCTTGATGAGAAGCAAAAATACACTAAAATCACATCTTGCAGTGGAGATTCACGCCTTTGGCACGATTGTTTTATGTATCTCCACCGCAACCAGTCTGTCTGCGTGCAAGATATTTATACGCTGGACCGTGTATTTTTGCTTCTGATGAAGGTATATTTAGATATACCGAAACCGTAGTCAAGGATTTCAATAAATCGTTATTCTGCAACTGTTTGGCTGTTATCATTTACCGTGAAGATCTTTAACAGTTGCTGCTTCAGGCATTTTAAAATTTTGACATTTTAACATTTTGTATTTTGTTGTGCGTTAGTCCGGGCACTTGTTGAACCAACTGTGTAGGTCGGAAAAGTACTCCAGAGGAATGAGGTGTTAATGAAATCACTGATAGTGAATAAAACATTTATTGGCCCATATAAAACCGGAGAAGCTTAGTGTGTTTGGATAGATTCATGAAAACAGTAAAGCTAATGGAATGGAAGCATTTCCTTCATTTTTACAAGATTTAAGAATTAGCGTTTTGTTGTGCTTTGAAAACACTGCAGGGAAAAAGTCAGAAATCTACACCTTCTTCTTTCTTCTGACATTAACAGAGAAAATTATCCTTTTGCTGAAGTCAAGGTGGCCGGCCGCTGTGGCCGAGCGGTTCTAGGCGCTTCAGTCTGGAACCGCGCTGCTGCTACGGTCGCAGGTTCGAATCCAGCCTCGGGAATGGACGTATGTGATGTCCTTAGGTTAGTTAGGTTTAAGTAGTTCTAAGTCTAGGGGACTAATGACCTCAGATGTTAAGTCCCATAGTGCTTAGAAAAATTTCAACCATTTTTGGAAGTCAAGGTGAAATTAATTGGCAAAACGAACACAAGATGCAAACACAAACGTAGTACAATCCCAAAACAGAGAATATCACTTGCAACACTGTGAATGAGACCAAAGGAAGTAATCAGCCATAGTGTTTGTGGTGTCATGGGATGTTCACTTCCGGTAGTTTCGTACGTTTCCTTACATATTGTTTCAGTCGACGAAATGTGTATAATGAAAATCAAACAACATAGAGGATTTCATCAAGGATTACCAGCGAAGCAGATTTTCGCAATATACAGGTATTTCATAGCACTGTTGTTTGCTTTTCATTAGCGCTCATACGAGTTTTCCGTTTATATAACTAGAGAACCTCTCCACAGTTCATCTGATTAGCCAGGCCATGACGAAAAGCACAAAGTGGAACTTGTAAACTCTGATGATGGAGCTTTACCTAAAATAAAAATCTAAATACAGTAAACGGACTTTTGTTCACAAATTACATTTCACTGTCTCTCTGCGTCACAGAAAACCAGGACAGTGTTGCTAAAATGCACCGAGGAGAATTATTTCGACTTTCTCTCTGCATCAGACGGTGTAAACACTTTTTGCAACGAAGACTGTGAGTGTAATAGCACCTTCTACCTCTGCCTTTTAACAGACGGTGATAACTCCATTTAAAGAAATAACTGAGCAAGATAGCGCAGTTGATACCTTGGACTCGGGAGGAAGGGGCTCGAATCATTGGCTGGCCATCCAAAATAATATTTTACTTGGTCTTCTTAAATCGGTAAAAGCGAACGCTGGTGTCGTCCTTATGAAAAGCGCGTGGCCGATTCCCGTAGCCATTCTTTTCCATGGGAAATTGTGCTCCTTCTGTAATGACGCGGACACACACAGAACGTTACATGCCAGTCTTCTTTGCCTCCATGATATACAAAGCATGCAAATATTAGGCGTGGCGAATAAACAGATTACATTTGGCGACTTTCTCCTGCGTCTCCTATTCTGATGTGTCACCGATTCACTCCAAAGCACACATGTTCGAAAAGTTGTGTTATGAAAATTTTCTTATCTGTTCTCGGCTATTTCTGTCTTTGTATTACTTTGTAGTTTGAGATTTTATCTAAATATAAACGCTACATTCTTTAAGCAATGTCGATACGCCTGCCCGCGAACGAATGCTAATTTATGCGTGAAAAATAACACAAGAGCGCTTTATTTACAGTAAAAAAAAATGGTTCAAATGGCTCTGAGCACTATGGGACTTAACTTCTGAGGTCATTAGTCCCCTAGAACTTTTTTTTTTTTTTTTTAAAAAAATTCTTTATTCTCAATATTCTTATATCATACAAACAACCCACCACCTTATACAATTAGTGGGTCCTATTTGATACATTTGTATTTTATATTAGTACTACAGCTAACACAATTTGTTACTTTTCTGTTGCTCACACTATGGGCACTTCTGTCTATTTTCCTACATTGTTATATTCTACTTATGCTAAGCTACTTCTACCTGCAGCGTTTACATTTGTGCCAGAATAGTATAAACCTACATTGTTGGCCCTGTTCACCGAGCTAATCCCGGTGAACGTGCCCCTGGCACCAGGCTGGCCGGAGTTTCGATACGCTGCAGTACTATACTTATGGTTTCTATCCTAGCTTATCCTACGTCTATCCCCTAGAACTTAGAACTAGTTAAACCTAACTAACCTAAGGACGTCACACACATCCATGCTCGAGGCAAGATTCGAAACTGCGACCGTAGCGGTCTCGCGGTTCCAGACTGCAGCGCCTAGAACCGCACGGCCACTTCGGCCGGCTATTTACAGTAATGTTCCAAAAAAAAGTGAGCACGAAATGCAGTTTGTACCGCAACATTTTGTGTACGTAGTCTCTGGAGGCTGTGATATATTTTGGCTACTTCATTGTGTGTACTAAGAGCTGCACTTGCTTTTTATTTATTATTCGGTAACCGATTTCTGTCTATATTGCAGCACCTTCAGGCTATATCAAAGGTCTACTGGTTTTTATGTTATGACAGTCTGTTTGCGACTGAATAAAGGCAACATTCGTTTTGCGAGACGCGTTTTCCATCGTTTCATTTTATTACAGCATCATCTGTGGCCTGAAAGGCATTTACATTTTCCTTTGCAAGCACCACTTGCAACTTACATATTCAGCTACTGTACAGGTAAGTTACAGTTTTTATGTAGACACCCCTTGTTCAGTATAATTTATTCCTTAGCCTGTGTGTTGATACTGTTATATAGGTGTTCTTGCTGAATTGCTAGTTAAGCTGTGGTTCTGCTTGTATCACTAAACAATTTTCGGCAGCGGACAGAAACTGCATGTGTGTGTGTGTGTGTGTGTGTGAGGGAGGGGAGGGGGGGGGGGAGAGGGTTGGGTGAGCTCTTTGGCCAGGTTTAGTAGTGAATTGTTTAGGTCGAATAGCAATTGCTTGTTCTCTGCTATGATTTTTTTTAACGCGATAATTTTCCTGCACTGGAATGAGTAATTCATTGTGATTAAGTATTCTGGTAATTTTTATGTATTGCTCTATATTTCTGGAATGGTGGTTACGTTATCATATTGAAATAAGGCGACTAGGAGAGAACTGCATGTGTTCGGTAACAAAGAGTAGAGAAAGTTGGACTAAAGGTAAATCACGACGAAATCCGTTCATAAAATTAGGAAGAAGACTTGAGCAGGAAGAATGACGTGTGGTTCAAGAAACTTCACCAATGCAAATATTTGGGGTCTTGGCTTACCAAAGTCAGCAGCATGGGAATGGGCATCAAGGAAAGAATATCAGTGGGCATGAATACAAGTATTCCCTCAGGGAGACGCTCCGCTCAGCTGTCAAAGAATACTACCATGGCAATATATAACACAGTGATATGCCCAGCAGTCATGTTCGGCTCAGAACCTGGAGCATGGCTAAACGTGAAAAGGAAAACCATTCAACAATCCAACAGAAGCTGAACTGCAAAAGAATTCAGTGGGCGCCCGTATGCCAGAAGAAAGACAGTTGAAGAAATCATTTGAGGGAAACCAAACACCAGACGCTCCATAGGACGACCAAGGCAGCGCTGGATGGACGACCTGGCGAAGGACCTGGAAGGCCTGGGAACTGAAGACACCTGGCGGAACCGAGATGAAAGGAATGGAGGCAGTTTATGGAAGCATCGTGTGGTCTGCGTGGCCTGTGACCACTGGGCATCTGTGTATGCATGTACGAGTATATATGTACGTACAGAACAGAACTGCTTGTAACCTACTTGTACCCTAGCAGAATTTTTAAGTTGAAAATGTTGTATACTGATGAGAATGTATTTTGGATCCTAATAAACTGAATCGAAACGCGTCTAGTAAATCAAAAACTGCTATTATTCAGTCGCAAACCTAAAAATCATTAATATTACATTAAGAGCATATCAGGAATGACAGATCAAGAACATTAAAGATGTTGCACCGTGTTTCAATTAGAGGTCTACATTAATTTCAGAAAGAATTGCATGATATATTCAAGACAAAGAGTTTCACAAATTGAGCGGCACTAGCCTGGATTGTGAAAGGACGGGGAACAAATCCATGCCGGCACTGGCTTCAAGCGATTTAGGGAAAGCCTGGAGAGGGGGAGGGGGGGGGGGGGTGGGGGTGGGGGGGGGGCGGCAGCCGCTGCCAGAAACGCAGCCAAGGGGGGATGGCGCTGCAGAAAACCTGGTCCTGCTGTTGTGCCAGTGACACAGAGACAGCTTTGCGCTTCCGAATCGATTCGGACTGACCACTTTATGACGAACATATGGCAGTGACACTGGTATCGAGTTGCTCGGTACCCGCTATTTACGTAACCTGTCCTCGAATGATCTGTCGCAGATAGCAAAGAAGTCCCCCACTGCCCTTACTATCGATCCGACTGTCGCAGGTTTTTTTTTCCGCAAGGAGCTCGTCCTACCACTTTTTCCTGCTGCCCTTAACGCGCTATTTCTTCGTTTTCTTCTGTCACGACTAACTCCCGATGCACCCGTATTAGTTGGTAATTTATCCAAATGTACGGACACCATCCCAGTCCCCCATCCTGTGATCTCGATTCGAATTACTAACTCTTGCAGAACTTTTATGGTCACCATGATAATGCGGGTGTGGAGGGACTCCACTTTGTTAAAAAAAAAAACAAAAAAAAAAAACCTAAATCCATATGCCTGGACACAGTATTGAAATGCGTCCTCCCAAATGCGAGTCCAATGTCTTTCCACTACACCTCTTCCTTCGATACCCTCGCGGCAGAGAATCTACCCAAGCGCCAATGTTGCGGAGGCTACAGCTCCAAGTGACACGCCTTTTGCATGTAGGTAACAGATGCTCGCTTCATTTGCAAGCTTAGAGATGCCGGTGGCATCCATACAAGCCTTAATTAGATTCGCATTACAAGCTGCTGACTTAAGCCCGTAACTTCTTTGCATACCGCCACGAATTGCAGTCCCTCCCCCCCCCCCCCCCCCCCCTCTCCCATCTCTACCCGGACTATTACGTACCATAATTACCGGAGTCCACAAGTAGACCGACATCTTAAAAGAACGTGTCTACGAAAGACCCAAATCAAGCGCTCTTTTTCACGATCAGATCTCAACACGGTTGCAACGAAAGCCTCACACTCGTGGCATGTTACGGGGAGCTCTGGAACGTCCCACAAAGAACTCGGCAACCCTTGACGCAGGACTTAGCTCAAAGATACTGCACTGGTACGTCAGATACTTTGCACCTCCCGGAAAATCAAATGAACATTACCTGCAGTGGAAAGAGAATCGCTGCACATTTCCTCTCGATTGTTTGTGTAGGGTGAGGGAGGAGTGGGGTTAGAGAGGGCAGATAACAGAATATGTTGCGTCAATAGTGTGGTGATTGAAGAATGATCCATAGCTAAGTTGGACATGGTGATACAGCCACAGGAAAAATCTCTTACATAGTAGGGCATTAGCCACTAGTCATTAGGTCGATCAACAAGGCAACCTGTCACTCACTGCTATATATTTTTATAACTGCTAGTTCGCCGGCCGGTGTGGCCGAGCGGTTCTAGGCGCTTCAGTCTGGAACCGCATGACCGCTACGGTCGCAGGTTCGAATCCTGCCTCGGGCGTGGATGTGTGTGATGTCCTTAGGTTAGTTAGGTTTAAGTAGTTCTAAGTTCTAGAGGACTGATGACCTCAGATATTAAGTCCCATAGTGCTCAGAGCTATTTGAACCATTTAGATCTGTTCCCAATTGGCAACGTTAGGAGTAAACTGCTCGTGATTCTGACGATATAACCAGTTGGACAAAATTTGCCACGATATCCCTCAGGAGGACATGCAACAACTTTATCAAGCAATGCCAAGTCGAATAACTGCTTGTGTAAGGACCAGAGGTGGACCAAAACGTTACTGACTTGCTCTGTTTGTCAAGTTCTTTGTCTTGAACAGACCATCCACTTTCTCTGAAATGGTAATCTTTCGTGTTTTATAAAATGCATTTTAACGATCAGCTGTTTATTTGTCCCATTAGACATCTATCGGTTTCGGTTAGTAACCATCATCAGATGTAGGGCACAACAGATTAGTTAAAAGCATCCCACACAACTAATAAAACACTAAACAGCTGATGGTTAAAATGCATTTTATAAAATACTTTACGGCTGTTGAACCTCACCATATGCAAACATTACAAATGTGTGTGTATACAGGGTGAAAAGTATTTAAACCGACAAACTCTGGGAGGTTGTAGGGGACATCAAAAGAAATATTTTTCCCTAATGTCATTTTTTCCTATCAGGATTATTTAAAGCGTTGGAGACCGTATAACGCTCTTCAGTTGCTAGAGGCTGTATTACGATCTTCAGTTGTAGGCAACTGCTGTTCACCAGTGTAGTGGTGCATTGTCTCTGTTTACTAATGGAGCGATACACCTGGAGTGAGTACACTGAAGTGGTTGGGGCGTCCAGCGCACCACAACGGACGAGCTGTACAGCGGGTTTATCAACAATGTCCTAATCGCCGTATCCCGCATCATACGACCTTTGCTGCTGTGTACCAACGTCTACGTGAGACCGGGTCATTTAGCAGATTACCTGGACAGGGACGCCGTCGCACGGTAAGAACGCTGCAATTTGAGGAAGCTGTCTTGCAGCATGTGGAGCGGAATCCTTCAATCAGCACTCGTGTAATTGCACGTAACATGGGGACGAATCAGACGAATGTAAGAACAGTCCTTCGAAAGCAATTTTTATGTCCCTTTCACTTACAGCGTGTCCACAACCTGGAACCAGTTGATTATCCACCCAGAGCATTGCCAGAATTGCTGGAAGACGTCCCGCTCCCTACAAGACAACGCATATGGTTCCAACATGACGGGACGCCGGCACATTTCAGTCGTCGTGTGGGTCGATTCCTGGACCGACGGTTCCCAAAAACGTGGACTGGCAGAGGTGGTTTTATACCATGGCCTGCTCGATCCCCAGATATGTCCCCTCTGGACTTTTTGTGTGGGGAGAGATGCGCAACCTTGTTTATGCAACTCCTGTTGCATCAGAAGAGGATCTGGTTGCCCGGATAGTAACAGCAGCAGGAACAATTCAGGATACTCCTGGGGTTTTTGCCCATATCAGACAGAACATGATTCGACGGTGTAACCTTTGCTTACCTGTCAATGGAGGCATTTTTGAAAATCTACTATAATTGAAATTGGGTTGTGTTAATGTGTCGTCTCTTGATCATAAAAAACTGGAAAAGTGTTTGTTGGTTTAGTTAAATTGCTGCCAGAGAAATCTTCCTCTACCGGTTTAAATACTCCTCATAGGAAAAAATGACACTAGGGAAAAATATTTGTTTTGATGTCCCCTACAACCTCCCAGAGTCTGTCGGTTTAAATACTTTTCACCCTGTATACACTTCACATCTATCAATTTCCGTTCCATTCGGATACTTCCTTCGTGGTGCATACTTCTTTTTTATTTATTTATTTTTCTTTAGTTAGAGTGTACTTGCGGGCAGAACTTGTCGTACATTTGTTTGGCGTGCCCAACAACGGAAACAGTGTATGGCTTCTAGCTATCGAGGGTGCGACTTTGCGTGACGCCATGGAAGAAACGAGGAAGAGATGGAAGGAACACTGAGTGTTGAGAATGGTGTTCCTTATCAGCGTCCCGAAAAGCTGTTGGTGAAAGGCGATGTAAAAGTCCCTATCAGATACTTACGTCGGTGGTTGATAGCTTGTGAAAGACCTCGCGAACGTAGTACAAGAAGATAGTTCGTACCAGAAGATCATGGACGGGGAAATATCCACATTAGGCGAATGGAATGAAAGTGGAGGGCGTGGGGAGGGATGAATTAGGTACGGCAAGGATTGGCTACAAGCTGAAAGCCATTCCAGCCGGGCGCATGTGGCACGCGGAAGACCCGGGCTCCCCCGGGACGGGCCGTAGACGCCCGGCGGCCACTATTACGGGCGAGCGTTTTATACGTCGGGGAAAGATGATATGGCAACGCGGCGAGGCCATCATCTCGCCGGAGTCCTGGGAGGAGGGAAAGAGAGCGGCCAAACTTCCCGAGCGGAGCGGGCGGCCGGCCGGCGGGAGAGAGATCTCGTGTGTAAGTCACGACTTCCACGATGTGAAACAAAAACGCCGGAGAGCCACTAAAACCGGTGGGGTCTTGTAATGCAGTGTAATGGGCTCTGCAGGGCGCGTTCGGTAATTACCGGCGCACTCGGCCACAGATTATTTTAAAGTGCTGCCGCGGTCGGTCTCGCAGGAGCAGCAGCAGCAGCAGCAGCAGCCGCCAGCTTTTTGTTGCCGTTGTGCTGAGATCTCTCTTCCTGTCTGCGGATCCCTTCACGGCGCCACGCCTGACTGCACTCGGGAACAATTAGCCGCTGCTGTTGAAATCCCCTCTCCGCTCCTTCGTCCCCCACCTAGTCATTACGGGACGCTTAGTAAGAGTTTACCTTTTATGACGTGTTTACGCCGGTAAAGTGGCGAGTGGAACGCACTTGTAACTACTTTGCCCTCTCATCTAATCGTCACGGTTTCGGATATCGCGGCGGCATGGAGACGGTGGCTCCGCTACGGAAATTGACCGGAGAACAATGTAAACAATACGACTAGGCTCGTGACAAAAACAGTACTGTTATAGCAAAAATGAGCAACGCCTGGAGAAGTTTCAACCGAACTTGACACACACATGGCTCCACATCGAGGAACGTTTACCGTGGGCGATGGTGTGCGGTTGGAGCCGGGAGAGGGAGGGGGGGGAGGGGAAGGGAGAGGGAAGGAGGTAAGACAAGCGTACCGTTTCTACCTGGGGCCGGAAGTAAGCACAATTACAGAACACCTCAAGCAATTTCAGTCAGTACATAGAAAAATATATGGCTGGGATAAGCGACCGTATTGTTAGTGTGGCTATGTGAGGGACTGAGACGCAAAAACAGTCTAAAACAGAATGTTCTACTCGAGATTTCTGGGATGACTGGAGGCAGTCTTGTTTACATTTAATGGCCGAAGTTGGCGGCCGGATTGGATGACAGATTAAGCATTTGGAGACAAGTCGTTTGACACGCTAAGCATACTTCTGGAACATTTAGAGCCGTCGTGACATTTTTTTATTCTTTATTTTATATTAGCTTAGTTTATTTTCTGTCATCAGTCTTCTGACTGGTTTGATGTGGTCCGGCGCGAGTTCCTCTCTTGTGCCAACCTCTTCATCTCAAAACAGCACTTGCATCCTACGTCCTCGATTATTTGCTGCACATGTTCCAGTCTCTGTCTTCCTCTACGGTCTTTAACCTCTATAGCTCCCGCTAGTACCACGGAAGATATTCCCTGATGTCTTAACGGATGTCGTACCATCCTGCCCCTTCTTCATATCAGTTTTTTCCATATACTCCTTTCGTCGCCGATTCTGCGGAAAAACTCCTCATTCCTTACCTTATTAGTCCACCTGATTTTCAACATTCTTCTGCAGCGCCACATCTTAAATGCTTCGAATCTCTTCTGTACCACTTTTCACACAGCCATTGTTTCTACGCCATACAATCTGTGGTTTAAAAGTACATTCCTCGAAATTCCTTCCACAAATTAGAGCCTACGTGTAATGGGCTTTTCTTGGCCATCTATGCCAGTGATAGTCCGCTTTTCATGTCCTCCTTGGGCCGGCCGGAGTGGCCGTGCGGTTCTAGGCGCTACAGTCTGGAGCCGAGCGACCACTACGGTCGCAGGTTCGAATCCTGCCTCGGGCATGGATGTGTGTGATGTCCTTAGGTTAGTTAGGTTTAATTAGTTCTAAGTTCTAGGCGACTGATGACCTCAGAAGTTAAGTCGCATAGTGCTCAGAGCCATTTGAACCATTTTGTCCTCCTTGCTTTGCCGACCACGAGTTATTTTGCTGCCCTAGGTAGCAGATTTCCTTAACTTAATCTACTTCGTGATCACTAATCCTGATATTAAGTTTCTCGATGTTCTCATTTCACCTACTTCCCATTATCTTCGTCTTTCTTTGATTTCTCTCAGTCCATAGCCCATACTCATTAGACTATTCATTCTATTGAGCAGATCCTGTAATTCTCCTTTACTTTGACTGAGGATAGCAATATCATCAGCGAATTTTGTATTTGATATCCTTTTCCATTGAATTTTAATTCCACTCTTGCGTCTTCCTTTTATTTCTGTCATTGCTTCTTCGATGTATCGTTTGAACAGTGGAGGCGAAAGACTACATCCCTATCTTACACCCTTTTCAATCCGAGCACTTCGTTCTTGGCCTTCCACACATGTTGCCCCCTTCCCCCCCCCCCCCCCCCCCCCACCACCTCCACCCTCCTTTGGCTCTTTTACGCATCATACATTACCGTCTTTCCCTAAAGCTTACTCCTGTTTTTCTCAGTATTTAGAACATTTTGCACCATATGACTGCCAACGCTTTTTCTGGCATTGCCTATGAAAGTGTCTTGATTTTTTTGTCTTGTTTCTATTATCAACTACGTCAGAACAGCCACTCTGGTGCCTCTACCTTTCCTTAAGCCAAATTGGTCGTCATGTGACAGACCCTCAGTTTTCTTTTCCATTTTATGTACGTTGTTCCTGCAGCAACTTGGTTGCATGAGCTGTTAAGCTGATTGTGTGATAAATCTCGCACTTGTCGGCTGTTGCAATCTTCGGGACTGTGTGGATGATGTTTTCCGAAAAGTTAGATGGTACATCGCCAGACTCGTGGATTCTACACCCCAACGTGAATAGTTTTGTTGCCACTTCCACCAATGATGTTAGGAATTCTCGTGGAATGTTATCTATCCTTTCTGCCTCATTCGATATGAAGTCTTCCCCTACGTCACAGGTGAAAAACGTCGCACGCATTAACAAAGTCTTCCAAAGTACAATCCACGGCCTGTGGACGCTTACACGATCAGTAAGACGATGTCACAAGCTGCTTTATAATTCGAAGTGCTGCTGCAAGGCCGATGTTAGTCGCTAATACAGTTACACGCCGTAATTTATGGCAACCAGCTGTTCTAGCATTGTCCGCGGTGTCTCGTGGGCACCTCCTAGTGCTGATCACAATGTATTTCAGTGATGTGTGGTCTCCGTATTGATGCCTGAGTCTCCCTTAGGCCGGGATACTATAGAAGGGGAAGGAAATATATAAATTTAGGAACATACCGATGGCGTAAGTCACCTCTCGTACCTCTGTTTCTGAGAGTGGGCAAGGAAGGTGGGGTGGAGAGGGGTCAGTGGTGATGAATAATCACAGCCCTTTAATGCAGGAACACTTCCAACCAAGCTGGGGAGAAATTACTTTAATCTGAAAAAATTTGCTTTTTGAATTAAATATTTAATATTAGTAAAATAAAGAATGACCGCCTTCAGACACAAAACGATATTTTATTTCAATGCACGATGCATTTCAAGCCCAGGGGGGTTATATTTGGGCGCTCATTGCACTGAAATAACATGACTGTTTGTGACTGAAGGTGGTTGCTCTTTATGTTACGAAACTAACACAGTCACGGAAGAAAGGCTAACACTAACGGATAAAATTAAAAAGAAAAAGAAATACACAAATTTGCCGTCCGTGCCCATCGGCTCGTCCTTAGCTTCTGTGGACGCCACGGCTTGCTTCCGGTATCCAGTGAAAGCGGGGCCTTTGTCCAGCGTGGAGATAATGAGGCGGACTTCCTGTAATCCTTCTAAATGCGTTGTGGTTGGAGCTGGCTATTTTACCTTGAGAACTAGTGCCTTCCACATTATGGCAAACCATCATGCTGGCCACTAAATCTGCGACACCGAGAAGGATACCAAATAACAAAATTTTATTTACTGGGTGTTGACGTTACAGTAAGTTACACTAACAAGAATACAAGAGTAAATTTGTAAGTGATCTGGGCTATACACTGTAAGAACTTTAGTACACAGCGCTGACAACAACAACAACAATTCTAACCGGGCTGGGTTTGGAGTGGAACTCAGTTTGTATGACAGATACAAGTACTTCATTGTTTTGAATAACATGGTTGGAGGTAAAACAACGGTAAACAACAAATTATCGCTTAATTAAACTGTCAAAATCGCAAATAATAGTTTATTTAAAAATGATGACCAGTTTCAGCCTTTGTGCTGGTGCTGGGTATCTTCAGATCCACGGCAGCATATGGCTGTCGGCGGTGCACAGAACAGTTGTGTGATGTCATGGCCGTGGCCGACTTCAGGTATATACTGCCTTAGGTCTGTGGGTGGCCAGCCTAGGGGTCTAAATCGCTGCCCTCCTTTTTTTTTTAAGTCATCAGTCTTCAGACTGGTTTGATGCAGACCGCCACGAATTCTTCTCCCGTGACAACCTTGTTTTTATCTCAGAGTACAGCTGCAGCCTGCGTCCTCAGTTATTTGTCGATGTACTCCAATCTCTATCCTCCTCTACATGTTTTATTCTCTACAGCTCCCTCTAGTACCACGGAAGTTGTATCTTGATGTATTAATAGATATCCTGCCATCATCGGCATGCAAACTTAAGCTATTGTGAACCGTTTTGGTTTGCTGTCGATTCTAATAGAACAACCATATCATTCACTCTATGACTTACTATTCATAACGAACCCTACTACCGTTGTACCACTGTCTGCTGCTGTTGATATTATTCTATACTCGTCTGACCATAAATCCTTGCCTCCTTTCCATTATACTATATTTAGAATGAGCCTAAGCACTTCCCTTATCAGTGATTCGTTTTCCTTCCACGTTCAAACTTCTGAGATTCCACGCCCTACCTCGTAGAACGTTACCCTTCCGTTGCTTATTCAATTTTTTTTCTCATAATCATCTTTCCCTTGGCAGCCCCCTCCCGCAGATCCGAATGGGCGCTAGCCCGGAAGAGTTTGCCAATGGAGAGATCATTGTGATACTTTTTTCAATTACAGGCCACACGTTCTGTGAATACACATTATAAGTTTTTATGCAGTGGTTTCCATTGCCTCCTGCAATCTTATGCCATTGATCATTGTTCAGCGTTTTAGGGGCAGTTTCGCACACCAAGGGCAAGGGAGTGCCCTGAAATTCTGTCCGTTCCTCTGCCCTCTTTGACAACGCCGCTGGAAGAACGGGGATGACTTATTGTGCTGGAAGTCATCGGCCGCCATTGCTGGTGATTTTTATTCGAAATTTAAGCCGTGAAGAAGTTCTAATACGGGACCGAATGCGTTTTGACTGCTAGTCAAAGACGCCACCCCTTCATTTTTAAATAAATGATTATTTGCAAATCTTGACTGTTTCATTAAGGTATACAAGTATATCATTCCATGCCGTTCAACTCCAGCGTTCGCCGGTCGTAGTGACTTGGGAGCGATGGCGAGCCATTCCCTCGGCAACCCTTCGACGGGATCTCTCCTTGGGTGCACTATGGAGGCCGTGCTGTCAGGGTCGACAGCCGATTACCCTCCGTATGGAGGAATGCCAATAAAGTATGACTTAACGCTCTTTTTGAAAGACATGTTCACGGAAATCTGGAAAGTACGGCACAACAACCGGCCCTCACAACTAAGAAACCTATCGCCTGCTGACCAAATTAACGGTGATGTAAACTAGAGGTGACTTTGTTCTGTCCCCAATGGCAACCGATACCATCTTGTCATGCCACAATGACGATGAAGAGTGCAATTCAGTAACGTCCGCTCGTTCTCGGAGTTTCCGAACACCAATACGTCCATTCCGATGCCTTCAGATCAGTGACTCACCTCAGAAGGCGATGTAATATGAGTACTGCGTCCAGTGTCGTCATCAGGTGCATAACTGTCGGCGCACCACTCTCTGCTGCTGTCTTCTCGGGCGCTAGTCGCTTGGGGTCATCAGGCTACTGCAAGGCGTTGCGTATAGCCCTCTTGAAACTTTGTACTTGAAACTGAGGGATGGGAAAGAAAGGGAAAGTTTGGGTGGGGAACTAGCCGGTGCAATGCAGCGTTCCTCGTCTATTAACCCACTACTTGAAAACTACTGATCCCCGCAAGAGTCCGGATGATGTTAATGCATCCTCAATGAAGCAGGTGTTATGTAGCCGTCACGCTATCACAGAAATGTACATACAATGAAAGGACAGCAGCCACGGAATACCTCCTAATATCGTGTCATGCTTCCTTTTACCTCGCTTAGTGTAGCAACTCGACGTGGCATGGACTCAATATGCTGGAAGGCCCTGCAGAAATATTGAGCCATACTGCCTCTAAAACCATCCATAATTGCGAAAATGTTGCCAGTGCAGGATTTGAAGAAACACCGTCGTTAGGCCCTAGATTCGTCTGGGCAGTCAGCTGCTCAACAGTTGCACGTCTCTTCGCCGTCCTTCACCCCGGATGTGCATGGCCCATCGTGCACCTCGGTACCTGTTTTGGATAGCCACATTTTGCCATGCGCGGCATATCTTAACCACGGAGGCACGAAAACAATTCACAGACATAGCCGCTTCGGAAATGCTTCCACCCTTGATCCGAAAGCCAATGATCTTGTCTCTTTTGACGTGGGATGTATCTCTCCGTTTCCGCGTTTCGACAACGCCTACACAGTTTTATGCCCCCCCCCCCCCCCCCCGTAAGGCTTGATCTACCCTACATCCCTACATTGCTAGTGCTACCACCTGTCGTCTGTGTGAGGTTATTGCATGTTGCTGACGTCAAACGTAGGCGGTGATCACATTAATGTGACTGGAGCGTATTTGAACATGACGGCTTTTCATTACAACTGATTAAAAAGAGATTCTGTAAACATGAAGAGTTCACTAACAGTAAAATTTTTGTCAGAACCTTCAGTTTGCGAACTCTGTTTCTTACTTTACATTATCATTGGAAATGGCACAAGTTTCTTCCATCCAGGAGGCCAGACGTTTAGTATGGCCATTTTCCGCAACATCTGTATAAATATTCGTCTTGTAAGTTCAAATGCCTTTTTATTGCTGGAGTCGATTACTTATTTCCGTCTCACCAGCTGCGACATAGTCGCGCTGTCAAATGTTTTTATTCCAATCTTGGATCACAATATCAATTCTTTTGACGATGACCGGTTTCAATCCGTAATTACCCTTCCTCAGATCTTTTCTACACCATGTCCTAAAGCGATAAGGCCATGATGGCATCGTCAAAACATCTAAATATAATCAGCAAGGCATCGTCACATAGATCTAAAATAAGATGTAGAGTAGGCCACCATCGTCCACTCAGTCATTATTGCAACTGGCTACTGAAGTTCAGTAGCTACCAGAAATCTGTTTGCCTACATCCTACCTAGATGTTGCTACTGTGGGCTTAGATGTAGTCGTCATTTACACAAAAAACATAATCTGGCAAAAATACATTAGGTAAAATACATGTAGCAGACTTTTAAATATTGATAACTGTCATAGAAACCAATTGTGATATATTAAGAGACAAATACAGTTACCCATACATATCACGATGTATGTAAAGCCCTCTAGTGGTTAAGTTCTTGCGATCGGTGCGCGCCTAAATAACATCCTGGCGGCCGACCCAACAGAGGGCGCTGGTCATTGATCTGTCTTTTCAGCTGACATATAGACATTTTATCTTTCATAGGTAATTTATAGGTTGCTACAGGCAATGTATCATGTATATTAATATTTGACCGTAAATTCACCATAAAAGGGTTGGACCTATTCTCTTCATATATTTCCTTTTAATAATTTTATATGGGTAACTGTATTCGTCTTTTAATATATCACAATTGGTTTCTATGATAGCTATCAATATTTAAAAGTCTGCTACATGTATTTTACGTAATGTGTTTTTATCCGATTATGTTTTTTGCGTAAATGATGACTACACCTAAGCCCACAGTAGCGAAAACTAGGTAGGCAAACAGATTTCTAGTAGCTACTGTACTTCAGTAGACAGTTGCAATAATGACTGTGTGGACGATGTGGTCTATTCTACACTTTTTTTAGATCTACGTGACGATGCTGCGCTGATTATATTTATATGTTTTGACGATGCCATTATGGCCTCATCACTTTAGGACCTGGTGTAGAAAAGATCTGAGAATGGTCATTACGGACCGAAACCGGTCATCGTCAATAGAATTGATATTGTGATCAAAGACTGGAATAAGAAACATTTGACTTATTTCCGTTCCAGACGCGTTTCGCCTTTTTTTTTTTTTTTTTTGTTAAGGACAAGCCGAACGATTAACTAACAAATCCCGTGAATACACTTCTAACATTAAAGACAAAAAGCTTCTGTAAAGTAAATAAATTTGAGAAATCACCAAGGAAAGATTTGTGAATTTATAAAAGGAGTGTTTCTTAACTGATCTCAGCCTGTCACTGAAAAATCTTTGAAGCGTAGAAAATTGCGTATGTTTTGTTCAGGAAATGCTTTTTCAGAGTAGCAGTTCTCTAACACTCCACTGGAATACCTTCCCGTGTGCTCCTACCACATAAACCTGGGGAGGTAGGTTGGGTAGCCATGTAGCGGCTGTTTCGCGGCCACGGCAGATAAGCCACGGATAGGACAGGAGAGCAGCGAAGCTTTATATATCGTCCTGGCGGTAATTGCGTAGCTGTCTCTCGGCCACATACACTGCCGTAAGTGGAACGCACGCTGGGACAACTTAATTTCCGGCGTGCTTCCCACGCCATCTTGGCTAACTGGCAAGTTAATTTTCAATTTGTGGTAGACCAATGTAACGTACAAAATTCCCGGCACCCTGGCCTTAAATACGTAACACATTCTCTCTCCGTACACAGAACTTTATTCGGATTTTTCTTGCAACCTGTGATTTCAAAGGAAAGCTGGCGCGCCATTGTTTAATTCACTGAGTTTACGAACTAGTCAAACGAAACCAAATGTGAACTGCATGTGTCTTTCTTGAGTATATCTACAGCTACATGACTATTGTTCAATTTATTCTTAAGAGGGTTCATATAACCGGTTTCCGACAAATTCTCCACCGCTACACTTGCGAATAGCACCCGGGAACAATTAACACCTTACATTTCCTTCCGAGCTCTGTTGGCTCCGATAGTAATTTCTCCCTATGCGGATTATAGTCAACAAAACATTTTCTAGATCTTTTCGCAGGTGATTGTCTACAACTGTTAAATAATTTGAAACAACGATATCTGTGCCAACAACTGGACAAGGTACATTATACGCCGTCTACGGTGGCTTTTCAGTGTTTATAATATGTTCATGTCATGTAAACACATGTGCTACTGTGTACTGAGTCTTTGTAACATAACAATCATCTGTGAGCGTTATTACATGGACATGACCATTTGCACAGTGTACTTTATGTTTTTTAAATATTTTACTTATGACAAAACTTTTATAATGTGCTGTTCGTTATCCATATGACAACTTGGCGTGACGTCCAACTTAAAATGAACACGATTCAAAACAAAGATTTTTTTTAAGAGCTGAAGCGACAACGAAGTCTATGGAAACTGGTTGTTTTAAATAGAGGAATATTTACGATTCAACCATTCATTACCGTCATAAATGAACCATACAAATGTATAACATACATAATTGACATAATATTTGTAACACGGTGCATATAAACACGCTGTGCCTTGACACATTTAAGAGTGGAGTTATCATCAAGTGTGCACTATTGTAATTATGCCACGTACATCGCGTCTATAGGGACTCTATTACGACAGGAATATTACGACAATTACGTATGTTCTGTATCTGTATGGTTCACATAAGGCGGAAATGTACGATGTTTTTCTCCTTGAAGCTGATTGTTACAATCGAAACCGGTAGAGAATGAACGTCAAATTCTACAGCCGATGGCACAAATATGGTTCTTCCACAATATTTTCTCATTCGCAGAGGAAAGTTGGTGATTGAAACGGTATGAAAAGCTCGCACCGCAAAGAAAAATGCCTTTGTTTTAATGGGTGCCATCCCATTTTGCGTGACATGTCCACGACACTCTACCATATTTCGTAGTAATACAAAACGAGCTTTGAACTTCTTGTACGTCCTCCGTCAACCCTGAGTGGCAAGGACTCCACACCGCGCAGAAATATTCTATAAAAAGACGGACAAGCGTTGTGGATGCAATCTCTCTAGCAGATTTGTTGTATCTTCTATCATTTCATTTAGTAAAATGCAATCTTTGGTTCGCCTTTTCAGTAATAAGTTTTTTTCTGCGTGATGGTTCGAATTTAATTCATAATTGTAAACCATTTAGTTGAATTAACAGCCTTTAGATTTTTACGATTTATTGCTTAATCGAAATTTAGCGGGATTTTTTTAATACCCATGCGGAGGACCTCACAGTTTTTACTGCATAGGGTCAATGTCCACATTTTTGAGCCATGTACATATCTTGTCTAAATTATTTTGTAATTTATTTTGATATTCTGATGACTTTACTAGACGGCAAACGACATCATCACTCACAATCAGTCTAAGAGGGCTGCTCAAATTGTCTTCTAAATCGTTCACATTGACTGAGAACAGCAGAATATAGCAGCCGTTTTCACTAGGTGACTTCACGACAAGTACTATCAACTGTGTCCTTCAGGAAATCATGAATCCGATCACACAACTGAGACAATACTCCACAGGCCCGCAATTTGAGTAAAAGCCTGTTTTGAAGGACGGTGTGAAAAACATGAAAGATTAGAGATATGGATAGTACTTTTTACTTCGTGTGAATAGAGCGAGTTTCATAACAACGAATTGTCCTGAATCCATGCTGATTATCTGTCAATAGATCGTTCGGTTAGAGGTAATTCGTAACAGGCAAACAGTGTGTATGTACCAAAATCAAACTGCAAATCGATGTCATTGACATCAGTCTACAATTCGGCTGACCACTTCTATTTCCTTTCCTGTCTACTGTCGTTGCCTGTGCAACTTTCCAGTTTTTAGGAACCGATCTTTCATCAATCATTCAATTTGCCTGCTAAAATGGAGCTATTTCATCACCGTAATCTGAAAGGAAACTTATTTATCTAGTGCCTGAACCGGAAAACTTTCCTTTATTAAGTAACTTAAGCTGCTTCGGCTCCAAATCGGCAGCTGTCCTTGATGCGAATTTTGGAATTTTTACTGCGTCTTCTTTGGTGAAAGAATTACGGAAAATGGAATGTAGTAGCGTTGCTTTGGTAGAGCTGTCGCCAGCAATATTAACACTCCTACGTATTGTCGTCTGTTTTCCATAGTGGGAGTTACACAAGATATGTAGTTCAATACCATACTTGGCAACGATGGTAAAAATCTTGTTAAGACCAAACGTGTTTCGCTTTATTTCAAAGCATCTTCAGTGGTCAGGTTTTTTTTGCTTCTTACGTCATCCTTCACGTTATTTTGCAAATACGTGGTAGATTTTGGCGCAATATAAAGACGTGAATATATTTAAATGGTTCAAATGGCTCTGAGCACTATGGGACTTAATATCTATGGTCATCAGTCCCCTAGAACTTAAAACTACTTAAACCTAACTAACCTAAGGACAGCACACAACACCCAGTCATCACGAGGCAGAGAAAATCCCTGACCCCGCCGGGAATCGAACCCGGGAATCCGGGCGCGGGAAGCGAGAACGCTACCGCACTACCACGAGCTGCGGACAAATGAAGGGGAGCCAACAGCACCCGATGTTCCCAGGCGGTCACCCATCAAAGTAGTAACCGGGCCAGATGTTGCTTGACTTCGGTGAGAATATATTTAGTGTTAGTGACAGGACTGTTAACTAAAATCTACCAAATATGTATAGAAGAACGTGAAGAACGACGTAAGAAACAAAAATAAAACATAACCGCCCAAGATGCTTTATAACCAAGCGAAACACGATTATTCATAATAAAACTTTTATTACCGCCACAAAAGACGGTATTAACCTATAAAACTTCTATTACCATTCCTACCTCGCCGTGAAAATATTGATTACGTTTTTCCACTGCCATACAATACCGTATGCTCAGTATGGTGACTACTAAATTACGTACCAGCTCAGAACTGGTGCCAGTATGAATGTACGATATGGCTGGCTGCAGAGACAGATGACGCTTCCATGGAGCTATCATCATAAACACGATGAAATGTTCCTTCCGACATGCATGCATACCCGAAGGAACAAGCACTGCGGCGAATACTGCCGTTATGAAATATATTAAGTTTATTCACAGTTGCGAATATGGGTAACCAATTAGCTGTATTATGGAATGACGACAATGAACATTTGTGCCGGACCGAGACTCGAATCTGGATTTCCCGCTAATCGCGACCGGTCGCTTTACCATTTGGGTATCCGTACACGACTCACAGTCAGATGTAAACTTCCGTATGTCGTCATCCATGTGCCTACAACCTGTACTCATACAGCCATTACGTATATTCCCGTCCACAGGGCACATTTTACTTGAAAGTCGATTACCCGGTGTCGACGGATAAATACCGTGAGTGGTCCTACGATAACCGAATGGTAAGGCGACCGTTCGTAATAAGCGGGAAATCCGGGTTCGAGTACCTGTCCGTCATAAATTTTCATTGTCGTCATTCCATTTTACAACTAATGGTTACACATATTCGCAACTGCAAACACATTAAATGTGTCATAATGAACGGGGCTGTATTAATATCTACATAAATATTCTGCACGCCATTAGAGTGTCCTTGGCAGAGATCTACTTCGTACCGATATTAGTCATTCTCTATCCCAATCGAGTATCGAGCGAAGAAAAATGGGTATCTATGCTTGTAGTCCCATAATCCATAAGCAAGATAAACAACTGAGGCAGCAGGACTCTCAACCAGCCTTCGTCGAGTACCGTTTATTTCAAGTTACCCGACAGGTTTTCTCTAAAAGAACGTCCCTTTTCTTCGAACAATTTTCATTTAAGTTCACTAAGATTTCTGTGTTAAACTTTTGCAACGGCCATACCGATCCATGTTCATGGCCTTACTGAATACGTTAGATGTTTGCTCTGATATCGACAGGGACATCTAGGGCAGGAGCAATACTTCATAACAGGTCTATGTGAGTAAAGAAGTATTTTACATTTTATTACTGTGTTATCAGCAGGGCAAATATCACTTAGCTGAACGTTAAAGTTTATGTTTTTTGAAGTTTTCTGAAAAAATTCAGTTTTACAAAACAGCCTTCTGCAAAACACAAAACTTTTATTTTGGCAAGGTATTACTCGGCACCTACGTGACACGTTATTTCAGTTTCTTTCTTACGTTTATCATTGTTGTTGTGGCCTTCAGTCCAGAGACTGGATTGATGCAGCTCTCCATGCTGCTCTACCCTGTGCAAGCTTCTTCAGCTACAAGAAACTACTACAATCTACATCCTTCTGAATCTGCTTAGTGTATTCATCTCTTGGTCCTCCTCCACGATTTTTACTCTCCACGCTGCCCTCCAGTACTAAATTGGTGATCCTTGACGGCTCAAAACATGTCCTACCAACCGATCCCTTCTTCTTGTCAAGTTGTGCCACAAATTCCTCTTCTCCCCAGTTGTTTTCAGTACCTGCTCATTAGTTAGGTGATCTACCCATCTAATCTTCAGCATTCTTCTGTAGCACCACATTTCGAAAACTTCTATTCTCTTCTTGTCTAAACTATTTTTCGTCCACGTTTCACTTGCATACATGGCTACACTTCGCACAAATACTTTCAGTCGATGCTAACAAATTTCTCTTTTTCAGAAACGCTTTCATTCCCGTTGCCAGTCTACATTTTATATCCTCTCTACTTCGACCATCATCAGTTGTTTTGCTCCCCTAATAGCAAAACTCATTTACTACCTTAAGTGTTTCATTTCCTAATCTTAATTCCTTATCAGCGCCTGATTTAATTTGACTACACTCCATTATCCTAGTTTTGCTTTTGTTGTTCATATTATAGCGTCCCTTCAAGACACTGTCCATTCCGTTCAACTGCTCTTCCAGGTCCTTTGCTGTCTCCGACAGAATTACAGTGTCGTCGGTAAACCTCGAAGTTTTTATTTCGTCTCCATGGATACAGCACGTATGTTTCGCCATGATGGGGGTGGAATACACAAGAAAACGAGAAATTTGATTTGCTTCGAAAGAAAATGGTGTGTTTTTCGTCTGAGGCGTGAACCATAGCATGAAACTTATTCCGGACGTCACTCCTTCTTGAATGGAACACACGTGGAACAGCGTACTTTGTATGAATTGAATTTCGTTTTACAGTCTCACAAAACATAGCTTCGTTAAAGGGCATCTGATTTCGATAATCGATGGTTTCGTATTGTTCTATTGTTCCAATAATGATTCTTAGAATAATAATGGTACAAAAAAATGTTCTTGGTTGGATACAATATGATAGGATCATTATTGGAACAATTTTTTGTCATATTATTCATGTTAAGCAGTTATTTCAGCTTGATGCACCCGACCGGTTAAAACAGATACCGGTATTTCACTCCGAATAACCGGTATTTTTTCGGTATTCGTTTGGTCTCGGTAAAAGCAAGTGCTTTTTATTTTTTATTAATAAGCGAGAAGAATATAATAATTCCAATCCCAAAGAAAGCAGGCGTTCACAGATGTGAAAATTACCGAACTATCAGTTTAATAAGTCACGGCTGCAAAATACTAACGCAAATTCTTTACAGGCGAATGGAAAAACTAGTAGAAGCCGTCCTCGGGTAAGATCAGTTTGGATTCAGTAGAAATATGGGAAGATGTGAGCCAATACTGACCCTACGACTTATTTTAGAAGCTACACTAACAAAAGGCAAACCTACGTTTCTAGCATTTGTAGACTTAGAGAAAGTTTTTGACCATGTTGACTGGAATACTCTCTTTCAAATTCTGAATGTGGTAGGGGTTAAATACAGGGAGCGAAAGGCTATTTACAATTTGTACAGAAACCAGATGGCAGTTATAAGAGTCGAGGGACATGAAAGGGAAGCAGTGGTTGGGAAGGGAGTGAGACAGGGTTGCAGCCTCTCCCCGATCTTGTTCAATCTGTATATTGAGCAAGCAGTAAAGGAAACAAAAGAGAAATTCGGAGTAGCTATAAAAATCCATGGAGAAGAAATAAAAACTTTGAGGTTCGCCGATGACATTGTAATTCTGTCAGGGACAGCAAAGGACTTGGAAGAGCAGTTGAACGGAATGGACAATGTCTTGAAAGGAGGATATAAGATGAACATCAACAAAAGCTAAACGAGGATAATGGAATGTAGTCAAATTAAATGAGGGAATTAGATTAGGAAATGTCCGCAGCTCGTGGACGTGCGGTAGCGTTCTCGCTTCACGCGCCCGGGTTCCCGGGTTCGATTCCCGGCGATGTCAGGGATTTTCTCTGCCTCGTGATGACTGGGTGTTGTGTGATGTCCTTAGGTTAGTTAGGTATAAGTAGTTCTAAGTTCTATGGGATGATGACCATAGATGTTAAGTCCCATAGTGCTCCGAGCCATTTGAACCATTTTAGATTAGGAAATGAGACACTTAAAGTAGTAAAGGAGTTTTGCTATTTGGGGAGCAAAATAACTGATGATGGTCGAAATAGGGAGGATATAAAATGTAGACTGGCAATGGCAAGGAAAGCGTTTCTGAAGAAGAGAAATTTGTTAACATCGAGTATAGATTTAAGTGACAGGAAGTCGTTTCTGAAAGTATTTGTAGGGAGCGTAGCCATGTGTGGAAGTGAAACATGGATAATTAATAGTTTGGACAAGAAGAGAATAGAAGCTTTCAAATGTGGTGCTACAGATGAATGCCGAAGATTAGAGGGGTAGATCACGTAACTAATGAGGAAGTAGTGAACAGGATTGGGGAGAGGGGGAGTTCGTGGCACAACTTGACTAGAAGGAGGGATCGGTTGGTAGGACATGTTCTGAGGCATCAAGGGATCATCAATTTAGTATTGGAGGACAGCGTAGAGGGTAAAAATCGTAGAGGAAGACCAAGAGATGAATACACTAAGCAGATTCAGAAGGAGGTAGGCCGCAGTACGTACTGGGAGATGAAGAAGCTTGCACAGTATAGAGTAGCATGGAGAGCTGCATTAAATCAGTCTCAGGACTGAATACCACAACAACAACAACAGGCAAGTAAAAACCTGAATTATCAGTTAGCCATAGCAGCAGCGCGAAAATTTTTCCTTTTCAAATAAACCTTTTCCTAAGAAAGGAATAATTTTTATTCGTAAAATTTGCACCGGTTTGAAATACTGCGTTATTACAGAAAGTGGAAAATGCGATAAGTCTTTTTTTTTAATAGTAGTGCCGACAGAGACGAGAACAAACACATGGATAAGAATTGGTACAGCATTGCTGAGACAACGAAGTCCCTGTTGCCATGTGTGCGGGCTTAATGTGCGTTTGTACGCGCTGTATGTAAGGCTTGCCCCCACCTGGTCTTTAGTTTCTCGCTGTCGTCGGCGCACTTCCGTCGTATTGCCGAATGGCACCAGCCCTAGTCTGGAAATACTTCTACAAACTGATGTAACAATGAAATATTGATTCATTTGGTTTAAAGACTGAAGATTTGTCTGCCATTTCTACTAAGTAATAAAAAGGAAGGAAATTATGGTAACTAATAAACTGATACTTAACAGCAATTCATTTATAATACACAATCAAACTACACTCCTGGAAATTGAAATAAGAACACCGTGAATTCATTGTCCCAGGAAGAGGAAACTTTATTGACACATTCCTGGGGTCAGATACATCACATGATCACACTGACAGAACCACAGGCACATAGACACAGGCAACAGAGCATGCACAGTGTCGGCACTAATACAGTGTATATCCACCTTTCGCAGCAATTCAGGCTGCTATTCTCCCATGGAGACGATCGTAGAGATGCTGGATGTAGTCCTGTGGAACGGCTTGCCATGCCATTTCCACCTGGCGCCTCAGTTGGACCAGCGTTCGTGCTGGACGTGCAGACCGCGTGAGACGACGCTTCATCCAGTCCCAAACATGCTCAATGGGGGACAGATCCGGAGATCTTGCTGGCCAGGGTAGTTGACTTACACCTTCTAGAGCACGTTGGGTGGCACGGGATACATGCGGACGTGCATTGTCCTGTTGGAACAGCAAGTTCCCTTGCCGGTCTAGGAATGGTAGAACGATGGGTTCGATGACGGTTTGGATGTACCGTGCACTATTCAGTGTCCCCTCGACGATCACCAGTGGTGTACGGCCAGTGTAGGAGATCGCTCCCCACACCATGATGCCGGGTGTTGGCCCTGTGTGCCTCGGTCGTATGCAGTCCTGATTGTGGCGCTCACCTGCACGGCGCCAAACACGCATACGACCATCATTGGCACCAAGGCAGAAGCGACTCTCATCGCTGAAGACGACACGTCTCCATTCGTCCCTCCATTCACGCCTGTCGCGACACCACTGGAGGCGGACTGCACGATGTTGGGGCGTGAGCGGAAGACGGCCTAACGGTGTGCGGGACCGTAGCCCAGCTTCATGGAGACGGTTGCGAATGGTCCTCGCCGATACCCCAGGAGCAACAGTGTCCCTAATTTGCTGGGAAGTGGCGGTGCGGTCCCCTACGGCACTGCGTAGGATCCTACGGTCTTGGCGTGCATCCGTGCGTCGCTGCGGTCCGGTCCCAGGTCGACGGGCACGTGCACCTTCCGCCGACCACTGGCGACAACATCGATGTACTGTGGAGACCTCACGCCTCACGTGTTGAGCAATTCGGCGGTACTTCCACCCGGCCTCCCGCATGCCCACTATACGCCCTCGCTCAAAGTCCGTCAACTGCACATGCGGTTCACGTCCACGCTGTCGCGGCATGCTACCAGTGTTAAAGACTGCGATGGAGCTCCGTATGCCACGGCAAACTGGCTGACACTGAGGGCGGCGGTGCACAAATGCTGCGCAGCTAGCGCCATTCGACGGCCAACACCGCGGTTCCTGGTGTGTCCGCTGTGCCGTGCGTGTGATCATTGCTTGTACAGCCCTCTCGCAGTGTCCGGAGCAAGTATGGTGGGTCTGACACACCGGTGTCAATGTGTTCTTTTTTCCATTTCCAGGAGTGTAGAAAGAAGCCGATCTTCTTCCTGTGTCTACATAATGGGCTTTTATGTGCTTGTAGCCCTTCAAAACTTATAAATTAAAACGAAAAACAGCTTTCATCCTTTAGCACTGACTATACGTAATGCCCAAATAGTGGCATTATTCTCGGTTACAAAATGATTTCTCAGCACGATTTCAAAAACTTATAATCAATAGGAGAACAATGGTGACTTTTTGAAATATTCAACAACTTATCACCTTTCGAGAAAAGCAGCGAACTTTGGGCGAACAAGTATCCTTTTAGTTGCTTATTGAACTCAATATTTTTGATTCTATATATCTCGAAAATAAGTGAAAACTTTTCAATTTTTTCGATTTCTATGTTTATTGCAGGAAATTTGGAAATAAAAAAGCCGAAATCTGTTATCTCATAAACCCGTTATTTTAATCTGTTTTAACAGTCCAGTTAAAATGGCGTGAAAAAAAAGGATATCACCGAAAACCGGTTGTTTCAGCTATCACTGCCATCCCTACTTGTTAGTGCTACTTTACAACAGCAAGGTCGCCTACTGATCTTCCGTACTAACAATAACTCACGACTGGCCTTACACATGCTTCGCTAATAGACAAATCGACGAATACAAAACGACTGCAACGCCACGGTTCATAAACTTCATACTCGCGGAACTACAGCTGGAATGAAAAAAGCCGCTAGTTGTGACTAACAGCGGCGCCTTACATCTACATACACACTCCGCAATCGACCATACGGTGCTTGGCGGAGGGTACCTGGTACCAAATGGTTCAAATGGTTCAAATGGCTCTGAGCAATATGGGACATAACATCCATGGTCATCAGTCCCCTAGAACTTAGAACTACTTAAACCTAACTAACCTAAGGACATCACACAACACCCAGTCATCACGAGGCAGAGAAAATCCCTCCTCGTACCACAACTAGCATCTTCTCTCCCTGTTCCACTCCCAAACAGACCGAGGGAAAAATGACTGCCTATATGCCTCTGTACGAGCTCTAATCTCTCTTTTCTTTGTGGTCTTTCCGCGAAATCTAAGTTGGCGGCAGTAAAATTGTACTGCAGTCAGCCTCAAATGCTGGTTCTCTAAATTTCCTCAGTAGCGATTCACGAAAAGAACGCCTCCTTTCGTCGAGAGACTCCCACCCGAGTTCCTGAAGCACTTCCGTAACACTCGCGTGATGATCAAATCTGCCAGTAACAAATCTAGCAGCCCGCCACTGAATTGCTTCTATGTCCTCCCTCAATCAGACCAGATAGGGATCCCAAACGCTCGAGCAGTGCTCAAGAATAGGTCGTATTAGTGTTTTATAAGCGGTCTCCTTTACATGTGAACCACATCTTCCCAAAATTCTACCGATGAACCGAAGACGACTATCCGCCTTCCCCACAACTGCCATTACATGCTTGTCCCACTTCATATCGCTCTGCAATGTTACGCCCAGATATTTAATCGACGTGACTGTGTTCAAAAATGGTTCAAATGGCTCTGAGCACTATGGGACTTAACATCAATGGTCATCAGTCCCCTAGAACTTAGAACTACTTAAACCTAACTAACCTAAGGACGCCACACAACACCCAGTCATCACGAGGCAGAGAAAATCCCTGACCCCGCCGGGAATCGAACCCGGAAACCCGGGTGTGGGAGACGACTGTGTCAAGCGCTACACTACTAATGGAGTATTCAAACTTACGGGACTCTTTTTCCTGTTCCTCGGCATTAATTTACATTTATCTATATTTAGAGTTAGCTGGCATTCTTTACACCAATCACAGATCCTGCCCAAGTCATCTTGTATCCTCCTACAGTCACTCAACGACGACATGTAGCGTTGCTCTTGGGGACCGAAAAGAAATATATATATTTTTTGTTGAAAAAATGTCGAAAAAGTGAATATTTTGGTGGGCCACTTGGCAACAGAATCAGGGATTGATTACACTATTATAATAGTATACGTTGAGGATTAAATACCTGAATAAGAGCAGCATATTGATATATTTGAGATTGTTCGGAAGAAACATCATTTCTGTGCAATTTTATAGTCGCGATGTAGTCATACTTGGAACAACACTATAGGACCAGAAGGTTTATAGACTTTAAAAGAAATGCAACACTACACAATTTAAAAAAAAGTTGATTTACAAATAATAAGAAAACGATAATGTTCCTTCTGCCTCATGCTGCGTTCGGCCCATCATCGTGATCGTAATTTCTGGTGATGAACTAACACAAAATAATTATCATTCAAGGAAATAAGGAGATGGAAATCATCAAGGTTAATTTACTAAAATAAGCACACTTATCTTTAACACACCTTTTTTTAATGCTACGTACCTTTTCATATTAAATTACAGTAGATGACCATTGTGGTTAAATACTTTATACATAACAGTCAAAATATCCTCTTGATGCTGTCAGTTCGTAATCAGTTACAAGAAACTACATGTTTTCTGATTGGAAAAATAACAATTAACATATTCACTCAATATTTTCACATAAAATATAAAACACCGTTGCGGAACGCAGCAAATCCGCATCCGCCTTTCATGGAATACAAACAGTAAAAGGTGAAGCGCCAAATGCCTCATTTGTCTTGAAACAACAGAATTCTTTTTTATATCATTAATCGTTACATGTACATAGAGATTTACAGGCACCGCGCAAGAACGGCAAAGATAAAGAATAACAGATTCTGTCGCTGCTATGCAGTGGTTCATTTCTTTTACTTTACAATTGTTCGATAACTTCAGGCGTGTACTATTGAGCGTATATTAATGTATGTGAGGCGAAAATTACTAATATTACAGACACCTTCCCGTACACCACAGCATCATCAGCAAACAGTCGCACATTGCTATCCATCCTATCCAACAGATCATTTATGTAGATAGAAAACAACAGTGGACCTACCACACTTCCCTGGGGCACTCCAGATGATACCCTCGCCTCCGATGAACACTCACCATCGAGGACAACGTACTGGGTTCTATTACTTAAGAAGTATGCAACCCGCAGCATTCGTTCCGTACTCGCTTCCCCACTATACTGGATTGGCCAGGCAAATTCACAACGTATCAACCTCAGAGAGTTTCAGGCCTTCCCATTATTCGTCTCTTTGGACGTGATGGGTACTGGACGAGGAGGAGGTCGAGGGAGGTAGTGGTTGAGGAAACAGGATGAAGTATTAAGCGTGAAGCGGGAATTAGGCTGGTGCCCGATATGTGATACAACACACAGCGTAGCTATGGCTGCAGCGGTTATCTGTCCCCCGAGGGTACGGCACAAGAGGACTTGAGCACGTCACGCGAAGACGGCGGGACGACCGCAGAGGCCGACGCGGGGGCGGCACGCGAGTGCTGCGGCCCGGCTCGGCCCTGCCGGCCACGGCAGACTTGCAAATTGGCGAATTAGCGGCGAGGCCTGCGGCGTGGGGCAAGCCGGGGGACCTGTTGCCGGCGGCGCGTCGGCACGCGACGTCACGCGAGGGGACACGGCCGGCGCACGTGGCGCGGGCGGCAGCACGTGTCAGGCGGCGGGGGACCAGTGAGAGGACGGCTGTGCGGAGACCGACAGAGGCACACAGTGCTGCGCTCTCGTTAACCTGATGAAAGAAGCATGCACAGAAATTTTCAGAGAAACACAACGTACGAGGAGCGCCGAGTAAGTAATTTTCTATTCTCAGCTAATTTCAGTTGAAAAACTGCAGAAATTACTGTGGGACATTGTGGAATAGTCCACTTATAGTTTCATGAAGTTCCGATAAGTGGTGGCGCTGTAAGTAGCCTTCAAATTGACGTCTGTTGCGGGGGTGCATCCGAGCAGACAGCTGTCATTGACTTTCGTTTGGAGGAAAACCAGAGCTTCGCAGGTATTCATAGGTGCTTGCAGACTGTACGCGCAGATCTGGTAGTGAACAAAAGCACGATGAGTCGTTAGGCGATGCGTCTGTCATCGTCGCACCGAAGTCGCGCAAACCTGGCTGATCTCCCGCGTGCCGGCTGGAGGCACAATTTTGTGACTCCTGCGATGCTGAAACGTGCGGACACTCTCATGCCAGGTGATCGCTGTCAAACACCTCGCTGCACGACTGCACGTCTGTTGGTAGTGCTCACACACTCGTCCATCAGTTGGGCGTACTCCAAGGTGTGAGCCAGGATCTCGCACCTTCCAACTTCCATATGTTTGTCCTAAGGTTGCGAGGTATTTAACACAAAATTCTTCTAGAATCTTCATATGGAAATGATGCTCTAAGCCCCCTCCCCCCTTTTCGAACTCTGACTTTTGCCGTTGCACATGCATGAAGAAGAAACGCGAACTAACTGTAATCGACCCTGCAAGTGGAGTACAAAAGAGTTTGGCACCTGCAATAATTTAATTTGATAGAAATTAATTTGATAAAGGAGAGTTTCATTACCGTAGTGAGAAATGAAAGGGTTGCTTTACCGATCCACATAATGAAAGTTCTGTCCAAAATAACAATTTATTATGACTAAACACAAAATAATAAACATGCTCAATGGGGGACAGATCCGGAGATCTTGCTGGCCAGGGTAGTTGACTTACACCTTCTAGAGCACGTTGGGTGGCACGGGATACATGCGGACGTGCATTGTCCTGTTGGAACAGCAAGTTCCCTTGCCGGTCTAGGAATGGTAGAACGATGGGTTCGATGACGGTTTGGATGTACCGTGCACTATTCAGTGTCCCCTCGACGATCACCAGTGGTGTACGGCCAGTGTAGGAGATCGCTCCCCACACCATGATGCCGGGTGTTGGCCCTGTGTGCCTCGGTCGTATGCAGTCCTGATTGTGGCGCTCACCTGCACGGCGCCAAACACGCATACGACCATCATTGGCACCAAGGCAGAAGCGACTCTCATCGCTGAAGACGACACGTCTCCATTCGTCCCTCCATTCACGCCTGTCGCGACACCACTGGAGGCGGGCTGCACGATGTTGGGGCGTGAGCGGAAGACGGCCTAACGGTGTGCGGGACCGTAGCCCAGCTTCATGGAGACGGTTGCGAATGGTCCTCGCCGATACCCCAGGAGCAACAGTGTCCCTAATTTGCTGGGAAGTGGCGGTGCGGTCCCCTACGGCACTGCGTAGGATCCTACGGTCTTGGCGTGCATCCGGGCGTCGCTGCGGTCCGGTCCCAGGTCGACGGGCACGTGCACCTTCCGCCGACCACTGGCGACAACATCGATGTACTGTGGAGACCTCACGCCCCACGTGTTGAGCAATTCGGCGTTACGTCCACCCGGCCTCCCGCATGCCCACTATACGCCCTCGCTCAAAGTCCGTCAACTGCACATACGGTTCACGTCCACGCTGTCGCGGCATGCTACCAGTGTTAAAGACTGCGATGGAGTTCCGTATGCCACGGCAAACTGGCTGACACTGACGGCGGCGGTGCACAAATGCTGCGCAGCTAGCGCCATTCGACGGCCAACACCGCGGTTCCTGGTGTGTCCGCTGTGCCGTGCATGTGATCATTGCTTGTACAGCCCTCTCGCAGTGTCCGGAGCAAGTATGGTGGGTCTGACACACCGGTGTCAATGTGTTCTTTTTTCCATTTCCAGGAGTGTATAAACCACAAATGCAAAACAATAAGGACGTATCATAACGCCATCCTAATTGTCGTTATGGGATACTGTACGAATGTTCGGACTTCTGCTCGTAGCACCTGCATTAACAATTAACAAGGTGAAATGCGAATACAGGGATTCAAAATTAATATACGGGTTTTAAGGCTTCGTAGCACATATTACATCCACCTTACAATTATAAATAATACACCAAATGAAAGAGAAACACAAACAGTTTTTCTTACAATTATTCAGTGTGAACACCGATCACACATCGAGTCAACAGACGAGTTCTTCCGAAACCTTCATCAATGTGCCAGGCGTAACTGTTGCCGTAACACTGTTTCTAAAGTCGGATAGATCAGCTGGTATCGGAGGCACATACACATGATCGCGTCAGACAGTGTGTGAACGCGGTCATGCATAAAATGCTGTGTCAACCGGCCCCTTGCGCCCAATCCACCGGTCGAATACAACGTCGTTTAACCAGTCGCGTACTGAGTTATGGCAGTGAGGCGGCGCACCCGGATAAAGGTGTGTTGTTCAGCTTCTTCCCATTGAGGCACGGGCAATAGGTGTAGCACATCAAGATAAACAACATCAGTTACAATTGATTCACCGAAAAAGAAAGGCCCATAAACTTCCCGCGGGGCTAAGCGTGAAAGACTCAGACTCGTTCAACACGTTCTTCAGTCTCTCTTTGCCATCCATACTCTTCTCATTGCGCACAGATATACAAACAAAACTGTTTGATTATAATTTATATTTATACAGTTGCTGACAGGGCCGCGTAATGTTGAAGATATTTAAAAAAACTGTTTGAGTTGCTCTTTCATTTGGTGTATTATTTGCAGTTGTAAGTTGAACGTAATAAAAGCTACAACGCCTTAAACCGGTATCTTCAGTTTGAAACACCCTGTATTTTCTCGTTTACGGGAGCGTTTGGTACTTTGTCTCTTTTTCTCTTGCATCTCTTCATATATCAAGAAAGTGGTGATGAATTAGATCAAGAAAGAAGAATATTATGAGGTATAGAATTTAATAGGAATAAAGCTACAAGCAAGCAGCAAATTCATAATCAGTTTCTCTTCCGCGGGTACAAATGAAGAGGGTCATAAAACAAGGACTGAGGATGAGGCACCTGAATCTTTGTCCGCCCCGATAGCTGAGTGGTCAGCGTGATGAATTGCCGTCCTACGGGCCCCGCTATATCCGGCTTGCAGGTCGCCCAATGTGGTGTCGAATGTAATAAGACCTGCACCAAGGTGGCCGGACCTGCCCTGTAAGGGGCCAAACGCTCATTTCCATTACCTGAATCTTTCAAGAGAACTGGCATTTCTTGGCAGTAATGATGTAGACCGAAGCAATTAATTAAAATTTGGACCAGTGGTTGATTCAAACACAGGTCTCCTGGTTACTAGGCAGATGCACTAGTGTTATGCCATCCTGGCGCTGCGAATCATCGGCCATATCCATGTACTGGCATCGAACTGGGCAAACACAACATCCGAATGTGTCGGTGGTGAAGAAGTTACGCTATAATATACTACGAGGGGATGTCTGCCATATGCTTGTGTTGTTGATATCAACTTGCAGTAAATGAATCGGCAGGGAAGACTCGCTACCAGAGAGATATTGCGTTGTCAGACAACATGCCAGATCTTAAACAACCGCTGAATCATTTTCCCAGACTCCTTGAAAGGTTTCAGACAACGCTACTGCAAACTAATGAAGTTACGAGCATGCGGAACACATTCTCAGATTGTGAGGTACTGGAAGACTTCGTAAATAACGCTGCCCTGGACGGCAAGTGTTTATCACAGACAAGGAAGGGTATTGTCAAGCGTGCCTAGGGAAGTGTGACATGACCGGTGACCGAGCGGTTCTAGGCGCTACGGTCTGGAACCGCGCGACTGCTACGGTCGCAGGTTCGAATCCTGCCTCGGTCATGGATGTGTGTGATGTCCTTAGGTTAGTTAGGTTTATGTAGTTCTAAGTTCTAGGGGACTGATGACCACAGCAGTTAAGTCCCATAGTGCTCAGAGCCATTTGACATGACCGCCCTTTTTCTCTACACACTATCAAAGACCGACGCACCACGAAGGAGTTAAGGAAGTTGGTCACAAATTGACAGTCATACAAGTATCGACGGAAAGTGCAAAATTGTAGACACTGGAGGCCAATGGATGAAAGTGTGCGGTGCAGCGCAATTTCATCGAGCAGTTGGTAAGAGTAGTTAACAGGGGCATGTCGATACCTGGACTTTGCAGATATCATTACGTGAACTCAGTTCCACAGTAACTATGCGTCGCGGACAGCCGCGTGCACAATAGAGGCAGATGTCAATATTTGAGAGAGTACGTGTAGATGGGCTCAAAGGAGCTGGTTTGATTAACCGGCGAATGGTTCGACATTTGAATAGGAGCGAAGCTACTATTCCACAATGTTGGCAGGAATGGGTGAACCATAACGGAACACAGTGTCAAGATAGAAGCGGTCGATCAAGAGGGATGACAGAACGTGGTGATGGAGCAATTGCCAGTGCCACGAATTCATCTTTATCATCGGTCTGACGTGCAAATGGTGCTTCAACGACCACAAGGATCATTAATAGGAGGCTCACAGAATGGGGCTGAACTCATTCCGTCTGCCATCGATCTCTGTACACCAACAAGCCCAGTTGTAGAGGTGTCAGACACACTCGGAATCTCATCGACTGGAGCAAATTGTTTGCAGTGATGAATCCCGTTTCGAACTGAGCCCGTAGACCAGCGAAGGCGTGTCTGGGGGTGCCCCGGACAGCGGTGGAATACCAACCTGACGGTCACCCGCCATACGACAGACAACCAGGAATGTTGCTCTGGGGTACCATTTCGTTTCGTAGCAAGACCCTACAACTCAGCCGTACGTCGACGACATTCTACGCCCCGTTTTGCTCCCCTTCATGGCAGGCCATCCTGGGCTTACGTTTCAGCAACATAATGCCCGCTCGCAAACGGCGAGAGTTTCTTTGCTTGTCTTCGTGCTTGCTAAACTCAACCTTGGTCAGCAAAATTGATGGAGCTCTTCCCAGCTGAGAACGTTTGGAGCATTATGGGCAAAGCCTTCCAATCATCTAGGGATTTTGACGATCTAAAGCCTCAGCTGGACACAATTTGGCACGATGTCCTTCTGGAGGACATACAAAAAATCTGTCAATCATTGCCAAGTTGAATAACAGCTTGCATAAGAACCAGAGGCGGACCAACGGGTTACTGAGTTTTTCAGATTGTGAAGCCCTTTCTTTTGGATATCTTATGCAATTTTTCTGAAATTGCTATTGTTCTTCTCCGCATATGCAGCAACCGATTTCCTTCCCATTCGAATAGTTCCTTCGTTGTGTGTCGCTTTCTTTTGTCTTACAGTGCACGGTCCAGACTGCATTCCTGTAAGGTTTCTTTCGGAGTATGCTGATACTATAGCTCGATGCCTAGCAATCATTTACAACCGTTCGCTAGTTGAAACATCCGTACCTAGAGACTCGAAGTTTGCACAGGTCACGTCAATATTCAAGGAGGGAAATATGAATAATCCACTGAATTACATATTCATATCACTAAAGTCTGTTTGCAGTAGGATTTTTAAACATAAACTGTGCTTCAACATTATGAATTACCTGGAAGAAAATGATTTATTGACAAATAGCCAACACCAATTCAGAAAATATCTCTTTCGGTATTTGTTCTCATGAAGTGATGCTATCGAAGGGGGAAGTCAACGTAATTCCAAATGTTTAGATTTGCCGAAGGCTTTTGATAGCGTTCCTCACAAGTGGCTTCCAATAAAATTGCGTCCCTACGGGGTATCGTCTTAGCTGCCCGACTGGATTCGTGATTTCTTGTCAGAAAGGTCACAGTTCGTAGCAGTTGACGGAGGGTCATCGTGTAAAACAGAAGCACTATCTGGCGTTGCCCAAGGAATCGTATAGGCGCTGTGCTACTCCTGATCTACACAAAACATGTAGGAGACAATTTGAGCGGCTCTCTTAGATTGCTTGCATATGATGCTGTTATTTACAGTCATGTAAAGTCATCAGATGATCAAAACAAGTTGCAGAATGATGCAGAAGAGGTATCTGTATGGTGCGAGTAGCGACAATTGACTCTTAATAATAAAAAGTGTTAATTCTTCTACATGTGTACTAAAAGGAATCTGCTAAATTTCGATTACACAATAAATCATACAATTACTTAGGGATTACTATAACGATTAACGTAACTTGGAATAATCACACAGATAACGATGTGGGGAAGGTGAAACAAAGGCTGCTATTTATTGGCAGAACGTTTAGAAAATGCAACAGGTCTGCTAAAGAGGTTGCATACACAACGCTTGTCCGTCATTTTCTGAAGTATTGCTGTGCAGTATGGGATCTGCATCACATGGGATTGACGGAGGGCATCGAAAAAGTTCGATGGCGGGCAGCTTGTTGTGTGTTATCATGAAATAAGGGAGCGAAGGGCACGGATATGATACGCGAATTAAAACAAAGGCGTCTTCGTTGCTTCAGGATCTTCTGATGAATTTTCAATCGCCAACTTTATCTTCCGAAAGAGAAAAATGTTTTTTTGGCGTCATAGGAAGAAATGATGGCCCTAATACAGTAACAGAAATCAGAACGGGCAGGGAGCTATTTGAGAGTCGAATGATAGAGAAATAGCTTGAAGGTCGCTCGATAAATCCTCGACCCGGACTTAATTGCGAATTGCAGGGTAAGGATGCAGAATAGCGAATATGAATTTGTTTCTGTTTGATTACACCTCTGTACGTCTAAGAATGGGATGAGATCAGAATTAGCTTCTGAAGGAAGGCAGGCTAGAAGGTAGCGTCTCGTCATGAAAAATGGAGCCGTCTTATTAAGAAGGGCGGGGTTAAAATGTCTAAAGCATCCGGCAATTCTTCCTTATTTAGAATTTCCATCATCTCCATTAATCACTTCATTACAATATCAGCATCATTCCCTCAGATGATCACAGCTTACTCATTCACCCACTCTTGCCATCGAGCGAGGTTAGAGGAGGTTCAAATACCGGTCTCAGAAAGATTGGAGTCAAAACCCGTTCAAATACCGGTCTCAAAAAGATTGGAGTCAAAACCCGCCCAGCAACCAGATGAATGGTGGCAGCCACAAGGTCCTTAGGAAAGGAAGCGGCCAATTTTTCTCACTTCGATGTCCCGTCCCATATTTTGCTCCACCTCGAATGATCTCGCCGCACATGGGCCTTTAAATCCTAATCTTTCTTTCTTTCTTTCTTAGTTCCTGTCGCTGCCTCATTCAATACTCCAAGTCTATAAGCTTTGACGTTGACAAGTACTGTACAGGTCTGTATGGAGAGTATAAATTAAGACATCACTGCGCAGTCGAAAATAATAGTGTAATCGCTATGCAGCAAACAGCTAATAAAAAGGGGCATCTTGTTTTCAAAGAATACTCAAACGAAGAAAAGACAAGTACGCCATTAAATATGAGAATCCGTTCTACACTATCTCGTACAGCGGGGCATATTTATGAACATCTGATTTTATTTTGTCTAAGAGAAGAAAAAAACATCACAAATAGCTCGTGAGCTCATGCTACAAGCTATAAAAGGTCAGAGAATGCTCTCTGCTTTTGAAATTTTTGGAACTGTTTTGAAAAAGGTGTGTATGTGTATGTGTATGTGTGTGTGTGTGTGTGTGTGTGTGAGAGAGAGAGAGAGAGAGAGAGAGAGAGAGAGAGAGAGATGAAGTGAGAATACACCATGATAACAGTAAATAACTAAATTACTACTACTCGCAAATATTAGAAGCTAACGACGTACAACAGATTAGAAAATTCTCTGCTTTATCTCATCTCTCCTGGGAAAATATAAATCAGTGTCTACAAAATTTGCGCAGTACGGGTTAAACAATATTACAGCGAGGAAATGAAAGGCAAACAAACAAAATCTCGGCGGCAAATCATGTTCACACATCATCAGTTACGTAAAACATGGCGATTTCCCTTCCAAATACGAAGATATAGTCATGTAAAGGAGTCGCATGCAAGCAGAAAACACATGCTTGACTGCAAAAATACCGTATTTTTTTCAATTACAGAAGTCGAAACGTTTCGGCAATGCAATCATAAAAGATAAGAAAGACAAATAAATAACAACTGATTTTAATTTCGCGATCGTTGTTGACCATGGAATCTCGGAAACACGCAGCCGCAATGTATTTAATTTTTTGAAATACTATAGACACCCGCAGGTCGCACTTTTTGGATGTTGATTATTCATACAACATTCACTGTCCGCTTAAAAATATACGGACGTCTCTTCGTAATGCGGAATTGACTAACAAATGTAACGAGCAGCGAACCCGATAGTATAATATTTAAGGCATGGAGTATTGTGTCGTCAGTAGCGAAGCGGTAGCAGCAAAATGGGTCAATGCGTAGAGATTAGTGATTTCGAACGTGGCCTTGTCATTGGATGCCACATGAGTAACAAATTTACTAGGGACATTTCAACCCTTTTAAAATTGGCCAAATCGGTGACGAGACCTGATGTTATTGTGAAGTGGAAACATGAAATCAACAGCTAAACCATGATAAGGCGGATCTGAAGTACTGACGAACAGTGGCCGTCTAGCAATGTGGAGGATGACTGTAAAATGATTGCACGAAATAAGCAGAAGGAACCACTTGTGTGTTCCGAAGCGCTATCAGCAGACCAGCCAGCGAAATGACCTAGTGTAGAGTGTTAAAAAGAATGGGGTATAATTGTCTAAAAGCTACTCATAAGCCACACGTGTCTGTGGCCGGTTGCTAAGCGACCCTTCAGAGAGCTTAGAGAACGACTTCACTGGACTGTGGATAACTGGAAACAAGTGACTTGGAGTGATGAATCACGCTGTACCCTGCGGCAATCAAGTGTAAGAATCTGGGTTTGGCGAATGCTTGGAGAACGCTACCTGCCCGAATGAGCAGTGCTAACAGTGAAGTACAGAGGAAGTGGTGTTCGGTATAGGGCTGTTTTTCATGGTTTCCCCCTATTGCTGAATTGCGTAATAGGAGATAACAGTTTGGTTTCAGGAGAGGAGTGGGAACTAGAGATGCCATTGGGCTACTGAAATTGATAGGGGAGAGGTACATGGAGAAGAGAAGGAAGGTGTATGTTGTGTTCATTGTTCTTGAGAAGGCTTTTGACTGTGTCTGGTGGGACAAACTGATGGAAATCCTAAGGAAACATGGAGTTGACTGGAGGGATAGTCGGCTAATTAGAAAGTTATATTTGAACCAGAGAGCAAGAGTAAGAATAGGAGGTCTGATGAGTGAAGAAATTGAACTGGGAAGAGGTGTAAGATAAGGTTGTTGTTTATCACCAACACTGTTCAATATATATCTGGAGGAAATTATTAGTGAAAGTTTTGATGGAAGGAAATGAGTTTGTATAGGGGGTCGGAGAGTGGAGCGTATAAGATTTGCAGACGACATGGTTGTGATGGCAGAGAGTGCAACAGACATGGAACAAGTGTTAGATGATCTAAACACAAAATTAGAAGAATATGGAATGAAGATTAACAAGAAGAAAACGAAAAGCATGTTAACTGGAGGAAATAGAGCAAGTGAATATCTTCAATTACTTGGGAAGTGTAATAATGGATGATATGTATTGCTCAACAGAAAATAGGAAAAAGAATTGCAATGGCAAAAGAAGGATTCAAGAGGAAACAGAAATTACTTTGTGGACCACTAAACAAAGATCTGAGGAAAAGAGTTGCCAAATGTTACATCTGGATCGTTGCACTATATGGTGCGGAGACCTCGAGATTGAGGAAGGAAGATGAAAGAAGATTGGAGGCGCTAGAGATGTTCATATGGAGAAGAATGGAAAAAGTGAAATGGGAAGACCGAGTAAGGATTGAAGAAGTATTAAGAAGAGTTGGAGAAGAAAGAAACATGGTGAAAGTCATCAGAAAGAGAAAACGGAACTGGACTGGACATTGTTTGAGGAGGGACTGTTTATTGAAGGAAGGGATAGAAGGAATGGTGGAGGGAAAAAGGGGAAGAGGAAAAAGAAGATATCAAATGCTGGACAATATCAAAGGAGGCAAATATTCAGAAATGAAACGACTGGCTATGGACAGACAAAAGTGGAAGATGCTTAACCCATGACAAGACCTCCCGTAAGGCAGAATACCATACTACTACTTACTGAAATTACGAAAACGCTGAATAGCGAAAGATGTAAACACTTCACAGCATACGATATTGCAGTGCCTGTGTTCTCCTGGTTACGATCCAAAGTTCCTCTGGACATGTATTCATGTCCAAAGGAACTCTGAGACGCATGGCTGAAGACATATGGAAGTTTTGGTCTAGCCGTGAGTCGTATACGGATAGCCAAATGATAGGGCGACCGCTCGCAATAAAGCGGGAAATCCATGTTCGAGTCCGGTCCCTCAAAATTTTTCAGTGTCGTCATTCTTTTCTAGAGCTGATGGTTGTCAATATTCGCAGTTGCGATTACATTTAATGTACTTTACAGCATTGTCTACTGCGTAGAGAAGGGGATCAATTCGGCGACGATTACTGTGTATATTACCATGACTGTACAACCTGTCATTAAGTAGCACTTTTGAGGCAATGTTTTGTGGACAGTAACATACCTGAAATTGGCTTTCCTGACCTGAGACCCTATCTGAACTGAAGGGAACACCTACAAAATGAGTTGGGGCGTTGACTTCGCTCAAGACTCCAGCGTTCTAAATCACTACCTTCTCTCGTTCCGGCTCTTGAGGATGAAGGGGATGCCATTCCCTCATAGACATTCAGACGCCTCATTGAAAATGTCCCCAGCGTAATTTAAGCCTACATAAAGGCGAATTGTGGACACATCCCATACTAATGTCGACTAATAAGAGTCCAGATGCCTTTGATGAGATGATGTTCAAAATGGCTCTAAGTACTGCGGGACTTAACATCTGAGGTCATCAGGCCCCTAGACTTAGAACTACTTAAACCTAACTAACTTAAGATCATCACACACATCCATCCCTAGGCAGGATTCGATCCTGCGACAGTAGCAGCCGCGTGGTTCCTGACTTAAGCGCCTAGGACCTGAGATAATGTTCAGGATCAATGTTGGAAAATACATTCCATCACAAGATGTATTTACATCGATTCAGTGAAATAAGTCCATTTATCGGTAGGTAATAACCACCGGTATATTGCCATTGCACTTTACCAACTAGGTAATATCATGTACAGTAAAGTTTTCGCATAATTTTAGTTATATTATCTACGTCGTGAAGTGCTAGAGCAGTCGTTATCAATTATCCACCGGTGGACGTATTTCACTGACACGGTATGCATTTGACTAAAATCCTAGATACATATCATGATGGAACGTGTGTTTCCAAGTCGGTCACGTATGTTGTATGAGCAGTCAACGTCATAAAATCCGTAAGCTTTCGCATAATAAAATACAGAACAGTACAAGGAGTGTCACTGACATTGTAGGCGTAAGCACGAGATCTGCATACGGGTGGATCAGTTTCGAAACCCCTTCCGACCATTCAGTTTTTGGAAATCCGTAGTTTATGTAAATTCCTTCAGCACAATTCTCTCGAAAAGGGCACGGCCGATTTTCTTGACTGTACCTGTCCAATATATGCTTACGCGCCATTTCTAATGAACTATTCGCAGACGAAACATTAGGCGTCGTTAACTTTGGCTTTACTTACTTCTCTCTAAATGGTTGAAGCAGCTACACTAAGTTAACCATCCCACGACACAATAACATCCATCCTTGCTATATTGATGTATTTATTTACTAATTTCTGGGAAAGCTATCCTCCTGCCTATCTAAAGTATGTCGTACAACAACATACATTAAAAAAATCTCTGCATGGTACTTTTTAATTTTGAAACTGCAATAACGCAATAACAGAGATATTAATTTATACAGTACAACTAAACAATAAATATATGAAAATTATAATTAACTAGCTGAAAAGTAAGACACAGCCCAAGTATTCATTTAGCCAATTTTCGATTAGAAACGAAGACTAAACTAACTATGTTTGTAGCCTAATATTGAAAAGATCTCGTTTCCATGTATTCCTGAAAATATCTTTTAAATTGCAAAACAGTCGTTCAAAGGAATATGCATAATGTGCAAATATGTAAGTACAGCTGCCTCGTGTGTCTAAAAACGCGATTTTGTAAAGCGTTACGGCAACACTTTTTCAGAGCTCTATAGACGGCTATTGTTTTCGCCTTCAGGCATTTGTGCTTCGCAGCTGAAAGCTGTCAAAAGCGCTGTCAGGTGTCAGGGATTTCCTCAAATTGACTCCCTGTAGCAGTGTCTTAGTAATAAAGAATAAATATATTTAAAGCCCGATGCAGCATTTTTCACGCTTCTCTGTGTTTACGACGTTATATCTACCCAATTATGTTTCGTAAAATGATATGTTTGTACAGGTAAATTCAGCGGCACATGTGGATACTGTCTGCGAAATATGTTGTAAACAGAGTTAGTAGCAAATGAGTAATAAATTTAAACGTCATTCACGATGCGGCAGTTTTTCATGCATCTCACTCGTAATGACATCATATCTCCTGAACTATAACAGATAGGTGGTTCTTACCCACGCAGCGATAGTTCTTGACAATAAGTGATATGTGTACCACATTTGGTTGAAACCTGTACTCTGGTATAGGACGAGACGTGGAACATACACACACACCCACACACCTACATACATTCATATTTATAATGTGTATGGATTAGAAATAATGAAGTGAAAATAGGCATAAAATATGCTGTTACTGTTCCCTTATGGTGAAATTTGTTCTTGGTTTCTCAGTTGTACTTGATTCTGTGTCAGGATTGTGCTATAACGAGCTACATCACTCGCAGGTAAACCAACGCACCTATACGCCATATTTTTATAGTTTAGAAGTTATGGTTTTATTTAGGAAAAAATACACGACTATCAGTGTTGTGGTACATAACAAGTTCAGAGGCTGATTACAAAACAAAATGATGGTCTCTCTGTGAGCACGCACAAATCGAAAATCTTGCTTCGATACCTTCATCGGAATGACTAGACATTTGCTGAGTGCCACTTTATGCACAAGCCTTTGATTAGGAATTTTGCTTTTATTGGCGTTTGAAGAGTCGACCCACATATTGGGGGAGGGATCTGCTTGTATTCTCACCTGTCCGCGGTCATTAGAGTTCTGGAAGAGATATGTCAATAGCATTCGAGTAATGGAAGATATTACACATTTCTGTACCATTCGACTGATGTAAGTTACTACATGCTAAAATACTACGGGGCATAGCTCCGACATTATTTCAGCCCGTCTGCAGTGCTGCTTGTAATCAGCAAATGGGAAGCCTGCCGAATTTAATTAGTTAATCTGCCCGCGTCAAAAAACAGTGTAAAAACAAGAATAACAACGGGCTTTGCGCGTTACCTTCTGTACGTTATTTTTATTTTGTAGCGTGTAATACAATGATGAAACACGTACCAGGCGCATGAAGGTAGCCGGCAGTGAAATTTACCCAGCTGCAGCGCGCAGTACGGGGCGTGCTTTTTGCTTAATGGCAGCTTTTACGAAAAGCGCATCATCAAAGTACCTCGCTGACTATGAGTGCTTCTAGCATCCAAATGACAGGAATTTCTCTCAACACTAATTTGTGTTGTCCTGCTAAAACTGCACTTCATGTATCCACAAATGTTTTAATTAATGTACAAAACTGTAAATCCTTTATGACACTACAGAACGAAATATCACAACCACGAAGCATTTTAATTAGAAAATACTACTTTATCACCATGTGAGGGCTAACGTTCTCATCGCCACGAAATGGCGATGCAAAGGTGTTCGGAGGAGGCCAACACAAAACAACCGTTGGGTGGTACCGAGGCAAACAAAGCTTCTGTTCCCTAAAGTTCCATTTCGAAGCAGTTAACAGCAAAGAATCAAATCATGTCTCTGACATTGTTCTCTCAACAGGCAGCTAACACCACGGTCTATATCCCAAAACCAGATAAGATCACTGCTATTTAATTGTTACATGGAAGTGAGTGTGATGACTCACGCTAAACAAGCTGTACAGCCTGTTGTGCATATTCCGACCTTTCTCTGCGGGCAATTTTTCTGGGAAAATGTTTGAGCGGGGTGAAAACAAGGCTCCGTATAAATTACACAATGGGCCCTTTTCCCAGTTTCAAAGCCAAACGTAGAGTGAGAAATGGTCATCAAACTGACTAGCGCGAGGTCTCGTTTTACAAGAAAAGGTTATTTGCTTGTAAACAACCACGGTAATTAAGAAAACCTTAATCATTTGAGGGAACATATTTCACGAACAGTTGCTGCTAGCTACGTAAATGAAGTGTCAAAATGCCCCTCCCTTCAAGGCCTGCTTAGTTTTAGCATAAAACATTATATTTAAGTTTCAAAATGGATTCCTTCGAACCAAGGGCTACATTTTGTATATTTCGAGAACATAAGACGCTAAAAATGGAAAAGAGTTCTCAATAATATCATACTTTCAGAACAAAACCAAAAAGTAAAATAAAAAAGGAAAGTCGACCTAATGTTTTGTGAAATAATTTGCCTAAAAGGAAAAAAATAAAACAGATTAGAGAAATATTTGACCTGCCTTAAATGATGCTCAAAATCATGTAGTGCAAATGAGATGCATCAAATGTTTCTCTAATTTTATTTCTTACTTTTGGACACATCATTTTGTGGCGTGTTACTCTGTACGGCGAGGAAGTTAGAGGGATGCTGTCCGCCGCTTCCTGGTTAACGTAGTTTTAACATGTCTCCTTTTCAGCTGGTGAATTTGATTTGTGGCGTCCTGCTTCTTACGGGTAACAGCATTTTATTTTGGGAAGATTGAGTCCTCTTGTTTCCCGTACTATGGGCTTAATGTTCGTATGTGTATCTAATATTGGCTTTCATACGGCTTAAAACAGAAATTAGGACAGGTATCCGTTTTTGAATCATAGTGTCTATTGCGTGTTTTGTATTTTGCTCAGACTTACACCTGAGGATGTGATTTGATGTCACGAAGCCGGTTGGGTTCCTGTAAATAAAGGTTCATATACAGCTGGAACCGAATATGAGTCACTTCAGCTACGGTGACCCGCAATGTAAAACCATGTGTAAGAACTTCTGGACGAGTTCTGTTGAGAAACAGTCTCTATAGCCATTTTCAGTAGCAGTTTAAAGGAGCTATTGGTCTACAGCTTTCTGGCACGTTGCGTCGACTGTTTGGTTTTAATATGACAAATATTTCTGTAGTTTTAAAAGCTTTTCGTAATATTCATGGTGATAGAATGTTTGAATAAAACTTGATAAGCCACTTTTATCCAATCTCATAGCTATTATAGGCATAGATGCATTAAATATGATTTAGGGTCCAGGTCAACAGTTTAACTACAGGGCTATTACAAATTATTGAAGCGATTTCATAAATTCACTGTAGCTCCATTCATTGACATATGGTCACGACACACTGCAGATACGTAGAAAAACTCATAAAATTTTGTTCGGCCGAAGCCGCACTTCAGGTTTCTGCCGCCAGATCGCTTGAGAGCGCAGTGAGACAAAGTGGCGACAGGAGCCGAAAAAGCGTATGTCGTGCTTGAAATGCACTCACATCAGTCAGTCATAACAGTGCAACGACACTTCAGGACGAAGTTCAACAAAGATCCACCAACTGCTAACTCCATTTGGCGATGGTATGCGCAGTTTAAAGCTTCTGGATGCCTCTGTAAGGGGAAATCAACGGGTCGGCCTGCAGTGAGCGAAGAAACGGTTGAACGCGTGCGGGCAAGTTTCACGCGTAGCCCGCGGAAGTCGACGAATAAAGCAAGCAGGGAGCTAAACGTACCACAGCCGACGGTTTGGAAAATCTTACGGAAAAGGCTAAAGCAGAAGCCTTACCGTTTACAATTGCTACAAGCCCTGACACCCGATGACAAAGTCAAACGCTTTGAATTTTCGGCGCAATTGCAACAGCTCATGGAAGAGGATGCGTTCAGTGCGAAACTTGTTTTCAGTGATGAAGCAACATTTTTTCTTAATGGTGAAGTGAACAGACACAATGTGCCAGAACTGCGAGCTCGCATCGACGATGCTTTCGAACTCATTGATGGGGACATGCTGCGCCGAGTGTGGGACGAACTTGATTATCAGCTTGATGTCTGCCGAATCACTAAAGGGGCACATATCGAACATTTGTGAATGCCTAAAAAAACTTTTTGAGTTTTTGTATGTGTGTGCAAAGCATTGTGAAAATATCTCAAATAATAAAGTTATTGTAGAGCTGTGAAATCGCTTCAATCGTTTGTAATAACCCTGTAATTATGAAAACGAGCACTTGAAAATGCGACTGTGACCCCGAAACTAGCCGCAAAGAAATGAAATATTTGAATAAATTAAAATGTAAATGTTCGTTCGCACAAAATGGTAAATCTCCAGAAGTTCTTCACAGATTGCTTTGAAATTATGACATAACATCCAGAGCTCAGTTAGGGATACAGCAAAGGAAACACTCATGGGAAACCCAGTGAGAAAGAAGATCTAGTTTCGAAAGGAATGTGCAGATGCCCTGGAAAGGAGAAAGGAAGCCAGGAACAAATGGCTGAAGGGGACAAATCTGGCACAGGCCAAAGCACAATTTGATGAGGTCCGAAAGACTACACAAGCAATTCTGAGAAGAGCAAAGAGGAAATACATAAGGAACATCATCACTGAAGCAGAAGCAGACTTCAGAGGACAAAAGACTAGGGAAATGTTTCTGAGGGTGAAGTACCTCTGCAAAGGTCACCAGGCCAAGCAGAAATTTGTCAAAGATTCCCGTGATAAGATCCTGACGAACGATAGGGACATAGCTGAGTGATGGAAAGCGTACTTAGTTGCTAAATTGTGATGAACCCGAACTGCAGTTTGATTTCCAGCACCCAATTACAGCAGATGCAGACTATCCCCCACCTACCCTGGATGAGATAAAAACCAGAATCAGACACCTTAAACAGAATAAGAGTCCAGGTGAAGATGGAATACAAGCTGAAATTATCCTGGCAGGAGGAGAGAAACTTGCAGAAAAAATACACCGACTGATAAAGACAATATGTACTAAAGAAGAACTACCAGGAGAATGGAAAACAGCTCTGATTTGTCCAATACATAAGAAGGGCGACAAACTGAAATGTGACAACTATCGAGGAATCGCCCTGCTTAACGTCTGCTATAAGATCCTGTCCAATTGCCTCATACATAGAATTCAGCCAGTGGCAGAATCGGTGATTGGGGAGTACCAGGGAGGTTTCCGGCCAGGACGGTCAACAGTAGATCACATCTTCAGTCTCCGGCAGCTCACTGAGAAACTGGGTGAATATGGTAAAGATTTGCATATTTTATTCGTTGATTTTAAGAAGGCCTATGATTGCATACATCGCAAGAACCTGCTCAACTGTTTAAGGGAGTTTGGCATAGCAGAGAAACTCATCAATCTGATAAAGATCTGTCTGAACGAAACACGTGCAAAGGTGAAGATGGGAAATCGCGTAACTGAGGAGTTTGAAACTGTGACAGGACTCAGCAAGGAGATGGGTTGTCCCCTATCCTGTTCAACTTTGCCCTCGAAAAGATCATACGCGAGACCTTCCAAGAGAACGAAGGGATTGAAATCGAAGGAGAGAGACTGACATACTTAGCCTATTCAGACGACATCTGTTTACTCTCTAGGTCGGAAGAGGAGTTGGAGCAAATGACCAAAGCACTAAAGGAGGCTGCCAGAAAATTTGGGCCAAACATAAACGAAGCCAAGACAGAGTACCTCGTCATGACGCATGGTCATTGTCAGACTGCTGATCATCTACAATCACTGCAGGTTGGGGACCATTCCTACAAGAGAGTGCAAGAATTCAAATACCTAGGGGCACTTTTCACCGAGAACTCGTCATGTGAAGCAGAGATCAATGCCAGAATATAAGCAGGAAACCGATCTTACCACAGCCTAGCACAACTGCTTCGGTCCAAATCTCTCTCCAGACAGTTCAAGATTCGACTGTACAAAACCCTGATCCAGGTTGTTGTATATGGCTGTGAGACATGGAGTATCCGTAAACAGGACTTCCATAAGCTCCTCGTTTTGGAGAGAAAAGTGCTTCGGAAGATCTTCGGTCCGGTACTGGATGCAGACACAGGGGAATGGAGGATCAGATACAACCAAGAGCTCGAGGAACTATACCAGGAGCCCAACATAGCAGGAACTATCAAAGCCAAACGAATGCAGTGGGCCGGCTACGTGGCCAGGATGGAGGATCACAGATGGCCTCGGAAGCTCCTGGATTTCACACCTACAAGAAAAAGACCGCCAGGGAGACCCAAGAAGCGTTGGAGGGATGGACTCCATGAAGATTTAAACCAAGTGTCAATAGATGTGGACGAATGACGGATAGCAGCAATGGACAGAATATAGTGGAGGAGGAAACTTGTAGATGCGTGCGGTCCACTGGGCCTGATCACGTAGTAGTAGTAGTAGTAGTAGTAGTAGCTTAATAGCTTGTTCGTCTTTGGATCGAAATACATCACTGATTCTTCGTATGAGGCATCCAACAGTTTGTTGGCAGTTTGTGAAGGTTTGTGGCTCTAGATGTTTACGCACAGGTTGTGTAATTCTCATAAATACCGGGCAATTGATTTGCGTAGAGGGCGTTCGTGCCCGATAGCGACCCATACGGGTTCCACAGGACTTACAAATGGTTCAAATGGCTCTGAGCACTATGGGACTTAACATCTGAGGCCATCAGTCCCCTAGAGCTTAGAACTACTTAAACCTAACTAACCTAAGGACGTCACACATATCCATGCCTGAGGCAGGATTCGAACCTGCGACCGTTGCGGTCGCGCGGTTCCAGACTGAAGCGCCTAGAACCGCTCGGCCACACCGGCCGGCACAGGACTTACAACAAGCGAATTTGGTCGCCGAGACGTCAACGTGAATTCACTCTAATGCTCCTCAAACCAGTGCAGCATGGTCCTGGCTCCGAGAAACGGACAATTATACTGCCGTCGGGGAAGTCATCAAGCATGAAGCGATGCAGGTTGTTCGCGGCTAAAGCATGTGTTCTATTACTACCACAGTGTCACTCATAGCATAATACTGCTCCCACCAGCCTGCTTCCGTGGCACGCCGTTCACCTTTATGACGGAGACGACTATCGACCTGGAGTAGCAAAAATGTGATTCCACCGAAGAGCCGACACGTTTCCGCTGATCGAGGGTCGACTCCCAACGGTTCTCTGCCCACTGCAAACGTAACTGACGATGTCGTTGGGTCAACATGCGAACACGTGAGGGTGGTCTGCTGCGGAGCTCCACGTTCATCAATGTGCGATGAACGGTGTGCTCCGAAACACTTGTAGGTGCACTACCATTGTGATTTTTCGCCCTCTATTCTACTTTACAGAGCAGACAAGTCTTCGAAACCCACGTTCTGTGAAGAATCGTGGACGACCAGCCATCTAGTTTCACTGTCCTTTTACCCGTTTCACTAGATGCTCACGACAGTAGCACAAGAACATTCGACCAGCTTCACTGTTTTCGAGATCCTCGTTCACTGGCTATGCGTAATAACAACATGCCCTTTGGCAAATGTCGCTTATCTCCATTACATACTTTTGTTACAGCGTCACGTGCCCGCAACGCCACCAGGTGACATCCAGGGTCGCGGTGGGGAGTGGTGGTAATATTTTGGGTGATCAGTGTCTAAGGTGGAAACGTTTTTATCACAAATCTGGAAAAGTTATTGGCCAATTTATTTAAATTCTTACACAATAATGAACATTCCGACGGTCAAAAGCTATATATTTTATTAAATATTAGATATAAATATATGTATCAAAGCACATAAATATAAACTATACAGCCGGCCGGAGTGGCTGAGCGGTTCTGGGCGCTACAGTCAGGAACCGCGCGACCGCTACGGTCGCAGTTTCGAATCCTGCCTCGGGAAAGGATGTGTGTGATGTCCTTAGGTTAGGTTGAAGTAGTTTTAAGTTCTAGGGGACTGATGACCTCAGAAGTTAAGTCCCATAGTGCTCAGAGTCATCTGAACCATTTATAAACTATACAGGGTGATTCACGAAGATATGCAAATATTTTGTTATTCTACAAATAACACTAAAGAAAAGAAGTTCATATAAACATTGGTCTGCAAATGTTTAGTTAACGGTGTTACGGCTAATAAAAGATTTTGCCTGAAATTTAGCAACTTCGCTAATATGAAGCCATAGCAAAACTGTACAAGCTAAAGTAAAGCCGATTTCCATTTATTTTGTTGTTATCGATCTGGTGAATCCAATTAAACATGTGCCACACGTGTATATGCAGTAGTTTCCCAGAACATCCAGAGAAGCAAAGATTATTATACAAGTAAATTTGTTTACTTTCCATAAAGAATGTAGAAACGTTTATGTCATTGTTGGCAACCGTTAGTGAGTTTTTTCAGTCGTTTCCTAACCTTGAAACGAGTTAGTTTTCTGTATTGTTCAGTGAAAAAACATAACAACAGTGTATTTAAGTGAAACCATATAGTAACTGTTGTAGTTTGCAGATTATTTACGAAAAAGGGATGCCTTTCAAATTTACGACAGTGGAATACGCCGATATGCTGTTTATTTATGGCAAAAATGATGGTAATGCTACGGCTGCAGTTAACGAATATCGCATACGTTATCCAACTCGGAGGATTCCGAACGAACGAACCATTAGCGGAGTATTTCGAATGTTCCGCGAGACAGGTTCTGTACCTAGCATTCATAATCAGTACGAGCGCTCGATACGTGAAGGCGATGATGAGGATATTATGGGTGCTGTTCAAAGTAGCCCGGGTACCAGTACATGACGTATCTCTCAAAGATTAGCCATTTCACAATCTAAGGAATAGCGTACACTGAAGTACAATGATCTGTATCCTTACTATAAACAAAAAGTGCACCATTTACATCCGGAACACCTGCCCTTCGCTTTGATTTGTGCAGCTGGTTAAATACGTTTTATTTACTGATGAATCACAGCTTACTCGAAATGGTATAAACAATTCATACAACGAGCACGTATTGCCTGAAGCAAACCCACATGCAACAGTGCAACGCAATTTCCAGCAGCGTTTTAGCACAAAAGGGTGGTGTGGTATAATCAACATACGCTTTAGAAGACCATTCATTTTCCCAGGACGTCTAACTGGCGAGATGTACTTACAATTCCTTCAAGAAGAAATGCCCCGTTTGCTCGAAGATGTTCCACTTGCTACGCGATTGCAAATCAATTTTCAACATGACGGCGCGCCTCCACATTTCACCAAAGCCATTACTACACATTTAAATGAACATTTTTCCGAGAATGTCTGTGGTCACCCAGATCGCCCGCTTAACAGCAATGGATTTTTCTGTATGGGGACGGATGAAAGACATAGTTTATGAGGACAAAGTCAATACACGTGAGGCATTACTTGCTCGCATTATGAATGATATAGACGAAATGAAAAACAACCATGTGAAACTCATACGAGCAACAAAATCTGTTCATACACGTGCAGCTAAATGCATTGAATTAGGTGGAGGGATTTCTGAACATTTACTGTGAATGTATTGTGAAATTGTATGTTCACTGTACAACTTTCTTAAGCCTGAGCTTTGTTTTTTCCAGTTTAATATGAATTCAGGTGCGCTATAGTATTAATATAAGCAGATTATCCGACATATCCATAGAGTTTCAGTTAACGTTATCACCATCATTTTGCGAAAATTAAATTCTCTGCAGCCTCTGTTGGAAACTTTGTGCAATTGTCTGGAATTTAAAAAACAAATTGGGCCAAGTAGTTAATAAATTAAAAATTTTACGAAATTACGTCTTTGCTTCTCTGTATGTTCTGCAAAACTACTGCAGATACACTTCTAGGGCATGTTTTATTAGACTCACCAGATCAGTAACAATAAAATAAATGGAAGTCGTGCTTTAACCTCGTACAGTTTTGCGATGGCTTCATATTGGGGAAGTTGCTAATTTCAGGCAAAAACTTTTATTAGTCGTAATTTCGTAACTAAACAGTTGCGGACCTGTGTTTATACGACCATTTTTTCCTTAGTTTTACTTGTAGAATAACATCTTAAAATTTGCATATCTTCGTGAATCACCCTGTATAACAGTGAAACGTTGTTAGCAAACAGAAAGTCGTATTTATGGCTTTCCAGTTTATGGTTCAAATAGTTCAAAAGGCTCTGAGCACTATGGGACTTAACATCTGAGGTCATCAGTCCCATAGAACTTAGAACAACTTAAACCTAACTAACCTAAGGACATCACACACATCCAAGCTCGAGAAAGGATTCGAACCTGCGACCGTAGCGGTCGCGCGGTTCCAGACTGTAGCGCCTAGAACCGCTTGGCCACTCCAGCCGGCTCCAGTTTATGATTGAAATAATTCTACAGAGCCTGAATACGCAATTGTAATGAATTAGGCAAACCGAGCGAGGTGGCGCAGTGGTTAGCACACTGGACTCACATTCGGGAGGACGGCGGTTCAATCCCGCGTCCGGCCATCCTGATTTAGGTTTTCCGTGATTTCCCTAGATCACTCCAGGCAAATGCCGGGATGGTTCCTTTGAAAGGGCACGGCTGACTTCCTTCCCCGTCCTTAATCCGATGAGACCGATGACCTCGCTGTCTGGTCTCCTCCCCCAAAAACAACCGAACCAATGAATTAGGCTCAAGGACAGAGAGAGGGAGGAAGACGAGATGAACAGAGATCTGGAAGAATATGGAGATAGAAAGCGGAAAGCTGGTGATGGACAAAGAGAGGTGCAGGAGGAGATAGATGAGGGAAGAGAAGATGGGCATAGAAAGGGGAGGAGGTGATGGACAGAGACTGGGGGCATGAGGAGATGGAAAGAGATGGAGAAGAGAAGATGGAAATAGAAGGGGGAGAAGGTGTTGGACAGAGAGGGGGAAGGAGGAGGAAATGAACAAAGAGAGGGAGAGGAGACTGGGATGAGAGAAGGTGATTAGGACGTATTTCTAATTCTAATACATAATAGAAATGTGTGCTTTCTGTTTTGATTCTTTTCCATTTACTCAGACTGAAGCACAGCAACGCGCGGCCGGGAACAGGTAGTAAAAAATAAAATTAAAAATAATCAAGTACAGCTGTGGAACTTGCCCTTTTGAAACATGTAATCCGTCTTCATAAAGTGCTCTTTCTATGGGAGGTGGGGGTGTGTCACGACTCCCACGAAGCCCGTAGTCCCGCTACCTCGGATCTGCGCCCGCGTGTGCCACCACCGCCGCAGCATGCTTCGTCAAGCTGGGCTCGCGATCGTGTCGAGTGCTGCTCATTCGCTGCCTAATGACGGACGCCAGCGCTTTCAGTGGGCCGCCGGCCGGATGAAGTCGTCCCTAGGGACAGGGCCATGAAGAGTGGTGAGGGGGGGAGGGAGGAGTAGTTTTGTCCAAATGCCGGCGCCTCACCTTTAGCCGCGCGCCGCTGGCCGGCATTTAAAGCGCCCCGCCCGGTCGTTAGCGTGATTCACCGCCTTCTGCGGCGTCATCGCGGGCCGTCCCGTTTCGTCTCTTCTGGCGCGGTGTGCGGGCAGCAGGCCGAGAGGCGCGGCTCTTGATTAACCTTCCGTCAGCGCCGGCTGCTGCCATCCTGTGCCAGCCGACTGCCTGCCTGCCAGACTGTCCCCGTACTTACTCTGAAAACCGTCCTCACACGGGACGCAAACGCTGAATTGGATGTGGAGCTGTATGAGCTTTGTCACGTCATTTCCTGTTATTTCACATTGAGGAGGCAAAATAAGTTAGACCTATTTAACTATTTCTGTGTAACTTCATGCATAACACCGGGAAAGAAAGCCCACAGAGATACACTACTAAACTCCGTACGGTTATGGCTATATACCAGCCCTGTTCTATGGATGCCAAAACTTGAGAAGAGAGATAGATGAAAATACACTCCTGGAAATTGAAATAAGAACACCGTGAATTCATTGTCCCAGGAAGGGGAAACTTTATTGACACATTCCTGGGGTCAGATACATCACATGATCACACTCACAGAACCACAGGCACATAGACACAGGCAACAGAGCATGCACAATGTCGGCACTAGTACAGTGTATATCCACCTTTCGCAGCAATGCAGGCTGCTATTCTCCCATGGAGACGATCGTAGAGATGCTGGATGTAGTCCTGTGGAACGGCTTGCCATGCCATTTCCACCTGGCGCCTCAGTTGGACCAGCGTTCGTGCTGGACGTGCAGAGCGCGTGAGACGACGCTTCATCCAGTCCCAAACATGCTCAATGGGGGACAGATCCGGAGATCTTGCTGGCCAGGGTAGTTGACTTACACCTTCTAGAGCACGTTGGGTGGCACGGGATGCATGCGGACGTGCATTGTCCTGTTGGAACAGCAAGTTCCCTTGCCGGTCTAGGAATGGTAGAACGATGGGTTCGATGACGGTTTGGATGCACCGTGCACTATTCAGTGTCCCCTCGACGATCACCAGTGGTGTACGGCCAGTGTAGGAGATCGCTCCCCACACCATGATGCCGGGTGTTGGCCCTGTGTGCCTCGGTCGTATGCAGTCCTGATTGTGGCGCTCACCTGCACGGCGCCAAACACGCATACGACCATCATTGGCACCAAGGCAGAAGCGACTCTCATCGCTGAAGACGACACGTCTCCATTCGTCCCTCCATTCACGCCTGTCGCGACACCACAGGAGGCGGGCTGCACGATGTAGGGGCGTGAGCGGAAGACGGCCTAACGGTGTGCGGGACCTTAGCCCAGCTTCATGGAGACGGTCGCGAATGGTCCTCGCCGATACCCCAGGAGCAACAGTGTCCCTAATTTGCTGGGAAGTGGCGGTGCGGTCCCCAACGGCACTGCGTAGGATCCTACGGTCTTGGCGTGCATCCGTGCGTCGCTGCGGTCCGGTCCCAGGTCGAGGGGCACGTGCACCTTCCGCCGACCACTGGCGACAACATCGATGTACTGTGGAGACCTCACGCCCCACGTGTTGAGCAATTCGGCGGTACGTCCACCCGGCCTCCCGCATGCCCACTATACGCCCTCGCTCAAAGTCCGTCAACTGCACATACGGTTCACGTCCACGCTGTCGCGGCATGCTACCAGTGTTAAAGACTGCGATGGAGCTCCGTAAGCCACGGCAAACTGGCTGACACTGACGGCGGCGGTGCACAAATGCTGCGCAGCTAGCGCCATTCGACGGCCAACACCGCGGTTCCTGGTGTGTCCGCTGTGCCGTGCGTGTGATCTTTGCTTGTACAGCCCTCTCGCAGTGTCCGGAACAAGTATGGTGGGTCTGACACACTGGTGTCAATGTGTTCTTTTTTCCATTTCCATGAGTGTAGAATAGAAGCGTGTGAAATGAATTTAGTTGATACTGGATACACTCTGATGCATAAAATGAAAAATGACATCCGAACTAAATTGAATACGCAAAACGTACCTGACGTAATAAAACATCAGTTAAGATGGAAAGAACATACAGATAGTATGCCAGATGCAAGAATCACTAAGGCCATAAAGCAATCTAAACTAAGACGCAAAAGATCATTAGGAAAATCGATAAAGAGATGGCTTGTCGAATTATGAAGGAGACGGAACGGACCAAAAGGTCCAGCTCTTGATGTAATTGCAGATGTAGACATAGGAAGCATTACAGTTCTCCTACCCCTCCCAATCCCACCACCCTTCGCCACTCCCACTAGATTTGTAAAACTACCGTTGACTACCGTAGACTATAGTAAGTAAGTGTAAACTACGGTAGTTTTTCCAGTAGCTTTGGGCAGTTAAGATCATTATCCGCGTTACCTGTACATTAGGTGTGTTGCACACTTGTTGGGCTTTACCTCATATCGATCGCATTGTTTGTGTGTGCGGTCAGTGTCTTGCTAGAATGCCTAGACACCGGAAGCGGTGAACCATCTAGGAACTATGTGTAAATGGCTAAAGGGCTGCGTAACCTACGGAACATTTACGTTTTAAATAGTCATCCTGCTTCCTGTTAATTAAAAGTGAACAGTATTTATAACAAAATTGAACCTGTCAATGTTTAATTAAGATTTTATTCGAAATTTGTTGATTTATATCTTGAAACAAAGCGATGCTGTAATAAATATAAAAAAGATATGGAGATATATGATAACAGCGCTAACACATTTTCCTAAAAAAGGAAAAGTCGAGAAAATAGGAAACATACAAACGTCGCTTCAATACTTCGTCAAGCTTATACAAAACATATTTTTGCTGTTCCTAAACAACTTTCGAATGTATGAATAATAACAGGAAACTGTTGCCTTTGAAAATGATGAAGTACATTCTTTTCTTAAGTCATCAGTATTGTGACTGGTCAGACGCACTCTATTGAGCATAAAACAACAACAACAATTATATTAATGTATGTAAACTGTTCATATGATCAACTAATTTTTATTACTTATGCAGTTTATATTATGTAAGGATATAAAATACATAGTGGATTAACACTGAATAATGTGCGGTTCTAATTATGTCTGAAACAAGCAAGCAAGCAACCAAACAAACAAACAAACGATGAGAAGTCGTCGGCTACCAATACCTATCAGTACTATCGACAATCCCACCATTTACCACGTCATTTAGTGCACCAAAATTACTAGACCATAGTTTGATACAGAACAGCTCTACTTCTGTGATAGTTCGACATAACGCTACGAAACTTTCAACCAATAAATGGCAAGAACGCTCTCTTCGATAAAAGCAGAATTTGGTAGATGCCATACTCAGTTTCACCATTTTCACCTGAAACCCATATTTATATTTTGAATTATAACTTACGACCTTTGAACATATACTGTTCCAAAACAGCAATACACTGAGAATCTCTCGGAAACGTTTCGTAATTGGTATGATTTCTTGTAATCAAACGATAGCAGTCGTCCTATTGCTGATCAGAAAATTTCCAATTTTTGTATTAAGTTATTTTTGTATAATAATTTGCGTGTTACGAAAGTCCGCTATTTCAAGGCAAAGGCACATTGAAGCTTCATCAAAAATGCGTTTTTCTTCCTAGGATTTGTTATAATTAAATGCCAGTTAATAACATACGGTCCGTCGGCGATTAAAGCCTTCGGGTGATTGTAGCATAAAGTATAAAATTGTATATTACGTAACCTCAGTGTAGAGTAGTGGATAGGGATACCCAGTTATTAAATGAAGTGTAGCTGGTTTGTGTTTTGCTGTATTCATTTATTTAAATTCACTTTCGTGCTTTCTAAAAGGCTCGGACTTATTAGTTTAACAGAAATATTTTCTGTAGTTTTCAATGTTTGTTCAGTTTTGGGAACATTTAGCAGCTACAGAGGGAGAAATGATCATCACAATAAAATAAGAGAAATCAGAGCCCTCACGGAAAGATTTAAGTATGCGTCTTTCCTGCACACAATTAGAAAGAGGAACGTTAGAGAAATAGCTGCAAGGTAGTTCAATGAACCCTCTGCTAGGAACTGGATTGTGAACTGCACAATAAATCATGTATAAGTAGATGACATCCTTACATACTGGACATGGAACTTTTCCTTTTGTTTTATAGCATGTTCATGGATACTTAAGTTTTATTGATGTACACTACAAAGAGAACAACATGACTGGATATGCCAAGGGAGGAAATGAGCGTTCTAATAGAGCTGAAGTAGAGAATTTAAGTCGTTAATTTTCGTAAACAAATACTATGGCTGGCGCGTTAGTATTTTATTTGTAATTTTAACCTGATCTGATTAGGGTCATCATGCTGTCTCTCACACTGACCAGGGTTTCCCTCATACAGTACCTATATTACATAAATAACAAACAGTATTAAAACCATGTGAATGTGTGAATTGGCAGTGGGAGTAAATGATATTGACCATACTGTTATAAATAAACCGACAGATGCCGCTGGAGAACTCTGCAGTCACAAATCACGTTGACTAGCACGTCCCATGTCACGTCATATCTATTGAACTACGTGTAGTACAATGATGTATTTGCACAGGTACAATCACCGGCATAAGCGAATTTTGTCTGCGAAATACGTTGTGAATAAACGTAGCAGCAAAGGGGTAATAATTTTTTTTTTCATCATCAGTCGCCTGACTGGTCTGATGCTCTCCTTTGCCAACCTCTTCACCTAACAGCAGTACTTACAAACTACGTCCTCGATTGTTCACTGAATGTATTCCTATCGATGTCCTCCTCTACAGTTTTTATCTTCTACAGCTCCCTCTAGTACCAACGAGTTATTTCCTGATGTCTTACGAGATGTCCTATCATCCTGTCTCTCCTTCTAGTCAGTGTTTTCTTCATACTCCTTTTCTCGGCGATTCTGCGGAGAAACTCCGCATTTCTTACCTTATCAGTGCACCTAATTTTCAACATTATTCTGTAGCATCAAGTATTAAATGCTTCGATTCTCTTCTGCTCCAGTTTTCCCAGGTTCTATTCTTCACTGTCATACAATATGGATACTGTGTGCAAAATTGATGAAAAAAGAGTTAACAGAAAAGAAGTAATAAATTTAAACGACATGCACAATCCAGCAGCGTTTCACACACGTCAGTGTTTAAGACATTATATTTCCTGAACTACGCATGGCACGAATGATATACGTTTGTAGGTGCCTTTAGCGGCATATGTGGTTACCGCTTGAGAAATTTATTGAGAATACAGTTAGTAGTTCAGAAGAAATAAATATAAATGTCATGCACGATGCGGCAATTGTCCACGCAGCTTAGTGTTTATGTCGTCATATTTCTTGAACTATGACAGATAGCTGATTCTTTCCGACAGGGATTGTTGCCAGACAGCAGGCGATTTGTGGTTTAGGGTGAGATACATATGGCTTCAAAAATCCACAGATACTGCATAATTTACGATGCCGTCAGTTCTGTATCATATGTACCTTTTTAAATAAGGATGTCGGCCAGAAAGTGACGGCAGACCGATTACCAGTATTAGTCGTCAGTAAACAATCATATTACACTTTCTCGTCGCTCGTATGTACTTTTTTCAGTTATTTAGGAGCTGTAGTCTGCCAACTGCATTCTTTTTATTTTTTCATTTATTTTTTTACGATAAAGGCTATCTTTGCCTGTGAGAATACGCCTATTATGACAGGTACACAAAAAATCAGCAGTTTCTTGAAACGTGAGGGGAAATGCCTGTAATGCTTTGTTATTAATCTTGACGCTGCTGCAAGTGATATACACGCTGAAGAGTGGCAAAGCTGCACAGTTCGTCGCGTCATGTCTATTCTCAGTGCCCACTTACAGCAGATGGACCTTAGCTGGCGTCTTAAGGTGGCCATCTGTTCAGCTCATTAAGAAATCAAAACAGGGGAGCATATTTTACTCCAGATGGTGGTTCTTACGGCGTTTTGTAACGTGACAAACAGCCGCCAGAAGAATTGTAGTCTATTACTTTCGACTGACAGATGTGCGATAATTGCTACGCAAGAGACTACTAGTCGAAAGGAAATAAACGACGGTCGTTTCGACCAGAGCATTGATATAGATGGCTATTTTTTTATTACTTTGTACAAGGAGGGCCAAGTTGTCGATCCTTTATGAAAAATGGTTTCCGTTTGAGAGAACTCTCTCCCCCTTCAGTGATTGCTCCCATTAAGTAAAGCATCTCCAAAGCGGTGACAGCGGCAAATGGGAGTATATTTATTAGCGACGAAAAGTTTTCACAGGCGTTAATGATGCTAAAAATATCTTATGACTACTGTAATATACTCCTGAGCTGCTTTGTGACTGACGGAGCGAGGTGTGTGTGTGTGTGTGTGTGTGTGTGTGTGTGTGTGTGTGTGAAAAACCTGTTTGTCCATTACAGAGAAAGAAAGACACAGGGGGAGAAAGGGAGCAGGGAGTGAAGAGCATCAGACCAAGATTATTTTAAAAGATAGGAATAACAGACACAGGATAATTGCTATGAATGAGATTACTATCCGAAGTAAAATATATAACACTTCTAACATTATGACACTGTCTAATTTTCCTATTATTTTGCAGACTGCTATGAACAGCATGGGAGTGATTTGATCTCAGATAACCAACCTCCAACAGGATTCACAATTCTGGTAACAAATACTTTGGGATTTCATTTCATTCTGTTCAGCAATAGGCTTCGTTTTCCGTTTTCATAACGGATGTTGTGACTTACGGAACCTGGTAACTGCTTGATGCATACCGTAACTATTAACAATAGTTCAGTGGGCTTTCTCATAGGGACATTCAACGCTGAATGCATCGAACAACAAAAGTACTTGCATGACCTGCGCATTTGTGATTTACGTGATCCCTTTCAAATCACGTTTCATAAAGAACAATTTTTTATGATCTGATCAGCTTGAATAAAGAAATAAAAGTAAGTACATTCGCCTTAAACCGCGATACCTTGCACACAAGATATCTCTGGGAATCAGGGAGACACTTGCGATGTACTCAATGAAATATAGCCCAGCTGCGAGTCATGGGAGCTGTTACTTTAATTTACCCCTAAAGTGCACCTCAGTGAATGAATGAATGAAACAATAAACTATCTAAGATAAGCTACATTTCTCTTATTCCTGTTAATATATTGTTCCTCTTTAGTCGCTGTATGAGATCTGGCATTTGGCAGCAATTTTAATGGCATTTAACTTGACTTTCGCGTCTAACAGTACATTAATTTATGTGTATGAACAATGACAGGCTGTACCCTGATTCGAATTCACGATACCATATATCCTCCATCTGCACTAGGGCTGTGTTCAGCACGCTACTTGTTGTTCGAACGTATCTTCGGTTTCATCAGTGCCACTGACGTATCCAGTGGTGGGGGTGGGGGATGGGAGCTGATGAGTTGCTGCCACCTCCCCACCCTCCACCCTACAAACGTATTTCTGGCCGTGCCAAAAAATGTGTTGACGTAGCTGTCTCACTTGACAAATTCTTACGATCTCTGGTCGTCTGCCGAGTGTGTATTTGCTCACATGAGCGATAAACAAGGCTAGAGGCTAGAGGCAATATACTCTGTCCATGTCTCCCCCCCCCCCCCCCCCCCCCGCCAGTATAGGCGTCCGTGGTCCGTCCCGTCGACTTGATGCTCAGCTCCAAAGTTCACCTCGATACGTACCGGCAAAGGTCGATAGTTTTCGTGATTTCGAATGCTGCCAACTGCAGCAAGCTAGTCTTTATTGTGTTACACTGGGCTTAATTTAATTTCGTATATTGTACCAATATTATGATTATTCCTAACCACAGCGTTAGCTGTTTCAGCTATGTATTTTTTATTTCAAATATCTGTACAATTTTAATTTAAAAGTCCACAGACTTCGTAGCTGCTGACATCTTAATATTTGTTTACATTCTGTTATTTCGTTTTCTTTGTGCAGTGTTGTTGTTTGACATTATTTTTCTGTTATTTTTTCCTTTGGTTAGATTTTTCAGTGTGTTTACTTTATCCTATTTCGTGATTTATTAAAAAAAATGAGTCCAGCCCAATCCCAAAGAGGTTACGTGGACGATAAAATTTATGAACTAATGGAAAATATTAGTAATAGAGTATTTTACTGGGATTAGCAGAGCAGGTCAGGAAGTTACAGTGATGTTCTTGCTGATATCGTAAATACATAAAGATTTGCTTAAGCACAAATATTACGTATCACAGAAGTGCATGCTTGGGGCAGTCTGTAATGTACTCTGCAGATACATGTTATGTTTATTAACTCTCTGAAAAATAATAATAATAATTACACTTTTCTGTGTCATTTTAATCAGAAATTTATTTAGATTTTATGGACGTTAGTGATCCTCCTTGATATTAAGTACAGTATTAAGTGTAGGAAAAAAATCAAATTTATGTTTTCTACGAGAACCTTTCTATTTGGTGTGTCAAACAAGTTAAAGTGGGTAAGTATAAAGATCTGTCTGTAACATTAAAACTACATACTGCTGTGGGTAAGTTGGAATTTTTCAGATTTTGAAACTGATTGCAGTTTGATATTTGAAGTTTAATGAGACTGTTGCTTAACTATATAAAAATGTTCGACTATTTAGTACACATCGCTATAAAACGACAGACAGCGAAAGGGTTCAGAAAATAGCATTGTTCACTCAAGAAAATTTTGATGCGCCACTATGATACAATATTTTTATGACTTCAGAACACACCCCCTCCCCACCATCCCAGACTAAAATTTTGGATTCAACCTGAGCAGTGTTTCAGTGTTTCACCTCTTTACAGATAAGCTGAATCAATGCCAGCACTTTCAGAACCTTTAAACATTTTCTGTACATTTGGTTGAGCTTACCGCTTAACGCAAAGGAAAATTTCCTGTGTCTTATCAACATCCAACGGCAATTTATTCAGTTACCGAGAACATGTAAGTACACTGACTGATAAGAATTATGAGGGCAGGCCTATGTAATACGGATTGATCACTAGATGTCAGGAGGGGTGAGCCTGACTCACCACTACCTCCAGTACATCATAACTATAAGATCAATAACAGCAACACACCTTAAAGAACTGAAACATATGTTTGAAAATATAAGCAGTGACTTGGAAATGCTGCCAAAATTAAAGCCCATAACTGGACGCAAGCAAAGAGTTCGGTGTTTTCGTACACAACTAAAAAAAGCAACCAAAAATAATCAAGAAAATGAAATCAAATTAAATTATCTTTTAAGTTTATGTTATACAGTAATCAAACATCAGCAAACCGCAAATTATTTTGATGTATCACACATCTACTTTTAATTTTAACGAATATTATATTCATAAATTAAGGAAGAGGTTGAAAAATCAGTCCACCAGTTGCAAAACAGTTGACCTAGGTTTTGATATTTTTAAAAATATCTTCTTCAGAAGGAGTGGCCTTGTTAATCACATTATGGTACATTAGACTGTATGAAGCCGAGCGGCTCTTGTCATGTATAAGATTGACAAAACAAGAACTATCCCAAGCCTTGGCTTTAGATAGCAGCCAGATTTCACATATCGTGCTTCAGAATGAATGCTCACTAGTAAATGCCCACAGGTAGAGAATCTCATCATATAAATTGTTACAGAAGTGACAGGATAAATTATTTGCATAAATTGCGTGTACATCATGCCAGAGACTAAGGCCAACTATTAAAGAAGGTACTTTTAGAAATACTGAAACCTTGGTCAAGGGCTAATAAACCTTTGTTTTGCAACTGGTTGGCTAATTTTTCAACCTCTTCAGATTTACACAACTGCTGTTTCACAGCCATGTTTAAGATATTAAATTAAAGAATACAGATGTTCAAAAAATATGACTGATTTTAACCACAACTCATTTGGTTACAGGAATTAAAACAATTAATTTCACAGTATTGTAGTGAATTGCGGTATGTCAATTTATGAATTCCGTTTCATTAATATGTCTCTATATATGTGATATCTCTCTCCTCTCACTGGCCAAAACATTTCTGGAGACAAACATTGTTTTCGCTTTGTAATAGTTGCTACATGCTGAGCTCTTTAATTACAGAGGGAAAAACACAATCGTTTCGCTATTGGAGCACGCAACGAGTGTTTTCGATTGTTACGCAGTAAATACATTTTCTACGTATAGGCTATCTAGTCACGTGTCAAAGACCTTTGTAACGTTAGTCCTTCTTACACTATGTGATCAAAAGTATCCGTGCACTCCCAAAAACACACGTTTTTCGTATCAGGTGCATTGTGCTGCCATCTACTGCCAGGTACTCCCTATGAGCGAGCCCAGTAGTCATTAGACATCATGAGAGAGCAGAATGGGCGCTCCGCGGAACTCACGGACTTCGAACGTGGTCAGGTGATTGGGTGTCACTTGTGTCATACGTCTGTATGCGAAATTTCCACACTCCTAAACATAACTAGATCCACTGTTTACGACGTGATAGTGAAGTGGAAACGTGAAGGCACACGTACAGAACAAAAGCGTACAGGTCGACAGTTGAAGAGGGTTGTAATGTGTAATAGGCGGACATTTATCCAGACCATAACAAATGAATTCCAAACTGCATCACGATCAATTGCAAGTACTATGACAGGCAGGAGGTGCGAAAACTTCGATTTGATGAACGAGCGGCTGCTCATATGCCACACATCACGCTGGTAAATGCGAAACGATGCCTCGCCTGGTGTAAGGAGCGTAAACATTTGGCGACTGAACAGTGGAAAAACATTGTGTCGAGTGACGAATCACGGTACACAATGTGGTGATCCGATGGCAGGTTGTGGGTATGGCTAATGTCCGGTGAACGTCATATGACAGTGTGTGTAGTGCGAACAGTACAATTCGGAGGCGACTGTGTTAAGGTGTGGTCGTGTTTTTCATGGAGGGGGCTTGCACCCCTTGTTATTTTGCGTGGGACTATCACAGCGCCGGCCGCGGTGGTCTCGCGGTTAAGGCGCTCAGTCCGGAACCGCGCGACTGCTACGGTCGCAGGTTCGAATCCTGCCTCGGGCATGGATGTGTGTATGGTCCTTAGGTTAGTTAGGTTTAAGTAGTTCTAAGTTCTAGGGGACTGATGACCACAGAAGTTAAGTCCCATAGTGCTCAGAGCCATTTGAACCATTTAAAAAAAAAAAAAAAAAATACTATCACAGCACAAGCCTACACTGATGTTTTAAGGACCTTCTTGCTTCCCACCATCGAAGAGCAATTCGGGGATGGCGATTGCATCTTTCAACACGATCGAACACCTGTTCATAATGCGCGGCCTGTGGCGGAGTGGTTACACCACAACAACATCCCTGTAATGGACTGGCCTGCACAGAGTCCTGACCTGTATCGTATAGAACACCTTTGGGATGTTCTGGAACGCCGACTTTGTGCCAGGCCTCACCGACGGACATCGATACCTCTCCTCAGTGCAGCACTCCGTGAAAAATGGGATGGCCTTCCCCAAGAAACCTTCCAGCACCTGATTGAACGTATGCTTGCGAGAGTGGAAGCTGTCATCAAGGCTAAGGGTGGGCCAACACCATATTGAATTCCAGCATTACCGACGGAGGGCGCCACGAACTTGTAAGTCATTTTCAGCCAGATGTAAGGATACTTTTGATCACATAGTGTATCTGGTGCAAGACTACACTAGACGTCATGTCACGTCCGTGTACGCGAAACAGAGGACTGATGTGCAAGCCACAAATACATTCCACCGTATAAGCAGAAGGAAATCCACCTGGCAATCATAGCATGATCAGGGTCACTGGAGAAGAAAGTGGATGTTTCTATTTATTATTCGAACACCTAAGGTGTTTATAAAATAAAGCGAGTTTAAAAATGTTTCACTTTAATGACCCAGAGTTTGTCAGCGTATGGTGGTTCGTCAGCGTACGGTTTATGGAAACCCGCCAGCTCATGGTGAAGAATACAGAACGCCACAGAGGCACAGCTCGGCGCCCAGCACGTCGCACTTTCACGTCGCCACGTCGGCTGTCCTCGCTTCGTATTCCCAGCTTGGCCTTAACTGTGACTGACAGCCGCTCTCGGAAGAAATAAGAGTGAAACAGTGCCAGCGTCGAGGGCGTTTATTGGTGCGACGCCTCCACACCAAGCGACACGTCCCACGTCCGCCCCTCAACGCTATGTAGGCGACCGTGTATTGAACATGCGTGTTCGTTTTTAATTCAGGAGTAGCTGACCTGAGGTAGCACAATGGGCTCAAACGTGAGAACCTCAGTTATTATTTCATATTGCGGTTTCGCTGTTTCTGCTTCGCTCAGAAAATGAGGGAAGCTTTCAATTCTTAACGACCCGACACAGACGAATAATAAATGTCGTATGTCTTGTGGACGGGGCATTGCTCCTTGGTACATTATCCGACCAAAAGTATCTAGACACCTATTAGTCGACATTAACACAAGTTGTAGGGTGTCAAACCAAACACCTTTCAGCAATATAGTTTCCACACTTATTTTATCTGGCTACCTGTTTCTGCTTGCTACAGAGATTACTTCAACCATCATCTGCCTGAAGACGGCTTAGAAAAAAACCGAAGCTCTATTACGGTGAATGTATCAGTGCCACTGCGGTGCTGATAGAGTGGAGTGATTTTACAAATAATATACCTGTATTTGTCTTCAGGAGAAAACTTTCGGCCCGAGAGTTAAAAAGGCAGTTGAAGACAACATTCCACGAAATATATATATTTGGAAGCTAGCACAAGCGCGAAAATGTTAAAAGAGCATTTAAAATCCTTTTCCATGAATGTTGTTATCACATTGTCGCAAATAGTCAGAAGTGATTCTTGGTGTTTTCACAACAACATAGCAATACTAAATGATTCATTTGCTGGTAAAGACATAGTCTGCATGATCAATCTGTCAAAAACAACAGAATGCGACAGCCTTTGGATGTATATTTCTTCCCGCAATATATGTTATACAATATACGGGGTGATCAAAAAGTCAGTATAAATTTGAAAACTTAATAAACCACGGAATAATGTAGATAGAGAGGTAAAAATTGACACACACGCTTGAAATGATATGGGGTTTTATTAGAAAAAAAAAAAAAAACAACAAAGTTCACAAAATGTTCGACAGATGACGCTGGACAGCAAAACTGCTATCGCGACGGGTGAGAGGTACGCCGATAGGTTACAGAATCGCATCATCCCCAGCCTGGCTGATAAACACCTGCTGGAACGTACAATGTGTATGCAGGATGGCGCTCCACTCCATATTGCTAGATGCGCGAAAGATCTCTTGCGCGCGTCGTTTGGTGATGATCGTGTGCTCACCCGCCACTTTCGTCATGCTTGGCCTCCCAGGTCCCCAGACCTCAGTCCGTGCGATTATTGGTTTTGGGGTTACCTGAAGTCGCAAGTGTATCGTGATCGACCGACATTTCTAGGGATGCTGAAAGACAACATCCGACGCCAATGCCTCACCATAACTCCGGACATGCTTTACAGTGCTGTTCACAACAGTATTCCTCGGCTACAGCTATTGTTGAGGAATGATGGTGGACATATTGAGCATTTCCTGTAGAGAACATCAACTTTGCTTTGTTTTACTTTGTTATGCTAGTTATTGCTATTCTGATCAGATGAAGCGTCATCTGTCGGACATTTTTTGAACTTTTGTATTTTTTTGGTTCTAATAAAACCCCTTGTCATTCCAACCATGTGTGTCAATTTGTACCTCCATATCTACATTATTCCGTGATTTATTCAGTTTTCAAATTTATACTGACTTTTTGATCACCCGGTACATATGCAACAGGACAAAAGACTCTCTAGAAGGACTTTCTGCCATGACCTCGACAATAAATTTTATAATGAAAATGCATTCTGTTTTTCATAAACAACTGCCTGCTCCAGTATATCAGCTTATGCTTCAGGATTCCTGGCAAGTGGCTGGCTACAATACTCCAGTATATGTTGCTGAATTCAAGAACGTGATTCACGCGCCATTTGATTTTGCATCTCAAGAATGTGATTCTGAGTACAGTGCAGATATTGTTCTCGCCAAATCTTCCTATTGTGATTCTGCATCTTGTTTCGTACATTTTTTTTTTTTTTTTTTTTTTTTTTGAGAAACCTCATACACTGAAGCGACAAGAAAACTGGTATAGACATGCGTATTCAAATAGAGATATGTTAACAGGCAGAATACGGCGCTGCGGTCGGCAACTCCTATATGAGACAAGTGTAAGGCGCAGAAGATCGGTTACTGCTACTGCAATGGCAGGTTATCAAGGTTTAAGTGAGTTTGAACGTGGTGTTATAGTCGGCACACGAGCAGTGTGATACAGCATCTAAAGGTAGCGAAGAATTGGGGATTTTCCCGTACGGCCATTTCACGAGTATACCGCGAATTTCAGGAATCCGGTAAAATATCAAATCTTCGACATCGCTGCGGCCGTAAAAAGATCCTGCAACAACGGGACCAACGACGACTGAAGAGAATCGTTCAACGTGATAGAAATGCAGCCCTTCCACAAATTGCTGCAGATTTCAATGTTGAGCCGTTAACAAGTGTCAGCGTGGGAACTATTCAACGATAACATCATCATCGAGGGCTTTCGGAGCCAAAAGCCGACTCGTGAACGCTTGATGGCTGCACGATACAAAGCCTTACGCCTCGCCTGGGCCCGTCAACACTGACGTTGGACTCTTGATGACTGGAAAAATGTTGCCTGGTCGGGAGAGTCACGCTTCGAATTGCATCGAGCGAAAGGACGTGTTCGGGTATGGAGACATCATCATGAATCCACGGACCCTACATGTAAGCAGGGGACTGTTCAAGATGGTGGAGGCTCTGTAATGGTGCGGCGCGTGTTCAATAGGAGTAATATGGAAGCCCAGATACGTCTAAATACGACTCTGTAGGTGACACGTACGCAAGCATCCTGTCAGATCATGTCCATTGTGTATTCCGACGGACTTGGGAAATTCCAGCAGGAAAACGCGACACGTCCAGAACTGCAACAGAGTGGGTCCAGGAACACTCATCTGAATTTAAACAATGCCGCTAGCCACCAAACTCCCCAGACATGAACATTATCGAGCATATCTGGGATGCCTTGCAACGTGCAGTTCAGAAGAGGTCTCCACTCCCTCGTACTCTTACGGATTTATGGACTGCCCTGTAGGATTCATGGCGTCAGTTCCTACCAGCACTACTTCATACACTAGTCAAGTCCATGCCAAGTCGTGCTGCGGCACTTCTGCGTGGTTGCGGGGGCCCTACACGATATTAGGCAGGTGTGTGTGTGAAATCTTATGGGACTTAGCTGCTAAGGTCATCAGTCCCTAAGCTTACACATTACTTAACCTAAATTGTCCTAAGGACAAACACACACACCCATGCCCGAGGGAGGACTCGAACCTCCGCCAGGACCTGCCGCACAGTCCATGACTGCAGCGCCCAGACCGCTCGGCTAATCCCGCGCGGCTATTAGGCAGGTGTACCAGAGTCTTTCAGTCTTTGGCTCTTCAGTGTATAACACCTTTTTAAAGTCCGATAATGGGTAAATTAAGAGTTGTTGTTGTTGTTGCTGTTGTGGTCTTCAGTCCAGAGACTGGTTTGATGCGCCGGCCGGTGTGGCCGAGCGATTCTAGGCACTTCAGTCTGGAACCGCGCGACCGCTACGGTCGCAGGTTCGAATCCTGCCTCGGGCATGGATGTGTGTGATGTCCTTACGTTAGTTAGGTTTCAGTACTTCTAAGTTCTAGGGGACTGATGACCTCAGATGTTAAGTCCCATAGCGCTCAGAGCCATTTGAACCATTTTGAACTGGTTTGATGCAGCTCTCCATGCTGCTCTATCCTGTACAAGCTTCTTCATCTCCGAGTAACTACTGCAACCTACATCCTTCTGAAACTGTTTAGTGTATTCATACCTTGATCTCCCATTACGATTTTTACCCTCCACATTTCTCTCCAATACTAAACTGATGACCCCTTGATGCCTTAGAACGTGTCCTACCAACCGATCTCTTCTTCTAGTCAATTTGTGCTACAAATTCCGCTTCACCCCAAATCTATTACGTCATCTAACCATCTAATTTTCAGCATTCTTCTGCAGCACCACATTTCGAAAACCTGTGCTCTCTTCTTTTCTACACTATTTATCGTCCATGTTTCACTTCCATACATGGCTTCACTCCATACAAATGCTTCCTCGAAAGACATCCTTACACTTTAATCTACACTCGAAGTTAACAAATTTCTCTTCTTCAGAAACGCTTTCCTTGTCATTGCCAGTCCACATTTTATATCCTCTCATTTCGACCATCATCTGTTATTTTGTTCCCCAAATAGCAAAACTCATCCAATACTTTAAGCGTCTCATTTCCTAATCTAATTACCGCAGCATTAATCGATTTAATTCGACTACATTCCATTAACCTCGTTTTGCTTTTATTTATTTTCATCTTATATGCTCCTTTCAAGACACCGTCCATTCCTTCAGCTGCTCTTCCAGGTCCTTAGCTGTCTCTGAGAGAATGTCAATGTCGTCGGCAAACCTCAAGGTTTTTATTTCTCATCCATGGATTTTAATTCGTAGTCCAAATTTTTCTTTTGTTTCCTTAACTGCTTGCTCAATATACAGATTGAATAACATCGGAGATAGGCTACAACCATGTCTCACTCCCTTCTCAACCATTGCCTCCGTTTCATGTCCCTTGAATCTCATAACTGCCATCTGGTTTCTGTACAAATTATAAATAGCATTTCGCTCCCCGTATTTGACCCCTGCCACCTTCAGAATTTGAAAGAGAGTATTCCAGTCAACATTGTGAAAAGCTTTCTCTAAGTCTACAAATGGTAGAAACGTAAGTTTGCCTTTCCTTAGTCTATCTTCTAAAGTAAGTCTTGCCTCAAGTGTTCCAACATTTCTACGGAATCCAAACTGATCTTCCCCGAGATCGGCTTCCACCAGTTTTTGCATTCGTCTGTAAAGAATTTGTGTTAGTATTTTGCAGCCGTGGCTCATTAAACTAACAGTTCGGTAATTTTCACATCTGTCAACACCTGCTTTCTTTGGGACTGGAATTATTATATTCTTCTTGAAGTCTGAGGGTATTTCTCCTGGATCATACATCTTGCTGTGACGGATGGTAGAGTTTTGTCAGGACTGGCTCTCCCAAGGCTATCACTAGTTCTAATGGAATGTTGTCTACTCCCGGGGCCTTGTTTCGACTTAGGTCTTTCACTGGTCTGTCAAACTCTTCACGCAGTATCGTATCTCCCATTTCATCTTCATCTACATCCTCTTCCATTTCCATAATATTGTCCTCAGGAACATCGCCCTTGTATAGACCCTCTATATACTCCTCCCACCTTTCTGCTTTCCTTTCTTTGCTTAGAACTGGGTTTCCATCTGAGCTCTTGATATTCGTGCAGGTGGTTCTCTTTTCTCCTCACGTGTTCTAACATTTGAACGGAATCCAACTGATCTTCCCCGAGGTAACACAATCGAATGCTTTCACCATCTTAATCACAGTGGTACGTAGAAGCTTCTAAATGCAAAACTGGAACACCGAATTCCCGTTCGAGGCGAGAGGTTTTCCTCGCCAGTGGGGCGTGTGCACCGCGTCCGCACCTCGGCTGCAGCGGGTTTCGCGCGTCCGCCGCGGGGTCGCTGGACTCACGCTGTGTGCAGACAGGGCGGCCGCACTGGGCGTGGTCGGCGGCGGTCAGCGCCGGGCACTCAATCAGCGGCGCTTGTTCGCCGCTCTGCAGCCGCAGACGCAGCCGAATTATTAAAAACGGGCCGCCCGCGAAAGGGACCGAACAATGCGGGCGCGGCGGTGCCGCAAAATGCGAGTAAAAAAAGCCCTCCTCCGAAACAGAGCAACCCGAATAATCTAATTTTCCGGTACACGCGTTACTGCCGGCTGTTCTGAGAGCGGTGTTAATTAATAGTCCAGTGTTACAGATTCCCTTCTATTCACCATCGACTCCGCAACTCTACGAGTTCCATAGGTACGGGATTCATAGTTACGCCTTCCCAAATACACGACATTTATCTATAATCCCTACCGCTTTGAATTGTTAGTTCCTATGTGTCAACTGCAATAATCGTTTTCTTGTTCCTACCGAGAGCTACCCATGTAAAATAATTAACCTCACACTGAACGTTGTGACACATTTTATAGGTGTTTGAAGGAAGTGCGAACACGGAGGTAGCGGCACCACTCTTTTCCTCGAAGTAATTCGTATTAGTTTCTGTTTATTGGGGTCCACAGCCCTGCAGCATTTTACTAACAGCAAAAATTCTCCATCTGTTAGTTTATTAAATGTATTTATTCACAGTCGCATTTCGGCTTGTCACGCTATTCTCAAGTGACAGCGCACGGTGAAGTGTGTCAATGCATAACGGTTACTTTTATGACGACACTGTCTTCAAGGTAACGGTGTTTACCTTTCTCGTGTAAGTAAATCCACTTAAAAAGAAAAGAACACCTGGCACTTACGTAATGATTCCCACATATTTCATACGCTGCGCACTTAATTTCCGCCGTGTGTCGACCAGATGACCGGAAATTAATAGTACGACATGGCATGAATTAGATTCCTTTTACATAGACGCTCCAATGTTACTACACACTAGCGAGCCACTTCGGTTGCGGACGAGCGGCATTACGTTTCTGAGGCTGGACGACTTTTATGGTGTAGAAACAATAAATGACACACACAAACATTCTTGATGAATTACTCTAACTATTACTAAAAACCGTACCAAATACCCTAAACAGTTCCTGAGATCAGCCTTCACATGAAGGTAGAGAACCTTCAAATTAGTAGTATGTATAGACATGAAGCGTGTTCCCTCTTCATATTTGGCCTTAGCGACCTCCCTTTGTCCCCAACATCCGCCGATAATATCGACCTATCCTCAACACATACAGGGTGTAGGTAAGGATACTGTGATAACTGACACCTTGATATGCAGGGTGTTACAAAAAGGTACGGCCAAACTTTCAGGAAACATTCCTCACGCACAAATAAAGAAAAGATGTTACGTGGACATGTGTCCGGAAACGCTTAATTTCCATGTTAGAGCTCATTTTAGTTTCTTCCACCTACGCTCAATGGAGCACGTTATCATGATTTCATGCGGGATACTCTACCTGTGCTGCTAGAATATGTGCCTTTAAAAGTACGACACAACATGTGGTTCATGCACGATGGAGCTCCTGCACATTTCAGTCGAAGTGTTCGTACGCTTCTCAACAACAGATTCGGTGACCGATGGATTGGTAGAGGCGGACCAATTCCATGGCCTCCACGCTCTCCTGACCTCAACCCTCTTGACTTTCATTTATGGGGGAATTTGAAAGCTCTTGTCTACGGAACCCCGGTACCAAATGTAGAGACTCTTCGTGCCCGTATTGTGGACGGTTGTGATACAATACGCCATTCTCCAGGGCTGCATCAGCGCATCAGGGATTCCATGCGACGGAGGGCGGATGCATGTATCCTCGCTAACGGAGGACATTTTGAACATTTCCTGTAACAAAGTGTTTGAAGTCACGCTGGTACGTTCTGCTGCTATGTGCTTCCATTCTATGATTAATGTGATTTGAAGAGAAGTAATAAAATGAGCTCTAACATGGAAAGTAAGCGTTTCCGGACACATGTCCACATAACATCTTTTCTTTATTTGTGCGTGAGGAATGTTTCCTGAAAGTTTGGCCGTATCTTTTTGTAACACACTGTATACCCACTTCTGTTTGATAGTTTTTACTCTGTGTGTAACAGTGTTCTCGAAAACATGTTACGGAAGTTAGTACTTGACGTTTTCTGCACAGTCGTAACTACGCCATGAAGTGGACCACACCTGTTTTGTGTCCACGCGTCCACGCTTCAGTACCTGACCTGCTGCCCATTGGAAAATAAATATTAATGGTTTGCTTGTGCCACGCGTACTTGGAGATACTGTAACCTCCACACCACATTTTGTTTCTGCATGGAATTTAGCCTATCTCCCCCCCCCCCCCCCCCCCCCCCCCCCCAACACACACACACACACTCTATAAGATCTGCGTATTACCAAAACTACGTACCCACGAACTGTTATCCAACTTAAACTCATATGATAACCTTTGACCAAACAGAACCTAATTTGAACTGAACTGTAATTGATCTCAATGCAACTTGTCTTATATTACGTGCGTAACTGAAGTAAAATAATTATCTGGCCCTAATCAAAATTTCCTCTTACCTCGCGTCTTGACAACATTGTTGCAAATTTCTCGAAAGCACAACAGCAAACAGACAGCGGCATGGCTAGACTTCTGTTTCCTAAAAAAATTCCAGCTGTTGCATACCGCATGTGGTAATGCGTTATGATTAACAGTAGGGGTGAGTAAAGTAGCTATTCCTTTGACATGATATTCCAAGATAGCTATTTTAGTATGAAGTATTTATTCAAACGGACAGAGTAAAACTTCGCGTGCTATTCCAATATAACAGGTCTTAACGATACTATGCTTAACGCAGTTAACAATGATTTCAAAAGGGCACAATATTAACAGAGAATTTCTGTAAAAATCAAACTGCTTAATCAATTAATATGTTAATGCAAGACTCAGGGAAGTGGGGTGGTCTTTCTCTCAGCTCTGAGCACTTTAACTAGCTGACTGTAATTATTCTCATAAACTAGCTGCGCAGTCTTACCTAAAACTTCTTCTCTTCAAAAAATAATAACATTATTCAAAATGTATATTCTCTTCGGTTTCTAATATATGAATCTTATTCGTCCTTGCTGTCCTTTACAATCAATCTTTCTTCATCTAGCAAATACAATCACAAGTCCACACAGCACTACTAAATACGTCCAGTACCTACAACACTTCAATCAAGAATGTATCAGACTGTGCAGAGGCAAAGGCTGTTTTCCAAAAAGGAAATTGGTCATGGCTCCTTAGAAAACTGAATGAGAAAAAAATTGCACTTTGATAGGATGCGGATGCGATTTTGATGAACCAACGTACTGCAGTAAAGTCACAGTGTGATAAAATAAATGATGACTGTATCAATTTATATATATGTCTATTCACACCAGTCTTCTGATGAGGCCCGCCGTGAATTCCTCTCCTGTACCGAATTCTTTATCTCAAAGTAGCGCTTGTAATTGTAATTCTTTTACCTACAGTGACGAACTATTATCCACGGATGTATAGAGAGTCCATCGAAATATACAAGCATCGGGATAATTTTAACAGAAAATAATAAGCAATGGAACTTAGGATATACGTATAGTGGCCTTACATCATCGGCTGATAAGTTGTAAGTTTGACAGATGTCAATTGAAAGTCTTATATCTAAAAAGAACTATCTCTGCCTGCCACGGTGTAAACTGGACCACGGCTAATTTCTTGCAGTATTTATGGCACTCTCGGATACCCAACCCGTCAGTCGGCAAGACTCAGCGGAACCAGGACCATCTCTGTAGATTTCCAGCGCAACCCTTGACGAAACGTTAGGAACGGAAGTTTCATGGACCAAGGCCATACAATCCACACGACTCAGCAGCAACTAACAGTTGATTTTACCAGGACTGTGTTACCTTAATCTGTGTAACAGCACCCATTCCCTCTGCGTAAAATTTTACATTGTGTTGAAATATTTCAGTATATCGACAAATGAGAGTTACCAAGTACGATGGAACGGCTTAAACTGAAGCTGCAGATAGTTGGTATAGGTCACGTCCGCAATACAAACTAGGCTGTCACCAACGAACATTATTCAGACCGGGCCGTTTACAACCAACCCTTAACGACTTCAGGGCATTATGGGTCACCTACGCAAACATGAAGCACATTATCACAAATGTATTTACAGCATTGCAGCTGTGACTCGCTTGAGTGTAAACGGGTAACAGCGCAATCAATAGAGATACGATGCCTGCCAACAAAGACTGAGTCAGATTTTTTGTTATTTAGTATTCCATTTCAGTGTTCAAGTGCTCTTTTTCAAAGTGATCCCCTCCTACTTCAATGCACTTCCTAGAGCGTTTCAGCCAGCCCAACACATGGTGTAGGTCATTCCTTGTCACGTCTTTCAGAATCGTCTCACTTTATTTCTGCTTCAGAAAGTTGGCCCTTTGTGATGGGAATAATAAAAAAAATCACAGCGTGCAAAATCGGGTTTACGAGACGGATGCGGTTCACATTTAATGTTGATCTGAACCAGAAACTGCTTGCTTGTTTTGCGACGAGAGGCGGCGTGTTTTTATGAAATCCCCACCCAGTCCGAGAAACTTCTGGTCGTTTCGCTGCAATGTGCTTCCTAAGTTTAGCCAATACTGACGTGTAGTATGCCGCTGTAACAGCAGTATGAGGGGAAACTGCATGCTGGTAAATCGTTCGATGACAGTCAGAAAAATGTGATCACCATCACTTCCCCTGCGGTTGGAACAATATTCGCCGGGTTTTGGTGTTGGAGAACCTGGCGATTTCCACTCTGTGCTGACTCGTTTTCCTTCAGGATCTGCATGATGAAGCCATGACTCATTACCTGTTTGGAAAACAAAGCATTACTGCTAATCAACAGAGAGATACAGTACCTGCCGGCCGCGGTGGCCAAGAGGTTCTAGGCGCTTCAGTTCGGAACCGCGCGACTGCTATGGTCGCAGGTTCGAATCCTGCCTCGGGGATGGAGGTGTGTGATGTCCTTTTTAAGTAGTTCTACGTTCTAGGGAACTGATGATCTCAGATGTTAAGTCCTATAGTGCTCAGAGCCATTTGAACACAGTACCTTACGGCCGATCTCCATTCGCACAGCCTTTTGTTCGGGAATCAACAAACTTGGCACCAAGGGCCACAAACACAGGCGATGTGGAGATGATCACGCATTGTCGTAAAGACAATGCCATATGAAATTCTCAACACTTCACTGAGTTCAGGTAATGTTATCGGCCGATCCTCGTGAACAATCATAGCAGCTCTGTTGATGTTGAATACAATCATAGTGAGGCCGAGACACCAGGCCTACTTTGGTTAACACAGATAGCCGGCCAGAGTGGCCGAGCGGTTCTAGGCGCTACTCTGGAACCGCGCGACCACTACGGTCGCAGGTTCGAATCCTGCATCGGGCATGGATGTGTGTGATGTCCTTGGGTTACTTAGGTTTAAGTAGTTCTATGTTCTAGGGGATTGTTGACCTAAGAAGTTAAGTCCCATAGTGCTCAGAGCCATTTGAAACATTTGTTAACACAGATAAGTGGGCCGTCTTTGAAGTTCTTGACCTCCCCTAAACACTGATGCACGACGTAGCGCACCTTCAACGAATGCTTGCTGCAGCTTTTCGTAAAGTTTCAGTGGCTGCATGTTTTAAACGAACACAGAATTTTATTCCACAATACTTCAAAATGGTTCAAATGGCTCTGAGCACTATGGGACTTAACTGCTGAGGTCATCAGTCCCGTAGAACTTAGAACTACTTAAAACTAACTAACCTAAGGACATCACACACATCCATGCCCGAGGCAGGGTTCGAACCTGCGACCGTAGCAGTAGCGCGGTTCCAAACTGAAGCGCCTAGAACCGCTCGGCCACTCCGCCCGGCTATTCCACAGTACTGTTCCCTTCGGATGAACTCCGTTGTTTGGTGGTACGCGACATGCAAATAGCGTCTATAAAATCGAGCATTACCAGTTCCTACCGATACGAGAGTGCTGCCGGCTATAGACATTACACATAAAAACCCACTCTTTTGAAACATTCTCGGTACAGATAAGAAAAACACCGAGACTGACTTTTTTCCTATAGCTACGGATGCGCCGAGTGGCGCTGCCTTTGTTGATCAGCCCTCGTATATCTGTATGCTGCGAAGAGAGCAATACGCGATTCCGAAGCCACGGACGGAGAGCGTGCTGTGTGCCGCGGTGGAGCGCAGAGCGGCGCCAGAGCGCCATAAGACCGCCCCGTTAGCAGGCCGGGATTTTATGAAGCCGCATTCCGTCACGTGCAGCGGCCACAGTTCAGCGAGACAATAGGCGCCCGGGGTTAATTGAATCTCCCGCGGGACGAAGTCGGCGGGGCGGCCCGCACCGCAGAGCACAGGTGTCCGTCCGCGGCCGAGTGGCGCTGCCTTTGTTCGATTCGCACTTTACGAGCGTGAGGTAGCCGCAGTTTACCAAAGTTTATTAACCGTCGCTGTTCGGCCGGTAGGCCCACTCAGAAAGAATCTCTGTTCTCGTGCACAGGAACCATTTGCCGGGACGCACAGGCCGCTTCAGTGTCGAAAAACAAAACCCTTAACACAATGTAATCAACGAAGTATTACGCGACCGATTTGTTGTATTATGTGTTGTAGTTTCATTTGCCACACTCGCTGTTATACATGGAGTCCAATATATATATGGAGAATTTATTACGTTCGACTTACAGTTATAAATAGATCAGTGAATGAAAGAGCAACTAAAACAGTTTTGTTTGCATAACTGTGCGTAAAGGAGAAAGTACGGAATGACCAAGAGTGACTGAAGATAGCGTTGAACAAGTGAGAGTCTTTCACGAGTAGCCCCATGAAATCATTTCGGAAGGCTAGTCGTGAATTAGCAGTTCCAGTGACATCTTCTGGAAACATCTAAGGAGATGCTTACAACTACTCCCCAACATTTGCACTTGTTACAAGAACTAAGCCTATAGACTATAGCTTACCTGCCAACTTAGCAAACGAAATGTTCCTGCACGACGATGAAGATTTTCTGTATCGTGTCGCCTTCAGTGACGAATAGATATTTCACAAAGTGGATATGTCAACACATATAATGTGCCCTTCTTGGGATCAGCAGATCCCTACGAGATGGTACAGTTGCAACAAGACTTCCCTAAACTGAATGTTTTTTTGTGCCATATGCTGACGGGAAGTTTACGAGCCTTTCTTTTCCGGTGAAGCAGCTGTTACTGCTGCTTCTTACCTTAATGTGATAGAACTATGGCTCAACTCAAAGGAACCGAACCACTGAAGTTTATTTGGCAGCAAGGTGGTGCGCCGCTTCACTGGCATAACTCAGTACTTGATTGGTTGAACGACGTTGTACCCGATGGCCGGATTGGCTGCAAGGGACAGGATGACACAGTTTGTTTTGCATGAACTCCACGTTCAAACACGACCCGACGCCATGCGATTTTCACCTGTGTGGTTTTATAAATGATCATGTGTATGTGTTTCCGTTACCAGCTGATCCACCCGACTTTCGAAACAGCATTGTTGCAAAAATTACACCAGACACACTGATCAAGGTTTGGGGAGAACTTGCCTCTTATAAGAAAAACTGTTTCAGTTGCTCTTTGATTGGATTTATTATTTAGAATTGTAAGTTGAATGTAGTAAGTGCTAAAAAGCCTTAAAACTCGTACATTCATTTTGGAACACCCTGTATAATCACTCTCCTTTATACCCGGATTTCGGCTGTTGTGAGTTTCCAAATGCGTACTCCTGTACTCCTAAATTTACACCGTAAACCCTTGTGTCTGTAGACAGATGTACATCTCTCATTTAATACGTAACGGCTGTCACACCCACAAAAGGCGCGGTGTAAATTTACGAGCATGGGAGTGCGCCCTTGAATAAAGCAGACAACCGAATTAAATTGATCGTGGTAGAAATGACAGTGATTATATTAGAACCATGATGGAAAACTGAACCGTCTTTCAATAAATTTGTGGCTGTGGCACCCGAAATGGGACCTTATTAAGTCTCTAAGGAAACGCGGGCCTTGGACAATACCCAGCATTGCCTTCGCCTGGAAAACCGCTTACTGGCGAAGAAGTAACGGAATCACACAAACGCAACAGATGAAATAGTGTCCACTGCGAAAGGATATTATATGTGCGCCAAACAAAGCAAGTTACACGCAGTGTCTATATTTCCGTCACGATGTCGAACAGAATTTTACGAGAAAGCATAAAATGTTGTTTGAAGAAACAATGATTGTAACAAACCATGAACGCGGCTGAACCTGCGTAGGAATCGTTACCACCGTGGTCGACAAAATATGGAGGAATGATGGGACACCTAAGACTGATACAGCATTTAAACGAATGCTGGCAGAGCAAGAGTATCCCCGAAGATTAAGTGATTGCCAGAGTGATATCAATTTTTCAAAACGGAGATGAAAATCAATGCAATAACTACAGAAGAATAAATTTGCTGGACTCAATCTACTGGATATATGTTGAAATTTTAAATATACTACTTACAAACATGACGGAAATAGTGCTGCGTGGGTTTTGGGAAAGTACGCTCCACGCATGATGATAGTTTTACTTTACAGCAAACAAAAAAAGCAGAGTGCATAATAAAGACATACACATTGCTTTTTGTTGTGACTTGGCGAGACAGCCAAGCCACTACGAGGTAGCCGAAAGGCACGCGTTTAAGCTCACGCAGGCTGGCGTGAGGTCTGGAAAATGACAAGGTCTTTATAGTAGCAAAAATAGTACGTAGCTTCTGGAATTACTTAACTTTAATCCATAATTGGTAAACATCGGTCTGACGGTACATGCATCAAAAGATAAATAGCAAATGATAATGGCGCCTTGCTAGGTCGTAGCAAATGACGTAGCTGAAGGCTATGCTAACTATCGTCTCGGCAAATGAGAGCGTAATTCGTCAGTGAACCATCGCTAGAAAAGTCGGCTGTACAACTGGGGCGAGTGCTAGGACGTCTCTCTAGACCTGCCGTGTGGCGGCGCTCGGTCTGCAATCACTGACAGTGGCGACACGCGGGTCCGACGTATACTAACGGACCGCGGCCGATTTAAAGGCTACCACCTAGCAAGTGTGGTGTCTGGTGGTGACACCACACTTTTATTGGTTTTAAACAAAATTTCGGCGGTATCAATAAACAGAAAATGTGGAAGATTGTGACGATTTATGGATATCCAAATCGTCTAATAAATTCGATAAGAAGTTTATATCAGAACAAGATTACCACTCTAGATCTCAACGGGAAAAATGAATAATTAGATGCCAACTAACTACCGTATATCCCCAACTTTGTTAGCCACTTATATACAGGACATTATTCATATACGGGAACAGAGTTTTAAAAAGGTGTACACCTAGACAGGTGAACCCTTGTACATAACTTAGTATATGCTGACGATGATCCTACTGATGGTCATACTAGTAGACAAAGAAAACGACACTCCGAAAAGAATTTACTTACTGGATAAAACATGCACGAAATTTCACATGGAGATCTCAACAGGAAAGGCTAAGACAAGGGCATTCATGCGGAAAGAACACATCAGAACCAAAACAGTAATAGTTTAGAAGATATTAGAACAAGCAACCAAAGGTCAGTAAATTCAGCCAGGTACGTAGAACAATGAACAGTAATGTTGAAAAAAGCTACGAAAGATATTCAAATTAAATTATGCGAAGCTGTTGGAGTCCCCTCTCTGCTCTACGGAAGAGAGACCCGGGTGATTATCAAAAAGCAATAAAGCACAAGAAATGAGATTCCCGAGAAGTGTTGAAGATTTCGCAGCAGTAGACAGACTATGGAACCAAGATACTGGAGAAGAATTAAAAATGTTTAGTCTAAATTATATAATTCTAAATCACAGATGGGAGTAGAACGAACACCCAGAAAGAATGGAGAATGGGAGAATCCCCTTAAAGGCTGGAAATCATAAGTGCCAAGCGGGAAGAGATACAGTAAGACACCAGGAAGATGGATACTATAACATGAATTTTTCTTATGATAACCCAAGAGAAAAAAATGAGAGGAAGCAGAAAAGGTGCTGCGTTCTAGAGAATCATGACTCACTGTGCAGCCGAACTCCACATACCCACTTGCGTTGTCCTGCAGTGAACAGCCAAGTGATTTACAGAACAGAGGTCCATGCAGTCTTTTAAAGCCCTAACTGGCAAACTGCGACCAACGCCAGCTAAGCTTCATTGACCAGCACAGCCGACCCTGGCAGAGTTTCCGGAACGAAAGCATGCACCCTAGACCGCTTTCACGATGACCCGTTAAGAGGCCATCACTAGCACCACTTAGCTACATGGACAGCCCCGTGATCTGATCACGATCAGGTGGGCCGATGTCTGTTGTCTCGTTCACCTCGAGCTCGACGGACAAAGGATGTCACGAGGTCCCTGTTTCAGCGTGACCTTCTCTTGTCCTCCAATTGACGGAGAATTGTAATGCGTGTTCAAAAAGGAACAAGCTGGAGGCTGTAAAATGAAAACTATTGAAAGAATCGCACTGCCATTGCCTACAGAAGACGATGTGGTCCCCAATAAGAGCTCTGAGGTCCGAAACTCGCCGCTGTAGGGACACAGGTACACATCCACTTGACTACGGAGTGAGCACGTGCACGTGTCGACCGTCCACTGCGCTCTGTCGTGCTGAAAAACGGTAAAACGGACACTTCAAAAGAAGAGTAAAGTGGTGTAGTGCGTTTCCCTAGAGTGGAAGGGGTGCAGGGAATGGAATTTCATCAAATAATAGCAAAAGTACAAAGAGCCCTTGAAAGTGTCAAGGCGTGGCACAACGATTCAAGGAAGGGCGGATGCCATTGGTCTATGATGCACTTTCAGGAACGCCCCACCGAATTACGGATACCATTATCCAGTAGGTTGATGCCCTCATTACTGAAGACTGGTCAGTTACGGTGGCAGACATTGTCCCACAGGTCGGAGTGAGCGTAGGATTTACAAACGGACATGCAGTGCTCTCCGTACACTTGGGCCATTCTTCGATGAATTTCCATTCCCCACACCCCTTCCGCTGTAAGAAAACGCACTACATACCTTTGCTCGTATTTTAAAGCCTCCATTTCTTGGTTTTCAGCCTATGTGCGCAGTGGTCGGCCGATGCATGCACATGCTCGCTTTGTCGTCAGGTGGGTGTGCATCCACGTCGCTCTAGCGACTGATTTGGGGCCTTGGCGTTTTTAACAGGACCAAACCTTCTTCCGTAGCCAATGACATTACGATCTCTTCAGGAGTTTCCATTTTAAAGCGCCCAGCTAGTTTCTTTTTGATTTAATCTATGTAGACTGAAGGGCGAGTGAAAATTTGTACCAAGGTAGGGAATCGAACTCGGGTCTTTTGCTTACTACGCATGTGTGTTAGCCACTAAGCCGCCTTGGCACAACGGTGCACACAAGTGCACGTATTATCATGGCACGCCTCCTTCAAAATGGTTCAAATGGCTCTGAGCACTATGGGACTTAACATCTATGGTCATCAGTCCCCTAGAACTTAGAACTACTTAAACCTAACTAACCTAAGGACAGCACACAACACCCAGCCATCACGAGGCAGAGAAAATCCCTCACCCCGCCGGGAATCGAACCCGGGAACCCGGGCGTGGGAAGCTAGAACGCTACCGCACGACCACGAGATGCGGGCACGCCTCCTTCCTTAATCCAAACTCTCAATGCCGCCCCAGTCTACTTTTACACACTAACTTGCGGAGGCTCTCATTGTTGTCGGAATACCACACCAGCATCGAACCGCTGTGCCAAGGCGGCTTAGTGGCTAACACACATGCGTAGTAAGCAACAGATCCAAGTTCGATTCCCTGCCTTGGTACAAATTTTCACTCGCCGCTTCATTCTGTATACACAAATCTGTATGAGACCAGTAAAGTCTCTGAAATTGTATCATTTCATTAGTATCTTTTTGAATGCACTTTATATTACACTCATGAGAGCAAGAAGAGCACTGTACTTTAAAGAGAACAGCCGCGAGGATCTCTTTGTCAACTGCTCATCAACGTTTACTGTTGAAATATTTCTAACAAAAGTTAGAAGTTGCGGTTGTGATTTAGTGGAGGAGAGTAGGGCATTATCTATTGCTAGTAAGGGCGCAGAGCTGTAGCCGAGCGGTTCTAGGCGCTTCAGTCTGGGACCGCGCGACCATTACGGTCGCAGGTTCGAATCCTGCCTCGGGCATGGATGTGTTTGATGTCCTTAGGTTAGTTAGGTTTAAGTAGTTGTAAGTTCTAGGGGACTGATGACTCAGATGTTAAGTCCCATAGTGCTCAGAGCCATTTGAACCATTAAGGGCCCAGATTTTGATTCCCCACACCTCGCTGGCATTCGAACGGACAGTGGACCATCGTCTTCGGTTCAAGTAGCGATTATAGCTTATCAAGTGGAAAAACACATTGAAGGTCTTATTTTGACAAAACATTTGATATTACGAGAGACAAAAATATATTTATAGTAGCAAAGTAGTGCTTTGAGTGTTTGAGTGCTCACCTCCCCTTGCCGTCTCCTTATTTCTTATCAACACAGTTCCCCCCTATATAAACGTTGTCCGAAACTTTCAGAGTCAAAATTGTATACATGTTTAAGGATCCTAAACTGTGTATGTTGAGTACGGAAGTATTCGTCAGAACATCAGCATCTATACTCCCCAAGCCACTTTGTGGTGTGCGGTGGAGGGTATTTTGTGTACCACTGTTATTTTTCCCATTCCATGTCGCAGTTGCGAACGGTTCGCGGGAAGGACGATTGTTGGTAAGCCTGCGGGACAGCTTGAATCTCTCTAGCTTTACCTTCATGGTCTATCCGCAATACGTACACAGGAGGAAGCCATATATTGGATGACTGTTCTAGGAAAGTACGCTTTCGGAATATTAGCAACAAACCACTTAGAATTGTTTTGTCTCTTACTTACACAACATACACCTTATAGCAACAATAGTCTTTTAGCAAGAATCCTTATGCGTAGCCGCAATTGTATTTTTTGCAGTTTATAGAAATAATTCGTCTCGATACCATTTATGATATTAATCACTTGAAAATTTGTTCGCATCTGAGACGTTTGGAAGAACAAGCTTTCACCTTCACTGGTAACAACCGTAATTTGTCGATATATTCTGATTGTTGTGATTGCGCGTGTCTGAAGATGAAAGCTAGTTGTTGCGAAACGTTTCAGTTTTGATGTTATCTAATTTTAAGGCGATTAACATTATAAATGTGGTTACCCAAATTATTCTCATAAACTGATCCTGAGCTTTGTATCGTAAGCTCATTTTCTGTATTTGTTACCTGAAACAACTTTAAAGAGGGCCACAAATGATACTTCCAGAAATATTTAAAGATGATAAAAATAAAATTTTAACATAACACGTTTTATGTCGGACTAAAAAGCGCCAAACAATTTCTCCTAGCCCCACGATTCGTGATCGTAGATTTTTAATGTCTATGAAAATACTCGTAAAATTCATAAGGAATAATGTAACATAATAGTTAAGATGTGAACTACTCACGGATCAATTATGTATTCCATGCACCCTACCTGTTTGCTTCCAAATTTTACAAATATTTTCATAGCTATTAAAAATTTTCAGAATTAACTGTATGAGATTGGAATCGGTATAGGGGTAGGAGAAATTGTTTTTTATTTCTTAGTCCGATATAAAAAATGTTATACTTTATTTAAGTAGCTATTTTTCTGATTTTTAATCTTGTATGTGTGTGCGTAATATTTTCAATCGATATCAAATATCTTGATGAGATTACATCAGAGACATGTGGCAAATTTCAAGTTCATTTCTGTTCATCTTTACCTGAATCAACCAATACATTGCTTCCTGCGACGTACAGTTCGCTAAAAGACGCTGAAAGCAAAAATTACAGACTCGAGCAAACAAGGAGACTTACCAGCAATCGTGCTTCCCGCGTGCCATTCACGAGTGGAACAGGAAAGGGGAGGAAATTGCAGTGGTATACAAAGTACCCATCGCCACACACCACACAAACAAGCGAGTTAATATTGTTTTGTCATCCCGTTTGAGCTATGTCGGAACTTTCCAGTCTCTAAATCATCGGGAAGTTAGTTTAAAATGAAGCACAAAATTTAACCGAAGAGGCAAATAGATAAATAAGAGAGCTAGTTAATAAAAACGCACTAAAATGAGTCATGTATATGCTAAATTTGGTTGAGATAGCTGCAGGCATCCCTGAGCTATACTTTTATATCACCCCGTACACCCCCACCCTCAACTGTGGGAATGCAGTAAGACGTTACTGTCACAGTAAATTTGTTCCAGGTTACAAATGGTACGTGTGACCAGATTGGTTGAAATTGCTTCAGCCGTTATAGACTTGCAACTATAAATCGAATGCGTTGTTGGCAGACATTTTGCTGCAGGTTATTTATGCGCATTGCGACTGTAAGAGCTGTGACGCAGTCTGCTAAGCACAGCCATCGTGAAGGAAATCCAATTGGACAGGCTGTGCTCTGCGTTACGCTTCTTCGCCACACCTTTTTCAGACCCAGCGCTCCCCTCGTGCAAGTAGGCGATTTTTACTCCCACAAAATTCCACCGTCATCCAGATCCGAGCTTTGTTTAAAATTTCAAGTCACTAGCTCATCGGAAAATTAGTTTAAAATCAGTTGCGAAACTTGTACCACACAGACATGGTGTCAGCATAAAATTCATCATAATTCACTATTGTTAATCGGTATTTGATATGTTTTACTATTTGACAACAATGATCTGTCATGAATTTTATGTTAAATGTCACCATAGGTTTTATGTCGCCAGTTGAAATAATTTAAACGCCTTATGACACGTGATGTTGGACTGAGGGTTTAAACTGGCCGTAATAAAGTATTATTTACATCTACATGTACATAGACAGACAAGAAAGGAACCCAATCAAAACGAGTTAAGAAAGTTAAATGTTATTGAGGAAACTTTATTGTGAAGTGCAGTTAAAAAATGGAGTGGCGTACTCTGTAGATGAGCCAGTTTGTATCCCCTGTCCGACACGTCCCAGAAATTATTCCAGAAACCAGTACCGAATAAAAATATTTTTATAAACATTAAAAGTAAAATTACTTCACCGCCGAACAGTTGATAATAAATAACTTCTATTGCCGCCAACATACATCGCGCTTAAAAACCACGGAGGTAAGATACGAGAAAATTGGGCTCATACGGAAGCGTACAGACAGCCGTTTTTCCTTCGCTCTATTTTTGAGTGGAACAGGAGGGGAAATGGCTTACGGTATCTATGTACATGTAGATGTAAATAATACTTTATTACGGCCAGTTTCATCCCTCAATCCAACATCAGGTGTCATAAGGCGTTTAAATTATTTCAACTGGCGACATAAAACCTATAGTGTCAGCATAAAATTCATCATGATTCACTATTGTCAATCGGTATTTCATATGTTTTACTATTTGACAACAGTGATCTGTGATGAATTTTATGTTAAATGTCACCATAGGTTTTACATCGGCATGTGATCTGTTTTAAATGTCTTATGATAACTGTTGTTGGTCTGAGGATTGAAAATGTCATAATAAAGAAGAGTTAACTATCAATTCATTTTCTCTCTCGCCCGCAGCATGGTAGATGTCCTGTAATGACATAATAAAATAAAAGACGGTAAGGTACTAGAATTCTCCTGTAACTGTTAATTGCTAGACGTTTTACTTTAGCAGTGGGCCTATTTCGGCATTATCGCCATTTTTATGGCTATCTGCAACCAAATTCGATTTTTTAAAGATTGTAACATTATAACTGATAACAATTTTGTTTTACTGTATGCTGGTACTTACTTCTGTATTACATAGTGGCGCTGTGGCTGTCTTATAATCTCACTTTTGCATGGGTCGTTTCCAACTGCAGCCAAGTTTCTAAATATTTATCTTAATGTCTATTATTTGCTGTTGTTCACACGTGTAAGCCAGGTCTTTTATCACTTGTATATACTGTTGAGGTTTTGACAGCTACGATTGACATCTGATCCAGCGATGCTGTATGGTTAAAATTTGTGCATATTAAAAAAAATATACCACCCGATAAATGATTACGATACATCGACAAATGAATAAACAAATTGTAACCATGCAGCAACGCTGGATTAGCTGTCAATCGCAGCTGTCAATACCACAGCAGTAAATACAAGCGATAAAAGACCTAGCTTACACTGTGAACAACAGCCGTTAATAGATATTAAGACAAATATCTGAAAACTTGGCTGCAGTTGGAAACGACGTAAGCAACAGTAAGGTTATAAGTCAACGTCAGCGCCACGATGCAGTACGGAAGTAAGTACTAGCACACAGTAAAACAAAACCGTTATTTAGTTATAACGTTACAACTTATAATAAATAGTATTTGGTTGCAGACAGCCTGAAAATGGCGATAATGCCGAAATAGAACTATTGCTAATTTAAACGACTAGCAGTTAGCATTTATAGCAGCATTCTGGTACATTACCGTTTTTTATTTTATTAATTATCAGCAACTGTCAGTGAAGCCGAATTTTTCTGCAACATTCGTTACCATTTCGTCCGAATACATGAGCTTACAAAAAAATGGTTCAAATGGCTCTGAGCACTATGGGACAACATCTGAGGTCATCAGTCCCCTAGAACTTAGACTATTTAAACCTGACGAACCTAAGGACATCACACACATCCATACCCGAGGCAGGATTCGAACCTGCGACCGTAGCAGTCACGCGGTTCCGGACTGAAGCGCTTAGAACCGCTCGGCCACCGCGACCGACATGAGTTTACACTCCTATAACATTTTATTTTTGGGAATGGTCGGTCTCTTTCAGGAAAACGACAGTACTCAGTTTCTCATTCGTTGCCGCATTACTACGCATCTGCAGTCAGATGTTTTGTTTCAGTTATGCTCTCCGGAAATTAAAGTAAGATATTCACAGCATTTCCAGGTAGAGTACCGAATTCAGTGGATGTCTTCCAGTACTTACTCTGATCACTTGCACAGGAGAACGATTCTCACCTGAAACAAGAGAGAACAGAACATTATACACTATAAAAAAAAAATCATCTTTCTAAAGGAATAATTTGTTTTCAACAAAAATATTTCTAGCTGATTACATGGTAGAGACCTTGGGCATAAATTGATGATTATATTATGAATTTCATGTCACTATCGTCACACGGTTTTATGGAGCGAGAGAACTCCTTCAACATAGGACTTAGGAAACAGACTCGTAATTTGGAAATAACAATAAAATGAGAATAACAAAAGTGGGAAGTGGGGCGTGATAGTCAAAGGTGGATTATAGTTGGTGAAATACAAAGCTGGAAAACATTGTCACTGTCGCTTAAAGTATTATCCTGATTTACTTTCTGTCCAATTAAATTCAAGGTGACAGGGGTAAACGTGCAGGTGTTGTGATCATCGGTACCTTAATATCTACACGCTCCAGTGTGTTAGTTTTTTTCTGCATCTAGAAGCCCTCCCCACAAACACGTCATATGATTCACTACCTAACGTTTTCTGCGCAGTTGTAACTGCGCCACTAATCAGACTATGCATGTCAGTATAGACTCACACGTCTTGCACCCATGTGTCAACACTCCAACACTTGACCTGCTGCCCAGAGGAAAGGATGCAAAAATGTGCAAATGTGTGTGAAATGTTATGGGACTTAACTACTAAGGCCATCAGTCCCAAAGCTTACACACTACTTAACCTAAACTATCCTAAGGACAAACACACACACCCATGCCCGAGGGAGGACTCGAACCTCCGCCGGGACCAGCTGCACAGTCCGTAACTGTAGCGCCTTAGACCGCTCGGCTAATCCCGCGCGGCAGGAAAGGATGCATTTAACCTTTGACTATCAATAGGACGCATGTGACCCATTGTGGGTTATCAGAGAACCGGATGGAATTTATTGCATGTTATTGCTACATATCAGTGCCCCATTGGTAGAGGGAAGCCTACTAATGGTTAGCAAATTTCTTATAATTGCACCTATAGGGTGTGCTGTCCTCAAATTTCATTGTTAATCCTCGTCTCAGTATAATCACATCGATTTAGTTCGCACATCCAGATAGGCAACACGAATATCAGATTCACAAAACGGGCTGCCTTCGCGCCTTCCTGGACACATCATGTCAACTATTTGCACCCACGAATTGGCGACTGCCACATCACAAACGTAACCCATATTGAGCATCTGTAGTGCGGGTTATACACTTGGAGAAGTGCTCTACCCACTGATGTATGTCTGTTTCACGTATGTCTTGAAGTTTTCACACAATGGTCTCCTGAATCCTGAATGTACTTGTCAACAATCCTGTATGTCCTATCCTCCCCCCCCTCCCCCCCCCCTCCCCCCCCCCCCTCCCTCCCGTCTGAACCTTCTTGGAAACGGCGAGAAATATTATTTTCATTTTGTTACTTATGAATACGACATTACTTAAAATAGCTGTATGGTAATTTTATTGGAATAAAATTGTTATTCAAGGGTTAACGATTTCATCTTTCCAGATGTACTTCGGCGTACTAACCAACTTAAAACAAACTACTACTAAAGATAGAATTATTAGTCTGCAGATGAAGTAAATGCTGATGTAATGTTGTTCAATAAACTTAAGTCAGTCACCAATTAAAATATCTGCACTTATATCCTTGAAATTTTGAAACTCTCATTACAGCCTTCTAATTTTCACTTGGGACCAATTTCAAAGAAACCTGGTACACATATCGCTCACCGTATGAAAAGAGTCACTTTGGCGTAAGAACGACCTATCATCAAAGGGGTGGGGGTGAAAAATGAATGTAGGCCACGACGCGGGGATATCCAGATTTTATTCATCCCAGTAATTCGAGAACGAGAGCACTTCGTGACTTGCAACAAACTTCATTTTCGCATCATGCATGACGTTTGAATTTGTTATTACTGATCTCATGAAACTATTTCGAGAAAATATGATGTGGAGACAGCTTGAACAATGAGGAGGAAAGAAAATGTGGAAAGCAAGATACTTACTGATTTGAAGAGTATTACGCGATTTAGGAGACACTCTGACTTTTAAGCTTCATCAGATTTGTAAAAACGCTTTTATTGGTTGATCTGTACTAAGTGGTGGGATTGAAAGTAATGTATACAATGCTTATACAATATTCAATGTGTTTAATCCTTGCTTGTAAACTACTTCAACAGCAACATGCATTGACGCGCACTCCGACCTATGCCTACAATGGGGGATAGCGGGTAGCACACCACGAATTGTGCAGGTTGGTTGGCTGATTTGGGGGAGGAGACCAAACAGCGAGGTCATCGGTCTCATCGGATTAGGGATGGAGAAGGAAGTTGGCCGTGCCCTGTCAAAGGAACCATCCCGGCATTTCCCTAAAGCGATTTAGGAAAATCACGAAAAGACCTAAATCAGGATGGCCGGACGCTGGTTTGAACCGACGTCCTACCGCATGCGAGTCCAGTCAACTAACCATTGCGCCACCTCGCCCGGTGAGAGCTATGCAGGCAGATAATGTCATTGCGCTTACAGTAGCTTACTTATTCATCATCACTGACGATAACAAACCTACTGAGCTAGTATTTAACATGAAATAATCTTTGGTTTTGTATTTCACTTCCTTCGTCGCCTCTCTGTTATATAACTATCTAATGGCTCAGATGTGCTGGATTCTTCCATGAATCACAGAAGGATGTGAACATCCAGTTTTGCCCAAGAAGGAAGGAATTCCATTACGGCAGACAGCATAACTTCGCTCTTACATTGTTCTCGAACAATGTACAGACAGATCTACTCAAAACGTCTGCATGCTTTCAAGCCAGTCACGAGTTAGGTTTCCTATGGTCCGCGTGGTGAGAGAACATCTAGGAAAGGCCCGAATCTCGGCTATTCGACGGTAATACTGGCCAAAAGTGTAGAAAATGTTAGTTTACACATTGTATTCGCGTAACTGTATGGAACAATGCCTTAAGGGATAACACCACTGGAACGGCCAAAATCAACAACCGTGTTCTTGACAGTTATTTTGGGCTGGAGGAAATGTGAGAGAGAAATAACTTTTGTTATAGTTATTGAGCATATATTTAAGCATATCACAAAAAATTTTGTCGGGAAATATTACAAAACAACGTCACTGCAGTTATTCTCCATAGGCACGATCAATAGGAAGCGATTTGTGGCACGCACTATAGCTGTTGCCAATTTTAATCTCGACGGAAGAAAAAAAATCTATGAGTGTAGGTAGGAGTAGGAAACCACGTAGGGGATTTTAGAAATATTGGTTTTTGTGTAGTAGCGAGTCTATCGACGAATTCGTTCATTTTTCACCAAAGAAAAGAACAGTCATTTGTTAATAATCGAAGATCCTCTACGTGGTTCACTTTGAAATCTTATTTCAAAGTTGTGGATAAATTTTCAAATAAAATGATTGCAAATTGCTGCGTGCCGTTTCGAAAAATCATTTATCCAGAAAAACGCTTTCGAAGTTTTGAAACGTGTTACAGGCATGAACAAATGAAAAAAATCTACTTTTAGAAAACTCTTATCATTAATCTGCTCTCCTAGGACTAGCCTACTGTACTGTTGACATTGCGATCAAAGTCACATCTACTAATTTATCATAGACCGATTGATACATCGGTCGTGGCAACTCCATTAATGCACAAAATTTTACAGTTCCGTTTAGTCCTGTTCCAAGCAGGCGCATTGCCAGAACGACTCCATTATTAATTTCATTTGCGTTCCGAAGACTACTTGGTACAACAACTTCTGGGGAGTTTGGATACGCAATAATTATTGTAAAGCCTAAGCCTCGAGGACTTCGTCCTTGCAACGTGATGCCTGCATTGTTAGTTTTACATTTCATAAATTGAGAAATAACAGAAAAAACGACAAGAATACTTATAATTCCTAATTCACATAAAAATCCTGATCACTAACTTTCAGTTTCGTTAGCAGAGGCACTTGCTCCTTCAGAATTGCTCTCTGCGCATTATCTAATCTTTGGACGCTTTGATGGCATACTACTTCGACGCCGCGTTTGATACGATGTTTTTGTACCCTTTCTGCAAATTTTGGCTGTATGTGGTAAGGTCTTATGGGACCAAACTGCTGAGGTCATCGGTCCCTAAGCTTACACACTACTTAATCTAACTTACGCTAAGGACAACACACACCCCGGCCGGCCGGGGTGGCCGAGTGGTTCTAGGCGCTACAGTCTGGAACAGCGCGACCGCTACGGTCGCAGGTTCGAATCCTGCCTCGGGCATGGATATATGTGATATTCTTAGGTTAGTTAGGTGTAAGTAGTTCTAAGTTCTAGAGGACTGATGACCTCAGAAGTTAAGTCCCATAGAACTCAGAGCCATTTGAACCATTTCTTGAACACACACACACCCATGCCCGAGGGAGGACTCGAACCTCCGACGGCGGGAGCCGCGCGAACAGTGACAGGACGCCCTACACCGCGCGGCACCTTTTATGCATGAACACATTTCTAATCAGTCATTCTCACTTGAAAGACAAAACTATTCACTATAGATCACAGATCAAGCATCGAAAGTCAATACTGCACACAAGAATCACCTCAGAGTTAAGTCCCATAGAGCTCAGAGCCATTTGAACCATTTTTTGAACACACACACACCCATGCCCGAGGGAGGACTCGAACCTCCGACGGCGGGAGCCGCGCGAACAGTGACAGGACGCCCTACACCGCGCAGCACCTTTTATGCACGAACACATTTCTAACCACTCATTCTCACTTGAAAGACAAAACTATTCACTATAGATCACAGATCAAGCATCGAAAGTCAATACTGCACACAAGAATCAATATTTGAAGGGAAATAATTGTTTTTTTTTTCGTACATGTACTAACGTTTGCTGACACTAAGCTAATCTATTATTGTTTTGAAATGTTTCTAACTATACCCAGGCCCGCCCGGTTGGCCGTGCGGTCTAACGCACGACATTCCGGGCGGGAAGGAGCGCCTGGTCCCCAACACGAATCCGCCCGGCGGATTTGTGTCGAGGTCCGGTGAACTGGCCAGACTGTGGATGGTTTTTAGGCGATTTTCCATCTGCCTCGGCGAATGCGGGCTGGTTCCCCTTATTCCGCCTCAGTTACACTATGTCGGCGATTGCTGCGCAAACAAGTTCTCCACGTACCCGTACACCACCATTACTCTGCCACGCAAATATAGGATTACACTCGTCTGGTGTGAGACGTTCCCTGGGGGGGGGGGGGGGGGGGGGGTCCACCGGAAGCCGAACCGCACAATAATCCTGGGTTCGGTGTGGGGCGGAGGAGGGGTGAAGTGGACTGCGGTAGTCGTCGTGGGGTTGCGGACCACTGCGGCTGCGGCGGGGACGGAGCCTCTCCGTCGTTTCTAGGACATACAATACAATACAATACAATACAACTATACCCAGACACTACAACTGGTATCGAGTTGTCTCAGATAGGCCGTATAGGGTCATTCGAATTGCTAGAGGGGAAGCTCAGGATCCCATTGAACTTTCTTTTGTTTCAGGGATTAGAGTTTTTGTTTGATATTTTAGAAGATTCGGCGTATATTTTAAGCCAATAAAAATTTATTATTTTTGAAAGTTCTGCAGTAGTGTTACCCTTTAAAAACCTCGGTGTCTGGTTCCAGAGAGACGATATAAAGCGCGCGCATCTTCCGTTCGTGAATATTGCTAAACTTCCACGCTGAAGCTTCGGAGAAATCCAGACGCTACCCAAAGACAATTTCCCGCAGCCGCACAGCTGTGGAGACTGTCAGCTGAATAGGGCCGTACAGTGCGGATGACGGGGCATTTCGCTAACAGTCCTTTCGTCCCGCGGGCTGGAGAACGCAGCGGAGCGTTTCCCTCGGCGGACAAAACCGTTTGCCGTCTTGGGCGCCGCGCGGCTGTCTTGTCTTGCCCTGAGACGGCCGTGTCAGGCAACCGTGCGACAGACAGCGCCGGAGCTCAGCTGGCCGTCAAAAGCAACGAGCGCTCAAATACGCCACGCCTCCCTCCCTCTCCCAGTCCCCCTCTCCAGTCGATAGCTCCTGTCAACTCCTACGGCGCTGGTTTAATAGGCACTAATCTGGATGAGCTTTAGGAAAGGTAAAGGCTCCAGAGAGGCAGTCCTGTAGTTGCTCTACATAATGGAAGCAAGACTGAAGAAAATCAAGACACCTTCATAAGATACGTGTACCTGGAAAAAGCGTGTGACAATAGAAAGTGGTGCAAGGTGTTCGACATTATGAGAATTATGACATAAATAGGAGTAAGCTGTAGAGAACGACAGGTAACACATAATATGTATAAGAACCGAGAGCAGACAAAAAGATTTGAAGACCAATAATGAAGTGTTCGGATTAAAAAAAGAGTAAGGCAGGGGATTCAGTCTTTAGCCCCTGCTCTTCAATCTATACACAGAGCAAGCAGTGGCAGAGTTAAATGGAAGTTTGAAGAGTGGGATCAAAATTCAGCAGGGAAAGACATCAATGATAAGATTCGCTGATGACATGTATACTCAGGGAAGTTTAGAAGAATTGTAGGATCTATTGAGTGGAATGAACATTCTAATGAGTGCAGAATGTGGAGTAATGAGAAGCAGCAGAAACGAGAATAGCCGGAAACCTAGCGTCAAAATTTTTGATCACTAAGTAGCTCAAGTTATGGAATTTTGCTACCTTGGAAACAACTCATGACGGACGGAGCAAAAAGGATATAAAAAGCAGACTACCAGAGGCTACGAGACGGCCGCTGTGGCTGAGCGGTTCTAGGCGCTTCACTCCGGATCCGCGCTGCTGCTACGGTCACAAGTTCGAATACTGCCTCGGGCATGGATGTGTATGACGTCCTTAGGTTAGTTAGGTTTAAATAGTACTAAGTCTAGGGGACTGATGACCTCAGGTGATAAGTCCCATAATGCTTAGAGGCATTTGAACCATTTGAACAGACTACGATGGCGTTTATAGCCGAGAAAAGTCTATTAATATCAAACGTAGACCTTAATTTGATGAAGAAATTTTGTAGAATCTATGTTTGCAGTAGCGCTGTTGACACAATATCGATGTATCTGTAAGTCGATATTCTTCCCAATAAGTATCTTTAAATATCGGTGATATTTCTCCGCCGATATATCGATATCGAAATGACGATATCGAGTGCCAATGTTTTTATTTTCTATTTTTTTTCAATTTTCGATAAATATATGAAATTTTTCTTTTGAAACTGTAGAAGAATATAATTTTACTTCCACTGTGTGAAGGAGTCACATTACTGTGAGCTTTCATCACGTCCAGTGTTTCTCTTTGACTGTGTGAAAAAATGTCTCTGAGCACTATGGGACTTAACATCCGAGGTCGTCAGTCCACTAGAACTTAGAACTACTTAAACCTCAATAACCCAAGGACATCACACACATCCATGCCCGAGGCAGGATTCGAACATGCGACCCTAGCAGTCGCGCGGTTCCGGACTGAAGCGCCTAGAACCGCTCGGCCACCACGGGCGGCAGACTGTGTGCAGCAAGTATAGATGGCACGAAGAAGAAGTCCATTGCACTGGGGGGCTTTGCTGTGAATGGAATAACAAGGTATCCAATGTGAAGGAATAGCACATCAGTTGCGTTAAAAAACAATTTTTACCGAAATTAGTGAGATATTTCTTCATATCGTCAATCTTCAAACCAGTTGCTGAAACTGTTGAGCAGAAGTATAAATGATAAGATCAGTCTTTGCGACGCGCGGACACGTGTGCGGGGAAATGTTGACGTAATTGGCGCCTGCCGCTACCCAGATAAACTGCAACTTCTAATTACCACGCAATTTTGACACTACAACTGCTAGGTTGCAAAAATGAAAAGACAGGGAAGTCGACGTGAAGTGTCCCACACAAATCTGCTATGTGACGAAACCGAACGACGGACCTAACGGACACCTTTTATTGTGCCACTTACCTGCATTTACCACTGTTACAAAAGTGGTTATCGCCAAATGTGAACGTTCATCGTTTTGCTTTAAATTCCGCCTCTGAGGGAGATTAGCAGGCTGCTGGCTTGTTGATGTACAGAATATCTAATAATAAATCAATACTTAAATACCGGGTGATCAAAAAGTCAGTATAAATTTGAGAACTTAATAAACCACGGAATAATGTAGATAGAGAGGTAAAAATTGACACACATGCTTGGAATGACATGGGGTTTTATTAGAACCACCCCATATTTGCTAGACGCGTGAAAGATCTCTTGCGCGCATCGTTTGGTGATGATCGTGTGCTCAGCCGCCACTTTCGTCATGCTTGGCCTCCCAGGTCCCCAGACCTCAGTCCGTCCGATTATTGGCTTTGGGGTTCCCTGAAGTCGCAAGTGTATCGTGATCGACCGACATGTGTAGGGATGCTGAAAGACAACATTCGACGCCAGTGCCTCACCATAACGCCGGACATGCTTTAAAGTGCTGTTCACAACATTATTCCTCGACTACAGCTATTGTTGACGAATGATGGTGGACATATTGAGCGTTTCCTGTAAAGAACATCATCTTTGCCTTGTCTTACTTTGTTATGCTAATTATTGCTGTTCTGATCAGGTGAAGCGCCATCTGTCGGACAATTTTTGAACGTTTGTATTTTTTCTTGGTTCTAATAAAACCCCATGTCATTCCAAGCATGTGTGTCAATTTGTACCTCTCTATCTACATTATTCCGTCATTTATTCAGTTTTCAAATTTATACTGACTTTTTGATCATCCGGTATACAGCTCTAAAACGGGAAGTATATTTACAATGTGCTGCCGACACTTTTTTGGCCAACATGCCGATATTTTTCTGTCGATATGCCGTTAATTCCTTCGATACATCACGGGCCTACATCGATTCTTCTATATATGGATATATCGGAACAGGACATCTGTTAAGTCATCAGGTAATAACTTCCATGGCACTATAGGGAGCTGTAGAGGCTAAAAACTGTTGAGGAAGAAGGAAACTGGAATACAGCTACCAAATAATTGAGGATGTTGGGTGCCAGAACTACTCCGAGATGGGTTTAACACTGGAGAGGATTTCGTAACGGGCCGCATTAAGCCATTCAGAAGACTGATGACAAAAAGTTTGAATTTACTCTTAGTCAAAGGGCTGTGGGATATCTATTAAGGAGGACTGAGCTACTTGTATAACTACTGTTTCAGTGGAAGAAATGAATCATTAATGCATTTTAAGTACTCGGATATGCTAAAACATACTCAAACTGGTGCTGCCAGAACAACGAGAGAGCTTGAGCAACTATCCGAACTCTTTAACTTCAGCCGGCCAAAGTGGCCGCGCGGTTCTGGCGCTGCAGTCTGGAACCCCGAGACCGCTACGGACGCAGGTTCGAATCCTGCCTCGGGCATGGATGTGTGTGATGTCCTTAGGTTAGTTAGGTTTAACTAGTTCTAAGTTCTAGGGGACTAATGACCTCAGCAGTTGAGTCCCATAGTGCTCAGAGCCATTTGAACCATCTTTAACTTAAAGTCTACCATAAACGAAAATAGTACGTTGCTATCGAAACACTACTTCGAAATTTTGAGGGTAGCAGTAAGTTCATAACTACCTTGGTAGGAATGCGTACCAGCCATTGTTCCTTCCGAATTAATAATGCAATTCCAACATTTTGTTGATATAGTACCGCACCTATTTTATTTTATGAAGAGTTTATTACAAATCTGTCACGCCTGTAGTACATACAGGGAGGTCCATTGATCGTGACCGGGCCAAATATCTCACGAAATAAGCGTCAAACGAAAAATTTACAAAGAACGAAACTTGTCTAGCTTCAAAGGGGAAACCAGATGGCGCTATGGTTGGCCCGCCAGAAGGCGTTGCTGTATATGCTAATGTACACAAGAAATTGGATTCTTAATTTTAATATTTTGTAAATGTCGACACTTCAGCATTGGTTTTTGTTGAACCTCAAATACAGCTTCATAAATGCAAGAAAATGATATTTACGCAATAATTTCTGGCAAGCAATAATTTGCTACTGCTAGTAAATAAAACTGATTCTTATGTACATTTTATGATAAGCTGCCCAAAAATTATTTTCCACGGTACATAAATACATTCCACATCTGACGCACATGTCTCCTGTCTTGGAAACGTGGCCGTGTTTCCCGCATGTTGTGGCACTGGTAGTTGGCTAACATTTTGAAACATAACTTCTGATACTGGTTGCAACATAGTTCTTTTTGGATTTTGTTCACACTTTCTACATCACCTACATCTCAGATGTCAGAAGAATTCTCTGTACAGAGACATCCTGTTCTCCTGACACGACATCTTGACGTTCTTAGTGTTAACCAATGTTGTTTGATCACGCTCAGCACAATTTTCAGTCAGAAACGGGTCATCGTCATGTTCCCGATCATGTAATTCCGCATTTCTAGCATTAAAGGGTGCTTCTATCAGCTCATCAGTTGCCATTTCATGTATTGCTTTGAAGTGTGGAAATAACAGTTACTTCGGTGTTCACGCCCGGGTTCCCGGGTTCGATTCCCGGCGGGGTCAGGGATTTTCTCTGCCTCGTGACGGCTGGGTGTTGTGTGCTGTCCTTAGGTTAGTTAGGTTTAAGTAGTTCTAAGTTCTAGGGGACTGATGGCCATAGATGTTAAGTCCCATAGTGCTCAGAGCCATTTTTGAACTTCGGTGTTTCATTATCGAAGACCAAGTTTAAATTAGCACACATGCACGATGACCTGAGGTCCACGCGCGAGTATCTTTAGAAAATTGGTTATTTCATAGTAGCCAACACAATTTATACAAATCTGAGTTAATTCTCAACATCTAGAACAGTTAGCAAACGTTAAGAAAAAACTCAAATTGTCAGTCTCAGCTGACAACTAACACACGAATCGTACCTCGCAAGGTATTGCAATCCTGGTTTTAAAACTAAGAAGTTCCACACTGGCGGACTATCCACCTATAAGCAGAAAAATACGTAAACAGAAAAATACTCCTATTTACGCAGAAAAAGCAAAATGAACGGCGGACCGAGGGAAAGAAGCGGTTAAGGTAGTAGCAGTTTTCACAGTGCAGAGTGTCACACTTGTCATCGTGAATGGTTGCGTAAACACTGAAACAGCTGAATATGGAACCCAAATTTATAAGACTGATTATCCCATAGAAATATGTTATCTTTTTTTTTTTTTTTTTTTACGCTGTACGTCGAGAAAGCCTGCTCAGGCGAGTGACAAAGGCGACTGTCCAGCAGAATGTCGTCTGGAACGCGTGGGCGCCATATGTGGCGTCATGACACGGGCTGGCTGCGCGCTGTATTCTGTATGCCAGCGTCATATGGGGAAGACTAAATAACGCGGCAAACAATGCAGCAAGTAAAGGTGGCCGGGATAATTACTGAGACACTACACAAACGTTGTAGTACAATGAGCCAGCCGTAAATCAGAGAGAGAGAGAGAAAGAGCCCTCGCCCCACCCTCTGTCTCTATCTCTCTCTCTCTCTCTCTCTCTCTCTCTCTCTCTCTCACACACACACACACACACACACACACACACACAGAGTTCTAGATAGCACTCAACATAAACATTTACCAACACTCCAGAGTTGAAACAGCAAAATATTACCATCAAAAAACACAACTCTAGATTCTTCTTCAACACGAGATAAAACACAGCTGGAGTTCCAGAGTGTAAAATGAGATAAATGACGTCGTTAACTTGGCTGCCTCTGTAACATAGCAATCTCATTCCAAAACTGCATTCAAAAAGAAGTTTTAAATGTATCAACAGTTGTAACGAAAGCACTTGGAGGAACAGTAGCTCAGGTCTGCCATTTATGTAGAAGTATGGAAGGTAGGCGATGAGTGGCTGGCGGATGAAAAGCTTTGAAGCAGTTGAAGCAGGGCGGTGTGTCGTGCTTAGGTAGCTCCGCTGGTAGAGTACTTGCACAAGAAAGGCAGTTCGAATTTCAGTCCAGCACTCGGTTTTAATCTGTCAAGAGGTTTCATTTCAGAGCACACCCTACTACAGCTTGAAAAATTCATTCTGGATATAAATACGTTGTTTAAAGCATGATTATGAACACAAATTTTGTTCACGGACTGAGAATTCACTGATATGTACCCGGCTTTTTTAGATTATCTAAATTAAAGAGTGAAATGAGTAATGAAACAAGTCGCTTATCAGTTAAGAATGGTTGCTGTGCTTTTCATGATTGTAATAAAAGACTTAACAACCATTAGAAAAAATTGGTTACACATCTACAACAGGTACACATTATTGACTTCATCAGTTTGTGAAACTCCTGCTTTTGAATATATCAAGAAATTTTTTGGAAATGCCAGTCGTTTATTTGCCTATGTATGTACATCTCATCTACCTCTTTCCACCCCATTCAAATAAGTCTTTCGTGGTACGTCCTTCATCTTTTACTCGTTTTAAATTTTTTAAGACTGTATTTTCACCACTTGCTCCGCTTGCTTTGGTCCTTTGTTTCGGCGTCATCCTGGTACCCCTCCAACAGTCGTCCATCGTCAATAAACTGCTAAACAAGCCATCTGTATTGACTTGACACAGCTGCAATCCTTCCGATGCTGCATCGCAACCTCAAAAAAAAAATTACGTAAACAAATTTTTTGTTTGTTTGCAAAAAATGTCTCTGAGCACCATGGGACTTAACATCTATGGTCATCAGTCCCCTAGAACTTAGAACTACTTAAACCTAACTTATGTAAGGACATCACACAACACCCAGCCGTCACGAAGCAGAGAAAATCCCTGACCCCGCCGGGAATCGAACCCGGGAACCAGGGCGCGGGAAGCGAGAACGCTACCGCACGACCACGAGCTGCGTACGTTTGTTTGCAGGTAGATGTGTGCAATTCTACGCGCTCGGCGCCACAGCGTGGTAGCACTCTGCTAGAGATGCCAAAACAAGATGGCGCACCGCATTGGTAAAGGGGCATCTATATCTATATCTACATCTACATACACATTCCGAAAGTCACCGTACGGTGTGTGGCGGTTGGTGCCCTGTGCCAGTCATTTCCATCCTTTTCTACTTGCTAACAGAGCGAGCGAAAAACGTCTATCTATATCCCTCTGTACAAGCCTTACTTCTCTCATCTTGGTATTTCTTACGCGAAATGTACTTTGGGGCAGTAGAATCGTTCTGCAGTCAGCTTCAAATAGCGGTTCTCTGAATTTTCTCAAGAATGTTCCTCGTCTTCCCTGAAGGGATTCCCGTTTGAGTTACCGAAGCATTTCCATAATACTTGCGTGGTTTTTCAACCTACCAGTAACAAATCTAGTACCCTACCTCTGAAGTGCTTCGATATCGCCCTTTCATTCGACCTGGTGCGGATCACAAATGCTGGAGCAGTACTCAAGAAAAGATTGTACCAGTGCCCTACATACCAGTGCCCTACATGCGGTCTCCTCTTCAATTGAACCACACTTTCCTTAAATTTACCTATTAAACCGAAATCGACCATTTGCCTTTGCCACAGCAGTCCTTACATGGTCGTTTAATATCTCTTTGCAACGTTACGCCAAGATTAAAGTAATCGAGGTGACTATAACAAGCAGAACACTACCAATCCCTCCGCATTAATTTACATTTCTCTGCATTTAGGGCTAGCTGCCATTCATCATACCAACTAGAAAATTTGTCTATGTCATCTTGTATCTTCGTTCACTCAACTTCGACCACTCCCCGTACAACACAGAATCATCAGCAAAAAGCCGAACATTCACACTGCCGTCCATATCTTTTGTGATATAGATAATAATAGCGGTTCTATCACACTTTCTTCATTCCTGACGACATACTTGTCATTGACGAAAACTCGCCATCGAGGACAACGTATTGAGCTCTGTTAATTGAGAATATCGTTCGGTAATTGGTATCGTTCGGTACATCTGAAGAGGATCAGTCCATCATGTTATGACACAGTCTGGTCAAACTAGGCTGAATAACGAAGAAGGAAGCCGGCCGAAGTGGCCGTGCGGTTAAAGGCGCTGCAGTCTGGAACCGCAAGACTGCTAAGGTCGCAGGTTCGAATCCTGCCTCGGGCATGGATGTGTGTGATGTCCTTAGGTTAGTTAGGTTTAACTAGTTCTAAGTTCTAGGGGACTAATGACCTCAGCAGTTGAGTCCCATAGTGCTCAGAGCCATTTGAACCATTTTTGAAGAAGGAAGTGGCAGACCATCTCTCTGTGGGGAACCGGTATTCGCAAGTGAAGTGGAAGCCCAGTCTAAGGAATGGGAAAATGCTAAAATAAATCATGAATCAGTTGTCAACATGTTGCACGACATTTTGAACATAATAAAAGTTACCACGACTGTTCACGTTCATTCGAAACGCCCGATGAAGCGATGCAGCATCGGAAGGATTGCAGCTGTGTCAAGTCAATACAGATGGCTTGTTTAGCAGTTTATTGACGATGGACGACTGTTGGAGGGGTACCAGGATGACGCCGAAACAAAGGACCAAAGCAAGCGGAGCAAGTGGTGAAAATATAGTCTTAAAAAATTTAAAACGAGTAAAAAATGAAGGACGTACCACGAAAGACTTATTTGAATGGGGTGGAAAGAGGTAGATGAGATGTACATACATAGGCAAATAAACGACTGCCATTTCCAAAAAATTGCTTGATATATTCAAAAGCAGGAGTTTCACAAACTGATGAAGTCAGTAACACAGTGTTCCACCTTTGGCCTTTATTGAAGCAGTCATTCGCTTGACATTGACCAACAGAGTTGTTACGTGTCCTCCTGAAGGATATCGTACCAAATTCTGTCCAAGCTGGCCTCTGCGACCGAGCGGTTCTAGGCACTTCAGTCCGGAACTGCGCTCCTGCTACAATCGCAGGTTCGAATCCAGCTTCGGGCATGGATGTGTGTGAAGTCTTCAGGTTAGTCTTTAGGTTAAGTCTAGGGGACTGACGACCTCAGATGTTAAGTCCCATAGTGCTCAGAGCCATTTGAACCAATTTTTTTCTCTCCCACTGGTGCATTATACCGTCTAACTCGCTAGCTGGTTGGAGGGCTCTGCTCATAATGCTCCAAACGCTCTCAACTGGAGAGAGACCCGGCGACCTTGTTGCCATGTTTGGCAAACACGAAGACAAGCAACAGACACTCCCGCCGTGGGCGGGTGGGCATTATCTTGCTGAAATGTAAGCCCAGGATGACTGTCTTTTACAGACGCACTTTTTTCTTCGAAAAATTGTCTCCAAAATTTAGGTGCCTCGAAATTAATATAAAAATGTCCAGTATTTGACTTTAAATTCCCGCCATTCTTAAAAATGATAATGTATTCGATGCCGCTTTAAACATATCTCTATCTGGCAACATTGGGTTCAACTAGTAGGAGCAACGAACATGAGTTGCGTGGATTCACAAGCTTCCTAACACTGTCTCAGTGTCTCCCTCCCACCCCGTCTTCACAAATCCGGAATACTGTCTAGCCTATGATCCGTCATTGCAGTCTACGGTGCCAGCGAAACTGAATTGAAAGTGATTTGTGTTACAATATTTTTGTTAGCAGTTAGTTTCGTAATGCAAAAAATGAAAGGTATTCCTATATGCGGGCTGTAAATTGAAAGTAAAAATATATGCAGAAGAACGTGGAAACAGAGCAGCTGAGCGGCAATTCGGCCCTCCGCCAACAGAAAAAAGACTATTCCCAATTGGAGGGATAGTAAGGAAGAACTCAAAAGAAAAACGAGGAAGACTAAATGGACAAACAGAGGACTGAATGCAAAATGGCCAAAACTAGAAGATGACGTATTGAAATGGATTCAAAGACACCGTCAAAATGACATTGGAACTAATACAAAATGAATCAAATACACGCTCCTAAGCTAGTGCTACAGTGGAGCTTAACAGACATTAAGGCTCGAGTTGGTTGGTGCTACAGTTTCATGAAGCTTCATGGACTTATCACGCGAACCAGTTCCAAAATATCTGAGAAAACGTCACGAGAGTATGAAGAGAAAATATTTTCTTTATTATTCAACATCGAAGAAAACCAGTGTGGAACTAAGCCGAATAGCGTATATCGACAAATCTCCTCTGACATTTAATGTGCAGAGTAAGAGAACTGTTGCCATGAAAGGCGCTATAACTATAACTATAAAAACAAGTGGACATGAAAAAAATGCACTACACTGTTGTTCTTTTATGTTGTGCTGACGGTATTGACCTTAATTCAATGATCTTTTACAAGGGCAAAACAACGCCAAAATCTTCTGAAATACTGCCAGGTATTGTTTTTAACGTTCATGATTAAGGATTAGACGGTTGAGGCTAGTATGAAACTAAGGCTTAACATAGTGTGGGTGAGAAGGAAAGGTGCTTCATCAAAGAAGAGTTCTCTTCTTTTCCTCGATCAGTTTGGTATTCATACGAAAAATATTGTGAAAGAGAAATCGAGACATGGAAATACAAAGTTGCTGTTATTCCGGGAGGATTTACACACTTGCAACCCCTTGATATCTCGATAAATAAACCATTTAAAGTGCATATGAGAGAGGAATGGAACAAATGGGTGATGGATGAAACTCAACATGAATTCACGCCAAAGGAAGCTTTAAAACGACCTACAATCAAACAAATGTGTCAGAGGATAAAACAGTCATGGTCTAGAGTGAGAGAAGACATTATTTTAAATCTTTCAAAAAGTGCGGCATAAGTAGCGCTCCCGATGGCAGTGAAGACCATCTTATATATGAAGAGGTTAATGACGACGAAGAAGAAGAAGAAGAAAAGGAAAACGGATGTTTAGATGACAATTGTTAGGGATTTTGAAGGTCAGTTCGGTTTTATAAACTACGAATTTTTTAGCCTGGCTTTGCAGTCTAACAATAAAAATGGTAAAAAAAAACTTGAAAGTTAAAGTGCAAGTCATAGTCCGTAGCGCCTTATAGTCTGTAAAACACGGTAAATCTACATACGTTATGTATCTCCATAGCAAAGATATGCGTGTCATTTAAAACAACATGACATGAAATCTGTGGTGCAACGTAGTACAGTGGCTGTCATGTATGTTACTGCTGTCATATCTTAAGCAGTAACAATTATTGTCAGTTATAGTAACTGTCATGTTGTACAAACATGAAACTGACAGGTCAGAGAGACTACTCCTACATTAGCTGTCGTTTGTTATTTCTAAGATCATATTATATAAATCTGTGATGCTTTCATGTATGTAAATTAGAACCCCTCGACAACTTTTACATAAAGGTAGAATATACAACCGAAAATACAAGAAATCTGGTAATGACGTTAACAAAAACATCACTTATAATTAAGCCAGTATCTCGTCTCCTACCTTCCAAACTTTACAGAAGCTCTCCTGCGAACCTTGCAGAACTAGCACTCCTGAAAGAAAGGATATTGCGGAGACATGGCTTAGCCACAGCCTGGGGGATGTTTCCAGAATGAGATTTTCACTCTGCAGCGGAGTGTGCGCTGATATGAAACTTCCTGGTAGATTAAAACTGTGTGCCCGACCGCAGAGTGAAAAATCTCATTCTGGAAACATCCCCCAGGCTGTGGCTAAGCCATGTCTCCGCAATACCCTTTCTTTCAGGAGTGCTAGTTCTGCAAGGTTCGCAGGAGAGATTCTGTAAAGTTTGGAAGGTAGGAGACGAGATACTGACAGAAGTAAAGCTGTGAGACTGGGCGTGAGTCGTGCTTCGGTAGCTCAGATGGTGCCGGCATGGTAGCTCAGCGTGTTCGGACAGAGGGTTATGTACCCTCTGTAATAAAAAAACTGAGTTAATCGATCATCAACGAACTTAATCGGATGTCTTACGACGTCCGCCCCGAGTAGATACAACGAACAAACGCAGACAAAATGAGAATTAAAAAAAAAAAAAAAATGGTAGAGCACTTGCCCGCGAAAGGCAAAGGTCCCGAGTTCGAGTCTCGGTCGGCCACACAGTTTTAATCTGCCAGGAAGTTTTATATCAGCGCACACTCCGGTGCAGAGCGAAAATCTCATTCTGGACTTATAATTAAATTTTCCCCGAGACATTCAAGTCTCTTTTCTATCTCCAACAATAATGGAAGCTGAATAAATTAATTACAATTTGTGCCACGGCCGGAACTCGAAGCAAGAATACCCGGGTTCGAGTCCGGGCCGTGGCACAAATTTTAATGCATTTCTTCAGCTTCCATCATTATCAGAGGGAACCATCACTGTTCTTCATAAACCAGAAAATGTCTAGAAGAAACTGAAATACACACGCGTATGACAAAACAACCCGATAACATACTTAATGAACAAACAGAGCTACCGAATAAGATATACGTATAAATTTCGACAGTGTATTTTAGTTTGAAGTCTGTGTACTGCATGTAAAATTGTGTAACTTGACGTGCTGTATTGGATTACTTTGCAATTTTATACCTTTGGTATAATCTAAGTTCATATATCAATTATCAAAATATTCTAATTTACAGATATGAATGCATCTCACAGACGTATATAATATGACTCCAGAAATAACAAAACACAGGTAATGAAGTCTCTTTGGCCTGTCAGTTCCATGTTTACACTACATGATAGTTATGTGCCGGCCGGTGTGGCCGTGCGGTTCTAGGCGCTTCAGTCTGGAACCGCGTGACCGCTACGGTCGCAGGTTCGAAACCTGCATCGGGCATGGATGTGTGTAAAGTCCTTAGGTTGGTTAGGTTTCAGTAGTTCTAAGTTCTAGGGAACTGATGACCATAGATGTTAAGTCCCATAGTGCTCAGAGCCATTTGAACCATTTGATAGTTATGTCAAAAGTGATCAAGAACTATCACTGCCTTTGACAGCAGTAACATAAATGACAAGCTGTATACTACGAGGGTTGCCCAGAAAATAATGCACAGCATTTTTTTCTTCATAATTCTGTATAGAACATAATGAGAATTACACACTCGAAAGAATGGTGTTTTATCTACACACCCCATTTCTCCACGTAATCTCCATCCCGTTCTAAGGCCTTCCTCAAGCGCGAAACAATGACGCGTATGCCCTGTCGGTAGCAATCCTTGTCCTTTAACCCATACGGACACAGACTATGATTCCTTTTCTTTACTACTATTCCTTGTCCTAAGAACCAATGGCATTGTAGACATATAGTGACATGAACCATGATCGCTGTTATACACTGCACATATCTGAAATGTACGATAAGCAATAACTTCACGACTGTTAAATGTCTGCAGCCCTGATACAGTCTCAACTTTACAACCACGAACCAGGGCCACTGTTACCCAGCCATTACCATGTGCACTAGTATCAGCATTAGTAAGTGTAACATTCAGTACGCATTCTCAAAACACAGAAGGACCATGAAGAATAACTTGCACACCTACTCCGATCTTCGTAGTAATAGACACGTTATCAATAGGTTTATACACTGTTAAGCGCGGACGCCTTCTCCTCCTAAAATAGGCGCGAACGCCTTCTCCTCCTAAAATAACGCGGCATAACTAGTCTGTGTCCTGGTGGCGGGGCCAGTGCTTCACTGTGTGAATCACCTCCTCATCGTCCTCAAAATGTCTTCCATGAATGGCATCCTTTACCCTGTCCTCTCGAATGGCATCAGCTCGCTGCAACATGTCAGATGTGACAGCCGTGGATGGTCTCCTCGACCACCGCAAATCGTGGAGCTCCCCCAAACCGTCTTCTGATGACCTCACCCTCCGTGCCCAGCGGCTAACTGTTTGTCGACAGGAGATGCTCCACAGATTTTGCACAGTCGTCTGTGAATACTCTCCTCAGTGTCTTTCGCTGCAGTGATAAATTCAATGAGGGCACGTTGCTTTTAACATACATCACAAGCAGACGCCGTTTTGAGCCGCGCGGGATTAGCCGAGCGGTCTCAGGCGCTGCAGTCGTGGACTGTGCGGCTGGTCCCGGCGGAGGTTCGAATCCTCCCTTGGGCATGGGTGTGTGTGTTTGTCCTTGGGATAATTTAGGTTAAGTAGTGTGTAAGCTTAGGACTGATGACCTTAGCAGTTAAGTCCCATAAGATTTCACACACATTTGAACAGACGCCGTTTTGAAACTGTCCTGCAGTTACATTATTTGTTGGAAGTGACGGAAACTTGGTGTGCCCACTCAGGAGACTTTAATTAATACATAGGTCACGTTTCGCATTCATAGCATTATTTTCGACTCAGGAAAAAAATGTGGTGCATTACTTTCTGGGCAACCATCGTATGTTGCGGGACAGATTACATACACTATTGTATTTACTGAAGGCGTGGCATCACTGTAGAGGTACACAGTGTAAGTAGACTTATGTTACTGCTATTATGTATACAGATCTCACTTTGTAGACATCGAAGAACATACACTTGTTTGTTCCTCAGTATCGGATGCCACTGATGAGGGCTATAAACTCATTTGGCAAAGAAACATTTTTTTAATGCAGGTCGTTTTGTATAGAAGTTATCCTTTAGTAAATATTACAAAAGGTTTATACGAACGAAGATTTGAAAACCCTTCGAAAGAAGGGAGGAAAAGAATTCCCTCACAGTTGTGTAATTTACTTAAATGTGCATTTTTACACACTTTCTTGTTTAAGTAGGTCGTGGCATGTGTTGGTCATGCCATTTAGTGTGTTTTGTCCGACTGTCGTTTGTTCTGCTTCAGAGTAACCTCCATCGCAACAAATCACACAACAATGTATTCAGCGTCTGAAATGACGGACAGACGGCATCCAAGGAATATGTTCTATCAACGATGGTGCTCCACCTCACTTTACATGGACAGTTCGCCAGTATCTCGATAATCAGTTTCCGAACAGGTGGACTGGTCGAGGAGGATACATTGCATGGCCTCGACGATCGCCAGATTTGAATCCGATGGTTTTTTTTTTCTTTGGGAACACTTAAAATCCTTGATGCATTCAACTCCCGTATCCAATACTGATGCTCTGAAGGAGCGTACAGAAAATGGATTTGACCAGATACGGAACACACCGGGAGCTCTCCATAACGTACGGCAAAGTATGCAATCTAGGCTGAGGGGATGCATGGAAGAAGGAGGTAGTCTCTTCGAGAAATTCTTGTAAGTGTAAATGTTCTGGTAAATGTATAGTTTTTTCACCATGAGTAACATAAGGAGTAAGTCAGTGTCATGTAGATAAAAATTATTTTGGGTGTTGTATCGCATCACAGTATAAACTACTTTAATATAAACTTAAAACCAAGCCTATAATCAAAGTGGTTTTTACCGTGAGGCGGTGGGACAGCTGAGCTCTCAGCAAGCAAGGTGCTCTTCAGCACCTTTTTCGACGGCCGAAGGTCCGATATTCATCGAATTCCTCCAGCACGGAAAAACCATTATCAGTGACGTGTTTTGTGAGACCATCCGTAACCTACGCAAGTCCATCGAGGGCAAACAGCCAGGGCTACTCACGGAGGGGCGTGATTCTCCTCCATGATAACGCGCAGCCACACGGCTCCAAAGTCACACGACGTGATATGGCCAAATTCAAGCGGAGAAAATCTTAACCCGCCCTGCAGGCCTGAAATTTTCCACAGTGACTTCCACGTGTTTGGTCAGCGAAAACATCATCTCAAAGGGAAGCGCTTCGACTAGGACGACGAGCTGAAGGACAGTGGAGGACCGTCTCCTATCACAGCCACAGGAATTCTATGAACAGGGAATCTTTCGGCTCGTAAAACAGTGGGACAGTTCTCCTCAGGCCTTTGATGATAACTTTTCAATATAGACTTCAGTTACACCCATAGTGTTGTTTCGTACCTTTTCTTTGGAATTAAAAAAAATCAATAGCCAAGATCGCATTCAGTACTGTTTATTTCTTTTTCAAGAGTTAAGATCTACAAAAAACTTGTTCTGTGTCTTCTACCATTCTGACCGTATAACAACAAGTGTATAGGCCTTCAGTCCTGAGACTGGTTTGATGCAGCTCTCCATGCTACTCTATCCTGTGCAAGCTTCTTCATCTCCAAGTACGTACTGCAGCCTACATCCTTCTGAATCTGCTTAGTATATTCATCTCTTGGTCTCCCTCTGCTCGTTTTACCCTCCACGCTGCCCTCCAATACCAAATTGGTGAGCCCTTGATGCCTCAGAAAATGCCCTACCAACCGATCCCTTCTTCTAATCAAGTTGTGCCACAAACTCCTCTTCTCCCCAATTCTATTTAATACCTCCTCATTAGTTATGTGATCTACCCATCTAATCTTCATCATTATTCTGTAGCACCACATTCGAAGGTTTCTATTTTCTTCTTGTCCAAACTATTTACCGTCCATGTTTCACTTCCATACATGGCTACACTCCATACAAATACTTTCAGAAACGACTTCCTGACACTTAAATCTATACTCGATCTTAGCATATTTCTCTTCTTCAGAAACGCTTTCCTTGCCATTGCCGGTCTACATTTTATATCCTCTCTACTTCGACCATCATCAGTTATTTTGCTTCCCAAATAGTAAAACTCCTTTACTACTTTAAGCGTCTCATTTCCTAAACTAATTTCCTCAGCATCACCCGATTTAATTCTATTACATTCCATTATCCTCGTTTTGCTTTTGATGATGTTCATCTTATACCGTCCTTTCACGACACTGTCCATTCCGTTCAACTGATCTTCCAAGTCCTTTGCTGTCTCTGACAGAATTACAATGTCATCGGCGAGCCTCAAAGTTTTTATTTCTTCTCCATGGATTTTAATACCTACTCCGAATGTTTCCTTTACTGCTTGCTCAATATACAGACTGAATAACATTGGGGAGAGGCTACAACCCAGTCTCACTCCCTTCCCAACCACTGCTTCCCTTTCATGCCCCTCGACTCTTATAACTGCCATCTGGTTTCTGTACAAATTGTAAATAGTCTTTCGCTCCCTTTATGTTACCCCTTACACCTTCAGAATTTGAAAGAGAATATTCCAGTCAACATTGTCAAAAGCTTTCTATAAGTCTACAAATGCTAGATACGTAGGTTTGCCTTTTCTTAATCTTTCTTCTAAGATAAGTCGTAAGGTAAGTATTGCCTCACGTGTTCCAACATTTCTACGGAATCCAAACTGATCTTCCCCGAGGTCGGCATCTACCAGTTTTTCCATTTGTCTGTAAAGAATTCGCGTTAGTATTTTGCAGCCGTGGCTTATTAAACTGATAGTTCGGTAATTTTCAAATGTGTCAACACCTGCGTTCTTTGGGATTGGAATTATTACATTCTTCTTGAAGTCTGAGGGTATTTCACCTGTCTCATACATCTTGCTCACCAGATGGTAGAGTTTTGTCAGGACTGGCTCTCCCAAGGCTGTCAGTAGTTCTAGTGGAATGTTGTCTACTCCCGGGGCCTTGTTTCGACTCAGGTCTTTCAGCGCTCTGTCAAACGCTGCACGCAGTATCATATCTCCCATTTCATCTTCATCTGCATCCTCTTGCATTTCCATAATATTGCCCTGAAGTACATCGCCCTTGTATAGACCCTCTGTATACCCCTTGCACCTTCCTGCTTTCCCTGTCGAGATGACAGTCTTGACTGTTGTAACCGATCATCAGGATTAAACAGTATTGAAAGCAATCTCGGCTATTAAATTTTCTTCGACGCAATTAAAGATCGCTCCTTCTCATTTCTAATTGTGAGATAATTCCAGTTTTCTTTTCAATACCCCTGATAGCTCTTTTCATTAACGTAAATGTGTTTGGTAAATGCATCAAATGATTCATATGGCTCTAAACACTGTGGGACTTAACATCTGAGGTCATCAGTCCCCTAGACTTAGAACTACTTAAATCTGACTAACATAAGGACATCACACACATCCATGCCCGAGGCAGGATTCGAACCTGCGACCGTAGCAGCAGCGCGGCTCCGGACTGAAGCGCCTAGAACCGCTCGTCCACAGCGGCCGCCGGTAAATGCATCATCTCGGTGCCATGAATAATAAATCTTTTCATACCTCCCTAGTGAAGGATTTGCGTATCAGTGTTCACATCAGCTTTTTGTAAAGTTTTGATGTCAGTAATAGATCCCTGAGGTGTCTGACAGATGTTTCTGCACACCCTGCACGACGAGAACAAGAGCGGGCACAATATCAATCACTGTGGAACATATGTAGTGATTACTCCGACAGTACTTTTTGATTTTACGTCGGACATGTATAGATCTTTCGTACAAAATTACAAAATGTAGCACAAAATTAGCTGTCCAAGCACCGAATGGTACAGCGTTCGAGCGCCAGCATGTAACGGGCGAAATTTTGCGCGGTACAGAAATTTCTTTCTCTTGCGCGGGGCGCTGTCGAATTAAGTCACGCGCGTAATTTTCGCAAACGATACGGCAGTGCTCGGTATCTGTGACGGGGCTGGTGGATGCACTATACGGCGCCGCGGCGAAGCAAACTACGGTCGGGAAGTCCGTTTTGCCGATCATGGAAACGAACTGGGATGCGGGTTGCATAGCGGGACAATTACCCCTACCGTACGGCGCCCGCGCCGACACCAGCATCGTAAAAATTAACCGGCCTTTGGCTGCGCGGCGGCGGTGGCGGCGCGGCGTGCGCTAAAAAAGCGAGAAAAAAGGGCTGCCAACTGCGGCGCGACAAAAGACTCAGGGCTGGGTAGGAGCCGGCACCAGGGCGTCGCTCATGCAAATGGCCTCGGGGCCCGCCCCGCCGTGTCTTCTCGGCGCTCACAGCTCGCAAAAACGTCGCGCTGCCTCCCTCAGATTACCATAACTAAATTCGCCAGCTTAAAAAAAAAAAAGTAAATCCGAAATTCCGCTCGCTCCACAAGATCACGGCGCCGATAGATTTCCGATTTACATATAAATAGGGATACCGTGTGCTTACATAAAATTAGTTACCGCCGCAGTCCTCTCTCTTGAGCCTGTCTCCAGTAAGGCAGGCGACTCCGACGCGCGCGTGTTATAATGCAGTTTGACGATCCGACGACCCAAGTCAGCAGGCCGATACAAAGGGGAGAGGAGCCGAAGGCATTAAAGTACGGCAAGAGTCGATCAAGAGGCAATACCGTAGAACGAGCGAGTAAGTGCTTCAGCGATTACGTCGGGCTGCCGAGACAGTAACAGTTTACTGCAAATATACATTACACTCCTCCAGTTTGAATTTCATACAGCATTTACAACCAATTTACTGCACAATAACGGTATAATGCTACGTGTCCCAAGTTCCAAGGGCGGATATCTCGAGCCTTCGTGTGGAGAAATTTATCGACATGAAAACTTAATACAGCAAGCCTCCGAATATCTGGGCTAATGTGGTCACAACGCTGAACAGATAACCAAAAAACGGGGATAATGCAGTACTATCATGCCTTTCGACCTGAGAGGTTCACCTTCCAGAAGTCCAAGTTTAAGTTTGGCGAAGATATTGTAATTTTGTCTGAGACGGTAAAGAACCAAGAAGTTTAGCCAAATGGAACGGGCAGTGTCTTGAAAAGAAATGAATCGCGTATTTGTAAAAGGAAAGAACTCACAGCTGATAAATTATTCAGGAAAAAGAAAAAAAGAAAAACATTCCACACTATTTGTTCGCTAATTTAATAGCGAATTTCTTTCCGTGTGTGAAGAAATTATATTTGTGATCTGTGTGAGCAAATATTACCTTTTTGGAAAAATATTTATAGGTGCTAGGGCGAATTTTGTCACCTGGAGTTCTCCATTTATATATTAATGAACTGCAGTACTTCGAGGCCAATAAATGTAATACAAAGTCCTTAGCTTTATAGTGACAGAAAAATGCATCATTACCATACATAATCAAGTCAGGAAGTACCTTTAATAATAACCTTATCTTTTCTGAACTGTAATTAACTGAACTGATGTATAAAAAATATTTCATCCTGTTTTATACTACGTCTTCCAGTTTATATGACAATCTTTTTCTACAAATGGATCCACCATCTACTAAAACCTGCTCCTTCGCTTGCTTTTGGTGCATAAATTGAAAAGCGGTCAAGACGGCTGGATTTGGTGTAAAGTTACATACATTCCATCTGGAATAAGCACTCGCGTCATTTGCAACTCTCTTTTGACGATACCAAAGTCACAGTCAAATGGCAAACGAAAGTGCCCTCTAATAGAGGTATAATGGCAGGTTTTATCATATCTTCCACATTCCGTTAAGAACAATAACATTCCCGTAACAATGTGCTGGCGGTTTTAGTCTCTGTGTGCATGGCTGCATATATGGAGTTCTTTTACCTTTTTTTTTTTTGACAATGTTCTCAGTGTAACCTTTCTTAGCTTGACTCTTACGATAACAACAAAACATATCTTCATATAGTGTTTATGTTGTGTATCTCAAAATTAAAAACGCACAACTGCCTGATATAATGTGTTCTTGCTGTCACAAATGTGGAAAAGGAAGATTCTGCATACAATCAAACGACAGAGTCAAACTTTTTGCAGATTTTGGCGACTATTTTCACGAGATGTAACATTTACAAGTCCTCCTTTTACGGACAACCATTCCACGAATGCGTTTGCGTCAAAGTATTGGAAAATACAACACTATAGCATACTAAAAAGTAATCAAGGTTACTTTTCTTTCGTCTTATTGTTTCTTTAATCATTACTGAAAACATCAAACTCTGCTCATTTTCATATCGTATGTGGATTACTCAATGAAGCTTCACAACAAAAGAACGACTGGTTCAGCATGAGTCCGGGCCTGCCACACCCTTATTTCTCGAACGCGACAGCTCCTTGAGTTCTCCCCAATGGAATATTTCAATCCACTGTATACAAGCGGCAAGACAATGACAGCGTCCCATTTTAATTCCAGTCGATGCGTCTATGCATCAATACACTGAAACCGAACATATCTGCATTTTCAGTTTTTGAGGAGTCGTCCTATTTTAACAATGAGCGATTCAAATGAGATGAACATCGACGACATTAAAGCAAGGGTAATGGAATGTAGTCACATTGTAACAGGCAATACCTAGGGAATAAAAATAAAAATGAGACACTATAAGTAGTAGGGACATTTTACTGTTTGGGTAGCAAAAGAAATTCACGATGGCTGAAGTGGAGAGGATATATGGAGTGATAACAGCAACACAAGCGTTTCTGGGAAGGAGAAATATGTACATAATTATAATTCTGTATCGCCGAATCTACAAACAACACCTATCAGAACAAAGCTGTAACATTATAGATCCAACTGAAGACGCCTAAAAGTAAAACAGATGAAACGTGTCTGGGAGAAATTAAATACAGTGTTGCAACAAAAGGCGGTTTTTATTTACAAAACAAAGAAGTTTCACTATCTAAAACCGCACCTAGTTTAAAACTGACTTAACAAAAACTAATAGATCAAACTTGATCGGTCTTGGAATAGATGGACTTCAGTGATGTCTGCCGAAGATAATAATACTCGAAATTGCAATCGTAATAAATAAAATGTAATTTTTGTGACAACCTTAAGTCGAAACAATCATGTTTAAGTTGTAAGGCCGATTCATGATTAATGCTCATCAGGAATCCTTATCAGGTTTGAATTAATAGAAGAGACGGAGAAGATCCAACAGGATTGTCTGATAAGCGAGAGAGTTCCAGACGCTACGAGAGAGACATTGTGTTTCACGGAGAAAGATGCTGTTGAGATTCTAAGATAAATTAGTGAGTTCCAAGAAGCGCCGGCGAAACATACTACCACCTGAAACGTAACATCATCTCGGTTGATGGGCCGCATCACGTAGCTCTTCAGTTTCTTGTTACATAATAAACGGCTAGGCCACTCTGAGGGATCTTCTTCGAGATTTCCTGTAGTCCTCAGTTAGCTGAAATCACTGTTATGTGAGAAGAAATAGAATATTGGGTTGGTGCGGCCAAACAACCTAGAAGACTTTACTATCAATAATAATGGCCAAGAAAGCCATATTACTACGTCCCCTATACAGCTCGCCAAATCAGAGAAATTGGAGCTCATGCGAAGGTTTATCAATAGTCGCGAATGAAACAAGGAGTGAGGAAACTGATAACCGTATTAGAAGTGTTCTCCGCCATGCCTTGAAAGGTGGCTTACTGGTGTAGGTGAAGGATGAAGTGGTTATGCAACGACGAAGAGGCCAGTCTAGCGTGAAGTGCTGCATTCAAACTGTCTATACACTGAAGACCACCACAACAACAACAAAATTAACTATCTACTACAAAACGCCCTTACCACAATGTGTTTATGGCTTTCCCACTCTTTCTGAAACAAGCTGTAGAAGTTAGCGTTACATCGTAAACCACGAGCGAAGAGTGAAATGGACGCCTGCAGAGAACGCCATGTCGGAGGGACCACCAGAACAAGTGAAGCGCTGCCTCTCCCCGGAGCATTGCACCGCGGCCGCTCGCGTCACAGACCGCTCGGTTCCGCTTGCGCAAATAACAATTACGGCGAGGCGGCGGAATGAAGATGGATCTCCCGCAGGACTGCTCTGCCGGGCCTGGCAGTTTCAAATCGCGCCTTCCGGGAACCCGTCAGCGCTCTTCGCTCTTATTCGCCGGCTCCGTCGCCGCCACAGCTGTTCCTGGCGGGCGCGCCGGGCTGCCAGTCCAACGTCCCTCTCAGGATTACATCCGCATCTATCCGTAAACCACCATGTGGCGTGTCGTTTCCTCCCGGTGGTGTTAAAAATCGCGAATGGAGCTCATGAAGAATGACTGTTAGTAAGCAGCCGCATGCAGGGGCAGATACCAGAGAGCGGGACGGGGGAAGGAGTAACTGTTTCCTAATACGACGCGTAAGTTTTGTAACACGCCCGGGTGTACAAATGGGTGGGGTACCTGTAAACTGGTTTCGTTTCGCTTTGGGACCGTGCGCCCTGTCCACACCATGTACCTGATAATCCCGCGGCGGTCATACTGTTATGCTCCACACTGCTGCTGGCTTGCCTGAAATTATCCATCGAACTATGCAAGCGGGTTTAGGGGAGCCACTCAACGTTAAAACACAACACTGTTCGACGTCTGGTATGATCAACTATATTCTGAGACGATTAAAGGAAATCGCAGGTTGCACTGTTTACATTCTAATTCATAAGTGTTTTGGTTCAGATGGCTCTGAGCACTATGGGATTTAACTTCTGTGGTCATCAGTCCCCTAGAACTTAGAACTACTTAAACCTAACTAACCTAAGGACATCACACACATCCATGTCCGAGGCAGGATTCGAACCTGCGGCCGTAGCAGTCACGCGGTTCCGGACTGCAGCGCCTAGAACGTTCTTACACTCGTCACGCATACACAGATATTTGGTACCAGTCCTCCTTGACACTAGTAATGATATAACACTGGTTATAGAGTTAATTATTCAGTTCTCACTTGCACGAGCGTGCGCCTAACCGTCGCGGCGCGGCTGATTGTTGATGAGGCGGCAACGCGATAATTGAACGCACGTCCTCACGCTCGCTACAAGACACTGGCACTTGACTGCACTCTTTTATGGTAACTAATTTCTACTGATTCACATCAGTTCATTCTGGGAGACCGAGCACGGCGCGGATGCACAAATACGTTACCAGCAGCACTGCTCATTTTTAAATCACTGCTTGACGCACTTTCCTCTGAATCATTTACTTATTTTATCACTTTACTGCAATAGCTCTTGTAGCAACACTTCAACTTCCACACTAACAATGCTTCTCACATGCAGAGCTACACACTACACAACATAACAGTTCCGCGTCCCGTGCTCGACTCGACAGACGCGGCTGCCCGCAAAGATATTCCGCAACCAAGCCAGCGATATGACAGTACACTTACAGTTTTACAGTTGGCTCAAAGGTGCCTACAACTTTCATCACTAACGGTACAAAAGCGAGGCTCCCTGTGATGTCACTCCAGGGCGGCACTTTAAATAGCACACAGCTGAGAAGTTCAAGTGAGCTGTAAGGTGGATTAATTATGTCACATTTTCACTGAATTTCATCCCAGTTTTGCCTCTCTTACCCACATTCCACCACTTTTTTTGACCCCTCTGCAATGGAACTCAGAACCTCGATACCCAGCGTTAAAATCATGCGGTTTTATCAAAGGGGCACAGAGGAAAACATTTCAGACACATCGCCTCTCAGAGTCAACACGGAAATGGCTTAGAGGATGACATAAAGGGCATCAATGAAACCATCCCTTTCCTTGCCGCGTTGATTCTCCCACATTTCGCGGTCGAAAACTACAGCTGGTAGTGCGACGAGGAACAAGGCGACGTTCTCGATAACCTTTAGCACTGCTAACTCATGCCAAATCCTTCTCTAAGGACATCGTGGTTCAGTAAGATCGATGAACGTGATCGCACGCCTTTGGTGTGTAGTGTGACCGCAGTTTTTGCTCTGGTATACAGGATGGAACCACTGAGGCCTCTGTTGAGCGTGTACCTGTTCGTCACCGATTCATCCTTACGGCTACTCTAGCACCTGCAGGGAAGCAAGCTCCCGTAAGAGGTGTCGAAGGGGTTGTCTAACCCTCAGGCGCTAGAGCACCCGTGAGGCTGGATTGGTGTCAAAGTTCGAAGTCTCTGACATGTGCTTTTCTAACGTGCTCAACAAAAGTTTGTGAATGGAGTGGGAAGTTTTAGAGGGACGTCCTACCGTTTTATTGACCCGCATCTTAATGCTGCGTCTCCCTAACCGCCCCCTCCTCCCCAAACCGCGATCACGCCACGGGCGGTGAAGCGACTGGAATTCGCCCCATCATTTTGAACCGGGGCCAGAATTACGGGCCGGAAAAAGAAAGGAAACCGCCCCAGGACCATCACTTCCCTTTGAAATCAAGTTTTAATTACAATTGTACTCGCCATGGTGACACCGTGACAGCTTCTCTCTCTCTCTCTCTCTCTCTCTCTCTCTCTCTCTCTATCTCTCTCTGTCTTCTCGGCGTAGCAGCTGTCTCTAATTCACTGATGTATATGCCGCTAATTCAGACCGGTTGTCACAACTCGCAGGAAGTAATTTAATGCAGAAACATGGACGCTACGTCGCGACGGTCGGGAAAATCTCGTTGTTGTTACGGCTGTCAAGCGATGGTGAAGAACAAACCGTACAGATTTTGCTTGTCACAGAACGTGTACCGGAAACTTGCATCCTTTCTACAATTAAGAAATTAACTTCATGCACTGGACAATACCTTGGACGTGAGGCTGTGGAATAACGAGTCTGAAGGCTTGTATGGCTTTGGCTCTCTTCGGCCTTCGAACTGATTTATAAATCAATTTACAGAGTGCTCTACATTTTTACGTGGGTTTCAAAACACGGTGAATCTCGGCGATATTCACAAACAAATAGCAATGCAAGAAGTGAAATTAGCAACTCCGAAGCGCCTTTACGCTGCATAATCATTCAGCAATTCGGATACTCTTCTCTTGCTATTTCACCCTGTCAGACCCTCTTTCTACAACTGTGTAAATTAACTTTTACTGTGTCTTAGCTGCAATACAAATATTTTTTCCTCAATGAAAACTTGAGGGATATATTTCTGAATGTTCAACTCTATGTTTCAATGATTAAGTGAATACTGTTACTGTTATTTTGCATAGGATTTATTGAATTTATTGACTAAAGTACAAAACATTTCACTTCATAAAATGATGCCAAGTGTACAAAGAATATTTTGAAAATGGGTACATATTTTTTGTTTGAATCTTGTACCTAAATTCATCAAAAAATCAACTAATAGCATTACCACATGAAGAAAAATTTTACTTCCTCCAGAAAAAATTCACTCTGAAACGGTTAAAAGCGTACGCCCTGGTGTGGTAAATTAGCACGCATCCCATACTGCAACGTCATGGAGAGAGAGAGAGAGAGAGAGAGAGAGAGAGAGAGAGGAGGAACAGTATCTGTGTGCACGTTTCCTAACGAAATGCAGATGCCAATAATTATATGAAATGCGGAAAATTAATATTTTTCTCCCTGGAAGCTTTTCATAGCCAACCTGCAACTGGTACCAACATACCATTTTAGCCATTGAGTAATATCCATGCTAGTATCTCAAATGCAAAATTAACTCTGTCTGCAACGTTGTCATGACTAGACCGCTGAATCGATTTTAATGAAATTTGGTTTGCAGACAGCGGAAACCATGAGAAAGAACGAAAACTGCTTTAGGATTTGGCGAACAGAGTGGGCAGCTATTGCGGTTGTTTGCTGATGATGCAGTGGTGTGCGGTGAGATGGTGAATTTGAGTGACTAAGAGAATTCAAGCTGACTTAGACAAAACTTCTAGTTCGTTTGATGAATGGCAGCTAGCTCTAAACGAAGAAAAATGTAAGTTAATGTGGATGAGTAGGTAAAACAAACCCGTAATACTCGAATACAGCATTAGTTGTATCCTGCTTATCACAGTCACGTTGTTTAAATATCTGAGTATAACCTTCCAAAGCGGGATTTTCCCGTACGACCATTTCACGAGCGTACCGTGAATGTCAGGAATCCGGTAAAATATAAAATCTCCGACATCCCTGCGGCCAGAAAAAGATCCTGCAAGAACGGGACCAACGAAGACTGAAGAGCATCGTTGAACGTGACAGAAGAGCAACCCTTCTACAAATTGCTTCTGATTTCAATGCTGGGCCATCAACAAGTGTCAGCGTGCGAACTATTCAACGAAATATCATCGATATTGGCTTCCGGAGCCGAAGGCCAATTCGTATACCCTTGATGACTGCACGACATAAAGGCTTACGCCTCGCTTGGGCCCGTCAACACCGATATTGGACTGTTGACTGGAGACATGTTGCTTGGTCGGACGAGTCTCGTTTCAAATTGTATGGAGCGGATGGACGATTACAGGTATGGAGACAACCTCTTGAATCCATGGACCCTGCAGGTCAGGAGTGGACTGTTCAAGCTGGTGAAGGCTGTGTAATGGCGTGGGGCGTGTGCAGCTGGAGTGATGTGGGGCCCCCGATACGTCTCGATAATACTCTGATAGATGACACGTATGCAAGCATTCTGTCTGTATCCATTCATGTCCATTGCCCATTCTGACGGACTTGGGCAATTCCAGCAGGACACCTTACACGTGCAGAATTGCTACAGAGTGGCTCCAGGAACACTTTTCTAGGTTTTAATACCTCCACTGGCCACCAAACTTCTCAGGCATAAAAATTATTGAGCATATCTGGAATGCCTTGCAAAGCGCTGTTCAGAAGAGACCTCCAACCCCTCGTACTCTTATGGATTTACCCTCGTACTCTTATGGATTTATGGACGGCCCTGCAGGATTCATGGTGTCAGTTCCCTCCAGCTTTACTTCAGACACCAGTCGAATCCATGCCACGTCGTGTTGAGGCACTTCTGCGAGCTCGCGCTGGCCCTACACGATATTAGGCGAGTGTACCAGTTTCTTTGACTCTTCAGTATACAGGGTGTTACAAAAAGGTACGACCAAACTTTCAGGAAACATTCCTCACACACAATTAAAGAAAAGATGTTATGTGGACATGTGTCCGGAAACGCTTAATTTCCCTCTTAGAGCTCGTTTTAGTTTCGTCCACCTACGCTCAATGGAGCACGTTATCATGATTTCATACGGGATACTCTATCTGTGCTGCTAGAACATGTGCCTTTACAAGTACGACACAACATGTGGTTCATGCGCGATGGAGCTCTGCACATTTCAGTCGATGTCTTCGTACGCTTCTCAACAACAGATTCGATGACCGATGGATTGGTAGAGGCGGACCAATTCCATGGCCTCCACGCTCTCCTGACCTCAACCCTCTTGACTTTCATTTATGGAGGCATTTGAAAGCTCTTGTCTACGCAACCCCGGTACCAAATGCAGAGACTCTTCGTGCTCGTATTGTGGACGGCTGTGATACAATACGCTATTCTCCAGAGCTGCATCAGCGCATCAGGGATTCCATGCGACGGAGGGTGGATGCATGTACCCTCGCTAACAGAGGACATTTTGAACATTTACTGTAACAAAGTGTCTGAAGTCAAGCTGGTACGTTCTGTTGCTGTGTGTTTATTCCATGATTAATGTGATTTGAAGAGAAGTAATAAAATGAGCTCTAACATGGAAAGTAAGCGTTTCCGGGCACATGTCCACATAACATATTTTCTTTCTTTGTGTGTGAGGAATGTTTCCTGAAAGTTTGGCCGTACCTTTTTGTAACACCCTGTGTATAGACAGTCGTTTTACCCTCGCTCTGTTTGAGAGGAGCAGGAAACGAAATGGCTAGTAGTGGTATGGAGTACTCTACGCCACTCGCCGTATGGTGGGTTGCGAAATACATATGTAGATGTAGGAAGTAACAAACAAAAGTCGACCCCAATGGGTTTGAAGTAGGAATGGAACATTTTTTTTAATCAGTGATACAAAACATTTTGAAATTATTAAGTTTGCTGAGAAATGTTTGCTTAATTCTTCAACGACATGAAGTACAGATGTGCGCTCCTGCCGATGCGCCTCCGGATACACTGCTCGGCAGTGACGCTGCACTTCCTGCGTCGTGGCAGATGCGGTAGGCCGGGGGAGGGGAGTGTCTATCACGACCTGTGTTTACCTACACCAAGCGTAGGCAACTGAGGCCAGCTGACGTTACTGGACGTGCAAATTTGTGCTGTACCGAACTACAAGTTATTTATTTTCTTCGCCAGTATAACGATGGTTAATAATTTTAGGAAGTCCACACTTTAATCTAGTGCCCAACGTGATTCCTTGGCCAGAGATTCACTTGGTTGTAGATGGTAGCCTTTTTTTAAATTTTCAGTTTCGTATTTAATATAATTCTGATAATACAGCCCCAATTCAAACAGCTGTATAGCAATTTACCGTGCTTTTTATGAGCCTTTACGCTATGAACGTTTTTAGTGTTTTTTTACAGTTAATTGTTTGGTAAGCAAAGTTGTTTTCCGTATAATTTTACAAAAGTCGTATTAAAATGGGTAGCTGTTCAGCATTTAGGTGTTTCTTTATTTCTAAATAAAATTTTTTAAAAAATACGACGTTATGCCATCTTAAGCACCGTATAACATTAAAACACTTGATAATGACAATTTAAAGCCGAAATCACGATCGTGTAAATGTAACACTGCAAATAAAAAAACAGTCTAATTGCAGTACTGACTTTAAAGAAACATATTATGACTGTGGCCCCACATTATAAAAAAATTATTTCACATACCTCTCTAAATAGTCGCCGCTCCGACTTAGACATCTGTCGTAGTGTTGGACAAACATTGCAGTAACCTCCTCACAGAAAGCAGCCACCTATGCATTCCCCACGCACGTCTGCCTTTCGTTGTTTGTCACAAAATGTTGTATTCGAAGCCAGCAGTTCATGTGAGCAGGGACGAACAACAGAGGGAGCCAATTAAGGCCTGTATTGTGGGTGATCAAACACTTTCCATCGAAAACGCTGCAGGAGCGTCTTCTTTGTCCCTGCAGAATCCGGCTGAGAAGAAGAAAGAAACACATGACCTTTATACTATGTGGGCTGCATAGCTTCAGGCGAAATCTCTCACCAGATCCACATACTTGGCGGGATACAATGTTTTTTTTTAGGAATTTTTACGTGATCACAGAAACGAGCGACGTGAAGCGGTCGACAGGCACACTAAAGACACTGCCCAACACATCTGTGCAAAGTTCCATCCGATTTTCATAGCGGTTTCCATTTGACGCCAAATCGGACCTTACATTCCGAAAACGCCTCGTGTATGCTAAGCAACCCCCTTCTGCAGAATATCGTATGACAGGCGTGGATCTGTACTAAGTTTCCCTTAGAGGTATTCAGAGTTTTACTCTCCCGAATGCAGATCCAGGCTGAAGTCAATGAAATGAAGTTGGCCGCAGCTGCAGCCTTCAGAGGTCGAGCGCAGCTGCGAACACACATCAGCGACATCTCGATTCCTGAGGCAGCCCTTCCCGGTTTCGGGGAAGCAAGTTTGCCAGCGTCGCAACGTTCCGCAATTGCCGACCTTTGTCTTCGTATTTCCACGTAGAAGGCAACGGAAATGAAGCGAAAAGAGTTCTGAAGTAAAGCGGCTTCGCGGAGCGCGCGAGAGGGAATTAAATTGAGCCTTTATGCCCGACGTCACTCGGCAAGCAGTCCGTTCAGGGCGAAAACACATCCGTAGCAGAAACGGGCCTCGAAACTTGTTCCTTGGTTGTAATTAAATCATAAAGCAATTCCCTGAGAAGTCGAATCCTTTCGTTTGCCCAAAGCGAAGGCAAAAGCTACCTTCTCCTCTTTCTCTCTCTCAACAGAAGAAGGAAAAGTTGGCACGACTCAGACGGTTTGTAGAAGTTAGTAAACACACCGTGACGGTCACAACATCTGTTACTCTCAGTGCGCAAGTCTAAGAAAACTTTTCACGAGTTACTCCAGTCTGTGGATTCGGGCACTAGCTGCACTCAAAAGGAAGGCACGTTTGGCCAACTTTTTTTCTATAACAGGCTCGTCTTTTCTTATAGATCACATGGCTTAGGCTGCACGTAAGCTGCTGTATTTTCGCGGTGAAGGTATTTCTTATCGATCAGGTGAATTGAGGTAAGTCAAAGCATCATGAAATATCGCGACGTGCGGTCTCAAAGCCTACGCAAACTGCTCCAAACTACAGCCAAACGCTTCAGCACTGCTAACTCTTACGATCACGTATACTAAAAAAGGACTACTCTTACTGAAGTGACGGCCGCGGTGGCTGAGGGGTTCTAGGCGCTTCAGTCGGGAACCGCACGACTGCTACGGTCGCAGGTTCGAATCCTGCCTCGGGCATGGATGTGTGTGATGTCCTTATGTTAGTTAGGTTTAAGTAGTTCTAAGTATAGGGGACTGATGACCTCAGATGTTAAGTCCCATAGTGCTCAGAGCCATATGGAAGTATTTAATGGGCTCTGAGAAGTAGGGACAAACACGGTGACACAAGTAAGACTCAGTGGGGGATGGTAATAAACAACACTATTCCAGCAACACAGAAATATCTCGTGGCTCCTACCTACATCTACATAAGTACTCTACAAAACACATTCATGTACACACATGTTTAGAAAAAACATGACTCCTTGAACGATTACAGATGGCAAGTTCATATTCGCAGGACATGTACATCAGTATGTTCTGCAGAAAAGATTAGCATTTGAACCATGTCGGCCTGTGCGAATGTTGAGATCAACATCGATGTCACCGCGCAATACCACCTATCGGTGAAATCTGCCTGCGGCTCTTGTTGTCGCTATAAAACCAGGGTAATGAATCGGTGTGAATTTAGCAGACGTACAAGATGGCTCGCAGACGTATGCGAACCGTACCGTCAAATCACTGAAATGACGGAAGGCGCGTTTTGGCACGAGAGACTGTGATGCATCCATCCGCGAAATTGTTGCTCGTGTGGGACGAAGTGTTTCCGCGTTGAAGCGAATAGTTGAAGGAAGTCCGTAGAACAGGACGAGATGGATCAGGCCGCACCACCGAGAACAGCTGCCGAGAAGGTCGCCACCTCATGCGAATGCCATTGCAGGACAGATCGGCGACATCCCCGGCTCTGGTGCAACAGTGAAACATTGTAACACATCGTACAGTATCAGGTGAAAGTCCGTCGCTGTTTATTACGGCAGGGGTTGCGTGCGCGTCGTCCATTATTCAGCCTACCTTTGACGAATGCGCTACAATATAGCAGGTCAGCATCTGGAAGCAGTTAATTCCATAAATTATCTGGGAGTACGCATTAGGAGTGATTTAAAATGGAATGGCCATATAAAGTTGATCGTTGGTAAAGCAGATGCCAGACTGAGATTCATTGGAAGAATCGTAAGGAAATGCAATCCGAAAACAAAGGTAGTAGGTTACATTAAGCTTGTTCGCCCACTGCTTGAATACTGCTCAGCAGTGTGGGATCCGTACCAGATAGGGTTGATAGAAGAGATAGAGAAGATCCAACGGAGAGCAGCGCGCTTCGTTACAGGATCATTTAGTAATCGCGAAAACGTTACGGAGATGATAGATAAACTCCAGTGGAAGACTCTACAGGAGAGACGCTCAGTAGCTCGGTACGGGCTTTTGTTGAACTTCCGAGAACATACCTTCATCGAGGAGTCAAGCAGTATATTGCTCCCTCCTACTTATATCTCGCGAAGAGATCATGAGGATAAAATCAGAGAGATTAGAGCCCACACAGAGGCATACCGACAATCCTCCTTTCCACGAACAATACGAGACTGGAATATAAGGGAGAACCGATAGAGATACTCAGGGTACCCTCCGCCACACACCGTCAGGTGGCTTGCGGAGTATGGATGTAGATGTAGAACATGTTAGACGGCGATGGTGTATGGGACGACGCCACGCCTTATTCTGGCATGTATTAGTTTATTTTATGCTTCTGAAGAAGGCTAGATTACTCTAGCTGGAACCTGGGTAAAGATCAGTAACATTTTGCAACTGAGGCGGATTTTTGACATATTGATCACAAGACAGTTAATGGGGATCACCTTATTTCTACATGTGTCGAAGTTCTCTGTGAGGAAGGCTTAACAGCCGGTTAGGTCTTGTTGTTGTTGTTGTTGTTGTGGTCTTCAGTCCTGAGACTGGTTTGATGCAGCTCTCCATGCTACTCTATCCTGTGCAAGCTCCTTCATCTCCCAGTACCTACTGTAGCCCACATCCTTCTGAATCTGCTTAGTGTATTCATCTCTTGGTCTCCCTCTACGATTTTTTCCGTCCACGCTACCTCCAGTACTAAATTGGTGATCCCTTGATGCCTCAGAACATGTCCTACCAACCGATCCCTTCTTCTAGTCTTGTTGTGCCACAAACTCCTCTTCTCCCCAATTCTATTCAATACCTCCTCATTAGTTATGTGATCTATCCATCTAATCTTCAGCATTCTTCTGTAGCACCACATTTCGAAAGCTTCTACTCTCTTCTTGTCCAAACTATTTATCGTCCATGTTTCACTTCCATACATGGCTACACTCCACACAAATACTTTCAGAAATGACTTCCTGACACTTAAATCTATACTCGATGTTAACAAATTTTTCTTCTTCGGAAACGCTTTCCTTGCCATTGCCAGTCTACATTTTATATCGTCTCTACTTCGACCATCATCAGTTATTTTGCTCCCCAAATAGCAAAACTCCTTTACTACTTTGTCTCATTTCCTAACATAACTCCCTCAGCATTACCAGATTTAATTCGACTACATTCCATTATCCTCATTTTACTTTTGTTGATGTTCATCTTATACCCTCCTTTCAAGACACTGTCCATTCCGTTCAACTGCTCTTCCAAGTCCTTTGCTGTCTCTGACAGAATTACGATGTCATCGGCGAACCTCAAAGCTTTTATTTCTTCTCCATGGATTTTAAAGCCTACTCCGAACTTTTCTTTTATTTACTTTACTGCTTACTCAATATACAGATTGAATAACATCGGGGAGAGGCTACAACCCTGTCTCACTCCCTTCCCAACCACTGCTTCCCTTTCATGTCCCTCGACTCTTGTAACTGCCATCTGGTTTCTTGTAACTGCCATCTGGTTTCTGTACAAATTGTAAATAGCCTTTCGCTCCCTGTATTTTACCTCTGCTAACTTCAGAATTTGAAAGAGAGTACTGCAGTCAACATTGTCAAAAGGTGTTATTTTTGCAAAATATGATCGTTTCCAGTCGTCATTGTGAACTTGACGTCAGCAACCAACTTGGACGCTCGGCAGAAATCGGCGGCCACGCTTAGCGTAGGAGACACGTCCGAGGCGGCCAGAGCGAGTTGCGTCGTGGACACGGGAGAGCGGCTTCTGATTTATTCTCCTCCCACGGGGAATGGACCGATCCTCCCGACGGCGCGACGCCTCCGCCGTTATCTGACGAGCTGGTAATTGAGTTTCTGGCTGCGGGCGCGCGGTGGGACGAGCACAGACAGGGTGGCGGTGGTGGTGGTGGGAGGACGTTGGTGGGTTAGGGGGGGGGGGATGGGATTGGGAGGGGTTGAGGAGAAAAGAAGCAACGGCTCAGGCAGTGACAGCTCGTGGATCAGGGGACAAAAAAACTCGCCTACTGCAGTGGCCGCGGCCCGGCCCATACTTCCTAGCCCTGACAGTGATAACCGCTCACGAATTTTCCGCCAGCCTGTCGCGTGACGGGCGCCAACAGGTGCCCGCTTCGTAGCGGGCAGTCATTAACGCCAGTCGTGTGCCCGCCGGCCGGAACGGACGGTTCTGTGGCTGTTTCTGCAGGACCGGTCTCCGCGGCGCCCGGAGGCTGAAGTGGCGGTCGGCTATGTCACTGCAGAGGCGGACGGCGGCGTGACGGCCGGGCGTCACGATAGCGCGAGGCCCCGGCCGTTTCGTTTCGCGACCGGCAGTTCCAGCGCGGCGCCACGGACAAAGGCGACGGGCCCCGGGGCCCGATTACGATCGCAGGCAGCCCGGCCGGGCCAATGGCGGAGACAGCGCGGGCCGGACCCCGGACATCTGGCATCTGGCAGCGGCCGTAACGAGGCGCGGCCGGCGAACAAAAGACGCGCGCCGCTGGCAGGTCACGACGCGACGCCCGGGGAGTAGCGCGCAGCAGTCGCGGCTGCCGCCTTCTGTTCCACCAGCACGCAGGTGCTACTCCGTGACACTTCCCAACATCAGTCACATTAGGCAATAAGCTACAATGTACGCTGCTCTCTATCTTGTCAACTACAGCTTACGTATTAAAACCAATAACAGGGTGTCCAGGCTAGAGGTATACACAAACAAATATTTATAATAAAAGAACTCGACATTTAACGTTGTTGCCTGTATACGCAGGTGACAGTTGATGCTAAATAACCAAAAGTGTGAGGTGATCCACATGAGTTCGAAAAGAAATCCGTTGGAATTCGATTAATCGATAAATAGTACAATTCTCAAGGCTGTCAATTCAACTAAGTTCCTGGGTGTTAAAATTACGAACAACTTCAGTTGGAAAGACCGCATGGATAATATTGTGGGGAAGGCGAGCCAAAGGTTGCGTTTCATTGGCAGGACGCTTAGAAGGTACAACATGTCCACTAAAGAGACAGCTTACACTACACTACACTCGTTCGTCCTCTGTTAAAATACTGCTGCGCGGTGTGGGATCCTTACCATGTAGGATTGACGGAGACATCGAAAGGGTGCAAAAAAGGGCAGCTCGTTTTGTATTATCACGTAATAGGGGAGAGAGTGTGGCAGATATGATACGCGAGTTGGGATGGAAGTCATTAAAGCAAAGGCGTTTTCCGTCGCGGCGAGATCTATTTACGAAATTTCAGTCACCAACTTTCTCTTCCGAATGCGAAAACATATTGTTGAGCCCAACCTAAATAGGTAGGAATGATCATCAAAATAAATTAAGAGAAATCAGAGCTTGAACAGAAAAGTTTTGGTATTCGTTTTTCCCGCGCGCTGTTCGGGAGTGGAATGGGTGAGAGACAGTACGATTGTGGTTCGATGAACCCTCTGCCAAGGACTTAAATGTGAATTGCAGAGTAATCATGCAGATGTAGATACGCAGTCGGTAGAGACACTCTCCAAGAGGTGATCCTCACCATTTCTTATACAGAGGACAAATGTTTACTGCGCAGCAGGTAAACCGTACTCTTCACAGCTGACATGAGAATGCCACAACTAAAGGATCAGGCTGTGCTTCTTCTTCTTTTTTTTCCCTCCAGTCATCAGTCTTCTGACTGGTTTGATTTGGCCCGAAACGAATTCTTATTTCGTGCCTACCTTTTCATCTCAGTGTGCACTTACAACCTACGTCCTCAATTATTTGCTGTCTTCCTCCACACTTTTCACCCTCTACAGCTCCCTCTAGTACCATGGAATTTACTCCCTGATGTCGCAACAGATGTCCTATCATCTTGTCCCTTGTTCTTGTCAGCTTTTCTCATGTATTCATTTCCTCGCCTATTCTGTGGGGCATCTCCTCATTCCCTACCTTATCAGCCCAACTAATTTCAACATTCCTCTGTAGCACCACATATCAAATGCTTCGATGCTCTTCTTTTCCGGTTTTCCCACAGTCTATGTTTCACCACCATATAATGCTGTGCTTCAGACGTACAGTTTCTGAAATTTTTTCCTTAAATTAAGGCCTACGTTCGATACTGCCAGACTTCTCTTGGCCACGAAAGCCCTTTGCCGCCTAGGTAGCACAATTCCTTCACTTCGTCCACAATCCTGATGTTAAGTTTCTCGCTGTTCTCATTTCTGCTATTTCTTATTATTTTCGTCTTTCTCCGATTGACTCCCAAATCATGTTCTATACACATTAGACTGTTCATTGCGCGCCGCATATCCTGTAATCTTCTTCTGCTCTTGAACTTTTCCGTTATTTCCATAATTGCTTCTTTGCTGTCTAGATTGAACAGTACAGGTGAAAGACTACATCCCATTTTAACCAGAGCACTTCGTTCTTCGTCTACCACTCCTATTTTTCCTTCTTTTACCTTGTTCATATTATATTTTAGCCGTCTTTCCGTATATGGGTAACCTATACGGAACATCTCACACCATTTGCGACTGTCGAACACCATTTGCCATTGTCGAACGCTTTTTTCAGGTCGACAAAGCCTATGAACGTGCCTTGATTTTTCTTTAGTGCTATGGTTAGCAGAGTTAAAATCTGCAACACGTGTTTAGAGGCTTGCAAGAAGTGAATGCGACGTGGATCATTCCGCATGTAAGTCCATGCATCAGTGTGACAGAACTCTTCGGGAAATGAGAAGTTTGATTTCAGACGTGGGAAAACATCCCCCAACGCAAGTGAATGATGAGACCACGAGTCATGTGCGCGAAGCATTCTCTAGAAGCCCCCGTAAATCCATTAGACAAGCTAGTAGGGAAGTAGCTATTCACGGTCGCCGGTGCACGACATTTTGCATAAACGTCTCCGCTGGCGAGCTCAGAAACTCCAGCTTTTGCATCGCATTAACCCTGAGGATAATCGCAGACTATGCTGTTGAAATGTTGCATCGTATGGACAAAAACAACCACTACCTCAGTGCAGTGCTGTTGAGTGCTGCATCTCACGTCTGTGGCAAAGTCAAATGAGATAACTGTCGAATATGGGGAAGTGAGACTCCAGGGGAAGTGACTGAGTACGAATGGACACACCAAAAGTTAATATGTGGTTGGGATTACACAAACATGATGCGATTGGTCCGGTTTAATGGCGTCTACAGTGACGGGGCACACACATCTCGACATGTTGGCGAACTACGCAGTTCCACAGACACCTGCCGACGTCATTCTGCAGCAGATTGGTGCCCCACCTCACTATCATGGGATGTTACCACATTTCTTGATGAGACATTTCCTGAATATGGATCCCAAAGGGGGGTGGGGACTCCCATTGTTCGCCCCCCTCGGTCCGCTGATTCTGCTGGATTTCACTGCATGTGGTTTCATTAAGGACATGATTTACGGAATAAAGTTTAGAGGTTTGGTATACCTGAGGCAACGGACCTAAGTCGCAGAAGAGGTCATAAAACCTCTCATATTTACGAAAATGTGGCGAGAAGAGGAGTACCGTTTATAAATCCGTCGAGCTACAAACGACGTCCGCACTGAACTATACCAAAATGCACAAAAATGTGTGCGCCCCTTTATACAATGTTAAACAAATACAGCTATAAACGGTAACAACAAATATAAACAAATGTTTATGTGTAACTCTAGCCCAAACACCCTATATTTATCCATTGAATTCCGCAGCGTGGAGTAGGTTGAAGAACAACATATAATAATACTTTTCCAAATTTTTGCTGCAATGGACGCTTTATTAGTTCGTTTCGACAAGTTTCGCCATTTTCAAGTGATCCTGCAATGATGGTACACTATTTTGTAATATTATACGATAAAAATATGTTACTTACGTCTATGTTAGCAGATGTTTGCTCTACGCCTCTCGTCACAATATATTATGCTACAGGAGCTCATTTCTGAGTCAGTAGTTATTTAGTTTAGGTTTCAGTATCCATATATACTGCCGGCCGGAGTGGCCGTGCGGTTCTAGGCGCTACAGTCTGGAGCCGAGCGATCGCTACGGTCGCAGGTTCGAATCCTGCCTCGGTCATCGATGTGTGTGATATCCTGAGGTTAGTTAGGTTTAATTAGTTCTAAGTTCTAGGCGACTGATGACCTCAGAAGTTAAGTCGCATAGTGCTCAGAGCCATTTGAACCATTTTGAAACATATATATTACAAAAATTACATTCTGTTAAATAATAGCATGGTCGATATTACACATAGATGGTAAAAGATATCGCCTTATTTCTTCCCCAACCCAACAGAGGGAACCTTTGTATTTGTTGCAACGTCCATAAAGCGTTACTTGACTTCGAATTGTTGACTGAGATATACAAGAAGGGACGTCAGTGTAACTTAGCCGACATGTTTATCAAAGATGTTTGACGTCGATTACCTAACGTTGGTTCATCGATAAAAATGGAGATGGGATATTGGAGAAGTACAATGATCCGAAGCACCGCAGCAGGCTTTGCAGAGATTGGAAAGGTCTACAGGTCCTTGGTCTCCACAGCCGCCTGACGCTAAACCTACTGAAAATGTATCGTCTTACATCAAAAAGAAGTTGCAAGGCAAAAAGATCTTCGCTTTGAAACAGCTGCCAACGCGGATTGGCGTATTTGGAGTTCTCTTCCACGTGAATACGCGGAAAACTCGATTTCAAGCACGCCTCGGAGATGCCAAGCAGTTATCGACGCTGTGCGGGTGACTGGACGAATTACTAATTGTAACTGCTTTTTTTCTTTAGTTCGTATATGTTACACATATTCGTTTCAGTTAGTTGTCAAATACGTTTTTCTATTGATTAACCGGACCACGATCTTACTCAACAGTCTGTATGTACGTATGTTCGATGTTTCCCCCTAAACCTCTCTACCGACTGGTGCAAATATCATTTACTGTATGGAATGAATCGCTTTGCGGGTAAGAACTGTACACCTCTCAAAGAGGTGCGTGTTGCAGTGAAAACGTAGTGAAGCTCACGACGCGCCAATTTGCAGAGTTTATTCATCCAGTTTTTGAGAATGAGAGCACTTAGTGATTTAGAACAAATTTTACACATAATTACAAGCGGTATATTGATAATTTTTACTTATGGACCGACTGACAGCAACTGAATAAAACAATTTAAGTGCCATACGCGTTTCGCCTTTATTTTCTGCAAGGCATCATCTGTGGCCTGGAATATGTACATATGTTAGCTATCTAATTTACATTTTTGTCACGGTGCCTATAAGTTATAAACAGTTTTGGTGGTTGGTATTTTCTTATTAAGTAGTAATGTTTTGAACTGTACTTACAGGTTGCGTGGACAATTTCTTACATATTACGCTCCTGTTGCATTTTCGGTGTTGTTCTTCTTCTTATGAATGCCAATTTGCGGTTTTTTCCCACATTCCATAAGCAAAAATTATCAATATACCGTAATATTACACGCAACTGAGGAAGACAGGACTACAAAAGTTGAAGATAATTACAAGCCTTTGCGAAATTTTTTGTCCCTTACAACACCCATAAAATGATGAAAGGCAAAAGTTTATCGCTTACTACATTTTCGCTGTTCATACAATAAAACTGCCCCGTCAAGAGAGACATTTTGATTTGTTACTATTTTACGACGAATAGTATTCACGACACATGTTGCGGACAGCATTCACACACATCACTAAACGTACCTGCACAAATGTATCATTGTTCTACACATAGGAGATACATTATAGAGACTGAGCTACTGACTTCGTGATATGTGTGTACTCTGACAAAGACACGAATAAAAAGCTCCTGCTAAACCCCTGGATCGAAAGCAACCAAACTTGTTAAATATATTTCTGGCAAGAACCGGCAGCCTCCCATTGGGGCGCGGGCAATAACATATAGAGACAAGGCCGAGGAAGAGACGGGCAGGTAGACTGGGAAAGAAAACATGGAGGGAGAGATAGAGGGGAAGAGGAGATGGATACAGTGACGGAGAGAGGGAAATTGACAGAGAAAGGGTAGAGGAGGAAATGGACAGACAGTGCCAAATATAATGCTTATTGCAGATTCAGGAGGAATGAAAAGGTAAGTCGTTGCCTATCGGAATGTAGATAAAGTAATGCTAATATACTTACACATGAACTCAATGGACAGGATAGTTAATCGGGTTGTGATTTCAGTTTAATGTTACTTTGTTATAAGCTTATCCACAGTGCTGGGGATCTACCTTGTGACGATTGTTATCACAAAAACTGTACGCTACTTATTATGAGGCATCACAAACTGAATGACCTAACCACCATGGGTTCCGAAAACATCGATCACGTGAAAACAATTAGCGGTTATCTCAGCTGACATCCTGAAAGCCATCAATCAAGGCAGTTAGCAGTATTTCTCTATTTTCGAAACGCATTTGACTCCGTACCACACTCAAGCTTACTATCGAAAGTACTATTGTGTCGGATGTCAAGCGCAGTATGTGAGTGAGTTAAGGATTTCTTGCTAGAGACGCAACATGTTGTCTTGGATGGAGAATTATTGACAATGTGGAACTAGATTCAGGTGTGTCCCAAGGAAGCGTGTAGGGATGCTTACTGTTCATGTTATACATAGTGATACGGGTATTAAGTGCAAATATTTCCAGCGGCGACTGAGGGCAGAATACTGAACAACATTACGTCAGTAGCGGTTCTAGGCGCTTCAGTCTGGAACCGCGCGACCGCTACGGTCGCAGGTTCGAATCCTGCCTCGGGCATGGATGTGTGTGATGTCCTTAGATTAGTTAGGTTTAAGTAGCTCTACGCTGTAGGGGACTGATGATCTCAGAAGTTAAGTCCCATAGTGCTCAGAGCCATTTGAACCATTAAGTCAGGAGTTATGTTATTAGCAGCCTAATAGTTGTAGCTATTACAACTCGAATATTTTACGTTGGTTAGTACCTCCAAGTACGTGTGGCAAGTCCGAGCCATTAATGTCTGTTTTCCACTAGCAGAAAGTCGCGTGTTGAAGTGTGGACGTGAAACACTGAGTCTACAATAACAGGCAGAAAACAAGATCGTAAGGCCTGTGACGTGTTTCTGAAAAGACTGTTCAACGAAGGGAAAAAATAACCAACTCACTGATGAGTGTACATATAAAAGTACCACAAATAAAAAATGTCTACACTTATACACATTACACACTGTATATTAAATTCCTTGCAGACTTTTCGGGATGATGCATTTCTCTATAATAAAGTATTGCCTGGAAAAAGCTATGGGGTCCAAGACTTGCAATCATCTTCAAATGTTCAGAAATGTAAAATTGTGCACTTCGCAAAAAGTAGTAACCTATGCCAATAATTTTAATAAGTCACAACTGGAATCGGTCAACTAATATAAATACCTGAAAGTTACAGTTCGAAGGATAAGAAATGGAACGATCACTTAGACTCCGTCGTAGGCAAAGTAGTAGGTGGCAGACTTCGGTTAACTGGTAGAATACAGGGAAATGTAACAATCTTACAATGAATACAGCTTACAAATCACTCGTGGAATATCGTTCAAGTGTGTGGGACCTGCACCAAATAAGACTAACAGGGGATGATGAACACGTAAAGAGAAGAACAGAACGAACGGTCACTGGATCGTTTTACACACGAGACACTGTCACGTAGATGCTAAAAAAACTGAACGGGTAGACGCAAGAAGATGTACGCGAACTATTCCGAGAAAGCCTACTTATAAAGGTGCACGACCCAGTTTGAGTGATGAATTTAGGAATCTACTAGAAACCCCTATGTATCGCTGCCGCAGTAACCGCGAGGACAAGATCAGACCAAGTACGGTGGTGCACACAAAGGCGGTCAAACAATCATTTTTCTAGCGGTCCATACGTGAATGAACGGGAAGAAACTCTACTAAATGGTACAATGGGAAGTTCACACTACCATGCACTTCACAATGCTTGGAAGAGTACAGATGTAAATGTAGTTGTTGTATATATACGATTCATAAAAATACGCAGACGGAAAAGAAACTACAACACCGACAAATAATTAATGTAAAGTAATGAAATTTTGGGAATACACTTGTCTAGGTAACATATTTAAGTGATTAGCACTGCAAGATCACAGGTTAATGTAAGCGCGAGATAAGCCATCGCAAATGTGAAATGCTAGTACATTAATAATTGGTGTAACCGCCTGAATGCTTAACAAGCATGCGAAGGTGTACACATTGTGTCGTAGTGATGCAGGACGGAGTTTCATGCCTGTTGCACTTGATCAGTCAATACAGGGACGATTAATGCTATTTACGGATGACGCTCGAGTCGTCATCTGATGTTGTACCAAATGTGCTCGGTTGGAGAAGGATCTGGTGATTAAGCATGGGAGTGAGCGTTATCCTGTTGGAAGACACTCCCTGGAATGCTGTTCATAGATGGCAGCATAACGTTCACTTACCAGATTGAAGTACATATTTGCAGTCAGGCTGTGTAGGATAACCACGCGAGTGCTCCTGCTGTCACGCACCCCAGACCATAACTCCATGTGTGGGTCCAAAGTATCTAGCGCGCAGACAGGTTGGTTGCATGCCCTCAACTGCCTTCCTCCTTACCAACACACGGCCATCACTGGCACCGAGGCAGAACCACCTTTCATCAGAAAATACGACAGACCTCCACCCTACCCTCCACCAAGCTCTCCTTGACACCACACAAGTCGCATATGGCGGTGGTTTGGGGTCAATGCAATGCACTCTACAGGGCAACTGGCTCGGAGCAGTCGAAGCAACCGATTTGTAACAGTTCGTTGTGTCACTGTGGTGCCAATTGTTGCTTAAACTGTTGCTGAAGTGCAGTACGATGCACCAGAGCCTTACACCGAACACAATGGCTTTTCTTCTTAGAAGTGCTACGTGGCCGTCTGGAGCCCAGTCTTCTTGGTACCGCACATTCTCGTGATGATCTCTGGCAGCAAACGCTTATAGAAGCTACATTCCTGCAGTATCGCAGAAGGAACATCTAGCTACTTAAGGGTCTACTAGATGACATCGTTCAAACTCGGTGAGGTGTTGATAATGGCGTCTTTGTCCCCTTAAAGGCATTCTTGATAAACTCCCCTGTCATATCTCAGAGGAAACTAACGCTCAGTAACGTCAGAGCGTGTATTTAGCGCAAACCTGATTTGTATCCTCACACTGGAGCTACTAGTGCCACTATGATGCGAAATCTGAATAGACGTCATCTTTCAGATATAGAAACACGGCTACCAACTTTCATTTATGTCACACAACTCATTCTTGGTATTGAGACTTTTTCCTGTCGATGTATTAAAGAATGCAACAGGCTGTCAGTATTATTTACATTCAGGATGAGTCACTACCCCGCAATGCGTACGGTTCTGAATAAATATGTCATCAAAGCGAAGGTTGGTTTGATCACCACAACTTGAGATGGTATGCTGTTACCTTCTTCTAACCGTTCAAGTGACTTGCCCGGCCAGTTATGCGAGGACATATAGTTTAATTTGAATTCCGAACCATGGTGCAATTCAATAGACATGGTGTTAAAACAATTCCAATTTAATTTTACTCATTGCCCACAGTGTTTTTTCCGTGACTGTAAAATAAAGAACATCTGCCTTCAGTCACAAATCGTGATTTTATTTCAATGCACGATGCATTTGGAGCCCTGGTGGCTCACCTTACAGTGCTTTGACAGCCTACATCATTTTTCTTCCAAATTTAGGTTATTTCTTCTTCTGGTAAGCTTACCTTCGTTTATTACAATTTGGTAAACTGCGAATAAACAGAACAGACAAATCGGAAATAACTTACTGTTTCCAGTAGTACACTATGAGTAGACATGTTTATATACATACACTCACTCTCGATTTTACAGGACATTTGTAAACACAAGTAAAACATGTCAAAGATTTCAAATGTAAAGTTGCTGCATTTCTACAAATGTTATTTATTGAAAGAAGATACAAAGCTGTTACATTATTAGTCAGCACTTGTTAATTAGTACTAGATCAAGCAGATCGACAAACTCAGAAATCTCTGGGAAGTTAAATTTTTTTATGCCTCATGGCTGACGTATTCATCAACCGCTTGGAAAACTAATTTTTTGAAGGAAGAATAAAATTATTACAGAACACATATGGACGACTACTCCTCTATGACAGTTCAAAAGATAAACTTAACGAACTTACATAATTTCACAACAAAAATAAAGTTCAAAATAGAACATGAAACAAATCAGTTCATAAATTTCTTGGACCTTACAATCGATAATGAACAGTAAGAAAACAGTTTTTTTTATTTACAGGAAGCCAACCTACACTGCTATCACAGTACATAAATCATCACACCATCCAAACACACTCAAGTATGCTGCATTTATATTTATGTTAAACAGGCCATACGCATTACTTTTCACACCCAAAGCAATAAATAATGCATACTCGGAAAAAACAATGGACAGACTATCCAACAAAATAAAGGCCACCATAAATAACAGAACCACAACAGGTATGACAACTGACACAACACATACTTTCAAAGCATTCCGTACTTAGGCACAGCACCATAAGAATTTGCTATCTTGTTTGGAAATACCTTCTCCAAGAATAACTACTTTAGACACCACTTACCTCATACAGTAAACATAAGCACCCCAAAAACAGAACACAGCAAAACATATAAATTACGATGTAACATTTCTCCTACATTTTACATGTACAAAACAGGAGGTACTTTCCATACATATTTCAAAGAACAAACTGATACTTTAAAGTTTAACTACTTTGCAAAGTTCACAATAGCTAACCACATGTACCTTAGTAAACGCAGACTAAGTGACATCCACGACAGCCTAACTGTAATCCACACAGAAAATCATGATTAAAAAACTTGGTCTACTGGAACAATGAGAAATAATGTAACACAAACAAAAATCTTCTGAAAAAAATTGAATGAATAAACGGAGTTAAGCAGCCATAGTTTCTTCAGTAATTTCAGAAATTTATTTTTTCCTAAAGAAACAAATATTTAGTAGTGCAATCATTTGATAACATATTGCCACATTTTACATATTCAAAAATATTGTTTTATAAACGATGTCAGTTATTAATTAACACCTTTGTATCTTCTTTGAAATAATAGTACCTCTGTAAGCGGAGAAATGCAACGTCTTTACATTTGAAATTCTTTGACTTATTTTGACTTGTGGACACGAATGTTCTGTATAACGAAGAATGTCTACTCATACTGTGCTTCCAAACCATGAATCCACTACAGGAAACAGTAAGTTATTTTTCGATTTGTCTTAGTGCTGTAAACTTTCATTCACAATGTGCCACTGTAATCCTACCGGGACCAGAATTACCCTAAATTTGGGAGAAATTGATGGAGACCGTCAAAGTACATGAAGATGAGTGCCCAGCGCTCGTAATGCATCGTGCTTAGAAATAAAATCATGTTTTGTGACTGAAAGCGGTTGTTCTTTATTTTAAAACTTTAATTTCCCGAAGCGAAATTTTGCGTAAATGTTCGAAACTACAAGGTAAAAGGTGACAAAATGAAACTACAAAAATTGGAATTCAAATAACAGTATCAACGTTGCGAGCTATACATCCTGGACGGACGAGTGATGTTGCTATCTCCCGACCTACCGTACTCACCACTTACCGTTTACAACTGTTACTGTTTACAAAATGCGTACTAGTACGCCCACTTTGGGTTCACAGTAAAATTTCGTAAGGACCTTCTGTAATAGAGTGCATTTTGACCTAAAAAAAGAATTTTTAGTATCATGCTGAGAATTTTTCTCCCTGCTTTCGGTTTCGAAGACATCCATAGAACGCCCCAGTTTTAGCCCTGTAGTTTATCATTTACTGGTCGAGATGCCAAGTGAATTGTCTTGTTCAAGGTCTTTTGTAAGTTCCCGTGAAGTTATCGTTTTGAAGAAGTGGTGTCCGGGTGTAGGTTGCATACACGTCACGTTACGGGAACATACATGTAAAACAATTTGTTTTGCTCCGCCAAATCTGCTGCATGAGGGGGGGGGGGGGGGTGGATGGAAGGTAATTAATTATGAGTCTGCTATAATTTTGTAACAATGGCCATCTGATAACAATTGTTGTTGCAGTTGCGAATAGGTTGCAAACGGACTTTAGCGGAACAGAGACCAAGCATAAAAACTAAAAACAGGAATACTGTGCATCCCGTTTGTCATTTGATGTCGGACTTGCTACCACATAATTAGTTTTAAAATATCTTTGCAACTAAAAGTGGCGACTGCTCTATTTTATCACTGTTCGATCGAGTCTGGTACAATATGAGACGTAAATTAGGATACATTACTTCAAACAAATATGTAGATGGAAAGCACACTCAGCGGAAAGACTTTCTGTGGGCATAACTCGCAACAAGAGTCAGTCTAGTGTTGCAAGAGGAAAGAAAAAGTAATAAAGTTAAATACAATCACATATCACACATAATGTGGGTATTTTTTGATGTTTGCATTTCGTTACCGCTAACTTGGAATTTTGGAACTCCCTTTTTCGTACTGCGTAATCGAATCTAATATGAGTAGCAGGCAGAAAAAAGTTATTGTCCGCATGATTATTAAATTTCCGTAGAGTTCACGTTCGGATGCAAGCTCGCGGAATATTACAGCAACAGCGCATGTAGGAGATTGCAAACGATATATCTCCACACTTGGTTCCGCGAGAAATTACAATGGTTGCAGTTTGGAAACACATGAGAAATATTACACACAGGCGCAGGCTGGTCGGGCATGGAATTTGCAACGAGAGATTGTGCGAGGGGAAAAAAGGCAATATTAAATTTGTTTTCTGTAATAGCTCTGGCAATCCCGTATGCATTCTTCGTTACTTCCATTTATTCTTTTCCATGCGCCTGAAACAACTGCGGGTTAACTTATCTCGTAGAAAGTATTACAGGGCGGATGAAGAACCACGTTGCACATTATACTTTGATATCTTGAAAAGTGTCAATGTGATCCGTTACACTGGCTCTACGGAGCTGCTTTCGGCCTTTGTGTTAGTATTTGTACCCCTGTTGGCAGTAACATCTGCGCTTTCGATTTTGGGGAGAAGGTGAGCAGCAGAGAATTTCATTAGACAGCCACAGCGGCATTTCGAAAAGAAAATACTGTCATTTATCTTCAGGTATACTGTGTGTATATAGTCCTGTGTTTTTGTCCCATTACTCTATGACTTTTTCATGTTAGATTTCTGTGTTTCCATTTTATTTCTTGTGTCGTCTGCTGGAGAGAGAGAGAGTGAATGTCTGTGTGTAATGCTTCCACGTACTTTGGTTCTTGGACAGGGGTTCTTAGAGTGGTTGCGATAGTTTACCTGAATTTTGTGTGGAGACAAGGTAGCTTCTGCTGGACCAAAGACACATCAGGGGAGACTGATCAGCAGCTGTAAGTTGGCACAGGTTGCCGGAACATCCTGCCTCCGTCCATTTCCGCTTCTGCCTGGGGACCTCAGTGCGGTAGCACCGAACAACACTGCTTGTTGGAACGCTGGAAGGTGATTCTGTCTGCCGTGAACATCTCTTATGATGTAAGTTTAGGTTGTGTAAGGATTTTGGTTAAGGGGAGATGTTAACACGTATGATCGTGGTAAATCGCTCCGGAGTCCCTATTTCAGTTATACAATGTGACGATGCTTATTAATATTTCAGTTAATTAATGGGATTCCATGTCCTACCATTACTGGGGAAGGGGCCAGCACTTTGTTCAACCCAAGAACTTGTTTCAGTTAGTGTGAATCTCGAAGTGCGAAAGCGTTGTGTCTGTGTGCGTATGTGTGTTATCCGTTTGTCGTGTTCGAATTCTTTTTCCATGATTTAATTTTAAGTTCAACTTCTTTGTGTTGCCAACTAAATATCCGCCTTTCCGCAACGTGCAAAGTCTTCCTCTCGACGTTGCAATTCATTAAAACGTACTGTTTAAATTCATTTTCGGATCGAATGAGAATTTGGTTTCATCCTCTATACTTCTGTGTGTTTTGTATCTCCGAGGTGGAAATGCAAGCTGCCGACCACGTGGCTGATTAGTTAAGCTGACGTTTCTCTGGCCCATCAGTGCTTCTATCTTTACGTTCTTTTCTTTTGTGCGTGTAGTGTGGGATGAATGCGTGTGAGCTTTCAGATGAGATGAATCCCTCCTTAAATCAAACCGAGGCTTTCTCACTTGTTCAGAAATCGTTATACAATAGTTACTGTGTCATGTATACAGTAACAGGCATTCCTGTGGTGACCTATATGGTTCGTAATTTCATGTTCTTACGATCTGATTCAATGACTGAGACTCTCTTCACGCACGTAAGCATTAGACTCAGTTTCAGACTAACCATCCGAAAGGGATTTGTAGTTGAAGCTCGAGTAGGTATAATTCAATCTTCAACGTCGTTCTGTCTCACATATCAGTACTTATGTGTCTAATGGGTATTCTGGAGTTTTATAGTGATTTCAGCATCCCACTTTTCGCTAAAACAAGAGCTTGCTTGATCAGAGGTCTGATTAAGCTGTGTTTCTAATTTCTAGGGGACTGATGGCCTCAGATGTTAACTCCCATAGCGCTCAGAGCCATTTGAACCAATAAATTCATCTTTGATCGCACCATGTGCAACATCATCTGTAAAGTGTTTAAAAACATGTGTATGCTAATATGCCACTTCAGTGAACACGCAAGTTCAGGATGGAGAAAGGAATGTATGATGGCGTTAAAAAGTTAAAAACGCCTTTCTTGGATTATGTAGTAAGTTCATTTTTTCTACTATTTTTCACATATTTCCCGCAATTTTCATGTGAAGAATGTGCATTTCACCTCATTCAAGAGCAAAAATAGGTCATGTATTAAAACAAGTTACACCTGATGATGGATCAAGAGGGTCCTAGATGAATCGTGTAGTAAAACACGAAAATTTGTGACTGAAGGCGTTTTTTAATTCATACTTCCAGTATAACAGTAACGAATTTTGGATTCTCAAACTTAATTTATCGGGAAGTCACCCAAATGTAAAAGCTATCTGTTGCTAAGCCGAGGGAAGTGGCGCAGTGGTCAAGATACTGTACTCGCCTGCATCAGGACGGCGATTCGAAACCCTGCCCAGCCATATTCTATTGCGTCCCTAAATCGCTGAAGATATATGCCGGAAACGTTCCTTACAGAACAAAACCGCCGGTTCCCTTCCTCAACCTTCTCTAGTTTGAGCTTGTGCCGCGTCTCTAACAAAGTCGCCTTCGAAGGTACGTTACACCCTCATCTGCCTTCCTTCCCTTTTGTCACTGAAATCTTATCTCCGAAGAGTAGCGATTCAGCGCAGGAAAATGGGTCGAAGTGGAGACGGAAAAGAGTGACAGAAAGGAACTAACGTTTTGATATGCCCGTGAGCACAACGTGAATGAAATTTCCCAGTTTGTTTGTGTCTCAATGCGGAATGTCCAACGTGGCGAAAGTCACGCAACGTCTTCGCGCAGTCACTTTTTAGCCTAGATTTTTTTGTCACCTACTTGTCTACTAGCGTGGTGCATCTCTCGGTACAAACTGCCAGGTACATCTTGACGGGACGAGCTAACAGGATCTGTCCAGTCAGAATGCTGGGCGGTATATTTCGGCTTAGAAATCCCTGTGGTCGAAGCATGAAAGGACAATTCTGATCCTGCTGCTGTGACAACTGCTCGCGTCGATGTTCCTTGTCGTACAGACTCTTTGTCTTGTGATTGAAAAATGAGTGCATTCAACCAACTTTGATCGGGATTATGGTGAGAACGTTTTGGGTTCCGACATGTGCACTGCATTTATGTGATTCCAGATTACGCAACATTTCAGATCATGGGGAATTAGGTTTCTTTCGCACTATCTTTTGCAGTCGTATTTGGCCAGGGAGCAATATATCTTTGTTAACGTTTTCAACTTCTTTAGAACGATAGGGAATCAGTATCCAGTTCTAATTTAGTGATCCAAGCGTTCAAGTGGATTATGTCAAAGTTGTTCTTTCAATCGTTAAACAATGTTTCAGAAATTAATAATAATATTTCGAAATTTGCTTTCGGCTACCATGTCCGGTGAGAATGTCTGTTGGATTGTGTTTTCACCATGAAGCATGCTATCCTGTCTATGAACTTCGATATTTATGCTGCATTTGAGTACAGCTGGGAGTTTACGAATTCTTTATCCTCCTTCCCTCGTCTTTCTTCAGTGGTTCTTTCCTCGTTTTCGATTTCTGCACGTATGTTCACTCAAGAACTTCATTCTTGAAACGTAGGCGATTCATTTTAACTGCTTTTAAAGCAGGGGAGAAGCAGCATGAATTAAGCAATGCTCACAATTATATGGTGTAAGAACCTTCATCTTTAGAGGCACCTCTACGAAGCTGTGTTACATCTAGACACATGTCGGCTGAGATGGAATGACCAGCTACCAAAAAAACTTGGGGTTTTCTTGTTTGATTAGGTAGTGTAACGCAAAGATGGAAAAAAGCTTTAACTTGTATAAAATATGCCTACAAGATACAATTTCCTTACGTACACGTCAGTAGATACATGAGGTCTACAGTGAGGGTTCTAATTTTAGTTTTGGTTAACTCTTAACCCACTTTCTTCTGTTGTGTATGCGAAAGTCCTTGCCGGTCAGTAAGTTTAGTAGTCAGAGTCAGATTGCGCTTACACGTGGGTCACATTTAATATAAAGAAGCGACATGTCAGGGAAGAAGATAAGGGTCATAACCCCGTGTGAACTCACGGACTAAAGTTAAATCAAGGAGGGTAGGCTTTCTGTGTATGACGAATGGTGTAGCACTTGCAGCTGTGTAGTACGGCCTAAGGACAACGATCGGAAAAAGAAAATCCTAACAGTCGGCTTCAACGCTGACTGGAAATTAAATCTCTCCCAATAAGTTTCCGAGTGAACATTGAGACTGGGCATATGGCATGCGGTATCATGCAAAAGGCCATTTATGACAGCGATAAATGAAGCTGCATGTCAGAAATAAATCGAAAAACACAAAAAATGAGATGTGGCTGACTAGAGGCGTGTGTTGTGGTCCGGTGAGCCGTGATTTTGAGTTCTTTCCAGAGTATTCAAGGCGCTGACTGTACTGAAGGTCGAATGTGTTTAGAGTGTGTCATAATGCTGTAGGCGCTTCTGTAGTGTTTTGAGTTTTTCGTACCGTGACTCATTCGGGTTGCAGAGATTACGAACCAGAATGTTTATTTCAACATTCTCGGGTTTGCCGTAAAGTCCTTTATGATGAGTGTGATGCTGTCGAAGGTCCCCTCTTCGTAGGTGCCCACAACCGTATTCACAGGGCTGCACGCATACATTTCTGGTTTAACAAAAACTCAGGCACGCTATCACACTTCAAAAGGCCTACTAAATCACCGGATCTTAATCCTATATAAACTGCCTGGAATTAAGCTTTTACATATAAACCTACATCTACTTCGATACTGCGCAAGCCAGCGTACGTTGCGTGGTGGAGGGTACCCGTACCACTACTAGTCATTCCCTTTCCTGTTCCACTCGTAAATAGAGCGAAGGAAAAACGACTGTCTGTATGTCTCCGTATGACCTTTAATTTCTCGTATGTTATCTACGTGGTCCTTACACGCAATGTATGACGGCGGCAGTAGATTCATTTGGCAGTCAATTTCCAGTGCCGCTTCTCTTAATTTTCGGAACATTCTCGATATGAACGTCACCTTCCCTCTAGGGTTTCCAATTTGACTTCCCAAAGTACCTCTGTACCACTCATTTGTTGTCTGAACCTACCGGTATAGCTCTAGCACCCCGCCTCTGAATTGGTTCGGTGTCTTCCTTCAATCAGACTTGGTACGGATCCCAAACACTCGATCAGTGCTCAACAATAGGTCGTACCAGCGTCCTATATGCTGTCTCCTTTACAGGCGAACCACTCCTTCCTAAAATTCTCCCAATAAACCGAAATAGACTATTTGCCTTCCCTACTACAGTTCTCGCATTTCATATCACTTAGCAACGTTACGTCCAGATATTTAAACGACTGTGCCAAACAGGCCACTAGTAATACTATAGCCTAACATTACAGGTTTTTTCTTCCTACTCACCCGCAATAACTTACAATTTTCCACGTTTGGAGCTAGCTGCCATTCATCAAACTAGCTAGAAATGTTGTGTAAGTCGTCTTACATCTCACTACAGTCGCTCAGCTTCGACACCTTCTCGTATACCGCAGTATCGTCAGCAAACAGCCACAGATTGCTGCCCACCCTGTTCGCCAAAATATTTACATATAAAGAGAACAACAGTGGTCTTATCACAATTCCCCGAAGCACTCGTGACGATGCCCTTGTCTCTCACGAACACTCGCCGTCGAGGACAACATACCAGGTTCTCTTACTTAAGGAGACTTCGAGCCACCCCCATATCTGTGAACTTATTTCTGATGCTAGTACCTTCGTTAACAGCCTGCAATGGGACGCCGTGTCAAATGCTTTCCGGAAATCTAGAAATATGAAAGCTGCCTGTTACCCTTCGTCCATAGTTCGCAGTGTATCATGTGAGAAAAGGGCAAGCTGAGTTTCGCACGAGCGATGCTTTTTAAAACAATGCTCATTCGTGTAAGTTCTCAGTCTCAAGAAAGTTTATTATGTTCGAACTGAGAATATGTTCAAGGATTCTGCAGCAAACCGAAGTTAGAGATATTGGTCAGTAATTTTGATGTTCCGTTCTTTTACCCTTCTTATGTACCGGAGTCACCTGCGCCATTTCCACTCGCTTGGGACTTATTACTGGGTGAGATATTTACGATAAATGCAAGGTAGGTAAGGATCCATCGCCGTGGAGTACTCTTTGTAAAATCTAACTAGGATTCCATCTTGAACCTGGTGGTTTATTTGCATTTTTCAGTTGCTTCTCTGCGCCAGGAATGTTTACTACTATGTCGTCCAAAGGGGGAGTCCGAGGGTCAAATGATGTTTGTTCGATTCTCCTGTGCGAATGATTTTTTGAGCGTAAGATTAAAAACTTCAGCGTTGGCTTTGCTGTTTTCAACTGTCACACCAGACTGTTCAGAAAGGGACTGAATGGAAGCCTTAGACCCGCACTTGTTCGTTTGTTTTCTGTGCTATTCAGTACGAAGACTGCTATGATCCAACTCTTCATGCTGCTCTATCCTGTGCAAGCCTCTTCATCTCCAAATAAGCACTGCAAATTACACCCTTCTGAATCTGCTACCATATTCATCTCTTGTCTCCCTCTGCGATTTTTTTCCGCCGCGCTTCTCTCGATCATCCCTTCTTCTAGTCAGACTGTGCCACAAATTTGTTTCCCCCCATTTTCTATTCAATACCTTCTCATTAGTTATATGATCCACCCATTTAATCTTCAGCGTTCTTCTGTAGCACCACGCTTCAAAAGCTTCTTTTATTCTCGTAATAAACGGTTCACTTCCATAGATGGCTACACTCCATGTAAATACTCTCATAAAAGGCTCCTTAATGCTTAAATCTATAGTCGATGTTAACAAATTTCTCTTCATCACAAATGCTTTTCTTATTATTGCCAGTCTACATTTCATATCGTCTCTACTTCGGCCATCATGCGTTATTTTACTGCCCAAATAGCAAAACTCATCTACCGATTTAAGTGTCTCGTTTCGTAATCTCATTCCCTCAGGTTCAGTTGATTTTATTGAACTGCATTCCATTTTCCTCGGTCTGCTTGTGTTGATGTCGTCTTGCGTCCTAGCTTCAAGAAACTGTCCATTCCATCCAATGGCTCTTCTAAGTCCTTTGCTGTCTCTGACAGAATTACAATGTCATCGGCAAACCTCAACGCTTTTAATTCTTCACCCTGAACTTTAATTACTCTTAGTAACGCAATTTGGAGAACACTTTTTCCGAACCCCGTAACTGTCTCCCACCGTTTGAAATTTTGCTGAAAGGTGCCTACAACCTTCCTTTGCAATGAGACTTCCAATATGGGCAGCGCCATCGCCGTGCCGCAGGGATGCCGCGACCTGCCACAAAGTACGAGAGAGAAGACAACGCTGGTTGCCTTGCCTCGCATCGTAACCAGAGCTGGCCCACGTGCAGTGTGTACATCGCCGCCATCGTCTCGGTGTGCCAGGTCGGAATACCACTGTGTAAGCAGCTTGCGTCCCTGCACCTCTGGCCAGTACTACTCCTGCCACTACAACGCCAAGAGGATCAAATGGTTCAAATGGCTCTGAGCACTATGGGACTTAACATCTGAGGTCATCAGTCCCCTAGAACTTAGAACTATTTAAACCTAACTAACCTAAAGACATCACACACATCCATGCCCGAGGCAGGATTCGATCCTGCGACCGTAGCAACAGCGCGGTTCCGGACTTCGGGCTTAGAACCGCTCGGCCACCGCAGCCGGCACGCGATGAAAGAAACGCAGTGTGCCAACTGTACAAATTTGATAGATTAATCAAGGGCTTGTTTTTGTTCATCCTTACGTGTTTTCGCAGCCAATTCTGACCAGTTACACAATGAAGGTAATTTGAATAGATTATTAAAAAAGTAATTAAGAAGTTTTCGTACTCTCCCCAGGACCTTACTCCGTTGCACACGTCCATCCAAGTTTCGGCAGAGGTCATGATCAAACACAGACAATTTCTTTTTCCCACTACGTAACATAGCTCGACAAAAATTGTACCATACATAGAAAAAAACAGTACTACGGTACAGTTCAGTAAAGTACAGCGTAGCAGAGAAGACAACTGAAACAAATACTCAAGGAGACGCACGTAAATGGCATTTTTATTTCAAGACAGTAAGTACACCGAAGTCACAGCGATTTATCATGCTCCCTTGGACACTGAAAAAGGTGGAACTTGGTTCTTATTTGGGTATGCGAATACCACGGACGGCAGCGCATGCTCCGCAACGTGATCCAATCGCAGCCACAAGATTGGCAAGGAGTCTTAGGAGGGCATTTCATTCCTCCACCAGCGCGTTCGAATACTGCTAGAAGTGGAACTTCCTGGCAGATTAAAACTGTGTGCCGGACGGAGACTTGAACTCGGAACCTTTGCCATTCGCGGGCAAGTGCTCTACCATCTGAGCTACACACACACGAATCACGCCCAGTCCTCACAGCTTGACTTGCAGAGTGAAAATCTCATTCTAGAAAGATCCCCCAGGCTGTGGCTAAGCCATGTCTCCGCAATATCCTTTCTTCCAGCAGTGCTTGTTCTACGAGGTTCGGAGGAGAGCTTCTGTAAAGTTTGGAAGGTAGGAGACGAGGTACTGGCGTAAGTAAAGTTGTGAGGACGGGGCGTGAGTCATGCTTGGGTAGCTCACAAGGGAACCTCCCCATCGCACCCCTCTCAGATTTAGTTATAAGTTGGCACAGTGGATAGGCCTTGAAAAACTGAACACAGATCAATCGAGAAAACAGGAAGAAGTTGTGTGGAACTATGAAAAAGTAAGCAAACTATACAAACTGAGTAGTCCATGCGCATCATATGCAACATCAAGGATACTCTGAGCTCAGGAGCGCCGTCGTCACATGGTTAGCGTGAGCACCTGCGCTGCTCGATGCGGTTGCGCACTTTCTTCCATAAAAATGAAGTCGGGGTCGAAACCACCCCTGAAAAGCCACGCTGGCGAAGGGGATAGCAGTACAGTAACACTTACCAGTGAGTGTACCGTGTTCAAAGATTTGGAGCTCAGTACGCCTATACCTTCGGTACCGCCCATGTATGGATTCCAGCGAAACACAATGTACTGGTCAACCGGTAAAGAGCCCACCAACGTACAACCACTGTGCCACTGTAAAGCGTGAGAATGTGTGCCATGCAGTCCTGTTAAATGTGGATGTAATTGTAGCCACTGTTTGACATGGGCCCCTTCTCGTCTGTTGCACAGTGTAGATGTCTGCTAATGTAGTTAACTCTGGTCCACCACCTTCTCTCCTTCGGGCAGCGGAGCCTGTGGTTTGGAACCTTCTCCTTGCATGTGAACAACACCAGACTCCTAACTTACATTTGCCATACTTCATTCTTCTTCCAGTTCCTCTACCCAGATGTCACCGGGCCATGTTGTAATGAAGAGCAACATCAAGGTGCTCTGTAACTGCTCGCTGGTTGACGCACACTCTGTCCCCATTCTTTCAACTGCCTCATGTCGCGGGACCAGCGCCATTTGGCTTTATAGCCACGATGACTGCACGCCATGTTACGTCCAACTTTCTGCACGATTGGCAACATGCTCCCTTAGTGCACATTGTCGGATTTATTTATATCCGTTTCTCTATTACTATCAGTCCGGAACCACGCGGCTGCTACGGTCGTAGGCTCGAATCCTGCCTCGGGCATGGATATGTGTGATGTCCTTAGGTTAGTTTTAAGTCTCAAGGACTGATGACCTCAGTGCTTAGAGCCATTTGAGCCATTTTCTCTATTACTACTTTTACAGCTAAAACTCTGTGGACCTGTCTGTGTACATATAAGAGTATGCCATCGCTTTTTCATTTCTGTTCCTCCCACTTTGAGAAATTCGACAGGAATATTTTCTACGCCCCATGATTCAGCTGTTTTAGAGCTTGTTCGAATTCTTGTTTTAATATTAACTCACCAGTGCAGACTTCATCTACTTGCCTTTAGTCTTTAATGATACTCTAAGCTTTTCGTCACAGTAGTTCATGCGGAATGAAATTTCGCTGCCGTGTACTGAGAACTCACTGGATTTGAAGTGCGGTAAATACTTGCAGCAAACAGGAGGAGGATGTAGTAAAACGTAATGTAAGATCTCAGTAATGCCCAGTAAAGCGAAGTTTCGAAGAATCTACACTACGCACGACGTGTGCAGGTAACGAAGTAGCGACAGCTAATAAAGGGATGGCCGAGAAGCCTTCTAACTGGTTGCCAGGTGGGCTGAGTAATTTCCGTTTCCTGGTAGTCGCCGACGGAGAGCTCACGCCGCACTCCGGCAGCGACGGAGGGTGTAAAGGGCGCAAAAAGAGCAGAGCAGCCCTTACGCCCTACCACGGGACCTAAACGGCAGCAGAGACCTCACCTACTCTCCCATGTGAGAGCGCGCGCGAGCGGGGGCGGACGACCGGAATCTTACTTTGAGCCGGGCCATCACTTATTCATCCCCTTAGATTAGCAGCGACGGCGTAATCCGGACACTACGCCTGCCGGAAGCTGCCTACTTTACCCGCAAGAGTTCGTCTCTTATTTAGCGCGTCACATTATCTGCTGCTGTTTTATTCATCCGCGCCTCGTCGGCGCAGCCGTACGTACAGAGGGGCCGCCCTCGGTCAACAGGTTCGCAAGGCGTGGCGTGGACTTGGCCGCGCTTCTTTCAGCCTGCGACTCTCGGGAAGTGATCAAATAAAACGCGGCGCCGCTGCTTTCAAAGGGTCTGCCACACACTGCGCGGCTTGCTGCCTCTCTACGGATGTTACGCTTACGGCAACGGCCGGCTAAGTATCGTCTGGCTTCTACCACAGACGACGAAGGTATAGCCCGTCTCGCATGTCTGTCGCCTCACACAAACTGAAGCAAACATGTTATTACACCTTGGTTCATGGATTTCTGATTGACAGGCTCCTGTGGTTAAGGTCCGAATACCGATTTGTTGCAGCTTTTTATGATATCCTGTCCCGCCCAAATCTCATCTCAATTACTGCGGTACGTATCCTTCTACTGTGCATACGACGCGTCGAGATACCGAAGTTGCGACAGTTAATAAGGGGATGGCCGAACTTTGACTTCCCTCATAACTTTTACGCCCCACGCTTCGCCCAGTTACCAAATCTATAGCACCTCCCCCTCGTACAGGTCCTCAATGTACTGTTTCCACCTATCCGTTCTCTTCTCTGGGTTTCATAGTGGAATTCCTCTTCACTCTTAATGGTGACTCTGTTGATTTTAATTTCACCGAAGGTCGTTTAGGCATTTCTATATACTGAATGTGTTCTTCAGACGACCATTCCTTTTTCGATTTCTTCACATTTTGTACGCAGCTGTTCCTCGTTACGTAAATGGAAGGGGGATCACTGCTGTCAGTTGCAGCGGGATTTTAAGCGGAATCAGCGGCGACGAGCGGAAATGTGTACCGAACCGGGATTCGAATCCGGGATCTCCTGCTTACGAGGTATGTGCGATAACCACTGCGCCAGCCGGGTCACAGCGTTATCGCAACTGCACGAATTATCTCAGTTGACCTCACGGCCGATCCAACTCCCACCGAGTGCCACTATCCGCAGTCTGTTCTTTCGAAGAAACAGATACCGCGCATTCATATAATTGATGAGCCTGGTTGGGCAAAGGAGCCACTTTCTTCAGTGCGAATGCTCGAACGACGTCCAACCTCCTGTGGGAATCTCAGAGTAGCGAGGGGGAGTATAATGGGAAGGGACTGCGGTAGGTGGTACTCGGTGAGAGTGTGGATCGGCCGTGAGGCGTATCGAGGTAGTCCGTGCAGTTGCGATAACGCTGTGTCCCGATCGCAGTGGTTACCGCACATGTCTAGTAAGCAGAATCCGGGTTCGCTACACACTTTCGCTCGTCCTCGCTGATTCCGCGTGACGTCCCACTGCGGCTGATAGCTGTGATACCCCTTCCATTTAGAAATAGTGTTTCACAGTTGGGGGATCTTCGTGGTGTCTGTTCTTTAGAAGAAACGTGCGAGGTGCCCGGGTGGAGAAGAGTTTGTACCTCTTTAATTCAGACGAATTATGCATGAGAACGAGACGTGCACTCGACGCCCTCCTTATCTACCAGCTAATTAATTATGAGCACAACGGTAACGGAAGGAAATGATGGTGGACCCTGCTAGTTGGTAAAATAAGGAGTGCACACTCACAATAATTTAATAAAAATCGTAATATACTCCAAAAAGAGAGAACTTTATCATAATAAACAACAGGAAATGGGATTCTGCCTACATCTACGAAATGATATCCGGATTAAATGTTGCAATGAGATTTATTATGTATCAGAACATAAATGCACATGATTGTCGACACACACAGTAGGTTAAAGAATATGGTATACTGAAATATTATGAGAATAATAGTTGGCTCCAGAACAAGGGGCTCCTACTCTCTGTGATGCAATAGACTGACGATAATGACTGGAGGTCCTAATGAATCAAATATTATTCTCCCGACTATATAGCAGTATCGCAATTAGTAGTGAGAGCTCAAGTGGGATCACATAGTGAAACAAACAAGGTGGACTTATAGCAAAGCGAGCGCGCATGCTGCTGAGGGGTTCAGTTCAAAATTAATAAGGTCCCACAATGCCGGAGCCGCAAAATACTGTACCATTACTGAAGTCTGCAGCACGTCGTCGGTAGGCAGCGTCCCGATGATGTAGGCGCCGACTCGACTTCTGCAATGCAGCAACTCTGTGTCAACCCCTGGCCGCGAAGGCTGTCCGAGAATTCTAAGTTCTTCCGAAAACGAGCGACCAAGTCGCAAGACCGTCAGACTCCGAGGAAGATCAGATCCTGAATCCTCTCTGTCATGCGATGCAAGAACGAAGCCAGCATTGCTCAACTCCCTACTCTCCTCGAAAATCGCGAATCAGCATTCAGTTCTGATTTCAAAATTCCCCCACACTGTCTCAGAACATCATTCGCGCCAATAGCGACCGTTCCCTCCAATTTCGAGCAGGGCTTTATGACTAGCCTCAGTTCGACCAATCATGCATCTGCTATTCAGCTGGGGGCACTGAACTTGCCGTTTGGCCGGCTATGAAAACAACCTGCCTAGACCACTGGCCGTCCAGTGCCAGACAGTCGCACCCAGCAAGGCATGGTCCACAAGTATTCTCAGAATCATGAGGACAATGCAGTCAGTCGGTGCCAGGAATCTTCGTTCCGGACGAGCCGGAACAGTAAACACTTAAACTGCGGCGACACTCAGACGTCTCGCAAGTTGTTTCGCCCTGCATACAATAGGCGAAACTCGACCGACGTCAGTCGTTCCGCCAGTCGCATAAGCCTATTGTACGAACCCCTCAGAATTCAGGGAAGTGCAGCTCCCAACCGGAAACGCAGTGTGCCGCGTCTTACGAAGCTCGCCTCGCCCAGGCCACCCACGGAAGTGAAACAACATGTTTAGGAATCAAGTGAAAAACATTTTTTGAGCTCTCAGTACAAATGCTCTCATTACAATAACCTTATTCGGTCTGTTACTACCATGCAGTGACATAGAACATTAATAAAATTGATAAAAATGAGAGGAGACATGCAAAAGAGGGCATGGAACCTGTCAAACAGACACCATGCATTCATATCATACCACTTTAGCTTCCCTGCACTTTATTCGTGGCTGCCCCTGAACATATTTTGTACTTAGTCTTTTAGTCGAAGAATTGGAATATCTCTTCTGTTACTCAAGGTTTCTTTGGTCTGACTATTAGTAACTGTGTTTTCTGTCCTACTTCTGTGATAACCCTTTTGAGAGATGTTAATTCCTCTTCAACTCAACTGCCTACTGTGGTATTCATTACTGCAGTTTCTGTAGCCTTAAAGATCTACAAACGGACCATTTCTGAGCAGTACAGTGGCCTACTTTTATTCATAACGATTCTTATTGGTGATTCTCTGACACTTCAGTCTACTACATTACTAAATTGTGAACAGACTCTAAATATGCTCCTGGGAACGCCTTACAAATCAATATCTGATTTCGAAATCTCTGTCCGACTATGATGCAACTCAGATGGAATCTTCCAGAGTTCCAAGATCTTTTCCATCTCCTCCTCTTGTGATTCTTGAAATGTGTATTTCCTATTACTAGTTGCAATTTTTTTCAGAATTCAATCATTCTTTTTCCTCTCTCTTTCCTACTATCAAGCTCATGTTCTCTAACTCTTTCTTCTATTCCTTCCACTACTACCTCGTCACTGTTCCCCATGATTATTGGACACTCATCTTCCTTTACATACCGAATTACCCACTCGATATCTCCTCATCTTGTGTTTTATGACGTGGGGATGTATACATCAACGATTGCTGTTGGCATCAGTTTGCTTCATTTCGCAGAACTGTTCACAATAACACTCATCCCTGGTTTCCTATTCGTAACGGGTCCTGCTTCCGTTATACCATTGCAGCTGCTGATACGAAGTTGCATTTGCCTCACTAGATTTCCTTATCCTCTTCTCACATCACTGACGTCCGCTATATCTAGCTTGAGCCTTGGCATTTGCCTTCGCAGATTTTCTAGCATTCCTATCACTTCAGATTTCTGACACTCCACGCACCGGCTTTTAGAGTGTTGCCTTTCGTTGGTTGTTCAGACTTTACCATTCTAAGGAATTCTGTTTTTTACGTAATTCCTGCTGCGTATAAGGCTTCAGGATCGATCACTGATCGAAAGATTCTTCTCACTGTTATAGGGGCCGCTCATAACGTTTTAATTATCACCTCGAAAAATAATGATACGTAATTAATTGTTTGTTTGCTTGTTTGCAGGTACAAGACGACGCTGTCCATTGACGAAGTACGATATCGTGTGGTACTTAGTTTTCGGTAGCACCGGAAATGGTGCAGCTGAGTCAAGGAAATCTTTTATGCTCTTGTAGCGGCGTGCTCGGCAATATGACGCGGGGATTGCAGCGTGTGTGGAGGCTCAAGGCATTTAAATACAAACAAACAATCTGTGTTTCTTGAAACTTTCCCGAAGATAGAATATTCCATCGTCTTTCGGGAGTGAATCGGGACAGCAATATTTCTGCTTGCGATATTTCGGCTGTAACAGTACAGTCATCTTCTAGGTGAGCCGATGACTCAGATGTACACTGAGTGACGTGGTTTTAAATTAGTCATCAATTCACAGTGTAGATGGTTGACGATTATCAGCCAAAATATCACAAGAACGAATATTGCTGTTCGCGATTCACACCCGGAAGATGATGGAATAAATAATTAAATGGCGAAGTGGAAGCAGGGCTCGCTCACTGAGGGTTCCACACAAACTTAATTATGTATATAAACAATTCATCCACACCGGGAATCAAGAATTTCGACGATTTTTACCTGTTACCGACATTGATACTGGGAAGATACCAGTCCCAGGGATTTCAAGATTTTAGAGAGCATTTTAATTTCGAAGTTGGATAACAAACGACAAAACATATATTTCAAAGTGATGTAATTACCAATTAAGAATTTTCTAGTTATTTTCTCTTTATTGTATGTGAAACCATGCTTCTTGCCAAATATCATGATTATATGTCAAGGTAAGCGTCCTAGGGATTTTAATGTGTCAGTTTGCGAGTATCAAAACATGTGACATAAATGACCATATCTTTTGACTGTACTGACAGAAGCTTCACGCTCTTACTCAGGCAAGAGCTGCAGACCTTAATATGTGACACAAATGTCAACCTGATACCTCGAACTGTTTATGAGGAAAAGGGGGCTTAACAAACCGACAAAGAGATGGTCTGATAAAAAAATGCCAAAAAAATTTTTTCGGGTGATGTAATTACAAACTAACAATTTTCGGATTTTTTACTTTGATTGTAGTTTGAAGCCTTTCTTCTTGGCAAATTTTATGATTCTAGGTCAACAGGAGCCAACAACCTTGCCGCAGTGGCAATACCGGTTCTCGTCAGACCACCGAAGCTAAGCGCTGTAGGGCTGAGCTAGCTCTCGGATGGGTGACCACCCGGTCTGTAAGGCAAACTGAGAAGCTACTGATTGGTAAGTAGCGGCTCCGGTCTCCCAAACTGACATACGGCCGGGAGACCGGTGTGCTCACCACATGCCCCCTCCATATCCGCATCCAATGACGCCTGTAGGCTGACGATGACACACAGGCTGGTCGGTACCGTTGGTCCTTCAAAGCCTGTTCGGTTGGAGTTCAGTTGAGTTTTTAGATAAACGGGAAGTACCCTGTAGGTTCTGATGAATGAGTCTGCGAGTATCAAAACAAGGGGCACAATTGACCGTATCTTTTGATCGCATTGACTTAGAAGCTACATCGACAATGGACCGAAGACCGTAGACTTTATGACCACTGCCAGCAGCAGTGGCAAGAGTGTATACTTTTTTCCTGTCAAACGCTGTCTAACCGTAGTACACTTATGAAAATCGGTATACACTCGAACTAAAAGTACCACCCCAGCGTTGTGTCTGGCGAAAGAGTCGCTACGGACCACGCACGCATTAGCAGCTTGGCGTGCACACAGCCAACTACATACGAAGCTAGGTGGTCAGCGAACTTATGCCGACGAGTTTGGACGCAGTTCACGGATAGGTTGCGTCCACCAGCCGAAACTGGAGACGCAGGCAGCGCGAAACAGGCAACAGCGGGCATCCGATTACAGCGTAGGTCGCTGGAGCGGTCTCTGGGACCGTTGCAGAGGCGCGGCAGAGGTTTGTTGGAGCGAGGAGAGGGGGGGGGGGGGGGGGGGACGCACGATGGATGGGCGCCATCTGGGGCTCCGACCACAGGACACGCGGCCGCGGGCCATCCAGCTCCCGGCGCTGCAGCAGCACACAACTTCAGACACGGTTAGCTGCGCGCAGTTCAAAGTGCTGAGCGAGCCTCTTGCTCCGAGGGTTTGAATAACGAGGAATATGTAGCCAGGGAGCTTATCAAAGACGCCTACACACGTTCCAAAATTTCTTTAGGATTATTAACGCTCCGGCGGCAGCTGCGGAGCATAGCTGTCATTTCCCATACGGAACACACACGTAATTCATTCAACTCGGTCCATCTACCCAGAGTAGATGGGCAGAACACAATTTTTGTCACCAACATTTACCATATATCAAGTAACCGAAGGAAGCAAAAAAGAAACTACTTCAAGAATCATCATCAGAGAAGGAAAATCCCTGTGGGAGGAATGAGATATTTTGACAGTATGGAAAGAATACTGTAAAAACTATATGAAGGACAAGGTGAGGCAGAGGGAGGGAAAGGGAATATCACCACCACAGAGGGAATAGAAAGACAAGATCTGCAGATGGTGAGTGAAGAGAAAGCTGTATTAGAAACGAAAAACGGCTAAGCTGCTGGAGTATATGACATCACAGTGGAAATGATCAAAGTCGCAGTGATTGTATATAATAGTGAGGATGGTATGGATATACGGAAAGATTCCTGATTACTGGACAAGGGCGATAACTGCACCTATCTTTAAGAAGGGTACCAAAGCGTTATGTGTGAATTGCAGAGGAATATGACTATTGTGCCAATGCATGAAGTTTTATGAAAGTATAATATAATAGAAAATCAGGTGTGAGGTAGAACTACAATTAACAAAGGTTTCGAAATGGAAGATCAGCTGTAGGAACAATATTTACGGCCAAAAGACATTTCAGTTGCATTCATAGACATAAAAAGTGATTATCGCACTGTTAAAAGGGAATAGACTCGGAATGTCAAAAAGAATGCAACTGAGAGCGAGAAACATCTATAAAAATGCCTGAATTGTGTTATACTAGATAGCAAAAGAGTAGAATGGTTTATGTCGGGTTCGGAAAGGATGTGTTCTCTCACCAGTGCATTTTAATATAGTCATGAACAAAAACATAAGGCAAGTTCGCCAACGATCAACAATAGATGACATGAAAATCATAGCATATATGGACGATGTGATGATGTGGGAGGAAAATGAGCAGAAATGGGAAGAACAACTAAATACTTTGCAGAGAGTAATCAAAGAATTACTTTGTATACTGTGTATCAGACATAAGTGGAAAATACCTGCCACATCAAAGATCATGATGTATAAGTTGTATTATCTGCCAATTTTGACATATGGATCAGAGTGTTGGACAAAGAAAGATCTGAGCTGAAAACAGGGGCAACAGCGATATGCTTTCTGCGAGGGATCCTGGGTAAGACGAGAAGGCACTGGATAAGGAACGAAACAATACGAAATACCCTGCAGATTAGCTCCTAAAAGAAATTATCGACTGTAATAGGCTTAAATGGTTCGGCCACATTACAAGAACGGGACCAGAAACATTTCCGAGAAGAGCCCTAGAATGGGCATAATCTGGATGAAGACCAATTGGGAGACCACGAACGAGTTGGACAGGCCAGGTGAAAGATGATGTGAACCGAAGAGGACTGTAATGAGAGGAGGTGCTAAACGTCAAACTGCAGGTGGAAAGAGGAGCTTGAAAGAAGCTCTGTGGACGACTTGCATCAGCAGAAACGTCCCAGGAAGTTGAAGAAGAAGTTCGGAGTATGGTTTCGAAAGTGGACGAAAGGTAATGCGAAACAAAATCAGCTAACCATCTGTCGCTAATTCCTATTGGCTGGAAAATTGACCTCACCTGCCAATCTTACGTTTTCCTCGGCGGTAGTGACATCCGCATTCTTCTCGTCTAGCAGCGGTTTCATATGGTTATTGCTGTAGGGCAACAGCGACTGCTACAAACCGAAACTCTCAGATCTGGCATTTAATTCAGATGTATTCACTATACAACACAAGAATTTACATTCTATGAGAGATCTATGTATGGTACAAATTTCATCGAGCTATGTTACTTGGTAGTTACACACCATGCCGAATTTACTTTCGTCCTAACATTTTGCACAGCAGTGTATATGAATGGTTCTACAAAAACCATCACCCACCCATGACTCTTTAAAGGATCGAACTATGTATAAAACACCTTCAAATGTCTGATTCTTTATAAATCAGTTTATTTGTTGCGTATGTAACGTTAAGCATGTAAGGTAGGGCAACTTTAGAAGAGGTCTGGAATCATGTTTAAACTTTGTTGGAAGTCGCCTACTGCTCTCATTATCAAACGATGGACGAGAATGGTCTGAGAAATTTGCTCTCTGTCTTCAGCAAAAGATAGTTTTTCACGCATCTAAACGTTTATGTCTTCATATGTCTTAAACTGTTTGTAGGTACATTCTGTCGTACCAAGCGGAGTAGCGCATTGGTTAGCACACCCGATTCGCATTCGGAAGGCGACGGTCCAAACATGCGTCCTACCATCCAGATTCAGAATGTCCGTGATTTCCCTAATTCGCTTAAGGCAAATGCCGGGATGGTCCTCCGAAAAGGCACGCCCGCTTTGCTTTTCCTTTCATCATTCTGTGTGTGTGAGAGGGGGGGGGGGAGTGGAGAGAAGGGGGCTGTCAGCGAGATACAGTTTCATAAAGGTCTGAAACTGTGTGTAGGTAGTCGTTAAGAGCTCTCACTCTTAAATGCAGTTCGTGCTTTCTGAGTTACTCTACCTCAAGACGTATGTGGGGTGTAACGGGCTAAGTGCAGATATTTGTACTAATAACTGACAATGGTGTACTGAACTACATCACATGAGTATTTACGTCATTTGTAGACTAATAATTATAGCTGTCAGGAATAGTATGCATTTAGGTTCACTAGTACCTCCAAAAACATATGGTAAGAGCAAGCCATTAATAATTATTTTCCCTTGGGCAGCCGTTCGGTTGCTGAGGTATGGACGGTAGAACGGATAGTGGTTAGCCTATACAGTCAGGTGTGGTCCACTTAGTGATGCAGTTACGTGTTTGTGGGTGACTGTTCGATGGGAAAAAAACTTACGTATGTGCATATTAATGTACCATACGTAAAAATATCTGCACTTATACCAGTTACACCCTGAATACACGGACAGAAATTACTTCTGAAGACAAGATCGTTAAATACACACATCAAAACAAAACAAAAAAAATTTGCATCAGCTCGGTTCCGAGAGTTCGAAGCTGTACAGAAAACTGGAATACAGATCAACATAAACATCATTTCCACCCTTTTTATTGCTCATGAAAAGCACATATTGCATGTTGTACCACCATACAGCGAGACCTTCAGAGGTGGTGGTCCACATGGCTGTACGCACTGGTATCTCTAATAAACAGAAGCACGTCCTCTTGCATTTATGCATGCCTGTATTCGCCGTGATGCCTGTATTCGTCGTGATGCCTGTATTCCTCGTGGCATACTGTCCAAAAGATCATCAAGGCACTGTTGGTCCAGATTGTCCCACTCCTCAACGGCAATTCGGCGTTGATCCCTCAGAGTGGTTGGTGGGTCACGTCGTCCATAAACAGCCCTTTTCACTCTATACCAGGTATGTTCGATAGGGAGAACATGCTGGCCACTCCAGTCGAGCGATGTCGTTACTCTGAAGGAAGTCATTCACAAGATGTGCAGGATGGGACGTGAATTGTCCTCCATGAAGACGAATGCCTCGCCAGTATGCTGCTGATATGGTTGCACTATCGGTCGGAGGATGACACTTATCGTACAGCCGTTACGGCGCCTTCCATGACCGCCAGCGGCGTACGTCGGCCCCACATAATGTCACCCCAAAACAGCAGGGAACGTCTAAGGCGTTCAGCCTGACCGGGTTGCCTCCACACACGTCTGGTTGAAGGCACATGCGACACTCATCGGTGAAGAGAACGTGATGCCAATCCTGAGCGGTCCATTCGGCACGTTGTTGGGTCCATCTGTACCGCACTGTATGGTGTCGTGGTTGCAAAGATGGAGCTCGCCATGGACGTCGAGAGTGAGGTTGCGCATCATGCAGCCTATTGCGCAGAGTTTGAGTCGTAACACAACGTGCTGTGACTGCACAAAAAGCATTATTCAACATGGTAGCATCGCTGTCAGGGTTCCACGGAGCCATAGTCCTTAGATAGCGGTCATCCACTGCAGTAGTAGCCCTTGGGCGGCCTGTCTCTCTGTATCTCCTCCATGTCCGAACAACATTGCTTTGGTTCACTCCGAGTCGCCTGGACACTTCCCTTGTTGAGAGCCCTTCCTGGCACAAAGTAACGATGCAGATGCTATGCAACCGCGATATTGACCGTCTAGGCTTGGTTGAACTACAGACAACACGAGCCGTGTACCTCCTCCCTGGTGGAATGACTGGAACTGATCGGCTGTCAGACCCCCTCCGTCTAACACGCGCTGCTCATGCATGGTTGTTTACATCTTTGAGTGGGTTCAGTGACACCTCTGAACAGTCAAAGGGACTGTGTCTGTGATATAATATCCACAGTCAACGTGTATCTTCAAGAGTTCTGGGAACCGGGGTGATGCAAAACTTTTTCTGATGTGTGTATTATGTTGACTATTTCACGAGGGCAGAAGTTGAGTGTCATCATACAATCTTTGGAAAATTAAAGTGGATTCAGTCAGATTGCAGGAAAACACGCCACTAATAATGCACCGCAAGCAGATTGGTTTGTCAGTAATAAGAAAATGAAAATGTAAAATACACATAACTCAAAATGGTTTTGAAGTGGCGTAAGAGTAAAACATAACGTAGTAAGCCGGCAACATCAAGGCAGTTCCTATCTTACGATATTATATTCTACACCTATGCCACTGCACTTCAGAGACATAATTTAGAGTATATTCATTTTATTCTTTCATTTTGTTATTACTGACAAACAAATGTGTTTAAGCTGTCTCACGAGTGGAATGCGTTCCCGCTATGTGGCTGATATATGTTCAGTTTAAACTTCCGAAGATCAGATGATGACAGAAAGTTTCTGTCGAAAGCGGTCATCGTGAAATAATATTTAGCCATATTGACTTCAGAAGAAATATACTGCCATGAAATCGACAGATCGCTACTGTTACATAAACATGTGTCACCTACACATATATACACAGCTTCTAACTCTAATACTCTTCTTACTATGATAAACTCTTAGCATAAGATAATACCTCGTCGTGAGTAACTTACGACACTATTTTAAATTTTTAAATTCGGGCAATAATTATATGAAATACTGAAAATCAAATTTTTGTTGCCCCTTAAAGCCATGAGCCAAGCAACGTACAGCTGTGTCCGTGCCCCGTATTAGTCCTTTAGTAATATATAGGGTAAACTAGAACTGCAACGACGTACTTTCAGAACAATAAATGGGGAATACAGTACAGTACTGTGTTATGCATTCCTCTAAACATATTTCTGGTAGTGACTGCCGCCTCAAAACAAAGTTTCAACTTTCAGAGATACATACTGAACATGTGCGCATTTTATTAAAGGGCCCCACGACCTTTGTCGACCCGTTACAGAGTAATAATGTAATTATGACTAATTCGGTTATAACAGTGATTCTTGTTTCTGGTAAAATACCTTCACAACAAAGCCTATAAAATGGGATCACTAATACGTGCAACAAATAAACAGAAAAATGCAAAAACCCGCATATAGATGGAAAAGTGATGTTACACGATTTGCATATCGGCCAACTCTTCTTCAGCAAACGTATACATACTGCCGCGTATTACTGGGAAATAAAAGAGAGAGATCGAGATAGAACCAAACAGCTTGAAGGGGTAAGGGAATCATAATTGTCAGAAGTACCGTGAGTGAATGGAACTAATTTGTTTGCAGAAAAGACACACAGTGTTTATCGCTAGCATCTGCTCCGTTCTACACTATTTTCGGTGCAATACAAATACTAAGCCAACTGGGACAAGAAACCAAAAGAAACTCGAAAATTCTGTAACGAGCCGCTGAAGACCGTGGGTCCCTTATTCCAAAATACTCAGAATGTTTTTCTTTAAATGCAAACATTTTAGTTTAGGCTTTAACGTGACTGTTATTGATGTCGAATGAAACAACAAGTTTATTGTCACGAGTCATTGTTTATTTGTATCAAAATGGTTCAAATGGCTCTGAGCACTATGGGACTTAACATCTGAGGTCATCAGTCCCCTAGAACTCAGAACTACTTAAACCTAACTAACCTAAGGACATCACACACATCCATGCCCGAGGCAGGATTCGAACCTGCGACCGTAGCGGTCGCGCGGTTCCAGACTGAAGCGCCTAGAACCGCTCGGCCACACTGGCGTTTATTTGTATCGACAACCCGTTTCAAAGGTTTAAACCTCCCTCATAAGATGGATATATTTATATGTGTTAGTACGACCTGTGTGGGTTGTGTTACGCATTTGGGGTAATCTGTGGCACTGTCGAGAGGAGAAACAGAGCACTATTTCAAAACATGGTTTTGTAGAGGTCCCTGACTAAAAACTAAATGTAAACGTAAATGTGAAAATACAGCAAACTCCAGTGGTAAAAGGCGCCTTTCTCTATCGTAAACATCACGTATAAACTGTCATATTTTGTAAACAAATATGGTGTCTGGAAACTAGTAGGTGCAAAGACATATAGCGGACACATGTCACCTGATTACGTAAAAAAGTAAAAATTTAAGATTTATAAACTTGACAGAAAAACATTTGCATGTTACGTGAAATACAGGGTGTTTCAAAAAGAATGCACATATTATAAAGTATCATTTTGTCCAAACTATCCATCGCTGCGCCTCGGCTCGGCTATTGGAGAAACGATTACATAGTCGCTAGATGTCAGCTGGCTTCTGTTTTCCTTGGTAACCGTCATATGTTTAAAGTGGCTACTCCACAGCGGAAATCATTTTGTGTTTTCGAGTTTGCGAAGTGCAATTCCGTGATTATAGTGCAAAGACGTTTCAGGTTAGGGTATCAAATTGATGCTCCGAATGGGTGGAACTTCACAGATGGTATCGACAGTTTCTAGATACAATATGTGTATGTAAAGGAAAGAGTCGTGGCCGCCCTTGTGTTCCTGAAGAAAATGTTGCACGAAGTCAAACTGCTTTCCAACGTAGTCCTTCAGAATCAACTCGTCGTGCCAGTCGGGAGTTACAACTGCCTACAACAACAATTTGGCGTCTTTTGAGAGGTCGGTTAGTTTTTAAGCCGTACAAGTTACAGCTGTTACAAGCTCTGGGTTCTGATAACAAATGCAAACATGTGGCATTTTGCAACGAGATTCTTGATGCTATTGACAATGATAACATTTTCGGGTAACTCATCGTGTTCAGTAATGAAGCGACTTTCCATGTTAGTGGGCAGGTAAACAAACATAATGTTCGAATTTGGGGGCTACAGAACCCACATGCAGCCATTGAACATGAACGAGACTCGCCCAAAGTGAAGTGTGTTTTGTGCGATATCCCGATCATCTGTTTACGGCCCATTCTTCTTTGATGGAAACACGGTTAACGGTCAACAAGACGGGTTCAAAATCAGATGGCTCTGAGCACTATGGGACTTAACTTCTGAGGTCATCAGTCCCCTAGAACTTAGAACTACTCAAGTCTAACTAACCTAAGGACATCACACACATCCATGCCCGAGGCAGGATTCCAACCTGCGACCGTAGCGGTCACGCGGTTCCAGACTGTAGCGCCTACAACCACTCGGCCACCCCGGCCGGCTAACAAGACGGGGCACCCCCTCACTGTCGCCAAATGCGTGAATATCTGAATTAACTGAATCGTTGGATTGGCCGTCAAGAAGCAGGCGACTTAGCATGTCTCAGCTGGTCTCCACGGTTACCGGATTTGACACCCTCTGGCTTCTTGCAGTGGGGTTTCGTTAAAGACAACGTTTATGTACCACCACTCCCACAGAACCTGGAAGAGCTGAAGAACCGGATGCGTACTGCCATAACATCAGTGACAAAGGACATGCTTGCCCGAGTATGGGAGGAATTTGAGTATCGATGTGATATTGTTCATGTCGCTGATGGAGGACATATTGAACAGCTGTACTCTGAACTTGAGAGGTTCTTAAATATGTGTGTAAAGTTTGATATTCGTATATCTTAAAGTTTAATACATATCTGCATTCGAAATACGTATATTCTTTTTGAAACACCCTGTACTTTCTCCAACGTAATTATGAATTCGTTAACTCAACCAACGACCTCCACAATGCTTTAAGACTTTCTCTGAAATAATAGGGCTGTTTTAAGACTTTTCGTTTCATTCGATACTGAGAATATATCCTGAGTAGCCTCTGAATGTTTGTCAGTGGAGTCCTGGTTCACCTTGTAGATGTACGGAGATGGGTGGAGGGGTGGGGTGGAGGGGGAGGGGAATCTCTCATGACGCCGCATGAGTCTCTCTAACCACCACTACCCTCCCTGTACCCTCGTTTTCGAGCCTGCAAGCCACAGTGACTTAGTTCCGTAATGTCTAACCTCTTAAGGCAAAAGAAGGAATAGTTGCTTCGAGTTTTTCTTCAATAAGAGTGATTTTGTAGTACGTCTCTAATAATCTGGCCATCGATAAAGTAAAACCAAAATATTTAAAGCTGGGTCCAGGAAGATGACCATTGAAATCCCCCATTACTCACATTATGTGACTGTTCTTGTCGGATTTCTTCAATTGCCAGTGCTCTCCTGCGGACGGACCGCCTACGAACTTACGCACAAGCTACGGACGTGGGTATGGCTGTAACCCTTTTCTTTGCAGTGGTTACAGTTCGCTAAAGCGTGACAGCACCTAAAGCTATCGGCGTTTTGTGAGCCGTATTCCGCAAAGGCCGTGTCGTAAGAATGGAGATTGGAGTCATTCTGTCTTGCAGACCACTAAGCGTCCGTGGAAGGCGCTTCGGCTTCGCGCGGCGTGCGCTCAGCGGACTGCGGCACCTGCCATCGGACGAGGAGGGACCATTACTGGGTCTAACAGTGGAATTACCGCCTCGCGAGCAGTGTATAAAGCGCGCGCCGTAAACTGGAGATGGTGCGGCCTCCGCCGTACTTTATACTGCCCTTTACGAGCCGTGCGGACGGCACAGATGCGCACTGCTAGGCGTGGCGCACTGCGGTGCGGTGCATCGGCGCTGGAATTATCCACACGTCATTTGTTCTCGTTGGGCAGAGGTTGGCGATCGGCCGTCCGTGGCCGCAAAGCGCAAGTGTGGGCAGGTAGCGAGCCGCCGACGGCCCAGGAGCACTTGCTACGCCTCTGCACGCTCTGTTACGTGCACACAGCGGCCTCATGAATACGAAATACGACGCATTTCCCTACGCACAGAGAGGGACGCTCCACACGTGTGCAGTACAGCTACCATGCAAGAAGCTGTAAGGCACAAAGCTCGAAAGGAAATCAGGTGCAGAATTATTGTCAAAACCGCGGCGACAAAGGTTTAATATCTTTCACCCTTACAGTTATTTTACTTTCCCAGAGGGATGGACACGACAGCAGTATTCAGCATTCAAGATTCATAGTGTTGCAATTGATCGTACAGGTTAACTACCATTTCCACAGTGCTCTTTCGATGAGAAATAACGATGCAGACACAGTCCAATAATATTTATGTGACCACAGCCTATATTCGACGTCAACTCATAGACGGCAGCACTAGTAGTGGTGGAGCCGGCCGCAGTGACCGAGCGGTTCTAGGCGCTTCAGTCCGCTACCGCGCTGCTGCTACGGTCACAGGTTCGAATCCTGCCTCGGGCAAGGATGTGTGTGATGTCCTTAGGTTAGTTAGGTTTCAGTAGTTCTAAGTCTAGGGGACTGATGACCTCAGATGTTAAGTCCCATACTGCTTAGAGACATCTGAACCATTTGAAGCAGTGGCGAGTATATAAAGCCCCTCGTAATGCGCACACGGAGCGATGTAGATGACGCCAAAAATGGAATGATCTTTGGCTTCGGGGCCAAAGGTGGAAGCATTACTGAAACGTTTAAATCTGTAAACAATTCACGTGCCATGGCAAAATGGCGCTATCCAAACAGCGCCAAGTCAACTGTGATGCACCACAGGCAATAGATGACCGGCATGAACGGCAGTGTCGATATGTGTGCGGACAAAGAGACGTGCAGCTGTAGAGAAAATGTCCATCAGATGAACAGAGGAGTGCCCAACAGTGTCTCCTCAACGACCGTTCAGCGAACGCTGTTACGTATGGGCTTCTGCCGCTGGTCCCTGGTTCACGCAACCACGATGACCAGCTTCTATCGGCGACGAAGACTGGAATGTACACACAAATACCGCAAGTGACATCCAGTGGATGGCGACAGATGGACTTTTTCGGATGAGTCACGTTTTACGTTCCATCACCTTTGGCGTGCACGACCCTACAACATCGAAAGGGTGCACGCTGCAGTAAGCAGCGCTGTGGTCTGTTTTCGTGGCCTTCCCTGGGTGATTTCCTCAGTCTGGAAGTACAATGGTTCAACACAAGTTTATCTATCCCAGAGGACCACGTCCGCCCCTACATGAAGTTTGTGTTTCCTTGGCACGATGGCATCTGCCATCACGACAATGCAACGTGTCACACAGCCCGCAGTGTGCGTGCGTGGATCGAAGAGCACCAGGATGAGTTCACCATACTCCGCTGGCAAAGGAACTCCCCGGACTTAAGCCCAGTCGAGAATCTGTGGCACCACCCCGATTGGGCTGTTTGCGGAATGGATTCGATTGAGAATCCATCGAGAAACCTAGCGCATCTGGCCACGACAGTCGAATTGCAATGGTTCCACATCCCTGTCAGTATCTTCCAGCACATCGACATTCTTCATGCACGTCTCGCAGCGGTCCCGCTGCAAAAGGTGGTTATTCAGGCTTCTGACGGGCGGTCACACATTACTATCAGTGGGCAGACTGGAATTTTCGTTTGTCTTTAACCTGAAATGTAGTGATATGACTGGGCATTAAGTGCTCGCCTTGTGACGCCGAATAAGTAGTGAGCTTGTGCAGCCTGGTCACCCAAGCCCAAGAAAAACGTGTAATGAGGAAAAATCGTGTTGTAAATTTGTGTGTAGTCGAACGTATTTTACTTAAAATCTCACTTAACTACCCACTCAATAAAAGGAAAACAACTCCACTACATGGGGTGCCTCTCCTAAGTGCCGTCAGGCGCATTTTTACTACTGTTTCGGCGGATATTTGAAATTTTGGTTTTCGTAATGAGTCACTTCTTTCATGTGATGTGCACTGTTGGAGGAAAGTGTTGGTTTGTTTACTGTTATAAACAAAACTATTTTTAAAGCGTTATTTTACGTATCCATTCGATCGAATTATTTTCGTTTTATCGGAGGTGTTGTCCCGCTGGATTACTGGTTACTCTTCGTGTTTTTCCGTCCATGTCAAGACATACCGATAAAACGAATATCGCACAAGACTAATTTTGGATTGCTCTATCCAATGGACACGTAAATTTGCGGTTTTGCGTGTAACTGGAAAGAAACCGACGCGTTTCGTCGACATTGGGCTCAAGACATGATGAGCAGTATTTGTTCGGGCTGGCTCCAGCTACAGACCACTAACAAGATATTGCTAATATCAGCCGTCACATCAGGGAAAATACGCCTGGCGAGTCTTAGGAGTGAAACCCGATGTAAACACGAGCTCAGTTAAGGTATTTTTGTCTAATCCCGCAAGAGAACTGGATAAGGAATGCTGGGGAGGTATAGTCCACCTGTAAACTGAACAGCGAGCAAGGCTGATGGGGGGGGGGGGGGGGGGGGTGGAAGTAGCCTTCCCGGAAGATCACTGCTGCTCCCGTACAGGATGACTAAGAATCAATTTCCCCTCTAGCACTATTGAACACTCTGCCGATATTTAAGAAATTCTGTACTTATCCGTATTTTGCGTTAGTATTATTGGTAAGTCATATTTGTATTCCATGCAGTGTTAACGAACTTTGCGGAAAATAAACCCCTCCGGGCATTCTCGGCCCTGCATTGGCAGCGATTCATATAGCGCGCCAGGGAAGGGTCGGTATAACTTCGTGGAACAATATACAATTGTTTCTTGTGACGTAGTGGGGTAGAAAGAGTGGGGAATCCCCTATTCGCTCTTTTTCCGATCTTTGAAGGAGGAAAGTGCTTGACCACAATCAGGCAACCTTACTTTTCCTCACGCTTCCACCCTGCATCCACCCACGACAAAATTCCACCGGTCATGACTTTTTGCGTGTTGCTCATGGCACTCTCTCCTACCACTGTACAAGAATTTGCGACTACACGAATTTTTCCCCCTAATTTTACTTCGCTGATTCGACTAATATTCAGGATGCCGCAGATAAGACAGGCCACACAATATGAACTGCGTGACCAAAATGTAAAACACCGAGAAGACATGATCAGATGTCAATGTAACACCTTACACGAACAAACCGTCGGCGTGTAGGCCTATGTAAATGATTATAGAGTTACAGTTCTTTGTGAGAGACAAAATGACGCCCAGAGTTCTTTTGTGTTGTTCGTCTTTAGTCTCGTTACCAGGTAGGATACATAAAAAGTGTGAGCAGCTTGATAAATTCTGTAATCACTGTGAAGGATACGAAAATGCAGCGTTGTAGAGAGTATGAAATGGCCTCATTTTGGGCCACCGTTTGGCCGAATGGTTCAATCGTGCAACATCCAGATATCTGGGGCATTAAGTTGTGACAGTGCGAACGTGAGGGCAGACCTACACATCACAAAGGTTTTGCTTGAGTTCTTCTGACCACCACAAGGAATGTGCACCAATACATCAAAACTTTTAAAAAATTTCATAGTGAATACCAGTGCCTTCAATTTTATTTTGAAACCCAATATTATTTATTTAGAGATAAATGCTAATGGATTACAGTGCACAGTTGTAGACGTGGTATTCAACATGAAAATTTTTATTTCTGGCAGCATTTTAAATTTTTAAATTCGGACAATAATTATATGAAGTAAAGAAAATCATTTTGTTTCTCCTCGTAGCCATTAGATAGGCAACCTGCAACTCGGATTGGATGTTAGTAATGTAGAATAGCACACACATGCTAGTTGTGCATTAACCTAAACGGATGATATTTTCAGCAAGGTATTTAAAACAATATTCATCACACAGCAGTTTGAGAACAGTGTGTGAACATCCACTTCCTGGAAAATTAAAACTGTATGCTGGACCGAGACTCGAATTCGGGACCTATGCCTTTCGCGGGCCAGTTTCCTACCGACAGAATCCGCCAGGAAGTTTCATATCAGCGCACACTCCGCTGCAGAGTGAAAATTTCACTCTGGAAACATCCCCCAGACTGTGGCTAAGCCAAGTCTCCGCAATATCCTTGCTTCTAGGATTGGTAGTTCTGCAGGGTCTGCAGGAGAGTTTCTGTGAAGTTTGGAAGGTAGGAGACGAGGTTCCGGTGGAATACAGGCTGTGAGGACTGCAAGTGAGTCGGGCTTGGGCAGCTCAGTTAGTAGAGCACTTGCCCGCTAAAGGCAAGTGCGGGTCTCGGTCCGACACACAGTTTTAATCTACTATTTTCTTCTTTCTATTAACCTCTTTTAAGCTCAGTTGTTTCTTTTCACTGGTCTAATAATCATATTGTAGAATTATTGTATTCCAAAGATTCCTGCTCTTTATACAATGTTGTTATGAATAACTAAAGCGACATCACAGATTTGCAGTACCGGTTTTATTTCGCATACCGTCACAGGGCTTTGCACAAACGCAGAAAAACTCAAAAATCTTTTTAAATTTTTTTTTTTTGACACACTACAAGCGCTCTATACATGCGATTATGCGTATATCAAATTGATAAGCCATTTCTTTCCACGCTCGATGCAGCACGTCCCTATCAGTCTATTCAAAACCACTGTCGCTGTGAGCTCGCAGTTCTGGTAGGGCTTTTGATACAGGAGGCTTAAAACGCTGATTCTTTCACATAACCCCATACGCAAAAATATGGAATAAGGACGGATGAGCGTTAAGACCATGACATCAATTACTGATCAACTCCATCACGACCGATTCATAGGTTTCTCAACTTCCTGTTTAAGAATTCACAAACATCGTGGTGGAAAATGGCTCTGAGCACTGTGGGACTTAACTTCTGAGGTCATCAGTCCCCTAGAACTTAGAAATACTTAAACCTAACTAACCTAAGGACATCACACACATCCATGCCCGAAGCAGGATTCGAACCTGCGATCGTAGTGGTCCCGTGGTTCCAGACTTGGCGCCTAGAACAGAGCGGTCCCTATGGCCGGCATGGTGGAGGCTGCTTCGTCGCTTGATAGATAAATTCCACCTGTCGGTGTCCAGTTGGGGCACGAGCCAGTTGCTTGCATGTCTAGATACACGTATCCTGTAACGATCGTTTCGCATAAAAAAAGGGATCGTAAACTTTAAACCGTGAAACTGCACAGAACACATTAACTTTTGGTGAATCTCGAATGTGCTGCACGTAAGTGTGGTGCTTCTGTGATCTTCAGATTCGCTCAATGGGCCTGTTTACCCCGTCATTCACGAAAAAATGTTGTTTCATCACTGAGGAGGAATTTGTCACAAAATCCATCCTCTTCCAGAAGCTGTTGGAACTGTGCCAAAAATTCAAAGCGCCTGACTTCGTCATTGGGAATCAAGGCTTGTAGCAACCGTAAGTGGTAATGCTTCAGCCTCAGTCGTTTCCATAAAGTCTTCCGAACCCTCGGTTGTCACATTTCCAGCTCTCAGCTTGCTCTGTACATCTGCTTCTGTGAGCTACGTGAGAAACTTAACCGTTTCTTCACTCATTGCATGCCGACCCGTTGATTTCCTCTTGCAGATGGATCCTGAAGCTTCAAACAGGGCATAACGTCGCCGAATTGAATTGTCAGTTGGTGCATCTTCGTTGAACTTCGTTCTAAAATGTGGTAGCGTGGTACGGCAGACTGATGTGAATGCAATTCATGCGCAACCTGGGCATTCTCATTGCCTTTCGTCATCTTGCCTAACACTTCACTGTTGTGCTCTCACATCAGAATTCTGAAGTGCGGCAGCAGCAGTAGTACAAAACTTTTTGAGTTTTTGAGAAAGTGTCAATTAATGTAGCAACAGTGACTTCACGAAATCCCCTCGATCATTTATAATTACCTTGTATGTTGACAATCGGTGGAGCTTAAGGATCACCCAAGTTCTCAAGTAATCTGATGAGCGCTTTTCTAGATGTTGTTGTGCGCGAACTTGGAGGTTGTGTGGGGCTGGGTCTACAGTACTGGTAGCCGGATCCGATTTCTTGCTGGGTGCACTGCCAGCCCGCTCCAAAAGGCCTCGCTGATTCTTTCAGCACCTTTGTTTTCTCGTATGTTTTTTGGGCGATTAATAAATGAATGCACTCATGGGCTAAGTAAATAAGGCTTTCAATCTTGATGTGAATGATGTTTATTTGGTCGCCTGGCACTGCCGCTCCCTACCCGTCAAGATTGTTCCCTTCCTGCTACCGTTATGTTGGGCGCTGAATTGAAGTAGTGAATGAAACAGCAGACATAATTCTTAATAAGTATTTGCTATCTAATGGCTATATGGATGACTGTACTTACAATGTCTCAATAATCTGAGCACCTGTCAATAGCATGAATAACCACCTTTCGCAGCGCGGACCTCTATGAGGCGTGAAGGAACAGAGTCATTGCTGTTCTGGAAGGTGCCGACAGGGACTTCAGTGTCATGGCCACCTGCGCTGTTTCCCGGTTGAGGACAAATATTGCCAACAGCCCGATAGATTTGGTTCCACAGATTCTCAATTTGGTTTAAATCTGGGGAGTCTGGTGGCCATCAGAGTACGGTAAACTCACCCTGGTGTCTTCGATCCACGCACGTACGCTGCGAGCTGTGTGACACGTTGCATTGTCCTGCTGGTATATGGCATCGTTTAGAGGAGAAACAAACTGCTTACAGTGGTGGATATGGTCCCCTCAAACATAGATCCATATTTCCGTTGATCGCCGGCCGTTGTGGCCGAGCGGTTCTAAGCGCTTCAGTCCGGAACCTGCTACGGTCGCAGGTTCGAATCCTGCCTCGGGCATGGATGTGTGTGATGTCTTTAGGTTAATTAGGTTTAAGTAGTTCTAAGTCTAGGGGACTGATTGACCTTAGATGTTAAGTCCCATAGTGCTCAGAGCCACTTGAACCATTTTTTTCCGTTGATCCGTTGAGCCTTCCATAATGACATCATCCAGGGAATGCCCTTCGGCCTGGACCCTTCCTACCGTTATTGGAGAGTTCATTATTAAACATTAAATAATGTTGTGTGAAGTGGATATCACAGCAACGAAAATAAGAAGTTCATTATTCTCCGCAACACGTATCTCTCAACTGGCGTCTCCAGTTTCTTACAGGATAATCGAAGACGTAAAAAAAAGACCACTACGTATGTTCACGAACTAGCAGCAGATTTCAAGTAGACATAAAAGTGAATAAGGTGCACATCTACAAAATTAAGCTAAGAGCACATGGTATGCAACCTAACGTGGCAGCGCAATATCTATCGTCCCGCAATATATATCGTCCAGCAGTGCAAAGTGGCCGTGTACCGGGGGCGCAGGATTACACGGGCGATTCGCCAATTATGTGTTAGGGAGGGTGTCGGCCAAGACAATGGCTAGCTTGTATCGGCGTTGGCCGCCGTCCAAGGGGTTGCCTGATACGGACTATGTCGCGCCTCCTGTTCCATGCAGGCGACCACCATGGCTTCCGTTATATTAGCTCCTTGATCCTACTACAACCGCTACCGACTGCACTAAAACATTTACAATTACCAATGACGGTTGAAGAACGTTCACAGCAGGAAATATGTATACAAGATGCAAATAAACGTGGCTGTATCTGTCACATATGGGTTGTTTAGGGATATATTTCGTTAATAATTTTCCATCTCGAGTTAATTTTTTCTTTCTTTTTTCAATTTTCTGAGTAGTACCCAACTCGTTTCGGAGCTCCACTTTCAAGGACTATATATATATATATATATATATATATATATATATATATATATATATATATATATATATACTGTGCGTTAAATCTCCTTCAGTTTGTCACTACTTGTGTTACAGTTTGTGATGGAGTATTGCATCACATTATTTCGATTTAAGTAGATCGACAAAAAATAAAATAAAAAGAAAATAATTCGAACAGTGAGAGATAATTTTTGCTTTGCATTCTTACATGTTCATGACGAGATTTGGCGTGCCTGTTATCATACCGTGTGGCTCCAAATACTCGTTACAACGTATAGCGTATATTGCGAAATGTTTAATTTATACCTGTAGAGATTGTATAAATTGCATACTTAGTAATATAACGAATATTTTCAGTCTATATGTATGATAATAAGCATGCCAAATTTCGCGATGAAAATAAAATAATGCAAAAGAAAAAGCATTAACTGTCACTCCTCTTCAGTTTTTTTTCACTTTATTTTGTCAATCTATTTAAATCTAAATAATACGAAATTCAATACTCCATCACAAACTATAACATAGGTTTAAAATGCGTCTTTTGAACCATGTAGTATTGTCATAAACATGCGAAATAATTCAAAATATAAGTATAAATTTGCAATTTATTTACCAATGCTGTAGACGAATGTTAATGGTGAAAAGCAGATACTAGGTCTCATTAATTGCACCTGCGACAGTTTACTCGTAAAAGTAACAACCGTGTCGTTGCGTTAGGGTTGACTGAAAAACTCCAGTTTATGTAAAGCCTATTGTATCCACACAGTCTTTAAATACGGAGCTGTAGCACCGAAGCGCGACGGATGCTAATTAGAAAATAAAAAATATTGTGACTGTAAACTTTATAATGTTGAAGTATATCGTTAATCTAGAAGTCACAGCCACGGGCGGCCCATGACTACACCTCTATTAATCTCTATATACAGGGTGAGTCACCTAACATTACCGCTGGATGTATTTCGTAAGCCACATCAAATACTGACGAATCGATTCCACAGACCGAACGTGAGGAGAGGGGCTAGTGTAATTGGTTAATACAAACCATAAAAAAAATGCGCGGAAGTATTTTTTTTTAACATAAACCTACGTTTTTGTAAATGGAACCCCGTTAGTTTTGTTAGCACATCTGAACATATAAACAAATACGTAATCAGAGCCGTTTGTTGCATTGTAAAATGTTAATTACATCCGGAGATATTGTAACCTAAAGTTGACGCATGAGTACCACTCCTCCGCTGTTCGATCGTGTGTATCGGAGAGCACCGAATTACATAGGGATCCAAAGGGAACAGTGATGGGCCTTAGGTACAGAAGAGACTGGAACAACACATTACGTCCACATGCTAACACCTTTTTATTGGTCTTTTTCACTGACGCACATGTACGTTACCATGAGGGGTGAGGTACACGTACACACGTGGTTTCCGTTTTCAATTACGGAGTGGAATAGAGTGTGTCCCGACATGTTAGGCCAATAGATGTTCAATGTGGTGGCCATCATTTGCTGCACACAATTACAATCTCTGGCGTAATGAATGTCGTACACGCCGCAGTACATCTGGTGTAATGTCGCCGGAGGCTGCCACAATACGTTGTATCATATCCTCTGGGGTTGTAGGCACATCACGGTACATATTCTCCTTTAACGTACCCCACAGAAAGAAGTCAAGAGGTGTAAGATCAGGAGAACGGGCTGGCCAATTTATGCGTCCTCCACGTCCTATGAAACGCCCGTCGAACATCCTGTCCAGGGTCAGCCTAGCGTTAATTGCGGAATGTGCAGGTGCACCATCATGCTGATACCACATACGTCGACGCGTTTCCAGTGGGACATTTTCGAGCAACGTTGGCAGATCATTCTGTAGAAACGCGATGTATGTTGCAGCTGTTTGTTACAACACGCAACTGAACGTCGGAGGTTTCAAGCGTCAACTTTAGGTTACAATATCTCCGGTTGTAATTAACATTTTACAATGCAACAAACGGCACTGATTACGTATTTGTTTATATGTTCAGATGTGCTAACAAAACTAACGTGGTCCCATTTAAAAAAAACGTAGGTTTGTGTCAAAAAACATACTTCTGTGCATGTTTGTATGGTCTGTATTAAACAATTACACTAGCCCCTCTCCTCACGTTCGGTCTGTGGAATCGGTTCGTCAGTATTTGACGTGGTTTACGAAATATATCCAGCGGTAACGTTAGGTGACTGTATAAAAGGCAGTATTCCGACTGACTGACTCACCTCTTTCACTTACTCACCGTTGCCCAGTAGAGTACACAAAGGACAGAAACTTGAAATTTGGAGAGGGTTTCGACTGTGTACTTTAGGTGTCGTTTCTGTAGGGATTTTTCGAAATTCCACTCCTAAGAGAGTGAAACTGGGGATGAAAGGTTTACTGAAAATATGTCGCTATTACGGAAATTTTGAAGCTAGACCCACGAAATATAATACATGGTTTATCGGTCACAAATAAAAAAATTCGTGTTTCGGCATTTGAAAATTAAAACATTAAAGGGGTAAAATAATGGGTGAACGTTTCTTCGAAAAAAATATTTTTAAACAACTACAAGGTATTGTTAAAGCTACATATATGAAAACTGATACTCGACTTCCCGGTTAGAAATAAAAGAAAATACATGTTCCAGTGTTTCTGGAAATTCAACTTCCTAAATGAGTGAGACAGGGGATGAAAACTTTTCTGATATTATTTCATTATGAGAGTATTTTAAAAAATGTTAAATAATTGCCAATTTCTATTTAGCTTCCCTGTTAGAAATAAAAAATACGTGTTTAACTATTTTTGGAAATTCGACCCTTAAGGGTCGGAATGGGTGATGAAAATTTTTAAGAAAGTGTTCCATTACATCAAAAAAATTTTACAACTCAGTCTATGAAAAGATGGTATTTCACTTCTCAGTTAGATATAAAGAAATGTCTGTTAGGTGATGGAAGTTTGTACGGAAAGGTCGCCACAAGAATGCACAGACATGGTTAACAAAAACCTTCGACTTCAGCTACCAGAATTCTTTCTTGGTCAGAAGTGCATGCTTCTATGGCCTCAATTAGTGTGAAAAGTTTAGAAGGTGTCACAGTTTGTAAACAACATAAAAATTCGATAAAGGAAAACCAAAGCAAACCTACGCAGACCATACAGTTTACGCAAGTGAAGCGTCGGGCACTAAGCTAGTAATATATCTACGGTGGTGCATCGACTAGCCAGTTCAGGTACTGTTTAGGACAGACGTCAGTACTCGAAACGGGTGTTGCAATCTGTGCCTTATGAACAGATTGATCCTGAAATACTTTTTCCTCCATGGAGCATTGCCACAGAACAAGTAGGAGGATTACTGGTATTAAAACACCTTACAATACTGTCACGGATGCACCTTTTAATACTGACATGAAGGCATTGGCAAAGCGTGTTGTTGCTCTGTTCTGCATATAATAAACCAAAGTCGTTCCGTTAGCCACACCCAGCAGAAATTATGCATTGGTGAAAAAAGATGGGGTCAATAAATCCTGATTCAGCAATTGCACACCACACCCTTGTCTCCACTTCATGCTGAAGCTCTTAGTGTAATTGGTGAGAATTTTTCGAAATGCAAAATCGATTGTTCTCCAAGTTTACGAGGCCTGATAAATGCAACCATGCTTCATCAACAAAAAAACAAAAAAAAGAGCTACTTGAAAGTCGCCTGCTGATGGACACCTTCCATGGATATAACAATGCGCATCGATAAGCACCTGTCCATTTCAACGAGCCTCAGTCACTTATCCGTCGGCAAAAGTAGCTTATCTCTGGAAGGGAACTGCAAGGCATGTCTTAGCAAGTCAGTTAAGCGTCTTAGCAAGTCAGTTAAGCCCGGTGTTTTGGAGGTTCGTTTTTGTTGCCTTGTCAGTTAGTTATTCGCTACTGATTTGTTCTGGGTTTTGAAATTGTTATTTCGTTGTATTGTTCATGGTTTTAAAGCTATGTTTTTGTTTCGTTTGGTACTAGGTATGCGTGTTAGTGTGTGTTGTCCCCGTCTATACTTATTTGTTAGCTGACTTTGAGTGGTAAGTACGTTTTTATGTATTTTGGTCTTTATTGTACAAAGTGTAGTGCGTTTGTCTACGTTAATAACTTATTTTTTGAGATTTGGATATCGAAATTGGTATTTTTTATGTTTCTGTGGTTTAGTTCGTTAGTGGGAATTGATATTTACTGATTTACAGTGGTGGGTCTCGTGGAGTTCGTCGTGCTTATTTAGGTCTCGTTAGGTATGGACAGTAGTTAGTTTTGCTAGTTGTGGGTTGTTGGTATCGCAGATTTTCTTTGAGCTATCGGTGAAAAGAAATTTTCGGTACCAAGTTTTCGAAATGTATTGGAGAGCCTGTTATCGCTGTCTACGTTTGAGCTATACACGACCATGAAATATATTTTTTGTATTTATATGTTTGGTTTATTCTCGAGGATTTCGTGTGTGTATGTTCCAGTTTAGGTTTTGTTTTGGAACGATGATGTTATTCTTACTGTATTTCTAGTTTGTTGCCCCCTAAAACTTCCAAATTCCCACAACTGTGTCGTTAGTTTCATTTTGTTGGTGGAATGAAACATTTCGCGCGTTACTTACGTTTGTTTGCCGGCGTTATGACCTACCTTGTGGTCGATGCCTTGATATGGTCAAGAAACGAGTGGCCGCCATATTGATGACAATCATGAGTCAAAACAGGATCATGGGATTGGACAGTGCGGTAATCACGAGAATAGACATGTCTTCATTGAATTCTTACTTCACAACAAGGAAATACCCTTTTCATCACACTTGATATTACACTTAACAGTCAAATTAATGTGACTACTGCCTATGTTCGACGTCAGTGTGCAATAACCATTCACAGACGACAGGTGGCAATACCAGCTGTGGAGGACATATAAAGCGTGTTGGGGGGATGCGGGAAACGGTGCAGTTGATGTCTTAATTCGGAAACGGAGCTATTAGTTTGACATCGAAAAGAGAATGATCATTGGCTTTCGGGCCAAGGATGGAATCATTTCCGAAACGGCTAGGATTGTAAGCTGGTCGCGTGCCGCCGTAGGTAAAGTATAGCGTGAATGGCGAAATGGCGTTATCCAAAATCGATTTCTATGGAACTGTGGTGCAACACGGACCACAGATGATAGCGGTGAACGGCAGTTGCGGAGATGTGTACAGGCGAATATACGTTGAGTAACAGACCGCCCAGAGGAACCAAGGAGCTGTTAACAGTGTCTCCTCAACGACAATTCAGCGAACGCTGTAGGCCCCGCAGAAGGCGCCTGTTTCATGCATCCACGCTGACCGTTGTTCGTTGGCGACGAAGGCTGGAATATGCACGATAGTGTCGCAACTGGACGTCCACTTGATTTCCTGGCAGATTAAAACTGTGCCGGACTGAGACTCGAACTCGGGACCTTTCGAGGGTAAGTACTCTGCTAGAAGTTTCGTGTCAGAGCACATTCCGCTTCAGAGTGAAAATTTCATTCTGGACCTGCACTTAATGGCGGCAGGTGGTCTTTTCGGGTAAATAACGTCTTACGCTCCACAGGATCGATGGCCGTTGGCGTGTATGGAGTGACACGTTTGAAAGCAAGCACCCTGCAACTATCGTCAAAAGGGTACAGGGTGCAGGAGGCAGCTCATGGCCTGTGAAATGTTTTCGTGGCATTTCCTGGGTGATCTTGTCATTCTGGAAGGCACTTCCTCGGCACTATGGTATCTACCAGCAGGAAAGTGCAACGTGACACACAGCTCACAGTGCACAGTGTACGTGCATGGTTCGAAGAGCACCAGCATGAGTTTATCGTAACCCGAGCAGCAAAGTCCTGGGGTATAAATCTTATCGAGGATCTTTGGGGCCACCTCGATCGAGCTGTTTGCGCCATGGATCCTCAATGGAGAAACCTGGCGCAGCTGGCTGTGGTACTGGAGTGGCTCCACATCCCTTTTGGTACCTTCCACAAGGTCACTGAGTCTCTTCCTGGACGCCATGCGCTGCAAAAGTTGGTTATTCGGGCTTTTGATAGGTGGACACATTACTGTGACTGGACAGTGTAATTTGTAGACAGACACAAAGCTTATTTTAATATAGCTATTTTGCCAATTGGTGATTTTTAAGGGGTTCTCTGTGTGTGTTATAAGGTACGCTAAAACATAACTGTCAGTCTCTAACTTGATAACATTTTAAACAAATTTTGTTGTTTTTTGCCATTGCTGGTTTTCAATAATTAGTGTACCATCAAGTGACTGAATTACATTTAAAGGATGCTAATGTGCTGTTGAATTCTTTGAATTCCATGATTGCCTACAGCCAATACATTAAAGGAGTCGCGAAAGAAAGCGTTAACCCTTAGTTTAGTAAAGATTAATTTAATCACTCCATCTGTTGTGTTTAGTAAGGCATCACATAATGTTAACATGTAGTTCCACATGTACACCTAGAAAATGTTGTATAAAAAAAAATGGCTCTGAGCACTATGGGACTCAACTGCTGAGGTCATTAGTCCCCTAGAACTTAGAACTAGTTAAACCTAACTAACCTAAGGACATCACAAACATCCATGCCCGGGGCAGGATTCGAACCTGCGACCGTAGCGGTCTTGCGGTTCCAGACTGCAGCGCCTTTAACCGCACGGCCACTTCGGCCGGCAATGTTGTATACCATATAAATTCTTTCTCTGATTATATTTATATTCTTGTCTTTGAATTTCACCAAACATACAACATGCAGCAAATCAGAACAGGCTCTCGTGTGTTATCACCTCCTTCCCCCCCGAACCTTTTATTTGAAGCTGATAAATATTCGAAAGGAAAACGAAAACTGAGGATAGGTTCACGTTAGAAATTGCATGACAAACGTGTAGCACCCGTACTTACGGTGAATATTTCCTAGATGCTTTGAAGGCTTGAATTTCCTTCTGTGCCGCACAAAATGCTGTGTTGATAAACATATCACTATGTTGCGCGTTGTTCTGGTTAGAATAATGAATGCACAAAGTTGAGTCTCACGATTTGCGCTTATACATCGAACAACTTGATTTTATATTGACATGGCGAGTTCTACAAGCGCTGACGGTAAGCAAAGACACAAAAAAACCAGGTATATACAATGTTTACATTAGGCGTCAGAAATGAGTTAAAATGATAACATCTATTTGCTGCAATCAGTGACAGTACTACAACGAGCAGCAGAAAATAATTAACTATATTTCAGAGGTGTTAACAAATTATACATTATTCTTGCGTCCAAACCAGAGTCAGATTCATATTTGTATTGTACGTGTGGAATTGAGAAGTATGTGCTTTTGACGTCTTAGGAACACATATTATTAAAACAGTGGGTAGTTAAAATATGTATGAAATAAATTTTTGTTTAAAATAATAGGTTTATACGTAATGTATGTTACGTATTGATGTTGATAGAAACAATTCACACATGTATTTTTGTTGTGGGCTGGTGGTATTTATTTATTTCTACGTACTATGAGAAGGTACGTTTTAGAAGTTCTTATGTAGAAAAACATTGCTAGTTAGTTCTGTTGGTTTGTTGATGACGGTGTGAGGTGATCTGTTTTTTTTTTAATTCTATTTCCTTCATGATATCCTTATAATGACCTTATCTGAATACCAAGGAATAAAGACGCGTTTGTAAAATACGCAACATAGAGGTACATTTATAAAAACAATATTTCGTGCTACAGAGAAGGAAATGCAAGTTTTCAAAGCAACTAGAAAACACACAGGAAGTACATGTTAGTCATTTTCATGTAACTGCCAACTGCATTAATCTCGACTTTCACTCTCTTTTCCAATATATACATGTTTTCACTGAAGTGGAGCATGACTTTCAAAGCATTCGTCAGGTGGTTAACAGTTCGTCCTGCCATCTGATGATAAACAGTTTATTCGACACTGGCAGTGTCATCAATATTTTCCTTCCACGAGTTAGGCCTCTTGACCTGTTACTGTCTCGCCGAGAAAATGCCCTACCATCGTATCACTGGTCACCCTAGCGATCTTACAACTATTGAGGTGGTACTGTAGCATGGATTTTGAGATTTCCTTTGAGCTCATCCGTTTTAGATGTTCTCTCCAGTTGTTCTGATGGCTCTGAATACACTGTGTGATGGGTTCCATTCTAAGTTCCTTCAGTACATCCGCATTTCTTTTGTGATCCCATTTAGTGTAACCAGCTGTTCGTCTTCATAATTTCACTTCAGAGGCTGTTAGCCTTCCGTATCTTTTGTATATACAGGGCGGCATCCTCTAAAATCTTTGCTAAGGACTTATAAAGGCTTATTTTGCTGTGCCTCGTTACTAGGAAAGGTTTCATTACATACTTAATAATTCCCGTTGTTTCAATACACGTTCTGGCTTCTCCATCTAGGTTTGATTCTCCCAGAAAATATAGCTTATAGGCTAAATATGTGAATGCGTTCACTATTTCTAGAAATTTAGTTTTCAGACAGGTCTTAACTTGTACTGGATATTTTCTATAGTTTCGTTTTTTCGTTGTATATGTCTGTGATCTATTTCTCGGATATAATTTATGAACTGTGTACAGAACGCTGCAGGCCATCCTCTGAAGATGTTAAAATAACTAAATTACTCATAAAAGTAAAGCATCTAGCTTTTTGTTACCTTTGATTTGAATGACGCCGTGTGGTATTTGCCTCCACTTTTGGATGATTTTATTCACATAAATAACGAAGAAGAGTGCTGAAAGGCCGCATGCCTGTCTTACATGTATTCTGCCCCACAGTAATGATTTGTTCTCTTTCTCGACGCAGATTAAATTTATTCTGTACATTTTGTATATACAGGGCGTCATCCTCTAAAATCTTCGATGTTTTTCGATGAACAGGAGAAAAATAAACTGCAGTTGGAAACCCTTGTCCGAAGCTGTAATCCAAAGACACAACGCATCAAAACCAAAGAGGACAAGGCCTGTTAGTGCAGCAGCTAGGTACATCTTCTCCACTGTCGACTGTGACAATCAGCCGCGATCACGCAATAACAAACATCATCACGTGACGTCCCGTCTACGGCCCGTCGGTGTACAAAGCTACGTTTGCTGTCGAAGGTGTGGTACGCGCTGGCATCTATAGCTTTGATGCTCCGTAGCGTCGTTGGATGACGTTGCCGGACACAGGTTCCTATCGTTGATTTCTTCCTCAACAAACCTCTACAGTCCCACAAAGTTCGTTACAAAATTTATGGGACATGATTTAATATCGATAAGTTGATGGGAACATGATTATCTGCCAGAATCTGTAATAATTTATGTCTGTTGACTTTATAAAAAGCTTTTCTTGAAGCTGACGGAGGCAGTATGTGTTTCTATATTGAATTCTCTATTTTTCTATTAGCAATTTCAATGAAAAAAGGCATATAGCATGATCTTCTTTTCTAAAGCCATTTTGCTCCTCTCCCTTGATGGATTCACAATGGCTGTACAATTAATTTTTAGATGATGCACAACAAGTTCTCATTTGCTGCCTCAGATTCAAACAAAATTCCAAGCATTCGATGATATCGTCCAAAGAACAACATCCGATTACCTGGATTACGTTCTGAGAATATATAAGAGGGAACCTTGCAGTTCGCGACAGACAGTTTTAGTGCCTGACGAAGATGATGAAGGATATCATCAAACGCTTGGAATTTAATCCGAATTCAAGGCGCCAAGTGAACTGGGAACTTCTTATGCAGGGACTCCATCGCGAAAAACATCGTAGACATATTTTTGATGGTTTTCTCAAAAGTTTCACACGCCGAATTCCACAAGCTTATTCCTCGGTAGTTATAACAATTTTCAGGCCTGCTTTTTTAAAGATAGGAATAACAATAAACGTGTCAAAGGAAAATGGCCGGCCGCTGTGGAAGAGCGGTTCCAGGCGCTTCAACCTGGAGCCGTGCGACCGCTGCGGTCGCAGGTTCGAATCCTGCCTCGGGCATGGATGTGTGTGATGTTCTTAGGTTAGTTACGTTTAATTAGTTCTAAGTTCTAGGGGACTCAAGACCTCAGATGTTAAGTCCCTTAGTGCTCAGACCCATTTGAACCACTTGAATCAAAGAAAAATGTCACCATATAGAGGGTGATAACTGTTTTTGGATGTTATGTTGGTAAAATTTTCAAGATACAACTCTGTTAAATTGCTTATAACTTTACAAACAAAAAAATAAGTCCCTGAGTCGCAGGACATGAAAACCGGTTTCCTTCTCTGTACCTATCCTGAAAGAGCTCACTCTGTTTCAGATTATGTCGCTGACATTAAAATTTGCTATTCCGTACTGTGTCTCTAATGATACCGTTTTCAACTGTATATTAAATTCTGGACAGCTTTCTCGGTGAATAACATTCATTAAAACATTGACAAAAGTCTGACAGACATATCGATCGAGATTCGTGAAATAAAGTACCACAGTGAACTGCTCGGTCAGAAAATGTGTTTTTACTATTTGCAAAATTCTCTGCTTTCACAGAAGGTTATCATTAGCGTACACTAGAGACAAATGTTAACACACACACACACACACACACACACACACAAAAGGGGGGCGCGTGCGCTCGCGCAGCTGGGCGTCCCTCTTGCAACTTTACCAGACGTCGGCATATTGCGCTTGCTGCAATAAGAGGATTGCTGTTCATCAAACAGCAACAACGTTTCTGGAATCATATCTGACGGGAAGACGGACTCGACGTAGTAAAGTTATCGTGGACCGCGTGTCGTTGGCTTAGGCTGCACAAATCAACTACCGAAGGCCCTGCCTACAGGCGCTGGGCAGCCTGCTCCAGTCTTATCGTCCCACAGAGTAAAGAATTCACAGTTTATGCCAACATGATTCTACTTTGATTTTGCTTATTGTACTTTCTTAGGGCATTTTCGTGGTTTTTCTAAAAAGGGAAAAGCATACCTTTGCAACACACGGCCCTAACATGTACAGCGCGATTATAATTACAGTCCCCACTTCAAAACGCTGTAAAAAACAAACACTGCTCATAATGATGTCAAATCTGAAAGGAATATTATCGAAGAACGGGAAACGTTATGGAGAAAAGATATTACAAATTTTATCACTAGACGGCGCTGTAAGCGACAGAATATGCAAAGTAAAGTCACCGGGTTCCTCTCTTTGTGTCTGAGATATTCGAAGCAGACAGGCAGCAGACCGCTCCATTAGCACCATCAACAGAGCAGGCTCTGCTAACGGCATACTACGCCTTCCACCTTGCTGGCAACGGGTTCTACACAACGCTGGTGACTACTTTGAAGGACAGTAACAGGTGCAACAATGTAACTCTTTCGTATCGGTTGTGAATAAATAGTTGCCACTATTTAAGTTCCAACTAAATGAAATTCTTTCATGTTAGAGTGAAAATATGTTCTAAATATAAATCTATCAAGAATGTATCTTCCTTTACCTTAGCTTTTGTTTTAACCCTTCACTCACATATACTATCAGAGACCCCCATGTTTAAACTGAGACGTAAGGCGTAATTCATTTGAAAAATTTGATTTCAGTCATATAACATTTATTTTTACAATTATTTATGTGCTGTTCAAACACTCCTTGTTGATTTTATTCCACTAAATAAAGGCTGTAGAATTTTACTTTTTACCAGAAAAAATCACATACTTTTGTTCGATTTATTAAATAGCACGCATAAATAAAGTGTTAAGGAACTGAATTTTACATTCTGAAAAATTATAGTACCTGTGTAGCAAGTAAATTTTTTACATGAAACTAAATTCCAGGTTTGGAACTTATACGTAAAAACTACACTCGAAAAATAAAAAAGTCTGCAAAATTGATATTCAGCGCTGGGATATACGTTTTTCCTTACCCCCACTCAGAACACATTTGAAATTACCCACCACTGCGCCCAAGTTCGGACCCTGAATCATCCTGTTGTTTCCTAGCAGAATAGTTATAGCTGGCTATTGCAAGATCATCATTTTTTCGTCTATTTCTTGATCTATATAATTGACATCTTCCTCTACTCAGTGATTAACATTTTTATCAAACTTGGATCGTTATAACTGACACATTCCAACGAACACATTTTGTACTTTACTAAAGAAAACCGGTACATACAATGATGCTCATAAATTAAGGATAATGCTGATGCATGGTGAAACAACGCTCTAGTGGAAGGTTTGAGGTTTTAAAACACCTCAGGGTATGACCAGGCGGTGCATTTGACCTGCGGTCGTCGCACGATGGCGCTGGCAGCAGTCCACATACGCAGAGATGTGCTGGTGCATGATAGAGCACGGTGCAGCGAGTTAAGTGCGCAGACGTTTTCAGACGTGCTAATGATGTCTGTGTGTTGAAAATGGCTCAAAGAACACATACTGATGACGTTATGAGGGGTAAGAATACTAGGGTGCCTGGAGGCTGGTCAAACACAGCAGGTCGTAGCACAGACCCTCTTTGTGCCACAAAGTGTGATCTCAAGATTATGGCAACCATTCCAGCAGACAGGAAACGTGTCCAGGCCCTACAGTACAGGACGTCCACAGCGTACAACACCACAAGAAGACCGATATCAAACCATCAGTGCCCGCAGATGGCCACAGAGTACTGCAGGTAGCCTTACTCGGGACCTTACCACAGCCACTGGAACAACTGTTCTCCAGACACACAGCCTACAGATGACTGAACAGACATGGTGTATTCGCCCGGAGACCTGTAAGGTGCATTTCAGTGAAACCTGGTCACAGGAGAGCCCGTAAAGCCTAGTGTCAAGAACACTGTAATTGGTCATTGGAGCAGTGGTCCCAGGTTATGTTTACGGACGAGTCCAGGTATAGTTTGAAGCGTGATTCTCGCCGCGGGTTTTCATCTGGCGTGAACCAGGAACCAGATACCAACTCCTTAATGTCCTTGAAAGGGACCTGTATGGAGTTCGTGGTTTGACAGAGGAACTGTAACAGGTCAAGTGTATCGGGACGTCACTTTGCACCAGCAAGTCCGCCTTTTCAGGGGTGCAACGGGTCACAATTTCCTCCTGATGGATGACAACGTACGGCACTACCGAGCTGCGATCTTGGAGGAGTACCTTGAAACAGAAGATATCGGGCGAATGGAGTGGCCTGCCTGTTCCCCAGACCTAAACCCCATAGAGCACGTCTGGGATGCTCTCGGGTGACGTATCGCTGCACGTCTTCAAACCCCTACGACACTTCAGGAGCTCCGACAGGCACTGGTGCAGGAATGGGAGGCTGCTCGACCACCTGATCCAGAGTATGCCAACCCGTTGTGCGGCCTGTGTACGTGTGCATGGTGATCATACCCCATATCGATGTTGGGGTACATGCGCAGGAAACAGTGGCGTTTTGTAGCACATGTGTTTCGAGACGGTTTTCTCAACTTATCACCAATATCGTAGAATTGCAGATCTGTGTCGTGTGTGTTCTCTATGTGCCTATGCTATTAGCGGCAGTTTTTTTGTAGTGCCACGTTGTGTGGCACCCCATTCTGCTATTATCCTTAATTTATGAGCATGAGTGTAGTTCATGAGGAGCGGTCTAGGAAACCCCAACACGTGTTAACAAAATGCATTCGACAGTAAAATATTGTAGGGTTAGTAATTTAGGACGGTTAATGGAGTGGAACGATGGGGGCCGGGGGGGGGGGTGTATAGTAATATAACCCCAGAATTGACAATACAGAGGTAGTTCCAAAATTTCCGCGGCGTCTGACAGGCCACAAATCGTGGATTAGGGGTTAATCCAATTGTCTGTCAAAATATTCAAGCAACATTTCTTGGCTTCAGCTCGGGGTGCCGAGAGTATGTTTGATTATAAATACATAAAGGGTCGTATGGATAGGATGGGCAACAATATGCAACTGTTTGCTGATGATGTTCTAATGTTCGGGGAATGTCGCCGTTGAGTGACTGTGGGAGGATACAGGAGAATTTCTGATTGGTGTGGTAAACGGCATCTTGCCCTAAAAGCAGAAAAATATAAGTTAATTTAAATTAGTAGGAAAAACAATCCTGTGATGTACGAATACAATATTAATGGCATGCTACCTAACATAGTCACGTCGACTGTCTATGTACACGTAACGCTGCAAAGCAGTATGGAGTGGAACGAGCACTTAAGGACAGTGGTAACGAAGAAGAATGGTGAACATCAGTTTATTCGGAGAAATTAAGGAAATTGTGGCTCATTTTAAAGGAAACAGCACATAGAACACCAGTGCAACTCATTCTTAAGTACTGCTCGAGGGTTCGGCAAAAGACATAAAAGTATGCTACTAGATTTGTTACTGGTAGGTTCGATTAACACGTGAGAATCAAGGAGATATTTCGTGAAAACAAATGGTAATCGCTGGAGCGAATACAAAGTTCTGTTCATGAAGCACTATTGAGGAAATTTAGATAACCGGCATTTGAGGCCGACCATAGAATATTCCTCTGCTGCCAGTGCACGTTCCTCGTAAAGACCACGAAGGCAAGGTAGGAGAAACTTCGGCTCGTACAGAGGCACATAGACAGTCTTTTCTCCCTCGCTCCATTCGTGAGAACAACAGGAAAGGGAATGAGTAGCGATGGTATAAGGTATCCTCCAGCACGTACGTATGGATGTAGGTGGCCTGACGAGGATTGGAAATCAGGACTCCTATGTCACCTCTCTCGCTAGCATTGTTGCAGTGTGGAGCAGTAGATTAACATCGCCAAGTGCGACGGTCGGCCATCTGCGCGCCGGTGGGCGGTTTCGGACAGTGCCAGCGGCGCGGCGTGACGTCATAAATACTGTGGAGGACGCTGGCGCGCACGTGCTCCAAATAATAAACAGCGGCGCGGGCCGGGCGTAGCCGTGAAATACGGTCCGATGACCGCTGCCACTGCTGCCGTCCTGTCCGGTAATGGAGTTGCCCCAGCAGGCGGACGTCACGACGCTCGTATTTAACGCCACGGCGCGGAAGCGGCGCTGCGGACGGGCTCCTTCTGTTTCCGCCCTCGCAATTAATAGCCACCATTTCTTTTTTCCTTTGCTGCGATATTATCTGTCCAGTATAGTACTGGATCGTAAACACTAGATTCAGGCAAAAGCCAAACTCAGCAGCCTAAAAGGCTGTCCAAGTGCAATGCCCGTGCCTGCTACCCTATCAACTGTACGTCATGTCCTGGACAATTTTGCCTACCGGTTTTTCGGAAGCAATCCCGTAATGCATGAGGTTCATTCAAATGAATCCTGGTCAGTGCGTCTACCTTTACCTTACACACATAAGGTGGCAGTAACTGCGGGTTTGGTGGTAGAGAGAGTGACGCGTGCGCACCGTTTGATGTTGCACAGCGCCAGTGTGGTTTCACGCCGAAGAGAAAGTGGTCACTCAAGTCATCGCCCACTACCGAATATGCAGACGAGTAAGCAGGAACAACGAGGAGTGCTTAGATTTTTGGCGGCGGAGGGAGTTGGAGACCGTGAAGTGTATCGACGGATTAAGGCTGTTTACGGTGAATACAGTCTGAGTCGTTCATGTGTTGTGGAATGGCGCAAACGATTCCTTGAGGGCCGCGAGTCACTGGAAGACAATGCTCGTCCTGGACAGGCTCAGCGTGTCATCACACCGCAAATGCTTGCGGAAGTGAATGCTTTAATCTTGGACAACAGTAGAATCACCGTGGACGAGGTCCATCGGTTACTGGGAACCGCCCACACCATAATGCGTGAACACTTGAACTATCGAAAAATCTGTGCGCAGTGGGTTCTCCGCCAACTGACCGCAGAACAGCGCAATAGTCGAATGGCGCTGTCTTTGAGTCATCTGCAATGTTATCATGAGGAGGAATACGGCTTTCTGTCGCGTATTGTCACAGGTGACGAAACATGGTGTCACCATTTTGAACCAGAAAGCAAGGGTCAGAGCAAACAGTGGAAACACCTCCAAAGAAATCAAAGGCCGTGCACACCAGTTATGGTACATGATGTCCTCCTTTTTTTATTCCTGGAATGGGGAACCACCATCAATGCCCAGTCACTTTACAGAACCTTATACGAACCATCAAGTCGAAACGCCGAGGCATGTTGTCCAATTGCGTTATCCTCCTGCACGATAATGCCCGCCCACACACGGCCAATGTGGTGAAGACGACATTGCAGCAGTTTCGATGGAAAACGCTGGAACATCCACAGTAGAGTCCCGACCTTTCACCGTGTGACTTTGATGTGTTTGGACTTCTAAAACAAACTATTCGCGGACATCGATTCGCAACGTACGACGAAGTGTGTGACTTGCTCCAGGCCTGGATCCGACAGCAGCCTACTAGCTCCTTCAAGGATGGAATCGACCGGATAGTGACGCAATGGAATAAATGTGCGAACAGTTCTGGCGACTATTTTTGAGTATGTGTGCTGCGTATAGCTGAATTTTTGAGTTAATAAAATCGTTACCGTTAATTTACACATGTGATCGGGTTTCATTTGAATTCCCCTTAAAAATCATGCTGCAAAGTCCCATTAGACTGGAATGATTAATCGACACCAAGAAGTGTAGTACAAAACACTACAACTGATGTTCGGTGTCTGATTAATATAATTTACTCTTTTATTCGTATTTGCATGGCTTACAAAAATTGGAGGACGTTGAAAGCAAATTGGGACGTGGCGACGGAGCCACAGAGTCACATAGGCCATCACTCTTGGGGGTGGTTCACGGAACGCAGCCCCAGGAGACGCATAGGTCAGTGGCTGGCAGACTACTGGACAGTCTTTGCTAGTGCCACCATTGGGCACCTGAAGCACCGCACGCAAACGCGGATGAGTCTCTCTGTGATGTAAAGCTCCCAGCCATGACCTCTTTCACAACCCAGAAGTGGAATGAAAAGGAATGCCGTTTCTAGCTAAGAAGCACTGTTGTGCATAGAAGCAGAAAGCTGTATTGTCCCCAGGAAGTGCCGGATGCTACATACATGCTATCTCGAAAATGGTGTGGAAACCAGCAGTTTTGGAATGCTTCAGAGTTTTGAGTCGCATCTGGACGTTGACTTCACAACAACCAAAATGTTAGAGAGAGGAACTCGACTATTCCGATGAGGACCCACCTCACTGGCCAAACAGAGAGATGGGAAGGGAGTGAGATGCCTTTTTTCAGTGTTAAGTGGTTGGACACATGTTACTGGTTAACCGCTTAGAGAACAGCTCAAGGAAGAAGAGTAGCGTTTCGAACGAACATTTTTACTGGTTGGCCAAGCCAATCCGAACGGAGTAAAGAGCGATAATGAGGAATTGCGAGTTTTCTTGTTAACGAGCACTTGGCACTTGGTACTCCCTCTTTCTTCTCGTTCACTGAGTGCCGTAATCGCTTCACTTCAAAGAGTCTTGATTGCCAGGGTCCACCGCCAGAGCGCCAGAGCATATGTACTGAGGGACTTTAGAGAGATTTCCGTCTGATTCACACTTGGAAAGGGTCGTTGGCGTACTGCCAAAGTGCTGCCACTTCAACTTCCACCCACAGTTTGCTATGGCGAGAGTCAGCCGCAACGGCAAGACGATGTATAGAGACATTAAAGCCATTTTATGGAATTTTAACTTCAACATTCACTTTAATGACTTCCATTAAGATTTAATGACCAGTTTGCTTTCAACTCCAACCACAGTTTCAACGCATTCCCTTCTTTAGTAGTATCTGTCTTTTTTACTAACATCATGACCACGGTAAGACTTCGTATGTCCAACTGTTTCATTTACATTACTATTAGAATCTTATCCCGCACCCTTTTATCAGATTTTTACTAGAACAATATTGTCATTGCTTATCAAACGTTTTTTGTAACAGAATACACAGAATAAAAAGCGATACTTCTTTCATTTAGCAATCATTTAATTCCTAATTTATTATTGTGGAAAGTGATTAACTTAAGTCAGATACAAGGCCCAATTTCCACATCTCCAACTTCAAATCCCACAACCTTGACTCAGAAACCCCAAATCTGCAATTAAGGCAAGTAGCATCAGGCGTTCTCCAGGGTTCAGTGTTCGCTCCTCCACTCTCATTATTGCACGTCAATGACTGTCATCAACTTTGTCCCACTTTAAATGCCACATGTATTCTGATGACCTCCAGTTATATCCAAGTACATTACCAATCAAGTTGAAGAAGAACGCCCTAGGGTAGTGCAGTTGGGTAACGCCCTCGAATTTGGAGGGTTGAATACGCTATTTCCAAGGCACAAATGAAAGGAGACACCGCTTTCTCTTTAACATTGTTCCAGTAGCTGGAAATGTACAGTTGGTTGAATTGCCATCCTTGGTGATCTCTCGATTCATTTGTACCTTTGGAATGAAGAGTTGTTCACCTAACGAACGTTCGGGAGCTGTCGACGATGTTAGATGGTTGCACTTTCTCAAGTTACTTGAACTTTCGCTACGCCAGAGAAGATAAAATATCAAGACGAAGGCAGAAGTTGACAAAGTCAATGCTGAGTTATGGGAATTAGCAAAGTGGACACAGGCCACACAGTTAAATCTCAGGCCATGAAAACCGAAGCAATCCTGTTTGGTCATTCTAGACTCACTCGCCCGAAACATCAGAAATCCCTACCATCTTCAATCTTAAGCTGGATAATTATAAATTTCTCTCCCTTAGGAGGTAACGTAGGCATAATAATAGACGAAAAATCTTAACTGGGTTTAGCACGTGGTACAATGTGTAGAAAGGCGTTGACACCTCTCCATACCCTACAAATGTTATACTTCCAGTTATAGATTACAGGAAAGCTCACGGAGCCCGCACACGAATGTGGCATTTGTGATCTCGATTATATTTCTCAGTCTATTATGGCAAGCTATCCCAGCTACGTGCGGAAAGTGCGGAGATCTAGACACATTGTCTGTACTACCCGCTTCTGAACCTATACAGACCCTCGTATCTCTCCTCGACCTTAACACATTTTTTTCTGAATAACACAGCAGAAACACTTGTTCCCGTCACTCCGAAATCCTTTCTTTCCCACTCTGCCACTCAGGCGCTTTCTCTTAAAGACTGCTAAAAAAATGTCTGTCTTTGTTTCGTGCACATCCCTTATCCCATAACCAACAAGTACCCTTCTTAGCAGCCAGACCTTCGTTTTTCAATGGCCAAATCTAGTGCAGTCCATCCAGACTTCTTTTGCTCAGTACTTGCTGTGTTAGAAAATCAATTTTGTTTACCCACAAATACAATTTTTATCTGCTACTACCACTATTATTATTATTATTATTATTATTATTATCAGCAGCAGCATTAATCCGTCTACAAGCCCTGGCGGGCCCATTGGTGCCGACCGATCACCGTGTTATCCTCCGAAAATGGCGTCATTGGATGCCCAGATGGAGGGAGTGGAGTCAAACAGCGCTCTCCGGGCCATTCTTAGTTTTAGCGACCATGTGTCGCTAATATTCGGTCAAGTAGTTCTTCAACTGCCTTCACAAGGCTGAATGGACCCCACATCAGTCTTATCACCATGGAAAAATCCCTGGCAGAACCGGGAATCGAACCGTGGTCCTCCATGTGGCAGTCAGCCGAGCTGAACACTCAGCTACAGAGACGCACATTACTGGTAGTAACGCTAGCGTTGATGCTATTAGTTGTTAATGTGTACTGTTACTCACATTGTCATTAGATACAGTCAGATCTTGTTTCAAACATGTTTAATTATACTACTAACATTTTATTAGTATTTATGACATTAAAATTATCATTTATTCAGCAACTAAGTTGTTAATAGCTGTCACACGTATCTAGGCATCTGTTTGCAACGATGCTACTAAACCAGTATGATAGTGGTTGGTGTACAATCGAACCGAGCAACAGCCCAACATAGATAGGGCCCGAAGGTCCTAATTTGAGCAGGTTAAACCAATGAATAAATAGATAAATCCATATATAGGCCTATAAATAAAAGACATTAGCTGAATTATAGCTCTCTGCCAAACTGGCTGCCATTGGGCTGATTTTAAAAAATCCCTTAATTTTGCTGTGAAGCCGTTGTTGTATGACTGTGTGACCACTACGTTCTTTCAGTCCTAAGTGGTATGCTACATCACTGCTGTTCAAGTTATACTTGGCGTCAAATCTTTTAACTGTGAAGCCAAATAATAAGGCCAATCCCTACATACACTGTCTTTTGAGAAGGGTGCAACACCAAGAAGGAAGTACCCGAATAGCGCCACACTTGGTGGAAGTGGCGACGGGTGTGCAAGCAATTCGTGATACGATGGGGCACACGGAGGCCGAGCAGAGCCCTCTCGTGTCGGTCCGACAGGGTGGGTGTTGCGCCTAGTGTAGTCGGTGCAGGGGTGTCACACAAGGTGGAAACAATAAAGTGAGGGCCAGTACGCCTCGTCGACGTCAAAGGGAGACATGTCGCCATGTGAACGAGTTAGAACAGAGCAGAATGATCGGTCTCCGGGAAACGGTGTTGTACCGTGACATTTCGGCTCGCACAGGGCATGCTGCTACGTCAGTGATGCGTGTGTGGAAGCAGTGGATAGAGGAAGGTCGTAAGCAGCGACCACGGAACATGACCACAACACAGGATGACCGTCATCTTCTCCGCATACCCATTACGGACCGTACAGCGTCATCGCGTCATCCACAATGTTGGCTCGTCGCCGCAGCGCTGCAACAGGTGTGAACTTGTCCGCATCGACAGTTCGTGACCATCCACTGCAGGATGGACAGGTTGCACGCATGCCATTACGTCGGCTTCCACTGTCCAGAAACCACAAGCTCCACCGACTGCAATGGGCACGTGAACACTGTCACTGGGGTGCTGAGTGGCAACATGTTATCTTTTCGGATGAGTCCCGCTTCAACGTGTCCTACAGTGATGGCCTCATACGTGTCCGGCGGTACCGTGGTGAGCGCAACCTGGAGGGCTGCATTGCGGAGCGGCATAGCCGACAAACACCAGGTGTGATGGTTTGGGGCGCCATTGGTTAGAACAACCGATTTCGTCTCGTACGTATTGCGGGCACTTAGAACAGCAACCGGTGCGTAACGGAGGTTGAGGAGCCTGAGGTACTCCCCCTGCTTCAGGCACCTCCACAGGCCACATTTCAACAGGACAATGCCCGGCTACATATTGCGAGGAATGTACAGGCCTTCTTCGAAGAGCGACGGGTACCACTGCTTCCCTGGCCTGCACGTTCGCCAGATATGTCGCCCATCGAACATGTCTGGGATATAGTTGGTCGGCACCTGGTGCGTCACGGTCCTACAGTTACTGGTGTCACGGATTTGTGGGCTCGGATACAACCTGCGTGGAGGGCCATCACTCAGGAACGTATTCAGAACCGTACTGACTCAGTGCCACAGCGTATAGCAGCTCTAATTGCAGTGCATGGTGACCACACGAGATACTGAATAGTAGGGCTCAAAGGACATGTACAGATTTGAAAAGGTAATCATTTGTTACTTGTCATGTACCTAACCTGTGGTATTAAATAAACTGAATTCATGCGTTTCCTTCTTGGTGTTGCAATTTCCACAAACGGTAGTGTATTTTCCTTGGACGCTAACACAAGTAAGTCAATGATGGGTTACTGCACAAAATCATTTCAAAATCGCTTTACCGCCGGACTTCCGAAAATATACAGAGCTAAAGTAGCAAGCCACTCATCAGAGACAAGGGTATCGCCAGGCGTGTTCCAGGGAAGTGTGACTGGAACGCTGTGTCTTCTATATACAAAAATGATTTGGCAGACAGGGAGGGCAACAATCTGCGGTTGTCTGCTGATGATGTCGAAGTTGAGTGACTGTAGAAAGATACAAGAAGACCTAGAAAAAAATTTCTATTTGGTGTGATGAATGGCAGCTAGCTCTAAATGTGGAGAAATTTAAGTTAATGCGGATGAATGGGAAGAACAGACCTGTAAGTTCGGATGCTATGTCACTAGTGTCCTGCTTGACAGAGTCGTTTAAATTTCTGGGCGTAACGTTGCTAAATCATACGAAATGGAACAAGCATGCGGGAACTGTGGTAGGGAAGGAAAATGGTCGTCTTCGGTTTATTGGGAGAATCTTAGCAAAGAGTGGTTAACCTGTAAAGGAGACCGCATGTAGGAAGCTGGCACGACCTATTCTTGCGTACTGCTCGAGTGTTTTTTTTGGTCCGTACCAGGTTGGATTGAAGATGGTGCGTGCCTCCGCTCTGTTGTCACGCCTGGAGTAACGTCCGTGGCGGAAGACGCAAGTCAATTGTCTGCAGTGGGCGTTGCCTCCACTAGCCGCCAAATCGAGCGTAGCGGAAGAGGCAGATTCGTCACCAGCAATGGGCGTCACTGCAGCTGACTACCAAATCGAGAACGCGATGAAGCGGACGCATCGGCGCGCAGAACGAATGCAGAGAAACGAAACGGTTTGATAGACCTACGAGGACATTGCGACCATTTGCTTGAATATACGGTTATTGATATCACGTTCAAGTAGCTTGTTTAAAAAAAAAATTCCTTTAGACCAGCGTACTTGTTGAAAGTCGCAATGGGCTTATGGGCTTTTCCCTAATATCTCCTCTTGTGATTTTTAAACTGAGTATTCCTATTACAAGTTGAAAAATAGTGACAAACATAATATTAACAAACTATTAATCATCACTATTCCTTCGCTCTCAATCCTTCTGCGAAGCCCATATTCCCCAGTAACTCTTTCCTCTGCTCGTGTCGGGAACTACGGCTGCAGAAAGTTCGTAAAGTGTCCAAACCCTATGTAATGCCGGCCTGCGTGACCGAGCGGTTCTAGGCGCTACAGTCTGGAACCGCGCGGCCGCTACGGTCGCAGGCTCGAATCCTGCCTCGGGCATGGATGTGTGTGATGTCCTTAGGTTAGTTAGGTTTAAGTAGTTCTAAGTTCTAGGGGACTGATGACTACCGCAGTAGTCAAGTCCCATAGTGCTCAGAGCCATTTGAACCATTTGAACCCTATGTAATGTGGAAGTGACCACTAGATGTCACGGGATGCGGGCTCGGCGGTATAAAAAAAGATGGCTAGAGAAAGAGGGACTGTTCTGGAAAGCTAAGTGCCTTCGACCGTAGATTAGTCAGTAGATGTCACTGAATAGCAGATGTAGCTCATTGTTCAGGAACATTTCAGTCCTTCCAAAGGTGCCCAAGTCTGAGTGTGAAACGGAAGCACGAAGGAATAACCAAGACCAGACACACCTAATGAAGTTAAGTACAGCGACTACAGAGCATTCAAAATGTTCAAATGTGTGTGAATTCCTAAGGACCAAACTGGTGAGGTTATTGGTCCCTAGGCTTGCATACTACTTAAAGTAACTTATGCTAAGAACAACACACACACCCATGCCCGATTGACTCGAACCTCCGGCGAGAGGGACGGCGCAATGCGTGACGTGGCGCCTCGAACAGCGCGACGACTCCGCGCGACCACAGAGCATGGCATGGCTGTAAAAAGTCGCATGAAGTGAGCGGAAGGAATACCTTGTGATTTAGAAAATGCTGCAAGCTGCACGGGTAGCCCAATGGCTGTGAGTATGGACTTAAAAACCACGATATACAACGTTCAACAAGCTTTTTTTAAACGACACATTCCAGTAATCAATACAAAATGCAAATCGACAAATCGACGCTTGATGTGGTGTAAAACGCGCCGTCTTTCAGTAGGGGAAGAGTGGAAACGAGCGGCTCACAGTGACGAATCACGCTATTCACTGTGGAAATCCGATGGAAGGGTCTAAGTTAGGCCAAACCCTGGAGAACATCACCGGCCATCACTTTTCTGCCATCTGCGAAATAAGGAGAAGGTGATGTTATAATATTGATCTGTTTTTCTAACTTCAGAATCTGATAAATTGCAAACGATATGAACACATTTTACAGCATTTTATGCTCTGCGAGGGACAGCTAGCAGACAATAGTTTGTGTGGTGTCACCGCCAGACACCACACTTGCTAGGTGGTAGCTTAAATCGGCCGCGGTCCATTTAGTACATGTCGGACCCGCGTGTCGCCACTGTGTGATCGCAGACCGAGCGCCACCACAAGGCAGGTCGCGAGATACGGAATAGCACTCGCCCCAGTTGTACGACGACATTGCTAGCGACTACACTGACGAAGCGTTCTCTCATTTGCCGAGAGACAGTTAGAATAGCCTTCAGCTAAGTCCATGGCTACGACCTAGCAAGGCGCCATTAGCCTTACATAGTTTGATAGTTATCGTATGAAATGTCTCATCAAGAATGCTGTAATTCACATCAAAGAATAAAAGATAAGTATTCGAAGAGCTGCATACTTTTCTTATGAGAATTCACTACTTATCCTGTTCCAGAATTCACGCCCGTCTGCGTTAGATAGCGTGCATTTCGGCCGCCTCTATCTACAAGGTGTTGGCACATTTACCAACACATCAGTTTGTATCAGCATGGAAGTGCACACTGTCCCACAGCAACAACTGTGAGGCAGCGGTTTGTGGAAAACATCATTCCTGAAATGGACTGTTCTGCTCAGGGTTCCAACCTGAACCAAATGCAATATCTCTGGAATAACTTTAACGCCGACTTCGCTCCAGACCGCAGCTCCAAACAACTTTTCCTGGTTCGGCTCTTTATGAAGACTGGCCTGCCATTGCTCCATAGTCATTCACATACCTCACGGAAAGTGTCTCCAGCAGAGTCAAGCCACTGTAAAGGGTAAGGGTGGTCACAACCAATATTAATGTCCACTATTGAGGGACACAGCTCTAGCCTCCACGATTGCCAAGATGGCGTGGAGTGCCGTGATGAAGATCTGTACAAACCCCAAAGGTGCTAGTAAGACAGTGTATACAGAATACAAATTTATTATTCATGGATAGACAGTTATCTTCTTTTGCACTTGCTAGTGGATGGGCGCAGAGAAGTGCACTAGCCACGCTTGTACGAGCTGACGCTTGCACATCTCGCAGTCTCACCCACTGTGATGACATAGTGCACATGTAGCGGGCTGCTATGAAACAGCAGGTTGCTGACTGGATGCAGTGTGGATGTTGCTCGCACGTCCTGATGGCCAGCAGTATGGCCAGGACACTGTCGTTGATGTCGTAGGCGGCACCCAAAAGGTGCTTACAACAGCTATACATGAGGCAGCTGTAGTCATGCAAAGTTACTTCATGCCAATCTCAGTGAGGGAACGACCAGCAACACTGGTGTCTGCTCATAGGTCAGTGGGAGGCATATATTGTGCTCCTCTGGGATGATGGTAGCTTAGCAACTCAGAAGGTACCATCAGCCAGGGCTCCAGGGCCTGTTGGTAGGAGGCACCAAAGTATTCTCATCACCGATGGTGAAGACGAGGGGGCAGCAACCCACAGCAGAAATGTCCTTCATGCTAGGCAGGGTGTTGCATCGTAGACTGAAGTATTTTACGAGGTTCTTGGATAGAGAGTAACTGGTCCCACACTGAGGCTTGTTAGCTGCAAACTGGCGTTTGGATGTAAAACTGTCTGTATCGGTCAGTATATGCAAATGATGTTAATGTGCCACAAAATGTTGAACCAAGGGCAACGACGGGTAAAATATTTATTGAAGTCCTTGTAGACTCGCACTACCAGGTTTGCAACATTGGATCTTTTGGTGCGTCTATTGCTGTAACATGTAGTTATTGTAGTTTACTATTGACAAGATGTAATGGTTTACGCCGACCCACAATATCCTCATCAGTTGTGAAAATTAAAACTTTGCATGAGAACTTTTGGTGTGTGCCGCACCGGCAGGAAACCCTTAAAACGAAAAGCGTTGAATGTCAAATGTGCAGATGCCCTTTGCAAAAAAGAGCGTTATATTTACAAGTTACAACAGTAATGCTGTTGTTTTCATATGGCATCTTCACATTTGGTATTCAACAGTATTGTTTTTAGGGATTCCTACTGGTACGACACACACCAAAGGAGGTCAGGCAAGTTTCAATTCCCGCAATTTCTGGGGACATTGAGAGTCGGCATCCACATTATCAATTGTAAACAGCAGTAGCTTCTGGCAACAGCAATAGATGCAGCAGAAAATGCAAGTAAAAATGTTGCAGAGCAGGCAGTGTGAGTCTACACGGATTTCAATGTGTTGTTTGTTCATCAGTCTACTGATTGGTTTGATGCGGCCCGCCACGAATTCCTTTCCTGTGCTAACCTCTTCATCTCAGAGTAGCACTTGCAACCTACGTCCTCAATTATTTGCTTGACGTATTCCAATCTCTATCTTCCTCTACAGTTTTTGCCCTCTACAGCTCCCTCTAGTACCATGGAAGTCATTCCCTCATGTCTTAGCAGATTTCCTATCATCCTGTCCCTTCTACTTATCAGTGTTTTCCACATATTCCTTTCCTCTCCGATTCTGCGTAGAACCTCCTCATTCCTTACCTTATCAGTCCACCTAATTTTCAACATTCGTCTATAGCACCACATCTCAAATGCTTCGATTCTCTTCTGTTCCGGTTTTCCCACAGTCCATGTTTCACTACCATACAATGCTGTACTCCAGACGTACATCCTCAGAAATTTCTTCCTCAAATTAAGGCCGGTATTTGATATTAGTAGACTTCTCTTGGCCGGAAATGCTTTTTTTGCCATAGCGAGTCTGCTTTTGATGTCCTCCTTGCTCCGTCCGTTATTGGTTATTTTACTGCCTAGGTAGCAGAATTCCTTAACTTCATTGACTTCGTGACCATCAATCCTGATGTTAAGTTTCTCGCTGTTCTCATTTCTACTACTTCTCATTACCTTCGTCTTTCTCCGATTTACTCTCAAACCAAAATGTGTACTCATTAGACTGTTCATTCCGTTCAGCAGATCATTTAATTCTTCTTCACTTTCACTCAGGATAGCAATGTCATCAGCGAATCGTATCATTGATATCCTTTCACCTTGTATTTTAATTCCACTCCTGAACCTTTCTTTTATTTCCATCATTGCTTCCTCGATGTACAGATTGAAGAGTAGGGGCGAAAGGCTACAGCCTTGTCTTACACCCTTCTTGATACGAGCACTTCGTTCCTGATCGTCCACTCTTATTATTCCCTCTTGGTAGTTGTACATATTGTATATGACCCATCTCTCCGTATAGCTTACCGCTACTTTTTTCAGAATCTCGAACAGCTTGCACCATTTTATATTGTCGAACGCTTTTTCCAGGTCGACAAATCATATGAAAGTGTCTTGATTTTTCTTTAGCCTTGCTTCCATTATTAGCCGTAACGTCAGAATTGCCTCTCTCGTCCCTTTACTTTTCCTAAAGCCAAACTGATCGTCACCTAGCGCATTCTCAATTTTCTTTTCCATTCTTCTGTATATTATTCTTGTAAGCAGCTTCGATGCATGAGCTGTTAAGCTGATTGTGCGATAATTCTCGCACTTGTCAGCTCTTGCCGTCTTCGGAATTGTGTGGATGATGCTTTTCCGAAAGTCAGATGGTATGTCGCCAGACTCATATATTCTACACACCAACGTGAATAGTCGTTTTGTTGCCACTTCCCCCAATGATTTTAGAAATTCTGATGGAATGTTATCTATCTCTTCTGCCTTATTTGACCGTAAGTCCTCCAAAGCTCTTTCAAATTCCGATTCTAATACTGGGTCCCCTATCTCTTCTAAATCGACTCCTGTTTCTTCTTCTATCACATCAGACAAATCTTCACCCTCATAGAGGCTTTCAATGCATTCTTTTCACCTATCTGCTCTCTCCTCTGCATTTAACAGTGGAATTCCCGTTGCACTCTTAATGTTACCACCGTTGCTTTTAATGTCACCAAAGGTTGTTTTGACTTTCCTGTATGCCGAGTCTGTCCTTCCGACAATCATATCTTGTTCGATGTCTTCACATTTTTCCTGCAGCCATTTCTTCTTAGCTTCGCTGCACTTCCTATTTATTTCATTCCTCAGCGACTTGTACTTCTGTATTCCTGATTTTCCCGGAACATGTTTGTACTTCCTTCTTTCATCAATCAACTGAAGTATTTCTTCTGTTACCCATGTTTCTTCGCAGCTACCTTCTTTGTACCTATGGTTTCATTCACAACTTCTGTTATGGCCCTTTTTAGAGATGTCCATTCCTCTTCAACTGTACTGCCTACTGCGCTATTCCTTATTGCTGTATCTATAGCGTTAGAGAACTTCAAACGTATCTCGTCATTCCTTAGTACTTCCGTATCCCACTTCTTTGCGTATTGATTCTTCCTGACTAATGTCTTGAACTTCAGCCTACTCTTCATCACTACTATATTGTGATCTGAGTCTATATCTGCTCCTGGGTACGCCTTACAATCCAGTATCTGATTTCGGAATCTCTGTCTGACCATGATGTAATCTAATTGAAATCTTCCCGTATCTCCCGGCCTTTTCCAAGTATACCTCCTCCTCTTGTGATTCTTGAACAGGGTATTCGCTATTACTAGCTGAAACTTGTTACAGAACTCAATTAGTCTTTCTCCTCTTTCATTCCTTGTCCCAAGCCCATATTCTCCTGTAACCTTTTCTTCTACTCCTTCCCCTACAACTGCATTCCAGTCGCCCATGACTGTTAGATTTTCGTCCCCCTTTACATACTGCATTACCCTTTCAGTATCCTCATATACTTTCTCTATCTGTTCATCTTCAGCCTGCGACGTCGGCATGTATACCTGAACTATCGTTGTCGGTGTTGGTCTGCTGTCGATTCCGATTAGAACAACCCGGTCACAGAACTGTTCACAGTAACACACCCTGTGCCCTACCTTCCTATTCATAACGGATCCTACACCTGTTATACCATTTTCTGCTGCTGTTGATATTACCCGATACTCATCTGACCAGAAATCCTTGTCTTCCTTCCACTTCACTTCACTGACCCCTACTATATCTAGATTGAGCCTTTGCATTTCCCTTTTCAGATTTTCTAGTTTCCCTACCACGTTCAAGCTTCTGACATTCCATGCCCTGACTCGTAGAACGTTATCCTTTCGTTGATTATTCAATCTTTTTCTCATGGTAACCTCCCCATTGGCAGTCCCCTCCCGGAGATCCGAATGGGGGACTATTCCGGAATCTTTTGCCAATGGAGAGATCATCATGACACTTCTTCAATTACAGGCCACATGTCCTGTGGATACACGTTACGTGTCGGATTTCAATAAAAATGGCTATAATGACAACGAGCTTTCATTCAGCTATTGTTCATCAGTTTTAACAATTCTGACAACTTGATTTGACCAACTAAAACTTCGATAAGATCGTGTGCCAACAATGACCGAATGTGACCTTGTTTTCTGACCCTAACAGCACTCTATGTCGTGTCAAAGTTTCTCAACTCTTCTCTGCAGGCTTTCAATTTGCCGACTCCTGCAGTGCCCACGTGCTGAAAAGACACTCTTGTATATGACATAAACGTTGCGTGGTTGAGAAATGATGTTACGCTCCCCTTTCCATGAGGTCATCCGCGGCTGTCGTTCCTTGCTAGTATTCCAAGTTAGATATTATGTGCTAGTCCGCCTTGGCTTCAGCTCTGGTTTTGTCGCCGGCCGGAGAAAATACACTACTGGCCATTAAAATTGCTACACCACGAAAATGACGTGCTACAGACGCGAAATTTAACCGACAGGAAGAAGATGCAGTGATATGCAAATGATTAGCTTTTCAGAGCATTCACACAAAGCTGGCGCCATGCTGACATGAGGAACGTTTCCAACCGATTTCTCATACACAAACAGCAGCTAACCGGCGTTGCCTGGTGAAACGTTGTTTTGATGCCTCGTGTAAGGAGGAGAAATGCGTACCATCACGTTTCCGCCTTAATAAAGGTCGGTTTGAAGCCTATCGCCATTGCGGTTTATCGTATCGGGACATTGCTGCTCGCGATGGTCGAGATCCAATGACTGTTAGCAGAATATGGAATCGGTGGGTTCAGGAGGGTAATATGGAACGCCGTGCTGGATCCCAACGGCCTCGTATCACTAGCAATCGAGATGACAGGCATCTTACCCGCATGGGTGTAACGGATCGTGCAGCCACGTCTCGATCCCTGAGTCAACAGATGGAGACGTTAGCAAGACAACAACCATCTGCACGAACAGTTCGACGACGTTTGTAGCAGCATGGACTATCAGCTCGGAGACCATGGCTGTGGTTACCCTTGGCGCTACATCACAGACAGGAGTGCCTGAGATGGTATACTCAACAACAAACCTGGACGCACGAATGGCAAAAAGTCATTTTTTCGGATGAATCCAGGTTCTGTTTACAGCATCATGATGGTCGCATCCGTGTTTGGCGACATCGCAGTGAACGCACATTGGAAGGGTGTATTCATCATCGCCATACTGGCGTATCACCTGGCGTGATGGTATGGGGTGCCATCGGTTACACGTTTCGATCACCTCTTGTTCGCAATGACGGCACTTTGAATAGCGGACGTTACATTTCAGATGTGTTACGACCCGTGACTCTACCCTTCATTCGATCCCTGCCAAACCCTACATTTCAGCAGGATAATGCACGACCGCATGTTGCAGGTTCTGTACGGGCCCTTCTGGACAAAGAAAATGTTCGACTGCTGCCCTAGCCAGCTCATTCTCCAGATCTCTCACCAACTGAAAACGTCTGGTCAACGGTGGCCGAGCAACTGGCTCGTCGCAATACGCCAGTTACTACTCTTGATGAACTGTGGTATCGTGTTGAAGCTGCATGGGCAGCTGTACCTGTACACGCCATCCAAGCTCTGTTTGATTCAATTACGGCCAGAGGTGGTTGTTCTGGGTACTGATTTCTCAGGATCTATGCACCCAAATTGCGTGAAAATGTAATCACGTGCCAGTTCTAGTATAATATATTTGTCCAATGAATACCCGTTTATCATCTGCATTTCTTCTTGGTGTAGCAATTTTAATGCCTAGTAGTGTAGTAAAAAGGCTTTCAAATTCGTCGGAATATCATTCTGGGGCGCATGACGACCGATAGGTGTCCAGAAACTTCTGATCTGGTTGTGTATATGCAAGCTGTGGGGCACAAACAGCTAAAGATATGCGAGTGTTTCGTGCCTGTACATGGTTGTGTGGAGAAGAGAAGGCGGCGCCGAGCGCTCCAGCAACTGGGCGAAGCGCCGGCGGCTGTGGCGGCGCGGCTGTGGGCCGGAGCGCCCGCTGGAGCGGAACGCGCACACGTGTGCGGCCTGGCCGGCCTTCCAGCGCCCCCCTGCCCTGCCCTGCTCCTGCTGCTGCTCTCGCCCGCCCTGGTCTGGCCGCAGCCTCTGCCGTTGCGTGCAACCTGGCCCAGCCTGCGCTGCCGGTCCCGCCGATCGTAAATTAGTGTCGTTGCGCCTGCTGGAGCAGGGCGACGCGCCGACTACGGCTCCGCCGCACGCCGGGGGGGCGGCCGCTGCTGAGCGAAAATCGTGCCGACCTCGACAGGACGCGCCATGTCTGCCGGGCAGACTGCTGGCGTCGGCAGACACAGGGGTCGCGACAAGACGATTCCACGGAGGCGGCAAACGGGCCCCCCAATCCCGTGTTTCTGCTAAGATCATTCTCCCCAGTTGGATTTATTTTGGAAGGGAAAGGCGTCAGTGCATTACGTGTAAAGGTGTGGGTGTAATACAGAGAAGGATAGACTCCAGACAAATAAGTTCTCTTAAATTCACATTAGGTGTTAAAAAATATCCTTTTTTTTCAGGAATTCCGTTACTGATCTGATCTTATATCATCCCTCCTTCGACCATTGTTAGTTATTTTGCTGCCCAAATTGCGTAACCCATCTAGCTGCTTCCACTGCTTTATTTCTTAATCTGCTGGCCTCGATATCCCCTGAATTAATTCCACCACTTTCCGTTAACCCTGTTTTAGTTTTGTTGTGTACATAGTTCCGCGTAGTCAGCGCGTACACAACTTACCCAATAGAGCGCGCCCCGCTAAGCACAACAGCGCAGGCGCAGCGCTCGTCCGTCTCCGCATTACGAGATGGCGCTGCCTTAGAGACGGACCGCCGATCCGCGTATTAATATGTAACGCAGCCAATGAGATAGCTGCTAACGTAGAACATTTTCTCATCGCGGATCACACTCGCACAGTGATACCTGAACGCGCGAGGTATTAATGACGAGTGTACAGACCTCCGATTAGTCAGTCTGCATTTGTCTGTACCAGTCTGCATTAGTCTGTACCGGTCTATAGTCAAGTTTCAGTCTGCACCTAATAAGATTATCATATTCGTGTACATAGCCATGAAGATAAATGTATAGACACTTTGTCAAGTATCACAGATATGTGAGAATAAGATTAACGTACCAAGACCAAAGGAACTTCAGATTGTCAATTGTAAACAGCATCCAGAACAAGTTAGCAATGTCTATGCTTTTTATTATTTTAATAAATGTGTGTGAAAATTAATAAAGTTCTGTTTAAAGTTGGTTACTGTCAATCTGCTACTCTAAGCGTGCAAATGGCATTTCTATCGTCTGACCTAACGGCAGAAGATAAACACGCCACGATAAGACCACGAGACATATTGCTGACACTCGCCGAGTTCGTTAGGGCGTCCGCAGCTCGTGGTCGTGCGGTAGCGTTCTCGATTCCCGCACCCGGGTTCCCGGGTTCGATTCCCGGCGGGGTCAGGGATTTTCTCTGCCTCGTGATGACTGGGTATTGTGGGATGTCCTTAGGTTAGTTACGTTTAAGTAGTTCTAAGTTCTAGGGGACTGATGACCTCAGAAGTTAAGTCCCATAGTGCTCAGAGCCATTTGAACCATTTTTTTTTCGTTAGAGCGACAAGTCAAATAATCTGATGGTGTGTGTACCGAAGGTCTTACCGTACGCACACCACAAGTTTTGTTGATGTTCTTCTAATAACCTCTTTTTCAAGGCACTATCCTACCGTTCAGCAGCTCTTCAAAGTCTTCTGCTGTCTCTGACAGAACTGCAATGTCATCAGCGAATCTTAGTTTTTCTTGTATGTCTCATTGATCAGATCTTAATGACAACTGACACCTGTCGAAAGTTAATTCGGAGTAAATGCGAATATTTTGGCATCAGCTGTGTTAGGTGTAGATGTGCATTAAATCACATTCCGAGCTGAGCAAAAGACAATAATGTCATGGGTCGCGTTCTCACTAGTGTGCTAGTCCTAGGGGACTATACTACAGCTATGTAGACGGTGTGACACGGATGCTTGCAGCCGGCCGGAGGGGCCGAGCGGTTTTAGGAGCTACTGTCTGGAACCGCGCGGCCGCTACGGTCGCAGGTTCGAATCCTGCCTCGAGCACGGATGTGTGCGATGTCCGTAGGTTAGTTAGGTTTAAGTAGTTCTAAGTTCTAGGGGACTGATGACCTCAGAAGTTAGGTCACATAGAGCCATTTTGAACGGATGCTTGGATCGGTCCGGGAGGCGTGCATCAATAGCCAAAGTAACAGTATGCCTTCGGCAGGTGCCCGGCGAGGACGTCTTGTTTGCATCCCGTACGCAGAGTCGCGAGTGCGCATAATTTGTTTACTTCCTCGATTTCGTTGACATTTAGTCACTATGGCCATTTCCCACAGAAAATCCACCACCAAGATCAGCTTCCAAACTGACCACGCAAGACCATGAAATCGAACGCAAATAGAACCACACCACATCGTCGGTATTCACCTCTCCATCACTACTAGCGTCATCTGCGGCAAGATGAACGATGAGACGATATGTAACGCTGTTGTGAGCAGATGTGCGAACGCTCTCAAGATCAAACGCCCCAACGCCCACATCGGAGCAGTTACCACTGACCACGCAGAATTAAGATTACGCACTCTACGACTCTTCGAACAGCTGTTCAAAGTGCTGCCGGACGTAATCACGGCAGCTTTTCGATCGTGTGGGACGGGTATTAGCTACGTGGCAAAGAAATGGAACACTTTCGAAATGTATCCGGTCCTCAGTGGTGTTCGACGAGTTAAAAATTAACTAACAAAACATGGTACCTCCTACCTAGTCACTGGTGGATGTCGAGCAATCGCGATGTACGATGTTCTCGTTGCGGCCAGAGGTTCATATGCGTTTGGCGTGTGTTCAACGTCGGATTATGCAGCTCCCTTTAGGTGAAACAGTGCCTACGACTATGTTAACGATCTTCCCCATCAATCACGCAGGGGTGACACGGTCGACCGTCATGACGAACAGGGGAGCACTTGGAAGACAGGGAACGTCACAACTGCAGGACTCCAGGATCTATCGACATTACGACACAGTCGACTTAGACGAAAGACGTCGCCCGTCAACTACACAGCGAGATTCGGACTAGATAATGAAACTCGACGCTGGGTTTGTACCAACCTCTGCTTTCCTCCCTGAAGGTCACGTCGCGCGCGGGAACCACACACTCATTCGGACACGGAAACCCGCGTCTGGAAACAGAGGCCACTGAGGAAACATTAAAAACGACGCCGCACACCCTCCAACGATCGCCTCCTGCGTACATCTTCTTCCGTTGACGACGGACGACCGACGAGACGGGAAACATTTTTCACACAGGGTTGCCCTCACCTGCTGCTTTCCCTGATTTCGACATAGCGGGCAAATAGATCACGAGAACAACACCCTTCACCAGTACACAGCAGCGAACGGCTTCGGATTCAATCTGTCACCCAGCTCGCAAAGGCCCTACCGCGGCCATAGTTAACTTACGGACCTTGGGCGGAAGACATTGCGGGGACCCCTCAGCCCCTCCGTAGCAGCGGACGACGGGTTGCACACGGCCTGCAGGTGACAGGCCATAACATTTACGGCGACGCTGACGGCGGCCCACATTCCAGGAGTCGTTCTACAGAACTATCGCTTAGTGGCCGTCAACGTTAATACGATTCGGACACGTACGAAGTTATCGCTGCTCCAAGACATGCTCATTGCGGCAGACATAGCCGTTCTGCAAAAGGTCTACGTCGATGATTTCCCGGGTATATATGGTTACACGGCTCATTTGTGCCACGCCTCGCCAACTAACAGTGGTACCGCAGTTCTCCTCAGGGAGAGCTTCGAGGCGGACGAAGTACGATATCTCCCCAACGTTAGAGGAACGGCTGTAATGGTGGTGGGCGTCCAACTTACCAACGTGTACGCCCCTTTCGGAACGAATCGCCGTCGCGACCTATCGCTCTTCTTAGCGGAAGGAGTAGCATCGCTTCTACATGACAGGCACGATGACTTGGTGCTAGAGGTTGATTTCAATAGCGCCCTGCCACCTAAGAATCAGCGGCAGCGCCATTCACCGTGCCCCGAGCTAGAGACACTCGTCTACGATCTCCAGCTGGCAGATACATGAGATGCCTGTGGGAATCGGCCGGGATTGACTCATTTTACGAGTCACTCGTCTAGTCACATTGACAGCCTTTACGTCTCCTGATTTCTCGCTGCGATAGTCAGCGACGCAGAAGTGTAGCCTGTAGCCGTTCCTGATCACGAGGCCTATATATGTGCCGTCACACTTCGTCGCCAACGGGTGTGGCGCAGCCGACATTCCTGGAAGTCAAACCTCGCTCATCTCGCTTCTCCGGATTGTCGTCGCTCCAACGACGGCACATGGATTTCTTGCGTCCGACGCCTCCCAAAGTATCCTACATCGATCAGTTGGTGCTTAAACTGCACCAAATTGGCCCTATGAAGAACCTTCATTGCGTACGGTCGCGAGACCATTGCTAGGAGGCGGCACACCCTGGGATTTTACTTCACCATCCTTCGCGAGTGTGCCTCCTCCCACATCGGAAAGGCAGATGACGGAACAGCGTGCGAAGGCACAGATCGTAGCCTATATGCGCCAATATCTCGAAGGGACTATCGTCTGAGCGTGAACACAGGAGAGAATAGCAACGAAACGACCTTCTATGAATCCCGTCATTCGAGAACGTAAACTACGACGAAGGACGCTGATATAGGCCATCACCATTGCGGAAGGCCGTCGTCTCAGCACTCAACGCGGTATCGGTGTAGCCTTCTTCGACCAATACGCGCGACTTTATTCTGCTCAATATTCAGACCCATCGACGGTGACAGGACTCTAATAACTGGTTTATGACACTATTCCACAGGACTTACAAACTGCATTATTGGACGGAATTACGGAAGAAGTTATCGAAGGAAACCGCAAATGAGCGTCGAGCAAGTCTTCTCGCCTCAGCCGACTGCCTGACGAGTTTCGTAGAACCTTTCAGCATTTACTGGCCCCCAAGATGACGGACATTTGTCGGGAGTTTATGTTCTCCGCGGTACGCTTCCCAGCAGCCTTCGTCGAAGGTTCACATATCGACAGGTAGCGCCTGCTTACCTGATTACCGCATGCTCACACTCCTCAACTGCGACATGAAGGTATTTACCAGACTATTAGCGAACTGTATAGAGCGACCCTGCCTCATATCATCTCACCAGACCAGGCATCCCTAGAGGGCATGAATAACATCCAAACAACACTGCGTCGATGCCGTGGCGTAACAGCCCTAGATTTTAGCCAAGCTACTGATCAGGTGGATCATGTGTACATGACTTCCGTTTTTCAACACATGCAGTACCGACAGCACTTCATAGACATCGTGATGCACCTCCTCCGAGGGGTGGCCTCCAAGGTGCTCGTCAAAGGGCGTCTCACGCAGTCCCTCCCGAAATCCAGATCGGTGCGTCAAGGCAGTCCCCTGTCAGCCTTAATTTTAGCTCTGGAGCTGGAACCGCTCCTCTGCGGCATCAGTACCATCATGTTTCGCTGTACAGCACATAAAGACGACCTGGTTTTCGTGCTCCGCAACCGTGACGATGTAACCCACGGATTACCAAATACGATGTGGCATCCGACAACTGTCTCAACGTCACCAAATAGGTCGCCATGAACATAGGAGACGGATTTGTCCCAGCGTGTGTCGACCCCTTGAGCTTAGTGATGCTATCATATGCCTCGGATCAGAGCTCCATGACGACACACCGCGCACTGCGGCCCTTAACTGTCGCCCTTTGTCACAACAAACTGGAGTCGGGATCGCCAACCTTCGTCTGCGGACGCTCGATATTCTTCAAAGGACACACTTTGGCAATTATTACCTAGCATCACGCCTTCCACATATACAGGGTGGTCCATTGATAGTGACCGGGCCAAATATCTCACGAAATAAGCATCAAACGAAAAAACTACAACGAACGAAACTCGTCTAGCTTGAACGGGAAGCCAGATGGCACTATGGTTGGCCCGCTAGATAGCGCTGCCATAGGTCAAACGGATATCAACTGCGTTTTTTCTTTTTTTTTTTAAATAGAACCTCCATTTTTTATTGCATATTCGTGTAGTACATAAAGAAATATGAATGTTTTAGAGGACCACTTTTTTCGCTTTGTGATAGATGGCGCTGTATTAGTCACAAACGTATAAGTACCTGGTATAACGTAACATTCCACCAGTACGGACTGTATTTGCTTCGTGATACATTACGGATGTTAAAATGGACCGTTTACCAATTGCGGGAAAGGTCGAATCGTGTTGATGTATGGCTATTGTGATCAAAATACCCAACGGGCGTGTGCTTTGTATGCTGCTCGGTATCCTGGACATCATCCAAGTGTCTGGACCGTTCGCCGGATAGTCACGTTGTTTAAGGTAACAGGAAGTGTTCAGCCACATGTGAAACGTCAACCGTGACCTGCAACAAATGATGATGCCCAGGTAGGTGTTTTAGCTGCCGTCGCGGCTAATCCGCACATCAGTAGCAGATAAATTGCGCGAGAATCGGGAATCTCAAAAACGTTGGTGTTGAGAATGCTACATCAACATCGATTGCACCTGTACCATATTTTTATGCACCGGGAATTGCATGGCGACGACTTTGAACGTCGTGTACAGTTCTGTCACTAGGCACAAGAGAAATTACGGGACGATGACAGATTTTTTGCACGCGTTCTATTTAGCGACGAAGCGTCATTCACCAACAGCGGTAACGTAAACCGGCATAATGTGCACTATTGGGCAACGGAAAATCCACGATGGCTGCGACATGTGGAACATCACCGACCTTGGCGTGTTAATGTATGGTGCGGCATTGTGGGAGGAAGAATAATTGGCCCCCATTTTATCGATGGCAATCTAAATGGTGCAATGTATGCTGATTTCCTACGTAATGTTCTACCGACGTTACTACAAGATGTTTCACTGCATGACAGAATGGCGATGTACTTCCAACATGATGGATGTCCGGCACATAGCTCGCGTGCGGTTGAAGCGGTATTGAATAGCATATTTCATGACAGGTGGATTGGTCGTCAAAGCACCATACCATGGTCAGTACGTTCACCGGATCTGACGTCCCCGGATTTCTTTCTGTGGGGAAAGTTGAAGGATATTTGCTATCGTGATCCACCGACAACGCCTGACAATATGCGTCAGCGCATTGTCAATGCATGTGCGAACATTACGGAAGCTATAGCGGTAGCGGTAATTACGAAGTGTGTCTGGAGATGCGAAAAACGGTGCAGCGGTTGTCGTATTGCGGAAACGGAGCGGTTTATCTAACGTACAAAAGGGTATTCTCTTTCGCTTTCGGGCCAAGGGTGGTGGCATTTCCAAAATAGCCATGTTTGTAAAATGTTCGCGCGCTTCCGTGGTTAAAGCATATCGTGCAAGGCAAAATGACGCTCTCCACAACCGACGCCGTAGTAACTCTGGTTCACCACGGGTCATACATGACAGGAACCAATGACGGCTGCAGAGGTGTGTACGGGCGAAAAGACGTGCAACTGTTGGGCAACTGACCGACTAGATGACGCAAGGGCTACCAACAGTGTCTCCTCGACGACCGTTGCTGCGTATGGGCCTCCGCAGCTTGCACCTGGTTCATGCAGACATGTTGACTGCCGTTCATCGGTGAGGAAGGCAGGAATTAACACGCCAATACCGCAATTGGCATGCCAGTACAGCTAATAGAAGTCCACTGAGTGGCATCAGGTAGCCTTTCCAGATGAATCATGTTCTGCGCTCCATCGGACTGATAGAAAACACGCTACAACGTACCAGGCCGTGGATCAACACAACTATGCATCTATCCTTGAAGACCATTTTCGCTCCTACATGCAGTTTGTATTTCCTCGGCACTATGGCATCCACCAGCACGACAATGAAACGTGTCACACGGTTCGCCGTGTTTGTGCGTCGTTCGAAGAGCAGCAGCATGAGTTCACCGTAATCAACTGGCCACGAAACTCCTCAGATTTAAACCCAATTGAGAATATGTGGGACTACCTCCGTGGGACTGTTCGCGCCATGGAATCTCAACTGGGAAACCCCAGCACGACACTGGAGTCAGCATGGTCCCATCACTGTCGGTACCTTCCAGAACCTATCTGACTCTCCTCCCGCACGTCTCGCAGCGGTCCGCTATTCAGCTTTTTGACAGCTGGACATTAATGTGACTGGTCAGTGTATAATTTAACAGTACCAAATAAACATTAAATAAAATAAAATCACTGACTGATGTTTTAACAAGCTCTACTGTTCTTGGTACACATTCTCAAACATGCACATAATTGAAACCTTGCACAAGCACGCTTACTCAGAATTCGATCACGCATCAAGTTGCTTTTAAAGCCATGACGCTTGCGCAAATTTACCCTACGTACGCTTAGGCTAGTACGCTTTCGCATGCGTGTTTGTCAAGCATGAGCTTAAGTATGTAGCCAAGTTCACGGCTCCGCGCCATAGGTCAGCGCTGCTCGCCAAGAACTAGGCTCACCACTATGGAAATTTTGTGCAATTCTACTTACATTGTACTATTGGTATTACTTAAAAGGGAAGGGCAATGATATACTATACATCGTTCATCGAACGTTTAAACTTAATTTAAAGGAACATCCGTGCAGCGACAGGATGCCATGCGTAGTTCACCTCGGACGGAAGAATCGTTACGGCACAGCCGATTCTGAGGAATCAAACAATAGTAATTTTTCTATGGAGGCAAGTGGGGGAGGGCGGATAAACACGGCAGGAGGAGTTGAAGGCTTGTCTGTAGTAAGCAGGAATGTTGTAATTTAACCCAACCAGAAAAAATCATGTGTATAAAAAATTAAGAAACTCACCAAAAATCTCACCAAAACCCAACAAAATTTAATTATGAGGAAATAACTAAAACACAAAATGTTATATAGTTAGCCTTATACAGATCGGAAAGAGCCATCATATTTAATGACGGTAGCTATTTATTTATATTTAATTAATATTGTATTTTAGCTTTTCTTCCAATATAAGAAACACAGTTAAATTACTTACAGTTACGGTTTCAGAACAAAAACTTCAGGTGGAATCATATTGCCTTTCAAGAACAATTTAGTCCATTTTGGAAACATGTAGGGATGTATAGATCTCTGTTAATTTCTCTTTTCTGTTCTCTCCTAAATTATTTCTTAGTTTAATCAAACAAGCCCGTACGTGGAGGAGATCCTATCAATGGATGCATTGCTGGCAGGGAAAGGAATGAGATTTTTCTCAAAAGTAGTAAATCCTGTTGGTAAGTTTCCTTTTTTACTGCTTTCAGCTCCATTATTTTCCATAATTTATTTGGATGGAACTGTTACAGTTCAATCAGACAACGTAGTGGCAGGAATGAAATCAGAATCAAATGTCCTAAAAGACATATCACTTGCAATCCACTGTGGACGCATCTTGAACCTGTTCTCCTTTTTTTATTATGTTGTTATACTTTTCCACTTCACGTTCTGAAGGATTGATCCATAGTTTGACAGCTTGTGCAATATTAGTGCTTTCTGCTTGAATAAGAGCTTTACAAACTTGAGACAACTGTCGGAGAAGATGAGTGGCACCTTTCTAAATTATAAACAGGTACTTCTTCAGAGTGTTCTTTTTACAACTTCTGCATATTTACAATAATTATCAATAAATATGCGCAGACAGTCATGCTTGGAATTGCATCTAGTAGAACTGGAAGCTGCGGCATGAGACTATTCTTTTCGTTTAACCAACTACGTGGTCGATAATGCAAGGCTCTGGCTGCCTACATGGGAAAAATTAATTTACCAATTCTTGCCTGTTTAATTTATCAGTTTTTTCGCTAATAAAGTAGTTTTAAGAATGGGTTGGTGTTTTGAATAAATTAATTATAAGAATTTAAATTTAACTATTTAATTTATTTACTCGTATGGATCACGGGCAGTGTAAAACAAGCAGTAATATAACATTAGTATATGTATATAACAAGAGTAAAGAAAGACAAAAACACATATAAAACTAATTAAATGTTAATATCTAAGTCCCTGATCCATATAAGAGTTTTATCGTCAGCTTTCAAGAGGTTGTTCAGTCTCCCTGATACAAACGCAAGGGGCACTCGTCTCGACTGTATCTGGTTCGAAGCCCCAGTACCAAGCCGGAGACTGTAACACCCTATTTGTAAAGTGAGTATGCGCATCGATCATACCCAGTGCGAGCTTTGTTCAGTTTCACCCATAGCTTCCTCTCGAGTTCTGTGCCAGCAGTATCACAGTTATACTTCCGGAACGACTCACGCTCTTCAGGATTTTCAGTAAGTTGATACTTCTGATACCACATGTGTCTCACCTCGATATTACCTGCATTAGCTGTTGTGTTTACCGTAACGGTGGGTTTCTTGAATAGAATCTATGTCGAGTCTCCCGGTATGGGTAATTCCATGTTTTCCTGTAGCTTGCTTCCGTAGGCAAGGCCTCGCTTCTACAGAATGCGAGAGTATAGATAGCTTCCTCATCAGAGAAAGCCAATAAATGGGTCTTGGTCGGATTGTCCCAGTTATTAACCGACTAGTGTGGTTCAACTAGACGTCGATCAAGTTGATGTGGCAGCTGTTCAGCCACACCGTGAGACAGTACTCGGCTACTGAGAAGACCAGCGCAGTGGATGACGTGCGCAAGGCATCCGTTGAAGCTCCCCATGTCATTCCAACAATTTCTGAATAATATTGTTACGGGTTTTTACCTTGGCAGGGGTATTTTCAATATGTTTTTTATATCAAAGGGTGCGGTCAAGGGTAATACCAAGATACTTAGGGAACTTATGACAAAGAGTGTTTCCATTAAGGTTCACTGTGAGCTCCGTGTTAGCTTGTTTGTTTTTCAGATGGAATGTACATGCTTCAGAACTGTTTAACTGTCAATACGAAAAAAGTTCCAAATAACGAAATAAAACCCATGAAACCCAGTTTAACCGAGTGAGTTGTTTAAAAAAGACCTAGTTTCTTCTCAACCCTGATAATAAGCAGGTTGAAATGGATACAGGTTACAGGAATCACGCAGAGATGAAGAGGTCAGCACAGGACTGACTAGCGTGGATAGCTGTGTCAAACCATTTCCATACTTGCATATAAAAACTGGGGAGAATTTTTGGGTTATGCGAAACGTAATTAAATTCAATTATTTTACCCATGACACCATTCTTAGAGAGAATTTAAAAAACGCCGAAGATAACATAAAAGTTCTGAAGCGTGTAGAAAGAAATATAAATTAATGGTGACCAAAGAGAAATTCCAACATAAGCTGGAATCTGGAATTGAAACAAATCTAGTGGTGACAAGAGAAAATTTGTGCCGGACCGGAACTCAAAACCGGATTTCCAGGTTATCGTGAGCGGTCGCCTTAATCACTTCATGTACCCGCCGAGCACGCTTTTTGTCCAACCCAAATTCCTAACCTGCGCACACGACATATGTAATGGCCTCCTGTACATTATCCTCACTGCTCGCGGACTCACCTGATTCCATCAAGAGGTTCAACGAAGAAGGCGTCCGCAATGAAAGTATCATTGTTTGCCGTGAAGGCAAATGCGCCTTGGCAGTAAATAGTGATCATTCACGCAAAAGCACTATTCATCCGACCGTTTCCGGTAATCAACGTGAGGCCACAAGTAATGAGATTAATGGACAGGGGACTCTATTTATGTAGTGCGCGACAGGTTAGGAACTTGGGCTGGAAGTTAGCCGAACGTGAAATCCGGGTTTGAGTCTTTGTTCGGCACAAATTTTCACATGTCGCCATTGGATTTATTTCAATGCCCGATTGCAGCTGACGTCGAAATTTATATTTCGTCGTCTATTTACGGCTGTACAGTCGCGGATGGTGTCTGTTCTTTAGGACACGTCCGAAAGAATAGAAATCACACATATAAACCAATTGTGACGTTCATGATTCGAAAATCCTCTCCAGTTCCTGTTCACACATTATTTGATAGCCCCTATTAGTTAATCCTAATATGCGTACACTCACGTGCAACGCCAGCGGCTGTTATCCAATTTCATAACAACGAACCGAAGCGTGTCCCTTTCTTTACCATTGACTGAACCTGTGCGTTCCAGTGGCTAAACAGTTTTACCTAGCGTTTCAGATAGTACTCGAGCACAGTACAGAAGGAAAAAAAAGATCTCGGATATCCTGTTCGATGCGTGAAACAAGAATCTCAGCGCAAATTTCCTCCTTCTGCGAGACGCTGCGTAAATCCGTGAATCTAACGCATGAGGCTACGGGAATAATTTGAGCAAGATATGGCAACTTATACCGATGTTGTTACGACCTTCACGTCAGCGAGCTCACAACCAAGAATTGACCCAATGCCAGACGTTGTAATTGGAGCGGACAATGCGGCAACATCTCACTTCATCAGAACATCTCGTGATGGATACTTGTTCTGATGCCGAAACATTGTAGCGCTTAGGGTCGTTTACCCGGGAGACAGATCTTTCTTTTCCGGCGAGAAAGACTGTAAACCCATACACATTAAGAAATGCACTCGATGTAGATGACTAGAAGACTACGAAGCATGACGCGTTAATGTCATAGAGGCTAATATTGTACGAGTTTTAATTTTTTGTGGAGTACCTTTGTGAAAAGCTAAGAAAACATCTGAAGTCAGATTTCTGTTAATGTGCAAGTGCGCTACTTTTCGCTCTGTGGGAGTCCACTTCACTAACAGACTCGGAGTTACTTTAGTTACTTTCCTTACCCTCAGACTTGAATCCTGACCTGAGTCTCAACTTGTTAGAAACGTTCGTAATCGCACCTACGCTACTAAAAAGTAAAACACGTCTTTCACAGTGGAAAGTAGTTTCTATTTTTACTTACTGAAGTAGAAAAGTGGAATCGTCGTTCTCTCCTACCTGCAACAAATGAAAAACACTCATTAACATTTGAAAATACAGAAGCTACGTGTTAAGAGAGTTTACAGCAATAGGTTTTATTAAATAATACGGTAATAACATCAATCATTATTTTTTATACTGTCAGCAGCGCATCTGCATTGAAACATTTCCGAGTAATAATGATCATATATTAGTGATTATCACACATTTCAACCAGTTGTCTCCAGATAAAGTTGGAGATAATTTCCAATTTTTGCAGAACACATTTGCTTTGTTTTATCCATAAATGTTTAAGTACTTTATGTGCTGTCATCAGTATTTTGCTGTTATATTGCTGAAGAGTTGTTGGCGATTTGATAAAATCTTTTACAGGTTTATGTAATTTCGGCTTAAAGCTACTTCTACAAAAAATTCATAATTTAACGCTAATTTGGATACTACAGATATACAGCAAAGGCTCATACACACATTAAACAGCTGATCCATCTATTATTCATACTCCATTGAAAAAGAAGTCTACACTATTTTTTGGGAAAGAAGACAGATTCTTATGTTTATCCCATGTAATTGTTAGATGTACCTAATTTACGTAGCTTATCATCTGCAAACAACAAAACCTTTTCCATTTTTATTCTGTTCCTTATTCTCTCCCTTCAGATGGAAAATATCCAAAAGTTGATTATATTTGCGATTACTTACTTCATGTCAGTCTCAAAAATATCTTCACCTTTCTTTGTTTGGCTTGTTACTGTACCAATCGCTTCCTCGGTCTTCCTGGACTACTTCTCCCAACTGGCTTAAATCTTCTTACGTGCAGAGGTAATATTCCTCCAGTCAGTCTTTCGGGATGTTCATTTCAGTTTCTCCTTAATTTTCCGAATTTCGAAGTTTGTAGGCTATTGTGTAGCATTTTCTGCTGTTGCATGTAGGCGACTTTCTTGGTGTTCACTTATAACCCACGAATCAACTCAGTTAGCAAGCGTTGGAACTGCTATTGTCTTACCAAATTTCAGTCTTATTACTTTCCTCTTTTTTTACATATTTTTATTGTTCCACATTTATTCTCAAACTTTGCTAATTTCTGTTCAATGTCCTCGTCATATGCATATGTGGCGCCACAACCTAAATAGTTAAAAAGTTTGACATGTTTTGTTGTTAATCACAATTTTTGTCCCTACAGTATGTTTTCCTTTAGAAGTCACAGATTTTGTCTTCTTTTCTGAAATCGTCAGATGATACTCTTCTCAAATCTTACCTATTAAATGTAGTCACTTTTGTACGCCGCCATTCTCCACCAGCAGTCTCTCGTCGTATGACGTAGAAGGTAATTCAAGCGGAAATTTTCGTTAGTCTTAATTCCCCCGTTAAAAATCTCCTTCAATTACCGAATTCACTCATCTAAATAAACGTTAGAAAGTGTGGGTGAAACGCTGCAATCTTGTCGAACTCCTTTGTCTGTGGCCATAGACATTAAAATTACGGTCGTGTGTTTGTACAGACTTTTTTATAACGTTTGTAAGGTATTGTAGATATCCTCTTTTCCTTATAAATCTCCACACTTTCTTTCAGTTAACGTTCTACAATGTCATAAAAGTAAATGAACGGTGAATGTGTTAACCCATTATAGTTTCTCTGTTTTACGATTATTTGTTTAGTTATAAGTGACGTATCTGCTGTCGAGCTGGCCCCTCGAAATCCCATTTGTTCTTCGCGTAATAAGCTCTCAGCTGTAAATTTTAATTTCTTTTTCACTATTCTTGCACAAACTTTGTATGCGGTGTCCAGTAAGCTGATTCTGGTAGTTGCTTCGGTCTTCTTTTTTGAACACTGATATTGCCTTTGCTTATGACCATGCTTCTGGAATAGCTCTACTTTTCCCCCACGTATTAAATATATATAGTAAACATTTTTCTACGAAAGCATTGAGCGTCTTGTTTCATAGTACGATAACTGTATTAACAGTTATGATGGTTAGTTTTGGTGGTGCTGGAAAATTCTTATGGGACAAAACTGCTGACGTCATCGGTCCCTCACAGCCATGCCCGAGGGAGGACTGGATCCTCCGACGAGGGGAACCGCACGAACCGTGGCAAGGCGCCACAGACCATGCGGCTACCCCGTGCGGCGATGATTATTTTTGAACTAAAAAACAGTTTACCTACATTTTCTTCCATCCGTCTCGTTTTCATTTACATGCCCCTTGTAAGAGGAAATGACATCAGGGGTGCTGTTTAACGTTAAGCAATACTTTGTGTTCTCTAAAATAACGCCATTCATTCGTTAAATACGAGAACGTCCTTTGAATTTCTCAATACGTGGGCACTTCTGAACAATAGCTGACACCGCAGCACATGTTTCCCTTTGAACGTCGTTACAGCAACCAGGTTACAGAACAAGAAACAAGCATTTGTGAATTTCCTGATTTTTATGATAAGGACCGCATAAGAATCTCGTTGTGGTTAAAACATCACTCTAAATTCAGTGATGAATCTGATTCGATGAGCAATTAAGAAGTTACATCCCCAAAGCCGAAGAACTTGTTCTATGAGTGTGACGGGCACTTTGCAGTTCCATCATCGAGAAGAACCCAGTTTTGTAAATAAGGTACTGTGCATTTCAAATAGCTCACATTATTTTGTTTCATTTCTGAAGTTTCTAAGTTAGCTGCACGGTGTGTTCGATCGCTGTAAAGCTTCGCTACCAGGATACTGGAAAAAGTATCACGATGTACGTTTCGGATAAAATACCTGTTACGGCAGGTACAGATTCTCAAGCTAATTTCCAAATTGCATAATATAAAATTTAATGTTTGTCATGTGCACCAAAAGCGCTAGGTGTAAGCAAGTGACTACTTGAAGCTTAGAAAGGGACTTCTGAGATTTGCTACTATACCACGAACAGTCCAGCAGTCCGCAGCTCGTGGCTAGCGTTGCTGCCCCTGGATCACGGGTGCCGGAATCGATTCCCGGCCGGGGTGGGGATTTTCTCTGCCTGGAGACTGGGGTTTGTGTTGCCCTCATCTCCTCATCATTTCATCATCATTCGTGATGGTCACCAGACTGGATTGCGTAAAAAATTGGAGTGTAAAAAAATTGGGACTTTGTACGGGTGCTGATAACCGCGCAGATGAGCGCCCACAAACCAAACGTCATCACGACCAGTCCAGCAGACAGCGTTAAGTTATTACCTATAATAGACTCAATGCAGATTCCAAGAACAATATACAAAGAGTACAGGAATACTACCTGACAGAAATAATCATTCACTGACGACACTGCCATCCTCACGGAATGAGAGGGAGAATTACATTGTCTGTGAATGGAATGAACAGTCCAATATGCACAGTAAATGAAATGAGGGTAAACCAAACAAGACGAAAATAATGGGGAGTAGCAGAAATGACATTACCGATAAATTTAAAACTGGTGACCACAATGTGAAGGAATTCTGCTAGCTTTGAAACAAGATAAAAATGATTTCACAAAATGATGTCATTACGAGAAGCGGACTAGCACAGGCAAACAATGCATTTCTCACTAAAAAAAGTGTTCTAGTATCAATCATATTCATGAATTTTAGGAAGACACTGGCGAGAATGTACGTTTGGAGCACAGCATTGGATGGAAGCAAATTATGGACTGGGAAAGCCTGAAAAGATGAGAATGGACGGGTTTGATACGTGGCATTATAGAGCGATGCTGAGAATTAGATGTACTGATACGATAAGAAATGAGGAGGTACTCGACAAAAAAGGTGACGACTTGAATATGTGGAATTTAAGGTTGTATACGAAGTAAACTGCTCTCGCTCTACTGATTTTGGTTTATTTCTAACCTGTTTTCGGCTTATTGGGCCGTCTGCAGTAAACAGCTGACCACCGTCTGCAAGGAACACTAGTCCTTGGGTAAACAAACATTATAAACAAAGGTATAATCCCCTTGCACGGACCGGTCGGGGTGGCCGTGCGGTTCTAGGCGCTATAGTCTGGAACCGCGTGACCGCTACGGTAGCAGGTTCGAATCCTGCCTCAGGCATGGATGTGTGTGATGTCCTTAGGTTAGTTAGGTTTAAGTACTTCTAAGTTCTAGGGGACTGATGACCTTGGAAGTTAAGTCCCATAGTGCTCAGAGCCATTTGAACCATATAAAATGTAGGCTGGCAATGACAAGGAATGTTGTGCAAACTAACTTGTTTTTCAACGTTGTCAATTGCACTTGTGCACAATGGACAATATTATACGCATTAAATAATTAAACTACAGAATATGACAGTATCACAGGTATATGGTTTTAATGCTAAAGATTTTGAGGTCGTGACATTGGTTGAGAACTGTCTAACTGAGCACTAGGCACTTAACGTTGTGCAACAAATTACGGTTTATGCAATAGACAATATACACACAGCAGCCGATTAAAAAACGTGATATCAGAGTATTACTATGTACATTACTGAAACGCTGAAGCTTGTGAGGTAAATAACTTAAATAATATGAAATTATACTGCAATTTAACTATGTGTAGCAGGATGTATAATTGTGTGGATATGCAGCTGGTTGTTGCGTCATGTAAAGCTTAGAAGTGGGTATGTGCTCAGTTGTAATTGATCGTTATAAGTACATAACCTTTAATATTGTGTCTTTTAATTGTTTGTTGTGTTTGATATTGTCTATTGCGTAAAGTTTAATTCCCAACGTTAAAAGCAAGTTTGGTGCACAATATTCTGTGTAAGTCGGCTGTATCTTTGTTTATAATGTTTGGTTATCTAAGAATTAGTGTTCCTTGCGAACGGAAGTGAGTTGTTTCCTGAAGACGGTCCAATAAGCCGAAAACTAAATAAAAATAAACAAAAATCATTAGGACAAAAAACAGTTTACTTCATATTCAACCTTACCTTACCTTACCCTAAGAAGTGACGGAAGAATCCGTAATTGAGAATAAGTGGAAAATAATGAACAGAAGAATTGATAGGACGTGTGTTAAGACATCAAGGAATAGCTGTAAATAGAGCCCCTTGTTAGACAAGTTGTTCCAACTTTCGCTTCTGCCCAGTTCGATTCATTACTGCTTTATTAGCTGTTCTATCAACCCATTTAATGTTCAGTATTCATCTCCAGACCACGTTTCAAAAGCTTCTGTCCATTTCTTCTCTCTAATGATTATAGACCACGTTTCATTCCCATAAAAAGCCACACTCCAGACAAATACTTGTATAAAATATTTAATGTGACAATTGCTGGTAGGCGACGTAAAAGGTAAAGTCTGTAGGGGAAGGTAAATAACAAAATGCATCCAAGAAATAATTCAGGACATTGGACGTATGTGCTTCTCTGAGATGTTGACACAGGAGAAGAAGCCATGCTGGGCTGCATCGCATCAGCCTGAAAATCGACGACCCCGAAAAAACAGAGAAAAATGCATGCTGCATTTGCGCCTGTCGCTATTCATCTACTGGCTGGAGAAAGGCAAGCGCAAAGTACTTCCTCTAGGTCTTTGTTGGATGCAGTGGCGTGGTTCTTGCTGTTACGAGATTAGTTAAATAACCTTCACCGTACTACGGCAGCAGAAGACGCGTGGGCCTGCTGTAGATCAGGTGGTGCGTGAGCTAATCGATGGGGATGCGGCAGTCGAGTTGATAGTCAGAGCAGTGGCTTGTTTGCGCCGTAGCCGGCGTGTAAACAAGAGGCGCGGCGCCCCCGCTGCCATCATACTTTTCCTCTCCCTTACTGTCGACACCCTCCAACTTCGCCCCTCTTTCTTTTCCTCGCGTAACGTACCGCAGAGCCAGAGGCAAAACACACACACACACACACACAAAAGCACGAAAGGCACACTGGGAGAGGGTGAGAGAGTTTGGGGAGAGGGGTTAAAATAGAGCCCGGAACCAGCAGTTCGCACATCGGGTGAATCGACAACACACTGCTCTGAAGAAAACAAGTCGGCCTGTCGCCGCATAACAATGTTCCGAAGACGAAGTCAGATGTATTCGCAGCGTAACCTTCCAGCCTACAAACGTGTCTTCCACATCAGTACGACTGATGCTGAGCCATTACTAAGTACTGTCACACCAATAACAGTATTCACGCTTACCTCGGCGCTGTTCCCCATAGAGAAGCATTCCGTGCCCAGACTGACGACCACAGAGGAGGTAAAAGAATGGTTCAAATGGCTCTGAGCACTATGGGACTCAAATGCTGAGGTCATTAGTCCCCTAGAACTTAGAACTAGTTAAACCTAACTAACCTAAGGACATCACAAACATCCATGCCCGAGGCAGGATTCGAACCTGCGACCGTAGCGGTCTTGCAGGAGGTAAAAGACATTAAACGTAAAATTACATTTGAGCTGACACAGAGGCTTACCAACAATTGTTCCTCCGGCAAAACCATTCGCGACTGTATTATATAGATGCACTAAGTACCATCTACAATAGACCGTAAGGTTCTTTGCAGAGTGTAGATGTAGATATAGTAGTTGTAGCCAAGGCATGGTCCCAGCCAGTGGGTCAGCCTTTCTGGCAGCTGATAACAAACACTACAGCAGTAAGATCCGGTAGACACTAAGGTGTAGCGAAGCGACACTATTACTCCACAGTACTCACTGCTCACAGGCTGTTCAGGCACCTGTAATATTTGTGAGTATCAGCGTCTAATCTGCAGTCCCAAAATGATTCCTTATAATTATCGACCTACAAAAAAAACTACATCTGCATTCATACTCCGCAAGCCACCTGACGGTGTGTGGCGGAGGGTACTTTGAGTACCTCTATCGGTTCTCCCTTCTATTCCAGTCTTGTATTGTTCTTGGAAAGAAAGATTGTCGGTATGCCTCTGTGTGGGCTCTAATTTCTCTGATTTTATCCTCATGGTCTCTTCGCGAGATATACGGGGATCTTCTCTATCTCTTCTATCAACCCTATCTGCTACGGGTCCCACACTGGTGAGCAATATTCAAGTAGTGGGCGAACAAGTGTACTCTAACGTACTTCCTTTGTTTTCGGATTGCATTTCCTTACGATTCTTCCAATGAATCTCAGTCTGGTATCTGCTTTACCGTCGATCAACTTTATATGATCATTCGATTTTAAATCACTCTTAATGCCCACTCCTAGATAATCTATGGAATTAACTGCTTCCAGTTGCTGACCTGCTACATTGTAGCTAAATGATAAAGGATCTTTCTTTCTGTGTATTCGCAGCACATTACACTTGTCTGCATTGAGATTCAATTGCCATTCCCTGCACCTTGCGTCAATTCGTAGCAGATCCTCCTGCATTTCAGTACAATTTTCTATTGTTACAACCTCTCGATATACTACAGCATCATCCACAAAAAGCGTCAGTGAACTTCCGATGTTATCCACAAGGTCATTTATGTATGTCTTACATTCTCCACTTCTTCTCTGGTTTTCTCTCTTGGTCGCTTTTCAAATGCTTTTCAAAACTAGGAAGCGGAAGCCAATTTTTTCTTTATTGTACAATAAGGACTACTAATTAATGTACGGTATGTGGGAAAGTTCGATTGGGAAGCACTATATTACCCTCTTCTAACAATTTTCAGGTGGTACTGTAGAAGAGCTGCCAAAGAAGAACTACTACCACATCTTACCTGAGCCTCCAATCCCACCTCACATGTTCAGATCATTCTTTAGCTATACTAACTGGACAGACAAAGATTCAGAAGCACCTGCAGATGCTGTCTTTTGCCCAAGGAAATGAGTATTACCATCGAACCTTCTGCTATTAAGGAGAAAGTTTGTATTGCAATCTTAAAGGTTCAGTTGACGTTATCATGTCCAGGTTCTACATTGTTCTTAGTAAAAAAAATGCTGTCCTACAGTCTCCACTTCTTCTCTGGTTTTCTCTCTTGGTTGCTTTTCAAATGTTCCCGCTCCTCAAAAAGTTGTTAGTTGACGCCAAATATTACTAATGGCAGCAGTCGTAATTCGTGTGCTCTTGGTGCACATGACGAATTTGACAATGTATTATTCCCAAGATGCTTGTAAGGTAATGATCAGTTTCTGCACAGGTACATTTACTGAATGATCTTAACAAGAGCACCAACCTCGCACTGATCTGCAGGACAGGATTCAGCTCATCAGTGCTCCAAAATCAGTGATTAAAGACCGCCTCCAGCTGATGGCTGCACGATCTGGTCTGAGGCCTCCAACTTATCATTACTCTCACCTACGAAACTGAATAACGGCTACCCAGATCCATGCCCCCATATAGGATAACATCAAATTCTTGTAGACTTCCTATACTGGAAAATAACTTCCTCAGTCACTAGGAATCACTAAATGCCAATTTCAGAAATAAACACTATTAATTCACCACCTCTACCCAGAAAACACACAACATTCAGGAGAGTTTCCAATCGGCTCCTAGACTTTGTGAGCTCTAAGAAGCTACACAAACCTGTTTTAACATTAAGGTAATAACCAATCAGCCACAGCTACAAAATACAAATATTTCTATTCTGCTCTCACTAACGGCACCACCACGAAAAGTGCTACTTCCTACTACGTATTCTCACAAATTTAAACACATGTTGAGAAACACCTGCCACCTCAGGAAACAGCCTTTAAGCCAGACTGATAGGGTTCAGCTATTCTGCAAACATTCTTTTCCAAAACTGTAGCATAACTAATATAAAATCACAATATAAAGACCCATTAGATAGGATAATTAATCATACTGAGAACTGAAACGCATACTAGTGCCAGTGACTTTCAGTATTTAATTATCTTAATTTACATTTTTTCGGATTTTACAAGGTGTATATAAGTTTGAAGCCATTTGTGATAAGCTGACAGCACTTAAAATATGGTGAGCTGCAGGGCAATGTAATAGTATTGGGGGACCACCCCTGAGGGATTTCTCAGAAGGACACAACGGATAGGCCACAAGTCAGTACCACTTACTTGAAAATACTTTCCTTTCCAGTTGCCACAACTGGACACTGGGCACCAACACGCAACACAGATATGGTCTCACGTAGTGTAAGGCTTCCAGAATCAAATGTCTTTACGGCTTCAAGGTGGAAAGAGGAGAAACGGTGTTTTTAGCAAGATCCAGGAAATGAACGATTGTGTACAGAAAGTACAGGGCGGTGTTTCTTTGAGATACACTCCAGGCTCCACAGGTAAAATATGAGTTCTGTATTAAGAGCTTAGTGCTTGGGACCTCTTTGTAGGCGTGGGATGCCACTGAAAGGCAGGTCCACAATAGCGAAATGTGTGTGCAATACAAGAGCTGCCAAGATTGGCTAATGAATGGTTCATATGGCTCTAAGCACTATGGGACTTAACATCTGAGGTCATCAGTCCCCTAGACTTAGAACTACTTAAACCTAACTAACCTAAGGACATCACATGCATCCATGCCCGAGGCAGGATTCGAACCTGCTACCGCAGCAGCCACGTGGTTCAAGACTGAAACGTCTAGAACCGCTCGGCCACTGCGCCCGGCTGGCTAATGCAAATAAACTGGAAGTTAAAGAAGGAAAGTCGACTGTGCTGCTGAGGAACTGCGGTACTGGTTAACCGCGTGAAGAAAAACTCACGAAAGGAGTCCACCACTTTTAGGTAATCTTTTTACTGATTGGCACTCAGAACATCTGTAACCCAGCCAATCCGAGCAAAGTAAAGGAAGCAAAACGCAGAAATACGAGTTTTCCTTTTCAGGATCATTCGGCACAAATACTTCGACATTCATCTTTCGATACTGCGACTTATTCTTCGCTTGATCATCAGGAGCCGTCTCCGCTGCCAGACTTCATCGCTTCCAGGATCCATACCTGAGGAGATGCACTGAAGGACTTAACAAGATTTCAGGCTGACTTGTCCTTAGCTGCAGGTGTTGATCATTAGTGTTCCGCCAATGACTGATTCTACAGCCGCTTCAGCCTCCAAATACAATGGCTGTCCAGAATGTAGATTGGAGCAACAATGGCCAGGCTAGCCCGGCCTTATTGTTGTTGAGCGTTTTTCCGTTGAGCAGACATCCAGCTGTACAAGCATGTGGTTCGCGTCGCATCCTGTTATTTCACAATAAAAGTTTAAAATGTGTGCCGCAACTGAAAATCTGGAAGTGAGGTTTTTGTTGGCAAAATACTGCAAAACCGACTGAAATTTATCAGCAACGGTTGGAAGTGTTCGAAAACAACGTAATCACTCAAGCTGGAGTGCGCCAGTGGCGTATTACGTTTTAAAGTGGGCAAACTAATATTTACGATAAAGAGCGAGATGGACGATCAAACAGACTTACGAAACGGTCGCAAAAGCCGATAAGGAAACAGCCAGTTCACAATGACGGCACTCTCGATTACTTTTCCACAAATTTGTTGCATCAAATCATTGCACAGAAGCTAGGTTATCACAAGTTTTCTATGAGATGAGAACCAAGAATCTTGACAGAAAACCACAAGGACCAGCCCATGGTTGCGTCACTGACATTTCTGGATTCTTAGGAAAAAGATGTGATTCATGCTTGATCTAACAGTAAATGGAGACGAGACTTGGGTCAGACATGTGAACAGCGAATCCAAATTGCAGTCTATGGAGTGGAGCTCATAAATGCCCCCCCCCTCACCCTTCCCCTTTCCTAAAACATCGTTTGCAAGAAAGATTATGATACCAGTCTTTTTTATAACATTTTATTCAGCGTGGTACAGTAATAAATTGTGCGAGATATTGGCAAATTTTGGAAAACATAAGAAGAGCGATTCAAAATAATCGTAGAGGAATTCTGTTCTTGCACGACAACGCTCGACGGCACTTGGAAAACCGCCCTCGAGAAGTACTCGATGCTTTCAAGTGTTTCATCATCCGCCATACAGACCGGATCTTGCACCAAGTGACTGTCATCCATTTCCAACGATTAAGATCTGGTTCTCAACGCAGCGCTCTGACGACGCCGTGGAATTGCGGGAGGGAGGCTCAAATGGCTCTGAGCACTATGGGACTTAACATCTGTGATCATCAGTCCCCTAGAACTTAGAACTAGTTAAACCTAACTAACCTAAGGGCATCACACACATCCACGCCCGAGGCAGGATTCGAACCTGCGACCGTAGCAGTCGCTCGGTTCCAGACTGAGCGCCTAGAACCGCTAGACCACCGCGGCCGGCCGGGAGGGAGGGTGTGGCTATCTTGATGGTCTCAGATGGCAGAATTTTACGACAATGGAATTTCAAAGCTTGTTCGCCGACATCAGAAGGGCCTTTATTTGTGTGGAGACTATTTACAAAAATCATATTTCAATATCGCTTTCAGATGAACAAAACATCTTTTTCCATACTCTGCAAACCACTGAGGAATGCGTTGCACGGGGTGCGTAGGGCTTAACTACACGTTAGAGTTTCTTCCCATTCATTCATGTATGGAGCGCGGTAAGAACAACCGCTTAAATTCTTCAGTGTAACTAGTCATCCTGCCTTCGTGGCCTCTACGGCAGCAACACGCAGCTGATTCTTGAAACTTGGTAAGTAGGCGTTCGCAGCATAATTTCCGTCTCTCTCGAAGCGTCTGCCAGTTCAACATTCCTGTGACACTCTCTCGTGAGTGTCCTGCCTTTCTTTGTATACGTTCTATATCCCCTGTTAATATTATATGGTATTGGTTCCACACACTTGAGAAATATCCTAAGATGGCAGGCACAAGTACTGTGTAAACAGTTTCGTCACTATTTGCACAGCTTTGAAATCTGATCAAATTCTAACTGAATGTTCAGGCAGCTTTTTCTCTGGTACCAGTTCATTACAAATGACAACGTCATCTGCAGAAAGCGTTAGATTATTAGTAATATGATTAGTACGGTCGTAAATATACAAGGCGGGCGCAATTAATGGGGCCTGGATATTATTTACTGTAACACTGATGCGTGACTGACCCTTGTTAAATCATACAAGATGATTGAAATCGCCACCACTGACGCCGATTCAGTGCTGTGCTCAATTTTATCAAGCTATTACACATGGGTAGCAGTTGTTTCTGAGGGATAATAGGAACACAGTTTCCACTGTCCTGCTGTATCTCTTCCAGTGAGTGAGGATCATTTGAGCACACCTGACCCTTCAATTTCCCTGACAGATGAAAACGGCAGGTGATCCAGGTGTCCGAGAGATGGCACTGCCTGTGGTGATTGTCCTCTCCTTACTGAACACCTCATTCACGGGTGACGGAGTTGTCGAGGTTGTGTGTGCCTTTGCTGTTGCTCCATACACTCGTCCATTTTCTGTGAGTTGATACAGATATGGATTAAACAATCTCCCGAGATACCGGTTGGCACCAACAGTTTGATGAAGGAAACGTATTACAATGGGGGCATTACACATTGCGCACCAAACACCGACCTTGAGACTGTGTCAGGATCTTCAAAGTAGACTTACCGATGGGCATTTCGGATGCATAATGGCGCATATCTTGTTAGCTCACTTGACAGGACGAACTAGGCCTTATATGAAGAAACGAAAGAAGACGCACTTCACTCAAAAACCATCGGCAGAGCTCCACACTCGAAAGTTCGTCAGGGCGATTTAGCTTATGCATTTTCTGTGATGGGCAGTTCTCCTGTTCATCGACAAGGGTCAATTCCGCAAGAGTTCCGATACGCATCCCCATCTGAATTTCGTTCTAATTCTAACAATTACCTTCCATCCAAGAGCACTTATTACCTCCTCTCAATACAGTCACAATATTTTTTTATACCCCTCCCCCCCTTACGAACACATTTTTGTCAATAAGGGTTGATGTGGCAGTGACTGACATGCTTTTCAGACGTCCGTAAAATAATGTGTCCACCTGGTTGCCTTGATCCATGGCTTTCAGGGTATCTTGTGAGGAAACCGCAAGCTGCGTTTCGTCACACCTGAGTCCTCTACACTGAGGTGACAAGAGTCATGGATTAGCAATATGCATATATACAGATGGCGGTAATATCGTGTATAAGAGGTATAAAGAGACATTGCGTTGCCGGTTCTGTCACTTGTACTCAGGTGATGCGTGCGAAAACGTTCGCGACACGATGGGAATTAACAGACTCTGAACGTGGAGTGGTAATTCGAGCGAGTCGGATGGGACACTCCATTTCGGAAATCGTTAAGGAATTCAGTATTCCGACATCCACAGTGTCAAGAGTATGCCGAGAATACCTAATCTAATTTCAGGCATTACCTCTCACCACGGACAACGCAGTGACCGACGACCTTCACTTAACGACCGAGAGCAGCGTGCATGACGTGTAAATAAATGAAAACATCTGACGATTGCGGTGAATAAAAAATGGAAGTAGTCTCGAAAACAGGTGTTTTGGGGCATAATTTGTTGGTGTGGCGCGTCCGGAAAGGGGTGTCAGTGCCTTACCCCCTAAACAGTAAGTCAGGATCGCTACAGTTTTGACTTTAGATAGTAGGAGAGCTGCTGTCGTGTCAAGTGACGAGGCGGGCCCAGCGCTTAGTTAAATATGTCAGTCGAGTCCGTGGATTACCAAAGGTTGCCCATGCCTACCCAAAAGCACATGGCGGTGTGGCTCTATTGGAAAGGACAAGTCCAATTTCATTCCACAATCTTCCGCAATCAAATCCTAATCTTCATTCTTCCTTTTTTTCGATATGTGGTTCGACAGTAATTAGCTTTCAATGAAACTAGAAAGAGCAGTTTCTTTCAACTCAGCTGATATGCCAGTAACAGGACCAAAAATTGTAGTGTGATGTCTTTTGGCGGTTGGCACTAACCAGCATTCTGGTACTGTCGTGTAGACGTGTGGACGATCAACTCCGGGGATGCAGGTAAGATGTATTGCCGCGACAAGACCGAACATCTCGTTGTGAGAACCGTTGGCACCGAATGTTAGTGCCCATTCAGGTCACGTTGTACGACCGAAGCTGGCGAGACGATCACACGGTCCCTAATGTGTTGCATTCACGTTCGTGCGACCGCCACATTGTATGTCGTAAAGGGGTGAGTGGGGGATGAGGAAGAGGGGGGGGGGAGGCGAGCGGACACCGTGTACAGAGAGGGAGCAGGCCAGTTGATTTCGTCTGTACCACTCAATTGCCCCATCCCTAATCCTCGCTTCCGCCCGTACGGTAAATTAAGCCGTAAGCGGGCAATCCACAGTGCGGAAGCAGCGCTGATTACGGCTGTGTTTGCAGTCAGACCGCCGAAACCGCGTGCTCACCCCCCCCCCCCCCCCCTTGCCAGTATCCACCCCTCACTCCCCTCGTCACCAGTGTTTGCTACGCGTGTCTACGTGACGATCCGGAAAGCACACTATTTTTCTCTCCTCGCCGATTTACACCAAGTTACGCAAATATCGCATTCTGTTTATTTCAAATGTATTTTCAAGTTATGCCTAAGCCATGAAAAGAGAATTTATCGTTGTAAATTTTGTTTCTTTTTCTTCTTTAAATTCCATGTCACGCAGGTCACTGGTACAATTTCCACATGAATAAAGTACAGAGTCAGTACACAGGCTACATCTACATTGTTTTCGCTTTATTTTCGTATGTGTGGTTACTTGCTGCCCATTCTCAAATTCCTCAATAGCACAGTAGATTAACAAAAATGGACAGACATACCTAGGTGAGTTACTAGCTGTGGCTGGTAAAGCTCAGATATGAGAGCCACATCACAAGTCTTACCTGAGATGGGCCAGTATCTTATTCGTGGACTCAATAAACGTAACTGCAACACTCAACCTAGCCACGCAAATAGGTGGGATTACCGCAATTCGACAAGAATTAAGATAAAATGGAAAAGGTTTAATGAAGCTTGGAAAGCTTGGGGAACTGCTATTAAAGAAGTCGAATTAACTAAACATTTGAACGAAAAGAAAATAGATTTTGCGGCAATTACAGGAACGAAAAAGAAACACCTGAAACTAAATACTTAGATGACAAGAACAAAGAGCAAGTAAAGGTGTTACCATCTACAATGGTAGAAGATGGGAAGAAATCTACTGGACTATAAATATGTAAATGAACGCACTGTACTAGAAGGAAGTCCAAGAGAAATCCTAAGACATGCCCCAGAAGAAGGAAAAGCTGAAGAGTCCATGTCCTTTCACAAACAAATACAAACGATATTAGACTGATACAATAACAAGCACATTGGAGACCTCGATGCTAGAATAGGAAATATATCGATTCCTGGAATAGTAGGCACATTTGGGGAAAACGTATCTAATGAAAACGGCAAAATACTTCGAGATTTTGCTTCCTTTAACTATTTAAAACTTACCAATAATTTATTTATGAAGAAAGACAGACACAAATTTATCTGATCAGCAAGAGGTTGTTGATCTATTACAGTTTCTTTAATAAGAAATGAAGCATTTTGTGGACATGTTACAAATTACAGAGGTTATCGAGAAGTGGATATTGAATAACGCAAATTCTTATCGGTATCAATAATTAATATATATGCAAAATGGAGAAAACTGAAAAAAACTAATTAGGGATCAAAAGGAAGAATAAGTTTTTAGATATATATCTTTTAGAAGTGAACACCGTGAGATCTCTACCAAACTCCGAAGACAAAAAAAGCTAGGAAATCTGGAAACAGTATAAGACTTCGAAGAATATTGAAAACAGCCGTGTCACACGCAGCTAACGAGGTTGTGAGGATGGAAAGGAAATACAGGAAACGTAGAGGAGTAAGGATCTGGACACAAGAGATAGAAACAGCAATTAAACAAAACCAAATAATCCCGCGAATGGAAACCACAATGAAAATAAAGAGTAAATTATCTTGTCAATGTTACAGTTCTTCTTATTTCCGTATTTGCTAAGAAAATTGGAGAGAAATTCCGCCGTATGCAAGACCTCTTTGAAGTTTTGTTTTCAACAAGGCACGCTTCAGCACTTTTTGTGCTACTTTCAGTGGGTTTATTTTTTATTTACCGTTTGTAAGAAAATTTTTACATATTAAGCTCTAAAGAAACCTTTGGTAAAAATATTTGTTTGTGAATGAGCGATTAAAAAAATGGTTCAAATGACTCTGAGCACTATGGGACTCAACTGCTGAGGTCATTAGTCCCATAGAACTTAGAACTAGTTAAACCTAACTAACCTAACGACATCACAAACATCCATGCCCGAGGCAGGATTCGAACCTGCGACCGTAGCGGTCTTGCGGTTCCAGACTGCAGCGCCTTTAACCGCACGGCCACTTCGGCCGGCCAATGAGCGATTATTGTCAAATATTTTCCACTGAATAAAGAGGAAAGAAATATTGCGAAACATATAACTCGGAAAGCACACGCAGAGCTAGAACGCTTTATTAGCAACATTGCGCATGAGTTGTATGATTGACAAACTGACAATTACAAAGTGATGAAGTCACCCAACAGACAAGAAAGGGATCGTATACGTGTCAAAAATATACGAGAGAACGAATGTGATTCATTATAAAAGTTGTGGTACGATGATACTGTAATTCAAACACAAATAACACAAAAGGCCTGGATGATACTGACATGAATTAGTTGACGGAAGCTCTAAAAGCAACAGAAATCAGGAAAGTACTGGTTCCGATGGTACTAATAACGAACTATGGAAATATTTTGGGTTATTCCTACTTCCAATCTTTCTTCTCAATTTAACAGCAGAAAATTAAGTGCAGTCACTCATCGTACAACAAAATTTTGTCTAACCATGCACCAGTGGCCTTCTTTTTCCAAATCTGAGTGAGGTGGCGTAGTGGTCAGCGCAATGGACTCGCATTCGGGACGACGGTTCAAACCCCATCCGGCCATCGAGATTTAGGTTTTCATGATACCCCCACATCGCTTGAGGGTCCATTGTCCTCAGTCAGCCTATACTATAAGCAATTTTTATGATTTGGTTTTTGAAAAAACTAATGAAGCAATGACAACATTTTCTGATTTTCTTTGAAGAAATTCACTCATCGCGTTAACCCACCAATCGAGGAGTTAAACATGCTCTGTTCAGAATGAGGTGTGTGCATGACGGAAGTCCACAAGTCTACAAACCTAATCAGAAATAATAATAATAATAATAGTAATAATCAAAATGTTAATATATAGTGAAACCACAGTTTTTGAAATTTGACAAAATTCGTTCTTGTGAAACAACTAGCTCTTCACTCGCACGGGTGTTAAATGCTACTGACAGGGTATTTCAAATTGATTCTACATTTCTGGATTTCCGTATGGCTTTTGACACTGTAACACAAAAACGGCTTGTAGTGGAATTGCGTGCTTATGGAATATAGTCTCATTTATATAATTGGATTCGTGACGACCTGTCAGAGAAGTCACTGTTCGTAGTAATAGACGGAAAGTCATCGAGTAAACAGAAGTGATTTTTGGCGTTCCCCAAGGTGGTGATATGGGCGCTTCGCTGCTTCTTAACTAGATGAACGATTTGGGAGACCATCTGAGCATCCGTCTTAGGTTATCTGCAGATGATGCTGTCGTTTTTAGACTAGAAAAGTCATCATGAGATCAAAACAAATCGCAAAAAGATTTAGAAAAGATACTTGTACTGTGCAAAAACTGGAAATTGACCCTAAATAACGAAAAGTGTGACGTCATCCATGTGAGTGCTAAAAGGAATCCGTTAAACTTAGGTTACACGATAAATCAGTCAAATCTAAGGACCGTAAATTCAACTAAATACCTAGGAATTACAGTTACAAACAACTTAAGCTGGACGGAACACACAGAAAATGCTGTAGGGAAGGCTAAACAAAGACTGCGTTTTATTGACAGGACACTTAGAAAATGTAAGAGCTCTACTAAAGGGACTGCTTACACTATGCTTGTCCGTCCTCTTTTAGAATACTGCAGCACAGTGTGGGATTCTTACCAGGTGGGATTCGCTGAGTACGCCGAAAAAGTTCAAAGAAGCGCAACACGTCTTGTATTATCACGAAATAGGGGAGAGAGGGTCACTGAAATGATACAGGATTTGGGGTTGTCACCATTAAAACAAAGGCCTTTGTGACAAGACGTGCTGCCCTTCTTTGAACTTTTTCGGTGTACTTCTCACGAAGTTACATTCACCAACTTTTTCCTCCGAATGCGAAAACACTTTGATGACGCCGACCTACATACAGAGAAACGATCACCATAATAAAATAAGGGAAATCAGAGCTCGCAAAATAAGATATAGGTGTTCGTTTTTTCCGAGCGCTATAAGAGATTGGAATAATAGAGAATTCTGAAGGTGGTTCGATGAAGCCTCTGCCAGGCACCTAAATGTGACTTGCAGAGTAACCATGTAGATGTTGATGAATAAAATGGCAGACGCTTTAAGCAATGATATAGTTTCGTCGTGTGTTTTTGGTCACGTTTTTGCAAATAAAAAATTAGCCTATTACTCCTTGCGGACATGCCCGAGGAGTAATTCAAATTTGAGAAAGATATTTGTATTAGTGTGCTGGCAACCCACTCCGTCAGCTTGAGATACAGGGTATTTCAGGCTGTTTTTTTTTTAATTTTTGTTTCAGATTATATTTGCAGATTGCAGGACTTCCGACATGGACACACCTCATTTTCGACACAGTACGTTTAACTCCTAGGATGAGGGGGGGGAGGGCGTAATGATGAATGAATTTCTGAAAAAAAAGCCAGTCAGTGTTGTTCAAGAATCAATAAATAACATGCAAAATGATTGACGTTGATTGCTTCCACAAAAAATAGTAAAAACCACTTCTCTTATAGGCTGACTGATGAGAATGGGCCCGTAACACAAATGATACCGGGGTGTTTCCTTTGAAAGTTTGTGTTCCGTCTCTAATGACCTCGTTGTCGACATGACATTAAATCTTAATCTTCCTTTTTTTTCCTTTTACAAAATGTCATTGTTTCTAAAAGTCCTGTGTCGCATGTTGATCTTCATAACACTCTACATACATGAGTAATGACAAACGTGATGTGTTGGCTTAACCCTTTTTAACCCTTATCCTTGAATAAGGTCCATGACTGAAACCTTCTCTGGCTCGTGATGACTGGGTGTTGTGTGCTGTCCTTAGGTTAGTTAGGTTTAAGTAGTTCTGAGTTCTAGGGGACTGATGACCATAGCTGTTAAGTCCCATAGTGCTCAGAGCCATGACTGAAACCGGTGGACAGTTTGGCTTAAAAATAAAAGCAGCTGATGGTCAAACAGCCGGCCGAAGTGGCCGTGCGGTTAAAGGCGCTGCAGTCTGGAACCGCAAGACCGCTACGGTCGCAGGTTCGAATCCTGCCTCGGGCATGGATGTTTGTGATGTCCTTAGGTTAGTTAGGTTTAAGTAGTTCTAAGTTCTAGGGGACTAATGACCTCAGCAGTTGAGTCCCATAGTGCTCAGAGCCATTTTGATGGTCAAACACGCATTTTATACGTTACTTGACGGCTGTTGATAGTCACGTTCCAAAAATGTTTAAAATTCAGTGAAACACTGAAAAACTAAAACTTCTAATAATCTGATAATATATATTATCTTTCTTGGACTCGTTCTGTATAGTCAAAGTTCCTATAAACGTAGGCCACCAAGTATGCGAGCCTGTATTTATACTCTAATTCCGATTCTTTTCAGACGCAAGAGACGTTTTAGGTTTAGAACAGACATTAGCCGCGCGGAGTGGCCGCGCGGTTCGAGGTGCCATATCACGAATCGGGTGGCCACTCCCGCAAGAGATTCAGGTCCTCCCTCGGGCGTGGGTGTTTGTGATGTCTTTAGCGTAAGTTAGTTTAAGTAGTGTGTAAGTCTAGGGAACGATGACCTCAGCAGTTTCGTCCCATAGGAATTCACACACATTTGAACAGACATTAAATAAAAGCGCACGTTTTTCTTAAAAGGATTCCAATTAAGGCTTCTTTTGTAGCGGAGCTGTTAGCGTCGCCGGTTCGATGGGGAAATAGCCGGGTTCAATTCCCAGTACCTCCACAGATTTTCAGAGGTAGCGAACTCTACAACGGGGAGCACTGCATCGTGAGGTCAAATGGGAAGCAGCCTAAGTAAGGAAACAGTGGCACCAACAGCTTCAAATAGCTCTGAGCACTATGGGACTTAACATCAATGGTCATCAGTCCCCTAGAACTTAGAACTACTTAAACCTAACTAATCTAAGGACATCACACAACACCCAACAGCTTCATCTATTGGTAGTAGCGACTAGAGGGTTTGACGATATGCTCATTGCATGTTGATTGGTTTGGGGGAAGGGACCAACAGCATGCCGCCCGCTGTGGCGGAGCGGTTCTAGGCGCCTTAGTCCGGAACCGCGCTGGTGCTACGGTTGCAGATTCGAATCCTGCCTCGGGCATGGATGTGTGTGATGTCCTTAGGTTAGTTAGGTTTAAGTAGTTCTAAGTCTAGGGCACTGATGACCTCAGATGTTAAGTACTATAGTGTTAACAGCCATTTGAGCTATTTTTGGGACCAACCGAGGTCGTCGGTCCCATTGGGTTAGGGAAAGGTGGGAAGGAAGTCGGCCGTACCCTTTCAAAGGAACCAACCCGGCATTTGCCTGAAGCGATTTAGAGAAATCACGGAAAACTTAAATCAGGATGGCAGGACGCAGGTTTGAACCATCGTCCTCCATAATGCGAGCCCAGTCTGCTACCACCTCGCTCGGTTTCATCGAATGTTCTACGATCATATATCGTTTCTCTTAACGCCTTGCAGACAGCAGTCGGCCATTTGGAACAGGCCTGCGGCCTAATACGTCAATAGTGGCAAAGTTTACGGATCCCAGTCAACACTGACAAACAAGCAAATGAAGAGCAATTTGAAGGACACGAATCGATGGAGAAAATTATAGGTGGAGTTGGTATTAGTACTAGGTTTGTAGATTTCCCATTATATTCCTCTGAATCTAGAGATACGCTGGTTGCAAGTGTTTTCAGGGTGGTTCGGTCGTTTTTTCATGGACGCAAAAAGACAAGGAAGACACCAGAATGTGATATGATTCCAGCAAGACCTGTTTATTGGTAGGTAGTACACGGGTGAAAAACCTAAAACTTGCACCGCAAATATTGGTGAAATAGAAACTGCTACTGATGTACCGTTTTCACAGAATGGATTGGGAGTCAGGGGCTCGTGTTCTTAGCCAACAAACAGACTGTAATAACACTTAGCAAGTTTATTTTTATTTTTTTAGAAACATACTTTTTGGAAAGGCATGCGTATTGAAATACAGAGGTATGTAAACAAGAGTATGGCGCAGCGGTCGGCAACGCCTATATAAGACTAGTGGCTAGCTCATTTGTTAGATCGGTTACTGCTGCTACAATGGCAGGTTATAGAGATTTAAGTAAGTTTGAACGTGGTGTTACAGTCGGCGCACGAGCGATGGGGCACAGAATCTCCGAGGTACCTGTGAATTGGGAATTTCCCGTACTATCTTTCACGAGTGTATTTTGAATACCAGGAATCCGGCGAAACATATATCCGACGTCGCTGCGTTCGGAGAAAGATCCTGCAAGAGCGGGACCAACGACGACTGAAGAGAATCGTTGCACGTGACAGACGCGCAGCCCTTCCGAAAATTGCTGCAGATTTCAATGCCGGGCCATCAACGAGTGTCAGCATGCGAACCATTCAACGACAAAGGCTTTCGAAGCCGAAGGCCCACTCGTGTACCCTTGATGACTGCACGACACAAAGCTTTACCCTTCGCCATGGCCCGTTAACACCGACAGTGAACTGTTAATGACTGGAAACATTTTGCCTGGTGGGATCAGTCTCGTTTCAAATTGTATCGAGCAGATGTACGTATGGAGACAACCTCATGAATCCATGGACCCTGCAAGTCAGCATGGTACTGTTCAAGCTGGTGGAGGCTCTCTAATGACGTGGGGTGCGTGCAGTTGAACTGATATGGGAGCCCTGATACGACTAGAGACGATTCTGAAAGGTGACACGTTTGTAAGTATCCTGTCCACTGTTCCTTCCAACGGACTTGGGCAATTCCAGCAGAACAGTGCGACACCCCACATGTACAGAATTGCTACAGAGTGGCTCCAGGAACACTGTTCTGTGTTTAAATACTCCCGTTGGCTACCAAACTCCCCAGACATGAACATTATTCAGTATATCTGGAACGCCTTGCAACGTGCTGTTCAGAAGAGATCTCCACCCCTACTCTTATGGATTTATGGACAGCCCTGCACGATTCACGGTGTCATTTTCCTCCTGCAATACTTCAGACATATAGTCGAGTCCATGCCTCGTCGTGTGGCGGCACTTCTGCCTGCTTGCGGAGGGCCTATACGATATTAGGGAGGAGTACCAGTTCATTTGGTTCTGCAGTGTAGAATGTAAATGGTGTTTATTGCAGGATTCTAATGCGAGATGCTTACAATGTATCGTTTATTGTAAAGTTGCCGCACTGAAACTTCTACAATACCTGTTCTACCACACACTAAAGAACAGCACAAGTGCATACAGTAGTCACGTGTATTCTGACCAATAACGAGACAGTTGACCATCACAGACTGTGTTCAAAATGACCAGCGGCAGCAGCAATATACTCTGGGCATGGAACGACTACTGCACACGTTATAGCATTTCAGTGGAGATGTCCAAGAAGGCCGGCCGGGGTGGCCGAGCTGTTCTAGGCGCTACAGTCTGGACACGAGCGACCGCTACGGTCGCAGGTTCGAATCCTGCCTCGAGCATGGATATGTGTGACGTCTTTAGTTTAGTTAGGTTTAAGTAGTTCTAAGTTCTAGGGGATTGATGACCTCAGAAGTTAAGTCCCATAGTGCTCATAGCCATTTGAGCCATTGTCCAAGAAGGCAGCAGTAAAACGTCTTTGCGTATCATCGGGTGTAGTTGTCATGTCCTTGTAGACAGCGTCTCTCGTTTTTCTAAACAAAAAGAGGTCTACTGGGGTCAAATCCGGAGAACGGACTGGTCCAAGGTACAAGTCCTCTGCGTCCAGTCCAGCGATATGGAAACAATTCGCGAAGACATGCTGTAGTACTTCGTGCAGTATGGGCTGGACAGCCATCGCGTTGGTACCACAGTTCCTCCTAGTCTTCAGAGGAAAGTTTTCTAGCATCCGTGGAAGATAGTGTGTTAGTAGGCTGTGATACTTGCGAGAGTTCAGTGCACTGTCTATGAAAAACGGGCCTATGTGCTGATAGTTACCTATCTAACACCAAACGTTTATACTCCATGGAAGCTGACGTTCCACCTGATGAAGCCAACGGGGACTGTCTACCGACCAACAATGCATATTTACGCGGTTTACTACGTCATGATCGGTAAATGTGGCTTCATTACTAAACAAGGTACATGAAACATCTGGAGTATCCTATCTTAAGGCTCGTGTACAGAAGTTAGCACGATTCTCATAATCACTTCGAAGCAGCTCATGGTGGAGAGAGATGTGGTAAGGATGGCCGAGGCAGGATTCGACCCTGCGACCGTAGCAGCAGCGTGGTTCCGGACTGAAGCGCCTAGAACTGCTCGGCCACAGCGGCCGGCTGAAAGGATGATATAAGGTGAAATCAGCAAAAGCAAAACTAGGATAATGGAGTGTAGTGGAATTAAATCAGGTAATGATGAGGAAATTAGATTAGGAAATGACACACTTAAAGTAGTAGATGAGTTCTGCTATTTGGGCAGCAAAATAACTGATGATGGTCGGAGCAGAGAGGATATAAAATATAGACTGGCCATGGCAAGGAAAGCGTTTCTGAAGAAGAGAAATTTGTAAACATCGAGTATAGATTTAAGTGTCATGAACTCTTTTTGAAAGTATTTGTAAGAAGTGTAGCAATTTGAGGAAGTGAAACATGAACGATAAAGGATTTAGACAAAAAGAAAATTAAAGTATTTGAAATGTGGTGGTACAGAACAATGCTGAAGATTAGATGGGTATGTCACGTAACTAATCAAGAGGTACTGAATAGAACTAGAAGAAGAGGAATGTCTGGCACAACTTGACTAGAAGAAGGGACTGCTTGGTAGGACACGTTCTGAGACATCAAGGGATCCCAATTTAGTACTGGAGGGAAGCGTGGAGAACAAAAATCGTAGAGGGGCACCAGGAGATGAATACACTAAGCAGATTCAGAACGATGTAGGTTGCAGTAGTTACTCGGAGACGAAGAGGCTTGCACAGGATAGAGTAGCATGGAGAGCTGCATCAAACCGTCTTTAGATCGAAGACCACAACATCAACAACAACAATATTCAAACATTCTCTTTTTTTACAAGGTACCACAATGATGTAGGGAAAGTTTAAACGAATAATTTGATAAAGGACACGTGTGATCTATAGAGTCAGGAAATTACCTGGAATTGGCTGACAAAAACTACAGGAGCAACAGCGCATGAGCGTCGAGTGAGACTTTCAATAATCTCGCGTTCCCTTCGCGCCAACCATTAGTCGTACAGAAAAAATAATAGGACCTTTTTCGTAGCAAATTTAATACATCTGAATTTTGTGCTGCGACCTGTTTTCGTTGGAGGGTGCGGCTTTCGAATTATTCGGAATAGAGCATATGTCCATCTGGAATTTTTGTTTCGGATCACTAATAATATCACCACTTCCCTTCTGACTCATCCTAGGTAGTTTATTTCATCAGCAATGAGTTTCTCATAGGATAGAATGCTCTTCCACCTGAACTTCAATTTTTTTGTGATATTGTTGACAATAACCATAAATTTCCCTATGTGGTCCTTGAAAATATGAGGGCCAACAGGCATGGTCAAAGATAGCGCAGTATACGCTCACTTGTGAAAAGCGCAGTGTTCGTTCGTCGAACGCCGGTCGTAAAAGTCTCGGGGGAGCGGAGTGGGGGTGGGTGGCTTTTTTTTTTTTAATTTGACTAATTGGTGCCGCCAGCGAACGAGCGCTATTCAGTGCGAGCAGCCTGGCGAACGATCACGCGTCTGGCGCGAGTATCGGCAATGATTTATTTTTAGAGCACCGGCACCGCCCTGTGATTCGAGCACAGGTCGATCCCACTGGAGGGCTTTTCAACGTCGTGCGTTCGATTACGAAGCCTGTGTGTTTACGCATAATGCCGTGATTTGTGCGCCCCCAAACTGCTGCTCGGCAGTCCTTTTCTACAGAATGAGCATCATGTCCATTGCTCGTTATAATCAATAGGAATAGGAGCTTTTATTTTTAATTTTTTTCAGAGCGATGTGATCGCTGCTGGAGAGGGAAGAGACCGACGTGAATTACGATAATAGCGTGGATATCAGAACAAGGAACAACGGACTGATTGTCACACTGCCGACAAAAATAAAAAACCTTACCACTTATTCTCCCCTTTTTGGGAGACAGCTATTTGAGAGGTAGGTGACGTTTCATGTAGAATGTGTAGTGAACAAGTGGAGTTAAATCTCTCTTGCCGAACCTGTTACAGGTGCTAACAACGTAAAGTGTCATTTAAATAGTATAACGTGTTCAACGGCTAGTTTAGGATGTCAAGTATCATTTTCGTTGAAACTTCCTGGAAGATTAAAACTGTGTGCCGGATCGAGACTCGAATCGGGACCTTTGCCTGTCGCGGCCAAGTGCTCTACCATCTGAGCGAGATCAGGAGAGCTTTTGTGAAGTTTGGAAGACAGGAGACGAGGTACTGGCGGACGTAAGGTTGTAAGGAATTGGTGTGAGTCGTTCCTGGGTAGCTCAGATGAGCCGGCACGGTAGCTCAGCGTGTTCGGTCAGGGGGCTAGCTGCCCTCTGTAATAAACAAACTGAGTTAATGGATCAACCACGAACTGTAACGGGTGTCTTTCGACGTCCACCCAGAGCAGATACAACGAACGAAAACGAACAAAATGAGATTTAAAAAAAAAGAAAAAAGAAAAGATGGTAGAGCACTTCGCCGCAAAAAGCAAAGGTCCCGAGTTCGAGTCTCGGTCCGGCACACAGTTTTAATCTGCCTGGAAGTTTCGTATCAGTGCACACCCCACTGCAGAGTGAAAATCTCATTCTGAAATTGTTGTGTCTAGACAAGACAGTCTAGACACAATGAGAGGAAGCCGAAAGGCACGCGCTAAGCTAAAGAAGGATGGCGCGAGGTCTGAAACAGGATACGTAATGAATGCTATAAAGAAAAGTACGTAGCTTCTGGAATACTTAACTTTAACCCATCCTTTTGGTACATCTGGAGATTGTGGCGATACAAGTGAGACTCTTTAGATACATGCAATGTTACTAATGGCGCCTTGCTAGGTCGTAGCCATTGACTTAGCTGAAGGCTATTCTAACTATCTGCTCGGCAAAGGAGCGAGGCTTCGTCAGTGTAGTCGCTAGCAAAGTCGTCCGTACAACTGGGGCGAGTGCTATTCCGTATCTCGAGACCTGCCTTGTGGTGGCGCTCGGTCTGCGATCAAACAGTGGCGACACGCGGGTCCGACATGTACTAATGGACCGCGGCCGATTTAAAACTACCACCTAGCAAGTGTGGTGTCTGGCGGTGACACCACAGAAATCATTTTCGTTACTTTCATTATCTTCAACGGCATTTTACTACGAAATTTCTAGAGTCTACAATATAGCAGACGACAAGAGTAAAATTAGTGGTGAAGCTATCGCTTCATCAAAGCATCGAGCCACCGATAATACTACATCGGAACTACAGTCATAACTCAAAAAATTGTTTCTTCTTTTAATTCAGCGCTGAGCAGCACGATTAGGTCTTTGTTTATTAATTTATTTATCATATCCGTGGAAAAATGCGATACATAGTTCCTTGGACGTACAATGCGTCAATACTGAGTTTGCACAATGCAGATTAGGAAGTGTGTAAACCAAACAACTAAAAAATTAGTAAATCACATTGAAATCGCGATACAATACACAAAAAAACAGGTTACAGAGGAAATTTCTGAATTACTGCAAAGGCTCTTGTGCGGAACACAAGTGCGCAGCTGTAGATAGCTCGTTTCTTTTAGCTTTGGAGGGACAGAAGTGAAAAACATAAAAGAATTCGACCTGTCAATGTTTCCCTACCATCAGAATAGACGAACCTCACGTTATGATCTGCTGCCATCTGGACTGTGATGGTGTCGGATTCTTATTCATGTATTGCAGAGATTTCGACTGATGACTGAAATTAACTGGTCAATAGAGAAAACACAGACGAGTAACAGACAACTAAAAGAACATCAGATTTATTTTCATAAAAACACTGAAATGAGACTCAGTCTCAGTGTAAGTAGGAGGACCAGCCAGTCCACAACGTCAGACTACACAGGCGACCCGCAGGCTTGCTGTGGGCCAACCCACAAGTACGTGAAAAGAGACAAAATACAAACAAAAGTAACGGTAACTGTTCCAGTCCCTAGAGAGAGTTTTGATCTCGCTCTACCGAGATGAACTCCAGGGCTCGAATCACAAGTTATGAAGGAAGCACACAAACAGGGTCAGCGCGACAAAGACTACCGAATTAACACTGATAAAGTCGTAAGGCTGATCTCTCGGGTGCAAACCGAATATTTGCATCTTAAACGCAGTCGGCTTTGCTATTAGCGTTATCCCGCGAATCACTTGATAAAAACTGTACGCGTGGCTACCTGGTCGCGGTGAAAATTAGCGCAAAATGGAGGATACTACACCGCGACGTCTGCTGACAAAATAAACCTACAATGTACCGTCACGAACTGAGCCTACCGAGCCCAGCAACGAACTGAGGGCGAGAGGGCGAATCTCAGTAGGTCTGTAAACTCGGATCCTCGCATACTGTATGCTTCTTCCGTGAGCGAAAGGTCAATGCTGCCAACATGAGTGGGGGCGAGAATACCGACAGTTGCTTGGGTTTTCAGCAAAGGGGCTGGTCGGCCCGCCGGAGCACAGGTTGGCATTACTGGAGTGACGCCAGGAATGTTGCTGTCGGCGAGGGCGGTATCCTTTCGTGCACCGGCCGCCTTGGTAGCAGTTTGACGCCATTCTGAGGAGTTAATGATTTAAGTGCTAGGTGAACCCACCATTTTATAACCTTTACTCATGAAAGGTATCTGTGGTTACAGACGGCTTGAGAGTACTACGTTTATTGCATAGCTAAGCGAAGTATGTCCACAGTATTTTTAAAAAATGGGATGTGCAGCCCTATGCCTACTACCACTAAACTTGTATTTGTATACGTAACCCGAATCTGTGATTGGAACCCCCTCTCTCTCTATAGGGAGTTGGCTGGACTGCTAAAGGGACTTTGACACGTGCTCTCTGGAAAGTTGAATTGAACCACAACGATACTTCTGAACTAAAAAAAAAAAAAAAAATCAAATGTGTGTGAAATCTTATGGGACTTAACTGTGAAGGTCATCAGTCCCTAAGCTTACACATTACTTAAGCTAAATTATTCTAAGGATGCCCGAGGGAGGACTCGAACCTCCATCGGTACCAGCCGCACAGTCCATGACTGCAGCGCCTCAGACCGCTCGGCTAATCCCGCGCGGTTTCTGAATTCAGATTTGATTACTTGGCGTTTGTGGCTCAATTTTTTTCAGTTATGCTGCACGCCGACTGAAGATGAAACCTGCTGAATAGTACACTGTTTTCTGTACAACGTCTGCCACCCAAGTACAAATCGTCTTTTTTTCCGTCTAATGATCACCCAATGAAAGTGCACGCCCTTCTAAATAAGTCAATAATGTCAGCAACAAATCTCGTGACGGAATACATATACAAAGATGGTAGACATAGACTTCCAAGACCTCTGGACGTCGGTATACATGAAGTTCACCGACAGCACCTACAGAGGTTTGTCTACCGTTTCCTGCGCTGAAATTATTCTAGATGAGGGTACACAGTTGACTCAAAATACACACTGCGGGTTAAAAAGTAGTACACCCGCTTAGAGGTTCCCAATTCACTTAAGAGTTATTGTTGCAACAGTGCATAGGAGTACAATAAATGATTATATTTATAGATCAACAGCACAAGCGTTTCTGAGATACCAGGTATGGATCCGTGCTGAAACACTCCTGTTAGTAAGTTCTGTAGCTTCTGCGGGCAGCAAACCGAGCGAGGTGGCGTAGCGGTTAGAGCACTGGACTCGCATTCGGGAGGATGCCGGTTCAAAGCCACGTCCGGCCATGCTCATTTAAGTTTTCCATTATTTCCCTAAATCGATTCAGGCAAATGCAAGGATGTTTCCTTAGAAAGGGCAGGACCGACTTCCTCCGCCATCCTTCCCTAATCCGATGGGACGGATGTTCTCGCTGTTTGGCTCCCTCCCCCAAGTCAACCAACCAACCAACCAAGGGGAACAATGCATGCGCTGACCCAGGCATCCAGTGAACTGTACAGTTGGCGAGTACTGTCATGGGATACGTTATGCCACGCCCGCTCGACTTGTTCGCATAGTTCTGCAAGAGTTGTGGATGACGAGTCGTATGACATCCCACACCTGCTTGACTGGATCGTCGTTACCAGGGAAATTGTCCACCTCTTGCAGAGTTTCATGGGTAGTGTATGGGCGAGTTCCTGTGGGAACAAAGCATCACCTTGCTGTTTCAATAACGGCAATAGAACGGGTCGAAAAACTTTCAGCACGTACAGAGTGCTGGTTAGCGTCCCTTCCAGAAACACCAAAGGTGAACGAGGGCTGTAGCTTATCGCACCGCAGACCATAGGGCCTGGGGTGTGGCCAGTACGTATTGGACGATTGCACTCTACCAGTCACTGCTCACCAGGTTTACGTCGTACGCGCAAACGACCATCACTTGTGTGCAAGCAGGATAAGTTTTCATCGCTGAAGACCACGGCGCCATTCCATCTTCCAAGTGATCCTCTCACGGTAACGGTTGAGCTCTGACGCCGATGCTGTGGCGTGAATGGAAGACGGGGTTACTGGTCATAGTCCCGATGCTAATAACCGGTTCGCAACAGTTCGTGTTGACCGGTCTGGGCTCACAAAACCTCTTATCTGTGCTGTGGTAGTTGTACGATTTGCCACTGCTGCCCTTACAATGCGGCGATACTGGAAAGCGTCTGTGCTGCGTGTACTTCCAAAACCTCGTGAATGTGTATGAGAGCACAAGGGCACTGCATCGCTGCACAACTGGCGCTGCATGTCCAACCTGTGTAGCAGTTCTTCGAAAGGACCATCCTACCACTAGGAAGGCCACAATTTGACACCTTTCAAACTTGCTCAGTTGGCTGCAGGAAGCACAAGTGGATCTCCGTGTCATGGTTGCCTGCTTGCTTCACACGTTTACACCACACTGAACCTACTGGCTGAGAGCATTCCCTATTGAAGGGTAGACACAGATGACGCACTGGTAACTGTGCCACTACGCTATCTATCGGCGGACGACGCTGAAATCATTGTCAGTACATCTAATATTCCTCTGGTGGTAAATGCCGTCATCGGATCAAAATCGTCGTCGTCTTACCAGATGGCCGGCCGAAGTGGCCGTGCGGTTAAAGGCGCTGCAGTCTGGAACCGCAGGACCGCTACGGTCGCAGGTTCGAATCCTGCCTCGGGCATGGATGTTTGTGATGTCCTTAGGTTAGTTAGGTTTAACTAGTTCTAAGTTCTAGGGGACTAATGACCTCAGCAGTTGAGTCCCATAGTGCTCAGAGCCATTCTTACCAGATGTTCTAATTTTTTCTGGCAGTGCATTATCAAGTGACATAATCTGGTGAAAGTAAGCAAAGTAAAGAAGTCTGTTACTATTGGTTAGCGGTCTAGAGCTGCCTGCAATTTCATTAAAAAGAATTACACCAGATGCGGTTTCGCTTTTATTTATAAAGCATTTTCCGTGGTTATTCTGCAAATTGGACACATACGTTTGCACGTTTTTGATTGTTTTAGGTTAAAAACGGCGTTTTTTTTTTATAAAATTGATGTGCAAGTTACCCACGGAATTTCTTTACACATTCTGCTCCTTCCCACCTAGCTAGCCACGGTTGACGTCGAAAGACTTCCAAGTGCAAATGTGAATGGAAGTCAACCACTGCTAGGAAGGAGGCAAGGAGCAGAATATTAAAGAAAAACCGTAAGTAACTTAGACACCAAATTTATAGAAAAAACGCTTTGCAAACGTATGTATCCAATTTGCAGAATAACCACGGAAGATACTTTATAAATAAAAGCGAAACGCATCTGGTGTAATTCTTTTTAATTAAATTGCAGTCAACTCAAGACGATTAACCAATAATGATCGATTTTAACAGCTGCTGCGGAAGATGGCCACGCAAACATACGTAATAAAGTAAACAAGCCTTCTAATTTCAGCTTCAGAGACAGTGAAGATTATTTTTATAGTTACGATGGCAGCATGCAGTTTTTGCACAATATTTCGAACGTGATACTTCCAATGAAGCCCTATACCTACCTCAATCCTAAGAATTTAAATGGTTCAAATGGCTCTGAGCACTATGCGACTTAGCTTCTGAGGTCATCACTCACCTAGAATTTAGAACTAATTAAACCTAACTAACCTAAGGACATCACACACATCCATGCCCGAGGCAGGATTCGAACCTGCGACCGTAGCGGTCGCTCGGTTCCAGACTGCAGCGCCTAGAACCGCACGGCCACTCCGGCCGACCTAAGAATTTAAAATTATCGACTTCAGTGAGCACGTTGACTACCTTGGGACAGTAAAATTTCGCTTCTCCATGAGTTCGTGTCAGAAACTGTATGCCTTATGTTTTGTTTGACTTAACTACAGTATAAGCAGATTATATCACATTAATTTCCACGTCTTTCGCAACAACACTTGCGGTATTTGCAAAGAGAAAGAACTTTGAATCGACTGCGATGTTTGACGGTAGATCCATGTGGCACCTGATACTTTACATGACCTCTATCAGACTGAAATCTCTTCCCTGTTGGCCGCACTGGGTAGCCGCGCGGTCTTAGGCGTCTTGTTGCGGTCCGCGTGGCTCCCTCCGTCGGAGGTTCGAGTCCTCCTTTGGGCGTGGGTGTGTGTGTGTGTGTGTGTGTGTGTGTGTGTGTGTGTCGTCCTTAGCGTAACTTAGTTTAAGTTTGATTAAGTAGTGTGTAAGCTTAGGGACAGAAAACCTTAGCAGTTTGGTCCCATAATACCTTACCACAAATTTCCAATTTTTCTTTTTCTGCCCTATTGTTGGCACTGGAGGATAACTTTCAGCATCTTACTTTACAAGTATTGAGTGAACCCTTGCTGAGCTTTCTCCCTAGTCACATATCATTCTTGCTTATTCAAAACTGCTGCTTAGTGAAATGTAGTGACACGTGATGACTAGTTGTACATTACGGAAGTGCCTAATGCGTTCAAAAAATGGCTCTGAGCACTATGCGACTTAACTTCTGAGGTCATCAGTCGCCTAAAACTTAGAACTAATTAAACCTAACTAACCTAAGGACATCACACACATCCATGCCCGGGGCAGGATTCGAACCTGTGACCGTAGCGGTCGCTCGGCTCCAGACCGTAGCACCTAGAACCGCACGGCCAGTCCGGCCGGCCGGCTACTGCGTTCACCAGTTACCTGAATACACCGAGACGTGAATGAGGTTGCTGGGAGAAGTGGTAGATCTTTTTTTTTCTGGTAAGCAAGCCGAGACGCGTAGAGACAAATAAAGGAAACCCAGAGGGAGATGGAGACGGCGATAGCGCCGAAACCGACAGGGGACTTGAAACAGGAGCTCGCGTGTGGATGAATGGCGCTGCATTCCTTTCATCCGGCCCGCTATGCCTGCGGAATAGCGCACTTGACCTGCTGCCGCGCAAGAATGGACCGCCTGCTTCTTCCTTTCCCTTTCGCGGGGGCTAATTAGGGAGATAGCGATGCGGACTTTTAATTATGAGAAGCAAGTCCGTGGCCGGCCGAGGGCAATGCCCGCAGGCACACCCTCCTTGAACCTCCAAAAGGTCGCCCATTGACCGCTGGTAAAGATGTCACGACATCGCAGTTTCTTGCGTTGATGACTCGTATTAAGCATAATTATTGTTACCTTAATGTAATGAGCAGATACATTTAAATGTTCCTTCAGTTCTTCTTTTAGTATTGGTAGCATTTTGTAAACTGTTACTCTTTACTCATTTATTGTCACTATAAGCAGACTGTTGGGTAGAAAGTGTTTTGCGGTGCATAAAATTCAATCGACTTTGTATCAGAAAGCTGAGCAACACAAACCCCTCGTGGGGCATTCTGAGTCGAAATCCACCGAGAGGTGCAACACAATGAGGCTTCGTTTAGAAAACAGAACATACCAAAAGGAAGTATAAAGAGAATTCCACACTGTCTCTCTGACTCGAGTTTTATTGAGGCTATGACAGAATCGGAGCACATATGATTTATTTGGAAATATTTTAATTAAAAATGTGTGTGAATTCCTAAGGGACCAAACTGCTGAGGTCATCGGTCCCTAGACTTACACAATACTTAAACTAACTTAACGCTAAGGACAACACACACACCCATGCCCGAGGGAGGATTCTGACCTCCGGCGGGAGGGGCCGCACGATTAATGACATAGCGCCTCTAAACGCGCGGCCACTTCGATTTTAATTACTATTGAAGATTTTTGTACAAGGTGGTCGGAAACAGGTTGGAAAGCTTGTAAGGGTGTTACATGGTAAGTTGTTTTGAGAAATAATTGTTGAGAAAAAAATTCGATACGTTGCACCGTTTCCGAGTTAATCAGTACTAAAGTTAGCCAATCAGGCCGTTGCGCGAGCTGATTCAAGTTGCCCGTCCGAAACGGTGTCGCTAAATGTTTTTTTGGTTTGTTTCCTGAAACCGAACAAGAAAGCGATACAAAAATTGGACATCGGACGCAAAGGCCGAGCAGTCTCGTGGGCTATCGTCTACACTAGGAGAACAACTGACACTTACTGTATCTGGCGGGCAGCCTGAATTTGCGCACGGAACGAGCTGATTGTCAAACTTCAATAAAAATAAACTCGGAAACGGTGCAACGTTTCGATATTTTTTTTTTTTTTTTTTTGGTAACCTGCCCTCCAACACTCTTACAAGCTTTCCAGATCGTTTCTGATCATCTTGTATATACAGGGTGGTCCATTAATAGTGACCGGGCCAAATATCTCACGAAATAAGCATCATACGAAAAAACTACAAAGAACGAAACTCGTCTAGCTTGAAGGGGGAAACCAGATGGCGCTATGGTTGGCCCGCTTCATGGCACTGCCATAGGTCAAACTGACATCAACGGCGTTTTTTAAATAGGAACCCTCATTTTTTATTACACATTTGTGTAGTACGCAAAGAAATACGAATGTTCTAGTTCGGCGACTTTTTTCGCCATCTGGTTTCCCCCTTCAAGCTAGACATGTTTCGATCTTTGTAGTTTTTTCGTTTGACGCTTATTTCGTGAGATATTTGTCCCGGTCACGATCAATGGACCACCCTGTATATTACTTCTAGCTTCCTGAGGACGACCCATGGCGATGTAAGTGATTTTACAACACGGAGCTATTACGAACAGTACTTTGTCTCTTGTGTCACAGTCTGTACTACTTCTTGGGAGTACAGACAGTGAGTTCTTAGGGCTATGTGATGTCGATACCAAGGCACCAATAATGACGGGAAGGAATCAGTTTTAACAATCCCCATTCGACTGACATTTATGCCTGAATTCTTATATTCCAGTTCATTATTATTACTATATTTAGCTCGAAGATATATAAAAAATTTCCTCATTGAACTTTAAATTTCGTACTGCGAAAACACAAAAATATTCATTGGATATATCGTAAGTCACAAAGGAGTAGGTCTTATTATTTGACAGCCTCAAAAATGTTTAAACAAATCTCTAACTTGTACATTTCCGATGGTGACACGGCTCAAAAAAATGTCACAGGTATTCCGGTTATTGCATTATTTTCCCTTTATCTGCCGAAGAACTGAAGAGTCAACGCAGGAAATGCGTACAAGGATCAGTTTGAATAATAGAAAACAGAGGGGCCGAAGAATGATATTTTGAGTCATACTAAAGGAAAGATTAAAATTAAGGAACAATATCTGCACTCGGTTGAACTCTTTGTTTGTTCCGTGGTCCACACACACGGTACGTTATGACGACGTGTCAGTCCGTTGTGAAGTCACTGTAACAGATACATCTTGCAAGTGCTTCTTTGGTTTCATACTGGTTACTGACACATCGCTACGACAAGGTACGCTGGTATTATGTAACGACATTTGCTCTATGATCACCAGCAGTTAGGTAGTTGCCATACAGCTTTACACTGCTGTCGATTTTCATATATCCTCTTCGATCCAACTTGACTGTTGCACCCCGTGGCACACAGACCACGGGTGAACAACCGGTGTCCCGTGGTCCGCATTCGGCTCGCGGATAGTTTCAATTCGGTTCGCGGAAGAAATTCTGGATGAACATAAAATTAATGTCCTGTGAAAAACGAGTATTTTAAGGCATAATTTGTTGGAGTGGAGTGTCGAGAAAGGCATTCATATCGGTTCGTTACCGGAAAAACATTAACGTCACCGAAGCTACAGTTCTGTTTTTATGTGCTTAGAGCGCTGCTGTGGCGTCACGTGATGAGGCGACCCGCGAGCTTAATTGAGTATGTAATTAGGCTCATGTGTTATCAAAGTTTACCCTTGGCTGTCATAGACGATCTACCTTTTGCACCTTTATCTACGCCTAAACATGCGATTCTTTTCCCCTACAGTAGTTTCAGCTACTGATTTCAGCAACGACTCACGTACTACTAATGTGTTAGCAAACATTCTCTGTCTTTATTTCATTACGTTCTGTAGTACACATTTTTTCTCGTCGCTCTCTTCGTCCCAGGACGCCTTCATTCCTTACACGATCAGTCTACCTGAGTTCCACAGCCTGCTGGTCCTTCACATTTCACAGACATCGATTCGTTTGATTCCTTTCCCCACTCCCCCCGCCCCCCCCCCCCTCCACACTGTCCATGTTTCGCACCGATGAAGAGCTACGTCCGAAACATTGCTTTTCACAGTCGAAATGTTTATATCAATGGACTTCAACCTCGATTTCTTTTCATGGAGGGCTCTTTTGCTTGGGGAGCCGTAAAAAGATTAAAATGGCCCAAATTAGCTCTCTCTCTCTCTCTCTCTCTCTCTCTCTCTCTCTCTCTCTCTCTCTCTCTCTCTCTCTCTCCCCTCTCCCCCCCCTTAACACACACATAAAAATAAACACTGGCGTACAGAAAGGGGCAGTCAAACAAATATGATTTGAACTTGTATTTAACTGTACATTTCTTATCTGTGAGACTCTTCGGATCACCAAATAAACTGTGAAAGGCTTTTGGATAATGCGCAGCATTTTTTAAACTGCAAAAAAAGTCAGGCAGTATAAAATAGCAATATACAATATGCGAAAGAACGAGGAGGGAAAAATAAGAATGGAGGACCAATAATGAAGTGCCGTATTATAAAGGCAGTAACATAGGGATCTAGCCTCTCGCCCCTACTGTTGAATCTATACCTCGACGTAAAATATATGTTCAGGAGTTTGCTTAAAATGCATGCTGAAACGATATCACGATAAGATTCGCTGACAACGTTGCTATCCGCAGTGGCAGTGAGAATGGACCTGCTGAACTGAATAAACAGCTTAAAGGGCACACACCACAGACTGAGAGTACATCGAAGGTGAATCTAATGAGGAGTAGCAGAAATGAGATTAGCGATAAACTTAACAACTAAATCTATGACCACATAGTAGACGAAATTAAATAATTCTGCTGTTTTGGAAGCAAAATAACATGACAGACTATCGTAGGAAAGAGGGCATTACTGGTCAAAAGTAGTACATTTGAAGCTAACGTTGGCCTTAATTGCAGAAAGACGTTGCTGAGAACGTACGTCTGCAGCGCAGCATTGTTTGGATGCGACTCTTTAATTGTGGGGCAACCAGAAGAGAGTATCGAAGCATTTGGAAGGTGGTAATGTACAAGGATTATGAAAGTTGGAGGGACTGGTAAGAACTTCTGCAGAATCGGCGCAGAGTGGAAGACGTCGAAAACGTTGACAAGAAGGAGGAGACAGAATGATAGAACCTATGTTAAGACAACAAGGAATAACTTCTGTGGTACTTGGGGTACCTGTAGAAGGTAAAATCTGTAGAGGAAGAAAGAGGCTGGAAAACATCCAGCAAATAATTGAGGACGTAGGGTGCTAATGCTAATCTGAGACTACAAATTATTCAGTGTCGTGGCGGGCCGCATCAAACCAGACGGAATACGGTCGGTTATTCCACCCTTGTATTTTTGGAAGTTACTTTTGTTCTCTGACTGTGGATCACTGATGACAGCAATACGACAGCCACCTGCATAACTGGCTTACACATAGGAGATTCGAGAGTGGACACTACGTATCATCTGTGGTATGGGTTTGCCTGGACTGGTGAAGTTACCTGCCAAGTATAATTTTTGTCATTTTACTTAAAGATTGGGACGTTAAATACTTGGCAGGTGTATATCGAAGTAGGAAGCAGATAAACTGGCACTATTTGCCGAGATTAGAGACGATAGATCTGCTACGATGCATATTGGAGCCTTCGTTTATGCAGAGAGTTCCAAAACGAGACGCAAATTTTCCCCTCTGGTAAGGCTTCCACTGCGTGTCTGTTCTCTCAGAATTTATATTCAAATGGGAAATAAAGGGCGTGAGATAAAGGAGGTTGCGCGAATCAGACCTTTTGTGCAGCCGAGACGAGACCGCAATGCACGTGCTTTCAAATAATAAGTCATGCGAGAAGGACGCTTTCAGCATGCTGACTCTGTATTACGGAGCTGAAGCGAAGCCGAAAGTTTTTGAAGGAAATATTATTTCCCTACAATGAGCAGGCATTCATTATTTCTTTCTTTTCGTGCTACCGAGTCGTAGCAGTACCATGTAAACAAAGGCGGTTTGTTCCTGCAAATAATGCGCCCTTCAACAAATTTGTTATTTTATTGGATGTTATGGGTATTTTCGGAAGTTATGTCGTTTCTGATATATAAAATTGTACCATTCCTCTTAATGAAAGGCATCTAATGAAATACTGAAAAGAATCAACCAGTACTTGAAGACGAATGGATTTTATTATTAAATTTTTCTCGAATTACAAAATCCAGTATTGCTGAATTACAAAAGCTATGAAATAGTGTGCTTGAGCAATGAAACACAAGTAGTAGATTGTGGTGAGTACCAGGACCACACAGATGGCACAACCTTAATTGGAAAAGTGACAGCCTAGATTTAATGTAGATCCCAATTACACTTGCAAAGCGTATGATTACAGAGGGTGGAGCAAATAATATTGGCCCGGAGAACAGAGTTACAGGGTGAAAAGAAACACAGCAAAGGAAAGGGAATACAGTACTAACCTGATGTTGAAAGTGACCACGATTAATCTCTTGGGACACATGGACCCTGGTCAGCAAGTTGCTGAAGGCGGTCCGAAGGTGGACAGCTGGAATTTTTGCAGTCTCGCCCGAAATGTTCTGCTGCAGTTTTGGCACTTTGATACCGTTGAACTTCTCAGCAAACAACTAAACACACCGTTTCAACTCTGTTATCTCTTAACTTTCTACGTGGCGGGCATACATGTGGTGTGTGCGTCACGAGGTATTTTTGTTGTTGTTGTTGTTGTCTGGTTTGATTCAGCTCTCCATGCTCCTATATCCTGTGCAAGCTCATTCATCTGTAAGTAACTTAAAAATGGTTCAAATGGCTTTAAGCACTATGGGACTCAACATCTTTTAGGTCATCAGTCCCCTAGACTTACAACTACTTAAACCTAACTAACATAAGGACATCACAAATCCATGTACGAGGCAGGATTCCAACCTGCGACCGTAGCAGCAGCGCGGTTCCAGACTGAAAGGCCTAGAACCGCTCGGCCAAAGCGGCCGACTCCAAGTAACTACTGCACCCTATGTCCTTCTGAATCTGCTTAGTGTATTCATCTCTTGGTCTCCCTCTACGATTTTTACCCTCCACGCTGCCCTCAAATACTAAATTGGTGATCCCTTGATGCCTCAGAACATGTCCTACCAACCGATCCCTTCTTCTAGTCAAGTTGTGCCACAAATTCTTCTTCTCCCCAATTCTATTCAGTACCTCCTCATTAGTTACGTGATCTACCCGTGTAATCTTCAGCATTCTTCTGTAGTACCACATTTCGAGAGCTTCCATTCACTTCTTGTCTAAACTATATATCGTCCACTTTTCACATTCATACATGGCTACACTTCATACAAATACTTTCACAAACAACTTCCTGACACTTAAATCTATACTCGATGTTAACAAATTTTTCTTCTTCAGAAACGCTTTCCTTGTCATTGCCAGCCTACATTTTATATGGTTCAAATGGCTCTGAGCACTATGGGACTTAACATCTGTGGTCATGAGTCCCCTAGAACTTAGAACTACTTAAACCTAACTAACCTAAGGACATCACACACATCCATGCCCGAGGCAGGATTCGAACCCGCGACCGTAGCAGTCGCGCGTACATTTTATATCCTCTCTACTTCGGCCATCATGAGTTTTTTCTCTTCCCAAATAGCAAAACTCATCTACTACCTGCAGTCAAAATATCCACTGGTGTACTGCCGGTCTACAGTGTCCAACGGGCACAATATTTCGGCGATCATACAAGTTGCCATCATCAGGTGAACTGACGGACTGAGGTCCTGTGAACGTGCCGGCACAGAGATCCGTACGCTATGGCTGCTCAGAGGGAACTGGATTCGGTCGCGGCGGCGGCCGATTTAAATACCCTCCGCCCGCGGCGCGCTCCCTCCACCGTCCGCGCCCCGCGCCACGGTCGCGCGGTGGGACAGATTGCGACGGCGTCTGAGATGACGTCGGTGTGATGGCTCTGTCCGCCGTGGTCGTCACAACTATACGTTTGCTCGATTTACTCTTGATTAACCCAATCGCTGGTTCCCAAGCCTTGCTAAGATTATAGCCACAGTCACGGTTTATGAGGTCGTCATTGGTGCGAATTTCGATGGCGTCTCTAACAACGCTGTCCCAGTATCTCGACGTCTCTACCAGAATCCTCGAGCGTTCGTACTCTATAGCGTGATTTTCTGACAAACAATGTTCAGCGACCGCCGACTTGCCCGGATACATCAGTCGAGTGTGCCTCTGGTGTTCAAGGCATCGATCCTCGACGGTACGCATCGTCTGACCAATATACGACTTGCCACATTTCTGGTACACGCCGGCCTTCCTCAAACCGAGGTCATCTTTGGCGCTCCCCACCAGTGCACGAGTTTTATTCGGAGGAAAAAACACAGTTCCGACCCGGTGTTTCTTCAAAATGCGGGCGATTTTCCCCAGGCGCACTCTCGATGGAGATTGCAGTTGTCAGTGGAAGCAGATCCAATTCAAACCAGTTTCCGAGCGAACATTTGGCTATTAAGAAATCGTTCACGCAGCAGAATCGTACATACATACCGTCGTTCGATGATCACATGTATTCGCATATGCATGGAATAGCAATAACCATTCCTGGCTTAGGAAAACCACTGAAGGAGTTAAAAGCAAATAAATCGCCAGGTCCGGATGGACTCCCACTCCAGTTTTACGCCACTGGCTCCTTACTTAGTAAGCATTTGTCAGAATCTCTGACCCAGCGCAAAGTCCCAAGCGACTGGAATAAAGCGCAAGTGACTCCCGTATTTAAGAAGAGTTAAATAAGAACTCACAAAATTAAAGACCTGTAGCCTAAACAGCAGTTTGCTACAAAATACTTCATCAAATTCTGAGTTCGAATATAATAAATTTCCTTGATACGAAAAGCTTCTGGCCACGAATCAGCACGGTTTCAGAAAGCGTCCCTCGTATGAAACACAGCTTTCCCTTTTCTCACATGATGTCCTGCAACTATGGATGAAGTGCAACAGGCAGATTCCACATTCCCAGATTTCCGAAAAGCGTTTGACACGGTGTTCCACAGCAGGCTATTAACGAAGGTGCGAGCGTACGGAATAAGTTCTCAGTTTTGTGAGTGGCTGGAAGAGTTGCTAAGTAACAGAACCGAGCATGTTGACCCCAACGGCGAGTATTCATGAAGGCAAGGGTATCTTCAGCAATGTCCCAGGGAAGTGTGCTAGGACCGCTGCTATTCTCTAGACACATAAACGATATGGCGAACAGAGTAAGCACGGTTTGATGCTGTTTGCTGATGATGCTGTGATTTAGGGGTAGTTGTCGTCGCTGGGTGACTGTAGGAGGATACAAGATAACTTAGGCAAAATTTGTAGTTGGTTTGGTGAATGAAATGTTCAAATGTATGTGAAATCTTATGGGACTTAACTGCTAAGATCATCAGTCTCTAAGCTTACACACTACTAAACTTAAATCATCCTAAGGACAAACACACACACCCATGCCCTAAGGAGGACTCGAACCTCCGCCGGGACCAGCCGCACAGTCCAAGACTGCAGCGCCTATGACCACTCGGCTAATCCCGCGCGGCTTGATGAATGACAGCTAGCTCTAAATGTAGAAAAATATAAGTGTGCGGATGAGAAGGAAAAATAAACCCGTAATGTCCAGATACAGCATTTGTAGTGTCCTGCTCGACATATTCACCTCGATCAAATACAAACATCAAAAGAAGTTTTGCGTCACCCCGGTTCCCAGACCTCCTGAAGATAGACGTCGACAGTTGATATTGCATCACAGATGTAGTCCCTTTGACTATTCAGAGATGTCACTAAACCCGCCCAAATATGTAAACAACCATGCATGAGCAACTCCTATTAGACAGAGGGGGTTCGACAGCCGATCAGTTCCAGTCATTCCACCAGAAAGGAGGTACACGGCTCATGTTGTCTGTAGTTCAACCATACCTAGACGGTCAATACCGCGGTTCGATCGTGTCCACATAGTTACTTTGTGCCAGGAACGGCTCTCAACAAGGTAAGTGTCCAGGCGACTCGAAGTGAACCAAAGCGATGTTGTTCGGACATGGAAGAGAGAGAGTGAGAGACAGGAACTGTCGGTGACATACCTCGCTCAGGCCGCCCAAGGGCTAACTGCAGTGGAAGACCGCTACCTGCGGATTATGGCTCCGAAGAACTCTGACAGCAACGCCACCACATGCCACGACGAATGCATCAATGCAAGAGGACGTGCTACTGGGTATTAGAGGTAAGTGTGTACAGAAATCTTGACCCCCACCTCTGAAGGTCTCGCTGTATGCTGGCACAACATGCACTGTGTGGTTTTCATGAGCAATAAAAAGGGCGGAAATTATGTTTATGTTGAGTTATATTCCAATTTTCTGCACAGGTTCTGGAACTCTCAGAACCGAGGTGATTGCAAACTTTTTTTGATGTGTGGATTTAAGCCTAATGTTGCGAACCGGTATGAAATGGACCGGGCATGTAAATATTGGACAGGGTGGGGCAAATAAAAGTGACCCGGACGAGTGGATACGATTGAACGTGAAGGTACACGTATTAGCACACCCCGTGAAACGTACACCAAGTACAGGCCGACCATGTGTTCCACACCGGTTCAAAGCATAGTGCGGGCTGTCTCAGTGTGAGTGGAGCAGCGCTAAGGGAACGATGGAACTCACAGTGGAACGTTATGTGACAACAAAGTCGAAGAAACAGTTTGGTTATTTATTTGCTGAGAAGTTTAATGGTGTCAAAGTGTCGGAACTACAACAGAACATTTTGGATGAGACTGTAGCAATTCCAGCAGTCCACCTTCGATCTGCCTTCAGAAACTTGCTGCCCACGGTCCAAAAGTGCGACCCTGGCACTCTGTTCTCCCGGCCACTTTTATCTGCCCCCCCCCCCCCCCCCCCCTATAGTAGGGAAGGAGAATGGTCGGCTTCGGTGTACTGGAAGAATTTCAGAAAGTGCGCTTCGTCTGAAAAGGATACCGCATGTAGGACACTAGAGCGACTCGTTCTTAAGTACTTCTGGAGTGTGTGTGATCCGCACCATTTTGGATTGAAGGAAGACATCGAAGCAATGCCCAGGGGGTGCTAGATTTCTTACCGGTAGTTTCGATCAACACACAACTATTACGTAGATGCTCGGGGAACTCAAATGTCTCTGAGCACTATTGGACTTAACAGCTGAGGTCATCAGTCCCCTAGAACTTAGAACTCCTTAAACCTAACTAACCTAAGGACATCACACACATCCATGCCCGAGGCAGGATTCGAACCTGCGACCGTAGCGGTCGCGCGGTTCCAGACTGAAGCGCCTAGAACAGCTCGGCCAGAACTCAAATGGGAGTTCCTGGAAGGAAGGCAATGTTCTCTTTGACGAACATTTTTGGGAAAATTTAAAGAACCGGTATTTGCAGCTGACTACTGAACGATTCTACTGCCAATAAAGAACATTTCGTTTACGGATCACTAAGATAAGATAAATTAGGGCTTCCCTTGCTGTATTTTCGAGTGAAATAGGAAGGGGAATGACTAGTATTGATACAGCCAACGTACGGTGGCTTGTGTATTTGTATGCAGATGTAGATATAGAAAGTCCGGTTGCTTACAGATACAAACAGAACTGCACATCTTCCATGGGACGAAAACACAGAAACAGGGCAATAGCTGACTGGAGGCGTGTTGTCGGACGAGTTGGACTTTTATATCTCCTCCAGAGATCTAAGGCGTCGAGAGTACCAACGCCCAACGAGGTGTTAATCGTACACCGACGGATTGCTTCACGTTGGAGCAAACTGATTCAGGTTATTAAGATACTGTACCAGAATTTGTATTTCAACATTCTTGGCGATCTTTCCTGTGCATTTTCATGGTGAGTATGCTGTTTTAAACGACGTCTTCCAAGATAACAACAGCCGCGTTCCTTCCTCGGCGAAAACTTACGCGTCCTACTGCACGTCGAATGGACGACTAAATTAAGCGATCTGAATTCCAAAGAAAATGCCTGTGTGTATTTGAAACGGTGAGTGAAACACAGCAGTCAGCAGTTGCTTACTTTCTACTAGTCTCTCTCCCCCCTCCCCCCCCCCCCCCCCCCACACACACACTTCAACAGGCCACACATACTTAAGATATTAATTATGACAATAATAATAAATAATTATTTACATTAGAGCTTTGTGCATCACACTACGTAAAATGAAATTCAGAAAAGTAGATCAACTTAAAACCATTCGCCCAAAATTTTAACAAGTTCGCATTTCATGTAATTGATTTAAGTACTGTAATGGCAACTCAGACTACATCAGAAATTAATTATATGAAATGCACTCACTGTTACCAGAATTTAATGCGGGATTTATGTTTACACAGTCGTTACAGCTTCCACCTGGGAAAGTGTCTGTTAGCATTTACTTCAGTGAAGGACTTCCCTTTTCATCTTTACTCAGCTTCCTGCGAATTCCACCTGCGTCCAGCTGTGGCTCACGAACCTTTCCAGCAGCGGTTAAACTCAGCCTGTGAGTTTACGCCTGTTTCTGGCCGGCATGTTTTCTGCAGCCCCCCCCCCACCCCCTTACCCAACACCTGCCACCCGCTTTCCCGGTCAGGAGGCAAGATCTCGGCCAAGCAACTAAAAAGTGTATTGTGGTTAACATAGTTTGTAATTATCTGGAACTTGTTGCATTTTCGTGACACTTCGGTATCATGCTTCTTTATTCTTCGAAAGTTAGCTTGAAATTTGCGAACTGAAATAAGTAAAAACATAAATGCTGTTAGTAAAACAGTTCTGCAGGATGGAGGGGCTGATCATCCCCCGCCCCACCCTTGTTACTGAACCTGTGTCTGGAGTTCCTCTCCTTTGTCGCCCTGTTCGACTCAGAATCCTTGGTAATTGATTCTACGTCTTCCTGTGCAACTTTTGTATCATGCATGGTTAATATGATTAGAATATGCGACTGTTGAAGTTTCCCCGGCATTGTGTGTATTGATTGTGTATTGAACCGGAGCATAAAACGTGATTCTTCTGTAAATGCCACTAGAAAAGGCGGAGAGGTTTCGTCCCGCCGTAGCCCTCAGTGGTACACAACCTCACAAGAGGGCCACAGCAGTCCACCCACCCCACCACCGCCCCACACCGAACCCAGAGTTACTGTTCGGTGCGGCCCCCAGTGGAGCCCCCCCCCCCCTCCCCCCCGAGAATGTCTCACACAAGATGAATGTAATCCCAATGTTTGCGTGCAATCGCCGACATAGTGTAACTGAGCCGGAAATAGGGGAACCAGCCCGCATTCGTCGAGGCAGACGGAAAACCGCCTTAAAAACCGTCCACAGGCTAGCCGGCACACCGGACCTCGACACTAATCCGCCGGGCGGATTCGTGCAGGGGACTGGCACGCCTTCCCGCTCGGGAAGTTTCGAGACTGAAGCTTGATGACATCTACAACTTATCATGGTATTTCGGCACCCATAAATTCAGCCATCTTTAGGTGAGTGTTCTACACTGGAGCGATGTGTACCAGTAACCTCCAGTGTAAAACACTCACCTGAAGATGGCTGAATGGTTGTCAGCCGAAACATCGAGGTGCGTTTTCGGCACCATCCGGCTCAATCCCGAAACTTCCTGGAATGGATTAAAATAATCCCTAGACGCTAGATTATACACTGTCTAGAGATACTAACTGCCACCTATGTTCAATGTCAACATGCAATAACCACCCACAGACGGCAGTGGAGGGTATATAAAGGTGTCGGGGGAATGGGGAGGGAGGGGGGGGGGGGAGCGACGCGGACAACGGTACAGTAAGAGTAGTAATGGGGAAACGGAATCATTTGTCTGACGTCCAAAAGGCCATGATCAATGGCTTTCGGTCCAAAGGTGGAGGCATTCCTGAAACGGCTAAGTCTGTAAACAGTTCGTGCGCTGCTGTGATTAAAGTAATGTATACACTGCATGACAAAATAGCGCTCTCCAACATTACAGAATAGCGCTGTCCAATACCGGCGTCGAGGCAAGTGAGGTGCACGAAGGGGTAAGACGACAGGGGTGAACGGCAGCTGCAGAAATGTGTACGGGGGAATAGACGTGCAACTGCAGAGCAAGTGACAGCCCAGATGAACCGAGGGGCTACCAACAGTGTACAGTGCTTCCTCAACAAGCGTTCAGCGAAAGTTACCGCGTATGGGTGTCGGCAATGCGCACATGGTTCATGCGCCCATGCTGACTGCTGTTACTCGGCGACGAAGGCTGGAATTTGCACGACAGTACCGGAACCGGGCATGTTCTGAGTGGCCAGAAGTGGCCTTTACAGGAGAATCACGTTTTATGCTTCATCAGACACATGGTCATAAGCGGGTACAGCGTAACAGGTCAGAAAGAAACACCCTCCAACTAGGAGAAATCATTAAGATCTGGGGAATGTTTTCGTAGCATTCCCTGGTTGATCTTCGAATCCTGCATCGGGCATGGATGTGTGTGACGTTCTTAGGTTACTTAGGTTGTAGTTCTAAGTTCTAGGGGACTGATGACTTCAGATGTGAAGTCCCATAGTGCTCAGAGCCATTTGAACCAGTTGAACCTGGTTGATCTCGTCATTCTGGCGTGTGCGATGGATCAACACCAGTATGCATCTATCCTCGGGGAACAAGTGCACCCCTACAAGCAGTTTGTTTTTCCTTGGCACTGCGGCATCTACCAATTGGACAATGCTATGTGTCACACAGTTCGCCGTGTACGTGCATGGTTCGAAGAGCATGAGGGTGAGTTTACCATACTACCCAGGCTACCAAACTCCCCGGATTTAAGCCCAGTCGAGAATCTGTGGAACCTTCTCGATCGGGCTGTTCGTGCTATGGATACTCAGCCAAGAAATCTAGAGCAGCTGTCCACAGCACTGAAGTCAGCATAGTCCCACGACCCTGTCGATAACTTCCACAACCCCACTGACTCTCTTCCTGCACGTCTCGCAGAGATCCACGCTGCAAAAGATGTGCATCCTCACGTTTGACATAGGGTCACATTAACGTGACAGAACAGTGTAAAAGTTATTGTATTGACCACATGCTACATTACTGATAATCAACTTTGCGGTCATCATCAGATCGAAAAACAAGCATTTTATAGACAAAACCTATAAATAAACAGAACTCCGTCCGAACAGGCCTTGGAAGGCCCAACGGGGCCGACCGACCGCCATGTCATCCTCAGACCACATGCGTCACTGGATGCGGATATGGAGGGGCATGTGGTCAGCACACCGCTCTCCCGGCCCTAGGTCAGTTTACGAGACTGGAGCCGCTACTTCTCAATCAAGTAGCTCCTCAGTTTGCCTCACAAGAGCTGAGTGCACCCCGCTTACCAACAGCGCTCGGCAGACTGGATGATCACTCATCCAAGTGCTAGCCCGATAGCGCTTAACTTCGGTGATCTGACGGGAACCGGTGTTACCACTGCGGCAAGGCCGTTGGCACAAAACGTATCAATAGGTTTGTAAAACACAGAAAAGAACGTTAAATATGCGAACAGAGTGAGCAAAACACCTAATAATTACAATAGCGACTTGTAAGATGTAGGCAGTACAAAAGGAAGAAGACTAGGAAGACTGTCGAGTGATCGTTTTTTGGAACGGTTCTGAAACCGCTCAACGATTAACTGGAGCACAGTGGTGTCAGAGACACCGGGTGATATTTTTAGTGTACTCGTACTCTACATGCCGGACAAATAATACCTTCGGCAGAACTGCGCGAGGGGAGCGCGCAGGTCATTTGTTGTTTGCGACGGAAGCGCGCAGGCAGTAAACAGCATTAGAGTTACGGGTGACGCGGCAGAGCTCCGCGGGGTCGGGTTCGAACGGAAATGACGCGAACCGCGTGTGAGCGGACGTTGCAAACTGCACGCCGACCAGGATGTCCCCAGTTACGCAAACGTATGTGCCGGCGGCTGCGGCGCCGCTAATTTGGAAAGCAAATGTCCAGCCAGAACGGCGCGCGCCTCATTTCGCAGTAGAAGCGCCCCCAGCAGCCAACAGTCTGCGGCCAGGAACCAGCAACCGGCCACCACACGCCACCTGTTTGAAGAGACGTACCGTCCTGCTAACGCAGCCTGCGAGTGTTTAACGTGCGTTCCAGATGCCAAAGCACTGGCTGTTACTGCAAAGGGAACTGCTCGAAGGCGTTGTACGCTCTCAGGTATCCGTGTTGGCTATTTAGAACCACGCCAGTTTTTAGATACAGCTCGTAGGCACCTAGGACAGTATAACATTTTTCCTAATACTTGTATCCACAGAAATGATTATGCAGACATAATGGCCTTTAAAAGATGCCAAAGCACTGGCTGTTACTCCAAAGGGAAACGCTGGAAGACGTTGTATGCCATCAGGTATCCGTACCGAGCCTTTTAGAACCACACGAACTTTTCGATACACCGCGTGGGCGCCTAAGACAAGGTAACATCTGACATAATTTGGTTCAAATGGCTCTGAGCACAATGGGACTTAACATCTGAGTTCATCAGTCCCCTAGAACTTAGAACTACTTAAACGTAACTAGCCTAAGGACATCACACACATCAATGCTGACATACTTTGAGCAGCAGAGATAAATATATAAGAGGCGTGTTTTTTTAAGTAAGTACCGTTTTGAAATTAAAAAAGACGTGCTAAGATATCTCAATAATTTTATTTTTACATTTAAGCCTTTACCTTAATCTACTTTTCTACATAATTTCTGTCAATATTGAGGCACTTGTCATAACGTTGTACCAGTTTTTGGATACCCTCCTCATAAAAGTCTGCCGCCTGACTTGTTAACCACTGCATCACCACTGTTTTGACTTCGTCATCGTCTTGAAGACGCTGACCGCCCAGGTGTTTCTGCTAGTGCAGGAACAGATGGTAGTCACTGGGCGCAAGATAGGGGCTGTACGGAGGATTATCTAGAGTTTCCCATCGAAAAGATGAGATGAGGTCTTTGGTCTGACTCGCCACTTGCGGACGGGCATTGTCTTGCAGCAAAACGATGCGTTTGCTCAACTTCCATGGACTGTAGCTTTGATTCTGGTGTGACGTAGGCCACCCATGTTTCATCGCCCGTAACAATTTGGCTTAAGAAATCATCACCGTCGTTGTGGTACCGCTCAAGGAAAGTCAATGCACTGTCTAAATGTTTGGTTTTGTACACATCCGTCAACATTTTCGGTATCCAACGTGCCCACAATTCTCGGTAATTCAAGTGCTCGGTCACAATACCATACAAAACACTACGAGATACATTAGGAAAGTCATCCCGCAAGGAGGAAATCGTAAAGCGTCTGTTTTCTCTCACCCTGCTGTCCACTTCCTGCACCAAACTTGCATTAACGACCGAAGGACCCCACTCCGTTGTTCATCATGCACAACTGTGCGGCCATCTTTAAATGCTCTCGCCTTCTTTCCTACCATACCATTACTCAAACCATGAACATCAGAACCCTTATATGCAGCGAAAATACGAAAGCACATGCGCTAAGGTAATGCGCAAGTTCTCAATTATTGCTGCTGATCCCTCGCTCAAGAAGAGTTGCAGCGCCTGCAGTGGTGAATACTGTCGAAAAACGATACATCGTTAAAATTTATCACTCAAAACCGGCCTGTTCAGATGCTGTTGTTTCTTCACATGTGATAAGAAAAAAGATTCCAAGTTTTATTTAGCGGCTTTCCATTATCACGGTTAATAATATTACCTGTTAGTCTGATTTCGAGTGATCCTTTTAAAACACAATCACATTAACGCGAGGCGTCTGCAGCCACTTGTGTCTCACTATATAACATCCTATGTCCCACTCTATGACCGTGCTCAACCACCGCAGATTTTAGACATTATTCACCACCGAAGGCGCTGCAACTCATCTTGCGCCAGGGGGCAGCAGAACGATAGAGCTCTTGAGCATTACCTTAGCGCAAGAAATACTACATTCAAGAAATACTTTGCACATTTTAACAATCAAGGATAGCTGCTGATAAAGCTATTAATTCAGCTTCTCAGAATTGTAGTAGGATATACCAGACCGGTACAAAAGTGCCAAGTATTGTAATTACACACTTAATTAGTTGGTAGCCGGCCAGAGTGGCCGAGCGGTTCTAGGCGCTACAGTCTGGAACCGCGCGACCGCTACGGTCGCAGGTTCGAATCCTGCCTCGGTCATGGATGTGTGTGATGTCCTTAGGTTAGTTACGTTTAAGTAGTTCTAAGTTCTAGGGGACTGATGGCCTTAGAAATTAAGTCCCATAGTGCTCAGAGCCATTTGAACCATTTTTGAATTAGTTGGTAATCAAATATCTGTACGAAACCTTTTCACCTTCACAAGCATCTCAAACTAGAAATTGTGCAGTATGATGATAACTTTACGAAGTGACCATGCCTTTCAAATGCTTTACGCCACCGTAGACCTAAGTCTTGTACGCCTGCACAGTAGAAATCACTGTTTACTAGCCTTCAAAAGGGAGTCACCATACCACGTTACATCTCCCGAAGCAATTCTTGTAAGGAAATCATCTCTAGAATCCTCGTATTGTTCTAAAAATTCAATGCACACTGTCTTCTGTGTTTCTTTGTGAGCTTCCGTCAACATTCTCGGAACCCACTTGGTGCAAACCTTTGTCAACGTGAATTGTCTCAATATTCTGCACACATTCGTTTCACATACTCCCACTCGGGTTGAAAATTCGTTCACTGTATACATTTGTCCGCCAAAATCAGGTTATGAATACGGCGCAGATTGTCAGGTGTCTTTTACCAGATACTCAGCTTGCCCAGTGACCAACTGCACTGCGAGCGACAGCACCATCATAATAAACCTTATTTAATCTGTTGTGAATATTTGTCACTGCCAACGGCCTTCCCGGAGTGGTAACAGCGGTTCCCGTCAGATCACTGAAGTTATGTGCTGTCGGGCTTGGCTAGCACCTGGATGGGTCACCGTCCGGGTCTGCCGAGTGCTATTGGCAAGCGGAGTGCACTCAGCTCTCGTGAGGCCAATTGAGGAGCTACTTGACTGAGAAGAAGGGGACCGGTCACGAAAACTGGCAACGGCCATAAGAGCGGAGAGCAGTGTGCTGACCATATGCCCCTACAGATTCGCATCTGGTGACGTCTAAGGGCTGCGGATGACACGGCGGCCGGTTGGTGTCACTGGGACTTCAAGGCCTGTTCGGACCATGTTTTTTTTTTGTCTTTTAGTATTTATTACTGTTTTTGCAACACAGGAATTCTAACAGCACGTTCCTTCAGACAAACGCCGAGTGCAGCAGGCACCTTGACAATGCTACGACAGCGCGAATTGCGGACATAGGTTGAATTAAAGTTGAATATAAGCCGCAAAAGGGTTTCTATGACCTAAGTAAACATGTCCATATTTTGGGCTGACCCTTGAATAATATTGTAAAAAACAAATTTGTAAATTTCGAAAAAAAAGGAGAGAGATACCAGCAGTCTTAATGCTTGAGTAGAAAGGAAAGACAATTTCCTATGAGAAAGACAATGTACTTACATACTTATCAAATAATATATGTAAGTTTCCTTCATATTGAAAGTCTGTGGAATAATGAATAATGTTAAATACAGTGAGAATCTCGTACCAATTAACGTAGGCTCTACCAATTAGTCTCGCATTTCTTTTCTTGACAGTGAGTTTACAAAGCCGCTTCTAACTTTTATGAAAGGAACTTTCTGAAAATGATTTGTATTCGACAGTTAACACCATATGCAGTAAGAAAAACATATTTAAATGCTATAGATTTATTTAAAATACCTAGGAATTGCAATTAGAAACAGTGGAACCATCAACAGTAAATGTTGTGGGAAAGGCGAATCAAAGACAGCGTTCTATTGGCACAACGCTTAAAAGATAAACATACCTAGTGAAGAGACAGTGTAAACTGCGCTTGGTGTCCTCTTCTTAAAGACTGCTGCGTGGTATTGGACTTTACCAGATGGACTGACGGGAAACATCGAAAAAGTTCAAAGAAAGGCAGCTCGTTTTTTATGTCACTGTTATGATAAGAGAGTTGGGGTGGCAATTACTTTATCAAAGACGTTTCTCGCTTCGGCGAGATCTTTCCACGAAATTTCAAACACCATATTTCTCCTCGGAATGCGAAAATATTTTGATTCCCATTTACAAAACGAGAAATGACCATCATAATAAAATAAATCAGAGCCCTCACGGAAAGATTTGTGCGTTCATTTTCGCACACACTATTCGAGAGGGGAACTGTCGAGAATTTTTCTGAAACTAGTTCTTTGAGCGTTATTCCAAACACTGAAGTGTCATTTGCGGAGCGATCATGTTAGATATAGATGCTCGCGAATAATGGGAAAAGTAACGGAGATTAAATCAATTAATTTATTCCTCAGATTCAATCAATCAATCAAGTCGGCGATCGAGGACCCTGTAGATCACGTGCCGACCTCACAATGTTCGTCCATAGACGACGATCTTGAGCACTCTGGATCCAGTTGTCACGGACTCCTAGTTGGCAAAGGTCTTTCTGTAGCTCATCCTGCCATCGCTTCCTGGGCCTTCCGGCTGGACGGGTACCATCAGGTCTTCCCATAAGCACGGCTTTTGCCCGAGAGGTGTCTGGTCTCCTAGCAATGTGGCCTGCCAAGCTTATTCTCCACGCTTTCAGTTTTTGAACGATGTTCGGTTGCCTCATCAGCTCATACAATTCTTGGTTTTTTTCTACGTCTCCATGAGCTCCATTTCTGGACAGGTCCAAAGATCCTTCTCATAATTTTTATTTCGAAGACCAAGTTTTCTTCGTCCTTCTTTGTTGTGCTTAGGGTTTCTGTCCCATACAACAATACTGGCACTATCACGGCATTGTATGCTTTAAGTTTGGTCGTAATTGACAGATTCAGTTGCACATTTTTAATTATATGCTGCGTTTCGATTTCTTTGGATCGTCTTCAGAGGTAAGAATTTGCGTCATCAACTCGCGTTTTCCATGTCAGAACTTCATATCAGAGAGGAAATGTTTTGACACAGAAAAGGATTGCTGACGTTCCTACTTACAACCTTTATTATCTGACTACCACATTTTAGGCAGATGTTTTGTTTTGGCTTGACTCAAAATGTTAGGTTGTCCATTTAATCCTGGCTTGGGTTTTATACAAACGGATTGTGTATTCCTGAGGTTCAAATGGCTCTGAGCACTATGGGACTTAACTTCTGAGGTCATCAGTCCCCTAGAACTTAGAACTACTTAAACCTAGCTAACCTAAGGACATCACACACATCCATGCCCGAGGCAGGATTCGAACCTGCGACCGTAGCGGTCGCGGGGTTCCAGACTGTAGCGCCTAGAACCGCTCGGCCGCCACGGCCGGCGTATTCCTGAGGATGTAGTTATGAGCTGCAAGACCGGTCGTTTTAATAAAGGATCATTTAACAGTTGTTCGGGTTCTTCATCTATCAAGATGTATTTCCACAGGTGTGGCTACCCACAGTATAAAGTGTTTTGCAACTACTTGGATCTGTAGATGCACCAGACGAACAGGAACAGGTCACGTAATTAAAAATGTGCAACTGAGACTGAGGATCAAATGAGAATTTTCTTAAATATCAACTCAGGTGCCAGCCGGCCGCTGTGACCGAGCGGTTCTAGGCGCTTCAGTCCAGAACCGCGCTGCTGCCACGGTCGCAGGTTCGAATTCAGCCTCGGTCATGGACGTGTGTGATGTCCTTAGGTTAGTTAGGTTTAAGTAGTTCTAAGTCTAGGGGACTGATGACCTCAGATGTTAAGCTCCATAGTGCTTAGAGCCATTTGAAACATTTTGAACACAGGTGCCGGTCTCTGGGGCGAATATGTAGGCTATTGTGATAACTGATATTAGCTGTTACTAGCATGAAGACAACACAAAGGATCGTCTCCTTGGGGGGAGGTGATAGTCCGTAATCTGTAGCTGAGACGTGAGGTCGTGGACACAGTGAGCGGGCAGTCAATTGTTTGAGACGAGTCACAGGGATGGGCCGAGACCAGAGGGCGGAGGTCCGGTCGCGGCCTGTCGCCTTTTATAATCGATACAATTCGTCCCAGCACGGCACCGCACAGCGGAGCGCGACGCTGTCGCAATGCATTACCTGGCGTGGCTGTCCTCGTAGGCGCCACCCACGGAGACTGCGCCTGCCCACGGCCATCTGCGCCTCCCACACAGGCGGGCGCCGTGGGCTCGACACTGTGTGCGCCCCAACCTACTATTCGCAGAGGTTTGACGTGTGGAGAGTAATTTACACATATTTACAATTCGATTTTTTGTTACATTCGCTGAGCCGGCCTTGGTGGCCGAGCGGTTCTAGGCGCTACAGTCTGGAACCGCGCGACCGCTACGGTCGCAGGTTCGAATCCTGCCTCGGGCATGGGTGTGTGTGATGTCCTTAGGTTGGTTATGTTTAAGTAGTTCTAAGTTCTAGGGGACTGATGACCTCAGAAGTTAAGTCCCATAGTGCTCAGAGCCATTTGAACCATACATTCGCTGATCACAAATATTGTCGTTGTGCTACTGGTTTCCACCCATAGTGACCATCTTCAGATCTGATTAAAACGCATAAACCCTTGTTTTATCCTAATGCTACCTGCCCATTGTGGCATTCGTCAGGCGATAGAAACAAAATTAACTACACATCGCCGAAAAGAAGTAATAATATGTAGGTGTGCAAAACTTACGGACGAAATAACTGTCTCATAAATGTAGCTGCCATGTAAAATAATTTATGAAACTTGTGAGTAGGCTGTTTAGGTTTTTATGTTGGTAATGCCACGTAGCGCTCTGTATGAAAATCATTGACTGTGCTGTGTGCAGTCTGTGGCTGGTTTGCATTGCTGGAATATTTGCTATTGTAGTGTTGGGCAGTTGGATGTGAACAGCGCGTAGCGTTGCGCAGTTGGAAGTGAGTCGCCAGCAGTGGTGGATGTGGGGAGAGAGATGGCACAGTTTTGAGAGCGGACGATCTGGACGTGTGTCCGCCAGACAAAGGAAATTTGTATGACTGGATGTCATGAACACATATATATATGATGACTTTTGAACACTATTAAGGTAAATACAGGTGTTTGTTCTCTATCAAAATCTTTCATTTGTTAACTATGCCTATCAGTAGTTAGTGCCTTCAGTAGTTAGAATCTTTTATTTAGCTGGCAGTAATGGCGCTTGCTGTAATGCGGTAGTTCGAATAACGAAGATTTTTGTGAGGTAAGTGATTCATGAAAGGTATAGGTTATTGTTAGTCAGGGCCATTCTTTCGTAGGCATTATTGAAAGTCAGATTGCGTTGCACGAAAAATATTGTGTGTCAGTTTAGTGTTGATCAGAATAAGTAAAGAGAGAAATGTCTGAGTACGTTGAGTTTTGCTCAGCTGTTTGAAAATCAAATAACGTAGAGGTTTTCAAGGACTGTCATTCATAAAATATTCCAAGTGGATGTTTCAAACTTAGACAACACATATTGGGGATGGGGAGGTGGGGAGATCGAAAAGATTTCGTTTGGGGACGTTGCTGCATCGTATATGAAACGTTGCCCCATTCCGATGCGGGTATACAAGCAGCGACAGGTAGATTAAGAAGTAGTGGGGCAATCATGTCTTTCCCATGAGCGTGTGGTAAATGCGGAAGTGTGAGCTATGGTGACATCATTACCAAATTCATCCAACCAGGACCAGAGTGGTGTTATTCTCTCCGTGGCCCCCGAAGGACAAACACCGGTAAACATCCATAGGAGAGTAAAGAATGTGTATGGGGCAGCATGTCCGTCGAAACCACCGTTGTGCTCGTGTTTCATAATAACGCACGTGGAGATACTGCAAACCTCGTAACGCAGAAGTTGTGCCATCTCAACTGAGTAACTGCCCTGTAGTCTTAAAATCCCTCTCCATACGATTATCAAGTCTTCGATTCCTTAAAAAAAGTCTTTAAGGTAAACGATTCCTGTCGGACAAGGATACGCAGCAGGCAATTACCGATCTCTTCACGTAGCAAGACATGGTACTTAACAAAACGGCTATCTTCAGGCTGGTGCGTCTTGGGATTATTCCCTCAATGCTCACGGCGCTTTTCGCGTATCGGTTCTGGACTTTACGACCTTCGAACGGAAACTTTTTGATCGCTCTTTCGCAGGAAGAACTGAAAGAAATGTGCAAGGAGACGAACAGAAATTACACTCTTATTCAAAGACAATAATAACACTGAAATCATCGTGATGTACTGTGTAATAGTCCCTCGGACAGTATAAAGGCATGACTTTGTTATTAACAGGTGTGTGGTGCATGCTGTCCAACGTTCTCCCACGCTGGCCACAAGGTTGGTGAGGGGTTGTGGTAGGGCGTTCCAGTGCTACACCAGAGTGGCACATAATAATGTGGGTTTGCCGTTGGTGAATGTGGACGTACTGCTGTACGTCTCCTCAATGCACCTCATACATTCTCGATGGGATGTAAGTCGAGGTGATGGGCAGGACAGGCAGGCTACTCGTCGAATATTCTGTCGTTCCAAGAGCTCGTCCATCTACGCTGTTAGAAACTCTCGAGCACTTTCATCCATAAAGATGCAGTCAGAGCTGAATGCACCCCTGAAAAGGCGCGCTATGAGAAGGAGTGCAGTGTCCCAATAACGTTGACCAGCGAGTGAACCGTTTTCAAAGATTTGGAAATCAGTACACCCATACATTGTTACGCCTCTCCAACCATAACACGTGGACCAACGAAACTATCATGTTCGACAGTGCTGGACGTGCCCTCACATGGCGAGAGGTGTGACCACGTAATGCGTCTAGGCACGTCGTGGAACATGATTGTGTTGCTCAAGCACGGCTTCTTGGGAGTCAAATACCCAGTTATCAAAATTCAGTCTTCCTCCAGTCACACGGCACAAACTGAGGAGCGGGACAGTAAGAACACCCGATACTCCCTCCATCGGGGAGTCTCGATACTCTGTAAGCTGTGACTACAGTGAGGTGGCACAACCCTGTAACACACATCGTTCGGGACTGCTCCTTATGTGATTTCTTCGGATCCCATTTAGAACTACACTCCTGGAAATTGAAATAAGAACACCGTGAATTCATTGTCCCAGGAAGGGGAAACTTTATTGACACATTCCTGGGGTCAGATACATCACATGATCACACTGACAGAACCACAGGCACATAGACACAGGCAACAGAGCATGCACAATGTCGGCACTAGTACAGTGTATATCCACCTTTCGCAGCAATGCAGGCTGCTATTCTCCCATGGAGACGATCGTAGAGATGCTGGATGTAGTCCTGTGGAACGGCTTGCCATGCCATTTCTACCTGGCGCCTCAGTTGGACCAGCGTTCGTGCTGGACGTGCAGACCGCGTGAGACGACGCTTCATCCAGTCCCAAACATGCTCAATGGGGGACAGATCCGGAGATCTTGCTGGCCAGGGTAGTTGACTTACACCTTCTAGAGCACGTTGGGTGGCAGGGGATACATGCGGACGTGCATTGTCCTGTTGGAACAGCAAGTTCCCTTGCCGGTCTAGGAATGGTAGAACGATGGGTTCGATGACGGTTTGGATGTACCGTGCACTATTCAGTGTCCCCTCGACGATCACCAGTGGTGTACGGCCAGTGTAGGAGATCGCTCCCCACACCATGATGCCGGGTGTTGGCCCTGTGTGCCTCGGTCGTATGCAGTCCTGATTGTGGCGCTCACCTGCACGGCGCCAAACACGCAGAAGCGACTCTCATCGCTGAAGACGACACGTCTCCATTCGTCCCTGCATTCACGCCTGTCGCGACACCACTGGAGGCGGGCTGCACGATGTTGGGGCGTGAGCGGAAGACGGCCTAACGGTGTGCGGTACCTTAGCCCAGCTTCATGGAGACGGTTGCGAATGGTCCTCGCCGATACCCCAGGAGCAACAGTGTCCCTAATTTGCTGGGAAGTGGCGGTGCGGTCCCCTACGGCACTGCGTAGGATCCTACGGTCTTGGCGTGCATCCGTGCGTCGCTGCGGTCCGGTCCCAGGTCGACGGGCACGTGCACCTTCCGCCGACCACTGGCGACAACATCGATGTACTGTGGAGACCTCACGCCCCACGTGTTGAGCAATTCGGCGGTACGTCCACCCGGCCTCCCGCATGCCCACTATACGCCCTCGCTCAAAGTCCGTCAACTGCACATACGGTTCACGTCCACGCTGTCGCGGCATGCCACCAGTGTTAAAGACTGCGATGGAGCTCCGTATGCTACGGCAAACTGGCTGACACTGACGGCGCAGGTGCACAAATGCTGCGCAGCTAGCGCCATTCGACGGCCAACACCGCGGTTCCTGGTGTGTCCGCTGTGCCGTGCGTGTGATCATTGCTTGTACAGCCCTCTCGCAGTGTCCGGAGCAAGTATGGTGGGTCTGACACACCGGTGTCAATGTGTTCTTTTTTCCATTTCCAGGAGTGTATATAGAGCTGACTCTAAAGCAGTTAAGTAGTAGGGAAACCTGGATGTTAACCTTTAATTTTTTCCTTTTGTTGATTTAACTGGTTGCTTCTCATTACTTTCATTGTTACTGATAGTGCGATTGTCTGAGAGAATCTAACTCTAAACGGAAAGAAATATTAACATACAAGCAACCCATCGACTTCTAACGAGCTAATCAGGGTGAATTGATGGTCACTGCACTCTTTCCCACCTAAAAAAACAACAAAAGTAAATTTATAAATAAATATATAAAATAAGAAAAGTGGCAACCAAATCACTGAATTCGTTTAGGACTGAGATCATTGTAATACCCAAACTGCCAAAAAGGACTCGCCGGGGATATTTCAAGTATACAAGGAAAGGCAGGTTTGTCTGAGCCATATGAGAGCGTCACATGAAGATCTTGAAGACTGGCGGCGGAGGTTCGAGTCCTCCCTCGGGCATGGGTGTGTGTGTGTTTGTCCTTAGGATAATTTAGGTTCATGAAAAAATCTCGCCGACCCCGGATCGAATCCCCCTGGCGGATTACCGACGAAGGCTGGTGTGCCGGCCAGCCTGGATGTGGTTTTTAGGCGGTTTTTCACATCCCACTAAATGAATACCGGGATGGTTCCCACATCCAGCCTCAGTTACACGACTCGCAGACATCTGAACACGTTCGCACTGTTCCATGGATTACACTTGACCCAGACAGCTGGAGTACAATAATTCTGTCTCGGGAGGTACAGGTGGTGACAGGAAGGGCATCTGGCCACCCCTCAAATTAACCTTGCCAAATCCGACCCTAACCATGCCGGCCCAGCAAAACAGCGGACGAAGGCACAAGCAGAAGAAGAAGAAGGATACTGTAATGTGGAAAATCCGCATTAGTTACAGCAAGCTGAACATCAGTGTCCGTGGAATGCGAATGTTTGGTGTGGAATAATTGGTGACAAACTCATTGCTCTATATTTATCAATGGCACCTTGAATGGTAATAAATATCTAACATTCTTGGAGGACGATCTGTAAGTATTTGCTTGCAGACCTTTCCTTGAATTTGCGACTAATATGATGATTGTCCCTCATGCTACTCTGTAGCACCATGGGAAATATTAGATATATGTCCAATAGTCGGTGGACCGCAAGAGGCGGTCCTTTATCTTCGCCTCCATGGTCGCCAGATCTTACTTCGCCGTACTTTTGTTTGTGAGGTTACTTGTAGAGTGAAGTTTACTATGAACTGCCAACAGCGCGTGATAATATGATTCAACCTATCACCAATGCAAGGCAGCAGTTTACATTGAAAACTCTTCTCAGTTTTGTCCAATCAGTCCTTGTGCCGATAAGCAAGTCCAGCGAAGTGGGCGATGACATTTTTGAGAACTTACCGTGAAATTACTCTTACACACCAGCACATCGTTGGAAAGAGATGAGAGGACACACCTCAAACGAAAACAACCGCTGGTGAAAGGACATACCTCAAACAAGATTTTTACGCTATTGCTAAACACGTCTGGTTTTCTTTTATCGACCCAATGCATTTTTCCGGTTTGGCTCAGCTGTGTTATTTTTCGATTAGTGCCATCTATCGCGCAACAACAAAAGTGTCCCCATACAAAGTTGAGAACTTTTACCCAGAGAATCCGAATCTATAATAAAAATGATATCGCCGGACAGTTTTTTAAAAAAACAATGAGCACCTATTTTTCCGTTTTCTAATCGTGTTTCAGATATATCAGATATATCATTGTCTCAAGATAAAAACCTCGCCCTATTTATAGCTATGCACTGTTAGCAAGAACAGCATCCTAATCATAATGGAGTGTTCTTTTTTTTTCTTTTTTTTTTTTTTTTGAGAGAGATGTGAGTACCGTTGTCTTGATTCGTTTTATTTTTAAAAGAAACAGACAAGAATGCAGGAGTGCTTGGGCTTAAACTGAACGTAGCAGCCTTTCGAGTGCCACCCATTAGCCAACGTTAACGGGGCGAAACAAAATCGATGGCGGAAGATTAATCCTGCTGCCTCCACCCGAGAGAACGACGGAAAAAAGAGAGCGAGTCAGGCGAGATCTCGCACTCCGAAGGAGGGGTGAAGTTCGCCAGGTAGGGGCGCGAGTGCTGGACTCGGAGTGGCGAAAACAACGTGGCTGAGTTCTCTTGCAATGGCGTGAAACAAGTGGACTACCACTTTCTCTGCTTTTCCCAGCTCTTGTCACTTATCATTTGTTTCGTCGTTATTGTTGAAGAAGTGATTTCTACTTACCTCTGAATATGCATTTTCAGAATGGATTTACACTGAAGCCCCAAAGAAACTGGTATAGGCTTGCGTGTTCAAATACAAGATATGTAAACAGGCAGAACACGGCGCTGTGGTCAGCAATGCCTATGTAACACAAGTGTCTGGCGCAGTTGTCAGATCGGTTACTGCTGCTACAATGAAAGGTTTATAGGTTTAAGTGAGTTTGTAAGTGGTGTTATAATCGGAGCAAGAGGGATGGGACACAGCATCTCCGAGGTAGCGATGAAGACGGGATTTTCCCGTATGAATATTTCACGAGTGTACCGAGAATATCAGGAATGAGGTAAAACAAAAAATCTACGACATCGCTGCTGCCGGGAAAAGATCCTGCAAGAACGGGTCCAACGACGACTGAAGAGAGTCGTTCACCGTGACAGAAATGCAACCCTGCCACAAACTGCTGCAGATTTCAATGCTGGGCAATCAACAAGTATCAGCGTGCGAACCATTCAATGAAACATCATCGATATGTCGGAGACGACATTGGCCTGTTGATGACTGGAAACGTGTTGCCTGGTCGGACGAGTCTACACTCCTGGAAATTGAAATAAGAACACCGTGAATTCATTGTCCCAGGAAGGGGAAACTTTATTGACACATTCCTGGGGTCAGATACATCACATGATCACACTGACAGAACCACAGGCACATAGACACAGGCAACAGAGCATGCACAATGTCGGCACTAGTACAGTGTATATCCACCTTTCGCAGCAATGCAGGCTGCTATTCTCCCATGGAGACGATCGTAGAGATGCTGGATGTAGTCCTGTGGAACGGCTTGCCATGCCATTTCCACCTGGCGCCTCAGTTGGACCAGCGTTTGTGCTGGACGTGCAGACCGCGTGAGACGACGCTTCATCCAGTCCCAAACATGCTCAATGGGGGACAGATCCGGAGATCTTGCTGGCCAGGGTAGTTGACTTACACCTTCTAGAGCACGTTGGGTGGCAGGGGATACATGCGGACGTGCATTGTCCTGTTGGAACAGCAAGTTCCCTTGCCGGTCTAGGAATGGTAGAACGATGGGTTCGATGACGGTTTGGATGTACCGTGCACTATTCAGTGTCCCCTCGACGATCACCAGTGGTGTACGGCCAGTGTAGGAGATTGCTCCCCACACCATGATGCCGGGTGTTGGCCCTGTGTGCCTCGGTCGTATGCAGTCCTGATTGTCGCGCTCACCTGCACGGCGCCAAACACGCATACGACCATCACTGGCACCAAGGCAGAAGCGACTCTCATCGCTGAAGACGACACGTCTCCATTCGTCCCTCCATTCACGCCTGTCGCGACACCACTGGAGGCGGGCTGCACGATGTTGGGGCGGGACCGTAGCCCAGCTTCATGGAGACGGTTGCGAATGGTCCTCGCCGATACCCCAGGAGCAACAGTGTCCCTAATTTGCTGGGAAGTGGCGGTGCGGTCCCCTACGGCACTGCGTAGGATCCTACGGTCTTGGCGTGCATCCGTGCGTCGCTGTTGTCCGGTCCCAGGTCGACGGGCACGTGCACCTTCCGCCGACCACTGGCGACAACATCGATGTACTGTGGAGACCTCACGCCCCACGTGTTGAGCAATTCGGCGGTACGTCCACCCGGCCACCCGCATGCCCACTATACGCCCTCGCTCAAAGTCCGTCAACTGCACATACGGTTCACGTCCACGCTGTCGCGGCATGCTACCAGTGTTAAAGACTGCGATGGAGCTCCGTATGCCACGGCAAACTGGCTGACACTGACGGCGGCGGTGCACAAATGCTGCGCAGCTAGCGCCATTCGACGGCCAACACCGCGGTTCCTGGTGTGTCCGCTGTGCCGTGCGTGTGATCATTGCTTGTACAGCCCTCTCGCAGTGTCCGGAGCAAGTATGGTGGGTCTGACACACCGGCGTCAATGTGTTCTTTTTTCCATTTCCAGGAGTGTAGTTTCAAATTGTATCGAGAGGATGAAAGTGTACGGGTACGGAGGCAACCTCATGAATCCATGGACCCTTATTGTCAGAGGAGAGTATTCAAGCAGTTGGAGTCTCTGTAACGGAGTGGGAGCGCATGCAGTTTGAGTGATATGGGACCCCTGATATGTCTAGGTATAGCTGTTACTGACTCTGACAGGTGGCACGTACGTAAGCATCCTGTCTGATCACCTGCATACATTCAGGTCTATTGTGCATTCCGGCGGACTTGGGCAATTCCAGCAGGACAATACGACACCCCACACGTCCAAAATTGCTACAGAGTGGCTGCAGGAACATTCTGAGTGTAAATACTTCTTCTGGCCACCAAACTCCCAAAACATGAATATTATTGAGCATGTCTTGGATGTCTTGCAACGTGCTGTTCTCCACACCCTCGTACTCTTACGGACAGCCCTCCAGGATTCATGGTGTCAGTTTCCTCCACCACTCCATAGGACCTAAAAACGCAATCGAGAAAACATTTTTGCACTCATTATTGCCAGGAAAAGCACTGCTGCTTGAAGTGGTCACTTGGAGCGTCAATCTGAAAACTAAGCCTACAAAAAAGAATGCTGTAATCATTGTTGCTCAGAATAAATTTGTGTCTAAAACCCTTCAATTTTTTGATGAGAATGATGTTCGGAGCTAGATGCGGATCCGACCCACATGACACAATAAGAAATTAGGTTTGCCGTTAACAGCGCTACGCATTTGCTCGAACCGTTTCATAAAAAATAGCTTATTAATATGAATCCATTGGTCCCAAAATTGAGTTCCCCGTTTTAAGTACATAATGGTCGCCATTGTATACGTCCAATTGTGAACAGTATGAACAGTACGTTTCCTGAGTAAGCAAGATTTCTTCGCGAAAAAATAAAAAAGACCTTTGTTTTTCGAAACAACTATTCTGTCGTCAATAGTCAACACCTAGTCAGTAAAATCAAAGATCTGTAGTCTGTCCAAAATACTAAATTGTTTTCATTAGATATTACGAACCTACATACTAACGTACCTGCTCAAACAGCCATAGACATCGTTGAAAAAAACTTACATACTTTTAAAAAAAGATATTTCTGCTAAGCAAATCACTGACATAATTCGTTTGCTAAGAACAGTAGTAAAATACAACTATTTTGCTTTCAATGGCAAATTATACCATCAGCCTGACGGCCTGACAATGGGTAACCCAATGGCAGGCATTCGGCCGATATTTTCATTAATTCGCTGGAAGAAAAATTGTTCAGTAATTTTTCAGTTGCTGATATTGTATTTTGTCTAATGTTCGGTATGTAGATGACTTTTTGATCATATGTACTGGTTCCTGGGAAGGAATTCAACTTTTGTTTGAAATTTTTAATAGTCTTCATGAAAAAATCAATTTCACTTGTGAATTAGAAAATAACGACCGTCAGCTCAATTACTTGGACATCAGCACTACTGACGACGTCAGACTTCCTTTCGGTATTTTTCGAAAAGCCGCTAATACAGATCAAATTGTGCCCGCTAGTTCAGTGCATCCTCATTTCCATAAGAAAGCATTTTTTTTTCTTCATTCAGCCATTCATCGTACAGTCGCTGTACATTTGCCACCTGACAAGCGTAATGAAGAGATGAACATAATAAAAACTGTTGCAGTTAATAACGGCTATGTTTCCACGGTAGTTGACAAGATCTTCAAAGTTGAAACTGACGCTAAAGTGACCACTTTAGGCAGCAGAGCTATTCCAGACAATAACGAGTACAGGTAAATGTTTTCCCTATTGCGTTCTTTGACCCTATTTCGTATTAAATTCTTTGTCTTCTGATTAAACATACGGATTCAAAGTTGCCTATTCCACGAACAGTAATTTGTAAAAAAATTTCATTCACCATCTCAAGTCCACAGTTGCTCTGATAGACAATTCAGGAGTGTATAAAATCACTTGGGTGATACGTGTCCCGTTTCTTATGTAGGACGAACTGGAACATGTTTTAGTGTCAGGTACAAGTAACATTTGTTGAAAAAAAGGGCACTAATGCACAGAATTTCACTTTTGCTGATCTATTTTCCGGACAAACCGAAATGCGTTGAAGAAATTTCCATTTTACACAGAGAAAAGAAAGGTCAAAGGCTCTATGTACTCGAAGAGCTAGAGATTTTCAATCATATTTCTAAGAACGATGGCCTCATCCTCAATGAAAAGTTACAACTACGTAACAAAAATTTTTTCAGTGGTTTCAATCCACTGCTCGAGGAATTTAGATTCCTCTATTTTTTATTATACTTTTCCCTGCTTCTGGTTCCGAAACATCACAGTCTTTGAATCTCGTGGATATGTGCAGCTAAAGTTACCTTCGTTCAAATATTGTCTAGATTGCGCAGCTGTTTGTAAAATTTCTGCTATGTCATTCTGTCTAGTACGTAATATCAATTTCTGTAAAGTTGAAGAGATGGCTTTGCTATACTTAATCTGCTTGACTAATGCGTATTTGCAAAAAGGTATTAAGCTCTCTTTCTTTATTTTTAAAATTAACTGTCTTTTTTTCCAGTTATATCTGTCATAAGGTTTCAAATGGGCACATGTTACTGTCTGCTCATGACAGGCGGCGCAAATCGTATTGTTTTCGTGGCAGCAATGTGAGCCACTGGGCCGATCAGTCTGATGCTGTTCCCGGCAAAGACTAGAACGTTTTACTTCACTTTTGACTCAAGCATAGCTGCCATAATTTCTGCTGTCAGTTTTTGATTCTGACAGCAATGTAATTATACGTATGTAAGACTTGTACGCCATGACTATTGTCATCTTGGTTCAGGTGTTTCTGACGTACCTAATTTTCGATGCATTATTTTATAGGATTAATCAAAATTTCGTTCTGATGAAGACGTCCGTAGTAGGTGTCGAAACCTAGGTCAATGTACCTACCAGTCGTGTGCAACCGGTTGGCTGTATAATCCTATGTTGAAATTAGTATACTGTTGCTGAGTAACAGGCATGTTTAAAGCTGAAGAACAAGTCAAGAGTATTACGGAGATGCTTCGTGTACTCAAATAGGGATCCCTGGAAAGAAGACGTTGTTATTTTCCCAAAATACTGTTGAGGAACTTAGAGAACCAGTATCTGAATGTGACTGCAGAAGTATTCTACTGCCGTAAACGTTTATTTCGCGAATGAACCGAAAAAATAAGATAAGAGGATGGCTCAAATGGCTCTGAGCTCTATGGGACTCAACTGCTGTGGTTATCAGTCCCCTAGAACTTAGAACTACTTAAACCTAACTAACCTAAGGACATCACACACATCCATGCCCGAGGCAGGATTCGAACCTGCGACCGTAGCAGTCGCACGGCTCCGGACTGCGCGCCTAGAACCGCGAGACCACCGCGGCCGGCAAGATAAGAGGAACTAGGGCTCGTACGGAGGCATACAGTCAGTTTTCCTTTCCTCCTTTTGCGAGTGCAATACAAAAGGAAATGACTTGTAGTCGTTGACGGTATTACATATATAAGGTGGATTGCGGAGTATATGTGTAGATGCAGTTGTTTACAGCTGGACGTTTAAACTGAACACAATGAGGGTGGAATGCAACAAAAGTTTATTGGCATATAATGTACTACATGCTTCGATACGCAAATGATTAGCTCTTCAACGCAACATCAGAAATTGTACTCAAGAAACTTCCTAAAATCTGTATGTATAGTAAAATTACTGTGCGATGTTCCCCATTCAGAAATCGCGTTTGAAAGTTGTTTGTTTGTGATAAAATCGCGTTAGGTCTCGTGTAAGATGTACAAATGCGTACCAGCACCTATCGGATTCCATAGCGATAGGATCGTGGCCTGCTCGCGTTGGCCGGGATCCCAAAATAGTCGTGCGGATACGGAAACTTTGGGTTCATAAGGTCAATGCCCAGGATCTCATACTAGCCGCCGAGAGGACGGATGGATGTTCATTTAGCCACACAAAATCGGCACAGGACAGGTTCCCGCACAGACAATGGGACGACATCTGCAGTACCATTGACTGTAGCCCGCCCGGTTGGACGTGCGGAAAGGAGCGCCTGGTCCCCGGCACGAATCCACCCGGAGGATTTGTGTCGAGGTCCGGTGAACCGGCCAGTCTGTGGATGGTTTTCCATCTGCCTCGGCGAATGCGGGCTGGTTCCCCTTATTCCGCCTCAGTTACACTATGTCGGCGATTGCTACGCAAACAAATTCTCCACGTACACGTACACGTACACCACCATTACTCTACCACGCAAACATAGGGGTTACACTCATCTGGTGCGAGATGTTCCCTGGGGGGTCCACCGAAGGCCGAACCGCACAATAACCCTGGTGGCCGCGGAGGGTTGACGTGGACTGCGGTAGTCGTCGTAGGGTTGTGGATCACTGCGGCTGCGGCGGGGACGGAGCCTCTCAGTCGTTTCTAGGTCCCCGGTTAACATACAATACAATACAATACCATTGACTGTACTCATAAGCAAGGCGACCACTGTTCCGCTTTGCCTTACCAAAAATAGAGATATGCTGACAACAGAGCGCCCAGAGACATCACTGGACTCAGAAGCGGCGCCACGTCGACAACTCAGGTGAATCCACATTCTCCGTACAGCATCACGAGGGACGTGTCCGTGTGTGGAGGCTCCGAGGCGAACAAATGTAGCCAGACTGGATTCGTCCAGCATCTGGAGAGACAGTATAGGGTGCTGCTATATACACAAAACCGCGACCTCTGATTCGCACAACAGATAATTTCAACAGTAGTCTTTACATTTACGACAGCGCCGTTGGCTGTGGTCCATCTTCGAGGGCTCCGTGACTTGTCTTTCAACAAGATAACACAAGACCGCCTGTTGCTCGTTTCGTCCTGACCAACCTCTATGCATAGGGTGTTTGCCTGTTGGTCTGGACAGCACCTTCTCCTCTCATGTACTCAAAAAATCTGATAATGGATCGCCGAGAGAATGGCACGTCATTAGTCGCCAGCCACTCTTGCATAGAGATGAAGCAGCGTGGAATCACGTACCCATATGTATCACCCGAGCTCAATTCACCTCGTTGCCCAACCAGGTTAGTGCTGCTGACAGAGGTGGCAGAGCCCGATCGGCCTGTGTCGGAGTTTTTCGGAAAACGGAAAAACAAACATATTTAAGTTTTCATTGATTCGCAGTGGTTCCGTGACATGTATAACAACGATACAGAAAACAGTAGGTTCAAATGGTTCAAATGGATCTGAGCACTATGGGACTCTATTGCTGTGGTCATCAGTCCCCTAGAACTTAGAACTACTTAAACCTAACTAACCTAAGGACATCACACACATCCATGCCCGAGGCAGGATTCGAACCTGCGACCGCAGCAGTCGCACGGTTCCGGACTGCTCGCCTAGAACCGCGAGACCACCGCGGCCGGCGAAAACAGTAGGTGCCGCGCGGGGTAGCCGCGCGGTCTCGGGCGCATTGCCGTGGTTTGTGCTGCCTCCTTCGGGCATAGGTGTGTGTGTTGTCCTTAGCGTAAGTTAGCTTAAGTTAGATTAAGCAGTGTGTAAGCCTAGGGACCGATGACCCCGGCAGTTTGGTCCCATAGGAACGTACGACTAATTTCCAAAAAAGCATTAGGTGCATAAAGTGTGAAACACCTCTGAAATATTTGCACAACGTGACACGGCGGCAAACCCGTGAAGTCTATTTGCAACATATCCGCCGGGAAAGCTTCAAGAGTCACATGTCATTGAGTATTGTAATGTTGAACCATAACGTTTGTATCGCAAACCTATAATAAAGCTGTGGTAACGCCGGATCGCAGCCTGATGGCTTGGCGGGTAACGGAAATTATTGGTTATGAATGGAGATGTAATCTCGACGTCAGTCCCAAAGAACGAGAGATAAATAAGTAAATTGAAATGAAAGTAGAATTGTAGATGTTTATTTACATAACTGATGAAAAGTGACGCACCTGAATTTTTTTATTTTCACGATATCGGTTGAGCTGTTAAATGTCACGCATATTACTCTGTCGACTTTTCCGTTCCGGTGATTCAAGCTGCAACCATCTCCCGCTAGACGGCTCCGATTTGTAGCCTGTAACATGGCGGTGTGTAACGTAACTACGTCGCTGCGTAAGAAAAAACAACCGAGTAAGCCACCTTGAGTGTCGCTTAATCCAGAGCCCCTCAACAGCGGGCCCAAAGCCGCAATAGCCAAGGGAACCCCCTACAGACTCGAACAAAGCCCATAGGTCATCTGGAAGACGGAGCTTCCCATTAACAGCACGCCAAACGAGCCGCTCATATGCGCCATGGTATCTTCGAAACAGTCATAAGAAAAAACATGTTGTTCTCGAATAAGCACGAACTGGAAGAGTTGGTACACACATGGAACACACTCTCCTTCAGAATGACAACGCCAGACCAAACATGAACGCTGCGACATCTGCTACTAATACTGGCATGTGCCGAACCGCTATTTTTTGATTCCACATATCGTGGTTAAAATTATCTTTCGATGTCAGATTTGATGTCATATTCATGAAACTAAAGTCCCTTACGGGGGCTTTTGTGATTTAACTGGCGTGCGACGAAGCAAATTCTGTTTGTTAGCGCTGAAGTAGTGAAGAGTTATCAAGAATGTATCGTTTTGGTACGCTTTATTGAAATCAATTGGCGGAAAAAGGCACGTCCTTACAAATCAAGCATCAAGTAAATCAGTGTTCAGCAAATATCGCGATGCACTTGTGTACTTAGGGTCTGACTCCTACGCACCGCCGGTCATGGTGGCCGAGTGGTTCTAGGCGCTTCAGCCTGGAACCGCGCGACTGCTACGGTCGCAGGTTCGAATCCTGCCTCGGGCATGGATGTGTGTGATGTCCTTAGGTTAGTTAGGTTTAAGTAGTTCTAAGTTCTAGGGGACCGACGACCTCAGAAGTTAAGTCCCATAGTGCTCAGAGCCATCCTACGCAACAGATAAACGCTTGGAGATCTTTGACAGTTTTCAGACTTAAATCGTATTTTCGGGTCCATGTCCATATGTACTTCTACTAAGCCTCAGCAGTTTCTCTATCTTGAGTTTTTACATTAAGGCTTTCGTATTTCACAACACACAGTATCAGTTTTTGCTGTTGACTCTACAACGAGGGAAATGGTAATGTAGAAACCTGTGGTAATTGTTACAGCTTTGATGGAAATAGCCTATCATAGGTGGGTCCATGTTCTGTTTTCAGTTGTTGTGGAGCCTCCTATGATAGAAAATCATTTTCGAAAATCACACTTTGCTTGGTTTCCTGGCTTTTCTCTGGTTCCAATTCACTTACAGAAATTGTACTTAATTACCCTTAATATGAACTCGTACGAGTAGCATAATCGCTCTTCGTAAAACAGAACTAACATTCCCACTCTCTTCAAACACTATTTAATTTTATAACTGAACTGAAAGAGAAAGAGATGAATGAGACAATCAACGACTGAGGCAGTTTTTATTTTGCAACGGCTTACTGAGAATCAGAGAGAGTTCAACAAAGAGACAGGTATTGCTTTTATATATTTTGAGAAATCCTTTGATAATGTGATTATAAAAAAGATATAGAGAATAATGGAACACAGAGGTTAACCTTAACAGTTTATATCAGCTATCAAAAGTCTTTGTAATGAAACATCTCTAATTGTAGATATAGAAGCCACATACAAATGTTCAAATGTGTATGAAATTTTATGGGACTTAACTGCTAAGGTCATCAGTCCCTAAGCTTACACACTACTTAAATTATCCTAAGGACAAACATATACACACACAGACACACACACACACACACACACACACACACACACCCATGCCCGAGGGAGGACTCGAACCTCCACCGGGACCAGAAGCACAGTCCATGACTTCAGCGCCTCAGACCGCCCGGCTACTCCCGCGCGGCAAAGGCACATACAAAACTAATACAAAGAAATAAAGGAATGAGAGAAAACTGTTGTTTATTACCTACGCTGTTCAATATTTACGTTGACGATGCAGTTCGCAGATTGAATTCTAGGATAAACACTGGGGCATAACTAAGCAATTCTGTAGAGCTAAAAATCACTTCTGTGTGATGATGACAATACATTGCTTCTTCCAGGAGAAGCCAATTAACAAAAAGGAACTAAATAATACAGGTACCCAATGTAATATGAAAATATCTTCTAGTAAATCTGTCACCGGCACGATGTGAAAGTATTTAGTGAGAAGTAAGATACCAGTTGATGAAAATCCAATTCAACAGGTGAAATATTTTGTCTTGGATGTAAAATATCGCATGAATATGAAAAAGATATCCATATTAAGTTGAATAAATTTGGAAGGACTTGTAGAACAATTGACGGGGCTTAAAGGCATAAATCACGGAAAGAAACAAGACTGAAATGTTACGAAACTGTCTCATTGTCTTCCCTATTGTATGGTAGTGAATGGTAGCTGTTGAATAAAAGACAAGAAAATCAAGTACAAGAAGTTCTTATAACAGTGAAGGGATGTAAAAGAAAGAATAAACTACGAAATGAACACGAAGGAGTTGAAAATTTGGAGTACGAATGAAAAAATGGATGAAATCAAAAAGTAATGGAATCAACATCTACAAAGAATGGATCGGAGGGACTACCATATCAGAAAGAACTGTGAACCAAAAGGGAAAAGATATTCTGGCAGACCGGGAAAAAGATGAGTACAGTAACAGGCCTAATACGGAAAGTCCAGAAGAAGAACCGAATACTTCGCAAGAAAAATTAAGCAGGTCGAAGTAAGTTATGTTGGAGATACACATTCCCATAAAAGCCTCTCGCGCCATCAACCGCAGACGCGAAACGCATTTGGGAATACGGAACTGGTGGAAAATGAATACTGCTCATTCTTCCCGAGTCGGATACGAACTGCACGTGGGAAAGAAAACATGGCAACTGACAAGATGTATTCTTTACTCCATGTCACTAACGACTTGCTCCGCTGTGAATAAGAAATTGGAAGAATACGAAATTACCGAGTCGGCACGCAGTGTGCGAAGGAGAAGTAAGGCGTTGCCTCTCAGCCCGCTGCAGATAAAGAATTCGAGAAATATGCAAACTACCGACTCGGCTCTAGTCGGCCACGAACTGCTTGGGGGAAGAAAACATGGAGTAAGAAAACGTCTCAGGGTGTTACGAAACAGTACTTAGAGTCTTGTGCAACAATCGTTAATCAGTAACGAATAGCGTAATGTGCCCATATTTTGGGTGACTGCCAAATTCCGGGTAGTTGAATATCTTTCTTGTTTTGTGCTGCACGCCTACAACGAGTAGCGAAGATCATTCAGATATGTCATTGTGAGTTTGGTGCCTGTACTGTTAACGTTTCGTTCTACACAGCTATTTTTGCATTATGGTCAAGATAAACATTTGCGTCAGAGTTTCGTTATAAATCCTTCCTCAAGCCGGGTTATATGTACTTCCAAAGTTTTTCATATGACACGGCAGTTTGAAGCAAGCTCTTTCTCATATAATGTCGTCCATCATTCGCTTAAGGATTAAGTTATGCCTAAACAGAAGTAAGAGATGACCCCTAATATCGGGTAGAAAGAGGTTGCACTACTTCATGTGTCCGAAGTTTACACAAACAGATGTTCTAAATTTTATTGCAGATGTCACCTCCACCGTGTTTGAGATGATTCAAATGGCTCTAAGCAGCATGGGACTTAACATCTGAGGTTATCAGTCCCTTACACTTAGAACTACTTAAACCTAACTAACCTAAGGACATCACATGCATCCATGCCCGAGGCAGGATTCCAACCTGTGACCATAGCAGAAGCGCGGTTCCAGACTGAAGCGCCTAGAGCCACTCGGTCACAGCGGCCGGCTGTGTTTGAGAGACAAAGACGTTGGGCCATTGACGAGTTGGGCATATTTCAGAGCCGCAGCAATGGAGGGTGGCTGCAAATGCTTTCAAAAAATGTGGGTTCTATCATTGTGAACTCCTGGTTATGTCATCTACGGATTTTCTTCCATATTAATTTGCAGCATATGCTGATAAGACCTCATAAGCTACAGCAGGGCCATTGTCGACTCAAGTGACTGCAATGGAAGAAACAGCGGTTTCTACTTTTGAAATCAGCCCACCGCTTCTGCTTCCACCATCATACCCAACACCCACAGCAGGTAAGGTAGCGGTGTTGACGTCATCGCCTTTTAAAATGGCTAAGAAACAGTCACTGGCTAAAGGAAGAAAAAAAAAGCAAGTACCATGACTACAGGAAAGATACCTGCTCAAGGAGATTCACGTGACACAGCTGATTGACCTTCAACATCAGGAGCTGGCTAAAGGAAGCTCTTCGTAAGAAAGAACCATAGAGTCGCAGCAAGATCATGGTGAGGAAAACTCCGATTCAAATGTTGTTGAAATCGTGTTGAAAGATTTAGCTTCTGTATATGAAGAGGACGAGGTGTGCACTTACTGGGACCAACTGATACTTATAATGATACCTGAGTTAAGTCGGCTGTTTTCGCTGTTGTTACGGCTTTGACACATATCGATGATGATACGTGGAAATATTTTAAATGTAAAAGTTGTATCAAAAGACACGGAGACTGAATATTTTTCTTATTGTGGCTGAAATATTTACAGAGTAACGGAGAATTATGCAGCACTCTTTACTTCTGAAACAAACATTTGGTGCGAATGAAGCCCATATTATTAACCCATATTTTAGTATCTGTTTAAAATCCGTTAGTAGGATACTCCAAAACCCGGACTTAGGAACCGTATTTTCCGGATATAAAACGTGCCCTTATTAATTCTTGGTCCTGTTATTACGCAGTGAGAAAGTATTCGGAAGATTTTTTTGCAAAGGTAGTATTTAAATATTCCCTAGAAATAATACAGCACATTTTTTATGTAAACTGAAGAGGGAAGAGGAGAAAGAAAAGGAACTGATGGTATGACCTGCAACGGAAACTTTATGTGGAATCAGCGGCGACGAGTGGAAATATGTGCCGGACCGCGATTCGAGCCTCCTGCTTACTAGGAAGTTGCGTTAGCGACTGCGTCATCCGGACACAGTGTTTATCACAAATGAGCGGACTACCTCGACTCGCTCCCCGGCTGACCCGCACTTCCATCTAACGCCACCTATCTTCAGTCCCTGTCCATATTTTCCATGGCCGCTAATTTCACATTCCGGCAGGAGGTCGAACGTAAATGTACATTCACACTGAATGTTGTGGATTCATTGCCCATAGAGGCAAATCAGTTATACGAATGTGCAGTGTCTGCTCTTTCGGACACGTGTGAAAGAACAGAAACCCCGCATTAATAAAGTACTATGAGACAGTTTCAATTATTTAAAAACTGCTCATTTACTGGTAATCTTCCAGAATGAGATTTTCACTGTGCGCGGAGTGAGCGCTGATATGAAAGTTCCTGACAGATTAAAGCCGGCCGAAGTGGCCGCGCGGTTCTGGCGCTGCAGTCTGGAACCGCGAGACCGCTACGGTCGCAGGTTCGAATCCTGCCTCGGGCATGGATGTGTGTGATGTCCTTAGGTTAGTTAGGTTTAACTAGTTCTAAGTTCTAGGGGACTAATGACCTCAGCAGTTGAGTCCCATAGTGCTCAGAGCCATTTGAACCATTTGACAGATTAAAACTGTGTGCCGGACCAAGACTCGAAATCTGGACCTTTGCCTTTCGCGGGCAAGTGCTCTACCAACTGAGCTACCCAAGCACGACTCAAGCCCCTTCCTCACAGCTTTACTTCTGCCAGTACCTCGTCTCCTGCCTTCCAAACTTTACGGAAGCTCTCCAGCGAACCTTGCAGAACTAGCACTCCTGGAAGAAAGGATATTGCGGAGACATGGCTTAGCCACAGCCCGGGGGATGTTTCCAGAATGAGATTCACTCCGCAGCGGAGTATGCGCTGATATGAAACTTCCTGGCAGATTAAGACTGTGTGCCGGACCGAGACTCGAAGTCGGGACCTTTGCCTTTCGCGGGCAAGTGCGCTACCAAGCTGTCGATTCTCGGTCCGGCACACAGCTTTAATCTGCCACGAAGTTTCATACTGGTTCAACTGGCTCTGAGCACTATGGGACATAAGTTCTGAGGTCATCAGTCCCCTAGAACTTAGAACTACTTAAACCTAACTAACCTAAGGACATCACACACATCCATGCCCGAGGCAGGATTCGAACCTGCGACCGTAGCGGTCGCGCGGTTCCAGACTGTAGCGCCTAGAACCGCTCGGCCACTCCGGCCGGCTATCATACTGGTAATCTCAAATTTAAAAACGATACCGTAATAGGGTAACGTCCTCTAGATACCATATGCAACAGCCGTAATCATCACCAATACCAGTACCACCACCGACCACAACAACAACAACAACAACAACATCAGGGCAGCGGGGGATGTAGCCGCTGCTCTCGCGGACGCCTGCGGCCTTGGAGGGATCCGGGCGAAGTGTCGCGTTAGTGGGTCAGTTCCCGCGGGATATCCCGGCCTCGAGTACAGAGCAGCAGAGTGGTTGGGAGGGTTTAGGAGGCGCGCAGAATAACGCAGCTCCTGGGCTTTGGCGGCGGGGCGGCCATGCATTACGGCGCTAGCAGACCCCCCCCCCCCCCCCCCCCAACCCTCACCAGCCGTAGCGATCTCCGCCTGCAACGGGGACCGCGGCCTCACAACACAATCTCGCCTTATATCACGCCCGCTAACCGATATGGATGGACCTGGCTGGCGCCGCAGAGCTGCGTCGGCCGCTATCCGCAAACGGCCTCGCTGCTTTCACCAGAGTGCATGTTAAGTTAATCTGAATATGATTGCAAAAGGAACTGCCGAGACGTGTGTATAATTTTATGATGTTCTCCATTTCTCACTCCAAATGTTCTGTGGCCATTAATTGTTATTTACTCGAAGTTTCTTGCCCCCTATATGGCCATATTACATTAGAATAACAATGATGTATGTGCCTGACGACATCCTAGAAACTCTCTGAAAAAAAATGCACGGATATTATTCCCACATGTCGATTGTTTCTGCCGGAAATCTACACTTCTAGATTTGTATCCTTTAACGACCTGTCACGGAGAATTTTTCTATGTAAGTAAAACAAAGTAACGATATTTCCTTGATGTTGTTGTTGTGGTCTTCAGTCCTGAGACTGGTATGATGCAGCTCTCCATGCTACCCTATCCTGTGAAAGCTTCTTCATCTCCCAGTACCTACTGCAACCCACATCCTTCGGAATCAGTGTATTCATCTCTTGGTCTCCCTCTACGATTTTTACCATCCCTTGATGCCTCAGAGCATGTCCTACCAACCGGTCATTTCTTCTTGTCAAGTTGTGCCACAAACTCCTCTTCTCCCCAATTCAATTCAATACTTCGTCATTAGTTATGTGATCTACCCATTTAATCTTCAGCATTCTTCGGTACCACCACATTTCGAAAGCTTCTATTCTCTTCCTGTCCAAACTATTTATCGTCCATGTTTCACTTCCATACATGGCTACACTCCATACAAAGACTTTCAGAAATGACTTCCTGACACTTAAATCTATACTCGACGTTAACAAATTTTTCTTCTTCAGAAACGCTTTCCTTGCCATTGCCAGTCTACATTTTATATCCTCTCTACATAGACCATCATCAGTTATTTTGCTCCCCAAATAGCAAAACTCCTTTACTACTTTAAGTGTCTCATTTCCTAATCTAATTCCCTCAGCATCACCCGACTTAATTCGACTACATTCCATTATCCTCGTTTTGCTTTTGTTGATGTTCATCTTATATCCTCCTTTCAAGACACTGTCCATTCCGTTCAACTGCTCTTCTAAGTCCTTTGCTGTCTCTGATAGAATTACAATGTCATCGGCGAACCTCAAAGTTTTCCTCTCCATGGATTTTAATACCTAATCCGAATTTTTCTTTTGTTTCCTTTACTGCTTGCTCAATATACAGATTGAATAACATCGGGGAGAGGCTACAACCCTGTCTCACTCCCTTTCCAACCACTGCTTCTCTTTCATGTCCCTCGACTCTTATAACTGCCATCTGGTTTCTGTATAAATTGAAAATAGCCTTTCGCTCCCTGTATTTTACCCCTGCCACCTTCAGAATTTGAAAGAGAGTATTCCAGTAAACATTGTCAAAAGCTTTCTCTAAGTCTACAAATGCTAGAAATGTAGGTTTGCCTTTCCTTAATCTATTTTCCAAGATAAGTCGTAGGGTCAGTATTTCCTCACGTGTTCCTACGTTTCTGCGGAATCCAAACTGATCTTCGCCGAGGTCGGCTTCTACCAGGTTTTCCATTCGTCTGTAAAGAATACGCGTTAGTATTTTGCAGCCGTGGCTTATTAAACTGATAGTTCGATAATTTTCACATCTGGCAACACCTGCTTTGTTTGGGATTGGAATTATTATATTCTTCTTGAAGTCTGAGGGTATTTCGCCTGTCTCATACATCTTGCTCACCAGATGGTAGAGTTTTGTCAGGACTGGCTCTCCCAAGGCTGTCAGTAGTTCTAATGGAATGTTGTCTACTCCCTGGGCCTTGTTTCGACTCAAATCTTTCAGTGCTCTGTCAAACTCTTCACGCAGTATCGTATCTCCCATTTCATCTTCATCTACATCCTCTTCCATTTCCATAATATTGTCCTCAAGTACATCGCCCTTGTATAGACCCTCTATATACTTCTACCACCTTTCTGCTTTCCCTTCTTTGCTTAGAACTGGGTTTCCATCTGAGCTCTTGATATTCATACAAGTGGTTTCTTTTCTCCAAAGGTCTCTTTAATTTTCCGTAAGGATAGGGAAATTTTGCATTAGACGGTAATTTGGAATGCTAGAATGTCGGAGAGTTATGGATAATTTTCTAATTTATTTTACGGCAATGTGGCAGAAGTAGCACACACGTTGCTCGGGGTCTTTTCTATGGAGGCAGTACTGGAGTGTGGATGTGAACTGTAACTGGAGTAAAGTAATCTGTAAAGTGTGATTTTTATATCGTAAACTGAGATTGTAATTGGTCCGAACTGCTGCATTCAGTAAACAAATGGTTAAATAACGGTAATATTGGCGAGAAATTAAGTAATATCATCCCCTACAGAGCCAAAAGTTATCTGAAAACATCTACGAGATTTATCGCAGTGGCCAGAGCCGATCAGCGTTACAATTATCGTCATTTAACTGATGTTCAGTTTTCTTATCCATTCTTCTGTATATAGGGTTTAACAAACAAAGGTATGACCAAATTTTCAGAAAACATTCCTCACACGTAGAGGAACAAAATGTATCTGGACTAGGACCCGGAACCGCTCATTTCCATGTTAAGAGTTCATTTTCTATTTCTCTTCCTAAACACATTAATTATGGGAAGCACAACTGCTTTTTTTAATTATTTATATTAGGAATTGAAAACCCATGAATTCAAGATCGCACATGCAATCTTCTTTATTTGGACTGCGTAGTAGTAGCGACTAACAATTTCGCCATCTTCACATCATAATACATTCTAGACTGCTGTTGATGCCATTAAGGCATCAAATATCATTAAAATATTTCTTAAAATTACGACATCCATACACGGCATAATTAAAAACAGCTTTTGAGACTAACTGAACAACGATCATAAAACGTTACAACTTAGTAACTGACACAGTCAATAGTTATGTCATTTCGTAATAGAGATGATAATGCATACGTTGCTATGACGTGGTACAATTTCAGTTAAATTATGTGGTTATTTCGCGAAAAAGTACAATGGAAATTATGAATGTGAAAGTAGGAAGGAATGGTGAATTTGATTCTGAGCGTTACCTCTCTAAAATTAAAGTCAAGCTACTGCCTAATAAAGAACAAAAGAAGTCACAAAGGTCGATAAAATATCATACAGACAGGCTTACTATAAAAAAAAAGAATCAATTAAAAACCATCAAGACGAAATCAAAGTGGATAAACGTGGCAACTGGCAAGAAAAATCCAAAGCAATTAATAATTCTGCACAGAAAATATTTGAGTCAATAAAAAATGAAAGAAAATATGGGGGAATGAAATAAGCGAAGAAGTCATAGCAGGGAGGCCTAAAATTTCGGAAAAATGGAAATGCTCAAATTGAAGATTATGATATACCTACGAGCCATCGAAAAGGAGAAACTTTTGGAAACAGACAAAATATTTATAAAAAATAATGCTCGTGACTTTTATCAAACTTTTAAGAACAAATCAAAGGGGTACCAAACTCTAAATATCTGTTTCAAAAATGAAAATGGTAAAATTGGCTTAAGCAAAACTGAAAATTGTGAAATAATAGCAAGAGATTTTCATCAGCTTCTGAATTGTGCTGAACCAAGTCATAAATTGGGATTCTCAGATATGAATGAAAATTTGGAAGAAGATTTATCACCGACTATAGAAGAAATTCGAGAAGTAATTACGACAACAAAGCTAGGGGAGAAGCTTCTATTCCACCTGAACTTTTGAAGTAGTCCTTGCCAAATATAGCAAAGGAGCTACATTAACTCTTTAAAGATATCTGGAAAACAGAAAAGATCCCAGAGGAATGTAACGTTTCCTTGATAAACTCACTCCACAAAAAAGTAATAAATAGGATGTAAATAACTACAGTGGAATCTCTTTACAGCCAGTAGCGTATAAAGTATTTTCGAAGATTTTTTAAGCAGTATAAAACAACACTAGACAGTCATTTGGTGAATATCAAAGTGGTTTTAGGAAAGAAAGATCACGTTCAGAACAAGTATTTAATATCAAGTCACTAATTCGCCACAGATTACTTAATTCAAAGGATATGTAGCAATGTTAGTGGATTCCAGACAGGGTTTTGATCCTGTTGACAGAGAAACTATAGATAAAAAATTAGAGAATTTGACATAAAGTTAAACTGCCAATTCTAATCCGTAAAACACTTACAGCTATAGTCTGTAAAGTAAAATTTATGGGAGAAATTTCACAACCTTTAATGATATAAACAGGCGTACGACAAAGTGACGGCATAGCCACAATTCTTTTTAATAGTGTTTTAGAGAAAATAGTAAGAACATGGAACGAAAAACATACTGAACTCAACATCTCACCTTTATGATTAGGAAGAGGAACTAAAAGATCGAAATCAAATGTCTTACATTTGCAGATGATTTTGCTATACTTTCCGAAAATGTGACATCTGCTGTGACACAAATAACTCTCCTGGAAGAAATAGCCAGCAGAACTGACCTCTGAATTTCTGCAGAAAAACAATATTTTTTAAAAACATTAAGGATGCTCCAAAATTTCTGAAAACAGAAATTGGCCAAATAGAGAAGGTAATAAAATTCAAATATCTAGGTAAGTCTACAAAATGCTTTTGAAAAATCTGCATAGAGGAAAGGTTGCATAAAATGGGGAGAGCATATGGTATCACCAAAGACCTCTACAATAAAAATTGCTTATCCAAAAATGCAAAAACAAGGCATTATAGCACAGAAGTGAAGCCAGAATGCCTATATGCAAATTAATCCCTGGCATTAAACTATAATTTAGATAAATTAGAAGTACTAGAAAGGCGAATTATAATGAAAATATTAGGACCGCAAATCACAGCATAAGGTTTGAAATCACGAAGTAATGCTGAAATATAGCAAAATATAGAAAATATTGAGAAAAAGAAGATTTGTTTTTTGGAGATCTTCGAAAGTAAGACAGTAGTTTAACTAAGAAAACTTTCAAATATTTGTGGGCCAAGAAGTCCACAACAACGAAGTAAAAAAGGATTTAAAAAGAAACAACACAAAAATGGAAGATGTAGACAACAGAGAAGCCTTTTGGGAAAAAGTATTGAAAATGGAAGGATTCCAAGGTAAAAACAGTGGTTCAAAATGGTTTGAAAACAGAAAGAAAAAACATAGTGAACAGATGAAGGCATACTGGAAAAAAAGGGTAGGACAGAGAACGAATAACTGAAATTAGAACGTTGTCCTGAGATGGTATATTCGCAGTAAAAAAAAAGTTTAACATGGTGCACAGTTTTGCACGAATCTCAATGTTTATGGCATCACATCTCCTCACCCATCTGTCATAAAATGATGTAACCTTCGAGGTACACTCTCTGTCTCTGACACAGTTGGTAGTAATGAAGTAATACATTAAAACCTTATGCATGATGCGGCTGTTTTACTGCAAAGTGTCTCATGGATACAATTGGAGTAAAGAAATAATAAATTAAAACAGTATGCTTGATGTGACTGTTTTACTGCATTAAAAATGAAAATGTTGTATGTGATAAACTTTTTTTTTATTTTTTTTTTGGGGGGGGGGGGGGAGGTTGGTAGTAATGAAGTAATACATTAAAACCTTATGCATGATGCGGCTGTTTTACTGCAAAGTGTCTCATGGATACAATTGGAGTAAAGAAATAATAAATTAAAAGAGTATGCTTGATGTGACTGTTTTACTGCATTAAAAATGAAAATGTTGTATGTGATAAACTTTTTTTTTTTTTTTTTTTTTTTTTTTGGGGGAGGGGGGGAGGTTTTTCAGCGACAAAAAGTTTCATAATGTTGTGAAATTATGTGTAAAGTTTGTTTCAGATTTCTAAGTGCTCTCATTCTGAAACAGTGGATAAAGTGGGCTATACTTCTTTCTCACCCCAATCTCCACCTCTTTGATACGTAGTTGGCTTTCAACCCCACAGCGACAATTTATAGATAGTAAGTGATGTGTGTATCAAGTTTGGTTGACAGTGGTCCATTGGTTTAGAACGAGGTGTGGAACATAAATACGTTTTTATAATATGTATCGACACCGAGAGACCTAGACCACCGTTATCTACGTTTCCTCTACTTAAACAAAAAACGTAACGCGGATATGCAGAGAAAACATCAATTATCATCTTGATCTAAGAAAAGCAATTTCAGTTCAGTCAGGCTAAAATTAAGGAAAAGAATCACAGCATAAACGTCTGCTCCTCACCAGCTCGAAGCGTGAACTGATACGACGTAATAGCGCTTTTCGGACCATTACGGTGTTAACAATAAGAAGCCACTGGCGAGGGTGAAATCTGCCCGGGTCCGAGCTTGGGTATTCTTTGGGATATTTCTATTTTCTGCCAAACAGATGCAAATCTCCTTTGCATTTGTTAGTGCAGAAATCGTCCGTTGCTGGTGTTCCACTCTCTGGAAGTGCCTGGTTTATATTTCTAATCTACGTATATGTTCAAGGGAAATTTAAAAAAAGAAATACGATTACCTGTGGTGTTATGTGAACACTGCATCGTATTTACTGCTGTACATGTTCACTTTACACGATCTCAAACACCCGCTTGCAAGAATGATCTATATAGAATACTCAGAAGGAGAAAATTTTTGTCGGTCTTTTGCTAAAATTGCCTCAGGAAATGTTGCAGTACTTTACTTCTGGGTTTATATAGTCATTACCAGCCAGAGATTGTATCCACATCATCAAATGTTTTTTAGCATCACACAGCCTTAACAATAGTATAGAGGTCAGAAAATACAGAGTTCCAAAATAATTTACATTTGTTGTTTTCGCGGTTTTGATAAACTTTAGAAATTACAGCAGGTAATAACTAGCTGTTAAAAGAATTCTTTAATTAATAACCAGTTTTCGTCAAAGACCATTTTTCAGCATTTGCACCAGAACATCATGCATACAGGGGAAAGTTATGTTCTGAAGATAAAACCCGTACCCTTACATTTAGAAATTCTCTCTAATGGAGCTGTAAACTGAAAATGGAATGCTATTCATGTACAACAGTAATGGGTAAGACGAAGGAAAACGTAAGGACTTTTCCCTCTTCTGATACAGAAACTAAGACTACAATAAAAGTCTCATAAACCTGTATACAACGAGACCGTATAGGTCAATTCTTGTCGTTAACACCTCCGTAGAAGTACAACAAGGACAACAGATTTTTTACACATTTTATCTAAAGTTTCTGCTTGTTTTACACTTTTGACAAGTGGTGCGAAATACATCAACTATGAACGAATATAGCCGTATTACACTGAAAACAGCAAGTCAGCTTTTCAACGTAGGCGAGTTCAAAGCAATGCAAAAGCAAACGTAATATTTCAAATTAGGCAATTCTTTGATGTTGTACATTACAATTCACATGTTTAAAAATCAAGCAACGAGCTACGAAATGCATACAATCAAATTCAGCTCGTACACCCACGGATAGAGCTCTTTACACTCTAAAGAAGAGCATATGCCAGGTCAAACAGAATGCAAATAACATTTTCCTCTGTGTGCTTTTAACGTCCAGTTTAAACTCTGCGTAGCGCCCACTCGCTTTGCAGCGTAACACCCGCGGAAGGTTCGTTGCGTGCGATTCTAACTGCTGTGGGCAGGCAGTTCGTAACAATGCAGCCTGCGCTAAACAGCACTCCACGAGACAACCATCTGTTCATGCCTCTGACTACATATTCAGTTTCCAGGCAGGTTCAGGCAATGTTAGGTTAAGTAAGTAATCACAGCACAGGATCGTGAATTTATAGAGCGTGGGCAGCAACAGCGTAATGATGATTAATGTGCTGACAAAAACAGAAAGAAAAACAATTGCGTCAAATTGGGATTATAGCCTGTTGATCGCATTCGTAATGAAGAATACACTGTCAATAAGTCACCCCCTTTAACAATATTCGATCAGTATGAACGCGATAGGTTTACACTCGCCATCTGTGTTTCGCTGCCCCCACACCAATCGAACGCGACAAACAGCTCCCCTGCGCGTTATGCAACCCGCCACGCGCCAAGTCCGTTAAGACTCATGGAAGCAGCAAGGGAGGCGTTGCGACCTGTGATCAGGTCCCTGCTATCGACACGGTGGTTTTACTACTTCCCGAGCTGAGGCGTTTGAGTTTCAACTCTATGTTCGTTCAAAGGTAGGACCAAGTAATCCATCAGAGTTACATCGGCAGTTTTCGAGAGGTGACAAATCTCGTGAATAAAGGAAAGCGTGGAAATTTCATTAAAATAATTCTATGCTGTCGCGTCATCATACGAAATCCGTTTTGGCCGTGTTGCATCGGTATTCTTTAGGGCAGATTGGCGACTCACTAGTCGGATGAGCTGGAGCGTTGTCATGTTCCAGGAGAGAAAAAAGAAACGTGAAGAGATTTTAGGCGAATTCGATGGATTTGAACAGTTCCGAATAGAATTCATGGTTTATCACTCTACTTGGGGTTTTTATTCTGACGACACTGATGTTTAGAAATAAGATCAAAATAGTCTTTGCATTAGATTTTTCTAAGCCTAGGTTCCTTGGCTGATGGATCGTCCTTTAAGTTCCTGTGCTGGAGGAAACGTGAAAGTGCACATCCTCCACTTGTTCAGCTCTTCATGCACGGTTCTCAGAACCACTGTTTTGGAGTTTTTTAGCTTTTATCTCTAATTCGTCTTTTTCCCGTTCTTTTAGCAGTTTGATGACAAGTGCCAAGTAGTTGCCAATTGGAGATTTTAATAGCCTACCACTGTCACTTCAGCCTCAGGTAAACTTCAATACCTCTCAAACTATTTTTTCTGACTCAGTGTGGACGAATCCTACCCTTTCAGAAGCAGCTGGAATGACTTTTCATTGAAACTGTATTACTACTTGCTGTGTCTTCATACATCCCTCGAGTCAGTCTCTCTCTCTCTCTCTCTCTCTCTGTCACAAACACACAAAATTGTTGTAGGCTTAGGCATCCACAGCCACTTTATTTTGGCAGTATCAAGGAATGGAGAGTAACTGCAGTTTGTATATGAACTAAGGAGCGTCTAGAGAGACTCTTCACGGTTTTTCCTGTTCTCAAGTATTTCAAGTAGACACAGCTTGTGTCCATTGTGCTCAGTGTTCATATTTGTACGTATACTACATCACTTGTCTGACGGCAAGACAATTCTACACAAAGAGGAAGTTTGTTTTCTCAGATTACAGCTTCTGTGATGCTCTGGAATTCCGGTGCACACTGATCTATTTAGCGCTACTAGCATTTTACCCATGGCTTCGCCTGTGTGTGAGTTTGACACACATGCTGAACACACCACCTCCTCACTGTCTCTGTGTCCACTTGTTCCTGCGTCTGTCCACCTCATCATCCCACCTCTGCCTGTGTATCTCTTCCTCCCCAATCACGCTGTCTCTTCGTCTCCTCCCCCTCTCTTCATCAATTTCACCCCCTCCCCCTTTCCTCTGACCATACCCTTCTCCATCTCACTCTTTCCATATCCATCCCCGCATCCCACTCCCTTTCCCTTCTGACCACTACTCCCTACCCCTTCCACCAGCTTCAAACATCTTCCCCTTCTCCTTTCTCACCAACCATTTCTTCCTCCCCTTAACTCTCTCCATCCCTTCCTCTACCCATCTCAACCTGTTCATCAGCACACAAAGCCCTTGCAATACAGTTTAAAAAAGCCGGCTGATACTTCTCCAACAGCAGGCCTTTCATGCAGAGAAGGCTACATGTTGGGGCCCAGAAAACTGTTTCTTTACCCTAGGCTTTCCTGAGAAGCATGTTAATTTGGCAGTCCAATACTGTTGCTGCACAACATGGCTGTTGTGCAGGGCAACCTATAAACGAGGGTCTGGGAAAAACACGTTTTTTCATGTACCTCCACTCTACTGCAGCCACAGTGTTTGCAACTTACCGTGTAGATTTTACTTTCGTTCACAAAAGACTGCTAGTCTCTGGATTCAAGAAATATTTTCCTGCTGTTTCTGTCACTGAGCATTTATTTATCTCCAAAACACTGCCACATTTTTCATAGAAGACATTTTCGTATACCAGTTGCTGATGATTGAAATAACAGAAACCAGTCCAAAATAAAATTAATAAAAACAGATGTTAGGAAAAATGTTTTCTACAAATATCTGACAGATGTAGCAAGTTGCCAACAGAAATTTTTAAAATATCATGAAATAGGCACTAGAAAATAAAAAAAATTGGGCACAAAAATAACTGATGGTGGCCAAAGTAAGAGGATATGAAATGTACAGCTAACAAGAAGAGTACTTCTGGAAAACAGGAATTTATTGACATCTTAAATAAAACTGAACGTTAAGGAGTCTTTTTTGAAGGCATTTATCTGAGTGTGGCTTTGTACAGAAGTGAAATGTAGACTTTTAGGAGGTTAGGCAAGAAGACGATAAAAGCGTTTGTACTGTGGTACTGCAGGAGGAAGTTGAAGAGTAGGTGGGTCGATCGAGTAACTAATGAGGAGATACTGAATCGGAGTGTAGAAAAAATAAACCGGGACCAAAAGAAAGGATCGGTTGATAGGATACTTCCTGAGACATCAACGAAGTGTCGATTTAGTAATGGAGGGAACTGTGCTGGGTAAATATTATAGCGCAAGAGCAAGGATTAAATACAGTAAGCATTTTCAAACGGAGTAGGTTACAGCAGTTGTTCAGAGACGAAGTGGGTTGCACACTACAGTGTGGAGAGCTAGTTCAGAGCAGCCTTCGGACTGAACACCACCGCTGCCGCAGCCACAACCACCATCGTCATCACCACCTACAACATTTCCCCCAGGAGGCCTTACCCCGTGAAGAACCGTATAAGCGACGATCAAAAACTTTCCGTTCAAATGCCACACTAACGGCTTGCCTATATGCTGGTGCTTATATACGCGCATCGGGGTCACCCTGGGTTGCATATACGGTGTACCAACGCCCTCAAACGGAAACTCTTTTATCGTCGCTTGCACAGGGTGTTCGGAAGTTCTCACTACATACATCTAGGTCTTGTAAAGGGGAGTGAGTACACATTACTTTGAACGGAAACCCATGTCCCAAGCCGCCGCTGTGGCCGAGCGGTTCTAGGCGCTCCAGACCGGAACCACTCTGCTGCTATGGTCACAGGTTCGAATCCCGCCTCGGGCATGGATGTGTGTGATGTCCTTAGGTTAGTTAGGTTTAAGTAGTTCTACGTCTAGGGGACTGATGACCTCGATTGTTAAGTCCCATAGTGCTTAGAGCCATCTGAACCATGTCCCAAAACGTCCTATTTCCGTGTTACAGCCGTCTGAGATCATGTTTGCTAGGTAGGTACGCAACAAGGTAGTCATATTGGGGGGGGGGGGGGGCGGTGATTACGTCGAACCAGCTGATGTCATTTGACTTCTATTGTACCTCTCTTACCTGGTTCGAGCCTCTTTCACGTGTCTACGAGTGTTACAGCAACATGGTTGTGTACACGTTTGTAGAACACACCGACATATTCCTTCTGAGTGACGAAATTCACGGTAATCGGAGAGTTGCTCGTCGCCTTTCTCCACACATTGCATACTCTTTTCGCCACAATGACGCAACGGCTTCGAAAAAGGTGTCTGTGCTGTCATCAGGCGTGACTGTAGCGTTCCAAGGAGACGCCACACATCCGAATTGGAAGAGGCCGTACTGTATCATGTTGAAGAGAACCCGTCAACTAGTAGACGAACGATTTGTTTTGCTATTGATAAGTAGCAGCGTAAAGCAACTGATGTTGTTCACGGCTAATCAATTACTTGTAAAAGTGGTCACGTAACCCACATGTTTTTATGTAGCAGAAGCACTGAACACCCGGTATAACGGGCAGTCAAATGAAAACGAAACAGGCGAAAAAAGTAAGTAAACTACTTGTTGGTCTCATAAGTAATTACCACAGTTGTTAATATACTTACCCGCCCCCCCCCCCCCCCCCCCCGCACGACATAAGACGGTCATTGCCTCCATGAAAAAATGTTTCCGTTTGTCTACAGAACCATGACTGCATCTCTTAAACCGTAGCAAATAGACTGCCATGAATGTCACTCTACGGAGCTACAAAGATATGGAAACCGCACTGGTAGTGTTTAGAGGATGTGTCAGGGCTTCCCAGCGAAACTTCTGCAGCGTATGTGGGCGGGCATAGTATTGACAGGCTTAAACTACCCTTTACTTTCCTATAAAGGGTAAATGTTGACTGAGTTCAAGTACTGTAGTATTGTACATAAAATAATGTCGTTTACAAATTCTACATGCGCTTTTCCATCTTAACAACGTAGTACTAACTTTATTGCGACGAAGTTGAAAATATTTCGAAATGGTCCGGAGTGGCTACGCAATCAGTTCGCGCACTAGGATATTGAACGGAGTGATGTCTTGCATAGATCATCGTATGGAGGTTCGTCGCGATAGGCTCCGTTCCAGTTCCATGCCACGTATTGCAGAAATAACTATACGACAAGAGGTATGTACAGGATGCAGCCTCACCCTGAGTTTCCAGAAGGGTCTGGAATTTATTTCCTTCATATTACTCAATTATATTCCTAATATTTCACAATAGTAATAAAGGCGTCGTTTCATCCCATACATTTCCCCATCCTAGCAGTTCATGTGTAATTTAACTAACATAATGACTACTTCTTTATCATTATTCTGCCAAGAAAAGGAAGTAGGAAGACATAGTATGTATAGATTGCCCAATACAGTTAACGTCGAATCATATTGTCTCTGGCCAGTAGCCGCGCGGGATTAGCCGAGCGGTCTCAGGCGCTGCAGTCATTGACTGTGCGGCTGGTCCCGGCGGAGGTTCGAGTCCTCCCTCGGGCATGGGTATGTGTATGTTTGTCCTTAGGATAATTTAGGTTAAGCAGTGTATAAGCCTAGGGACTGATAACCTTAGCAGTTAAGTCCCATAAGATTTCACACACATTTGAACAACATTTTTTTCTGGCCAGTACTTTACGAGTACGTAGATACACAGAGCTGAATGACTGTTTTTCAAATTCGCAGAAGAGGTGATATTACAGGTTGTTTCGACCACGCTGTCCTTACGCATCGTCCTTACAGCTGAGATCTCTCCCCATGCGATTTCCCTATCTTTGGAACTCTGATGAAAGAGATTCGTGACGGCCGATTTGCTTGACACGAAGAGATGTACGCCTGGGTACAATCATGGTTCCGTAGGCAACCGTAAACATTTCCATGAAGGCACTGGCTGTCTTGTCTCGCAGTGGGGTAAATGTATTGTTAGTTACGGTGATTACTTTTGAAACAATATATAGTTAACTTACATTGTTTACACCCGTCTCGTTTTCATTTGAGTCCCACTTACTTAGAGACAGTTTGTGAAGTTTGGAAAGTAAAGGAGGAGTATTGACGTTAAGTGAAGCTCTCAGGGCGGGTCGTGGGTCATGTCTGGTAGTCTCAACCTCCGAAGGGTAAAGTTACTAGTTCAAGTTCCGATCCGGTACATTTTTATTCATGCAGAGTGAAAGATTCATTCTCAAAGAGCAGCTTCCTTGTGTGAGGCAGGGTGCACTATGAATTTTGGTTCTCTTCGTTTAGTTTTAGGGATTACATCGAAGCAAGCGGAGTCTATACAAGAATAAAGACTGGTTCAAGAGTTGGGATAAATACAAAAGGTCGTGAGCTGAGATTCGATTTCAAACCGAACAATTCCTAATAGCACCAAAAGGGCACGTCTACAAAACCAACAGGTTTCCCGTTGATCGGAGTTCGTTAATTTTGGGCTATCGGGACGCAATATCGGTTTCACGGTAGGCCGCGCGGCGCAGGCCAAATTGTACACTAATTACATCCTTTGAGTCAGATTAATAACCACTCTCGATATACACCTCTGCCTTCCAGCCCAGAGATGCTAACTGCGGACTGGATTTAATTACGACCGATGCTACGGTTAGCTAACACTCAGTTTATTAGCTCAATTTATATTGGTCTCGGCATCTCTGCCGTGAACGGAAAGAGTTCCAGGTTTTCAGTCGTTAATAAATGTTTCCCTATGTGATCGCTACCCATGACTCACTTAGCGTTCGTGATTGACTAAAAAAATTTTCACGATACTTCCGTGCTGCAGAAGGTTACTTTTTCTCCCGCGTTATTATGTCACAGACTGAACAAGCACAGAGTTAACGGTTCGTAACAGATCTTTGTTATGGGGACACTTAGGAAAATCTGCATTGATCGAATAAGAAATAACTGAACGAGGGAAAAATCTTACGCTCCTATGCCATTGCGTCTAAGGATACATGAATGATACAGCATATGGCGTCAAAGGGTATAAGTACGGCGCCACAGAATTATGTGTTCGTAAGCTTTGGCGGCCGGTGTCAGACGCCACAAAATTCTTATCGGATGCAAAACGCTTTATATAGTACCACACAGCCTGATGGAAACCGCATAAATATTGAACGAATCGTTGGTTATCGTTTTTATAATATTACGTAGGCCGCAACTGCTACATCTCTTATTTAGAAATACGTATTTTCCCTGTTGAATTACTTTCCAGTTTTCGTTATTATACAGGGAGTGCGAGTGTCAAATGTCTCACAGCAAAAAAGCTAAGTAGTTTTTTTGGGACAGGGACAACTTGAAATAAATCAAAGAGAATCTCGTAGACGAGTAACAGAAGTTTCGTACACTGCAGGCATTATGTATTCTGATGCAAAATAAAGTGGCCGCTAGATACTAAGCATGGCCCACATAGAATGGATAAATTAATTTAGTATATGATAGGCATTAGCTACAGAAAGATAATGAAAATTAAGCGGGCAGACGAGTCATGAAATGTATTACCAAGAGTAGGCGAAGAAATATGTCTCTCGAAAACATATGGTACATCCAAGAGTAGCGGATTTGGGTCTAAAAAAGCAGAAGACTAAATGTTGGAAGGATAAAGGAACATAATACAGTAGGTAAAACAGATTGCTGGCGATGAGGATCGAGTTGCTATGAAGAGCTAAGAATAAGTCAGATGACATCATAATAGTAAAAAGGTTTTCTGAAAGTAATGTGTTTGATGATCTCGTCTAGATCTAGCAAAAACAGCAAAAAATATTTTATTTCTGTGTCTATAGTTTGGATACTCACGTATTTTCTGCCAACGGTCGTTTAGTGCTTTTTGATGTTTCACTAGCACTTCGTTGTCTGGCATTGGTAGTTGTCGTTGTTGTTATTGTTATTTTTGATGTTGTTGTTCTGCTGCTGTTGTTGTTGAAGTGGTAAGTGATTTCATTCATCCGCTGATGTAATCATGGCAGAAGACGATCACCTCTACCATCAACTCATTATGTTCCATGGGAGAAGACCTTGACGGCGGTGGTTTTACCAAAATCAAGGTTCTCACGGTGGAATACGAGCAATCTGGTGCCGGCCGGGGTGGCCGAGCGGTTCTAGGCGCTACGGTCGCAGGTTTGAATCCTACCTCGGGCGTGGGTGTGTGAGATGTCCTTAGGTTAGTTAGGTTTAAGTAGTTCTAAAGTTCTAGGGGACTGATGACCTCAGAAGTTAAGTACCGTAGTGCTCAGAGCCATTTGAACCATTTGAGCAATCTGGCGCTCGCACAGCCTCTGAGGTGGAGGATAGCAAAAGACGGGTGCACGTGACGTGGCCGCAATCAAAACTGGCTGATATTACACGTTGCTGGGAACATCTGAAGTATGCCAGTCACATTACAGCTGGCACTACGGGATGGTTAAAATTACAGCACATCTACGCGCGGAGGTCCAGTGTGGGCTATAGTTATAGTATGGCAGTGAAACATGGAAGATAATGTGAATGTTTTTTCTACCATAATTCGGTTCCGCAATAACGCGCTAAAACCTCTATCAAGTTTCGCTGCCGTACCGTAATTACTACCCACACAGGATCCCTGTAATCAAATGGTTCAAATGGCTCTGAGCACTATGGGACTCAACATCTTAGGTCATAAGTCCCCTAGAACTTAGAACTACTTAAACCTAACTAACCTAAGGACTTCACACACACCCATGCCCGAGGCAGGATTCGAACCTGCGACCGTAGCAGTCCCGCGGTTCCGGACTGCAGCGCCAGAACCGCTAGACCACCGCGGCCGGCCCCTGTAATCAGCTGCACTGTAATTACAGACACCTGATACACCTATATTGTGCTATCATGTATCGATGCCACCCGATGGCGTCGCGAAATTGACAACAGAGATGCAATTTTCCGTCAGATGCCGATAATGGTCGAGTGGGGTTCGGCGGACCCAATGGAGTGCGCCTACTGAGCCATACCTCCAGTGGCTCTGCACTACAAGCGCCGTCTGCTGCTGCAATAGAGGAGGATCGCGGCCCACGAGAAAGACAGGCCGCGGCGCGTATGTCACGAAGGTAGGCCTGACTCTCTCGCTCTCTCAGCTCAGCAGACAATGTACGCTTCTGCAACTGTTAACTCGCAGTTGTATGTTTATCTACAAATAAGAATTGCATCTTCTGCTGTGAATCCGCTATTATGGAGTCTTATTGTTTATTAGAACTCCAACTATCGAAAGTCCATATGCCTACTAATAATTTGTTACGGCTGTACTGGATATAACAAAATTTTACCGGTTTGATGAGGCACGACATCTTGTACGAAACGAGGACTGTTAAGTAGTAGAAACTAAATGCTATAAACGAACTGTTATACCATTTACGCAGAGCATAGATCTGAAATTACAGCCACAGTACAGTCGTGTATTTTTGTAGTACTATATCTACATTTACATTTACACTCCGCAAGCCACCCAACGGTGTGTGGCGGAGGGCACTTTACGTGCCACTGTCATTACCTCCCTTTCCTGTTCCAGTCGCGTGTTGTTCGCGGGAAGAACGACTGCCGGAAAGCCTCCGTGCGCGCTCGAATCTCCCTAATTTTACGTTCGTGATCTCCTCGGGAGGCATAAGTAGGGGGAAGCAATATATTCGATACCTCATCTAGAAACGCACCCTTTCGAAACCTGGACAACAAGCTACACCGCGATGCAGAGCGCCTGTCTTGCAGAGTCTGCCACTTGAGTTTGCTAAACATCTCCGTAACGCTATCACACTTACCAAATAACCCTGTGACGAAACGCGCCGCTCTTCTTTGGATCTTCTCTATCTCCTCTGATCAGTAAGACTCTCTAAAAGCAGATGTCAGTAGAATATGCAATTAAATGAATTTTATTCATGGTGGATGCTGTCGAACTCCGTGACCGTTCCTTTATGGAGTGTAGAAAACTATCTGATACCAGTCACAATAAAAGGTTATTTATTTTCACACGACCGGTTTCGGGCTTGCGCCGATCTTCAGGTGTTTATACATTCATGTACATGTTTGTACATTTGGAGATCAATAAAGATGAAGCACTATTATTACAGCTATACTGTGGTGATAGTTTTGCCACGTTACAAACTTATGGTCATTTTCACGTCCATATTTCAGTTTTACCAAGTATAGCTTCATATTACACTATCACGATGTGCACTGGTGTATACTTGGTAAAACTGATATATGGACGTGAAAATGACCATAAGTGTGTAACCAAGTGGCAAAACTATCACCACAGCATAGCTGTAATAATGGTGCTTCATCTTTATTGATCTCCAAAAGTACAAACATGTACATGAATGTATAAACACCTGAATATGGGCGCAAGCCCGGAATATGCAATTATCGTTAGTACGTGAACGCCCAGTTACAAGTTAACACGATTAGAAACGCATTTCGTCTTCTGAGCTGAGTGAGCGAGCTAGCTCAGGCCTACCTTCGTGACGTATGCGCCGCGGCCTGTCTTTCTCGTAGACCTCGAGGAGGGCCTGTGGCAGCCGCTCAGCCCGTTTGCACTTGAAGTCTCCTATGACACCACTGTTGGTGCTTAATTTATGGGGAGTCATCCTTGTTGACTTTGTAATAGCTGGACTCTCTTTCTGCGTTGTGTAATGAGTATTTGTACTCTTGGAAAAATACAAGGTAAGTAAATCTTCTATTTAGTATGTTAACTTTTCACTAATCGTTTCTGCTTCTACAACGATAGCTGTAGCCCGTCTCTCCTTACCATTGGATAGAAAGTCTCACACGAAGTATCATATACTCTGCAAGCCACCTTATCATTATTGGTGGAGAGTACTTTACGCAATACTGTAACTTCCGCCCTTTCCTCTTCAGTCACGAATGGTCTGCAGGAAGAACGAATGCCAGTGAGCCTCCATGTGGGCTCGAACATCTCATTGTCTTTGCGCGAAACATATGTAGGAGGAAGCAATAGACTGATTGCTCTAGGAATTTTAACAGTAAACCATATCACAGTGAATACTGTCTCTCTTGCAGAGTCTGGCACTGGAGCTGAATGAGCATCTCCCGATTAGCAAATGAACCTGTAATGAAATGCGTTGCTGTTATTCTGCTCTGTTCCTTCTCTCAATCCTTCCTGGTGTGGATACCAGACTAATGAGCAACACTCCAGTATTTGTCGAATAAGGATGGACAACGCTTCCTGTAGATTCTTCCAGTGAATGTTTGTCTGTCATCTTCCGTAACTGCGATTAGTTTTTTTGCGGTCGCTACACATCAAATCGTTCTGTACACATAGACCTATTACTTAACAGATATCAATGCTTTCAGTATGTATTCGGCAATCATGTAATGATACGGTGGCCTGTCGGGGTGGCCGAGCGGTTCTAGGCGCTACAGTCTGGAACCGCGTGACCGCTACGGTCGCAGGTTCAAATCCTGCCTCGGGCATGGATGTGTGTGATGTCCTTAGGTTAGTTAGGTTTAAGTATTTCTAAGTTCTAGGGGACTGATGACCTCAGAAGTTAAGTCCCATAGTGCTCATAGCCATTTGAACCAATGATACGGTAATGGGTCTTTCTGCTTATTTACGCCCAATGTTATATTTATGTGTGTTACATTTGAATATATTGACTGCCAATCCGTGCAGTAAGTTTCGATTCTCTGCAGGTCCTCCTCCCTCTTGCTACATTTTCTAGCGATGCGACTTCTCTGCATAATAGGACACTACAAAAAGCCTCAAGGAACACCGACGTACCACGATGGTTTTCGTGAAAGATTCTGGTGGATACAGAGAAGTCAGGTAATCCTCCGAGGTATTCATTTTGCCCTGCTGATATCAGTACGTTGTCCCCCACACATCAACTATCAGTAATTTAATTCACGATAGGTGGAAGGACAGCATCGGTCGTAAATTTTTAATCGGTTTATTGCAGATTGATTTCAGCTACTGTGCATTTACCTTCAGTGCAATTACATCCAAGTCATGATGACTTATCATACATAAAATAGCAAATGGTACCACACTGAGATTACAAATAACAGTTTACCTTCTCTGTAGTGCCAATGTTAAACTTTCATCTGTAATGTCAATGCGGTACCAAGTGCAATTTTATTTACGACGAGTCATCATGCTTAGGATATAACTGCACTGAAGATGGCTACACAGTAGCTGAAATCGACCTGCAGTAAACAGATTAAAAATTTACGACGAATGCTGCCATTCCTCCTGTCTTGGATATCATTAACAGGGGAGCACGCTGTCCCTTAATGGAAACAAAACTGACTAATTCAATTTGTCGTGAGATTATTTTTATATTAGTGACCAGGTAAGTACCAGGTGTTGCCCGGATGTGTATTTATTCCAGTCCTCTGTTAGTTCATTTTCTCCTTTCTCTTCTGTCCATCTTCCTATCCCATCTCCACCTTTCTTTGCCTGTCTTCTCCCACCTCTCCTTGTCAATCTCCTCGCCCCTCTCTTCCCATCCCCTCTTCCTACCCCTTCATCTCATCCTCTCCCCTCTGTCCACATCCTCCTCTCCGCTCTCAACTCTGGTGGTTCTTAATCCCCCCCCCCCCTCTCTCTCTCTCTCTCTCTCTCTCTCTCTCTCTCTCTCACACACACACACACACACGCACACACACACACACACACACACACACACATAGTATTTCTTTCAGATCGTAACTAATATGTGTATCAATTTTGATTAAAACCATTCCACGGGTTTAGGATAAGATTTTTCTACATGTTTATGACGTCGTCTCTCCCGAAGTATGTTTTGTACAATGAAATATTTTTCTAGAAACATTCAGCGGCTATGTGCACACTCTCTGCGAAATGGGTTGCGAATAGAATTAGTAGCAAAGAAGTAAAAACCTTAAATGCCATGCATAATGCGGCAGTTTTTCACTACCTCAGTGTTTATGACGTCACATCTCCTGAGCTATGTCCCGTACAAAGATGTAATTTTTTGGAACATTCAGTGGTATATGTGAATACTGTCTGCAAAATGTGTCACGAATACAGTTAGTAGTAGAGAATTAAAACGTCATGCATCATGCGCCAGTTTTACTGCATGAACCGTGACAAGCTTTTTTCCATTCACCATTTTGAGAGGGTCGTCAGCGAGAAGAAGTTTCGTAAAGGTTTTAAATTACGTGTAAGGTTTATTGCAAGTCACTAGCAACTGTAATTCTCATATAATGGATGAATAATTTATGGGTATTCGCGAGTCGTGGGCTACACTGCTTTTTCACCCCCGTTCCTTTGATAGAGTGGTTGTTCTTACGCTCACAGCGATTTTTTCCAGACAATAAGTGATGTGTATGTATCAGGTTCGATTGAAATCGGACCAGTAGTTTAGGAGAAGACGTGGAATGTACATACATACATACATGTACATACGTACATCCGCTTTTACAATCTTTACGGATCTGGCAATAGCGTATTTGCTTTTGGTGCTTCCTACCTCGATGCCGTCCTCTTCAACGTACTAGCTTCCACACCCAGCTTCTCAGACAATGCCGAGGAAAGTCATGGAGCCGGTGTTGGCTGCAGATTCCGGCGGTGTATTCCATGTGAGTCGGAGCTTAAGAAGGGATCGCCAAGTAGACGCGACTCCTTAACGAACCCTTCGCATCCGCCAGCCAGCCATTCATCATGATGTCCGAGCATGCCCTCGGTGGCCACGTCGCTCTTTACCGCGGCTCTGGCAGCGTCCGGCAGTGGCTCATACAGCAATGGCAGTTGGTCGTTGCACACAATACTGATAGCATCTGCAGGCTGTAAAAACGACTAAGAGGATGCGTACTCCGCAAGGCAGACGCTAACGAATTTAACCTCTGACCATTCCAAGGCGCCTTTCGCCTAGCTATATGGAAACGTAGACACAAGAAAAGGAACAGTTGGTGTGCAGAAACGTTGTGTATTTATGGAAAACACTTTTTAAGATAACGTGACAATGCATGACAGCACTGTTAACAACGAAGCTTTAGAACGTTTATTTCCAACGCCAACTGTAGCTACGGACCCGATAGTAAAATTCGTCTTGAAAAGTAACGGAAGATATCAAGAATGTAAAAATATTTAAACAGGCAATAATTAACAACAAGCATCTAATCAGTGGAGACCGGCGGTAGTCTTTGTAAAAGATTAATATTTTTGTGCTGGATGTTACGGATAAAGAGGAATATGCGATACTAGTCATCGGCTTCGACCAGTGACGTAGTGACTATGTGACAAACGTCGTAAACAATAGCGCAGTTATTAAGTCATACAAAAGGTTAAGCGAAGACCAGTTCAAATTACAACTATTCTCACCAATCGTAAACTGACGGGAAAAAATTACAATATCAAAAAGTACTTAACATAGAGTAACAAAATTTCAAGGACACATTTGTCTAGGTAACACACTTAAGTGGTGAACATCCCAACATCACAGGTTAATGTAAGCACGAGATAAAACATTGCAAATGAGAAATGTTGGTACATTAATAACCGGTGTAATGGCTAAAATGTTGAATGCAAGCATGCAAACGTGCATGACTTCTGTTGTACAGGTGCCGGATGTCATTTTGTGGGATAGAGTTTCATGGCTGTAGCACTCGGTCGGTCAATACAGGAATGCTGGTTGTGGATGACGCTGGAGCTCTCATCAGATAATGTCACATACGTGATCCACTGGAGACAGTTCTGCTGATCGAGCACGCCAAAGCAACAAACTGACGCTCTAAAGCAACAAACTGACGCTCTATAGAGCACATGGGTTGTTGTGGATTGGCAAGAGAGCCAACCCATTATGAGAGGAAGCCGAAAGGCACGCGTTTTAGCTCTCGCAGGCTGGCGTGAGGTCTGGAACAGGTCAAGGAAATGAGACTAGCAAAAAAGGACGTAGCTGTGGAATACTTAACTTTAATCCATAAATGGTGAACATCGCTCTTGACGGCACATGTTTTACAGCATCAATAGTAACTGGTAATGGCGCCTTGCTAGGTCGTAGCAAATGACGTAGCTGAAGGCTATGCTAACTATCGTCTCGGCAAATGAGAGCGTATTTTGTCAGTGAACCACCGCTAACAAAGTCGGCTGTACAACTGGGAGAGTGCTAGGTAGTCTCTCTAGACCTGCCGTGTGGCGGCGCTCGGTCTGCAATCACTGATAGTGGCGACACGCGGGTCCGACGTATACTAACGGACCGCGGCCGATTTAAAGGCTACCACCTAGCAAGTGTGGTGTCTGGCGGTGACACCACATGGGTTACAACAGTGGTTACTTTTGAATACATTATGGGAGTGGCAGTGATCAATGTGTTATAAATATTTACTATTAAAAACAGTCTTGCTCACGATTTATTTATCAAGGTGACGGGTTTCGACCACTACAGTGGTCATCTTCAGACCATTGATTAGGAACCTCTTTCTGTTGGAGAATCCAACAATACCAACAGAAAGAGGTTCCTACTTAATGGTCTGAAGATGACCACAGTAGTGGTCGAAACCGATCGCCTTGATAAATAAACCGTGATCAAGACTGTTTTTAACAGTAAATACAACAGTGGTATATGGGCGAGCGTTATTCTGTTGGAAAACATCCCTGGAACGGTGTTCACGAATGGCAGCACAACAGCTCGAATCACCAAATCGACGTACAATTTTCGAGTCAGGGTGTCTGGAATAACCATGAGAGAGTTCCTGATGCCATACGAAATCGTACTCCAAGTTGAGATACAGTGTGTCTAGCACGCAGACTCGTTGAGTACACGTCCACAGCTGGTCTCCTCCTAACCAACACACGCACATCGCCGTTACCGAGGAAGAACCAACTTTCACCAGAAAACGCAACAGACCTCCACCCTGCCCTCCAGTGACCTCTCGCTTGACACTACGGACCTGGTGTGAATGGAACGCACCCTACAGGACGTCTGGCTCGGAGCTGTCCTTCAAGTAACCGATTTGTAAGAGTTCGTTATGCTACTGCCTGCCAACTACTGCCTTCACTCTCGGTAGTGCAACGTGGCCGTCCGGAGACCGTTCTTCTTGCGCCATACCGTCTCGTGACCACCGATGGCAACAATCTTGTACAGTAGCTACACTCCTGCCAAGCCTGTCTGCAGCATCGCAGAAGCAACATACAGCTTCTCGTAGCTCTATTACACGACCTCGTTCACACTTTGTCTCAAAGGCATTCTTGGCTAACATCAAATCATCACGTCCAATCTCAAATGCAACTAACACTCACGACGTTACAGCATTTATTTAAAGCAAACCTGATTTCCATCTCATAGCGACGCTACTAACACCATTATTGTGGGATTGGCGGGAAATTTGAAGAGATATCATCTTCCAGATGTAGAAACATCTACGTTTGTGTCGCCTAACTCCCTTTCGGTGGTTTGATTTTTTTGCGTCAGTGAATATCAATAAAACATTTATTGGAAAAAAAGCGAATCGAGTATCTTAAAAAGAACCTCTACCGCTGTATTGGGCATAATGACGTACAGTATTAACTAACAATGTATACGTCGCATAAATGATAATTATTATCGGATATTGTACACTTTATTTATATAGATCAAGTGTGTAGCTGAGAACACAACAATCAGCTTCTTGTATACACTGAGGTGACAAAAGTCATATAACACCTCGTAATATTGTGTCAGTCCTTCTGTTGCCCGTCGTAGTGCATCTCGATGTGGCATGCCTCATCAACACCTTGCAAGGTCCTGGAGATATAAAGAGCCAAACCACCCCTATGGCCATCCGTAACGTTTGTTTACGTTTACTTAACGAACGTCTGGTCACGTTTGCTTAACGTTTGTATTTTTTTGCTTTTTAGTTGGTCAGTCACCTTGTTGGTTAGTTAGTTGGTCAGTAAGATAGTTGGTCAGTAAGTTTGTTCAATTTTATTGTCAATTCGAATTTAATCGATCCTCATCCAACAAAAAATTTATTGTTAATTTAATTCTTCGTTTCCAGTTTGACTCGGCAATTCGCCATGTCTAAATTTATTTTCATTGGAAATTTAAAGGTGAACGATTCTTTCACCTTAAGAGGTCATGATAAATATTACCTCTTTTTCGTTGTAAGCTAGACCAGCCTGGGATGCGGCCCCCAAACTACTTATATTTCTTTCTCCAACCAATAATTAGAACAAAAATTATATAAACATTTTGGTTGCACCAAAACAGTGCTACCTAAAAATACATCAAAATTAAATCCTTCTTTTGTAAATTCGACCACCATTGAGCTGTTTTACAATTTATTTGTGTGGAAAATCGTCTTTATAATATTTATCGATATCTGTTTCGCTTTCTTCGCTAGAATCCAAATCGTTTTCTTTCATATAACATTTATTAATTGCCTTAAGAATCTTTTTTATATATTTGTTTCTACTTCGTTCATTTAAATCTTTTAATTCTACAAAAGTGTCCTTTTCCTTGTCGTAAACTGTAATTTTTGCAAAACTATTTTTAAGTAAAACTGAATCCAAACGTTCTATTTCGTATTCTTCATCAAACAAACTACTTAATTTTTCTCTCGTATCTTGGTAATGCATTTTATTCTTAAAAATTGATCTATAATTTTAGCGTTTCTGTCTTCTTCTATTTATTACTACAGATTTTTAATAAGTTATAAATAAAGTACTGTTCAGTATGTTATAGTTCTTAATTTTTTTGTTTGAATAATATCTATTAAGCTTATCCTTATTTATACACTTTCACAAATCGATCTTGGTTTATCTAACTTTGTCCCATATTCCGTAATGTCTTCATCTACACAACATTTAGTAGGTTTCTTTACACGCTGCTCTATGTTCTACATTTAATACATATAAAAAAATAATAGACTGTTGTCCTTTTCTTGTTGTTCTCATTTTTTCGTCTATCTCCATTTACCCATTTTCACTCATTCACCTATGTTGTCCATTTCTTGCTGTCCTCTTTTTTTTTTTTTTATTCATTCACCTATGTTGTCCATTTCTTGTTGTCCTCATTTTTTCATTCATTCACCTATGTTGTCCATTTCTTGTTGCCCTCATTAGGATTTTAAAAGGTTAAAAAATAGGGAAAAGAAATAAAAAGGTAGCTGAAACTGGGGTAGCTGAAAGTAACTGAAGTGATTTTAGTACCTATATGAAAGTAAAGTAAAGTGATTTTCGTACCTATATGAAAATAGCCTCGTGATGACTGGGTGTTGTGTGATGTCCTTAGGTTATTTAGGTTTAAGTAGTTCTAAGTTCTAGGGGACTGATGACCACAGATGTTAAGTCCCATAGTGCTCAGAGCCATTTGAACCATTTTTTTGAAAATAACTTCATAAATAAATAAACTATTAAAACTTTTATATTTAAATGGAGACTCTTATCAAGAAGCTCAGCAGTGCAAACGCCTCGAAAGAGATTAAAAAAATAAGTGGACTAGAGATAGATGTTTTGTATTACGTTACAGGAAGTGAATATCTTAATACGGTCCCAAATAGATTCCTTATAATTTTCGATCTCCAAGAAAAACTACATCTACATCTACATCCATACTCCGCAAGCCACCTGACGGTGTGTGGCGGAGGGTACCTTGAGTACCTCTATCGGTTCTCCCTTCTATTCCAGTCTCGCATTGTTCGTGGAAAGAAGGATTGTCGGTATGGCTCTGTGTGGGCTCTAATCTCTCTGATTTTATCCTCATGGTCTCTTCGCGAGATATACGTAGGAGGGAGCAATATACTGCGTGACTCCTCGGTGAAGGTATGTTCTCGAAACTTCAACAAAAGCCCGTACCGAGCTACTGAGCGTCTCTCCTGCAGAGTCTTCCACTGGAGTTTATCTATCATCTCCGTAACGCTTTCGCGATTACTAAATGATCCTGTAACGAAGCGCGCTGCTCTCCGTTGGATCTTCTCCATCTCTTCTATCAACCCTATCTGGTACGGATCCCACACCGCTGAGCAGTATTCAAGCAGTGGGCGAACAAGCGTAATGTAACCTACTTCCTTTGTTTTCGGATTGCATTTCCTTAGGATTCTTCCAATGAATCTCAGTCTGGCATCTGTTTTACCGACGATCAACTTTATATGATCATTCCATTTTAAATCACTCCTAATGCGTACTCCCAGATAATTTATGGATTTAACTGCTTCCAGTTGCTGACCTGCTATATTGTAGCTAATGGAGAGAAACTTAATCTAAAGCTGAATAATGATTTTAAGATTATTTTACCAGACAGATTTCTAAATTAGTTACCGATTGGAATTTTTATGATTTGAAAGAAGGGTACATAAAACTTAAATACAAGGGAATGAAGAAACTTAAAATAAAAATAATGAATTTCATGATATAGAGTTCACGATGTGAATTCGAATAATTTACCTTCGTTAACAAATTCATATTATTTATTTTCCTACGTTCACCTTTTATAGAATGAAGAAAAAATGGGCGAATTTGACGTGCACTTTTTTTCTTACGTTCACCTTTTATATGAAATAAAGAACTCAGAAATCGGTGGATGAAAGAAAGAATGAAGTAAATAGCTGAAATCGGTGGAGTTAGTCAGAAGTTGAGGTATTGAGCTAGAGATCAGAAATCGGTGGGAATGAGGTAAAGAGACGGAATCTAAAAAATCGGTGGAGTTATTCATAAATTGCGGTATTGAGCTAGTGGTCCAGAACCGGCAAAACCCTTCTACTATATTCACTGTTCATACTGCTCACATCCGGACGTATCGGATGGAGAATTATACGTGGCTTAAACTGGGAACGCTTAATGCTGAGATAAATTTAATAAAAACTACTGCAGTTACAACGGTTATGATCCCTCGTTAGTTGAAAACATCTTCAAAGTGAAAACTGATGATGAAGTGACTACTTTAGGCATCAGTGGTGTTTCGAATAGTAAAGAGCATAAGAAAGGTTTTTGGATTCCATTTTTAGGTCCTATTTCTCATAGAATTCGTCGTCTTCTAGTAAAAAAATTAAGATGCAAAGTTGTCTTTTCTACTAACATTAACTTGCAGAAAAATCTAGCTGTTATAGACTGCCAGGAGAGATAATACCACACATAGACGATGGAAAATTACATCGTGACACATGGCCGGAAACGCTTTCCTGTCGCACTAGCGACGATACAAAACACATGAAGGGAAAAGCGTGAACAAGGTGATAAAACACGTTTATTATGCTTCGTACAGCTGGCGTACTCGGTGAATGGCGCTACGTACACTGCAAAGTCAGATGACGCAGTATGTGCACGGTCTTTGCGGTCGCGCTGGCTGAAGCTTCGCCTGCCGACAAAGTGGAAGTAGGACAGTACGTTACACGAACGCGGAACTCATTGATATGCATCTGGATATGCGGCGGATGATTGCAGCGGGCGAGGCGCACAGAGGTTGTACGCTCATTTTGCCGCACAAGGTGAACTCCCTTTCTTTGCACACTTGCACAATAGACTATCAGAAAGGGGACCCTTCAGCAAGAAGACACAACAACGTGAGAGAAAAAGGTGACAATGGTGGACAACGAGAAGGCTGTGCTGGGGCTGGTGCAGTACGCGGACTATGGCCAGTCATGTTGGTATTTCCCACAGCAGCGTCTGGCGCTTCAAATGGCTCTAAGCAGTATAGGACTTAACATCTGAGGTAATCAGTCCCCTACACGTAGAACTACTTAAACCTAACTAACCTAAGGACATCACACACATCCATGCCCGAGGGAGGATTCGATCCTGCGACCGTAGCAGCAGCGTGGCTCCAGACTGAAGCGCCTATAACCGCTCGGCCACAGCGGCCCGCGCGTCTGGTGGAATTGCATGGCAACCCCATGCACCCGTATCATACCCAGGGTAAGAATTCACTGGACGGAGAGGATTTTGCTCCTTGAGTGGTCTTTACCTGACAGTAAAATTTTTCTGGGTTTGCGACCACATTTTCAAAATGTAAAACTATCGACGTTTCCGTCACTGTTGCAAGTGACCTCCTTCAGAGTGTTTTTGTTTATAGCTGAATGAGGAAACTTTGTTTCTCATATACCTGCATACTTGGCTGTTATCTGATTCTGATAGACTGTTAAGGATGAAGGGGAGGGATGTTAGAGGTACAGAGGGTACTGGAGTGCCTCAGCCGGCGCTAGAAAGCAGGAAAATAACACCACATTACAACTGCCGCCTGGTATTCCACTCATCGATATCCACCAACCACAAGCAGTAATGCAAACACCAATCAAAACGTCGGGTTTCCACCAAAGAAAAGAAATAATAAAAACACCAATAAACAACTTCTAACATCTCTCCCCTTCATCCTTAACAGCCTATCAGAATTAGATAACAGCCATGTTTGCAGGTATGTAAGAAACCAAGATTTCTCATTCAGCAGTAAACAAAAACACCCTGAAAGAGGTCACTTGCGACAATGACCGAAACGTCGGTCGTTTCACATATTGACAATGCGGTCGCAACCCAGAAAATTTTTTACTGACTGTGACAATCGCCGCGGGAGCCTATGTTTAGAGAACTGACCCCTGTTTTCCAGCCTCCGTGTTGTTCACCGACGTTGCGATCTTAAGAGGGTCAGGACGTCAAAGGGGCCGACTTGAAGCAGGAGAGACGCCACATGACATATTAATTTCCACTGTCTATACTTTTACAAATAAATTAATAGAACTTTGCCAGCATGATCAGGAAGGATACAGAATACACACTCATAGCAGTGGAGGTTCAAAAACGTAACAAAATGAATTTTTTTACATGTGAAATTTCATCATTTTTTCACATACTACTGGGTGCATTTGTTGCTGTAGGTACGCTTTTCTTCATAAGTAAGAGAGATTCTTCGATGAATGTTGCACAGCATACAAATCATACTTGCAGGTATATGAAACTCTAGAATTTTCCAAGGCTATTAAAAACTGTGGTAAAAATTGAGATAATTAGCTATAAAATTTGATTTTTTTCTAAACATGTTTTCTAAATATGTTCGTTTTTTCTCCAATTAAATAAATTCTAGTGTTGCTTACGCCTGTAACTACGGTTTGCATGCTGTGCAAAATTCATCGAAGAATCTCTCTTACTTATGAAGAAAAGTGTATTTATAGTAAGAAATGCAGCTAATAGTAAGTGAAAAAGTGATGAAATTTCACATGTAAAAAAGATTTATTTTGTTATGTTTTTGAACTTCCACTGCTATTAGTGTGAATCCTGATTCCTTCCTGGTCTTAATGACAAAGTCTTATGAATTTATTTGTTAAAGTATAGAGAGTGGATATTAAAATGTTCTGTGGTGCCTCTCCTGCTCCAAGTCGGTCCGTTTGACGTCCTACCCCGCGTGAGTGAATGATCAATTCGCTAAACACCTATGCGCAACTAGAACCTATGTATCCCAGAAATGGTTTTCAATTAATGTATGGCCCGGCATCGTCGGGGACCATCTCATCGCGCCGTACTTGTTGCCCCAACATTTGACTGGTGCAACCTGTCTCATATTTCTTCACCAAGTATTGCCGCAGCCGAACCACATATAGCGACTGCAATACCCTCTGCCATATCAGAAATGGCTCTGAGCACTATGGGACTTAACTTCTGAGGTCATCAGTCCCCTAGAACTTAGAACTACTTAAACCTAACTAACCTAAGGACATCACACACATCCGGTTCCAGACTGCAGCAGCTAAAACCGCTCGGCCGCTCCGGCCAGCTATTGCGGCGGCAAAAGGTACTCTTGGTACAGAGTCGCTGGAGGGATGGCTCAGCGGGCGCGCACCATTGGGTCCGCCAGATACCACGTAGCCGCTGTTGACGACTGACGGAAACCTCCAGTTCCGTTACCAAGTTAATGACGCCAGTATCGATAAGTGATCCCACGACACATAAAACATGACTTATAAACGTTTGTATATTTAAAGAAGAATTTTTCAGCAGCTGACATATGTAGTCATTTGTGCACTCCTAACGCATTTGTTGTCCGTGCACCAGCGGCTGTATTAGAGTACGACGCGGACGAGTGTGTTTTGGCTGTTGGCTGAAGCAAATTGGACTCGCCAGCGCGGCCCAGAGCCACCGCGCGGTTTGGCGGGCAGTATCACGAGCGTGTGGGAGGCGGCAGCCGCAGAGGCGAGGAGGCGAGGCGGCGGCAATTCTGATGCAAATGCTGGCGGCCCACGGGCTGGCCCTGCCGATGCGAGTGGGCCCACGTCCGCTGTTAATACAGCGCCGGGCCAGAGACCAGCTTAGCGCCGTCAGCCTTTACGGGTGTTCACGGTGGTCTGTAGGATATGGCGGCTACGACAAGCACGTAGACGACAGGCAGACGCAACATCGGGCAGACTCTTACCAGTCCGTCTTCCGCAATTACTGTGATTCAAATCGTGCCGTAGTTTCTTCATCTGTGGATCTACAGCCTAGACGAAATTTCTGAATGAAAAAAGCGTTTTAAATATCCACTATAGTCTGTTCAATTCTTTATACAATATCACCTTTATTTACCGAAGCACTAGCTGAGTAGCCTGCATTTCCCAGGGTATATACTTACTTCCTCCTCTCTCATGTCCATCTCCTCCTTCACCCACTCTTTGTCAATCTCCTCCACCCCACCTCTCTGTCCACCTCTTCCACTGACCCTACTCTTTTTCTATCTCCTTCTGCTCTCTCTGATCATCTCCTCTTACCCCCTCTCTTTCTGTCCATTTGTCCACCTCCCTCTCCCCTCCACTACTTCCATTTCCTTCTCACTCCTCTCCTTGTCTGTCTCCTCCTCCCCCTCTCTCGGTCCATCTCCTCCTCTTCCACTTCTCTGGCCATTTCCTCCAGCCCCTCCCCCCCCTTCAGTTCATGTCCTCCTCCTCTCTCTCTGCATCTCTCTTCTTCGGCTTCTCTGCCCATCTCCTCCTCCTTCCCTTATCTCTCCATTTCCTTCTCTCCTATCTCTGTGCCCATTTCCCTTTTCCTCTCTCTGCCCATCTCCTGCCCCCCCCCCCCCCCCTGTGTCTAGCTCTTCCTTAAAAGAAACATTGGCTTTAACGTTCCGTCGACATCGAGGTCATTAGAAATGGTCCACAAGATAGGATTGTGCCAAAAATGGTGAAGGAAATTGGGTGAGCTCTTTCAAAGGAACCAACCCGGCATTTTCCTGGAGCGATTTAGGGAAGTCACGGAAAACCTAAATCTGGATGGCCAGACGTGGGTTTGAACCGTCGTCCTCCCGAATCGAGACCAGTGTGCTAGGGCTACACCACCTTGATCTAACTCCTCCTCCTCCTCAGTATGTTCATCTCCTCTCCTCCCTACTCTCTCCATTTTATGGTTCTTATCTCTCCAGTATTTCTTTCCAGATTGTATTCAGACTGAAATCGTTCCAGAGGTTAAACATGAGCATTTTACCTGTGCGCACAAATGGTTAAAATGACTCTAAGCACTATGGGACTTAATATCTGAGGTCATCAGTCCCCTAGACTTAGAACTACTTAAACCTAACTAACCTAAGGACACCACACACATCCATGCCCGAGGCAGGATTCGAACCTGCGACCATTGCAGCAGCGCGGTTCCGGATTGAAGCGCCTAGAACCGCTCAGCCACATCGGCCAGCCATGTGCGCACACGTCAAATGTATTTCACTTATATTCATATGTATCTGTACATACATTTTATCTGTGTAATAAATTTCGCCCTGCAGATTCATTTCCACACAGCCCATGTTTATGACAAAAGTATCTAATATTGGGCTAAAATGTATTAATAAATGAACATCAGCAGGGACAAGAGTAGATGAATAAATATTTCTCCTGAAATATGTGTTCTACAATGATATAATTCTGCAGGTATGTGCACTGGTATATGTGGCTACTTCCTACGAAATGTGTTGTGAATTGAGTTAGTAGTAAGGAAAAAATAGATTAGACCTCCACGTCTGATGCGGCAGTTTTTCACGTATCTGTGTTTATGACGTCATATATCCTAAACTATGTATCGCACAATGATACAATTTGACAGATACATTTAGCGTAATATGTGAACATTGTGTGCAAAATGTGTCGGAAATATATTTAGTTGTAGGGAAGCACTAAATTAAAACACCACACTTTGTGCAGCATTTATATTACATGAACAGTGAAAATGTAGTAGACGATAATTATTTTCCCTTTCATCCTTTTGTGACGGTTTTCAGTTAGAAAATATTTCGTAAAGATCTGGAACTACGTGTAAAGTTTGTTGCAAGTAACTAAGTTCTCTTCCTCAAATACTGGATGACTAAAGTATGGATATTAGCGTCGTGGGATACACCACTTTCTCACCTCCACCCCTTTGATAGGTAGGTGGGTCTTATTCCCATAGCGGTATTTTCCAAATTGTAAGTAATATGTGTACTAAGTTTGGTTGAAATCGGTCCAGTTTTATAGGACGTATTACTGAAGTGACATAAATTGATTGAGGAGTGGAAAAGTACTGAGACCACAAAACATAATATATTTTAATAACAGTTTATTAGAAAAAACGATCCAAATCTCTAAAATTAGGAAAATACACTAATAGTGAAATGACAAGACACAAAAAATTTTCAGGTTTAAAAAAAAACTAGTAGTACAAATAATCAACAAGGAATGAAGATCAAGAACAATCTAGTAGTCTTATCGACAAATAACAAGGGAATGACATTTTCACTCTGCAGCGGAGTGCGCACTGATATGAAACTTCCTGGTAGATTAAAACTGTGTGCTGGACCGAGACTCGAACTTGGGACGTTTGCCTTTCGCGGGCAAGTGCTAGAGCAAAGGTCCCGAGCTCGAGTCTCGGTCAGGTACACAATTTTAATCTGCCAGGAAGTTTCAATTAACAAGCTGTTTCCACAACAGAACTTGAAGTTTTCATTGATGCAGTGACAAATAAAGAATCACAATTCGGACTGCTACTGAATATTTAATATTTTTGAGGCTTTATTTGTAGCCAGAAAAGGAGATGAAATGACCAACTTAGCAATTGCAAAATATGCTTAAGGCCCAATTAAAGTTATATTTATTGGTAAGCCAAAAAATTTCCATTCTTTTATTATGATTTTAAGAAGTTATTTTATATGACGGGAGCATTTTGGACATATATGACATGTGAACATATCAACTCATTAATTTCTCAGTGTAATTATCATTTATCCTTGGTTCGCTCTATGTTAATGTTTTTGTAATCTTTTATAGGTATTTGTTTTTGTTTTTCTTTTCTGATGAAGGCACCCATAGTCGACGTCGAAACCGGGTCAAAATAGATCTTGTTGCAACCAGTGTGCTGTATTATACACATCACGACTTAACGCTGGCAACAAAGGCCATCGCCTGTATCCATATTTCAAAATGCGCTGAAGTCTGGAACCGCGCGACCGCTACGGTCGCAGGTTCGAATCTTGCCTCGGGCATGGATGTGTGTGATGTCCTTAGGTTAGTTAGGTTTAAGTAGTTCTAAGTTCTAGGGGACTGATGACCTCAGATGTTAAGTCCCATAGTGCTCAGAGCCATTTCAAAATGTGAAACTTGTTTCTAATATTTATTAACTGTTTAGCATTCCTCGTTTGTGAGGAGCTGAAAAATTTATGTAGGAGAATAGGCAGTAGAACTTGACTCGAAGAGTTACGTAGTGCTGCCATTATTTTTTTATTTTTTTCATTCTTTTTTTTAATTTAATTTAATTTTTTTAACGAGAAGTAATGGGGTTGGTAGTAGAAATGAGAGACGGATTCGCACTGGCTGTTAACACCAAATATGAGATTTGCAGCCAGCGGTGTGTCGTATTCGTCAGTCGGCGAGGGAAAGATATCGGGGTGAACCGATCATTCAGCGCCCTGTCGCGACCACGGCTATCTCCTAAATACATTTCTGAGAGTGCGGGACTCTTAAAACGCCACGGAGATAAAACCGTTCCGCCGCTAGACGCTTTTATATAGACATTAGAGATAAAAGCCAAAAAACTGCGGCCCTTTGTTATTCGCTTTTAAGAGAGTGTCAGATAGGCCCCGTCAAGCGGTGATCGGAGGACGGCGAGTTATGAGCTCGTAAAAGACACGGTCCGGCCTCATAAAGCGACGGCTGCACCGGCCAGTGCATTGTTTTATAGGCGCGTTATCTGCCCCGTCCTGATAAACGACATCCGTCAACAGCTTAGCGCTTACGACAGCCGCCCCAGCTCTCGGGGCGCTTCACACAGGCGAGGTCGTACGTTAAGCAGCGGGGGTTGAAAAGGGATGATCCACTGTTTTATGCAGACCTTTTGCAAAAATACGGTGTCTAAAGGGTTATCTTTTTGAAAGGGGAGTGGTGTGTGTGGCAAGGCGGGTATTGGAGCTCAACAGGGATAGAGCGCTTCACAGTTGGAAAGAGTTTCGGAAGTCATTGTCCTGTTTAAACTGGATACCTTGTTTCTTTCAAAATGTTCAAATGTGTGTGAATACCTAAGGGACTAAAGTGCTGAGGTCATCGGTCCCTACACTTACACTCTACTTAAACTAACTTTCGCTAAGGACAACACAGGCACCCATGTCCGAGGGAGGACTCGAACCTCCGGCGGGAGGGGCCGCGCAATTCGTGATATGGCGCCTCTAACCACGCGGCCGCTCCATGGGGCCTTGTTTCTTTCAGGCAACAAAATAAAAACTGTATGGGATACAGTGAAGTCAGAGACAGGTGGGACCAAAAAGGAAGATGAACGGATAGCTCTAAAAACAAATGAGACATTGGTAACAAGTGCATGTAGTGTAGCAAACCCGTTAAACAAGGACTTTGTTTCTGTTACTGATATCATGGGGTTATCAAATTCGGGGAACAGTGCAACAGAGTATCTGAGACCAGTCTCTAAAAATAAATTCAGTAAAATGGAAATGACACTGACGTCTTCCAAAAAAGTAGCATCCATCATAAAATGTAAGTATTTTAGTGGGTATGATAACTTATCAACAAAGTTAATCAAATAGTGATCATGCGAGTTGGTTCTGTCATCAGTTATTTGTGTAATCAGTCCGTTATCAGTGGAACATTTCCAGTGCACTCGATATTCAATTGGCGGCAAAGTTAACTTCCGTCCTTCGATATCTTGGTAAATTCTGGCCCAGTGGAAATAGGTCTGTTTTCGATTCCTACACAATCTGCGAAAAGTTATCCGGACACCTATTAATGGATAACAGTATGAGGTGCGTCCAACTTTCGCCTTTATGGCTGCTTGAGCCCTGCTGGGGAGACGTTCAATGACGTGTCAATGTCTGTGGAGGAATGGCAGCCCTTCCTTCTCTAATCAGAGGTGGTAGTTATGTCGGACGCTGGGATCTGGACGTTCTCATTCCAAAGGTGTTTCGTTGGGTTCAAGTAGGGATGTGAGGCAAGCCAACTATTTTTACTGACCACAAATCATTGCCTCAAAAATGATTGTTTGTGATAGGGTGTCTTTCCACGCTGTACAAATAATCGTTTTCTCAGAACGCAGCACAATGCTGTGAAATTTCATATCACTTCGCATTTAGCAAGTTTTTTTTTCCCCTCAGCGTAGTACGAGGCTCACACCCTGACCACCACTGTCAGTTAAATACCGTAACACCACCTGTTCCGTACTTCACAGCTGGTACTAAACATGATGGCAGTAACTTTTTCCATGCATTCGCCAAACCCACATCCTTCCTTTGGTTTGCCTCAGGGTGAAGCATGGTTCATTACGTCATATCACTCGTTTCCAAACATCCAATGGTGTTTGGGATCCCCAGCAGGTAGTATTAAAAAAGGCTTCCCAGCTATTCGGAGGCGAGCTGCCTAGTTTGTTACAGGTAAGTTCGATCAACATGTGCATATTACGGAGAGAAGGCGACGTTCTTCCCGCGGAACATACTGAGAGAACGTAGAGACCAGATATTTGAAAATGACTGCAGATGATTCTATTGTCATCAACGTACATTTCGCGTACGAAGATAAAACAAATTAGGGCTATTACGAAGGCATAAACAGTCCTTTTTCCCTCACTCTATTTCCAAGTGCATAGGAAAGGAACTGACTAGAAGTTATAAGGTGTCCTCTGCCACGTACTATAAGGCGACTGGCGGCGTGTAATGTAAATGTAGAAGCAGAAAAGTGGCGTCTTTCGAGTGGCACCACTGGAACATTTTTCCCAACAGGCAAGTTTCGTGATTCCACTCAAGTGGCGGCCGAGTGGCGTCACCCACGTGGAAACGCGGCTCCAGTTCACGGACTACTGCCATACAATTAAATCCACCGGGAATGTAAACATTCGCTGTTAAACACTGATTTGTATGGTCAAATGTATACGATTTATTAAAAAAAGCAATGCACCACGAAGGGATTACATGAATTCCACGAGATAGGTGGATACGATGTACAAATACAACTAAACAAATGATCAGAATTTCAGAAAAAAAATTGTATGATTCAAGTTGAGTAAGTCAATAAGACATTGGTCTAACTCTGGCCCATATGCAAGCACTTACTCGGCTTAGCATTGATCGATGGACTTGTTGGTTATCTTTCTCAGGGATATCATGCCAAATTTTGTCCAATTGGCGTGTTAGATCGTCAAAATCCCGAACTGGTCGGATGACCCAGCCCTTAATGCTCCAAACATTCTCAACTGGGGAGAGATCCGGCGGTCTTGCTGGCGGAGGTAGGGTCTGGCAAGCACGAAGACAAGCAGTAGAAACTCTCGCCGTAATGTAAGTCCAGTATGACTTCACATGAAGAGCAACAAAATTTTGCGTAGAATATCATCGACTGTGCTCTAATTGTGGGTATGACTTCCAAAGGGATCCTGCTATGAAATGATATGGCACTCCAGACCATCATTCCTGGTTGTCGGGCCGTATGGTGAGCGACAGTCAGGTTGATATACGAAGCGTCCCCAGACGCATCTTCGGCCTGTATTCTCACTGCCTGGGCCGGCCGGAGTGGCCGTGCGGTTCTAGGCGCTACAGTCTGGAACCGAGCGACTGCTACGGTCGCAGGTTCGAATCCTGCCTCGGGCATGGATGTGTGTGATGTCCTTAGGTTCGTTAGGTTTAATTAGTTCTAAGTTCTAGGCGACTGATGACCTCAGAAGTTAAGTTGATAGTGCTCAAAACCATTTGAACCAATCTCACTGCCTGAGCTCCAGACAGCGGTGGAATTCCTGCCTGACTGTCGGTTGCCAGACAACCACGAGTGATGATTTGGGTGCCTCTTCATTTCATAACAGGAACGCTTTGGTTGTCATTTGCGGCACCAATACTGCACGGCTGTACCGTGCACTGGCAAGCATGGTCGTTCTACCTCTCCCCACTTAAGAACGTCTGTAGAATTATGGGAAGGCCCTCGAACGAACTGGGAATGTTGACTATTTAACACGCCAGAATGCGGCACGATATTCCTCAAGACAACATCCAAGAGCTCTATCAATCCAAGCCAAGCCGATTTACTGCTTGCATTAGGGCCAGAGGTGGACCAATGCTTTATTGACTTATTCGATTTGTGTAGCTCTTTCTCTTAAATAAATCACCCAATTTTTCTGAAATTGTAAGGATTTGTGTGCACATGTACATCACATATACCGAATTCCGTCCAGCTCGGATAATTCCTTCGTGGTGCGCCTTTTCTTGTCTTGGAGTGTACTTTCGCTAGTCTCTCTCCGCTCGCCCTGTCCACGCTGCGTGTTGAGAGGGGAGCGAGGCGGCGGGGAGCCGCGGCCGAGCCGGCCGTGATGAACCCGTCGGCGGCCGCGGGGGCGCCTTTACGACGTCGTAAAGCGGTGGGGCGCAGCCACGCCCTCCGACCGCTTCCCCTGGCGCCGATTGAGACGCCGGGCCACGCCGCTCCGCGCCGCGAGTCGACGGGAGGTTCTCAGCCAGCGGGGCACGCCCAGCCAACAGCCACTCGGCATACCGGGCGCTTGCGCCGGAGTGACTACTCACGAGGAACACACAGCAAGTGCCGTCACCCGACTACTCGGGAACTTCGTTCAGTGAACATGTGTCTCGATTTGTCCGTCTACACCAGACCATTCCTGAAAAAACAGCGCTCACAATGTTCGAGATATTTTCAAACTACTCAACGTGCCTTTCACAGCGCGGTAACCGCAGACGAAATGGCGTCGCGGCATCTGAATTTTGCGCCATTTGTTTGGAAGCAGATTATCGTTTTTATTTGTTTCATTTTTACTGTTTCCATTTAACTACCTGTGTCCGTGGAAGCTTACTACACGAATGTTTCTTATCAAATTAGGGGATACAAAGGCTGAGAGGTTCCATGCCCTCTTTTGCATGTCTCCTCTCATTTTCATCAATTTTTATTAATGTTCTATGTCATTGCACGGTAGTAACAGACCGAATAAGGTTATTGTAATGAGGGTATTTGTACTGAGAGCTCAAAAAATACTTTTCACTTGATTCCTAAACATGTTTTGTTACTTCCCTGTGTGGCCTGTGCGAGGCGAATATCGGACGACGCGGCACACTGCATTTCAGAATTCTGAGAGTTCGTACAATGTACTCAAGCGCCTGACGGAACAACTGACGTCGGTCGACTTTCGCCTATTGTATGCAGGGTGAAACGACCTGCGGGACATCTGAGTGTCGCCGCAGTTTATGTGTTTACTGTTCCGGCGCGTCCGGAAGGAAGACTTCCTGGCACCGACTGCCTGCATTGTCCTCCTGATTCTAAGAATACTTGTAGACTGTGCTCTGCTGGGTGCGACTGTCTGGCACCGGATTGCCGGTGATCTAGGCAGGTTGTTTTCGTAGCCGGTCAAACGGCAAGGTCAGTCCCCTCAGCTGAATAGCAGATTCATGATTGGTCAACTTAAACTGAGGCTAGTTGACGTCATAAAGCCCTGCTCGAAATTGGAGGGAATGGTCGCAATTGGCGCGAATGATGTTCTGAGACAGTGTGGGAGAGTTTTGGAATCAGAACTGAATGCTGATTCGCAGTTTTCGAGGAGAGTAGCGAGTAGAGCAATGTTGGCTTCGCTCTTGCGTTGCGCGGGCAGAGGGGGATTCGGGATCTGACCTTCCTCGGAGTCAGACGGTCTTGCGACTTGGTGCTCGTTTTCGGAAGAACTTAGAATTCTCGGACAGCCTTCACGGCCAGGGGTTGACACAGAGTTGCTGCACGGCTGAAGTCGGCGCCTACATCATCAGGACGCTGCCTACCGACGACGTGCTGCAGATTTCAGTACTGGTACAGTATTTTGCGCCTCCGGCGTTGTAGGACCTTACTGATTTTATACTGAATCCCTCAGCACCACATGCGCTCGCTTTGTTACAAGTCCACCTTGCTTGTTTCTCCATGTGATACTGCTATATAGTCGGGAGATTAATACTTGATTCATTAGGACCTCCAGTCATTATCCTAAATCTATTGCATCACAGACAGTAGGAGCCCCTTGCTCTCGAGCCAACTCTTATTCTCATAATATTTTAGTGTACCCTATCCTTTAACCTACTGTGTGTGTCAACTATAATGTGCATTTATGTTCTGATGTATAATAAATCTCATTGTAATACTTAATCCGCATATCATTTCGTACATATATGCAGAAACCCATTTCCTGTTGTTTATTATGATAAAGTTCTCTTTTTTTCTGAGTAGTTTACGATTTTTATTAAATTATTGTGAGTTTGGACTCTTTATTTTGCCAACTAGCAGGGTCCACCTTCACTTTCTTCCGTTACCGTTGTGCGCATAGTTAATTAGGTAGTAGATAAGGAGGGGGTAGAGGGCATGTCTCGTTCTCATGCAAAAATCGTCTGAATTAAAGAGGTACAAACTCTTCTTCATCCCGGCACCTCGCAAGGCATTATACTAACTGTTACATTGCATTTGGATTTCACAATAGGTGTCATACATCTACCGCACTATATGTCTGTGTAGGATTCTTCACTGCTTACAATCTTTTTAAAAGCTCATATTCTGATATTTCGTCCTCATACCAATTCTTAAATTAGTTCTTACACACTGAAGTGCCAAAGATCAAATACAGAGATATGTAAACAAGTTGAATACGGCGCTGCGGTCAGCAACGCCTATACAAGACAAGAAGTGTCTGCAGCATTTGTTAGATCGGTTACTGCTGCTACAATGGCAGAGTATCAACATTTAAGTGAGTTTGAACGTGATGTTATAGTTGGCGCACGAACTCTGGGACACAGCATATCCGAGGTAGCGATGAAGTTGAGATTTTCTCGTACGACAATTTCACGAGTGTACCGTGAATATCAGGAATCCGGTAAAACATGAAATCTCCGACATCGCTGCGGACGGAAAAATATCCTGCAAGAAGAGAACCAACGACGATTGAAGAGAATCGTTCAACGTGATAGGAGTGCAAACCCTTCCGAAAATAGCTGCAGATTTCAGTGCCGGGCCATCAACAAGTGTCAGCGTGCGAAACATTCAACGAAACATTATCGATATGGGCTTTCGGAGAGCAGGGTGCACTCTTGTACGCTTGATGACTGCACGATACAAAGCTAAACGCCATGTCAACACTGACATTGGACTGTTGATGACGAAACATGTTGCCTCGTCGGACGAGTCTCGTTTCAAATTGTATACAGCGGTTGGACGTGTGGAGAAACCTCATGAATCCACGGAACCTGCGAGTCAGCAGGGGCTGTGCAAGCTGGTGGAGGCTTTGAGGCGTGTGCAGATGGAGTGATATGGGACCCCTGATACATCTAGATACGACTCTGACAGGTGACACGTACGTAAGCATCGTATCTGATCACCTGCATCCATTCATGTCCATTCTGCATTCTGACGAACCTGGACAATTCCAGCAGAGCAATACGACACCCCACACGTCCAGAATTGCTACAGAGTGGCTCCAGGAACAGTCTTCTGAGCATAAAGACTTCCGCTGGCCATCGAACTCCCCAGACATAAACATTGTTAAGCATACCTGGGATGCCTTGCAAATTGCGCCAATTCTCTCCAGCACTACTTCGGACATTAGTCGAGTCCATGCCACGTCGTGTTGCGGCACTTCTGCGACCTCGCGGGGTCCCTACACGATATTAGGCAGGTGTACTAGTTTCTTTGATCAAATGTTCAAATGTGAATGAATTCCCAAGGGACCAAGCTACTTAGGTCGTCGGTCCCTAGACTTACACACTACTTAAACTAACTTACGCTAAGGACAACACACACACCCAGGCCCGAGAGAGGACTAGAACCTCGGCGGGACCAGTTTCCTTGGCTATTTAGTGTATGAATGTGTGTGAGGCATCTTGAGTGGTTACAATCTTTTTAAAATTCTCATTTTCTGGCATTTCGTTCTCATATCAATTCTTATATTACGTCTAATGTTTTATTGGCATGTTTATTCTTCAGGATAATTTTGTGCATCCGCTTGGATGATACCGATCTTAGAAACTTTCGAAATACGGACATTCCGAACACCACGAGCTCCGCGCATAGGCACGTTTGCCACAGTTACATATTTTCGTATGAATCTCACTCGAGAAATAAACGTCGCTAACATCGGTGAAGATTCCGTGCGTTGGCAATAATTTCGCGGCAAACTACGCATAACGGATATCTTCGCCGAAAATTGGCTCTTGCAGTTGATTATGAATCAAGATACACTACAGGAATGTCACCGAAAACAGTTTCAAATAATTTTCTCATTTGTTCTTTAAATTCATGCATCTGACTTACGGCCCATAAATGAATAAGGACAACGTTATATCAATACACAGCTAAAACATTCGTGTAGTAATCTTCTTCAGACATTAGTGATACAAGTAAGCAAAAATGAAAGTAACTATAGTGTTTCGAACACGGGCCGCAAAATTAACAAGCTACGATGCTAATCAGTCTGGCACCATTTCATCTGAGGATATTACGTGGAAAAAGGCACATAAAGTACCTGCAAATATCTATCTACAAAACTATGACCGTCGTTTTTTAAACGACGGTCAAATATCTACAGACAAGCAGACAAGCTTATTTTGACCACTCTTCCAAAGAGCGGAGTTTCTGGGAATTGGGGTGATGGCATCTATCGTGTTCTCCGCATCAGGAGAGTGAGACAGTCTTTGGCGAGTCATCGCTATCTTGTTCTTAGGTACATTACACCATCAATATCTCCTTTTTAACGTTCCGTACCTCAAATGGTAAAAATGGAACCCTTATAGGATGGCTTTATTGTCCCTCTGTCTGTCTTGTTGCTGCCTGCCTGTCTGTCTCTCTGACTGTCTGACCAGCCTTTAAGACCTCTTATTCTCAAGAATGGGTATGGGTATCCAGATGAAATGTCATGTCACACAGCACGGTCTATGGTCTCTTGAGGACGTAAAAAACATTCAAAAGATACGGCCGTAAGCAGAGACCTCCTTCTTCACTACTGTGAAACATATCTCATCTATTGATCATGTGCTCACAGCTCTTAATGTATGCGCTTTTATGCCCATGTTTACAAAATTTATTTCTTATTATGGTCCATACTACTTCCTCCCAAGATACGGAAAGCAAAGGCCTTACAGAAGAATATGTGCACTGTCAGACGAATCAGATGGATTTCCTTTAATAGCTGTCCACTCAGTCGTTCCCGGATCAGCGTTCCTACCTCAAACTGATACATTTAACCTTCTCAACAATCCCTGACAGTTTCTAACGTCATCACGCCACCACCCAGAATAATAACCAACTCCAAGTACAGGTAAGGGACGGTCAAAAGGCTTCCGTTCGAAGGCCGTATAGTCCAGAATCGGTATGCCAATTAGGCAAAATTGCAGTGAGCATTGAGGCAATCATCTAAACCAAGCACCAGGTTGAAGATGCCCGTTTGATATAACACCTTGTCTTGTGTGAAAAAGTGTATAACTGGCTGTTGCATATCCTCATCCAACAGGAATCGTCGACCTTTCACCCACATGCTGTCAATGAATCTCCACATCATCGACGTTTCTCATTGAATGTGTGATTAGGAGTACTAAGTGATCGTCTTATTAGGCCATACGTGTTGGCAAACAAATCTGCGACATCATCTGGCAGGATAGCTCGACGAATCTTAGAGCTACGCCGGAGGATGTGGTAAGTGCACAATGGAGCAAAAGACATTTTGCTGCTATAGTAAAACGGCATCTAATCGGCCAAAGATGGAATGGGCGGGGAGGACCTGTATCCTGGCCTTCACGATCACCTGCTCTGAACTCCATGGGTTTCTGTGTTTTAGATGAGTTAACTCATCGACGAATTGGTGCAGAGACTTGTCAGTGCTTGTCAAGAATTTCGAAATAATCCAGACATGTTTAAAAGGATTCGGAACTCCTTGAGGCGATAGGTACAGGCCTGCATCCAGTTAGAAGGACGACACTTTGAACACATCCTTTACCTACGAGTACATGTCGTATTCATTCAGAACACCTGCACTTCTACCAGAGTATGTCAAATAGCTTCCTAGCTAGGATGGCGTTTACACAGAACCAACTCATTGATGGCTGGTAACCACAATGTCGCAATTACATCGCAAATAGTCAGTTTCTATAACTGTGTTTGCTAAGACCTTTTTGGCTTCTAGTATCGTGTACTTTTAAGTGTATGCACGTATGTCATTAATTATAATACTCCCTGTATAAAACACCTGTTCAAAAATGTTCAAATGTGTGTGAAATCTTATGGGACTTACTGCTTACACACTACTTAACCTAAATTATCCTGAGGACAAACATACACACCCATGCCCGAGGGAGGACTCGAACCTCCGCTGGGACCAGCCGCTACAAAACCTGTGTGTTCTCTTAGACATGTAACTGTATGGCACATATGTTGCACACATTTCCTCGTCCTCCATCGTCCCTCTATCTTGTCTTCCTGCCAAATACCCATTTCACAGCTGGACAGTACACTTCTTCCCCCTCTCTGTCTGGCTCTTCTTACCCCCTTTCTATCGACGTCATTCTCCTCCTCTTTTGCCTACCCACACAATATACCAGTCGTGAACAGTAGCCGAGATGTCAGGGGTTAGCAACCACCCTTTACCCTCATACCCTTTTCCACAGAAACTACTTATCTTGAAGGTACTTCTTTCTAGACAATAAGCAATTGTGTACCCACTATTGTTGAAATCGATCCACAGTTTTAGGAGGAGATCTGGAACATACACATATATACCCTTTTTATATATACAACACAAAAACGTTGATGCATGTGTGTGTATGTTCATGTGTGTATGTGTATGTTCTGAATGTTATGTGTTGTATCAGTCGAAACCAGATGAAGCACTGAAAATTTTTAACTGAGCAATTGACTGCAATAACCTTGTTAACTGTCTCTGGTTTCTGAAATTGAAATTTGTGTTAAGTTCCTGTGAATGGGGCAAACTGCTGAAGTCATCGACCCCTGGGCTTACACACTACTTAATCTAACTTAAATTAACTTTCGCTAAGGACAACACATACATCCATGCCCGAGCGAGGACTCGAATCTCCGACGGGGGCGGCCGCGCGGATCACTCAATGCGCCTAAGACCGCGCGGCCACCCTGCGTGGCTTTGATTTCTGTCGACACCGTTTATGACCTAATGAGATAAGATACGGTTCTAGCAAAAGCTGTGTTCTCTTGTCTCATACTAATATTTCACATCTAACTCGAAAGCGCCTTCATTTCTCGCCAATGACGAAGGTATCGCGTACCCTTACTGAATATCCATTCCCGGGAGAACGAAAGCAGTTTTGATGCGATGCAGCAAGAGGAAAAGGGCATTCAGAAGATTTTACTGTTGGTCGATTCATATGTCGAAAAGCCCATTTCGGAGTTGTGTGGAATTATATTTCGCGTGCCGCTGCTACTGAGAGCCGTCGGACCCCACGGTAAAGGCAGGGGTGTCCGGAGGCAGCCATTGGGCTGCAGAAGCAAAGACAAAGCGGCACAAAACTGTGACGCTCCCCCAGAAAGCCGTCTTCAATATTTGTCTCAAGTTAGACTCCGTTGCGTCGCGCCGGCAGACGAGCCCCCATTCAGCGTCTCGGACGGGCACTAAATCAGGCGCGCAGCAAGTCAACATGGCTGGAAGCTCTCCAAGGAGTCCCCCCTCCCTGTAGAGCTACACTGGGTTGGGGTACCACTGAGCATCGCCGTTGCCACCACCGCCGCTATTCATACCGTGGCGGTAACAAAAACATTGCCGCAGCCGCCGACTGCTAAAAGCGGAGAATTAAGTTTCGGCGCGCTCTGGGGGAACGGTTGCTTCCCCTCCTACTCTCCCATCCCCTTCCCCCACCCCTCTGAGACCGGCTACATTCACGGAATTAGCGCCGCATTCAGGCAAATTATTTTAATAAGTGGTATTAGTTAGCGAAAGGGAAATTTATGTCGCGAGCGGCGAGTTATGTCGTCGCTAATGCACGGAAGAAAGAACTGTTGGGTAAGAGAAGGGGGCGGGAGGCTTTTTTTTTTTTGTAGGGTGGGGGTGTATGAGAAGGGTGGCGTCCAGAGGCTAAGAGCAGAGCGGAACTGTACTTGCCTCAGCAGAAATTAGATTCCATTAATTTGTTCTCCGGTACGAGTTTTACTTCTGAGTGCATTTGTCTTGCAGAATTTGTCTCGAATTTAAAGAGCACTGCACCGCCACTTCCAAACTCGTTCAAATTTTGTAGGATTCAGTAATGTGATACTGTTTTTACATTCAAGTGAGAAATTTGAGCTCGGAGAGAAAATTATCCAGTATAACGCCGTTCTCCTAGCAACATTCTTAGATCAAATCTTAGTTCCCCATAACAAAATAACAAAATCCGGAAGGATTTCACCTGCAAAGATTAGAGGTTTCAGGCCTTTGCATACATTTAATCATACATTCACAGTAAGTTAACGTTACAATAGGCACGTAATAATATTATTAATAATAATAAAAGCTACAGTAATGAAAATATTCTATTTTACAATAACATTGTGTGAACTGTCGTACCTGAACAGTAACATCGAACAGGAGTACAGAAGGAATCAAATCTCGAAAAGAAGCAAACTCAAAAAAGGAAGAGCGGGAAATTATAGTGAATGATTAGCGTCTGAAATGGAAGGAAGTAATCAGAAAGAGAACAGACGAACAGTGCTGTAACTAAAGCAGGCAGTTGCGATGTGCTGAGAGGAAAGCAACACTGACGGTAACAAGAAAGGCTTTAAAATACTCTTGAATGAAAAGCGTTTTGGATAAGGACGTAGGTTACTAAGTAGCGCGTTCCAGGGTCGTACGTCTGAAATGGACGAATATAATGATGAAGAAGGAAGATTATGGACGATTATGGTAGATTATGGTTTAAGGTACTGCCGACAACGAGATCTGTAGAGACAGGCAGAGCACAAGCTCGGATTGTCTCAGTTAAGGATGAGGAAGGAAACTTGCTGTGCCCTTTCAAAGTCAGTTAAGGATGAGGAAGGAAACTTACTGTGCCCTTTCAAAGTAAACAAAATCTGGATGACCAGACACAGATCTGAACTGTTGCCCTCCTGAATGCGAGTCCGGTATGTTAACCATTGCGCCACCTTGCTTGATGAGTATAACGAGAAAACAGCAATTTTCTTGTATTGGAAGGCTGGTAATAACACCCAGCAAATGAGTGAAGTCATCCTACTGATGTAAGAAGCACATTGCAGGTGGAAATCCAAAAAGGGGGTCATGGGGACCAAAATCCTTCCCTCGTCCCCTCCTCCCCAAAGCACCTTCTTGTCCAAAAGAAAAAAAAAAAATAATAATCACATTCATATTTTTACATATATCAGTTTCCAAAGATTTCAGCTTATTTTCGGAGAATAAAGTTACATGAAAACTAACCATATATATATAGGGTGTCTCACCTAACTCTACCACCTCAAATATCTCTGGAACAACAATAGATATTCAAAAACGGTTTTCACCAGCATGAACGTACGGCAGGGGCTTAGGAAACTAAAACACTACGCAAAATTTTAAACGTAAACAAACACTATTTTCAACACAAACTGAAGTATTTTTAAATGGACACCCTCTATTATTTTGTATGCAATCAAGAGCATGAAAAATCACAAAAATAATGGCGTTGGTTGCATCGCAATACGTCAATTACATCCAGATAAATTGCGTAGCAAAACCGACGTTTGAAATAAATGGAGCGTACAGCTAGCGCACGTCCTGAGACTCAAGCGTGCACCTCACGATGCCGGTAAATGTGATGTGATTGACGTATGAGTGTTAATGTATGGTGAGGTATTGTATGACAACATCATTGACCCATATTTCATTGATGGCACTCCTAAAGGGGGATAGTTTAGCCCCTTCTTGAGCTGCACCTTACTTCAACTGGTTGTCCTCTTATAATACGTCAATAATGCGCTACCATAATGATGGATGTCCTGCGCATAATATTTATTGTTGCGAAATGACAACTACAGGTACAATTAGTAGTAACACACTCGGTTTCACGTTTCTAAATCTCATAGGTTCTGAAATATGTGGGTTGTATAGGATAGCAACAGCGTCAAAGTTTATGACGTAATGCATCGCATGTAGTACTGTGCTCAGAGCAGGGGTTCCCTGCACTGGTGCCTGTATCCTGCCGTAAACATACCAATATCACCACGGCACTCTCTAACTTCAGTGTACAAGCGTCTCCTAATCTGGTCTGCTGAACTGAGCTCATACTGTAACGTAATTCGCATACTTGCCACTTTAAAACCTGTTTTCCTGTGGCTTGCTACATTTGCTGTCATCTAGTCGATATGCCGGCCTTCAGTAACTAAGAAAAACTAGATATCACTTTAATTTACAGCGAATGTCACAGAAATGCGACCGCAGCTGTGACACTGTATACAGAACGCTAACCAGATCGGCGGTGTCTGTCCGTCACCTCGAATAATCCGCAACATCTGCAAGGCACTCACGGAAACAGGAAGCTGGGCTCCCACAAAACGTCAACGTGCAACGCCAGTGACTGGCAATGGAAACGAAACTGCTCTTCTGGCTGTTGTAGCGCACAGTCCTCAGGTGGTTGTTCGAGAAATTGCACGAGGTGCAGGAATATGCGACAGTAGTGTGTGCAGAATCTTGCATCGGCATCGGTTTCATCCGTTCCATATCTCACTGCACCAAGAACTGTACGGGAATGACTTTGAATCCCGCATTGCATTCTGTCGTTTTGCACTTCAGCATTTGCAATGTAATCCAGTATTCCTAAGCAATACGTTGTTTACGGATGAGGCTTCATTTACAAATCACGGTAATGTGAATTTGCGGGACATGCACTACTGGTCCGTGCAAAATCCCCACTGGATTTGCCAAGTTGCTCATCAACGACAGTGGAGTGTCAATGTTTGGTGCGGTATCATTGCTAACTGTATTGTAGGTCTCTATTTTTACCGTGGAACGTTGAATGGACAGCGATATGCATCATTTCTTCAACACAAACTAGCGCTCCTCATGGAGAATCTAGGATTGGAAACTCCTCTATCAATGTGGTTCCAACGTGATGGATGTCCCGCACACAATGAAAAAGATGCCAGAGACGTTCTAGATGCGACATTTCCTAATAGATGGATGGGGCGGGAGGTACTGTGCGATGGCCAGCAGGTCCCCCGATTTGACGCCATTAGACTTCTTTCTCTGGGAGGCAGTGAGAGACAGAGTGTGTCAAGAACGCCCAACGACAGTACAGGATATGCAACATCATATTTCTGCGGTGTGTGTGGCAATATCTGTAGAAATTCTGCAATCTGTGCAACACTCTCTCGTTTCCCGTCAACAGTCGTGTATTGTTACAAACGGAGGCCACTTCGAACATATGTTGACATGACACAGTTTCATTGGTCAAGATGTGGGTGTATTTTCTATGCTGGATGTAACGCACGACAATACAGTTTCTGTGGGCGACAGGGCACTAGTGAATGTGTTTAGCAAAGTAAATTCTCGTGTGTTATGTCTAATTGTAGCTCTAGTAGTCATTTCCCTAGAATAAACATACATTTACAATATGAAAAACGTAGCTTTGCGTTGGACATGTTACTTGTTTACTTCTGTGGATTGTGCATACCTTTCCATTGTGTGAGCCCCTGACATAGGCATCGTGAGGAGTAATTAAAATGATGTTGTGTATTTAATAGTAACGTCATATTCTAGCTTTTTGGATTTACCCAGTGGGAAAATTACTTGGGTAAGGTGAAGGCTTATACTATTACACTATTCCTAATTGCAACTAAACTTTCACATATTAAATATTCAACGGTCGTTCCTTGTTTTTATGTGAACCTGGAGAAATTTTTTATTTAATAAAGATGTCTTTCCGGATAATGGTTTTTTTTTTTCTAGTAGCCTGGCACCTTCCTACCAACCCCCGCCTGCTAAAGTATTCCTAAAATGTTCTAAAGTGTAACTTATGGCACAGAAATACAGTTCTGGAAATGAGTTGGTCGCAAATTAATTTATTCACCGTTTCGCTTTTCGATACATCATCATCAGAACACAGCTGTGGCGAGAACAATAAATACAGTATAAGAAATACTGATGGTAAATTTTTTCATCCATAATGCAGCGATTTCTGCTTATACTTACAATGAATTTCAAATTAAAGTTCACGAAAGTCAGTGAAAATGAGACTCTAATGCTTACCAACGTAAGGGCCAAACTGCCTATGCATCGATAACGTATCGATGAACAAAACAACACAGACATCACATGGCTTTAACAGTCATACTCAGACTGAATATCAAAGAATATGAACACTATCAAAAAAGTGAAGCGGCGTATAGACTAACTACATCTACATAGATACTCCAAAGGCACCATCAGGTGCATGGCGGAGGATACACTGTACCACAAGTTGTTATTTCCCCTCCTGTTCCACTTGCAAGTAGAGCGAGGGAAAACCGACTGTCTGTAAGCCTCCGTAATTTCTCGTATCTTATCTTCGTGGTCCTTACTCGCGATGTATGATGGCGGGAGCAGAATCGTTCTGCTGTCAGCTTCAAATGCCAGTTCTGTAAATTTTCTTGATAGTGTTTCTCGAAAAGAGCGCCGACTTCCCTCTAGGGATTCCTATTTGAGTTCCCGAAGCACCTCCGTAAGACTTACGTTTTGTTCAACCTACTGGTAACAAATCTAGCAGCCCTCCTCTGAATTGCTTCGATGTCTTCCTACAATCCGACCTGGTACGCTCCCAAACAATTGAGCAGTTCTGAAAAAATATGTCGCATCAGCGTCCTATATGCGGTCTCGTTTACAGGTGAACCATTCTTTGTTATAACCCTCCCAATAAACCGAAGTCAATAATTTGCCTTCCCTAACACAGTTTTCACATGCTCGTCCCACCTCTCATCGCTTTGCAACATTAAGCCCAGATACTTAAACATCTTGACTGTTACATGAAGTCGCAACTAATAACAAGTCATAGAGGTGTGGTGATGGTAAGTACCAATGGGACCAAACTGCTGAAGTCATCGGTCCCTAGGCTTACACACTGCTTAATCTAACTTAAACTAACTTACGCTATGGACAGCACACACAAACCCATGCCCGAGGGAGGACTCAAACTCCTACGGGGGGAGGGGGTTCACGCGAGCCGTGGCAACGTGCCTCAGACCGCCAGGCTATCACGCACTGTACACAGGTGAAATCCATTAAAATGCCAAAGTAATAAAATACTATAAAATAGTTTGCGTCGCGTAAATGTAGACAGTATACGAAGATCAAATACAGACATCAAGACAGCATTAAGTAGATATTGCAGAAAAGATAGAGTGTACAAATGGTTCAAATGGCTCTGAGCACTATGGGACTTAACGTCTGAGGTCATCAGTCCCAGAACTACTTAAACCTAACTAAGGACATCACACATATCCATGCCCGAGGCAGGATTCGAACCTGCGACCGTAGGGGTCGCGCGGTTCCAGACTGTAGCGCCTAGAACCACTAGACCACCCCGGCCGGCTAAAGTGTACAGTCAATACGAAAATAGCACATATTTCTTTTATCTTTTCTTCGTTTACAATGCCACTTTCAAATTCTGAAAGTGGCAGGGGTAAAATACAGGGAGCGAAAGACTGTTTACAATTTGTACAGAAATCAGATGGCAGTTATAAGAGTCGAGAGACATGAAAGGGAAGCAGTGGATGGGAAGGGAGTGAGACAGGGTTGTATCCTCTCCCCGATGTTATTCAATGTGTATATTGAGCAAGCAGTAAAGGAAACAAAAGAAAAATTCGGAATAGGTATTAAAATCCGTGGAGAAGAAATAAAAACTTTGACGGTCGTCGATGACATTGTAATTATGTCAGAGACAGCAAAGGACTTGGAAGAGCAGTTGAACGGAATTGACAGTGTCTTGAAAGGAGGATATAAGATGAACATCAACAGAAGCAAAACTAGGATAATGGAATGCAGTCGAATTAAGTCGGGTGATGCTGAGGGAATGAGATTAGGAAATGAGACACTTAAAGTAGTAAAGGAGTTTTGCTATTTGGGGAGCAAAATAACTGATGATGGTCGAAGTAGAGAGGATGTAAAATGTAGACTGGCAATGGCAAGGAAAGCGTTTCTGAAGAAGAGAAATTTGTTAACATCGAGTACCGATCTAAGTGTCAGGAAGGCGTTTCTGACAGTATTTGTATGGAGTGTAGCCGTGTATGGAAGCGAAACATGGACGATAAATAATTTGGACAAGAAGAGAATAGAAGCTTTCGAAATGTGGTGCTACAGAAGAATGCTGAAGATTAGATGGGTAGATCACATAACTAATGAGGAGGTATTGAATAGGATTGGGGAGAATAGGAGTTTGTGGCACAACTTGACTAGAAGAAGGGATAGGTTGGTAGGACATGTTCTGAGGCATCAAGGGATCACCAATTTATTATTGGAGGGCAGCGTGGAGGGTAAAAATCGTAGATGGAGACCAAGAGATGAATACACTAAGCAGATTCAGAAGGATGTAGGTTGCAGTAGGTACTGGGTGATGAAGAAGCTTGCACAGGATAGAGTAGCGTGGAGAGCTGCATCAAACCAATCTCAGGACTGAAGACCACAACAACAACAACAACAACAACAAGGCAACTGTGATAAAGTAGCATTATCCCCTATTTAGTTTGTACCTGGTTGTGCTAGGTATGTACCTTTTTTATGTTAAGACTCTTGCATACTTCGTTGTTGTTACTATTATAACCTTAGGAATCTGTGACACATTGGAAGTGCGGCTGAGATCAAGATAAATTTTGAGGTGGGAGTGGGGGCAAGGACGGAGAGATTGGACTCGCCGCCGAACCCTAGAAGCGCGCTTGCCACGCTCTGCAACTCGACCACAGCCGAAAGCTGCCGGAGTTGCGCGACTGCTCCGCCAGCCACCGTGTGGATTAACTATTCAGATCCCTCGAATCCTGCTCTGAGCGTCTCTCTTCCGCGTTGCCCTGCTTCTGACCACAATATTCACGCGCTGATTCGTTCCAGCTGCCTCCGGCTTCTGAGACAGCGGGCGGCCCACAGTGTTTGCGGTGGAGAGGCTGCCTCGAGCGGTGCAGCGGCGGTCAGTGCTCCTCGGTCCCCCGAGCTGTCATCACAGGCCCCACCCCCGCCCCCGCCGCCGCCCCCACCACGGAGCCGGCGGCCGCTTACCACCGGCGCCCCACAACCGGTTTGTGTAACATTTCCTGCCGGCGCACGAGCGTCTGGGCGGCGTTCACCGACCCGTTCCCCCTACTCCATTACCTCCTCCTTGCGACGTTGTATCAACTCTTTGCTCACGAAAAGTGAAAACCTGCTCGCCGGATAAGGGTGGATCCACACTTGCTGGAACGTTACAGTCACGTTTTTGAACGTCGACGGTCAGAGGAATTCCTGAGAATTCACATTACACGGCACGTCAACGTGGAAGAACGTTGTGACGTTACAGCTTGGTCATAAAATACTCACCAGAGGCGCTATTCCGTAGTTTATGGTACACCGTCATAAAACCAAAATTTACTTTAAAGCGGTTTGCAACGATTGCTGTTGGACTTAATGATGAAGAACAGAGAGAAAAAACAGTCCGGATTAGAAAAACGTTGAAAATCGAGACCGTGAAGGAGGTTTCCACAGTCTTTACAAAGAGCAGAAATAGGAGGCGTCATCGTTCTATAGATATTCCAGAATTTCCAGACAATCGCTTTCTACCACTTAAGTAAGATAAAATTCAAGATTTAGGCGTCCTATATCAGCTCGACAGAAGCTGATGGTTTCCCTACAGTATGTCTAGATGTACAGTATGTACTGCCGGTCGCTGTGGCCGAGCAGTTCTAGGCGCTTCAGTCTGGAACCGCGCTGCTGCTGCGGTCGCAGGTTAGAATCCTGCCTCGGGCATGGATGTGTGTGATGTCCTTAGGGTAGTTAGATTTAAGTAGTTCTAAGTTCTAGGGGACTGATGACCTCAGATAAGTCCAATAGTGTTCAGATCCATTTGAACAGTATGTACCTGACCTATGTTTACATATTTTCTGCTACCTGGTGTTCGTCGATAATTTATTACGATTCTTATTTTAAACTTCCGCATGCCGTATCAATTCACTCCCGGTTTTTCTTTAGCTACTCCACTGGAAAAATCTTGAGATAATTGCGGCCTGCCGGGAACGCCTCTCTTGTGCCAACCTCTTCAACTCAGAATAGTTTCTGCAGATGACTCCCTCAATTACTAGTTGGATGTATTCTAATCTTTTCTTTCTTCTACATATTTTACCCTCTGCGGCTCCCTCTAGTACCAGGGAAGTTATACCCTGATCTTAATACGTGTCCCATCATCCTTTGCCTTCTTCTTGTAAGTGTTTTCTATATGTACCTTTTTTTCACCGATTCTGCGGAGAATCCCCTCATACCTTACCTACATCTATAACTATAAACATACTCCGCAAGCCACCGTACGCTACATGTCGGATTGTACCGTCCACCACTATAGTCATTTCCTGTCTTTTTCGACTTGCAAATTGGGTGGGGGGAAAAGAGACTATCTATAAGCCTCCATAGGAGCCCAAATTTCTCTCTCTCTTCGCTGTCTTTACGCGACATGTAAGTTATCGGCTGTAGAGTCGTTCTGCAGTTGGCCTCCAATGCCGGTTCTCCAAATGTCCGCAATATTGCCTCCCGAAAAGAACGTCGTCTTCCATCCAGGGATTTCCATTCGAGTTCACAAAACGTTTCCATAGTTCCTGCGTGCTGATCGAACCTACCGCTATCGAATCTAGCATCACGCCTCTCAATTCCTTCGATGTTTCCCTGCAAAGAACCTGGTGGGGATCCTAAACATACGAGCAGTAATCTGTAATGAATCGCACTAGCGTTAGAGATACCGTCTGAAAATTCTTCTAATACAACGAAGACAAGCATTCGCCTTCCCGACTAACAAATTAATGTGCTCATTCCAATTCATAACGCTTTTCAGCATAACGTCCAGTTATTTAATCGACGTGACTGTGTCAACCAGCACATTAAAAATGCTGTATTCCCACGTCACATAATTTTTTTTCATACTCACCCGCATTAACTTGAATTTTTCTACATTTGAGCAAGCTGCCATTCCCCACACCAACTAGAATTTCTGTCCAAGCCATATTCTATCCTCCCACAGTCACTCAACACCTTCCCCTACAACAGCTTCATCAGCAAACATCATTAAAGTGCTCACCTTGTCCGTGAGATCATTTATGTATATAGGAAATAGCTGTCCCGTCTCACTACCCTTGAGCTCTCCTGACGGTACCCTAATCTCTGATGAAGATTCGCCATAGAGGACAACGTACCGGTTTCTACTACTTAAAAAGTCTTTCAGCCACTCACATATCTGGAAACTTTATCTGAAAGCTCGGATCTCTTCGTCAAGAGTTCATCTAATTTTCAAAATTCCCTTGTAGCGCCACATCTCAAACGCTCAGATTATCTCCTGTTTAGGTTTTCGCGTAGGACTGAATATATATATATATATATATATATAAGGCACAACTTGACTAAGAGTGGATAGGCTGCTAGAACACATCTTGAAGTCCTGAAGCAGCAATGAACTGTGACTCTGGTGATTCAAGGAAGTATATGTGACTGTGTGTGTGTGGGGCGAGGGGAGATAAAAGTTTTAGAATGAGACTGGCATGAATACAGTAAGCAGGTTCAAATGGCTACAAGTTTCGAAAAGCTATGCAGCAATGAAGAGGCTTGACGGGGTAGACCACCATTGGGAGTTGCATTAAATCGAATCTTCAGACGGAAGACCACAACAACAATAAACCTACATCATAACACTAAGAACGAAAATATGATTTTTTAAGGAGGAGTGATTAAAAATTTATTACAAACATTTATGCTTCCGCTGAAATTCGTTCATGAAAGGCCAGTGTTCGGATTCTCTCTGAAGACAGTATCATAATAAATTCACTAGCCACGTGATTTAATATCTATACTGAAACCTTATCATTTGATACTCCCGCGATGCGCTTGAAATACTCTTTTCTCTCTCGCTGTATTTACCAGCTGATGTGGCCAAAACTACTGAGAAATCTTCGATTACTTTGTACTAGGAAAAAAAATGAGCAGTAAGTTTCATTTTCCATCGCCTGAGTTGTCTCAGAGAGCAAATGTCTGATTTACGTTGAGACGTTTAAACTCGGTATTCCGCGTTTTATTGCTGAAAGAGACAACAACCACAGTTCGGGATCATTAGGAGAATCAGCTACAAACAAAAGCCAATAAATGAGATTTCATGGATTATTACTGTGACTCAGGGGAACTGCCGTACCGCAAACATTAATTAAGAGTATTTGTCGCTATCGCGTTACTATCGCTGACGATACCAAAATCCGAGCTTGCCAATTTGCTTTCAGTTGGCTGGGTTTCTTGAGACGAAGTTGCAAACTTCGAGAGCGAGCTAATTATGATAAATCCGGCCCCAGGCTCCTCTTCCAATCGCGATTTCAGCTACAGATCCATTGCTGTAACTTTCAACCGCTCGGAAGATGGCAGCGGAAGGGATGCCTTGGGCGTGGATGCGGGGGGGGGGGGGGGGGGGGGGCGGAAGAGTAGTTTAAGGGGGTGGGAGCACAGCAGTACGTGAGACGTATAGATGTATCGAGGAAGAACACCTCTCGCAGTATAATGATGTCGACCGACGTGCTCCACCAAAAGGGTGATAGAATGTGCTTTGTGTCCCAATCTATTTTACCCAGTTAGGGAATGAGTGATTGAATAAGTTGTTGATTTATAGCGTACATGGCGAAATAAGGAAACAGAAACACTGCAGTTCTGTTAGGCAATTTACATTCCATGTAGATTATAGTACACGGGAGCGTTCTAGACAATCGTTCACTATCTAATTCTGTTGACATGTAAGAAGGATTTAAAGAGTTGTCACTTTCTATTGCCTGACTGCCAAGTTACTTACCCTGCTGACATGAGAATCACACGAGAATCGTGCGGAGATCACAGGAAATTTGTTGTGCTTACCTGAAAATAAGAGGAACCAAAATTAATAAATGTTATTTCGGTAAATGTTACTTAAACAACACATTTCAATGTGACACGGTAGATCCTATTATTTCATAAAAACATAAGAGTACCCAAATTAATAAGAAAGTAACTGATTTAGAGAATTCGTGCACCACTGCTTTGAAACTCGAACTGCGTTATTTACTTATTTGTAGCTCATATACCTCTAGGTCTGCTAACTCAAAACTACAGCACACAGTTAATTTGTATTCCGCATAGAAACAATTTGTGTAACATTTAGTTCGTAACTGTTTTCACGGGGGTAGTCTGAAGCTAATCTATTAAATACCGCGAGAAAATTACTTAATAACTAAATAAATAAACTTCCTAATTAATAATTAAGGTCTCGAATCTTTCTTAACTGCAGTTTATTCCAAAATACATACCCCCAGGGGTCCATAGAGGTTGTAGGCCCTGACATTACCCAACAATTACCATTCCGCCACATGCAGTTCAAAACATCTCTACAGTACGGTATTCACTAGTATTTAGTTATATGCTTGTCAGTTTTACTCTCTCTCGTCCCTTTTATTAAACAAAGCCTACCGAAATTCCTTCACAAAAGAAGACGAAGTAAATATTCCAGAATCTGGAAGAAGAACAGCTGCCAACATGAGTAACTTTGAAGCCCTCGTCTTTTTACCTACTCGATCGTCTGCCGCCCTCACTATTTCAGCTCTCAAAGCTGCCCATTCTTCTTCCAATGTATCTCTTTCCCCTGTTCTTGTCATTCATTCCCTAATGCTGTATCTGAAACTCTCTACAACCTGTGGCTCTTTCAGTTTTTGCAGGTGATGTCTCCTAAAATTCTTACCTTTTTGCAGTTTCTTCAGTTTCAGCATAGCTCATAACCAATAAATTATGGTCAGAGTCTACATCTCACCCTGCAAATATCTTACAACTTAAAACCTTGTTCTCATATCTCTGTCTTACCGTTATATAATCCATATGAAACATTTCAGTGTCTCTAGGCCTCTTACACGTATACAACCTTCTTTCATGATTCTTAAACCAAGTGTTAGCTATGATTAAGTTATGCTCCGTGCAAAATTCTACCAGGTGGCTTCCTCTTTCATTCCTTACCCCCAGTCCATATTCATCTACTAATTTTCCTGCACTCCCTTCTTCTACTATCGCATTCCAGCGCCCCAGGACTATTAAATTTTCGTCTCCCTTAACTATCTGAATAATTTCATCGGATTATTCATTTCATCAATCTCTTTATCATCTGAGGAGCTAGCTGGCATATAAACTTGTACTACTGTGGTCGGCATGCACTTCGAGTCTATCTTGGCTGCAATAATGCGTTCACTATGCTATTCGTAGTAGATTATCAACGTTCCTGTTTTTTACTCATTATTAGACCTACTCCTGCATTCCTCTTATTTGATTCTGTATTTATAACCCTGTATTCACCTGACCAGAAATGTTGTTCCTCCTGCCTCAGAACTTCACTAATTCCCACTATATCTAACTTTCACCTGTCCCTTTCCCCTTTTAAATTTTCTAACCTACCTGCCCGATTAAGTGATCTGTCATTCCACGCCAGTTTTATTGCTGCTGATAACAGCGTCCTCCTGAGTAGTTCCGGTCCAGAGATCCGAATAGGGAACTATTTTACCTCCGGAATATTTTACCCTAGAGGACTCCATCATCATTTAACCATACAGTAAAGCTACATGTCCTCGGGGAAAATTACGGCTGTAGTTTCCCCTTGCTTTCAGCTGTTCGCCGTACGAGCACAGCAAGGCCGTTTCGGTTGATGTTACAAGGCCAGATCAGTCAATCATCGACTCTGTTGCCCCTGCAACTACTGAAAAGGCTGCTGCCACTTTTCAGGAACTTCACGTTTGTCTGGCCTCTCAACAGTTACCCCTCCGTTGTGGTTGCACCTACGGTACGGCTATCTGTATCGCTGAGGCACGCAAGCATCCCCACCAACGGCCAGATCTATGGTTCATGGGGGGGGGGGGGCTATTTTGTTTAACTTGTCATACACTCCTGGAAATGGAAAAAAGAACACATTGACACCGGTGTGTCAGACCCACCATATTTGCTCCGGACACTGCGAGAGGGCTGTACAAGCAATGATCACACGCACGGCACAGCGGACACACCAGGAACCGCGGTGTTGGCCGTCGAATGGCGCTAGCTGCGCAGCATTTGTGCACCGCCGCCGTCAGTGTCAGCCAGTTTGCCGTGGCATACGGAGCTCCATCGCAGTCTTTAACACTGGTAGCATGCCGCGACAGCGTGGACGTGAACCGTATGTGCAGTTGACGGACTTTGAGCGAGGGCGTATAGTGGGCATGCGGGAGGCCGGGTGGACGTACCGCCGAATTGCTCAACACGTGGGGCGTGAGGTCTCCACAGTACATCGATGTTGTCGCCAGTGGTCGGCGGAAGGTGCACGTGCCCGTCGACCTGAGACCGGACCGCAGCGACGCACGGATGCACGCCAAGACCGTAGGATCCTATACGCAGTGCCGTAGGGGACCGCACCGCCACTTCCCAGCAAATTAGGGACACTGTTGCTCCTGTGGTATCGGCGAGGACCATTCGCAACCATCTCCATGAAGCTGGGCTACGGTCCCGCACACCGTTAGGCCGTCTTCCGTTCACGCCCCAACATCGTGCAGCCCGCCTCCAGTGGTGTCGGGACAGGCGTGAATGGAGGGACGAATGGAGACGTGTCGTCTTCAGCGATGAGAGTCGCTTCTGCCTTGGTGCCAATGATGGTCGTATGCGTGTTTGGCGCCGTGCAGGTGAGCGCCACAATCAGGACTGCATACGACCGAGGCACACAGGGCCAACACCCGGCATCATGGTGTGGGGAGCGATCTCCTACACTGGCCGTACACCACTGGTGATCGTCGAGGGGACACTGAATAGTGCACGGTACATCCAAACCGTCATCGAACCCATTGTTTTACCATTCCTAGACCGGCAAGGGAACTTGCTGTTCCAACAGGACAATGCACGTCCGCATGTATCCCGTGCCACCCAACGTGCTCTAGAAGGTGTAAGTCAACTACCCTGGCCAGCAAGATCTCCGGATCTGTCCCCCATTGAGCATGTTTGGGACTGGATGAAGCGTCGTCTCACGCGGTCTGCACGTCCAGCACGAACGCTGGTCCAACTGAGGCGCCAGGTGGAAATGGCATGGCAAGCCGTTCCACAGGACTACATCCAGCATCTCTACGATCGTCTCCATGGGAGAATAGCAGCCTGCATTGCTGCGAAAGGTGGATATACACTGTACTAGTGCCGACATTGTGCATGCTCTGTTGCCTGTGTCTATGTGCCTGTGGTTCTGTCAGTGTGATCAGATGATGTATCTGACCCCAGGAATGTGTCAATAAAGTTTCCCTTTCCTGGGACAATGAATTCACGGTGTTCTTATTTCAATTTCCAGGAGTGTATATTCATCCGTATCGTGCTGCGTACTGTTCTATCCCTTAATTCAGCTCTTATGTATTCGATGACTACAGTGGGAAACAATCAAGTCAGGCTTCTGTAATGCTTGAAACTTTCGCGTATTTATGCTTAGTTTCTTCTCAACAGACATTGCCTACACTTGCGGGTGAGGCCTACGGCTAGCGTGCATCAACAGTCTGTCTAACTGATTACAGCCCTGAATCAAACCGACACGATTAATCTGTAACGTATGGAACGGAATCACTTTGCGCATCTGTTTCTCATCTCGTAGACGTATACAGCGAGAAATTTTCCTCAAAAGCTGAAAGAGAACAGTTGCGTAGCGCCGGTCGCGGTGGCCGAGCGGTTCTAGGCGCTTCAGTCCGAAACCGCGCGACTGCTACGGTTGCAGGTTCGAATCCTGCCTCGGGCATGGATGTGTGTGATGTCCTTAGGTTAGTTAGGTTTAAGTAGTTCTAAGTTCTAGGGGACTGATGACCTCGGATTAAGTCCCATAGTGCTCAGGACCATTTGAACCATTTGAAGTTACGTAGCTTGTGTGCTGTACATAGTTCCGTCTATTACAAAATGGCGGAATCGTAACGATGGAATTTGAAGTATGAGGTATGTGAGGTCAATAATAGTTTCACATGAAACTGCATTGAGTTGAAAATAGCAAAAAGGGTGTTCCAGTCAAAATGTATAACCCATGGCCAAATAAGAGAGGCATACAGTGCGTAATCACGTATCGGAACGTAGGAAGCAAGAGCGTCTATGCGAGCCAGAATATCGCCGAATTACCGGTTGGTCGTTATGCCCTTTACCCTGCGCCCATAATGAGCTTAGGGGTTAGGTTGTAACTATAAGTTCGACTGATAACGCAAATAATGGGAATGAACAAAAGCGTTTCGCGGTCAGCAGAAAAAGTGCTGAATACAAGAGAGTTACACCTGCGGTTCTACGCAAGTGGAAGTTTTCACCACAGTCTCTGGCCGTTTTAAGAAAAGAATGTAAAGCACATGTGCCTTGTGCCCAAAGAGTTTCCTACGTCAGGAATATCGATCACACATGGTAGCAGATGTAATATTTGCTGAAGGATCACGAAGCACTAGATACGTGTTGAAGTTGGTGTTAGTAGTATTTATTGCCGTACGTACAGGGAACACAATCAAGTTACACATATACGCCCGATGCGTTCAAATACGTGGACTAATGTCCATACCCTCTAAGAAAATAAATCGTAGACTCGAGAGTAGAAAATAATTTATTTGAAGTCTTTCCTGCATTTTCGGAAAAGCTGTTCTCCTGTTTCTCCTGCCATTCTTGAGCTATAGCCTCACCCTGTGTGATCACAATCGATCACCTCAGCAGCAGTCGGCATGCAACATACGCGTTCCTACGCTCAACTGCATTGTAGAAATCACAGAATTCATGCGCAGCCTCACGGAAAATGATATACAGAGACGTTCTGAGGAGCGCAATGAAATAATCCGGACGTGTTTTAAATGGACGAGTGCTCCCGTTTTTCAGGCGACCATCCCTACCTGAACATATTTGGCAAGCAGCTCGGTCAAGTTTTTAGTGTCACGCTTTAATGCACTCCGCCAAGAAATGCAGATAAAACGACAAACAATTATAATTACGTAGATTAAAGAATATGAAGCACTTGAGGCAGAAAATTAATTCATAAAATCCCGTAATTAGAGTGATCACATTTGCATATCAATTTTATGTATGATGTGTTGGCAGCCGAGAGATGATAAACAGATAAGGGATACACAGGCATAGAGGGGCATTTTCCCTGATTTTTGCGAGTGGATACCAACTAGCATCAAAAACTTATTTCAAGATGTGCTTCTGCATGTGCTACCGAGTTGTTGTTTCCATGTCATGTACAATAGTCGGACGACCGACACAGTCATCATCTTCAAGTGCTGCGAGTTTCGCTCTTGTGAGTACTCGCTGGCGGGACTTCAACCGGAGTGTGAACTGTTGGAGGTCTCACGCCGGTATTTATACCTGAGTTCGACTCCAGACGGCCGCTAGCTTTGATATTCGGTGAAAAGTGAATTCTTTCACTTTTTTCCAGCTCTGGTGGATGCGACAGCTGACGAGGTCTCAATAAACTGAGTACTGGACCCCAAGCCTTGTACATGAGGTTACCTGACATGTTTTATTTACACAGACTCCTTAATTATGGTGTCCCAGAAACGTTACGTTTGCACCATGATACTGCTTTTTCATTTCATGATTATGTTTCAGAGACTGCTGGGTGACAGCCGATTTCGTCGATTGGCAGAAAATCTTTGATGACGTGATTGCAAAATTTTGTGCGAATTCTCGACAGTCCATAATAAGAAGGGACAGGAATGGAGCCAAACTTGAACCTCACGGGACTCCTTTAGTGATATCGCCCTTGCTACTAAACGTTTTTGTCCTTCTAACATTGTTTGAATTATTCAGCACAACCTATGGCTTTCTGTTCGTTAAGCATGATTCAGAATAGTTGAGTTTCAAGCGATTAATGTGATTATGAAGAGAAGTAGAAACTGGGCTCTAACATGGAAACAAAGCGCTTTCGGGCCGATGTTCATGTGAAACGTCCGAGTAAGGAGAAAGCATCTAACTTCGCATGACAAGGGACACTTTATAGATCAATTTGACCTGTGTTATAGCAGAATGTTGGAGAAATACACTGTCAGCTCTTATAACATGAAGGAAATAGTTTGTCGACTGTGTTTGTAATGTATCGATTTACTGAGTCATAATTTTCCATAGCACAAGTTTACCAGTCATTTGTGTAACAGATCGACTGCAAAGACACTAACTTTCATATATACACTCCTGGAAATGGAAAATAGAACACATTGACACCGGTGTGTCAGACCCACCATACTTGCTCCGGACACTGCGAGAGGGCTGTACAAGCAATGATCACACGCACGGCACAGCGGACACACCAGGAACCGCGGTGTTGGCCGTCGAATGGCGCTAGCTGCGCAGCATTTGTGCACCGCCGCCGTCAGTGTCAGCCAGTTTGCCGTGGCATACGGAGCTCCATCGCAGTCTTTAACACTGGTAGCATGCCGCGACAGCGTGGACGTGAACCGTATGTGCAGTTGACGGACTTTGAGCGAGGGCGTATAGTGGGCATGCGGGAGGCCGGGTGGACGTACCGCCGAATTGCTCAACACGTGGGGCGTGAGGTCTCCACAGTACATCGATGTTGTCGCCTGTGGTCGGCGGAAGGTGCACGTGCCCGTCGACCTGGGACCGGACCGCAGCGACGCACGGATGCACGCCAAGACCGTAGGATCCTACGCAGTGCCGTAGGGGACCGCACCGCCACTTCCCAGCAAATTAGGGACACTGTTGCTCCTGGGGTATCGGCGAGGACCATTCGCAACCGTCTCCATGAAGCTGGGCTACGGTCCTGCACACCGTTAGGCCGTCTTCCGCTCACGCCCCAACATCGTGCAGCCCGCCTCCAGTGGTGTCGCGACAGGCGTGAATGGAGGGACGAATGGAGACGTGTCGTCTTCAGCGATGAGAGTCGCTTCTGCCTTGGTGCCAATGATGGTCGTATGCGTGTTTGGCGCCGTGCAGGTGAGCGCCACAATCAGGACTGCATACGACCGAGGCACACATGGCCAACCCTCGGCATCATGGTGTGGGGAGCGATCTCCTACACTGGCCGTACACCACTGGTGATCGTCGAGGGGACACTGAATAGTGCACGGTACATCCAAACCGTCATCGAACCCATTGTTTTACCATTCCTAGACCGGCAAGGGAACTTGCTGTTCCAACAGGACAATGCACGTCCGCATGTATCCCGTGCCACCCAACGTGCTCTAGAAGGTGTAAGTCAACTACCCTGGCCAGCAAGATCTCCGGATCTGTCCCCCATTGAGCATGTTTGGGACTGGATGAAGCGTCGTCTCACGCGGTCTGCACGTCCAGCACGAACGCTGGTCCAACTGAGGTGCCAGGTGGAAATGGCATGGCAAGCCGTTCCACAGGACTACATCCAGCATCTCTACGACCGTCTCCATGGGAGAATAGCAGCCTGCATTGCTGCGAAAGGTGGATATACACTGTACTAGTGCCGACATTGTGCATGCTCTGTTGCCTGTGTCTATGTGCCTGTGGTTCTATCAGTGTGATCATATGATGTATCTGACCCCAGGAATGTGTCAATAAAGTTTCCCCTTCCTGGGACAATGAATTCACGGTGTTCTTATTTCAATTTCCAGGAGTGTACATTTGTAGATGTTGGACACATGAAATGGTACAGTGTCTTTGAATATTAAGAAAGTACTGTTGAGCAAAATAGAGCACAGTAGGCAGAACATCAGTAGCCTAGTCCTGGGCGAGATGTGACGGAGATCGGATGGTTTAGCTGAGGAGCACAGAGTCAGAGCAAATGATTTGCTTTTGAAGATGAGAAAATCTGAGTAGCGGAGAATGGCTAAGAAGTTAGTATTATTGGAGGAAAGAGTTTTGGAATCTGATTTTGATGCCGAAACGACTCAGCAACAAAAAGGTATTTGTCGCATTGCTCTGTGTGCATATAGCGATTATTGTGGTTTGTTAACTTTGATTGTTCAGTGATTTCGAGTGTTAGGTAGCACATGCACATGCAGAAGCACATCTTTAAATAAGTTTTTGATGCAAGTTGGTATCTACTCGCAAAAATCGGGGAAAATGCCTCTCTATACCTGTGTATCCCTTACCTGTTTATCATCTCTCGGCCGCCACCACATCATACACAAAATTGGTATGCAAATGTGATCACTCTAATTACGGAATTTTATGAATTAATTTTCGGCCTCAAGTGCTTCGTATTTTTTAATCTACGTAATTATAATTTTTGTCGTTTTATCTCCATTTCTTGACGGAGTGCATTAAAGCGTGACACTAAAAACTTGACCGAGCTGATCGCCAAATATGTTCAGGTAGTGACGGACGCCTGAAAAACGGAAAAACTCGTCCATTTAAAACACGTCCGGATTATTTTATTGCGCTCCTCAGAACATCTCTGTATATCATTTTTCGTGAGGCTGCGCATGAATTCTGTGACGATTTGTCAGTCATATGTCCAAGGTGTTAGCAAGTTCCTTCCCCTGTTGTTAGTTAATACGAGATTTTGATTTAATGATATAACCCTCGAGTAGGTGCATCTATGCATAAAGCGCACTACCTCAAATAACACTGTCTTGTACCGTTCCATTGTTGTTTTACAATTGTGAGCCCACATCTATACTTTCATCATTACATCAGGTACCACAGAAAAGTAGCGTTGTCATACGTCCAAGTGGGCAACAGTAATATAAAATAAAAAGCGAGCTAGATCAGAAAAAATTTACGATCCGTGCAACAAAATGATGCAGATTCCGAGGTAGCAGCACAATTCCATAACTGTTGTCAACGACATAATTAGTAATCGAATAAGTGTTTGGCAAGAATCTGATGCAAATATGCTGTATAAGGCTCCAAGGGGCTCATTGCTGTAGGGTAACACTTGTACACGGCGACAGAATGATACGACGAAAATTTACGTTTTCTTAAATGACATATATGTTTCATACATTTTAATGCAGTTAATACTAGGGACGCTGTTAGCTACAAACAGAACTACAAGTGGATAGCATGTTGTCTTTCTTGACAATCGGTAAATTGCAGGACAGAGTGCAGTGCTTTTCTCTTTCAGCTTGTTATATCGGGTAAGTCATTATTGGGGCCTAATTACGGAGCTCATTTGGAAGCAGATTTCCTGGTCGCGTGCAGTGAAATGAATTAGACGTGAACACAATCTCGACACCTAATATATAGCCACTGTGAGTGAGCATTTCCGCGACAAATTTAGTTTCGTTTAATACTGTTTGTGCTCAAAGTTTCTTTAGTTATAAATCTCTAAATAATCATCATTTTGTTACATACATTCCGCAATTTCCCATCCTCAATATGTTTTCATTCGATACACTCCCATGTAACACATTTTATGTGTGAGGAATATTTCCTGAAGGTTTGATCATACCTTTTTGTTAGACTCTCTATAATAAACTCACTTGCCACCGCTCAAATAAAAGATAAGCGAGCGTCACCTTAAAATCCTAGGTCTATGTATCACCTTACTTTCATAGTTCAGTACCAGGCATGGCGACGAAACGTTATGTTGACGTTCTGGTAGGAGAAACACGCACCGATTTGACGGTGACATTTGTTCCGCGAAGGCCTGTTGCCGTGCAGCGTGAATCGGCTTTTCAGCACGATCCTACAGAGTGGCAGACGAAACGCTACGTACCGTTCGTCGAGAAAGTAAGTCCATGGGCTTCAGCAGCTCTGATATATTCATATCTATAGGTTCCTAATTATGCTGCCCCAGAAAGTTGGATTTGCACCATGATGTTCGTTTCATAGTATTTAATTTCATGATTATCCTCCAAGCAGTACTCCGTAACCGCTGATTCAAAAATTGTTCAAATGGCTCTGAGCACTATGGGACTCAACTGCTGAGGTCATTAGTCCCCTAGAACTTAGAAATAGTTAAACCTAACTAACCTAAGGACATCACAAACATCCATGCCCGACGCAGGATTCGAACCTGCGACCGTAGCGGTCTTGCGGTTCCAGACTGCAGCGTCTTTAACCGCACGGCCACTTCGGCCGGCGCAACCGCTGATTCGCTTGGTTGGTTTAGTCGGTTGCCAGAAAATCATTGTTTGGGATGTGAATGCACTGTTATGTGAAGTTCCTCCACAGCTCATAATAATGAACAGAAGTCGGGCCAATCCTGAACGTTGTGGGACACCCTCGTGATTTCTCCCTAGTCACTAAAATTTTTTCTCCTTCCAATATTGTCTGGGTTTTTCAGCACAACTCTTCGCATGCTGTTTCTTAAGTATGACTCAAAATAGGAGTATTCCCCATGACAAATGTGATTACGAAGAGAAGTAGAAAATTAGCTCTGATCCACACGTTATTAAAACGTCTGTATGTGTGTCTGTACGTGTTGTATGTACATCTCCTCCTTAACCACTGGCCCGATTTCAACCAAACTCAGTACTCAAGTCCCTTTTGCCAGGTAACATAGCTGTGGAAGTAAGACCCACCTTTCAATCAAAGTTCAGGAGACACGAACTTAAACAATGAGATGCGTTGAAAAATGCTACAGACGTTTAAATTTATTTCTTCTGTGCTACTGACGCTATTCGAAATAAATTTCGCAGACAGTACCCACATATGCTGCTGAATGCATCTACAAAATTATATCATGGTAACACATATAGTTCAGGAGATGTACCGCGCGGGACTACCCGAGCGGTCTAGGGTGCTGCAGTCGTGGACTGTGCGGCTGGTTCCGGCGGAGGTTCGAGTCCTCCCTCGGGCATGGGTGTGTGTGTTTGTCCTTAGCATAATTTAGGTTAAGTAGTGTGTAAGCTTAGGGACTGATGACCTTAGCAGTTGAGTCTCATAAGATTTCACACACATTTGAACTTTTTTTTCCAGGAGATATGATGTCATAAAAACTAATGCCTGAAAAACTGCCGCATTGTGCATGAGGATTAAATTTCTTACTTCGTTGCTACTGCCCCTGTTCACAACATATTTTGCAAACATTATCCACACAGTGCACTGAATGCACCTACAGAAATATATCATTTTACGACACATAGTTCAAGAAATACCTCATCATGCATGAAATTGTAATACATTTATTATTTACTACTAAGACACTTCTACAGTCGAGTCAACTTCAGGAAATCCCCGACACGGGGCAGCGCTTTTGACAACTTCAACTGCGAAGCGCCAACAGTTGCAGGCGAAAACAATAGCCGTATACGGAGCTATAAAATGGTGTTGCCGTAGAGACGTTTACAATATCACGTTGCACACACGCGAAGCAGCTGCGCCCAGTATACAGAAACTGCCCGAGATCGTCACCCAGTCTACTGCATAATTTTCAAGTTGTTTTCACGCAAATATGAAAATTAAACACAACAAACGCAGTTCATTTTTTGTTTTCGTTTTTGACATAGAACTCGCGATAGCGGGCAACAAAGGGTTTGTCAGCAATAATGGAAATTAAGTGCATCCGGACCCATGTTCATGTCACACATTTTACAGGTTGACAATTATTGTACTATATGAGAAAAAACGTAAATTAGTTACGAACTACGGCGTGCACACCCTTTATTCCACATGTAAACGTCACTAAGGTAATCGGATTTAGGTTATGACATGTACGATATGCCTTCCATCATTGGCGATGTTGTGGCACAGACGAATAGCGAAATTCTGCATGACCCGCTGAAATGTCGGAACATCGATGCTGTCGATGACCTTCTGAATGGCTGTTCTCAGCTCAGCAATGGTTCTGGAGTTATTGCTGAACATCTTGTCTTTAAATAGCCCCACGAAAAGGAATCGCGTGTGTTCAGATCCAGAGAATATTACGAACAATCGAGGTCCACGCCAGTGCCCTCTGGGTACTCCAGAGCCGGAGTGCAGTTCCCAGAGTGCTCCTGCAGGAACTCAAACACTCTCCTGTTTCGAGGGGGTCGAGTTCCGTCTGGCAGTAACCAGATATTGTCGAAATCACTGTCACTTTGGATAATGGGGATGAAATCATCTTCGAAAAACTTCATGTACTGTTCGGTAGTCACCTTGCCATCAAGGAATATCATACCGATTATTCCGTGACGGACATTGCACACCACACCGGCATCCGTTGGGGGTGAAGAGACTTCTCGGTCGTCAAATGCAGGTTCTCAGTCCCCCAATTACGCCACTCTTGCCTACTGACGAACCCATCCAAATGAAAGTGGGTTTCGTCGCTAAAATAAACCATAATGCGCATAGTAGTTCCCATCATGCCTCGCGGCCAACCGTGCAGTTTGAACGTTCCTACGCAAATCGTTCAGAAGTTCTGACGATTTCATATAGATCAAAAATTGTCACCCTGTAAGTGGGAAGACTGTTTCCGGAAAAACTGGACGTACCTTTTTGTTGCACTCTGTATAATAAATTTATTTACCGCCGCTCAAATAAAAGAAAGTGGTGCATCACCTTAGAATCGTAGGTCTATGTATCACCTCACTTTCATCGTTCAGTACTAGGCTGGACCACGAAACGTAATTTGTTGATGTTCTAGTGGGAAAAACACACCCCAATTTGACGGTGATGTTCGTTTCATTAAGGTCTGTTTGTATCCTGCGTGAATCGCCCTTTCAGCCAGATCATACACATTAACAGGCTAAACGGTGAGCACCGCGAGTCGAGGAGGTAAGTCCAATGGCGTCGGCAGCTTCTCAACTATGCTTCCCTCAGAAACCGGGCGTTTGCCCCATAATTCTGGTTTCATCGTATCTCATTTCTTGTTTGTGCTCTAGGCAGCGTTTGGTAACAGCTGATTTGTTTGGTTGGTTCAGTCGGTTGCCAGGAAGTCCTTGAAGATGACGTGATTGCACAGTCTTGTGAATTTTCTCGACAACACATAATAATGAACAGGAGTGCAGCCAAAGCTGAACCTTATGGGATTCCATTCGTGATTCCTTCCTTACCACTAAAATATTTTCTGCTTCCAACACTGTTTGAATTATTTAGCATAATTTATTACATTCAGTTTGTTAAGTATGATTCAAAATAGATTGTGTGTCCCATGGTTAAAGTGATTATCAAGAGGAACAGAAGAAGAGCTTTTCCGGATCCATGTCCATGTAACACATTTTATGTGTGGGGAATGTTTCCTGAATGTGTGGCCATATCTGTTTATTACACCTTCGAGACTGCCGGAAAAAAATTATTACACCCTTTTACAGTTTACTACTGCAACGAAGCATATGGAGTATGTAATGGTACTTGAATTACGCAACCATTACGGCACCTCACCTGAACCTGTCGATACCAGTAATATTCTACTGTGTTTCTGTAAAGTAGTTGACATATTTCTGAGACAACAATCAGATTTGATTTCATTAATGTAGAAGTACTTTGATTCATCGATATGTTCGTATTGCAATGATATTATTCTTGTGTGTATTCTTTCTTTTGTCACTATGATCTTTGACGTACTTGTAACTCTGAGTTTTGGGCGCGTAAGCGATTATTAGTTAATTAGTTAGTAGTTAGAGAGTCGGACCTTGAAAAAGTCAAGTCTGGGACGTCATGTTGGAATGACGCATACTGTAGTCAGCTTATAAAATGTGAACTTTAACAGTGAGGAAGATGTTTTCAAGTATGTTTTGTATTGTGAAGCGATGTTTTGTGTGTTACGTGATATTGCAGCAAAAGTAATAAAAAAAAAAGAAGAGTAACTTAAATTCGGAGTGCTGATTATTTTTTACATCACCATTGTGCTAACTTTCAAAGTTCTAATCTTCAAGAATGGTTTGTGAAACACATCTATAAGACTTTTGAATATAGCAGAAGAAAATCTAGGGCTCTTTGCATTCGAGCTTGGAATCATCACCACCTAGATTTCCGACGATTGAAACATGATTTTACAACGAGACCAGCGTGCGAAACAAGAAAAGATGAGTGCCTAGTTTATTCATTGTTACATAAAATGACTTTATTAACTGTGCTCTAATGACACCTGCCACATAATAACTTTGTTGTTGCCCGAAAATGCAGTATTTAGCAGCGTGTGCAACACCACAATCATTATTAAATTATGACCTTTGTTGTGGTAGGGTTGTTAGAAGTACATCAAATGTTTTAATTTACAGATAAATAACGTACGCGATTCTGAGATACCAAGTACCGACTCAGACTAAAACACCCATATTAGTACGTGTTGTAGCCTCCACAGACAGCAAAAAAAAAAAAAAAATGTATATATATATATATATATATATATATATATATATATATATATATATAAAATGGTTCAAATGGCTCTGAGCACTATGGGACTTAACATCTGAGGTCATCAGTCCCCTAGAACTTAGAACAACTTAACTCTAACTAACCTAAGGACACCACACACATCCATGCCCGAGGCAGGATTCGAACCTACGACCGTAGGGGTCGCGCGGTTCCAGACTGAAGCGCCTAGAACCGCTCGGCCACAGTGGCCGGCCCACAGGCAGCAACCGAGGCACTGATTCTGGCATTCTGTCGATCGTACAGTTGACGAACTCTGTACTGGGATACGCCTGCTCGACCTGTTCACGTAGTTCTGTCAGAGTTGTTGGTTGACAAGTCGCCTGATATCCCACATGTGCTCGATTCGAGGTAAGTCCAGAGATCGTGCTGGCCAGGGAAGTTGCTGCACGTCTTGCAGAGCATGTAGAGTTTCACGGGCAGCGTGTGACGAGCATTATCCTACTGGAACAACACATCATGTTCCTGTTGCAAGAATGGCAAATTAATAGTTCTGACAACATTCTGTAAGTACCGGGTGCTGGTTAGCAACCCCTCCAGAAACACCAATGCGAACGAGAGGTGTAGCTTCTAACAACCCTACCACAACAAAGGACAAAAATTAATTATGATTGTAGTGTTGCTCCCGCTGATAAATATTGCATTTTCGAGCAACAACGAAGTTATATTATGTGGCAGGTGTCATTAGAGCATAGTTAATAAAGTCATTTCTTGAAATAATGGATAAACTAGGCACTCATTTTTTCGTGTTTCCCACGCTGGTCTCGGTGTGAACTCATGGCTCAATCGTCGAAAATCTAGGTGATGATGATTCCAAGCTCGGATGCAAAGAGGCCTAGGTGTTATTCTGCGATATTCAAAAGTTTTATAGACGTGTTTCATAAAAACTTTTGCAAGTTAGGACAATGGTGATGTAAAAAAGTAATCAGCACTCCGAATTTAGGTTACACTTCTTTTCTATTACTTTTGTTGCAATATCACGTAATTCGTTCCAAAACATCACTTCACAATATAAAACGTACTTGAAAATATCTTTCTCACTGTTAAAGTTCACATTTCATAAACTGACTACAATTTCCGTCTTTTTAACATGTCGACCAAAGCTTTACTTTATAATAACCGCTTACGCGCCCAAAAATCAGAGTTACAAATACGTCAAAGATCATAGTGACAAAAGAAAGAATACACATAAGAATAATATCACTGCAATATATACATATCGGTGTATAGAAGTACCTCTGCATCAATGAAATCAAATCTGAATTTTGTCACAGTAATATGTTAACTATTTTACAGAAACACAGTGGAATAGTGCTGGTATCGAGAGGTTGAGGTGAGGTGCCGTAATGGTTACGTAATTCAAGTACCATCTTATCGCACTCTAGACAATGAAGCCTGGGATGTGGCCAATGTCTCTTGGACGAATGCACTTTACGAGACCAGCACTCTCACGTGCAGGCAGTATCTGTTTCCACTGCTAAAGACAACAGAGCGCAGACCACAGTACGCCATTCCATCTACCAACTGATACTCCGACGGTACGAGTCGAGCCGTGCAAGTTGATGCCCTCGTCCCACTGCTAACAGTTCGTGTTGACACGTCTGGGATCAAAAGCGTTCCTATCCGTGCTGTGGTAGCTGTATGCTCTGCGACTGCTGCCCCTTACAATACAACGATCCTGGCCGACGTCTGTGCTGAATGGAAAAAAATGGTTCAAATGGCTCTGAGCACTATGAGACTTAACATCTATGGTCATCAGTCCCCTAGAACTTAGAACTACTTAAACCTAACTAACCTAAGGACATCACACACATCCATGCCCGAGGCAGGATTCGAACCTGCGACCGTAGCAGTCGCGCGGTTCGGGACTGCGCGCCTAGAACCGCTAGACCACGGCGGGCGGCGTGCTGAATGGACGTCCAGAATCTCATCTACTGGTGTGAGGATGTACACCTGACCACTGATACCAGCATCGTTGCACAAGTGACGCAGCACGTCCAGCGTGTGTGGCAATTCTCCGAAAGGACCACCTGCCACTGGGGAGGCCACAATTTAACCCCCTTCAAACTCGCTCAGTTGGTTGTACAAAGCACGAGTGTGTGTCTCCATGGCATGGTTTCCCGCTTGCTTCACACGTTTCCATCACACAGAGCCTTCAGGCTGTGAGCATTCCCTATCAAAAGGCAGACGCAGGTGGCGCTCCGGTAGCTATGCCACTACGCTACGTGTTGGTGGACGACGTTGAAACCATTACCAGTACATGTACTACACCCGAGGTGGTATATGCCCCGAGTGGCTGGTTTTTTAAGTCTGATTGATTTCATGCGGCCCGCCATGAATTCCTCTCCTGTACCAACCTCTTCATCTCAGAGTAGCACTAGCAACCTACGTCCTCCATTATCTGCTGGATGTACTCCAATCTCTATTTTTCTCTACAATTTTTGCTCTCTACAGCTCCCTCTAGTACCATGGAAGTGAGTCCCTGATGTCTTAACAGATGTCCTATCATCCTATGCCTTCTCCTTGTCAATGTTTTCTGCATATTTCTTTCCTCTCTGATTCTGAGCATTCCTTACTTTATCAGTCCACCAAACTTTCAACATTCGTCTGTAGAACCACATCTCGAATGATCAACTTCTCATGGTTGGGATTCACAGTCATATAATATTTCTTAAAAGACATCATAGTCGCCGTTGACTGTATAAAATATTTATTCTTACTATTGCAATTTCGACCTTATGGCCATTTTAAAGTAACACTGCAAAGTTACATTCTGTCAGAACAAAAAACTATCTGGCATGAGTACATGTCGTCGTCAAAATGCAGCCCTTTGACATCGTTCTAATAATCTATCACCTGACCTTGTATGTGTGATAGATTATTAGAACGATGTCAAAAGGCTGCATTTTGACGACGACATGTACTCATGTCAGATAGTTTTATATTCTGTAACTTTGCAGTGTTACTTGAAAGTGGCCATAAGGCCGAAATTGCAATAGTAACAATAAATATTTTATACAGTCAACGGCGACTATATGTCTTTTAAGAAACATCTCGAATGCTTCGATTCTCATCTGTTCCGGGTTTCCTAGAGTCCATGTTTCACTACAATACAATGCTGCGCTGCAAACCTATATTCTCAGAAATTCCTTCCTCAAATTAAAGCCTACGTTTGATACTAGTAGACTTTTCTTGGTCAGGAGTGTTTGCGGAACAAACACTGGTAGCAGTTACTTCTGTAAAATATCTGGGAGTATGCGTACGGAACGATTTGAAGTGGAATGATCATATAAAACTAATTGTTGGTAAGGCGGGTACCAGGTTGAGATTCATTGGGAGAGTGCTTAGAAAATGTAGTCCATCAACAAAGGAGGTGGCTTACAAAACACTCGTTCGACCTATACTTGAGTATTGCTCATCAGTGTGGGATCCGTACCAGGTCGGGTTGACGGAGGAGATAGAGAAGATCCAAAGAAGAGCGGTGCGTTTCGTCACTGGGTTATTTGGTAACCGTGATAGCGTTACGGAGATGTTTAATAAACTCAAGTGGCAGACTCTGCAAGAGAGGCGCTCTGCATCGCGGTGTAGCTTGCTCGCCAGGTTTCGAGAGGGTGCGTTTCTGGATGAGGTATCGAATATATTGCTTCCCCCTACTTATACTTCCCGAGGAGATCACGAATGTAAAATTAGAGAGATTAGAGCGCGCACGGAGGCTTTCAGACAGTCGTTCTTCCCGCGAACCATACGCGACTGGAACAGGAAAGGGAGGTAATGACAGTGGCACGTAAAGTGCCCTCCGCCACACACCGTTGGGTGGCTTGCGGAGTATCAATGTAGATGTAGATGTAGATTTTTGCCAGTGCTAGTCTGCTTTTGATGTCCTCGTTGCTCCTTCCGTCTTTGGTTACTTTGCTGCCTAGGTAGCTGAAATCTACTTCGTGACCATCAATCCTCATCTTAAGTTTCACGCTGTTCTCATCTCTGCTACCTCTCTTGCTTTCGTCTTTCTTCGATTTACTCTCAACCCATATTCTTTACTCATTGGACAGTACATTCCATTCAGCGGATAATGTAACTCTTCCTCACTTTTACTCAGGATAGCAGTGTCATCAGCGAATGGTATCATTAATATCCTTTCACCTTGAATTTCAATTCCACTCCTGAACTTTACTTTTATTTCCATTATCGTTTTTTCGATTTTCAGATTGAACAGCAAGGACGAAAGAATACAGCCCAATCTTACACCCTTTTTAATCAGAGCGTTTCGTTCTTGGTCGTCCATTCTTATTATTTCCTCTTGGGTGATGTACATATTGTATGTTACCAGTCTCTCCCTATGGCTTACACCTATTTTTCTCTTTTTCTCATTTCGAAAATCTTACACCACTTCACACTGTCGAACGCTTTTCGCAGTTCGACAAACCCTATGAACGTGTCACGATTTTTCTTTAGTCTTACTTTCATTATCAACCCCAACGTCAGCTCTTTGGTGCCTTTAGCTTTTCTAAAGCCAAACTAATCGTCATCTAACACATCTTCAATTTTCTTTGCCATTCTCCTCTATATATTTTTCTTGTCAGCAATTAGGATGCATGAGCTGTTAAGCTGATTGTGCGATAATTCTCGCGCTTGTCAGTTCTTGCTGTCTTCGAAACTGTGTGGATGATACTTTCCTGAAAGTCAGACAGTATATTGTCAGAGTAATACATTCTACACACCAACGTGAATAGTTGTTTTGTTGACATTTCCCTCAATGTCTTTGGAAATTCTGGTGCAATGTTCTCGATCGCTTCTGCCTTATTTGAACTTAAGTTCTCCAAAGCTATCTTAAATTGTAATACTGGATCCCGTATCTCTTCTAAATCGACTTCTGTTTCTTCTTCTATCACATCAGACATATCTTCCCCCTGATACAGGCCTTCAATGTACTCTTCCCACCTATCCGCTCTCTCCCCTGTATTTAACAATGGAATTCCGGTTGCACACTTAATGATACCACCCTTGCTTTTAATTTCACCTAAAGTTGTTCTTAATTTGCTATACGCTGAGTCAGTCCGACTTCATTTCTTCTTCGATTTCTTCGCATTTTTATGTCGCCATTTTATGTTAGCTTCCCTGCACGTCCTATTTATTTCATTCCTCAGCGATTTGTCTTTCTGTCTCCCTGAATTTCCCTGAACATTTTTGTACTTCCTTCTTTTATTGAGCTGCTGAAGTATTTCTTATGTTACCCGTGGTTTCTTCGCAGCTACCTTCTTTGTACCTACGATTTTCTTTCCAACTTCTATAATTGCCCTGTTTAGAGATGTCCATTTCTCTTCAACTGTACTATCTACTGGACTATTCTTTATTGCTGTATCTACAGTCCAATAGAAGTTCATCCGTACCCCATCATTGCTTTATACTTCCGAATACCACCTCTTTGCGGATTTATTCTTGCTGACTAATCTCTTAGCCTACTCTTCATCACTACTACATTGTGATCTGAGGAACGCATTAGCACTCAGTACTAGGTGGCATATCAGATTGTGGTGTCACCACCAGACACCACACTTGCTAGGTGGTAGCCTTTAAATCGGCCGCGGTTCGTGAGTATACGTCGGACCCGCGTGTCGCCACTATCAGTGATTGCAGACCGAGCGCCGCCACACGGCAGGTCTAGTCTAGAGACTCCCTCGCACTCGCACCAGTTGTACGGCCGACTTTGCTAGCGATGGTTCACTGACTACATACGCTATCATTTGCAGAGACGACAGTTTAGCATAGCCTTCAGCTACGTCATTTGCTACGACCTAGCAAGGCGCCATATTCAGTTACTATGTCTTCTGAACAGATAATATTGTGACTCATGTACCGTCAAGTGCGACGTTCATCATTAATGGATTAAAGTTAAGTATCAAAGTAATTACGTCCGCTTTCTGAATTCTAATTCCTTGTCGTATTCCATTCGGCCTCCTCTAGTAACACGGTGTTGGCTCTTCTGCCAACACCACACAGATGAAAATCGACGTCAACTTTTCAGGTGTGCTATGTTTTCCAGCGGTGTGTAATAAAATCATTTAGCATGCGTCAAATAAAAGAAACTAGTGCGTCATCTTAAAACCCTGTGTCTACGTTTCACCGTTCCAGTGAGAGTCACACAGCCCTATTTGACAGCTATATTCGTTTCGTTACAGTCCATTGGTATCCAGCCTTTCCACCCCGACCCCGCGCAGTGGCAGGCTAAACGGTGAGTACCGGGAGCCGAAGGGGAAGTCCAAGGGCGTCGGCGGTTTCGATTGGAGGCGGGTCCCTTCGCACGTTCGCCCGCCCGCGGGCAGAGGCACGCGAGCTAATGCAGCCGCCCGCCCGTCGCAGCCACCACTGCGGGCCATAATTATAATATTAATTAACGTTTCGCATCTGACACTATCTGCTGCACTCTGCGTCTCCCGCCGGCGAGCCCGACTGCTTTAATTACTTCTGAAATTAGTTGGCGGCGGCCAAGAAGGCGCTCCTCAAAGCGCGACGCGCGCCGCTGCGGTCTGCCCGGCGCCGGCCGCCGGCCTTCCAGAAAAGAAGTAATCAGCGGCCTAATTAAACGAGTAAACGCCGCGCTCTGCCAAATAAATCAGCCGCTGTAAGTGAGCCCCGCGCCCGTGGACGAACAGTCAAGGTGAAGAGGCGGCCATCGCAGCGGGGCCCGATACGGAGCAACCGGAGCGAGTTGGTTAATTTACAAAAGGAAAATACTTTGCTCCACACGCGGTTCGACCGGGAAATTTCCTCTCCCTCAGCCCGGCTTTCCACCTCTGAGATTGGTATTATAATTCGAAAATCGATTATCGAAAAACACAAATTTCAAACTGATTAAAATTTTCATAAGAAACAGAAAGCAAATATTATAAAATGCGTGATGGCTCAAGGATGTTCAAATGGTTCAGAGGGCTCTGAGCACTATGGGACTTAACATCTGAGGTCATCAGTCCCCTAGAACTTAGAACTACTTACACCTAACTAACCTAAGGACATCACACACATTCATGCCCGAGGCAGGATTCGAACCTGCCACCGTAGCGGTCGCGCGGTTCCGACTGGACAAGGATGTGATTTAAAAAACAAACAATCGTTCAAATGGCTCTGAGCACTATGGGGCCTAACATCTGAGGTCATCAGTTCCCTAGAATTTAGAACTACTTAAACCTAGATAACCTAAGGACATCACGCACATCCATGCCCGAGGGAGGATTCGAACCTACGACCGTAGCGGTCGCGTGGTTCCAGACTGAAGCGCCTAGAACCGCTTGGCCACATCGGCCGGAGGATGTGATCTCTCTCCACTTGTATTCAATGTCTGCGCCCAGGAAACTGTATACCAACTTCCCTAAACAATTGCGGCAGGGAAAGCAATATGAACAGAAGACAAAAATGAAATGAGCGAATGGCATCGTGGACCGGGAGGATCCTACCCGGGAAAGTTCGGCCGCTAAGTGCAAGTCTTATTTCATTCGACGCCACATTGGGCGACTTGCGCGCCGGCGATGAGGATGAAAACACAACACCCAGACCCCAAGCAGAGAAAATCCCCAACCCGACCGGGAATAGAACTCGGGCCCGCTTGCATGGGAGGCGAGTACGTTACTATCCAGCTAAGCAGGCGGACGACAGAAGACAGACAAGCTGCGACACGCAGATGATACTATTGCGGCCACGGAGACGAAAGAAGACTTAGAGAAAAACTTCAGCACAGTGGGAAAGATTTCCTGTGACCAGTGAGGTATGAGATTAAACAGGAGATATACTCAAGGGATGATGTGCATCAATGAAGAAGAATTTGAGCCTCTTAGAATGAGAACGGATGAAAGGCATTAAATGTGATTGAGAAATTTACCGACTTGGAAAAGAGAATCACATGGGCTGGTAGGTAGTTAGGTAGCGAGCTAGTTACGTGTTCCAACGATAGTCGTTACGACGAAAAACGCGTCAACAGGACAAACGTGGAACACACAGATACGTTAAACATCTGAAAGCATTGCCATTGAGGTGACAATAGTTACTGGATAGCGATATGCAGTGTACAGATGGTGGCAGTATCACGTACACATGGTATGAAAGGGCAGTGCATTGCCGGCCGCTGTGGCCGAGCGGTTCTTGGCCCTTCAGTCCGGAACCGCGCTGCTGCTACGGTCGCAGGTCCGAATCCTGCTCGGGCATGGATGTGTGTGATGTCCTTAGGTTAGTTAGGTTCAAGTAGTTCAAAGTAAAGGGGACTGATGACCTCAGATGTTACGTCCCATAGTGCTTAGAGCCATTTGAACCATTTGGCAGTGCATTGGCGGAGCTACCATTTGAAATGTTTTCCGAAGTGATTATGACCGCACGACGGGAATTAAGAGACTTTGAACGAAGAGTGGTAGTTGGAGCTAGACCCATGGAACATTCCATTTCGGAAATCGTTTGGGAATTCAGTACTGGGTGATCCACAGTGTCGACAGAGTGCCTCTCAGGCATTACCTCTCAGCCGACGACCTTCACTTAACGACCGAGAGCAGCTGCGATTGCGTTGTCAATGTTGTAATGTGGGACGTGCGGTGAAATTCGACTTTTAATGGGGTATGGCAGCAGACGACCGACGTGTGTGCCACTGATAACAGTACGACATCGCCTGCAGTGGCTCTCCTAGGCACGTGACCACATCGGTTGGATCCTAGACGACTGGAAAAACGTGGCGTCGTCAGATGACTAGCTATTTCAGTTGCCAAATGTGGCGCAGACCCCTCGAAGCCGTGGACCCATGCTGTCAACAGCCGCAGAACAAGCTGGTGGTGGCTCCGTAGTGGAGTGTGCTGTGTTTGCATATATCGATTGGGTCGTGTGGTCGAACAGAATCGATCACTGACTTCGAGGCCATTTGCAGCCATTCATGGACCTCATGCTCTCAAGCAAAGATGGATTTATTTATTTATTTATTTTTTTTTTTTTTTGCTGACAATACGCCATGTCACTGGGCCACAACTGTTCGCGAATAGGCTGAAGATCATTCTGGACAATTCAAGTGAATGATTTGGCCATTCATATCGCTCAACATGAGTCCCACCGGACATTTAAAGGGCTTAATCGAGAGGTCATGTTCCTGGACAAAATTCTGCACCGGTAACACTTTCACAGTTATGGACGGTTATAGAGGTAGCACGGCTCATTATTTCTGGAGCGAACTGCCAACGACTTGTTGTTGAGTCCATGCCACGTCGAGTTGCTGCACTAGATCGGGCAAAAGGAGGTCCGACACCATATTAGGAGGTATCCCACGACTTTTCTCACCAGATACACATATGCCTCTTGCTGGCCATTTAAAGGTTTATTCTAATTATTTCTATTCAACAGGTCCGCTGTGGTACCAGTTTTTAAGGAGGAATATCTATACATTTCTAAACGCTTCTGCATTGTTTCAGGCAATTTATTTCCATGGATAGACTGCCAAAAAGTTTGGAAGCGGCGTAGGCCTACTTCATCCCTTTTCTACAGCAAAGTTACGTTCATTAACGGGTAATGCAGTCCATTTTTTGTAGTAGAACTGTACTCGGAAAGAAATCGCGAACTTTGTTCAGGAGGCTGAATTTACAGTGAATTTGGGGAAGAACTTACAGACCTTAACATCAGTCTGACAGTAAGGAAATCGATCATAAAAATGGTTCAAATGGCTCTGAGCACTATGGGACTTAACTGCTGAGGTCATCAGTCCCCTAGAACTTAAAACTGCTTAAACCTAACTAACCTAAGGACATCACACACACCCATGCCCGAGGCAGGATTCGAACCTGCGACCGTAGCGGTCGCGCAGTTCCAGACTGAAGAGCCTAGAACCGCTCGGCCACCACGGCCGGCCGACCATAAAAGCATTTGGTGCGTGGACCTACACGATGTGAAACTATGACTGTAGACCAATGAAGCGTAAGTGCCACAGAAGGGCATGGAAGATCGACTGGAGAGACAGACTTTCCATAAATGGAGAGCTGAGTAAGATTCAATAAACCAGATCTATCTTGATGCACATCCGAACAAGAAAGACAGAGTAACACCACTGCAGTTATAGCAGAGGCGCTGTTGACATCAGGAATCGCCGGAGACCAGCAGAATATGAATGACATACGGTGTCGTACGTATGTGGAAATGAAGACAAACTCAGACCTGAAGAATGGAATGGCGCACTGTTCAGGGTTGAACATTAAAGAAGAGAAGACATTTCAACTACAGATTTACTGTCTTGAGGGTTGTCATATAATTGGATGGCTTGTTTTCTGCATTTTTGTTCCCCAAATCAACTTACGCCGTGAGGCGGAGGGTACACCACTGTGACATACTCACTTTCCTGTTGCTGTCGCCAATTCTGTTCGGGAAGATAGGTTTTGGTAAGCTTCCGTGCGAGGTCGAACCTCTCTAATTTTACTTTCATAGTATTTTCGTGATATATGTATACGAAGGAACAATGCATTTGTTGATTTCGGACAGGCGCCGCATAATCTACATCACTTCAACTGATCTTACAGGTGTGGATCTTGCGGCAGTTCCTCAACTACGGCACCCAGCTTCCAACCTAAGCCAGTGTTGACGCAACGCTCCACCACAGCCAATTTTTTGTGCTGTAAGAGCTGGATATACCTTCAGTTTGCCGTGCACCGGTCATGGAACGAACACGTCCTCTCCCAAATAAATCTGTATGAATGGTCACACTCAGAGGGGATGTAAATTCTAGTTATGCTGAGCGTCAAGTCATCTTTGACTAAACGAAAAAGTTTCGTTTTCTTCGGTGTAGGGCGAAAGATTATTTTAACTTTATGCTGTATGACGAAATGTCCTATTTTTGACGACAGACTCCCCTATAAGGAAGGAAAACCGTGGATTTGACTCTTTCTACTCCACTGTCATCGTTCCTTCATCTTACCTTCTACTAGTAGCGACTTGCGTATCTGTTATGTTCACCAGTCTGTTAATGATCTGTGTGTGATATATTTGTGTGCCATGGCTATAAGAGGTAGATTTTCAACGGCTTCAGCACCGAGGGGTAGATTTGATGTCATAGGGAGGCTAGAGTTAGTCACTCCCATTGTGTTACATTTTTAGGCTTAGTTACGTCTGTGCATCTATACTAAAATTTACATTCAATCTTATTCCTTTATCCTCCTGCAATAACGAAAATACACTCACGAGAAAAAAGAAGCTTAGCAAGATAAAGGAAAGTTGGTAGGCGTGTTTCTACACCTGAAAGATAATGACTATTCAATTTTCGCGTCAGTCGCATAAGAGTGGCGTTCGTAGCGCCACTATGAGGATGTAAAACAGGTCTCTTTTTTGTGTTTTTTTTTTAAATATACGCTGCAACGGTCATGAGCGATTGGACGTGGTGATCTGATTTTAGCCAAGAATGTCTCCAAGACGACAGACATGCATTATCAACACGTCACTGAGGTTGAACGAGGTCATGTAAGAGGCCCACGAGAAGCCGGATGTTCCTTCTGAGATACTGCAAGAAGACTTGGCAGGGAATGTAGCCATCGTACATGAGTGGTGGTAGCGGTGGTCACGAGAATGTACGGTCCCAAGAAGACAGGGCACTGCCTAAACGGAGGACCATCGTGTTCCGCGTATGACACTTGCCCTGTACTGAGCAACCACATGCAACAGTCATGGCACTCCATCCCACAAACTGACATCTGGCACCTATACAACACAATGTATGCTCGTTTCCATGCTTGCATTCAACATTTTGGAGGTTACATTGGTTATTAATGTACCAGCATTTCACATTTGCAAAGGCTTATCTCACGCTTACGCTGACCCCTGAACTTGTTCCGTTACATGTAAAGGAACTTGAAAAAAAAAAAAAAAATTAACACGTGTGTAGAGATACAAATACGAGAAGGTGGGGTGAAGTGGCCAGGGCGGGAGCAGGAGCAGTGGCAATTTTTTTTTTTTTTTCCCTGAAGATTGCTGCCGCCTATCGATAAGTGGTTAAGTGGTCCAACTACATCCAATACACATCATCACTGCTGATAGTGAGTTTGACAGTGGGAGCGAACGCAGGAGAGCTTCTGTGAAGTTTGAAAGGTAGGAGACGAGATACCGTCAGAGTTAAGGCTGTGAGGACGGGATGTGAGTCGTGCTTGGGTAGCACACAGTTTTAATCTGCCAGGAAGAAATGGTTCAAATGGCTCTGAGCACTATGGGACTTAACATCTGTGGTCATCAGTCCCCAAGAACTTAGAACTACTTAAACCTAACAAACCTAAGGACATCACACACATCCATGCCCGTGTACTGTATGTTCTGTCAATCAACAATTTCATGAAAAGCAAAGGAAAATACTAAACTGCGACTACATTTCGAAGAAAGGTTTGTTCCATAAGACTCTGCAAATAACTTTCAAAGAAGAAACAGTAATTAAAATGAACAGGACTTCGTATGCAGTTAGTTTCATTTTGACCATCGTGAAGAATTTGATCAAAAAGCGTTAAAACTGTTCTTATTACATCGAGAGAGAAAAATAAATAGCATCCCGAGCAGACGCATCAAAATACATCCCACTGTACATCACCACCTATCCTCGCCAATATTTTGCGAAATGATGCGTTGTGAGAGGTTTGCAGCAAAACTGAGCGATGTGAGAAAATCTGTTATGAGTGTAAGCCATGTTTGTTTCTCTACAGAAATTTCAAAACAACTATGTAATGTAAGAATCCATTGTTTATAATGCCGGTAAAATAAGTGCTTCGCCGTTTTTAGTAAGAATATCACAATAGCTGATGTAAATCATCAAATGTAACATAATAAAAGTATTTCATTTAACATACGAAGTTCCCGCAACACCTTACAACCCCTTCCTCGAAATTTATTTGCAGATCCAAATTTTCTTTTTGCTCTCCTTTTCGTGATATTTACGAAAACATAAATAAATACAGTACATTGAGCATTATTTCAATTTATTTGCAGCGTAAGTACGGTAAAAATTGAAAAGAAAGTTGTCGTAAATGGATTCGAACCTACGATCCCCAGGTTAGCGTTCCGGGCCCTTTCTATTGCGCTAACCACTGCCTGGAACGTGCGATCATGTCTGCGCTAAAAATGTTGTTTCCTTCTAAATGCTTGGCCATCTGTAGCTGCCACTTCAGTCACTTTCGTTTCTGGCCAAGCCCTGAATATACCATCAGCTCCTGATCTACGATATTTTCGAACGGGGGCAAAAACTTGCTAGTTCCCCCCCTCCCTCCTCCCATCGATCGTTTCAGGTAGGACGACAAAAATTTTAAAAAAATTGATTTTTCAAAAATATGTTCATTTTGCACCGCAGATCATTCCGGAGAGTTTGATATATGATACATTTATGTTCTAGGAAATATAAGACACGTTAGTTGGTCTTAAGTACGCCACTGTGCAGTGCCACTCTTCTTCACAGCATTCTTCCGTCGCATGTGTCTGTATTTCGCTCTCTGAAATCCAAGCGTGTGTATTTTGTAATAAAGGCCATCAAAAATCTATTCAAGACAGTGGAAATTAAATCGGCCAGTTTGCCATCCTATCCCCGCTTAAAAAAAAAAAAAAAAAAAAAAAAAAACCCTCACAATTTATACTGGGTAGGATTACTTGTGATCGGGAGAATAAGACCTCTTCAAAAAATTTGCACTCTTTATAGCCTATTAGTTAATAACTCTCTTTTGTCTCAGATAAAATTAAATATGGGGAACATAAAATCAGTAAAGAAAAGAGGCAAGCAAGACAGTCCACATTTCTTCAACCCTTAGGTCCCAGCACTTTTTCCTCTCTAATCTTGCTACAGCTCTACACGGTGTCCTTTCCTTTCTGCGAAAGAATCTGTTACCTCATCAATGTTCGTCAAACGTTTTGCTACATGAATACTGAAAATGTCGCTGTCTAGTGCTGAAAAAGCAGTTAATACGAAGAGCACCCAAGACGGGTGTGGTTTCTCGATTTGATTACGTCTATTTTCTCACTGCCTGCTAGATAAAACAAAATAGGCCTTTACAGTATTGCAGCAATTCTAATACAGCAGTTGTAATACACGCCAAATACGCGAGGCTATTTTGGCACAAATGGTCATTTTTATGTACCTCATTTACATAAATAAGACGACAGAATATAATTCGCAAAGTGCTAATATCAAATGCCTGTTATTCCTACTAAAAGCAAAAAGTTTTATGTTAAGTAATAGTTTCTCAACCTTAAGGTCGAAAAGTACTAGTAATAAATTTTTATATAAATTTGGAATCGTCATATTCTTCCATATAATATGTATCATGTCCCCGTTTCTGCTCCTTCCTCGTTCTAGCAAACAATCTTCCCATCACTAATTCTGTAACTTTGCCAGAATCACCCGTTCAGTTACCCAGCGTTTATTCTCACTTTGGCGTTATTACGTGTTCTACAACGCGTTTTCCGCGCTGTTCCGAGAACAGAACTAATGCGGCTGCTAACCGGGGAGTGAACCACTGGCCCTCAATAGCTTTTCTGTAAAAATTTGATTTTCCTGGATGCGCCGAGAAGATAATATGTAGTCTTTTTTACCTGTTATTCCTGTTTGTCGTTCATTTCCACTCTCGTAGTTTGAATCTAGAGATTTCGCTAATAATTATAACAACGTTGGTCATTCGCACACCCAATCAACTACATAAACAAACAGCGATTTGCATTCACCTGTTCGGGTTTATTCGGCTCAGCTCTTATAGCTCCGATCCTCTTTGTTTGCAGGAAAGTTATTTCTTGATGCGACGGGGATTCTCCTGCCAGAGACGTTACGTACACTATGCTCTCATTAAAAAATCAACTTATGATTCGTTCAGATATCAACTTAGAATGTGTTCAAAAATGGTCAAAAGCGAACTGGCATGAGTTTCAAAATCATACGAGTAATCGATAGTTCAACGTGCGCTGGACGCTAGGCGCTTTGTGAAGTAATGTTTTTTTCTTTCAAGAATATTAATTTGGGGCCCCCAAAATTGCTGCCCGGGGCAGATATCTCGGTTTGTCGCCCCTCCTCCCTCCCTCTGAGATCGGGCCTGTAATTTCGACGAAATGGTGATGCCGAGTAGGCGTGGTCCCATTATGAGAGCACGAGCGCAGATTTTCCAAAATTTCTGTGATTGTATATCAATGGCGAAATGTAGGACATGTTTTCTGGGCAGTCTCTATATATTTTTTTAAAATGGTTACGTTTTATTTATAATCTTTTATGAACACTGCCTGTGTCATAAAGATCTGTCCTCTGATAAACTAAAATATAACGGTACTATAGGCATACTTTGAAACTGCGCTAGCTCAGAAGTCACATCTTCAGGTTCGTTATGTATTCACTGAGCATGCTTTTCACTATTGTCGGTGTTACTAATATCCACCTGTGATGACCACGACAACATTATGACGAATTTATCTATAGCAACTAGAAAATGTTAGAATTTGAATGTATGAGTAGGAGCGACTCTCAATATTGTATTTGAGCTTTCCATACGCATCGAGTAACTGCGCAACGTTTGAAAACTGCGAAATCTTTTGCCCAGCGGAGAACAGCGCGCCTTCCATCAGTAGACCTTCTTCTTTGTACTAGCTATTAATGCGGTAACACACCTTCAGTTTACAGCACAAACTCCCGCGTCCATTGTACATTGTCTGAACAAACAAAACGACAGCAATCCAAATTACGTGAAAGCAATTTCACTGAAATCTTAAACTACACCGCTGTTACATAAAAAAAACAACTATTGAGGTAGTCTGTAACAACCGGCTTCCTTTTAACTCGGATTATTCTTTATTATTGCTCAAGCAGATATTTTAAAACAATTGTTGATGAATGGATTGGGCGTATTGTGGCGTGTCACTTGTAAGCAAACATGACAGCAAACCGAAAAGACGGGATTCCATTCACAGTATAGTGCGACTGTTATTCTGAAGAGGCCTTTGACTTGGTCAGAGGATGGCCAGGAACGGGGAAATGTGTTGCTTGGTTGCGTTTGCACAAAGACTTCTGAAACAAACAGATTATGTTTTAGAGGTCATAAATTTTAACTTCCATCCAAGTATTTTAATAGTTCATTACTTTTTGATAAAGGCAAGTGAAAAATATTTATTTTATTTTGCTTTTATCACACTAAAAGTTTTGTGGGTGCTCGAGCCCCCACGTAGTCTGCGCTCATGTGTGTGAAAGGTGAAAAATTGGAAAATGACGATAGTTTAAACGATCGTCAAAAACTTGAGAACTGAAGAGCATGCACAGGTTGAATAGGATGGTCGGCGAGGCAAATGGATCGTAAAATATTTAGAGAATACCTACATTTGCGTAACTGGCCACGAATTCGAACTGTGATACATTCAAATGCGAATGGAACTCATACAAATGGAAATTACAACTGTCAGACGAAAAGAAACAGGATATAATTACAAGTTACGTACGCGACAATGACATTCTAAAAATGGTTCAAATGGCTCTGAGCACTATGGGACTTAACATCTTAGGTCATCAGTCCCCGAGAACTTAGAACTGCTTGAACCTAACTAACCTAAGGACATCACACACATCCATCCCCGAGGCAGGATTCGAACCTGCGACCGTAGCAGCCCCGCGGTTCCGGACTGCAGCGCTAGAACCGCACGGCCACCGCGGCCGGCAATGACATTCTGGCACCAAACCTAACTAATTCCTAATTGTGCTACATTCGACAACTGCATGAATAGTACAATAACGGATACATTTAAATGACAGTAACTCCATTATCCGCGAGTTGCCTGCAAACCACAAAAAAAATAAAGGTAGTAATACTTCCTCGTAGTTGCATTAATGTTCTCATTATGCAAGCTTGAAGTTTGCAGTCAGCTCCTTGAGTTAACGTGGTCGGGCGAGCTCTTTGAGAAGACCTGTTTCTGCTTAAAGGCTGTTCGTCGCCATTAGGTAGTAAATGAGTCCGAGAGCCCTCAACTTCGGGCTCGCCTCGCAAACTTGCCAGGCCAATCCTTCAGGTGAGAAATTTACCGAACCTAGCATCTCGGTGGGTGACGGGCTTGAAAGACGAAGAGAGAGAGAGAGAGAGAGAGAGAGAGAGAGAGAGAGAGTACACGTCGTTCCAACAGATATTATGAGGTGTCTATCCTGTCACAGATAGTCTTTCACCAACAATTTGAGTGTTACACGATGCATATTTGAAAAGATTTCTTAGCATTTCAGTATCAGTTGCATTGATAATTCCTATACATGCTACTAGGGATGTTCAAGTCCGCTCCTACACAACAGTCTGTAGTGTTAAGATATTTTGTTCATGGGAATAGATTTTTAAGTTCACTTGTAAAATTTAGGCACCTGTTATTACATCAAACTCATTCCAATATTTCTGTATTTTGAATTCACTGTTGTCATTGAAACGCCAGTGTCTTAACCGCGAATAACAGCGCATCGCCGCTAGCTGTTCCCTATATATCCGTAATCACTCTTGACAGTAACCCTTTTCGTCAATATCATAATAAATTTCAATTATTGAACTGAATTTTCCCTTATGCTTGTGTCCAGTCTACTCATCCATTACCTCGCTCCTGAATAAACTCACAAGTCCCACGGTCGTATCTGCCGCACTACTAAGTCAAATCAATGCCTGAGTTACATATATGGAGATCATTTCGAAACTGCCGCTAGTAGCACACGTACCAAAAGTCTAAGGTAATATCATAAAAGTTAAATTACCTCTATTAAACTTTCGCAACTGAACCGCTGAACCGATTTTGATGGAATGTAATATGAAGGTAGCTTAAACGGCGAGGAAGAACGTAGGCTTGTTTAGAAACTGTGTAGCACAAGGTATTTATTAATTTGAAGAATATAAAGCGAAATATGGAACAATAAATATTGTTTCAAAAATCTCATTACTGTTTTTGACTTTCGAACTTCATCATATTCGTGAAAATGCTTTCATTGGTTCAAATGGTTCAAATGGCTCTGAGCACTATGGGACTTAACATCTGTGGTCATTAGTCCCCTAGAACTTAGAACTACTTAATCCTAACTAACCTAAGGACATCACACACATCCATGCCCGAGGCAGGATTCGAACCTGCGACCGTAGCGGTCACGTGGTTCCAGACTGAAGCGCCTAGAACCGCACGGCCACACACACCGGCAAAATGCTTTCATTCTTTGGTACATTGTGCACAAGTTAAGTTTATTCTAATCTCCTTGACTCTACATAACACGGTTCAACGTAATGACTACAGTGCTTATACAATACGCAACGTGTTTAATCCATACCTATATCAGTCATACGCCATATGCATTTTAGTCACTGAGCGTCGCCGGCCAGAGTGGCCGTGCGGTTCTAGGCGCTACAGTCTGGAACCGAGCGACCGCTACGGTCGCAGGTTCGAATCCTGCCTCGGGCATGGATGTGTGTGATGTCCGTAGGTTAGTTAGGTTTAATTAGTTCTGAGTTCTAGGCGCATAGTGCTTGGAGCCATCACTGAGCGTTACTTGTCTCTTATAGGTTCTGAGACGCCTGAAGATTCACAACGACGGTGTTATTTAAACGCTGCACGACAAACAGAGGAATGTTATTTCTTTGCAGATAAAACATGGGACGCTTTTAGCGAGGCTGCATTTGATTATGTTATGCGAGAGCAGTCGCAGATAACAGGTGACATTGAGAGGAGCTGACGTTATTAGATATACAAATAATACAAAATTTGCGCTGCACCGAACTACAAATAGTTTATTTTTTGTATTAGCGCTATTTAGCAATCGCAATAACACCACATTTTAGTTTAGTACCGTCACAATTGCTCATCATGACAAAACTACTGATATGCGTCAATAGCTCGTTGTGTTGTGGTTTGCGTTTTTGTTTATTATCATTCTATAAAAGCTGACAGGTTACAAAAGGTAGTCACTAAGTTCTAAGGGGCTCCTTTGTTTTCAAAACTTGTTTCGTGATTGCCCGTCATCGGATGACCACAACGCAACATAAGTACGCAAATCCAGGAATTCCATTAATATCTAGTGGTTTTTTGTGCGAGCTGTCAGCTTTCTTAGATCCATAACAAAAATCGTTAAAATAGTCGTACGTCCCACTCACGAATTTCAGTCGCACTTAAAATAATTTTGGTTAGTGTTGCTGATCGTCGATCATGGGCTCCTGGGTTCGATTTCCGTCTCGGGCGGATTTTCTACAGTCGGGGCCCGCAAGTCGCTGAATTAGCATCAAATAAAAATACATATACCGAGCGACCGAACATTCCGAATGGAGTCTTGCAGCCAATAAAGACATTAGCACATTTCATTTTACTGATAACAGAATACCCTGCTTCTACAATCGTTAAAAATCATTCAACAGCCAAGATCGCATAAAATATTCCTTCGTTTACGAGAACGGGTTTCAACAGATTTGCTGTATCTTCAGGTCTCAAAAATCTGTTTGTTGTAAAACGTGTTCATTTCATGCTGAACCTCACGCACAAAATGTAAAGTGGTCAAAATTCAGCACATAATAAAAGGTTTTGCACCTTGTGTAAGGCCCTTTCCTTATACGTATTGCTCACAGATTGAGGTGCTTTATGTTTTTAAATATTTTAGCGATGACAGACTTTTTATAATGAGTTGATTTTTATACACTTGGTGTCTTGCGCATGAGGTTCAGTGTAAAATGCACACGTTTTACAACAATAAGGTTTGCAAGACCTGAAGATGACAGCAAAGTCTGTTGAAACCGGTTGTCTTAAATAAAGAAAAACGTGTTTATCCATACTTAGGTACTAATATTATTAAATGCGTAGGAATTTCTGTTGGTTCGATGAGGAGATTGCTTGATACCTGTGAAAGAGCATAGGGTACTTAAAAAATATCACTACGGGAGCGAAGTAAGGAGCAGAAAATTTCCTTTTGTATCAGTGAACATAAATCATTTTAAAAATTATTAAATTTGTTGCATAATGTACGCCCAAGCCCCTCTACTCGCACTGCTTGGTAGTGATGCTGTGCATTCCACATCGTCATGCGTTGGGGCTGCTGGGGGTGTGGTGTAGATCACGAGCTATGGCTACCCGAAAAGGCAGACGCGTGAGGGCAGCTGAAGTTATTGCATGTGCAATGGCTTACTTACTCAACATTGCACATCATAACAAAACTACTAACACGCAAGTGCAGCCATGAGTAACAGCTGGAGTACTTATAAACAGATCTGTTTTAGACAAAAAACAGACTTCTGTGTTGAGTATATGCAAAGTGGCAGCCATCCCACCCTGTGGCCATTACTAACTAACGAAATATACTTTCTGGACGACAATAAAATACCAGAACTGATAAGAACCTTTATTTTACTTTATACATCATATTCTGTACAGCCGGCCGCTGTGGCCGAGCAGTTCTAGGCGCTTCAGTCCGGAACGGCGCTGCTGCTACGGTCGCAGGTTCGAATCCCGCCTCGGGCATGGATGTGTGTGATGCCTTTAGGTTATTTAGGTTTAAGTAGTTCTAAGTCTAGTGGACTGATGATCCCAAATGTTAAGTCCCATAGTGCTTATAGCCATTTGACCCATACTCTATACAGTGGCAAGTATGCTTCCAAATACCAATACTGCTCCACTTTAGTATTTTCCTGCATAACAAGAACATTTGGAAGCACAATGAAAGTGAACTGAAGCAGTCGTCAACATTATGCTTGGTTAAAAATCCGCCGTGCTCTGGTAGGTGTTATCCTGCTGGAATTGATATGTCATTGCACTCCTTCCACCTATCCATCGGCTACCCATTTGACCTTTGAGAGATCTATAGTTGGACGTCCAATTTCAAACAGTGCACCTTCATCTCTTTGTCGAAGCTAACAACACCAAATAATTAGCTGCGGTGGGCGAAAAATCAGGAAAATAAATAATGAAACAATTAAGAATAGGAAACATAAGACCAAATGAGACCGCTTGATTTAATTTACACTCTCGTCAGCGTTACCCACACTGCAGTCGAAGCACTGGATCGGTTAGAGGAAGCTGCAAGGAATGAGTTGTCTAATATCCTACCTTTCCGGATAGCGGACAGCGCTAAAGCTCACGCTGGATCGAATTCGTCTCTCCGATTAACGACTAGGGCTGATGAACCAGACAGCCTGGATGTGGTTTCTAGGCAGTTTCCGACACCCGACTAGGTAAATACCGGGCTAGTACGCACGATCCGCTTCAGATAGACGTTACACAAGTGTTTAAATTACATCTTGTTTCAACATGAGACCTACGACAGACGCAGACATGTGGAGTATGCAGCTCCCATCCTGAGTGCGGAGTGGGGGACGGGGGGGAGGGGGGGGGGTCAGGAAGGGGAACCGGTGACCAAAAGTACACCAACACTGCCAAGGTCGATTTATAACAATTCGGATACCGTAATGTCTTAAAATGCCCATGTAACCCTTAAGGAATCCACGTGAGGTGAAGAAGGGAAACTGCGAAAAGTCTGAACCAAGAATGAGAACCCCACAGCTCACCACCACCCCAACCTGTCTGTCATCTTTGCGTGATACGCTGGTGGAGACAATACAACACTGGCCATTAAAATTGCTACACCAAGAGGAAATGCAGATGATAAACGGGTGTTCATTGTCAAATATATTATACTAGAACTGATTTGTCATTACATTTTCACGCAGTTTGGGTGCATAGATCCTGAGAAATCAGTTCCCAGAACACCCACCTCTGGCCGTAATAACGGCCTTCATGCGCCTCGGCATTGAGTCAAACAGAGCTTGGATGGAGTGTACAGGTACAGCTGCCCATGCACCTTCAACACGATACCACAGATCATCAAGAGTAGTGACTGGCGTATTGTGACGAGCCAGTTGCTCGGCCACCATTGACCAGACGTTTTCAATTCGTGAGAGACCAGGAGAATGTGCTGGCCAGGGCAGCAGACGAACATTTTCTGTATCCAGAAAGGCCCGTACAGAACCCGCAACGTGCATTATCCTGCTGAAATTAAGGGTTTCGCAGAGATCGAATGAAGGGTAGAGCCACAGGTCGTAACACATCTGAAGTGTAACGTCCATTGTTCAAAGTGCCGTCATTCCGAACAAGAGGTGACCGAGACGTGTAACCAAGGCACCTCATACCATCAGGCCGGGTGATACGCCAGTATGGCGATGACGAATACACGTTGCCAATGTGCGTTCACCGCGATGTCACCAAACACGGATGCGACCGTCATGATACTGTAAACTGAACCTGGATTCATCCGAAAAAATGGAGTTTTGCCATTCGTGCACCCAGGTTCGTCGTTGAGTACACCATCGCAGGCGCTCCTGTCTGTGATGCAGCGTCAAGGGTACTCGGTGGCCATGGTCTCCGAGCTGATAGTCCATGCTGCTGCAAACGTCGTCGAACTGTTCGTGCAGATGGTTGTTGTCTTGCAAACGTCCCCATCTGTAGACTCAGGGATCGAGACGTGGCTGCACGATCCGTTACAGCCATGCGGATAAGATGCCTGTCATCTCGACTGCTTGTGATACAAGGCCGTTGGGATCCAGCACGACGTTCCGTATTACCCTCCTGAACCCACCGAATCCAAATTTTGCTAACAGTCATTGGATGTCAACCAACGCGAGCAGTAATGTTACAATACGATAAACCGCAATCACGATAGGCTACAATCCGACCTTTACCAAAGTCGGAAACGTGATGGTACGCATTTCTCCTCCTTACACGAGGCATCACAACAACGTTTCACCGGGCAACGCCAGTCAACTGCTGTTCGTGTATGAGAAATCGGTTCGAAACTTTCCTTATGTCAGCACGTTGTAGGTACCGCCACCGGCGCCAACATTGTGTGAATGCTCTGAAAAGCTAATCATTTGCACATCTCAGCATCTTCTTCCTGGCGGTTAAATTTCGCGTCTGTAGCACATCATCTTCGTTGTGTAGCAATTTTAATGGCCAGTATTGGAATAGCTCTCACAATCTCCTGCGTCAGGGTGTTTTGGGGCCTGTAGAAAATCAAGTATAACGGCTCTTTTCTTATGCACAGTATTGGTATTTGTACACCATTTCAGTGCTGTTATCGAGCAGAATAAAAGAAATTTCTGTTTATTCCACAATCTTGGGAAGGTTTCCGGCAGCAGAAACACAGGGGTAGGACAAATCCATGCTTAACATAAATGCAGCTACTAACCAAGCCTGCAGGTTGCGTTCTCGTATTTGACCGCGAGAGGCACCTGCGCAATGTCATCAATAAGATTGATATTCGCTACTACAATTGTTGGGAGACTTTAACTCTTGTTTTTAGCCTGAGGCTGTTGTTTCAAAGTGACGGTGCACCATCCCACATCGATATTAACTGCAGTGAGCACCTCAGAAGTTGCTGTTTCAACTCTGAAGTAGAAGGGAAGACCCTGTTTCATGGTTAGCTCGATCTCCGTGGCATGATCCTAGTTTCCTGCCACATTGCCATATTACTTTCCTGACGGACTCTCCAATATAGCACAATAGTATTTGAGAGATCGTACAAAAATTTTGTAGGCCGTTGTAGTGCAGTCTCTTGAGTACAGAATATGGATTTAGAGCAAAGACGGAAAAGACACAAGTAGTGAGCAGTAGCAGAAATGAGAATAGCGAAAAACTTAACATCGAAATTGATGGTTTCGAAGTAGACGAAGTAAAGGAATTCTGCTACCTTGAAAATAAAATACCCCATGACGAACAAAGCAAGAAGGGTACCAGTCGCAGACTAACGCAGGCAAAGAGGGCATCGCTGACCAAGAGACGTCTACTAATATCAGACTTGGGCCATAATTTGAGGAAGAAATTTCTGAGAATGTACGTTTGGACCACACCAAGTAAATGATAGTGAATCAAGGATAGATTAGAAGCGTTTGAGATGCGTTACAAAAGAATGTTGGCAATCGGTTTGACTGATAAGATTAGGAATAAGGAGGTTCTCCGAAGAGGCAGCGTAGAAAAAACATATGGAAAAAAAGTGACTAGGAGAAGGGACAGGATGATAGGACAATTTGTTAAGGCATCGGGGCATAACCTCCATGGTACCAGAGGGAGATGTAGAGGGCAAAAACTGTACGGGAAGACAGAGATTGGAATACATCCAACAGATAAGAGAGGACGTAGGGTGTAAGTGCTACTCTGAAATTGAGAGGTTGGAAGAAATAAGGAATTCGTGGGTGGGCGCATCAAACCATAAAAAAAAAAGAAAATAAATACCTGCCTGTAATGAGACTTGAAGCCGCCACTTTGAAAAATCACTTTGAACATTTCTTATGAGTTGAAGTAGTTGTGGTAAGTTTTATATAACAATAACAAAAAAATGTCTTGTTTGATTCCCCGAGCGGTCTAAGGCGCTGCAGTCATGGGCTGTGCGGCTGGTCCCGGCGGAGGTTCGAGTCCTCCCTCGGGCGTGGGTGTGTGTGTGTTCGTCCTTAGGATAATTTAGGTTAAGTAGCGTAAGCTTAGGGAGTGATGACCTTGGCAGTTAAGTCCCATAAGACTTCTCACACATTTGAACATTTTTTTGTTTGATTCTGTTACTCCAAGTACTCATCTAGGATACTCCACCGTTTCTATTTGTTTCTAAAGATTTTGGCCACCGTGTATTTAACGTAAATACCATAATTAACAGCTCACTCGAGATGCTCCTACCCAATTTAGTAAGAACCATTCTGAAAATGGTAATTCTCGGTGATTCTGCTGTAGGCTGATAGAGCTTTCTCGCAATAAATTCGTAATCCATGCTATAAATTTAGGGCAACGGTGACACAGACTCAAAGCTGTAACAGAAGCCCACTTTTGCACCTTCAGGGAGGAAAGTTAGTCCTGAATGTAGAGTCCAACTAAAGAAGTATATCTGGCATGTACTTGACAAGCTCTGGCAAATTAAATTTACTGTTGGCCACTTGTCTAATTCGCTGATTAGTTAAGACAAGAAGTCAGTAAGTTATCTAACAGGCAGACGAAACAAAATGTATGTAAGCAATCTGCTTCCAAGAGCATCGCTGCTTCTCACCGGTTGAAGTAAAGTGTAAGGAGGAAAGGGGGATTGGGCGTGAGGCGAGGGGGAGTAGGGGCATCTGTAGCGAACAAGCAGTTCTCGTCTGGCTGAAAAATGCGCAGGCGTTAATCCTAGTAGTTCTGTGTTCTACGTCTCCTCTCCATTTTTGCCCCCATCAACCTGTCCTACATCCTCTACTCCCCGTGTCCTCCTCTTCCTCTATCACTTTTCCGACTAAAAGAGAAAAAATAATAGAAAAGCTTTGCAGGCAATCGTGTGTCCGGTAGATATATGTCACTGCGCTGCATTTGTGGAACACTGGGGGTAGCAAAGTGTTTCTTACCGGCCGTTGCAGCAGCGCGGGAGCAGAGACAGATGAAACGGTTTCTGTAGATATTGCTCCTATACGGCACATAAGAAAGGCAGATCGAGATACGGAGAACTGACATTCGGGGCAATATTTTATACAAGCTAGCAATAGAGGAACACATCGAGAGTATTGAAACAAACAAAAACGAGTAGCTAGGAGAATTGATATCTTGTCGTGAATGTTGCCTGGGCGAAACAAACAACGACTATCGCAGGCGATTTATGTGACAAGTCGTCTACTAAGAAAAACTCCGTACGGTCGGAAACAGTCCGTGGGCCCTATTTCCGTTACGAAGTAATATCAGTCAACTGCAAATGACAAAACGCGGAACGACTTTAAGCACAATATACGCTGTTCTCAACTAGGAGGTTGGTTTTATCACTGAAATATTTTACTAGGCATGGTCCTTGAATGTGGTACGACGTTTTCTCCTTCCGGCTGTACAAATGACTTGCCTATTTGATTATTTGGACACCAACAGTTCAGCGTGAACTACGAACCACGATACGGCTTGCAATTTCTCGCGTTAAGACACCGTCGACACAGTGGAAGGAAGCCATAGTTAAAAATAAAAGCCTTGGACGAATGAGGGTTAAACTATAGTAGTTAGCCACCAAAGTTCTAAGTGGCAGCAAGTTTTGCTTCATTAATCCGCAACTTTGTCCCTGTGCATTACAAGAACTGCTGTAACGTTGTCGATGAGACTTCTACGGAGATACTTATTTTTATTATTTACGTTAATCATACTAGTTACTGCATAGCATTAATTCACGACTAACTGGTGATAAAACAAAGAACAAAAGTAAACGTTTCTCTTCTCGACAAAGATGACGTGATTACAGAATGTCATATACTACAAATATGTAGCGATAAGCGCCTGCATTTCTCACAGTTATTGTGTTCAGAATTGTTTTGATTCACTTTAACTACATATCTTGGATTTTGAAAAATGTGTGATATATAATGTTGGTTTTGTAATTGCATATTTGACTACAAAGATCATGTCCCTGGACTAAAAAGATCCGGTAAATAAACTGTATTAAAGTCAGCGTTTGTGTTACGCATTTCCTACAATATTTGCCAGTTGCACGACATTGCGGAGTAACCAAGGGGCCCATGGAATACCACTATATGGCTGCCCAAATCATCACCGGATCCCCGCCATGTTTCGACCTTGTGATGTAAACTCGACCAGCATTTGGAAACAGTCCCAAACAAGAGTCATCCGACCAAATGACTTTCCATTGCTTTATAGGCCAGGTTTTGTGACTTCGACACCACATTTTTTGTTACGGGCATTTGAATCACTGATGAGCGTACTCGGAATTTCAGATCTATTTGCAGTTCCCTGCTTCAAGAGCTCCCTTCCCTTCGTGTTGGTGTTGATCTGGTGCTGGACACGGGTCGTGAGTGTGACATTCAGTTCTGCAGTAACTTTGGTAGCTGTCATCCCCTTAATTTTCGCCACTTTCTTCTTCGATGACCCTCTGTCACGATCGTCCAGCGCACACTTTCAGTCGCATTTTGACTTAGTGGTTGACAATCTTCCGCTTTCCCTATACGGGGTATAAATCGGATACAGTGCCTCTTGAAACACCAAAAACTTCGGCCCCCTTGGTTAAGGAAGCACCCACCAAAAGAGCTCCAGCATTTCGCCCATGTGGGAGTGCACTGAACTCCGACACAATGCTCTCACAACCACCAATAATACTGTTCTGCCCAAGACTGACACATGAAACGCACTAAGGACATTGCACAGGCGCTGTTCGTGGTCAAAGACCACATTGCGTAGACCACAGCGCAAACAGCAGGCTTGGCTCGCATCGGCATTTATGTTCAAGCATACTGTTCTGCCCGAATCATGAAGGGTTGCCACAAAAAAAGAGAAACCATCGAAGTATGAATGTTATCCGTAAACCTAATAAATTAGGTAGGGACGTACAGTCAAAGCCACTTTCATTAGCCCGTTAAGGGGTCACACGCATAGGCAAACCAGAGCTCTCAAACTCCGAGCAAGGCAATGTCCATCTAACAGAAGAGTTACAGGAGCATCGGATGAACGAGAGTATCGAATATACTGTGTGAGTGAGTATTATTTTCAGTTCATCTTCTTCACTAACTATAAGAAGGACTTGCAAAAAGATTCCCTGTATATACCAAGGGTTACTGATTTCCATCGTGCATTTATCTACATCCACCTATGTGTGTCAGTCACTTGCATTGTGACGAGTACCTTTACCTAAGGATTCCATTAGAGCAATAGAATCCATGGTTCATGCTCTGTAATACTAGACATTACGTGTATACCCGAATCTTAGTAAAGTTATAAGCTGGGGTTGCTTTTCATTCTAGCAGTCTGTTGGAGAATCAAGCAAACCTCATATATGCTTCTATAAGCCAGTGTCTGTGTTCTTCCGCATGTTCCTTGCTAACAAGTGAAGAAGTAATAAAAAACAAAAGAAGTAAATGAACCCAGTCTCATTTCCCATATCATCACCATATATACCTCATTAGTCTGACAAATAAGTCTTTTCTGTACGGTCTCCGATCACAGAGACATAAAAAATCTCAGCTTGACCCCGTCGCCATTTCACTCCTGTACGCAGCCACGCGAGGGCCAAGAAATGGACGAACCAAAATTCCACGTCTCCTCTAATGTGAGTGAGCATCTGCTTCTGAGTAAGTTTTCTGTGGTCCACGTCGGGTTAAAATGCATTTCTCGCTGTGTTTACATACTTTTGTCCAACCACTTTATTACTTAAAAGGTCTTCGAGCCATTCGCGTAACTGAGAAAATAATCTATGTACTCGCAGCTTCGCTGACAGTATGCAGTATGCCACAGCGTAAAATGCTTTCCGAAAATATGGGAATATGAGTTTTGCATGTTGCCCTTTATCCCCGGTTTCCATAATATCCTGTGAGAAAAGTGAAAGCTGAGTTTCGCACGAGCGATGCTTTCTATACCGCTGTTGATTTGAGGGTACTACGCAGAGATGGGTCGTTCGCGAACTAACGCGTCCAAAGGAACGTTTCATGAACGGATCGAGCAAGGAACGAATTCTAAGGAACGGTCTTTCTTAGTTCACTTCGGTCGCGGATTTCTACCTATAGTTCCCGGGAACGGGAAACGGTCGGTCTCGTTCCCACGGCGGCACGTCGGCCGGTCTCGTTCCTGCCCCGGTCCCGTTCCCGTCTGTCTCGGTCTCGGTCACGCTCGGCCGGACTCGTCCTTCTTCGCGTGGTCACTCGTCGTATTTCCACTGAAGACTGCTCATAGTTCAGTATCGAGTTGTTCATTTCGTTCGCTGCGCACGCCCATTCTAGATCTGTTTCAAACCTTTTTTGAACTCTGTTCTGGTTCTTTTCGTATTATATTCAGCGTCCAATACCGGTAATTAAAATGTATTTTATAATTACGTAAAAATTACTCCGTATGTAATACACACATCTTTTCACGTAACAAAACGGCATAACAGCTTACTTCACTATTTCGATAAACAGCAGAAGAAATATTTGTAAAAAGGCAAAAGTATTTTGTTATTAGATATGCAAAGGAAGTCGGCACGGCACACACGAGAGGCCATTTTCCGCCTTTTTTTGATCCAACGTAAACGAGCATGTTTATTGTTATGGAAGGCAGACCGACCTACAACCGAATGAAGCCCGCGCTCCATAATCGAGTGTCTGATTCCACATTTTGTATAGAGAATGTGATAACATCTACTATATTATTTCAGTAGTACAGGGTGGCGCACGAAAAATAGGACCCAAATACTAGACTGCTCACTGTCGCCCACCAATCGTCATCTACTCTTTCGAAGTTTTTGTTTGCATTAGCTTATTTGTTATTTCTTCACTGCCTATTTATTGCATGTTTATCTATATTGCTCGTAGCGGTCAACAAATCGTGCTTAATTGGCGGGAAGTCTGTACTCAGGGTCGGTTTTTCGTGCGTCACCTTATACACTACTGGCCATCAAAATTGCTACACCACGAAGATGACGTGCTACAGACACGAAATTTAACCGACAGGAAGAAGATGCTGTGATATAAAAACGATTACCTTTTCAGAGCATTCACACAAGGTTCGCGCCGGTGGTGACACCTACAACGTACTGACATGACGGAAGTTTCCAACCGATTTCTCATACACAAACAGCAGTTCACCTGCGTTGCCTGGTGAAACGTTGTTGTGATGCCTCGTCTAAGGAGGGGACGTTTGCAAGACAACAACCATCAGCACGAACAGTTCAACGACGTTTGCAGCAGCATGGACTATCAGCATGGACTATCAGCTCGGAGACCATGGCTGCGGTTAGCCTTGACGCTGCATCACAGACAGGAGCGCCTTCGATGGTGTACTCAACGACGAACCTGGGTGCACGAATGGCAAAACGTCATATTTTCGGATGAATCAAGGTTGTGTTTACAGTATCATGATGGTCGCATCCGTGTTTGGCGACATAGCGGTGAACGCACATTGGAAGCTATTATTCGTCATCGCCATACTGGCGTATCACCTGGCGTGATGGTATGGGGTGCCATTGGTTACACGTCTCGGTCACCTCTTGTTCGCATTGACGGCACTCTGAACAGTGGATGTTACATTTCAGATGTGTTACGACCCGTGGCTCTGCCCTTCATTCGATCCCTGTGAAAATCTACATTTCAGCAGGATAATGCACGACCACATGTTGCAGGTCCAGTATGGGCCTTTCTACATACAGAAAATGTTCGACTGCTGCCCTGGCCAGCACATTCTCCAGATCTCTCACCAACTGAAAACGTCTGGTCAATGGTGGCCGAGCAACTGGCTCGTCACAATACGCCAGCCACTACTCTTGATGAACTGTGGTATCGTGTTGAAGCTGCATGGGCAGCTGTAACTGTACACGCCATCCACGCTCTATTTGACTCAATGTCCAGGCGTACGAAGGCCGTTATTACGGCCAGAGGTGGTCGTTCTGGGTACTGATTTCTCAGGATCTATGCATCCAAATTGCTTGAAAATGTAATCACATGTCAGTTCTAGTATAACATATTTGTCCAATGAACACCCGTTTATCATATGCATTTCTTCTTTGTGTAGCAATTTTAATGGCCTTTGGTGTATTATTTCACAGCCATCAGCCACATAACGCTACAGCTGGCTAAACGAATCAGGAAAATTACAAGTGTGTGAGAATTCTGTTATAAATAAAAACTGTGTTCTCCAGGGGTGAGGCAAGTGCCCCCTCTTGGCGCCTTCCATCTTCAGTCCCTATGCTACTAACTTTCAGTTTTTCATAAGAACCGTGTACCAAGCATAAATGAACGGTGAACGAATAAAAATGAGCGGTTCCCAAAAAAGAGTGATCACCAGTGAACTAGTTCCCAAGAATGAACGAGTTTGCCCATCTCTAGTGGGTAAAAGTTTTTCTTTTGCAGTTTTAATTTTCGTGAGGATGTGGGCGTAGTTGCCTAGCCCGCAAAACAGTCGCATAGCTGCGGCATCGTTATTCACTGGCACAGCAGCTGAGTTTTTGCTTCGGCGCCGCGGCTGCGGCGGCGCTGGTCACAGCGCGACGGTCGGCCGCGGCTGGCCGCAGGCTGCGAGAGCACAGCACCGCAGAGGCCACAGCCGCAGCTGGCGCCTTCTTTCGGGCCGTACGTGCCGGCCGGCCGCTTAATTAGGGGATCGGTCCGGGCCCTGGTCGGCGCCCGCGTGCGGTCACAGCCGTAATGAGAGGCTGGCCGGTCTGCCGAGCCACTTGCTACGCACCGAGCACACCTGTTGAGTGGCGACCCTGTCAGGACCCACGGAACGTACCGCGTGCCGGTAGTCGAAGGCTCTCAAACTACAATGAAACGTGCCGTCTCCAGGGGCCCTATTCTGTACCTTTCCGCCATTGTGCCGATCGTTTCGGCACTTAAGAGCACCGAACGGTCTAGTACTCGAATTAGAGTCCCATATTTATTCGGGTCTAGAGAACCGAAGCGCTGTTGTCGGTTCGCGCCGCCCAAGCCAATCAAAAGCAAGCGGCCGCACATCCGCGCATGCGCACTGCAGCGCGCACAGCGCCATGAACACAAAGTGGCTAGCAGACGACACAGGCGCGCTATTCTTCGCAGTACCGAACTTGCGTTTTCGCAGTACGAAGTATTGCTAAAATACCAGCGGAAATGTCGGACGAAAATGAGGTTAGTAAGTTCACAGTTCAGTGACACTGAAAGAGTGTTTAGGATTGCTATTGTGATTGTCGTTTATGGATATTTTATTTGAAACAAAAACAGCAACCCTGGGTCTGGAGAGGCGCATGTTATTGAATATTTTTTGCCAGTATTTATAGCCTGTGCTAAAAGAATAAGAAGGTACACAGAATGTGGTTATAACTCGCTCTTAGAGATCCAAATGATTAAATAGCCCTTTTCCCTATATGATACGTCAACGATTTCCGTCTTAAAAATAAAATTGAAGAAACGCGTTTTCGAGAGCTCCTGCAGTTCGTCGAAGTTTATAACATGCATCTCATGAATGAAAATGTTTGGTATATGGTGCTACAGTCTAAAAATATTACGGCGCAGGTCTTTCATCTCTATCTACTGTTGTTGAGGATTCGATTGCAGGTAAAGACTTGTGACAAGCACAATTTCGTATTTCGTATTTTAAACACACAGAAATCACGAAATCATTACTGACGAAGTGCGCTCTTACATGTAAGTAATATTGCAGAAAAATCTTAACTTACACGAATAACAATGTCTCATAACGTGTTGCATATATGAAGAGGAAAAAAATTTTTTGCATTCATCTGTGCACGAATCTACGTCCTTACGTGTAGAATCTCGCGCACTAACCACTTGGCTACCCTTTTTTTATTTTATTTATTTTAAATCTCATTTTGTCCGCTTCATCTGCTCAGGGCGACGTCGTACGACATCCGTTTAAGTTCATTGTTGATCGATTAACTCAGTTTTTTATTACAGAGGGCAGCCAACCCTCTGACCGAACACGCTGAGCTACCGCGCCGGCATGCTAAACGACAACTACACGTGGCCGAATTCTTGTACTATTGCGGAGGGACGTAGGCTGACCTCGTTGCCAAACGATGCTGCGTGCGTCAGAAATGCGCAATAGTTTGGAAGGTTTCTAGTATCAGGATTCATATAATTGCTTTCCATTGTTACTTGAAAGTTGTAGAAACGTTTCGATAATTACTAACTAAACCATTTGTGGGAAAAAGTACACAAAGTCACTAGTAACGTCAGTTCACACTAATGTAATATATGTAAACAGAGCCGATGTCTCGCTTTTTGATGATGTTTAAACTGTTATTTGCATTAAAATAACACGTATTTTGAGAGAATATTGACCGAAAATGTTTTCTGTTTAGATGTAATCATTCACAGTAACGACCTAACCATAGTGCTCAGAGCCATTTGAACAACCTAACCTAACCATATTTCTAACGAAGGAAAATAGCCTATTGTGAACTCACTTTCCAACTGGATGCGTCCTCTGGTGATTCTTTAGTAACTCAATCACTAAATCCAAAGCTAAAACCGCTAAATATGTTTAAAATAACAAATTATAGGTGTACATAAACCACAGCTCACCGATCGACAGGGCCAAACCGAAATCCAAAACCTCTCGGTACAACTGTCGTAAAATCGGTGCGACGATCGTTCGTTAACAAGTCCCAGAAGCTTACTGAATAGGATATTTCGAAAAAGAACCGAAAATGACGCCACTACCGAGCCTGACCTACTACACCGATCGGTATAAACGATACAGAAGAGGGCCCCAGAGCGGAACCTTCCGAGATGGAGGTAGCAACAATATCTGCACTGGTATGTCTTTTCGATGAAAAGACTGCACGAAACGAGTCACGGATTCTGTTCATTTTCCGCATGATTACACAAGGTTCAGTCTCAATGTGACCACCGCGTATGTTCGACATCAACGTGCAACAACCACTCAAAGACGGAAGATGGCAGCACGGGCAGTGGATATATAAAGTGTGTCAAGGGCTGGAATACGATTGTCTTTATCGTAATATATGATCGCTACCTTTCATCCCATGGGTGGAAGCATTTCTGAAACGGCGAAGTCTATCAACTGTATGTGTGCCGTCGTTTTTAGAGTATACCATGAATCGTAAAAAATGACACTATCTGAGATCAGCGCCGAAGCAACTGTGCTGCACCACAGACCATAGATGAAAGAATGAACAACTGCTGTGGAGATTATTGTATGTCCATCTTTGTGATTTGAGGTCTGAGAGACTTCGGCCATTCACGTATGTGATAAAATTTAACACTTCAGCCGTCCTTATGACCACTTATTCTATGAATACCAGTTTCGGTGCTTCAGTGCACCATCTTCAGGCCTTTGCTGACACTGCCATTAGTATCAGCTAAGGCCTGAAGATGGTATTATCCCGATGGCTAACACCATCCTTATACACAATGAATCAGTGGCCAACATCTATAACTGGCTTTCGCAAACTATCTTGTTGGTTGATAATTGATGGTTGGAGGGACAAAATCGCTGTTGAAGGCAGTCTGCGGAAACCAGTTATAGATGCTGGCCACCGACGCACCGTGTATACATATGGAGTTAACCCCATTAGCTTTAGCTAAGGCCTGAAGATGGTGCACTGAAGCGCAGAAACTGTTGAACAACTGGCCACCCAAATAAGCCAAAGGACTATCAACAATGTCTCCTCAAGGACGGTTAAACGTACGTTGCTGCGTATGGACCTCCGCAGCAGCCACCTGGTCCATGCATCCTTGTTGGCTGCTGTTCACTGGTGAGGAAATCCGGAATTTGTACGCCAATACAACAACTAGACGTCTACTGAGTAGCGATAGCTGGCCATTTCAGACGAATCACTTTTCATGCGCCATCGTATGGCCCTGTACAGTCTTCAAAAAGGTCAACTGGGAAATGTTTTCATGGCATACCCAGGGTGATCCCGTGATTCAGGGAGGCACAATGAACCATGAGTATGCTTCAGTCCTTGGGGACCATATCTACTCCCGCATGCAGTTTGTGATACGATAAACCGCAATCGCGATAGGCTACAATCCGACGTTTAGCGAAGTCGGAAACGTAATGGTACGCATTTCTCCTCCTTACACGAGGCATCACAACAACGTTTCACGAGGCAACTCCGGTCAACTGCTGTTTGTGTATGAGAAATCGGTTGGAAACTTTCCTCATGTCAGCACGTTGTAGGTGTCGCCACCGGCGCCAACCTTTTGTGAATGCTTTGAAAAGCTAATCATTTGCATATCACAGCATCTTCTTCCTGTCGGTTAAATTTCGCGTCTGTAGTTCGTCATCTTCGTGAAGTAGCAATTTTAATGGCCAGTAGTGTAGAACGTCGACCTTGCCCCAGACCCTTGTCTTTTGGAAGAATGATCCGCCGTAGACATTCACGGCACTCCCTGAAGGTGTCCCCACAGAGCTCATGGCGAAGGGTGGACGCTCTCCATACTAATGTCTACTAACTGGTGTCCGAATACTGTTAACCGTATAGTGTGTTCAACTTCCACGATTTCAACCGTACTTTTCCTTTTCGCTGCAACTAAGCCTTAACTTTTGCCTAGTGTTCCCGCATTCGTTTCCTGAGCTATTCCTTTCTCGCTTCAGTCCACGGCTGCCAGTTTTTAGTTTTGGCTTTTGGAGTTTATTGTTGGGCGAAATGCATTTATGGAATCCTACAACGTTATACCCATTTCTCTCAGTTTTTCTACCTCCATTATTTTCTTGCTGAAAAATATAACGGATTAGATTGATATCTCTAGGTGTCGTATTTTGTGCCGGATATCAGCATCATTCATGCACAAGATTTCGACAACGTGACTCGTTATCTTCGTCCGGTGTCTGGTGACATCCTGGAGAAAACCCATGACCTCAGGATGTCGACAGATTGCCGGGCAAGCCTGAAGAATTACTCCAGGAAGACTAGATTCCTTAACCTTTTTGGACTCACCTAATGTGGCCACAATAAACAATCCTCTTTCTGCAAATTGTGTGCTTTTATTCCGGGGATTTTCCCCAAAACTTGTTTTTCTCTTATTTCTAATTCCTGGATACAACCTATTACGTTCATAATAAGGAATCTGCAGCATTCAGAGTCTCAGGTCGTATTACTGTACAGTATGGCCGTATGTTGCATTAACTGGTATTTACTTCATCTTGTACAGACCTTTGGTTAACTGATATACTGCTTGCATTCTTTTGTTTCGTGATTCAAAGCCTTCTTTCTCACTTCTGTCTAGGTATCAGTAATGGCGGTTGATATGTTACGAAACCAAAGTGAATACAGGGAAAAGTAGAGACTTTCAACCAGCTTTCTAGAAGAGAGAAAGTCGCATGATTTTCAAACAATGAATTAGTCGCTTTACTAACACCAATGAAGGCAAAACGCACCTGGGTTCTCATAAACGTGTGCAAAATATAAAATTAATGTCCAGCAGGTAATAGATCTTTTTTGAAAATTACTGTAATTTATAGGCAACAGCTACAAAAAAATGGCCACAACGTTAAACTTGGTCTAACAATATTACACGATATTTCTTCATTCACCTTTCAAACTTTTATCTGACTTCGTCCGATCCCCCGAATCTGATGATTCTTCACTCACCGTTGAAAATTCTGGTAACTGTTCCATTTTAAAACCACAGTAAACGTCTCTTTACAATAGCGAAAGAGCGTCCAGAGCAGTTACACACAATATATAAATTTGTTGTATATATTCTCTGCACAAGGAACATCATTACAAGCGATTTGAATGAATTCACACACATTAGCTTTTGCAGTTCTAGGATAAAATTTATAAAATTATTGAGATTCATTTTCATAACATAAGTGTTACAGAGTTAAGGATGCGGTGCACTATGAACAAACTTATCTATGAATTTTGTTCAGATATCTGTAACAAAGTGGAAGTGAAGCACGTGTTGTTTTTTCGTATTAAACAAAATACATTCGTAATCGTAAAAAAATAACAGTTATATATATATATATATATATATATATATATCATTAGATTGGCAAGTCCAATGCGTGAAACGCTTACAGGCAGTCTCGAAAGTAAAGTTCATGGTCAAATACACTTACTGATACAACCTCGAAAGTAAAGTGTGTGCTTCCGTATATTCTGCGAAATTGATGTTTCCATTTTAAGCATAAAAAAGTGCACAAAGTGGATACAAAAACTCGGCAGAGCACCTGGAAGCACATCATAATCACTCATGCCGAGAAAGCCTTAGAAATCACTTCACGGGCGTAATTTATAAGCCCCTTAATACAAATACGGGCGTAAGAAAAGTTGATGACTTACATTCAGTTCTCTTCTACTGTGGTTTCATAAGAATCAGTAATCATTAACAGTAGGAATTTCGACCAAAAAAATAAATACCCCACAAGCGTCTATGTCAAATTCTTCGTGTCTATTTCCTCTATACTACTGTGGTACATTGTGGTACATTGTTATCGTTTACATACTGTATAACGTTTTTCAAATAAGAACCTGATAAATTCATAGAAACAAATTTAACATCAATGAATGAGAAGTTGTAATTGCAGTCTTTATCATATGTTAGCAATAATTATTCTATTACTACCGTAGAGCTTAATTCTACCCACTCATTGTTATTGTATGATCTGCTCAGCACCTTTATCAGCCTTGATATTCTCAACGTGTATTTTCTGTAAATGTGTACATGGAAGATGGTTATACGTGGGAAAGGCAGGAAACCAATAAAGAACCAATAATAATAGCAGGACTTCTGTGGTAGACTTTGATGCGATACTAAACCAAAATGTGTTCGGAGGCAGTAATGGAACAGCTCTACGAAATGATTAAAGATTGTTCGACAGTCAATACGAAACTTATTGTACTGTACTGTACAGTACATACGGTTGGGCACAGTTTTGATGAGCGACACGGTGGAATGACAGGAACATCACCACTCACGTTATGCAGTTATGCCTCGCAGAAAAACGTTAGTTGAAACCTCAGCCTTTTTAGATGTTGCTGTACTATATGATGGTGTACTATACATCTCGATCCACACGAATATCCAACGAAAGTTTTGTAAGATTTTACTCAAACGCAAACAGAGACAACTGTCAATAATGAGAAACGCAATGTTGTTGATTTCACAATACTTTGAAAACAAAAGTCTCTGAGCATACGAACAATAAGTTAAGACAAAATAAATCTTTCATATAAATATGTAGTAGTGGAACGAGGGTATATGATATGGTCTTACGCCCTACAAAGTTTCATTCGTAGGTAACACTAAGTAACTAGTTGAGGCTCAGAGGTAGAATTATAGGAGAAACAACGTGACGGCAACAGAATTTTTTTACAAAATAAGTGAATTCGTCAAGTGTGTTGGACACATTTTGTTTTAGACTACCAGGTGACATCGAGTGATATCTGAGAAAGAACTGTGTGAATCAACAGTTATTTGGTCTGCAAGAAAGTATTACATTTTTTGAACTGCTTGACTTTACAGACACTCCAAGAAGGTCGCCTAACGCCTCGCGGAAATACTTAGAAAATTCGAAGAATACCTTCTCATGATAAATCTTACGAATATAGATTTGACCATATATTCTGCATCTCTAGCAGCCTAGATGGTAAATAAAACAGCAGCGGTTATTCTTCCCATGTTTCGCTTCTGAATTCAACGAAGAAAGGAAATCTTGAATATAAACTCTTAAAGAAATAGTGCCGTGTCACGAATCTTACACGGAATTTTCTCTCTTGTACTTCTTCTGGTATTATCAAGTAGCTGAACATTACACCTGCGCATCCTTGAGACAATTGACGATCCGACCAAAGTGACTGAAACGTCAAGTTTGCAGAAACAGTAAGGGCGATGTGACCACCCAGAAATTTGTACTCGTCCCAGAATACGTACTGTCAGTCGGCAGAGCCACTACGGAGGTAGACGTAGTGTGAGAAACGGATAATATCATGTGAGATACATATACTCCTCAGCTAAAGACGTAATCGGCGACCGGACACTAAACCGTAATCTTCCTACCACACTGACGAAAAATTATCATGTAAATCAATCCTAATAACGTATTCTCTTAATAGTTTTCCCAGCTCGAAACACATTAAACTAGTCGTTAACTGCTCACAGACCTTAGTGTGGCAACGAAACCTCACAATTTACAGAACAGAGCACAATATTTGCGTTCATACACTGCAAGTGACCCTGCTGGTCGAAATTTTCCAAGCGCACGACAGCTAATTTCCTAGAAATGAGCCGGCCGCGGTGGCTGAGTGGTTCTTGGCGCTTCAGCCCGGAAGCGCGCGACTGCTACGGTCGCGGGTTCGAATCCTGCCTCGGGTATGGGTATGTGTGATGTCCTTAGGTTAGTAAGGTTTAAGTAGTTCTAAGTTCTAGGGGACTGATGACCTCAGATGTTAAATCCCATAGTTCTCAGAGCCATATGAACCATTTTTTGAACCTAGAAATGAATCTCTCGCATTGGTCACGCAATTTGTGGTCTTCTTGTTCGGAATTTGTGTGTGTGTGTGTGTGTGTGTGTGTGTGTGTGTTTTGCGGAGAGGGGTAGAATATGATGTACGATGGACGAAGTAATGAAGAGGCCACCATAAACAGTATAAATTCAGATATGTTACAGAATATTATATTGCTAGATCTAAGAAATCAAAGAATGAAAGTACTGTTACTTCTTGAAACTACAAAGAAATTTCCGAAACGGCGATATTACACGGATAAATCTGTAACTAGTTTTTACTGAGCAATAATGGAACATCGGTAACATACACGATAAATATCTTGTCACAGAGAACGGCTGTAAAGAAAATACTGCCGCTGTTTGTAGGGTATGATAAACGTTTCAAAGGAAACTGCACAGATACTTCAGTTCAAATTACGTTTCTCATATCTCGATTTCCATTGGCGATTCAATGTTTAACCCTGGATTGTGTGGGTGTGTGTGTGTTTGCATACGTTAAGGCACGATGTTCATCACATTAGGATGCACAGGGAGATATCCGCGCAATGGATTGCTACAGCATTCGATTACCCGGATCTTAATTGGATCAAAGTGGTATTAACTGCGAACACGCATGTCCGTCCAGGAGACGCTAACTGCAATATATTGCTCGGAATAGCTTCCGGTTGCGTAAGCAATATTAGAACATCCGCTGTGACAAATTTCACGTTTACGAAACTAGGCTGTATCTTTTCTTATTGGGTTTCTTTGATTCCCTTTAGAACGGAACCTTAGCTATTGAATAGGGTATCAGTTGTATCGCGTATCAGATAGAATGGATGCGATGCATAGCGCTATACTAAAGTATTCTTTCGGAACATACGAGAATGCGTATGCTACATGCACCTGAAGTACCAATCTCCTTAGAACCATCTCGTATAAGCTTTAAGAGAGATGAGAATGTAATTTATGCGATGTTAAAGGAATGCGGTAAGGGATGAAGTACAATACATGAGTTTGAAATGGCCCTACAATATACAGTGCGAGAAGAGGACAATAAAACAAGCTAACAATACTAACAGACGTTGATGCGTAAACCAGATGTATCCCCAACATGGCGTATGTACAAGTGCAGTCATGCCAGTGTTAAACCACTCTTAATGTCTAAGGCAACGTTTATTTAAGAACATAAAACACCATAAGCCAGATGTCCATAAAAATGATAAGCTGGACTCGTTTGATTTTATCATCATTCTGGCTATCAAAGTACTGGTAAATATTGCTTCGACACCAAGTGTGCCGGTTGTGGTTCGCCAGTATCACGGACTGCCAGTTTCACCAGCCTGAACTCTTTGGATTTTGTTGTTTGGGGATATTTAAAAGCTTTTCTGTATTCCAGTCCTGTTGATAGTGACGATTATCTCTGTGATCGCACTATGGAGAACTGTCAGTGCATTCGGAAAACGTCTGAAATTTTTGAACGCATATGGGCATCTGTGAAGCGACGTGTTAAAGCCTGCCTTTACATAAACAATGGCCTTGTTGAACACTTGTTGTGTTTGTCCTCAGTTGAATATCTGAAGTTTGGGAAGATGATGATGACGATGATGATGATTATTTGAGGTCAGAGCACTTTATACCATGATCATCAGCACCCTGACGAAAAGTCAGCATGCTAGTCTCATGGGTGGGGACGAAGGTGTTCCCCAAATAAGCGAGCAGTTTATAATGCATTATAATCTGCCTCCATTCCCCATCAATTTAGGGCCGAGGTCTGACAATTCACAAAATTTCACTTCCTGTAAGACTGGAATCGGTATCGGCGAGGATGGTGGGCAAATCTCCATCGAGACTGAGGACTGCCTTAATATCAGTATATAGGACACACGTTGCCAAAATATGCTGAATTAAAAGTGGCATACCACAAACTTCACAGAATGGTGGATATTCCCGTTGGAGAAGGAAGCCACTAAAGTTTGGGTCCTTGGGGACAGTTGTAGGTGCTCAAGTACTCAGTCGTAATACATGGTATGGGAAAACCATCCGTTTTTCGACCTACATTTATTGGGATTATTTACTTGCTTCACTGTCTTTTACTAGCTCCTTTTGTTTCTACCTTTAAGAGTCAATTACCCTGTATACTTTCTTAGATGGTAATAATAGTAGAATGTTGAAATGAACCAGACAAGTGTCGGTTTTGATTTAAATTTGTGCTTGCCTTTCTTCAGTTTAAAAAAGCACTATTACAAACAAGTAATCTCACAAGTGATCGTCGTTGGAATGTAGTGGCGAGTTACATGACACAGCATTTGCCTAAACGATCGTGGGAAACCACCGATAAACCAAGTTTCGTCTGGCCGGTGTTCCTGATCATCGGACACGCCTTCTGACCGGCTGGTGCGCTGCTTCGGCGACACGACAAGGACTTCATAACTAGTCACTTACTCCCTTATTTATACTTATTTTTCCTTAGAGTCTTATTTGTCCTTTACGGAGAAATGACTAATGAAGTATTCCAAGTGGAGATTTTTTATTGGTGACTAAGGGCAATGTGCTGAATAACATTACATCAGTATTTACTTCACCTGCAGATTAATAATTATAGCTATTACTGCTTATTTTCCTCTAGGCAGCAGGTCAGGTGTTTGAGTGTGGAGACGTGGACGCAAAACGGTTAGTCTGTAATGACAGATGAAGTCCACTTAGTGGTGCAGTTCGACCACGCAGAAAATATCAGGTAGTAAATTATCTGACGTGTTTACGAGGAAACTTTTAGACCTACAGAAGAAACGACTAACTCAAGCGAGTACGTACTATGGTATCAATTGTCACAACATATGCTCTTACACATGTAACGCCCTGTACACATACTACGGGGCATTCCTAAGGGTTCTCAGGTGCGTTTTCTGTGGAGTTTCGACAGATATTTGCAGGTTATTTTTGCAGTGTGTAGCTGGAGTTTTCCCACACAAATAACGCACATCAAGCCGTTCAGTTGACACCCAGCGTCGACGAAAAACGTTAAAAACAAATTGATTTTTGAAGTGGAATTTTACTTGCCCATCCGATATAGCGATCACAAATTAGTCTAGTGCTATATTCTTCTTATTGGTATGTATTAAAACAGCAGGAAAACACAAAGAATAACCAGTATTCCAGCTGCGACTGAGCAGCGCTGCTGCATGGTGGTAGCACACGGCGTGGTCCAAGGTCGTATTGTTCGCAACGGGAGACAAGTTGCCGAGAACTCTTTCGGGTTGTATGGCCGTGGTCCATGGAATTCTTCTATCCCTGACGTTTCGTCCGAAGCTACCTTGGACATCTTCGGAGATGCTCCTGGTTGTGCAGAGTCTTGCCGACTGACGAGTCGGACGACGAAGAACGGCCTAAACACCGTGGAAAGTGGGCGTCGTCTGGATCCCACGTCACAGCACAGATAAACCTTGTCAAAGATAAAATATAACTATCGATCATAGTACGTCAAAGATGAAAACTTCTCATCGATTCTGTAGCGCCACTGTCCATATATCGTTGAGTTTCATAGCTTCTTCTTTTCTGTTAAAATTATCCCCATGTTTATATATTTCGATGGCTTCTCTTTATTGCCGTGATAGTTCGTCATAGTACATAAAATTTTAGTTTCCGAAAATTTTGCAACGTGGTCACCCGACTGCAGAGCATGTTCCGCCATGACTGACTTGTCTGTTTTCCCTAGTCAACCGTGTATTCACACTTCTCTTTATAGTTCCAATGTAGAACCTACCACATGTACTCGGATTCTTGTATACACCACTTGCAGTCAGAGGGGGACGTTTATCTTTAAGAGAACGAAGTGCTCTGCGTATTTTCTTAGTTGGTCTGAAAATAGGTCGAACGTTATGTTTCCTTAAAATCTCGCCGATTTGATCCGTTACTTTTTCGATGAAGGGTAGAGAAATTGTGTTCTTCCATCGCTAAGTCCTATCGTTGTCCTGAGGCCTCCTGTTATTCGGTCGCAAAACTCACTTTATTTCCTTACTAGAGTACCCATTCTTCACAAAAGCCTGCTTTAGATGTTTTAACTCGGCGTCCTGGTATTACAGTGCACAAATCCGTTTAGCTCTGTCCACTAGACTTCTAATTACACTCCTTTTTGTTGTGGATGATGATTGGAATCCTTATGCAAGTATCTGTCTGTAACTATAACCTTCCGAAAGGCTTTATGTTTCAAGTTGCCATCAGTCTGTCTCATAACGAAGACATCCAAGTAGGACATTGCACTGTCTTTCTCCATTTCCATGGTAAACTGGATTTTAGAATTTATACTATTTAAATAACAAAAGAATTCCTCTAAAGCATTTTTGCCAAACAGTGAATGTATTATCCACGTATCGATACCATCGAAATGGTTTCTTATTCGCTTTCTCCACAGCTAATTGTTCGAAATTTTCCATGTAGAAATTGGCGATCGTAGGACTCAATGGGTTACCCATGGCCACACTCGGCAGCTGAAACATCCGGTCGTGAAACTCCTTCACTGTATGAACGGGGGACAAATCGACGCTTTCTGACGACATTGGGCGTCGCATGAAGACGTGATGAATAAGATTTGTTGAGCTGTCTTCAACTACACATTATAATAAACAAAACTGCAAACGTCTGGCGAAACACCAGAGAAAACGTGCCTGACGACTTTTAGAGAGACACCCTATATGTAGATCGTACATCAGTTCCGAGAAAGGCAAGGGCATACCATCTCCAGTGGAACCGTGGCAAGTAAAATACAGTGGCTTCACTGAATTGTGATGTCTGAGCCTCCAATTGAAGGAAGGTATTAGGCAAAACCAGCCATTGCCTAATCCTTTCGAAATCTTCCAAGCTCCGTCGATATTAATATCCTCACCATAGAAGGAGTCACAAATCACATGTCCTCATTTCAAAAAGCGATTAAGATAGCGGGTGATCAAAAAGTCAGTATAAATTTGAAAACTGAACAAATCACGGAATAACATAGATAGAGAGGTACAAATTGTCACACATGCTTGGAATGACATGTGGTTTAATTACAACCAAAAAAATACAAAAGTTCAAAAAATGTCCGACAGATGGTGCATCATCTGATCAGAATAGCAATAATTAGCATAACAAAGTAAGAGAAAGCAAAGGAGATGTTCTTTACAGGAAATGCTCAATATGTACACCATCATTCCTCAACAATAGCTGTAGTCGAGGAATAATGTTGTGAACAGCACTGTAAAGCATGTCCGGAGTTATGGTGAGGCATTGGCGTCGCATGTTGTCTTTCAGCATCCCTAGAGATGTCGGTCGATCACGATACACTTGCGACTTCAGGTAACCCCAAAGCCAATAATCGCACGGACTGAGGTCTGGGGACCTGGGAGGCCAAGCATGACGAAAGTGGCGGCTGAGCACACGATCATCACCAAACGACGCGCGCAAGAGATCTTTCACGCGTCTAGCAATATGGGGTGGTTCTAATAAAACCCCATGTCATTCCAAGCATGAGTGTCAATTTTTACCTCTCTATCTACATTATTCCATGGTTTTTCAAATTTATGCTGACTGTTTGATCACCCGGTATATTGCGGAATTGAGGACGTTTAGTGTCCAATCTGTTGACGAACAACCATACATCGCTGTGATGCTTGTGTTCCTAAAACCCTGATTTAAACTAGGTACCTCGAAGACCAGTGCCATCAAGTACTGCATGTAATTGACGGTACATTACGTAAGGTCAAATTCGCAGCTCATAAAATTGCACCACATGGAACCTCACCTGGATTTAAATAACTGCCAGATAATTCGTGTCCGGGCGCACCAAACTAGTCGGAAGACAGATGACGAAAAAGTACACAAAGAGGGTACTGTATTGCTTGCTGAAGAATGGATTGCAGGGAAAGAACACAGCGTGAAGCTGTTCTTGTCAAAAAGTGCACGTATGTTAGTAATATCTGTTACGATATTTACCTCCGTGACTAAACAGAAACCGTGATTAATACTTTTAAAACACACCACAGCTAGCCACATTTCTAGTTAAAGCTCTGTGCATATCTACCTTAACGCCATTCGTCTGATCAGTTTCAGATTCAATTTGAATGATGAATTACGGTAATGCGGAGTTTCGTCACCAATATATGATGATGCAAGTGGAAGAGCTTCTTAATGTATCACATTCACATGGATTTACACGTTAATTACTTTGTGTATGGGTATCAACCACAAAACTTCCAATTAGATTCTCCGATCACTGCCTAAATTACGCGCGTAGCGCTAAGCTCCTAACAAGCCACACTAATGCTAGGCTATTACTACGCTGCGCATGCTGCAGCCTAGCGATCTAGCGGTGCACTAAGCAAATTAGTATGCTGAATTTCATTCCCTTAACGTTCTGCTATAAACCGTATTATATGCGGAAAGTTTCAAATACCAAAGCGATCAAGTGAGACGGGACATGTTTCGTTTGCCTTCTTCGAGGTTTGACTTCTGCTGTTATCCAAAGCAATATATTCATTGATTTTGCTAGATAAATGGGTTTCTACATTTTATCTGCTTCTGCCGTAACCAAATATATTAAGTTTTTTCAGTGTTTTCTGCTTTAGTGCCTTCACTTTCACATGCTGCATCACGGAACTAAATAGGAATAAAGCTATTTTCCTTTTCTCGCTAATGACCACTGTAAACGAACGGGTAATGAAATCCAACAAAATATGCAACGAACACAAGTAAAAATGCAAATTAAATCATGAAATATATGTATTGCAGAGACTTCAGACACATATCCATAGGTTCTCAAATACTCAGCGAGAAGAGAATAAAATGGCGTTAGATTTTAAACCAGTTTTCAGTTGGAAATCACTATATATATATATATATATATATATATATATATATATATATATATATATATATGAAGCAATTACTCATGTAATTTTAATTCATGCTGTGGATAAGGTTACCGGATGTTCCTTCGACATAACATATACTGCGATTTTAATGATCCAGTGAACATTTCGATTTAGGATCAGTTGCTTTACTCTATACGAACGATATAGAAGAGCAGAGTTTGACATTCTGCTGTAGTAAGGTGTCAGACGCCTATATCACTGGAAGGAGGTTAGCGTGGCGCTATATACTTAGTTTCTCTGTAGTATACGATTGCTTGAACTGAAGTCCTTCGCTAAACGTAATCTGCGCATTAAATTTGGAGATTTACTAGAGGATAAGCTTAAAATATTGTAAAAGCCATGCTGATAAGACATGGGCTTATCATTCACTTATTTCGTATTTTCTCCGGAGTTTTCAATGTTGTGTCATGCTCGTCATTCAGCAAAACATCACATCTATCACATCCATCGCCATCACCTCTGCTACTTCTTCCGTGTCAAGATATACAGAATGTTGCATCATTTCTTCTTACTATAAGGATTATTGGTGGACTTCTTATAGCCTTATAGGATCACTGTATTGGCTGTTTGTCTATCCATCTATCCAACTATTAGGACCTCTTTTCCTCAGGAGTGGGTAGAGACATCAAGTTGAAATTTTTCACCTAATCCAGTCTACAGCCCCTTGGCGGTGTAAAAAATATAAGCTTCTGAGTCACTGCTGTTACGAGATACGGCTATTTTTTGACACTCGCAAACTCAGTCATCAAAACCTGTAGGGTATTTCCAGCTAACATAAAATCACGAAATTTGGCAAGAAGGAAGGTATCACAGTGCAAGTAAAGTAAAATTCAGAAACTAGGAAATTCGTGATTATATCACAAAGAAAAATAGTTTGCATTCGTAATCTGTCAAAAATATCGGAAACTACTGTAAGGACTTTTTCAGTAATAGGTAGAGCGGTTCACAAGAAAATGTTTTTTTGTATAATTTACAAATATTTCGTGCTGACTGGCTGAGCTACAATGGAGTGAACCCCGCTATCCCTGTGAAAACGATACCTCAGTCACGTAGCGGTGGTAGGTTTAAGGCTGCCCTCCTGCGGCGCCACACATGTGCTGGCATCGCAGGTCCTTTACGAACTGCTCACTCTAAAGGCAGATATTCCTTGACAATCTATGCCGACAACACATACAGTATCTGTAGTGTTGCAAACGAAAGTAACACTGGCAACTGATGTAGGATTGCACTTCCAATGTTTGGGATTAGATCCCGATAAACCATAAAATACGGGTTGAAGCATTTCATAGAACAATTCCACATTTGCGTAATGGAAATTTCTCTATGGTCGGCTTCTCCATTTTCCTCTCTGGTGACTTCCATCAAATCTTACCAGTAAACGCAACAGGGACGAGAGTAGACGAAGTCATCACATCTGCAATTGCCAATTAGCGCAGCATGTTAATAACCCCAAAATTAATAGAATAAATGAAATATTACGACAGACAATGCAAAATTATACAAGATAACTTGAAATTAAAAGGTTCTCAAAAGTCTTGAAATTCCTGGGACCTATTTCTTGCCCGTATTGATATGGATAACAGGTAAATATCACTGAGATCTTCGATTCTCAAGATGGATGAACTACACTACTGGCCATTAAAATTGCTACACCACGAAGATGACGTGCTACAGACGCGAATTTAACCGACAGGAAGAAGATGCTGTGATATCAAAATGATTAGCTTTTCAGAGCATCCACACAAGGTTGGTGCCGGTGGCGACACCTACAACGTGCTGACATGAGGAAAGTTTCCAACCGATTTCTCATACACAAACACCAGTTGACCGGCGTTGCCTGGAGAAACGTTGTTGTGATGCCTCGTGTAAGGAGGAGAAATGCGTACCATCGCGTTTCCGACTTCGAGAAAGGTCGGATTGTAGCCTATCGCGATTGCGGTTTATCGTATCGCGACATTGCTGCTCGCGTTGGTCGAGATCCAATGACTGTTAGCAGAATATGGAATCCGTGGGCTCAGGAGGGTAATACGGAACGCCGTGCTGGATCCCAACGGCCTCGTGTGACTAGCAGTCGAGATGACAGGCATCTTATCCGCATGGCTGTAACGGATCGTGCAGCCACGTCTCGATCCCTGAGTCAACAGATGGGGACATTTGCAAGACGACAACCATCTGCACGAACATTTCGACGACGTTTGCAGCAGCATGGATATCAGCTCGGAGACCATGGCTGCGGTTACCCTTGACGCTGCATCACAGACAGGAGTGCCTGTGATGGTGTACTCAACGATGAACCTGGGTGCACGAATGGCAAAACGTCATTTTTTCGTATGAATCAAGGGTTTGTTTACAGCATAATGATGGTCGCATCCGTGTTTGGCGACATCGCGGTGAACGGACATTGGAAGCGTGTATTCGTCATCGCCATACTGTCGTATCACCCGGCATGATGGTATGGGGTACCATGGGTTACACGTCTCGGTCACCTCTTGTTCGCATTGACGGCACTTTGAACAGTGGACGTTACATTTCAGATGTGTTACAACCCGTGGCTGTACCCTTCATTTGATCCCCGCGAAACCCTACGTTTCAGCAGGATAATGCACGACCGCATGTTGCAGGTCCTGTACGGGCCTTTCTGGATACAGAAAATGTTCGACTACTGCCCTGGACACCACATTCTCCAGATCTCTCACCAATTGAAAACGTCTGGTCAATGGTGGCCGAGCAACTGGCCCGTCACAATACGCCAGTCACTACTCTTGGTGAACTGTGGTATCGTGTTGAAGCTGCATGGGCAGCTGTACCTGTACACGCCATCCAAGCTCTGTTTGACTCAATGCCCGGGCGTATCAATGCCGTTATTACAGCCAGAGGTGGTTGTTCTGGGTACTGATTTCTCAGGATCTATGCACCCAAATTGCGTGAAAATGTAATCACGTCAGTTCTAGTATAATATATTTGTCCAATGAATACCTGTTTATCATCTGCATTTCTTCTTGGTGTAGCAATTTTAATGGCCGGTAATGTACCTCCGTGCGTATTCAAGTTTATAGAGAATCCTCAAAGTGAGTCCACTTGTCTTTTCATTTTCCCTCACATAATTATTCTGTAATATCCAAACCAGTCTACTTCTAAATACATACTCCTCAAGTCAACATACGTTTCGATACAGAGGACACCCCGTACCATTTCTAGTCATTTCCTGTTCTGGTCCACTCGCAAAGATAACGAGGGAGAAACGACTGTATATGTGCCTCCGTACGAGCCCTAATTTCCCTTATCTTACCTTCGTGGTCCTTACGCGAAATGTACGCTGGCGCCAGTATAATCGTCCAGCAGCAGACTTAAATGCCGGTTCTCTAAATTTTCTCGACACTTCCTCGAAAAGAGTATCGTCTTCCCTCCAGGAATTCCCATTTGAGTTCCCGAAGCGTGTCCGTAATAGCTGTGTTTTGTTCGAAGCTACCGGCAACAAATCTAGCAGCTCGCCTCTCATTTGCTTCTATGTCTTCCTTCAAACCTGCTGCTGAGGATCCCTAACACTCGAGCAGTACTCAAGAATGGCTCGCACTAACGTCCTATGTGTGGTCACCCTTGCAGTCAACCACACTTCTCTTAAAATTATCCCAACAAATCGGTGTCGACAATTCGTCTACCCTACTTCAATCCTTATAAGTTCGTTCCATTTCATTTCGTTTTGAAACATGACGCCTAGATATTTAATCAATGTGATTGTGTCAAGCAGCGCACTATGAAGGCCGTATTGGAACATCACAGGTTTCTTTTTCATACTCATCTGCATGTCGATATCAACCATTCAGGACCTGTTGAGAGCTCTCTGCACTACAAACAGTTGCAAGCCGGCCGTATCTAGCGAACGTCTTGTCCGTCAGGGCGCACGCACGTCGGTCTGCTGAGGGCCGGATCGGCCGCGAATCGCTGGCGAATCGAGTGGAAACGGCTGGTCCCGTCATCCGGGGAGATTTGTCGCTGCCGCCGGCTGAAAAGTTCCGCGTGGGAGGCCATTTGGCCGGGCTTTGTGCCGCGGAAGCCCGAAAGGACCGCCGGCCTCCGCCTCCATCGCGCTGCTTTAAGCACGCTTCTCAGCCGTGGAGAGTCCGCCCAATAGCTCCTGCTACCCCACACAGTGGTCTGCCGTTGCGCGGTCCGCTGTTCACAGAAGCTATGAGAAGTACACGGGCAAGCTCGGACGTTGCACAAAACACTGTATGAACTCACTAACGGCATCCCGTACCAACTAACATTTAGTTAACTTTTTCTGGGTACTCACTACGGCTTTTATAAATATGAAGAAAGAAACCGTTTAAACAAGGCTGTTGTTTCGAAAAAATAATCAGACGGCAGTAACTGGCTTAGGAGCTTAGCTCACTGTCGAGTGCATCTACACTAAAGATCCAAAGAAACTGGTACACCTGTCTCATATCTTGTAGGACCCCCGCGAGCACTCAGAAGTGTCGAAACACGACGTGCCATGGGCACGACTAATGTCTGAAGTAGTACTGGAGGGAACTGACACCATGAATCCTGCACGGCTGTCCACAAATCCGTAAGAGTACGAGGGGTGTCCAGACCTCTTCTGAACAGTACGTTGCAAGGTATCCCAGATATGCTCAGTAATGTTCATGTATTGGGAGTCTGGTGGCCAGTGGAAGTGTTTAAACTCAGAAGAGTGTTCCTGAAGCCACTTTGTAGCAATTCAGAACGTGTGGGGTGTCGCATTGTTCTGCTGCAATTGCCGAAGTCCGTCGGAAAGCACAACGGACACGAATGGATGCAGCTGATCACCCAGGCTGCTTATGTGCGTGTCACCTGTCAGAATCGTATCAGACGTGACAGGGGTCCCAAATCACTCCATCTGCACACGCTCCACAGCATTACAGAGCCACCAAAAATGGCTCTGAGCACTATGGGACTCAACTACTGAGGTCATCAGTCCCCTAGAACTCAGAACTACTTAAACCTAACTAACCTAAGGATATCACACACATCCATGCCCGAGGCAGGATTTGAACCTGCGACCGTAGCGGTCTCGCGGTTACAGACTGTAGCGCCTAGAGCCGCACGGCCACTACGGCTGGCTACAGAGCCTCCACCAGCTTGAACAGTACCCTGCTGAAATGCAGGTCCATGGATTCGTGAGCTTGTCTCCATACCCGTACACGTCCATCCACTCGATACAATTTGAAACGAGACAACATGTTTCTAATCAACAGTCCATTATCGGTGATGGCGGGCTCAGGCGAGGCGTAAAGCTTCGTGTTGCGCAGTCATCAACGCCACACAAGTGGGCCTTCGGCTCCGAAAGCCCATGTCGGTGATGTTTCGTTGAATGTCGGAGATTATACACGATTCCTGATGTTCACGGTACACTCGTGAAATGGTCATACGAAAAAATCCCCACTTCATCGCTGCCATGGAGATGCTGTGTCCCATTGCTCGTGAGCCAACTGCAACACCACGTTTCCGGCCGCGGTGACCGAGCAGTTCTAGGCGCTTCAGTCCGGAACCGCGCGACTGCTACGGTCGCAGGTTCGAATCCTAACTCGGGCATGGATGTGTGTGATGTCCTTAGGTTAGTTAGGTTTAAGTAGTCCATAGTTCTAGGGGACTGATGACCTCTGCTGTTTAGTTCCATAGTGCTCAGAGCCATCTGAATGATTTTATAACACCACGTTCAAACACATTTAAATCTTGATAACTTGCCATTGTAGCAGCAGCAACCGATGTAAGAACTGCGCTACAGACTTCTTGTTTTTTATAGGCGATGCCGACCGCAGCGCCGTATTCTACCTGTTTACACATCTATGTATTTGAATACGCATGCCTATACCAGTTTCTTTAGCACTTCAGTGTATAAAGGCTCCCCAATTTCATTGGATGTAGCGTTTTCTCAAAAAACGTACCTTAAATCGAAAGAGAAGTAGATGCGGGTACTTAAACCTCTAAAGTAGTATGACGGAAAAGCCAAATACCATGCCCAGATCATGGCCGTTAATGTAAAAACAGGTAAATCTCTCATCAACCTGAACACTGGTTTGAACACCAGAGTGCATTATTAGGCATGGCCCTATTAGAGATGATATACAGGGTATTCCCGTGATTATGTTACAGACTTTCAGGGGCGATAAAGAAGGGCATACACATCAATTTCTAGTAAGGGAACCTATTCTAGAAACGACCAAATCGAAAGCTATCGAACTGCTTTTGGTTTACCCTATCGCATTATCGTACACGTCACATTGCAGCTATCGTACAGTTCACAATACGTATTCAAATATCGCATCGCCAACTTAATTGCACTCTTGGGAGACCATCTGAATGCCTCTGCACGTTCCCTAACGAGGGCAGCAGCTTACATCATGCGACCAAACAGTTCACCTCGTGTATTCACGTTTCTTTTGTACACTTCAGACTTCATCCAGCTCCTTAAAAGGGAACATAATGGTCTAGTGATGATGATGGCCATTCCAGCAATTAGGGTAAGTGCGACTGAGATGTTCTCTCAAACGTCTGGTAAGATGCGGAGGGATGCGTCATGCTAGAAGTACACTGCAGTCCGCGAGGCCCATGGAACTTCCTCTTGGCACTCAGCCAACGAATTTTTCGAAAACTGCAAGAAATTTAGTGCCGTCATTCGCTCTTCTAAAACGTCTGCACTTATCAACTGTTACGGATCTTGCAGCACTGAACATTGGTATAGAAACAAACTTGTAAATCGTAGCTTGTGAATTTTCTCAACACCAGTAATTATTACGTGTATTGCTGATTGAATTCCGTGTAAACGTGGCTTCGTCGGTGAATTGAAGCAAACAACGATTGACATTTAACCAGCGACACAATTAAAATCGTGTGGCAGTGTCGCCAATGTGAAGATTAGGACACGTTGTATGTAGAATGGGTACTAATCACCCGCATGTAATGCTCGCCATGCACGTGCTCGTGGGACACTGATCCATGCATGAAGTCGCCGTATTCTGGCAGCAGGACTACGCTGCACCATTCTCTTCCTGCACGGGTTGTTGAAATACGCGTTCAGGAGAAGAGTGGGAACTTGGGAGAACACCTGTTTCACCCAGTATGTTAAATACTCTGGTGAAGAATCTACGATCGGGAATTCGACATGTCGGTAAAATCAGACGGTATTATTCAACAGCAGCAGGAGCACTACCATCACACGACTTGTAAATGTACACCATATCTGCATGTTCTTCACTAGTGTAGATATGTGACATTTTAGCCAACGCCTGAACGAAGTTAACTGATGTTTCTCTCTGAAATACTCTCAAGTCCTTCGCACTACTTCACTCTCGACACGCCGTGGACACCAGAGCGTTCAACGGGCTAATGTATTCACAGAGAGACATACCGAGCAAAGATGTGGAAAGCAACGAGGTAGGTTCCGCTACAAAAAATCGCGAAGAGTTTAGGTGGGTAAGACACGTATGTGCGTGTCACTACCCCAAAAACAAATCTAAATTAAATGTGTTTCATCTCTGAAACTTTTAGGAATAGGGCATATGACAACATGAAGTTTTTGCTTCAATTGAGCGTTCCAGCGAGATGAAATGATCGCATGGCATTGATGGCCGGGAATCAACATCTAGGTAACTTTCAATTGATCTCACATTGAGCGACTATCGTGTCGATGATGGGAAATGATGATGAGAACAACACAACACCCAGTGCTCGAGCGGAGAGAACCTCCGACACGGGAATCGAAGCCGGGCACGCTGGTTAGAAGTCAGATGCGCTGACCACTTATCTAAAGAGCCGGACGGTGTTCCCGTCATATTCCTGAAGGTGACCATTCATCCTGGGACATCCTGTATAACTTCATTTAAAGTAAAATTGCCGGACAGTAACAAGTGGAATTTTAATGTGAAGAAAAAAAAAACGGGTGGTTGTTCGGCAAGCAACGGAGAAATGTATGTTAGGAGTTGCTAGGAGCAGTGGGAAAAGAAAGAAATGCATCGCTGGGCAGACTGAGTGGAAGAAGTAACTGTGACTTCAACGAAAATGCAGCAGATATGGGCGGAACACGGAGCCAGTTGAATGGATGGTGGGTGGACCAATCAAGCACTTCACTCATTTCCGATCAATAATAAAAGAGTTTCTCGACATGATAACGGTAGATTGGCAGATGACGTTAAGAAACACGCAACAGCAATGTTGACACGTATAGGTTGAGGCGGCTCTCATCGAGCTAAAGTAGACAAACGGCAGTTTACAGATACTTAAACGATTTCATTCCTGTTAACAAATGGGACAGAGTAATGAGACTTGATTTAGGTGTTTGTGCACAATGGAAACATCAGATTGAGAGCACGGATATGTTGCTTTTCCCCCTTCTAGCCTGGAGGCAAAGCTCACAAATGGGCAGATGAATGTCATCTCCTTTAGAGGGATGACGTGGCGAAAGCGACCTGCTTTGACTGTTATTCAAGCTCTTCCCCACACGTGTTCTTTTAGTAAGGGCACGAGAAGAGAGAGCATAGCAAATCCGTTAGGAAACGCAACGCTGCCGCTTATGAATTCATAATGTAAATGGCTGCTACCTGTAGCGACAGAAACACCACAAAGATAGCGTCCTGTGACGAGCGGCACAACGCAGAAGCTACACCGAAACACTGAGTCGCGTGACGGCTGTGCGTGTTTACTTTAATTAGTAAATGGGAAAATGAAATCGCTTGTCAGCACACGTTTCCACAGCCACTGAGAGATTCATTAAAACTCGTATCACAATATGTCGCCCACGCTGCTTTAATGACATGCCCTATTCATCTGGTAACATTTATGACAAAAAGTGAGTAAATACAGGGGTCGATAAAAATATGGAAACACCAAAAACGCAACATACACACATCAAAGAAAGTTTTGCATCGCCTCGATTCCGAGAGTTCCGCAACCTGTATAGAAAACTGGAATAGAGAGCAACATAAACATCATTTCCGCCCTTTTTATTGGTCATGAAACTCACACATTGCATGTTGTACCACCACACAGCGAGATCTTCAGACGTGGTGATCCAGATTGCTGAACACACTGGTACCTCTAATACCCAGTAGCACGTCCTCTTGCATTGATGCATGCCTGAATTCGTCGTAGCATACTATCCACAAGTTCATCAAGGCACTGTTGGTCCAGATTGTCCCAATCCTCAACGGAGATTCGGCGGAGATCCCTCAGAGTGGTTGGTGGGTGACGTTGTCCATTAACAGCCATTTTCAATCAATCCCAGGTATGTTCGATAGGGTTCATGTCCGGAGAACATTCTGGCCACTCTAGTCGAGCGATGTCGTTGTCCTGAAGGAAATCATTCACATAATGTGCACGATGGGGGCGCGAATTGTCATCCATGAAGTTGAATGCGTCGCAATATGCTGGCGATATGGTTACACTATCGGTCGGAGGATGTCATTCACGTATCGTACATCCGTTACGGCGCCCTGCATGACCACCAGCGGCGTACTTCAGCCCAACATAATGCCACCCCAAAACAACAGGGAACCTCCACTTGCTGCACTCGGTGGACAGTGTGTCTAAGGCGTTCAGCCTGACTTTGGTTGCCTCCAAACATGTCTCCGACAATTGTCTGGTTGAAGGCATATGCGACACTCATGAACGGAACAATCAGCATTTTGTTGGGCCAATCTGTACCACGCTGCATGGAGTTGTGGTTGCAAAGATGGATCTCTCCACGGACGTCGGGAGTGAAGTTGTGCAGCATGCAGCCTACTGCACACACTTTAAGAGGTAACACGACGTCCTACGGCTGCACGAAAAGCATTATTCAAAACGGTGGCATTGCTGTCAGGGATCCTCCGAGCCATAATCTGTAGGTACCTGTCAGCCACCGCAGTAGTAGCCCTTGGACGGCCTGATCGAGGCATGTCAGCGACAGTTCCCGTCTGTCTGTATCTCCTACACGTCCGAACAACATAGCTTTGTTTCACTCCGAGATGCATGAACACTTCCTTGTAGAGAGCCCTTCCTGTCACAAAGACAGGACGCGATCGAACCGCAGTATTGACCTTCTAGGCATGGTTCAACTACAGACGACACGAGCCGTGCACCTCCTTCCTGATGGAATGACTGGAACTATCGGCTGTCGGAACCCCTCCGTCTAATACGCGCTGCTCCTGCATGGTTGTTTACATCTTTGGGCGTGTTTAGTGACGTCTCTGAACAGTCAAAGGGACTGTGTATATAATTCAGTATCCACACTCAACATCTATCTTCAGGAGTTATGGGAACTGAGGTGATGCAAAACTTCTTTTGATGTGTGTTTTATCATGCCTAAAACCGTCGGCTTTTGAAACAGCATCATCTCGGAATGGATGAAGGTAGATCCTATATGGTTTTCAAGAGAATCATATACCATTCTTCCTGCAAAATAGTGGCAAATTCAGTAAGGATGCTGGATAACGATCACACACCCTTCTCTCCAATAAAATCTCAAAAATACTGTCATGTGGGGACTGTGGTGGTAATGGGAGAGGCGACAATTCATCCTTGGGCTCCCAAAATCACATCCAGACAATGCCGTAGTGTGAACACGAGGTCCTGTCGTCTTGGACCGCAGTATCACCATTGTGGTAATGTTTTGGTAAGCCATACGACCTTCCCCATGGAGTACCACAATATGACTGCTCACATCATCACCGAAAACCCGCCATTATATCACTCTTCATAGCAAGCTGTCTGCATCGTAGTCTTGGCTCAGGCGGAACGTAAACTCGGCCAGAAGTTAAAAACTGTGTCAAAATACTCATGCGAACAAATGATATTCTTCCATTGCTCGATAGTCCGGGTTTTCTGGCTTCAGTACCACGTTTTCCTGTTGTAGAAGAATGGTGGACATGGATGGAAACTGTCAGCATGCGCCATATTAAAGCTCATGCGAGTTTCCCAAGTGATTTATTATTACCAGCTACAGTTCCCCCGTTCCTCTCAGTCTGCGTCATCGGATCCCTCAATGCTAAGGACATCACTTTGCTGTCTGCGAATGGCTGCCTCAGCGACCCGTGCAGCGCACTGCTGTGTGTCGACCTTGTGATGACGTCAGGATGCGCCAGCAGTCGACTCAGAGGTATCCATCCTTGCTGCCTCAGTGCTGCCCATTGGGAGCTGCAAGGCGGTCCACGGCATGCTTCCTCGCGAGCATGGCTACGATCGAGGCGACAACATGCGCCCATGATCTGGCGTCCGAATCTGTGGCCTTCGCCTCAGGATGCCTCCGGAGTGTGTTGGGAGCCAACAAGACTGCCCGCAGTAGCGAGCCATGGCGTGGCCCGTCGCTGGCTGGCTGTGGAACCTGTGTTGGCCTAAGAGGGTCGAACCAGCGATCTGCCGTGGACTGGAATGCTGGCGCCCCATCTGCTGCTGCGTGTAGTTGGTGGTGTGACAGCCCCCGCCGTCCAGGAGAGCTGTCACATTTGAGTGCCTTGTTAGTGGACCGGCCTGTGTCTGTGCGCCTCTGTTTTGCTAACGCGCCGCTCCGAGTCATGTACTCATAACACCTGGGTTGGGCCAGTGGGCCCCTTCTGCCTGTAAGCTGCGCCGTGCACACACCGCTGCGTTTAATCTTTTCAGCGGGTCTACGGCCCTGTGGTCTCCATTCTACTTCACAACTGCTGGTCACCAGGCCTGCATCTGGTTGTAACTTGTGCGCTCAGAAATATTGCACCGAAGCTAACCTTATCCTATCTTAAACGGTGGTGCCACTACACTGTTAATGGGCGTTAACAGCACTGAAGTATGGTTTTGTAATTCTAACTCGTCTTACAATTCACTATTTACGGAGCTCCATCTGTGTTTTTTCCGTGCTGGCAGGCTTTGCGAGTGCAACACGCGTTTCCTGCAGCTGTCGTCCTCTTAATTTTCGTCCCGATCATCTTCATTGACCGTCTGTCACGATCACTCAAGACACATTTTCGTTCGCGTTATAACTTAGGGGATGATGTTTTCCGCTTTTCCTGTACGCTGTACAAATCTTCTATACGGTCCCTCTTGAAAACCCACACGCTTCTGAGACTCTTTTACAGAAGCATCCACCATATGAGCACTAACAATTTTTCCACTTTGGAATTCACTTTGCTCCGACATAATGCATAATGCACCCACAATTTCAAAGAACAGTGTTCTGACCACGAATGACACTTGCAACGTATTGAGGACACTTTACAGTTACTGTTCATTATCAAGTACAACAGTGGCACCTGATGGCTTGGCCATCATCTGCATTTACGTTCAATCATGCATTTCTCGCGGGGTTCACATATTATACATATATATATATATTTGTGTATGTTACTGTAAAAGCAAGATGATTGGTAAATATTAGAATTAAATGGTGAAACCTAAGACTTACCATCGTGGTAGAATTTATCAATGCAAACTGATTAATGCAGGATTGAAGAATCCTGCCTCCACCGAGCAGGTTCAGACAAGTTTCAACGTTGCCAATTTTGTGTTCGGGCAAGTTTCTACGTTGGCGATTATTAGTTCTCAGTCCGCTCACCACTGTGTAGTTTCAGTCAGTGTCAAGCATCGTGCGTACAGTCATCTTTGCGACTCGTTTTAGTAGCGTTTCTTCTGCAGATTTGTATGGGAATGAGTGTTGTTATGCGTAACAGATTTTACGAACTTTTAAGTGAATCAGTGAGTAAGAAGAAGGACAACAATTTTTATATAAAAATGGCTCTGAGCACTATGGGACTTAGCATCTGAGGTCATCAGTCCCCTAGAACTTAGAACTACTTAAACCTAACGAACCACACACATCCATGCACGAGGTAGGATTCGAACCTGCGACCGTCGCGGTCGCGCGGTTTCAGACTGAAGCGCCTAGAACTGCTCGGCCACACCGGCTTTATGTAACTACGGAGCAATACAACATTCTATTAAGTGAAGTGAAAAATGAAATATAATCATTTCCAATAAAAATCTGTTCACTACAGACGCTTGAAGCGATACTATGTTCTCAACATAGGAGGTGAAAAACTCATAGCACCGGTGTCTGCGGGAAAAGAAGAAATCCGTTATTTGTACTGCTTGAGACCCACATTGCTATAGGCCATGGCGGCCGAACACGGATGATTCTGGAACTGAATTGTAAGTACAAAAATGTGACTATTGAATCAATGGTTATTTATTAGAGATTATGTGAACCATGTCACAAAAAGCAAAAAACATTGAGGAGGGGAGTTGTAGTGAAATCCATGATACACAGTGAAATGAATTCAGGATGTCAAATTGACTTAATCGACATGCATGCAAAGCCAGACAATAAGTGGAAGTTCATATTTGTATACCAAGATCATTTGACGAAATTTGTTATCCTCCTTCGAAAAGGGCTGATGAAGTAGCATATCATCTTTTGAATATTTTTACCACCTTTGGCACCCCAAGTATCCTTCATTCTGATAACGGTTGAGAGTTTTGTAACTAACCCATTTAAAATTTAAGTGGGTTGTGGAGTGATATAAAGATAGTCCACGGGAAGCCGAGGCACAGTCAGTCTCAGAGATCAGTCAAAAGAGCAAATCAAGATGTCGAACATTTGTTATCAAATTGGATGGAAACAAATGAAACTTCGATATGGTCTGAAGGGCTGAGGTTTGTGCGAGCAACGAAAAATAGGGCTTACCATGAAGGGATCACATGTTCACCACACGAAGCCATGTTTGGGGTTCCAATGAAAATGGGCATTGCGACCTCAGTTGTTCCACGTGATTTAATAAAAAATACAAACTCTGAAGAAGACTTGGAAACAATGTTAAACACCACTTCCACTGACTCACAGGAAATCGAAAATGACGGCCAAGGAATTGAGCCCAGTGAATCAAGTACTGGAACAAAGGAACGGAGGTAGAAAGAGCAGCTGTAGCAGGTCAGGGAGCACCACAGACACAGGATTGGGTGATAGTAAACAACGAGACACCGGCACCAGCTGATGATTGTGTCGAGACGCTGACAACTTCCAACAGAGTTAATAAAGTGAAACGGACCCGAGAAGCTGCCAAGGAAGGTCTTCAGCTGCAGTCAAAGAAAATGAAAGCAGCCTCATGTAACAAAATTTCCAAACCCTCAGTTGGACAGAATGTGAGAATTAAAGTACTGGATGAAGACAAGGCAAAAACTGATGCAAAATGCATTAGTGATAAATATGCACGATGACGAATTTTATCAAATTGGTAGCAAAGCTGGTAAACTGAAGTCTTTATACACTAGGAACCAATTTACATTGTACAAGGAAAATTTTATCAGCGTCGAAGAAATAGCGAGAGAAGAAATTAGTCTACGAGAAGCGGTTTGCAAACAATCTTCTGTTGGAGGACAAGGGTTCAAAAAGTGCAATTGTTTAAAAAAGTGTCTAGCTAAAAGATGCTTGCGTTAATCGCTTCGAAATGCTACTGTAGTCAGCCTTGTTGTGACAAAATTAACGTTCGCAAGACAACATTTTTACAACGTTTTTCACTAATATGGAATATTGCTCATTATAATCACATTGGAATGCAAGGATGTTTAAAATAAATAAATGTACAATAAATGCAACCTATTTCAATAAACTGCTAAGCGGATTATTTTTAATGAATACGGTTTTACCAGTTGGTATGTGTACATCCTAAGATTTACCAACGTCTCTTGGTAAAAGTTGGAAATCTACGCATATAACAAGAAATTTCGGACTTTTACGACACCGTGATAGTAAGTCTTAGGTTTCATCAGTTAATTCTATGATATACTAGTTGCTCATTATAATCACATTGGAATGCAAGAACCGGGGACCTAGAAACAACGGAGAGACTCCGTCCCCGCCGCAGCCGCAGTGGTCCACAATCCGACGACGACTACCGCAGTCCACTTCACTCCTCCGCCGCCCCACACCGAACCCAGGGTTATTGTGCGGTTCGGCCCCCGATGGACCTCCAGGGAACGTCTCAAACGAGACGAGTGTAACTTCTATGTTTGCGTTGTAGTGTAATGGTGATGTGCGCGTACGTGGAGAACTTGTTTGCGCAGCAATCGCCGACATAGTGTAACTGAGACGGAATAAGGGAAACCAGTCCGCATTCGCCTAGGCAGATGGAAAACCGCCTAAAAACCATCCAAAGACTGGCCGGTTCACCGGAACTCGACACAAATCCGTCGGGCGGATTCGTGCCGGGGACCAGGCGCTCCTTCCCGCCCGGGAAGCCCTGCGTTAGACCGCACGGCCAACCGGGCGGGCACACTGTGATGGTAAGTCTTAGGTTTCACAGGTTAATTCTTTTACAGTAAGACACACACTTCACTGTGTTGAAGATACTGCAGACGCTCAGCCGTGTGATCTATCACCCTGACCGCTACGTAACACGATGAACTGTTAATTAGCAAACGAGTGCACTTGTACCTATTTTGTTACCATAGTCAAAAGTAAAGGACGCAACGAAAGTGACTCGGCAGTTCTTGATTCTCGCATAAGCAGTTCCAGACAAAACAAACTACTGGCATTCTTCGCGTTCCGGCTGTGGGGACCATGAGATGTTCACAGGCCCCCGTGCCGCCCTCTGTCTAAGACGTCATTTGGGTGCAATACGGAGGCACGTGAGGTTAGTACACCTTTCGTAGCCGTTACAAGTAGTCCACACCTTGGTCTCGCTACTTCTCATTCAAGTAGAACTTCTGTTGGCAACAAAAGGTTGAGTGCACCCCATTTCAGTTCTACCACCACGAATACATTTCTGGCAATAACTAGAAATCAAACGAAATGCTCTGCATGTCTGCCGGATTCTCCGATCGCTCAGGTAGTGCTGTATAAATATTCAGGCAAAAAGAACATTGAGACTGATGAACGTTTAAGACAAAGGCCAGTGCGTGAAGAACGTATCTGGGCCATGCGCCAGCTTGTATCAATGAATTTTCCGGACGCCAGAGACTCTGCCGTTCAGTCACTGGGCGACGGATTTTGAGGCCTGCCGACAGGGGCGCGCTATAAGGTATCACACGGAAAACCTGTACAGATTTGCACCAGCGCCCCGAGGGCTCACATTGGGAACGACAGGCTCGTATACATTCGTTACATCATAGACTGTGAAAGTTGATACTTTTATAATGCTTCTATTTTCACACGCTGAAACTTCTGAAAGGGTAGCTTCGTATTTATTAAGTAGTTATTGTTATGTTGTGTAACTATGGATTAAACATAATTATGGACTGAAATGTTCGTTTTACGTCTTGCTGGTACTTGCAAATGATTATCTATATTTTCGTTTCGCAGCATTTTTGACACTGAGGACGTAATTATCTATTCAGCATTAGACGTGACATTGTCCGCCACAGTTGTGAACAGAAGAGCAGACAACGACGTAATGTCAGGTGTAGGGTTGGACCCTGGCTGGAAAGAAGGGGTGACTGTTAATGAAGGAAATGGGGCCCGAAGATCCACAGGAATTCAGCAATTTCGTCAAAATGGATATGTCTTGTCGTTCGTACATGACAGGTTTCGTGCTAGTGACACAGTAATGAGGGAAGCTATTTCACTACAACGCAACCGCAAAGACGCAGAACAGTTTTTGCAGTCCTCACTGGTCGCTGTCGGCACAACTACTGCCTCTAGTGGCTATTCTTTCAGCACTCTCTTTCCTGGCATGCCGAAATAATACAATAGATGCGGTACTTTCACGAATTGATGTGATACGGACACATATCAAAAGTAGGACTATATGTAATTTTACGTAAAACTTACAAACTCATAACTAATTGTAGAGGTACGTTATTATGGTACAGACTGTCTAGAGGACGATATAGACACCTTTCCTTGGTGTATTCGTCAATAAGTTCGCTCATACTTTCTTAGTTTCAGCCCATCCTACAATAAGAAACTTTCATTTGATATACAGCTTTTCTCAATGCAAAAAACGGTAATTTCCAAGAATGATTGCCTGTCGAAGTTGGGGGGCTCCAAACGATACATATCGAAGAGCCATAGTAAATCGATTATGGAAGTCTCATGGCGCGCGTTATGATAAATTACTTGTGATCGTCATTTGTATCAGTTTTGCGTTGTTTCTTCAGTTTGAGTACATTACGTTCCCACCATAATTGTTTGTGATTCCATTGGGAAATCGACACAGTTTCTCTTCATAGCGAGTGCAATGTGTGCTGCTTCTCAAGTTTCTTCTGCGGATTGCCTCACATGGAAAACTCTAATTCCATGCATATGCAGTGTAGACAAATGTTTGACTTTTTTGCCGGAAATACGGACTTCTGCCAGACGACGAAAGGAGAGACTGTGTTGACTGTGGTGCTGCGAAGTCTGTGAAACTGCGTAAGAGGAGTGCGGACACTGAGATTCCGTTGCAATTTCATTGCGGACTTTGTGGAAAGCGAACCAGCATCAGGAGTCCTCTAAATTATCGATTCAGACGAGCGTAATTCTTGTGTCCTGCTGGATTCGAGATTATACTCTGCAAGCCACAGCATCAGAAACTGAGCTATCGGCGAATACCGCCTGTGATTACTTCGGGTTTTGCCGAGAAGTGTGCTACGTTATAGTGACAAATAACAGTGTGCCAATTGGTGGACCGAATAAAATAGTGGAAGTAGACCAGTCTCACGTTGCTAGACGAAAGAATCAGAGAGGACGACCTTCTAAAAGTGAAGTAGATCACATTTGGGTTTTTGGTGGGATGGAAAGGGAGTAACGCAAGTGTTTCGTTGTCAGGGTCACTTTAGTGGGTCTCATAAAGCATTTCATACTGCCTGGAACAAAAGTCATCACATACGGGTTTCAGTCATATCAGAGGCTCAAAGCTGAAGGGTTCGAGCACGAATTTGTGAACTACTCTGTCGAGTTTCTCTCTTCAAATGACGCCAGTGTCCATACCCAGAACATAGAACGCCTGTGGAAGTCTGTCAAGTCAACCATAAAAAGAGAAGGGCGTCCTGCAACTTGCGTTTGCAGGGGAAAGTCTACGCATGCAGAGTTTACCGTCGGAGGCAGCTTATACATCACGCGGACTGTCACAAGACGATTAACACCGACGACGACTAAGGTAAGTCGTCTCCTTTCAATTTGCGAGAGCTTCTCTAACGCTTTTCTTTTTTCGTTCTGTAGTGACACCTTGAAACATACTCTAACACGCGCCACGAGACTTCCATAATCGATCTACTATCGCATCTTCGATATGTATCGTTTGGAGTCCTCCAACTTCGATAGGCAATCATTCTTGGAAATTGCCCAATAAACGTAATTTTCATTTGTTTTATTGACGTATTTATAAATATCACTTAAAAATGTGTAGAACACCTCGCGCAACAGAAAAAAAAGAGTTCTAGAGAGATCACGTATTTCTTGTCTGCTGATCAGAAGCAACAAGCGAAAGGCCCTCTCGAAATGCTGCGTTCTGCTCGTGCGAGCGTATACCTCTTCTACTGCGCATGCGCTGTTCAGAATACAGTGGTTCCTGTTTCTCCCCAGCGGATAGCCCATCTGTTGAAATCGTAGTTTCATCCTGTCTGTTGCTAGGTGCCAGGCCGTCTGCATCTAACGTGAGAACGTTATGTGTGTCGTATAACACCGGCTTTAATGCCGAGCGTGCCTGCGAGGGAGAGAGTTGGTCTGTACGCTTGGTAGTGTTTGCTGGATCTCAGTTCTGGAGCAGTAAGTTATGCTTCCGATAGACTGGAACCAATGTGTGTGCCCCAAGTGAGAGGGGGTGATGGCTACGTTGACGTAGTGTGGCATTTAGCCATAAACATACCCTGTGTGTGATGCACGGCCAATCGACTGAAGTTTACAGGCGAGTAGGCCTGAAAGCCTCGTTAGCGAGTCCCGAAGGCATGCCTGTGGGTGCTCGGCGTGCTGTGTGGTGACTGGTCAAGGCACCTATTTTCACTTAAGTCTTTTCCGGAATTTCGCCAACACACTCGGAGCCTATTCAATTTGGTAAGAATGAACTTCGTTAAAGTGCAACTAGTTATGAGTGTTTCGCTAAAGACCCATCGTCTTGTAATACTCTTCGCCGGTCTTTGCGAAAGTACAATAAAAGTAATGGCGCTAGAGACCATCAACACGTTTCTATACAGGTATTTCTATCCGATGCAGTCTTCTTATTTCAGGTAAGATGATTTAAGATGTACTACTACCGCAGAAGCTCATAAACTTCCTTTAAAGGCTGTGTGTTTTATTGCACGAATTCTTTTGTGAACATATACCTTTTAATATGCATACTGGTATGCATGGCTAGTCGCGTGCCGAGGAGTATTTGAGGACTGTTTAGGGTGCAGTTATTTTAGGCACGAATTTTCATTGGCAATCAGTTGAGTGCACTCCCTTTTACGTAATCATTTATCTTGTAAGGTGGTAACTCTGTTCTCTAATGTTGCCGCAGATTGTTGGATTGCTAATGTGCGTTGCCTTTGTAATTGAATCAGGAAGTCATACGATCATCCACCAAACCACTCGATAGGCGCGCTTGTTACAGAATTTTTTTTATGTATAACTGAAATTCTTCTTCTATTTGTTTATTTCAAAAACAATTGTGAACCCATAATTCGGAAAATAATGATTTTTAAAGGACATGATATTCTCCATTGACTGTAGAGATTATTTATTTCCCAATTGATATTTCGACCTTGAGGTCATTATTAACTTCAGTTCAGACAATGACATGTATACGTGTCGGAGGATTTTAAAGTTAGACGTACAGATGCAAAATTAGCGCTTGATATTGGCGATGAGGTCGAAACTGCAACAGTGAGACCAGTAGACGAATGACGAATATGATGCCCTTCAAAAAATTCGACATGACTGTGAACCCTAACCACGATAAGTTAATCAATAACTATTTTGTTGTTGATTAAACTCATACTGAAGATCGGTTTTTAACTTTCGCAGTTTCCTTCATTAATACCTCTGGAATACAAATTTGTGAAAGAAGTATACACGCTGCACTCTAGCTCCTTACCGCACCCAGTTCAGTGCAATGCTAACTTATCAGTATTCGTAGTTATAGAATGAATTTATAGTCCTGCAAGGTCCGAATGTATGTTCCCAAATGTCGCAGAGTAGTTGGCGAGTATACTTTATTGACAGCCAGAAAGCGTTATATATAAAAAAAAAGACTCACTGGATGAGAAACGAGTGTGTGCGTGTGTGTGTGTGTGTGTGTGTCTGTGTGTGTGTGTGTGTGTGAGAGAGAGAGAGAGAGAGAGAGAGAGAGAGAAACGTGCTACAGGGAACAGGAAACGCTTTCTAAAATGCGAAAAGAAACAAAGAGGAAAAGCAGTGCAGTACATGAGAGAGGAACAGCAGTTCCGGAGCGGAACAGGTGAGGGCGTGCACCGAGCAGTAAATGAGCAAAAGGAACTGCTGGGAACTGCTGCCACTGCGGCGAGAAAATGCGATAATAAAGAAAAAGACATTTACGTGCGTCGGCCGCCCTTACACATACACACACGGACGCACACAAAGGGCAGTGTGACGCGGCTGTGAATAATGGGGCGGCGAGACAAAGGACGGACAGGGGGCAGACAAAGCTCACGGGATTAATAGCGGCACCGCGCGCCCATTAGCCCGGCGGGCTACCTGAGGCAAGAGCGGCCGCTGCCGGTGGACTTCCAGCATCGCCAAGTCACCGCCGGCCAGGCACATCCCAGGGCAAAGTGCGCTGGGTGCTACCCACACCAGCCCCTATCATCTCCCATGCGCTGTTCCCCGTGCTTCCTCACACGCATTCACAGTCTCTCCCAGCCAGATAATGAGGAAATGAGAATGTCTACAATGAAGCCCAACTTTTTTTTCATACTTGTGTAACGTCGTGGTTTACACAGACTGCGAGAATTATTTCCACACCGGAACCCCTTACCTTAAAACAACATCTGTGTTAATATTTGCAGTTATTCTTCCTCAGTTCCTACTTATATTTCACTGTCCAGTCACACTGCGGTGATCACCTGTCAAGGAACTAAATAACTGTCTTGAAGAGAGTCAGTGAAGTTCTGGAAGGTACCGACAGGGATGTAGAGTCATGCCAACTCCACTGCCATGACCAGCTGCACTAGGTTTCTCGGTTTATGTTCCAATATGCGAGCAACCCGATCGAGGTGGATCAACAGTTTCTGGTGCTCTTAGAAACAAGTACGTACACTGCAAGCTGTGTGACACTTGCATAGAAAGTTCTCGGTTTACTTGCCGCGTCAAATTTGGATAAAATCCCAAGCTTTCGATGACTACCTCCGTCATCTTCGTCAGGGGTAAAACTGACTGTCGTGGACCGGTGGCGAAGATGACGGAGGTAGTCATCGAAAGCTTGGGATTTTATCCAAATTTGACGCGGCAAGTAAACCGAGGACTTTTTATGCAAGAACTCCGTCGCGAAAGACTTCGTAGTCATATGTGTGACACGTTCATTGTGCTGCTGATATCATCAGCCCGAGGGAAGAAAACTGCATGTATGGCTGGACATGGTCCCGAAGGATAGATGCGTATTTGTGTTGATCCATTGTGCCTTTCCGAACCCGATATCACCCAGGGAATGGCATGGAAACATTCTGCAGACCGTAACACTCGTTCCTCCGGCCTGAACCCTTCCGACGATTGTTGCATGGTGTTTGCTTTCAATCGTTTCATGCCGTATACGCCAACGGCCATCTATCTGCTGCTTCATCTGATAACATCACCTGTCGCCACTTGCTCCACATCCAATTGGAGTACTGGCGTGCAAATTCCAACCATCATCGTCGATGAACGGCAGTCAAAAATGATTGAAATAGCTCTGAGCACTATGCGACTTAACTTCTGAGGTCTTCAGTCGCCTAGAACTTAGAACTAATTAAACCTAACGAACCTAAGATCATCACACACATCCATGTCCGAGGCAGGATTCGAACATGCGACCGTAGCGGTCGCTCGTTTCCAGACTGTAGCGCCTAGAACCGCACGGCCACTCCAGCCCGCAACGGCAGTCAGCATGGATGCATGAACAGGGGCCTGCTGTGTAGACCCATACGCGCAGCAACGTTCGCTGAACGGTCGTTGAGCAGACAGTGTTGGTAGGCCCTTGGTTCATCTCAGTGGTCAGTTGCACGTCTGTTCATCTGCAGACGTCTCCGCAGCAGTCGTTCATCCTGTCATCAATGACCCCCTGGCGCGCCACTTTGCTAGGCGCCGGTTCTGGATAGCGCCCTTTTGCTCTGCACGGTATAGCTTTAAACAGGGAGGGGGGGGGGGGAGCATGCAAACAGTTACAAAACTTAGCCATTTCGGAAATTCTTCCATCTTTGGCACGACGCCAATGTTGGAAGTCAGATAAATGTCTCTGTTAACGCATTACGACAGCAAAAGCACTGTTTTCCGCGTCCCCCGACACCCTACTAGTGCTGCTACCTGCCGTCTATGAATGGATACTGCACGTTGGCATCGAACGTACGTCACATTAATGTGGATTGACCGTCGTTTACATAAGAACAAACATAATCCATATTTTGCGACTGACTGTTTATTTTGTTTTGAACCAAACATCTTTCATCTGAATCTTCCTGGCAGACTGAAACTGTGACGGACTCGAACACTGGGCCTTAGCCTTTTATGGGCAAGTGCTCTATCGACTGATCTACCCAGGCACGATTAACGATCCGTGTTTTAATTACTCCTATTAGCCATTATCAGTGGTTTTTAAAGTGACCGTTCAGAAAAGAGAAAAGCGCAACGCTCTAACTTGCGAGACAGGGAGCTAAACCAGATCCAAATCGGATCCATGCGGTGACCCGTGGGCTGGTACACCGACCAGCCTGATGTGATTTTTAGGCGGTTTACCACGCTCGTTTATGTGAATGCTGGGCTGGTCCCCAATTTCCGCCGCATAAAACACTACACTCAAAAAGTTAAAATACGATAACACAAACAAAAAAGTTTATGCAGTCCACAGAAAGGCAGCGCACACGACTTCCGTCCCTCAGGTAACTTACGACTACGTGGATGAGATGGACATACGGCAGCAAAATTAAATGAAATAAATACGCCAAACCTTGAGTACAGCAGACCACGTATTAGACGCGATTAACTGGAAGAAGAAGAGGTCTACAACACAAAATATCATTAAATATACATATGGTATCACAAGACGTGTAGTGTTTCCTGGCAATACATTTTGGTATGTTACCACTGTTATCTTACTTGCATTTACGCGTGAAGCGGCACCTTTGGACTTCCCACCACCGGGCCCAAGAGTTCGCGGATTTTGGATGTGCACTCCACCAAACAGATGGATCTACGCGCAGGCTTCAACGTGCCTGCGGACTACCCTCTGGCGAAGGAGCGGAGCGGAAGTGTTAGCGGCCAGCAACTGCGACGGAAGTTCAGCTGGAATGTGGTGTGCCGAGGAGTCGGGTAGCCTGTGCAGTCAACTGTTCACACGGGACGTAGCCAAGCCGTCATGGACATCGCCTACCTGCACGACAGACGTGGCCAGAGAAGGCGTCAACCACAAACAGGTACTGAGGAGAGTGGTTTTGTTATTGCTGTAATACACGTAGCACTAGGAGTGTGCTTTAATGGTCTGTAGTGTTTGGTAGGAAGCTGACAAGTTGTCAGATGGTGATTATTGTCCGGCGAGTATTGTGCGCAGTAGAGATAGCCATTAGCTGCTGTATGCGTTTTGAATACAAAGTGCTTCTAACAAGTTCCAGTTCTATATGTCATGGCTGTGAGCTATTGGCATTGTGTCGTATCTCAACCTGAGGGCATGTTCCACCATAGTACAAGAGAGAGTTTTGTATTCTGTTTGTAATCACGTTAACAGCGTGTTCTACTATTGTACATATTTTTGCGTATTGTATGCTGCTGTTGTTGCCGACAGATTGAGTCGCCCTGTGGTATGTAGCAGTAGAAGGTTGAATTGTTGTTGTTGTTGTTGTCGTCGTCGTCGTCGTCGATGCTGCATCTGGAAGGCGCTCAACATCGCGGTCATCTGCACCCGTACGATGACTGTGTGAGGTGAATGGATCTATAGCACAAAAAATGAGGACAGCCTCAAATAGAACGTAAGACCATATACGCTCCCTTGTACTCGTTTTTACATGACTCCTCTCAACGGTACAATGGAGCAAGCGAGTCCAGGCAGGCCATCACAAACAACGATATCTGATCTGGACAGCCACTAAGAGGCAAGTCCAGAAAAGAAGATCGGCGGATCATAAAAATGGTAACGGGATGAGCCAGTCGTTCTCTAACGTATTAAAAGCGACGACCTCTAAGAGCTTAGGTAGAAGTGAAGAAAAAACACAGAATCTTAAAACGCTTGCCACAATCAGTTCATCACCATCTAAAATTGAGGGCAGATCTGTCGGTAAACCAGCTTGAACCCTGTCGTCATTACATGAAATACAGTCGGTTAAAATGTGGTGAATAGAAGATTGAAGACGGAGTCCTTACTAGCAGAGGCAGTAAAGGAGTTTTAATTCATTTACTGCCCAATTGTAACAGTGACCACTTGGGTGTTACAGCGGCTGATGCAGATTTTGTTAGCATATGTGACGCTACGCCTGCAAAGCCAGGGTTATGATTTATCACTTAATTCTGTGTTTCCTACTCTTTTCGTACATCAGTCGGTTCTTGAGCAGAGATTAGATAAACGCAGCATTGGTTTCACAATTTTAGACCCCATTGTACATGACACATGACTGCAGTGGACATGACTTAGCTGTAGGGTTGAGTTAGGAATCATGGGACCTCTAGTCGAGTGAGAATGGAGTGCGGTGTGGGATGGGAGACGAGAAGAGGGTGAGTGGTGCGGTAGTGTAGGGTCTAACTCTTTCTCTTTTTCTCTCTTCCTCTCTCTCTCTCTCTCTCTCTCTCTCTCTCTCTCTCTCTCTCTTTCTCTCTCTCTCTATCTATCTATCTATCTATCTCTCGCGTGTTTGTGTGTGTGTTTCTCTAAATTTTCTTCAAGTGGGGTACCACAGCTATGTATTTGTTACTAATTTTCAGTATAAAATTAACACACTTCCAACTGCACGACGCCTGAGTGCGGAGCTCAGTGTACAGGCAGGAACCAGGTTAACTGAACACGCATCATAATTTACTGGTGCCTGGAGGCCAGAGTTTACTTTACAGAACATGTTTCACAATATGCTGATACCTGGAGACACGAGGGCACTATGCTGAACACACTGGTTGCCATTTTGATTGACGAATCAGCTACCTCGAACTTAATGTGAATTTTCTGATACTACCGAACAGCTTAAATTTTATTTATACTCACTCCGCTCTCAGTTGTGCTTTCGACACTTAAACCTCACCTCCGACGGGAGGCTATCGTGCCAAGTGTGTCTCCTGAAAAACGTACACCTTAACCACATTAAAGGAATGTTTTTGGAGGCGCAAGAAATAAATACTTAAGCTAGTACACTGAAAGGTCAGTTACCGACTCGTCTCCAAATGGGTGGAAGACTCTCAGTTGAATTATCGGAAGTGAAAGTACACTACTGGCCATTAAAATTGCTACACCAAGAAGAAATGCAGATGATAAACGGGTGTTCATTGGACAAATATGTTATACTAGAACTGACATGTGATTACATTTTCACGCAATTTGGGTGCGTAGGTCCTGAGTAAACAGTACCCAGAACAACCACCTCTGGCTGTAATAACGGCATTGATACGCCTGGGCATTGAGTCAAACAGAGCTTGGATGGCGTGTACAGGTACAGCTGCCCATGCAGCTTCAACACGATACCACAGTTCACCAAGAGTAGTGACTGGCGTATTGTGACGAGCCAGTTGCTCGGCCACCATTGACCAGACGTTTTCAATTGGTGAGAGATCTGGAGAATGTGGTGGCCAGGGCAGTAGTCGAACATTTTCTGCACCCAGAAAGGCCCGTACAGGACCTGCAACATGCGGTCGTGCATTATCCTGCTGAAATGTAGGGTTTCGCGGGGATCAAATGAAGGGTACAGCCACGGGTCGTAACACATCTGAAATGTAACGTCCACTCTTCAAAGTGCCGTCAATTCGAACAAGAGGTGACCGAGACGTGTAACCAATGGCATCCCATACTATCACGCCGGATGATACGCCAGTATGGCAATGACGAATACACGCTTTCAATGTGCGTTCACTGCGTTGTCGCCAAACACGGATGCGACCATCATGATGCTGTAAACAGAACCTGAATTCGTCCGAGAAAATGACGTTTTGCTATTCGTGCACCCAGGTTCGTCGTTGAGTACACCATCGCAGGCGCTCCTGTCTGTGATGCAGCGTCAAGGCTAACCGCAGCCTTGGTCTCCGAGCTGATAATCCCTGCTGCTGCAAACGTCGTCGAACTGCTCGTGTATATGGTTTTTGTGTTGCAAACGTCCCCATCTGTTGACTCAGGGATCGAGACGTGGCTGCACGATCCGTTACAGCCATGCGGATAAGATGCCTATCATCTCGACTGCTAGTGATACGAGGCCGTTGGGATCCAGCACGGCGTTCCGTATTACCCTCCTGAACCCACCGATTCCATATTCTGCTAACAGTCATTGGATCTCGACCAACGCGATACGATAAACCGCAATCGCGATAGGCTACAATCCGACCTTTATCAAAGTCGGAAGCGTGATGGTACGCATTTCTCCTCCTTACACGAGGCATCACAACAACGTTGGAAACTTTCCTCATGTCAGCACGTTGTAGGTGTCGCCACCGGCGCCAACCTTGTGTGAATGCTCTGAAAAGCTAATCATTTGCATATCACAGCATCTTCTTCCTGTCCAGTAAATTTCGCGTCTGTATCACGTCATGTTTGTGGTGTAGCAATTTTAATGGCCAGTAGTGTAATAAGGTCCCGAGTGCCACAATAAATGTTACAAAAAATTGTTTGGTCTAATGGATAGAGGTTCAAACGGAAAATTTGGGTACGATGCTTTAGATATTTCCCGTCATGGACCTAACTGACGAGAGCGGCGAACAAGTACATACGCAGCTGGAGTTTGAACAGCGTTCTCACTAAGCGGCGGGGATCTTCTTAATGCGCAAGGTACCGAATTAAGCACTCGGCGGGCACGCACGGCTTCTTGTGTTATTTGCATAACCGGAACCGCAGCAGGCACTGTGCGGCTTCCCTGCGCGAGATATGTCGAGTAAAAACGTTTGCTCTCGCAACGCAAACACTGCTGAATGAGATTAAGGGAAGGCGGGGGAGAGGAGAGGGAGAAAGCGGATGCCAGTGCCGCTTGTCAGCACAGGGCGCAAAACGCACCACGTGTAGGACTCACGCCACGACAAAGGTCGCGTCCCTCTTGGTAGCAACCTGGCCATCTCCTGTACAACCATTGCAGCCTACAAGCCACGATTCTTTCTTGTCGCTTGCGACTGCTAAATGCGTCGTCCTACCAAGATTTCAGGAACGTTAGAAGATTGGTACGACAGTGGTAAAGACGTTAATATTAAATAGAGAAAAAGAGTGACTGCTGCTACTAGCGCCAGCGTTTGTACTTCGCGGGGATTTGCTCACGTAATGATTGCGGTTGTAGTCTGAATAGTCTTGGCTTTGATTTGGTAGCTAAGGTCGTGCATTTGAGAATGTAAAACCCAACATATCTAACCGTGTGCTAATTTAAATATTTTAATTCACGAAAAACAATGCCTCGTATGCAGCTACTGCGCAAGGAAGTGTTGTAGTGTACACCCTGGTTCAGAGGTGGATGAGACATGGGATGAATTTCAGTTATGGAAAGTTTGAATATAATTAAGGGTTAAAAATGAAAATTTATTGATTCCACAGTGATATTGAACAAATCAAGTACCGAACAATTGTAGGTACAGAACAAAAGTGATTGAAAAATCATCGACAAAATCATAATGATGTCATGGAATGCACACGTACTCGTGGCTAGGAACGTAAGAAGCTGTTGAACTGAATCATCCCCCATTCAACAGGCTTTCCGTTGTTAAAGTGATTAATTGAATAAAACCATAGCCCAAGAAACACCTAACTTTCAAAGTATTCTACATTCACGATATTAAAATAAAATTCATCACACGAACTAACAGACTACGATGCTGAGGGAGGAAAGCGTTATGGTGTCAGACTGAAAACTTACACAATTCTAACATTAACAAAACTGTCGAGGAGAAGGTCTTACGTGCAACCTATCTTACCAAGCTCCCAGGGAACAGTAACGAGCTCCCCTCACGAAGCCGAAGTGCTTCCTAGAAGTGACTAGAGAGCACGCTTGCTATCTACTATTGGCCATACTGTCATACTAACAGACTACTTTAACTCACACGGTTATACACACAGAATTCGTAACAACACGCTCACAGTTATTGGACTTATTATTCCAGGAGGGAAAGGAAAGCACAGGTACAGCGAAATATGGCAATGAGACATTGTAACCATGAGTGTGGGACTCAGAGAAGTAGCAAAACTTAAATGACCTTTGCAGAGGTGATGCTGAATTAGACTGTGGCTGATACGAACGCACTCAGATACTCACTCTTTTCATACCCTGGGAAATCTACTAACTGCACTGTAAATTCAGGTGCCAGAGATACTGAGATAACGCTACATTAAATACAATCTCATGAACAGAGTCACACGGAGACCCTTCCTGGTGTTCGCCGTTGTAAGACGTCGTGAACTACTAACCGAGAGTATATTCGATAATATAGGGTGGGAAAAACCGAGCAAATCAGAAAAATATTTACTGCACATTAAGATAGGCAGCCCAACTTCACGTCATCTACATTTGCGGCAGCTGGTGTAAGTGGGTTGCCCACGTTAAGGCGCATAAACTATTTTCTGAACCAGTTTATTTTGCCTATCCTGTATGTGACTATCTCGATGAATGCAGACTACATAATCGGCTAATCCGGTTCGTGGTTCACGCTGCACGGTCCTAGTTCGAGGTTGCCTGTCTAATGGTTTCCAGTGGCCACAACAACTTGATGTTCATACAATTATTGACTGGAATAAAAAATTAAAACGCTGTCGTGATAAGCTCTCTGAGAGGTATAACATGTTAAAAGTAAACATAGTAAGACAAGTATTACTGTCAGAAGCCTTGTACGTGTGGTGAAGCAGAATAACTCACGGTGCTCGAGTTACCCCACATTATATCCAGTATTTGTGAATGAGGCCACTTAGCGACTTACAAAAAAGTTTACACATAATTTCATTTTCTAAACTTTTTCTTCTTTAGTTGCTTACCATCAAATATTTAACAAATGGTTCAAATGGCTCTGAGCACTATGGGACTCAACTGCTGTGGTCATCAGTCCCCTAGAACTTAGAACTACTTAAACCTAACTAACCTAAGGACATCACACACATCCATGCCCGAGGCAGGATTCGAACCTGCGACCGTAGCAGTCGCACGGTTCCGGACTGCGCGCCTAGAACCGCGAGACCACCGCGGCCGGCAATATTTAACATATTAACTCATTTGTAACCAGAAGTTTGAAGCTCTTAAATATATGGGAGTTCGGTTCTTTAAAGAGTCGGGGTTTACTGGTATTTAACTAACAGAATTCAGTACGTTGCACTGGGTGGTGAACGTTCAACAGAAAGGGAAATAACATCGGGTGTGTCTCAGGAAGTGTAATAGGAAAATATTCAAATGTGTGTGAAATCTTGTGGGACTTAACTGCTAATGTCATCAGTCCCTAAGCTTACACACTATTTAACCTAAATTATCCGGAGCACAAACACACACACCCATGCCCGAGGGAGGACTCGAACCTCCGCCGGGACCAGCCGCACAGAGTGTAATAGGACCGCTAATGTCTATTGTATGTGCAAACTGCTTTCACTACCAGCAGCACTGCAAGAGTGCTATTGTCTACAGAGAAGCATCGTCGGTGTACAATCGTAAGATATCGCAGAAAGACTCAACAAAATTTCGACTTGAATAGCAACTCTTTTTAAATGTAGATAAATGAAAGATAATGTCAGCAACAAAGAGAAAGTATCCAGAATTCAGCAGCGGAGTGTGCGCTGATATGAAACTTCCTGGCAGATTAAAATTGTGTGCCGGACCGAGACTCGAACTCGGGACCTTTGCCTTTCGCGGACAAGTGCTCTATCATCTGAACTACCCAAGCAGAACTCACGCCCCGTCTTCACAGCTATACTTCCACCAGTACGTAGTCTCCTAACTTCACAGAAGCTCTTCTGAGAAACTTGCAGAACTAGTACTCCTGGAAGAAAGGATACTGCAAAGACATGGCTTTGTCGCAGCCTGGGCGATGTCTCCAGAATGAAATTTTCACTCTGCAACGGAGTATGCGCTGATATGAAACTTTCTGGCAGATTAAAACTGTGTGCCGGACCGAGACTCGAACTCAGGACCTGATTGTGAGGACGGGGCGTGAGTCATGCTAGGGTAGCTCAGATGGTAGAGCACAAACGCAAATGTCCCGATTTTGAGACTCGGTCCTGTACACACTATTAATCTGCCAGGATGTTTCGAAGAGAAAGTATACGATAATATGTGATTACATCTTAATCACTTCGCGCCTTACATGTATTCAGGGGATATGAAATGCGACGATCACGCAAAATCAGCAGCACGAAAGCTGATTGTAAGACTTGGATCTATTTGACAGGTTATTCTGGAGCCCTTATGAAGTAGGCGTAACCCATACGAAAGAGGAACAGAAATGATCCGAGAACGTATAGATATTCCCTGAAGATATCTTGTTGGATAAATTCAAACGATCTTTATTTCAAGAAGGAAGTACAACAGTGGATAGCAAATTGGACTCGCATTAGTTAAGACGATGGTTCAAAACAACATCCGACCATCCAAGATTTAGGTTTTATATGATTCTACTAAATCGCTTCAGACAAATGCCGGTATGGACCCTTTTAAAGAGCACGGCTGATTCCCGTCTCCATGTTTCAAAGAATCCAGTTCTATAAAACTGGTGAAAAACAGTCTAGATCGCAAAGGTTATTTTATTTAAAATGATGAGCAGTTTCGGCGACTGTTCTAGCCATCGTCAGCTTCAGCTGATGGCGCTATTCCGGAGATGGCTTAAGAAGGCCGAAACCCATCAATTTAAATAAAATAACCATTTCCATCTAGACTTTCACTAATTTTACACAGCTTACTAGGTCGCTGTTCTCCGAAAATGTTACCAGAAAAGTATCTAATGACCTCATTGGCGACAGGTAATCCTAATTACCCTTCCTTGCTTTTCAAAAGTGTACTGCTGCTCCACCGTACACTGGCCAGTCAGCTTAATGTGACCACCTGTTAAATTCCTGAAATACCACCTTTAGCAGCGTGGACCACTGCGAAATGTGCAAGAAGAGAGTCAGTGAGTTCTGGAACATGCCTACTCCATTGCTGTAGCCTTCTGCGCTATCATTATCGGCGGAGGATCCTTGGCACGAACAGCCCGATCGAGGTGGTCCTACGGATTCTCCATAGTCCGTGGAGCTTCACGGCCAAGGGAGTACGATAAAGTCATCATGGTGCTCTTCGAAATACACACGTACAATGCGAGCTACGCGTCACGTTGCCTTGTCCTGCTGGTAGATGATATCGCGCCGAGGAAAAACACACTGCATGTATGGGTGCACAAGCTCCGCAAGTATAGATGCATACCTGTGTCGATCCACTGCACCGTCGAGGAGGCGAAAACATTCCCGAGACCATAACTCTCACTCCTCGGAACTGGACCGTTTGCTTTCAGACGATTCACGCCATATGCCTGGACCCTTCGCTTTCACACGTTTCACGCCGCACACGCCAACGGCCATTTGTCCGATGGGACACTCAGCGGACATCTGCTTTTGGTACTGGGTTGCTAATTCCAGCCTTCGACGTTGATTAAGCACTGTCAACATGAACCAGACGCCTGCAGCGATGGCCCATACGCAACAACATTCGCTGAACAGTCTTTGAGGAGATGCTGATGATAAATTTTGGTTCACCTGGGTGCTCATCTGCTGAACAGTTGCACGTCTATCCACCGGTACACATCTCCCCAGCTGTCGTTATTCTCTGTCATCTATGGCCCGTGGTGCGCCACAGTTGACGCGGCACCGATTTTGAACTGCGCCATTTTGCCATGCACGGTATGCTTTAACCACAGCTGCAGACCAACATCCAAAAACTTAGCAGTTTCTAAAATAATTCCATCCTTGGCCCGAAAGCCAATGATCATGCCTTTTTGGACTTGGACGTTAGATAAATCGTTACGATTCAGCGTTACGACAACGCCTGCATCGCCCCCCCCCCCCCCCCCCCTCCGCCCGGCATCACGTCACACTTCACTGCTAGTGGTGTCACCAACCTATGAGTGGTTACTGCATGTTGACATCGAACACAGGCGATGGTCAATTTACTGGACCGTGTATATATGCCCTATGGAGTATTATGATGAAGAGATTTGTTGGTAACATGCAGAGGAATATAACCATTTTTATCACGCTCAGTACGCGTATGGAATACGAAATAAAATCAATAATACGGGAACGACGTACACTCCGCCGTGAGCTGTACAGTATCTTACAGTGTATGTACACTATGCGATCAAAAGTATCCGGACAGCCCCCAGAAACGTACGTTTTTCATATTACTTGCATTGTGCTGCCACCTACTGCCAGGTACTCCATATCAGCGACCTCAGTAGTCATTAGACATCGAGAGAGAGCAAGATGTGGCGCTCCGCGGAAGTCACGGACTTCGAACGTGGTCAGGTAATCGGGTGTCACTTGTGTCATGCGTCTGTACACGAGATTTCCACACTCCTAAACATCCCTTGGTCCACTGTTTCCTATGTGATAGTGAAGCACAAAAGCGTTCAGGCCGACATCGTCTGTTGACTGACAGTGGAAGAGGGTCGTAATGTGTAACAGACGGACATATATGCAGACCAACACACAGGAAATTCAAACTACATCAGGATCCACTGCAAGTACTATGACTGTTAGGCTGGAGGTGAGAAAACTTGTATTTCATGGTCGAGCGGCTTCTCATAATCCACAAATCACGCCGGTGAATGCCAAACGACGCCTTGGATGGTGTAAACATTAGACGATTGAACAGTAGAAAAACTTTGTGTGGAGTGACAAATCACGGTACACAATGTGGCGATCGGAAGGCAGAGGGCATGGCGAATGCCCGGTGAACGTCATCTGCCAGCGTGTGTAGTGCCAACAGTAAAATTCGGAGGAGGTGTTGTTATGGTGAGGTCGTGTTTTTCATAGAGGGGGCTTGCACCCCTTGTTGTTTCGCGTGGCACTATCACAGCACAGGCTTATATTGATGTTTTAAGCACCTTCTTGCTACCAGCTGTTGAAGAGCATTTCGAGGATGGCGTTCTTATCTTTCAACTCGTTCGAGCACCTGTTCCTAATGCATGGCATGTTGCGGAGTGGTTACACGACAATAACATCCATGTAATGGACTGGCCTGCACAGAGTCCTGACCTGAATCCTATAAAGCTCCTTTGGGATGTTTTGGAATGCCGACTTCATGCCAGGCCCCACCGACCGACATGAAACCTTCCAGCACCTGATTGAACGTATGCCTGCGAGAGTATAAGCTGTCATCAAGGTTAAGAGTGGGCCTACACCGAATTGAATTCCAACATTACCGATGGAGAGCGCCTCGAACTTGTAAGTCATTTGCAGACAGGTGTCCGGATATTTTTGATCACACATTGTATGAAGATATAAAGTGGCCAGTCAAAGGTTCAAACCTGCGCCCATATGAGTGCGTGGTACGTGGTCGGAGCAAGGAAAGCTTCCCAGCGACTGGAAGAACGCACTGGACATCCCCATTTTTAAGATGGATCTCTTTACACATGCACGTAATTACTTTCCTACATGGCTGATATGTCTGTTGTAGAATCATATAACACATTTTATGCTCGTTTATTATGACCTCCTTTGTGAATGAAAATCACAATCGGAATGAATAAGGAATCCGCAAATAGCGGTTGATCACCGCCTATGATCGACGTGACAGTGAAATAACCACGCACACACACCATGTGGCAGCACCAGCACTTGAGGGTGTATATAGCGTGTCGGGGTGCATGGAGTCGTTACATTGCGCAAACGGAGCGATTCATCTGACGTCCAAGAGGGCAATGTCATTGGCTTTCGGGCCAAGGGTGGAAGCATTTCCGAAACAGTTAAGTCTGTAAACTGATCGCGTTTCGACGAGGTTAAAGATTACTGCGCATGGCAAAATGGCGGTATTCAAAACCGATCCTGCGGCTACCGTGGTGCACCACGAGCTGACAGTGCTGCACGACGGCGGCGGAGATGAGTACGGGCGAATAGACTGGACCTGCCGAACAAGTGGCCGCCCTGACGAACCGTGGGGCTACGAACAATTGTCTGTTCAGCGAAGGTTGCTGCGTGTAAGGCCCCCGCAGCAGACGCCTTTTATATGCATCCACGCTGACTACCATTCATCGGCGACGAAGGCCGGAATTTGCATTCCATTACTGCAATTGGACGTCCACTGAACGCCGACAGATGGCATTTCCCGATGAATTACTTTTGTGCTCCATCGAAGAGACGGCCGTTCGCGTGTGTGGCGTGAAATGCCTGAAATCAAGCAACCTAGAAGGGTCCCGGCCGGTGGCGGGGCCGTTATGACAAGTCGAAGATTTCCATGGCATTCTCCGGGTGAACTCGACATTCTGAAAGGCACAATGGATCAGCGAAAGTATGTATCTATCGTTGGGTACCATGTCCACCCCTACATGCAATCTGTTCTTGGCTCTGAGCACTATGGGACTTAACATCTGTGGTCATCAGTCCCCTAGAACTTAGAACTACTTAAACCTAACTAACCTAAGGACATCACATACATCCATGCCCGAGGCAGGATTCGAACCTGCGACCGTAGCGGTCACGCGGTTCCAGACTGAAGCGCCTAGAACCGCACGGCCACACCGGCCGGCAATCTGTTCTTCCTCGGTACGATTGCGTCCACCGGAAGGACGATGCACATAGGTCGCAGTGTACCTGTGTGGTTTGAAGAGCAGCAGGATAAGTTTACCGTACTCTCCTGGCCTCCGAACTCTTCAGATTTAATCCAAATCGAGAATCTGTGGGACCATCTCGATCGTGCTGTTCGCGCCATGGATCCTCAGCCGAGAAACCAAGGCAACTGACCATGGCGCTGGAGTCGGCATGGCTCGACACTGCTGTTGGCACCTTCCACAACCTCACTGACTGTCTTCCTGCCAGTCTTGTAGCGGTGAGCGCTGCAAAACCTGGTTATTAAGGTGCTTGACAAGTGGGCACGTTAATGTGACTGGATAGTGTCCCTACGAATGTCCTACCTAAAGTGAAACCATCTTATAAAATGAAAATCGTATCCCGGTCTTAAACTCATCCACGGAAGAAGTGGCTTACAAGACACTTACACAGGTAATTCTTGATGTGGGTTTTAAAGATGAGATACAGTAGATCCAAAGAAGAGCGGCACGTTTCGTCACTGATTGATTTCATAAGGAAGAGAGCGTTACCGAGATGCTCCAGTGACAAAAGCTACAAGAGAAGCGTTGAGCAACGCGAAGAGGATTACTGCGCAACTTGCGAGGGTGTACGTTCTAAGAAGAATTTTGCCAGATGTTACTTTATACAGATCTTGCAGAACGACGTCTGAAAAATTGGAGGTCATACGCAGGCTTCCCGAAAGTCGTTCTTCCCATGCATTATTCGCAAATGGAACAGGAGAACATGAGGATGGGAGAGACGACAAATGATATCAGAAGAACCCTCCGTCACATTACCTAGTACGCATGTAGAGGTGCTATTTTCTCACAAAATAATCAACATTGAAATACCTTAAATCTTATACCGTTTTATATGGAACAACTGTCAAGATGAAATACGTCCACTCATTTTTGTGCTTGATGCACCAAGGCCTTGTAATCTGCCGTTCTCGTAGCGAGATCTGGATGAATGTTTACGAAGCTCTGAACCTTAAAAAACATGTAGTTTTAATGCAAAATAATGGATTGCAAGTTAATCATCATATTCATATTCAGGTACATTATAATATATAATTACGAAATCAAAATAAATGTTAACTTATTATGAAAAATACGAATTCTGTGAATATTAACTTCTCATACACCGACCAAATGAAACCAGTTACAATACATATATATCGATTATTTTTTTGAAAGTGTATTTTACGTAAAGAAAATAGGTCCCCAATATCGGGATGTGGGTTTGAACCGGAGTACGCAAATCAGTGGTACAACAGCTTCAAAAAACAAAACAAAAAACAAAAAAAACAAAAAAAAAACACAACATTGCAACGGCGCGCTAACCGCTTATATTTCTTTGAGGGTGGCACTGGCAACTATGTCTTTTTTTTCTTTTTTCAGTGACGAAATTCTGAGGGCAATTCCATCGAAAATTTTAACTCGTAGTAGCTAGCCACGATTTGCAAAATAATGTGTCATGTTGGCTTCTTCATAATTATTTTATTGACAGAAACGAGTGATGCATTAATTTTTATTACTATCACTGTTTTGTGAAGACGGTTTGCCTGGTACATTTGGAAGTCCAAGTTTGGCTGGTTTCCTTGAACAAAGGAGTGCAAGTTCTCCAAGGTTCGCAGGAGAGCTTCTGTGAAGTTTGGAAAGTAGGAGACGAGGTACTGGCGGAAGTAAAGCTGAGGGGACGGGGCGTGAGTCGTGCTTGGGCAGGCCAGATGTTAGAGCACTTGCCCGCGAAAGGCAAAGGTCCCGAGTTCCAGTCTCGGTCCGGCACACAGTTTTAATCTGCCAGGAATTTTGATATCAGCGCACACTCCGCTGCACAGTGAAAATCTCATTCTGGACTTTTTGCTGTCTGTTTTTATCGTTCAGATCCCCCATTGTTAATTATACTGTGCGTAGTAATATTTGATCACGCTAGGAATAATGAATAGTAAACTACATTAATGGCCGTAATCCAAAACACTTCTATTTGTCAGAAAATAGCTGCGAGAAGCCTAATTACAAAATGGTTCCAATGGCTCTGAGCACTATGGGACTTAACTGCTGAGGTCAACAGTCCCATAGAACTACTTAAACCTAACTAACCCAAGGACATCACACCCATCCATGCCCGAGGCAGGATTCGAACCTGCGACCGTAGCGGTCGCGCGGTTACAGACTGTAGCGCCTAGAACCGCTCGGCCTCCCCGGCCGGCGCCTAATTACAGTCTTGCGGCAAGCTCCCAATTTCCCAGGTATGTATTTATTCCAGTTCTCTTAGTACATCACTTCTTACTCCCTCTCTCTGTCCATCTCATACCGCGCTACTCTCCATTCATCCCCTCCTCCTGCTCCTCCTCCTCTCTCGCTCTCGCTCTCTCTCTCTCTCTCTCTCTCTCTCTCTCTACCTCTCTCCACACACCGTCTCAACCCCACACTCTTTGTCCATCTGCTCCTCTCAAATCTCTCTGTTCATCTGCCCCTCTCGCAATTGTTCATCTGCTGCTTCTCCGTTTGCCCATCCCCTCCTTCCCATTTTGAGTGTATCTCCGCGTAACCCCTCAATCTGTTACTCATTATCTAGTTCCTCCTCCTCCCTATCATTGTCTCTTCCTCTATCCATCTCCTTCTCCCCTCTAACTTTCCCTCTCCTTCTCTTCCCTTTCTCTATTCCCCCTCCGCCCATTCTCTGTCCATTTCAAATGGTTCAAATGGCTCTGAGCACTATGGGACTCAACTGCTGAGGTCATTAGTCCCCTAGAACTTAGAACTAGTTAAACCTAACTAACCTAAGGACATCACACACATCCATGCCCGAGGCAGGATTCGAACCTGCGACCGTAGCGGTCTCGCGGTTCCAGACCGTAGCGCCAGAACCGCGCGGCCACTTCGGGCGGCTCTGTCCATTTCCTCCTCCCTCACATCTGTGTCCATGTCCTCTTTCCGTCTCTCTGTCTAGCCTTTCATTGCTCCCCTCTTCTCTCCAAGTTATAACTCACACCACAGTTAGAGGTTGCTGGTTCTTAGCCCCACAGTATTTCTTTCCCGCCAATGGGCAAAATGTGTACTAAGTTTAGTTGACATCAATCCAGGAGATAGGAGCTTTTTACCTGGGATTTTGCACGCATAAGCACAGGTAACATATGTTTTACACATACGTAATATATTTGACACATATTTGTACATACATTTTGACCTGTATCTCTAGCGAATTTCGCCCTGCAGTTTCGTTTTCGCGGAGCTCAATGTTAATGTTAGTTCATTTCATGTTCCACGTTTCATTTGCATGATAATTCGTAAAGATATGGAACGAATTATTTTACATACATGTCAGAACTTAACTTTTAAATATTGCTATGTGGCTGAACTTTGTTTACCTCACATCTCCTGACATAATTTTGTTGGGACATTCAGCAGCTTATCGGGCGCTGCAAATAGAGTTAGTAGTAAAGTACTAATGAATGCAAACTTTATGCAATTTTTCATACATCTCTGTTTTTATGATGTCATCCCTCCTGAACTATTTGTCGTCAATGATTCTGCGTGAATGTTCAATGGTGTATGTGAATACTGTCTCCAAAACGTATCACGAGCACAGTTAGCGAAAATGCACGGCGAAAATGTAGTAAGGGACAAACTTTTTCCTCTCATCATTTCTTTTGGGTTGCCGGCGAGAAAAGATTTGCAGTCACGTGTAATGTTTTTTGCAAGCCACTAGTGTACTAATTCTCAAATATTGGACGAAGAAAATCTGATTATTAGCGCGTCGTAGGCTACACTTCTGTTTCACTGCATCCTTCCCCCTTGTCTTTTTTATACGTTGGTAGATTTTACCTCCACACTGATTCTTTCCAGACAGTATGTGATACGTGTACCGAGTTTGACTGAAAATGTTATAGTGGTTTAGGAGATGTGGTACATATGTACGTAAGGCGACGTAAGTACATATTTATGTACACGTACGTACGTGCATACAAATATACATACAACTTCTATAATATGTATCGATACAAATGCCGTACTGCAGGGCAGATTAAATTAAAGCACTATTTTAAGTAAACACTGAAGCGAGCGCTACAGGTTTCTAACTGTGGAGAAAGAATCTCTTGAGGTACGTGAAATGTATTCGCAATTGCGAATATGCACATCAGCTGTATAACGGGATGACGGCAATGAAAATCCGTGCCGGACAGGGACTCGATTCCGAATTCCCGCTTATAGCGAGCGGTCACCTTACCATTAGGCTACCCGAGCACGACTCACGGCTATATCCAAACGTCCATGTGTCGTCAACTATGTGTCCACACCTGTACTCGTACATTCATTACGTACACTGAAGCGCTAAGGAAACTGGTATAGGCATGCGTATTCAAATACAGAGGTAAGTAAACAGCCAGAATACGGCGCTGCGGCCGGCAACGCCTGTATAAGACAACAACTGGCTCCGTTGTTAGATCGGTTACTGCTGTTACAATGGGAAGTTAACAACACTTAAGTGAGTTTGAATGTGGTGCTATAGTCAGCGCACGAGCGATGGGACACAGCATCTCATAGGTACCGATGAAGTGGGGATTTTCTCGTATGACCATTTCACGAGTGTACCGTGAAAATCAGGAATCCGGTAAAGCATCAAATCTCCGACATCGCTGCGACTGGAAAAAGATCCTGCAAGTACGGGAACAAAGACGACTAAGAGAATCGTTCAGCGTGACAGAAGTGCAAACCTTCCGAAAATTTCTGCAGATTTAAATGCTGGGCCATCAAATCGTGTCACCGTGTGAATCATTCAACGAAACATCATCGATTTGAGCTTTCGGAGCCGAAGGCCCACTCGTTTACCGTTGACGACTGCACGACACAGAGCCTTACGCCTCGTCTGGGCTCGTCAGCATCGACATTGGACTGTTTATAACTGGAAAAATGTTGCGTGGTCAGGCGAGTCTCCTTTCAAATTGTATCGAGCGGAAGGACGAGTACGGGTATGGAGACAGGGAGACAGTCTCATGAATCCATGGACACTGCATGTCGGCAGAGGACTGCCCTAGCTCCTGAAGGCTCTGTAATGATGTGAGGCGTGTGCAGTTGGAGTGACATGGGACCCCTGATACGTCCAAATACGAATCTGACAGGTCACACGTACGTAAGCACCCTGTCTGATCACCTGCATCCATTCATGTCCATTGTGCATTCCGGCGGACTCACGCAATTCCATCATGATAGTGCGATACCCCACACGTCCAAAATTTCTTCAGAGTGGCTCCAGAAACACTCTTCTGAATTTAAACACTTGCGCTGGACACCAAACTCCCCAGACATGAACATTATTGAGCATATCTGGGATGCCTTGCAAGGTGCTGTTTGAAGGGATCTCCACCCTTTCGTACTTTTACGGAGTTATGGACAGCCCTGCAGGATTCACGGTATCAATTCCCTCCGATACTACTGCAGACATCAGTCCAGTCCATGCCGCGATATTGGGCAGGTGTACCAGTTTCTGTGGCTCTTTAGTGTTTGTATGGATACAAATGCCGCACTCTAGGGCACATTAAATTAAAATATAATTTTTTGTAAACGCTGAGTCGAGCATTACAAGCTTCAAACTGGAGAAAAGTAAAATCATGAAATGTATTCGCAATTGCGAATGTGGACTTCAGCTGTAGAACGGAATGACGACAATGAAAATTTGTGCCGGACCGGGACCCGAATCCGATTTTCCCGCTAATCGCGAGTGGTTGCCTTACCATTTGCCTACACGAGCTCGACTCGCAGCTATATCCAAACTTCCATATGTCGTCAACTACCAGGTGATCAAAGAGTCAGTATAAATTTGAAAACTGAATAAATCACGGAATAATGTAGATAGAGAGGTACAAATTGACACACTTGCTTGGAATGACATGAGGTTTTATTAGAACCAAAAAAATACAAAAGTTCAAAAAATGTCCGACAGATGGCGCTTCATCTGATCAGAATAGCTATAATTAGCATAACAAAGTAAGACGAAGCAAAGATGATATTCTTTACAGGAAATGCCCAATGTGTCAGCACTGTAAAGCATGTCCGGAGCTATGGAGAAGCATTGGCGTCGGATGTTGTATTTCGGCATCCCTCAAGATATCGGTCGATCACGATACACTTGCGACTTCAGGTAACCCCATAGCCAATAATCGCACGGATTGAGGTCTGGGGACCTGGGAGGCCAAGCATGACGAAAGAGGAGGCTGAGACTGATCATCACCAAAGGACGCGCGCAAGAGATCTTTCGCGCGGCTAGCAATATGGGGTGGAGCGCCATCTTGCATAAACATCGTACTTTCCAGCAGGTGTTTATCAGTCAGGTTGGGGATGATGCGATTCTGCAACATATCGGCGTACCTCTCACCCGTCACGGTAGCAGTTACAAACCAGAATCACGCATTTCCTCGAAGAAAAAAGGCCCTATAACGGTAGATTTGGTTAATCCAACCCATACCGTGACTTTCTCGTCGTGCAATGGAGTTTCCACGACAGTTCTAGGATTTTCGGTAGCCCAAATTCTGCAGTTGTGGGCGTTGACAGACCCTCGGAACGTGAAATGAGCTTCGTCTGTCCACAACACGTTACTCAACCAATCGTCATCTTCCGCCATCTTTTGAAACGCCCACACCGCAAATGCCCTCCGCTTCACTAAATCGCCAGGTAACAGTTCATGATGCCGATGGATTTTGTACGGAGAGTATCGGAGGGTACGCCTCAGTGCCAACTAAACAGCAGTGTATGGAATGCCGGTGCAACGTGCGACTGCACGAGCGCTGACTTTCCCGTGCATAGACGAACCCGCTACAGTCTCCACTTCTTCCTCAACTGTCTCAGCAGCCATTACGCCTTGAGTTCGTCTAAACAACCCGTGGTTTCGAACTTCGAAATCATTCTCGCCACAGCTCCATTTGTCAACGGACCTTTACCCGTTCGAATCCCCTTCCTATGGCGATAGGATCTTAACGCTGAACTAGCACATTCCCCATTCTGAAAATACAGCTTCACTAAAAGCGCCTTTTCAGCTAACGTCAACATGCTGCGACTGCTGGTGCATCTGATTCTCCCTCTCATTACAGCTCCGTTTATAAACGACTCTCACTGACGTTTTGCTGTCCAGCGCCATCTGTCGCACCTTTTGTGAACTTTTTTTTTTCTTTTTATTTTTGTAATAAAACCCCATGTCATTCCAAGCATGTGTATCAATTTTTAGCTCTCTATCTACATTATTCCGTGGTTTATTAAGTTTTCAAATTTATTCTGACTTTTTGACCACACCTGTACTCGTACATTCATTATGTACTCGTATATTCCCGTATAGGGGGACATTTTACTTGAAAGTTGCTAGCCCGGTTTCGACGGATAAATACAATATTGCAGTGCGTGTGTTATTCCGAATAACGATGCAATGTTGCACACATGCATGGCCGAAGACACTTTGCATCGTAATTCGGGATCACACAGACACTGCAATATCGTTACCTCGCGAGAGATCGCACCGAGTCGGGAGAAGACGGCAGCACACTCGCGGAGTACAGCAAGTGTTTGCCGGCGGTTTTCGCGATACGCGGATCGATGAGCTAACGGAGAGCCCGTGGCAGGTTAATGGAGCCTTAGAAGCGCTACGCCGCAGTGACGTGGGATGACGCGGAGAGCGGGGCTCGGCGTCTGCGAAGTGGCGGGCGGTCCATTAGCAGGGCAGAGCGCGGCCCGGCCCGCTGCGCTCCTTGTTCCCAGAACGCGCAGCGCAGGCTGCCGTCTCTGGTACCAACCTCGGCCCGGCCGCCGGCTGGCCTTGGAACATGCCGAGCCGCGCACAACCGCTCGTGAGAACCCGGGCCGGCGCGGCTACCGTGCGGAACCTGCCTCGCTGTTCCTCTCCTCTCGCTACACGTTCGCCCTGAGTGGCGTACTCGTCAGTACCACAGTGCTAATGGGGGCTCGCTGCGGCGGAACCGCACACCTGCCGCAAAGCCACTTCCTCACAAACCAGTGATACGGCGCCGTGATGTTTATTGTTAACGGATGACCCGATTCGCCGGAAAATCTCATTTTTAAGGGTGTAACGCCCCGTTACCTTTGGGGAAAGTCAGTTCGAAATAAACTGTCAATATTAATGAAATTCTCGGACAGACGTGTGACTAAGATGTTTTTTTTTTTATTAAAAACAGTCTTGATCACGATTTATTTATCGAGGTGACCGGTTTCGACCACTACTGTGGTCATCTTTAGACCATAGAGTAGGAACCTCATTCTGTTGGAGAATCACTAGAAGTGGGTTCAAATGGCTCTGAGCACTATGGGACTTGAACATCTATGGTCATCAGTCCCCTAGAACTTAGAACTATTTAAACCTAACTAACCTAAGGACATCACACAACACCCAGTAATCACGAGGCAGAGAAAATCCTTGACCCCGCCGGGAATCGAACCCCATCTCCATCAGAATGAGGTTCCTACTCTATGGTCTGAAGATGACCACAGTAGTGGTCGAAACCGGTCACCTTGATATATAAATCGTGATCAATACTGTTTTTAATAGTAAATATTTGCAAGACATTGATCACTGCCCTTCCCATAATGTATTCAAAAGTAATTTATTTTATTTTATTTTGATAACTAATTTCTGCAGTTACGCTGTATGGGTGTGAGACTTGGTCTCTCACTGTGCAAAATGAAAAGCCGTTTCGAGTATTTGAAAACAAAATTCTGAGGGAAACGTTCGGGGCAAAAAGGGATGGCATTAGCGGAGAGTTGCGGAAACTGTATAACGAAGAGGTTCACGAACTCTATTCAAGCCCTGACATAATCAGTATTATTAAATCACGTAGCCTGCGATGAGCGGGTCACGTAGCTCGAATGGATGGGGAGCGCGCAGGGTACTGGTAGAGCACTTAGAGCGAAAACGTCCTGTGGGGAGACCGAGGCGTAGATGGGAGGACAATGTGAAGGCTGATTTGAGGAGCCTAGGTATTTAAGGTGAATGGAAGGAAATAGCCCAAGACAGGGACAGATGGCGAAAATACGTTGCTGCGCTAATGGAGTCTAAAGTCCGGTTGACCAGTGAGTGAGTGTCAGTGAGTTTCTGCATTCCACTACGTCATCTTCAGGGAGCGTATGCATGTCTCGGAATAAACGATAATGCCATACACTGGCATATATTGTGGATTTCGTTGGGTTGGGTTGATTTGGTGGAAGAGACCAGACAGCGAGGTCATCGGTCTCATAGGATTAGAGAAGGATGGGGAAGGAAGTCGATCATGGCCTTTCAAAGGAACCATCCTAACATTTGCCTGGAGCGTTTTGAGGAAATCACGGAAAACCTAAATCAGGGTGTCTGGAAACGGGATTGAACCGTTTTCCTCCAGAATGCGCGTCCAGTGTGCTAACGACTGCGCCACCTCGCTCGGTCCTGGATTTCGTGAATTCAAACCGTTTCACAAGTGTTCACCGGTTCACTTGGTAGCAACAAAGTCTTCCAATAAAGCACTTATGAAACAGTTTGTATTCACGAAATCCAGGGATGTATGGCACTGTATGGAATTATCGTTTACTTTGAGATATGCATATGGGGCCTGAACATGGCATAGTGGAATGCCGGTACTGGTTGTCTTCAAAATAAAATAAAAGAACATCTTAGTTACATGACTGCTGGTGAATTTCATTGATACTGACAATTAATTAACCAGCTGTTGCCTCCTGCCCATGATAGACCAACGGAGATTCGAAACAAAGGTTCTTTCAGAAACAGAGGGCATAATTTCAGGTATGTTTTCCACATACGTAGAAAATAAAAAAAAGTTTGAACAGGTGTCCGGAAGTGCTTCGTTTCCGAGTTATGGCTTTGAAACAACTGATGTTCACTGGAAAGTTTCTCTACCCACACGAGGGAAGAAGCCGGGTATGTTACAGTAGTGCTAGACCGTGAATATGCTCAATTCTTAACCAAGATATCTGCACAAACTATTCTGTTAGCTTGGCCATCTACAAAAATGACAAAATTCTCAACATGGAATTTCTTGAAAAGCATGTCCCAACTTTTAATAAGACAACAAACTTTCATCAGCTCACTTGTTGTACCATTTTTGTAAACGAGTAAGCAGTGAATAACTCGTTGAATTCATTAAATAACCATTACTTCTGAACAATTAAAGAAACATGCTTCTGACAGAACTGCCAACTAGTTGCATGTCAGAAGTTTATTCAAACCTTTACCTAGGTTTCGATAGAAAGTTCACGATCTGATGTATACATGTTTATTGCATAGATAATTGTGCACAGTGCCATTCCAAAGATAATAATATATATACCTGAAATATTTAACATTAACAATCATATATCTGACACTTTGTCTTTTTGGTATTCAGTTGTTGTACTAATAATATGAGTACTCTTTGATTTCACTATCATTACGTTTTAAGGACATCTGCTCATCTTTTGTTTGGCAGCGTGATCCTGTTTTTACTAAATATAATGTGCTCCCATTATTTACTGATCTGTTACAAGATGGTGATTTTACATCTGGCACTTCGTAGAGAGTCAATATTTTTCTTAATTTATGGCCAACCTTGAGCTTGACATCATGATAAGTGTCCTGCAATATATGTTACACTGTAAAATGTAAGTACATATTTCGGAATTTTACACCAATTTACATTTATTGTTTAAGACATTTTACATCTTTTGAATTTTACGTTGTCTTCCTGTATGCAATTTTTGCTTTTAGCAAATACTTGATAACGGCATAAACGGCGGAAACCTGGTTTGTACTTACATGAAAAATGAAACAGTGAAACGGCGGTGTGTCCCTCAACAAAAGTAATTACACCTATTACGTACCGCATGAGAAGAGAAAATAAATCGTAAAACTAAGTCAACAGTAAATTGATCCGTATAAATGCTAAGGCATTGGTTTGTGTGTACGACGCTCGTCTGCCTTAGATTTTACACGGATCATTTTTACTGGTGATTAAGCCTTCTGGCTATGCCATAGCATTTATAGGCATCACTTTACTGTTGATTAACCCTTACGACTTCGTTTCGCTCTTCACACAATATGTAACACGTCGGATTACTTCTTACGAGGAGGACAGGTTTGTATTTCTCGCAACCTACGTAAAAGTTTGAATAAAATTTTGACGTGCACTGGCTGGCTGTATGATTCCCATTGTGGCCATAATTCTGCAATTGTCGACCGCTGCCATGTTCAAGATTTTAAAATAATTGAGCCCACAGGCGATGACGTAACAAGTACACTGGAGCCTTGGAATAGCAGCAAGAATTAGTTAGGATAACGAATTGTGCATAAATGTAACACACAGTGAAGAACACAAAAACGGCATTTACGTTGTTATATCACCAAATTAAACAACTAGTAAGTCTTGGCTACAACGTTCTGCGAGATTCCAATTACACTTCATTAAATAGCCCAAGGCTTCATATGCCAGTTATGTCCAGAAAACACTCAATAGTTTACAGCAGAATATAAATAAAGGGCAGCAGTGGTTAAGTGGTGCTAAAACTATGTTCTCCGTTGGTACTCCCTAAATTGTCACATTAACCGAAAAAAGACAATTACAAATGGGCCACAGCTGAGATAATAAAAATATTAAACACGATACTCAACAGTTAGCAACCGACCCACGCGAGATAAAACGAACACTACAAACATCGGTAACTCCCATAGCCCCAAATGCACATGAAGTATACCATCCATGGCAAACAGAAGAGGTAAATCTGCAGTGCCGATTTTCGGGTGAGATGGTTGGTTGGTTGGTTGGTTGACTCTGGGGAGGTCATCGGTCCGATAGGATTAGCGAGGATTGGGGAACAAATTCGGCCGTGCCCTTTCAAAGGAACCATCCCGCCATTGGCCTGCAGCGAGCTATGGAAATCACGGAAAACCTAAATCAGGATGGCCGGACGCGGGTTTGAAGCGTCGTCTTCCTGAATGCGAGTCCAGTGTCCTAACCACTGCACCACTTCACTCGGTTTCGGGTGAGAGCTGAAGCTATGAAAACAACGTTCTCGCCGAATAATTTTCCATGGTCCTATACCAAAGAATTCTTAACCTGTGCCAAACTTAATACACTCCGGCTAACTGCCTTCCAAAGATGCTTCGCCAAGTTAATAGCCAGGCCTGACCGTATAAAACGCACCGAAAGTAGAATGGCTCCAAGATAACTTTCTCACTCGTCCATAACGTGGACTAATGTGGCAATGTACCACACCTACTCCATCATCGGTAGTAATGTCATAACTCGCTCCAGCACAGGATTGCCCCGAAGAGCTCGACCAAACCGGCGCAAGGTGGCGCTGTGCCGGCTGCCGCTATGGGCGCAGAAAGTAAACAAGTTGTCGTAAGTAAAGAAAACATACTCTGATATATGCTATGGATTCCACGCATTCGTAGGGGTTAGTCAGCGTTTCCGAGGACAGTCAGTTCTGTGGCGAAAGCTACCTCGAGTTTTGTGTTTGGCGTTAGAAATTTGCTCAGATCAGGAGATGGCAGAGGGGCAGTACTGCATTTGCTCGTGTCGTTTGTACCAGGAGAGGTGCCCACAGCGAAGGGGTCCGGTCCGGAAGACATTTAAACGTCTCCATTGCAGTCTATTCGTTCATGGGAAGTTTACATATCCTGGTCGGGAGATAGGAAGAGCATGATCGACAACTCCAGATATAGAGGAGGAGATTCGGAGTTTTGTGCACACGACTGCTTATATCAGTACACGACGGTTAGCTACGACATTACCTATGGTCCCCACACTGCAGTGGCAGCACATAGAGTTGTGACAGCTGAAAATAGTGGAAAAAGCAATGTTCTCGTACTACATCCTACTGTAGTCCCCATTCAGTTATCTTGTCTGAAAACTGCAACTTCTCCGTCACAATACCTCTATAATACAAGTTCATAGTAGGAAGGGAAAAGCTGTTGGCTACTAGTAGTGTCAACACCTCTTTTTGTAACAACGAGGTTACATTCCTGAATTAATAATTTCACATTCACTACGAGCAAATCCTCTACATTCTCTGGCTGATTTAAAAGTGGAATAATGGGAGGGTTCATTCTGAACAGTGTTCTTTCAGAAATGGGAAACGTTACTTTCACCGAACGCGGAAAAGTTGTCTGGTAGCTGTCGTCAGTAAAATTCAATCGTAAAAGTTGCTCACCCTATGTGAGATCGTTAATCACTGTAACACTCTAATTTAGATTATCACACGAAGGGAGCACCTGCTCTAGTAACCGAAACCCTTAGGCGGCATGGATCTCCGTATTGTTGCTAATGGCAAGGATGGAAAGGCCATAGTTACTTCCTATGAGGTCATCAACGTAGCATTGGGGTAAAAGCGCATTATGGTGTCCCGCAGCTGTTGCGTTGAGTGCCGATACTGGTAACAACACGCGTTTTGAAAGATGGGAACTGAATACGGCGAATCGTAAGTCAGCTGTCGGTAGCGGACCGGAATGCTCACCCATAGTTTCCTATATTCCCTAAATAAAGGTTGCTGGTATGTTGTTCAATTAGGCTATAATTAAACCAAATCGTCGGGTATTTTTTCACTCAAAGAACCAGTCTAGGTTGCCAATGACATTAGGAGTTTTATTTACGTATTTCAGCTTTTTGAGACATCTTTGGTATTTATTTGGGACCTGCGAAAACGCATTAATGATAAAGAGCCAAACTTTAGGTATACACCTTCGGTGAAGGTGTACAGAAGTAGTAAGATAAGGCCACGCTTAAAATGTTACAACATAAATATTGCAACAGTGATTGTAGTAGTCGTGAATACATAATACGTAAGACTTGAAGATTTTAAGCGTGGCTCTATCGTGGGATTGCTGTATGCCTTCGCCGAACGTGTATACCAAAATTTCGGCTATTATTAACTAATGCATTACTCGCAGTCTCCAAATTATTTTGAAGATCACTCAAAAAGGCGAAACAGGTAAATAAAGCTTCTGCTTTCATTTGCAACCTAGACTGTTTTTCATACAGAAACAAATGTCGCTAAAATTGCAGCACCGTAAGCATGGACTGGGACGTTTTACATATCCTCAGAATTTGCAGCAAAATCGGAAAGGAGACATAGAAGAGGATTAACGCAGTGATGATTGTGTACCTCGGGTTACGGTACACGTAAGCCTGTTATTGTAATAGTATTACAGTACAGAGGTTCGTTGGCTTCGCCGACTAGGCCAGTTATAACCTTGCAGCCTAACCTAGGCCTCGGGCTACGATACAGACTTGTCAGCACATCTAACTTTCTTTTTCATACTCCAAACAAATGTGAAAGTCAGTAACTAAGCTTAAAAATCATAATAAACAGATCGCTTAAAGTTATTCTACTGCTCACTGTACGACAAGTGTATCAATTCGTATCGCTTGCCGAAAGAAAACTGATGTTCATCAGTTCTCCTTGGCTAGGTTATACTATTGATACGTCCCCTTAGAAAAACTAATTAATTGCTGTGCTGATAAACTTCTTACATTATTTGATTTTCAAAGAGCTGAGCAGAACTGAACGCACTCAGACATGTCGCTCTTTACCTATTCTGTTCAACACTAAATTGACACACAATATTTTTAGCGCAACGCAATCTGACTTTCAAAAATCCCTACAAAAGAATGGCCCTGTCTAACATTAACCTATACGTTTCACAAATCACTTACCTCGCAAAAATCTTGGTTACTCGAACTACTGCAATACAGCGAGCGCCACTACTGCCAGCTAAATAAAAGATTCAAACTACGGAAGGCACTAACTACTGATGGGCATAGTTAGCAAATGAAAGATTTTAATAGAGAACAAACAATGTATTTACCTTAATAGACATCAAAAGTCATAATATATATATAGCAGTTCATGACATCCAGTCTTACAAATTTCAAAATTTCGCCATTTCTCTCCCCACATCCACCACTGCTGGCGGCTCACCTCCAACTGCGCAACGCTACGCGCTGTTCACATCCAGCTGCCCAACACTACAACGGCAGACAACAATGCAAACTAGCCACAGACTGCACACAGCACAGCCAGTGATTTTCATACAGAGCGCTACGAGGCGTTACCAATATAAAAACCTAAACAGCCTACTTACACTATCACCAGAACAACGTCAGCGGGTTGCCGACATGAACACGCAACGCGAAATCACCGGGAACCGCAAGTGCACTTCAGCGTTGCATTGGTCACGACGAGTAATACGTGGAAGAACGCAGATTATTATTGTAAGACTTACCGTAAACTGCCTGCTTCGAAAGCTCCGCAAGTAATTGTTACACCGGTAGATTCTGATCACGTGACGACTCTGAGAATTGGTTGGTTTCACAGAACTGCCCGCTGTCATCACACTTCGCAGGTGGGAAAGAGGCGGGGCGGTGGGGTGGGGTGTTGGTTTGACGTCGCTGTTTATACAAAACACTCCCTATTGTCGTCCACCGAATGTTACTGACCGGAGAGTACTTTCGTAACAGGGCAGGGTAGGGTGGCCACGTGTCGCGCCGTTTCCACGTGGACCGCACGCGGCAGAGAATCCGACTGCACGCCACGCGAGCGACGGCAGCCGTGCAACTGCGGCCAGAGGCAGGCGGCTCGCAGAGCCTGCAGCCAAGCCACGCCGTGCTGTAGCGGCTCGGCTCTGCCCGGCCTTGGCGCGCAGCCGCGTGAATGGGCAGCGGCGGCCGTGAACCCGCCTCGCGGACAGGTGGAAGGCACCGCGCCGCTGCAGCCGCGGCCGAAACCCGCTGCACGTACTGTGCCCTGCCTCCTGCGTTCTCCCAGAAGCGTCGCCACAGGACCAAACATTCACTATACGACGGACGAATAGGCAAATCAAAGAGGATCACAGCAAGCAAAGCTGCAGCATACATCCCCTGTCACAGTCGAGCGCCGCTGCACGTACTACGCTGTACGTCCACCGTTCTCCCTGAAGCGTCACCATAGGACCAAGCTCGCTTGACGAATGGTCTGTTCCTAAAGACTGGAAAGTAGCACAGGTCACACCAGTATTCAAGAAAGGAAATACACTACTGGACATTAAAATTGCTACACCACGAAGATGACGTGCTACAGACGCGAAATTTAACCGCCAGGAAGAAGATGCTGCGATATGCAAATGATTAGCTTTTCAGAGCATTCGCACAAGGTTGGCGCCGGTGGCGACACCTACAACATGCTGACATGAGGAAAGTTACCAGCCGATTTCTCATACACAAACAGCAGGTGACCGGCGTTGCCTGGTGAAACGTTGTTGTGGTGCCTCGTGTAGGAAGGAGAAATGAGTACCATCACGTTTCCAACTTTGATAAAGGTCGGATTGTAGCCTATCGGGACTGCGGTTTATCGTATCGAGACATTGCTGCTCGCGTTGGTCGAGATCCAATGACTGCATCACAGACAGGAACGCCTGCGATGATGTACTCAACGACGAACCTGGGTGCACGAATGTCAAAACTCCATTTTTTCGGATGAACCCAGGTTCTGTTTACAGCATCATGATGGTCGCATACGTGTTTGGCGACATCGCGGTGATCCCACATTGGAAATGTGTATTCGTCGTAGCCATACTGGCGTACCACCCGGCGTGATGGTATGGGGTGCCATTGGTTACACGTCTCGGTCACCTCTTGTTCACATTGACGGCACTTTGCACAGTGGACGTTGCGTTTCAGATTTGTTACGATCCGTGGCTGTACCCTTCATTCGATCCCTGCGATACCCTACATTCAGCAGGATAATGCACGACCGCATGTTGCAGGTCCTGTACGGGCCTTTCTGGATACAGAAAATGTTCGACTGCTGCCCTGACCAGCACATTCTCCAGATCTTTCACCAATTGAAAACGTCTGGTCAATGGTGGCCGAGCAACTGGCTCGTCACAATACGCCAGTCACTACTCTTGGTGAACTGTGGTATCGTGTTGAAGCTGCATGTGCAGCTGTACCTGTACACGCCATCCAAGCTCTATTTGACTCAATGCCGAGGCGTATCAAGGGCGTTATTACTGCCAGAGGTGGTTGTTCTGGGTACTGATTTCTCAGGATCTATATACCCAAACTGCGCGAAAATGTAATCACTTGTCAGTTCTAGTATAATTTAGTTGTCCAATGAATACCCGTTTATCATCTGCATTTCTTCTTGGCGTATCAATTTCAATGGCCAGTAGTGTATATAAAAAATACTGATTCCTCACAAATGTACCTAAGTTGTACACGTACTATCGAAAAATGAGACTGACAGAACCACACCATTAAAGAAACAGAGTTAGCAAAGGTGAGTAATGGCTGTTATCATGTATATGTGGACAGCATTAAAAAGCTGTGTTCAATACACACTGTAGCACAGTGAGACGACACAAAATGACTTCCTTGTTATTGATTTACATCGTGAGAGATTACTCGTATTCAAAATAACTGTGAACAGCCCTCTACGCAATTTCTCAAATGTGGCCTTAGGACATTAAAAAAAAAACCAATGACAGAGATTCCGGGCCACACACGTTGCCGGCATTCAGAACACGCATTTCGCTGTTGATACAGGACGCATTCCCCAGAAATGTAAATACACAGCCATATTTTTTCGGATTAATTACAGCCGTTGGATGCAGCGTGGCGGCAGATTTGCGAGAATGTTATTTCCCGAGAGGCGACAAAAAAGCAACACGAAACAGGCTGACGCGAACCGACTGGCCGGCCGCGCCGCCGCCGCCGCCGGATGAGGGACGGCGATGCGTGGCGCCGTGTTTACGGCGACGCGTCGCTACGTCCCTCGCCCCCGAGCCTCCTAAATCCGTCCGCGCGGCCACCGGAGCGAGCGTAATCGTCCGACAACAGGCCGCGTTCCGCCGAGGCGACCATTCTCCACGGCGGTGCGACCAAACGGCGACCAGACGCCTATCAGCACGTGCGGCTGCCGATTACTGCCGTAATTTATGCCCTTTCATGTCCTGCTCTGCGTGCGCCAGCAATACAAGGAAGATATTACTGCGTCAACACCAATAGGTATACTGCATGAGACACATTACGGGGTGTCGTGAAAGGTACTTCACTCTCAACTCTCCTCCTCTTATAGCTCGGATGGTTGGTGAACCTCTGTATATCTACGTGCCTCTTTTCCAAAGAAATGTCTAATATGGCTATGGCGTGTCTAATTTTTTGTTCCTGTATTTACATAACCTTGCTGGGCCAACTAGCGCTTTCTCTAGAGAGCGTATTCTGCCACTATATGTAAGATAAGTGCAGATATTTCTGTTGGTGACCGAGGATGGCGTACTGAATATCACCACATCAGTATTTACTTCATCAGTAGACAAATAATTGTAGCTATTAGGAGTAGTATGTTTTAGTTTGGTTAGCATCTACAAGTACATGTGGCAAGAGCAAGCCATCAGTGTCTATTTTCCCCTCGGCAACAGGTTACGTATTGAAATGTTGAACTTGGACGCTAAACGGTTGGTCTATACTGACAGGCGTACTCCCTTTAGTGATGCACTTACGATCATTTAGTAAACATCAGATCGTAAAGTTTGTCTTGTTTTTTTGGAAAGACTGTTCGATGCAGAGAAGAAAACAACCCACAAACTGATGTGTTTACATGTTAAGGTACCACATATAAAAATATCTGCATTTGTATTTCTGTATATATATATATATATATATATATATATATATATATATATATATATATATATATATATATACACATTCATTTTCAGTCATTTAATTATTTCGATGTTAGCAGATTCATTGCTATTTCTGCAAGCATTTTTATTTCACTTCACTGACAGTTGTGATGAGCAATTGATGTGCATCTCTGTGACGTACATCAAAGTAATCGTGGAACTAAAATTTGATACCGCATATTACTCTTTTTATTGCTTACATTGTGGACATATAGACATATTACAGAGCACAATGCATGCATATTTTAAGATTTGATAGTGTATAGAAATTTGAGCTCTGCCGATTAATGAAAAAATTAAATAGCCTACTTCCATATTAATACCCTTTATTCGCAGACAGAAACGCACCTTTTGTAAAGCAATCATGAAATAAACATTTTAATTTATCTAAATGAAACAAAAATTAAGTGATATCTGCAGTTGCAAATTCGACGACAAATAATTTACAGTAAGTGCATACTTGGTAACTTTTAGCAGAATGCAAGCTCTACACGATTCATCTGACAAACGGTTTCTTTGCGAGTCTTTAATGTTATTCACTTCAGAAAATAACGACTCACAGGCACAAGTAGATGAAAATATCGTGAGTACAGCTAATCTTTAAGCAGTTACGTATATCTGGAATTGAATTTCACGTTTCCATTATTTAGTGTCAGCATTTGTGGTCATACTGCCTGATAGTCTATCTAAATCGTTTACTCCCAATTATTTTATTTTTTCGATAAATTTTTGGGTCCTTACTGAACTAGACTGGAAATCAATCAGCTGCATTTAAGTTTCTTCAGTTTCCAACCAATGAAATTTAGACAAGTCAGTTTATCTACTGAAGTCAGATCTGGATACATAATAAATTTTAGTAATTCCGATAACTCTTTAAACTGAGGAAATCTCTATGATTGTTCTTCGATTGAAGACTGTATTAGCAAAGAAAATTCCTCAGTGTTTGTTTTTTTTCCTCGCTTTCCGTGTAATTCCAAATAGCTACTAATTTCTTCAAATTTGGGAAAAAAACTTGTTTCTGGAGACAATATCGTTACAAGAAAGTTGCAGTTTAGCCTCAAAAGCGCGAATAAGATCTTTTCTTATTGTGCCCTGAAGCTTTACATTCACCTCAGTGAGACGCTCGCACATGTCCGTTAAAAACATCAACTTTGTAAGCCATTAACTGTGAGTAAAGCACGATTGTACCCTCATTTTGTAAAAACAGCCTCATTTCTTCCAAACAATCGACAAAACTTAGAAGTACGTTGCTGCTGCTCAACCATCGAACATTGTTATTCATCAACAAACTATTGTACATCGAATTCACTTCATCTAATAATGCCTCAACATTTAATTTAATAGAAGCTTGCAACAATATTAGGTCCACTATTTTCGTGACTGTGGTCATTATGTTATGAAGGGAAGCGAAACCATCTTTCGCACACAAGGTTTGTTGATGTATGACACAATGGATTTCAAAAATAGACTGTCCAAGGTATGCTTGGAATGAATTAGTAAAACCATTTTTTTCCTCAGCGCCAGCAGTTGTCACCGAAGAAGTGTCGCCTAAATCTATTTCTTTTTCAGTCAACGAATTTTTCATAGCTGCATAAATATCTAGGACCTAATTAGTTACTCGCAACGATGTTATCGCAATCAGTTCTTCTTTGATGTCATTAAACACAATGTCGGGCTAAGTCACCTAAACGGGTAGATGTAGTTATATATGTACTTTCGTCAAGGAGCAGCGAATATAAAGAGAGGACCTGGTGTCATTTTTTGTAGTTCTTTTACATTTTCAGCCAGTTTTGGGATTCTGTCTTTTTTGTCTTTCTAGATAAAGGAGCATCTTTGATACGCTCTGTCATCTAACTCTTATTTTCAAAATTTTCAGAAAGTAATGGGAGGCACACATTAATCAGACTTCTTTCAAAAATTCCCTGTCACCAAAATTTTACCCAGCCAGGGAATGATCTCTGCTGTCGAGAAACTTGCGACAGTGGTGTAGCGATCCTTGGTAAGATATTTAATCATAAATTCTGACTGTCAGTTCCTGTCTTTAGTAGCACATGCAGTGAATTTCTTTTGCTCTGGTTCGCTTCTTTGAGAAAGAAATTTGTAATTTGAGTCTTAGTGCCGTTTCACAGACGATGTTCTGCATACATACTGCCGCGGAACATAAAACACACACCACTTTATTGCTTTTATTAATCATTCCACATTTCTCTGACCATCAAATTTGAAATTCTCTGTACGTCGAACTCTGTTAACTTATCTTGTTGCTTCTTTGCCAAACTAGCCATGTTCGGTAACAAACACAAGTTTAAAAATGGTGCTAACTATGTCTTGCAGCATGTGACATAAGCGCACAAATAAAAAGGGAAATTTGAATAGTGTTTCGCCGCCACAATATGGCAGCACGGTACTTGTCGGTAGAGGTCGGAACTCGTCGTTATTGTAATAGCTGCCAATTTATGCGATCTAGTACTGGATGACGGTGTAGTATTACCAATGAATCTGAGTGCACCCTGATTTACATTGAGGGAATGCGATCCAATATCTGCAACACACTCTTTAAAATTCTGAAGGCGGCAGGGGTAAAATATAGGGAGCGAAAGACTATTTACAATTTGTATAGAAAACAAATGGCAGTTATAAGAGTTGAGGGGCATGAAAGGGAAGCAGTAGTTGGGAAGGGAGTGAGACAGGGTTGTAGCCTCTCCCCGATGTTATTCAATCTGTATATTGAGCAAGCAGTAAAGGAAAACAAAAGACAAATTTGGAGTCGGTATTAAAATCCAGGGAGAAGAAATAAAAACTTTGAGGTTCGCCGATGACATTGTAATTCTGTCAGAGACAGCAAAGGACTTGAAAGATCAGTTGAACGGAAAGGACAGTGTCTTGAAAGGAGGGTATAAGATGAACATCAACAAAAGTAAAACGGGGATAATGGAATGTAGTCTAATTAAATCTGATGATGCTGAGGGTATTAGATAAGGAAATGAGACACTTAAAGTAGTAAAGAAGTTTTGCTGTTTGGGGACCTGGTGACATTTTTTGTAGTTCTTTTACATTTTCAGCCAGTTTTGGGATTCTGCCTTTTTTGTGTTTCTAGATAAAGGAGCATCTTTGATACGCTCTGTCATCTAACTCTTATTTTCAAAATTTTCAGAAAGTAATGCGAGGCACACATTAATCAGACTTCTTTCAAAAATTGAAAGAGCAGTTGAACGGAAAATGTAGACTGGCAATGGCAAGGAAAGCGTTTCTGAAGAAGAGAAATTTGTTAACATCGAGTATAGATTTTAAGGGTCAGGAAGCCGTTTCTGAAAGTATTTGTATGGAGTGTAGCCATGTATGGAAGTGAAACATGGATCATAAATAGTTTAGACAAGAAGAGAATAGAAGCTTTCGAAATGTGTTGCTACAGAACAATGCTGAGGAGTAGATGGGTAGATCACATAACTAATGAGGAGGTGTTGAATAGGATTGGGGAGGAGAGAAGTTTGTGGCATAACTTGACTAGAAGAAGGGATCCGTTTGGAAGGCATGGTCTGAGGCATCAAGGGATCACCAATTTAGTATTGGAGGGAAGAGTGGAGGGTAAAAATCGTAGAGGGAGATCAAGAGATGAATACACCAAGCAGATTAAGAAGGCTGTAGGTTGCAGTAGGTGCTGGGAGATGAAGAAGCTTGCACAGGATAGAGTAGCATGGAGAGCTACATCAAACCAGTCACAGGACTGAAAACGACAACAACAACATCTGTCATCTACAACATATATGATAATTTGAATGTAACTCCATCTTCTGGTGGAGTATGGGGTTACGGCTGTTCAATGTTCAATAAAAACGATACCAATCGCCGTTATATAGGTTTATTTTTAGGCAACGTCGAAACTGGTTGCCTAGAAATAAACGTATATAACGGCAATTGGTGTTGTTTTTATTGCATATGATGAAACTTCCTGGCAGATAAAAGCTGTGTGCCGTACCGAGACTAGGACTCGGGACCTTTGCCATTCGCGGGCAAGTGCTCTACTAACTGAGCTACCCAAGCACGACTCACGATCCGTCCTCACAGGTTTGGACGGTAGGAGACGAGGTACTGGTGAAATTAAATGTGTGAGAACAGGTCGTGAGTCGTGCTTGGGTAGCTCAGTTGGTAAAGCACTTGCCCGCGAAAGGCAAAGGTCCCGCGTTCGAGTCTACATCTACATCTACATCTACATCCATACTCCGCAAGCCACCTGATGGTGTGTGGCGATGGGTTCTTTGAGTACCTCTATCGGTTCCCCCTTCTATTCCACTCTCGTATTGTTCGTGGAAAGAAGGACTGTCGGTATGCCTCTGTGTGGGCTCTAATCTCTCTGATTTTGTCCTCATGGTCTCTTCGTGAGATATACGTGGGAGGGAGCAATATACTGCTTGACTCCTCGGTGAAGGTATGTTCTCGAAACTTCAACAAAAGCCCGTACCGAGCTACTGAGCGTCTTTCCTGCAGAGTCTTCCATTGGAGTTTATCTATCATCTCCGTAACGCTTTCGATTACTAAATCATCCTGTAACGAAGCGCGTTGCTCTCCGTTGGATATTCTCTATCTCTTCTATCAACTCTATCTGGTACGGATCCCACACTGGTGAGCAATATTCAAGCAATGGGCGAACACGTGTACTGTAACCTACTTCCTTTGTTTTCGGGTTGCATTTCCTTAGGATTCTTCCAATGAATCTCTGTCTGGCATCTGCTTTACCGACGATCAACTTTATATGATCATTCCATTTTAAATCACTCCTAATGCGTACTCCCAGATAATTTATGGAATTAACTGCTTCCAGTTGCCGACCTGCTACATTGTAGCTAAATGATAAAGGATCTTTCTTTCTATCTATTCGCAGCACATTACACTTGTCCACATCGAGATTCAATTGCCATTCCGTGCACCATACGTCAAATCGTTGCAGACCCTCCAGCATTTTAGTACAATTTTCCATTGTTATAATCTCTCGATATACTACAGCAATATCCGCAAAAAGCCTCAGTGAACTTCCGATGTTATCCACAAGATCATTTATGTATATTGTGAATAGCAACGGCCCTACGACACTCCCCTGCGGCACACCTGAAATTTACTTCGGAAGACTTCTCTCCATTGAGAATGACATGCTGCGTTCTGTTATCTAGGAACTCTTCAATCCAATCACACAATTGGTCTGACGGTCCATATGCTCTTACTTTGTTCATTAAACAACTGTGGGGAACTGTGTCGAACGCCTTGCGGAAGCCAAGAAACACGGCATCTACCTGGGAACCCGTGTCTATGGCCCTCTGAGTCTCGTGGACGAATAGCGCGAGCTGGGTTTCACACGATAGTCTTTTTCGAAACCCATGCTGATTCCTACAGAGTACATTTCTAGTCTCCAGAATAGTCATTATACTCGGCCCGGCACACAGTGTTCATCTACAGGAAGTTTCATATCAGTGCACACTCCGCTGCAGAGTGAAAATTTCTTTCTGGAAACATATATGATTCCTCGGCACCGATAGCCCATTCAAGATGAACGTTGGTACTATGACTCCAAATGCAGTCAAACAAATGAATTAGTTACTTTAGGTAGACATACCTAAATTCCTGATTTGAAGCCGTGCCCGAATTATGTGGTCGTTTGCCACTAATGGCACGTGCGCCATTGGTTCGCCATCCCTGCCCTGTAATGTTCCAGTCACCAACCACACTTGGGAAAGACACCTGTTGGTAAGGTGCCTCTACGAGTACGCCACATTCAGATGATGCCATGCGCTGGAGATTGTATCACGTACACTACATGATAAAAAGTAATGGACAACTATTATTGACCGTTAATATGCTGTGTGTCCACCGTTCTACCTTATGTCGGCTTATATGCACGAATAGTGTGTCCCAACAGGAAAGGCCAATGATCAGCGATATGACAAGAATGATCATTCGAAGTAAAAAAAATATAGTAAACATGAACTCTAAAATGCATACCTCAAGATTTACGAGCCCGTCACCTCCGATACTGTGAAACAAATTTCTACTGGAAGCTATTTGCTTTCCATATTTTTGAAGTAGGTGGTATGGAACACAAGCATAGGCTCTAAAATGCATACCCGAAAGGCTATGAGCACTTATTCAGGAGGAGAGATGTATTTCAAAGTAGCGAAACGGAACAAGTGCTCACAGCTCTTCCGGTATGGATTTTAGAACTTAGGTTTACTGGAAATTTTTGTAGCAAGTACTGTTGTTTGGCATTGCGGCACAAATGTACGTGGCGTACGCTACAGTTGGAATGTGTCCTCAATTGAATTTGGTTTCTTGAACACGTTTATCGTCTTCCTCTTTTACCACTGAACTCTAAAAAGCGCTTTCCTTGCTTGCCATGATGTATATTTTAAGGAACACAAAAATTATCCTTTCTCCTCGCTGGGAGAGTTACTTAATCTCTCATAGAGTTCCTCTTTTTGGGATCTGATCCTTGCTGTTCATTCATGTACCCTAGAGCTACGGCACGGCTGTCTTCCAGCAATATCAACGCCCCACGTAAATCACTGAAAACGACGAATCACTGGCGAAAACAATTTCTGTTGCGTCCCAGAAGAGACCTTCTCTTTGACCACTTGTCAAAGAGTGTAAGTTAAATGTAATCTGTATGCATGGTTCACCCAACGCATGTTTTTGCTGTGATCACGTGCAATGACTGGAAATGGTATATTCCCATTACTTCTACCTTTACGCTTTCTTGACTCTGTGTTCTTTTCAGTACCATGGAAGTTTGAGGCAAAATATACTACTTTCACTATAGCCAAGATAATCGTCTTGAGAGATACAGCTACTGTACTGATATATAAGATACTTCTCATTTGTTGTTCCCTCTCAGTCGTACATTTTTAATTACTTTACATGTTTCGATTACTGTGGATCACCTTCACATCTAAGTAGTTGCGTCAGCAACCCGTCTTTTATACTTAGAACCACATGTCAGGGTATTGTGTATACAGTACAATTTGTCGATACAGCTCGCTCTCCAAAACCGTACCCTTCAAATTCCTTTTCCTGTCTCTCACTTCTTCCTTGATTCACACAAAAACGTAGTGTGTATCCTTTTTGGTTATAAACTGCTCATTTTTATAGGCTCTTTTGGTTGGTTTTAGTGAGTTATATTGCTTTATGCTACTTCTTCCCTTGACGACAATCACTGATTCGTCACTTGTAGCTATACAGCGGCCCTCTAAATGGAAATAAATTGCTTACTCAGAGGAGTTAGAAGTGGGTGTATTTTATGCAAATTATCAGCGCTTTTTCTGATTTTTTTGTTTTCATTAAGATATGAGTTACTCAAAATAAAATAAAATCTGTCCCTATTCAAACATCACCTTACAGTAGAAATACCAAGGCCATAACACGCCAACGTTTCCATTTGATAACTTGTGGTAAACCATTATAAATTAATTCCAAAAATAAGCTAACAACTCATGTTTCTTAAGATTTAAAATTTTTCCCTTTCGTGTTGCATAACAATCGCTCTTAAGAATTACTACTTCTAAAATTGGCTTAAAAAAGAAAATAAAACCAACAGTAGCTGAGAGGGAGTCCTGAAATAACGCTTCTACAGGACCTGCGACAAGATTACATAAACTGAAATGGTACTACAGTTATAGACGGAACAGGTTTCTAGCCTAATTCATGAAGAAGAAGAAGAAGAAGAAGAAGAAGAAGGAGAAAAATAAATTGTTATAGACTGAAAAACTTTTATAATGAAGGAAGAATTAGAACGTAACTTCACTTTTATCAGTAGTCACTGTTCCTTGCTTAAGCACATTTCTATCAAAGTTTGGTTGATTTTCAGTCTGGGTGTAGGCGTGGATGCGAAATACTCTATTATTATCTGAGTCACTGAAGGTTGTCGCAATCTTCCCCTCGCAAATTGCAAGAAAAATCCTTGTCAAACTGTCAATTGTTCTTCTTCTTCTTCTTCAGCGTTAGTGACTTCTGAAATATCAGTGGGAAAGGTTCACAAAGAAAATCACTTCAATTTTTGCGTCAGTCAAAACGGGAAAAACTCCACCAGTATAACTATTTTTGTCCATCTGTATGAGAAAAACAAATAGAACAACGTGAGGGATGTTACGTCATGTTGCTACAATAAAGTATTCGAGCAGCCTCCGGTACTTGTAAGTCCATTTCATACTTTTTATTTTATATCATTTGCTTGTAGTATAATGCTCCAAACTATTGTGAAAGAAAACAATGAAAGTAACTGCTTAAATAAAAAATCCGACAGAAATTTCTATAATATGTGCACAAAGCTAGGCAAAACGATGGAAACAAGAATGTGCAATCTTCTGTATTCGCAGCAGCGCGCGACAAAGAATTTCAAGAACTGGCCAAAAAGGGGCACCCACTGCGAAGTAACATCCTCGACAGTGTAGGGCGGAACTACAGGCTCTTCAGTACACAAGACTGAACTGTGAGAAACTTAAGCTTGCAAACTATTGCTGGTATTTTTACCTACTGTCAGGCAACACAGACTTACAACTCTTAATGGACCACTTACTACAAGACCCGCTAGCAGTCCTGTACATCACTTGGGTTGTTTTACAAGTCACTCGTTAACGATACTGTATGCAAAATATTGTAAATCAGCGAGGACTTGTAAGATGGGTTTGGACTCTGTAATTGTGTTTGGTTTATTGCGTTTACATTGTATTTTACACTCTGCTTTGTATTGACGTCTCTGTTTATTTCGTACGTCTTTAAATACCTATTACCTTGTCTCGATGGTATAGTCCATTATTTTACTGAGATCCGTCTGTTACATAAGCGTCGACTGAGTAGCACAAGTTGTGTCGTTGCTCATTTTACGAGCAGACACTACTTATTGCATTTTTCCGTTATTATTCCAGATCTGACGATGGCTATATAATTAGCTGAAAGTAGGGTTCATTTACTGCGATCTAGACTATTAAAGGGTTTTGATAAAACTTTTTTTAGCTTTATTTAAAACTTTTAGATCGCTTTTCTCCATCCTGAGTATGTGAGGAATTAACCGTATCTAAATACCTTTTAGCTAATATGATTCCATATTTACCGAGGTTATACTGAGCAACTTTCAACCGCAGTCTCATGTCCTCGATTTAACAGAGGACAAAAATTTAATTTGTTGGAAGGCCTGGAAATCAATAAACGTCTGACCCACAGTCGTGATTTAATATTAAATATTTAAATTCCGCTCACTTCTTCCCCTCTTCTAAGCTTTTCTCTTATTCCTGCCATACTGTCCGTTCCCTTCTATTCTTCCATTTTTATTGAAATGTAATTTCATATGTATATATATTGTTTTGTACGTATACTATGCAGATCTAGTACGAGAAATTCTTCGAACAACTAATATACAGTTTAGTTTGTTTATTTCCAGGTACATCTGAAAATTCAGTATTTTACTTTTTTTTCCAATCTTTCATTTTTATTTAATTGTGATTTCCTATGTACATATATTGTTTGATGCTGTGCACATCTTCCTTATAGTACAAGAAATTCTTCGTGCAACTAATATATAGTTTAGTTTGTGTATTCCCAGCTACATCTAGACACTCTTATCTTACTTTGTTTCTGCGTCGTCTTCCATGCTGAGATTTTTTTTCTTTTTTATAAAAGTACACATGTTTTTCTTATTGATATCAAGGATCCAGCCTAGCTCAATTGTGTATGTGCGACTTTTCCTTCTTTAATTAAGGATACACAAATTTCGTTTAAGTCGATATTATAAAAACCTGATATCCTATGAAAGATACCAGAAACCTGTATTTTAAATCAGAAACTCTCAGACATGCGGTATTCGTTTAATAAAACAAGAGAATGTAAATATATTTTTACTGTTTTATGAGTGGTAGCTTGCTTCTGTCTTCAGTCTTCTGCGCTTCACAGTTAAGTTAATCTGTAAGTGTCTCCCGTGCGGGCATGTTTTGACTGGCTTCGAATAAAATTATATATGTGCGTGTAACATATACTATAATTATCATTTAAAGAATACTTACCACTCCTCGAATTTGGACATATATACTCGTATGTATTATTCACTGTTTTCCAGAATATTCATCGACTAAAGCAGCGAAGTCGGCGAAGAATTCTTGGAAGACATAATTACCAAACACGTGCCGTGTTCAGCCATTACTTTGTCTTTGGACAAAATACAAAGAAGTCTTGAAATGGATTACCAATTGTTTAAAGTCTTTTGCAGTAATTTTTGAGCAAGCTATGTTGAGAATGATTCTGTCACTGGTCTCTACACAATGACGTTGTCGATCTTCAGTACCAGTCAGACACAGGCCCCGCTGTACTATTTAATCGATGATGGTAGAAAAAAAGTGTAGTATTCTCATACAACCGGCCGCTGTGGTTGAGCGGTTCTAGGCGCTTCAGTCTGTAGCCGCACCGCAACGGTCGCAGGTTCGAATCCTGCCTCGGGCATGGATGAGTGTGATGTCCTTAGGTTAGTTGGGTTTAAGTAGTTCTAAGTTCTAGGAGACTGAGGCCCTCAGATATTAAGTCCTACAGTGCTCAGAGCCATTTGAACCATTTATTCTCATACAGCTTACGAACATATGTACTTTCTTTTCGAAGAATGAACTCCGTGCGATAACAGAAACGCTTACCACAATGAAATAAAGTGTTGTCCTCTTGTGACGGCTGTTGTCTTCATCTATTACATATATGTCATTTAACGTAAATAGTTCGATTGACTCGCCGCTCTGAAAAGTTTCACTGCTGCAGGAAAAACGGAGGGAGGAAGCACTTAATTTGTAATAGTTCTTGAAGCGGTTCTTCCGTACTCTTGTCTTGTATTAATTTTACATTGTGATCGTTAACTTAATTTAAACTATTGTATAGGCTATTAGGTTACTTTACTAGACATGCATTCTCTCTTCTGTTGAGTGTAGCTATTTGCTAATGTTTTCTACTTCATCTTCACACACACACACACACACACACACACACACACACAGAGAGAGAGAGAGAGAGAGAGAGAGAGAGAGAGAGAGAGAGAGAGAGCTCATTTGGGCAATTTTTTTCGAGGATTGGTGTTAATGTTTTTCTGGTTTGTTCCCTTATCTTTATTTACTGCTTAGGATTTCCAATTAGGTCATACTGCACTGTCAAAGATGACATTTACTCTGTGTTTATACCTCAGGCTAGATGTGTAACATCTTTCTAAATGCTGTTCCCCATTATTGTACATTATTTGACAAGGACAAAAATTTAAAGTCTGATGATGGCCTTGTAAGATGAAAATCAGCTAAGGAGATAAAATAATATTGTGGAACATCCACAATACCGCGTCTTTCACTTATAATTGTCTACAAAATAATTAACTTACTACAGCTGTTAGTGCAAAAGCACCAAATATTATATCGAGTAGGTTTTCATATCAACAGCGTATCCACCTGTGAATTGAAGAGAAGAGAAAAGCAACAGTAGATCATCTTGCATCCAGTGTGTTACGCTCGCACCAAAATTACAATTCTCGAAAGCAAAGTAGTGATTAGCATTTGGGTTAAGCAGCGGCCAAGGCCGTCCATCACTTTTCTTCTGCCCCTTGCTCATTATTTACGCTATTAATGTTGGGCGGAGAGGCCCTCATCGCATCCGGGCTATTTACTTTCACGATGGGCTGATACAGCGCAAACATTTGTCTCGTGACTAATGATCGTCAAATCCGTGCGCCGCGTCAGCAAATGTGGGCCGACCGCCGCAGTCGGACTTTCTGAATTATTACTGCGACACTGTGGACATGGTTTCCGCATTAATCGGTTTTGTGTGTACTGCTCGTGATCGAAGGAAAACACTGCGCTCTGTTATGTTCGGAGCCGATCGGTAATGACCGTTGTGCTCCATAGCTTTAGAAAAGCTGATCAGCGCTCGCCATTCGATAATATGCGTGATGGCGTGTTACATCATGCACAACTTCAAAAGCAAATATTACGCTCGTTTACCACCACTTCTGTCCAGTGGGCGTGCTGGGCACAGTGGATTTACATAGCGTACATACAGAGGATGCGCAAAGTAATGCAAAACCTTGAATATTACTTATTCTTCATCAATCAGAAGTATGCATTTGTCTCGCTGTAGCATACATCTATCCGGACTGTCCCCTAGTGGAATATCATGTCACTGTTCAAGTTCTGTGTATCTCTGTCAATTTTGTTTTGCTTCAAAATGGATAAAACTTTCACTTTACATATTACATGAAGCTCATTCGACCTCGAGAAGAGGGATAAGATACGGATCAACAAAACATATTTACGTGACTGGGTTCAAAATGGTTCAAATGGCTCTGAACACTATGCGACTTGACTTCTGAGGTCATCAGTCGCCTAGAACTTGGAACTAATTAAACCTAACTAACCTAAGGACATCACACACATCCATGCCCGAGGCAGGATTCGAACCTGCGACCGTAGCGGTCGCTCGGTTCCAGACTGCAGCGCATAGAACCGCACGGCCACTCCGGCCGGCTTACGTGACTGGGAGTCGAAACAAGATTGTTCTTTCCGACTGTTACCTATTCACGTCTTCAGAGCTCAACTTCATTTCTGTCTTTAGCTCCCTGCCCTACACACAAACCCCTCGAACGAGCTCTTGTATAAGTATCACTTTCGGAGGACGACAATGACAGAGAAGTGGCTCAGCAACAAGCGGGGTTTGTTTAGAAAATAGAGCTTGCATACCGTAACAGAACGTATGCCGTTAAGAAACTTCGTGGCAGCTGCAACGATACTGTCCTCTCGTTCAGCTATTAGCGCACATCAAAGAGGCTATACTTGGTTTCTGTGCGTTGGGCTTCCTCTGTTGGGTATGAAGGGTGCCGTTAGCGCCTAGCTGTGCCACTTGAGCGCCTAGTTCTGCAACTTGCAGGTAAAAAACGCCACAGGTTCTCGGAAGAGACCGCCCTGAAGGTCATATTAATTATGGGAAAGTATACTGCGTGAGCAACCGTAATAACCTCATTAATGTTACAAATGCTCAAAATGATGTTCAGTAATTGTCGCAAATGGTTCAAATGGCTCTGAGCACTATGGGACTTAACATCTATGGTCATCAGTCCCCTAGAACTTAGAACTACTTAAAGCTAACTAACCTAAGGACAGCACACAATACCCAGCCATCACGAGGCAGAGAAAATCCCTGACCCCGCCGGGAATCGAACCCGGGAACCCGGGCGCGGGAAGCGAGAACGCTACCGCACGACCACGAGATGCGGGCAATTGTCGCAAATGCATTGACAATGCGCTGACCCATCTTTCCATGCGTTGGTATTTCTTGCCGATTTCAGCTTTTCACATTACTAGCTGGAACACACTGAATATTTTTTGAAGATATCACGACTTACATACAGGGCGCCAAGGGCAGTCTACATGTACAGGAAATAGAAGGCAGTTCTGAGAGTCGAATGGGGTGAAAGGGAAGCAGTAGTCGGGAAAGAAGTGAGACCATGTTGTAGCCTACCCAGTACAGTTGTAGCCTACCCAGTACAGTCTGTACAGTGAGCACGCTGTGCCAGGCACAAATTCGGAAAGGAAACTGAAGTTCAGGAATAAGAAATTTAGATACTGAAGTTTGCCGATAACATGGTAATTCTGCCACATATGGCAGACCATAGAAGATACGTTTTGCCATTTGTCCCCGTATCAGCATTGTTACAAGGGTTGTGAAAACGTCAGGAACAGAATGCCCTAACGAGCACCACCATCGCCGCTCCCTGCACCCCCCCCCCCCCCTTTTCCCCGACGGAATTTGTGTATCCCTTCTGTCTCCGTCTAGACTAAATCTCATGTTCAAGTACGAAAACGTTTTCGAGATCTATGGGGTACCATCCCAGTGTTTACATCGTAGGATGAGGGAAACGGCCTAAGAACCACATCCAGGCTGGACGGCTCGCATTCCCTCGTCGTTAATCGTCGAGGCGAATTCGAACTGTTGCAAGCTAGCCTCTCTGAAACGAGGAAGCGGAGCTTTGACACGCTCTGCTGTTCGAAAGGATTTGAGAGGAACCAGTTATGTTGTTTGGACAGTGAAATAACTGATGATGGCTGAAGTAGAAAGGATGTAAAATGCTTGCCTGAAGTAGAGAGGATGTAAAATGCTGGCAGGAAGAACGGTTGGTTGTTTGGGCAAGGAGACCAGACTGCGTGGTCATCGGTCTCATCGGTTTAGGGAAGGATGTGGAAGGAAGTCGGCCTTGTCCTTTCAGAGGAACCATCCTGGCATTTGCCTGGAGTGATTTAGGGAAATCACGGAAAACCTAAATCAGGATGGCCGGACGCGGGATTGAACCGTCGTCCTCCCGAATGCGAGTCCAGTGTCTAACCACTGAGCCACCTCGCTCGGTGGCAGGAAGAACGAAGACAAGTTTCTGAGAAAGAGAAATGCGCTAACATCAAATATAAATGTGACTGCTATGAAAGTACTTGTGCATAGAAGTGTAACGTGGACGATAAGCAGTTCACACAAGAAGAGATTAGAGGGGCTGGAAATGTGATGATACTTAAGAATGGTAGGTTTAGGTCTAGGAACTAATGAGCAGACAAGTAAAAGGTATACTTCTGCAATCGAGGCCGACCGACCACCATCTCATCGTCCGCCAATGGGAACATCGGATGTGGTATGTAGGAGCATGTCGTCAGAATACCGCTTTCTCGCCTATTGACGGGTTTCATGACCTTGGATCCGCTACTAATCGGTCGAGCAATTCCTCAATTGGCCTCATGAGACTCAGTGCACCGAGCACCAGTCCTTCCGCCAACGAAAAATCCCTAGCACCTCCGGTAGGCATATGACAGTCAGCTGTATTGATCTAATAGGGTGGAAGTGAGACATGAAGGAATAGTTAGTTTGGTAAGGGAGGGAAGCGGGCAGCTAAAAATTATGGAAGGAGATCAAGGTTTCACTGTAGTAAGCAGATGGAAATGGATGTCATTTGCAGTAGTTAATGCAGAGATGAAGAGTCCCACAGGATAGAGTAACTTGATGAAGTGCCTCAAACAAGTCTGTGGAGTAAAGACCACATCAACACTATTTTTAAAAAAAAAAAAAGTGCCTTAATATCAAGTAACTGCTGTGGTCGAGTTACCTGTCATGCTCTGCCGCTCCCCAAGTGCTGAGGATGTGTTTAAAGGGGGTTTCCGCATTTCCCTGAAGCTCTACTGAAGTGCCTACAGCCGTGCGGATTAACCGCGCGGTTTGGGGCGCCTTGACACGGTCCGCGCGCCTCCCCCGTCGGTGGTTCCAGTCCTCCCTCGAGCATGGGTGTGTGTGTCGTTCTTAGCGTAAGTTGGTTTAAGTTAGATTACGTAGTGTGTAAGCTTAGGGACCGATGACCTCAGCAGTTTGGTCCCATAAGACCTTGTAAGTAGGCTGTTTAGGTTTTTATATTGGTAACACCACGTAGCGCTCTGTATGAGAATCACTGGCTGTGCTGTGTGCAGTCTGTGGCTAGTTTGCATTGTTGTCTGCTATTGTAGTGTTGGGCAGTTGGCTGTTAATAGCGCGTAGCGTTGCGCAGTTGGAGGTGAGCCGCCAGCAGTGGTGGATGTGGGGAAGTGAGATGGCGGATTTTTGAGAGTGGATGATCTGGACGTGTGTCCATCAGAAACAGTACATTTGTAAGAATGGATGTCATGAACTGCTATATATATTATGACTTCTGAACACTAGTAAGGTAAATACATTGTTTGTTCTCTATCAAAATCTTTCATTTGCTAACTATGCCTATCAGTAGTTAGTGCCTTCAGTAGTTCGAATCTTTTAGATAAAAGTGGCAGTAGTGGCGCTCGCTGTATTGCAGTAGTTCGAGTAACGAAGATTTTTGTGAGGTAAGTGATCTGTGAAAGGTATAGGTTAATTTAGTCAGGGACATTCTCTTGTAGGGATTATTGAAAGTCAGATTGCGTTGCGCTAAAAAAATACTGTGTGTCAGTTTAAACACAGTCATGTATAATTTTTCTAAGGGGACGTTTCAACCTTACCACAAATTTCCAAAAAAGTGTCTACACGTCCCATTCCCCCTATCTCTCAACGCTGCGACGGACTACTTCTTTACGTAAGTGAATAAAAAAGTTTCCACCATTTATCGTACAACATACGAAACTCTTTGCGTGCTATCATTTGCAAAATATCTCGTTTCAATGTCTTGAACCATTATTTCAACTATCTGATTTGCGATGCACAGCGACAGAAATGGACGTATCACGCAGGACTGTATGTCGGATATAAAAATCAATAACTCGAGAAGGAACTGAGATATCGTTCTGCTCTCAGTTTTAAATAAAATTTCGATATATTTTCTACATTTCATTTACTGCAATGTATGAGCTAAAATCAACCATATACAAAGCTTAGACAGTGTATTTTTACTTGCGCAAACTCTTTAAAATTTGGTGCGATGTTTTACTTACGAGGTGCATTCAAGTTCTAAGGCTTCCGATTTTTTTTCTCCGGACTGGAAAGAGATAGAAACATGCGCATTGTTTTAAAATGAGGCCGCGTTCATTGTCAATACGTCCCAGAGATGGCAGCACCTTACGGCAGATGGAATTTTACCGCCAGCGGCGAGAATGAGAACTGTTTTAAATACTTAAAATGGCGACGTTTTCGTTACTTGAACAGCGTGCAATCATTCGTTTTCTGAATTTGCGTGGTGTGAAACCAATTGAAATTCATCGACAGTTGAAGGAGACATGTGGTGATGGAGTTATGGATGTGTCGAAAGTGCGTTCGTCGGTGTGACAGTTTAATGAAGGCAGAACATCGTGTGACAACAAACCGAAACAACCTTGGGCTCGCACAAGCTGATCTGACGACATGATCGAGGAAGTGGAGAGAATTGTTTTGCAGGATCGCCGAATGACTGTTGAACAGATTGCCTCCAGAGTTGGCATTTCTATGGGTTCTGTGCACACAATCCTGCATGACGACCTGAAAATGCGAAAAGTGTCATCCAGGTGGGTGCCACGAATGCTGACGGACGACCACATGGCTGCCCGTGTGGCATGTTGCCAAGCGATGTTGACGCGCAATGACAGCATGAATGGGACTTTCTTTTCGTCGGTTGTGACAATGGATGAGACGTGGATGCCATTTTTCAATTCCGAAACAAAGCGCCAGTCAGCTCAATGGAAGCACACAGATTCACCGCCACGAAAAAAATTTCGGGTAACCGCCAGTGCTGAAAAAATGATGGTGTCCATGTTCTGGGACAGCGAGGGCGTAATCCTTACCCATTGCGTTCCAAAGGGCACTACGGTAACAGGTGCATCCTACGAAAATGTTTTGAAGAACAAATTCCTTCCTGCACTGCAACAAAAACGTCCGGGAAGGGCTGTGCGTGTGATGTTTCACCAAGACAACGCACCCGCACATCGAGCTAACGTTACGCAACAGTTTCTTCATGATAACAACTCTGAAGTGATTCCTCATGCTCCCTACTCACCTGACCTGGCTCCTAGTGACTTTTGGCTTTTTCCAACAATGAAAGACACACTCCGTGGCCGCACATTCACCAGCTGTGCTGCTATTACCTCAGCGATTTTCCTGTGGTCAAAACAGACTCCTAGAGAAGCCTTCGCCGCTGCCATGGAATCATGGCGTCAGCGTTGTGAAAAATGTGTACGTCTGCAGGGCGATTACGTCCAGAAGTAACGCCAGTTTCATCGATTTCGGGTGAGTAGTTAATTAGAAAAAAAATCGGAGGCCTTAGAACTTGAATGCACTTCGTAATTTGATGCAGCTTAGCAACGCGGCGAATAACAAAAACAAATTCAGCCCTTTTTCGAACGAAGATATCAGACTGTAAGATACTCAAAAATCAAATTTTTGCAGGTAATAGTTTTCTCAAAATCGGATAATAAGCATTACATAGCGGCCGCAACGACGTCTCTCAGCATATACGAGGTGTGGCTAGAAAAAAACCGGACTAGTACTGGTGAAACAATAAAACGAATGCAATAAGGCTGAAAGTCGCGTGGCCTGTCACGTGACTCTCGCTCCGCCTACTGCTCGAGTTTCATCTGCCTCCTGCACTCAGTCTGCCCGTGGCGTCTGTTTTAAGTAGTTGACGTTTTGTCTGTGCGTCGGAAAATGTTGAGTGTACAGAAAGAACAGCGTGTTAACATCAAATTTTGTTTCAAACTAGGAAAATCTGCAAGTGAAACGTTTGTAATGTTACAACAAGTGTACGGCGATGATTGTTTATCGCGAACACAAGTGTTTAAGTGGTTTAAACGATTTAAAGATGGCCGCGAAGACACCAGTGATGACACTCGCACTGGCAGACCATTGTCAGCAAAAACTGATGCAAACATTGAAAAAATCGTTAAACTTGTTCGACAAGATCGCCGTTTAACAATCAGAGCAGTGTCTGAGTTAATAGGAGTTGACAAGGATTACCGATTTACCGATTTTTTCAATGTTTGCATCAGTTTTTGCTGACAATGGTCTGCCAATGCGAGTGTCATCACTGGTGTCTTCGCGGCCATCTTTACATCGTTTAAACCACTCAAACACTTGTGTTCGCGATAAACAATCATCGCCGTACACTTGTTGTAACATTACAAACGTTTCACTTGCAGATTTTCCTAGTCTGAAACAAAATTTGATGTTAACACGCTGTTCTTTCTGTACACTCAACATTTTCCGACGCACAGACAAAACGTCAACTACTTAAAACAGACGCCACGGGCAGACTGAGTGCAGGAGGCAGATGAAACTCGAGCAGTAGGCGGAGCGAGAGTCACGTGACAGGCCACGCGATTTCCAGCCTTATTGAATTCGTTTTATTGTTTCACCAGTACTAGTCCGGTTTTTTTCTAGCCACACCTCGTATAGCAACATTTGGCGAGCAGTACAGTCACAACAAAGCACCGCCTAGCATGCAATGCAGAGAGCACGTCTGTAGCAGCGAAAGGGCTAATGCCTCGAAGTTACTAACAATGCCAGTATGCTAAGATACTCACTTGTACGCGTACCTTCACTTGGTGGAATCTTTAATTCGATTTCTTGAACAGATATTAATTTATCTTAGGTTAGATCACCTTTTGTATGATACTTCATAGCATTTTGGTAGCTTTACAATAACGAAAATGACTACACCAAATTCAAAATAGTGTGTACAATCGGATCATCAGATTATCGGTTTGTGTTATCGTAGACAGTACAACGTGCATTCACCGTGTCTCCGAAAACGAAAACTTATGTCTCCCTAAGCGACAAATCTTCGGCGTTGTTTACCGGCGCTGTCGCCGGAGGAAGCGAGGCGTCCTGTCTTTTTTTTCCCTTTTTTTGCGGTGCCGGTGCTCCCCTTGAGGAGAGAATTTGCCAGTGCTAGACTGGTGGGTGGCTCCGCGTGACATATACGGGCAAGTTAGCGCCGACACGACGCGCGCAGCCCGTAACTAAATTACCGCGCCATCGAGTCAGCCGTTTTTCAGCCACGCGTCGCCCGCAGGCGCCGCCAAATATTTCGGCCGGTATTCATTATGTGCTCCGCCGTCGGACAGCCTTATCGCCCGCTCAAGTGTCGTCAACGGCCGCGCCAGGAAAAAAAAGTGGAGAAGGAAACAGAACCGAGTGAATTTGCAGCGTTGTGTAATCCATCCTGCACTATCGTCTGCACTAACCACTGCTCTGAAGCCAATAATTCTTTTTTGAGTCTTCAGACTAGTTTGATCCTGCCCGCAACCAATACCTGTCTCAGATTAGCACTTGCACCCACTGTCCTCAATTATCTATTAGATATCTTCTAATCAGTTTCTTCCCCTATAATTTTTACCTTCCACACTTCCCTCTAGTACCATGGAAATTATTCCGTGATGTCTTAACACATATCCTTCCATGATGCTACTCCAGGCGGGTGTAAAATGTTTGTGCGCAACGGAAAATAATAAACGCTAAAATGAAGATTTGGCCCTGTCTGACTACCCCCTGAAGCAGATATTAGGATCTCTTAATTCTATAAATTACAATCTAAACATAAATGACCGATGAAGGCAACTAATCCTACTAAACGATAAACGTTGTTCCTGCTTATATATTTATTGTAGATTAAAGAAAACTTTATATTATAAAGTTTACATTATGCTACAGAAGAATACTGAAGATTAGATGGATAGATCACATAACTAATGAGGAGGTACTGAATAGGATTTGGGAGAAGAGAAGTTTGTGGCACAACTTGACTAGAAGAAGGCATCGATTGATAGGACATGTTCTGAGGCATCAAGGGATCACCAATTAAGTATTGGAGGGCAGCGTAGAGGGTAAAAATCGTAGAGGGAGACCAGAAGATGAATACACCAAGCAGATTCAGAAGGATGTAGGTTGCAGTAGGTACTGGGAGATGAAGAAGCTTGCACAGGATACAGTAGCATGGAGAGCTGCATCAAACCAGTCTCAGGACTGAAGACCACAACAACAACAACAACAACAACAACAACAACATTTCCTAAGTAAAATTACTCATCAGTTGCCCAACTCTGCCCCTTATTATGACTGCGCGATCTAATATCAATAACGCGAAATGACTGACATCATCTACGTTCCAAACACTAGATGACACTACTTTCAAAGATGATCTACGGTGGTGTGGAACCTTAGTGGAAATAAACTAACGTGATCACAGCTATTTAGCTTTTATAGCCCCAATAAGCAGAAGCAGTTCGTGATATTACCGTATGTACTATGCCGGTGCGTCGAAGTGATGGTTCTCGTACTCGTCTGCGACGATGGAAGAACTCCAGCCACAAACAAACCCTCTCAAACACTAGAACGGCAGAAGGCGGTCCTCTGACTAATATACTCTAATACTGTCTTCTCCTCTCTGTTTTCTACAGACGAGAAACGCGAACTCCCAGCCACAAGACCGGAGTTCACATAACGGCTCAACGTTTTTAAGTACAGGCAGAGGAGTGCTCTCAGTTACTGAACGCTGCGTACTCAACGACGGCTTCCAACCCGGAGGTGAAGTCCAGAGTCGTATAACTTCGCAACAGTACAGTACCTAACTGTTCTAACTATAAACTCTCCTGAGAGGAAAGACAGCAAGTTCGTCCGTACCAACAAATCTGATACCGAGCGACAGTCACACACAGGCTTCCCAGCAAGGCTCGGCTGCCCACCCTCGTGATTCTGAAAACGAATCATTTTCCTGAAACCACGGAATATTCACCCTCTCTACAGATTCTTCTGAACTCCGACCAATCATATTTTAGTCTTTTGTCGTCCAGCGCGGCAGGTTCGCGAGGAAAGACCTATACTCATACAAATGTACGCTTCTGAGTAAAAATCCTTGGAAATAACCCAGCCTCCGTGGCTTCCGAGGTGACACTTCCTCGTTCCTCTCAGCTGCGTCCAAGATTTTCGTAGTTTTCGAAGTACAATCCTTCCTGTCCTGCTACAAGACTGGCCGGCCGCGACTCTATTGTGCCCCAGCGCTCAGGTGCCCGAAAGTCCGTCTTGCTACTTCCTGTGTTTAAGCAGGGCCAACACACCTGTGTCGGCCTTCCATCCAGGACTTGAGTTCCACCTGCCGTTTCATTTCCACTGTCGTTCCAACCTTCACTAATATGATAATAAAGACACTCCTTCACCTTTCATGCAATAAGCGTTAACAATTATTTACAAGACGTAAGGGACAACGTCAGTCTTCTTTATATATTCATATATACAATGTACAAGCTATCACATGGTACCTAATTGTGTTTGAAGGACACCGCAAAGTATGTTGGTAGGTGCTTGTAAGGTACGAAATTATAGCCACCTTACATCCTGTCATCACAGCCCTTCTTCTCGTCAGTATTTTCCACATGCTCCTTTCTGCACCGGTTCTTATTTTATCGGCCCACCTAATTACAATATCCTTCTGTAGCTCCACATTTCAAACGTGTCGATTCCCTTTTTTCTGGTTTTCCTACAGTCCACGACAATTGCATAGAGTGTGGTGCTCAAAACGTACATCCTCAGAAAGTTCTTCCTGTCATTAAGATCGACGTCACAAGTAGATAAGTTTTGGCCAGAAAAGCCCTCTTTTCCTGTGCTAGTTTTCTTTCTACGTCATCCTTACTTCGTACGTCATATGTTATTTTTCTTCTAAACCTGCAGAATTCATTAGCTACTCCATGGACCCCAACTTTGGAAAATTTATAGCTAATTTCATTTCTGATGCTCCTCATTACCTTAGTCTTTCTTTGGTTTACTGCCAGTCCATAATGTTTGGTCATTAGAATATTCCATTTAACACATTTTTGTGTTAAAGAAGGCATCTCCTGTACCGAGAAACGGATAGACCTAAATCTAATCAAAATGATGCTTAACAAAATGCTTAAAGAAGAGCATTTCGGTGTAATATCAAGGGCTGCTAAAACAACTGAGATTACTCAGCAGTATAAAAGTATTTCACCCTTCAAGACAGTGAAGCAGAATTACTTTTAATAATTTTGTGTTTATTATTAACTTCATAGGGGAAGTGACACGATATACACTAATATAAGATTTTTGTGTCTCATGGTGAGGATCATTTCAATGGAAACTGGCAGCCGGACTGAGTGGTGATGGTACGAAGCTAAACCGGTTTTGTGAAGAACTGGTGAGGTATTTAACAGTGCAGAGACCGAGTAGAGAGAGCACTGACGAATGTACATGAACGTGTTTAATTTTGGTTGAATGTTACATGACGAACAGAAAAGATGATAACGGAGGTATTTGATAACAGTTGGTATCAGAAATAGTGAAATATAAGTGATAAAGAAACAGGGGTGAATCATATCTACAGTAAGACAGGATCAACGGAAGACACCACAACTCAGCTTTACCTCAAGGTAGCAAAGAACGAAGTATTTGCTTTTACAGACGTGGCAGCAAAGTGTTTTAGACGAGAAAAATTAATTGGAGATGTGTGTTGTTTGCACGACGCAGAAGCCATACTAATACTATATACGCGATAGCAACTCCGTCCGTTACGCTTTCACGAGTAAACCGCTGAACCGATTTTGATAAAATTAGGTATGGAGATAGCTTGAGCGCTGAGGAAGAACACAGGCTACGTTATAAAGTGAATAGTACATTATACTTACTGATTTGAAGAATATAACATGAAATATGGAACAATAATTACCCTTTGAAAAACTATTTACTCTTTGACTTTTGACATTTACTGTATTTATGAAAATGCTTTCATTATTTGATATGTTCTACATAGTACGGTTCAGGGTAATGAACACAATGCGTATACAATCCTCTACGTGGTTCATCCATACTTCCATACTGACATCAATCACAAGTCCGTCGCACTTTAGGCCCTTAACGTCACCCGTCTTACATAGCATTCAAGATGCTCGAAGACTCACACCGCGGCATCTTTTAAAGGTTGGACGACAAACAGAGAGACGTCGGGCTTTTGCATGTGGAATGTGCGAGCCGGCCGAAGTGGCCGTGCGGTTAAAGGCGCTGCAGTCTGGAACCGCAAGACCGCTACGGTCGCAGGTTCGAATCCTGCCTCGGGCATGGATGTTTGTGATGTCCTTAGGTTAGTTAGGTTTAACTAGTTCTAAGTTCTAGGGGACTAATGACCTCAGCAGTTGAGTCCCACAGTGCTCAGAGCCATTTGGAATGTGCGAGACTTTTGGTAAGGCTGCATTTGGTTATTATCCATTAATTGGCTATGTTAATCATAAATTAGTCATCTTAGTAGATGGACAAAACATGTAGGCGCTTCAATGCATTGAAATGGAAGGAAGAAACGGTTTGTGCATGTTGTTCTGGTGGTAAAATCTCACATCCAGTACTGGTTGAGCCATAGGAATCCCTCGAAGCTCTACTTCTGTACGAATTTAATGAGTCGCGGAATTTTTTAAGTCTAATTAGAAAATATAATGCATTTAGACGTTCAGCAAAATACTAGAAACACATTCATCACGTAACTACATACTGCCATTGTATACACTTTTTATACGTACGTCTCTACAATGCTATATATACAGACATTCATAAATAATACTGGTATACTTACGATCACTCATCACAACAAAACTACTGATATGCGAGCGCACCTGCGAGTAGCAGCTGGTCCTTAAATAACTTTCATTTTAATAATAAAGACACACATATAAAGTATTTTTCGCAAACATTAAGATTTTTCAGACAGGGAATAGTAAGCATATTACGCTTGGATTACAACATGAAAAAACAGACTGCTATAACGAAAGGGCGCGTTATTCTTGGCTCCGCCTACCAGAAAAATGGCGACGGCACTCTCGTTATGCAAGGAAGTAGTTACTGATGGAATTTGTAATAGCTTTTACACTGAACGGAGCAGATATGGACTCAGATCACAATATAGTAGTGATGAAGAGTAGGCTGAAGTTCAAGACATTAGTCAGGAAGAATCAATACGAAAAGAAGTGGGATACGGAAGTACTAAGGAATGACGAGATACGTTTGAAGTTCTCTAACGCTATAGATACAGCAATAAGGAATAGTGCAGTAGGCAGTACAGTTGAAGAGGAATGGACATATTTAAAAAGGGCCTTCACAGAAGTTGGGAAGGAAAACATAGGTACAAAGAAGGTAGCTGCGAGGAAACCAAGGGTAACAGAAGAAATACTTCAGTTGATTGATGAAAGGAGGAAGTACAAACATGTTCCGGCAAATTCAGGAATACAGAAATACAAGTCGCTGAGGGATGAAATAAATAGGAACTGCAGGGAAGCTAAGACGAAATGGCTGCAGGAAAAATGTGAAGACATCGAAAAAGATATGACTGTCGGAAGGACAGACTCAGCATACAGGAAAGTCAAAACAACCTTTGGCGACATTAAAAGCAACGGTGGTAACATTAAGAGTGCAACGGGAATTCCACTGTTAAATGCAGAGGAGAGAGCAGATAGTGGAAAGAATACATTGAAAGCTTCTATGAGGGTGAAGATTTGTCTGATGTGATAGAAGAAGAAACAGGAGTCGATTTAGAAGAGATAGGGGATCCAGTATTAGAATCGTAATTTAAAAGAGCTTTCCCAGGACTTACGGTCAAATAAGGCAGAAGGGATTGATAACATTCCATCAGAATTTCTAAAATCATTGGGGGAAGTGGCAACAAAACGACTATTCACGTTGGTGTGTGGAATATATGAGTCTGGCGTTATACCATCTGACTTTCGGAAAAGCATCATCCACACAATTCCGAAGACGGCAAGAGCTGACAAGTGCGAGAATTATCGCACAATCAGCTTAACAGCTCATGCATCGAAGCTGCTTACAAGAATAATATACAGAAGAATGGAAAAGAAAATTGAGAATGCGCTAGGTGACGATCAGTTTGGCTTTAGGAAAAGTAAAGGGACGAGAGAGGCAATTCTGACGTTACGGCTAATAATGGAAGCAAGGATAAAGAAAAATCAAGACACTTTCATAGGATTTGTCGACCTGGAAAAAGCGTTCGACAATATAAAATGGTGCAAGCTGTTCGAGATTCTGAGAAAAGTAGGGCTAAGCCATAGGGAGAGACGGGTCATGTACAATATGTACAACAACCAAGAGGGAATAATAAGAGTGGACGATCAAGAACGAAGTGCTCGTATTAAGAAGGGTGTAAGTCAAGGCTGTAGCCTTTCGCCCCTACTCTTCAATCTGTACATCGAGGAAGCAATGATGGAAATAAAAGAAAGGTTCAGGAGTGGAATTAAAATACAAGGTGAAAGGATATCAATGATACGATTCGCTGATGACATTGCTATCCTGAGTGAAAGTGAAGAAGAATTAAATGATCTGCTGAACGGAATGAACAGTCTAATGAGTACACAGTATGGTTTGAGAGTAAATCGGAGAAAGACGAAGGTAATGAGAAGTAGTAGAAATGAGAAGAGCGAGAAACTTAACATCAGGATTGATGGTCACGAAGTCAATGAAGTTAAGGAATTCTGCTACCTAGGCAGTAAAATAACCAATGACGGACGGAGCAAGGAGGACATCAAAAGCAGACTCGCTACGGCAAAAAAGGCATTTCTGGCCAAGAGAAGTCTACTAATATCAAATACCGGCCTTAATTTGAGGAAGAAATTTCTGAGGATATACGTCTGGAGTACAGCATTGTATGGTAGTGAAACATGGACTGTGGGAAAACCGGAACAGAAGAGAATCGAAGCATTTGAGATGTGGTGCTATAGACGAATGTTGAAAATTAGGTGGACTGATAAGGTAAGGAATCAGGAGGTTCTACGCAGAATCGGAGAGGAAAGGAATATGTGGAAAACACTGATAAGGAGAAGGGACAGGATGATAGGACATCTGCTAAGACATGAGGGAATGACTTCCATGGTACTAGAGGGAGCTGTAGAGGGCAAAAACTGTAGAGGAAGACAGAGACTGGAATACGTCAAGCAAATAATTGAGGACGTAGGTTGCAAGTGCTACTCTGAGATGAAGAGGTTAGCACAGGAAAGGAATTCGTGGCGGGCCGCATCAAACCAGTCAGTAGATTGATGACAAAAAAAAAAAAAATACACTGAACATGCTGCACAATTATCCTATGTCCTAGCTCTTATTTAACGAACATATGCGAAAGCTTAATGCATGTGTGGAAGCTGCTCAGACAGCCTTTTTAAGGTGGCTGGTCGGAACATGTTCAGAGCTGTTTGGAGAGGGAGGGAGGGAGGGAGGGGGAGAGAGTCGCGGAAACTTCAGAGACAGGTTGATTCAGGAGATACATAAAAAACTTGCACATGATTCATTGTTATTCTGATTACCAAATACGAAGAACGATGTACGAGTTGGACACAGAAATACACTACGTTTCAGTCAACAGGATTCAAAACCGAGCGTGAAACGAAATCCCTTTAGTTGAATGTGCTTCGTTTGCGTCATCCGTAATACGTAACACACAGACGTCAGTGGCGTGAAGAGAAGATTACAGCCGAGAGTCTAAGAGTAGAATGTCTTTTCGACGATGATACGTACGCACTCACGCCGTTTGTTATTCAAAGCCTTGGCCTGGCCGTAAGTTTTGTCCTCGTAAATCACCCCCCCCCCCTTCTCCCTGACACGATCTACAGGTTCAAGGCGACTGCGCGTTGCTTGCGGCCTCAAAGCAAGCGGAAGCCTCGTGCGATTGCCAGATTGAAGTGTGTCCCCTGGTCTTTCTCTTCTCGTTCTCTAGGAAGACTGCTTCGTGGCGCAAGTGCCCAGTGCGTGTGTTTCCAGTCAGTGGACCGCCTCAATGAGGCTGCGCCGTCCTGAATGGAGCAACGGGAACCGCAGGTCGTTAATGGCGGCCGGCGCTGACGCGTGGGCGACGCGGCGCCGCGGTCTGGCGAGTTGAGTGGGCAGGTGGGAGCCTGGGCGCCTCCAACTAACACGTGCGGACTTCTCTGGCCGCCAGTGGCCCGCACAGTGCCGCACTATGTCAATACGCTATTAATCTCACCTAACGAAAGTTCAAAAAATGTCCGACAGGCGCTTCATCTGATCAGAATAGCAATAATTAGCATAACAAAGTAAGACAAAGCAAACATGATGTTCTTCACAGGAAATGCTCAATATGTCCACCATCATTCCTCAACAACAGGTGTAGTCGAGGAATAATATTGTGAACAGCACTGTTAAGTATGTCCGGAGTTATGGCGAGGCATTGGCGTCGGATGTTGTCTTTCAGCGTCCCTAGAGATGTCGGTCGATCACGATACTCTTGCTACTTCAGGTAACCCCAAAGCCAATAATTGCACAGACTGAGGTCTGGGGACCTGGGAGGCCAAGCATGACGAAAGTGGCGGCTGAGCACACGATCATCGCCAACCGTAGCGCGCAAGAGATCTTTCACGTCTCTAGCAGTATGGGGTGGAGCGCCATCTTGCATAAACATCGTACGTTCCAGCAGGTGTTTATCAGCCAGGCTGGGGATGATGCGACTCTGTAACATATCGGCATACCTCTCACCCGTCACGGTAGCAGTTACAAAACAGAATCACGCATTTCCTCGAACAAAAAAGGCCCGATAACGGTAGATGTGGTTAGTCCAACCCATACCGTGACTTTCTCGTCGTGCAATGGAGTTTCCACGACAGTTCTAGGATTTTCGGTAGCCCAAATTCTGCAGTTGTGGGCGCTGACAGACCCTCGGAGCGTGAAATGAGCTTCGTCGGACCACAACACGATACTCAACCAATCGTCGTCTTCCGCCACCTTTTGAAACGTCCACATCGCAAATGCCCTCCGCTTCACTAAATTGCCGGGTAAAAGTTCATTATGCCGATGGATTTTGTACGGATAGCATCGGAGGGTACGCCTGAGTGCCAACCAAACAGTAGTGTATGGAATGCCGGTGCACCGTGCGACTGCACGAGCGCTGACTTCCCCGTGCATAGACGAACCCGCTACAGTCTCCATTTCTTCCTGGACTGCCTCAGCAGCATTACGCCTTCTGCTCGGTCGGCCATTACGGGGTCTATCGTCTGAACAACCCGTGGCTTCGAACTTCGAAATCATTCTCGCCACAGCTGCATTTGTCAACGGACCTTTACCCGTTCGATTCCCCTTCCAATGGCGATAGGATCGTAACGCTGAACTAGCACATTCCCCATTCTGATAATACAGCTTCAATAAAAGCGCCTCTTCAGATAACGTCAACATGCTGCGACTGCTGGCGCACCTGATTCTCTCTCTCATTACAGCTCCTTTTATACACGATTGTCATGCGCAGTCACTGACGTTTTGCTGTCCAGCGCCATCTGTCGAACATTTTGTGAACTCTGTTTTTTTTTTTTTTTGTTCTAATAAAACCCCATGTCATTCCAAGCATGTGTGTCAATTTTTACCTCTCTATCTACATTATTCCGTGGTTTATTAAGTTTTCAAAATTATACTGACTTTTTGATCACCCTGCACTTCACTGACCCGAACTACACCAAGACTGAGCCTCTGTATTCCCCTTTTCAGATTTTTTAGCTTCCCTACGACGTTCAAACTTCTGACATTCCACTCTCCGACGCATAGAACGTTATCCTTTCGTTGGTTACTCCATGTTTCTCTCATGGTCGCTTCCCCCTTGACAGCCATCTACCCCCGGAAATACGAATGGGGACTATTCTGGAATCTTTTGTCAATGGAGAGATCATCATGATACTTTCTCAATTTGCCAACTTGAGGTAGGGTTCATGCCTGATGCTGCCGTTTTACTGCATAAATTTTGGAAATTTGTGGTAACGTTCTGTGGGACCAAACTGCTGAAGTCATCGGTCCCTGGGCTTAGACAACAATTAATCTAACTTAAACTAACTTACGCTGTGTACAAAACCCACAGACCCATGCCCGAGGGAGGACTCGAATCTCCGACGGGGGGAGGGGGGGGGGGAGCCTCGCGAACCGTCACAAGACACCTCGACCTCGCGGCTACCACGGGCAGCACTTTTTCAATTACTGGCCACATGTCCCGCAGGTACAGGGGTTACGTAGGGCAAAATTACGAAAGTCTAAAAATTTAGATTGACAGAAAGAGCAAAATAGCAAGGCAGGAATGGGTAGAAGGGAAATATGTTGCCTTGTGGAATGATGTATTTGCGCAGTCAAGTAAAACGCAAGAAGCAGAGGAAATCGGATCAAGCCATAACAGCCAGATGGAGTTTCAACAGGGAGAGTCCACTACTATTGTAAACATTACTACCGCTCTACTAAGCTAATTGCTGCACACCGTATGAGCTGAGCAGTCCAAGACGCCAATGCAGCAAATTGATGTTACAGGCAGAGAAGTGCCGTTACGACACATGATTAAGCAAGATAGTGTAAGTCGAACGCAAGAGTAGCTATTCAGTACACTGACGCTGCAAAATGCGCCAGACAGAGTGCCTGAAGCGTAAAAATGGGATATCAGAGGACATTCAGAAAGGCCGAGGGTGAGGGAAAAGCAGGCCAAGTCACTTCTGCCTCATGGAAGTATAACCAATGGGGGCTAGTCACTTGCAAATATTGTTCATTTCCAGCGGAAGCACCTTAGTCTGCAACAGATCGTCCTGGACGAGAGACCCATGTCCATTTATCGTATTCTCCTCTAGCTGTGTACAAGCTTCTGTCACGTCCCATTCTCGTGACTTTGCCGCTTTAGCCGCAGCGCTGTCATCTACACCGAGTCTGATGGTTTAGGACTTCCGCGCCTTCGACTGGTGGGCCATTTGAGGGCTCTATCATAACGGCTGCCGCCTTTCACTCTGAGGGTCTCTGGTTCCCGTCCAAAGACTTGCAGCCGCTTTGTTATCATCTTAGGGGTGCAGAGTCTCTACTGTCCGGCGTCGACCATGGCGAGGTCCATCTTTGCAACCACGACACCATACAGCGCGCTAAAGATGGGCCCAACAACATTCCGAATGGACCGCTCAGGACTGGCATCAAGTTCTCTTCACCGATGAGTATCGCACATGCCTTCAACCAGACCCACCAACCACTCTGAGGGATCTAAGCCGAATCGCCGTTGAGGAGTGGGACAATTTGGACCAACAGTGCCTTGTGGATAGTATGCCATGATGAATACAGGCATGCATCAGATCAAGAGGACGTGCTACTGGGTATTAGAGGTACCGCTGTGTACAGCAATTTGGACCACTACCTCTGAAGATTTCGCTGTATGGTGGTAAAACAAGCAATGTGTGGTTTCCATGAGCAACAAAAAGAGCGGAAGTGATGTTAATGTTAATCTCTATTCCAATTTTCTGTACAGGTTCCGGAACTCTCGGAACCGAGGTGATGCAAAACTTAGCCGCAGCGCTGCCATCTACAGCGAGTCTGATGGGAAGGACTTATGCGCCTTCGATTGGCGGGCCTTTTGAGGGCTCTATTATAACTGCTGCCGCCTTTCACTATGTCCATGTGTTTCTTTTCTCGACGATTCCCCAGAGAACTTCCTCAGTTATTACCTTATCAGTTCATCTAATTTTACACGCTCTTGTGTAGCACCACATCTTAAATAAAGCGATATTCTACTTTCTGGTTTTCCCACTGTCCATGTTTCACTACAACGCAATACTGTACTCCAAACCTACATTCTCAGAAGTTTCTTCGTCAAACTAACGCCTACGTTTGAAACCAATAGACTTCACATGGCCAGGAATGCCCTGTTAGCCACTGCTAGTCTACTTTTTACGCCCTCCTTGCTCCGTCCATCATGGGTTATTTTTATGCCTTGAGGTTGTAGTGGTCTTCAGTCCAGAGATTGGTTTGACGCAGCTCTCCTTGCTACTCTATCCTGTTCAAGCTTCTTCATCTCCGATTAACTACCGCAACCTACATCCTTCTGTATCTGCTTACTGTATTCATCTTTTGGTTTACCTCTACGATTTTTACCCTCCACGATTCCCTCAAATATTAAATTGCTGATCCCTTGGTGCCTCAGAACGTGTCCCACCAACTTGCCCTTCTTTTAGTCAGGTTGTGCCACAATTTCCTCTTCTCCCAATCCCATTCAGTACCTCCTCATTAGTTACGTGGTCTACCGATCTAATCTTCAGCATTCTTTTGTAGCACCACATTTCGAAAGCTTCTATTCTCTTTTTGTCCAAACTATTTATCGTCCATGTTTCACTTCCACAAATACTTTCTGAAAAGACTTCCTGGCAGTTTAATCTACATAATTTACTCCTTCCACTTTTCTGCTTTCCCTTCTTTGCTTAGAACTGGGTTTACATCTGAGCTCTTGATATTCATGCAAGTGATTCTCTTTTCTCCAAAGGTCTCTTTAATTTTCCTGTAGGCAGTATCCATCTTACCCCTAGTGATGTACGCCTCTACATCTCTTGTAGCCATCCCTGCTTAGCCTTTTTGCACTTCCTGTCGATCTCATTTTTGAGACGTTTGTATTCCTTTTTGTCTGCTTCATTTACTGCATTTTTATATTTTCTTCTTTCATCAGTTAAATTCAATATCTCTTCTGTTACCCAAGGATTTCTACTAACTCTCGTCTTTTTTTTACCTACTTTATCCTCTGCTGCGTTCGCTACTTCATCTCTCAAAGCTACCCGTTCTTTTTCTACTGCATTTCTTTCCCCCGTTCTTGTCAGTCGTTCCCTAATGCTCTCTCTGAAACTATCTGCAACCTCTGGTTCTTTCAGTTTATCCAGGTCCTATCTCATTAAACTCCCACCTTTTTGCAGTTTCTTCAGTTTTAATCTACAGCTCATAACCAATAGGTTGTGGTCAGAGTCCACAACTGTCCATGGAAATGTCCTAAAATTTTAAACCTGGTTCCTAAATTTCTGTCTTGCCATTACATTATCTATCTGAAACATTCCATTGTATCCAGGCCTCTTCCACCCATACAACCTTCTTTCGTAATTCTTAAACCAAGTGTTAGCTATGATTAAGTTACGTTCTGTGCAAATTCTACCAGGCGGCTTCCTCTTCCATTTCTTACAACCAATCCATATTCACCTACTACGTTTCCTTCTGTCCCTTTTCCTACTACCGAATTCCAGTCACCCATGACTATTTAATTTTCGTCTCCCTTCGCTATCTGAATAATTTCTTTTCTCGCATCATAGATTTCTTCAATCTCTTCATCATTTGCGGAGCTAGTTGGCATATAAACTTGTACTACTGTGGTCGAAGTGGGCTTCGTGTCTGTCTTGGCTACAACAACGCGTTCACTACGCTGTTCGTAGTAACCTACCCGCGCTCCTATTTTTTATTCATTATTAAACATACTCCTGCATTACCCCTATTTAATTTTGTATTTATAACCCTGTATTCACCTGACCAAAATTTCTGTTCCTCCTGCCACCGAACTTCGCTAATTTCCACTGTATCTAACTTTAACCTATACCTTTCCCGTTTTAAATTTTCTATTCGACCTTCCCCATCAAGCGATCTGACATTCCACGCTCAGATCCGTAGAACGCCAGGTTCTGCCTAGGTAGCAGAATTCCCTGACTTTGTCTACTTTGTGATCCCCAATTCTGATACTAAGTTTCTCGCTGCTACTTCTGATTAATTTCGTATTTCTTCAACTTACTCTCACTCCGTTTTCTGTACCCATTAGACGGCTCATTCCATTCAACGATCCTGTAATTCTTCTTCACTTTCGCCAGCCAGCACTATGCAAAAAAGGGGAAGATGAAAGGTGAAAGAATATATAGAACGGCTACACAAGGGGGGAACATAAGCTACGTTATAAAATGGGAAGAGGAAACAGATGATGGCGAGCTTGGAGATAAATTATGAGAATAATTTGACAGAGCACTGAAAGACCTAAGTCGAAACGAGGCTCCTGGAGTAGACGAAATTCCGTCAGAATTATTGAGATCCTTGGGAGAGCCAGCAATGTCAAAACTATCGCACTTGGTGAGTAAGACATAGGAGATAGGCGTATTACCCTCAGACTTCGAAAAAGTCCAAACCCAAAGAAGACAGGTGCTGTTGCTATGAATCCTACCGAACCATTAGTTTTTTAAAGTCATGGTTGGAAAAAGACAGAGGTGTAGAGTATTTACAACCTGCACAGAAACCAGATTGCAGTTTTAAAGGTCGAAAAATATGAAAAAGGAGCAGTGGTTGACAAGTGTGTGAGGCAGGTTTGTAGCCTATCTCTGATGCTATTCAATCTGTACGTTGAGCAAACTTTGAAGCAAACCTAGGACACATGTGGGTAGGAAATTAAAGTTCATGGAGAAGAAATAAAAGCTTCGGCGTTTGCTGATTAAATGGTAACTGTTTCAGAGACGCCAGAGAACGTGGAAGAGCAATTGAAGAGACTAGGATAAGAGTCTCAAAGTAAAACAAAGGCAATGGAACGTAGTAGAATTAAATGAGGTAATACTGAAGAAATTATATTAGGAATGAGTCATTAAAACTAGGTATAAATTTTGCTATTTGGGCAACAAAGCAAATGATGGTGACCGAACTACGGAGGACATAAAAATGAGGGCTGACTGTAGCAAGAAAAGTTTCTGAAAAGAATTATTACCAACGAATATAAATTTAACTATCAGGTAGTCTTTTTTGAAGATATTTGCCTCTAACGTAGCCATGTATAGAACACAAAGGCAACAAAATTCACACCTTCCAATTTCACTATTATTCTGGCATAGTCTCCCAACAATTGCAAGGTCACTGTGAGGGACGCCGGCAGACTCCAAAGTAGGGATTACACTAGCCTCTTATCTTTTGGTGCAGAGGTCGGCCATGTGAGGCTGTCTCAGTAGCAATGAAGGTTCTACATGGCTCATATTAAGGGGACGGGGAGTTGTCACTATTCATATGTATCTCATGACTTAAAGCAAGGTTTACAGTCCCTCTAAAAATAATTCATAAGTACAGGAGTGTAGGAAGTTGAGCCTGCAACTACCACAGAAATCTAGTTGCAAGAAACGCATATAGAGTGATACACTCGTTAGTGGTAATGCTTAAGAAGCACAATTCATCCACGAATCAGATAAACCACTCAGCTGCAATTGATACTTTCCTTTCATGTGCTAGACATGTTTCAACTTTAATTATCAAGAGTTCCAGTGGTAGAAATGAAATCGAATCACATTAGTTTCTTCGGCCCGCACTTGTTTCTGGATGCAAATCTTGAAATCGTATTTAATCCTATAAACATCCATACATACTTTTGTATATACATCCACACATACAGATAAAATGAGACATTCAATCAACATTTAGCGGTCTGAGGAGACGATTTGGAGGATATTCACAAAACGAGGACGACGATCAGGAATGTGAACCCATGGCTTCGCAATCGCCAGTCTTTCCTTGGTGCTAACTTTCTCGCTGAATAGTTTACAGTTTCAGTTATGACCATGGGGGAGATCGCCTAGAGAACGTTTTTTACACTAGCCACCAAAATGAGTCTTAAATCTGATTCCACAGCTACTCAGTGATATTCTGCTCTGAATCGACATTCGATGGTCCTTTCCGCCTCCCGCCAATTCCCTTTTCGTGTTGTTCTCCATTTGTTTCCCTGTCCGATGATTCTCCTGTCAGCCACTCTTACCTCCTCCACGAACTTCACCTTCGTCCCCTTCCTGCGAACAATAATCGCAGCTACCTTCTGGTTTCCTCTATTTTCGCATTCCGATGTTTTCATTACTGTGCACGTCAGATTTTTTCCATCTAATTTCGTACTGGACGTTTTCATTTTACGACCTGTCACTTCTGATATTTTCAGGCAGATTTTATTGAAATTTAATTCTGAGAACCTTTTCCCTCCTTTTTCCCGCAGCATCCAAGGCCGCTACATTATTCGCTGCAGTCAGGCATCTGCGATGACTATTCACAACTTGGAAGTTAAAGCGTTCCGTAAAAATGAGAAGGAGAAAGCGACATCGATGCTGAAAAGGAATCACAAAATGCGAAGTTTTACAACATTTGTCTCAATTCGAACCTCAAAAGTACAAAATACTACACACAAGCACTTGACTGGAGATACAAGAAATCTTACAAAGAAAGTTAATGATTTAAATAATTGAACACTGCATCAAATTTGTTGTTGCTGCAGTGGTTTGTTATTTAAATTATCATTGAAATAGTTTTGGGTTTTGAAAAACGTCGATGGTGATGAATGAAACGAAGTTCATTTTTACTCAAAAATTTTTCAATGCTATACAAATGATCTAGGCCAGCATGAGAGCTTGTTTGCAGATGTCTCTAATCCGCTAATAACCTGAGATTAAAGGTGAAGGGTATGTTATTGTCCGGTAATGAAACTATTCCTTTGTCTCGTCCTAGGAGAGGTAATGACGTCAAGCGATATCTCACTGGCTGTCGCAGCCGAAATCCTCGCGCGAGACAAATCAGGTGACGTATTTCCCCAATTTTAACTAGGAGACGTTTATTGGCTAATCCAAACACGGCTTTGGAGGTGACAGCGCAGTGTGCTCAGTAGCTTTGTCACGGCCTAAAAAGCTTTCGGATGCTTGCGGATCCTGCATCGTACGTGGCTCAGCTGCACCAGCGTTCACCATAAAGATACGCAGATAGTCTACAGATACGCCCGCATCACACACTGGGAACGACTCTTTGGTGTATAGGGTCGTGTCATAATAAGCTTCTTTTATTGCATAATCCTATGAACCACAGTCTCTAAACAGTTTCAAATGCTGCTGGTAGTTGTCACTTTTGAAACAGCCCTTCCCCACCCCTACGACCAGCGGCTGCCTGCGCTCTGTGTTTTTTGGCAGTCTGAAAAATATTGTCTCACAGATAAACTTCGTTACTGGCCATGTTGTGTTTTGTTGTTCGGTGTGTATCACCACAGTTTTTATTTCGGTATTTATTTCAGCGCCAGTGTCAAAGGGGAAAATTTTTGTGAAGCGGGAATGTAAACATCACGTCCCCATCATACAGAAGAAAAAGGCTAGGAAACCGTTCCACTGAAGAGTTTTTAACTGATACAACTTTCGATTCTCAGTAACTCATAGTTATTAGTTGACAAACGTAATTATAGAGCCTGCATTGGCGGGTACTGTCTTGGACATGTGACTTCGTCCAGCTAAGTTTCAGTTCAAAGTGCTGTATATTGCCGTTCCGCAGTACAACCACAGAAAACAACAGTGGAAAATGGCTGTGTGAGGGGCTGCGACGAATTGCTGTAAACATCGTTAAATTAATTTACAATGAAAAGGAGAAACGAATGACAGTGTTGATTGATAAGGTGGCGGGATGAGTGAGAAAAACGTTAACGTTCAGTAATTCAAGTTCAGTAAGTCTATGGAGGGATACTTACAATACCAGTGAATGCTGCTAAGTAACGTGGCATCCAAGTTTCTAAAAATTCCCACTGACGATCGTGATAAATATTTATTAGGCGGTAATTTCTGCGATAATATATATAGTATGAAGAATACTGACTCTGCACAGACCTCACGGTTTCGTCTATGGGATTTGGTTTTAAAATATAATAGAATAAACAAGTTGTTATTCGTTCAAACAAGACGACAGACTACATTAATTCGTTATTTAAAAATGTGCTGGGAGTATTGCTAGACAATAGTGCCAGTCTGTGTTTAACTGTTGAGTTTTTTCGAACCACGCGTACTATTCTGCTGTACAACACAACACAATGAAAACGCGCATCGCGTCTGCCTTGCTATCGTGCGTTCTTTTCACTAGAGAGCAGTACAGCATGTAATTTTCCGGTAATTTTATACGAATGCTGAAATTATTCCTTACGTTATTTGCTGGTAATTTTATACGAATGGTGGAATAATTCCTTAACCAGGCCAACGGCGTAGTTTCTCTCTCGTCCAGTGTTTTATTTCTGAATACCCTGACTGTAGCTTAGATGACTTCATTTACGGTCATTGTCTGCCTGTACTGAGTCGAAATTAGACTGGCACAAACTGACGGCTTAATTGCGAAGATTTTTATCGCTACAGTACATCTTCCTTTAAGACGTGAATGGAAAAGATGTGGAATATGTGAATATGGAAGATCGTTGAGAAACACACTGACGCTGTTTTGAAATTTCTCGACAAATAAAACCTTTTTCGTGAACAAAGCTCTTGTCGATTGAGCTATCGGAGTTGCTCTCACAGCTTTAGGTTTACGAGTATCTTCCTCCTGCCACTTCTTCGCAATATTCGATCTTCCAGGAGTGCCAGTTTAGCAAGATTCATAGGAGGGCTTGTCTGACGTTTGAAAGGTAGAAGAAAGGTACGGGCTGAAGCGAAGCTGCGAGGACGTGTCGGTAATGGTGGCCGAGTAGCTCAGACGGAGTTCTCGCCTTAGAGAAGAAGTGCTGATCTGCAAGAGGAGATGCGTTTGCTTTAGACAAAGAAGGGAAGCCAGTTTGCTTGGTGAAGAGAAGAAATACACTACTGGCCATTAAAATTACTACACCAAGAAGAAATGCAGATGATAAACGGGTATTCAATGGACAAATATATTATTCTAGAACTGACATGTGATTACATTTTCACGCAATTTGGTTGCATAGATCCTGAGAAATCAGTACCTAGCACAACCACCTCTGGCCGTAATAACGGCCTTGATACGCGTGGGCACTGAGTCAAACAGAGCTTGGATGGCGTGTACAGGTACAGCTGCCCACGCGGTTTCAACATGATAACACAGTTTATCAAGAGTAGTGACTGGCGTATTGTGACGAGCCAGTTGCTCGGCCACCATTGACCAGACGTTTTCAATTGGTGAGAGATCTGGAGAATGTGCTGGCCAGGGTAGCTGTTGAACATTTTATGTTTCAAGAAAGGCCCGTACAGGACCCGCAACATGCGGTCGTGCATTATCCTGCTGAAATGTAGGGATTCGCAGGGATCGAATGAAGGGTAGAGCCACGGGTCGTAACACATCTGAATTGTAACGTCCACTGTTCAAAGTGCCGTCAATGCGAACAAGAGGTGACCGAGACGTGTAACCAATGGCACCCCATACCATCACGCCAGGTGATACGCCAGTATGGCAAAGAGGAATACACGCTTCCAATGTGCGTTCACCGCGATGTCGCCATACACGGATGGGACCATCATGATGCTGTAAACAGAACCTGGTTTCATCCCAAAAAATGACGTTTTGCCATTCATCCAACAAGGGTCGTCGATGAGTACACCACCGCAGGCGCTCCTGTCCGTGATGCAGCGTCAAGGGTAACCGCATCCATGGTCTCCGAGCTGATATTCCATGCTGCTGCAAACGTCGTCGAACTGTTCGTGCAGATGGTTGTTGTCTTGCAAATGTCCCCATCTGTTGACTCAGGGATCGAGACGTGGCTGCACGAACCGTTTACAGCCATGCGGATAAGATGCCTGTCATCTCGACTGCTAGTGATACGAGGCCGTTGGGATCCAGCACGGCGTTCCGTATTACCCCCCTGAACCGTCTGATTCCATATTCTGCTAACAGTCATTGGATCTCGACCAACGCGAGCAGCAATGTCGCGATACGATAAACCGCAATCGCGATAGGCTACAATCCGACCTTTATCAGAGTCGGAAACGTGATGGTACGCTTTTCTCCTCCTTACACGAGGCATCATCACAACAACGTTTCACCAGCAACGGCCGGCCGAAGTGGCCGTGCGGTTAAAGGCGCTGCAGTCTGGAACCGCAAGACCGCTACGGTCGCAGATTCGAATCCTGCCTCGGGCATGGATGTTTGTGATGTCCTTAGGTTAGTTAGGTTTAACTAGTTCTAAGTTCTAGGGGACTAATGACCTCAGCAGTTGAGTCCCATAGTGCTCAGAGCCATTTGAACCAACCAGGCAACGCCGGTCAACTGCTGTTTGTGTATGAGAAATCAGTTAGAAACTTCCCTCATGTCAGCACGTTGTAGGTGTCGCCACAGGCGCCAACCTTGTGTGAATGGTCTGAAAAGCTAATCATTTGCATATCACAGCATCTTCTTCCTGTCGGTTAAATTCTGCGTCTGTAGCACATCATCTTCGTACTGTAGCAATTTTAATGGCCAGTGGTGTATTTAATTGAGAAGAGAAGGCTGAATGACGTAGGAGAGCTTCGTTTCTTATGAAAGAGGGATCTTCCTTGCTTTAGAAGGGGAGCTTTATGCGGAGTTCTGTTTGTTTCGGAAGATGTATCATGTTTGTGTTTTGATTTCAGAGTGCAAGATTCTTTCTGTATAGTAATTTTGATTGGATTTTGATTCCTACGAACCCATTCGGACCGCCATCAGGAAAGTGAGCGCGTTGGCGATGCAGCAACGTGAGGATTAGTGCATTAGATTATACGAAAGCGAACACGGTGCGTGGACGCCGGTGTCCGCCAGTGGTGAGCGAGTCCTTAAGCAGCCACTCCCATTCGGCTGGTCACTGATTAGACGGCCAGGAACACGGGCAGCGGTGAGCGCGCGTACAGATACACCTGCCAGATATGCTAAAGAGCGGCTTTCACATTCCGTGTCGATGCCGTCAGCTGCGTTTCTGGCGACGGGCTAACAGGTCCGCGACGCACGTGTTCGTAAACGCGTCGCCAATCGAGTCGCCCAGTCATCCGCCGGGTTTAATTGCGATAACTGTAAGGGAAAACATTATCGTACCTCAGATTTAGAGGCCATGTGTGATGCTCTGCACGCTAAAGCAGGGAGGACTAGTGGTTACAGGCTTTAGCATACGCAAAGAGGTCCGTGATACCCTTCAGCTTCAGTGTTTCTTACGTTAAGCCTCTTTCGGAACCTACTTTATACGCAGTCGAGCATCTGTTATTTATGAACAGTGCAGGTAAGTGTAGCATTCATCACCATGAAAAATAAAAGAAATTGGCGTGATAACAACAGCAATGTAAATAAAGAACTTCGTAACAGTTTTTCTTTCCACAGAAATTGATTTATTTACGTTTGTGGCAAAACTGTAACTGCTCTCTACAAAGTTAATTAACTGCTTATTGTGATACAACATTTTGCCAATATACACAACGATTAATCTTTCTATGCCAGCCCTTAGGAGAGCCAGGCCTAACAAAACTTTACCATCTAGTGAGCAAGATGTATGAGACAGGCGAAATACCCTCAGACTTCAAGAAGAATATAATAATTCCAATCCCAAAGAAAGCAGGTGTTGACAGATGTGAAAATTACCAAACTATCAGTTTAATAAGCCACGGCTGCAAAATACTAACACGAATTCTTTACAGAAGAATGGAAAAACTGGTAGAAGCCGACCTCGGGGAAGATCAGTTTGGATTCCGTCGAAATGTTGGAACACGTGAGGCAATACCGATCCTACGACTTACCTTAGAAGATAGATTAAGGAAAGGCAAACCGACGCATAACGTAAGCCATAGGGTCCATCGGACCTAGGTTATACAAAGGTGTGGTATAACAAAGAAAATCTAAATGACCTTTAAGACTAATGACACACATTTCTATTAGTAACTTTAATGTGTAACTCAATACTGGAAGGGCATACCTGATGGGCAGGGGATCAATTTTTAAGTCTTTCATACAGAAAAACTCTTTCTGGGGCCATTGGATTCAGGGTTTGCACACTAGGATTAAAATGAAACTAATGACACACTCTGATCAAAGTCCACCCTCGGTAGCTGAGTGGTCAGCGCGACAGAATGTCAATCCTAAGGGCCCGGGTTCAATTCCCGGCTGGGTCGGAGATTTTCTCCACTCAGGGGCTGGGTCTAGTATTGTCCTACTCATCATCATTTCTTCCCCATCGACGCGCAAGTCGCCGAAGTGACGTCAAATCGAAAGACTTGCACCCGGCGAACGGTCTACCCGACGGGGGGCCCTAGACACACGACTCTGATCAAAGGAATCCCAACAACCCTATGTAATGCGAAATTGGCCAGTACATGTCACGAGAGGCTGACCTGGCAGTATAAAAGGAGGCGGGGAGTACTGTGTTGTCAGTAGAGGGGCAGTAACAGCAGAGTGGTTTGCCAGGAGTGCTCAGTGACTTCCAACGTGGGCTAGTCACTGGATGTCACCTGAGTAACAAATCCGTTAGGGAACATTTTAACCCTTCTAAATCTGGCCATGTCAACTGTTGGTGATGTGGCTATGAAGTGGAAGCTCAGAGAAACAACCACAGCTACACCAAGACCAGGTAGAACTCATGTACTGACGAACAGGGATCGTCCACAATTGAGGAGCGTGGGTGTAAAATATTGTGTGGTATCAGCTGAAGGAATTACCCGTGAGTTCAAAAGCGTTACCAGCAAGTCGGATAGAGCAGTGCCTCAGCGTAGTGAGTTAAAAAGAATAAGGTTCGGTGGTCGAGCACCTCCTCACAAACACACTTCTCTGTAATCAGTGCTAAGCGACGTTTGACGTTGTAAAGAGCAACGCCACTCGATAGTGGATTTCTGGAAACGAGTGACTTTGTGTAATAAATCATGCTGTATGCTGTGGCCATCCGATGGAAGGGCTGGGTTTGCCGAATGCTGGGAGAACGTTACCTGCCGTCATGTGTAGTGCCAAAAGTGAAGTACGAAGGAGGTAATGTTATGGTAAGGGGGCGCTGTTCCTGGTTAGGGTGTGGTCAAATGCACAAGGTTCAATTGCTTCAAATGGCTCTGAGCACTATGGGATTTAACATCTGAGGTCATCAGTCCCATAGGACTTAGAATTACTTAAACCTAACTAACCTAAGGACATTACACACGTCCATGCCCGAGGCAGGATTCGAACCTGCGAGCGTAGTGGTCGCGCGGTTCCAGACTGAAGCGCCTGAATTAAAAACTACAGAAAAACGAAGGGTTGACGCATCACATATTAATGTCCACTGATGTCAGCTTACTTTTGATAGCCTGCTAGTCTGCCCAATATAGTAATAACAATCTAAGGTTTACGTTCGTGGGTGTTAGCTCTTAGTCTGGGAAAAATGCACTACTAACAAGAGCAACAACCACAGTTTTACTCATGCGCTTAGCGTATTTCATTGTTAGACAGTGTAACATTAAACTTGTATCAAAGATCTCTTGGTGGCAACACTGTCGCCCAGGAGGCGTTGTTTGTATGAAGGCAGTAGCTGACTGAGCTGCACCATGCATTTCACATCAATGACAAGGACTGATCGTTATGAATTAGTTTTAGAATCGAAGACTTGAGCAAACTCCCAACAGATGACTGTACACTAGTTCGCGAGTTTCACGCATACAACAGTAAATTCATCAACCCATCTCATTTGGCGTCCCATTTTATCCACAGATTCTTTTGATTATATCCCATTCTATAGTTCTTCCCAGCTGCTTTCGCATATAGGTGGCTCTGGTGGTCTCGTGGGGAGAACACTTAACTTCGGCCCTTTATGTTCCAGGTTCAGACCTAGATAGGGCCGAGGATTTTTCTTGGTACCAGTCCTTCCTGGACGGCCCCAGGTCCAATTAGCCTGCCGTCAACATTAATACCGAGGATCACAGTAATATCAGAAATTGCGTCCGCCTTGATTCAAAACACCTCGTTATTCGTTTATTTCTTTTTTTATCCCAAACTAGTTGCGGCGACAAATATCACCATCATCAGTGGGGGTTTTTAATCTTATTTATTGTACGTTACAGCATGTTTTAAGCAATTATTGGCGATGTTTACGAAATATTTTCTGTGCTATAATTTTTCTGTTGCCGTCTTTTTACTTTCGACACGCGAACAGCAAGATGGCGTAATATTCTGGATCAGAAACAAAGTGCAAAAGTTTGGTTTTCTGTGTATAAAAGCAGCCACATACCATCCAACGAACATGACATGGTATTCGCTAAGTAAAAAGACGGCAACAGAAAAAAAAGAGCACAGAAAATACGGGGGCTATCCACAAAGTACATTACGTTTTGGAATTAAAAATAAATAAAGTATTGGAATTTTTTTTTATTATATACAGATGAAAGCCACACTTAAATACTACTTTTCTATACTACTTTTCTACATATTTGCCATTTAAATTAAGGCACTTATCGTAGCGATGGACGAGCTTGGAAATTCCTTCCTCGTAAAATTCGGCCGCCTGCGCCTTCAACCAAGTGGTTACCTCATCTTGAAGCTGTGCGCCGTCATCAAAACGCTGCATAGCCAACCACTTCTTCATTGCTGGGAATAAGTGGAAATCGCTCGGTGCCAGGTCGGGACTGTACGGCGGATGAGGAAACAACTCCCACTTAAAAGATTCGAGAAATTCACGAGTGGCATTGCCGTGTGGGCCCGGGCGTTGTCGCTTACGAGAAAGATGGCGACTCATTACTCGATCGCATCGTTACTGGTGACGAAACATGGGTTAAGCATGTGAACTGCGAGACAAAATTGTAGTCAATGCAGTGGGGGCACACAAATTCCCCCCCAAAACCCAAGAAATGCATGCAGATAATGCTGGCAAGGAAGGTGATGGCGACTGACTTTTGGGACAGAAAAGGTGTGATTTTTGTGGATTTCCTGGAAAGAGGCACTACAATGAACTCTCAAAGGTATTGCCAAACTCTGCACAACCTCAGAAGAGCAATATAAAACAAGCGCAGGGGAAAGTTGGGCTCAAAGATCTTGCTGATTCACGACAACGCCCGGGCCCACACGGCAAATGCCACTCGTGAAGTTCTCGAATCTTTTAAGTGGGAGTTGTTTCCTCATTCACCGTACAGTCCCGACCTGGCACCGAGCGATTTCCACTTATTCCCAGCAATGAAGAAGTGGTTGGCTATGCAGCGTTTTGATGACGGCGCACAGCTTCAAGATGAGGTAACCACTTGGTTGAAGGCGCAGGCGGCCGAATTTTACGACGAAGGAATTTCCAAGCTCGTCCATCGCTACGATAAGTGCCTTAATTTAAATGGCAACTCTGTAGGAAAGTAGTATTTAAGTGTGGCTTTCATCTGTATATAACAAAAAAATTTCCAATACTTTATTTATTTTTAATTCCAAAACGTAATGTACTTTGTGGATAGCTCTCGTATTTCGCAAACAGTGCCAATAATTGCTTAAAACATGCTGTAACATACAATAAATAAGATTAAAAAAAACCCATTGATGATGGTGATATTTGTCACCGAAACTAGTTTGGGATAATAAAGAAATAAACGAATAACAAGGTGTTTTGCATCAAGGCGGACGCAATTTCTGATATTACTGTTTTTCTATGCAAACACGGACCAAATCGAAGAGTTCCAAGATAATATTATTGTTTATTAATACCGAGGATGTTTCCCGCAGGTAAAAGCTAGCCGGCACGAAGCGCCCACCATCTCTCTCCCTCCCAGCGCGGTGGCGAACAGAAAGGCTGCACTTTACCAGCACTCAGGCTGACGTGTTTGCGTCAGAGACTTCACCTATACCCTTTATTTTTGCATGTAACAATTAATTCTCTTTTTCTCTGCCTCGTGATGACTGGGTGTTGTGTGATGTCCTTAGGTTAGTTAGGTTTAAGTAGTTATAAGTTCTAGGGGACTGATGACCATAGATGTTAAGTCCCATAGTGCTCAGAGCCAATTAATTCTCTTATACATTACTGAGGATTTTAAGTCTGGCTGTATGTATTGACAGAGACGTTAACCTACTTATAGTACAAATATAAAAACCTACTCGCTATTTTGTGAATTATGAATTAAGGAAAGGCATATTTCATGAATGCTATTTTTTAAATTATGATTCCTGTTCTATTGTAGTAGTGACTGGTTCATTTTAAAACCATTGGGGAAGATTGTTTAATATTCACAGGTGCTTATAAAGTTTTAATTCAGAAACCTCACACCAAAGATGATATTGCATCGCTAGATATCTTTAATACAGAGACAAATTTCGTAGCAATTATTGCCTTTCACCCTATATCTGCTAAACCAAAACTGCAGTCTCTGCTGTAAAACGAAAGGTGTTGTTAAGGAATTAGAGTACAATCGATCGACAGTCGTCAGTTTGTAAGAGGAGTTCACTCGAAAGCTGCGTGTCTCTATCTATCAGTCACATCGATAATTATATTTCAGTTATGTTTGTTAACAGATTTGCCACTGACAGGACTGCTTCACAGTGTTTGGCAAAGACAGGGCAGGTCTTAACTTTTTGTCGCTAAGTCAATATTTAGAAGGAACCAACAGGCAATGAAATTACAGACGTAACAGTAGATTATTCATCGTTTATCGTACGGTGTCAGATCTTCTGTCTTCCATTGCGTACTACTTAGCCTTCACTTTGAAGTTGTCCTAGCTATAGGATTCAGACTCGTAGGTGGGCGTGGTGTAAAAGAAATTTTTTGTGGTGTCCTCCATCTATTCCTATCTCCTGACATCTCTTCACTTGTATGTGATTACCACAGCAAATTATCTCTACAATCTGTATTGCATATTGGAGTCCGTTACGTCTTCTTCTTTCCTCTTTACTGTCCCTTCCAGCTCCAAATGTCCCTAGATGCCGCAGAAGATGGACCACTAATATGTCCTTTCTTCTGGTATGGGTCTTCCATAGATTTCATTCCTCACCTGTTCTTCTGATTGTTCTTCACTTTGTACTTTGTACTGTAGTTTTAAGAATTACGGTCGCAGGTTCGAATGCTGCCTCGGACATGGATGTGTGTGACGTCATTAGGTTAGTTAGGTTTAAGTAGTTTTAAGTTCTAGGGGACTGATGACCACAGATGTTAAGTCCCATAGTGCTCAGAGCCACTTGAACCATTTTTTTAAGACTCTTTGATAGCAACATAGTTCAAATGTTTCCCGTTTCTTCTCTTCAAAACATCATACGACTCACGTTTCATTGGGATACGATGTTGTGCTACACACACACACACACACAAACACACACACACACACACACACACACACACAAATTCATTAACTTCTTCCTTTTTTTCGACAACGTAGCTGATGTCAGACAGCTCTCAGAATAAAGCTTTCTTCGCTTGTGCTAATTTACTGCTGATATCTTCCCTGCTTCGGCCTTACTTTGCAATCCGTCTTTCCAGATACGATAACTGCTTTACTGCTACTACTACTACAATCATGAGAAGAAACGAGAAACTTGACACTAGAATTAGGGTTTACGAAGCAGATGAAGTTAAGTAATTCTACTACCTAGGTGGCAGAATTCCACGATGGACGAATCAAGGAGGACATAAAAAAATAGTATATCACTGACAAAAAGAACATTCCTATCCAATTGAGGTCTACTATTGTAAAACATAGGTCTTAATGTGAGTAAGAAATTTTTAAGATTGTACGTTTTGAGCACAGGACCGTATCGTAGTGAAACATGCACGGTGGGAAAACCGGAACAGAAGAGAATCGAAGCATTAAAGCTGTGGTACTACAGACGAATGTTGAAAATTAAGTGGACTGATAGGGTGAGTAATGAGGAGGTTCCCTGTAGATTGGCGAAGAAAGGAATGTATGGGAAGCAATGACATGAAGAAAGATGGCAGTTCATCTGTTCAGACATCACGAAATTCTAGAGAGAGCTGCAGAGGAAAAAAACTGTAGACGAAAGCATAGGTTGGAATACATCCAGGTTGCAATTGTTACTCTGAGACTAAGAAGCTGGCACAGGAGAAGAAGAATTCGTGGCAGGTAGCATCAAACCGGTCAGAAGACTGATGGCTGAAAGAAACAACTTCCACCATAACCATTTTGTATGGGGAGATTATTCGTGTGTGAGTGAGTGAGTGTGTGTGTGTGTGTGTGTGTGTGTGTGTGTGTGTGAGAGAGAGAGAGAGAGAGAGAGAGAGAGAGAGAGAGAGACAAAAGGCATAACAAAGGAATTACCGAACTTGAAGCTGTTAGGGCCAGGGAATTTTTTAATAAGTATGTTACAAGTACGCTCCATGCCTCTCACAAGAGTAAACGAATTTATGCAAATAAGTCTGCAGCTTCCGAAACACTGATGGTAGACTAGTGGAATATTTTACATTTTGCATCTGCGTTGCTAGAGGAAGCATAAAATAGAATACTTAAAGAAAACATTACTAACGATATAGTTATCAACATATTGCCTTCTTTAGCTTGCTGCCGCACAGTCAGGTAAGTGGTGTGCAATATTTTAGCCGCAAAAACTTCTTGCGCCCTGCCTTTGGAGCGTACGAGCTACCGCCAAAAAGAACAGCAAGTCTCTGTAAGATTGATGTAACGGAGGGTTTTGCGTAGCACTTTTTTTTTCTTTTTGGAACCGTCTGTATAATGAGATAACTGTTTTACCTGAAAATTCAGATCTAGAGCGATATCACCCACGTCTTTTCTCGGGCAAGAAATTGCATTGTTTCGACCTTTAGATTTTATTTTAAAGTCTTGTCCGGCATGTTATAAGCAAGATTACCGAGAAACGATCAGATTGAAAGCAAACAAGATCAAAATCACGCTTCTATTCAGGCATTATTCCTAAGTGTCCCCAGCGGCATAATTCTTTCCTTTACTTATTTTGTTTTACCTTCCTGTCATTTTCTTTTTTATTTAGCAAAAAATGAATTTGTTACTCAATTAAGGTCGAAATTAGCCGAAACGAGATGAACGCTCTCTGCCGGCCGGCAGTTAGGCATCTCGGCTCTCAGACCATTACGTGTCGGCTGGAACGAGATTTTACAGGCAGCGTGCAGATCTTCGTAATAAGCAGTTAATGTTCCATACATCCGCCGCGGTGAAGTAAATCACTAAGCGTTAAAATATTTCCAGCGTGGATACCGCCACCTGAAAGTTCACTAGAGCCAAGCTTTACGATCCCAGCTATTCTGTTCCTACAGAACTCCATGAAACACGACCCCGATATACATCAAGCTTTGTAGAGATGTTCATCATGTAATGGGCACTAAAGAATTAAACCAACATTCCATTCAGAATTGATATCTATCGTCAACAGCAATATGAGGCATGATTTCCATAGGCAAGGATACACTCTTGCTTTCATTGTCGCATTAAAGTAAACAGCTTCAGAATGTCATCTTGAAGTCTTGCGATGCTCTAAAATATTGTTGTACAGCAAATTATATTAGAGCGAAGAACAAAGTTTTTCGAATTGTCTGGAACAACGTCCAAGCATGGTATGGTGAGACAGCACACAATGGTTGCGAAACGAGCATAAACAGTCAGAGGTGCTGGAAGAACAAAAAAGCAAGGCGCACACTGTCAGAGACTGAGCGACAGGGAGCATGATTCATCACGATGACATCACCGCAAAGGAAGCATAGTGATATTCTGTGTACACAGCATCGTGGAGTAACTACCTGTAAATATTATGCAAGAAACATTAGTCCAGTAGAGAATACTCACATGCTCGAAAATCTGGAGAACATTTGGTCACCTATAACGTGGAATCATGTCACTGACCACTATATAACTCTCCCCTTCCTTCCCCTCAGGGATCAAGGGTCTGACCATTCCATCTACATCACTGATAGAACCAGAAGACCATCCCCGTCAGCTGCAGGATGACCTATTGACATTTGAAGAAATGTTGCCACCCACTGCCCATTTGGAGTCCATTTCTATGAGCCACAGTGATGTTGCTTTGAGGGGGTAGGGGAGGGACATCAACTCTGTGAGCTGCCATTCTTGCTGGTCACAACAGTGACTGGCTGAAGACGAGGGCGGGGTAGACCTTCCATGGCTGAAGAACTAGTCTGCCTACTTGCAAGATTACCGACTTGGGAGCCGGGCGTCTGGTCCCACTAATCCTTCACAGTGCATGTAATGTTTACCGGCTGTATTCTGGGACCACCCCTCGGGCATTCTTTGGACTTGCACCTTCTTGGCCGGTCGGTGTGGCCGTGCGGTTCTAGGCGCTTCAATTTGGAACCGCGTGACTGCTACGGTCGCAGGTTCGAATCCTGCCTCGGGCATGGATGTGTGTGATGTCCTTAGGTTATTTAGGTTTAAGTAGTTCTAAGTTCTAGGGGACTGATGACCTCAGATGTTGAGTCCCATAGTGCTCAGAGCCATTTGAACCATTTTGCACCTTCTTGCAGTCACGAAAACCGTCAACAGGAGTATACAGATTTTGTGAGTTAAGCCTAAGCGTTACTACACCCAATGCTATTGGTGGACCTTTGGGTGGACGCAGACAGTCACGTTAGCCTGTGAGGACATACCACCCACTGTTCGGCCTTGCACGAGCCACGGAACTGACCATGGGTAACCCCAAGGGCTACGACTACAGATTCCACGTTGCACACTGATGCACCACTCAGTGTGTTCCTGCAACCCGGATGCAAAAAGGCTGCTTCCTGGCTGTGCTGCTCTCTACTGTCCTGAGCCCTCTTAGATCCAGTGAACCCCTACACTATGCTGTGTCAGTTAATGAAAGTTGGTGTGTGGAGGCTCGCATAAAAGTGCACGTGTCCCCTCGCATTCCAGAGGTGTTCTTTGGGGGCCAATTTGGATCTGAGCAGGCTTCTCGACGGCCCGTGCATCCCTCAATGCTTCTCTGTTGCCAACTGTTGGGTGTTGCAGTACCTTTGGTCATGAGACTTATGACAACCAGGTTCATCATTATTACCAAATACGGGTAAGCAATCAGCTTCTCTTTCCTGTTCTCATAGCCAACACCACCCCATGCAATGTGTCCAATAGCTGGAGTGGTGTAGGTCTCCATAATGGCTGCTTCCTGTGACCTTCCGCGAGGTCGCATTATCGTCGATATGACGGCCACAGACAAAAGCGAGACTCGTCGAAGAACACGACAGAACGTCCCAATTGACACCTTCACTAAACAAGTCTGTGATATGTGTGGTATGGTATCAGCAGTAAAAGATGCATGGTAAATAGAGATTTCAGCCTAGCTTCCAGTGATATGTTGCCGATATTTCGTGGTGACCATCTGCAAGTAACTTCTGCCTGGGTTTCAGCTACTGTGATCCATGTTTTCGTCAGAGCTAATCCAAGAATCATGCTATTTTCCAGTGTGTAGCCTTTCAAAAGGATCAGTGCCAACCCTTGTTAGCGTACAGTTGTCCCGAGACCATCTCGCCACCTCTGGCATTCATTTCACTATACACCTGTGGAAAGCGATCTGTCAGCATGATCATCCCATGTCCCTCATGCCAATGATTCGACCGATATCAGGGTCCGAAAGATGGTGCACGTCCTCTGGTGATGCTCTGTCGACTGCCTCTATCTGAAAAGTTTCACTTCAACACATTTATTAGTTCGCCATTCTCCATCTGCAGGAATTAATTATTACTGCACCGAAGATGGTGAAAATAAAATCGTCTACTGATCAAATCTGAACGAATTCCACTGGCATCCAGTATGAGGTGTTGATAGTGTAATTCTTCCAATTTCCGTCACTTTTTACGTTTCTGTGTCTCACTCAGTAAGAAATGAAACACTTATAGGATCACTTAGTTATCCGTCAGTCAGTTTGTCTGTCTGTCTGTCTTTCTGTCTAACCGCTATAAACCCGTTTTCTCGAGACCGCATAGACGGGTCAAGCTGAAGTTTATGTAACATACTGAGGTCTACTGCCCTTCACGGTATTAAAACCTTTAAGCTTCCAAGTCAATGCAAGAAACAATACGGCCATTTATACAATATGTTTTGATACCTGCAAACTCAGTCATCAAAACTTATAGGTTACTTACCGCTGACCCAGAATCCTGAACTATGTCAAGAAGCAAGATTTAACACTACAAGTCAAGGAAAATCACCCAGAATTTTAAATTTGTATTTATATCAACCGAAAAAGATTTTTATCATGTTTGCGACTTCAGTCCCTTTTACTCAGGAACGGGTAGACGTGTCAAGTCGAAATTTAGGTCACTTATTAAAGCCGACGGTCCCTTGGCGGTGTTTTAATTTTAAGCTTCTACGTCAATGTAGTCGAGCCATACGACCATTTATGTCACATATTTTTATATCTTGCCAGTATCGGTATCAACAACAGGCAAAAATCATCGAAATTCTCGATTCTCGGGATGGATGAACTGTCTGTATACATAATGAAGTTCGTACGTGACCCTCGCTGCGGTAGTCCTACTTGCATCCATCTGGTTTTTTGCTATAACTACGTCTATACTCAGTAAGATGGTATGCATGTCGGATGCATCCGGGAATGTCTATAATATCACTACCATTTCACTTTTTTCTGATCCATTCGTGAATGTTAAACAGGATGAACGACCTTCTGTTAGCATTCGTTTAATCTCTAATTTCTCTATTTTGCAAATGATACGTGAGAGCAAGCTAGATGTTACCTGAAACCTCTTGGGTCAGACGCTCTAGGAAATTCAATAGTAGTCCTCCCCTTTACGCGCGACTGATCTCTTTAAGCGGCAGCTATTGAGTTTGCTGGGCATCTTCGTAACTGGCGCTTACCCAACTAATCCCTCGACGAAACGGGCGGTTGCTCCATATACTTTCTGTTACTGAGATTTTCTGCCGACGTAAATTTACATCCGCAATATGTTCAATATACTGGTGCCAATACATTACGTATATTTCGCCCACAGGCCCCATGTGATCCATCAGGACCGATCGACCGCCGTGTCATCCTTTGCCAATGGCATCACTGGATGCTGTGTGGAAGTGCGTGCGGTCAGCATTCTGCTCTGCCGGGCGTTGTCAGTTTTCGATACGTTGGGCCGCTACTTATTGGTCAGGTAGCTCCACGATTGCCATGACGAGGCTGAGTGCATCCTGTTCCATTCCTTCTACCAAAGAAGAATCCCTGGCAGTAACGGGAATCGAGCCCTCGTCCTTCTCATGGCAGTCATCCCACTGACCGCTCAGCTTGGAGGCGGACTGTGGCAGTACATTTCATGGCAGGATTTGTGACAATATATCCATCTAAAACTATACAGGACCTCCATCATTCCAACGAATCGCTGCAGTCCGTGGAAATTTCTGAAAGAATAATAGCTGATGCTATCTCGACAGCCTGTCATAAATGTTGTAAGTCCAGTGCTATGTTCACTGGGAAACATTTTCAGCTGTCCCCATCGAGGTATATCAACAACACCCGTCGGCAGCTGAGGGTTCCGACTAATTATCATTTATTCCAGAGAAGCTGCACGGTCATCAACGGTATCTGTTCCTCGAGAACAGTTACTATCTTCATATATATATATATATATATATATATATATATATATACGCTATCCAGCTATTGACCTTTGTCTGCGCGAATGCGAACAGGTTGCCCAAACTCTTACGGGAATCGTCACCTTAGTGTGCGCGGGTAATGAGTGGATGGGCAAATATCTATTAGGTACATTACGTATGTAGATTGTGGACAGTTGGGAATGTGGGTCTCACGGGAAGCGTGCAAGGGATAAGTCCCTGCAGTCGCGCTATTCATCTGTGTCCTCGGTGGCTACATCTACATCTACATCTACATTGATACTCCGCAAGCCACCCAACGGTGTGTGGCGGAGGGCACTTTACGTGCCACTGTCATTACCCCCCTTTCCTGTTCCAGTCGCGTATGGTTCGCGGGAAGAACGACTGTCTGAAAGCCTCCGAGCGCGCTCTAATCTCTCTAATTTTACATTCGTGATCTCCTCGGGAAGTATAAGTAGGGGGAAGCAATATATTCGATACCTCATCCAGAAACGCACCCTCTCGAAACCTGGCGAGCAAGCTACACCGCGATGCAGAGCGCCTCTCTTGCACAGTCTGCCACTTGAGTTTATTAAACATCTCCGTAACGCTATCACGGTTACCAAATATCCCTGTGACGAAACGCGCCGCTCTTCTTTGGATCTTCTCTATCTCCTCCGTCAACCCGACCTGGTACGGATCCCACAATGATGAGCAATACTCAAGTATAGGTCGAACGAGTGTTTTGTAAGCCACCTCCTTTGTTGATGGACTACATTTTCTAAGCACTCTCCCAATGAATCTCAACCTGGTACCCGCCTTACCAACAATTAATTTTATATGATCATTCCACTTCAAATCGTTCCGTACGCATACTCCCAGATATTTTACAGAAGTAACTGCTACCAGTGTTTGTTCCGCTATCATATAATCATACAATAAAGGATCCTTCTTTCTATGTATTCGCAATACATTACATTTGTCTATGTTAAGGGTCAGTTGCCACTCCCTGCACCAAGTGCCTATCCGCTGCAGATCTTCCTGTATTTCGCTACAATTTTCTAATGCTGCAACTTCTCTGTATACTACAGCATCATCCGCGAAAAGCCGCATGGAACTTCCGACACTATCTACTAGGTCATTTATATATATTGTGAAAAGCAGTGGTCCCATAACACTCCCCTGTGGCACGCCAGAGGTTACTTTAACGTCTGTAGATGTCTCTCCATTGATAACAACATGCTGTGTTCTGTTTGCTAAAAACTCTTCAATCCAGCCACACAGCTGGTCTGATATTCCGTAGGCTCTTACTTTGTTTATCAGGCGACAGTGCGGAACTGTATCGAACGCCTTCCGGAAGTCAAGAAAAATAGCATCTACCTGGGAGCCTGTATCTAATATTTTCTGGGTCTCATGAACAAATAAGGCGAGTTGGGTCTCACACGATCGCTGTTTGCGGAATCTATGTTGATTCCTACATAGTAGATTCTGGGTTTCCAGAAATGACATGATACTCGAGCAAAAAACATGTTCTAAAATTCTACAAGAGATCGACGTAAGAGATATAGGTCTATAGTTTTGCGCATCTGCTCGACGACCCTTCTTGAAGACTGGGACTATCTGTGCTCTTTTCCAATCATTTGGAACCCTCCGTTCCTCTAGAGACTTGCGGTACACGGCTGTTAGAAGGGGGGCAAGTTCTTTCGCGTACTCTGTGTAAAATCGAATTGGTATCCCGTCAGGTCCAGTGGACTCTCCTCTGCTGAGTGATTCCAGTTGCTTTTCTATTCCTTGGACACTTATTTCGATGTCAGCCATTTTTTCGTTTGTGCGAGGATTTAGAGAAGGAACTGCAGTGCGGTCTTCCTCTGTGAAACAGCTTTGGAAAAAGGTGTTCAGTATTTCAGCTTTACGCGTGTCATCCTCTGTTTCAATGCCATCATCATCCCGTAGTGTCTGGATATGCTGTTTCGAGCCACTTACTGATTTAACGTAAGACCAGAACTTCCTAGGATTTTCTGTCAAGTCGGTACATAGAATTTTACTTTCGAATTCAATGAACGCTTCACGCATAGCCCTCCTTACGCTAACTTTGACATCGTTTAGCTTCTGTTTGTTTGAGAGGTTTTGGCTGCGTTTAAACTTGGGGTGGAGCTCTCTTTGCTTTCGCAGTAGTTTCCTAACTTTGTTGTTGTACCACGGTGGGTTTTTCCCATCCCTCACAGTTTTACTCGGCACGTACCTGTCTAAAACGCATTTTACGATTGCCTAGAACTTTTTCATAAACACTCAACATTGTCAGTGTCGGAACAGAAATTTTCGTTTTGATCTGTTAGGTAGTCTGAAATCTGCCTTCTATTACTCTTGCTAAACAGATAAACCTTCCTCCCTTTTTTTATATTCCTATTAACTTCCATATTCAGGGATGCTGCAACGGCCTTATGATCACTGATTCCCTGTTCTGTACATATTCGATACCTCATCCAGAAACGCACCCTCTCGAAACCTGGCGAGCAAGCTACACCGCGATGCAGAGCGCCTCTCTTGCAGAGTCTGCCACTTGAGTTTATTAAACATCTCCGTAACGCTATCATGGTTACCAAATATCCCGGTGACGAAACGCGCCGCTCTTCTTTGGATCTTCTCTATCTCCTCCGTCAACCCGACCTGGTACGGATCCCACACTGATGAGCAATACTCAAGTTTGGATAGAGCGTCTGCCATGTAAGCAGGAGATCCCGGGTACGAGTCCCGGTCGGGACACACATTTTCAGCTGCCCCCATCGAGGTATATCAACAAGACCTGTCAGTAGCTGAGGGTTTCAATCAATTATCGCCATCAATAGTTTCTAAAATAACCTCAGAAAGGCGCAGGTCTCTTGAAAGAAGCGTAAAAGGGAAAGGAGGAGGGGAGAGGATGGTTTGCATAAAGCACCATTATAGTGCGCGCCAGTAAAATGTTGCTTGTGTGGTATTATCGTAGGCTAGCCTTTCCACACTTTCTCTAGAAGATATTAACAGCTTTCAAAGTAAATAAAATGCCTACAAAACGTCTCACTGTCCAACGTACTTACGATGAGACACAGCCGCAACTTCTGAAATCCGTCGTCCTTGGTCACTGTCCTGTCGTACATGTACGGCAGTCTTGGTTCCACGGATAACTCACGAAAACCCGCCGATTTGACCTCACACACGAACGGACCCTGCCTGCAGGCAGGTTGGAGAGCTACAGCCAACGGGCAGGGACTGCGTGTCAGCGGAAAACGACGAATCCCAGACCGGCGGGCCAGATACATCAGAGATATCCGCGGAAATGGCCCGCAGTTTTAGACCGTCGCGGAAATCCGCTTGTGTATGGACAGCTAATGAGAGAAGAAAGGGGTTTTGGACTATGGTACAGTACCTCCACCAGCAGTGTCTGAAGGTGTGCAATTGAGAGAGAAGTCAAACTGAGAAAATCCCACGACGAAATACAATTAGGAATTCACACGACCGTCTCGCAGTTTGATGCGACCGCGGCCAAATGTTTGCTCGCGCCGACGGCAGACAATGCGACCATCCGGCGGCGTCCCCCCACAGCGGCCGTCCGTGAGACGGGCGGCCATCTTGGACCGGGCTGTCGGTGTCCTGTCGGACATTACTTAGCGGCGAGTCGGGGTAGGGCAGGTTTTTGTTGCGGCGAATGCGCCCGGGGGCGGCGAGCCTGGAGGCGGCGGCGGCTGCGCCAAGACAAAGGCGCGCGAGCTGCAGCGACGCCGAATTAAGACGAGGGCCGTTCCATTAAAGGGCGCTGCAGGCCGCGTTAGTTCAACTTGGCACCAGGCGTGACTGCCATGTAAATGGCGCTCCGGCGTCTCGGAGGACAATGCGGGGACCTACCTCCTGCCTCCTACCTGCCGCCCACAATGGCCGCCGGCGCTGTCTTCCTGCGCCCCCTAATGGACGGCCGCCGCAGGGAAACCCCCGGACAGCCAGAATTATTACTGGCACCTCGCCTCGCACCACTCCGCTCGCCATGTTTCCTGGCTAAACCTAACGTTACCGCGGGTCCGAGGGGGTGAACGCGACATTGTAACAGGTACGAAAATGTAGTATTTACCCACAGTTTCGTATTCTAGTTACGCCTACGTGCTTCCTTTCTATGCCAAACTTTCTATGTACACCTGATGCATTTAGCAGCACAGTGTGCTTTCGAATTTTGTCATAAATGGGAGAAGACAGCCAGGTGAATAGTTCCCTGTGCTTAGTGAGCATACTCAGTACTCTTTCGCTGGAAACATCAAAGAGTGCTGTGTCGCTGGTTGCGATTAACAAAAGTTGAGCCCATTTGCGAAGCTATGAGAGGTGCTCAATAAGTCATGCAAAATTTTTTTTAAATGTAGTTTGGTTTTATTCAGGCCACTTCACCCCTCCGCCGCCCCACACCGAACCCAGGGTTATTGTGCGGTTCGGCCCCCGGTGGACCCCCCAGGGAACGTCTCACACCAGACGAGTGTAACCACTATGTTTGCGTGGTAGAGTAATGGTGTACTTGGAAAACTTGCTTGCGCAGCAATCGCCGACATAGTGTAACTGAGGCGGAGTAAGGGAAACCAGCTCGCATTCGCCGAGGCAGATGGAAAACCGCCTAAAAACCATGCAGAGACTGGCCGGTTCATCGGACCTCGACACAAATCCGCAGTGCGGATTCGTGCCGGGGACCAGGCGCTCCTTCCCGCCCGGTAAGCGATGCGTTAGACCGCACGGCAAACCGGGCGGGCTTGTGGCACCTTACTGGGAGCGCGTGTATCACCGCATTGTAACTCTCTCCTGGTCGACGCCGGAGCCAATGTCTTGCTGCATCAGTAATCCCCCCCAATCATCCACGCACTGTTTCCCGCGGAGAACATCCTTCTTTGGGACAAACAGATGGACGACGGAAGAAGAGGTGGTGCGGCGCCGCTTCACGGACTGCCAATTTGTTTCTAGTCAAAAGTGATCAACCTGAGCCGTGGCTGGCTCACGCTATCCGCTGAAGGTTTACTTCATTGCGATTCTGTGTTTAGTCTCCCGTGGTTATCGCGATTATGCTGTTATCCTCTCTTTCCGCGGGTGGCAGCAGCGGTGCGTATCGATATTCGCACCTTGGACTATCTTTGACAGGTGGCCGGTGTGCGGCCAGTCGATCGGTTGGCGTGGAGCAGCGTGGAATTCTCGGCGGGGAGTAGTTTGGCCGGGGCCCGCTGGCCGTCTCTACGCGGTGTCGGCGTGTGTGGCGCTGTTCCGGTTGCTACTAGGTCCGTGGCTCACCGACACTGTACACGAAAGTTGAGTTTTGATTTCACCTACCAGAAAGTCAGGACTGTTCACATTGCGTCGTTTGGAGTTCGTTGTCAGCTGTTGGGATAGTCTCGCGAGCAACAACGTGGTTTTCAAGTTGCAAAATTCTAGCCACCCTCCGGTGGAGTTTCACTGTATTTGGTTATTTCAATTGAAGTGCACCAGCGGAATCTTCTGCCTTGTAGCCCTTAACGTTCCGGTTACCTGCCCTGGCTGTTGACGTAAATTTCAATCACTGTGGTTTCCTCACCGTGTTGTCGCTGTCCAGCACAGTGTGTAGTTTGACAGCTCCGTGTATGATTGGTTGTGGGCGCCAATATCTTCTACGCTGTTCCGTTCAACTCCCTGTTGCGCCCTGGTCGACTGACGTGAAAGTTATCTTGTCGGTGAGTCCGCTGACTGTCGGGTGGTTGGGTTGTCGTCGTATCGTGATTGGTTGGCCCGATTGCCTGTCTCACCTAAGCGAGCGTTAGTGTTCGAATTACAGGCCGACCCTCGGAACATCTGGGCGCCCTTGTGTGTACTGCCTTACTTTTATTTTAAATTTGTTCTTGAATTTGCTACTTGTATGGCTTCTAGCCGGTTTTGTGTTTTAAATTAGAGTTGTTTTACTCTTAAGGCCTTCAGCCTAGTGTAAAGTACTGTTTCACGTGAGCACTTTGGCATTAAAAAAAAAAAATATTTTTTTTTTTTTAATTTTTAAGTCTTCGGCCTTTAGCCGATTTGAATTTAACTTGTTTACTTCAGCCTACCTAAAAAAACTGTTTTAAGATAAGGCTGATTATGCTTGCGTTTTAAGTTATCGGCCTTCATCCGTTTTTAAATTAAAGTGGCATTCAGCCGGTAATTAAGTTTCAAAGATTAAAGCTGTGTGTTCAAAAAATCTTTTTGGGCTCTTGTAATGTTTGATCAAATAATAAAGTTGTATGTTCGAGTGTAACTGGCAGCCCCTTATTTTGGACCCTTTCCACAATTTATTCTATCTGCCCTGTCCTGCTGGTTAAGCAGGGCATTTCACAACCCATGTTTCATCGCCTGTGACGATGTTCGACAAAAAATTGTCACGATCAGCCTTGTAACGCTCAAGGAATTCCGCACACAGGGTGCTTAGTTTGTATTTATTTCTGTTAGGAAGCGAGGAACCAAGCGGGCGCTTTGAGTATCTCCAAATATTGGACATGTGTCAACACTACCAACAGTGGCGTCCCGTTGGGCAGCGAGGTGTTTGATTGTGATCCGTCGATCACCTCGAATGAGAGTGTCTGCACGTTCCAACACTGCAGGAGTCACAGCTATGTGCAGCCGGCCGGCACATTGGGGGTCGAACAGGTGTGCGCGACGTTGTTGCGACGACGGCAGACACCTCGCCCGACGACTCACAGTGTTTTTGTTCACTGTCAGGTCTCTATAGACAAGCGACTATGAATAACTACGATGCAATAGTTTCCCGTCGAAGGAAACACGACAGCTCTCTGCTCGGAACGCAGCCACCATCCATCGGAACTTCATTAAACTCCCACTACTATTTTCCGAATTTATTTCAACTGAAACTGACAGAAAAAAAATGTGTCGTATAACTTACTGAACGCCACTCTTAGAAATGGACGCCTCGCTACATACCGCGTTCCTCGTTTTCCGAAAGACTTTCGATACAGTTCCACAATGCCGCACACTAAACAAAATACGAGCGTATGAAATATCAGACCAACTGTGCAACTGGCTTGAAGAGTTTCAAGCAAACAAAATACGTCATGTCGTTCTGAAATATCAGACCAACTGTGCGACTGGCTTGAAGAGTTTCAAGCAAACAGAACACGGCATGTCGTTCTGAACGGACGGAAGCCTTAGGAGTAATAGTTACTCTGGCATGCCCGAGGGATGTGTTATAGGACCATTACTTTTTACAATATATGTAAATTACTTAGTAGATAAAGTCAGATGTGCCATAAGGCTTTTCGGGGATGATGCTGTTGCATACAGAGAAGTTGCATCGCTATAAAATCGTAACGGAATGTAGGAAAACCAGCAGAGGATCGACGCTTGGTGCAGGGAGTCGCAACTGATCCTCAAAGTAAACAAATGTAACGTATTGCGAATAAATCGACAAAAAGGTACATCACTGTATGATTACAAAATTGCAGAACAGTCACTGGAGGCAGTTACACCCTTAAAATTTCTGAGAGTGAAACGACCAAATAAAACTAATCATGAGTAAGGGAGATGGAAGAATACTAAGGAAATGTATCCATCAACAACGGAGGTAGCTTACAAAACACTCGTCCAACCAATACTTTAATACTGCTTGTCAGTATGCGATTGATAGGATAAATAGAAAAGATCCAAAGAAGATCAGAGAGTTTCATTACAGTCTCTTTTAGTAACTACTAAAGCGTCACAGAGATGCTCAACCAATTTCACTGATTGACTTACCAGAAAGGCGCTCCACATTCTCGTGTGGTTTAAACTCCCGAGGGTTTACTTTCCTAGAAGAGTCAACAAATGTAATACCCTCTCCTGCGTCTGTTTCGCGGAAAGATCATGGAGATGAAAATAGAGAGATTCGAGCCTGCATAGAGGCTAACTGGCAATCCCTCTTTCCACGAACTATTCGTATGTGGAACAGGAAAGGAAGGAGCCGACACAGATACACAAAGTATCCTCCACCACACACCGCAAGGTGTTTGCAGAGTATAGATGTAGATGTAGGAGTAATTAAGTCATGGTTGCAAAATATTACAGAGGAAAGCAAAACCTGCAACATGCCCATCTCGGAGAAGTTTAGTTTGGATTCCAGAGAAATGTAGAAACACGCAAGGCGATACAGACTTCAATTTCCATTCCGGAAATCGCTAGGGAATTCAATATTCCGAGATACACAGTGTCAAGAATGTGCCGAGAATACCAGATTTCAGGCATTACCCTTCACAGCGGCAGACGGGCTGCCCTTAACCAAAGTAAGCAGCGACTTTTCTATAGAGTTGTCAGTGTTGACAGACAAGCAACACCGCATGAAATAACCGCAGAAATCAGTGTGGGACGTATGACGAACGTATCCGTTCGGACACTGCGGCGGAAGTTGTCGTTAATGGGCAGCAAATGACCGACGTGAGTGCCTTTGCTGACAGCATGACATCGTCTGCAGCGCCTCTCTGGGTTCGTGACCACATCGGTTGCACCCCAGACGACTGGAAAACCGTGGTTTGGTCAGATGAGTCCCGATTTCGATGGATAAGAGCCGATGGTAGGCTTCGAGTGTGGCGCAGACTCCACGAAGCCATGTACCCAAGTTAACAACAAGGCACTGTGCAAGCTGGTTGTGAGGAAGAGGAGGAGATTATTGTTTAACGTCCCGTCGACAAAGAGGTCATTAGAGACGGAGCGCAAGCTCGGGTGAGGGAAGGATGGGGAAGGAAATCGGCCGTGCCCTTTCAAAGGAAACATCCCGGCATTTGCCTGAAGCGATTTCGGGAAATCACGGAAAACCTAAATCAGGATGGCTCTGAGCACTATGGGACTAAACATCTATGGTCATCAGTCCCCTAGAACTTAGAACTACTTAAACCTAACTAACCTAAGGACAGCACACAACACCCAGCCATCACGAGGCAGAGAAAATCCCTGACCCCGCCGGGAATCGAACCCGGGAACCCGGGCGTGGGAAGCGAGAACGCTACCGCACGACCACGAGATGCGGGCTAAATCAGGATGGCCGGAGACGGGATTGAACCGTCGTCCTCCCGAATGCGAGTCCAGTGTGCTAACCACTGCGCCACCTCGCTCGGTGCTGGTGGTGACTCCACAATGTGTGTATATGGCTGTGTCCTCCGGTCCACCCGAACCGAACGTTAAGTGGAAATGGATATGTTCGGCCATTTGCAGTCATTTGTGGACTTCAAGTTCCCACACAACGATGGAATTTTTGTAAACGAGAATGCGCCATGTCTCTGGGTCACAGTTGTTTGCGATTGACTTCAAGAGCTTTCTGGAAAATTCGGTCACCGAGGTCACTCGATATCAGTCACATCCATCGTTTATGGGGCTAAAAAAAGAGGTCAGTTCATGCACCAAAACCTGCACTGGATACACTTCACAATTACGAATGGCTATAGAGGCAGCATGGCTCAATATTTCAGCAGGGGACTTCCGACAACTTGCTGAGTCGATGCCACGTCGATTGCTGCAATACGCTGAGCAAAAGGATGTCTGACACGACATTAGATGGTAACCAATGACTTTTCTCACCTCAGTTTATATTCGAATATGTGGATAATGAGGAGGCAGAATATTATAATAATAGCTTGGAAACTGGACTGCAGTGACTTTATGCAGTGGCCAATAACTAATTTCTTCTCCTAATTACATTTAATATGGCGCGGTCAGATGAGTCCCATTAGCACCATCAGATTTCTTTGCTTTCTGAAAGAGCTTAGCATTAGGGTACACGCTGGATTTGGGGCAAGGACCACAGTGACTGACATTGAGAAAACAGCAAGCCCAAACAGCCACCTGGGACTCTAGTCTTCATGAAATGTATGGCTTGTAGCGTGACAGACTGTCAGTGTGCAAATTGCATCGCAGGGCGTGTCTCCAGGTCTATTGTACATTTACGACATGGGTCCAGCGTAGTAGCCAAGCAGTGCCGAGGGAATGAACTTTATCAGTGGTAAGCCAGCGTTCTACCGTGTTCAGGGTATCCGCAAAATAAATGCCTTGCCTCGCGTACAGTTTTTTACTTAGGACCTGTGATTCGTTGCTTGTTGCTGCGTATGAAAACGTATGACTGGTAAAAACGCTTGTAACGTCATGGGGACAGATCACAGGGAGACGCTTTTCGCAAAAGAGGGATGGATTGAAATGTCACTGAATTTTTATCGCAGCACGTTTTTCTTGCTGCGCTTTTGTGGAAGAAGCAGTCACACTGTTGGCCGACTGAAAGTTGTTAAAGACTGGTGGTCATGTCTTATTGGGAGCGAAGGATGGAGAAGGCTGTACGACGCCTAAATAAAACTGAGAGTCGGTCGGGGATGGCGAGGTGCAATGATCGGGAGAGTTCAATAGGGGTCTTGGCGCTGAACAGATCTCTGAGGGCAGCGAACTCCACTCGAGTAACCGACCAGAAGTCCGGAGTTCGAGTTGGCGAATAGCACTAATCTCGTTCTGTACTTCACAGAAGCTGTCGCAATTGCAGCACTCTCCACATCTCATGCTGATATGTTAAAGTCAGCATAATTAGCACCATCAGTATCTTAGGATAGCCCTTGGTCAAAACTTTGTCAGATCATTGCCAATGTCTGTCCCATGCCCACCAGTGCATTGCAAGATGCACGCGTTTCTAGACTTTCAAGCAAACAGGCACTGTATTGGTTCAGTTAGAAACCCGGGTGTCACTTTGTATGTCATTTGTGTGTATGGGGCACGCCCACAAACTCTGGGAACCAGCAGGTTTACTTAATCTAGACCATATGATAGAGCAGTTTTGTAGTATTAACTTAGTTTTGTAAGGTACTCAGATGTGTTTCATGTCTATGTCTTCAACTGAATAACTTAATAAGTTCATTTAAAACTTGTTGCTGTTGACATCTTCGTCTAATCTCATTTACTAACAGTATGCAATTCTCCACTTTAAGATCCACATTTCCTCGCATTAGTTAATCCGTTTCTGCTTAGTAATTCAGCTTGAGTCTTAAAGGTTTGTATGTCTCATAAATAATTTTCTGAGTCAGGTTAACTGTTCAAACATACACAGGGTTTTGCAAATTAATTCAATTTTTCTGCGTAACTTACTACCATTACTTCGTATATTTATAGCTGAAAAAGATTTGCTTGTAATATTGAACAATCTAGTTCTCGAATGAAAAACATAAAGTGTACAAATTATTTTGAATGTGCTATGTAACAAATCTCAAAAAATTTAATAAAATTTCATGAAAAAAAATGGTTTAAATGGCTCTGAGCACTATGGGACTTAACTGTCATCAGTTCCCTAGAACTTAAACCTAACTAAACTAAGGACATCACACAATCACACACATCCATGCCCGAGGCAGGATTCGACCGTAGCGGTCGCGCGGTTCCAGACTGTAGCGCCTAGAACCGCTCGGCCACCCCGGCCGGCTTTCATGAAAATTCATATAATTATTCTGACAGCAGGACATGTTGCATATATTGCGACCTGTGACTTAAATGGAGAGCCATTAGAAACAAAATTTAATATGAGGGAAAAGAAACAGCACTGATTGCGCTATAACTGCCATGAAAAATGTTTGAGTGAAGACATATAAAATCGTTTTCTATCTCATCCTTGTAATGATACTACACTGAAGAGCCAAAGAAACTGGTACACCTGCCTAATATCGTGTAGGGCCCCCGCGAGCACACAGAAGAGCCGCATGGATTCGATTAATGTTTCAAGTAGTGCTGGAGGGAAATGACACCATGAATCTTGCAGGGCTGTCCATAAATCCAACATGTTTCTAGTCATCAACAGACCATGTCGGTGTTGACGGGCCCAGGCCAGGCCTAAAGCTTTGCGTCGTGCAGTCATCAAGGGTACACGAAGGAGCTTTCGGCTCCGAAAGCCCATATTAATTACGTTTCGTTGAATAGTTCGCACGTTGACACTTGTTGTTGGTCCAGCATTGAAATCTGCAGCAATCTGCGGAAGGATTGCACTTCTGTCACGTCGAACGATTCTCTAGTCGTCGTTGGTCCCGTTCTTGCAGGATCTTTTACCGGCCACAGCGATGTCGGAGATTTGATGTTTTACCGGATTCCTAAGATTCCGGTCGTACGGGAAATCCCCACTTCATCGCTACCTCTGAGATGTTGTGTCCCATCGCTCGTGCGCCGACTATAACACTACGTTCACACTCACTTAAATCTTGATAACCTGCTACTGTAGCGAGAGTAACTGATGCCGGCCGCGGTGGTCTCGCGGTTAAGGCGCTCAGTCCGGAACCGCGCGACTGCTACGGTCGCAGGTTCGAATCCTGCTTCGGGCATGGATGTGTATGATGTCATTAGGTTAGTTAGGTTTAAGTAGTTCTAAGTTCTAGGGGACTGATGACCACAGAAGTTAAGTCCCATAGTGCTCAGAGCCATTTGAACCATTTGAAGTAACTGATGTAACAACTGTGCCAGACACTTGTTTACTTACATAGGCGTTGCCGATCGCAGCGCTGTATTCTGCATGTTTACATTTCTCTGTATTTGAACAAGCATGCCTAAAAGTTTCTTCGGCGCTTCAGTAAAACTGGCCGTCCCATGTGAAATAGCATGAAGTGGATAGTATCATCACGGTTTTGGGACGTCGTGTCTCTCAGTATGCAAACACTGTCATACACCCGGTCCAGAAGGTAGGAAACTGATCTGTAAGCCGATGTCGTATACAGAAGGCCTATTTCTGCCGCTATTTGCCCGTGGAATCTAACTACTAACACCTCCAAACAACCGAATGCGTTCTTTATTTCTCACCATCAGTACGCATGACACACAAGTGGGAAACACAAATGAAATAAAATAGCAGAGGAGATTTAATTAGTGCAGTCAGTTCTTTGTTTGCAGAGAGAAGACCTGTTTGAAACACACGTTGTAGGAACAGAAGAGCAATCGCCGGGAGGATACTCCGATACTGTCGCTATTTATTCATCCCACTAAAGAGAGGCGTCGAATGAGCTACAACGGCATTAGTTGCGCTAACTTGGGAAGCTATAGAAACAGCCGACTGAAAAAAGCGCTCGTGGCAAAGGCGACCATTTAAACAAAACAAAAGAGAATGAAATTTATCTGTGCTGGGTTATTTTAATTCCCTAAATTTACTTCTATTTGCGGAACAGAAGCTCCTATGTATCAATTTACACACCTTTCCATTATTTGTTTACAATTAAATTGTTTTTAAAAGTTATTTGTGTCGTGATGTAAGAGGAGCAGAGGGCTTTTTATGGAACACTGTCCGTTCTTCTGCACTCGTATCACATGCTACGCGTGCGCTTACACACACACACACACACACACACACACACACACACACACACACACACACACACACACATAAATAGGGAGAAAGGGGTAGAGTGAGAGAGAGAGATTTATAAGAGATACTGTTATTGGAAGCATTTATAAATTACAATTAAATAATGATCCTTTCCTATCATGGCAATACTAGAGACTTGACAGGGTATACCATTAATGAAGATAGGCTCGGTGTATGTTGATTATTTGTTAACTGGGATACTAACATGGAAATCCGGAGCCGTCATACAAGAAGGGGAAACATTCTACTACGGCCATTTGCGAGATAACGAATTATGTGACTCTGAAAAATTTGTGGTAAGGACTATGGGACCAAACTGCTGACGTCATCGGTGCCTAGGCTTACGCACTACTTAATATAACTTAAACTAACTTACACTAAGGACAACACACACACCCATGCCCGAGGGAGGACTCGAACTTCCGACGGGGAGAGCCATACTAACCGTGACGAGACGACTCAGAACGCACGTGTGTGAGTCTGAGTATGCGTCATTAACCAAGGATAAAATAGTATCTCTAAGGATTGATAACTACTGAGTAAATATTTTTTTTTGAACGCAGATAACTTAGACACATAAAATGTAAGCATATTTCAATAGCATGGTCTAGTTAAATCTTTTTATGCTACTAATACGAATATAGGTTATACCTTTTCGATATCACGACCTTCATTTGTCGAAATCCACTGAATCCATGAATTCCCGAAAAGAAGCTAAAAAATGCTCATAAAATATCTTCATATATCAACAATGATAGATTCAAACTGAACATTAAAAATCCGAAATAGGAAAGAAACAAAAAACAAAAAACAGGCTGAAAAAATCCTGTTGAATACAGAAAAAATATCCATCAAATATTATCACTGATTAATAATCTTAAAATATTAGCAAATGAGATCTTTTAAAAAAATAACTATAACACTGCTTTCTTGCGAAGCTCCATCTAATCATGTTAATAAATTTTTTGTTTTATTTTCATTCCATTTTTGATTTAACGTTACATTTCATAGTTAAAGTAGAAAAAAATCTGCTTTTAAAACTACTTTTTTGGGTTATTTGGATAAAGCGTGGCCCTTGGCCAGCGTTCAAGCCGTCGAAAACAACCTTCGAGCCGCGCGGGATTAGCCGAGCGGTCTCAGGCGCTGCAGTCATGGACTATGCAGCTGGCCCCGGCGGAGGTTCGAGTCCTCCCTCGGGCATGGGTGTGTGTGTTTGTCCGTAGGATAATTTTCGTTAAGTAGTGTGTTAGTTTAGGGACCGATGACCTTAGCAGTTAAGTCCCATAAGATTTCACACACATTTGAACATTTGAACAACCTTCGAATCAGCCGGTATAACCGTCTCGTAACAGCCTAGGAGTGATGAGATGGTTCTCGTCTATCCAGTCTGACATGTCGCTGCACAGCCGCAGCAACCTCTCTGCGGAATACTTAATTCTGTAACTGCAGTAGAGGAATTACTCCTTGTGCAAGACACCGTTTTATAGTTTCCCGGACTTGGTTCAGACTGTATTTGCTCTCTTCAGTGGGAATTTTGTTTATTTTGTTTCTCACATGATGTTGTTAGTTGTATGCTGGTAGCTTCATATTTACCATACATTCTACAGCCTTCCTGTTTTTTCTGGATTGTCGTCTTGCTTCCCCTATTTGTGACGTGAGAAAGCACTTATTGCTTTTACTGCTGTCATACTATCATCTAATATAATTAATCAAAAAGATAAAGATTTCTGCCACAAATCAGCGTTTTTTCTTAGCAAGCACCCAAAATAAGAGCTACACATTCAAGAGATACCTATCCATATCTACATGTTGAGTTGTTTCCCACAACACAGAATGTGAGAAATTCTCCGTTCCTGGAGCAGACATCTTTTCGACTTCAAAATTCCACAATTTCAAACTCTCCCTTCTAAACTGTAGCAGCTGTGTTCGGAAATAAACAGAACTGCAAGCGCTAACAGAAAGCTGACAGAAGCCCTAGAGAGCGTTTCGATTAACTCTGTGCCAGACACTTAAGTGTGATTTGGTGAGTAATCATGTAGATGTAGATGCAGACAAATGGTGGCGTACTGCTATGATTAAATTGCACTGCGCAGGGAGGGCGTGTCCTTGAGGGAATTAGGGACAGATGTCGGCCGGTGTACTACATTACTGTTTTGGAAAGAACGACATTCAGAATGTCAGTGATCCCTTGTTTGGAAAATAAATAATTTCCCTGCACAATGACATCAGTTTCAAAACTAAATTACTGGTTTCGACTGTCATGACCTATCTTCAGATCGGAAGACGTGTTTTTGTTCGCCCCCACCACTCCAAAGCCCATTTTCAAATGGCTGACAGTGTGATTTCCGCAGTGGTGGGCCGTTAAATTACCAGATTTCGAAACTAAGAAAATATCTGGGGCTATTTGGAGAAAGGGGTGAGAAGCAGCAATCAACACACTCGCAGTTTGCCGGCCGCGGTAGTCTCGCGGTTCTAGGCGCTCAGTCCGGGATCGCGCGACTGCTACGGTCGCAGGTTCGAGTCCTGCCTCGGGCATGGATGTGTGTGGTGTCCTTAGGTTAGTTAGGTTTAAGTAGTTCTAAGTTCTAGGGGACTGATGACCACAGATGTTAAGTCCCATAGTGCTCAGAGCCATTTTTGAACACCCGCAGTTTGGTAAATTTACGGTAGCTAATCATGACTGAGTGGCGCAAGCTGGGACAGCGTACCTGTAGAAATCTTCTTTGTTGTACTGCTGTGGTCCATGAAACTTTTCCGTTCCTAACATTTCGTCCGGAGCTCCACTGGACATCTTCAGCGATGCAGGTCGTTGAGTACTACCGGCTAACGGGTCGGACGTGGAAAAGCGACGTAAATACTGTGAGAAAGGGTCGTAGTAGAACTTTACACTTGATCCGAGCGATAATCCTTGTCAGGGATCACTGTCAAAGATTATCTCTGCTGATCACGTGTAAACTTGTACCAAACCCTTTTCTACGGTATTTACGTGGCACTCCGAACCCCGAGAACTCTGACAAGGTTTTTCTATGCCAACCACACGCAGACTACAAACAACCCTGTTTTGGAAGAGCATCTGCAACTGAGCATTATAGCAGAGTCAGAAAATACCGCTTCAATTGTAAATTACTTTATTTTCACACTACCGGTTTCGGACTGTTGTAAGCCCATCCTCAGGTGTCATAGCTGTGCTTTGGTCCCCGAGCGCGCTCATAGGCAGCACACGCGGCGCTCGGGGATCACAGCACAGCACAGCTACGACAGTCCGAAACCGGTCGTGTGAAAATAAAGTAATTTACAACTGAAGCCATATTTTCAACCTCTGCCACATGCAAACTTCTACCACGCCTATTTTCCACAGTATTTACGTCACTCTCCCGGTGTCCAAGCCACGGGGATTGAACTCATATAGGGAATTACGATAACACTGCCTTGGTTTACTGCTAGGGCACTTGGAGCGTTGCAGTTTAATCAATCCGTCGTGTCGCTATCTTACTGGGTGAGTTTTAGTCTTCCATGTTTGTTTTCGTTTCATAGTTAACCGAAGCTGGTTTCACCACTTTATGCTTAGGATTGCGTATTCTCATGTGTATTGCACTCCTTGAATGGCATTGTAAACATTTTGCTCGTATTCTGATTGAGTTCTGCTCGTATCCGTAATACTGGGAGGCGTAAAAGATTCCACATTTGGTTGCATCGCACAGAGTTTTGTGAACTTACGTGTATTTGTTACTGTGTATGAACGGCTTCCTTTTAATGCATTTTAAGTGTACTGCTTTTATTCTACAACATTTTTGTTTGCATCCGTTTGCCGTACTTTCTCGCTTTTAATGGAGAAATCCATGTTATCAGGTTTTGACATAATTACTATTTACCTTTATTAAATCTTGTCACGGAATGAGTGTGTAATTCTGCTTTGAATGGTGTTGCTTCTTGCCATCGAATGCCTTGCATTTCACAGTGGTTTGCAGAGTATGAATTTAGTTGTAGATTTCTTTGTAGTCGTAGTCACTACAGAATTCTTCCTTGCAAATACAAAGAATGGAACGGTAGTTACACAAATCTGTTCACAGGTTTTTACAGGTACCAAAAACAATACATTTTTGCAGAAGTCAATAAAAATTTCAGTGGCCTCCATTACATGCAGAAGTACGAAAAACGGATGCAAACAAAAATAGCGTAGAATACGAGGAATACATTTACAATGCATTTAAGTCGAGCACTTCGCACACAGATTCGTAAGCAGTAACAAAGAGACGCCAACGATCTCGCTGCAGTGGTAACAGCGGTTCGCGTCATATCCGTGAATTTAAGCGCCATTGGGCTTGGAGGGGGTCAATGTCCGGGTCTGCCAAGTGCTGTTGGCAAGTGGGGTGCCCTCAGCCACTGTGATGCCAATTGAGGAGCTGCTTGATTGAGCAATAGCGGCTCTAGTCTCGAAAGCTGATAATGGGGGGGTGAGTGGCGTACTGATCGCATGCCCCTCCATATCCACATTCAGTAATGCGTAGCGGCTCAGGACGACACAGCTGTCGGTCAGTACTGTTGGGCCTTCGATGGCTGTTCAGACGATGATTAGTTAACAAACAGACATGGATCTACAGAATACCCTGTGACGAAAGCAGTTTGCGATCAGAAATTAAGCATAATATGAGCAACATGTTTACGATGCGATTCAAATACTTCAGTACGCACACGGAAGTAGTAATCAGGAGTAACATTTTTACTTGATAACGGTCAAATAATGAAAACTGCAATACTGGGTTTTATAAGAAACAATTTTGCCCTCCAGAGGGTGCCACGTTGTCATTTACAAAATTTTAAGTCATAAGAAGTGAATCTTAGTATTTGATTGAGATTTCTCGAATATATTGCTTTGCAACGCTACAAAAACGTGTCCAGGAAACTTTATCACCAAACTAGCAATGCCACGGAGAAAGTAAAGATGACAAATATTGCACTACTGGCCATTAAAATTGCTACAGCAAGAAGAAATGCAGATGATAAACGGGTATTTATTGGACAAATATATTATACTAGAACTGACATGTGATTACATTTTCACGCAATTTGGGTGCATAGATCCTGAGAGATCAGTACCCAGAGCAATCACCTCTGACTGTAATAACGGCCTTGATACGCCTGGGCATTGAGTCAAACAGAGCTTGGATGGCGTGTACAGGTACAGCTGCCCATGCAGCTTCAACACTATATCACAGTTCATCAAGAGTAGTGACTGGCTTATTGTGACGAGCCAGTTGCTCGGCTGCCATTGACCAGACGTTTTCAATTGGTGAGAGATTTGGAGAATGTGCTGGTCAGGGCAGCAGTCGAACATTTTCTGTATCCAGAAAGGCCCGTACAGGACCTGCAACATGCGGTCGTCCATATCCTGCTGAAATGTAGGGTTTCGCAGGGATCGAATGAAGGGTACAGCCACGGGTCGTAACAAATCTGAAATGCAACGTCCACTGTGCAAAGTGCCGTCAATGTAAACAAGAGGTGACCGAGACGTGTAACCAATGGCACCCCATACCATCACGCCGGGTGATACACCAGTATGGCGATGACGAATACACGCTTCCAATGTGCGTTCACCGTGATGTCGCCAAACACGGATGCGACCATCATGACTCTGTGAACAGAACCTGGATTCATCCGGAAAAATGACGTTTTACCATTCGTGCACCCACGTTCGTTGTTAACAGCAGCTCCTATCTGTGATGCAGCCTCAAGGGTAACCGCAGCCATGGTCTCCGAGCTGATAGTCCAAGCTGCTGCAAACGTCGTCGAACTGTTCGTGCAGATGGTTGTTGTCTTGCAAACGTCCCCATCTGTTGACTCTGGGATCGAGACGTGGCTGCACGATCCGATACAGCCTTGCGAACAAGATGCCTGTCATCTCGACTACTAGTGATACAAGGCCGTTGGGATCCAGCACGGCGTTCCGTATTACCCTCCTGAACCCACCGATTCCATATTCTGCTAACAGTCATTGGATCTCAACCAACGCGAGCAGCAATGTCGCTATGCGATAAACCGCAATAGCGATAAGCTACAATCCGACCTTTATCAAAGTCGTAAACGTGATGGTACGCATTTCTCCTCCTTACCCGAGGCATCACAACAACGTTTCGCCAGGCAACGCCGGTCAACTGCATGATGTAGGTGTCGCCATCGGCGCCAACCTTGTGTGAATGCTCTGAAAAGCTAATCATTTGCATATCACAGCATCTTCTTCTTGTCGGTTAAATTTCGCGTCTGTAGCACGACATCTTTGTGGTGTAGCAATTTTAATGGCCAGTGGTGTATCATCTAGTATCTCAGGCAAACCAAGAACGGAGATCTCGCGATGTATTTTCTCATATTCGAAGTTTACTGCCATGCCACTAGGAGCGCTGCTGTAGGTCTCTGCTACCGTACCGTAACGTCGGCATTGCACCTCCAGTCCGACCCATCAGTGGGCAAGATCCAGCGGAACCACTAGCACTTCTGAAGGTATTCAGTGCGGCTCTGGACTTGATGTTAAGAACAGGAAAGTTTCAGGCACCATGACCATTTAACCTTGACGATTTACCAGCAGCTATGATACCCGGTCTTGAAAGCATTCATCGTGTAACTACCTGAAGAAATGTCGACTCTCCTCTTCGCTGAACAGAGTCCATTATAACGACAAGGGGCTATATATGTTTGATATTTCATACAGGTGACCTTTTTTTTTGTATATTGTGAATATGGGCAGAACAGTCATCAAACACTTGTGTACACTAGGGAGAGAGGCTACACACAAGAGGCGTGGGTGCGATGTGATCGCCGGATTGACGCTGCAGAGACGCCCGGCAGACGCCGGCGGCAGCGGAAGCTGGGCGGCTGGGCGCGGCCCGGGCGTGCTGTTCCGTGGAGCGGCTGTCGGAAGCGGGCCGCGCTTCCGGTCGTTACGCGCCTAACACGCGTAATTAAGCGGCTCTCACGCGCCGCGCCGCACCGCGCCGCACTACGCCACGCACCACCGCCCGCGGGCCTCCACTTCCCGCGCTCCCGCCGATCGCCCAGGTAGCGTTCCCGTGTCTAGGCTGCTGAGGCACCGCAGAGGGATGTCACTCTGACCAACGCTGCGGCTGCTCGAGGAATGTTAAGATCCAAATTTATCCATAAGATCAGCCGTGCTAGCTCTGAATGCGTTATGTGCATTGTCATAAAAAGCGCTGCACCAAGACAAGGACCCAACCGATCAATTCCAGACTGAGTGGGGTATTGCACACCATCAGCTATGCCAGTGATTACTTTTGCAGGGGCGACTGCACTGTGATGCGTGTGCATCGGTTGGTGTAAGAGGGCATCCAGTGGTCGTGCCAGCCAATATGTAGTAGACAGCGTCACTAGAGCATCAACCGAACATGCACAATGCACATGCAACACCTTTGATCAGCTGGAACAGTACAAACAGCCTAATTTAGTGACGCTGTGGGAGGCTGGGTGGTCCTATCGTCATATTGTTCACTACACTGGTCATAAGGGCACCACCATTTTACGTTGGTAGCAATGGATATATGAGGGCAAGCATGTAGGGTGCATAGGACCTGGACTTCCAACATGCATCACAATGGAGGCCCACCAAAGGACTGTCTGCCAAGCTGAGCAGACCAAATGGCAATGATTGGGGCCATTCAGCTGGCTGTTCTGTCTTTTACGCAACATACTAATATAACAGCCGCCTGCATGATGCAGGCCTCACTACACACCAACCTTCATAATACCCGCCACTCACACAGCCTCGCACCTGACTCGCCTGTTTCTCACAGTGACGGATGTGGAGCACTGCAGAGTGGCAGCAAGTCATCCTTCGTGACGAGTCCCAGTTGGAGGTGGCTGCCACCTGGTCTGTGTCTGGAAGTGGTTCATAGACTCCCACTACACATTCCACCAGCCTGGTGTGACGGAGTGAGGAACATTGTCTTGGGGTATTCATTCACCATTTCTGTTCCTAATTAGTGTTCCTAACATGCTCCATGACAGCCTAAGGGTGCACAGATAGGGTCCTGCTAGCAGTAGCTCTGCTCCTCATGAACGCCCTTGCCCCTATTTCAATAGGGCAGTTCTCATCCTCATACTGCTGCCACTTCTCGAGTACGCCTCGTACCTGTGAGCACTCTGCATTGGCCAGACACAGTGCGACGGAGCATATCAACAGGACTCTATCCACTAGTTTTAGGATCTGCAAGCTCGGATGCTAGTAGCATGGGATGAATTGTTACAGCACCATGCCTTATGTTCTTACACTTTTATCCACAACGATGGGTACCAGGTGCCACAGTAAGACGTACATTTTGTGGCTGTGTAGCACAATAAGTGTTTCTTCTTCCAGACTGATGATGTAATCATTTGATAGGTGTCAAACCATCTACTTAAAGGCCAACAATGATCGCAATCTGCTTTGTTCTTCTTGTAGCGTGGCTCACTTTATGATAATGATTGTAGTTACATGCAGTGTAGGTCCTCATATTTGCCCCTCTCTGTGTTCTGCAGTGTTAGTAAAAGTACATGTGATAGTAATAGTAAAATAACCAAAATGATAAATGTTCCTAGACTTTAAGTCACATCAAAGGACACAAGCTTTCTACCAAGTGCTTCTGACCACAGCCAAGTGGCAGATGCTGCTGACAGGCTACTGGTATGCCTCTGTATACTCCAGTTGTCAGCTGTGACGTACTGGCGCCCACGGTATCGCCATATCACCAAGTAGGAAGATTGATTTAGTTTCAGGCCTCTGTCAAAAATCCGGCAGTTACTGAGACCAGAGCATCTACAAAATATTCTGTGAGTATGGACGATCTTATGTAGTGGGCTGGTGCGTAATGACCGCTTTTGAGGGATGGGGGTCGCTCTTCTGCTTTGTCACGAGTGTGTCACGTTTTCCCACCTGGCAGTCGTTAGATGGGTTCAGGAGGGGCAAAGGAGTCTGTTGGAGGAGAAGATGGCTGCAGAAAGACATAGTGTTAGTAAAAATTCCTCATTGTTCCAAGAAGCTTATAGCAGCTACAGGAGCAAGCCCTCATCATGGGCACAGCCTGGCATTGATCCACAGCGTCCAGGTCCCATAGAGTTCGTCAGATGTCGGTCTCACGGGCCTCGATGAGAAACGTTGGTGTGAAGGCGTCAATAGCTGCGATGCGAGGCCCGATTGTGGAGTGACCTCGCATGGAAAACATTTCCCGCGGCACTGTGTGAGGCGGTGATGTTATGCCAATAGCGGTAAGGCCGCTACTTGCTCAGCCGTAATGGGTGACAGGGATATAGTCAGCTGAGGCTTAGAACAAACCATGGCCTGTCTTTCAGGATGACAGGGGAGCAGTTGTGATCTCACGGCAGAACGTTCTTAGAGAAAAACTTTCTTGGCGAGTGAATATATGGGAAAAAGAGTGTGTTAGAAAACAGCTAAGAAAGCTGGTGGGCATAACAGCTTGAGGTGGCCAATCAGATGTTAAAATAAGCCACAGACAATTGTACAGAATGTTAGGGGAGAGGTCGTCCTAATGCGAAGATGTCATAATCGGTAGATGTCTGCCTACGTCCAGCCTTGGGTCGCAGTCGAATTCAAGTTCCTAGGCACTTTGCCGTCTGGGAAAATGCTGGTTGGTTCATCAATCTGTTGCTCAGAAAATATTATACAGAAATGGCGCACTCGACTACCCTACTACTGTTGCTTCTGCTGCAACAAGAAAAGCATCCAGCCAAACAGCCAAAATAAAATAAACTTGTCAAGTCACGAAACCAGCGAAACCTCATACGAAAGGATGCATGCAAGGAAAGATAGAGAAGTTACAGACAATAGCAGCATAAGTTAGAATGTGTCCAACAAAGAATGTGTAAGTGAGGATATTGATCCCAGATGTATCTTGTTAGCAGTTTAGTTGGATTTTTGTTTGGATAGCACGAAAGCGTGATTTTCCCATATCCTGTCAATGGCTAGTCTTAAATATGTTACTATGTTAAAGAAAGGAATGGACTGGTCATTGGTACAGACCAGTACGCCTGCTATGTTTAGAATTTATTCCTGGTAGAGGACTACCACCATCTTTCAGCACACAGTCCTCAAACATGGACGAAAAAAACAGGTTACATGGATCTATATGCGAAAATGCTTCATTTCCATGTTAGAACGTTTTTCTATCTGCATCAACGGCAAACTTATAGTTCGTGCTTCCTTACAAATACTTTACGTGAGCCTAGAATTTCTTTTTGATCGCTATATTCAGTCCTGACAATAATTTTGCTGCACGTACGTGGCCAAGTTTCGTCGTGGTCGAAAGTGACTCTATAATCGGCTGGACTTAACAGTTCAAAAGTCGGAGGGAGGCGACATGATGTTCAAAACAATAAATTTTGAGGCCAACTGATCATTACAATTTTATTTACGAAAGTAATTTTATTGATTCCTAAAAAATATCCAACTCTGACATAAAATCCAAGATGATGATCTACATTGACATTACATTTTTCTGAGAAAATTTTACGTATAACAAGAATAAAATAAATTACCCATTCGAAAGTAATGCTTCTTTTGCACATAGCCATGTTAAATGCCGTTTCCACGTTCTCCGCTCTCTAACATATAAAAGTTGCCTAGTGCACTTCCCACCACTCACCATTGAAACTGTCGACGCCAAAGAGTTGTAGCAGCGATTGCGTCACTGCAGGTCATACCGGCTGTATATTGCGTGACATGGTCTGATTTTTGCGAGCGGAGAAAATCAATTCCTGTGATGCTGGCGATAGAGTTTTTGTACTCTACGGACATGTCTTCGGCAGGCGGGACAAATGTTGATTGATGGTCTACCGGATATTCATGATGTTGACTGACTGAGGCGAACTTACGCCATCAGGGGTGCGCAGAGAGAAAATGCGGACAGCTTCGTCAGTGAAAATAGTCGATTCATGATTACTGTTGTGTACGGTCAACATTCAGAAATGTAATGTACAGTTGTGTAAGAAGCTGTCAGCGTCGTGTGGCATTACAGCTAAATCTGGCAACAGATCTGCAGGAATGGGTGCTGAACTGGTTTTATCGTTGCCAACGTAATGAGAACACATTCATTTGTCAATCAAGAACGATTCCACATCTTAGAAATTACACCTCCTTCCTTATTTAGAAACCTTGCTGCAACAGCTTGTTTTCCGCCATTTTCAATTATACCACTAGCCCTGAACAGTTCATTACTGTTTAAATGACCACGTTATTCCATCATTAAATCTATACTTAACTGTTTAGTACTATTTTACACTACAATATATTACAATTTTTATCTAATGGGTGTCCACAGCCTCAATAATTTTAAGAGAGAAAGCATGGTTCAAACAGGTTGCCATAAATTTATTACGTGCTATTAGCTAATGTCGACTGTCATTTCCAAGCACTTGTCACAAGCCTCAGGCTTCACATCACATTTCATTAAATAACCAGTTCCTGCATAAAGGCACACATCGCTTTTGTGTGTGTGTGTGTGTGTGTGTGTGTGTGTGTGTGTGTGTGTGTGTGCCACAAATACACTGTCCCATCACAATAATGTGACCACGTACCGAAGCTAGAATAGCCACATTTTACAACGCGGACCCCTGCGAGATATGCAGGAAGAGCGTCAGTGAGCTTGTAGAAGGTGCCGGCAGGGATGTGGAGCCCTGCCGGCTCCAGTGTCTTGGCCAGCTGCGCTAGGTTTCTCGGAGGACACATGGCGCGAACAGCCCGATCGAGCTGGTCCCACAGATTCTCGAATAATTTAATCCGGTCATTTCTATGGCCACAGGAGTTCTGGGCCCTTCAAACCACGCACGTACATTGCGAGCTGTGGGACACATTGCATTGTACTGCTGGTAAATGCCATCCTGCCGAAGAAAAACAAACTGCATGTAGATGTGGACATCGTCCTTAAGAACAGATGCTTAGTTGTGTTGATCCATTGTCCCTTCCAGAATGACGATAACACTCGAATGCCACGAAAACATTCCTCAGACCATAACGTTCTCTCCCATCCAACGACTGTTGCAGTGTGCTTGCTTTCAGACGTTTCACGCCGTACACGCCAACGGCCATGTGTCCTGTGAAAAGGCCATCTGTCACCACTCAGTGGACATCCAGTTGCGGTACTGGGGTGCTAATTCCAGCCTTCGTCGCCGATGAACAGGAGTCAGCATAGGCACCTGCTGTGGAGCCCATACACAGCAACATTCGCTGAACAGTCTGTGAGAAGACACTGTTGATATTCCTTTGGTTCATCTGGGCGGGGGGGGGGGGGGGCGAGTTGCTCAACACCTGTACGTCTATTCGACCGTGTACACACATCCGCAGCAGTCGTTCAACCCCGTGATCTATGGCCCGTGGTGCGCCACAGTTGCCTTGATGCCGGTTTCGATTAGCGCCATTTTACCATGCACAGTATACTTTCACCACGCCAGCAAACGAACTTCTTACAGACTTGGTATTTTGGGAAATGCTTACAACCTTGGAAAGCCAATGACCATGTCGTTTTGGACATCTGAGAAATCGCATCGTTTTCGCATTACGACATTACCGACTTCATTGTCATTCCATATCTCCCCCCCCCCTCCCCCCTAGCCACCGGCAAGCTTAATATACCGTCTGCTACAACTGCCACTTGCCTTCTGGGAGTGGTTAATACGTCGAACATAGCCGGTGTTCATATTAATGCGACTGGACCGTGTACAATACAATAGTGCGCTGGACTATATCCATTAGTATTACTAATAGATATAACCTAGTGCACTATAGGATTATATTTCTGCCACATACGCACATGAAAGTGATTTATGGCTTTACATATGTACGGGCTATTTAATCGCGTGTTCCGCGCGGGGTAGCCACGCGGTCTGGGGCGCCTTGCCACTTTCCGCGGGGCTTCCTCCATCGGAGGTTCGAGTCCTCTCTCGGGCACGGGTGTGTGTGTTGTCCTTAGCGTAAATTAGTTTGGGTTAGATTAAGTAGTGCGTAAGCTTAGGGACCGATGACCTCAGCAGTTTGCTCCGATAAGACCTTACCACAAATTTCCAATTTTAATCGAATGTTACGTGAAACTTCTGGCTTGTGTTAAGTGCCTGAAAGTGACTAACACTCGAAATTAGCTACTAGCACGGACAGTAAATATATTACAGCCTGTTTGGACCATGTTTTCTTTTTTTAAAAGTTATATGTTAGTTACGCACGTCACCTGTTAAAAAACAATTAATTCCAATCGAACAATACAAAATAACTACACTTAGCGCTATGGTAACCTGGTAGAATAAAAGTCCCACAGTGCTCAGAGCCATTTTAACAGTTTTGATTTATGTGCAAATACTGTAAATGTAGATCTGACTAGCCTGAATCGATCTTCGAGGTTAATATGTAAGTCCAGATTCACTTAGAGTGTTCTTTATTTCGTGGGAACCCAAGTTGATGCTCAGCTAGGTCGGCTTCTAACAGTCGCGTTGTTTTCTCAAAGATAATTTGCGTTTTTGTTTTGCAACTAAGGGTTATTTAACTGAGTCTTCGGCAATATTCCCAATTACCAGCACCTATTTTCTTAGGTAATGGGATTGCTACACATATCTTGAAGTCTGCTGGTGTTTACCCTGCCTCGAATTATAAACTGTAAGTGTCGGAAACGAGAAATGAAGATTCTAGTGCCTGTTATTTCAGCGGTGTAAATAAAGCAGTAATCAAGGCAGGTCGCAGAGTACAGAAAGGATACGCCCATATCTTGCTGAGGGAAGTGAGAGTCGGTCCATCAAACTTATTATTGAAAAACTTGTTTTCTATCGCCCTATATGAACTTGTACGTGTCTACAACTTTTCTTTTATAAACATCGGTGTATATAGGACATCACATATACGCATGAAACAATACCGCTTCCACATGTTACCTCGGAGACAAACTGTTACATGAGTTATCAGTCGCATGCGTAAACAGCCCTCGAGCGGTGTCGGCGCACGCGCCGTGACATTTGACACAGATGTGCAACATTGATCGTGGACCTGCCCTACTGTTCTTCATTAAGGGGTAAAACTTCACCTACTTCGGTTTAATCGATCGATATCTCTGTACAGTAATAAGAAGTGTAAGTTTCGCTGCAGTAAACGACAAGCAACTCCAGAAGAGATGGGATGCTGCTAGGTCACGTTAGCACCGGGAGACGAACATACTTGTGGCTTTTCCAAGCAGTGTTAACGAAAATATTTCTATTATAATCTCACAACAATTTGTCACTGATGCTTACAAGCATACGTTTCCATGTTTATTGACGTATTTATGTGCGAACGACTTAAGTGTTATAAGTAATGTGAGAACAAACCAATTTACAGCGTTGCTCTCTTTCATAAACGTCTTGCTCTTGTATTAAATGATAAATCCTTCTCCAAACTATTACACTGTAGTATTGATTAGTTGGAATGCAAAACATTGTATTGGTGCATAAGTTTGTAGCGTTTCCTCCGTAAGTTTGATAAACACAATAGTTACAAATAACAGAGACAATATATTCTCTTTAACTATTTACAACAGACTGCGAACAGAACAGTTCACATTTCCAGACTAGCGGTTCTAGGCGCGCAGTTCGGAACCGCGCGGCTGCTACGGTCGCAGGTTCGAAGCCTGCCTCGGGCATGGATGTGTGAGATGTCCATAGGTTAGTTAGGTTTAAGTAGTTCTAAGTTCTAGGGGACTGATGACCACAGGATGTTAAGTCCCATAGTGCTCAGAGCCATTTGAACCATCTTGTCGACTTGTAACATCTATTTTTGACCTATTTTGTATCTGTATCGATATTTCTGTATCAGTTTGTAGTATTTATTATGTATATTGTTGTATCTGTCATGGAAATTCTTTGACTATTTATACATGTTTCAGTTATGTGAAACTTTTGAACGATGTTGTTTAAATTTTGCTTGTGGATTTAAATAACTAATGGAAGGATTGTTATGTAATGTACTGTAAATGACTTGGTCCTTAGTTACGGAACGTAGGACTGAATGTAAAAGATGTGGGGAAGCCCCGCAGCTACGGAAGTAGCCTGGCAGAGTGGAAAAGATATGGTTGGCGCGCAAGTGGCAACCTGTCCTTTGTGACGAGTAAGGAGACTGGGATGAGCAGTGCTGTGGTTAACACCTCCCTAGCAGTAGAGGACCATTGTGACTCGTATTCCTGGAGTTTTGAGGCCAGAAGAGCTTAAGGGCAGTATTTATGGTCCTCGAATTCTGCATTTGGTGATACCATTATCATGTCATAGTTTTTGGCCCTATAAATATAATTCCGACGCCAAGAAGATATGTAACACGGCGAGGTGAAAAGTATTGCTATGATTGCATCGCCGCCAGGTTAATATCGCTGCAAATAACGCCACCAGTACCACTAGCCTTCCACTAAGTTGTTTATATTTGGCACTCTATAAATGGACCAGGTATTTGTGAAATTTGGTTAATTTTATTATAATAATTGTGGTGTTGCTCAAAACTCTATCTCCTAGTGAATTTAATTCCGAGTGTTCTAATTTATTATGCGAAAGTGGTTGGACTTGAATTGAATGTAGTGTTGTCGTTTGTACAGCCGGTTATATTTTTGAGTACGTCAAAAGACTGTTTATGAAAGCACATTTGTTATTTGAAGAGTTATAGTTTGTTGTACTTTACTTAATTAATTTTTAATGATAAGAATAATCACCATTTGTCATACAAACTGGTGTAGTTTTGATAATGAGCATGGTTCTTCAAACCATGACAGTTTAAGAGTCCTCATGTACTACACTAGTTAGTTAATGAAGGCAATGTAGCTAGATTTGCATTCTGTTTAGTTGCGTCAAACCGAGTTTAAGAAAGAACTATTTACTGTGTTATCTATTGTAATGCACGTTGGTTAAAGCACAGGCATAGAGACCCTGTACTAAACAATGAAGTTACAGATTATGATCATTAGCAGACCCCCGAATTTAAATTCAGAATCATTTCAAGTTTTTCCCTGTTCAGTATTGCTGTTAGTTTCATGTGTGTCAGTAATTGGTTTTATTAAACTGTTACACCTAGTTGATTTAAAGTATGTGTTGTTGAGAGGCATATGTTACTGTTTACTATCTCAATGGCCATTTATTTGTTAGTAGCATGATTATCTGCAAGGTTAGGTTACTGTGTTGTTGTAGAAACAGATGTAAGGAAAGAGTTCAGTGTGTGTGTGTCAAAGAGGATTAGGTTAGCCTTAGCACTGCCTTCTGGTTTATCATTTTGCTTGACACAAGAATGCCTAATTAGGCTGGCGACTAGCTTTAATATGGAATGTAACAACTTGCTTTTGTGCTTGGAGAACGTCTGTTCCTGTCTCACCGTTTACTATTGGTTATACTTTGCTGGAGTGTTTTGGAAACGAATCCCAGTTTGATTGTTCTGTTTCCAGTAGGTTATCTCACGGTCACAACTTTCAAAAATTCCTCGCAGAAGTATAACGTTAGCATTGATTGCCGTTTTAGGTGGTCGGTGGTACCGTTACAGATCCCTGTTCACTAGTCTCGGTATTCTGACTTTGGCCTCTTAATACATACATTCTTTATTGTCATTTCTTGTTAACAGTATTAGCTTATTCCCAAAAACCAAGCAGCCTTCGCTCAGTTAATACTCGGCAGAAATCAAATCTACATTTCGACTGGACGACCTTAACTCTTGTGCACAAAGGTGTGCAGTATACTGATGCATCCATTTTCAATAAGCTACCACAACAATTCAAAAATCTTGCAGTAATCCACGCGCCTTCAAATCGAAACTGAAGAGTTTCCTCTTGAGTCACTCCTTCTATTCTGTCCAGAAGTTCCTTGAAATTTGGTTTCACAAACATTTGATTTTTATCTTTTATTACTTTTACGTTGTAGTTTCATGTACTGACACGTTCCGTGACCCTGGAGATTTGCTCCTCAATTTGGTCCTACGGAACTTTACGTGTAAATAAATAAATAAAAACACTGGGGTAACTTTTCGATTACACGACTGTAGAAATCACATGGTTTTGAGGCGAGTAACTCTTCGAGCCATGTTCGGAGTGCATTTTCATCTGGAAAGGAAGTTCCTTGAAGTTTGTTCGATAGAGAGCAGAAGAGATTAAAATCTGAGGGTGCAAGATCAAGTGAATAAGGTGGGTGCGGACTGACTTACCAACCCAGCTCCTGTATACTGTTTCTTGTCAGTCTAGCAGAATTCGGGAGGGCATTATCATCGAGTAGCATCACTTCATGCAGTCTCCCTGGTCGTTGTTCTTGGTTTGCGTCTGCAAGACGTCTCAGTTATTGACAACAAATGTCAGCAGTGATGGGGGAGGCTCGAATGGCTCTGAGCACTATGGGACTCAACATCTGAGGTCATCAATCCCCTAGAACTTAGAACTACTTAAACCTAACTAACCTAAGGACATCACAAACATCCATGCCCGAGGCAGATTTCGAACCTGCGATCGTAGCGGTACCGCGGTTCCAAACTGAAGTGCCTAGAACCGCTCGGCCTCACCGGCCGGCTGATGGGGGAAGCATTTCGCAGTATACCACACCGCAGCTCTTACCAGATCGCGTAACATTATGTTTTGTGGATGCACCAAGGTCTTTGCAGGGGGAGTTACCGCTTTGTTTGGGCTTAACCAGTCCTTTCCTTTCCTTACATTAGCAAAAACACACCATTTCTTGTCTCCAGTAACGATGCATGATAGGAATGGTCGGTGTTGTTCACGAGCCAATTGATGACGAGCAAGCAGAGGTGCACATATGCACTATATGCAAAGCAAATGTCGCACGATGATGGAATGGTCACAGTTCATCTACTTGCCAGTTCTCCAGTACCCTGGCGTGGATCCTTGTCGGTTAATGCTTTTAAACGATCTTCATCAAACTCCAAAGGTCTTCCTGAACGTGGAGAGTCACTAATGTCAAAACCGATCTCCTTAAAACGAGAAAACCATTTTCTTGCCTTGACCTGTCCAAAAATTTCGCAAATGTTTCTGGCTTCCTCCGCTACTCTTATCCCTCTATTGAACTCAAACAGAGGAATATGTCGGAAATGTTCCGATTTCTCCACTTGGCATTCCTTTTTATAGCGCCCACAGCTCCACCCATTATCTCCAAACGGCAAAATCACAACATGTAAATTCAACTCGCAACAGTGAACTACAAACAAAGAATGACAATCGATAAATAAACCCATAGCAACCGGAAAACCAACATACAAAACAAACCGCTACTAACTTACGCACCAATTTAATAACAACTTCAACTTCGGTGGTTTTTGAACAGAAAGAACACAAATCTTTAAAAATGTAAGTTACAGGGCACGTAAATCATAATTAGATAGCGTTTTATTAGGTCTTGCGGGCTTGAAGTGCTTACGCTAAGCTTGCCCTCCACGATCGGATGTGGAGGCGTTCATCCGGTCGAAAAATGGTTCAAATGGCTCTAAGCACTGCGGGACTTACCATCTGATGTCATCAGTCCCGTAGACTTAGAACTACTTAAACGTAACTAACCTAAGGACATCACACACATCCATGCCCGAGGCAGGATTCGAACCTTCGATCGTAGCAGCAGCGCGGTTCCGGACTGAATCACCTAGAACTGCTCGGCCACAGCGTCCGGCCATACGGTCGAATCGTTAGCTCACCACACGTGACATTGCTGTTGAACTGTTTATAATCAAAGGAAATGTGTATAACGTAATCCACGAGAAGCTCAGTTATGACAAAGTTCGTGCACAGTGGGTGCACAAACATCTTGTAACGAATCAGAAGACTGCGAGAATTGGTGTTTGCCTGACAAGGCAAGCAACGGACTACATTTCTCAGATTGCTTTATGTGATGAAACATAGTCTAGTCACTTCGAACCTGCCTCCAAAAGAATGAGCATGGTGTGGCGGTATCCCGGCTCCTCTCGTCCAAAAAAGCCGACTCTACCAAGAAGGAAGGAGAAGTCATGCTCAGTTTCTTTTGCGATGATGAAGGGCCTCGGCGCAGCGACTCGCTAGCACAGGGTGTAACAGCGAAGCTGAGTAGGATTGCAATTCGTGGCTGAGGCTCAAACAGGCCATAAAGAACAAATGCAGGGGCAATCTCTCCAATGGGATAGTTCTTCTCCATGAAACGATAGACCACATGTGGCCGAGAAGCAAAAATTTCGATGGTAGGTCCTGCAGCACTGCCCTTACAGTTCCAATATCTCCCTAGGTAAATTGCTTATTTCCGACCCCTTAAATCAATCTATGAAAAATCAGAGGAAATGTAGGGCACAGTGGAAAAGTGGATCCGACAGCAACCCAGGTGTGTCTATACTGCAACCATTCACTACCTTCCTACGCACTGGGATCGGTGTATCGATGTCATTGGTAATTAAGTGTAGTTCTGTTTCACATAAATTTTAATTGTACAAGGTGATCCAACTTCCCCTACTGCAGTCGTTTTATGCAATCAGCAACGTTATTTCTGACCACGCTCGACATTTTCGTATTCTCTCGCTCGCTACGCTCAAACTATTAGTGCTGTAGAAAAAATGAACAGGATCTTTTTGTAGGAAATTTAATGTATTTCAATTTTGTACTGCGATAAGTTTTAATAGTAGGCCACGATTGTAGAATTATTATGAACAGGATCTTTTTGTAGGAAATTTAATGTATTTCAATTTTGTACTGTGATAAGTTTTAATAGGAGGCCACGATTATAGAATTATTAGACCTTCAAACGCAGCTCTACGTCCACACCCGTCCCTCATTCCTTTCTACCACTCTGTAAAAATTTCCGACTGCACGAACTGATTCCCATTTTCAACTTTCTTGGCCTCTATTGATTGGGCTATTACACCAACAGAATAATCGGCTATTTAGTTAACAGTGTTAATATGAACATGTCAGTGAGGCTAATGAAAGAAAAACGACTTTTGTAAACGTCATGCTGAAACTAATTACGTTGGCAGTTCGATCCGAACTTAAGCAGTTTCGTTATCAGAAGCCCTGACGGATGCAACGATGCTAATTTTTATTCTATGTTGTTAAAATTCTTAAATTTGTTGGGCAAAGTTAACACAAAAGCTAATTTTACAATTCGGAAGCGCTCCACTCACCTAGGTGGCGCAATGAGGCCAGATAATCAAGACTAAAAACGGTGAAATATCGGGAATAGTTCGTGCAGTCGGAAAATGTTAGACTACGGTAGGAGGCACTTCCATGAACAACATGCTAGAAATCCTGACTGATGAAGGATAAGGATGGGGGTAGAGATGTGTCTGAATGTAAATTTTGTACGTTTTCTTGAATGACTAGAAAACGGTGGTCTCCAGCAAAAAAATGGTTCAAATGGTTCTGACCACTATGGGACTTACATCTGAGGTCATCAGTCCCCTAGACTTAGAACTACTTAAACCTAACTAACCTAGGGCCTTCACACACATCCATGCCCGAGGCAGGATTCGAACCTGCGACCGTAGCGGGTCTCCAGCAGAAACGCACCCTAGAGCAAAATTTACTTACATTAAATTTTCTGCAAAAAAGGTCCTGGTCAATAAAATTTTTCTTGGTTTGTGACCGCATTGTCAACATATAAAACTACCGACGTTTCGGCCACTGTTGCAAGTGACCTTCTTCAGTGACCGAAACGTTGGTAGTTTTACATATTGAAAATGCACTCACAAAGCAAGAAAAAATTTATTAGCTGTGACAATGGCCGCGGAAGCCTACGTTTATAGAAAAGGTCTTGTTCATTTTATCTGTAGGAGTAGTAGTTTGCAAGTAGCGAGCGAGAAAATATGAGAATCTCTCGCAGGTTGTGGTAGTGACAGCTGAACCATCCTTTTTTTTTTTTAACTTGTAGCTGTGGTGTTCTTTTCATCTGGCACACCTTATACGTTTACGTTAGTCAATTTTGTTCCGTTAAGAATGACGTTTTAGATTCTATCCACAAAGAAGGCCTTTAACCTATCACGAATCTGGTCCAATAAGCTCGCAATATGTTTACTGAGATACCTCAAACATAGTATTCAAAGCACAGGTAAACTCACAGCTTACAGGAGAAGACACCTTCTACTGAGTGAGACGAAGACAGTGTTGAAGTTAGCGAAGCAGCCCGTTACGCGCGCTGTCGGGAACGTAGGTGGAGGACTTGGGTAACGTATTTAGCAGTGGCCGATTGGCTGCGGCGATCTTCGCACCTCGCGGCCCACCGCGGGAACGGCAGGTCGGCGGGATAGTTAAGCAACCCAGTTAGCCGGGCTGTGGGAGCGCGATCGGGTAGGGTGCTCCGTCTGACCCAGACGGAGGGACGCGCGGCTGCCATGAATGATTTATGAGGTGCACCGAGGCGGCAGCTTGCGCTCGTGCATCTGCCGCCGCCGGCGTGTGCAGGCGGCCTCAACTACCGCTCCGGGCGTGATGCGATCTTGATTTGGACCCAGAGGGAATGCGGATCGCACGTCACTCAATAAAACGGACCATTTTAGCTGTTGGCCTCGTTGCGTTCCTGATGAGAATCAATTGTGATCACCGTGGCAAAGTGCGCTCGGGCCGTGCATACTGTCTAGCACAAAATGGACAGGGTACGTAGGAAGTAGTATTTTCTTTAATATATCTACACTACTGGCCATTAAAATTCCCACCCCAAGAAGAAATCCAGATGATAAACGGGTATTCATTGGACAAATATATTATACTAGAACAGATATGTGATTACAGCCGGCCGAGGTGGCCGAGTGGTTCTAGGCGATACAGTCTGGAACCGCGAGACCGCTACGGTCGCAGGTTCGAATCCTTCCTAACACATGGATGGGTGTGATGTCCTTAGGTTAGTTAGGTTTAAGAACTTCTAAGTTCTAGGGAACTGATGACCTTAGATACTAAGTCCCATAGTGCTCAGAGCCATTTAAAACATTTTTGATTACATTTTCACGCAATTTGGGTTCATAGATCCTGACAAATCAGTACCCAAAAGAACCACCTCTGGCCGTATTAACGGCCTTGATAAACCTGGGCATTGAGTCAAACAGAGCATGGATGGCGTTTACAGGTACAGTTGCCCATGCAGCTTCAACACGATACCACAGTTCATCAAGAGTAGTGACTGGCGTATTGTGACGAGCCAGTTGCTCGGCCACCATTGACCAGATGTTTTCAATTGATGAGAGATCTGGAGAATGTGCTGGCCAGTACAGCAGTCGAACATTTTCTGTATCCACAAAGGCCCACACAGGGCCTGCAACATGCGGTCGTGCATTATCCTGTAAAATGCAGGGTTTCGCAGGGATCGAATGAAGGTTAGAGCCACGGGTCGTAACACATCCTGAAATGTAACGTCCACTGTTCAACGCGTCGTCAATGCGAACAAGAGGTGACAGAGACGTGTAACCATGGCACCCCATACCATCACGCCGGGTGATACGCCGGTACGGCGATGACGAATATACGCTTCCAATGTGCGTTCACCGCGATGTCGCCAAACACGGATGCGACTATCATGATGCTGTAAACAGAACCTGGATTCATCCGAAAAAATGACGTTTTGCCATTCGTGCACCCAGGTTCGTCGTTGAGTACACGATCGCAGACGCTCCTGTCTGTGATGCAGCGTCAAGGGTAACCGCAGCCATGGCCTCCGAGCTGATAGTCCATGCTGCTGCAAACGTCGTCGAACTTTTCCTGCAGATGGTTGTTATCTTGCAAATGTCCCCATCTGTTGACTCAGGGATCGAGACGTGGCTGCACGATCCGTTACAGCCATCCGGATAAGATGCCTGTCATCTCGACTGCTAGTGATACGAGGCCGTTGGGATCCAGCACGGCGTTCCGTATTCCCTGCTGAACTCACCGATTCCGTACTCTGCTAAGAGTCATTGTATCTCGACCAACGCGAGCAGCAATGTCACGATACGATAAACCGAAATCGCGATAGGCTACAATCCGACCTTTAATAAAGTCTGATACGTGATGGTACGCATTTCTCCTGCTTACACGAGGCATCACAACAACGTTTCACCAGGCAACGCCGGTCAACTGCTGTTTGTGTAAGAGAAATCTGTTGGAAACTTTCCTCATGTCAGCACGTTGTAGGCGTCCCCACTGGCGCCAACCTGGTTTGAATGCTCTGAAAAGCTAATCATTTGCATATCACAGCATTTTCTTCCTTTCGGTTAAATTTCGCGTCTGTAGCACGTCATGTTCGTGGTGTAGCAATTTTAATGGCCAATAGTGTATCTACATCTGAATTCCGTCGTCCTCGAGGCACTGTATAGTGAATATCTGTGGGTACATTTGTTGCGTCGTGTTCTGAAATACGATGGTGAACGGGAGATTAATTATAATGACTTAGCTGCCATATCTGATACCACTTTCGTACCCGCAGATAAAAGAATTCTTACCTGCAGGTGTTCTTTCACCTGAACGATGCAGGCCTTCCCGCAGATTGAGTGAGTGGTGTAAAAAAAACGGATAGTGGAAAGGCCACTAACAAATAACAGACGAGCAGTTAATTAATATATTCATTATACCTCGAAATTTTGGTAATACCTTTGGATGCTACGTAGCCTTGTTACGGTACGGGACGACAGCAATCCACAATTCTGGACAGCTCATCAGATTGCTGGTCCTTCGTAGAAAAATACAACGGGCAAGTGAAAAACAATTTAACAAGAAATGAAAGCTCTTGCAGCCTCTATAACAGTGGATCAAACGTCTTTGCTGAAGAGCCAATACTGAAATTTTGGGGCACCACCTAGGTTCGCATATGTACCGATCTTATAATTATTAACCGAGGGTAAATTAAGTAAATAAAATTACTTTCATTAAACAAATTACGTAAGACAGAATTAAATTAACCGGTAACCTACAGAAATTAGTATGTTACGAGCTCCCAACAGAGTAGCTATAGCACGGGCACGATATGTTGCCCACCGAATGCCAAGTAATGCCTGTTAAAAGTTGGGACCGTTCGGAACACTTCGTGTCGACTGTTTTCTGTTTCAGACTGCAGCCACCCACGGCGACTTCCATGTTGAGACAGTGTAATTGCCTGACGAAGTGTTATTGAGGTGTCTGCGTCAGGGGATATTAATTCATTTAAAACCGTAACGGTGTTTATATTTAAATACATTATGCAACATGAGAAGCGATCACAAGTATGCACTAAATATCTCGTATGTCATTTTTCTTCTAATCATTGGATTGTATCACAAAAGCCTCAATTTAATTTGTATTCCTTACTACAAATATGTATAGCATTTGAAGATGACATTGTCTATAATGCCCTTTCACGTTCCCATGTTACTTCCATGTGAAACGAATTTGTATGACAGAACATGCAAAATCACACAATGTCCGACCTGCTATATAACAACAGGCAGCAGGTCTTTACTTCAGAAATAAATAAAAATAAATAAATAAATAATGCTTCCGTTTCAAAATTTATGCCAACGGCCTTGCCGCAGTGGTAACACCGGTTTCCGTCAGATCACCGAAGTTGAGCGCTGTCGGGCTGAGCTAGCACTTGGATGGGTGACCACCCGGTCAGCCGAGCGCTGTTGGCAAGCGGGCTGCACTCAGTCCTTGTGAGGCAAACTGAGGAGCTACTTGATTGAGAAGTAGCGGCTCCGGTCTCGGAAACTGACATACGGTCGGAAGAGCAGAGTGCTAACGACATGCCCCTCCACATCCGCATCCAGTGACGCCTGTGGGTTGAGGATGACACGGCGGCCGGTCGGTACCGTTGGGCCTTCATGGCCTGTTCGGGTGGAGTTTAGTTCAGTTTTAGTCAAAATTTATACCATACCAAGTGATCGGTACGAGTCGTGCACGGCCCGTGATCTCTTAGGACTGGAAGGCAAACAGTATAATCTTCTCCCTTTCAAATACTCTTAACTCACAGCGACCATGTACTCACTCTAAGCGACCACACATAGTTCACGGCCGAATTCGCAAACGTCAGTTACGACTAAGGGCATATTAAAATATTACTGTCTCTGTAAGTATTTTTGTTTGTTATTGAGGAGCTCTCAACAGCTGACATTTTTGGATTCAGCTCTTAGTTGCTAGAAGCAAATTATTATAAAATTCAGCTGAGAATCGCGGGCCGCACGAATACTTGATTTGGACCTCATGTGGTTCGTGGGCCATAGTTTGACGACTACTGTTCTAGACAGTCCTAAGTAATAGAACGTCAGAAAACATCAGAAGTAACGTACATGAGCTATCGTGATGGACCACGAGAGATACGAATGCAAAGGCGCATAAATTCTTACCCTGTCAGCATCATTATGTGCATTATGCAAATAGCTCATGGTGCAAGCTGCATGTAAGAGTATTTACGACAGGCGAGGTAGGCGTGTGCATGCTCTCGCAGTGAAACCGAAGTAATATTGATGCGGCTTTACTCACTACTAATTCCAAAGTAAAGAAGGGCAGTTGACGGTGATTTCTGTACTAATGGCTGACAAGATTCTGGGTACGAGCTGCCCCGTTTAAGAGTTGAATCCGAATGGGCTTCATGAACAAGAATCTTCATTTGAATGGCGCCTGGTTTTATTGCTTCAGAGGGAACACAGTGGAGGGTCTACACCGAGAAAAAGTAGCCCTGTTCCTGTAGTCGACCTAACCGGACGGGCAACGCTGCAGTTTTTGGCTGCAGGGACAGGGGAGAATCTCAGGCACTTAAACTGTACATTCTGCTGTACGTCAGGAGAAGAACTCTCTCCACAGAAAATTCTCCTTCGACACTGGCGTGTCTGTGGCTAGAATTCAAATGGAACCATTCATGTTGTTCACAATTTGCGTCATCTTGCAGCTTTCATAAATATTGGTTCAGCTGATATTAAAATTGATTCAACCACACCATTTAATGGTTCTGCACCTAGGCAATAAATCAGAAAATCAGAAAATTTATATTAAATATTAATGCAGTCGACCAGTGATTGCTATGATGGTATTTATAATTTAACATTCAGTATGAATCTGTGATCAGAAGTAATATTTGTAAACTATTTAAGTACTCTCCCTTTCGTGATCGGCTGGATGAGTCAGACGCTGTGGCTCCTCTATGTGTGAATGACACATCATGGAAACGTCACTGCTTTAGACACTGCACCTACATAACAAGTTCTATTTTATATTCAATTCTCATGTCGACCAATGATAATGGGGTCGTACTCATTCCTCCTCCCAAAAAATATAATTCTGGTGAAAGCGTTTATATTTTCGTGCATATTAATATCCAAAATTGTTAGCTAACTTCCAGAGAATAAAGTAGCATTAAAAGTAATAGTCTTGAAAATGGTGCAAGAACTGTATAAATCATGAGTCATGTTTGCCGCAGGATGATTTCAGGGCCTGCCTGTGTGGATTTGATTGCCGTCTGGCCACTTGTATGGAATATTCCAAGCAAGGTGAGGCGCAGTTTCACATGATAGCCGTACCTTCCCTCAACAACAGGTCAAACACAGTAACCACAGGAAGGCCAGTAACACAACACAATATAACTAAGGCCCTTCATAAAAAAAGTATAAAACAGGAAGACGACTTTGGAACATAACTGGAAAATACTCAAAGAAACAACATTCCACAGTTAAATATTCACCTAGCCATATCTGCAGGCCTGTGTTCACAATGGTAGTGTACTCAGTATACTCTCAATACATACATACTATGATTTCACATCATATAAAATACCATATTATCCTTATATATATATATATATATATATATATATATATATATATATATATATATATATATATATATACACTACTGCATCAATTTCAACCAAATCTGGCACAAATACTACTTATTATCTGGTAATCAGCACTGTAGGGATAAGAATCTCCTAGCTCCCACACTAGCAGAGATACAAAAGAAAATGTGTTTTTCAAGCCCCTGACATCTAGGCCACCTGCATAACCGGTCTGTTGTGCAGGTAGTATTGCTATGCATTGCAGGGGCTCCTTGTGTTGAAAAATATGGCTGAGAAGAGAGTGGAAGGAAGATGTGTAGAAGTGAGTGACAGAGAGAGAGAGAGAGGGGGGGGGGGGAGCACAGTAGGTAGACAGGTAGTGATTGAAACAGGTGAGACGAAATATACACAAACACGGACATGAAGGGTTGGCTTGAGAATCTGTGGTGGTGGAGATTGCAGAAGAGTGAGGAGGAGGAGATGGACAGAGAGAAGGAAAGGGACTATGTGGTCAGAGAGAGGAAGGGGAAGAGTGAATGGTATAGATGAGGATGGGATGGACAGAGTGATGCGGGGAGAAAGAGATGGACAGAGAGGGGGATGGAGGAGATGTGTGCTATATAGGTGTGAAATGTGTATCCCAGAAAGCTTCAGGGGAAAGTCTAGTATATACACTACTGGCCATTAAAATTGCTACACCAAGAAGAAATGCAGATGATAAACGGATATTCATTGGACAAATATATTATACTAGAACTGACATGTGATTACATTTTCACGCAATTTGGGTGCATAGATCCTGAGATATCAGTACCCAGAACAACCACCTCTGGCTGTAATAACGGCCTTGTTACGCCTGGGCATTGAGTCAAACAGAGCTTGGATGGCGTGTACAGGTACAGCTGCCCATGCAGCTTCAACACGATACCACAGTTCATCAAGAGTAGTGACCGGCGTATTGTGACGAGCCAGTTGCTCAGCCACCATTGACCAGACGTTTCCAACTGGTGAAAGATTTGGAGAATGTGCTGGCCTGGGCAGCAGTCGAACATTTTCTGTATCCAGAAAGGCCCGTACAGGACCTGCAAATTGCGGTCGTGCATTATCCTGCTGAAATGTAGGGTTTCGCAGGGATCAAATGAAGGGTAGAGCCATGGGTCGAAACACATCTGAAATGTAACGTCCACTGTTCAAAGTGCCGTCAATGTGAACAAGGGGTGCCCGAGATGTTACACCAATGGCACCCTATACCATCTCGCCGGGTGATACGCCAGTATGGCGATGACGGATACACGTTTCCAATGTGCATCCACTGCGATGTCGCCGAAGACGGCGTGACCATCATGATGCTGTAAACACAACACAAAAAATGACGTTTTGCCATTCGTGCACCCAGGTTCGTCGTTGAGTACACCATCATAGGCGCCCCTGTCTTTGATGCAGCGTCAAGAGTAGCCGCAGCCATGGTCTCCGAGCTGATAGTCAATGCTGCTGCAAACGTCGTCGAACTGTTCGTGCTGATGGTTGCTGTCTTGCAAACGTCCCCATCTGTTGACTCAGGAATCGCGACGTGGCTTCACGATCCGTTACAGCCATGCGGATAAGATGCCTGTCATCTCGACTGCTAGTGATACGAGGCTGTTATGATCCAGCACTGCGTTCCGTATTACCCTCCAGAACCCACCGAATCCATATTCTGCTAACAGTCATTGGATCTCGACCAACGCGACCAACAATGTCACGATACGATAAACTGCAATCGCGATAGACTACAATCCGACCTTTATCAAAGTCGGAAACGTACGCATTTCTTCTCCTTACACGAGGCATCACAACAACGTTTCACCAGGTAACGCCTGTCAACTGCTGTTTGTGTATGAGAAATCTATTGGAAACTTTACTCATGTCAGCACGTTGTAGGTGTCGCCACCGTCGCCAACCTTGTGTGAATGCTCTGCAAAGCTAGTCATTTGCATATCGTAGCATCTTCTTCCTGTCGGTTAAATTTTGCGCCTGTAGCACGTCATCTTCGTGGTGTAGCAATTTTAATTGCCAGTAGTGTATAAGTTTATTCCATACAGCTTCACTGGCGCGCGCATACATACATACAAACACACACACACACACACACACACACACACACACACACACACACACACACACACGTTCACGCACACGAACCCGCGAGCGCAAGCAATTGGACATGTAAAACACTGGTACATTGATAACTGATGTAACCTCCAAGTATTGAGTACAAGAATGTATGCATTGTGTTGTACAGGTGCCAGATGTCACTTTGTTGGGTGGAGTTCCAAGACCGTTGCACTTGGTCAGTCAGTATAGGGACAGAATACTGATACGTGGATGACACTGTCATTATCATACAATGATGTCCCATATGTGCTCGTTTGGAGACAGATCTGGCGATCGAGCAGACCAAGGCAAGACGTCGACCCTCGGTAGAGATTGTTGGTTGACAACAGTGGTATGTGGGCAAATGTTATCCTGCTGGAAAACCTGCCTTCGAATGCTGTTCATGTATGGCGCCACAACATATCGAATTACAAGACTGACATACAAATTTGCAGTCAGGGTACATGGGATAACCACGAGGGCTCCTGTTGTCAAAAAAAAAAAATGGTTCAAATGGCTCTGAGCACTATGGGACTTAACATCTTAGGTCATCAGTCCCCTAGAACTTAGAACTACTTAAACCTAACTAACCTAAGGACATCACACAACACCCAGCCATCACGAGGCAGAGAAAATCCCTGACCCCGCCGGGAATCGAACCCGGGAACCCGGGAGTGGGAAGCGAGAACGCTACCGCACGACCACGAGATGCGGGCTCCTGTTGTCACATGAAATCGCACCCTGCACAGTAGCTCCACGTGTAGATCCAGTGTGTCTAGCATGCGGACAGGTTTATCGCAGGCTCTCAAATGGCCTCGTTCTAATCAGCACAGTGCCATCACTTGCACTGAGGAAGAACCAGCTTTCATCAGCAAACACAACAAATCTCCACCCTGCCCTCCAATGAACTCTCGTTTGTCGTCACTGAAGTAACAAATGGCTGTGGTTTGGGACAGTGGAATTCACGCTAGAGGGCGTCTGGGTAGGAGTTGTCCTTGAAGTAACCTATTTGTAACAATTCGTCGTTCACTGCGATGCCAAATGCTGCTGCAGATGCCGTATGATGCTCCAGAGCCATACACCTACACCGAAAACGAGGGTCTTTCCCTCTTGGTAGTTCCAAGGTGACATCCAGAGCGCAGTCTTGTTGCTACAGCATATTCTCGCGGCCACCGCTGCTAGCAATCATTTACAGTGTCTACATTCCAGCCAAGTCTTCCTGCAATACTTCTGAAGGAACATCCAGCTTCTCATAGCCCCATTACACGACCTCGTTCAAACTCGAGGTGCTGATAACAGCGTCTTTGTCGCCTTACAGGCATTCTTGACCAACATCAACTCACCTCATCCAATCTCAAAGCTAGTTAATGCAGACAACCATTACAGCATCTGTGTATAGCAAACTTGATTTGCACCCCCATAGTGGCCCAAGTAGCGCCACTCTTATGCAACTCGAGTGAAATTTGAACAGACATCATCTTTCAGATGTATAAGTGCGCCTACCAAATCCCAAGTTTCGTTACAGTCGCATAACTCTTTCTTGGTTTTGCGAGATATATATATATATATATATATATATATATATATATATATAAAGGTACCACGAATATCAGCACTGTGGGTTTTATAACCTCCAAGCTCCAATATGAGCAGAGATCAAGAAGAACCACGCTTTTCCAACCCTCAGCACAGAGCAGGCTGCGATTTGTGACAGGTGGATTGTATGAGAATAGTATTGTCCTGCCTTGCCACGCTGATTTGCAGTGCAGCCTACATGCTAGGGGCACACAATAATTTCCAAGGCCCTTCCAGAAAAGCTGAAGGAGAAGTGAATGAGAGAGAAAGAGGGCAAGAGGAAATGGAGAGCTGGAGTAGGGAAGGGTACATGGACTGTCAGTGGTGTGAGGCTGAGATGAACGAAGAGATGGGGGAGGAATAGGTGGACACAGAAAGGGGCAGGAGGAGACATGTGCAGTATATGTCGTGAACATATAAGCATATGAAGCTGTGAGGAAAAGGCTAGTGTATATATATGTTTTTTGTTGTTGCTGTTACAATAATTATTAAAATCGAGTTCAGCTATAGGATGCTAAAAGTAGGGTTTATGGCAATTTAAGTTTGATGGTGAGACAGTAACAACATGTGCAGTCACGCCTCCTCCCACACCCCAGAATCTAATCATCTGCACCTGGTACAATGGTGGCAATACAATGGTCGCATTGTCTTCTCCAAATACAGGTTATCTAAATACCCAACAGCGATTGTCGATAACTATGTCGTCTTTCTTTCAAAGATTTCACAGAAATGTTCTAATGAAATTGATGTATGAGTGTTTTGTATTTCTATGCGGCACGTTCCGAGTAAAAAAAACACTCATCAGGAGATCATTGTACTCTGGAAGACTTACATTTCTCGAACTAAGCTAGTGTATATGGAAAATCCAAATCGTGTGCTATCACGATTACGTTGAATAAACGAACTATACATGACTGACGTGTTTTCTTCATACAGTGCTATTTTACAAGCCGATTTCTAATCTGAAAACGTTTTGGAATATCACGTCAGGTTTTGAAGCTATTGAAAAAAATTTGTTTTTGTGCAATAGCGTACGTCGGAAATTTTTTTACCATTTTTGGCTCTTTTTCAAATAATGCCGTAAAATACTCTTGAATCATGGCTGTAACTCTAATCAAAGCATCCTTTGCACACGTAAGAAATATTTTTAAGCAGGTTCGAATCCTGCCTCGGGCATGGATGTGTGTGATGTCCTTAGGTTAGTTACGTTTAAGTAATTCTAAGTTCTAGAGGACTGATGACCTCAGAAGTTAAGTCCCATAGTGCTCAGAGCCATTTGAACCATTTTTTAGTACCGACTCCTAACGGCAACTGATGGCACTAATACTACTAACAACGCAAATTCAGCCTCCCACAAACTGAACATCGTTCCTATATCCGTTAGGTACGCTGGATCAGTAGCGAAAGTTTAACCACGCTGTAGCGGTAAATTAATCGGTAGGCTCTGCTTGGAGTACCGAATGGAAACTGAAAAAATATAATAGTAGTAGTAGTAACTTGAACACACCTTTCGTGTAACACATACTCCTATGCTTTTGTTAATTTAATTTAAGTGAGAATCATTGGAAGAAAGACAATGTAGATGTCTCGCAAACATAGTGAAGTATATATTTAGTGAAAGTTTTCGAATAAGGCGGTTTGAGAATAATACTTCCACCATCGTTTATTATAAGGAGGGTCAATGAGAGTGAAATAAGTTCATTGCACGTAGAAGCCGCACAGATATTTTATCCTCATTCAATTAGCAAACGGAAGAGGACAGAAAATCGATCACAACAATAAGAAGTATCCCCGTTAAGCACCGTACACTGGCTTTCGGGATTTATACACTGAAGCGCAAAAGAAACTGGTATAGCCATGCGTATTTAATACGCCTGTATAAGACTACAAGTGTGTGGTGCGGTTGTTAGATCGGTTACTGCTGTTACAATAGCACGTTACCAAGATCTGATTGAGTTTGAACGTGTTGTTACAGTCGGCGCACGAGCGATGGGACACAGCATTTTCGACGTAGCGATGAAGTGTGGAATTTCCCGTAAACCCATTGCACGGATGTACCGTGAAAATCAGGTATCCAGTAAAATTTCAGATCTCCGACATCGCTGCAGCCGAAAAAAGATGCTGCAAGAGCGGTACCAAAGATGACTGAAGACAATCGTTCAACTTGACAGGAAGTGCAACCCTTTCTGTATATTTCTGCAGATTTCAATACTTCGCCATCAACAAGTGTCAGCGACCGAACCATTCAACGAAACGTCATCTATATGGGCTTTCGGAGACGAAGACCCACTCGTGTAGCCTTGATGACTGCACGACACAAAGCTTTACTTTTCGCCTGGGCCTGTGAAAACACCGACATTGGATTTTTGATAACTAGGAACACGTTGCCTGGTCGGACGAGTCTCGTTTCAAATTGTATCAAGCGGATGGACATGTACGGATATGGAGAAGACCTCATGAATCCATGAATCCTACATGTCAGCAGGGGCTGTTCAAACTGTTGGAGGCTCTCTAATGGCGTGGGGCGTGTGCAGTTGGTTTGATATGGGAACCCTAAAACATCTAGATGCGACTCTGACAGGTGACACGTACGTAAGCATCCTGTCCGATCACCTGCATACGTTCATGTCCAGAGTGCATTCCGACGGACTTGAGCAATTCCAGCACGACAGTGCGACCGACACTCCACATCCAGAATTGCTACAGAGTGGCTCCAGGAACACTCTTCTTAGCTCAAACACTTCCGCTGCCCAGCAAACTCCCCACGCATGAACATTATTGAGCATGTCAGGAATACCTTGCAACGTACTGTTCAGAAGAGATCTCCACCCCTCGTCGACTTACGGATTTATGGACAACCCTGGAGGATTCATGGTATAATTTCCCTCCAGCACTGCTTCAGGCGTTGCCCATGCACGGTCATATTGCGGCACTTCTGCGTGCTCGCTTGGGCCTTACACGATATTGTTTAGGTGTACCGGTTTCTTTGGCCCTTCAGTATATGTAGATGCAGGCGTCGCATTCCCTTTGCCAATAAATTACTGTCTTCAGGTAAATGGTAATGTTAAACTGAAGTGCGGAATATTCAAGTGGAATAAAATGAAGCTACTGGTAATCCACCATAGTATCTTACCAACGAACGATGCAGGAATCCGAGCTGTATTTTGGATACGCGATCTTTATCTGTTTCCTCATAGTAGTACCCTACTTTCAGGAAGACAGTGAATCACACTGTTCCTCTACGGTTGATTCAGACAGATTTGTAGAACATAGGCATGAAGGGGATTGCGTCCGAACCCCCCCCCCCCCCCCCCGAGCAACTGTAATGAGCTGACAGAGGAAGGTGGCTGTCGTTCATCGTAGACTACGAAGGATGCCACCGGACGCATTCGGTTTTTCACTCCTGCCAATGCGTATCGTCACCTTTACCAAAGTGGATGCTACGCGCTGTTAGATGCGTGCCTGCAATTCAATTGTTCAGGCGTTAATTAGTAATTAGGTGTATCGTTACCGATATGAAATTACTATACGTGTCAACAGATGTGCAAACAAATGACCTGTACACATTGTGTACAATTTAACTTGTGATGAGAACGGTGATTTTCTGTGATGTCTTTAACGCAAATTAACGGTTAGGTAACCGTATAGGGAAGTTAACAATAGCCAGCGATTATGAAAAGTTAGAGATATGCAGCTGTTAGCAAGAGCAGAAGTGTGATCGTGTATACGAAGCAATCATGCGTTTACATTCTGGCTGGCGTAGTCTACAGTTAAGACTCCAACTCTATCATCATTTCGTCGTCAAGGCTTAATTCTTTAGGCAACTGATAACTTTTGTGTTTCCCTTGAAAATGAGTAGTCAACTGGAAGAGTTTCTGACTGACGGAACCTGGCCTGTTGTAATAGTCGATCGTTTATAATAGTCGGTGCTTGTTAATAAAAGAGGTGTATCACTGTATCGTAACAAAACAATTCCTGCTTCCAAAATAAAACGTGTAAGTGACACTGCCAAGCAGCGTGTTGACGCTGCTGTGGACAGTACTAACCGTAACGAAATTCCGGACAACAAAGAGAGAAAATATTCTTTTGGTGGTGTGAATGGAATGTGCGTACGTGGGAGACGAAATTCGTTAACATTTCGATACAACTTTATTGGCCCGCACTGCACTGATTCCCCTCAGTTAAACAAGCACACACAACAAACGAAAGAAAATGAGGTCGACCAAAAAAATATTTAGTGCGGAAAATAGTGGGAAAATTGAATTTACTCGTGGCGAAAACTCGGGTGGCGTACACAGCTGTATATTCCATTTTGTGTTGGAAAAAGAGCTGAAACTTTGAAGTTCATTTGGCGGCTAATTTCTAAACTTTTATTTTAATTATCAACACTGTACGATGCGCCAGAACAACTTCATACCAAATATAAGGGCCACCGCTATCAGTTCCCAAAATTACGAGCTGAGTTCGGTGCTCAAACTTGGTTTTAATTTTTGTTTATGACATGCTGCATGGTTGCCCACCGACCTCAGCGCAGAGAATTTACAGCGGCAGCTCTCACATGTGGTATTAAGTCATTCTGGTGCATCATACAGGTCTGATTATCGACATATACGTTTCGGAATCCTGCCTGCGAATAAATTTCACAGAAAAATTGTAGGTGTTCGGTGGATCTTCTTGATAAAAAAGGTGGTGGCCACTGACTTAGCGTCTTCTACCTAACCGATTGAGGAACAGTATCAGACCATAAAATATGTCCCATTACTTATCCATTGGTACTAGCTTGCAGCGTTAAGATTCGCACTTTTGTTTTAATTACCGTACAAAAGAGATCATAAAATCAGGACTTCAGTGACTTCTAGTGTAACACTTCTAGGCGAGATAAAGCTTACCTTAAGGAATCTGTTGAAGGGTACCGGATGAAATCTGAAAAATAAATAGAACATGGATCGTTAGTATAATGTATCAAGAAATTAAAGCTGGAAATATTTTTATCAGATAGAATTGTGTATCATGTTTTAAGATAATATCTAGATTTACCAACAATTACATCAATGCGCCTTACTTCACAATAATGCCAAGTTTCGTTACTGATCACTTTCCTTTGCTCTTTTCTGTATTTCATTCGCTATTGGTGAAATATTGAATATTTGTTAGTATGAACTACTATTCTATTTGAAAAATGAAACTGTCAAACATTCAAAATGCCATATCTCATATCACTCATGAGAATCAAGTAACACTGTATGTTATTCATAACTTATTTAGACCCAAAAAATTGAGGAGGTATTTCATACCACAGAATTATGCTGTCCTTTCGTCATTGAAAATATAATTAGACAAATTACAAATTAAGTTATTTATAAAAAGCTTACTGACTGCCGACTGAACTGCAGATAATAAAGTTTTTGGTCCATGTATCAGTGGAAAATATATCAGCGGAAGAAATTTTATCTGCGCGGCTGCATGCCTGAAATTTAATGGACTGTTCATTACGCCACGAAAAGTTGAAAATGCAAAATAAAGTTTTTGTTTTAAGTCTATTAATATCGAGGCGCTACGCTTTTTTTGAGATTACGAAAGATAGAAATCTAGCAATGATGTTTAGAAACACATTACAGAGTTAACAAAACCATTTCTCACACCTTTTAAACATTTTGCGAGAGAATGTCAAAATTATATTGAAGAAAAAATTTCTCGTTATTGACTCGTTTCTTACACAAATCCATTTGGGATCAGAGGTTGCAAAGATTACTGTAGAACTTAGGAAGAACTTGAGGAAGAAACGGCAACATCGTCGACTGCCGTTCTTTTATGCAATACGTAAACATAGTTGGAAGTGACATGTTTGCATATTTCTGTTTCAGAGTAAAGATTAATACGTATTTCAGTTGAATTACTATGAGACACTTTGATCATTCAGCATGTGGAGAGCTTACACGCATTACACGCTTATATTTACGACAATGTTCCAGTAGCACCAAAGAAGTCAGTTGTATGCGTTGGAAATATATGGAATGGATTCATAGCTGTAGATTACTCAAAAAATCTGGTGTAAATCTTGCGAAACTAAGACTCTCATCCCTGTCGCTTGGAACTCCACAGGGAGGGACAACTTAGCATAAAGACTGTGTCCCACCTGATAATGAACTTTTCAAACCTTTGTTCCATATGTATTGGAGGAAAAGCCTGTGCCACAATGCATATTTTTGCTGCAGTTACTTCCCCGTCAACAACTGTCATTTCTCAACAGTCTATTGAATCATAATTTTGATAACGCCAGACTGAATTTGTGTGTCTCACCCTGTGTGTGCATGTGTGTGTGTGTGTGTGTGTGTGTGTGTGTGTGTGTGTGTGTGTGCGTGTGCGTGTGTGTGTGTGTGTGTGTGTGCGCGTGTGCATGAGCGTTCGCTATTGTCTTGTAGAAAAGAGGAATGAAAGGAGTAAGAGGGAGGGGGGTAGGTTGGGGGGGGGGGGGGAGGTTGTATCGATGTTGTGCAGTAGCAATTACAGCTAAAGAATAGTTTTTCTGAAGTACTGCAGGCAATGGGATGATGGAGTGCTAACTAAGACAGGTAACATGCTGAATCCGTTTTTCTTTATTTACTGAACTGGGGCTAATTATTCCGGAGTATACAAAGAAGTACACTCTAAGACAAAAAATACGGCACACCACGAAGCAATTATCCCTATGGCACGGAAATCGTTCGATGTGATGTGCATTTACAGAAAAACAAAAATTTCAGACAAGTTGTATGACTCATTGAAGAGAAAGAACTTCACAAATGGAATAAGTCAATAACGCGTTGGTCCACCTCTGGCCCTCATGCGACCAGTTATTCGGTTCGGCATTGCTCTACGGAGTTGTAGGATGTCCTCCTGAAGGACATTGTGCCAAATTCTAATTGGCCCTTTAGATCGTCAAAATCCGGAGGTTGTTGGAGAGTCCTGGCCATAATGCTCCAAACATTCTTGTTTGATGGGAACCCAACCTTGCTGACCAAGACAGTGTTTGATAAGCACGATGACAAACAGTAGAAACTCTGGCCGTTTGCGGGCAGGCATTTTCTTGTTGAAATGTGAGTTTAGGGTGACTTGCCACGAATGGCAACCAAACGGGGCGTAAATGTCGTTGACCTACTGCTGTGCTGTTAGTATGCCGCGGATAACAACCAAAGGACTCCTGCTATGAAATGAAGTGGCATCCCAGACCATCACTCCCGGTGGTTGGGGCATATGGCTGGCGATAGGTTGGTATCCCACCGCTGTTCAGGCGGCTCCAGACACGTCTTCGGCCTAGAATCTCACTGACTGGAGTAGAATTGTCTTCAAAAAAATGGTTCAAATGGCTCTGAGCACTATGGGACTTAACTTCTAAGGTCATCAGTCCCCTATAACCTAGAACTACTTAAACCTAACTAACCTAAGGACATCACACACATCCATGCCCGAGGCAGGATTCGAACCTGCGACCTTAGCGGTCGCGCGGTTCCAGACTGTAGCGCCTAGAACCGCTCGGCCACCCCGGCCGGCTTGTCTTCAATGACGAGTCTGGCTTCGTGTTGAGCCCCGACAAGCTGCAAAGATATGTCTGGAAACGCCCCGGCCAACGATGGGATACCAACCTGACTGTCGCCCATCATACGGCCCGATAACCAGGTGTGATGGTCTGGGGTGTCGTCTTTCGTGGTATGACCCCTTTGGTTGTCATCCGCCGATGTATTCTACGCCCTGTTTCGTTACTCTTTATGGCAAGCTATCCTGAATTTAGATTTCGGCAAGATAACGTCCGCACATGGTTAGAGTTTCTACTGCTTTTTTCGTGCTTATTAAACTCTACCTTCGGTAGCAAGATCACCGGATCTCTCCCCAACTGAGAACGTTCGGAGCATTATGGGTAGGGTCCTCCAATCAGCTCGGGATTTTGACGGTATAACTCGCCAGTTGGACAGTATTTGTCACGACATCCTTCAGGAGGACAGGCAACAACTGTATCAATCAATGCCAAGCCGAATAACTGCTTGCGTAAGGGCCAAGGGCGGATCAACACGTTACTGACTTGCTCAGTTTGTGACGTTCTTAAATAATTCGTCCAGTTTTGCTGAAATTATAACCATATGCTTGTACTTGAACATCGTATCTACCGATTCCCGTCCCATTCGAATAATTCCTCCGTGAAGTCTACGAAACTGCATTTTGGACTGAAGTGGGATAGAAATTTAGTAGCAATGAAGTAGGCTTGGAAGTCCTGAAATGGAACCATGAATGCAAATACGTAGATTTGGTGAAGACTAAAGGAATGTGCTATGGTCTCTACCGAACCATTCCGTTATTCACTTCGAACCACCCAGGGAAACATTGATAAACCTAAACTGCGGACAATCTGACACAGTTGCAGACCTTAGTCTTTCAGAATACACCAAGGAAAGTTGCGCAGTGGTAAGACTGAATTGTTGTTCAGTGGGCGGGGATATGATCACAAGAGAAAAATCAGGTTTACTGACTCTCATACTATCCAAGCGCTATTCACGAATGGGATAGTAGTGGGGTGGAGGGGAGGGGGGAGGGTTGGAGGGCAGGAAAAGAGATTATGGTATCAGAAGCAGTCCCCAGCACACACCGGGAGGTGACCTGCGGAGTATCGATGCCGATGTAGAGATGTATTTCACCTACTTCTCTCAGCTCGTAAGAAGCACAAGACACTTTGCATATAGCCGCACCTGGTTTCATGTCCTGTAGGGCCGGCTGGGGAAAGGGCGCCGTCGCTGACACAATGTCATTACCGAGGATGTGGCGTCCCAGAGAAAGCAACAGGCCGGGCCACCAGGCCACGGCAGCACACGGCTGGCAGTGCTTTCAGCCGTCAGTCCGGCGTGATCCAGCTGCGCGGAGCCGTAACGCAATTACGGGCGCAGGTGTGCGCGGGTTAGCTAGCGGCAGCGCGAGGGAAGAAGGCGCTCTCTTAGATGTGGCACGGTGTTGCAATGGCGGAAGTGTTTCGTAGTGCCTGCCTGAGACTGTTTACAAGCAGCGAATTAAGTAGCGGAACATAATACGCGACTTTAATTTGGCGGCAGCCCTTTGAAGACGGCCTTACCTCAACGATGCATTGTTATTCAGCTGAGAAATATCTTTTAATACAGTCAATTGTCACAATTGTTTTGACAATTATCACAGCTCCGTCCTTTACTGAACGTCATCAGTTCATCTCATTCGCAGACTAACTAGCCCGTTTCATGTGCTACGTAAAACGTCCGAAAGCTGTTTCCAGTAAGTGAATTTCGGTTCACATGCTGAGGTTCCCGCACTGAAGTCGCTGCAGATATTGAGCCGTGCTGCGGCTCGCGTTGGTGCCGTGTGTAGGTTTCTGCCAGACGGTATCGTTTAGTTGGCATGGTTGCGTTGTTTGTCTTCTTCTCATTTTCACTGCCGCCACTCGGTTTCGTAAGCGTTGCCTGTCTGCTAGTGGCAGCAGCGGCGCTTATCGATATATGTAGTTCTGCTGCCCCATCTTTGGGGCAACCTCGTGCTTCTTCCGTTTGGTGTGATTGTGGAGTTCGGTTGAGGACGCAGGAGCAGCGAAGTCCGGGCAGAGCGACAACACGCCGGGTCCGTTGGCGGCGTTTATGGACTGCCGGATCGAAGGGCAGCGGTTACGAGGGTGCACGACCTCGTCTAAACCGGATCCTGCGTGTTTGAGTGCATTGCCTAGAGAAACCTCCACCATTGTGAAATCTCGCAGTTCTCCAATAACTTGGGTTCGTGTTACTGCTCGTAGTGTCGCCGATGCGTAAAGCAGCGAGTGGAGTACCAGGGGAAGGCGGATCTGATCATCCTCCCTGAGTTTCTAATTTCTATTTACTACTTTCAGCTTCTTACACTGTTAAGTTCAACCAGCGGTATTTTCCTGTCATGTGGCCGCTAACGCCCCAGTTATCTGTCCTGGTGGTTGGTGTATGTAACGGCAGTGTACATTTCCTCGCCTTGCCGCCGCTGTCCAGTGAGGCGTGTAAGTTTGACGGCTTCTTTAGGGTAGGTTGGGTGGAGTTCTTCTACTTAAGTGGTAGTCATTCCTTCTTGTTCCGGGCGCTCTTAGCACAGTATTCTGCGGGCGGAGCCCAGACAGCCGGTTCCAGCTTTGGCGTAATTTTACATTTTGCGTTCGTTTCGTTAGATGTCAGGTAGCCTTACCAAGATTGTCATTAGTCGCTCGTTAGACTGCCACTAGTCCGAGTGATCTATGAGCACTTGTTCGATAGAAAAGACCTATTTCACAGTAGGAAGATGAATACGTGCTCGCAGATCCTCAGGTATGCATATAGAGCCTTATTTTACTGGAAATTTTTTCCTTGCTTTGGTTCATACTACCAACTCTGAAAGTTGCCTACCATAAAATCTTAGCAACAACAGTAACAGTACATATATTGCACAATCAGAGGTATAAGAACGGATTTCGCTTATAAGTTTCGACTCGTTCGTTTCCAGTATAGGAATCTTTGCTTCATATTCGTACATTTATCCTCTTCCATCATTCTAGAAAGTTTGTAACATCATCACGGAATCATCCTGTACATACATACATTAAAAGGCGCCGCCGTCTGTAACTTCAATGATCTGTGGCTTCGTCGGATGACGTATCTGTACATGGTTCAAATGGTTCAAATGGCTCTGAGCACTATGCGACTTAACTTCTGAGGTCATCAGTCACCTATAACTTAGAACTAATTAAACCTAACTAACCTAAGGACACCACACACATCCATGCCCGAGGCAGGATTCGAACCTGCGACCGTAGCGATCACGCGGTTCCAGACTCAAGCGCCTAGAACCGCTCGGCCACTCCGGCCGGCATCTGTACATGGGTTCCTATTCAAACTATTATCTACTCACTCCCCTCTACAAGTCCCAGAAGTCTGTAACGGGAATTTCCGACCACCCTGTATATAAACATCTGGAAACTACAGGGTGTTTCAAAAATGACCGGTATATTTGAAACGGCAATAAAAACTAAACGAGCAGCGATAGAAATACACCGTTTGTTGCAATATGCTTGGGACAACAGTACGTTTTCAGGCAGACAAACTTTCGAAATTACAGTAGTTACAATTTTCAACAACAGATGGCGCTGCGGTCTGGGAAACTATATAGTACGATATTTTCCACATATCCACCATGCGTAGCAATAATATGGCGTAGTCTCTGAATGAAATTACCCGAAAACTTTGACAACGTGTCTGGCGGAATGGCTTCACATGCAGATGAGATGTACTGCTTCAGCTGTTCAATTGTTTCTGGATTCTGGCGGTACACCTGGTCTTTCAAGTGTCCGCACAGAAAGAAGTCACAGGGGTTCATGTCTGGCGAATAGGGAGGCCAATCCACGCCGCCTCCTGTATGTTTCGGATAGCCCAAAGCAATCACACGATCATCAAAATATTCATTCAGGAAATTAAAGACGTGGCCGGGCACCATCTTGCATAAACCACGAGGTGTTTGCAGTGTCGTCTAAGGCGGTTTTTACCGCCACAAATTCACGAAGAATGTCCAGATAGCGTGATGCAGTAATCTTTTCGGATCTGAAAAATGGACCAATGATTCCTTTGGAAGAAATGGCGGCCCAGACCAGTACTTTTTGAGGATGCAGGGACGATGGGACTGCAACATGGGGCTTTTCGGTTCCCCATATGCGCCAGTTCTGTTTATTGACGAAGCCGTCCAGGTAAAAATAAGCTTCGTCAGTAAACCAAATGCTGCCCACATGCATATCGCCGTCATCAATCCTGTGCACTATATCGTTAGCGAATGTCTCTCGTGCAGCAATGGTAGCGGTGCTGAGGGGTTGCCGCGTTTGAATTTTGTATGGATAGAGGTGTAAACTCTGGCGCATGAGATGATACGTGGACGTTGGCGTCATTTGGACCGCAGCTGCAACACGGCGAACGGAAACCCGAGGCCGCTGTTGGATCACCTGCTGCACTAGCTGCGCGTTGCCCTCTGTGGTTGCCGTACGTGGTCGCCCTACCTTTCCAGCACGTTCATCCGTCACGTTCCCAGTCCGTTGAAATTTTTCAAACAGATCCTTTATTGTATCGCTTTTCGGTCCTTTGGTTACATTAAACCTTCGTTGAAAACTTCGTCTTGTTGCAACAATACTGTGTTCTAGGCGGTGGAATTCCAACACCAGAAAAATCCTCTGTTCTAAGGAATAAACCATGTTGTCTACAGCACACTTGCACGTTGTGAACAGCACACGCTTACAGCAGAAAGACGACGTACAGAATGGCGCACCCACAGACTGCGTTGTCTTCTATATCTTTCACATCACTTGCAGCGCCATCTGTTGTTGAAAATTGTAACAACTGTAATTTCGAAAGTTTGTCCGCCTGAAAATGTACTGTTGTCCCAAGCATATTGCAACAAACGGTGTATTTCTATCGCTGCTCGTTTAGTTTTTATTGCCGTTTCAAATATACCGGTCATTTTTGAAACACCCTGTAGGTGTACTTAAAAAAATAATGTAATGTCAAAAACGTGTGTGTTGACGCACAAATTATTTGGGTTCCGTGTCGGAAAATGAGTGCCATTCATATCGGTGCATTACCCCTTAAACATTAACCACATGGATGTCGCAGTTTTGACTTTACTCTCTAGGATCACTGCTATCGCTTCATTTGAGGAGCAGGCCGGCAAGCTTAAGTAAGTATGTTAATCAGGCCCGCGGGTCACTAAGGATTGCCCATGCTTGCTCTTGCACTTACCTTACCTTTTGCCACCCAAATATAAAACTATCATTGCTGTCGAACGTTTCTACGTATGTGTGGCACAATGGGCACTGTAAAACATTTGATTAGTGATTAACTTTGTCAGTTTACATAACCATTTCCACTTTAGGATTTTTTTTAACTAGGGTGACTTAGCTCTAAAAATGCGACGATATGTGATGAGTGGTACACATTGAACAACATTTTAGACTGTTCTTACGATGGCTCGGCAAGACCCGAAACTGGTAGTCCGATTTTGACGCAGGATTTTTGTCCATACATGTTTTAGATCAACAGAGTGCATATCGTACCCCATTGATGTCAAAGAATAACATCTGCATCTATACTCCGCCCGCCACCTTATGTTTTGCGGCGGTGGGTACTTAGTGTATCGTGTATCACAGTCCCTCTCCCTGTTTCGTGATCCAATCGTGAACGGACTGCGTGAAGAGTTATTGCTGGTAAGCTTACCTGTGAACTCTAATCATCTCATTTTGCCTTCATGGCCTTTTCACGAGACACATGTTGGAGAAGGCAATACATTGTTCGACTCTTCCAGGACTGTAAGCCCTCGGAATATTAACAGCAAACCACATGTGAAGCAGAACGCCTCCCTTGTAGTGCCTGCCACTAGAACGGGCTAGCATCTATGCGACGCTTTCGCGATTACTAAATGAAGCTGAAAAGAAACGCGCTTCTCTTCGTTGTAACTCTGTTTTCTACCTGGTTCCGATCCCAGGCTGAAGAACAAAAAAACTGACAGAGGATTTTGTAAGCTATCTCCTCCGCAGGTGGACTACACTTCCAATGAATTTCAGTCTCGCGTGTGCCTTACGTGCGATTTGCTACATGCTGTATTTTCACTTAAAATACTACATACGTATATTCCTTGTTATGTAAGAAATGCAACTGATTCCACCGATACTTCTGCAATTGTGTAATCATAAAATAATGGGTTTCTGCCTACTTAAGAGCAATACGTCACATTTGTTCCTGTTGAGGGTTTACTGCCCATCACTGCACCAAGCGTCTATGTGCTCTTACGCTTTCTTACAGTTTTCTAGACCAGTGACTACCCTGTCTACAACATCTTCTTCAAGCGCTCCATGGAACTGCCGATGTTACCCGTTAGGCCACTTACATAATGTATTTTAAGAAGGTGGTTCCCCATGTTGTTGTTGTTGTGGTCTTCAGTCCTGAGACTGGTTTGATGCAGCTCTCCATGCTACTCTACCCTGTGCAAGCTCCTTCATCTCCCAGTACCTACTGCAACCTACATCCTTCTTAATCTGCTTAGTGTATTCATCTCTTGGTCTCCCTCTACGATTTTTACCCTCCACGCTGCCCTCCAATACTAAATTTATGATCCCTTGATGCCTCAGAACATATCCTACCAACCGATCCCTTCTTCTAGTCTAGTTGTGCCACAAATTTCTCTTCTCCCTAGATCTATTCAATACCTCCTCATTAGTTATGTGATCTACCCATCTAATCTTCAGCATTTTTCTGTAGCACGATATTTCGACAGCTTCTATTCTCTTCTTGTCCAACCTATTTATCGTCCACGTTTCACTTCCATACATGGCCACACTCCATACAAACAATTTCAGAAACGACTTCCTAACACTTAAATCTATACTCGATGTTAACAAATTTCTCTTCTTCAGAAACGCTTTCCTTGCCATTGCCACTCTACATTTTATATCCTCTCTACTTCGACCATCATCAGTTATTTTGCTCCCCAAATAGCAAAACTCCTTTACTACTTGAAGTGTCTCATTTCCTAATCTAATACTCTCAGCATCACCCGACTACATTCGACTTCATTCCATTATCCTTGTTTTGCTCTTGTTGATGTTCATCTTATATCCTCCTTTCAAGACACTGTCCTTCCGTTCAACTGCTCTTCCAAGTCCTTTGCTGTCTCTGACAGAATTACAATGTCATCGGCGAACCTCAAAGTTTTTATTTTTTCTCCATGGATTTTAATACCTTGTTTCCTTTACTGCTTGCTCAGTATATAGATTGAATAACATAGGGGAGGGGCTACAACCCCGCCTCACTCCCTTCCCAACCACTGTTTCCCTTTCATGCCCCTCGACTCTTATAACTGCCATCTGGTTTCTGTACAAATAGCCTTTCGCTCCCTGTATTTTACCCCTGCCACCTTTAGAATTTGAAAGAGAGTATTCCAGTCAACACTGTCAAAAGCGTTCTCTAAGTCTAGAAATGCTAGAAACGTAGGTGTGCCTTTCCTTAATCTTTCTTCTAAGATAAGTCGTAAGGTCAGTATTGCCTCACGTGTTCCAACATTTCTACGGAATCCAACTTGTCTTCCCCGAGGTCGGCTTCTACCAGTTTTTCCATTCGTCTGTAAATAATTCGCATTAGTATTTTGCAGCTGTGACTTATTAAACTGACAGTTCGGTAATTTTCACATCTGTCAACACCTGCTTTCTTTGGGATTGGAATTATTATATTCTTCTTGAAGTCTGAGGGTATTTCGCCTGTCTCGTACATCTTGCTCACCTGATGGTAGAGTTTTGTCAGGACTGGCTCTCCCAAGGCAGTCAGTAGTTCTAATGGAATGTTGTCTACTCCCGGGGCCTTGTTTCGGCTCAGGTCTTTCAGTGTTCTGTCAAACTCTTCACGCAGTATCTCCCATTTCATTTTCATCTACATCCTCTTCCATTTCCATAATATTGTCCTCAAGTACATCGCCCTTGTATAGACCCTCTATATACTCCTTCCATCTTTCTGCTTTCCCTTTTTTGCTTAGAACTGGGTTCCCATCTGAGCTCTTGATATTCATAAAAGTGTCTCTCTTTTCTCCAAAGGTCTCTTTAATTTTCCTGTAGGCAGTATCTATCTTACCCCTAGTGAGATAAGCCTCTACATCCTTAAATTTATCCTCTAGCCATCCCTGCTTAGCCATTTTGCACTTCCTGTCGATCTCATTTTTGAGACGTTTGTATTCCCCATAGCTCGAAAATACTTGAAAAACTTCATGATTCACCATCAAGAGCTGGTGTTAATTTCTTTTAAAACCAGTTTCAGTAAGCAGACCTTTATCAGTTAACAGAAAGTATTTACAACAGTTTACAAGGCGTTATGAAATCAGTGGCATCAAGTAATATAAAATGCGTGACTCGTCATTGTTGTCAAATAGTAATAAACGTCACGTTTTACAGTTTGGTGCTTACGTGCATCCACAGCGCCAGTATGTTTTAAGAAAAAATGGACAAACAGACTGTAATACATTTATCATCCGTGCTATTTCATAATATCGAATGTCAGTGTGTTAGCTAATTTCGACTGTTAGTAATTTTCAAGCACCTGCAATACATTCACAAAAATTGTGACATTGTCTATACTTTCAACCTACATGAAACATCTCGTAGACATATATACTTCGCAAACGAAGTTTCTTACTTATACAAGCACATGCAAGCATACATATATATCACATTTGACAGCACAGCCACTACACATGCAAAAACACACATGCCTTTCAAAAGGGCGCGCCTGTGTGTGTGTGTGTGTGTGTGTGTGTGTGTGTGTGTGTGTTTGTTTGTGTATCACAAATACAGTCCAATAGTACACCAACTACATCTGTTAGTAAAACGCGTACAGTAAGTTGCCATATCATGACATAGGTATAGTTGTTATGGTACATCCAAAGATGTCTAGAACAGTATCTACGGACAGTCAATAGCACTACATAAGGCTGTGGCGCAATATTTACTGGCATGTTATATTTGTTACACTTAAGTGTGTCAAGTAGAGCAACAGAGTGCAAATCTATGGAATATATGGTACAACAACAAAGTAATTCTATAGCCAGAAGTTATGTTGGTAAATTTATTTGATATTATTACAATATTAATGTGTTATGACCAGACGAAACTATGACTGTTTGGCCATAACTATGGGTTCTTTGATAGCTATGGGGGATGGTTCATCTGAACTATAACGAATAAAATATTAGTTTACTTGATTACAACAATGATAAAAAGATTTATTTAACGTGGTACAATTCTTTGCAACAGGAGTGCTTCATAATTTACTAATGTTATTGACTATTAAATCATCACTTGATGCACTAATTAACAAACTCTTCTCCTGAAGTATAATGTTCAGCCGGTGTGGCGAAGCGGTTCTAGGCGCTCCAGTCTGGAACCGCGTGACCGCTACGGTCGCAGGTTCGAATCCTGCCTCGGGATGGATGTGTGTGATGTCTTTAGGTTAGTTAGTAGTTCTAAGTTCTAGGGGACTGATGACCTCAGACGTTAAGTCCCATAGTGCTCAGAGCCATTTTATAATGATCAATATTTTGGAAAGTACGTTTCCATCTGAGACTTGAGTAACTCTTCAGTCCTACTCGATGCTGTTGACTACCTCTGCCGAGTTCATGAATTTGAGCAGTACGCTTCTGCGTTTGGTTCTATACTGTCCTCCGTGTGAGAGCACTGCTGTGCTGAAAGGGACGGTGTGTCTACTTCAGCCTCTCCCATTCGTTGTTGCTGATTGCCAGCGAGACATCCCAATTGTCTGTGGTATCAATGCACGTTGCAGACTGTGGAGTGGCACCGCGATCTTTGGACGATACCACAATATGCAAGGTTTGTAGTATAGGAAGTGACGTTCGACTAAATCATATCAACAGTTAGCTGTCTCAGTTCGGGCTATATATTGGCCCTATTTACATATTAGCATATGGAATCACCAGCGTTTGAAACTTAAAGTATCACGTGATACATTAGACAGGAAGCAGTCTTAGTAGAACAGAGTCATTTCTGGTGGGACTAGTCCAATGCTTTGTTGCTGTGGAGTTATTGAGTTCAATATAACACATTTACCCTTCCTCTCTGTGTCAACGTAACACTTCGGTATCAGTGGTTTAATCAGCTTAAGACACAAGTTCTTCTCAAAAGACAATAAGGTTCAGTACTTCCCTAGACAGTGCATCAGAACGGGGGCCGCTCGTAGCTTTCTGGAGTAAGGGGCTGCACTCTGATGTGTGCTGATTCTATTAGCGCCCGCCGCTTCCGCAGACCGAGTTACCCACCGCTCAGAAGCGTGCAACAACACTACCTGCCAGCTAAGGACATTACCGCAAGCCGGGAAGAGGCAAGTGGGCCCCTGTGCGCGGGCCGCAAGAGTTGGCAAAACATCCATTAGCGCGAGTGCACTGGGACCTGTTGTGTGATGGACAGGCGCCGGCTGCCAGCCGTATAAAACAGATGTGGCGGTCCCGTTACATCAGCACGTGAGCACCATCGGGAGCCGCAGCAAAAAGTTGCATAAAAATCACTTCCGACCATCCAGATTTATACGGATAAAGCCGCCTAGATCGCTTAATAAAAGGGCTGGATAAAAAAAACGAAATGCTTGGTGCAAGTCCTTTGAGTTGACGCCACCTCGGCGACATGTGTGACGATGTGGATGATATGATGACGAAGACAACACTACACCCAGTCCCTGAGGGCAGAAAATCTCCGACCGAGCCGGGAATCGAACCCGGGCCTCTTTGCACTGCGTTCGGTCGCGCTGATCACTCAGCTATCGAGGCGGACTGGGTTGGATAGGTACTCAAGGAGTTTTTGTTGTTGTTGTTGTTGTTTCTGCTGCTGCTGCTGTCGCCCAAAGATTACTTTGATGCTTCTCATATTCCTAGACTATCCAGTGCAAGTTCCTCCATCTCTGCCTAACTACTGCCACCTACATCCATTTCAACTTGTTTACTGTATTATAACCTTGCTATACCTCTACGACATTTGACTCTCCCCCCCCCTCCCCCCCCCCCCAACACCACCCCCACACAAACTCACTTCATTACCAACCGACTCCCTTTATTAGTCAGGTTGTCCCATAAATTTGTTTTTGTCCCATTTCCATTCAGTAACCCGTTTTTGCTATGTAGTCTTGAGATAGGGTCTTTGAGTAGCAATCAGAACGTCCTCGATCCCGGGTTCCAACCTCACCATTGTGTTAATTTTGAGAAACATCATCAGCATAGGCGGCCGAAGCGTTCCGGCGTAAGAAGTCACCCTTGTTCTGTCAACATCGTTGTCAAGAGGGTCGATGAGCAGACATAGGTTCAGAGCACTCTCTTCCTCCTTAAAGACTAAAGAATCAGCTGTGATCAACAACATGAAGACGCACTACATCAAAGGCGCATAAAGTGTATCCATAGGACACGCGCTCTGTAACTGAAAGAGAAGATTGCGCACTAGTCCCCCATCCGGATTTCTGGGAGGAGACTGCCAATGGGGAGGTGACCAAGAGAAACAAACTGAATAACCAAAGAGAAGGAAGTGCTCTACGAGTTGAGGCATGGAATGTCAAAAGTTTTAACGTGGTAGGGATGCTAGAAAATCTGAAAAGAGAAATGCAGAGGCTCATTCTAAATGTAGTGGCGGTCACTGAAGTGAAACGGAAACAAGACAAAGATTTCTCGCCAGACAAGTGCAGGGTAATATCAACGGCAGCAGAAAAAGTTATAAGAGGAGCAGGATTAGTTATGGACAGGGCGGTAGGGCAGAGAGTGGATTACTGTAAACAGTTCAGTGACATGGTTGTTCTCATCAGAGTCGTTCTTTATAGATCTCCGGTTTTTTTTCTGGTCATCAGTCTACTGACTGGTTTGATGTGGCCCGCCACGAATTCCTTTCCTGTGTTAACCTCTTCATCTCAGAGTAGCACTTGCAACCTACGTCCTCAATTATTTGCTTGACGTATTCCAATCTCTGTCTTCCTCTACAGTTTTTGCCCTCTACAGCTCCCTCTAGTACCATGGAAGTCATTCCCTCATGTCTTAGCAGATGTTCTATCATCCTGTCCCTTCTCCTTATCAGTGTTTTCCACATATTCCTTTCCTCTCCGATTCCGCGTAGAACCTCCTTATTCCTTACCTTATCAGTCCACCTAATTTTCAACATTCGTCTATAGCACCACATCTCAAATGCTTCGATTCTCTTCTGTTCTGGTTTTCCCACAGTCCACGTTTCACTACCATACAATGCTGTACTCCAGACGGACATCCTCAGAAATTTCTTCCTCAAATTAAGGCCGGTATTTGATATTAATAGACTTCTCTTGGCCAGAAATGCCTTTTTTGCCATAGCGAGTCTGCTTTTGATGTCCTCCTTGCTCCTTGCGTCATTGGTTATTTTACTGCCTTCGTGACCATCAATCCTGACGTTAAGTTTCTCGCTGTTCTCATTTCTACTACTTCTCATTACCGTCTACTACTTCTCATTACCTTCGTCTTTCTCCGATTTACTCTCAAACCATACTGTGTACTCATTAGACTGTTCATTCCGTTCAGCAGATCATTTAATTCTTCTTCACTTTCACTCAGGATAGCAATGTCATCAGCGAATCGTATCATTGATATTCTTTCACCTTGTATTTTAATTCCACTCCTGAACCTTTCTTTTATTTCCATCATTGCTTCCTCGATGTACAGATTGAAGAGTAGGGGCGAAAGGCTACAGCCTTGACTTACACCCTTCTTAATACGAGCACTTCGTTCTTGATCGTCCAGTCTTATTATTCTTTCTTGGTTGTTGTACATATTGTACATGACCCGTCTCTCCCTATAGCTTACCCCTACTTTTTTCAGAATCTCGAACAGCTTGCACCATTTTATATTGTCGAACGCTTTTTGAGGTCGACAAATCCTTGCTTCCATTATTAGCCGTAACGTCAGAATTGCCTCTCTCGTCCCTTTACTTTTCCTAAAGCCAAACTGATCGTCACCTAGCGCATTCTCAATTTTCTTTTCCATTCTTCTGTATATTATTCTTGTAAGCAGCTTCGATGCATGAGCTGTTAAGCTGATTGTGCGATAATTCTCGCACTTGTCAGCTCTTGCCGTCTTCGGAATTGTGTGGATGATGCTTTTCCGAAAGTCAGATGGTATATCGCCAGACTCATATATTCCACACAGCAACGTGAATAGTCGTTTTGTTGCCACTTCCCCCAATGATTTTAGAAATTCTGATGGAATGTTATCAATCCCTTCTGCCTTATTTGACCGTAAGTCCTGGGAAAGCTCTTTTAAATTGCGATTCTAGTACTGGATCCCCTATCTCTTCTAAATCGACTCCTGTTTCTTCTTCTATCACATCAGACAAATCTTCACCCTCATAGAGGCTTTCAATGTATTCTTTCCACCTATCTGCTCTCTCCTCTGCATTTAACAGTGTAATTCCCGTTGCACTCTTAATGTTACCACCGTTGCTTTTAATGTCACCAAAGGTTGTTTTGACTTTCCTGTATGCTGAGTCTGTCCTTCCGACAGTCATATCTCTTTCGATGTCTTCACATTTTTCCTGCAGCCATTTCGTCTTAGCTTCCCTGCACTTCCTATTTATTTCATTCCTCAGCGACTTGTATTTCTGTATTCCTGATTTTCCCGGAACATGTTTGTACTTCCTCCTTCCATCAATCAACTGAAGTATTTCTTCTGTTACCCATGGTTTCTTCGCAGCTAACTTCTTTGTACCTATGTGTTCCTTCCGTACCGTACACGAACTATGCGCCGCTGACTATAATTGCTGCTCCCAAAACTGGACTGTGGCGCAGCCCTCAGTAGGATACTGGCCCCCAACGATATATGACACTGAAAGACTATTTTCAAATACTTGGGCCGGGCGCACTTAAGAACATCGTGTTCTGATGCAAGATGGCAGAGAGTTGAAATTCGCGAAGTGGCAATACCCGGTCAATAGCGCACCACCGCCTACCCTCATGGTATGAGGGTCTAAGGATGGTAAAAAACTGACAGAAACTGGTTACCATCAAAATAAATGTCTTTGCGGTCGAGACTGTTTGCGTCCATTTTTAAAATATAATGCACGAACATACTTGTTCCTGACATGGTGCCAACAGCAGAGAACTTTAATGTGCGTTGGGGAACACCAGATGAACCGAAAGCGAAACACACTCTGCAGCCTAAGCTAAGATTCATCTGTCCATAGGGCACTACACCACAGTTCACAGTTCCATTCACTTTTCGCCTTGCCACTTTATTTTCTTGTGGGACGGCAGTGCGTCCTGGAAATGGACGCTGTTCAACGTAGTGCAAAAAGTAAGACTATAAAACTCTACTTTTCACCACAATCTCCGTTCAATTCGACGGCCTTAGGCCCCCTTACTGGTAGGGCCTGTATCACTGCATGGTGCCACTCTACTGGGCGACGTCGGAGCCAGTGTCTTGCTGCATGAATAACCTCCCCAACATTCGCGTAATGTTTCCTTTGATATATCCTTCGTTCGGTCAGACACGTGGAAGTCGCAAGGTGCGAAATCCGGGCTGTAGGGTGGATGAGGAAGAACAGTCTAATGAAACTGCGTCGATGACAAACGCTTCGCACAACGATTCACCGTGCTTTTGTTCACTGCCAGTTCTCCGTAGAAGTTCTGCAAGCGGCTACGAATACCTGCGATGCCAAAAGAAAGTCAGTGAGTGCTCTCTGATTGGAACAGACCTGCGCTACAGATGGCATTTTGAAGGCTGCTCATAGCGTCGCCGCCTATCGGAACTTCATGAAACTATTGGGGCCGAACCGGGAATGTTCCACGATGCCCAACAACAAATTTCTCAGTTCTCAACAGAAATTGGCCGAGGAAAAGAAACGTGCTGCATCAGTTATTGAATACCCCTAGTGTATTTGGATAAAACCAGCTTCACGTAACCTCGACGGACCACAGGAGAATGAGATATGAACTAATGTATTGCACATTCTGCCGAAACTATTCGTGGATTATTGTTACACTTTACTATGGCAGTTAATGTGGCGAAAACGGTTATGTGATTGTTTATAGTGTTTGAGCCGTATCACTTTCGATAGTAGCTCTATTGTACCTTCGACGTTGTAACTTACCAGCAAGTGCAATAGCGTGCCACGAGAGTACGAGGCGTGCGCAGAACTTCAGATTTTAGGGCGCTGCGTCCGCAGCCCTGCGCAGTGTCTGCGGTCGTTGTTTGATGGCTTAAAGCGTCGGCACACGGACTGTGCATTTGAACGATGAGTGCGCCGAGTTTTTGACGTCATAGCTTGGAAGAAGTTGCGGAGTCTTCCTGAACGTGCAGAGCAATATCTAGCATTTCAGATGGCTTGCAGATATCTAGTATGTCAGATATTCTGAACGTGCGTTTGAACGTAGACCAGTGAGATGAAATAACCCCACCTACGTCACATGACGCCGTCTGTGTTCAGTAGAGAGTAACGAGAAATTGACATGCACATATACATAAATACATGCCGTTTCTAAGCACAAGAAAACTGAGGATCTCTCGAAAACCCTTCGTTAATGTAAAATTTGTTGTTATAAAATAACGGGAAACATCAGGTTGATGGTTAAAGAACTATTTTAGCTTGCTTATTACGCATAGCCGGCCGGTGTGGCCGTGCGGTTCTAGGCGCTTCAGTCTGGAACCGCGAGACCGCTACGGTCGCAGGTTCGAATCTTGCCTTGGACATGGATGTGTGTGATGTCCTTAGGTTTGTTAGGTTTAAGTAGTTTTAAGTTCTAGGGGACTGATGACCTCAGATGTTAAGTCCCATAGTGCTCAGAGCCATTTTATTACGCATAGTATATCGTTTCGAGGCACCGGCATGTTGAGAATCCATCAAAGACGCAATGTTCTTGAGACAATAAAGTTATACCCAAGCGCCACTTAATAACAAATTTAAGATTACAGCTTGTAGAAAGCAAAGTATGGGCAAAAATTATTCACAGTGCAGTGAAATGCTGGTTCGCGTCTTACTGGATCCAAACAGTTTTTTGCTAACTTTCGCGTTTTCTGTTAGGTTCTGAAAAAAAATGGCTCTGAGCACTATGGGACTCAACTGCTGTGGTCATAAGTCCCCTAGAACTTAGAACTACTTAAGCCTAACTAACCTAAGGACAGCACACAACACCCAGCCATCACGAGGCAGAGAAAATCCCTGACCCCGCCGGGAATCGAACCCGGGAACCCGGGCGTGGGAAGCGAGAACGCTACCGCACGACCACGAGATGCGGGCCGTTAGGTTCTGATACTCTCTTATTGTTGTAATAGAAGTATATTCTGTAATATTCGATGTTATGTAAATATAAGTGCGCGCTTTCTAAGGATTGGGTTTGTGCTATTGGCTTTATCTATAAGACAGCAAAGTGTCACTGTTCGTTGTTTAATGGCTTAAGGCGTCAGCACATTGCACTTTCTTGTTTGAAATTTTGTATTTAACTTGTTGTAAGGATTCTGCAACTAAACAGTAACAGTGATCAAGTAAGAATGACATTAGAGTTTTACTAAAAAGTGAGAATGATGAAATAATTTTTATGTTTTCGGAGAACTTTTGTGAACTAATTTGGTACTGCAGTATTTGTAATGGAATTTTTATAAGCCGATTTCCTTGACAGGGCATTTTACTTCACTTTTTGGCTTACAACACGTTCATGGATATTAATATGTTTACTCGTATTTATGTATACTAAGAGACAGATCAACGTGACTGGCATGTGGATACGGAAGGAAATATGCGGTTTAACAGAGCTAACGTAGGAATTTTGCGTCAACCCATTTCGTAAATAGTGTGATTTGCGAGCCAGTTACGCTCAACGAATGTCGCTGACTCTCGCTGCGATGCGTACACCACGTCGAAGCGAACGTACCGCATGGAGAAGTCGCATCGTTTCTAGGCGTTCAGCAGTACGTTGAACTCGGCGTGCACAGAGTTGACGTTCGAAAGCTCAGTCCGTATTCCGATGGCAGTACGGTCTTCGTGTCGCCTCTGGGCAGCGTACACTGAGCCTCCGCCAAGGCGCTGCCATTCGCTATGCAGTGCGGTCCAGCATCGTCGAAGGACACCTGCAAACGGATCTGCGGAGACCTGGCCCTGTCCACACTACAGTTTCGAGGGTCGGACTAGTGACAAACCGAGGCCAACTGTGCCTAAGGAACTAGCTGTTTCCATAGAAAATTAATCTGTTGAGAAGCCTTTTAATAAACACGGTTCCAGCCTTCCTGTGTACCACAGAGGAGTAATTTCCGTATTTGGATGCATGTCGGCTAAACGAACTTGCAGTAGCTTTTATTTACGACAGTTTATCAATAAGTAACTGCAATCAATTTTTATAATTAATTCCAACAAGAGTACACAGCTTACATCGAGACCGTTTCTCAACACAGTCACCTTGTTTTTCAACGCCCCTGTTCCACCGTTGTACTTGCTTTCCAATAGAGTCGACGGCCTCTTAAAGCGTCTCTGAGTGCAAAATCTTCAGCGATAATCCGTTTCAGAAACATTTCACCTTCGTTAGCATGACGGTCCAGTAGGTGCTGGCAGATTTTCTAACGGTTACACATTTGTGCTCTTCACCGAGTTCTTTTGAACGTGGCTCGCACAGAGTTTGTGAAAGTTGAGCATGCGGTACCAGGACTAATCTGCATCTGGTTTGCCATGTTATCAACAGTCACTCGTCTGTTATTCAGAATCAAGGTTCTGACTTAAAAAAAAAAATGACTCTAAGCACTATAGGACTTAACATCTGAGGTCATGAGTCCCCTAGACTTAGGACTACTTTAACCTAACTTACCTAAGGACATCACACACATCCATGCCCGAGGCAGGATTCGAACCTACAAACGTAGCAGCAGCGCAGTTCGGGACTGAAGCGCCTAAACCGCTCGCCCAAACCGGCCGGCTGACTTATTCAATATTGGTACCAGTCGTAGCTGTAGCTGGACGGTCCACTCTTCCTCATCCTTCACGCTCCTTGAACCACTTTTGAACTGTTCAGTCCACTTGTAAACAGTTCGCTGTGACAAAACATAGGACTCGTATCTAGCTGAAAGTCTTTTATGACGTACTGCTCTTCTACGGTGCAACAGTGAGAGGCGGGGTGATCTTCATGTCACAACATCGCAAAGCGGACTGATGTGACATCGCTGCTACCCACCACAAGCAATGCGTCACACAAAGTCGTAGAGCCAACAGGAAGACAGTGCCATTGCAGTCAATACCAGCGCTGCATACATTATCTTTCTGATACACAAGAAAATAATTACGTAATTTTACTCTTTCCAGGTGGTGATTAAAACTTTATGACTATACGGCATATTGCGTTTACCACTCAACACTGTTGTATCACACCCAGTTATGAAGTTAAAATAAGAGATTTTTCTAGCAGTCAGCACCCTTGGAGAACAGCTGACGGTAATATGAGAGATATTACGCCTCACACCAATTGTCTTGGACGTTAACAGTTCTTACGCATCGTGAATGTGGTTGTATCCTTACGCCACAAACTGTACAGAATTTTCTCCGATGAGTGTAATAGATGAATCACATTTGATTAGAGAACGTATCATTAGTTTTCTCCTGTGTGTCTGCCAGGCGTCGTACACCAGGCAGTTGTAACAGCGTGGTGCCTCACGCATTGTGTGATCAGTTGCGTGAGAGATGGTGCTGATACCAGGAACTACTCCATGCTTCCGCAAAAGACACTCAGTGGACCATTCATCCGCCAATAGTCAAGTCTTTCACCACTGACAGTGCTAAAGCCCGGAACTATTTCATGCAGCCGTCAAATTAGGGATGGCGAGTTTCCGATATCAGTGATTTCTTTGAGTGCTCCTGTTTGGTAACAGCGATTTTAATTCATATTTGTCAGAACTTGAAATCGCAGTTAACGAGTTCACAACTTTTATCTCTCTGCAAAGTTAAAATGCGATTTCTGCGATTTGTCACCGTAGATGCATTACTGTGATTAGTCACAAGTAACAACTGCGGTGATAAATCACAAAAACCGCGTTTTAACAATGTGTAGAGATAGACGTGACCTGTATTTCTAGCCAGAGATCCCATTCCAGTGCGACTGAAGTGATCTCGCCTCTCAAGTGTGCCACTGAACATTTCTACAATATTTCGTTGAATTCGTTATGCGACTTGAAAGGGATGATAAATAAATGTGAAATCACTAGGGACTGAATAACCAAAATGCCATTCTCCCCTTGTTACAACCGTCACCTACCCCTAAATATTGTCATGTTTTTGCTTATTATATGTTTTAAGGCTGATGATACGCAAGTGAAAAGAATGGGAAGTATGAATCTTCCAGTTAAATGTTGATACCGAGAATAGTTCAAATATACTCATCAAGATTCACATACGTTTACCTGTGTGCTGTAGTGCTGAAAATATCATCCATCTTATGAATATACTACCGGTGCTGTAAAACTTTCGGTAAAAGTTACATAGCATACGCAGTATACACACCCCTCTATGCATTTTTCGTAGTTCTACGGACGATATGGTATACAAATGCATCAAAATACCTGATGGATCCTTGTCCATTATCTTATACGAGGGTAATCCCAAAAGTAAGGTCTCCTATTTCTTTATAAGTACAGAACTCTGTCTGTGTGGCAGTTGGTCACACTGTTACGGAGAATGCTTCACGCGCTGTGTGTAAACATGCGCACGCCGCGCTGAGGCGCTCAGTCTTGGCTTGGCAGCCGTTGAGAATGGAGCTCGCTTTGGATGTTACCGCCAAGTGCGAAATGCGCGCAGTTATTCGATTTTTGAACGCAAAGGGCACTGAGCCGATTGAAATCCATCGCCAGTTGACGTAAGTGTATGGTGAGTCGTGCATGGATGTCAAAAATGTTCGTTAGTGGTGTTAAGTGGTGTAGAGAGTTTGCAGCTGGTGGGACCAAAATTCACGAGGAAAAAAGGAGCGAGAGACCGTCAATTTCCGAGGAGACAGTGTTGAAGGTGAAGCAAAGCATGCGTGGAGATCGGCGGATCACCCTGGATGTTGGTTCCTCAGGTTTCCCGAAGCACCGTTCACAGAATTTTCACGGAAATATTGAACTACCGGAAGGTGTGCGCAAGACGGGTGCGACGCATCCTGACTGAGGACCACATGCGGTGTCCAGTGACTATCACATGTTCCCCAAGTTAAAAGAACATTTGGTCGGAAAGCGATTCAGCTCCGACGACGAGGTGAAAGAAGAGGTTCATAACGTTCTGAACAACACGGCGGCGAGCTGGTATGACATGGGCGTACAAAACCTGCCACAGCGTCTACAAAAATGCATCGACACAAATGGTGATTATGTCGAAACTGCCGGCCTGGGTGGCCGAGCGGTTCTAGGCGCTACAGTCTGAAACCGCGCGACCGCTACGGTCGCAGGTTCGAATCCTGCTTCGGGCATGGATGTGTGTGATGTCCTTAGGTTAGTTAGGTTTAAGTAGCTCTAAGTTCTAGAGGACTGATGACCACAGAAGTGAAGTCTCATAGTGCTCAGAGCCATTTGAACCATTTTTATGTCGAAAATAACTAAATGTTCAAGCTGCAAACTGATGTAAACCATTGTAGAAATAATTTTGATCTATGAACTTATGAAAAAAGTAGAAGACCTTACTTCTGGGATTACCTTCGTACATGTTTTCCAAATTAACCTGGCAGTTTTATACTGTCTAGTCACATTAATACGACCATCCATCACAGCTTGAATAACCACGTCTTGTACGGCGAGACGTGCAGGAAGTGAAGAGGTTCTGGAAGCTATCGACAAGGATATGGAGCCATGCGGACGAAAATGCCGTGGGCAGCTGAACTATATGTTTCTTGCTTGAATATCCATGGTGCGGACTGCCCGATCGAGGTAGTCCTACAGATTCGTGATTGGGTTTAAATCCGGGGAGTTTGGTGGCCAATCCAGTACCGTAAACTGACCCCGATTATCTTTGACCCACGCACGTACACTGTGGCCTGTGTGACACGTTGCATTATCCGGATAAAAGAAGCCATCTTTCCGAGTAGAAAGAAACTGCATAAAGGGGTGGCCATGGTCCCCAAGGTTAGATGCATACTTGGGTTGAGCCATTCTACCCTGCAGAACAACGAGGTCATCCAGGGACTTCCACGAAAACATTACCAGGACCATAATGCTCTTTCCTCCGGCCTGTACCCTTCTCATGATTCTAGCAGGGTGTTCTCTTTCACGTCTTCCTCGCCATAGAAGCTAATGGCCATCTGTCCTGAGGAGCATTAAACTTGATTCATCTGAAAAGGGCACCTGTTGCCATTAAATGGGCGTCCAGCTGCGATATTGGCGAGCAGATTCCAGCCTTCGTCCTCGATAACCAGCAGTCGACTTGGGTGCCTTAAATAGGTGCCTGCTGTAGAGGCCCATACGCAGCACCTTTCGCTGAAAATTAGTTGACGAGACGCTGTTAGTAGCCCCTTGGTTCATATGGGCAGTCAGCTGCTCAACAGTTGCCACTACCCATCGACGTTCATGGCCCATAATGCACCATAGTTGCCTCAGCGCGTTTTGGATAGCGCCATTTTTCCACGCACAATAAACTTTAACCCAGGCGGCACACGAACAGTTTACAGAGTGAGCCGTTTAGGAAATGTTTCCTGCATTGGCCAGAAAGCGAATGATTATGCCCTTTTAGAGCGCTCTGATTCCGCATTATGACAATGACCGCACTGTTTTCCACGTCCCCCCACCCTCTCTCCGGAACGCTTTATATACCCCTTCACTGCGAGTACCCCCTGCCGTCTGTGAGCGGTTATTGGATGTAGACGTTGAGCATAGGTGGTGGTCACATTAATGTAACTCGACCGTATACTTCCTGTAACACTTCTGACACTAAATGTAACTGGGTTTTCTCTTTTGATGCTAGTCAATAGTCAGGATGAGCATTACTGCAAAGGGCATTTGATTCTAAAGCATTATGTCAGGGTGAAAAACACTAAATACATTACTTTTTTTCTCTTAACGACATGTGGGCAGGGTGGGTTCTTTCTTGGCTCGGGTATGAGGTGGAATGAAACAGCATTTTTACATAAGATAACTTTTATTGAAAGATTTGTACAATGGTTTCCTTACTGGATTGTTCTGGCTGGGAGAGCGGCCGCTGTGTCGTTTGCGAAGCCTTGCTTGCGTGAGCGGCGGCGTATGATTACGCCTGGCGGTGTATATCTCGTGTCGCTGTGTCGCCCAGTTGACTGGAGACGAGCATCGTGAGGTGGCCCGTTAATTATTGAGAACGAAGTCGTGAATCGGATGGTGATACCTTGGATGTGGCGTCCCAGTGTTTCTCTCTCTATGCGGCCGCGTGACAGTGTTGTGCGTCGGCCAGCGGAGCGGCGCGGCGGGGGAAGGCGTGTGTCCCGGACTCGAACAACGGACTCCAGCTTGCCAGTCTTCGGCTGTCAGCCACAGCTCACAGGTGACTGCTGATGTGAGGCCGTCTCGTTCCCGTCCTCATGAGTCACCCAGTTACATAAAAATCAGTCTTCAAATACCTTCTAACTTCTGTCTTCTGGCGGCGAGGCTGCTGCTTGCTATTCCATTACAGCGGCGGACTTGGTACTTCTGTGTACGATGTAGTTTCTTCCTGCATGACGGTCTTCAGCACCGACTGAACTGTACGGGAACTGAACTGAAAACTACTCTTGTCGGGCCCACTGCGTCTCGCGTATTTATTCACTTCAGTTCACTGGAGGTGAACGACTTCACGGTCATTGCCTCTTCTGTCACGTTGAAAAGCTTCTCGAAGAATCTTCTTAACGTCGGTCATTGGCTCTTGGAATGTAGGCGAAGGCCTTTGGTCACATTTGATATTTGAGAAACACATGAGCCAGTCGGGCGATACCCTGACGGCTGAATCGACAGCGTCCGCTTATGTGGGGAGGGCGATGGCTTCTCTTGAACGTGCTGACTTGCAAGCGCCGGACGTTGCCACTGCTGTTCTGTCCGCTGTTTGCCAGTGTGTAATTCTTCTAAACTAAACTAAGTTATTCATTATTTTTCTAATTTCTACTTCACTTCACATTGATTTCACTAATTTATTTACCTATCTTAAGTACCACTCAACATTCCCCATGAAGAGCTTGTTACCTGTGTGCAAGTAGGTCACCTTCATTTAACTAGGGATATCTGTGGGAGGGGTTCCCTCCTGCAACGTTAATATTAGACACCTACTCTGATATCCCAGCCCGGAGAGTCTGAAGCCTCACCGGTAGTCAAGAAACTCAATGAGAGCCACTAGATGGCCCTGTTACGTCTGCGGCCGCTGGTCTCAGTACTAAGACTGCCGCTGTCTTGCTGGCCAATCAACGAGCCCAGCTACCCTCTGAAACCAACAGTACAGCAGCCCCGCAGTTGTTATTTCTCTGCGCTGTTGTACTAATGTCGGTACACATAGCTGTCTTGGTTCTGAATTCCCTACGACCTAGGCTTTCGATCTTGGTTTACTTGCTAGACGTGTTACTCTGCCGTGCCGCCTTCGTTGTTTGTCTTTCTCTAGTTGTCACCCACCTGTTTACACTCCGGCGACCCACTGTGCCGCCCCCCAGTTTCTGCTGGTTCTTGAGTCGTTCCCTGTCTTGTCAGATAGCGATAAACATAGCTACCTCCGGTGAATACAACAGTGTTTTAATTTCTAGGTGTGTTAAAAATGGGCATTCTTTTTTTAAAAGAATTTTTTTGTTCGTGTACATATGTGTCCCCATCAAAATGGTCCCTACTTACGCTACCGCATTTTTCAATCCTTATCGCTTCTGGAACTCTAATGTTTGGAGCAGCTTGCAGCTATATGAGTGATGCGTTTTTTAGTCCCACCAATGTTTGTAAAACGACGGCTCTTTAAAGTCGCATGTGGTCACGTCTGCAGTCATGGAAGTTCGAGCATGGTTATGAAACTGATTTTGGCTAAAAATTAAGCAACAAAATGTGAGCAGGTCTATTGTCGTGGTGCAAAAGCCATGAACTGCTTCGCCATAAAGTCTTTTTTCCGGACTGCTTCACACAAACAGCGTTGAACTTGCAGGTAGTACTCCTTATTGATCGTTCGACCCATGATGCACTACACCATTAAAATCGAAGAAAGCAGTAAACATAAACTTCATAAGCGGTGGTTCAAAACGAAAAAAAAACGGATTTCAATTGTTTATTGCAGACAACCTATGAAACATATGTCATTAGATAGAGGAAAGTTCAAATTTTTATGAGCACACCGACACTATACCACACACACTACATGAGCACCGTTGATCGAGACATATCGAAACTGCAGGTCGCTATTTAGAGAACAGACAGCTTCGACAATTTGATTTCTCAGCTCTTGAAGAGTAGTTGCCATAGGAGGGAGCAAGACTCTTTTTTTCTATGTACCTCCACAGGAAAAAATCGGAAGGTATGACATCTGATAACCTGGAAACTAGAAAACAATGAACAAGATCTTGTCGTCCATCTCTTTCAATCCAACATTTTGGGGTGTTGTTGCTAAGATAACGGCGAACCTCAAGGTGAAAGTGGGGCGGGGTGCCGTCATGCATAAAAATGAAATAACTGAATTATTCGTGAAGTTGAGGAAACAATAAGTGTTGTCAGGGTACGACATTCCCATCACAGTTTTCTCCGCAAAAAAATAAATGTCAGTAATCTTTATGAAAACAAACGATGCAAAACACATTCAGGTTCGGTGAGTCTGTTTCATGTTCCACGACAATGCCAGGATCTTACGCTATGACGACTTACTTTACCCCATAGATGAAATTTCGATTTATCCGAAAAGATTATTCGTTCGGGAAAACAGCGTGCTCTACCATATCCCGGAGAAGAGAAACGCAAAATTCGTGCCTTCTCTTATAGCGCCCGGGATGTAGTTGCTGCTTGTAAGTCTACGTATGCAGGCATCGTTTCAGAACACGTTAAACAGGTGTTTGAGGAAGCTGATGTTCCTGGCCTGCCCGTCATGAGGACTTTAGGGGGTACCCATCTCGGATACGCTCGATGTCTTCATCAGACGTGCGTGGCCGACAAGTGCTCCTCCCTTTGCAAATGCAACCAACTTACAAGAACTTTTTTGCCAGTCATAAATCAGCTTGTGCAGAGGCGGCTTGCTGCTAAATCGACGGTGGAGAGCACATTGCACTTCAACAATGGATTTACTTCGCGCAGATTCTAACACACCAGCGCAATTGTCAAAACTTAACCTTCGCCTATCCAGAGACATGCGTAATGTCTTTCTAACTTTTATAGTTTGCCTGTAACACACAACTGAAATCTGTTCTTTCTTTTTGAGTCACGCGGCATTTAACCGCTCATCTAGGTTCAAATGTTTCAAGTGGCTCTGAGCGCTATGGGACTTAACTTCTGAGGTCATCAGTCCCCTAGAACTTAGAACTACTTAAACCTAACTAACTTAAGGACATCACACACATCTATGCCCGAGGCAGGATTTGAACCTGCGACCGCAGCGGTCGCGCGGTTCCAGACTGTAGCGCCTAGAACCGCTCGGCCACTCTGACCGGCGCTCATCTTGGTGATCCAGAATCCTCGCACTGGCCGATTGACCCATATTTCACCATCTGTTACGACACGATTCAATAGTTCTCCATTGTTGTTGACTTCATCCAGAGACTTCTGAGCAACTTGCATTCGCCACTGTTTTTGTTCGAAACTCAACTGTTCTGGAACAAATTTTGCTTTAACAAGCTTCATACCCAAAACACCCTAAAAATTTCTTTGCATGGGCCAGCTGATATGCAACGTCAATCCGAACTGTGATCCAGTGATCGTTCACAGCCACTTCTTTCACTTTTACAATGATTTCAGCGGTTGATGACATGAAGCGGTACCCAGGCGCTTGTCATATTCTATGTCCTTACGGCCTTCATCGGGACGCTTATACTACTCGTTAACCCTCTCTGCACTCAATGTAGACTCATAAAAAGCAATTTTTAACATTTATAAAACTTTGCTGCATTTTATTCCATTCTTAGAACAAAATATGTTGCAAATTCACTGATTCATTATTATATAAAATATAACAACCAAAGCATATGTAACCATACTGACAGCTGCAGACTAGATGTCCGATTAGTACAAATACTTCCCAGAAATGTTCAGCAACACGCCAATGAAGAAATTCGCGAGAATCAGATCACTACTATAGGCGAAATTACAAAATTCCGTTTACTTTTTTAACACACCTGGTTTTCTGATTACTTGTACAATCTCAGAGTGCGTGTAGTTGTAAATTTATTACATTTAGGAGGATAACTAATTTCTGTACTGTGGTTGGTTGGTTGGTTTGGGGAAGGAGACCAGACAGCGTGGTCATCGGTCTCACCGGATTAGGGAAGGATAGGGAAGGAAGTCGGCCGTGCCCTTTCAGAGGAACCATCCCGGCATTTGCCTGGAGTGATTTAGGGAAATCACGGAAAACCTAAATCAGGATGGCCGGACGCGGGATTGAACCGTCGTCCTCCCGAATGCGAGTCCAGTGTCTAATTCTGTACTGTGATTGGGTGCACAAGCAGCATGTGTTTGGAGGGCAGCAGACACGAGGTTCATGATGTTTTCTTTGCGGCTCTCTTTAAAGAGCAAATTTTGTTCGAGCTGAATAAATTTAAAAAAAAAGAACTCGTACTGCTATCTGAAAAAGTACTGACCGTTACCCTTAGCTTGACAACGTGACATTCGTAAAAAATGGCTCTGAGTACTATGGGACTTAACATCTTAGGTCATGAGTCCCCTAGAACTTAGAACTACTTAAACCTAACTAACCTAAGGACATCACACACACCCATGCCCGAGACAGGATTCGAACCTGCGACCGTAGCAGTCCCGCGGTTCCGGACTGCAACGTGACATTCGTTTACGAAAATATTACGTACCTAGCAACAGCCAAGAGTGGTGAAATAATTTTAGAAAATGAACTTCAGTAAATACGTGATGCAACTGTGCCAAATTTTCACGTCAGTACATCGTGAGAAATATATTTGAAAATCGTAGCATTTTCATGGCGGGGAAACGCTTCATGATAATAACATTCACAATGGCTTATGTGTAGACTTGAAACAAACTGTGTTGTGCGAATAACGAGTGCTCGCACATACGAGCATTTTCTTCAATAACGTAATTTTCATAGTCTCTGTAGCTGCCTAGTAACCGTGAATATCTATTAGTTAGGTGGCCGTCCACTTCGCGTTTATGAGATACTGGAGATTTTTCCTGAATAACGTCTTGACATTTAGCGAGTTTCATGAGCTCAAAGAATTTTAATGCACCTGCTTATGACGGCCGTATTACGATCGGCCATTTCGCTTCCAGACGCCATGACTGTAGAGTTATTCCTGAATATTACGTTCGCCTGTGAGCAGGATGGACATTAGTATTCAGAGAATACTGCTGCGACCACAGGGCGCTTTGTAAATATGTTAATACATGAATATTTAGAGGTCTCCACTGCACCACCTGACCATTATCACAAAATCTTCCCCGTCTCGTGGTGCACTTTACGATGGTGTAATGCGTGGGCGTTCCCAGGTCTTTATAAGAGATATTAGGACACGACGAAATAACGGCTCTACGTTTGAATGTCCTTACCTACCGTTTTACGACTCGAGGATGGCAAACACATTAAACGAGACCCGTAGCACAACCCAGTGGCATGATCTTTTTGTGGGAATTATACCTCGAAAGTCACACATCCAATGGCAAGGAACAGTAACCGATTCAATGAAACGAGTTTTGTAAGTTACGAGCAATAACAAATTTAGTGACCCATTCGTGACAGAATTTTCATATCGTTTAGTCTAACGGAGAACTTACCGTAGACCAGACTTCATGAAAGAAGCAATAACAGAATAGGTAATTTATTGATTTAGTGTCTACGATTAATTGCACAACTCATGCTACATATTGGCATGAGTTGAACAACAGTGATATTTAGGGATATCATGTCTATCAAACAGGGAGTAGAAAGGTTTGAACAAACTAATTTCAAATGTGACCGTTCGGAATAGTGTTAAATTTTGATCTCAGGGAAACCAGTGAGAGGTGACGGGTACTTGGTTCTCTACTCAGTGGATGTCCTCGTCTAGCAATGTGTCTTGTGGCAGATGATGATGACGATATCATTAAACGTGGCAGATTACAAGTAACACTCATTTGTTTGCAGTTGACTACAACCCTTTTAGGAGGATTAGGGAAGATCCATCAGCTCCAGGCTGAATCAAACCCCGTTGCCCCCGTAGCAAATACTGGGCCAGGCGACTGCAGCACCCGACAGAGCGGGGTACACACAGGCGGCTAGGAAATGATATGTTGCATATTTATACCGCCGAAAAAAGACCAAAAAAGTCAGCGTCTTCAAGAACAGTGCCATGTTATTGACAAGTGATGTGACAGGTAGTATGTCATTGTAGGAGTATGCGAGTATATGATGACAAATGACAAATTCAGACCAAATAAAAGGCAAATATCACAGTAGAGGACTCCAAAACAGTTGCATCAGTGCACAGTTTGCCCCCCCCCCCCCCCCCCCCCGCCCCCCTGGCGGCACTCGCGTGTATTCTCGTCTGCAAATGACCATAAAGGACCAATGGGACGCTGCGTTAGATTGTCCCATCCATCTTGCACAATTCGTTGTAATTTGGCAATAGTTCTTGCAAGCCCTGTAGAACGAGTAAGTTCCTACTCCACCACATCCCATTTATACTCAGTTGGCTCAATATATGGTGATTCTGCTGGCCACGATAGTTGTTTTACACCACGAAGAGCAGGTTGAGTAGCAGCAGCCGTATTTAGAGCATCATATAAAAGAAGCGAACAACTGAAGTTACATAATGTTGTGACCTGAGGTGTTGGTGCTAGGTATAACCATCATTAAATGTGTTCACTGTTACGAAACCTAACAAACAATACAGGAAACACGATGTGGGAATTGGGCCAATTAGATGTATGTGCACTACAATCGTAAGTAGCCTTATGATTATGTATGGTACAGAATAAGGTATCGCACAGGCTTATGTGTAAAGGGAGAAACTGATTGAAACATATTCGAAGACCAAGGTCCGAAGATGTAAGACAAGAGGAACAGATACAAACGAAATATAGCTGAAGCTGTAGGTGCTAGATACACGATGATGCGTCAAGTGACATAAAACATAATAAAATAACCATCCGCACAAAACAGAAACTATAGGAGTATCAGACAGTACGACAGTGTCCATGGGCATAAAACGATTAGTAGCTAAACACATGGACATTAGTAGGTTTTCATGCATGTAATTTATATACAATCCCAATATGTGCGTCTCTTATATAAAACACTTCACTGTTAGCTATACCACTTGATGCATCATAGTATATGTAGCACCTAGACATTCAGCTATGTTTGGTTTCTATCTTCAATCTTCGGACCACGGTCTTCGAATATATTTCACTCAGTTTATGCTTCTGAATATACGATCGGATGAAACTTTTCCTGTACCATACGTAAGCATAAGGTACTTCTGATTGTAATTCACATCTAATGGACCCATTATACCACTTTGTGGTTCCTCTATTGCCTATTGGGTTTCGTAACAGTGACCACATACACTGAGGTAACAAAAGTCATGGGATACCTTTTAACATCGCGTCGGATCTCCTTTTGCCCACTGTAGTGAAGCAACTCTATGTGACATGAACTGGAGGATTAGAACTATTTTGATTTATTTCTGGGACTATGTTCACCATTGTTTTGAAGATTTTAAGTACGTATTTGTGTGTCCTTTCCCCCGCGGCCGCAGAAGAGCCTCCAGCTGGGCCGCCAGTACACCAACATCCGCTACTCGAGCGACGAGCTGCCGCCGCCGCCGCCCCCGCTGCCGCCGCACCCTCCCGCCCCCGCCGCCCCCGGCTCGCTGCCCCTCGCCGGGCTGACGGCCGCCCCTACGCAGTGCCAGGGCGCCACGTCGCTGCCCGCCAGCCCCTGCGTCGGCGTCGGCGTCGGCGTCGGCGTCGGCGCGGTTGCGGCGCCTCGCGTCGTGCGGCCGGTGCGGACGCCCGCGAGGGCCGTGTCCGACGCCCACCTGCCCAGGTAGTGCGCGCAGTCGGAAAACCGACTTTCTTTTCAGTCGACGGTCTCCCGCCCGGTTCTGTGTGGCCCGCTAAAAATTTCACTCCCGTGCCGACCTTTTCACCTCGCGAGGAGTATGTGACCGGTGCCGTAAGTCGTTGGAAGTCCCCTGCAGAAATATTGAGCCATGCTGCCTTTAAAACCGTCCGTAATTGCGAAAGTGTTGCCGGTGCAGGATTCGGTGTACGAACTGTCGTCTCGCTTATGTCCCATAAACGTTCGATGGGATTCATGTCAGGTGATATGCTGGTAAGTGGCCAAATCGTTTGTTCGAACTGACCAGAATGTTCTTCTAACCAATCACGAAAAACTGTGTCCTGGTGATACGACGCATTGTGAACCATAAAAATTCCATCGTTATTTGGGAACATGGAGTCCATCAATGGCTGCAATTGGTTTCCAGGTAGATGAGCATAAACATTTTAAGTCAATGATCGGTTACATTACATGTAAACACAGCCCACACCAATGTGAAGCCACCATCAGCTTTCACAGTGGCTTGTTGACAACTTGGGTCCATGTCGTGGGGTGTGCTGCACATTCGAACCCTACCATCAGCTCTCACCAACTGAAATTGGAATTCATCTGACCAGTCCACAGGCCATGGTTCTCCAGTCGTCTAGGGTACCACCGACATGGTCACGAGCCCAGGAGAAGCGCTACAGACCATGTCGTGCTGTTAGCAAAGGCTCTCGCGCCGGTCCTGTGCTGCCATAGTCCATTAACGCCAAATTTTGTTGTTCTAATCTAACGGATACGTTAGTCGTACGTCCCACATTGATTTCTGTTGTTATTTGACGCGGTGTTGCTAGTCTATTAGCACTGACAAATCTACCCAAAGACTGCTGCTGTCGGTCGTTAAGTGAAGGCCGTCGGCTATTGCGTTGTCCGTCGTGAGAGATAATGCCCGAAATCAGGTATTCTCGGCGCACTTTTGATTCTGTGGATATCTGAATAATGAATTCCCTAACGATTTCCGAAATGGAATGCTCCGTGCGTGTAGCTCCACCGAAAGTTGTTAATTCCCTTAGTGCGGCCACTATAATGTCGGAAACTTTCACATGAATCACCTGAGTACAAACGACATTTCCGCCAATGCACTGCCTTTTTTACCTTAGGTACTCGATACTATCGCCACCTGTGTACGTGCATATCAGTATAACATGAATCTTGCCACCTCAGTTTATAATGATGGCCATAATTAGGACCTTTATCTCAGGTTACAACATCCTGTGACTTCAGGTGTTCACTTCCTGCCGGCCCGTGTGGCCGAGCGGTTCTAGGCACTGCAGTCTGGAACCGCGCGACCATGCCTCGGGCATGGATGTGTGTGATGTCCTTACGTTAGTTAGGCTTAAGTAGTTCTGAGTTCTAGGGGACTGATGACCTCAAAAGTTAAGTCCCATAGTGCTCAGAGCCATTTGAACCACTTTTATTTTTTTGTTCACTTCCTATATATGAAGCACTAAAACTAAGTTACCTTACTCGGTATGTATGTATTGTGTATGTAACACCTAGATCTTATCCTTGATTTGAAATATACATACGTCTATGTCCTCTAGATGTTGGTTCGAATATGACTGACTTCAAGACCACGTGTTACGAAATAACCAGAAATAATGGATTTTGGCATGTATCGTATGTCTTATTGTTTGATGATACATTCAGTTGCAAATGTCTAGGTGTAAAGTACTATGATTATATTCATGAAGTTCGATCCTTTTAATCGTCCTTAATTTAACATCTACTGCCTCAGTCTTACCACTTACGTTTTATTCATCTATTTGCTAGTTTGTAATTAAAGCGACTTACAATGCTGGTTGTAATTCGCACCTGGACTTCGGGTTACAGTATTACTCGCTTTATTACTCAACATTATGGATTTGTGATTTTTGTATCATTGGCACTGTACATAGTTTCCTTTATCTTAAAGTACTGTACTGTTTTCACTTGTGACTATAGTAATTTCCACTTCGTTTAATATGTCCTGGTTTTGTATTACTTTACGAGCAGCTTATATTCGGTATATGGTAACCAGAGATTGTAGAAATTGAGCTTAGTTCCTTTCAATTTATACAGCATGAAAGTGCGTTACTTTACAATTCTTTACATTTTGCAGAGGCACGACTTTATAAAACTTCGTTGATTAGTAGCGCCATGTGGCAGCGTTTACGTGTAGCAATTACGCTACAAGTGCGGCCAGTTCTCTGACACCCGTAATACAGGTACTTGTTCCTGCAGCTACCTTCGTGAGTGACACGCCATATTTACATCCACACAGTGTTTACCGCAAATGCGCGAACTGTCTCGGTATGTGTCCCAGCTGACCCACACTCCTACTTCGCGTCACCCGTCCGCACTCTCCATCCATGTCATCCATGCTCACTTATTTTAGATTCCCGCTGGCGGTCCAACGTAGGTTCATGGCCCAACGAGCCGAATCGATTATATGAATGCGTGGTGTCCGGGAGAGCAGACACCAAGCATTCATATAAGTTTCCGCATGTACTGGGATCACTACCTGTAGACGGGGCAAACATTCAAGTCACTAACCCACTTACACAACTTACGCCTTTAGTCAATATTGAAAAATATGTCTTCCCCAGACGTCTCACATCCGCGGCAATTCGTAGGGCAGGGCGAATAGAGCCACGTATGCGCTAGTGCCGCAGCGTCCCAGGGCACAGCAAGCGGGCGATGTTACACCATCAGCACCGTCCGGAACCAGAATCGAAGGCCGCTGTGGATTACAGAGACAAGGTCGAGTGCCACAGACAAAAGGATGTTGACCACCACAAGGCACAGCGGACGGTCAGACAGGAAGCATTCAGAGATTGCCATGAGTAGCCGTTGGCTGGCCGACGGCTGGGAAGAAAAGTGTGATGTTTGATGGGCGCAAGTAAGGCACGTCTGGCGCGGTGTTAGTAAAGCTATCTGTGCTATGCGCTTTCTGGGGTGTGAGAACTGGGTTTAGACTTCATTGTGTGTGGGTGTGTGTGTGTGTGTGTGTACCTGTTTTGTATGCAGCTCGCTCCAGGCTCCGGCGCATGTTGTAAGCGCGTCTGTTGCACAGGCGGTGTCGTTCTTGTAGTAGGTGGAAGGCAGAACAGCAAGGCGGATATATGCAATCACTTTGTGTGGTTTTGACCATATTAATTTACATCGCTGATAAAAGTTTACGGGACAGATATCGAGCAGAAGATTTAAGTTCGATTGCAGGTTGACGTAACTCGCCTTGCCGTTGCATATGTATCTGAGTAGTAGACTGTTCGACAAATGTGAGGGATACTGTTTAACTCGCAGTGTAGAACTATTCAGGCCTGCCGCCCCTACTAAGTGGTGCTGTTTATCGCTCAAGTCTCACTTCCATTCACGGCTACACTCCAGACCTTCAGAAAATATTTCCTAATACCTAAATCTACATTCGATGCTAACAAATGTCTCTTCTTCAGAAACGCTTTTCTTGTCACTCATGTATCTGAGGAGTAGACTGTTCAACAAATACTCTCCTGGAAATGGAAAAAAGAACACATTGACACCGGTGTGTCAGACCCACCATACTTGCTCCGGACACTGCGAGAGCGCTGTACAAGCAATGATCACACGCACGGCACAGCGGACACACCAGGAACCGCGGTGTTGGCCGTCGAATGGCGCTAGCTGCGCAGCATTTGTGCACCGCCGCCGTCAGTGTCAGCCAGTTTGCCGTGGCATACGGAGCTCCATCGCAGTCTTTAACACTGGTAGCATGCCGCGACAGCGTGGACGTGAACCGTATGTGCAGTTGACGGACGTTGAGCGAGGGCGTATAGTCGGCATGCGGGAGGCCGGGTGGACGTACCGCCGAATTGCTCAACACGTGGGGCGTGAGGTCTCCACAGTACATCGATGTTGTCGCCAGTGGTCGGCGGAAGGTGCACGTGCCCGTCGACCTGGGACCGGACCGCAGCGACGCACGGATGCACGCTAAGACCGTAGGATCCTACGCAGTGCCGTAGGGGACCGCACCGCCACTTCCCAGCAAATTAGGGACACTGTTGCTCCTGGGGTATCGGCGAGGACCATTCACAACCGTCTCCATGAAGCTGGGCTACGGTCCCGCACACCGTTAGGCCGTCTTCCGCTCACGCCCCAACATCGTGCAGCCCGCCTCCAGTGGTGTCGCGACAGGCGTGAATGGAGGGACGAATGGAGACGTGTCGTCTTCAGCGATGAGAGTCGCTTCTGCCTTGGTGCCAATGATGGTCGTATGCGTGTTTGGCGCCGTGCAGGTGAGCGCCACAATCAGGACTGCATACGACCGAGGCACACAGGGCCAACAGCCGGCATCATGGTGTGGGGAGCGATCTCCTACACTGGCCGTACACCACTGGTGATCGTCGAGGGGACACTGAATAGTGCACGGTACATCCGAACCGTCATCGAACCCATCGTTCTACCATTCCTAGACCGGCAAGGGAACTTGCTGTTCCAACAGGACAATGCACGTCCGCATGTATCCCGTGCCACCCAACGTGCTCTAGAAGGTGTACGTCAACTACCCTGGCCAGCAAGATCTCCGGATCTGTCCCCCATTGAGCATGTTTGGGACTGGATGAAGCGTCGTCTCACGCGGTCTGCACGTCCAGCACGAACGCTGGTCCAACTGAGGCGCCAGGTGGAAATGGCATGGCAAGCCGTTCCACAGGACTACATCCAGCATCTCTACGATCGTCTCCATGGGAGAATAGCAGCCTGCATTGCTGCGAAAGGTGGATATACACTGTACTAGTGCCGACATTGTGCATGCTCTGTTGCCTGTGTCTATGTGCCTGTGGTTCTGTCAGTGTGATCATGTGATGTATCTGACCCCAGGAATGTGTCAATAAAGTTTCCCCTTCCTGGGACAATGAATTCACGGTGTTCTTATTTCAATTTCCAGGAGTGTATAAGGGCTTCTGTTTAATTCGCGGTGCAGAACTATTCAGGCCTGCCGCACCTATTAAATAGTGCTGTTTATCGCTCAAGTCTCACCTCCATTCACGGCTGCACTCCAGACCTTCAGAAAAGATTTCCTAATTCATAAATCTACAATCGATGCTAATAAATTTCTCTTCTTCGGAAACGCTTTTCTTGTCACTCCCAGTCTACATTTTATATCTTCTTCTACTTCAGCCATCATCAGTCATTTTACTGCCAAAATAGCAAAACTCATGTACTGCCTTGTGTTTCGTATCCTAATCTAATTCTCTCAGCATCACTTGATTTAATTCCTCTGCGTTACATTATCATTGCTTTGCTTTCAGTGATAGTCATCTTATACACCTAAGATGCCACCTATACCGTTCAACTGCTCTTTCAAGTCCTTTGCTGTCTCCGACAGAATTAAAACGTCATCGGCGAAGTTCGAAGTATTTGTTTCTTCTCTCTGAAATGTAATTCCCATTCCAGATTTTTCTTTGGTGGTCTCATTTACTGCTTGCTCAGTGTACAAATTGAATAACATTGTGGACAGGCTACAATTCCGTCTCACTCCCGTCTCAACCACTGCTTCCTCTTTCATGCCCCTCGACTCTTATACCTGTAACTGCCATCTGGTTTCTGTACAAGGCGCAAACAGCCTTTCACTCCATATTTTTTAGCCTTGCTACTTACAGTCAACATTGTCAAAAGCTTTCTCTAACCCTATAAATGTTACAAACGTAAGTTTACCTTTCCTTAAACTATCCTCTAAGAGAAGTCTTAGGGTCTTTAATGCCTCCCATGTTCGTAAATTCCTCTGGAATCCAAACTAGTCTTCCCCGACGTCGGCTTCTATCAGTTTTCTCAATCTTGTGTGAAGAATTCGTGTTAATAATTTGCAACTTTGACTTACTAAACCGATAGTTCGATAATGTTCACACTGTCAGCAACTACTTTATTTTTATTATTTCAGTTATAACTGCGAATTACATACACACATCAAAAAAAGTTTTGCATTACCCAGTTCCCAGAACACCTGAAGATAGATGTTGACTGTGGATATTGTAACACAGACACAGTCCCTTTGACTGTTCAGAGATGTCACTAAACCCGCCCAACGATGTAAACAAGCATGCATGAGTAGCGCCTATTAGACGGAGGGGGTCCGACAGCCGATCAGTGTCAGTCACTCCACCAGGAAGGAGGTATACGGCTCATGTTGTCTGTACTTCAACCATACCTAGACGGTCAATACCGCGGTTCGATCGATTCCGCAATGTTACTTTGTGCCAGGAAGCGCTCTCAACAAGGGAAGTGTTCAGGCGTCTCGGAGTAAACCAAAGTGATGATGTTCGGACATGGAGGAGAGACAAAGAGACAGGAACTGTCGATTACATGCCTCGCTCAGGCCGTCCAAAGGCTACTACTGCAGTGGATGACCGCTACCTATGGATTATGGCTCGGAGGAACCCTGACAGCAACGCCATCATGTTGAATAATGCTTTTCGTGCAGCCACAAGACGTCGTGTTACGACTCAAACTGTGCCCAACAGGCTGCATGATGCACAGCTTCACTCACGACGTCCATGGCGAGGTCCATCGTTTAACCACGACACCATGCAGCGTGGTACAGATGGACCCAATAACATGCCGAATGGACCGCTCAGGATTGGCATCACGTTCTCGTCACCGATGAGTGTCGTATATGCCTTCAAACGATAATAATCGGAGACATGTTTGGAGGCAACCCCGTCAGGCTGAATGCCTTAGACACACTGCCAGTGAGTGCACCAAGATGGAGGTTGCCTGCTGTTTTGTGGTGGCATTATGTGGAGCCGACGCACGCCGCTGGTGGTCATGGAAGGCGCCGTAATGGCTGTACTATATCATCCACCGACCGACAGTGCAACCATATCTGCAGCATATTGGCGAGGCATTCGTCTTCATGGACAACAGACAATTCGCGCCCCCATCGCGCACATCTTGCGAATGACTTCCTTCAGGATAACGACATTGCTCGATTAGAGTGGCTAGCATGTTCTCCAGACATGAACCCTATCGAACATGCCTGGGGTAGATTGAAAAGGGCTGTTTAAGGATGACATGACCCACGAACCACTCTGAGGGATCTACGCCGAATCGCCGTTGCAAGAGTGGGACAGTGCCTTGATGAATTTGTGGATAGTATACCACGACGAATACAGGCATGCAGCAATGCAAGGGGATGTGCTACTAGGTATTAGAGTTACCGGAGTGTAAAGCAGTCTGGACCACCGTCTCCGAAGTTCTCGCTGTATGGTGGTACAACATGCAATGTGTGGTCTGCATGAGCAATAAAAAAGGCGGAAAGGATGTTTACGTTGATCTCTACTCCAATTTTCTATACAAGTTCCGGAACTCTTGGAACGGAGATGATGCAAAACTTTTCTTGATGTGTGTAACTTGAACAGTGGAATTCTGTTTGCTTTCTGCTTTTTTTAAATAGTATGCATCCATTACATAATTTTAAAAATTTAGATGAATTTTACTGTTATTCTTTGGGTTTGTAAAATCACTGCGAGTTTAAATTACTTGTTGTTGTCTCTTGCATTTGGCTTCTATTGAGAAAGCGTCATCTTCTCAACAAATTCTTGCTGTAATTTCGCCAGGTGACTGATTCAAAATTAAAACCAGTTTTAGTGAAATTCTGCCGGCCGGTGTGGCCGTACGGTTCTAGGCGCTTCAGTCTGGAACCGTGTGACCGCTACGGTCACAGGTTCGAATCCTGCCTCGGGCATGGATGTGTATGATGTCCTTAGGTTAGTTAGGTTTAAGTAGTTTTACGTTCTAGGGGACTGATGACCACAGCAGTTAAGTCCCATAGTGCTCAGAGCCATTTGAACCATTTTTTTAGTGAAATTCTGTAAACTGAGACTTTATAAGGCTAGTAAATAAATAGTTAAAATCACATGTTCACTCATAGGTCAACCCAGTTCTGCTACTCCTGCTACCATTCTCCTTCTTAATTGTCACTTTGACCTCGGAGGCCATATGATTTCTCTACATTTCTCCAACAATCATTTCTGTTTCCCGCTTTTGTGGTCCATTATCTTGTTCTCTGGACGCACGCCTCCGCATCCCTGTTGATATCTTCCTTCCATCTTGTCCGTGGCCTCCTTGCCCCCTTCTGCATTCCACGGAGCTTGAGAATGTTATTCATGGCAGTCTGTCCTCGCCCATTCTAATCAGGTGCCCAGTTCACATCGATTTCCTTTTCTTCGTCCTTAGGACAATATCGGTTTGCGAGTATAGGTCCGCCAGTTCCTGCTTTTTTTTAATATCATCCTTTGCTGTGACTGGGTGTCCCTCTTCGGCCAGATATTTACCTTAACACCTCTCTCTCGAAAACTGGCCGTTTTTGTTCACCTGTTTTCATTAATTTAAATGTTTGAGAGCCTTATACAGCTACCGGGGGAATTATATTCTGGTATAGACAGATTTTATAACTTCTCGAAACTGCACTTCCCATAAACCCGAAATATGATTTGACTTATTTCCCACTGCGATCCTTGCTGTTCTTCACGCTAAAAATGCTTCCTAAGTATTTAAATATGTCTACTCTTTTAAACGTGGATTCATCAAATATCAATGATGTTTGATCATTGGGTGCTTTGCTCACGACCATGCACTCAGTTTTTTCCTCGTTAATTGTTTAACCCTGATTTCCTTGCAATATTTCTGTCTGAACTTACTGAGCGACAAGTCCTCTTTGCTACCAGTTATTATAACAACGTCGTCCGTATAAGCAAGCCGATTTATTGCGATATTACCCAGTTTTTTCCAGTTTTGTTGAAATTTGACCGTCGAAAGCCCTGTTTTTTTAGGTGTTTGTTTATTGTCGTACTCTTTCTTCATTAGGGTTCTCTACTTTGCTGTCTGGTACCTCACACGAAAGACACTCAATGGCGTCATCTCATTTTAGGAATTCTGCGAAGTACTATGCCCATTGCCGGTCTACTTCAGTGTTATGCATGAGGACTTTCCCCCGTGTGTCTTCAACAAATGTTTCTTTTCCTTATATTTCTGTGTTACTTTCTTTACTTTACGATACCTCCTCCTTTTCTTCTGTTGGATTTGGTCCTACTCGGCTTCTTCTATTGGTTACTTGTAGTATTCTCCTGCCTTAGTATGGCTGTCGTTTCTTTCCCTATTTCGATATACCCATCTTCTAAGTCCTGATCCCTCACATTTTCTAACCACCTCTTCCCAGCCAACCTGATAGAATCATCTTTATCTGATCTATTTTGTTTGCCTAGAATTTCGGATGTTACCCTGTTTGCTATTTCTTTAATCTGAGGCCTGTATTGGTTGATACCGCCGTCTCATACCATTTCCAAATATTTACTTAAGTTTCGTTCTAATTGTGACTCATATTTTTTAATTACTATCTCTTTTAATCAGCTGATATCAAAATGTGTTGCCTTCTTAGCTATTCTACACACCTTCTTAAATTTAATGTCCATCTTGCAGATCACCAGGAAGTGATCAGTGCCACAATCTGCTCTTCTACCGGTTCACTTGTCTTTTACGCTGTTTGCACGCTGTCCCTGGATACACACGTCGTCATCTGTTTTACGAGTTGCCAATCTGCTGCCATCTATGTCCCTTTATGTGACTTTTTACGTTGCAATCATGATGTCAGTCTCTTTTCAGTTGCGAAATTGAGGAAATGGGTGCCACCGTCACTGTTCACTTGATGCAGACTTGCGTTACCGATCACCCACACTACCACCATTAAAAAAAGAATAATTTTCAGACAGAATTAGACACCATTAAATGTATTGCATCAAACAACAACAATGGCTGTACCCCTGAATTTAACTGACAACATTTTACACAAAAAAGAAAAATGTTGCTCTATGTGTGTATCCTTTCTGCAGCAACAGTCATATCTAAAAGAAACTGCTGTACCATCTCATTCTGAGGAAGTCTGTCCTACAAATTAGCCAAGACCTTCAGATTCTACAGTTACAAAAAATTATTTTATGTAAGAGACACTACAGCTCATATCGTATTCAACAGCAAGGACGAAAGAGACTTATTAAATAACAGTGGTGCTACAAAATCACTTGCAATGACCGCAAGAAATTGTATATTGGCCAGACAGGCAGGGTCATAATAACTAGGCTGACTGAACACGAAAGCAGCTGGAGATTATGTAAGTCAGATTCCACCTTTGCTGAACATATGATGCAGAAAGGACACAGATACCAAGTCCACACAGAAGTACTACATACAGCAAAAAAAGGAAGAAAACTAAGCCTGTTAGAAGCACTTGAGGTAAACATACATGTAGCTCAAAATCCCCAGCTGGTTCTAAATGGTCAATTACAGTTGAGCACATCCCCACTTTTAAGATTCACATGATGCAATCAACCAACCACATATTCACAAACAACCACAATGAGACACACTGCTACACAGAATCAAAATGCAAAAGGTATTCCCGTTTCTTATCGTGATTACTCCACAAACTTCAACAATATAAGCTTTAATATTCTAATACTGTGTATTCTAATCATGGATTTGGGCTGGACATTATTAAAAGAAAGGTGTTTTTCGTTGCGACGTAATCTTCTCACGAAATTCCAATCACCAAATTTCTCCTCCGAATGCAAAAATATTTTGTTGACACCGACATACATAGAGAGAAACGATCACCGCGATAAAATAAGGGAAATCAGAGCTCGTACGGAAAGGTATAGGCGTTCGTTCTTTCCGTGCCCAATACAAGATAGGAATAATAGAGAACTGTGAAGGTGGTTCGATGAACCCTCTGCAAGGCACTTAAAATGTGATTTTCAGAGTATCCATGTAGATATAGATGTAGATGTAATATGTTCAGTATTGCCCACTGCATAAAAACGTAATTTAAAGTGTAAAACATGTTTGTTGCACAATGTAAATTACTATTGCTCAGTTATTAATTCTTAACGAATGTCCCAAACTCCTCACAAATTATGGCAACATGACCATATAACGAGTAATATTATAAGATTGTGTATTTTAATTGTTATGTAAAATACTGTCCATTAACTAGAGTTTAGTTTACAGCGTTAAAAAACATGTTTGTTGCACAACATAAATGAAGAGTGCTCAGTTTACAGTTCCTTAACCTATGTCAGGACCTTCTAAAACTTTCCATTCTAACCCGTAAAATTGTGCATTTTAATTATTTATTATTAATCATTTGTTATTAATTATGTAAAGTATAACTGCAACGTTAAGGGACAAGTTTTGACACGCGTCACTTTATGCAAGTGGATTGTATCTCCGTTTGTAATGAAACTTTGTGGCAGATTAAAACTGTGTGCCGGACTGAGACGCGAACTCGGGACCTTTGCCTTTCGCGGGCACGTGCTCTATCATGTGAGCTACCCAAGCACAACTCAAGACGCGTCCTCACAGCTTCAATTCTGCCAGTACCTCGTCTCCTACCTTCCAAACTTTACAGAATCTCTTCTGCGAACCTTGCAGAACAAGCACCCCTGGAAGAAAGGATATTGCGGAGATATGGCTTAGCCACAGCCTGGGGGATGTTTCTAGAGTAAGATTATCACTCTGCAGCGGAGTGTTCACTGATATGAAACTTCCTGGCAGATTAAAACTGTGTACCGGACCGAGACTCGAACTCGGGACCTTTGCCTTTCGCGGGCAAGTGCTCTATGCAGAAGAGCTTCTGTGTAGTTTTGAAAGTACTGACAGAATTGAAGCTGTGAGGATGGGTCGTGAGTCGTGCTTGGTTAGCTCAGATGGACACAGGCACGATAGCTCATGCCGGCACGGTTGCTCAGCGTGTTCGGTCAGAGGGTTGAGTGCCAAGCGTGATGGGACGTCCGCCGCAAACAAACAGGACGAACAGTAACGAACAAAATGAAAATAAAAAAATGGTAGAGCACCTCCCCGCGAAAAGCAAAGGTCGCGAGTTCGGAGTTCGTGTCTCTGGCTGGCACACCGCTTTACTCTGTCAGAAAGTTTCATATCAGCGCACACTCCACTGCAACGTGAAAATCTCATTCTGCTTATAGCCGTGCGGGATTAGCCGAGCGGTCCCTCATGGACTGTGCGGCTGGTCCCGGTGGAGGTTCGAGTCCTCCCTCGGGCATGGGTGTGTGTGTCTGTCCTTAGGATAATTTAGTTTAAGTAGTGTGTAAGCTTAGGGACTGATGACCTTAGCAGTTGGACCGAGCGAGGTGGGGCAGTGGTTAGTACACTGGACTCGCATTCGGGGGGACGACGGTTCAATCCCACGTCCGGCCATCCTGTTTTAGGTTTTCCGTGATTTCCCTAAATCGCTCCAGGCAAATGCCGGGATGGTTCCTTTGAAAGGGCACGGCCGACACCCTTCCCCATCCTTCCCTAATCTGATGAGACCGATGACCTCGCTGTCTGGTTCCCCCCCCCCCCCCCCCCCCCTCAAACTACCCAACCCAACCTTAGAAGTTAAGACCCGTAAGATTTCACACACATTTGATCATTCCCCTTATAATGTTTGTTAACTGAAGAAGTACTGTCCCTTTTAGACGCTACTCAGTTGTTTGATTAAGACAGCTCAGTAAGACAAAATAAGTTTGAAGTAAAAAACAATCAGTAGAACATAAACACTATACTTGTTATTCGGTCCTATATGGAATTGTAGAACCGAGAAGTAACGGAAAGATCCGTACACAAAAAGAAAGAAGACATCGAATAAAGCCGAAAGCCCCCCAGCACTCTCTCCACTATTGCGCATGCACGCTTCACCGAATTACGGCAAATGGAGGGAGTACACGCCCCAGCCCGCGGAGCCGCCAGCCAGGCAGCGGGGCCATGCATCTTCCTGGCGGACAGAGCGCCGCGATCCGGATCGCCCCCGCGGGACTCGCTAGCGCCGGTAGGTCTTGTCCGGCGCTGCTGGCCGGGCCCGGGCCCGGGCGCAAATTGAGCGGATGCAATATTCAGCGCCGCCTCCTCGGAGCACCGCTCGCTTTCTGCTGACGTCACGGGCGCGTGATTCACGCCGCGGAGGTGGCGGGTGGCGGGTGGCGGGTGGCGTGGCCAGGAGCCGGCCGGACACCGCGCAGCGGAGCGCATTAACTGCTGCCCGTCCGATCGGCAGCGCCTGCGAGCTTATCCTCTGTGGTGCCGGCGGCGCGGTTCCGACGCACAAAGTGCCTTTCATTTGGCGGCCGGCACGTCGAGGCGAGGCCGATACGTATCTTTAATTACGGCCCGGGCTCTGCTGTCGCAGCTTCCAGCTTCCAGCCCGGCGGCCCGGCTAACCCACTTTCGCTGCGGACGATGGCGTTCGCTGCGAATTTAGCCGCACACCGCAATTACCTGCGCTCGCTGCGGCCGCACTGATACGCCGCTGACACTCCCCCGAAACGGGATTCGCAGCACTGTTATACGGTACACACCTCTACTCCGGTGCAATTTCCAGGTGCGCAACAGGCTCTCTGGCGCACTCTCAGAAGTTACCCCGTTTTTGAGCGCTGCTGATTGAAATTTATCCTCTTCATCTTGAACACTCTACACTGACGGATATGAAACGCAACACCACGAAAAAAAGAATATGCTAAATGTAGAGTAACAAAATTTCAGGAGTACATTTGTCTAGGTAACATACACTGAAGACCCAAGAAACTGCCACACATGCCTAATATCGTGTAAGGCCACCGCCAGCAATCAAAAGTGCCGCAACACGACGTGGCATGGACTCGACTAATGTCTCAAGTAGTGCTGGAGGGAAATGACACCATAAATCCTACAAGGCTGTCCATAAATCCCTAAGAGTGCTAGGGGGCGGAGATCTCTTCTGAACAGCACGTTGCAAGGCATCCCAAATAAGCTCAATAATGTTCATGTCTGGGGAGTCTGGTGGCCAGCGGAAGTTCAGATGTTCAGATGTGTGTGAAATCTTATGGGACTTAACTGCTAAGGTCATCAGTACCTAAGCTTACACACTACTTAACCTAAATTATCCTAAGGACAAACACACACACACACCCATGCCCGAGGGAGGACTCGAACCTCCGCCGGGACCAGCCGCACAGTTCATGACTGTAGCGCCTGAGAGCGCTCGGCTAATCCCGCGCGGCCCCAGCGGAAGTGTTTAAACTCAAAAGAGTGTTCCTGAAGCCACTCTGTAGCAATTCTGAACTGTGTGGGGAGTCGCGTTGTCCTGCTGGAATTTCCCAAGTCCGTCGGAATGCACAATGGACATGAATGGATGCAGGTGATCAGACAAGATGCTTACGTACGTGTCACCTGTCAGAGTCGTATCTAGACGTATCAGGGGTCCCACATCCCTCCAACTGCACAAGCCCCACACCATTATAGAGCCTACGCCAGCTTTAACAGTCCACTGCTCACACGCAGCTCCATGGATTTATAAGGTTGTCTCTATACCCGTACGTGTCCACCCGCTAAATACAATTTGAAACGAAACTCGTCCGACCGGACAGCATGTTCCCAGTCATCAACAGTCCAATGTAGGTGTTGACGGCCCCAGTACAGGCGTAAAGCTTTGTGTCGCGCAGTCAAGGGTACACGAGTGGACCTTCGGCTCTGAAAGCCCATATCGATGTTGTTTCGTTGAACGGTTCGCACTCTGAGACTTGTTGACGGCACAGCACTGGAATCTGCAGCAATTTGCGGAAGGGTTGAACTTCTGTCACGCTAAACGATTCTCTTCAGTCGTCGTTGGTCCCGTACTTGCAAGGTCTTTTTCCGGCCGCAGCGATATCGGAGATTTGATGTTCAATCGGATTCCTGATATTCACGGCACACACGTAAAATGGTCGTACGTGAAAATCCCACTTCATCGCTACCCGGAGATGCTGTGTCCCATCGCTTGTGCGCCGACTATAGCACCAGGTTTAAACTCGCTTAAATTTTGAGAACCTGCTATTGTAGCAGCAGTAACCGATCTAACAACTGCGCCAGGCACTTGTCTAATAGAGGCATTCCCGACCCCAGCGCCGTCTTCTGCCTATTTATATATCTCTGCATTAGAATACGCATACCTATACCAGCCTCTTTGGCGCTTCAATGTATTTAAGCGATTAAAATTGCAAGATCATAGGTTAACGTACGCGCGAGATAAGCCACTCAAAATGAGAAATGTTGTTACATTAGTAACCAGTGTAGCCGGCAGAATGTTGCATGGAAGCATGCAAGTGTTCGTGGATTGTCTTGTACAGGCACGGAATGTCAGTTTGTGGGATGGAGTTCCATGCCTGCTGCACTTGGTCGACCAGTAGGCATGCGGATGACGCTGGGGTTGTTCTCTGATGAAGTCCCATATGTGCCTACTTGGAAACAGATCTGGTGATCGAGCAGGCCAAGCCAGCATGCTTACACTCTGTAGAGCATGTCGGGTTACAACAGTGAAATGCGGCGAGCTTTATCCCCAAGAATGCACTTCATGAATGGCAGAATAACATGCCCGATCACCACACTGACGTACAAGTTTGCAATCAGGGTACATGGGATAAACAGGAGAGGGCCCTTGCTGTCATACGAAAGCGCATCTCAGACCATACCTCCAGGTGAAGATCCAGTTTGTCTATCAAGCAGACAGGTTGGCATCAGAACCAACACAGTCGTCACTGGCATCGGAACAGAACCACATTTCATCAGAAAAGACAATACACCTTGTAATGGTTCTTTATTTACGTGACCATTACGGCATTCCAACCCCAGTTCTCGATACCAGTAATATCGTACTACTTTTCTGCGAAGTAAAAGACTTATTTTTGTGACAATATTCACATTTGGTTTTATTAATGTATAGGTACTCCGCCTCCCCAATGAACCATGGACTTTGCCGTTGGTGGGGAGGCTTGCGTGACTCAGCGATGCAGATTGCCGTACTGTAGGTGCAACCACAACGGAGGCGTATCTGTTGAGAGGCCAGACAAACGCGTGGTTCCTGAAGAGGGGCAGCAGCCTTTTCAGTAGTTGCAGTCGCAACAGTCTGGATGACTGACTGATCTGGCCATGTAACACTAGCCAAAACGGCCTTGCTGTGCTGGTACTGCGAACGGTTGAAAGCAGGGGGAAACTACGGCCGTAATTTTTCCCGAGGGCATGCAGCTTTACTGTATGGTTAATGATGATGGCGTCCACTTGGGTAAAATATTCCGGAGGTAAAATACTCCCCCATTTGGATCTCCGGGCGGGGACTACTCAGGATGACGTCGGTATCAGGAGAAAGAAAACTGGCGTTCTACAGATCGGAGCGTGGAATGTCAGATCCCTTAATCGGGCAGGTAGGTTAAAAAATTTAAAAAGGGAAATGGATAGGTTAAAGTTAGATATAGTAGGAATTAGTGACGTTCGGTGGCAAGACGAACAAGACCTTTGGTCAGGCGAATACAGGGTTATAAATACAAAGTCAAATAGGGGTAATGCAGGAGCAGGTTTAATAATGAATAAAAAAATAGGAATGCGGGTAAGCTACTACAAACAGCATGGTGAACGCATTATTGTGGCCAACATAGACACGAAGCCCACGCCTACTACAGTAGTACAAGTTTATATGCCAACTAGCGCTGCAGATGACGAAGAAATTGAAGAAATGTATGATGAAATAAAAGAAATTATTCGGATAGTGAAGGGAGACGAAAATTTAATAGTCATGGGTGACTTGAATTCGGTAGTAGGAAAAGGGAGAGAAGGAAACCTAGTAGGTGAATATGGATTGGGGGTAAGAAATGAAAGAGGAAGCTGCATGGTAGAATTTTGCACAGAGCATAACTTAATAATAGCTAACACTTGGTTCAAGAATCATAAAAGAAGGTTGTATACATGGAAGAAGCCTGGAGATACTGACAGATTTCAGATAAATTATATAATGGTAAGACAGAGATTTATCAACCTGGTTTTAAATTGTAAGACATTTCCAGGGGCAGATGTGGACTCTGACCACAATCTATTGGTTATGACCTGTAGATTAAAACTGAAGAAACTGCAAAAAGGTGGGAATTTAAGGAGATGGGACCTGGATAAACTAAAAGAACCAGGGGTTGTACAGAGATTCAGGGAGAGCATAAGGCAGCAATTGACAGGAATGGGGGAAATAAATACAGTAGAAGAAGAATGTGTAGCTTTGAGGGATGAAGTAGTGAAGGCAGCAGAGGATCAAGTAGGTAAAAAGACGAGGGCTAGTAGAAATCCTTGGGTAACAGAAGAAATATTGAATTTAATTGATGAAAGGAGAAAATATAAAAATGCAGTAAGTGAAACAGGCAAAAAGGAATACAAACGTCTCAAAAATGAGATCGACAGGAAGTGCAAAATGGCTAAGCAGGGATGGCTAGAGGACAAATGTAAGGATGTAGAGGCTTATCCCACTAGGGGTAAGATAGATACTGCCTACAGGAAAATTAAAGAGACCTTTGGAGAAAAGAGAACCACTTGTATGAATATCAAGAGGTCAGATGGAAACCCAGTTCTAAGCAAAGAAGGGAAAGCAGAAAGGTGGAAGGAATATATAGAGGGTCTATACAAGGGCGATGTACTTGAGGACAATATTATGGAAATGGAAGAGGATGTAGATAAAGATGAAATGGGAGATATGATACTGCGTGAAGAGTTTGACAGAGCACTGAAAGACCTGAATCGAAACAAGGCCCCAGGAGTAGACAACATTCCATTAGAACTACTGACGGCCTTGGGAGAGCCAGTCCTGACAAAACTCTACCATCTGGTGAGCAATATGTATGAGACAGGCGAAATACCCTCAGACTTCAAGAAGAATATAATAATTCCAATTCCAAAGAAAGCAGGTGTTGACAGATGTGAAAATTACCGAACTATCAGTTTAATAAGTCACGGCTGTAAAAGATTAACGCGAATTCTTTACAGACGAATCGAGAAACTAGTAGAAGCCGACCTCGGGGAAAATCAGTTTGGATTCCGTAGAAACATTGGAACACGTGAGGCAATACTGACCCTACGGCTTATCTTAGAAGCTAGATTAAGGAAAGGCAAACCTATGTTTCTAGCATTTGAGGACTTAGAGAAAGCTTTTGACAATGTTGACTGGAATACTCTCTTTCAAATTCTGAAGGTGGCAGGGGTCAAATATAGGGAGCGAAAGGCTATTTACAATTTTTATAGAAACCAAATGGCAGTTATAAGAGATGAGGGGCATGAAAGGGAAGCAGTGGTTGAGAAGGGAGTGAGACAGGGTTGTAGCCTCTCCCCGATGTTATTCAATCTGTATACTGAGCAAGCAGTGAAGGAAACAAAAGAAAAATTCGGAGTAGGTATTAAAATCCATGGAGAAGAAATAAAAACTCTGAGGTTCGACGATGACATTGTAATTCTGTCAGAGACAGCAAAGGACTTGGAAGAGTAGTTGAACGGAATGGATAGTGTCTTGAAGAGAGGATATAAGATGAACATCAACAGAAGCAAAACGAGGATAATGGAATGTTGTCGAATTAAGTCGGGTGATATTGAGGGTATTAGATTAGAAAATCAGACACTTAAAGTAGTAAAGAAGTTTTGCTATTTGGGGAGAAAAATAACTGACGATGGTCGAAGTAGAGAGGATATAAAATGTAGACTGGCAATGGCAAGGAAAGCGTTTCTGAAGAAGAGAAATTTGTTAACATCGAGTATAGATTTAAGTGTCAGAAAGTCGTTTCTGAAAGTATTTGTATGGAGTGTAGCCATGTATGGAAGTGAAACATGGACGATAAATAGTTTGGACAAGAAGAGAATAGAAGCTTTCGAAATGTGGTGCTACAGAAGGATGCTGAAGATTAGATGGGTAGATCACATAACTAATGAGGAGGTGTTGAATAGGATTGGGGAGAAGAGAAGTTTGTGGCACAACTTGACTAGAAGAAGGGATCGGCTGGTAGGACATGTTCTGAGGCATCAAGAGATCACCAATTTAGTATTGGAGAGCAGCGTGGAGGATAAAAATCGTAGAGGGGGGCCAAGAGATAAATACACCAAGCAGATCCAGAAGGATGTAGGTTGCAGTACGTACGGGAGATGAAAAAGCTTGCACAGTATAGAGTAGCATGGAGAGCTGCATCAAACCAGTCTCAGGACTGAAGACCACAACAACAACAACAGGTGCTCCGATGGATCGATGTATTACAGTGATACTGTTCTTGTGTGTATTCATTTCTGTGAGACTGTAATAATCTTTGACTTACTTGTAACCGTTTTGGCGCGAATGCGCACAGAACAGTCTTTGTTTCACTTTGCTGAAGATAAGTTGTTATTTCGCTTTGTAAAAGAACAGTCAAGACTTTTGTTTTGTTAATGTGGAAATTAAATATATGAAGATTGATACAAAACTGTTTTCTTGATGATGTGACAATTAAGAAGATGTATATGTGAATTTACAAGAAGTTTAATAAAATTGTGGATCGTGAACACCAAGTCAAAAATTATTTCTATCATACTTCTGTCCTGATCTGGGATTGTTTGATCATTAAGAATTTCCTGAAAAACGCATTTGTTAGGTCTTCAAATATTACTAAAATACAGATCTGGACCTTCTAGCAGTCGAAGTGATATCACCCTGAATCCACGAGATGAGACATAACAACTTCGACGAAATATACGTGGGAATCCATTCAAGATAAGTGCCAAAATTAATGACTTTTTTTACAGTGACTTCATTATTTCCATTCTGAAGATACCATTCACAGTGAATAAACTCGTTGTTGCCCGATAAAGCGAACATATGCTGCGTGAGCAAAATTATTAATCTGATTTCTAACCATTTTGCAAGTGGTGGTATTGTTAGAACCTCCACCCTGCCTTCCAGTGAGCTCTCGTTTGACACTGAAGTCGCATACTTCATTGGTTCGTGATCAGTGGAATGCACGCTACAGACCGTCTGGCTGGTAGCCAGTTTGTAACAGTTCATTGTGTCACTGTGGTGCCAACTGCTGCTCAAATTACTGCTGCAGATGCAGTAATATGCGTCAGAGCCAAACCCGAACACAATGGTCTTCCCTATCGGTAGTGCCATGCGGCCTGCCGTAGCCCAATTCTCTTGCGACCGTACATTTCGTGACCACCACTGTCAGCAATCACGTACAGTAAAAAAAAATGGCTCTGAGCACTATGGGACTCAACTGCTGAGGTCATTAGTCCCCTAGAACTTAGAACTAGTTAAACCTTACTAACCTAAGGACATCACAAACATCCATGCCCGAGGCAGGATTCGAACCTGCGACCGTAGCGGTCTTGCGGTTCCAGACTGCAGCGCCTTTAACCGCACGGCCACTTCGGCCGGCCACGTACAGTAGCCACATTCCTGCAAGTCCTTCTGTAATACTGCAGGAGGAACATCAGCTCCTCGTAGCGTTATTACACGGCCTCGTTCAAACGCGGAGAGATGTTGACAATGGCGTCTTTGTCGCCTTAAAGGCATGCTTGACTAACATCAACTCACGACGTCCAGTCTCAAAGGTAACAAACGCTCACGACCGTCACAGCGTATATTTAAAGGAAACTTGATTTGCACCCTCGCAGTGGCGCTATGAGCGCCACTCTTCTGCGGCTGGCGCGAAATTTGAATAGACGTCGTCTTTCATACATAGAAACACGCCTACCAAATTTCGTTGTTCTCTTTTTATGTCACACAACGACTCCTTGGTGCTGCAATTTTTTTCCGTCAGTGATTTTTTCTGATGACGTCTCCTCGCACAAAAGCACAACTCGTTTCAGTTGCAAGAATCAACAGAACATCTGCACTCATCTACAATGTCTTGCCACATTAATGTGACCACTTGTCAAAAGCCTGAAAAACCATCTTTGCAGCGCAAACTGGTGTGAGATTCGATTGAGCTAAAATATGGGATGTCTGGTGGCCAGAGCAGTACGGTAAACTCGTCCCGGGGCTCTTCGAGTAACGGACGTTACAGCTAGCTGTATGACACGCTGCATCATCCTGGTGGTTGATACCATCGTGCCCGTGGAAAATCGAACTGCATGTAGGGGTGGACATGGTCGCCGAGGATAGAGGGAGTTTTGTATTGATTCAGTGTGCCTTCCAGAAAGACATGGAAAGCCCACGGCCTGGACTCTTCCCACGATTGTTGCAGGGAATTTGCTTTCAGACGTTTCACGCCGTGCACACCAATGACCATCTGTTCGATGGAGCAAGAAACGTGATTCATCTGAAAAGGCCACCAGTTGCCACCAAGCTGACGTCCAGCTGCGATATTCGTGTGCAAATTCCAGCTCTCGTTGCCGATGAAAGGCAGTCGGAAAGGGTGTATGAACCAGACGCCTTCTGCGGAGGCCCATAAGCAGCAACGTTTGCTGAACGGTCGTTGAGAAGATATGGTTGGTAGCCCTCGGTTCATCTGAGCATTAGTTGTTGCTGAACGATTGCTCATCTGCTTGCCCACGTACATCTTGGTAGCCGTCGTTCACCCGTGACACCTATGCACAGGTGCCTCGCCGCCTGTTTTGGATAGCGCCATTTTGCCATGCGCCGTACACTTTAATCACGTCGGTACGAGAACAGTTTACCAACAGCCGTTTCGTAAATGCTTGCAACATTACACGAGAGCCAATGATCATGCCCTTTTGGACGTCAGATAAATCGCTCCACTTCCGCATTACGAAAACGACTGCACTGTTTTCTGCGCCCATCCCGTCTCTGTGAGCGGTTATTGCAATTTGACATCGAATATAAGAGGTGGTCACATTAATGTGAATGGACAGTATAGAATACAGGCAGAAGAAATCATACTGTACGCCGGGAATATCCCACCCAGTTGCTGCGCGTTAATCTCGGTCTGGAGGCTGATTCTGCCTGTGGGTTAAAAGGTACCCCAGAACAGGTACTTCTATAGTGTGACTGTTTGTCCCAGGAAAGAGGACTAGTACTCACACTACGACATAAAACAGTCACAGAGATCAAACCTTGTGGACCGATCTCAATGACTGTGCAGACAGAATAACCTGAGTGCTGCATAAATACATGCAGCAAAAAGAGTACAGGTAGCAAAAAGTAAAGGCGAGGAAAGAGTCCACAGACAACACTAGCGAGACAGGCGACAATAGAGTGGTGGCAAATCAGACGATAGAGACAGAAGCGAATATCGATAATCGTAGAATGTTTAGTCACTTCGGTGTCACGAAAAGAAGTGTTCTCTTGTAATATTCAAGTATGACATAAAATATGATAGGGACTTAGCAGCCCCGTCAGGACCAGTGCAGTGACATTAAAAGTTGAGGTTACATTGACTTTTGATTGCTTTGCTTGTACGTCTACAGCTTTTCTGCTTTCAGGACTTTTTGTAAGTACAAACATACGGAATTTCATTTTGTAAAAAAAAAAAAAAAAAAAAAAAAAATAAAATTAAATAATTCCTTACTTATAAAAGATAAGTGATGGTAGAATGATTTTGTTTTGTTTCAGACTATGGCTACCTATTACAAACGAGGTCTCACAGATGAAAAATTTGTGGTGAACTAGAAGCTTTTTCAGGTGATACTGATAAACCGTCTGATGCAGTGATGACAGCGAAGACGACATGATGAATAGTACTCAGTGCAATAATAACACAAAAACACTTACGTCGTATGCTAGTACTTCACAAAAAATTACAGAACTTGAACTAAGTGGTAACGAGGAAGAGGCACACTATGAAGAAAATCTTCAGACTGTATCTCTTCAGGAACGTGTTAGTATTTCACAGAATATAGATGGACAATCGTGCAGTTCACATTCTTTCAAATGATCTTGAAAAAGAAGTGTGTAGTGTATCCAGAACCCATAAATATGAAAAAAAAGATTGAAATGGGAACACTGGTAGTTCTACAAGATTATAATGAACACGTGGGTGGCGTAGGCAAAGCTGACACGGTGAGGTCTATTTATGAAACAGACAGAAAATCAAAAAGGTATTGTTGTAGACTGTTTAGGCAATGGTGTAAATGAAACTTGTGAGTTCCTATATTTCATACTGTGACGTAAAAGGAACACTTTCATTGATTGATCGGAAACCCAGAACTGCACTTGGTCTACTCACACTTGGAAAGTAAAAGTCCAAAAACCGGGGTGAGCCCAAAAAGAATCAAAATTCTCCTGTTTCAACTCCAAGGAGAAGAAAGGCAGAATGTTCGGTAATAACCGAAGTACGTTTTCAGAATACAGGATGTAACTGGCCAACATACGTCATTTCAACGAATGTGAACTTTACCCATTTACAAAGTTAGACTCTAGACACCACTCAAAGTGTTCAGAGCATAATATTTTTGTGTGTTAAGAAAAAGAATAGTGGTTTTTATATTACCAGTACGATTCTTTTGGGATTTCTCAGTCCATCAATGTACTTTAGCCTTACAATCCTGTCGGTACTTACAAGTTCTGTGAACATTTTATGCATTCTAACGAATGAATCGTTTCTGAAGTAAAATAATTTCCTATTAATTCAATAAAAGTTCATCAAGTATTAAAGTAACACTTTTGAAATCTGATTTCATACTTTTTAGGGATAAAGTAATTAATGGGTTAAACATCTCCATTTCCTAATTACTGTCAAATTTTCAACTGTTTAAAGCGGCAATTTGTCTAAAACTTTATTTATAGAAAAAGCTTCATGTCATGTGTATGAACAATTTAATTATTTTAAAACACTACCTGTCTTACTATATGGCATGTCATTTGTAAAGGCATCAAATAAAATAAACAATAAATATGGGGCCAAATATGTAGCGAAAATTGTGCGTTATTTCAAAAGTAATAGCTGTAACTGTTACGACATTTATACCATTGTGAGACAAGGCGGTCAACGCCTTCGTGGAAAAATGTTTGTGTTTGCTTTGGAAAGATGCCTGTATCCAGGAGTGCAACTGTTCCTCTGAAGCAAACCGATGGCACGGCCTCAAAAAATATGGAAATTGCATGGGTAGAGTTCACGACTGTATGGGAAACTTCTGCGCCAGCTCGAAACAACCTTGGCAACATGCGGGCCTGCCTTATGCTGCCAAGAGGTCGTTTCGAGTGTGCTGCAGAAGTTCCGCTGTGCAGCTCTTCCATATCCTCCCTATGGTCCCAATACCTCCCCTTGTGATTTCCATATTTTTGGAGCCCTGACGAAATATATTCTTGACTGTCGATTTTCTTCGTTCAAAGAGGTACAGCCCCAGTACAACATGGTTCCGTAGATAACCGCAATCATTTTTCCATAAAGACGTTGACTGTCTTGTCTCACAGTGAGATAAATGTTTCACCTGTTATGGCGAGTACACTTGAAGTAACAAGCAGTTTAGTTACACTATCTCCACCTATCTAGTTTTCATTTGACTGTCCCTCATATTATAAAACTTTAATCTCAAGAATTTAGCATCGTCAGTTTTCGATCTGCTTCTCAGTATATTTCAGGCATATACTGGCAGGAAACCTGTTAAACGTTCTGAGCTACATATAGTGCGTTTTTTCAAAATTTGGTGACATAGAACTGGCTAGAAACCATTTATCAATGCCAATGAAAGTTTCGTTATCTAGTCTCTCTAAGACTGTACTTGATTTGCTATTTGGTTCAAATGGCTCTGAGCACTATGGGACTTAACTGCTGAGGCCATCAGTCCCTTAGAACTTAGAACTACTTGAACCTAACTAATCTAAGGACATCACACACATCCATGCCGAACCTGCAACCATAGCGGTCGCGCGGTTCCAGACTGTAGCGCCTAGAACCGGATTTGCTATTTGTTGCCTTGTTTGTATCATCGGCAATCAAAATGAAGCTGTCATCATGTAACGTTACTGAGGTTATGTCATTGAAATACACAAGAAAAAGTAAGAGCCCTAACAAGTTACCTTGTGGGAAGCAAAGACATTTGTCAATTTTTAAAAATAGGTGATAAGTACAAGAACCTGAATGGCTATTACGAAGAGAATTTTTAAGATCTTTCTAGTCATTTCTTTTAACTATTCCAGTATTTTACCTTCTGTCTAACGTAACTTACTTTCCAGTAGCCCTCGTACGTTACATTTTAGGTAACAATATTTACTCAGCACTTTCTCATTACTTAGCAGAGCAGCTAAGCCAAAAATTTGAGCAACACGATTTATTGTGTGCAGAGTTGGGAAATAAAACAGCTGAAACTTCGAGTCGACTACTGAGGAGCGTATGCTTGATATGTTTGCGGACTGTTTGTAATATGCAAGGGTTTCAAGTTAGAATGCCGCTCTAGTGCACATATTTAACTTACAGCAAGGCAGAAATGTTAACGCTATATGAGAACTGTACACTGAGATTACAGAAGTCATGGGATAACGAAATGCACATATACATATGTCTGTAATTCCGCGTACCCAAGGTGCAAAATAGCAGTACATTGGTTCAAATGGCTCTGAGCACTATGGGACTCAACTGCTGAGGTCATGAGTCCCCTAGAACTTAGAACTAGTTAAACCTAACTAACCTACGGACATCACACACATCCATGCCCGAGGCAGGATTCGAACCTGCGACCGTAGCGGTCGCGCGGTTCCAGACTGCAGCGCCTAGAACCGCACGGCAACTTCGGCCAGTACATTGGCGGAGCTGTCATTTGTACTCAAGTGAATCGTGCAAAACTTCCGATGTGATCATGGCCGCACGACGGGAATTAACAGACTTTGAAAGGGGAATGTTAGTTGGAACTAGACGCATGGGACATTCCATTTCGGAAGTCGGTAGGGTATTCCGAGGTCCACAATGTCAAGAGTGTGCCGGGAACACCAAATTACAGACATTACCTCTCACTACGGGCAGTGCAATGGCCGACAGACTTCTCTTAACGACCACGAGCAGCGGCGGATGCACGGAGCTTTGAGTGCTAACAGACTAGCAATACTGCGTAAAATAGCACCAGGTATTAATGTGGGACGTACGACGAACTTATTCGTTAATATAGAGTCGCGAAATTTGACGTCAATGGGCTATGGCAACAGACGACTGACGCCTGTGGCTTTGCTACCAGCACGACACGGCCAGCAGCGCCTCTCCTGCAATCGTGACCAAATCGGTTCGACCCTAGACGACTGGAAAACCGTGGTCTGGTCAGATGAGTCCCGATTTCAGTTGGTAAGAGCTAATGGAAGGGTCAGAGTGTGGCGCCGACCTCTCCAAGCCATGGACCCAGTTTGTCATCAAGGCACAGTACAAGCAGGTGGTTCGCGACTGGTTTCAAGAAAATTCTGGACAGTTCGAGCGTATGATTTGGCCACTCAGACCGGTCGATATGAATCTCATCAAACGTTTATGGGATCTAATCGAGAGTTCAGTTAATGCACAAAATTCTGCACCGGCAGCCTTCCGCAATTATGAATGGCTAAGAGACAGTACGGCTCATTTCTGTACGGGACTTCTGACGACTTGTTGAGTCCATGCCACGTCGAGTTGCTGCACTACGCTGGACCAAAGGAGGCGCGACCCGATATTAGGAAATACCCATGACTTTTGTCACTTCAGTGTAGAACAGTATTCGCTGACAGTTCTGCTATTCGTGTTGACGTCAAGGGGCAGCTCAAATTTTCAACTTGACGACTTCCTTCACTCTCCTTTTTTTTCTTTTTTTTGGGTGCGGGGGGGATGGGGGTAGGGGGTAATGATTTCAGACTTCTGACAAGTTGAATGCGGCTCGCAACGAATTCCTCTCCTTCCTCAATTATTTGCTGGATACATTCCAGTCTCTGCCTTCTTCTAATTTTTACGTCTAGTACCTTGAAACGTACTAGACGTAAAAACGTCAGAGCACTGAAAGAACTAAGTAGAAACAAGGTCCTGGGAGTAGACAACATTCCATTAGAACTACTGACAGCCTTGGGAGAGCCACTCCTGACAAAACTCTACCATCTGGTGAGCAAAATGTATGAGACAGGCGATATACCCCAGACTTCAAGAAGAATATAATAATACCAATCCCAAAGGAAGCAGGTGTTGACAGATGTGAAAATTACCGAACTATCAGTTTAATAAGTCACAGTTGCAGAATACTAACGCGAATTCTTTACAGACGAATGGAAAAAATGGTAGAAGCCGACCTCGGGAAAGATCAGTCTGGATTCCGTAGAATTATTGGAACACGTGAGGCAATGCTGACCCTACGACTTATCTTAGAAGAAAGATTAAGGAAAGGCAAACCAACGTTTCTAGGATTTGTAGACTTAGAGAAAGCTTTTGACAATGTTGACTGGAATACTCTCTTTCAAATTCTGAAGGTGGCAGGGGTATAATACAGGGAGCGAAAGGCTATTTACAATTTGTACGGAGACCAGATGGCAGTAATAAGAGCCGAGGGGCATGAAAGGGAAGAAGTGATTGGGAAGGAAGTACGACAGGGTTGCAGCCTCTCGCGACATTATTCAATCTGTATACTGAGCAAGCAATAAAGGAAACGAAGGAAAAATTCGAAGTAGGTATTAAAATCCATGAAGAAGAAATGAAAACTTTAAGTTTCGCCGATTACATTGTAATTCTGTCAGAGACAGCGAAGGACTTGGAAGAGCAGTTGAACGGAATGGGCAGTGTCTTGAAAGGAGGATATAAGATGAATATCAACAAAAGCAAAACGAGGATAATGCAATGTAGTCGAATTAACTCAAGTGATGCTGAGGGAATCAGATTAGGGAATGAGACACTTAATTAGTAAAGGAGTTTTGCTATTTGGAGAGCAAAATAACTGATGATGGTCGCAGTGGAGAGGATATAAAATGTTGATTGGCAATGGCAAGGAAAGCGTTTCTGAAGAAGAGAAATTTTTTAACATTGAGTACAGATTTAAGTGTCAGGAAGTCGTTTCTGAGAGTATTTGTATGGAGTGTAGCCATGTATGGAAGTGAAACATGGACGATAAATAGTTCGGACAAGAAGAGAATAGAAGCTTTCGAAATGTAGTGCTACAGAAGAATGCTGAGGAGTAGATGGGTAGATCACTTAACTAATGAGGAGGTATTGAATAGAACTGGGGAGAAGAGGAGTTTGTGGCACGACTAGAAGAAGGGATCGGCTGGTAGGACATGTTCTGAGGCATCAAGGGATCACCAATTTAGTATTGGAGGGCAGCGTGGAGGGTAAAAATCGTAGAGGGGGACCAAGAGAAGAATACACTAAGTACATTCAGAAGGATGTAGGCTGCAGTACGTACTGGGAGATGAAGCAGCTTGCACAGGATAGAGTAGCATGGAGAGCTGCATCAAACCAGTCTCAGGACTGAAGACTACAACAACAACCTTGAAACGTGTCCCCTAATGTCAAGTCCTATATTTTCTATCCTACTCAGGATAGGTACAACAAACTTTATTATCGCTTACACTGGCGTTGAAGCAGAGACCTGTGAAACAAATGTGTGGTTCCTGTGGTCGATGACGGCAGAGCTTCCAAAGTGAACGGCTAGCCACAAACAAAGTTCAGTTCGTAGCGAAAGTCGTCGTAAGCGTGCTTAAACTGTCCAGGTAGCAACCAAATCAAAAACGTACACCTAGGCAACGTAAATCACTCTGCGATCAACGGCGTCTGTCGAAAGCTTCAGAGAATAATGAGAACCACCGAACAAGTGCAGGGCCTCTGCATTTACTGCATGCCCATGTGCTCTCTAAGGAAGCAAGTTACAGGCGTGCTACTTTTGGCCTTTCTACATACCGATAATCTGCTTGAACGGGGAATCCGCATCACCGTTGGATACTAAACCATCATTCAGTGCCTTCTTTTAATCAGTGTTATCCACATATTCCTTTACTCCCCTGTCGTGCAGAGAACCGCATTTTGTATACTATCTGCCGACTTAATTGCCTGTAACAGCACGTTTGAAATGTTCTATTGCCGTCCTTTTCATGTTTTTCCTCAATAACCCTCAAACATCAGCAGCATCAAAAACTTAGTGGATAGCTGAGGTGTAATCTGACAGCATAAATGGCACTGTTCCCGTAAACCAAGGAATTTGGTTAGAGTCGCTGTCCAGCAAACTACTCGGAGACAGTTTTGCTAAACATTTTATTTTTCTGCAAATGGTTTTTTACAGCATGTCATCTTCTGTATGTTTGGCATATTGCTAAAACGAGGGGCGTTAAGTAATGGAAGACGTTGTTTTCTTAAAGCAGATTGGTTTTATTTCGGATTCCAGTACACCATATTATTTCCCATTCTCTTGGCTACAGTATCCTACTTTTAAACATAATCTTCGTTCAACGCAATGGCCTTACTGCGTGATACTGGGAGGACCTATATGCTCACATGGTACCACTAAGAGCCTGCATCAATGATCACTTCGTCCACGTATTGCTCCACACGCAGCGCATTCTTCACTGGACCAAACAGATGGAAGTCGAAAGATGCGGGATTCGGGCTGTAGGATGTATGTGGAAGAACAGTCCAATGATGTTTTATGAGTCCCTCTCGGGTGCGCAGACTTGTGTGAGGCCATGCGCTGTCATGACGAAGTAGGAGTTCGTTTGCACTTTTTTGGCGACGAAAACGCTGAAGTTCCAGCATGTCACAGCTGTGTGCAGCCGACCGGACGTGGGAGATCGGATAGGTTTGCGCGACCTTGTTGCGATGTTGACAAACGCCTAGCCCAACGACTCACCATCCTTTTGTTCACAGCAATGTCTCTGTAGTATTCTGCAAGCGCCAAAGAATATCTGCCGTGCTCCGGTTTTTCACCGAAATAAATTCAATGACAACTCTCTGCTTTGACCGCACCTCTGTTAGAGACGCCATTTTGAAGGCTACGTATAGCGAAGCCACCTGTCGAAACTTCATGAAACTGTAGGCGCTGAAGAAAGAATATTCCACCATGTCCCACAACAAATTCCACAGATTTACAGCCGAAATTAGCTCTCGTAGATTTGTTATAGTTACACATAAAAATGTCTTCTGTAAAAGATGTGGAGCAGAAATTAATGAAGAATTTACACAACTGAAGGTTATCTTCTTAAAGGGGATAGGCGTCAGGTTTGCATATATTATGTTTTCTACTTCGTTAGGTGGTATGTAGACAACGCTTTTACATACTAAAAGGGCTGTCTCCATTGGTGGCTGATGTAGGTGCTACTAGCATTAGTATATGCCCTGAGAGGAGACTCATATGACTTGTTCACGCTGAGAGGGGTAACTGTAAAATGCGTTGCATGAGTTGGCTGCACTGGACGTAAGGATTATACACTTCTGCTTCCTCCTTCAGTTTTGTAATCCGTCTATTGAGTGTCTTTATTGGCAGTATAACAATATCAATAACTCAGTAAAAGAAAGTAACAGAAACTTGGTAATTATAAAAGAGGTGAGTTACCGATAAAAGAGCAAAAGTGGGGAAGCATTTCGTTACTCATGATGTAATAAACACCATAGGAACAGCTCGCAATATTAAAATTATTCAGATTAGAGGTAGTTTTTTGTGGGCTTTCAGCAAGCAGCTGATACGTTCATTAACACAACTAAAGTTAATATAAGTTTAACGACACGCATTAAAAACACCTAGCCTAGAGTAATTCACATAAAAAAGACATTTAGCGAAATAGAGGGATGGAAAATGATAAGATTGTTGACAAAAGCACGACGAAACGAAGATTTCAAAACGACCACATTCAGTGGGGTCACTGGTGAAAAAGGATTGTCTTCAGACAAGAGATCTCAAAAGTATAATAGATTACCCAGCTGAGGTGCACAGTTTTACAATGAATTGTGCCAAGACTGAACAGTATAATCATTACTAAAGGTAGAATTATTACGAATTAGTCTGGTGGGCTTAGTTCAAATTTATTTACAAAAATCAGTGTTTATTTGTTATTTTTGGATCGTGCCAAGTGTTAGCTCGGTCTCCTGAAGTCAACGAGCGAGTATTAATGAGGAGTCACTGCATACGTATATTCATGTTATTTGTATGAAGTTTATGTGAATAACCTGGGAATTACATTTTCTTTCTTAGCCCCTGTATCATGATATCCCTTCAATTACAACTTTGCACAGATACTCGGAGTCACTAACTACACATATCTGTCTTACTCATGTGCATGATTCACAATTCATCTTTTATTTTCAGTACTTTTAATGGCATGTTCTTTTAAACTAGCTCTGAGTAGTAGTTCAATTCACTTCTTGAATTGATTTGTGTTTTCCACGATTATTTCATTTATACTTGCAAACTATTATATCACTGCTTATTGAATCGGCGGAGAGCATCACGCGTCACTGCGCTAACGGATACGGAAGCTTGACGCATAATGGCGAATCAGTGTTTCTATTGTGATGGGCGACTGGCAGGTACATGATCCGCTATGAATAACGCATGAAGTCTATCTGTAGTGGCAACAGTATGACGATATCACGGGGGTATGGGGAGGGGGGCTTAAACGTTGCACAATCAAGAGAATCTCGCTCCGGTTCCCGCATGACAACAGCATTGCGTTTATAATACGAACGTATAGACTAAGGTACTTTTTCATCAACCGGCTACACATATGTTTGTTTTTTTAGTTAAATTCTTTTCCTTTTAGGCAGCAGGTATTATACGGTCTTCGGTTTGATGAATTGGTAGTGCAATATGCATAGGGGAAAAGTGATTGCGTTGTAAAAAATTCAAGGACATTTGATTTAAGTCTGATATGTTTAGAAGCCTCAAAAATTTTCTATCTGTTCTCGAGACGAATGAGACAGACAGATGGAATTTATGTATACGTTAAACACTAAAGCATTTCAGAATAATTTTGCACGTAGTGTCATTCCTTTCAATTTATAATTATTAAATTTCACCACGATGGGAGTGACCATTATTAATGGTAGAAGGAGAACACCATCAGCGTAATGTTACCACTGCTGGGCGGTGGTAATTACGACGAACTCAGTAATGACAACCAAACAAGTCGCATTTAGGCAGCAAAAGGAAATAGTTCCAGTCACTACCGTACGCTGTTTTCCTTTCGTGACTGATTCCTTAAATAGGATAGCTAAGGAGAGAGCTAGATAACAATGACAATTTTGGCTGTTGGGACTTCAAATTTGATTCAGTGAGACAAAAACAAGGCATGAACAACACATATGAACAACGAGGATTTACTTTAAATGGTTTGCATTATATTTAATATCGCTCAGTCCTGTGGGCATTACGGTTATAGCCTAATACCTTGGGGTAAAAGCGGGTACTCTTTGGGGCACAAATGAGCAATGTTATGTTTTCAGTCTGAGGCTTGGGACACACCGATATTCAAACAAATCATCTTCAGTCCACCTTCTACAATCTTCATGAGCCCAAATCTCACACTTTAAATACGTTTCCAAATCATACTACTTTCTTGCTGACTAGTAAGTCTCTTTGCAAAGAAGATAAGGCGTTTCATTCCTATCTGCAGAAGAGCTGTTTGCCTCACACGTCTTCAGACTCTTCTGACTCTTTTTTGTGGTGTAGGCGCCGGAGTCTTCCAACACTTTTTTTAACCTGACGGGAAGATGCTTTTAATGCACAGAGTTCATTCTTTGCAAGGAGACTCCTTGATCATGACCCATTTTCCTCGTCACCTTGTAGATGGTGGTCTCTAGTAGTGAGGAACTGGCTTTAAACTCTCCCGTGATACAGTGAGTAAAGATTCTGTCTGCACAGCAGTCGACGGACCAGGATATGGAGAAGAAGCAGTAATTGACTGTGTTGTGTTCCGGGAATCTGGGAGCATTCTTTCTGCTGTATCAGATAGTGCAAATTTCTCTTCGCCAAATTCGTTTGCAGTAAGCGTGAAAATACCTGTCTTTTTAAACCCAGGTAGGGAATTTTACATTGTTGCTGTTTTGGTAAGTGCAAGTCCGAACAACTGAGCTGTTTGCTATTGGGGTAACACTATTACCGGACGGCTGTTAGGCAAGTCTTTATTTCCTGACCGTATGAAGCGCATACAGGTCCCATCTCAAATGAAAATATACGTCTTCAATCAGGGGTAATTAATCAGATTATTACTGACAAAAATAAACTAAAAATTAGCACACAGTAATTGTAAATTCTATATGCAATTATTAAAATGTAGTTATTAAAACGTCTACACGTAGGTACAGTATGTAATCAAAAGTATCCGGACACCTGGCTGAAAATTACATACAGGTTCGTGGCGCCTTCGATCGGTAATGCTGGAATTCAATATGGTGTTGACCCAGCTTGGTGTTGACTCAGCTTGACAATTTCGACTCTCGCTGGCATACGTTCAATCAGGTGCTGGAAGGTTTCTTGGGGAATGGCAGCCCATTCTTCACGGAGTGCTGAACTGAGGAGAGGCATCGATGTCGGTCGGTGAGGCCTGGCACGAAGTCGGCTTTCCAAAACATCCCGAAGGTGTTCTGTAGAAGTCAGGTCAGGACTCTGTGCAGGCCAGTCCATTACAGGGATGTTGTAGTGTAACCACTCCGCCGCAGACCATGCATTATGAACAGATGCTCGATCGTGTTGAAAGATACAATCCCCATCCCCGAACTGCTCTTCAACAGTGGTAAGCGAGAATGTGCTTAAAACATCAATGTAGGCCTGTGCTGTGATAGTGCCACGCAAAACAAGGGATGAAAGCCCCCTCCATGAAGAACACGACCACACCATTACATCATCGCCTCCGAATTTTAGTATTGGCACTTCACAATCTGGCATATGACGTTCACCGGGAATTCGCCATACCCTCACCCTGCCATGGATCGTGACATTGTGTACCGTGATTCGTCACACCACACAACGTTTTTCCACTGTTCAGTCGTCCAATGTTGACGCTCCTTACACCAATGAGGCGTCGTTGGCATTTAACAGCGTGATGTGTGGCTTATGAGCATCCGCTGGACAATGAAATCCAAGTTTTCTCACCTCCCGTCTAACTGTCATAGTATTTGCAGTGGATCCTGATGCAGTTTAGGATCCCTGTGTGATGGTCTGGATAGATGTCTGCCTATTACACATTACGACCCTCTTCAACTGTCGGTGCTCTCTGTCAATCAACAGACGAGATCGGTCTGTACGCTTTTGTGCTGTACGTGTCCTTTCACGTCTCCACTTCACTATCACATCAGAAACAGTGGACCTAGGTTTGTTTAGGAGTGTGGAAATCTCGCGTACAGACGTATGACACATGTGACACCCCATCACCTAACCTCGTTCGAAGTCCGTGAATTCCGCGGAGCGCTCCATTCTGCTCTAAAATGGTTCAAATGGCTCTGAGCACTATGCGACTTAACTTCTGAGGTCATCAGTCACCTAGAACTTAGAACTAATTAATCCTAACTAACCTAAGGACATCACACACATCCATGCCCGAGGCAGGATTCGAACCTGCGACGGTAGCGGTCGCTCGGTTCCAGACTGTAGCGCCTAGAACCGCACGGCCACTCCGGCCGGCCCAATCTGCTCTCTCACGATGTCTATTGACTACTGAGGTCGCTGATACGGAGTACCTAGCAGTAGGTGGCAGTACAATGCACCTAATACGAAAAAAGTATGTTTTTGGGGTGTCCGGATACTTTTGATCACATAGTGTAGAGCACCGTTAAACATGTAGCTCTTACGTCACATGTAACGAAGCCACTGAGTAATATCAGGTAGTTCCGGTTTTACCACATTTTGTTTCTACCAGGAGTTACCCCAGCTGTAACGTATATATAAAAAAGGATCGTTGAACATGGCGTATGTTCATAAAGCTTGTTAAAAGTATTATTCATTGTATTACTAGTTTGAACTTGTAATACGAGAGTGTAAGTTCCTTACTGAACACAGAATATCACAAAATACGATACACAACCACGAAAATCTAACAAATTACTTTGCTCGACAACAACGCGTCTGACATTGCCAGACCTATTGGTGGTATTAATGCTGCCGGCTGTCTTCATCTTCTAACGGCAAGAAAGCAATGTTACCAACTCTTAAAGAGAAATTATGGTTCCCAGTATCACCCCCCCCCCCCTCCACCCCAATACCTATTATACACTCCTACAACGTGGAGAACAAGGCTTCCAACATATGTTCCATATGTCGACAATCGTCCATCCAAATTACATTCTGCGGATTGTCTACCTCAATAAAATCCAGTCACAAAGATCGTTTCCTCTTGTTTAGGCTTCACTGGAGTAACTGTTTCCTGCAAGTTGACTGGACTAGGTTCGAAGAGGGGCTAGTGATGGCGAAACATTAGCAATTCCGCCCAGTTCGCAGAGGCTATCGTACACTTGGAGGCCAGATATTTATGTCCGCCGCTGACGAAGGCACTTGCGAACGGGAACCGGAGGAGTGGACCAGTGGGCCTAAGCTGTGCGGGTAGCCGGCGGTCGTTAGGCAGGCGCGCTCTAATGAAGATAATTATGTTTACCGGCACCCTCCCCTTCTTCTCCCCTCTCCACCCACGACTTGTTAATTATTACTTGCTAGGCTTAGTGCATTGCCCACCGGTACGAACTACACAACAGCATTACTGACCGCACCGTGTAATCCTATTAGCGCAGCGCGACGCAATCGCCGACGCCTCCCACTCCTCCCCCCCCCCCCCCCTCGGACCTCCACCTCTTTCCGCCCCCTCCAAAGCCACACCCATCATACTCTCCATCCTCCCCATTTTCCACCCTCTCACGCCCACCCCTTTCCACCAACCGACCTCTTGTCTCTATGAATTGTACGCGGAGAAATAAATCAGTGGATTCTGTACGCGTCGCTAAAGCGGTAACTAATTGCCACTGCGAAAACTGTCCAACTGAGAGAACAGTGGTTTGCGATTTTGGACTGTCCGCCCAATGTCCTGGCTTCAAAACGTCTAAGTCCTTAAAGCATAATCCCTGATCTCTACAAGGCCGGCCTGAACTCTGAAATGCTAGTTCACGTGAACTTCCACGGTTCGCTGCGTAGACCACGACTTATGAAGAGAAGGAGACTTACGGTTCGGTTTTTTTTGGTACATTACATTGTAACTGTTAGGACTACCGGTGGTAGTGTTAGCATCGGTAGAGAAAGAAACAGAGGAAATTGGAAATTTGTGGTATTTCTTATGGGACCAAACTGCTGAGGTCATCGGTCCTTAGTTTAAGTTAAGATTTATACACAACTTACTTTAACTTAAACTAACTCTCGCTAAGGACAACACACACCCATGCCCTAGGGAGGACTCGAATCTCCGACGGGGGAAGCCGTGCGAACCTTGGTAAGACGCCTACGACCGCGCGCCTACCCCGCGTTGCTAAAAGAAACATAAATGAATGTGTAATACAGAAACTGGAAGCCGATAACTTACCTTTGCTTTTTTGATTGTTTGGTTCTTTGGTTTGCACATAATTAGAACCGCACATAATTCAGTGTGTATTTTATATCCTTTCCAGAATATAAATTGCATTTTATAAGTAATGAAAGCCAGTTGACCATGTGACTTCTGCGCTTTTATGTAACCAAAGCAATTACTTTTGATGCAAGTACAGTTTACAAGCACAAATATAAAAAATTAAATATATGATTATTCGTATTTTGTACTCAGTAGAACGTTCTTCAACATGCAACATGAACAGAAGCAAGAGTTTTCTGTTATGACTGATAAATGCGAAAGTTGTTAATTAACAACGGAAAAATCTATTATATAAGTTCGACGAACTAGCGAAGCGATGTTTGATATATTTTTATTCCCATGTTTTTTTGTTTTACCTTTTTGTTGAGGAAATTGCGTTTCCAGCGCTTTGTGATAAATCAGTATTGTTTTCTTTGTTTTTAATGTAACGTTCCTCAGTTTCACGTTACAACTCAACAATTTTCGAATGAATTCTGAATTAATCAGTGATAGTTCCAATTTTGCTACAAAAATGTGTATGTTTAAAAAACAGACAGGAGTATAGCACTGTAGCACAAAAATGTTCCAGAGGTTACCAGGCCACTCAGTTTCTAGACGTTTCGCCGCTTCCGGTTTTTAAGGGAATCTAGCAAGACACTGATCGCACAGATAAAGAAAGCGACCTTTATAAGGCCTCGCCTGATAGGTATGCAACGTACCTAATACACAGATAATAGGAGAACTGCCTTAGTTTACGCTTATTTATGATAGTCTATGGCAATCTACGATAGTTTTACAATTCTACTTGAGACGAAATGAGTAGACAGTTGGGAATGAAATCAGCGAAGATGCAGTAACATGTAGTGATATCACAGCAAACCGCTGGAAGCCTCTGAACCCTCACTGTAACGAATATGTAAAACGAAAAACTGTGGCCGGCCGGGGTGGCCGAGCGGTTCTAGGCGCTACAGTCTGGAGCCGCGTGACCGCTACGGTCACAGGTTCGAATCCTGCCTCGGGCATGGATATTTGTGATGTCCCTAGGTTAGTTACGTTTAAGTAGTTCTACGTTCTAGGGCACTTATGACCTCAGCAGTTAAGTCCCATAGTGCTCAGAGCCATTTGAACCATTTTTGAAAAACAGACTTCAGCTCATAGCATTGAGTCACCTTGAGCATTAGACTCTCCGAGCACGCCTCCAGTTCTGGCTACAGCTCTCAAAGTCACTCATGTTTGTACATACACTATCTGATCAAAAGTATCCGGACACCTATTAGTGAACACTAATATCTGTCGTATGCAGCTTTCTCTTTTATGTTGTCTTGGACTCTTCTAGGGGGACTTCCTGTGAGGTGTCTAAATGTGTATTATAAGCTGGCACATATTTGGTTGTGTCGGGAGATTGGCACATCTTCGCAGTGTGCGGGTTGACCCGACACGACCGCCATCGCGACGCGATGGCGAGAGGAGAATGGTGATGATCGGTTTGTGGGGCGCTTAACTGCAAGTTTATCAGCGTTCATACAAATTCCCAATAGTTTCACCGTCCAGTCTCGCACTTCCTTAATGATGATGAAATGATGAGTACAACGCAAACACCCAATCCTTAGGCGGAGAAAATACCCAACACGGCAGGGAATCGAACTTGGGACCCCATGATTAAGAGGCAGCAAAGCTGACCACTAGAACACGAGCTGAGGACCACAGGACGAGAAAAGGACGGGCACAGAGTCAATTGGAGCTAGCTGTCAGAAACACATTTCCGATCAGCTGCACCGACTGGTACGACAAGATGTACTACTGTGAAGCCTTTCTTGGTGTCTGGGTACTTTTTAGACTCCAAGACTCTTTTATCGGCTTTTAGTTACAAATGAGCAAAATATTTATGGTTACATAGCGGTTTATATTACAATAATTTGTAATTTATCCAATCAGTTCCGAAAATACCCCATGTACATAATACCTGAGTTCTTATGTTGTATTTCAGGTTTATCACGAAAAGAAAGACTTGCAAACAATGCACCTCCTCAATCAATATTTATATCTCCATTGTTGTAACAAATTCGTAGAAAACACACACACGTGTATGGTTGGAACAAATTCGCATTTTGAAACCTGCGTTTTGTTGAACTAAGGCGTGCTATTATGTTTTATTCATAACGGATCATGATATTCGCTTTAAAATGAGCCACAGGCTCGATCAGGTTTTAGCAGATATACATAAGAGTGGTAGTGATAATGAATCCATTTTTGGAGATGAAATGACGGTGATGTAGATATGACAGGAAGCTATACAGGTCGAAGATGAGGTTGATACAAATGAATGTGAAGATGATGGTAATGGTATCCAGGAAACTAATGTGCCTACTCTTGCATATAGAAGTGGACAGGTAACATATGACATAGTACAAAATCATGCTTGCAAGCATGCAAACAGGAGTATAATGTGTGAAACTGCACATGTTCCATGTCACCTTAGACCGCATATACAGACAAGAGTAGATTTTGTCAGGCTTTTTATCAACAGTCACATGGAGAGGATACCAATAATCATGCAGACGATAGTAATATTCTACACCCGTATCTTGAACGCTGGATTGAACTTTACAGAGCTATAGGTATTCTTTGGTCTGGTTTACACAAGGCACGTGGGCACCTTTGAGCGAATTTCGATGAGTATAGCTTATCCTTTTTTCCAGTCACAATGAGCTTTTCAAGATTTCTTGATATTTAGATGCACCTCTGGTTCGATGATAAACTTACAAGAAGACAGAAAATCAGTTTCTGGATCAAAAGCTGAACCTTTAGGGGCTGTGTTTGAAGCGTTCATTGATGCATGTATTTCGTCTTACATCTCTGGCTCTTGTATTACAGTTGATGAGCACCGATGTACTTTCAGGGGACGCTGTCCATTCAAGGTGTACATTCCTTTAAAACCTGGACAGTACAGGATAAACGTATATGCTGCTGTAGATTGTGAGACCAATTATATCATAAATGGATAACTGTATAAAGGGAAATCTGTAGAATGAAGGGAAATAAATCAAGGGAAACGAATGGTACGTGATTTAGTTGATCATCTGAGCAGAGGTGGTAGAAACATTTCCACTCATATTTTTTTTTTACAGGTTTACAACTTAATTATACCGTGCAACAACAGAGTTGTAACTTCAACAATTCATGTGGACACACGATAAGACATTGTTATTTTTATGAAAATGTTTTAGGTTATATCGCCGTATAGTTGCTAGAAACACTTTTTGGTCAAGAAATACCCATATATACAGTGTGTTTTTCCAGAGCTGATATCATGCGAGGTATAAAAGGGTATGGTTAGGAGTTAGTTGACAGACGGTCTGCCCGGTATGTTTAAGTATTTTATATAGCTCAAATCGGATGATGGTCCGACCGATAAACTGATGGTAATGGTTTACAGCTCAGATCCAGAACGACTTCAGGTGCGCACCTACACACGCAGTGAAAACGGTACGTTTGAGATTGTAAGTGAAACTTATTGCTGTTTATCGTACCTTGCCTGACGAAGACTATTTGTGTATTCTAATCGATGCGGAGCTACCGCACTTGATTTATGTTGAGCACCAGGTTGTTATTAATCGAGTACGTCAGTATCTGTTGCAAGTGCTTTCAGACAGCGGGCTTAATCTCTGTACGTTGCTGCATCACGCTGCCATTAGTGCCAGTTATTGCTGTAGCGCTTGGAGCCGTGTTTCCGGCCTGCAGTGTGTGAACGCACAGGAAATTTGGTGTATATAAGCAGACCCTAAGCCTGTATCACGATTTACAGTATACCTGAGTGAGTTCATCTGATCTTTTGTTTGTTTTTTTTGTCAATCTGTTTGTTACTGTGCTGCCAGTGGCTATTAAGAACGCTGCCTAGAAGCCGAAATCTAGCGCAGCCACTTCTCCGTAAGACTATCATATTTGATGCATGATGTGTGAGCGTAGGTTAGGTTTTAGATTATTGGTTAATTCTTTGGTATCCAGCTTAGTGGCTTAACAACTCAAGCAACCACGCATAGTTCAGATATACAAGCCGACGTCACAAGCTGAAGCTGAAGAGATAGAGAAATTAAAATCTACTAGTCATTAGCGACTGGAATGTAGCTGTACGGGAGGGAGAAGAAAAGGGTTACGGGAGAATATGGGTTTCGTACTAGTAATGAGAGAGGAGAAAGACTAATTGAGAACTACAATAAATTTTAGCTAGTAATAGCGAATCACAAGACGACGAGGTATCCGTGGAGATGGCCGAGAGATATAGGAAGATTTCAGTTAGATTACATCGTGGTCAGGCAGACACGTCGAAATCAGGTAATGGATTGTGAGAAGTGCCCAGGTCAATTTGTCACTGTTGAGGAGTAGGCTGGAGTTCGAAAAACTAGTCAAGCACGACCAATTCACAAAGAAGTAGGATATGTAAGTACTAAGGAATGACGAGATACGCTTGAAATTCTCTAAGGCTATAGATACTGCGTTAAGGAATAGCTCAGTAGGCAGGTCAGTTGAAGAGAAATCGACAGTTCTAAAAAGAGGTATCACAGAAGTTGGGAAAGAAAACGTAGGTACAAAGAGGGGACTGCAAACAAGCCATGGGTAACGGAAGAAATGCTTTAGTTGATCGATGGAAGGAGCACATACAAAACCGTTCAGCGTAATTCAGGAATACGGATATAAAAGTCGCTTAGGAATGAGATAAACAGGATGCGCAGAGAAGCTAAGGCGAAATGTCTACATCAAAAACGAGAAGAAATCGAAAAAGAAATGATTGTCGGAAGGGCTGATTCAGCGTGTAGGAAAATTAAAACAACCTTCGGTGATATTCAAAAAGCAAGGGTGGGAACATTAGTTGTGCAACGGGAAGTCCACTCTTAATGCAGAGGACAGAGCAGATAGGTAGAAAGAGTACACTGAAGGCATCTAACAGGCGGAGGACTTGCCTGATGACTCGATACAAGAAACGGGAATCGATATACACTCCTGGAAATGGAAAAAAGAACACATTGACACCGGTGTGTCAGACCCACCATACTTGTTCCGGACACTGCGAGAGGGCTGTACAAGCAATGATCACACGCACGGCACAGCGGACACACCAGGAACCGCGTGTTGGCCGTCGAATGGCGCTAGCTGCGCAGCATTTGTGCACCGCCGCCGTCAGTGTCAGCCAGTTTGCCGTGGCATACGGAGCTCCATCGCAGTCTTTAACACTGGTAGCATGCCGCGACAGCGTGGACGTGAACCGTATGTGCAGTTGACGGACTTTGAGCGAAGGGCGTATAGTGGGCATGCGGGAGGCCGGGTGGACGTACCGCCGAATTGCTCAACACGTGGGGCGTGAGGTCTCCACAGTACATCGATGTTGTCGCCAGTGGTCGGCGGAAGGTGCACGAGCCCGTCGACCTGGGACCGGACCGCAGCGACGCACGGATGCACGCCAAGACCGTAGGATCCTACGCAGTGCCGTAGGCGACCGCACCGCCACTTCCCAGCAAATTAGGGACACTGTTGCTCCTGGGGTATCGGCGAGGACCATTCGCAACCGTCTCCATGAAGCTGGGCTACGGTCCCGCACACCGTTAGGCCGTCTTCCGCTCACGCCCCAACATCGTGCAGCCCGCCTCCAGTGGTGTCGCGACAGGCGTGAATGGAGGGACGAATGGAGACGTGTCGTCTTCAGCGATGAGAGTCGCTTCTGCCTTGGTGCCAATGATGGTCGTATGCGTGTTTGGCGCCGTGCAGGTGAGCGCCACAATCAGGACTGCATACGACCGAGGCACACAGGGCCAACACCCGGCATCATGGTGTGGGGAGCGATCTCCTACACTGGCCGTACACCACTGGTGATCGTCGAGGGGACACTGAATAGTGCACGGTACATCCAAACCGTCATCGAACCCATCGTTCTACCATTCCTAGACCGGCAAGGGAACCTGCTGTTCCAACAGGACAATGCACGTCCGCATGTATCCCGTGCCACCCAACGTGCTCTAGAAGGTGTAAGTCAACTACCCTGGCCAGCAAGATCTCCGGATATGTCCCCCATTGAGCATGTTTGGGACTGGATGAAGCGTCGTCTCACGCGGTCTGCACGTCCAGCACGAACGCTGGTCGAACTGAGGCGCCAGGTGGAAATGGCATGGCAAGCCGTTCCACAGGACTACATCCAGCATCTCTACGATCGTCTCCATGGGAGAATAGCAGCCTGCATTGCTGCGAAAGGTGGATATATACTGTACTAGTGCCGACATTGTGTATGCTCTGTTGCCTGCGTCTATGTGCCTGTGGTTCTGTCAGTGTGATCATGTGATGTATCTGACCCCAGGAATGTGTCAATAGTTTCCCCTTCCTGGGACAATGAATTCACGGTGTTCTTATTTCAATTTCCAGGAGTGTAGAAGACATAGGGGATCCAGTATTAGAATCAGAATAAAAACAGCTTTGGGAGATTTAAGATCGAATAAGGCAGAACGGTTAGATAACATTCCACAAGAATTTCTAAAATCATCGGAAGAAGTGGCAACAAAACGACTATTCACACTGTTGTGTAGAATGTGTGAGTCTGGAGATACACCATCTAACTTTCGGAAAAATATCTCAGACACAAGTCCGAAGAATGCAAGAGCTGGTAAGTGCGAGAATTATCGAACAATCAACTTAACAACTCATGCATCCAAGTTGATGAGAAGAATAATATACAGAAGAACGGAAAAGAAAATTGAGAATGTTTTAAATGACGATCAGTTTGGCTTTAGGAAAGCTAAAGGCACCAGAGAGGCAATTCTCACATTGTCGTTGATAATGGGGCAAGACTAATGAAAAGTGTCAGCACGTTCATAGGAACAGTCGCCCTGGACAAAGTGAAGGTACGTCCACACGATATGTCGACCTAGTCAAAGCGTTCGACAATGTCAAATGGTGCAAGATGCTCGAAATTCTGAGCAAAACAGGGGAAAGATGGTTAATACACAACATGTATCAGAGTCGAGAGGGATAAAAAACGGAGTAAGACAAGGATATAGTCTTTCGTTCTTACTTTTCAGTCTATACGTCGGAGAACAGGAAAGAAAGGTTCGAGAGTGGAATTGAAATTCACGATAAAGGAAATCAGCCATAAGATTCGTTGATGACATTGCTATCCTGTGTGAAAGTGAAGTAGAAGTACATACCTGCTGAATGGAATGAACAATGTAATGAGTACAGAATATGGAATGAGAGTAAGTACAAGAAAGACGAAAGTAATGAGAAATAGCAGGAAAGGAGAACAGCCAGATACTTAACATCATGACTGATGGCCACGATGTAGGTGAAGTTAAGGAATTATGCTACTTAGGCAGCAAAATAATCCATGACGGTCGGAGCAAAGAGACGTAAAAAGCAGACTAGTACTAACAAAAAGGGCATTCCTGGGCAAGAGAATTCTACTAGTGTCAAACAAGGCCTTAATTTGAGGAAGAAGTTTATGAGAATGTAAGTTCGTTGCACAGCACTGTGTGGTAGAGAAATATGGACTGTGGGGAAACCGGAACAGAAGAGAGTGGAAGCATTCGAGATGTGGTGCTACAGACGAATGTTGAACATTAAGTGGACTGATAAGGTAAGGAATGAGGAGGTTCTGCGCAGAATCAGAGAGGAAAGAAATATTTGGAAAACACTGATAAGAAGAAGGGACAGCATAATAGAGCATTTTTAAGACATCGAGAAATAACTTCCATGGTTCTAGAGGGAGCTCCAGAGGGTAAAATGTGCAGAGAAAGACAGAGATTGAAAAACAGCCATCAAATAATTGAGGATGTACGTTGCAAGCGCTGCTCTGAGATGAAGCGATTGGCACAGATTTGCTGATGGTTCAAAGGAATGCTTAAATTCTAGTGTATTTTGAATGTTTCTGAACTGCTTACGAAGTTCATAAATTTTTTAAGCGGCCAGTCTGCACTTACTTGCTCCCCTCCTATATACGTAACAAATGACTGTGGAGGAATGTCATCCCGTTCTCCCTCGAGCAGAAACCAGGTCGATAGGGTGTGGATCCAGATGGGCATTCTAACTCATCCCAAAAGGGTTCCATGCTGGGCGGACAAGTCCATTTCAGAAATGTTGTTGTCCACAAACCATTGCTTGACACTGTCACGTTGATCAATCATCGTCCTGAACTATTCCTCTACTGTTTGCACTACACAATGTTGCAAAATGTATTCGTATCTTCCCGCACTTAACTTTATCTTAAACATTAGGGGGACTGCATCCTAACGACAAAAACACCCCTCACACTGTAACACTATCTCATCCGTACTTCAAAGTTGGCGCGATACGTGATGGCAGATAACGTTCTCTTGGCGTTCGCCGAACACAAACCTCTCCGTCGGACTGTTACAGGGAATAAGTGATTCATCAAACCATATCATTTGTTTTCAATCATACACAGTCCAGTGCCAAAACGTCAAACTCCAGAGCATTGGTTACAGAATTTGTGTGGCTGAGGAGGAACTGCTCGACCACTGTACCCGTCTAACTCTCTACGTACAGTAATTGTGCTAGTTAAACTGTTGATAGCACTTTGTAATTCACGAGCGATTACTTCCGCTTAATGTAAATATCGTGTGAGTAGGGCCTCCCGTCGGGTAGTCCGTTCGCCGGGTGCAAGTCTTTCGATTTGACGCCACTTCAGCGACTTGCGCGTCGATGCGGATGAAATGATGACTAGGACAACACAACACCCAGGCCCTGAGCGGAGAAAATCTCCGACCCAGCCGGGAATCGAACCCGGGCCCTTACGGTTGACATTCTGTCGCGCTGACCACTCAGCTACCGGGGGGGGCGGACATTACTTCTGCTTATTTCATGCGATTTTTTTACAACACACGACGGTCCCAGTCCGTCATTACTTGAGACCTACGTCACCAACAGACGATACGGGAACCTTGAGAAAGATCCATGATGGATTTCTTATTCGGGTGACATCCAATAATCAGTCCATGTGACCAATTCTGCTGTTACTGCTCCTCTACTGACAACACAATACTACACGTTCTGTTTTTTATGAGTGGTGAAACACGTATGTAACGTAGCAGCGATGGCGAGGCATTGCAGCGTCTCTGACCAGAGAGTATGCGCTTGACCGCGCGAGTGTTGCGAGCAGTCTGTTAGTAGTAGTCGTGCAGTACAGTTGCGAGCTGTACAGTTGTAGTCGTCATGCAGAGCGGTCGGTCAGTAGTAGCAGCCCAGTGCGGTTGTGTGATGTAGTCTGTCGGCAACACTGGTCAAGAGGCTGAATGAGGTATATTATTAATTAAGGTAATCAACAGATCATGTAAAGTTTATTTATTGTAATTAATTTCCAACAACTGCCCCAATAATAATTTTGATTTCAAAAGCAATTTTACATAAAATTTTTATTTAATTGAAGTAACTATTTCGTTCCACTTCCCTTAAACAAAAGTTTCAGTTTTCAGTTAAATAATAAAAAAAAAGAATATTATTATTTGCAATGCAGTTCCTCCAAGCCGTGCGCAAGAATAAGAGCAGAAATTTGACTAGCTGTTATGATGAGGTAAGAGTTTAATTCTGATTTTTGCACAGGGCCATAGACCGATATTTCGGTTTAATTGAATTTCATTAGCACTGAATTGTTTTTCATTATTTTTGTGGGAGCTTACACCAGAGTCAGATTGCGAATTTCACATTTTTGTTGCCTTTGTCAGTACATTTCATTGCAGGGAGGTTATTCTTGGCTCCTATTCATTTATTATTTCTGTCTTAAAATTCCAATGGAGGGGTTACACTTAGCACAATGTCCATTAGCATTTCTATTAAGTATTGTCATTTCCTTTTAAATTTCTGTGGGGAGGTTACACTTGGCGACACCCAGTCCAGGATCGAATTTCGTTGAGAGTCTTTTGAACAACAGTCAGATATCTGCTCTTATTTGCTTAGATATAATTAGGATTTGGCGCAACGCTTTTCTAATCTTATGACTTTCTTTCTACAGGTCAACGGCAATTCGTTGCTCTGTTGTATTTGTGTGTTGCTTTTGCATTGTGCTTATTTGTTTTGTGAATAATTGTGACTATTGCAAAAATGCCGCGAAAGACTGTGAATAGTGTATCGCGAAGTATTGTGAATGAAATTACCGACTTAAACAACGTGACCGATAGTAATTGTGATACGCAGCGTAATGATGACAATCCTGCGTTCACTAACAATCAGTGCATTCCAACCATTAATGATGACTTTTATCTTAGTGATGAACAAACGAACTCAATTGTCTCCTCTGTTAATTTGACGACAATTGATGACGCGGGACGCTCTATTGTAATGAGCGCTGCCGAGCTTAACTCACCCGATTTGGAAAATTCAAATAACGTTCAGACAAATTCTTCTAATGAAAGTGATCAGGATACTCAAAGTAGGACGGATTTATTTAATTCCGGAACAGTCTGACAATGTACATCCGACTGATCAACGTATTTGTAAATTACAGAATGACCAAATGGTCACACAAAACGCGACAATTGTAGATACACCACCAAACAGTACTGAGAATAGAGTAGGTAATGTCACCTTGGAGCAATTTATGGCAATATTGATACAACAGAATGAAAAACAGAGTGAAGATTTCAGACAATTTAAAGAACAGAACAAACACGATAACGAAAAACTCAAACAACAACTTAGTGCAGATATCAAACAACAGAGTGAGAAAACAGACAACAATTTCAGACAACAGAGCGAAGATTTCAAACAACTTAGTGAAAAGGTCAGACAACAAAATAAAAAATTAGACGACAATTCCAGACAGTTAAATGAAAAATTAGACGACAATTCCAGACAGCTTAGTGAACAAATTAGAGCCGTTGCCGCGCAGTGCCATGACACTAAGGAACAGTTGCGCGTGGAAATTGAGGCTTGTTCACAAAAAAATAGCGAAGAAATTAAGTCTGTTGCGCAAGAATTAAGGGAAATGCAGACAGCCGCAACAGAAACACTCAGAGACGAAATTAGCGGAGTCGCTAAACAATGCTCTGAAAAAGCTACACAATTACGGGACGAGTTTAAAGCAATGACGGTAGAACTTTCGCGCACAATGGACGCAAAGATAGACGCGAAATTCGAACAGCAGAACATTCAGATTAACGAGCGCTTTAATCAACACATACAAAACAGTGATACGCGTTTCCGCAAATTTATTCAGGATCAAAATAAAGTCAAACGTCAGGTTATGGAAACAATCACTGCACAAAGACAAGAGGACAAACGTAAAATGTTCGCGAAAGCGAAGACGTATGTAGACAATAATATTACTACAGTGTCCGACAAAATTAATACCATAGAACAGTTGAACGCGGAATTACGGGATGAAATTTCTGATCTTAAATCAAAAACAGATACACACACAGTAAATATTCAAACAGTGACAGACAGATTCGAACAATTAGATCTAACACAGGATTGCGATGTCATCAAAGCTGATGTTAAAAAACTGAGCGAAACTACGCGTAAGTTGCGAAAACAGATTAATGCGTCTGATTCTAAAACCGATGATCAGGTTAAGATACTGACTGAAAAATGTGATGAATTGGCCAGTCGTATTGATGTTATCGAAAATACTAATGACAATAAATCAGACGATACTGCACCGGTTTTATTTATCCAAACACCTGAATTTCAAAATTTACAGCAGACAATTAATGAGATCGATTCATCTAACAACACGTTACGTAGGAAGTTATCAAATTTACAACAAGAAGTAACAGAGATGAAAAACATTTCAGTTAATAACATACCACAAAAGACGCCACTTTATGAACATGTGTCAGACTCACGCAGCGCGTATAATTTGGGTAATCTGCAGAGAGTACGGGAATTAGATTCTGATCAACCACAGTTCAATAGATTCTCTTACGATCCTGAACCTGTTCCATCACACAGAGATGATAATTTCGATTACAAACATTTTCTGTCAGTGAGAAAGTTTAAAGTTTTTAAAAACGATAGAACGCATATTCACCCACTGGATTGGATTCAACAATTTAGCTTTGCTCTTCCACCGACTTGGCCTGTAACGCATAAACTTGAATTTATTTGCAGTTTTTTGGAAGGCGAACCGGCAACTCGTATGAGACCGATCGCGAGACAGTGTTACTCGGTAGAGGAATTTCAGAATGCTTTTCTGTCAGCGTACTGGTCGAAGACGACACAGCGCGGAATTAAAGATCAGTTGATTAGTTTGCCGAATTACGAGAACTCCAATTTTCCCAGTGTGACGCAATTTTTTGAGCACATGGTACAACAAAACCAGTACCTAAGTGAACCGTACAGTGAATCCGCACTTATACAATTATGCATCTCTAAATTACCACGGTCATTACGAGTGTCACTTCTAACGGGCCAGCAAAAAGAAAACATTTCAGCATTCAGAGATCTTTTACAGCTCTTGGAAGTACAGCAATCTGATTATTCTTTTGTAAACAAAAACTTTTCGTATAATAACCAAGGTCAACAAAAGTACAGCAATTATGATCAGACACGTAATTTCAATAGAAAAGATAACAGACGCTTTAGAAACGACAACTACCAAAATTCTAATAACAGCCAAAATTCTAATTATCAATATCGTCAAAATTTTCAGCAACAGGAATCACATTTTAGTAACAATAGAGGTGTTTCACAACAACAACATCAAAACCAGCCGGTTAGCATACCTAACCAACAATGGAATGCACAAGGTCAACCAGGCTTTAATGTTCCGCCGCGTGCACGTATAGTTCAAGATCCAACAAATAGTAACGCACGGGAGCAAGGAAACAACTATGTACAAAGAAGACAGTATTTCAATTCCTATCGCAATGCACCGTATAGGAATGACTATTACGACAGACGTAAAAACAATGAGCATAATTACCAACATGCGTTTAATAACAGTCGGTCTTACCAGCAACACAATAATCAACAAGAACATATTCTCATGAATGAACCCGACAGTAGGTATCATCCAGAGCGTAACACGTCTGGAAGAAGTAATAGAACAGTTCAAATAGTAGAAATGCCACAGAATCCTCCTAGTAACAATAACACGTCAGATAGAATCTGACTAGATACTGCACAGGACGCATCTTCTAATAACACAAGCACTACCTTTGACACGCAAAATGTTGTTCACGAAAATGTAATTACTTTTGACGATATCAGAGACACTCTCTTGCAGGAAAGACCAATTGTTCAGAAAACTATTTCACATCCTGTCATCGAAATTAAAATTGGTTCTTCGAAATTTTCAGCAGTAATTGATTCCGGATCACCTATATCAGTAATAAATGAGGAGACTTTTAATGAGTGCAACAAAGAGAATACCTATCCGACATTACCTTTAGGCAAAACAAAAGTGAAAGGAGCAGTATCGAGTAAAGGTGTAGACGTTAAATTACAGACGCATTTATCATTTTGTATTGGAGGTCATACTTTCCACTCAAATTTTTGGATTGTTCCTTTATTGACAACAGACATTATTTTAGGTACGAATTTTCTGGTACAACACGACGCAGTTATCGATTTTCAAAATTCTTATTTAATGTTAAAGGATGAAAATGTGCAATTGGCTTTAGAATTTCAGCACTCTTTATCTGCGGAAGAACAAACAATTAACCGCACAGAGGTCATTTCCGCAACACGGAACATAGACTGTAATCCCACATTGTTCACGGATACGTACGTACACAACTATAACACTCCAGACGAAGCTGACTACGACGTAATGCAATTGATTTCTGATAAAGTTAAAGAGAGCAGTGCAAATACAGACGACGAACGCACGCAGTTACACAAAATTCTTTTACAGCAAGCTCCAGTTTTTGACAACATTCCTGGTACTATGTCCGGTTTTATGTATGAATTTCAAGTCAAACAGCACGATACATTTAAAGCTAAGCATTATCCCATTCCGTATATTCATAGAGAACAGGTTAAAAAAGAATTGCAGGATATGCTTGATCAAGGAATTATTGAACCGGCAGTTAGTCCGTACATAAACCCGCTACATATTGTTAAGAAAAAAGATGGCTCACTTCGCCTCGTACTTGATTCACGTCACATTAATGACATTATTATTAATGAAACAGATCGACCACAGACATTAGAGGAACTTCTACAGAAATTTCACGGTACAGCTATTTATTCTACACTAGATTTGAAATCGGGATTTTGGCAAATTCAACTTCATCCGAATTGTAGAAAATATACAGCTTTTCTCTGTTTCGGCGACTGTTATCAATTTTGCAAATTACCGTTCGGCTTAACTATTTCTTCTGCAGCTTTTATTCGCGGTTTGAACACAATACTTCCGACAGAACTTAAGGACAGAATTACGACGTATGTAGACGACATTCTTATCGCAGAAGCTAAGTGGTCTGAACACAATATGATTCTTGAACAACTGTTACAAACTTTTCATGCACAAGGACTTACAGTTAACCTCAGTAAATCGCATTTTGGCAAAACTTCCATAAAATTTCTTGGACACGTAATTTCAGCAGAAGGCATTGCACCTGATCCGGAAAAACTTCAAGCTCTACGTGACATTACTGTTCCTACGACGAAGAAGCAATTACGCAGTTTTTTGGGCTTAATTAACTTTTTTCGTAAATTTATTCATCACTCTGCTTTAGACACACCCAGATTATGTCAATTAACAGGTAAAAACACTATTTGGTCTTGGGATAAGCAAGCACATTCTGAATTCATGAACCTGAAACATGCTCTGTTGAATGCTCCACTTTTATCGCACCCAGATCTTACCAGAAATTTTTCCATTGCTACCGACAGTTCCAACACCGCTTTAGGCGTACACATTTTCCAGGAAATTGAAGAAGATGGTTCTACAGTAATTAAAAACATCGCGTTTGCAAGCCGCATTCTGTCACCTGCTGAACGAAATTATTCCGTTACAGAACTGGAAACATTATGTGTTGTATGGGCTTTTACGAGATTTAGGCACTTTCTTTATGGCAGACATACCATCGTTTACACAGACCATAGAGCTATACAATTTTTGCTTTCAGCTAAATTTACTCACGACAGGTTAAGTAGATGGAAACTATATTTACAGGAATTTAATTTTACAATAGTTCACATTCCCGGCACACAAAATGTTATAGCAGACGCACTATCGCGTTCTCTCAGCAACAATCAGCAAGACGTAGCAACCAACTTCTGCAAAACAAATTTCAGTGTCATGTACATTCAGCAAGTTGCATTTGAAAACTTTATTTCATCGTCATTACAGGACATAGCACAAGAACAAAATAAAGACAACGTGTGGAAAGAAATTAAACACCTTTGGCAAGATAAGAATAATGTTACGATAAGAAACCATTACACTGTACGCAATGACATTCTGTTTCGCCGCTCTCATCCTGATAGCAACAATTGGTTATTATGCATTCATGACGAACTGGTTAACAAATTAATTTGGTACACTCATTTAAGTTACGCACATTACGGAGCAAGAAAATGTTTTCTTATACTGAGACAGAACTGTTATTTTACCAACATGAAGAAACGTATACGACGAGTATTAGCGTCTTGTAAAATTTGCCAGAAAGCTAAATCAGACACCACTTCACATATTCCTCCTTTATATCCGATTGTACCTGTTAAATTAAGACACATGGCCGCAGTAGACATTTTTGGTCCTATTCTGAGAACTAACAGAGGTTTTTGCTACATCTTTGTCGCTGTTGAGCTCACTTCAAAATTTGTTATTTTCACTCCATTACGCAAAGCTACTGCCAAAACTGTTTCGAAGGCATTTGTAAAACATTTTCTATCTCATGTAGGGCATGTAATGAAAGTAATTTCTGACAATGGATCTCAATTTCGTAGTAGCGTATGGACACGCATGTTACGAGCTAGAAACATTTCTCCGATTTATATATCCAAGTACCATGCTTCTTCGAACCCTTGTGAACGGTTAATGAAAGAAATTGGTAAGCTGTGCCGAATATACTGCCACAAAAGACATATTGATTGGGATACACACATACTCTCATTCCAAGATGTAATTAATTCCATTCCAAATGAATCCACTATGTTATCTCCGTCTGTTATACTGAAAAACGTTGAACCACCAAACAAAATTAAAGAATTAGTAAACTTCCCTAAATGTCGTCGACTAAGACACCACGAAATAATTGACATTGCGCTGAACAACATCAAACGTGCCGCAGAGCGCCGGAGAAGACAGCAAAAACAGGTTTGTAGACGCCGAGACTTTCACGTTGGACAGAAGATATTAGTACGTACACACTATTTATCCAGTAAATTAAAAGGTAAGTGCAGCAAATTTGAACTTCTATACGCAGGTCCATATCGGATTCGCAGCATCCCTCACCCCAATGTTGTACACGTCGAAACTTTAAGAACCAGAAAATCGAAAGGCAATCACCATATCTCAAACATTAAACCTTTTATTGAGTGAAACCACTTTATGATGTAACATGCTATGATGTCATTTACTAATGCAATTATTTCACCTGACTAATTACTGATGATTATCGTATTTTTCTTGGAGAGTGCCCGGCAAGGTAAGGTTAGCTGGTCGCTTTTCTTGTCGTTACACATCAGACCGTGCACATTTTCCATTTTTTTTTGTGTGTATGATTGTATTCCAGTTTTGTTTGTATGCACTGTGAAATAGTTAAGATATAACACACCAGTTGACTTTGACATTTTTTGCCTTATGATATCTCAACATCGTGACTGTTTTACATTTTTTGCTGCTGCACTGTGATATTCTCTGTACATTTTGGCTTTGAACACTGTCAATGTCTTTGACATATTACGTTTTCTGTCATGTTATGCTGTATGCTTAAGTATGTTACCATAAACCAGTTATTATTTAGTGGGTATATGATTTAAATGCAATCTTTGTTCATCAATTTCAGAAAGAAATGATGTATGTAAGAAATAAATTCAACAGAAATGGAATTTCACCTACGGAATATACGAAAGAAGATGCAATAACTTTATGGGGAAGAGTAAATGGATCAGGATTAACAAGCATTAACAAGAATATACTATACTCATCGTAGAATAGCAGTCTTAACTAATTTTTCTTTCAGAATACAAGGTGATTGATGCAGGCTGTCAGACAGAACTACACATCTTAGTTTTAGTGATGAAATATGCTAGAGATAAGGAATAGTTGTATAATGAGTAATGAAGTGATTTTTTTGCAGATGATAATGAATGCTGATGAATAATGATGAAGGATATGGTGTTATGAATAATGAAGTTTTTCTTTACAGGTAATGATAATAATGAAGTTATGATAATATGGATAATGAAGTGATTGATAATGAAGTTTTTTCTTTACAGATGAGGATAATGCTGAAGTTATGTATTTATGTTATGTAGTTATTTAAGTATTTGTTGCAGTTTGTTTTGACAGCAGGTGTTATATTGCATAGTAGGATGACGGAAAGTTTTGGAAAGGACAGCTATGGAACACATTTTTATACACGTTTCACTACCTGTTAATTCGAAGTTCACTACTTTTCAGTATAGTGTGCGTTTCTTCCTTCAGGTCAATAATCCATTTTGTATTTTTTCCAGGAGAAGCTTTTCATAATACTTACTAAACCTGTTACTTATTATACCTGTTTTAGTACTTGCATTTTTATTTTCTACCCATTTGTGTTTATGATTTATAAATGTGATCACATATACTGCCTTGTTACATAACCTTGATACAGCTGACTCATGACGAATGACATTACCTATCCTCATTTGCAGCAATAGGTCAAAAGCAAATAGTGTTATGCCTCAGCAATTAATTATCGATCCCAACGCAATGCATTGCTAACAAAAAAATGTATTACCAGTCCCAAATAGTGATACCAGTTTGAGAAAGTTCTGAGTAATGCTGATTAGCTCTGAATAGTATGTCACTTGAGTAATGACTTCTTAATGAGACAAAAAAAAAATATATATAAAATAATGCTTTGTAACTGGCTAATAACTGCCACTGTTTATTGTAATGAGACTACTTATAATGCTCATGATTATTAATGCTATGACTGTAATTAACTGATTTTTAATAATGACTTCTTAATGATCTGAATAATACTGAATGAGGAACAATGTTTTATACTATTCAATACTTGCTGGCCACTGAGTGCCAATAATTAATGTCACTCGATGAATTGTTATTAATTATGCCATTAATTAGCTCTTGTTTTCAATGTTCATACTTTGTAATTGGAAATGAATGTGACTGTTTAATAATGCTTTGTAATTAGAAGAAGGCTAATGATTCTTACTAGATTGGAATGACACATAATTAATTAACTATGCTATTGTTTCATAATGCTTTGTGATTAGGAAAAAGCTAATGATTATTACTGTTGGAATGACAAATAATTAATTAACTATGCCATACTTTGTAACTGGAAAAGAATGTGACTGTTTAATAATACTTTGTAATTAGGAGAAGGCTAATGATTCTTACTATATTAGAATGACAAATGATTAATTAACTGTAATTAGGAAAAAGCTAATGATTATTACTATTGAAATGACAAATGATTAATTAACTGACACATAATTAATTAACTATGCTATACTTTGTAACTGGAAAAGAATATGATTCTTACTATATTGAAATGACAAATGATGCTATGCTTTGTATTTAGAAGGCTAATGAATCTTAATTACTGTTTAATAATGCTTTGTAATTAGGAGAAGGCTAATAATTCTTACTATATTGGAATGACAAATAATTAATTAACGATGCCATACTTTGTAACTGGAAAGGAATGTGACTGTTTAATAATGCTTTGTAATTAGGAAAAGGCTAATGATTAATACTATTGGAATGACAAATGATTAATTAACCATGCTATACTTTGTAACTAGGAAAAGAAGGTTACTGATTCTATGTAAAACAATTAATGAACATTTTTCTGTAATACTACATACTTGGTACAGAAATGTTCAATAACTGGGCTATGAATGCCACAAACTACTAATGAAGACTGTAATTGTCAATATTATGTGACTTAATGTCCTTCACCTCATGAGTTAACTACCCTGAATTACTGCAATGTCCATTTGTCCTGTCTATCCTAGTGATCATGGAGCACTATCTTTGGTTTTGCACTAATTCTACGTTGGTGTGCCTTGTAAGAGCGTGGTGTTGACACGACATGCTGTCCACCACCGTGAGCGATGAAGACGTTATTATGGTCCCACTGTTTGGTGTACCTAATGTACTGCCAAAATGAGAACATGGAACATTACTATGATAGTTCAGTGTCTTGGCTACACTGATGAATTCTGATGGGAAAAGAACTTCAAGTTGTGTCACTTGGTGTTGTACTTCTGTGGAAAGATATGGACTTTCAGAACAGCTGTGTGCAATCTAAAGTGCTACAACCATGATGCAATCCTTCCCTTTCCTATCCTAATTCTTGTCACATAAGGAAAATAATTTTTTTGGTTAACATCGTTTATGTTCATGGGTTATACATTTTTTTAGATTTGCTGAACTCCAGTGTGAGTACACTTATGTCACTGGTAGACATGATTTTTTGCCATTATGTTTATTTATTGCGAAAATGCTAAAGCCATTTTTTTTTTATTTGTTCTGAAGTACAGTATATGTGCACTCTTGTCTTTCATATTGTATATACATTTTTATTCTAATGATATGTTCTGAACTACAGTGCATGTGCACTTATGTTAGGTGTTAATATGTTTTCTATTGAACTTCAGTGCCTGTGCACTTTTCTCATTTTCCAATATGATTTGTACTCATTCTGTATGATCAATACTTCAGTGCGTATGCACTTATGTCATTTCTTACTCATTGTATGTTCTCAACTCCAGTGCATGTGCACTCATATCACTTGTCAACATAATATTTTTTTGCCATTCTGTTTATTCATTCTGTTTATGCTAAAGAATTTTTTCAGTGCCTGTGCACTTTGTTTTCTGTCAAATAATTTGTATATACATTTTTCTGATTTGCTACTATGTTTTGTACTCATATCTTGTCTTTGTCTGAAATGTTTTGTACTCTGTGCATGTGCACCACATTTAATTCATGTATCTAACCATTCTGTAAATTGTACAAGTTGAATAATTAATGAAAAATTTTGCCGCGCTTGGCAAGTCCAAATGACTCACCATCGCTGCCAAATTTTTGCCCCCCCAGTGGAGGGTTATGAAACACGTATGTAACGTAGCAGCGATGGCGAGGCATTGCAGCGTCTCTGACCAGAGAGTATGCGCTTGACCGCGCGAGTGTTGCGAGCAGTCTGTTAGTAGTAGTCGTGCAGTACAGTTGCGAGCTGTACAGTTGTAGTCGTCATGCAGAGCGGTCGGTCAGTAGTAGCAGCCCAGTGCGGTTGTGTGATGTAGTCTGTCGGCAACACTGGTCAAGAGGCTGAATGAGGTATATTATTAATTAAGGTAATCAACAGATCATGTAAAGTTTATTTATTGTAATTAATTTCCAACAACTGCCCCAATAATAATTTTGATTTCAAAAGCAATTTTACATAAAATTTTTATTTAATTGAAGTAACTATTTCGTTCCACTTCCCTTAAACAAAAGTTTCAGTTTTCAGTTAAATAATAAAAAAAAAGATTATTATTATTTGCAATGCAGTTCCTCCAAGCCATGCGCAAGAATAAGAGCAGAAATTTGACTAGCTGTTATGATGAGGTAAGAGTTTAATTCTGATTTTTGCACAGGGCCATAGACCGATATTTCGGTTTAATTGAATTTCATTAGCACTGAATTGTTTTTCATTATTTTTGTGGGAGCTTACACCAGAGTCAGATTGCGAATTTCACATTTTTGTTGCCTTTGTCAGTACATTTCATTGCAGGGAGGTTATTCTTGGCTCCTATTCATTTATTATTTCTGTCTTAAAATTCCAGTGGAGGGGTTACACTTAGCACAATGTCCATTAGCATTTCTATTAAGTATTGTCATTTCCTTTTAAATTTCTGTGGGGAGGTTACACTTGGGACCTCCCCACAGAAATTTAAAAGGAAATGACAATACTTAATAGAAATGCTAATGGACATTGTGCTAAGTGTAACCCCTCCACTGGAATTTTAAGACAGAAATAACAAATGAATAGGAGCCAAGAATAACCTCCCTGCAATGAAATGTACTGACAAAGGCAACAAAAATGTGAAATTCGCAATCTGACTCTGGTGTAAGCTCCCACAAAAATAATGAAAAACAATTCAGTGCTAATGAAATTGAATTAAACCGAAATATCGGTCTATGGCCCTGTGCAAAAATCAGAATTAAACTCTTACCTCATCATAACAGCTAGTCAAATTTCTGCTCTTATTCTTGCGCACGGCTTGGAGGAACTGCATTGCAAATAATAATATTCTTTTTTTTATTATTTAACTGAAAACTGAAACTTTTGTTTAAGGGAAGTGAAACGAAATAGTTACTTCAATTAAATAAAAATTTTATGTAAAATTGCTTTTGAAATCAAAATTATTATTGGGGCAGTTGTTGGAAATTAATTACAATAAATAAACTTTACATGATCTGTTGATTACCTTAATTAATAATATACCTCATTCAGCCTCTTGACCAGTGTTGCCGACAGACTACATCACACAACCGCACTGGGCTGCTACTACTGACCGACCGCTCTGCATGACGACTACAACTGTACAGCTCGCAACTGTACTGCACGACTACTACTAACAGACTGCTCGCAACACTCGCGCGGTCAAGCGCATACTCTCTGGTCAGAGACGCTGCAATGCCTCGCCATCGCTGCTACGTTACATACGTGTTTCAGTGGGTCCGCTTCTCGTGACATCTAGTTGTTAATTCTGCATTACATAAGAGTAACCGGATACTTTGAATCATATAGTGTACTATTTCTGACACCTAATATCCGATCTCCCATGGGGACACTGCAATAGCATCCCTGGGTGTAACGGAGTCATTGAAGGTTCTTGCCATATACAGGTTAAATCCGAATTCCACCGACAAAATTCCCGTGGTCGATCAGAGATTACTTACTGTTTAGTATAAAGGAACGCGTGGTGTCTGAAGAGGTTCTAGGCGCTTCAGTCCGGACCGCGCCGCTGCTACGGCCGCAGGTTCGAATCCTGCTTCGGGCATCGATATGTGTGATGTCCTTAGGTTAGTTAGGTTTAAGTAGTTCTAAGTCTAGGGGACTGATGACCTCAGATGTCAAGTCCCATAGAGCTCAGAGCCATTTGAACCATTTTTCTCTGAAGGCTTGTTACACGGTAAGTGCACTCTATTTTTCTTACCTTCAGCTATTTTTTGCGTTTGAACTGTACTGAAAATCTCTGGGAAACTACACATTTGTTGGCGGTATGTGCATTGTGTCTTGTTTGGAAACAGAAGTGCTCCATTCATTCGCGTTACTTGCTGTTGTTAACAGTTATGCCGACTTCTTGCCATCGAACTTGTATTAAGTGTTACTCAGATGTGTCTCATGACTGAGAGCACCAACTTCGGTCAAAAAGCAAGATAATCTAGGTCCCGTGGTCCCGGTTAAAAGTAAAGAGCGTTTAAAACGTCTGCTCGGTGCTTCAAAGTTAGTCGCTGGTTAAGTAACAAATGTTCAAATGTGTGTGAATGCTTATGGGACATAACTGCTAAGGTCATCAGTCCCTAAGCTTACACACTACTTAACCTAAATTATCCTAAGGACAACCACACATATCCATGACCGATGGAGGACTCGAACCTCCGCCGGGAACAGCCGCACAGTCCCTGACTGCAGCGCCTTGGACCGCTCGGCTAAACGCGCGCGGTGGTTACCTAACCATCGTCAGCAAAGCAAGCATTTTGTGGTGTCACCGCCAGACACCACACTTGCTAGGTGGTAGCTTAAATCGGCCGCGGTCCATTTAGTACATGTCGGACCCGCGTGTCGCCACTGTGTGATCGCAGACCGAGCGCCACCACAAGGCAAGTCTCGAGATACGGGATAGCACTCGCCCCAGTTGTACGGACGACATTGCTAGCGACAATACGGACGAAGCCTTCCTCTCATTTGCCGAGAGACAGTTAGAATAGCCTTCTGCTAAGTCCATGGCTACGACCTAGCAAGGCGCCATTAGCCTTACCTAGTTTGAGAGTTATCGTATAAATGTCTCAAGAAGAACGTTGTAAACCAACAAAGAATAAAGTTAAGTATATTCCAAAGCTACGTATTTTCTTTATAGCAGTCATAACGTATCCTGTTCCAGACTTGACGCCAGTCGGCGTGTGTGTACGCGTGCCTTTCAGCTCCCTTCTCAGTGTGGCGTAGCTAGCTTGTTACGCCACAACACATTTGACTGCGGCTAACTGTGTATTGCAATGGAACGCGCCATGGATATACAAAGACGTTAATAAAGACGTGTATTTGCACACATATATACATACGTTTTGTAGACAAATCGCTGGTAATGACGTCATTGTCAGACGCTCTCAGTTTCGTCAACAGGCGAGATATGTTTATACCTCGCCACTACTCCGTTCGTTTATGTTTTACGAAATGAAAAACAAATAAAGCACACCAAATTTTTCGAAGTTGAGATGGATATAATTCTAGAATTGGTCGGTGCTGATGCATCACTTCTTAAATATAAAATAACTGACGGCTCCAGTGTAAAAGGTGAAACGTACAGGCGCCTCGTTTCCGTCATTATTTTCTTCGTTTTTTCCGTTGAGTTCGAATACCCACGTCATTTAAATACAAAATTTATCAGATATACGCTAATTAACACATCTAATAATCATTTATGTGAAAAATACACGTCTTCTTATTCCTAACGATCTACTGCACACGAATATCCACTTCTAACTGCATAACAAAAATTTTTAACTACTGATATTTTACAACAGTTAGTTAACTAAGATTGTATTATTAAAAAACTACAAATTAATTTTTTTCTACCCTTTTGTGATAATGCTCATAGAAGATCCACATTTGTTTAAAAATCTGAATCCACCTGGAATCAAACCCAAGCTCCCCACGCAGTGAGAAGGTACGCTACCACAGAGCCATACTGCTTGTAGACTGCTTGACTTCTTGAGTAATAGAACCCAGTACGTTGTCCTCGATGGTGAGTGTTCATCGGAGGTGAGGGTATCATCTGGTGTGCCCCAGGGAAGTGTGGTAGGTCCGTTATTGTTTTCTATCTACATAAATTATCTTTTGCATAGGGTGGGTAGCAATGTGCGGCTGTTTGGTGATGATGCTGTGGTGTACGGGAAGCTGTCGTCGTTGAGTGACTGTAGGAGGATACAAGATGATTTGGACAGGATTTGTGATTGGTGTAAAGAATGGCAGCTAACTCTAAATATTGATAAATGTAAATCAATGCAGATGAATAGGAAAAAGAATCCCGTAATATTTGAACACTCCATTAGTAGTGTAGCGCTTGACACAGGCACGTCGATTAAATATTTGGGCGTAACATTGCAGAGCGATATGAAGTGGGACAAGCATGTAATGGCAGTTGTGGAGAAGGCGGACAGTCGTCTTCGGTTCATTGGTAGAATTTTGGGAAGAAGTAGTTCATCTGTAAAGGGGACCGCTTATAAAACACTAATACGACCTATTCTTGAGTACTGCTCGAGCGTTTGGGATCCCTATCAGGTCGGATTGAGGGAGGACATAGAAGCAATTCAGAGGCGGGCTGCTAGATTTGTCACTGGTAGGTTTGATCATCACACGAGTGTTACGGAAATGCTCCAGGAACTCGGGTGGGAGTCTCTAGAGGAAAGGAGGCGTTCTTTTCGTGAATCGCTACTGAGGAAATTTAGAGAACCAGCATTTGAGGCTGACTGCAGTACAATTTTACTGCCGCCAACTTACATTTCGCGGAAAAACCACAAAGATAAGATAAGGGAGATATGGGCTCCTACAGAGGCATATAGGCAGTCATTTTTCCGTCGTTCTGTTTGGGAGTGGAACAGGGAGAGAAGATGCTAGTTGTGGTACGAGGTAGCCTCTACCACGCACCGTATGGTGGATTGCGGATTGTGTATGTAGATGTAGATGTACACACCTGGAAATTGAAATAAGAACACCGTGAATTCATTGTCCCAGGAAGGGGAAACTTTATTGACACATTCCTGGGGTCAGATACATCACATGATCACACTGACAGAACCACAGGCACATAGACACAGGCAACAGAGCATGCACAATGTCGGCACTAGTACAGTGTAAATCCACCTTTCGCAGCAATGCAGGCTGCTATTCTCCCACGGAGACGATCATAGAGATGCTGGATGTAGTCCTGTGGAACGGCTTGCCATGCCATTTCCACCTGGCGCCTCAGTTGGACCAGCGTTCGTGCTGGACGTGCAGACCGCGTGAGACGACGCTTCATCCAGTCCCAAACATGCTCAATGGGGGACAGATCCGGAGATCTTGCTGGCCAGGGTAGTTGACTTACACCTTCTAGAGCACGTTGGGTGGCACGGGATACATGCGGACGTGCATTGTCCTGTTGGAACAGCAAGTTCCCTTGCCGGTCTAGGAATGGTAAAACGATGGGTTCGATGACGGTTTGGATGTACCGTGCACTATTCAGTGTCCCCTCGACGATCACCAGTGGTGTACGGCCAGTGTAGAAGATCGCTCCCCACACCATGATGCCGGGTGTTGGCCCTGTATGCCTCGGTCGTATGCAGTCCTGATTGTGGCGCTCACCTGCACGGCGCCAAACACGCATACGACCATCATTGGCACCAAGGCAGAAGCGACTCTCATCGCTGAAGACGACACGTCTCCATTCGTCCCTCCATTCACGCCTGTCGCGACACCACTGGAGGCGGGCTGCACGATGTTGGGGCGTGAGCGGAAGACGGCCTAACGGTGTGCGGGACCGTAGCCCAGCTTCATGGAGACGGTTGCGAATGGTCCTCGCCGATACCCCAGGAGCAACAGTGTCCCTAATTTGCTGGGAAGTGGCGGTGCGGTCCCCTACGGCACTGCGTAGGATCCTATGGTCTTGGCGTGCATCCGTGCGTCGCTGCCGTCCGGTCCCAGGTCGACGGGCACGTGCACCTTCCGCCGACCACTGGCGACAACATCGATGTACTGTGGAGACCTCACGCCCCACGTGTTGAGCAATTCGGCGGTACGTCCACCCGGCCTCCCGCATGCCCACTATACGCCCTCGCTCAAAGTCCGTCAACTGCACATACGGTTTCCGTCCACGCTGTCGCGGCATGCTACCAGTGTTAAAGACTGCGATGGAGCTCCGTATGCCACGGCAAACTGGCTGACACTGACCGCGGCGGTGCACAAATGCTGCGCAGCTAGCGCCATTCGACGGCCAACACCGCAGTTCCTGGTGTGTCCGCTGTGCCGTGCGTGTGATCATTGTTTGTACAGCCCTCTCGCAGTGTCCGGAGCAAGTATGGTGGGTCTGACACACCGGTGTCAATGTGTTCTTTTTTCCATTTCCAGGAGTGTAGATCCAAAAAATAACAATGTACCTAACTTTAGTATATTAAAAAAGTTCGTAAACTTGGAAGACAATTTTCTCGAGAATTATTGAGAGTTGCATCGAACAGCTTTGGAAAAGTTGTATTTGAGTTATGATCTCCACGTATAATAAATATAAAAATCACAAGAATCCAATTGTCGAGTGGTCCCCTTGTTAGAAAAAACCTGACAATGTGGTCATATACGGAGACACAATTTAATTTTACTACCGATAAGATTCACTCATAAGTTAATAAACTTTCTGGGTTCGTCTTACGTACAGGGTACGGCAGACGATGCCTGTAGTCTTTCCCAGTACATCGCCAAATGTCTGGTGGGAGATCCTCTGTTACTAGTGTTCGGTATCGTCACTGACAATGAAAGTCTGACTCACGTCTGGAAGCGTACCTGGATAGCGTAATGGTCCGGGGATACTGAATTCAGGCTATAAGCAGGAAATAAGGCTTTTGACTCCCACTCTCGCCCAAATTTTTAATTATTGCTGTATATTCAGAAATCTGTGAGCAAGAACTTTTTTAATGATGAAATCGTCGTCACTGCTTTGTACTCCGAGGCAAAGAGATCGTTCCGAGTACCGTAATTTTGTGCGTGAGAATACTTCTGTGTGTGTGTGTGTGTGTGTGTGTGTGTGTGTGTGTGTGTGTGTGTGTCTGCGCACATGTCAGCACAGTTGACAGCTGCTGGACTGCTGCGGCTTGGATGTGTTCAGCGGTTGCCCACCTGCGCTGCAACGTCACAGAGAGAAGACGGCTTACCAGCCAGCCGCCGACGCGCTCCGTTAATCCTACGCAACACGTCGGCACAGAAACAGGGACGTGGCAGGTGCACTGGGCTGAGAAGCGGGTCGTGCCAATGACCATCTCTCTCTGTTTGGCACCTTCACAGTCCACCAACATAGCTCATGGACCGTGCTAAACGTCGACAAATAGTGAAATGAGGACTAAGCGGAAAACAAAATTATCTACGCCCCGCCCTCCCATCCACCTCCCTACACACGAACAATAATTCAATGTCTTATTAGCGAAAATAGAAACACATCAGTGTTTTATAATCAGGTAACAACAATTCGCACTTTAGATCGTCACACAGCAGCCGCGCGGGATTAGCCGAGCGGTCTAAGGCTCTGCAGTCAGGGACTGTGCGACTGGTCCCGGCGGAGGTTCGAGTCCTTCCTCGGGCATGGGTGTGTGTGATTGTCCTTAGGATGATTTAGGTTACGTAGTGTGTAAGCTTAGGGACTGATAACCTTAGCAGTTAATTCCTATAAGATTTCACACACATTTGAACATTTTTGTCACACAGCAGTCCCAGAAATGATAAAGTGAGTCCCAGACTGAAGCAAGCAACGTTGAGGTGAGATGCGAGAATCCCTCCTTGCGTCCTGGTCAAGGTTACTTGCTTTAGCCTTCCTGGGACAAGTGTATCGGATGGAGCTGACAGTCACAAATTACAATTATTCAATAGTTTGTCAGCACAGACATCTGCTGTGATGAAACTTCCTGGCAGATTAAAACTGTGTGGCAGACCCAGACTCGAACTCGGGACCTTTGCCTTTCATGGGCAAGTGGTCTACCATCTCAGCTACCGAAGCACGACTCACGCCACGTCCTCACAGCTTCACTTCCGCCAGTACCTCGTCTCCTACCTTCCAAACTTTACAGAAGCTCTCCTGCGAACCTTGCAGAACTACTCCTCAGAGAAAGGATACTACGGAGACGTGGCTTAGCCACAGCCTGGGGGATGTTCCCAGAACGAGATTTTCGCTCCGCATCGGAGTGTGCGCTGATATGAAGATGAGTACTAGTTCTGCAAGGTTCGCAGAAGAGCTTCTGTGAAGTTTGGAAGGTAGGAGACGAGGTACTGGCGGAATTAAAGCTGTGAGGAAGGGTCGTCAGTCATGTTTAGGTAGGTCTGTCGGTAGAGAACTTGCCCGCTAAAGGCAAAGGTCCCGAGTTCGAGTCTCGGTCCGGCACACAGTTTTAATCTGCCAGGAAGTTTCATATCAGCGCACACTACGCTGCAGAGCGAAAATCTCATTATGTTCATGATCCCATGTTCGTATTCACTTTGGTGACTAGTGAAAAGTATGCCAGATGTCTCACAGTCCCCCTGATATCGTGGTAGGCTCAGAATCAGTTAGTCCGGTTGCACTGCTACGGTCAACAGCGGGCGCCGATGGACTGGTCACCTACATCGACATCTACATCTGTACTTTGCGAGCCACTGGGAAGGACATGGCAGAGGGTGCGTGCCCCTGTACCATTTATTAGGATTTTTTCCCGTTCCATTCACGTATAGAGCGTGGGAAGAATGTTCACGAGTACCTATCTCTGTGCGTGCTGTAACTAACCTAATCTTATGATTACTTGACAATTTCAGCATGAGACCGATCTCTGAACATAAATAATGTAATCTTGCTAGAGAAGTTAACTTGCTCTCGGCAAGTTAAATTGCCATGTACAGATCATCTACATACACAAACCATGAGCCACTCTGTGCATGACTGAATGAGCGTAAACTACTAATATAACCTTGCCCTCACGATCCTTAAGGGAGCGATACAGAGAGAGTTGTAGTATATTCCTGGAGGTTCTTGAACCTTTGCGCCTACATGATCGCTCCATTCCATGCCCATAGTAAGCCTTATGCCCACGCCGGCCGAAGTGGCCGTGCGGTTAAAGGCGCTGCAGTCTGGAACCGCAAGACCGCTACGGTCGCAGGTTCGAATCCTGCCTCGGGCATGGATGTTTGTGATGTCCTTAGGTTAGTTAGATTTAACTAGTTCTAAGTTCTGGGGGACTGATGACCTCAGCAGTTGAGTCCCATAGTGCTCAGAGCCATTTGAACCATTTTGAACCTTATGCCCACCCATTTGTATGAGTTTGCCGACTACAAAAGTGACTGACTAATATAGTCATAAGACACTATGTATTTTTCTTTCTGTGAAGTGCACAGTTACACATTCATGAACATTTAAAGCAAGTTGCCAATATCTCCATCACTTTGAAATCTTATCAAGTTCCATCTAGGACACTGACAGCACTCATTTCGCGATGCTTGTTTACGCCTTGTCAGGGAATGGAGAAAAGATTCGAAGATACAGGGCCTGTATAAACCCGTCAATGCAGCAGGAAAAACCGAAGGACCACACATTGACTGTACGTTACTCGCAGATGAACTCGCAATATTGACACATAACAAAAAAACCTGCCATCAAGCAAATCGAGATCCTGGAAGAAAAGCCTGCAAAGGTCGCACAACAGATCTTTTACGAGAAAATAGAATACATGTTAAACTTAAAAGATACGCCAACAAAGGTAACTACTGAAGCATTACGACCGAATGTGGTGAGATCGAGAGAGTTCACAAATTCAATTTATTTTGGGGAGGTGATACACGCAAATGGGTTACAGAAGGAAGCTCACGGACAGTTATATCAAAAAACGACTAAAGTATTCTGGAAGACTGGAAACTTGTGCAATAAATAATGCTGTCACTTAATGTAAAAGTGAGACACTGCGGCACCTCATCAAGCCACAAACCTTACACGCATCAGAAACATTGATCATAGGTCGGGAAGTGCACTAGAAAATATTAAGAGCCAAGGCAGGAAAATAATCAGAAAAATCCTATGGCCCAATAAGACAGAAGAAGGCTACAAATTTCGGAGTAGACAACAGACTGAACAGCTTTCTAACACAGTACAGATATGAAGAAACGTCGACTGATATTTTACGGGCATATCAACAGAATGCCAGACATCCAACAAACTAAACATATCTTGGAGTGTACAGAAAACATTAAGAACATGACCGAAGTCAAAAAAGATATGAAGAATGCTAGCGTAACCGGCTCAATTACAGAATACCGAAAATTTTCATCCACGAATTATTCGAATGTAAAGTGAGCCAAGAGGGCAAGAAATTTCAAGACACAACTCATTCGGACGAAAGGAAACATAATGCATAGCGCGAAGATGACAGAAATGTGAAACCCGAGAAAATCACATCAAGTAGACGCTTCATGCTATCCTCTAGTGTCTTAAACGTGTACAATGTATAATACATAAATAAATAATCATGATGTTGGTGACTAATGAAGGCTTTTATGGTGTGGCGTTGTGTTGTGTTACTGATGAATGAGAGGAAGAGGAAGAAACCCGGTGCCAAAACCAACAGCACCACCGCTCTTTCACATGCACGGAGGGAACAATTATCATCAATTTCTTCCCGCACCAGGTTCGAACCAACTACCTCTGACTCACGTGCCAGGTAGCTTATCGGTTTCAGAAGGGTGTAGGAATATTGTTTGGGTAATCAGTTTTCTGACAAGTTCGATATAACCCAACACGAAATCCTCTCATGCGCAAAAATCTTCATATCATAGAAATACTTGCACCACGACGTCTTCAATTATTTGTTGGATGTACGAGTATACCTAAATCAGTCTTCCCCTACAATTTTTAACATCTATAGCTCCCTCTTGAACCACGGAAGTTATTCCCTGATGACTTATGTTCTATCGTCTGGTAACTTCTTGTTGTCAATGTTTTTCCACATACTCCTGCCCTCATCTATTCTGCAAAGAACATCTTCATTCTTTTTCTCTCTTGACTCCACCTTATCAGTTATTTCTTCCTCATATTAAGGGTTATGAATGAAGCTAATAGACTTAGCTTCCAAGGTAGCATGAAACCTTCACTTCGACTGCTACATCTCCCCTACATTCACGTTAATTTTAATGCTTATCTGCTACCTGCTACTCCACTATGTTTACCTGTTTCTTCCGTTTGCCCACAGTCCATATTCTGTGCTCATTACATTCTTCATTCCATTTAACAGGTCATGCAGTTCTTTCTTACTTTGGCTGAGGATAACAATATCATCAGTGAATACTATGACTGATATCTTTGCAGCCTGAATTTTACTCTCAATTCTGAACCTTACTTTTATTTCCGCCATTGCTTCTTCGACGTATAGATTGAAAAGTAGGGGTGAAAGCATACACCCCTGTCTTACACCATTTCTAATCCGAGCACATTGTTCTTGACCTTCTTTTCCCTCCTCGATCTTGCACTTATTGTACTTCAGCCGTACCCCTATCTTCCTGAGAATTTCGAACATTTTGGATCATTGTACATTGTCGAATGCTTTTTCTATGTCGACAATTCCTATGATGTTGCCTTTATGGTCTTGCTTCAACTATGAAGCTCAAAATCAGAACTGCTCCGTTTCCTTATCCTAAAGATAGACTGATCATCTTCTACTAGGTATTCAGTGTTCTTTTCCATTCTTCTGCACGCTTTTCTTGTCAGCAACATGGATGCATGATATGTTAAGCTGATTGACAGTTCTCGCACTTACCAGCCTTGCTACCTTCGTGATTGTATAGGTGATATATTTTCGAAAGTCAGATAGTATGTCTGCAAACTCTTGGTTCTACAGTTTTTATGTAATCCCTCTGAGATGATCCTTTGGGCTTACATTTAGTGATGCGCGTTCGCCAAAAGTTATGTTATTACTTCGACTGACAGTATTTTCTGGCGTTGGATCTACTCTCCGAGTGTCAGGGAACATTATTTTGCTTGCGGTAAGTTACGCCGACTGACAAGTCACGCGATGTGGAGGGCTCGAAGCGCAAAAGAACGAATGACAGTTCCTCGCGGCCAAGCCGAGCGAGCAAATAAAGCAGGCTTCATTGGGCCACCTGTCGGCCAATCCCTGCCAACAGCGCCCTACCTTATGTTTAAAATAAATTCCGGGCGCCATTATACACACACCGTTAGCCGTAATTGTGGTCGCCGAACCCACAATTTGGGGGCCCGCGACGCAGACATGCCGGACACGTTCCGCGCCTCGCGAGTTACGAGCCGAATGCAAATGACTTTTATCTCGAAAACAAACTGCGTAGGACGGGGCGTGGCCCACCATACCTCCCCGCGCACCGTTAATGGATCTCTGGAGGAGCTAACGGCCCCTGGAATCCGCAGTCTCCCAAAATAAACACCGGAAGCTTCCTCTCCTTTACCCAAGTTGGTTGCTACCAATTAAGAGTGTCTCAGGTAATGAGCAACTTCGCTATAGCGGACGTAAAGGTCATAGCAGAACAGTTACACATATAATGTGACGATTCCCTTCTTGATATATGTTTAGGCTAGGGATGTCTTAATTAGATATGCTGTTCCAACAGAATCAAACTTCTAATAAGCATTATGTAATAATTCGACCTGTCATGAACCACCTTTTTTAGCGTCTAAGTGTCGTAAAAAACTGTTTAAAATGAGAGGCGCTCTTCTACTTTAGCAACACCAACGAGTATACTCTTGAAACTTCCTGGCAGATTAAAACTGTGTGCCCGACCGAGACTCGAACTCGGGACCTTTACCTTTCGCGTGCAAGTGCTCTACCATCTGAGCTACCGAAGCACTTCCCCGCGAAAGGCAAAGGTCCCGAGTTCGAGTCTCGGTCGGGCACACAGTTTTAATCTGCCAGGAGGTTTCATATCAGCGCACACTCCACTGCAGAGTGAAAATCTCATTCTGGGAGTATACTGTTAATTTTATTATTTATTTATTTATTTTTCTCTCTTAGTTGTTATCACATTTTAATTAATTGTAGACTGTATCCAACGTATCAAACAATTGCCCTCGATACACATACTTTGTTAAGAGTTACAATGTAAAATACACTGAAAAGCACTCCGTCTTCAGGCTACGAGTGGCCTACCGGGATCATCCGACCGCCGTGTCATCCTCCGAGGTGGATGAGGATAGGATGGGTGTGGGGTCAGCACACCGCTCTCCCGGTCGTTATGATGGTATTCTTGACCGAAGCTGCTACTATTCGGTCTAGCAGCTCCTCAATTGTCATCACGAGGCTGAGTGCACCCCGAAAAATGGCAACAGTGCATGGCGGCTGGATGGTCACCCATCCAAGTGCTCGCCAAGCCCAACAGTGAACCGGTGTATCCACTGCGGCAAGGCCGTTGCCCAATATACACTGAAGAGCCAAAGAAATTAGTATACCTGCCTAATATCATGTAGGGTCCCGGCGAACACGCGGAAGTGTCGCAACACGACATGGTATGGACTCGACTAATGTCTGAAGCGCCCGCCCGGTTAGCTGTGCGATCTAACGCACGGCTTTCCGGATTGGGAAGGAGCGCCTGATCCCCGGCACGAATCCGCCCGGCGGACTTGCGTCGAGGTCCGGTGAGCCGGCCAGTCTGTGGATGGTTTATAGGCGGTTTTCCACCTGCATTGGCGAATGCGGGCTGGTTCCCCTTATTCCGCCTCAGCTACACTACGTCAGCGATTTCTCCACGTACGTGTACACCACCATTACTCTACCACGCAAACATAGGGGTGTGAGACGTTCCCTGGGGGGGGGGGGGGGCGGGGAGGGGTCTTGTGGTAGTCGTCGTGGGTTTGTGGACCACTGCGGCTGCGTCGGGGACGGAGCCTCTCCGTCGTTTCTAGGCCTCCAGTCAACGTACAATACAATGTCTGAAGTAGTGGTAGAGGGAAATGACACCATGAATCCTACAGGACTGGCCACGAATCCGTAAAAGTATGAGGGGGTGGAGATCTCTTATGAATAGCACGTTGCAAGACATCCAAGATATGCTCAAAAATGTTCATGTCTGAGAAGTTTAGTGGCCAGCGGAAGCGTTTAAACTCAGAAGAGTGTTCCTGGAGCCGCTCTCTAGCAACTCTGGACGAGTGGGGTGTCGCAGGGATGTGAATGTATACAGGTGATCAGACAGGGTTTCACACGTCAGAGTCGTATCTAGACGTATAAGAGGTCCCATATCACTCCAACTGAGTAGCCCCACACAATTACAGAGGCTCCACCAGTTTGAACAGTCCCCAGCTGACATGCAGGTTCCATGGATTCATGAGGTTGTCTCCATATCCGTACAGGTCTATCCACTTGATAAAATTTGAAACGAGACTCGTCTCTCCAGACAACATGTGTAAAGCTGTGAGGACGGGGCGTGAGTCGTGCTTGGGTGGCTCAGATGGCAGAGCACTTGCCCGCGAAAGGCAAAGGTCCCGAGTTCGAGTCTCGGTCCGGCACACAGTTTTAATCTGCCAGGAAGTTTCATATCAGCGCACACTCCGCTGCATAGTGAAAATCTCATTCTGGAAACATTTTTCCAGTCATCAAAAGACCAATGTTGGTGTTGACGGGCCCAGGCGAGGTGTGAAGTTTTGTGTCGAGCAGTCATCAATAGTACACGAGAGGACCTTCGGGTCCGAAAGCCCATATGGATGATGTTTCGTTGAATGGTTCACACGCTGACACTTGCTGATAGAGCAGCACTGAAATCTACAGTAATTTGCAGAAGGGTTGCATTTCTGTCACGTTGAACGTTTCTCTTCATTCGTCGTTGGTCCTGTTCTTGCAGGATCTTTTTGCGGCCGCAGCGATGTCGGAGATCTGATGATTTACCGGATTCCTGATATTCACGCTACACTCGTGAAATGGTCTTAGACGAAAATGCTCACTTCATAGCTACCTCGGAGAGGCTGTGTCCCATCGCTCGTGCGCCCAACTATAACACTACGTTCCAACTCACTGAATAACCTGCCGCTCTAGCAGCGGTGACTGATGTAAGAACTGCGCCAGAGACTTGTCTTACATAGGCGTTGTCACCGCAGCGCCGTATTCTGCCAGTTTACATACCTCTGTATTTCAGTACGCATGCCTATAACAGTTTCTTTGACGCTTCAGTGTACATTTGTGTCCAGAACTTATGAACGAAAGTAACTTACGCATGATAATATAGTTCGATGAATATTGGGCCATACGTAAGAACTGCTACAGCACAGTATGGAATGTAACTGAATGAAGTACGCAGCGCGACGAACTGAAATGACACTTCTATTTAAAGACAATAGTTACTCTGTAGTCATCGCGGTTACAAATGCGGGACATGGTTCTTAATAGTGTTTGTCGTCGCCACAGATGACAATGCCTGCTTTGCTACGTGATCTCACGCTGGCCACAAAGTTGATAAGGGCTTTTTGTGGAAGGATCAAAAAGGGCTCGGAGCACTAAGCGACTGAACTTCTGAGGTCATCAGTCGCCTAGAACTTACAACTAATTAAACCTAAGTAACCTAGGACATCACACAAAGCCATGCCCGAGGCGGGATTCGAACCTGCGACCGGAGCGGTCGCTCGGTTCCAGACTGTAGCGCCTACAACCGCACGGCCACTCCGGCCGGCCTTTGTGGAAGGGCGTTCCATTCTTATGCCGGCCTTTGTGGAAGGGCGTTCCATTCTTATATAAGTGCGGTTGACAATTGCTACATGGTCGCTGGTAAATATGGACGTGCGGCAATACTTCTCCAATCCGTCTCCAATACCGGGTGAACAAGAAGTCAGTATAAATTTGAAAACTGAATAAATCACGGAATAATGTAGATAGAGAGGTACAAATTGACACACATACCTGGAATGACATGGAGTTTTATTAGAACCAAAAAAATACTAAAGTTCAAAAAATTTCCGACAGATGGCACTTCATCTGATCAGAATAGCAATAATTAGCATAACAAAGTAAGACAAAGCAAAGATGACGTTCTTTACAGGAAATGCTCAATATATTCACCATCATTCCTATTGGCGGCGGATATCTTTCAGAATCCCTAGAAATGTCGGTCGATCACGACACACTTGCGACTTCAGGTAACCCCAAAGCCAATAATCGCACGGACTGAGGTCTGGGGACCTGGGAGGCCAAGCATGACGAAAGTGGCGGTTGAGCACACGATTGTCACCAAACGACGCGCGCAAGAGATCTTTCACGCGTCTAGCAATATGGGGTGGTTTTAATAAAACGCCATGTCATTCCAAGCATGTGTCTCAATATTTACCTCTCTATCTACATTATTCCGTAGTTTATTAAGTTTTCAAATTTATACTGACTTTTTGATCACCCGGTATGTCGGGAGAATGGGCAGCCCACACCATTCACCGAATATTCTCTCGTTCCAAGATCTCATACACTTCTACATCTACATCTGCATCTACGTGATTACTCTGCTATTCACAATAAAGTGCCTGCCAGAGGGTTCAATGAACCAGGTTCAAGCTGTCTCTCTACCGTTTCACTCTCGAACGGCGCGCAGGAAAAACGAGCACTTAAATTTGTCTGTGCGAGTCCTGATTTCTCTTATTTTATCGTTACGATAATTTCTCCCTATGTAAGTGAGTGCCTACAGAATGTTTACGCAATCGGAAGAGAAAACTGATGATTGAAATTTCATGAGCAGATCCCGTCGCAACGAAAAACGCTTTGTTTTAATGATTGCCATTCCAATTCACGTATCATGTCTGTGACACTATCTCTCATATTCCGCGATAGTACGAAACGATCCGCCCTTCTTTAAACTTTTTAGATTTCATCCGTCAGTCCTACCTAATGCGGATCCCACACCGCACAGCAATACTCCAGAAGAGGGCGGAGAAGCGTCGTGTAAAAACAATCTCTTTACGTAGTAGAACTGTTGTATCTTCTAAGTGTTATGCCAATGAATCGCAGTCTTTGATTTGCTCTAACCATAACACTATGTGATCGTTCCAATTTAGGTTATTTGTAATTGTAATCCCTAAGTATTTAGCTGAATTTACAGCCTTCAGGTTTGAGTGACTTATCGCGTAATCGAAATTTAGCGGATTTCTTTTAGTGCTTATGTGAATAACTTCACATTTTTGTTTATTCAGGGTCAATTGCCACTTCTCGCACCATGCAGATAGCTTATCTAAATCAGTTTTCAATTCGTTTTGGTCGTCCGATGACTTCACAGGACGGTAAATGACAGCATCATCTGCAAACCATCTAATAGGGCTACTCAGATTGTTTGCTATGTCGTTAACATAGATCAGGAACAATAGAGGGCCTACAACACTTCCTTGGGGAACGCCGGATATTACTTCTGTTTTACTCGATGACTTTCTGTCTATTACTATGAACTGCGACCTTTCTGAGAGGAAATCACGAATCCAGTCGCACAACTGAGGCGACATTCCATAGGCACGAAGTTTGGTTAGAAGACGCTTGCGAGGAACAGTGTCGAAAGCCTTCTGGAAGCCCTAAAAATATGGAATCTATTTGACATCCCCTGTCGATAGCACTCATTACTTCATGAGTATAAAAAGCTTGTTGTGTTTCACAATCCGTGCTGACTACGTGTCAATAAATCGTTTTCTTCTAGGTAATTGATTCAAATGGCGACCGTAGCGGTCACGCGGTTCCAGACTGAAGTGCCTAGAACCGCACGGCCACACCGCCACACGGCCACACCGGTTCTACGTGATTGCTGGCCGTTGTGGCCGAGCGGTTCTAGGCGCTTCAGTCCGGAGCCGCGCACTGCTACGGTCGCAGGTTCGAATCCTGCCTCGAACATGGATGTGTGTGATGTCCTTAGGTTAGTTAGTAACTTAGTAGTGAGTAACTTTCCAGTCTGTAGGTACGGAGCGAACGGTTGTATATAATTGCTAAATATGGAGCTATTTTATCGGCATACTCTGAAAGGAACCTGACTAGTATGCAAACAGGACCGGAGGCCTTGCGTTTATTAAGTTATTTAAGTTGCTTTGCTACACCAAGGATACCTACTTCTATGTTTCTCATCTTGACAGTTGTTCTTGATTGGAATTCAGGAATATTTACTTCGTTTTGTTTAGTGAAGGAGTTCCGGAAAACCGTGTTTAATAACTCTGCTTTATTGGCACTGTCATCAGTGACTTCACCGTTGTTATCGAGCAGTGAAGGTATTGATTGCGTGGTGCCACTGGTGTACTTTATGTATGACCAGAATCTCTTTGGGTTTTCTGCCAGATTCCGAGACAGAGTTTCGTTCTGGAAATTATTAAAAGCATCTCGCATTGAAGTACGCGATATTTTTCGACCTTCTGCAATGGGGATTTTGCGTTCTTTTAAATTTGGCATGCTTTTCTTCGTTGCTTCTGCAACAGCGATGTGACCCGTTTTCTGTACCACGAGAGATCAGTACCATTACTTATTAATTTATGTGGTATATATCTCTCAATTGCCGTCGATATTATCTCTTTGAAATCTTTCCACATCTTTTCTACGCTTGCCTGATAAGATCGGAAGGAGTTGAGACTGTCTCTGTAAGAGCACTTTTATCAGCTTTTTTAAATAGATGCACTTTGCGTTTCTTTTTGATGCTCATCGATGCTCATACAACATTGTTCTTCCCCATAGCATGAGAACTGGACCACCAAGACGATCATGTTAGACAATGCTGGACGTAACTTCACTCGAAAAGAGATGTGAACACACACTGTACGCATAAGCATTGTTGAACATGACTGTTTTGGTGATCCAAGTGCTGTGCTGCGGGCAGGCACAATGTTGCATGGTCCTACTGACCTCGAAATCTTTGAACACGGTTCACTAATCGGTTGACGTTATTGCGACAATGTTCTCCTTCCCTCATCTGCTTGTTTTCAGTTGTGCACTCGGTGCTTACTTCGTTTTTATGGATGACAATGCACGACCTGACTAACATCACTGCTAAATAACTTACAGACGACGTAACTCATCGGTTTTTTTTTTCCTTACAGGCTTTTCAGACTGTTTCTGGCCACCACGTAAAAGCATAACTCAGGGACGTTTGGAGAAATTTCAACTAATTTTGGTACATACACGACTCATTTTACTACGTCTTTATTAACTCACTCTCTTGTCTCATAATTCATTTTAAACTAACTTTTTGGTGAGCTAGAGACATGACTCTTTCAGCATATCTCGGAACTGGGTGACAATGCAATATTAAAGCGATTTTTTGCTAAGTATGTGGCAGTGGGTGCTTTGTGCACCACTACCATTTTCATATCCAGTCACGAATTTTTGCGGGAAGAACAGTTGCCAATAAGCCTCCGTTTTAGTTCTTCTAATTTTTACCTTCAGGTTCTTTTCACGAGAGGAGGAAGCAATATATCCATTGACTCATGTGAAGATAAATTGAAATAAACCAGAAATGTAACATTTCTGTTGTAATATCATCAAAATGTCTGAAATCGCCTGATAAATTTCACACACAGGACTAAAAAGCAGAAAAACAATTATTTAAATAAAATAAATATTTAATACAAACCGTTATTATATCGAGCTACAAAAGCATAAAAAAAGTTTCCTATAGCTCCATATCGATTCTGAACACTAGAAATAGTTCTGAAAATTTGTGACTCAATTTTTTAATGCCATGAAAATTCTTGTAAGATTTATAACGAAGTACATGGGGCGCATGCAATACATACCGAGCGAGATGGCGCAGTGGTTAGACACTGGACTCGCATTCGGGAGGACGACGGTTCAATCCCGCGTCCGACCATCCTGATTTAGGTTTTCCGTGATTTCCCTAAATCGCTCCTGGCAAATGCCGGGATGGTTCCTTTCAAAGGGCACGGTCGACTTCCTTCCCTAATCCGATGAGACCGATGAGCTCGCTGTCTGGTCTCCTTCCCTAAACAACCCAACCCCCAACATGCAATACGTAATTGTTGCATGAATAATTCACCTCCTAACTACTATTTGTTGCATGCACCACACGTTTTTCGTTATAAATCTTAAAAGTATTTTCATAGCAATTACTAACTAACAGTCACAGATTGTCAGTACAATCCACATTAAGTTTAGAATCTATATGGGGGTAAGAGAAATTATTTACTCTTTTCAGTCTGATATAAAAACGCGTCATATTAAAATTTATTTTTATTTAAATAATTATGTAATTGAAAGTTACTGATGGACCAAGTGAAAGGAGGAAGAAGCTAGACTTATCTCAGGTTTCATATGTTTTGGAGCGTGCTGGGCTGAGCAATTCGTGTGTGGAGTTCCTTGTACAGAGTAGCTGCTCGTGGCGAGCCGTTGTATTTGTAGCGGTAGCGCCGGGTGGCAGCTGAGAAGGACGGCGAGAACGTGCAAATGCGGCGTAATTCTGCAACCGGCGCGGCGGTCCCCGGGGAGCCGTCTGCGCGCTATCTTATCTGGCCGCCTAGTCGCAGGTCTGCGAGGCGCTCCCCACTCCACGCCAACCTATCCGCGTGTCTACACAGGCGGCTGGAACGCGCCACTGCACGGTCCGAGCAGCCACGCGCTCAGATGGAAAGGAGGCGCCGCACATCAGTGGCAACGGGATTATTTGCATTCTGTCCGCATCCAGGGCACTGACCAAGTAGTTTACTTTGTGGCTGGCTCTTTTTTCCGCTAATGTGCTGATCCATTGGGGACTGACCTTTAGGTGTGTGAGGTAAGGGACAGAAACCTTTGGAAGGTTCAAAGGGATCTAAGAACTGTGGGACTTAACATCTGAGGCATCAGTCCCTTAGACTTAGAACTACTAACCTAAGGACATCAACACATCCATGCCCCAGGCAGGATTCGAACCTGCGACCGTAGCAGCAGCGCGGTTCCGGACCTTTTTTTTGTGGGGAAGTGCTCTACCAACTTTTTTTTTTTTTCTTTTTTTTATAAGTGCTCTGCTAATTTTTTTTTAAGAAAACAAATAAAAACCTCTTGGGTATGAAAATAAAAGGCGACGTTCTTCATAAAATAACACAATATCCTTTGAAAACGTAAAACATAAAAGGTAGCTATATTTCCGCAACGGCCTTCTTTTGTATTTTTATGTTTTTTTTAACATAAATGAGTATACAGCATTTTTTTTTTTTTTTTGGGGGAGCACAAGAGAAAGAAAACAAATAGGCTGCAGATAGAGAGCTATGTGTGAAAAGGATAAACATGTGTAAGGAGAAAAAAAACTTAGAAGAGGAGGAGAAAAGAGAAGTGAAATAAAATAGGAATACTTTCCGCGCCATGCTCCACTTTGGCGCGCCAGCAGAACAAAATGCATTCTATCATTGACCATTGAAGGGTAACGTGGGATCGTCCAGTCTTGGCTGGCACGGTTCGTTGAGTTCCCAGCTTTGAGGCGGGTTGGTGAAAATGCTCTGTAAATAGTTCGCAAAAGTGGCCCGACAGTGTCGATGCCGGCGAAGGGTGTGGTGATGTACTTGGAGGCGTGTCCAAAAGTCCGCCGGATCGACGATGTCGTCCCGGAAGAGGTAGTCGACAGCCATGCCACTGATCCATGTGATGGCGTGCCACTTAGCCGATGGAAAGTAGGTCGTGTCGGGATATATCTTCATAGTGGGAGAAACGTGATGTGGTGGTACTCGGAGGTAGAAAGCCACAATCTTCTGTACGAGGGTCCAGACAGCTGCTGCTGGCCCACACTCAAAACGATGTAAATCTGTATCTTCGACATTGCACTTGAGGTACAGGGGTGAGTCCACCAGTGCGATGCGATGCAGTTTCTGTCTTGTAGTATACTTGCCGTTGACGAGAAGGTACCACATAGGGGTGGTGTCAGTGGTGTGGAATGGTTGGTGGATCGTTTTCCAAACTGTAGGCCATGAAACCTGGGGCTGACGTGTTTCGACGGGGTTGCGGGGTGGAGACTTTCGGAGAAGGCGGTAGATGTCGCGGGTGGTCGTCTTCCTGGTCCTGGGGAGCTCGGTGCATATGTAGCTGTACTCCAAAAAGAAACGGCCGATATGTGACATCGGAGGTGGGATGTGTGCCAAAGACGTCGGTGGGCGTCTCGAAACAGGTGCGAGCTCGGAGGTCAACATTCCAGTAAAACTAGCATTTTGGCTTTTCCATAACCGGAGCATAGTATTGGTGTAAAGTGCCGTAGTCATGGCTCTCACATTACCCAGATCGAGGCCACCATCCCGCTTCGGTAAGGTGAGAGCTTCATACTGGACTTTGAAGATGTGTCCAGAACAAATGAAATAGCCGAATGCCGCCTTTAACCTGGCCGCCATTGTCGCAGTGATGGGCAGAATCTGCGCTATATGGGGTATCCGAGCTGAAGATGGGTATTGACGAAGGTGACTCTCTGGGACATATTCAGCGGGCGTCGTATGTGATTTTGTATGTTGGCCCGGATGCGTTGCAGCAGCGCCCGAAAATTGATCGCCGAGGTGCGGCGAATGTCTCGTGTGTACACCAATCCGAGACAACGAAGGGTGTCCACCAGTTGAAATGGAACTACGCTGTCTGCGGGAAGGCCGCGGCCGATCCTCATGGCGCATGATTTTGCCACGTTCATAGAGCTCCCTGCCCCTGCACTGTAACGGGTAATCCACTGCATCGCAGCTTGTACGTCAGCCGCTGAACGTACGACGAGGGCCAAGTCGTCCGCGTAAGCTCGGCAGCGGAACATATGATCCCGGAGTGGAATACCTGTCAAACGTCGCCGTAATCCGCAAATGAGTGGTTCCATCGCAATGGCATAAAGCACCGTCGACAAAGGGCAACCCTGCCGTACTGAGCGTTCAATCGGTATAGGTTCTGTAAGTCTGCCGTTGACGAGAAGTCTGGACGTTGCTCCAAGAAGGAGCCGCATAATCACTTGCGTGAACGTCGGGGGAATTGCCATTCGGTCCATCACTGCGTTGAGGAATGTATGATTGACGCGGTCAAACGCTTGTTTGAAGTCGATGGAGATTAAAGCGCCTGGCAGTCGCGAGAGTGTTGCCACAGCGATCACATCTCGATATTCACTGAGGGCTGTCTGTATATTACGATCGCCGCCTAAGGATGTTTGTTCGTGGGAAACAATGTCCCGTAAGACACGTGTGAAAATCTTGAAGTCCGAATTGAGTAACGTGATCGGCCGATAACTGTCGAGTCGTGTTCCTCCTGCGGGTTTCGGGACTGGTACAAGTAAGCCTTCCATGAACATTGGTGGTGGGTTCGCCGCGCCGGACGAAAGTTCCCAGTACGTGTCCCTCCATCGTGGCATCATCAGATCTTGGAAGGTTCTGTAAAATTCGAGAGGTAAACCATCCGGGCCGGGAGATCGATTCAGAGACCCCTTGGCCACAGCGCCTTGGACGTCGTCGGTGGACACTTCAGCAGTCACGAGGGTTGCAGCTGCTGCGTTTAGAGTACCAAGTGTCTCCTGGGCAACCTCGGCAATGGCCTCTGCACCGGCAGGTACTTCTTGATAGAAAAGTCTATAGTGCGTTGTGAATGCATCCGCTTGCGAAGTCAGCCGTCGTCCATCAGGTAAGTCTAAAGTTGTCATTAAAGCCTGTCGGCGTCGACGAACATTTTGAACAATATGATGCATAGAAGGTTCTTCACCGTTAATCCTGTCTTGGCTGCGGGCTCGTACAATAGCTCCCTCTAGACGGCATCTGGTTAAGGATAAAGTCTTTGCCTTGATGCGTTGAGCTTCTTTGAGGCGATCCGGGGATGGAGGATGATCCATGAGTTCACGTATAGCGCTATTGTAGAAATCAGTTGTATGGTGATTCCACCTGGCTTTGGCTCTGCCATAGTGTGTCAATGTGCGTCGGATGGCCGGTTTGGCGTACAGCAACCACCACTGCAGTGTGGTCTCGTAACGCATAATGCGTTGAACACAGGTGTGCCACGTGTCGGTGACCTGTTGTCGACATTCAGGGTCCCGCAGTAGCGCGACATTGAGTTTCCAAGGTCCTGCACTGCGCCATATAGATTGTCGACGTAGGTTCATGGTACAGATATAGATGTCATGATCCAGAAAGGCAGACGGCCAATGTTCCGCGTCGAGGAGAACTGATTTTAGAGCGTTAGAGATGTATATTCTGTCAAGTCGGCAGGCGGAGTGGCTCGTGATGTGTGTATACCCCGGGCTGTCGCCGTGTACCACTCGCCAAGTGTCGAGGAGACGAAGGCGGCGGACGAGGAAACGAAGTTCGGGACATGTGGTGAAATGGGGGTATTGGTCTGTGCGCTCGAGAACACAGTGAAATCTCCACCTACGATGAGATGATCGTATCGACCGAGGAATAAAGGGGTGATATCTTCTGCGTAGAAATGGGAGCGATCCCTCCGTTTATCAGTGCCCGATGGGGCGTTGAGGTTTATGATTTTGAGTCCTTCAACTGTTATGGCCACCCCTCGCGCTGTTGGGAGATATGCGACATCGGAAACTGCAATTCCTTCTCGGAGGAGGATGGCTGCGCCTGTGTGTTCCATAGCTGCAGGGGCGGCGTACGTCTCATATCCATAACACCCAGTCCAAGTCGCTGTCCTCAGTTCTTGTAACAGGGCGATGTCGATGTCCGCTGCTCTTAGCGTGTCACGGAGCAGTTGAAGTTTAGCGTGGGAGCCGATATTATTAGTATTGATAGTAGCTATTCGGTACGCCTGATGGGAGATCCGTGCTGCCGATAGGTTCGTAGCTGGTGAAGATTGTTGTGGTGGATGCTGAAAGTCCATAGAAGTCGCAGGAGTCGCCGTAGAAACTTCCCCCATTTTAGTTTTGGTCTAACGGAGAAACAGGTCTCATTTCCGCATCAGATGGAGGTGGGAAATCCGTGTCGTCCGCCCATGAAAGGTGTCCGACAGGTTTGACATCGGCGAAAGGTGGCAGTGCTGGCCGAGTCGGCTCAATGGCGTCGGTGACAACAGGCGTGCTATGTTCCATGGCTTCTGGGCGCGGGGCTTGCGCACGATCGCTGCTGGACGGTTCACCGTCTTGTGGATGACGCGTCCTCGTGGCAGAGGAGAAAGTCTTATCGTGTTCTCCGTCGGAGTGATGTGGCATCTCTTCGTCCTGCGGAGGGGGCTCAATGGTCGAGTCTGATGTCTTGCGGCGTTTTTTTCGTCGTTTGGGCGACTTCTGCTTTCGGCAATGAGTTTCGGCGTCTGAGGAAGGAAGAGATTCACGTCGTTCCGGTACAAAAGCCGCGGGTGCTATGATGCGGTCTTCATTCTCCAGAACACTCTCATTGGTATCCTTGTGATCTGCTAGCGTGGGTGTGTCCGGCTGTTGGACATGTTCACGGGCGGCATCGCCGGTGTCAAGGTGCTGGGACGCCTGCGGGTGTATCGGACCAGAGAGACGCTCATGAACGGCGCCTTGTGAGGGCTGGACGTGCAGTGTCGCCGCATAGGTGACTGGAAGGGTGGTCGTGGTTCTGTCGGTGTTCGTATCGTCGGGCCTTAGTTGTGTGATGCGGCGTTGCAGGCATTCATTAAGGACGTGGCCTTCTTTGCCACAACCGGAACATGTTCGAGGTTGTCCGTCCTAAATGACCACTGCACGGCAGCCGCCGATAGAAATGTACGATGGAACGTGCCGTTTGAGATCGATTCGGACTTGTCTCACACCATTAAGCACCGGATACGTCGTAAACTGTGCCCATGTCTTGGCTACGTGGCTCTGGACTTTTCCGAACGGACTTAGCGCCGCGATGACTTCATCTTCATTCACCTCGAAAGGCAGTTCGAATACACGGATCGTCCGAAGGCCAAGTCCTGCATGGTCGACATCCACAGGCCCGACGTTTCCGTCGGAGTGCCGAAATTTTAGTCCATGTCGCGTCCTTTGAATGATCTCGTTGCAGGCAGCGTCGGAAGTCATCTTAACATAAACGACGCTGCTAATGATCGATAGGTGTATGCCGATGAGCTGGTCACGCGGGATCTTCACGTCTTCGCGTAGGAAGCGTTCGACGGCCAGTGCTTTGGGTCGTGCGTATTCGTTTGAGAAGGTGAACTTAAGAGTGTTCTTCCTGTAAGAGTTGGCCATTACAGCTTGTTCGACTGAGAAGCGCTGTGACGAGGAAGTAAACAAAACACTCCGCGCGCGCAGCGGCGTGGACGGCCGAGCGCGGTGCGCACTGCTGCCTGCCGAACCCAGACTGGGACTGAAGCGCCTAGAATCACTCGGCCACAGCGGCGGGCTGCTTTGGAAGGGCACTGGGTTCTTTTACAGGTCTCTCAGACCACCTGCTCATCGGATCAATCGTCGATGATGGATAATGGCAGTCTAATATGTCAATGTTCCGGGTACATAAAGCCTGCACTTTTTAAGTGCTTAGCTTGTGGTCTCAATAAGTTTATTTTGTTCAAACAGCTTTTGTGTGTGGTCCTTGATCTGTTGTTCTATAGTCAGCATGTGATGTTCTTGATGTACGTCCAGCGTTCGAGCCCACATATCAGTGATGAAATAATGTACATCTGATAATGTTATTCTAATTACGCAAATGCATTGCTGACATGGTTTTCAGACCCGATGATGATTAGGTCTTAGACCGAATCAGTCGTCTCTAATAAAATGTACTGTTACAGCTTATTATTGCGCAAAGTGTCGCAAGTTAAATGCAATTCAGGATTACGCTCCAGCTTTGTGACTATATGTTTTTTCTTGAAGCTATTTAGTTCGTTAAATTTCGCCACAGGGTGCATACTAGCACGCCTTCCTTCTTGTTGTGATGTCTAAACTCACTTATCCTGTAAGAGATAGCTTCTCGGAAATATTTAGTAACATGTAAAATTTGATCGATCGATCTGAAATTCAGTGGTCAGATTTACTTAAGATAGCAACTAGGGCTAAAACTTTACTTAATACACTGCGCAACACAACTCAGTTTAAGGATCGCTTTTTCGAAACCCCGTAATTGTCTTCCATTGCGACACGTAAGTTTGAAATACAGCCCGAAGGTCCCTACAACCTTCTTCTATAGAGGTGTACCACTCCGTGATCACGTCACTCTGTGCAACAGGAGGGCCGAAATACGGGAAGCATCCTTTGCTGCCTAGGATCACATTTCGTGGAATGAAATGGTTTCAACCTGTACATGAGAGCAAAAATTGCGGTCGCGCTGTACTCCAAAGGGACGCGAACACGTTCAGTGGGGATGAACCCCCCAATGTCATTAAGGTATGAGACTTGCGATGGTGTCAGCAGCGTCAAAGGTTGTCAAGAACGTCGTGCTGTTGCTCGTCGCACTGAGCACTTCCGTTTTCGCTTGCGAAATGTGTGTGAAGGACGGGAGTAGTTTCATTGACGCTCTTCATGCCATCCTCTGAGTCTTTTTCGAGTCGATGCTGAGCGTCGGTATGTGTGGAATCTTTCTCTCGGTCACCCATAACAAAACCGCGTCGCCCTTCTAATCTCCATCGCAGAGGCGTCAAAAGTAGTAGTTAAATGTGTGTGAGAAGACGGGTGACGGCCTTCGCATAGTGTGACACACATGGTGGTGTTGGGCAGATTGTGGTGAAATTTGATGCCAATGTGACATCATAAACCTACCTTACTACCTTACACCTTAAAACTTTTTTGTTCTTTTTCTTTTTTTTTTTTTTTTTTTTTTTGCATGTGTCGCCACCTTGATGTTTGAAGCGTCTTTGAACCCAATGGTGACGCTGCAGAGCGCCACTGTTTTGTACTATTACAGACGAAGGTCACAAGCACCTTTCAGCCAAAATTCAAACTTATATGTCGCAACGGGAGTCAGTTATGGCGTTTCGAGGAAGTGGACCTTTAATTGGTTCAAATGGCTCTAAGCACTATGGTACTTAACATCTGAGGTCATCAGTCCCCTAGACATTACTTAAACCTAACCTAAGGACATCACACACATCCATGCCCGAGGCAGGATTCGAACCTGCGACCATAGCAGCAGCGCGGTTCCGGACGGAAGCACCTAGAAACGCTCGGCCACAGCGGCCGGCGGACATTTAATTGTGTTTTGCAGTGTATTTATGGAATTTCAAACGACTAGGTACTCAGGGGCTGGTAGATAATGTTAACCACTGTATTTGTTTAATAAGAAGATCGTGGCTACGAAAATTCCCTATTATAGGAAGAAAGTTCGATCCACCACTGAATTAAGAGCCGATTTTCAGATAGGCAAAAAACAATGGGGCCAGTGATTACGAACAGACAAGAGACAAATTGATGGTTCGAATTACGTATAGTGCTATAGCCATGCGAGACCGTTAAGGCGATCTAAATTATCACGAAAATTTAAAAGTACGTAGAAGTAGAAGGGCGAACATATGAAGATCGACTTTCCTTAGCACATTCTTTATAAGTGTTTATTAGGGTCACATTGCAGTAGCCGCATTCCTGTATCCAATAAAATCTGGACGCATGTTATATGGAATTATTTATTCGTATTTATATTATCACCTCATAAAACGTTTAGTATTCCTTCTGAAACACTCTCTGTGCTTGGTGTGAAAAATGGCCACGCCAACAAACTTGGGCTGGTGTTGTTTGGCAGCAACGTACACTTTCGCATCGCTGGAAGCAGCTCGGGTGCTACATATTTTCATGATAACAAATGAAGTGAGCATCCACGAGACGCCGACGAGTAACATATCCATCACAGCGCGCTTGTCAAAGGCGGCACTTGATGGCGTAATCCTTCGCAACTGCATAGCTCCTCATTCTTCTCTGCCGAAGATTCGTTATACCGGACCACTCATTCGCACTTTTTTTCGTGAAACGTAATTTTACATAATATATGATTTAAAAACTTTTTTTGCCGGCTGGGGTCGCCGAGCGGTTCTAGGTGCTACAGACTGGATCCGCGCGACCACTACGGTCGCAGGTTCGAATTCTGCTTCGGGCATGGATGTGTGTGATGTCCTTAGGTTAGATAGGTTTAAGTAGTTCTAAGTTCTAGGGGACTGATGACCTCAGAAGTTAGGTCCCATATTGCTCAGAGCCATTAATTTTTACTTTTTTTATTTATTTATTTATTTTTTTTTTTTTACATTGGATGTCGCATTCACTTCCTGACGTTGTAGATGGGCATATGTCACCCTTGAGTAAACTGTTACTGCTGCCCATAGTTGCTGGACATAGCGCTCGTTTTCATTAACGTCTTAAAGTTCTTCGATGGTTTGATGTAACATGTATGATACAACAAGTTGTTTTTTTTATTCAAGTTTGACAGATAGTTGTTTACTCAAAGGTATTTATGATGTTCCGGGTCATGTATCTATCGAACTGTTTTCGATGGGTTTCCAGTCTCTGGTATTCTGGTAATCCGTCATCCCTACACAAAATTCTCATAAAATTTGTAAAAAGTGTGCTTGCTTGAAATCCATTTGTTCATTTAGTGCACTGTGGGGATGAGCCTTAGTGCATATGTTTATTTCAAATCCCTCCAAAATATTCAGGACATAATATATGTTTCAGGTCCCATAGTAAAATTATACGAGTTGAAGCAGGTTGATGCCCTTACCAAGTTCCTACGGTGTTTCTTCTGAGTGGGCTGCAGAAAAAAGCAAAATGCTCTCTAAAGGTCTACGCGTAGGGTATGAGGTCTGAGTGGTATGTCACACACATTGGCAATGTGTGTGCAGACTCGCAGCCAGCGTAATTTCACAGGAACTATGATCGGAAGAACTGGTCTCTCCCCCCCCGGCCCAATTGCAGAGGAGCGTATTTACCCGACACTATTTACCCTCAAGGAGTTTCGTCTCGAACTCAGTAACGTCAACGGCGACCTGCCGAGTGAGCGGCTGTACAGGAGCCGTGATGTCTACTGCCGGCAGATACGAGACTATCCCCGAAAGTCGTCTAACCTCGGTTACCTGGCCACTGGTCTGACGTTCACAGCAGGGCGCTCTTCTCGATTGGGATGCCGGAGCGGTCTGGTATTTCGTGATCAACAACAAATATATGAATCGCCAGAAACACCACTCCACATGTATGGTAGACTGTCCGTTATTGTTTCCAGTGGCATCTACCTTATACAGATAAACACCATCTAGAATGTCGGTCTGCTGTGGAAGTGTGGAGGTTGACGAGACTGATGCTGACTCGCATGAGCGCACGACCCCGCCTGTAGTGAATCCGACATATATTCTCATTCCAGATATGACGTTTTATCCACTCACTAAGATCCAAGCAGTGACACGGATCAAGGGTTTCACCATATTGTATCTTTACCAGAATAGTGACAAACACTTTATCGATTTTTGGACCTTCCTATTGGAATGATTCACTAGTCTACGATGTAACCTGCCCTACCGCCCATACTTCGTTTATTACCTGAGTAGTGTCTCCTAGGACCCGCCCCGCAGTTGGGATGTGCCATATATGATAAGTTTAAGTGCACATCAGTTTTACGAGTGTGACAGAACGATATCGGCCCCTTCTCTGTGAAGACGTGCCCAACCTCACTGGCGGATTAGAAGGATCGATGGACATTTTGATCGTTGGTTTTCAGGAACGGGAAGGGGGAAGTATCGTGGCCAGGCCTTGTGTTTTGACCTGACTGCTCTATTTACTTTAATAATAATAAAGATACCGTCCAGATTCGCAATGTATAGGTCCGGTTCGATTCCTGCTGTGACGGAAACCTTTATTTATTTATTTTTTAAAATTTTATTTCATTTCTCGCAGTGGTTCATGGTGTGGGTTCCTGTTGTCATGTCCAAAGTTCATGAACCACGGGCAACGTATGAGTGGCCAAGTAAGTGGTCCTGACAGTCGGGATACCAGTTACATTGGAATAAAGTTGGGCATCTCGGACATATTCTGAGTCGTGGTCACCTTTGTGCTCGGACGGCAAGCACTACCAAATCCACCGGTTAATCCCTCAACCGTTAGGGGTAAGACTCAATGGGACCCGGGGCAAGTAAGGCTAGCAACCTGCTTCCCCGGTACTTTAAATATGATGCTGGCAACAATCAGAGCAAAATGCCTCGGACTTTCAGAGGTGACGGAGTCCCACCTCTGATTGACAAACCAGGGACTCCTAAGATACGACTCGGCAAACGAATGGTAACGAGATGGGGAGCTATTAATATCAACGGGGGAAGTAATAGGCTTAACATCAGAAGAGGCACCAATGTTAGCACTGAATAGGGGATCATGGAGGAACTATGCTCCAGGGGGACTATGCTCCAGATTGAACGCTGAAAGGCATTTGTTGTTGTGGTCTTCAGTCCTGAGACTGGTTTGATGCAGCTCTCCATGCTACTCTATCCTGTGCAAGCGTCTTCATCTCCCAGTAACTGCTGCAGCCTACATCCTTCTGAATCTGCTTAGTGTATTCATCTCTTGGTCTCCCTCTACGATTTTTACCCTCCATGCTGCCCTCCAGTACTAAATTGGTGATCCCTTGATGCCTCAGAACATGTCCTAACAACCGATCCCTTCTTCTAGTCAAGTTGTGCCACAAACGCCTCTTCTCCCCAATTCTATTCAATACCTCCTCATTAGTTATGTGATCTACCCATCTAATCTTCAGCATTCTTCTGTAGCGCCAAGTTTCTAAAGCTTCTATTTTCTTCTTGTCCAAACTATTTATCGTCCATGTTTCACTTCCATACATGGCTACGCTCTATACAAATACTTTCAGAAACGACTTCCTGACACTTAAATCAAGACTCGATGTTAACAAATTTTTCTTCTTCAGAAACGCTTTCCTTGCCATTGCCAGTCTAGATTTTATATCCTCTCTACTTCGACCATCATCAGTTATTTTGCTCCCCAAATAGCAAAACTCCTTTACTACTTTAAGTGTCTCCCTCAGCATCACCCGACTTAATTGGACTACATTCCATTATCCTCGTTTTGCTTTTGTTGATGTTCGTCTTATACCCTCCTTTCAAGACACTGTCCATTCTGTTCAACTGCTCTTCCAAGTCCTTTGCTGTCTCTGACAGAATTACAATGTCATCGGCGAACCTCAAAGTCTTTATTTATTCTCCATGGATTTTAATACCTACTCCGAACTTTTCTTTCGTTTCCTTTACTGCTAGCTCAATATACAAATTGAATAACATCGAGGAGAGGCTACAACCCTGTCTCACTCCCTTCCCAACCACTGTTTTTCTTTCAAGGCACAATCAGTCTTAAATGATGATGATGATGATTTTATTTCTCGCAGTGTTGAACTATTAATCATAAAATTTAAATATACTTAAACAGTTCATTTTATGTAAGTGTAATTAATACCTTTTGTCACGATTGTTACCCTCACAAGTCAGAAGAATGTAGCCACGGCATTGTAGCACACAGGTAAAACATCGCACGAGCTGCCACTGGGCAGAGGGTATTTTTCGTACCTCTACCATTCCCCAATTCCCCCTTTCCATTAAATTAGGTGCATTCCAGCGCTTTGGTAATGAAAGACTGTACTCCAATGTTAACGAAAAGGGAAGGGTAATAGCGGCTCACAAAGACTGATTAGCGGACAAGGGGAAGCGGCCCTGCGCGGTTTATCTGGAGGACACGCACCGAAAGCCCGGCGGCGGGCACTGTATGCCGCCTCCGGACGCCGCCCGCTGTTTTCTCTTAACTGTGGGGGGGGGGGGGGCGGGGGCGGTAACGTGATGGACAGAGCAGCCGGCAGGGGACTGCGCCGGGCCGGCCTGATCGACTGCCGCAGACAATAGGCGCGCAGCCGGTCTCATCGCCGGGGCGCTTTTGTCCTCGCCGACTGCCAATATGAACAGCCGGCCAGGCCAAACACTGCGCCAAAACGATGGGCCCTCTCGCGGCACCGCCGTTGGACATTCCGATGGCGTTTGGCGAGCGCTCTGCCCGCGTTTACAGCTGCTCGCTGGAAGGGCACACCGCTGTACACAAAACCCGTTTTGGCTATCAGCGAGTCCTGCCTGCAAATGCTGTCGGTCTCCTTTCCTCTGTATGTTACAACGCGTTGTGCATGTATCTGGTCGCTTAATACCGCCCTTTAATGGAATGAATCAGATGAAAAGGAACAAAAACACAAGTCAGAATACTCCATTACATTGAAAACAACATAACCAACTTAACGCTATTCTTTGCATTGTGTGAGCACTCAGATACCGATAGTAACAATTCGAGTGCGAAACGTGGGAGCGCGATTCTAAGCCTTGTTGTGAGACGAGGTCTGTCTGTGAGAGTGGCAGTAATAGTGTCGTTCGAAAGCTCCGAGACAGAAGACGTGTCTCGCTGCCCTCAGGTCGGTGATGGCAGATCTTACCACACTCGGAGCTTGATTTCATTTATATTGCCAGGAGAGATTTAAATGGCGTAACTACGCTTGAAGATGGAATTCAAGATAAAATTCGCAAGCATAGCGAAACGCAAATATGCGTTTATAGCATTTGTTGACTTTGAGATAGCTTTTGACGGTGTTTACTGTAATACACCCTCCGAAATTCTGTACGAAGCAGGAGTAAAAACGGGGAGCGGAAGGCTGTTTACAACTTTTATAAAAACCAGATTGCAGAGTCCATGGGCATGATAGGAAAGCAATAGTTGAGAAGAGAGTGAGAGAGGGTTGCTGCCCATCACCGATGTTATTCAATCCGCACACTGATCAAGTACTAAAGGAAATCAAAAAATGGTTCAAATGGCTCTGAGCACTATGGGACTTAACCTCTGAGGTCATCAGTCCCCTAGAACTTGGAACTACTTATACCTAACTAACCTAAGAACATCACACAAATCCACGCCCGAGGCAGGATTTGAACCTGCGACCGTAGCAGTGCGCGGTTCCGGACTGAAGCGCCTAGAACCGCTCGGCCACTCCGGCAGGCGAAATAAAAAAAAATTTGGAGTAAGAATTAAAGTTCAGGGAGAAGAAACACATACTTTGAACTTCGCCGATGACACTGTAATTCTGCCAGAGACAGCAAAGGACTTGGAAGAGCAGTTGAACGGAATGGACAGTGTCTTGAAAGGAAGATATAAGATGAACATAAACAAAAGCAAGACAAGAATAAGGCAGTGTGGTCGAATTAAATCAGGTGATGCTGAGTCAATTAAATTAGAGAACGAGACACTAAAAGCAGCAGATGAGTTTTAATATACGGGAAACAAAATATCTGATGATGACGGACTAGGAAGCATATAAAATAAAAAGGGCTGGCTATCGCTTATCTGAAGAAAAGAAATTTGTTAACATCTAATATAGATTTAAGTGTAAAGAAGTCTTTCCTGGAAGTATTTGTGTGGAGTGTCGCATGTATGGAAGTGAAATATGGACGATAAGGACTTAGGACGACAACTGAATATTTTGAAATGTGGTGCTACAGAAGACTGCTGAAGATTAGATGGGTAGATCACGTAACTAATGTGGAGATACCGAACAGAACTGGAAAGAAAAGGAATCTGAGACACAACGTCACGAGAAGAAGAGATCGGCAGGTAGGTCATACTCTGAGACATCAAGGGATCAACAATTTAGTATTGGAGGGAAGTGTTGGGGGCAAAAGATGTAGAGGGAGACCAAGAGATGAATACAGTAAGCAGATTCAGAAGGATGTAACTTGCAGCACTCGTTCAGAGATGAACAGGTTTTCAGGTGATAGAGTAGTATGGGAAGGTTCATCTAACCCGTCTTTGGACTGAAGACCACAACATCGACAACAACACGCAAGAAACATTATTACTGATGTTTAACGGCGTCCTGATAGTGCTTTTTATGGAGACAGGAGATTTTATTGATAAAAATTTCTGACAAGGGAACGCCTCTGGTGTGGCCAACCGATCCATGATGTCAAAGTTAACAGTATCAATAGACAGTTGAAAACTAAGCATTTTTCATCATCATATGTTTTATTTATTGATTTGAAATGTTCTGGTTAAGGCCATTAGGCACACTCTTACATCGAACCAGGCTTTCACCCATACAGTACCTTTTTTTACATTCAGATGACAACGGTCATGGCATACCTCCTAATATTGTGACGGACCTCCTTTTGCTCGGTGTAGTCCAGCAGCTCGACATGGCACGGATTCAACAAGTCCTCTGAAATATCTACAGAAATACTTAGTCATACTGATTCTATAGCCGTCCATAATTACCAAAGTGTTGCCGGTGCGGGATTTTTTGTGCGAACTGACTTTTCGTTTGTGTTTCTTAAATGTTTGATGGGATTCATGTTAGGTGATCTGAGTGCCCAGATCATTCAATCGAACTGTCCAGAATGTTCTTCAAACCAATCACGAGCAACTGTGGCATGGTTACATGGAACTTTGTTATCAGTAAAAAATCTATCGTTCTTCATGAATGGCTGCAAACGCTCTCCAAATAGCCGAAGATAACCATTTGCAGTCAATGATCGGTTCAGTTGGACCTGAGGACCCCGTCCATTCCATGTAAACACAGACCACATCACTACGGAACCACTAGTAGCTTCCACATCGTGTTGTTGACAATTTGGGTCCCTGGCTTCATGGGATCTTTGCCATACTGGGTCCCTACCATCAGCTTTTACCAACAAAAATCGGGACTCATCTGACCAGGCCACGGTTTTCCAGTCGTCTAAAGTCCAACCAATATGGTCACGAGCCAATGAAATGTACTGCAAGCGAGGTCGTGTTGTTAGCAAAGGCATTCGCGACTGTCGTCTGCTGCCATAGTCCATTAATGCCAAATTTCAGAGCACTGTCCTAACGGATACGTTCGCCGTACGTCCCACACTGATTTTGCGGTTATTTCACGAAGTGTTGCTTGTCTTTTAGCACTGACAACACGCAAATGCTGTTGCGCTCGGTCGTTAAGTGAAGGCTGCAGGCCGGCCTGTGTGACCGAGCGGTTCTAGGCGCTTCAGTCTGGAACCGCGCGATCGCTAACGTCGCAGGTTCGAATCCTGCCTCAGGCTTGGATGTGTGTGATGTCCTTAGGTTAGTTAGGTTTAAGTAGTTCTAAGTTCTAGGGGACTGATGACCTCAGATGTTGAGTCCCGTAGTGCTCAGAGCCATTTGAAGGCTGCAGGCCACTACTTTGACGGTGTGAGAGATAATGCCTGAAATTTGGTATTCTTGGCACACTATTTACACATGAGTCTCGGAATACTGAATTACATAACGATTTCCGATATGGAATGTACCTTTTGAAATGAATCATGTGAGTACCAATGACATCTCCGCCAATGCACTCCCCCTTTATACCTTGTGTACGTTGCACTAACGCCATCAGCATAGGTGCACTTCGCTACCCCACGACGTTTATACGTAATATACACCTAATAACAATTTTAATAAGACAAATAGTATTCACATGCTTTGAGTGTGTATAGTGACATTCGAGTAAATAATAAAATTAATATAGACAGTACCTGTACTACTATAGCTGCTGCTGCCACGAATAGTGATAAGTAGTCTACTACTACTACTAATAATAATAATAACAATAATATAATAATAATAATAATAATAGTGCCAATAAAATCAATAGTGATGGAGGCAGATACAAAAAGTGTTTGTTGGAATACAGAATAGATGTTTTCTGACGTAGCGAGTTCTGGGGAAAGGAAATTTAATGACACTGCACCAGCTAACAATAGTGGACAATGAAGAAGAAGATATGGCTGGAAAGAAGGGTGCACAAATGTAAGGAGTGGTTACATGGACAGTGGTATTCATTATTGATGCTTTAGTAGATATGTCGTTACCTGTTTTCTGAAGCTGGTGACGTTTATCAGTTCTCTAATACATTGCGGGATATAAAAGTCGGTTTGTTGCTACTGAGGAGGACTTCGAGAAAATATCTGAACAAAACAGTGAACCATATAGGATTTTATTATGATGGTGAAATATGATCAAAGAGTCGAACATCACAGATATAAAGAACACAGGCACTCATACCCAGTAACAAGTGCCGTGAGCTATCCTGAAAAAGAACTGGCAGGATAACGCACTATAATCAATAATAAGTGTTTGTGCAGGTTTCTCTTTAAGGTCAAGATGGAACAACTTATTATACTTTTATAGTGATGGCGATGTATTCTTGCGCATTGCGATTACGTGCGCAGTCCAATTTAGATTTTCATCTGTTATTACTCTTACTCTTTGCTGAAGGAGAGACGTTGATATTTGTCCTATTTTGAGTTAAGGATGGTATGTTTCTCGATATTTCGGACTAATGGGCTTAGAATGGCCAACCAGTACCGCTTGGGTTTTGGATGCGTTGAGCTCTAACCCAATACTTTGTGCCTATTTTGATATGCAGGCAGGTTGGTATTGAGATCCTCGATAGCTGTCTTCAGGTTTTGTACTTAAGATATACCTGGAGGTCTCTGCGTGTATCCGGTATTTGCAGTGGGATAAAACTGATGACTCATTGTTGACATATAATGAAAACAGTACAGGACCTAATACTGAACCCTGGGGGACCGCTGATATTACGTGACTCTACTGTGACTATATGGTGCCGGACATGATGCACTGCTGGCGAGACGTCAGGTGTGAGCGATAACAATGCACTGCACTTTACGACACACTTACGCTGCTATGTTTGGCAAACAAAATGTGGAAGTCGATAGTGTCAAGGTCTTTGCTGAAGTCTAAGAAACATGTGATAGTCGCTTGATGTGCATCCCTGGCGAGCTTCAGGTCATCTGTCACCTTCATTAAGGCAGAAGTTGTGCTTCGCATTTTCCTAGGAATCAAGTCAACGAACCTTGTTGACTGCTGCTAGATAAACGGCATGCAACAAAAGTGAAGCCGCCATAGCGACCAAGAAATTTGGCTGGGGAGCAGAGAATCGGTGCACGATTCCCAAATAAATCTTTATTATAGCTTTTCGTTTCGAAATTAATAGGAATAGGGATGTTAATAAGATAAGTAAATCAATAAGGAATAACAGTAAGGTAAGCAAATAAACTTCTCAAACGAGTTATACTAACAAAGAATTAAAATATTAAGCTTCATTGAATGGAAACAATTCGGAATAATAGTATTGCGAAGAGTAGCATTCGACGCACGTTATCGCACCAGGGAGGTAAACGAACCGTTGTCGCAGTTGTTATTGTAGATGAAATAACGCATTCGTACACGGCGCATGTGGAGTGATATAGAAGTTTATATAGGAAATAGATGCAATGATTGGTGATCAGGAACTTTACGCCACCAAGTCTTCTGCCCCTGCCGGCCAATACTGGCAAAGAAACTTTAACCCATCACCAGCATTCGAACCGACTTACTGCCAAGCCGAGTGCCACCGCCGAGGTGTGCGTTAATGATGTCAGCTACTGCGGCGGGTTGTATATTCCGTGATGTGTTGGCTACCACATTATCTTCGCGTAGATGTTTCGCGAAATGACTGCGCCGTGAAAATCAGCAGAACAGGATTTGAGCGACGCACTATTTCCGAATGTAAAAGTGTGAAGCAGGAAGAGGTGGTCATAGTAGTCTGAGAAGTACTCTCCGCCACGCTCCGTAACGTGGCCTGCGGAGTATACATGTAGGTGTAGGGCTACTCCCTTTACTCATACCGGCTGTCACGTAGAAAGCGTTCATTCAGCCTAAGTGGTCCCCGTTTAAGAAGCCGTAAAAATCGCACCGCTGGGAGCGCCCTTTCGACAGCCGTTTCGTCGGCGAAGTCCACTTTGTGAGAACCAGAGGGCTGGCTGCGGCCCACCTGCCTTTGTTTACTGCCGGTAGCCGCGAGCCACTTTCGCAGCGAGATCGGCGAGTCGTAAAGCAGGGCGTGGCTGCCCGCTTCCGTTGCCCACCCAGAGGCTGCCCCGGCCGTACTTCGCGGTTACGGCGCCGAATACCCGTCCCCTCTCCGCCGCCCCTCCGAGATCTTCGCCGGTAGTTGAGGCGCGTGTTGCACCATCACAGGGGTGCGCAGCCCATACGTTTACTGGAACATTCCAAAAAACGGCCGTAACCCTCGTCTTCAAGTTCTCGCGCGCGGCCAGCAAAGCGGTAATGGCTGACATCGGAACGATGAAATAATCTTTCCCAAATCGTAAAACCATCTACACATCGTCGATAGAAGCACAATTTGAAGAGTCTTTTCGAAGTCACGAAGTGAAATACAAGATAAACCCGGTCTCCATAGACAAAAATTAGGAGTACATCTACATTTATTACGCGCAAGCCGCCTTGCAGTGTGTGGCGGAGTGGAATTTGTGTACAACCGTAATATTCTCGCTTTCTTTATATGAAATAGAGGAAGGGAAAGTAAAGCGAAAGGATTGGTCGAAAACTCGTGATCTTCCATTACCATAGGGAATTTAGAGCCAGACCGATACTCAAACCCGGATGCTTCACTTCTCTGTCACGCTTTCCGTCTGACCCAAATTCTTAACTTATCGTCCACCTGCTTAACTGAGTGGTATCGTGCTTTCCTACTCCAAGCCGGGTTCGATTAATTGCCGGTTGGGAGATTTTCTCCGCTGGTGGACTTGGTGTTGTGTTGCCCTCATCCCATCACCGACGCTCTAGTAGCACAATGTGGGTCAACTGAAATAAAACGGAAGGGGCCTCCAGGCCATCAATGCCACATGATCGTTCCATTTCTTAACTTATCGCACGCTACAATGCAGTATCCCTCGTCCATTAACCCCTACTCACAAATTATTCATTCCAGTACAAGTTCGGACCATCTGCACTGAGCCGGCCGAAGTGGCCGTGCGGTTCTAGGCGCTGCAGTCTGGAACCGTGAGACCGCTACGGCCGCAGGTTCGAATACTGCCTCGGGCATGGATGTGTGTGATGTCCTTAGGTTAGTTAGGTTTAACTAGTTCTAAGTTCTAGGGGACTAATGACCTCAGAAGTTGAGTCCCATAGTGCTCAGAGCCATTTGAACCTTTTTTTTTTTATCTACACTGAAACAGACGTCATGGAACAGTCACGCTCGTATTTACAGGGTATTCAGAAAAACTCTGGAGACCTTGAGAGGGTATTCGAAGGTACGGTGTATTGAGAAATAATGGTTAGGGAAAAAAAATCGATACGTTGCGCCGTTTCCCGGTTAATTAGCACTGAAGCTAGCCAATCAGGCCGTTGTGTGCTAACATTCAAGCGGCCCACTGACACAAATACTATCAGTTGCTGGCATACAGTAGCTTATAGCGCCCGAGATTGCTCGGTCTTTAGCTTGGACACGACACTTTTTGTATCGCTCTCTTATTCCATTATAGGAAGCCAGACGAAGAAAACGTTTGGCGACACCGTCTCTGGCGGGCCGCCTGAATCTGCGCTCGCAACGGCCCGACTGGCTAAATTCAATGCTAATCAACTCGGAAATGACGGAACGTATTGAATTTTTTTCTTAACAAAATGTTCAAATGTGTGTGAATCTTATGGGACTTAACTGCTAAGGTCATCAGTCCCTAAGCTTACACACTACTTGACCTAAATTATCCTAAGGACAAACACACACACCCATGCCCGAGGGAGGACTCGAACCTCCAACGGGACCAGCCGCACAGTCCATGACTGCAGCGCCCCAGACCGCCCGGCTAATCCAGCGCGGCTTTTCTTAACAATTACCTACCAGCACAAACTACCCTGCAACAATCTTAAAAGATTTTCACACTTTTTCTGACCACCCTATATATCGGCCACCGTGTATTCTCGAATCTCCCTAATTTTTATCTTCATGGTCTTTTGCGCGAGATATACGTAGCAGGAACCAATATTTTATTGGAACTTCTAGGAACGTAAGCTCTAGAAACTGTAACCTGTCACTGTCGTTATTTATTACCTCTGTGACGCTTTCGTGCTTATAAACCTGTAACGAAACACGCTGCTCTTCTTTGGATGTTCTCTATTTCTTCTATCAGTTCTATGTGGTACGATACGGACCCCATACTGAAGAGCAGTATTGGAGTTCTGGTCGAATGAGTGTTTTGTAAGCTACTTCTTTTGTTGATGGATTACATTTCCTAGCATTCTCCCATAGAATCTCCGTCTGGTATCTGTCTTCTTGCAGTTAATTTTATGTGGTCGTTCCATATGAAAGTGCTCGGTATGCTAATTGGGTATTAGTAGCAACTGTAATGCAATTGTGTAATCATATTGTAAATGGCGTTTCTATTGTCAGCGGCTGATCTCCAGTTGTATAATCACACTACAAACTGTGCTTCTGCGCAGTGCGTTACATCCGCTTAGGTAACGAAAATACGTGTTAACGATGACTGCACTGCAATTGTCTAATCACGCAATAAATTGTCATTCTCTTACCTGTGACTGCCCTGCCATTGTGTAAGCATACAATGGGCAGTGTTTCTGTCGGCAAATGCCAGTCTTTGCAAATGTTGGAAATTTGTGGTAAGTTCTTATGGGACCAAACTGCTGAGGTCACCGGTCCCTCAGCCTTTCACACTACCTAATCTAACTTAAACTAACTTAAGCTATGGACAACACATACAGCCATGCCCGAGAGAGGACTCGAACCTCCGACGGGCGGAGCCGCACGTACCGGGACAAGGCGGCCCATACCGCACGGTCCACTCTTTGCACCAGGAGTCGATCTTCTGCATGTCTTCCCGCATTTCGACACCACCTTCTAGCCTCGCGACTTCTCGGTATTCAACAGCATCATCCGCGAAAGCCTCATGGAACATCCGATGTTATGTACTACGTCGTTTATATATATTGTGAAAAGTAATGGTCGTGTAACACTCCAGGAGGGCACGTCCGATTTACTTAAATAGCAGAAGACTTATCTCCATTCTGAATGACATGCGTATTTTGTTTGCTAGAAGCTCTTCAATACAGTCACACAGTCGATCCGAGACTTCGTATGCTCACATTTTTTTCATTAGGCGGCAGTGTGGAACTGGAAGTAGAAACATAGACCCATTGTTAGATGTTGTATGTCTATCACCATCTTTGAGTAGCAGAATCTAACCAGTTCTGGTATACTTTCCCTAAGAAATCTCACTCACTCGAATACCTTGCGGATGTCAAGGAACGTATCATCTACCTGGGCGCCTGTATTGATTGCTTTCTGGGTCTCGTAGAAAAAGTGAGCTGGTTTTCACACGAATAAAACATGGTCCAGAATTCTAAAACTGACAGACGTTAGAGATGTAGGCCTACTGTTTTGTGCGTCTTTCGGTGCCCCTTCTTGAAAACGGTAATGGCTTAAGCTTTCCTCCAGTCATCGGGAACACTTCACTCCAACAAAGGCCTACGGTAAACTGCTGCCAGAAGAGGGGCAAATTCTGTCGCAAACTCTACGTAGAATTGTGGTGGTATCCCGTCAGGTTCACTAACCTTCCCTGCCTTGAAGGCTACTGGACTACTATTAATGATACATTCGTTCTCAGGATCCTATGTTTTCCAAAGTATTACATGTACAAATATGAACGATGCACGATAGAACTGTGAACTCACCGAGTTAGCACAGTGCTCATCTGTTAGCTTGGCTACTGCAGTGGCTTGACAAAATGGCGACAAAGCAAGAAAAGATTTCTTGTGTGTTGCACGGGTACCTCTTACCTTGATATACTGCAGTCGTGGTTTTTTGCACAAGTGATTGCTAATTCCGAGCGTTTCATCTTCCAAAAAGACGGGATACTCCGTAATTGGATCACTGATGTTCGACTCTATCTAAATGACGAACTTCCGCGTTACTGGATTGGGTGTAGTGCTGAAGATGATGTGGCTCGCTTCCCTTGGTCTCCCAAGTCACCTTACCTGAAGCCTTGTTACTTTTCACTTTGGGATAAATTAGAGACGGTGTTTACGTACCCCGAAGCCAAGAATACTGGAGCAGCTCAGAGAATGTATCAAAGCCGCAGTGATGATCATTGACATGATGTAGCCTCATAACGTCTGGAACGAACTTGACTACCGCTTGGGTGTGCGTCGTGTGACCAGAAGGGCCTTCACAGAACATCTGTAGAGCGCAGAAATCAAACTCGATGATGTTGCGGTTCTCGTCATGCATCAATCACATTTGTATATGTAACACTTTCGAAAATATAGAGATTTTTAAACAAATGAATAATTCATATTTCATTATCTCTTGCTGACATGAGATTCCATCGCACAATGAACATGTTTTGTAACAAAAATTTTTGAAGTTCAGAAGGTGACAGCAAAGTCTGTCGAAAATAAAGAAGTACTTTTGCATCTTGGCTATAAAATTTTTTTTACCAATAATCCTTTTATAGTAGCCCTGTATTTTAGTGTAGAGGACCCGTTGTATCCGGCGGCTCACTACAGAGTGACCAGTAATAGCCTACCCCGATTCTTTAAACAATCGAGCCCCCATGTATAAAACTCCTTCATACATCTGATTTCTTTAATGTGGCTTTCTTTGATAAATATTTCACGTTAAACATGTAAAAACCTTTATGGCTGAGCAAGCAAAATCTTAACTATGGTGGATTTTATTACATTCAGATTATTTAGCCACAGACCAATATAAAAGTCAAAACCGAAAGTGGGTAGGGTTCACCTTTTTCTGAAAATCTAGTTTTTCTCCTAAACTGTTGTCCTACAATGATATGATTTTTTAGATATCTTCCGTTGTATATGTGAAAACCGGCTGTAAAACTGGTAGCTAATGAAGAGTAAAGAAATAATTAAAACGTCGTGCTTGATGCTGAAGTTCTACAGCACGAACAGCCAATGTTTCGTAAGCGATGAATTGCTCTCCGTTCAATACTTCGTACGGATGTTAACAAGATAAAGTTTAAAATGATTTGAAATTTTGTATGAAGTTTGTTAGACATTTGATGAGTATACTATGGATAATTTGCGCTCGGTTTAAGAAAAGCTAGTTTTGCACGTATCTGAACGTTTATTCCCAGAAGTGTTTGTCGCACAGTGATATAATTTTACAGGTACATTAATTGGTATGTGTTGATACTCTCTGCAAAATGTCGAACAGAATTAGTAGTAAGGAAATAATAAATTAAAACGTCGTGTCGGATGCTTAAGATCTAGTGCATGAACAGCGAAAACGTAGCAGGTACAACCTTCTTCGTTTTCGTTATTTTGTGGGAGTGTAAGCGAGAAAAGTTTCGAGAAGATTTGAAATTATGCGTTACGTTTATTGGAAGTCACTAAGTGCACGTTCTCAAATTCTGGACGAATGTAGTGTTGGTAATTTGCGCTTTATGAGTAAAACTGATGATGATGAGGTCCCATAGTCCGAGGAGAGTAGGGGGACGATGCAGGAGACCCGCACCACCGATTAGGCAAGGTCCTAGAGGAGGTGGTTTGCCATTGCCTTCCTCCGACCGTAATGGGGAGGTATGATGATGATGAAGACGACACAAAAACACCAACTTATCTCGAGGCAGGGAAAATTCCTTATCCCGCCGGGAATCGAACCCGGGACCCCGTGCGCAGGAAGCGAGGACGCTACCGCAAGACAACGAGCTGAATAAAACTTCTTAAACATATATTCGCAGTTTTTAGGCTTAATACTTGTCCCGCTGGGTTCAGCCACGAACGCAAGATTATGCCTCAAATGCGTGAATTCTGATAGCAAGTTAAATTCTTAATTTCGGTCAATAATTATATGAAATACTGAACATCGATTTTTGTTGCCCAGGATGTCATTAGATAGGCGACCTGCAAATTGACTTGGTTGATGGTTTTAGCCAGTTAGCAATATACAGGGCTGTCAAAATCAGTCTGAAAAGTCTGAAAAGTTTGTAATAGTGTTTCAGGGTAGGTTGTATTGAGAAATAACTATTTAGAAAAAAATTCGATACTTTGCGCCGAGTTAATTACCATTGAAGTTAGCCAGTCAGGCTGTTGCGTACGCACGCTCAAGGGGCCCGCCAGATACCTTTGTATGAGTTGTTCTCGTAGCGTATATGACAGCGCACGAGGAGCTCAGACTTTGGATCGTGTCAGATCCTTACTACCGCCCCACGTTCAATTTTTGTATAGCCTTTTCATTCGATTTTAGGAAACCACACAAAGTACATGTGTGGCTACACCGTCTCTGCCTGACTAGCTACATTCATCATTGACCGCTATTGACAAGGTATTTCAAATTGATTCCGTATTTCTGGGCTTCCGAAAGGCTTTTGACCCTGCACCACACAAGCGGCTTGTAATGAAATTGCGTGGTTATGAAATATCATCTCAATTATATGACTGGAGTCCTGATTTCCTGTCAGAGAGATCACAGTTCGTAGTAATTGACTGAAAGTCCTCGAGTAAAACAGAAGTGATTTCTGGCGTTCCCAAAGGTAGTGGTATAGGTCCTTTGCTGTTCCTTATCTATATAAACAATTTATGAGACAATCTGAGCAGCGGTCTTAGGTTGTTTGCAGATGACGCTGCCGTTTATAGACTGGTAATTCGTCAGAAGATCAAAACGAATTGCAAAACCATTTAGGAAAGATATCTGTATGGTGCGAAAATTGGCGATTGACCCTAAATAACGAAAAGTGTAGAGTGCTAAAAGGAATCCGTTAAACTTCGGTTACACGATAAATCAGTCGAATCTCAAGACCGTAAATTCAAGTAAATGCCTAGGAAATACAATTAAGAACAACTTCATTGGAACGAACGTATAGAAAATGTTTGGGGGAACGCTAACTAAGACTTAGTTTTATTGGCAGGACACTTAGAAAATGCAACAGATCTACTAAAGAGAGTGCCTACACTACGCTTTTCCATCCTCTTTTAGAATACTGCTGTGCTCGACGTGGGATACTTACCAGATAGGATTGACAGGTACAACAAAAAAGCTCAAAGAAGGGTAGCACGTTTTGTACAATCGCGAAATAGGGGACAGAGTGTTGCCGAAATGATACAGGGTTCAGGGTGGACATCATTTAAACAGAGGCGTTTTCCGTTGAGACGGAGTCTTCTCACTAAATTTCTATAACCGACTTTATTCTCCGAATCCGAAAACATTTTGCTGACGCCGACCTACATAGGGAGAAACGATCACCATAATAAAAAGAGGGAAATTAGAACTCGCACGGGAAGATATAGGTGTTCGTTTCTTCCGCGCGCTGTACGAAACTGGAATAACAGAAAACTGTGAAAGTGATTCGGTGAACCCTCTGCCAGACACTTAAATGTGATTTGCAGAGTATCGATGTAGATGTAGAACTCGCAATGTCTGGATTGTTTTCTTAACAATTATTTTTCAGCACAATGTGGCACTGTAAGCTTTTTAGTCTGTTTATGACCACCCTTTGGATTCATTTAATTTGATTTCATACCTCCATTTACCATCTGTACTGCAGTGAAAAAATTTTACAACCTTTCAAATGTCGACGGTATGCACTTTGTGTCCTGTTTGGAGACTAGTTAGTTTCATTACTGACAGTACTTGCTATTGAAAACGGTGATACATTACTCTTACAGTCAGTGATGCTCGGTTCTGTAACGAGTTTCTTATCCCGGCAGCGTTTGTTGCACACTAACAGTGATACACAGCAGTAGAGGCACGTTTACTGAGGAACATTTGGTCGTATGCAAATCGGTTGTGGCCTCACTGAACGCTGTGGCAGAGCAGAAAAAAAAAAAAGGTTCAAGTGGCTCTGAGCAATATGGGACTTAACATCTGAGGTCATCAGTCCCCTAGAACTTAGAACTACTTAAACCTAACTAACATAAGGACATCACACACATCCATGCCCGCGGCAGGATTCGAACCTGCGACCGTAGCGGTCGCGCTATTCCATACTGAATCGCCTAGAGCAGTACAACGTCGCTGCTTCGCTGTTCCCGCCGCGACGGCAACCACGTCACAGTACTTTATCATGCGTTACTACTGCTGCAAATTTTAATAGGTAAACATATTCACAATGGAGTGTATCAGTATTTATGGTACAACAAACAACGCTGAAAAACCAACCTGAGACAGATCCGACTGAAAGCTTGAGGGCGAAGAGTTGAGTGGGTCTTACTTTTATCAACAGCAAGTACCGTGAATAAATGGATCTTGTTTGTTTCCAATAAGGCCCACAGCGCACATCGTAGACATTTGCACTGTTGTACATATAAACTGATTGCAAGACAAATACATTGATAAATGAGGATAAAGAATTAAATGAAGTGTAATTAATCTGTAACCAGGCACCGGAGACTACGATTATTGTACCAAAATACACAGAAAAAAGTCGCTGAGAAACATCCGAAACTATATCAGTGGATTCCAGGTGCACCTTGTAATCACGCTGCGGAGCATCTGAATGGCGGCAGTGTGCGGCTGGTCCCGGTGGAGGTTCGAGTCCTCCCTCGGACATGGGTGTGTGTATTTGTCCTTAGGATAATTTAGGTTAAGTAGTGTGTAAGCTTAGGGACTGATGACCTTAGCAGTTACGTCCCTTAAGATTTCACACACATTTGTTAAAAACAACAACAATGGCGGCAGCTGGGTGTTCCTAATCGTGCAGTGAAAAATGGAACAGTGTGACGTAAGATCACATTGCGTGTCGTAAGGCTAAACAGAGCAGACACCGTATTGAATTATACTGTTCTGAAATTCCAATTCGATATCTAGGAGTTTTTGTATCAGAATTATCAGGGGATATCTGTATGTAAGGAGGACCTGCTGTACGGAACAGACAGCAAAATGCTGAACGACAAACAAGACCAAGGTGATGGGGAGCAGTAGGAGGCATAACTAATCGCTTACCATCAAAATTAAATACGACACAATAGTGGAAGAAGTAAAGAAATTGTCATATCCTACAACTCTATTGGTATCAATACTGAAAATTTCTCTCGTGCCGGCCGGGGTAGCCGAGCGGTTCTAGGGCTTCCGTCTGGAACCGCGTGGCCGATACGGTTGCCGGTTCGAATCCTGCCTCGGGCATGGATGTGTGTGATGTCCTTTTAGGTTAGTTAGGTTTAAGTAGTTCTAAGTTCTAGGGGACTGATGACCTCAGAAGTTGAATCCCATAGTGGTCAGAACAATTTGAACCATTTTTTTTTTTTTTTTTTTTTTTGTTCTCTTCCGTGCTTCGAGCGTCCGTGGGGTCGCGCGAAATACACTCGCGGTCGTGCATGAATCCATTGTACTCTTGGCGATGTGTGGTGCGCGAGGCAAACTACGTGGTGTTCTGCTCTGCGGATTTAATCGCAAACGTTTTCTGGCGGACCAGCATTAATACACTGCTCTACTACATCACCACATCAGTTTAAATAAGGGCCGCCACCCTCACTTTGACTCGCGAAGCAGGGTTGAACTTCTCACAACTCCGAAGTTAATAATTAAAAGTTCTGTAGCTGACTAACTACGAGGGTCATTTCAGAAGTCCTGCACACTGCGCATGCGCGACCGCTACGGTGGCGTGATCAAGTTGAAATTCATGACAGTCACGAGCGAGACGCGCTACGCGCAAATTGAGACGCGTATAGCGCGTGTGGCGCAGCGCAGCCTAGCGCGCTTGTTTGTAACTCCACAGGTTCAAATTGGACCGCACAAATAGCGGCGCGACGCGACTGGGACGCGACACTTCTGGAGTGGTGAGACGGGGAATGGGAAAGCACTCCTGCCATATGCTACTTCGGCATGTCGTATATGGGCAGCGGAAGTATTGCCCATCCCAAAAATACTGCCTACGGTGTACTGAATTTTATTGTCACTGAGTAGTGTTTCGTTTTTTGCCGTTTAAGCAACGCCATCTCTTTTCGTTAGTACATAATAGTTTCCAGTTACCTATATCTGTGTATTTTTTCGTTTCATTTATTCTTTTGTCAAGAACAATGCACAGTTCAGTAACTGGTGAGCCATTAGCCACTGGAATTATATTTTCTGCCTCCACAATGTTTTCAGATCGTAAGAAGCGACAGACGATTCATCGTGGCGGTAGCGAATAAGGAAGTGAGGAAAATTATAAAATCATATGATCTAGAAGCAAGGCACGAAAGTATAACAAGGTTATATACTTGCAGCATGTTATGCTGACGTATCACAACGTTCTGTCACAAAAAGTCGAAAAGGCGTAATTTCCACAGGTATAGCCCCTTTGTGCTCTTGGTAAAAACCGTACAAGATATGAAGTACGTAAGTTTCACTACTATTATTTGGATACGGATGTAAGAAGTGTGAACATACTACGTACATGTGGACATCAAATTTCCACTGCAAAATAGAAACAGTCGAGAAGCCCTCACCAATAACGATATTTCAATCGTCAGGTCGTGACGAGAAAAAGCATTTCAGTGGTTGCATAAACACTATCAGCATTAATAAACTAATTACACAACAAGCTACACAAATGAAGTACTGGTCTGTGATATTCAGGAAGTACTTGGCTAGATTCCGCATTCCTGTCGCGCGCATTATTCTCAGTTGCTGAGGATACAGTGACAATTGTGTACTGCCAGGTATCAGTTGTTTACTTTTCTCAGTAACAACTATTTTACTCACGAATCACACAAGCTGTAGATGAGTAACCAGCACCTGGCATGTGCGTGTCACTCCGCCTGAAGGGTAAGCTCGTCATTATTTTAATACTGGCTCTGAGCACTATGGGACTTAACTTCTAAGGTCATCAGTCCCCTAGAACTTAGAACTTCTTAAACCTAACTAACCTAAGGACATCACACACATCCATGCCTGAGGCAGGATTCGAACCTGCGACCGTAGCGGTCACGCGGTTCCACGCTGTAGCGCCTTTAACCGCTTGGCCACCCCTTTTAATACTGCTCAGATGAAGAAAAGGAATAAAATTCTTTGGTAAGTGTCAATTCCAATCACTCAGTGTTAAAAATATGGGTTATGGGATTCAACCAAAATTCCAGCAGAATTGGAGATTTATTTTTGTGTGAAACCTTCTATCATTCGAAGAGGCATCACCATTTATGAGTAACGGCCACATTTCTCTTGTTGACAGGTTTAATTTTACTTCTTTTCCCAAAACACAGTATAACTTACACACACTCAATTCTGCAGCAGCTATTGTGACCGTATTCTGAAACAGGGTGTCTCATTAAACAAATATTTTTGGCGATCAGAGACCTCAAAAGCTTACGAAATACCTCATTGTGTCGGTTTGCGGTAACATAAGTGAAGAAATTTCATGTTTATTTTCATACTAGGGAACTCTTGTTGCACTAGCCGTCGATAGCTCTTAAAGAATTACAAAGGAATGAAAAGATAAGAACTCTCCTCCTTGTGTGCCATCATTCGCCAAAATCTCGTTTCGATGTCTGGAGCGATTTAGGAGATATGAGTGATGTGAATATTTCACTTCCGCAGGCGTGTGATCGGGAGTGAACACGCTACTTTCTCGAGAAAGACACATAGAGACCTCCTCCCAAGTCTAAATAAAAATTCAGTATGGTAGTTAAATTTCATAGGCAGTAACATATGGTGTAATACGTCCTAAACGCAAAGCTATAGCGACCCCTATTTCTCAGTGCAAACTTTTCGAATTTTGCGTAGTGTCTTACTAAAATGTGTTCACCACAATAAGAATGACCATTAGCGAGATGAAGGGCACGTCGCCACGAACTTTACAAGTAAGGCAAAAATCAAATAGTTTCGCTGAATACTTTCTGTAAAATCGTTTAAGAAATATTTCAGGGTGCGAGCGCTTTGGTTCTGTCAGCGCAGAGTAGCGCCAATCGGCGCGTGCGGTGTACGCGTCGCGATGTGCGCTGGACCAGCGCGACATTGGCGGAACGTGTGCGTCGCACTGCAGTGTCGTGTAACGTCACACGTGCTTTACGCGTCTCAATTTGAGTTTAGCCAAAGGCGTGATTGTCGTATGTGCGTTTGCTGGTTCACGTGGCTGTGTCATGAGTAATTCAGTTTCACAATGGAAGCTGAAACTAAGTCACGTCGGATTACACGCAATGACTGTTATGACTTCGTTGCACACTACGTGGTTCTTTAGTGGACACAAGAGCGAGGAACAAATGCTGTTCATAAACAGAGAATTCAGATACTAATTTATTCTACATCTAATGTGAAAATGAAGTTCAAAAATGGCACTGACCACTATGGGACTTTAACTTCTGAGGTCATCAGTCCCCTAGAACTTAGAACTACTTAAACCTAACTAACCTAAGGACATCACACACATCCATACCCGAGTCAGGATTCGAACCTGCGACCGTAGTAGTCGCGCGGTTCCGGACTGAAGCGCCTAGAAGCGCTCGGCCACCCCGGCCGGCTGGAAATGAAGTCCCATGCTTATTGATAGAACGTAGGGGAACGATGCGGGAGACTGCACCGCCGTACTAGGCAAGGTCCTTATACAGGTGGTTTGCCTTTGCCTTCCTCTGACCGTAATGGGGATGAATGATGATGATGAAGACGACACAACAACACCCAGTGTTCGGGAAGCGAGAACGCTACAGCGAGACCACGAGCTCAAGACACAACTAATATAAAATAGTAAAAATAATACACAACTTCGTTGCAGTAGTTACTGCGACAGTTGCTAAAAGTAACTTGGAATGTTGAAACATAAACAGATACCGCACATTTACAAATCTGTCAGTCTTCAGTACAATAACCATTCAGTTGACCACCAGTCCTTGCCACTGTGAAAGGCTGTAAATGTTATACATCAGGTAAACAAAAAACGGGCTCAATGGATGAATGTTCGTACTTAAATACACCCTCTGCTGGAGCTTAGGAGAGGGGACGCTTGCATCTCATTGGCAGCGGCGTAACCGTTCATGACAACGCCCTCGTGCAGCGGTGGCGGCTGTAGGTAAAGCGACGGCTGAAGTGGCGACGCGGGTATTTGAGCGTCCGACCGGATAGCGGCCGAGATCGCAGTGATCAGCGTTCTCTACAAAATCGAATGCCTACATGGAAACAACTTAACGGGAATTTACAGCGCTTAGAGAGAGGTGCGTGGAAATAGTGTAGCGGATCTAAACACAATATTACGTACATGTGGACATCAAAATTTCCACTGCAAAATAGAAACAGTCGAGAAGCCCTCACCAATAACGATATTTCAATCGTCACGTCGTGACGAGAAAAAGCATTTCAGTGGTTGCATAAACACTATCAGCATTAATAAACTAATTACACAACAAGCTACACAAATGAAGTACTGATCTGTGATATTCAGGAAGTACTTGGCTAGATTCCGCAGTGATGAGTTTCGACTTCATTTTATCCATCCCAGCCGCTTTATTGCACTGCAATCTATTGACCATTTTCTCCACTTCCTCAAATGTGATCCTATTTCCATCATCATTCCTATCCCATTCTACCTCTAAATCTGAAACATTACTGATCGTATTTTCACCTACATTGAGCAACTCTTCAAAATATTCCCTCCATCTGTCCAAGGTATCCACAGGATTCACGAGCAGTTTTCCTGACCTGTCCAAAATACTTGTCATTTCCTTCTTACCTCCCTTTCGAAGACTGCTAATTACACTCCAGAATGGATTTCCAGCAGCTTGACCCACAGTCTCCAACCTGTTTCCAAAGTCTTCCCAAGATTTCTTCTTGGATGCTGCAATTATCTGCTTGGCTTTGTTTCTTTCTTCAACATAACTTTCTCTGTCTACCTGAGTTCTAGTATGTAGCCATTTTTGATACGCCTTCTTTTTCCTTTTACAGACTGCCTTGACTGTGTCATTCCACCAAGCTGTTTGCTTCATCCTACTTTTACACACTACTGTTCCAAGACATTCTTTAGCCACTTCTAGTACTGTGTCCCTCTACCTTGTCCATTCATTTTCCAATGACTGTAATTGACTACATTCAACTAACTGGTACCTTTCTGAGATCGCTGTTATGTACTTCAGCCTGATTTCCTTATCCTGAAGTTTCTCCACTCTTATCATCCTACATATGGACCTGACCTCCTGCACTTTCGGCCTCACAATCCCAATTTCACTGCAGATTAAATAATGATCAGTGTCATCAAAGAATCCTCTGAATACATGCGTGTCCCTCACAGCCTTCCTGAATTCCTGATCTGTCATTATATAGTCAATGACAGATCTGGTTCCCCTGCCTTCCCAAGTATACTGGTGAATGTTCTTATGTTTAAAAAAGGAGTTTGTGATTACTAAGCCCATACTGGCACAGAAATCCAAGAGTTGTTTCCCGTTCCTGTTGGCCTCCATATCCTCTCCAAATTTACCCTTAACCTTTTCTTACCCTTCGGTTCGATTTCTAATCCTGGCGTTAAAATCACCCATGAGCACAACGCTGTCCTTGTCGTTTACTGTAACAACTACATCACTGAGTGCCTCATGAAAACTATCCATCTTATCTTGATCTGTCCCTTCACAATGCGAATATACTGACAGAATCCTAATTTTCTTGCTAGACACTGTCAAATCTATCCACATCAGTCGTTCGTTTACATACCTTATTGCAACTACGCTGGGTTCCATTTCTTTCCTGATGTAAAGCCCTACACCCCATTGTGCTATTCCTGCTTTGACTCCTGACAGGTAGACCGTGTATTCTCCCACTTCCTCTTCTTTCTCACCCCTTACCCGAATGTCACTAAAAGCTAAAACGTCCAGCCCCATCTTACTTGCAGCCTCTGCCAGCTCTACCTTCTTCCCAGAGTAGCCCCCATTGATATTAACAGCTCCCCATCTCATTACCATTTGTTTGCCAAGTCGTATCTTAGGAGTCCCTGGTTTGTCAGTGGGACTCCGTCACCTCCAAAGGTCCGAGGCTGACAATAGTTAAACAATTTAGACAACAATAAAATTATGCAAGCTCCGTTTTTTTCATGCTATAGCGAGAACTTTATGGAGAATTGACCACCAGATGTAGCGAGGGGCGGAAGGTGGAACGGACAGTATAAAACAGAGCAGGGAGTAGTACTGTGTTATCAGCAAAGAAGCACTAAAATCAGAATGGATACGTTAAGAGATCTCAATGATTCGATTGTCGACTAGTCATTGGGTGTCACCTGAGTAACAAATATATCAGGAACATGTCAGCTCTACTAAAGCTTCCCAGCTTGACTGTTGGTGATGTGATCCGAAGACGACTGTTTGTGATTGTGAAGTTAAATAGCAAAGGAACACAGACAGCTAAACCAAGACCACGCAGACCTCTAGTACTGACACTCCACGACAGTAGAGTTTGGTGGTGGTAAGAAACCGCATGAAATCACTCAGTTCCGAAGTGCTACCAGCAGACCAACCAGCACAACGATTCGATGAAGGGAGTGAAACAGAGTGAGGTACAATGAGGGACGAGTTCCTCATAATGCACACATTTTCGTAATCAGTACTAAGCGACTCTTGGAGAATTGGAAACAAATCATTTGGAGTGATGAATCACGCTACAGTTTTTCGTAAGTGGTTGTGTTTGGGTTTGGCGAATAGCTGGAATGGATACGTCAAGAGAGCTCAGTGATTCGATTGTCGACTAGTCATTGGATGTCACCTGAGTAACAAATACATCAGGAACATTTCAGCTCTACTGCCATCACGTGTAGAGCCAACAGTGACGTACGGAGGAGATGATGTTACAGTACGGAGGCGTTTTCGGTGCTAAGGGGTGGTCTTCTTATGGTGCTTAAGAAACGGCTAAATGAGGAACGATATGAACACATTCGAGACAGCATTGTGTACTGTGTACATTAGAGGAAGAGTTCGTGGAACATGATTGTTGGTTTCAGGATGACAGAGCACGCTCTCTTAGAGGATCTGTAAAGCAATGGTTTATGAATAATAACATTCTTGAAATAGACTGAACTGCCTTGAGTTCTGATGCGAAGCCTTAGAACACCCTAAATGTTGAGTAAGAACGTCGGCTTCGTTGCAGACGCAAGCTTCCGAAATTACCTTTTTTGGCGGCGGTGGTGGTGGTGCGGGACCAAACTGCTGAGGTCATCGGTCCCTAGGCTTACACACTACTTAATCTAACTTACGCTAAGGACAACACACACACCCATGCCCGAGGGAGGACTCGAACTTCCGACAGGAGGGAGCCGTGCGAACCGTGGCAAGGCGCCTAGACCACGTGGCTCTGTTTTCGGCTCTTGAGAAAGAATAGGCTGCCATTTCTCCGTAGTGAAATGCCTTACTGAAAGTGTACCCAACAGAGTTCAAGCCGTCATTTAGATGAAAAGTGGACACACCTAATATTAATGTCCATTAATAGGTCTCCAAATACTTCTGACCAGATAGTGTATATTTAATCTGGTCTTCAGCAACAGTGAAATTTCATGGTACCTGTTGATAGCCGCTTGATGTAAATTGGCAGTTAATAGAGATTTGTAAGACTACTGGCTTATTTTTGGTATTCAATGAAAGCGACGTGAGCTCTCTGTTTATTCGATGCGTTATACTTCACATATTACACCGGATATTTTTTAAACAGAAGTCTTCAATAGTCAATGTTTACGCCATGGAGGTTCTGAGTTCAAGAATGTGATCTTCGGTTGTCAGTTGCATTGTCGTTGTCAATGGAGCATTCTATGTGAAATGAGATATGTTGGTCACGATGCTTAGCTGTCTAGAAATAAGTAGCAGGACACAGAGATGCAAATGCAGAAGGACGTTACTTTTTGAAAATATGATTATTTCAGTACTAACTACATGGAAGAATTGTATTTTTTATAAGTAGTTAATGTTGCAAATATTGTTGTAATTGTTAAGGAATCTCAGTTTCAAAATACAGTTTTTGAATGCTAATCTCTTCTGCATCATTCATTAAGTTCAACTACTTCAACCGTCTCCTCCCGAAAATTTGTATTGTAATCGTGTACCGCCGCATTACAGTTCGCTGAACAGTCATTCAAATTAAAGCATGATGTGCTTAGTATAGTTACATTTCCTTGTATTGCTCTTGGCAAGGTTTATTTTTCTTAGCTGGTTTGCTGCTATCGTGAATGTTAAGTTAACAACCTTCGAGCAGTATCAAGTTTCCATTGCCGCAAGATAAGTTACGCTAGTTCGTTAGGGACCGTCAGGAGGCAGTAAAATCATTCACAGTTAGTCTGCAGTGCGTAGTCTAGTGGTTAGCGTTGCCGCCTCTGGATTACGATGTCCCGGGTTCGATTGCCGGCCGGGTCGGGGATTTTCTCCGCCCGCGGACTGCGTGTTTGTGTTGTCCTCATCATTTCGTCATCATTCGGGAACACGGTGGGAGTGGACAGTGTAAAGACTGGGACTTTGTAGGGGCGCTGATAACCACGCATTTGAGCGCCCCGCAAACTAGAAGCATCATCATCGACAGTTAAACACGGCATTTCAAAATTTTTGGCACATAGAATTGAGGTAGATTTCATGTCTTCGTCAGACATTCTTTATGATGTTTAATGTTACGAGTTGCCGTATGTGAGATTTAGAATTCGGAATTTTATTTAGTTCTGGTACGTAAATCTCCAGGGCAAGTTTTACAGAAGCATTTTGGACAGTCATTCTTTCAAATTTCTACAGTAATTTTAACAGAATTTTTACTCTGCTAGTTTTTCTGTGTTGGAATTGCAGTACACGTACCCGTCACGCATTGTAGTACTGTTCAATGCACTGCGCAACACAGAATTTCACAGGACAGCTTGTTTAGAATACAGTGTTACGTTTTCTAATTATTTTTGGTGAAAGGTAACTGCAACGCAGTTTCAGATGGATAGCACGTCATGTGCATCGTTCAGGTTCGCATTACAACACAGACACACATGAAGGTTAAGGAATACGAAATCAGTTTACATGCGCAACAACAACAAACAAGAACATCAACAAAGAGAAAACAGTTACACAGTTCATATTCGAGGGCCGTTCGGAAAGTAACATCCGGTCGATCGCGAAATGGAAACTTCTATGAAAATCAAAAATACCTCCCAGCTACTTCAGTATATACTCACCGCTTGGATTTTGACATCTGTCATAGAGTTTTAACTACTGACCAGTATCCTCGTCATAGAAGGGCAGCTGCCTGTGCTTTCCGCCAGTCCTCCACGCTGGTCTGCAAGCCGTTGACTGTGCCGAAGTGTTGTCTTCATAGCCAGCGGTTCGTGTGAACAGAGATCAAAATCTGAGGAGTGGGAGGGCTGCTTATTATGGACTGTATTGAGGCTAGTCAAACACTTCCTATCGAAAACGCTGCAAGAGCATCTTCATTGTGTCTGCAGAGTGCGGCCGAGAATCGTCAGCAAGAAGCAAACGCATGATAGTTATGTTATGTGACTTGCATTACATAAGGCGAAATCTCTCAGCAGGCCTTCTTACTTGGCGGGAGACGCTGTTTTCAGCGAGGTGATGCGATTGACGGACATACTAGAGACACTGCCTAACACATTTGTGCAAAGCTTCATCAGTTTTCACGGTGGTATCCATTTCGCGCCCGACTTTCCTTGCCGAACAGCCCTCGTACGACCCATTGACCCATTTGTACAGACCTCTTGCCCAGTCATTGGCGGTGTGCGTCTTGTAAAATTTTTATCTGTTTACTTACATATGTTCTGACCGGCATCTTTCCACTTCACCACGCATCCCCAGACAGAAACCGCAGACAGTTTATGCCCGCGCTTGGCCTGGTGACAGAGAGTGTGGCGACTTAAGATGGGCCGCCCGGTTCTCGGTGGCAGGACTGCCACATAAGGGAACGGTCTATGCTCGCGTGCCTTCGTTCCCAAGAGCGTATCGCAGCCAGGCTCTTCTCCGTCCGCACTCAACACCATAAACGAAAGTCGCGCGTACGTAGCGGCGGCACTGACGTATACTGCGGCGGTCGCGACTGTTGGCGGCGGCCTCACTCTCTGAAGTTAGCCGCGCGCGCTTAACAAGGCAGCTGGCCGCACACTGCGGTCAGCGCAGAGGGAGGCCGCGCATTTCGCGGTGGCGCTGCCAAGCATGCTCTCCATTTCACACCTCAAGCTCCAGCTTTGCCTCTCCTGAAAACTGTGTTAAGAGGATGCCGCACAGTGAAACAATCGTGATGGGACTTGCCCGGCATGTTTAAGTATTTTCCTTTGATGAATATTATCTACGAGGGGCATTTAATGCACTACTGGCCATTAAAATTGCTACGCCAAGAAGAAATGCAGATGATAAACGGGTATTCATTGGACAAGTATATTATACTAGAACTGACATGTGATTACGTTATCGGGCGCTGTGGGTGCATAGATCCTGAGAAATCAGTACCCAGAACAACCACCTGTGGCCGTAATAACGGCCTTGATACGCCTGGGCATTGAGTCAAACAGAGCTTCGATGGCGTGTACAGGTACAGCTGCCCATGCTGCTTCAACACGATACCACAGTCCATCAAGAGAAGTGACCGACGTATTATGACGAGCCAGTTGCTCGGCCACCATTGACCAGACGTTTTCAATTGGTGAGAGATCTGGAGAATGTGCAGGCCAGGGCAGCAGTCGAACATTTTCTGTATCCAGAAAGGACCGTACAGGACCTGCAACATGCGGTCGTGCATTATCCTGCGGAAATGTAGGGTTTCGCAGGGAGCCAATGAAGGGCAGAGACACGGGTCATAACACATCTGAAATGTAACGTCCGCTATTCAAAGTGCCGTCAATGCGAACAGGAGGTGACCGAGACGTGTAACCAATGACACCCCATCCATCACGCCGGGTGATACGCCAGTATGGCGATGACAAATACACGCTTCCAATGTACGTTCACCGCAATGTTGCCAAACACGGATGCGACCATCAGGATGCTGTAAACAGAACCTGGATTCATCCGAAAAAATGACGTTTTGCCATTCGTGTACCCAGGTTCGTCGTTGAGTACACCATGGCAGGCGCTCCTGTCTGTGATGCAGCGTCTAGGGTAACCGCAGCCGTGGTCTCCGAGCTGATAGTCCATGCTGCTGCAAACTTCGTCGAACTGTTCGTTCAGATGGTTGTTGTCTTGCAAACGTCCCCATCTGTTGACTCAGCGATCGAGACTTGGCTGCACGATCGGTTACAGCCATGCGGATAAGATGCCTGTCATCTCGACTGCTAGTGATACGAGGCCGTTGGTATCCAGCAAGGCGTTCCGTATTACCCTCCTGAATCCACCGATTCCATATTCTGCTAACAGTCATTGGATCTCGTCCAACGCGAGCAGCAATGTCGCGATACGATAAACCGCAATCGCGATAGGCTACAATCCGACCTTTATCAAAGTCCGAAAAATGAAGGTACACATTTCTCCTCCTTACACAAGGCATCGCAACAACGTTTCACCAGGCAACACCGGTCAACTGCTGTTTGTCTATCATAAATCGGTTGGAAACTTTCCTCACGTCAGCACATTGTAGGTGTCGCCAGCGGCGCAAACCTTGTGTGAATGCTCTGAGAAGCTAATCATTTCCATATCAGAGCATCTTCTTCCTGTCGGTTAAATTTCACGTCTGTAGCACGTCATCTTCGTGGTGTAGCAATTTTAATGGCCAGTAGTGTAGCAAGTACAACGCATTTTGTTCTGAAAGCAGGCAGGTTTAATTCAGGATTCCAATACGACATATTATTCCCCACTATTTTGTCTACAAAACCCTATTTTTCCACATAATCTCCGTGCAATGCTACGGCCTTATGCCACCTTCTTGGGAGAGCCCGTTTGCCCGCATCGTACCACTCTGCTGGTCGACGTGGGAGCCGACGTCTCGTCGCACTGTTCACGTACCGCTTCTCGCGGAGTGCATCCTTCATTGGGCCAAACAGATGCAAGTCGGAAGGGGTGAGATCGGAGCTTTAAGTGCGTTTACATCCTTATGGCGACGAACACACTGAACTTGTTTCTTCACTTTGCTGAGGGTAGATCAGTGCACTTTGGAGTTGATCGTCGCACTGTGAGGGAGGACATGAAACAAAATAACCCCTTCAGAGTCCCAGATGACAGTCGTCATGACTTCCAGCATAGGGTGCGCCGCGCGGGATTAGCCGAGCGGTTTCGGGATTTTTGGATGCCGAGTATTGCATGAGGTCTAAGGCGCTGCAGTCATGGACTGAGCGGCTGGTCCCGGCGGAGGTTCGAGTCCTCCCTGGGGCATGGGTGTGTGTGTGTTTGTCCTTAGGATAATTTAGGTTAAGTAGTGTGTAAGCTTAGGGAGTGATGACCTTAGCAGTTAACTCCCATAAGATATCACACACATTTGAACATTTTTGAACATAGGGTGCGGCTTTGCACCTTTTCTCCGGAGGAGAGGGGGTGTGGCGTCATTCCATAGATTTCCGGTCTGTTTCCGGTTCGAGGTAATGATTCCGTATTTATCACTTGCGTCGATCCTCACACATGGCCCTTCGTTGCTGTTTATAGCGATTGTAGTGGTCGCGCGGTTCCAGACTGTAGCGCCTAGAACCTCTCGGCGACTCCGGCCGGCTATTGGAAATTCATGAAACTAAAAGGGCTGAAGTGGGAATATTCCACTATGTCCCACAACAAATTTCACATTTCTATTCAATCGACACTGGCCGAAAAAAGTACGCTGCACTGCTACTGAACGCCCCTGATGTCGGAATGTAATTATACGACGGTCTAGACACTGAAGGCATGTTTATTACAAGATGACCGATCTCGAACCTCAGTCTTTAATAACCATGTGGACGGACAATGGCTGCACAGGAACCTCTGACTATCATTCAGCGGTTCCTGCTCCACGTATAGGCGTTGTCCATCAATATGGTTCTGACGGTCTGAGGATGATCATGTGATGATCAGAACCATTCTCGTCTGCAAGAAGGATCCTAGAAGAAACGAAAAAAACTATAGGCCTATATCTTTGAGGTCGGCTGTTGTAAATTTTTTAAAAAATGTTTTATGTTCTCGTATGATGGCATTTCTGGAGACCGAACATATCCTCTGCAGGAATCAGGACGGGATCCAAAATCAACATTCATCTGAAGGGCGGCTCACTCCTTCCAAGATGCCCAGAAAAAAGCTTATAGTGGCACCCAGGTTAACACCGTGTTCGTTAACTTCCGGAAGGCATTCGGTACAGTTCCGCATTGCAGCCTAATGGACAAAATACGAGCGTATAGAATATCAGATCAGCTGTGTGATTGGCACGAAGAGCTTCTAGCAAGCAGAATAAAGCGTATTAGTCTTATCGGAAAGAAGTCTTCGTAATTAAAAAGTAATTTCGGATGTTTCAAGGGAGTGTTAGAGGACGTTTCACAATACACACTGGTGCGCGAAACGTAACGACGAGACCGACATTCTCATCATGTGTCAGTGTCAAGTAACACAGCTCGATGAAACTTAGAACATGGGTAGAAAGAACTGCTACACTATCCTACAGAAGGCATTTGAAAGAAGTATACAGTGAGGCGAAAGTCACGCGATTTGTGATGGTCTCTGTGCCGTCCCCAGTAAAAATATTGCAAAAAAAAAAAATTAAAAATGTTGAATATGGATGAAAGCTTTTATCTCGATGCTAAATATTATATTGAGCGCGATACTGGCAGCACAGGCAGCATAAATTTTTCTCATGTGTATTATTGTTATTATTATGTACAATGTTAATTACAATATTTAAGTGCAAAGATTACTAATTATGCACAATATAATCTATGCAAAGAACAGCGTTCAGTTGTTCTTCTACTATTTTTTCTTCTCTTGTCTGATGTAGTAGAGGTCTGACGTGTTAATCCAATAATATAATAGTTGAAAGTTATTGTTCACCATTATTTGTAGAAGGTGAGCCCTATGTTATGTCCGTTTCCTTTTAAAATCAGTATTCTGAGTAATTGTCAGCTCATCAGTTGCAGCCGGCGCTACAGCAACAGACGCCATTACGTGGCATGTTTAATTCACGAATTTAACGAAAGCGAAGAGGTCGCCCGCTCAAAACATAAATATTTTTTTCTACAGCCGCCTGGCGCCACGGAAGAAAACAGTTTTTACGATTTTTATTTTCAGTTACTCGCCGGAATCCGGAGCCACGACTCTGACTTCAGTTATTTGTTAACGGCGGTGAGAACAATTCTCTCGCGTGAGTGAGCAGTTGCAAATTATAATAAAGAACTCGTGCTTGTTAAAAATATTAGCCGAGGAAAATACAAAAATTTTTAAGTTTTCAATTTAAATGCAATGTGTTTCTAGACTGGCTCATATTAAATGACTTTATCGTGAACAAAATGTTTGCTCATCTTAACCTTTATTAATCAGCCAGTTATTAAAAGCATAAACTTAAAAGTATTAATATAATCTCAAAAATAATTTCAATTCAATTCAAAATCAAATCCAAGTCATAATCATTAAAAAGTCTCGCGCCCACACATTTTATTTTACCGCGAGTTCTCCTTGGTATCACAGAAAGTGGGACATGGTTCTTAAAAGGGTGAGGGAACACCACGCACGGCAGAATATGCACTGCAACGTGCTCTCGCGCTGGCCGAAACGATAGTAAGGAGTTACTTATGATAGGACGTACCATTTTCCACCAGCGCATTTGACACCTGCTGGATGATCGTTGGTGTATGTGGACGTTCTGCAATACGTCTCCACAACGCATCCCAAACGTGATCCATGGGATTAAAGTAGGGGGAACGGACAGGCAAATCCATGCGCCGAATATCCTTTCGTTCCAAGAACTCCTCCATCTGCGCTGTTCGAAGCAGTTGCGCATTGTCATCCATAAAAATGAAGCCAGGGACGAATGCACCCATGCAAAGACGAGCTTGGAGTAAAATGTCACAGTAACGCTGATCATTCCGTGTATGGTATTCAAAGATTTGGAAGTGAGTACGCCCAACCAATATTATGTCTCCCAACACCTTAACAATGAAAGACCAAAACGATCATGTTCGGCTATGTTCCTGGATGCACGTACTTTCCCATGGCGACAGCTAAGAACACTTAATGCACCCAGGAAAATTGTCGAACGACGGAGTCTGTACAAAGTGACATACACCTATTCTAGTCTGTGGTGTTTGATTCACCAACTCTCAAAGTTTGGCTCCCCTGCAGTTGGCTGGTCTGCTTGACCCTGAGACGGCAACAGTGCTGTTCTTTTCCTCTGTCACCTCAGTTCAGTCCAGGCGTGGGTGCAGTGCAGAGCAACTCGGCAACAATGTGTACTCCGCAAGAGAAAGCGCAGTGTGTTATTTGGCTTTTGAAAACTTAGTTATAACACTGAAACGTAATTTTAGACGTCAGTATAGTGGTGTGCGGCTCTTGACATTTGCCTTCCAGGAAAGTGGATAGGCAGGGCTGGCCCAATACCTTGGCCACCACGAATCCCAGATTTAACCGCACTGGACTTCTTCTTTTGGGGCCACATAAAAAAAAAGTTGTGTACAAAGAAAAGATCAGAGACATCAATCGTTTACGGGAAAGAATCGTCGCGGCGGTTGGGACAGTTACAACTGAAATGTTAGTGAATACATGGTGAGAAGTGGAATATCGTCTCGACGTGTGCAGGGCAAGAAATGGATCTCACGTTGAAGTCTACTAGCATTATACAAAACTTGAAGGAATTCTCTTTCATGATATGTACTCATTGATGTAATTTTTCATTAATTTCCCCGTTAAATTTATACTTAAAACTAGGTTCGTTTTCAAACACCCTCTATATAGAAAGAGAAGGAAAGACTCGACTGCCGCGCGGGTTTAGCCGAGCGGTCTAAGGCGCTGCAGTCATGGTTTGTGCGGCTAACCCCGTAGGAGGTTCGAGTCCTTCCTCGGGCATGGGTGTGTGTGTTTGTCCTTAGGATAATTTAGGTTAAGTAGTGTGTAAGCTTAGGAACTAATGACCTTAGCAGTTCAGTCCCATAAGATTAAAACAAAAGAAAGACTCAATTAGTTACCTCATGGTGGCTTTATATCTGTAAAGATAGGTAGACCCCTACGGAAACATGGAATCCTGTATATTTCGCTCCCATCAACATGATGAAAAGTCTTCCTACCGTTAATAACTCTGAACCGCTTGTGCGTACCGAAGCGCAGAGGAACATGGCACGTCTTACGTGTTACAGCTAGTAGAGCAATCGATAAGAGAGAGATGCAGGGAAATTCAACGACATACCCAGTTCAAAGAACCAAGCAAGTCAGCTGTCGCACAGCAGTACCCCGAACATAATCATGAAATGGAATACGATGAAACCAGCACCGTGGTGCAAACACCGTTTCTGGGACAGCGTAATTAAAGAGTCTACAAAGAATGGTCAGAACCAGTCTGAAAAACTTTTAAGGTTGTTGCAGCGTACACTGTGCTAAGAAATAATATTTAAAAATGATACTTGCGCCGTTAATGAGCACTGAAGTTAGCCGCTGTGCCGGTTGCGCACGCAGTTTCAAGTGGCCCGCCAGGGACGTGCCGTCAAATGTGTACTTCGTTTGGTTTCCTAAAACCGAACAAGAGAGCGACACAAAAATTGGCCGTGGCACGCGAGTAAGGACCGAACCGAGCCAGAGGCTGAGCAGCCTCGTGCGCAATCATATACGATACGAGAGCAACTGACACCAATTATATGTGGCGGGCCGCTCTATTCTACGCGTGCGGCGCCTGATTGGCTAACTTCAATGCTAATTAACTCGAAAAAGGTGCAACGTATCGAGTTCGCTTCTTAACAATTATTTCTCAGCACAACATGTCCTGCAAAAACATTAGAACCTTTTCAGGCCATTCCGGAAAACACAAAAAATAGAGGCAGAAGTTTAAATTTTGGAAAGAAGAAAAAAGGAAAAAAAGATATGCTTCATGTCCGGCATTCAGTTTGCTAATATTTGGCCAGTCATCACACCCAACAGTGCTGGGAGAGGTCGAAAGAATGTGAATTTCAAGGAATATCAGTGCGCGTGCTGAAAACTGAAAGGACTCTGGAAATCGAACTCAATCATAAATGTCAGCGCGAGGTCAGAAACAGTTCAGTCTCAATCTCTGTTGGTTCATCATGGACAGGGGACATCAGGTGGTTAAGTAACTGTCAACATAAATGAAATTCTCCAACGGACGTATAACTAAGATATTATTTTATTTTATTTTGACGAAAATCCGTTTCGGCATTCCACTATGCCATCTTCAGGTCCTATATGTATCTCTCAAAATAAACATAATGCCATACAATGCCATATATCCCTAGATTTCGTAAATTCAAACCGTTTCACATGTGCTTCGTTCGAAGACTGAGTTGCTACCAAGTCTTCGAAATCCAGGGATATGTGGCACTGTATGGCATTATGATTTATTCTGAGAGATGCATATAGGACCTGAAGATGGCATAGTGAAATGTCCAAACTTGTTGTCAAAATAAAGTAAAATAACATCTTTGTCACACGGCTGTTGGGGAATTGCATTGATATTGACAAAGTTCAGTCTAGTCGGAGTCCAGGCAGCGAGTACACGTAATACAATTCGTAGCATCTGAAGCAGATTGAGTCGATCGCCGAAATTGTGTTTGTGTAATATCGGGACAACTACTTCCTTGAACACCTGGAAGCTGACCATAAACCGACACGCCAAGAAAACGTGAGATATTACATCTTTAATGGCACGTTTACACTGTCTGCAGACGAATTTATCCGTGTCGTAGATTAATTTCACAGATAAAGTGGCAATCAAAAGCGCCGAACAGAGGGGTGCAAAGACAGAGAAACGGCTTCGTTGCGCACATTCCACAAAAACAGGATAGCATCTCAAACAGCCGTAATTTGTTGGAACGTCTCGTCCACGTGGCTCTTGAGGCAAGGGGGAGAGCCCAATAGGAATTTTCTTTCAAGAATAATGCAGCTCTTAAGGCAGTACCCGCCGGCCGAGGTCGTAGCATTGTCGCCTTTAATTACTGCCACGTGCAGCTGCGCACTCAGAAATTACAGGCATTAATTAGAGGATTGCCGGTGCACGCGGTGCGTTCGCTGAAAAGATCAGATAGGCGGCCCGGCCCGGCCCGTCTCTGCCGAGTCCCTGCAGCGCGGAATAAAGCCGTCGCCTTCTCTTAACTAGGAGCCCGGAAAAAAAGTTTGCTTGCCGCGCGCTCGCAACGAAATACCGATACAGCGGGCGGGGTCCGCGTTTCAATTACGTAACGAAAAGCAACACAGTTACTGCTGCCGCCGAATTAACTGTTCCAGTATGCACAAGAAAATTAAGTTAGCCTCGTTACAGGGTTCGCTGTTTTCCTTTATTAATCTCGTTCTAATTTTGTTCAGGTCTCATTTTTTTGACTCTCACGGAACAGGGGTGTATTATCTTCCATCTTAATATACCGCAAGCCCGTGGAGCACTGTCGTAAACAATTCTTGAGCGCTGATTAACAACGGGTGAACTCTGTACTCTTTCTTGTAAACTCTAACGCAGGGAATAACCGATGTCCTTGAGTAGGTGCACTTTTTTTCTCCTTCGTCACACGCCAGGTATAATGCTTGAAGGGAAAACATGCAGTGGTCACACAAGCTTCTTGTTGTTACAAAGTAAACTGGATTTTCTGTCTAATGTCGAAACTTGCAAGGCTAATGTTTGTAACTGTATATTAATTCGCCTGTTTATCACGGCCAGAATATGTTCATCAGTTGTCTCTCGTATCAGAATAAACACCTTTCAGTTTTCAACATTTCGGAGCCCTGTGAGCAGCTGTGTAAGTATTAATTTTAATTTTAATAATCAACAGCCTCAGTTGCACCGTTTACCTAGAATTTACCTAGGTTTCAGTCGGGATAATCAAACCTTCTTCATAATAACCGTAACTACCGTTTGTCCATAGTGGACATCGTCAAGCTAAAACCAAAAATCCATAAATTATCAGTTTACAATATGAATAAACAGAGGTTGGGTAAAAACACGGAGCCGGCCGCGGTGGGCGTGAGGTTCTGGCGCTGCAGTCCGGAACCGAGAGGCTGCTACGGTCGCAGGTTCGAATCCTGCCTCGGGCATGGGTGTGTGTGATGTCCTTAGGTTAGTTAGGTTTAAGTAGTTCTCAGTTCTAGGGGACTTATGACCTAAGATGTTCAGTCCCATAGTGCTCAGAGCCATTTGAACCATTAAAAACACGGAAACACCGAGAGAAACGCATTCTCGAATATAAATGGAGATGCTAGCTAAGACTGTAGGTAGCGCTGTTGTAACTGACGACTAGCAGCACTTCGGTAGTGTCCTAAGTACATTGTAAGTGGTCACTCGTGGTTAGAACAGGGTTCTGTGTGATTTTGAATGCATTATTTTGGAGTTCAGTGAAGTAAACATAGGCAAATTGTTGGTGTTCCTATAATGGGCGCACCTGTAACCAAAATAGGCGAAGTGCTTGGTGTTTCAAGAGGCGTCGAACCGAAGATTCATACCGAGCACAGGGAAAGCGGGGAAACATCATCTGCTAACTCACAACGTGGAAAAAAAGAATGTGTTGAGTCATCGTGACAGCCGGTCACTGAAAAGGATTATGACGAAAAATAAGGGGACGACAGTCGTAGAAGACACTGCAGAACTAAATGTAGCATTCCCGAAACCTATCAGCACCAAAACATACCTAGGAAGCTCCATAAGCAGCGAACTGCAAGACGAGCCGAAATCCCAAAACCATGCATCAGTGTTGCAAACGGCCGTATCAGGAAAACGTGGTTCCAAAGCCACAAAACCTGGACAATATGAGAAAGTCATTTGGTCGGATGAGTCATAACTTTTGGCCGAGTTGACGTGCCAAGAGAAAAACGTGGCGGAGGTTTGGTGATGGTTTGGGCATCCACATTACAGTACTCCGTGAGCATTATGCTTACTCTGCACAGTCGCATTACTGCCAAAGAACACACATAATAAAAGTTTTGCATCACTCCAGTTTCCATAACTCCTGAAGATAGACGTTGGCTGTGGATATTGTATCACAGACACAGTCCCTTTGACTGTTCAGAGATGTTACTAAACCCGGCCAAATATGTAAACAACCATGCATGAGCAGCACCTATTAGACGGAGGGGGTCCAACAGCCGATCAGTTCCAGCCATTCCACCAGGAAGGAGGTACACGGCTCGTGTTGTCTGTAGTTTAACCATGCCTAGACGGTCAATACTGCGGTTTGATCGCGTCCGCATTGTTACACTGTGCCAGGAAGGGCTTTCAACAAGATAAGGGTCCAGGCACCGCGAAGTGAACCATAGAGATGATGTTCAGACATGGAGGACATATAAAGAGACAGGAACTGTCGATGACAGGCTCGATCACGCCGCCTAAGGGCTACTACTACAGTGGATGACTGCTACCTATGGATTATGGCTCGGAGGAACATTGACAGCAACGCCATCATGTTGAATAATGCTTTTCGTGCAGCCATCCACGGACGTCAAGCTATGATTCAAACTGTGCGCGATAGGTTGCATGATGCGCAACTTAGCTCCCGACATCCATTGCGAGGTCCATCTTTGCAACCACGACACCATGCAGCCTGGTACAGATGGGCCCAACAACGTGCCGAATGGACTGCTTATGACTGGCATCACGTTCTCTTTGCCGATGAGTGTCGCATGTGTCTTCAACCAGACAATTGTTGGAGACGTGTTTGGAAGCAGCCCGGTCAGGTTGAACGCCTTAGACACACTGGCCAGCGAGTGAAGAAAGGTGGTGGTTCCCTGCTGTTTTGGGGTGGCATTATGTGAGGCCGACGAACGCCGCTGATAGTCATGGAACGCGCCGTAACGGCTGTACAATACGTGAATGCCATCCTCCGACCGATAGTGCAACCATATCGGCAGTATATTGGTGAGGCATTCATCTTCATGGACGATAATTCGCGACCCCATCGTGCACATCTTGTGAATGACTTCCTTCAGGATAACGACATAGCTCGACTAGAGTGGCCAGCATATTCTCCGAACATGAATCTTATCGAACATGCCTGGGATAGATTGAAAAGGGCTGTTTATGGATGACGTGACCCACCAACCACTCTGGGGGACCAACGCCGAAACGCCCTTGAGGAGTGGGGCAATCTGGACCAACAGTGCCTTGATGAACTTGTGGATAGTATGCCACGATGAATCTTAGCATGCATCAATGCAAGAGGACGTGCTACTGGAGATTATAGGTACCGGTGTGTACAGCAATCTGGACCACCACCTCTGAAGATCTCGCTGTATGGTGGTACAACATGCAATGTGTGGTTTGCATGAGCAGTTAAAAGGGCGGAAGTGATGTTTATGTTGATCTCTATTCCAATTGTCTGTACAGGTTCCGGAACTCTCGGAACCGATGCGATGCAAAACTTTTTTTGATGTGTGTAATAAGAAATAAGAATGCATACCGCTATCCACCTCCATTGTCGTGAACTGAACTTCCAGGTAAATGGCATTCCCTTGAAAACCATGAAGTACCTGTATTTCTCTATACTGAGACGATCTGAAGATGCTGTGAATGGCAACGGTTTACCTACACCGTATTTGGCAATATATTGTGTTTTTGGTATTTCCACGCTTTTGGCCACCCCCTGCAAACATAAGCATAAGTACTGTAGTATCTTTCCTATCACAATACACCATTTATGACAGGAGAAAGCGAGAATATCGGAAATCTAGTCAGCAGATGTTGTGCACTGAAAATTTAAAGAAGATCGAAAAGATTATTAAATTATAGGGGTGTTCTAACAGCTGGAAATAAATATATGCAGAAATTTTAACCTTATGGTTAAGACCGGTAGCTGAAACAATTTTTACTGAAGACCATAATGGATTTAGAATTGGACGAACAGCCATGGATAATATATTTACTTTGAAGATGACTGAGACACACGGAACGTTTATCGACTATGTCAAGGCATTTAACAGATTAAGAAGGAGAAAACACTGTTCAGTATTACAAGAAAGCGGAATTCCACAACACTTGATACAGGCCACAAGGAGATTATACACTACTGGCCATTAAAATTGCCACACCACGAAGATGACGTGCTACAGACGAGAAATTTAACCGACAGGAAGAAGACGCTGTGATATGCAAATGATTAGCTTTTCAGAGCATTCACACAAGGTTGGCGCCGGTGGCTACACCAACATCGTGCTGACATGAGGAAAGTTTCCAACCGATTTCTCATACACAAACACCAATTGACCGGCGTTGCCTGGTGAAACGTTGCTGTGATGCCTCGTGTAAAGAGAAGAAATGCGTACCATCACGTATCCGACTTTGATAAAGGTCGGATTGTAGCCTATCGCGATTGCGGTTTATCGTATCGCGACATTGCTGCTCGCGTTGGTCGAGATCCAATGACAGTTAGCAGAATATGGAATCGGTGTGTTCAGGAGGATAATACGGAACGCCGTGCTGGATACCAACGGCCTCGTATCACTAGCAGTCGAGATGATAGGCATCTTATCCGCATGGCTGTAACGGATGGTGCAGCCACGTCTCGATTCCTCAGTCAACAGATGGGGACGTTTGCAAGACAACAATCATCTGCACGAATAGTTCGACGACGTTTGCAGCAGCATGGACTATCAGCTCGGATACCATGGCTGCGGTTACCCTAGACGCTGCATCACAGACAGGAGCGCCTGCGATGGTGCACTCAACGACGAACCTGGGTGCACGAATGGCAAAACGTCATTTTTTCGGATGAATCCAGGTTCTGTTTACAGCATCATGATGGTCGCATCCGTGTCTGGCGACATCGCGGTGGACGCACATTGGAAGCGTGTATTCGTCATCGCGATACTGGCGTATCACCCGGCGTGATGGTATGGGGTGCCATTGGTTACAAGTCTCCGTCACCTCTTGTTCGCATTGACGTTACAGTGGACGTTACATATCAGTTGTGTTATGACCCGTGGCTCTACCCTTCATTCGATCCCTGCGAAACCCTACATTTGAGCAGGATAATGCACGACTTCATGTTGCAGGTCCTGTACGGGCCTTTCTGGATGCAGAAAATGTTCAACTGCTGCCCTGGTCAGCACATTCTCCAGATCTCTCACCAATTGAAAACGTCTGGTCAATGATGGCCGAGCAACTGGCTCGTCACAACACGCCAGTCACTACTCTTGATGAACAATGGTATCGTGTTGAAGGTGCATGGGCATCTGTACCCGTACACGCCATCGAAGCTCTGTTTGACTCAATGCCCAGGCGTATCATGGCCGTTACTACGTCCAGAGGTGGTTGTTCTCGGTACTGATTTCTCAGGATCTATGCACCCAAATTGCGTAAAAATGTAATCACATGTCAATTCTAGTATAATATAACTGTCCAATGAATACCCGTTTATCATCTGCATTTCTTCTTGGTGTAGCAATTTTAATGGCCAGTAATGTGTAATGAAATTAAATTTGTAATAAAAACGGTGAACAAAATAAGTAAGAATGACATTATAACTAACCAAGGAGCTAAACAAGGTTGCAGTCTTTCTCCAATTTTATTCGGATTATTTATAAATGACGTGATTTAAAAATCTACTGATGAAACAAAAAACAACAAAGCAATAAAACTAGACGAAGACCATTATATAAAATCATTAATGTACGCTGACGACCAGACTATAACCGCCATTTCAGAAGAAGAATCATGAAGAAGTATTTTTCAGTTCATCCAAACTGTCCAAAATTATAATTTAAAAATACATATAGAAACGACAAAACTGATATCATCTTGAAAAAAATAAAATCTGCCCTCAAAAACAGTGACAGCTACGACATTTCTTTTGATTATAATAAAGATACAAATAATAAAGCAACAAAATTTCAAAGTTTCTGTGGAACAATAAAAAGAATATTGAACAAAAACACAACCAAGAAAACGCTACTAGTTACTCCAGTGCTACTTTACGGATCTGTGGCATGATAGCTAGAACGAAGGCATAAATCGAGACCTCAGTTATGAAATTTCTCAGATTAGTTGAGGCAACTAAACTAGAAGATAGAATAAGGAACGAAGATATTAGAAACGAGCTTAATATATTTGAAAAAGCAGAATAAATCGACTCTGATAAGCAAAACCGGAAGCATCGTGTAAGCAGAACGCAACGATACAGATATCCTAAAATAAGTTTGCAATATATATCCAATATATACGCGCTTGCAAGATAATGGCGGTTTTATTTTCCTCTTTATCTTGGTGAAATTTTCCTAGATAAGAAAAAATAATAAGAAAATAGAAGTAACAACTGCAACAGCCGTAATCGCTAACTATAAATTTATTTTTTGTAACTGTTTTCGGCAACTCTAAGTTGCAGTCATCAGATCTTATGCAAATACATCTCCCTCATGTTAACAATATATTGTCTCAATATTTGTACTTATGATGGAGAGGCATATCGAGTCACTATATTGTACATATGACGGAGATGTACTGTGATGTATTCGCCTAAGATCCAATGATGGTAACTTAGATCTGCCAAATTTAGTCATAAGAAAAGACACTGTAGCCAGTGATCCCGCCCGTTGAAGTTTTTCCTTCTGTATTTCCCATTACACTAGATCGCTCCCATACTTGAATAATGTCAATCGTATAAAACAAACAGTTCGTATAAAAACCGGACAAGTGCAAGTAGGACTGACACTCTGAAGGTTCCGTACACTCTGCTCGAGGGTGTGGTAGAAGTCTTTTTGTTGGACGCTACACCGGCGACTTGCGTGTCCCTAATCTACCAGTCATCCAACCAGAGAAAGTGCACCTACAGTTAAACGTGAAATCTGAACCACAAGTTGCTTCTGGCAACTACTCACATAGTTGAGAGGCGATAGCTAGGTTAAAGCGAAGATGAAAAACCTGTGATCCGATCGAGATCGATCTCGCGACATCCCCCGGGCACATGCGTTACTGCTTTTCTGTTTGACTAAATACTTATCAATTAAAAAATTAAAATTTTTTGTTTCCTCCAGCCCGGGACGTATATAAATATTGTATTCTGTAGTGTAAAGTAACATAACACTATCGGCGTGCTCTACCAATTAAAATGCTTCACAAAAAAAAGCACGAGTGACGGTGACGAAAATCAAAAGGCTTCGCTTGCTTTCGATGTAGCTGTATAAATTACGGCATCTTCCACCACTGACCTAAACCGTAACTGGTAGTGATAGTCCTACTTATCACACACTTCATGGCTTAACCTCCAGACCCGACGTGTAAATACACGCAACAGCCAAAGAAACTGGTATAGGCTTACGTATTCAAATACAAAGGTATGTAAACAGACAGAGTACGGTGCTACGGGCGGCAACGCATATACAAGACAACAAGCGTCTTGCGCAGTTGTTAGGTCGGTTACTGCTGCTAAAATGTCAGGTTATCAATATTTATGTGAATTTGAATGTGGTGTTATATTCGGCGCACAAGGGATGGGACACAGCATCTCCGAGGTACCGATAAAGCGGGTATCTTCCCAAAAGATCACTTCACGAGGGTACTATGAATATCGGGAATCCGGTGAAACATCGAATCACCAACATCGCTGATATTGCAAGAACGGGACCGACGACGACTGAAGGGAATCGTTCAATGTGACAGAAGAGCAATCCTTCCGCAAACTGCTGCAGTTTTCAACGCTGGGCCATCAACAAGTGTCAGCGTGCGAACCACTCAACCAAACATCATCGATATGGGCTTTCGGAGATGAAGGCCCACTCGTGTACCCTTGATGACTGCACGACATAAAGCTTTACGCCTCATCAGGGCCCGCCAACACAGACATTGGACTGTGATGACTGTAAACATGTTCCCTGGTCGGACGAGTCTCTTCTGAAGTTGTATCGGATGGATGGACGAGTACAGGTACGGAGACAACCACATGAAGTAGGAGGCTCTGAAATGGTGTGTGTGTGTGTGGGAGGGGGGGGGGGGAAGGGGTGCATTTGGAGTGACATGGAACCCCGTGATACGTCTAGATACGACTCTGACAGGTGACACGTACGTAAGCATCATGTCTGATCCCCTGCATCCATTCATGTCCATTGTGCGTTCCGACGGACTTGTCAATTCCAACAGGACAATGCGACAACCACACTCATCCACAATTGGAGTGCCTCCTGGAACACACTTCTCAGTTTAAACACTTCCGATGGCCACCAAAATCTCCAGAGATGAATAGAGCATATCTGGGATGCCTTGCAACGTGTTGTTCAGAAGGTATCTCCACCGCCTCGTACTCTTGCGGATTTATGGACAGTGCTGCAGGATTCATGGTGTCAATTCTCTCCAGCACTACTTCAGACATTCCCGAATCCATGCCACCTCGTGTTGCGACGCCTCCGCGTGCTCGCGGGGGTCCAACGCGATATTAGGCAGGTGTACGTTTCTTGCTTTTTCAGTGTAGGTAGTTCACCTGTAGGTTTTCATGTGTGAGCCTGCGGCTATCAAAATATTTAACATATGTGGCCTAACCTTTGGCTTGTATTGATTCTAAGCTTAAATTTCTTACACGGCCATGGGGCAATAGACATTAGTAGTTGACATAAATTTCAACTTGATGTCTTAATCCGTTCTACAAATTAGCTGTTTTCGGATTTTTTCCGTTACTTGTGCTGTGAAACTTTCGTTCTTATCAAATCTCATGATCCTATGTCTACGGGAAGTCCTCTATAGGTTCTGACGAGTTTCTTTGTAAGGATCGCAATACGTGATACAAATGGCTGTATCTTTCGATTACATTTACTTAGATTTGGAGCTTACATTTCTCACATCACCAAGGCACCATAGACTTTAGTATGTGACCTGATATCTCTACCCGTTATTGGGCAAAAGGGGTCTTCACAGTCTGACAGACAGACGGACAAGAAATTGATCTTACCGATTGAGAAACGGAACCCTAAAAATACCTTTCTTTTGACTTATAACCCCGTTTGAGTCCATCAGCTGCAGAACAGTGGGGCAGGCATATGCGGTCGAATTCAAACGCCCTCCCTTACTCAGAGCGCTGTTTCAAGTTCCACAAATAGGAACAGGTGCCTAATCCGTAGCCTACGGGGGTATTCAAACATTCATAATAAGGATTTAGCTGGCTGCAAAATCGTCAGTCGGCATGAAGAATTAAAATTTCACGACTGCCAAAACATGAGTAGGCGAGTGTTGCAAGCAGCCGTCCTCTCGTATGAATATTTCAGGCGCAGAGATTTTACGTCGGTTGCGCACCACCAACGCTTCTGCTCCATGGGGGTACCAGCACCTCGGGTGTGCGCATTAAGCTGAAATACAACTTTCGTAACAACCACAGGCTCTCCGGTTTACCGGCATTTACTTCGATAATTTTGTGAAAACTCCATCTTCCTTACTAGCGTTAGGCACGCAACATCTTCCTACACTTGGTTTAGCATACATATTTACTGCGGGGAGATGCTGCAACGTCACCTTGCAGTATGATCACAGATTTTTGCCTATGTTTTTTCGAGTTTTATTCTGTGTGTTACGTCGATGACGCCGAATTATGTGAAACTATCTAAAACCTCGCTCTGACTGATCTTCGCTGGTCAGTCAGTCGCTCAGCTCCTGCTTGGATCTGGCCAATACCTTCCTCTCTCGCTGTATAAAGCATAAGCAGAGTCTGTATGAATCATTAACAATGAATTTTAAACTCAATCCTGAACAGTTGGACACTTGATACATTAGAGACGAAGGAAGATTTGGGTTATTGTTCCCCAGGTTAATTGGCACTGCTTGGCTCCGGTGTCGGGTGGCTGTATCGCAAACTCGTGACGGGAAACTCCGCGATTGTCATCGACTCCACAGATTAACGTTTACTATGGAAAATACACTGAAGTGGCAAAAAAACTGATACAGGCATGTATGTTCAAATACAGAGATATGTAAACAGATATAACAAGGTGCTGCGGGCGGAAACACCAATATAAGACATCAAGTGTCTGGGGCAGCTGTTAGGTCGGTTACTGCAACTACAATGGCAGGTTATCAAGATTTAAGTGAGTTTGACCGTGGTGTCATAGTCGGCGCAGGAGCGATGGGACACAGCATCTCCGAGGTGGCGATGAAGAGGGGATTTTCCCGTACCACCATTTCACGAGTATACCGTGAATATCAAGAATCCGGTAAACCATCGTATCTCCGCCATCACCGCGGCCGGAGAAAGATCCTACGAGAAGGGGACCAATGAGGACTCAAGAGAATCGTTCAATGAGACAAAAGTATGACCCTTCCTCAAATTCCTCGTCTACCCTTGATATACTCGACACAAAGCTTTGCGCCTCGCCTGGGCCTGTCAACAATGATAGTGGACTGGAAACATGTTGCCTGGTCGGCCGAGTGGCCGAGTTCAAATTGTATCGAGCGGATGGACGTGTACGTGTATGGAGACAACCTCATGAATCATGGACCCTGCATGCCAGCAAGGGACTATTCAAGCTGGTGGAGGTTCTGTAATTCTATGGAGCGTGTGCAGTTGGAGTGATATGGGACCCCTGATATATCTACATACGACTATGACAAATGACACGTATGTAAGCATCCTGTATGATCACTAGCATCCATTCATGTCCGCTGAGTATTGCGACGGATTTGGGCGATACCAGCAGGACAACGCGACACCCCCACGAGTAGAGAATTGCTCCAGGAACACTCTTGTGAGTTTAAACACGTCCGCTGGCCTCCAAACTCCCCAGACATGAACGTATTTGAGCAAATGATTCAAATGGCTCTGAGCACTATGGGACTTAACATCTGTGGTCATCAGTCCCCTAAGACTTAGAACTACTTAAACCTAACTAACCTAAGGATATCACACACATCCTTGCCCGAGGCAGGATTCGAACCTGCGACCGTAGTGGTAATTGAGCAAATCTGCAACGTGCTGTTCAGAAGGGATCTCCACCCCCTCGTACTCTTACGGATTTGTAGACAGCCCTGCAGGATTCATGGGGTCAATTCCCTCTAGCACTACCACAGACATTAGTCGAGTTCATGCCACGTCGTGTTGTGGTACTTCTGCGTGCTCGCGGGGGCCCTACACGGTATTAGGCAGGTATATCAGTTTCTTTGGCTCCCCAGTGTACCCGTCGTTTCTGGCGGAATGTAAAATTTACGTAGAAACAAGTATTCTGCAGAGCGATTTATGGTCCAGTAACGTATGTAGGCCGGCCGCATGGCGTTGGACATCTGCGAGTGTACTCTCAGTGTGCTTGCGTCTATGGCGGTTTGCTACTGGACGTTCTTATAGACTTGGAATGCTGTCCCGTATTTTGTGATGCTGATGTTTCTGCTGCCCCCCCCCCTCCTACACCAGCTCTTAGCCTCTACGAAAATATATGAGCGGAGACGAAGCGGCCCATGCGAGAAAACTGGCCTGACCCAGCACCAAAAACCAGCGACGACCCTCAAAATGACACCCTATCAGGAAAGTCAGATTTTTCGACTACGTTCCTTGCAGTGCCCAGACGTTCAGTTAAATGGAAGGCCTTTTGACGAGGTATTCAGTGGTAAAGAAACTACATGGTTGCTCTCTAAAAATCGGCCCGGAATACAGACTGAACGCCAGTTACGCACGAATTGTTGCCCGCCACGAGCATATACAACAACAAACACATAAACATTTAACAATTAGTGAGCCGTGCTCCGGCTCGTGTTTAAGCCGCTGACAGGTAGGCGTCGTGTATTTGGATTGTCAAATGTTTTTTTATTCCAGTCTTTTATCACAATATGAATTCTTTAGACGATGACTGGTTTCAGTCCGTAATGACCATCCTCAGATCTGTAATATACAAATATATACACCTAGTGAGCAGTGTGTCTTTCAACATAATACAGCAATACGTATCACAATATACTATCATACAACCAGGGAGATGTACAGAAAATACGGTAAAACGTACCTTTTTTACACCATGTCCTGAAGTGATATGGCCATAATGGCATCGTCAAAACATATAAATATAATCAGCATAGCATCGTCATATAGATCTAAAATAAAGTGTAGAATAGGCCGCATCCTCCACACAGTCATTATTGCAACTGGCTACTGAAGTACAGTAGCTACCAGAAATCTGTTTGCCTACATCATCCATAGGTGACGCCACTGTCGGCTTAGATGTAGTCAACATTTACGCAAAAAACATAATCTGATAAAAACACGTAATGTAAAATACATGTAGCACACTTTTAAAATTGATAACTACAGTATCATAGAAACTAAATTGTGATACATTAAAAGACGAATACAGTTACCCATATAAACTTATAAAAAGGAGATATATAAATAGAATAGGATCGATCCTTTTTACGGTGAATTTACAGTCAACAATTAATACACGTATTACATTGCCTGTAGCAACCTATTCGGATTGTGACCTCTCGTTTTCTTAGTCCGTTCACTGGCGCCACTACGTTTGCTCGCTCTGTCTGTCCGTGGGTGACAGCAGCGGCTTTTATCGATAGCGAGTGCTGTGGTACTATCTTTGGAGTGACCTCTAGTATTTTCGAGTCATCGAGTGCGAGAGGTCAGTTGGGAGGGAGCAGCAGTGAGGTCCTACAGCGCCGTTACTCGCCGAGGGAGCTGGCGATACATGCACTGCCCGATGGACGGATGTGGTAGCGAGAGTGCACGACCACGTCGACGTCCGGATTCAGCGAGTTTAAGTTGAACGGGTCGTTATATTCGAGTAGTCCAACATTAACTTGTGTGTGTATCCGTCCGTTGAAATGACCTCATGCCATCAAGCTGTCAGTTGGCGGTTCTATACTCCGACGTTACCCTTGCCTGACTTGACTGGCGAAGACCGGTGGTTGGTCGTTCGGTCGGACGTCTCAGTGGACGACGTGTATCTGATCTTTCGACCGTTTCTGTGTTCTTAGTGTTCATGTCTAAGTGCAATTCGTCTTGTTGCGGTATAGTGACTTTTTACCATTGTTTGAATTGTTTGTGGAATTGTCTTTCGCGGTTCCATGTGCATCTAGTCAGATTTTGAATAGGCAGTTTGTTCTTAACCCTGTCTGCGTACTAGGATTTGGTGGAGCGAACTTGTGTAATAAATTGCTTGTCATTTGACGATGTTAACTGTTACTCTATCGTGGTATTGGTTATCGCATCTTAGGTGAATTTTGCGATTGTGGTGGTCGGCGTTTCAGCTGTCCCTAGTTTGAATTGCCATCCTGATAAGTGAGCATAACTCTTCGCTGCCTGCCTCACCGCTTACGCAACTGTAGGGACTTTTCTCAGGTCGGTCCTTAGAGCACTGTCTGTGGATCACTCCCTTCTTATTTGGTCTGATTGTGTCAATTGTTTAAAAATAATATTTTGTTTAAATTATTCCTAGTGCTTGTGGCCTTCAGCCGACAAATAATTTGAGTTCTTCATAATAAGATCTTCAGCCGGCAGTGTAGCTTGTGTTACAGTCAATTTTTAACAAATTATTGGTTTAAAAAATTATTTCCTTAAATAAAGTGTACGTGCTTACTGTGCAACCAACGGTAACTGATTAGACCCCGTCCACACCTTTTCTTGCTTTCCCTACGCTACGACGTTTCAATTAGATAATAGAGAAATAACAACTAAGATAATGCAAAGGTCTATATGTACTGAATTGATCAACTTCTTTTACATTACATTAGGTGCTGGAAATTATTTCCCTTGTGTTTCAATGCAGTTTTGCACGCCTTAAAATGTGAATATACATTTTGCGCCAACTCTATGGCATCAATTCTCATTACGAATATTGTTACTCAGGTCTTCCAACGTTGTTGGGTTATTTGCATACACTTTTCCCTTTTCACTGACTCACAAATAGAAGTCACAAGTGGTTAGGTCCGGCGAAAGCGACGGCCACAATCCTCTGCTGACAATAGTTTCTTAACATTTCATGAATCAGTAATATGAAATCGCGTGAAGCGTAACAGGTCGACCCATCCTTTTGTAAGACAGCATACTTACTTTGATATGGGGGAGGGGGGGGGGGGGGAGGGGAGGGGGTCAACTGTGCGTGAAATTCCTCAAAGATACGCATATACAGACAAATGTTAACTGTTTTTTCAAAAAAGATGGGACCCACAATCCAACTTGCTGACACGGCACAGCATACTCCGACTTTTTCACCGTGACGAGGTTCCTCATTAATTGCAGAGACATTCTTCGTTGACCAGTTTCTGACTTCTTCACTCATCAAATACAGCAGCGGACCCAACATTCCACTCTCAGTTGTGTGACACAGCCATGTACAATTATTCACAATTTCGCCTTATCTTCCTCCTTCAGTTCTTGGACACACGTCGTTTTGTAGGGCTTTCGTCTGTATATGGTGTAAAACACGTTGACGAGCCGAACGTGAAACGTTCACCTGTTGCAATAATTTATATGTCGACTTCTTTGGACTCTAGATCATTAGTTCTCGAACACCCACAGCCACATCAAGTGTACGAAGGTACGGAGCTCATTTACAACTGAGCCTTCAGTATGCTACTTTGTCGCCAAACCCTGTGTACTGCTCTTTGCTAGTGTGGAAATGCCACGAAATTTCATTGAAAAAATGTCCCGCGTTTCCTTAAATGAACCTGCAGACACGTACGCCCTGTTCTTGAAGAGAATACATCTCGCTGAGAGATTTACTTCATACGACTTAACCAAGTCCCAATGGTTTTCGTACTGGCAATACTAAACGTAGAAGCAACAGCTCCGAAACTATAGAAGACAACTGGAGGGCGATAATTGGCAGTATAGTACTTTTCGTGCTTCATCCTGTACATCCAGTACTTGACAATCAAAAAAACCTTCCTGAGATTGATTAAATAATCTAAAGTAGCAAATAGTAGTAATAATCTCTTAAAAAGGGATTCGATCTGAATCTTGTCTTCGTGCTATTCTTATCAGTCCATCGACTATGCCAAACGATGCTGAAATGATAAACACAAATATTATGCCATACAAGACACAAGAACATATTAACCATTTGAAAAAAATATCAAGGAAGTAAAGGGTGTTTTATACATACGACCATTTTCTTATTCATTCACAAAAACCCAAATTTCTCGAGCACATTGGCTGAAGAACTGGAGCCTGAAGTTTGCTCCATTATGTTCTTGAACTTATTCATAATATCCATTTTAAGGTTATGCTCTTCTTCCATGATTTCTCTTTGTCTTTCTATTAAAAACATTTTTGCATTGTATTCCTCTCGTATTAAACGCATTTTTGAGGAATGAAGCTCGTCTACTTTTTTCAACAACTCTCAGTTCTGCACTACAACCGCATGTTCTCTCCCTCTTTTGCTGAGCGCATCTTCTGATAAGCTCCCGCCAGAGAATGCAGCCCGAGGTTCATGACTATGGGATAAAGTTCCACCTTCAGCTGTTTCACTGCTGCCTTCAAAGCAGTTATCATCATTGAAGTAGCTTGAAAGTGTCACATTACCTTCACATGTGCCATTGTCGCTAACTCCAGCTATCTCCTCGAAAACTTGTGGAATCGTATCAACAACCATTTGGCTTATATCGTCGATCTTTGTCTCACCTACTCCACCGTCCAGTTTGACATTGTTCTCGATTACATTTAGCTTTCATTTTCTTTGCTTTCTCTTTCATGTCCTTCAGATTTACTTTAAGCTTCTGTGTTGTATTCAACGTGTTTTTTTTTTCCCAAGCATCCTGTTTCCTTTTTAGCATGTTGACATCGTGCATTTTAGATTCAATAGTAGCGATGTGCTTTTTCATTATTTCAGCAAAACGCTCTTTTTCATTTTCTGGTATGCTTTGTGAACGTTTCTTTGCTACCTCCATGTTGCTGCTAGCTCGTATACCAAACTGGCAAACTGGCGCTTAAATTAACACGTGTCACCGACAAACAATGGACGTTGGTAGTTGTAGATGGCAGGGTTAACAATATATTTATCCATTAATAGCGCGTTTCTCTTTCATAATGCACAGATCTTATCATTAATTAGTACAATAGCATTTAGATTTTAATAATTCAATTTGATAATCCTTTCTATTTTCTAAAACTATAGAGATGAACGTAAATTACGCAAAAGGTGCTGAAATAATGTCTGCCGACAATCAATATTTTCAGAGAGGGAACGTAATCCACACGGCAGCAGTGTGCAGAAATGGCTGACTTCAGCAAAAAGGCGTTACTACTTTAGTTACAATAAAGAAGTAAATAGAAATTGAGCTCTCCAACCGTTACTGAAAGAGTATATTACTACAGAAGTAATTTACTGTAGTAGTCCAGACTAGAGAAGTAAGAGTTACTACAAGAGTAATTTATCTACTTTGGTGCTTGCCACCGTTAGTGTTGTAGTTATGACCGTGCAGAAAACATCATGTAGTAAATTATACGACGTGTTCGCGCGAAGACTGTCAGACGTACAGAAATAACAACTAATACACTGAAGTGGGTACATATTTAGGTACCAATGTTCACAACATGTGCATTTGTAACCCTGACACTCTTTGTAAGTTCGGCTTCAACTATGACCGCCAGCTCAACAGCGTGTTGTCGGTATTCGAAACGCAATACAACTGCAATTCTGAGTGGCATGGATTCGACAAGGCTTGCCAGGTTTCCGGAGGTATGTGGCACCAGAAGTCACTCACAAGTCACGCAATCCCCTTAAATTGCGGCCCAGTGATTTGTGGGTTTGGAGCTGGCACCGGATCGCGTCTCAAATATGTTCCATTGTGTTCGAATCAGGTGATGACAGCAACATGAGTTCACTATCATGCTCCTCAGATCACTGCAGTACGTTTCTGGCTCTGTAACACGAATATTTATCCTGCTGGGAGATACCGTCAGCGTCGCGGAAGACATTAAGTATGAAGGGGTGCAGGTAGTCAGCAAAAACTTTCAAGTGGTCCACAGCGGTCAATTCGCCCCGATTACAACCACAGGTCCTAGGGAAGCCTAGTTGCATGTCCACTGTTACATAATACTACAGGGGCTTGCGTCCGTAGTACGCTGCATGTTTCGGGCAGCCGTTCGCTTGGATAACTGCTCAACAGGATACGACCATCGACCTGATTTAACAAGAAACATGATTCATCCGACAAGACGACACGTTTCCAGTAATCCAAGGGAAGTCGCTATTTTCCCATTTGGGTTATGTCTGAGGAAAGCACACAGCTGTTTACCTATGGAGGAGGGTTTCAGTGTGCCTTTGTGGAAAGCGAGCGGGCTGGGTGACCGCGTAGCGGGTCCGCCATGACCACAGGAGGGTGTCACAGAAGCTTTGGTGGAAGGAGACTGGACTCGTGGGTGCAGCTTCTGAAAGAAATGTCTGGAGTATGCCCCTGGTCGTTCGGTCTTTTTTTTTTTTTTTCTTTGGAAAGGGTTGCCGGTTATCCCCCAGAGAACTGTCATGTGTGATGAAGTCATCTTCGGATACATAGAATGCCGCTAGCCTAACGCGGGAAAACTCGTTGCCTTTCGTCCAGAATCAGGTTATCCAGACAGGTGAACCTTGTACGATACCGTGCTTGGATGCGAGCGACTCGACCAGTTAGTGAACATGGCTAGAAGTCAGTACCGGATTTCTGCATAATGATGCATTCAGTGAGCCGAGATTGGTAAATTTGTGCAGGTCTCCTCTATGTTGGGAGAGGAAAGCGAAGTTGTCGCTGGTGACTTTGGCAATACCTGGAAATCGTCCCCTGCAGGCTGAATTTTTGTAGAGGTAGAGAGTTAACAGACGAGGATTCCGTTTCGGAACCTGGCGTGGCGAGGACATCTGGACGTATCCTTACGTCTTATATGGATACCATACCCATACATAGTTCTGGCAATACCGGCCATGACCTCCTCCTTCTGTGCGAATACACACATATTCCCCGAACTCTTAAGGGACCTGGTAAGAATGTCTTCCACGAGTAATGAGTGTGTTGGGGAGGGACACTACGAATGTAGTGTGTGGACATACAAGGTGAGAATGTGGGTCTCACGGGAGGCGTGCGCGAGATAGTCCCTGCAGTCGCAATACCTTCTGTGCCTTCGGTGGCTCAGATGAATAGAGCGTCTGCCATGTAAGCAGGAGATTCCGGGTTCGAGTCCCGGTCGGGACACACATTTTCACCTGTCCCAGTTGATATACATCAATGCCTGTCGGCAGCTGAAGGTATTAATATAATTCTAATTTATCGTTACGTCAGTGACAGCTATTCTCGGATGCCATCTTAGCCATTTTTGCAGTAGTGCTAATGTGTGCGTTGCGGTCGATGTGCACTTCGCATTCTGCAATTTGCGCTGTCGGTTATGTGAGCAGCTCACAATTTGCAGGATCTGTAGTACAACTTAGGTTGGTTGATTACTTGTCTTAGTTCTCGAGTATTGTACTCGATTACTTCACAGCTGCGAGTTGTGCAAATATCGAAAGTTTGCTGCGCTTCCCAAGTAGTCTTCCAGTTAGATTTGACATTTCCTCCAATGCCTTAGAGGAACATTAAAAATACGAATAAGCAACTAGTGAGCCACTGTTTGTCGCTAATGTTAAGAGAACTGATTATTTTCATGGTAGTAACTGCTTAGTGATCATTTCCTTTGGTTCACGTAGAACATTATCACAATTAGCCGCACGGTTCAGAGCATCTTTGCTATGCAGTTACTAACCCGATTATCCTATAGCTAATCCTAATTAGGCGATCTGTAAATAACAAGCATAGTTAGTTACTTGCACTTGTTGCCTCATTGTGGCAGTATTTCCGTTGCAATATAGGTATTTACGCTTCGGAGATTTTCATTTATTTTATAGATTAATGAGTAATGAGCGCTGCTCTCGCTTGTCTAGCATTTCGATGTTAAAGTCGTAAGTGAGGGAGGCAGACAGCACGATTTCGACATAACGTCTCACTGGGGCGCTAACATTTTAACACTGTAAAACGGTTAAATTTCAGCGTGAATACGGGAGGCTCGTCTGCTGTGAACCCCCTGTTCAACAATGTGCCAGTAACACATGTGCCAGCATCAGCATTGTATTCAGGCGGCGACCTGTGGCAAATCTGCCGACAATCCTCTTTTCATTGTGAGCAACCCAACCTTGACGTTCTGTGATGAAGCGTGGACGTCCAACTTTTTGACGCCCATTCTTGGTTTCACCGTCTTCGAACCACTTTCCATAGTTGCTCACCACAATAACACACGGGCAGCCGACCAGTTTCTTCATCTCGAGGTGCTCCTTCCCATGCGCGGGGCCACAACAATCCGTCCTTTGTTACAGTCGGTTATGCCGATGGATTTCCCCATTTGCGATCTATATCTGTATCGCTTGTACACTTCCGCACGTCAAGAGCGATGAACGTCACAAGCTGGCATTCAATATTGGAGTGGGCAATGGCCTAACGTTTTGGTTCGTCAGTGCAGCTGAACATCCGTTTCACAGTGAGCGGTCGTATGTAATCCGAGAATCTTGATTTTCTCTCTGGAAAAGCCAATCTCGCAGCACCCGTTACATCAGCAATGTTTGCCTCATCGTAAAGCGTATTAATATTAATGGGAAACTTAAGGACCGGACCGTCACCACGAAGACGAAGGATTACACAACAGCTAGGGGGTTCCTTGGGGGAGGCCGGTCATCCTTATGAAGCGGCGGCTGCCCTCAGGGGTGCAGTTACTAGTTGCAGGGGTGCGCTAGCGGCGGCGGGGGGGTTGAGTCACGCATCAGCCACGAATCACGCCTCGGCGCCCATCCATCCGCGGAGTCCAATCTCCGCCAAATGAAACTGCTTCGGCAGGCACAGCTTCCTGGATGAAATAGGCGTTCGCACCGCGCCGCTGTGCGCTCTGAATTTAAAGCGTTACTGCTGCTGCTGAAACAGCACCGACACTTTCCTGTTGCGTCCGGACTTGGACCAGATGGGTTTTTCTGTGTCGCTGACGAAGATATCTGTGCAAGAGAATACTTCCTGGTCAGGGAGTGATGTTCTCCAACACGCGAGAAAGCACCGCTTGTACCTACATAATTCACACGCCATTAATCTGCAATCTCACAGAGAGGTATCGCAAAGTCAAGACCCCTCTGCGTGCAGTAAGGAATGTGACTGTCAGTTACGCTGTGACGGAACGAAATTGTGTTGCTATTTTGATTTGGTTAAAAGAAAACGTACTACGTGTTGGCTGCATACGTCATAGGGAAACGGGCAACCAGTTGGCAGGTGTTGTTGTGAACACTGATAATGTTTTTATTCGCATGACAACCTCACTGTTCCCCTTAGATTGGGGAGAAATGAAGTTACTAAGCGCGTGGATTCTCTAGCAGAATGAGAAGCCGTGGATGGAGCACGATACTTCTTACCAGTAGGTCAGTGCATGTCTTAAGTATCTGAGACACGTCGTATTTAAAACCCGGCAAGAGGTACTGACAATTTTACGTTGAAAGTGTTAAGGTTAGAACCACTGTGTTCAGGAGCGCAACTGACGGCACGCAAACACCCGGAATTTATTCACCAAATATTTGAGACTTACAACACTTTAAGCATAATTTCAAACCATTTTCGAACTTTCTCTCGTTTACATGCTTTATGTCATGTATTTAACACATTAACTCTTTGTGAAGTAATCAGATTGAACGTGTGTTATACAAGGGAGATCGATTCTTTAAAGAACTCGTTTCACTTGAAGCGCCCCACAGTGTGGACTGAACTGTGTGCAGAACTAACATTACTGTTTCATCTGCAGACGTGTCTGATAATAAACAGACCGTCACCCGACAGCCATATCGGACACTATTCCGTGACGTCACAGGAAATTTTCCGGTTATTAGTTAACAAACTTACAGCTGTTCCTCTCAGGTGACTAGAGGATGCATATCTGTTACAGGGGGAAATAAAGCAATTGAAATCGTGGTGTAGAAAGCAGTCGTACAGCCTATAGGCCAATTCACTAAATTTTCTGCTCTAGAAGCTCGGGAAATCGAGGAGTCCGTCGTGATGTTAAGATCGGCCAGAAGGTGAGGGCACAAAGTGATATCGGTACTTCCCAATTTTTGTACTGAACGTTGTTTACTGAGAGATGAGGCGCAATATTCGCTATTATAGTATGTTGATCGACAGCTGTGCTTTTGAAAGTCGAGGGTACGAAGACCTTGTCCCAGTGGGAGTTATTACTTTCTGCCAGATTTGTTTTGAGTGGGCAAATGCTCATAATCAAAATTGTATAAAGCTGTTATCATTCCGTTATAGAATTATGTACCACGTTTACCGATCGATAACCTTGCCCATTTTTGCAAACGAAAAGCCTCTCTATTGGAATCAAAGTGGATTTCATAAACTCATCTCTGGTTGTCTATGACATATACAAGGCCAATACTGATGTCTGGTTCCTAAACTTTGGGAAGGCATTTGTTGCATTCACAGATTGACACCCATGAACAAAATACTGGCTCACAGAATATCGGACCAGCTGTGTGACCGGGGGCAGGATTTCGGAGCAGATGGAATACACGCCGTTCCTAAGGGAGCAAAACTCACAGCGCTAATAACAATTTTGACACTCTCCCAAAGGTAGTGTAGAACAGTTACTGTTCACGTTATATGTAAAAGACCTAGTGGATAACGTGAGGAACTCCATCAAGGCTACTAACGGATGATTCTGCCAAATATAGAAAAGCTACAACACCAGGTAACTAGAGAACTGCAGGAACACTAGAGGCCGCATGACTTCCACAGCTCCAAAAATAAACAGCGTCCAGATTTTTCGTAGCGCATTTCATTTTTGCTGGTGGAACATATTATTTGGTAGCAACGGGTATTTGACAGGCAGAATGTTAACCACATGGCGGATTCATTTGTTTTCATCCATCACTCTTGTGTTTTACAGAACCTTTTATGAAAAGCGTAATGAACTTTATTTGCGTATTCGGAATACTCGCTACATTCTATCTCGTCGAAAATATTTAATTAATTCGCGTTTAATCAGAAAAATTCTGGGAAATTAAATATGGGCGCATTGTTTCGTAAAAGTCTCAAGAGATTATGAGCACCTGGTGAATCCTCTGCGGCGTATACGTTTTACGTCCTGAAAAAGAATCTTGAGGGAAGGTTGTCTTTGGTAATTTCTTTGGGGTATCCAGAAGAACAGAAAATGCGTTCGTCACATTTCCAACATTCGAACGTCGTCGTCGTTCATTTTATTGACTGATATACACTACCACATGACACGCGCATTCATTTCAGAATACCAGCTGGCGGCAATGACACCAAGGAACAAAGTCGTGAGAATTCATATTTCAGTACACAGAGATTGACTTTCCAAGCTATCCTAACTTTTGGTGTCTAAGGAAATATAAATTAATTCGGCAGATTTTCAGACTGGTTCATATTGCAATATCGAAGTCTATTAGTTCCCCAGAGTTGTCAAATTTAGTTTTTGCATTTCTCACAGCTGCCATCTATTCAGACATCTTGGCCTCCAAGGCAGTATAAACCGACAGAAAGTGGAGAAAAACGAGAAGAAGTTCGCCACATGTTAAGCAGAAACTGAGAAACACTTGGCACTTGTTTAGTAACAGTTGGGGAACTCCCTCTATAAGGGAAGAAGAGGGCATGAGTTAATGTGAGACGTACAGGAGAGAGAAACATTACTACACATGAACCCAAGAAAATGCATGAGACACATCATCCTCTATATGTGGCATAATAAGAAAAGAAGTGCTGTCGGGAGGATAAAATGGTGACTGGGGACCGTCGAGGTTACGGGACAGTCGAGAGGCAGTGCTCAGGTAAGCGAAAGGTGCTGCTGACAGAAAACACCCAAGAGCCCTCGACTCTTCCACGTGCCGGGCAACTTGTGGAGATCGGGTGGGGAGATAAGTATACGTTTCCTGAATCTTTATTGGGTACAAATTTCACTGGGTGCAGTGCCATGGGCGTAGCGACAAACTGAATGAGATAACAAGTCCCGAATCGTCCGAAAGCTGTTTGCTTCTCAGTAGCTGAAAAAGCACGCCAGTGAAGATTATTCTTGATGGTTCATCACGACGATGAGAGTCGAGGTCAAAGGCATCAGTATTAATCCTCCGATGCTTGTAGTGAAGGAATTTCGAGTGGACAACAGAATGATAGTACAACATTACAGTGATCACACGTAGAAGAAAGACTCCAAGGGACTATTCCTGACATATATTGCTGAGAGCCGTCCGTGTGCGCCTAGAATCAATGTGGAACGGAATAAAAACTCAGAGACCGACTCATTAAAAGACAACAGTATTAGAGAAGAGAGATTCAGCGAGTAATCCGACCAGCCGGAGTTCTGTGAAGTTCCTCAACAGTACCTGATGGAGTAGTAGACACTTCAACTACGAGAAGACGGGGCAGATTCTGATTGACACACGACAGCTATGAGTTAAGTAGCATTTTCAGTATTCACTGGAGCAACATTGAACAGCGACTGCTTCTTAGAGGAGTTTCAATGAATGGCAGGAAAAAGTTACTGATTGGTATTTGTCTGTTGTTCTATGAGGCAAGTAGCCCTTGACTGATAGTGAATCATTTCCAGGTGTTGATGAATTATGAGTTAGGCCATCTGGCCTATAGTTAGCAGATCGAGTGGCAGTGGAAACATTCGTCTCTGATGAAGGTCCTGCCTAGTGATTACTGAAAGCATGTGCAGTGTTAAGGGGTTTCGGTCTGACACCTCAATAAACAAATGTGTTGGTAGAACAATAAACGACTTGACTAAAAGTAGAAACATGCTAATTCATCAAATCAATCATGCCAACTCCACAAGAATTACCAGCCTAACGTAACCGAACGCTCATTACAACCAAGGAAAGCTCCTCCCTCTCAACTCCGTTACAAATGTTGACAAACAACATAACTTATCCCGTACTGTCGTTAACGCCCTGCCTGCGCCACGCAGGTAACATTGATAAAAAAAATAACTGATGTGAGGAAACCGTGTCGGGACACGACACACGACAGCAGTTGTTAAGTTTTCAGATGTTTTCTGAATTGTAAATAATTCACCTTTACTGTACTAGGACAAAGATAAATGAGCGCGCTGCGCGAGTATTAAGTAAGATCCTTGACTCTCGTGTTGAATGTCATCTGTGGCGCTCCTGGTCGCCAGTCGGTTGTGAAGCGCTGGGGGCATTGTTAGTTGAGGAACAGTACCGAGCCATTGAGGTATTAGAGAAAGAGATTTGATATTTATGAATTTGAGGGAAATTATCTGGAATGCTTTATTATGAATATAAAACTTGTTTACAAGCAAATGTTATTGATTCTATTGATAGAGAAGATTTTTGCAGGAATTTTTCAAGGTGGCCAACGTATGCACAAGAATGGAATGTTTGTTTGTAAGGACTATTAACTGAAGGAAATATTTGTCCCTCAGATAACTTGATTTTTTTTTTCATCATGTAACAGATAAAGCAACTGGTTGGGATATCTGTAATTTTTGGCCGGCCGAAGTGGCCGTGCGGTTAAAGGCGCTGCAGTCTGGAACCGCAAGACCGCTACGGTCGCAGGTTCGAATCCTGCCTCGGGCATGGATGTTTGTGATGTCCTTAGGTTAGTTAGGTTTAACTAGTTCTAAGTTCTAGGGGACTAATGACCTCAGCAGTTGAGTCCCATAGTGCTCAGAGCCATTTGAACCATTTTTTTGTAATTTTTGAATGGAGAGAATTTTGTATTCGTTAAGGTCTTCTTGTTTTGTACAGTCGTTGACAGTAATCAGAGTTAAATTTTTCAGGAACAGTTTGTTTCTAACAAGAAAAAAGATTTTTTTGGCTAAGGCATATGCTGATTTCTATTTGCTTTCGATAATGTCAGTACAGCAGACACAAAACAACATGCTGAATGCTGAGCATGAGGTACGTTAGTTTCATTTATGGTCAGATCTCACTTTGCGTTCTTATGAGGAAACAGCTGGTAGTAGGAATTATCAGGTGATGAGGTCTAAGCAGGCAGATTAATTTACAGTTAGTAGTGTAGGTAATCTCAGTTACTTTCTTATATTATATTATATTTTTTGTGCATATTGCACTTCACGCCAAGAAACTTTCATAGTGTTCTTCAGTACTGAGTTGCAGTTAAATAGCTTTCACTGAGTACACAGTTAGTTGCATCTAATTAGATTAGTTTTCAGACTCCGCATTTCACTTTCAGTTTTGTCTCGAGGCACTGTTCATGTACGCAACACAGATCCAACCAACAGTCAGTATTGCTCAGCAGTTGAATACCATATCTCAAGCACACGTTATACGAGGAGAAAGTATTGGAAAATGCAATTCAATATACTCATTCATAGATAATTTTTATAGAAAATTTACACAGTTTAAAGGTAACCTGTCGCTGGCTCACTTGCGATATGGCAGGCGGCTGGTTTACACGCTGACGTATGACTAATACCCACTGCGAATAGTTGATTTTGACTAGACAGTCGCTCGGGCAAAATAGGTTTTGTTCAGCGCCTCCGGGAGGTTGAGGTTGGAGGGCTGCCCTCTGAAGGGACCCAGGGGCGTCTCGCCTGTTTCTTACAGCCCGCGCCATGGGCGACGGCCGGAACAGCGCGTGTAATGAGTCCCAACTTTTCGGCAGAGTTACTGTGTTAATTTTCGCCCGGCGGCGGCAGTTTTCGCGGTTACAGGCGGGCGAAAACAGCAGCAGGACAGGGGAGTTGGCTGCGAGGGGTGAGGTGGTGCTTCTCGCTCGCGGCAATATTTAGTGTGGCGGCGGCCCCCTGACCACATATTGTTCACGGCGCGAGACTTTGTCCGCGTCGGCGACGGCGCCGGCGCCGGCCTGCCGTTTTATTACTCCCTTAAAACATTTAGCCCGGAGATTTACCGCCCCGCCGTAGGCTGCGCGCGTGCCCTTTCGCGTCGGCCGACGCGGCTTCAACCCGGCCCTCGCCTGTCTACTTATTTATTGCGAGTCCAGGCTGGCTGGAGCGCTCTTTACCTCCGCGGGAGCTTCTCGGCGGGGGCGAGCGCAGTTTTTAAGCAGAAAACTGCCTCAATTTAGAAGACTGGCGCTGGTAGGAGCCATTGAGGGCGAGAGAGGGGAGGGGGAGGGGGTTGAATTGTGGCGCAGCGGAGCATGCGCGTTGGGGGATGGACTGGGAGGTAGGGTGGGAGGAGGAGAATGTGCGCAAGAGGCGCAGAGGAACGGCTCAGTGGTAAACTGTTTGCAACAAACACGCTGGCGGCAGAACAAAAGGGAGCGGAGAGCGTTACTTTTATCTTCGGCCCACGGCAGACAGAGGGCAGCCTGTGGCCCCGGGTCGGAAAACGGCCGCCTTCTGTAGCGGACGCCTCTGCCTGGCAGAAGTTTCTCCGCCTGGGTCGGCTGTCGGGTTCTGGTCCCGTTGATTGGCCGTCAGGTTCTCCAACTGAAGCCGGCAGCGCTCTCTCTCCCGTTATTTTGCATAGATCAGCGTACCTGCAACAAGACATCGATGCCTGTTTCAGAAGCAACGAAATTACAACCAGCCACACAACATTTAAAACAATTTATTTTTATGGTTCCGTACCTCCCTCGGTAAAAAAGGAACCCTTATCGCAGTCAAACTGCGAGTCGCATGCGGCCCAGATCACGCATACGTGCGACTCGTAGGTCTCAGCCGTATTTTATAATTATATGCCTCCAGCAACTAAAAGCCGAATCCAAAAACCTCAACTAATGTTAACCCTAGGACGCCCAAGCCTTTTTTTCTAACTTGGACGCCTAAAGGGGAGGGGGGGGGGGGGGTGTTCGGAGAGCCCACAGGTATTAAATAAGTTTACTGACGAAGAATTACAACTTTCAAAATGGTTCATGTATTTGAACTAAGGCATCGGTTTATAAATGTTGTTAATTGTTATAAATATGGATTGAATGAATAAAAAATTGACATATTACAATACAAAATACAGATGTGTTCATATACAATAGGCTACTCTGAGTCATCGACTTCAAGGCAAGAGACACACTTCACAATTTTTTCTGAATACATGTTACACACATGTTTATGACACTGTCCACAATACTGTTTTGGGTTACTGATATTGTTGTACTTCTGTTTCTTTGTTTTAGCTTCTCTTACACAAATATGGCACCGACCTTTCCCTGCAGGAGGCTGACGTGCTTCTGTTGTCACTTCTTTGATTTTCTTCTTAGGCGTCCTAGGGTTAAGAGATTAGTTTCGTTTCTCAGTAACAACAAATGCGCTTAGAGAGGCAGTAATATTTTCAGGTGTGCTTAATTTTAATTGCTACTTGTAAAATTAGATCGTGAGAAACTGCGAGGTTAGTGGATGTGACAGGAGGAATGTTTTAATTGTTTCTTCCAGTACTGACAGATCACGGGTGAGAGCGACTTGGACCGATCAGCTGCGGAAATAGCTTGGATTTGTAAAACTGCATTACAGAGCCCGTTATCTTCAAATGGAGCAAGGAACATGAAATTATTTTTTAAAAAACGAAGGAAGGAAGTTTGGGTTTGACGTCCCATCGACATCGAGGTCGTTGCAGGCAGAGCACAAGCTCGGATGTTGTCAAAGGAACCATCCTGGAATTTTCATGGAGAGGTTCAGGCAAATCAAGGAACACACAAAATCTCGATGGGCGAACGCTCGTCTGAACCGCGGTCCTCCCAAATGCGAGTCTAGTGTGCTAACCACTGCCACCTCTCTCGGCAATAATTATTTTCAGCGAGTTCAATAAAAACACTGAACATAACAACAAGTAAACATTTAAGATCGTATCTCATATCGTATAATGCATTTAATTACAAGTCCAAGTGACGTTATTAATCAGTTAATCATCCGCTCCTACAGACAACACGACTTCACTTCACCGAACAGTTACAATATCACAATTTTGGGGTCGTTAACGGTGGCAGCATTATGTAACTGAGACCAGTCGACACGAAGAACTCCAAATGGTGGCGAATTTTAACGATTAGTACTTAGGAGCAGGCGGCTAACTTACCGTCTTCTTACTGTAGCTAGTTTAACCGGGGCGCACATCATACTAATTTATGTAAGTTATCATTTAGCCGGTCTGTGTGGCCGAGCGGCTCTAGGTGCTACAGTTTGGAACCGCTCGACCGCTACGGTCACAGGTTCAAATCCTGCCTCTGTCATGGATGTGTATGCTGTCCTTAGGTTAGTTAGGTTTAAGTAGTTCGAAGTTCTAGGGGACTGATGACCTCAGAAGTTAAGTCCCATAGTGCTCAGAGCCATTTGAACCATTTTTTACCATTTGCTAATAAAGGGTGTCCCACTCGAAAGAGGTCCCACAAACAAACATTTGCTTAAATTACACTTAAAGGCTTTGCACAAAAATCAGTAAATGAAATGAACATGTCATACCTTGTTCATGGGAAAATGGAGGTGAATAATAAAAGTTACCGGAAGTGACGGCCCTTGACTTGTAAATACAGCTGAACGCGACGCTGCAGCTTCTCGATTGTTGCAGCCTCTGGTGTCACTACCTGGATTTCACGAATGATGTTCTCTCGTAAATCGTCTAAGTTGTATGGTTTGTTCCAGTAGACCTTGCCTTTTCGGCCACTCCAGAGGAAAAAGTCAGGTGTTGTTAATTAGGTGATCTTTGGGACCACAGTCCTTTCGAAATCACCCTGCTGGGGAAAAATGATTCGACCTCAGCAATGGTCACTCGAGACGTGTGGCATGTCGCACCATCAGAGAGTACGTTCTTCATCGTCCAGCTGGTTCACAAATTCCCGACACATTTCGATGTAAACTGCATTTGTCACAGTAGAATAAAAAAAAAATGATCAAATGATCCGATGAGGCGACGCTGTGATACTGCACATAATACGCCAATCTTTTGTGAATGCAGGGGTTGCTCGACCGGTACATGTGGATTTTCATTACACCACAAACGTATTCTGACAGTTTACATTAGCCAGAGAGGCGGAACCACGCCTCATCACTGAAAGATGTGTGCTGCAATATTATTGGCCTCGGAGCAAGAAACTGCTAAAACGAACGGCAAAATGTAATGTGTTCGTCTTTGTCATTGACGTTCAGTTCCTGAACAAGTGTAAACCTGTATGGATACATGTCGACTTTCTTCGCAGCTCTGGGATATGTGCTCCGTGACATTCCACATTCCTGAACAGATTTTGCAGAAGAGGCCAACAATCGTTCCTTCACGTCAGTCACTTCTTCTTCCTATAATGTCGACCGTCCCCCGCCGTGAAAATCCAACACCGTTCCACTGCTCTCCATTTTGTTCACTAACTTTGGTATGCAGCATTTAGACAGTATATGCTGGTCACCAAGCCGTTCAACAAACAGTCGCTGACATGTCTTAATGGAACCAGTAACTAAGTACTGTTTCACAAGAACACGCGCTCTTCGACAGAACAGCGATATGTTGCCACGAAACAATGAACACTGAGCTACAGCTGCAGCGACGCACGGAAACACACTACTACGTCAAACGTTGTAGCCGAGCGCAGTGCTGCCACGTCAAACGTCACAAATTACACGGGTCAATTTCAGCGGAATTATTAAACGTTTTTGTGGGGCTTCTTTCGAGTGGAACACCCTGTAGGATCGGCAGATATTCGGCCGGAGATGTTGTCTCACAGCATCATCACTGTCCCTTGGGCAAGACAGTCTGACGAGCACTATCTTTAGGATCACTTCGTTGTCCGTCTGTCTGTCTGTCTGCCTTTCTGTCCGACTGTTAAGACCTCTTCTTCAAAGGAACGGGCGGACTAACACTTTGAAATTTATATCACATACTAGGGTCTGCGCTCACTTGGTGGTGTGGAAAATTAAAGCTTCTAAGTCAAAGCAATCAAAAGATAAGTCTATTTATGTCACATATTTTGATGCTTGCTGATTCACTCGTCAAAAGCTATAGGGTACTACCCGCAGACCTAGTTTCATGAAATTTGAAAAGAAGCGAGGTTTCACAGTACAAATAAGGGAAAAATCTGACAACTATTTATCTTTGACTATTTGAAAAGAAATATTTTGTTGTTGTTTGTTATTCCGCTGTCTGTCTATCCGGCTGTCAAGACGTTTTTCCTCAGGAAAGGTCAGACGTATCAAGTTCAAATTTGTATCACCTAAGGCCTACGGTCCGTTTGCCAGACATCACATATCCTATCATTCTGTCTTCCCATGCCCCACTGTTTTCTGAAACCTTGTGATGTCGTAGGGACATTTTTAAAAGTGATGGGTATGATGAGGTGTGCAGAGTAGACGGTTCGACAGTCGCTAATGCAAACAGAGGATGGGAATCTGTTGTGTCTGTACGTCACAAGAGATGCTGTGACAGATGAATCATGTAAATGGCATTATTTAAATAAATCGGACGCTGCAAATGGCCATGTTAAGCGTGTACATTTTGAAATGTTGGAGGTCCGACTGATTGCTGTTTAGAGGTCGCAACAACTCTACGACAACAACGGCAACGATTGTATTTCTTGTCTAATTTTTGCTGGGGTTTCAACACAAATTTTGAAACCAAGTTCCAACAATCCAATTTTACTAAGTTTCTCTTCTAAAGGCTTGTTTCCATTAGTAAATCAAGGCACTACAAGAGCTAACACAGTTATCGAAAACATTCTTTTTCCGTCTATGATACACAATGTGGTACTATTCATTCTTTTTTTAGTCTTCTCTTACAAATTTAGTTCAAATTTGATTTTTAGGTAATAATTTTAATGTAATTTTCGAATTTCATACGTACTACTCGTATCAGACAGCAATCGCACCTGATTATGAGTGAAGATAACGCCGAAAACGTCCCAGTCCTGTAAGTACCCAACCACTCTGGTCTTAAAGATGCCAACATTGCAGTTTTTCAAAGACTGGTCTTTTTGAAAAATGTTTATTAGTAAAATACCTACTTGTAGATTCGATGAGAATTTAACTCCCTGGACAAAATTTCGGAATTGCAAGTGGTTTGAAGTATCAGACTTTAGTTTCTTACAGTCAAATTCTCTCGTATTTAGTCATTATTATTTAAAAACGTAAACGACGCCCGAGCTCGTAGGATCGCAAAAAAATTGCGCACACTGATCCATAAATTGTGAATCACCTAACTGAGACATCATTTAATAACAAATTTTATAAAAGTTTAAATAACTGGCGTTGATAATTAGCATAGCTTGTTAATATAACTGCAGAATTAGTAAAGTAAATAAAAATTACAATAGCAAATGCTAAATGAGACAAAAATTTAAACTTAAAAGTTAAACTTGAAACATTCTCGTAAGTCTTGGAATTCCCAGATTCGATATATTACCAGTATCAGTATCGATAAGAGGCACAAATTATATAGTTTCTCGATTCCTGGGATGGGCGAACTATCTATATACGCAATTAAGTATGAACGGAACCTTCGCTTTGACTGAAACGAAACTGAAGAAAGGCGAAAGTAATGACGAGTTATAGAAATTAGGTTATCGATAAGCTTCAACATCGAGATTAAGGACCAAGAAATGTAGGAGTTCTGCTACCTAGGAAGCAAAATTACGCATGACCAACAAAGGAACGAGGACATGAAGATCAGTGTAGCACGGGCAAAGAGGGCATTCCAGGCTGAAAGAAGTCTATTGCTACCAAACCTTGGCGTTTACTTGTGGAACAAATTTCTGAGAAAATGCGTTTGGAGCACAGAACTGTATGGCAGTAAATCCTGGACTGTGCTTTTATATGGGAAATATATGTTTTACTTTTGACTTCAAGTACAGCTTACATGTCATATTTCTGTTTGCAGTTACTGACTATAAAGAAAATAGTTGCCCTGAAATGTGAATGTATAGCTTTCTTACGACACTGTATAGGCTCTTTATTCAACTGCTGTTACCTATAGTGTGGATGTAACAAATTTTACCTGAATATTTACGACAAGAATGTTATTGACTACGCTTCGATGTTGTAAACTGCCTATTGAATTTACAAGGGTCACTCCAAAAGAAATGCACACTATTTTTTTAAATCCATCTTTTATTCTACATGTTTGAAACTTTTACAGACTGTAGATACATTCTTTAGGATCAATATTTTCATTTCTCCACATCATTTCCATCCCTCTCAACTGCCTTACGCCATCTTGGAACCAGCGCCTGTATACCCGCACGGTAAAATTCTGGACCAACCTGTTCGAGCCACTGTTTGGCAGCGTACACAAGTGAGTCTTCATCTTCAAACCTTGTTCCACGAAGAGAGTCTTTCAGTTTCCCAAACAGATGATAGTCAGATGGAGCCAGGTCAGGACTGTAAGCCGGGTGCTTCAGTGTTCTCCATACGAGTTTTGTGATCGCTTCCATGGTTTTTTGACTGACATGTGGCCGTGCATTGTTGTGCAACAGCAAAACATCCTGCTTTTGCCGATGTGGTCGAACACGACTCAGTCGAGCTTGAAGTTTCTTTAGCGTCGTCACATATGCGTTTGTCAGCAGTCACCAATTCGTTAACACTCTGCACATTGTCTGGAGTGTGTGCAGTACGAGGCCTGCTGTTACGAGGACAATCCTCAATATTGCCGTGCCCGCTTTCATCACGTAACCTGCTTGCCCACCGACTAACTGTACTGCGATCGACAGCAGCATCTCTATACACCTTTTTCAACCTCTTGTGGATGTTTTCCACTGTCTCGTTTTCACAGCACAGGAATTCTATGACAGCACGTTGCTTCTGACGAACCTCAAGTGTAGCAGCCATCTTGAAGACATACTGAGACGGCGCCACTCACGGGAACAGGTTCAACTAAGTTTGAAAGCAAGCGGGAAGGATGTATCTACACACTGTATTACAAAAATAGTGTGCATTTCTTTTGGAGTGACCCTCGTATAATACTACATGCGGTCTGAAGATGGTAGTTAAGCTAACATAACTGATCATCACTTTGTAAAAGTTTTTAATATTAAAAGCGATTGAAATAATATATAAAAAGTTCCTAAAAATTTAAAAATATTTTATTGAAAGTTTACGAAATTTTCATAATTTTCTGTTTGATTATCTTCTCCCATTGTCACAATCGTCAAATATATTCGGGAGAAAAATAGTTTGATGAACCCTCTGCCAGACACTTACGTGTGAACTGCAGGGCAAGCCTGTACATGTTTATGTAGATTCATCTGAATCAATCTTGCAAGGAAAACCTGCAGTACTATGGATGACCTAGTTTCAGCAAAGGTCCGCGGAATGAAGACTGCCGAGTTGTGAGTCTCAAAATCCATACGTGTAGTATTCGTCTGCATATCCTACAAACACGCTGTAGATGCGCAGTAAATTTGCAAGTAACTGTACTGTACTGGATGCGAAAACATGTAAACAGAATGCAGCGCATCTAGTCTTCTGAAGCTGGCTGAATCGTGTGGAAAAAGCCTGTGTGTTTATATTTAAAAACAGGAAGCTGCTGCTGCTACACCACGTCCCGCGCACCGAGCAGACAGACGGAGAGAGCGCGCTGGATGGCCCGGTTCTCCGGCAGGCCTGCTCTCGCTCCAGTGGGCTGCTTATACCGCCCTCGCAGTAGCACCACTCGCGACAGAGGGCGCGCCCCGCTTCCCGACCCAGACCCGGACGCCAGGATTACGGCCGCACGCCCGATTTGGCAGAAGCACCCGCGTGGTGTGCGCGGTGCTCCTGCCGACGGTCCTCCTCCGTGTCAACCACACCCCTCTCGACAGAGTTTTGCGCGTGACACTTTCCGTTAGACAACTCACACACGAAACTGAGCATTTTTCTGATGTACAGGGTGGCCAGAAGCAGTCTGAAAACATTGTAAGGGTATTGCAGAGTAGGTTCTGCTGAGAAATAGCCGTTACAGTAAAAAAAAAAAAAAAAAATCGATACACTACCCCGTTTCCGAGTTCAAAATGGCTCTGAGCACTATGGGACTTAACATCTGTGGTCATCAGTCCCCTAGAACTTAGAACTACTTAAACCTAACTAACCTAAGGACATCACACACATCCATGCCCGAGGCAGGATTCGAACCTGCGACCGTAGCGGTCACGCGGTTCCAAACTGAAGCGCCTAGAACCACACGGCCACACCGGCCGGCCGTTTCCGAGTTAATTGGTACTGTAATGAGATAATCGGGCTCTAACATTCTGCGTGGTGTCTGTCTGTTCTATATCGTGTCTCTCTACCACTTTCGCGCAACGCTGCTCTGAGCGTGTTTTTTAGGGAATTGACTAGTTTGAACCTGGGACCTGTTGCTGGTAAGGAGGCGCCAGACCACACATGACACGTAGAATTCAGAAGAGTTCAGTGATACTAGCGATGATATAACCAAATACTTAATGATTTCAGCGTCAGCTCCACTGCACTCCCTGTAAAAGAATCTTAATACTAACTAAATTTAGTGGAAGGGGTTCAAGGCTTTCCTATTTTTATTTAGATGGTAAAATAACGTCGAAAAACCAGTTAAGCTTACCATTGGAAATGTTATTCTACTCACAAAACATTGTTTATAAATTGCACTATTGATAAAAGGAAATGTTTTAATACTGGATGGTAAAAACCAACTGCGTTCAACAAAAATGTGAACGAATATTCCCTGAATGGGTTTCCAAGTTCTACAATGGTTCGAAGGATGACCTATGCCATATCACATCTATAATCTAGATTTAAATTAAGTTTCACAAAAGAGAAAACTATCAAAATGGTCTACAGTGACACTCAATCATCTTTAATTACTTATATAACTTGTCGTAAATTACAGTGGCTGATGTGGCTTCTCAATAACTATATAACAGAAAAATCATCGCGTTTCAGATTTTTACTTCAAGTGGCAAATGTGAACACCATGAGCTTTAATTGACGATCGACACTAGTATTACGCAAAAAGGGGGCGTAATAGATGAGACTTCTGCAGTTCTGAGTGAAGCCTTATGCGCTGTTATGCGGCATCGAGTGCGTTCATTACCTTGTCGGTGTTCGTCAGGGGCGGCGGGCAGCACAGCTCCGCTCACCTCGCCGTCTCGGAAGCAACTCTTTCTAACTTCTCCTTACTACAGTTTACCGAAGTTGGTTTAAAAAAAAAAAACTATCTGGCTGTGTTTTCATCTGACTCAATGTTAGCCTTAAGCTTCGCCTACAAAAATTCTGTCTATCCAATGAGAAACTTTATACTTTTCGTGGTGGGGCAATGTTTTTAAAGCTTGCAACGTAACAGAGACCCGAAAAAGTCTCACGCTAAAACTTGCAGCTGGTGTGGTCCTTTTAGCGTTATCGTAAGATCTATACTGTTCTTCTGGAGGGCTCTATCTTTCAACATGGGCTGGGGGGTGGTCCTGCCGTAACAGAGACGCGAAAAAGTCTCACGCTAAAACTTGCGGTTGGGGTGTTATCGTAAGATCTATACTGTTCTTCTGGAGGACTCTAGCTTTTAACATGGGCTGGGGGGTGGTCCTGACGTAACAGAGACGCGAAAAAGTCTCACGCTAAAACTTGCGGCTGGGGTGTGGTCCTAGCGGTTAGCTGGCGACGTGAGTGTCCGTCCCTTATCGTAGGGCCTTCCAGCTTAACAAGGTTCTACTCTCGGCTTCTGTTCTCGTTTCTCCCCTCGGAACTGCGTCTGTCTCACGGTGGGAAGGTATGACATGCATTTAGGCATTCTTGTGTTAGCCTGTGGTATTCCATTTGCTCACACGTTACTCGTATTACTTCGGTTAATTTAATGTCACGATTTATTCGGAGCTATGTGACATACTACTGGATTTGCTTATCATGTCAGGGTTTTCACGGAAGGTGTTGGATTTGCCTGACACCTTACAATGCCTTTGCGGGTGCAAATTCAAGCCGCTCCCTTAGTACAATCATAGACAGATTGAACTTTAACTGTATATAGAAAAAAAAGAAAGGAAAAAAAACGTGCACCACAAAGGAATTATCCGAATCGGATGGAAGTAGGCAGAAGTGACGTAGGTGTATAGACAATCAAATGATTCCAATTCCGGAACAATTGGGGAATTCATTCAAGAAATAAAATGGAAATGCCGTGTGGCAAGGCCTCCCGCCGGGTGTTCCGTTCGCCTGGTGAAAGACTTTCGTGTTGACGCCACTGCGGTGACTTGCGCGTCGATGGGGATGAAATGATGATGATGATAAGGACAACACTACACCCAGTCCCTGAGCGGAGAAAATCTGCGACCCAGCCAGGAAACGAACCCGGGCTGTTAGGCATGACATTCCGTCGCGCTGACCACTCAGCTACCAGAGGCGGACATTTATTCAAGAGAAAGAGCTTCATAAATGGAGTAAGTCACTAACGCGTTGGTCCACCTCTGACTATTGTGCAAGCTATTATTCGGTTTGGCCTTGACTGAGAGACCTATTGGATGTCTTCCTGAGGCTATCGTTCCAAATTCTGTCCAACTGGCGCTTTGGATCAACAAAACCCAGAGCTGGCTGGAGGGTCTTGCCAATAATGACCCAAATGTTCTCAGTCATGTGGAGACCCGGCAATCTTACCGGTGAAGGTATTTTGCAAGGATGAAGAAAGTACTAGTATCTGTCGCCGTGCGGGTGGGCATTTCTTGATGAAATGTACGTCCGGTATGGCTTGCCTTGAAGGGCAACAAAATTGGGTGTATAGTCGAAACCACAGTGTTTTAAGGCTACAGTGGATTTCAACCAAATGGATCCTGCTATGAAGAGATATTGCACTCCGAACAATCATTCCTGGCTGTCGGGCCGTATGGTGGGCCATTGTTTGGTACACCTCCGGTCACGTCTTCGGCCTGGACTCTATTGACTGGAGTAGTCTTCAGTGATGAGTCCCGCATGGAAGTAAGCCCCGATGACCAGAGATAACATTGGACAGCGCTGGTATACCAACCTGACGAACGCCATACAGTCCGATAGCCAGAAGGGTTGGCGCTTCTTTTCGTAGCATGACTCCTTTTGTTGTCATCCATGGCACAATGGTACGTCGAAGATAATCAACTCCCCGTTCTGTTGCCCTTATTAGCCAGTCGTCATGAACAAGCAAAGGGAGAATTTTTACTGCTTGTCTCAGTGCTTGCCAAACCCTACCTTGGCCAGCAAGGTCGCTGGATCTTACCTCATTTTTGAACGTTTGGAGCATTATGCGCAAGGCACTCCAATCAACTCGTGATTCTAACGCGCCAATTTGACAGAATTTGGCCTTAGCAGGACATCCAACAATTGTATCAATCGCTGCCAAGCTGAATAACTGCTTGCTTAAGGACCAGAGGTGGACCAACGCCTTACTGACTTGCTCAATTTCAGAAACCCTTTCTCTTGAATAAATCATTCATTTTTTCTCAAATGGCAATAATTTGTTTGTCTGCGCAAGTACACTACTGGCCATTAAAATTGCGAAACCAAGAAGAAATGCAGATGATAAACGGGTATTCATTGGACAAATATATTATACTAGAACTGATATGTGATTACATTTTCACGCAATTGGGTGCATAGATCCTGAGAAATCAGTACCCAGAACAACCACCTCTGGCCGTAATAACGGCCTTGATACACATGGGCATTGACTCAAACAGAGCTTGGATGGCGTGTACAGGTACAGCTGCCCATGCAGATTTAACACGATACCACAGTTCATCACGAATTCTGACTGGCGTATCGTGACGAGCCAGTTGCTCGGCCACCATTGACCAGACGTTTTCAATTGGTGAGAGATGTGGAGAATGTGCTGGCCAGGGCAGCAGTCGAACATTTTCTGTATCCAGAAAGGCCCGTACAGGACCTGCAACATGCGGTCGTGCATTATCCTGCTGAATTGTAGGGTTTCGCAGCGATCGGATGAAGGGTAGAGCCACGGGTCGTAACACATCTGAAATGTAACGTCCACTGTTCAAAGTGCCGTCAATACGAACAAGAGGTGACCGAAACGTGTAACCAGTGGCATCCCATATCGTCACGCCGGGTGATATGCCAGTATGGCGGTGACGAATACAGGCTTCCAATGTGCGTTCACCGCGATGTCGCCAAACACGGATGCGACCATCATGATGCTGTAAACAGAACCTGAATTCATCCGAAAAAAGGCGTTTGCCATTCGTGCACCAAGGTTCGACGTTGACTACACCATCGCAGACACTCCTGTCTGTGATGCAGCGTCAAGGGTAACCGCAGCCGTGGCCTACGAGCTGATATTCCATGCTGCTGCAAACGTCGTCGAACTGTTTGTGCAGATGGTTGTCGTCTTGCAAACGTCCCCTTCTATTGACTCAGGGATCGAGACGTGGCTGCACGATTCGTTGCAGCCATGCGGATAAGATGCCTGTCATCTCGACTGCTAGTGATACGAGGCCGTTGGGATCCAGCACGGCGTTGTGTATGACCCTCCTGAACCCACCGATTCCATATTCTACTAACAGTCGTATTATCTCGACCAACGCGAGCAGCAATGTCGCGATACGATAAACCGCAATCGCGATAGGCTAAAATCCAACCTTTATCAAAGTCTGAAACATGATGGTACGCATTTCTCCTCACTACACGAGGCATCACAAGAACGTTTCACCAGGCAACGCCGGTCAACTGCTGTTTGTGTATGAGAAATCGGTTGGAAACTTTCCTCATGTCAGCACGTTGTAGGTGTTGCCACCGGCTCCAACCTTGTGTGAATCCTCTGAAAAGCTAATCACTTGCATATCACAGCATCTTCTTCCTGTCGGTTAAATTTCGCGTCTGTAGCATGTCATCTTCGTGGTGTAGCAATTTTAATGGCCAGTGGTGTACATCGCATCTACCGTTTCCCATTGCATTGGGATAATTCCTTTTTGGTGCATCGTTGTTTCGTCTTAGAGTGTACTTGGACAGTTGACGTCTGTCACCTACCGTCGCAGTACTGCTACAGCGCCTGCCGCTCGTTTGAAGGCTACACGTTGAAACTTACCTTTGAAAATTAATAATGACTGTGCTGGTAAACTTCTACGTTGTTTCAGGGCAACGGAGTCTGACTTTCAATAATCCCTACAAAAGAATAGGCCTGACTAACAATAACTTATACCTTTCATGAATCACTTACCTCACAAAAATCTCTGTTACTCGAACTACTGCAATACAGCGAGCGCCAATACTCCCAGTTAAATAAAAGATTCTAACTAGTGAAGGCATTAACTCCTGGTAGGCATAGTTAGCAAATGAAAGATTTTGATAGAGAACAAACAACGTATTTATCTTAATAGAGTTATAGTGTTATATATCAGTTCTTGATATCCAGTTTTACAAATTTCCTTTTTCTGACAGACACACGTCCAGATCGTCCGCTCATAGTAACCTCTCAAAACTCTGGCATCTCTCCTCCCACATCCACCACTGCTGGCGGCTCACCTCCAACTGCCCAACGCTACACGCTGTTCACATCCAACTGCCCAACACTACACTAGCGAATATTCAATAATGAGTCCAAAAAACCACAGACTGCACACAGGGCAGTCAGCGATTTTCATACAGAGCACTACGGGGCAATACCAACATAAAAACCTAAACAGCCTACTTATAACATGAACATAGCGGCTCATTTCACAAGTGCTGCTGTTCATGTAATGCGGATTAATGTTGGTAGCGGCTGCCGTCAGGAATGACGGTAACGCGAGGTCTGCCCACAGCTGAAGTTAAGTGACCAATGACTGAACTGCGACAGTCTAGACGTTTTGCAGCCCTGAATTTACACTCGTGTCCTAACCTAACCATAACGTAGTGATATGCACTGTATCCGAGAAGGCAGCTGTCAACAACGTGAGACACAATTATTTATCAAATGTGTCATCCAAATAACGGAGAGAACAGGACGCTTTAAAGAAGAATTACTTAATGCCTGATGCTTAAAATATTCGATAAAAATGCCAGCTGCTACTGGCGATAAAAGTGAAGACGTAAGTCAATTAAGTTACAAACATCTGGATTAACTTTTTCCTAATGACTTCCTCTGTATATAGGAAGGTTGGATTTAATGTCCCGTCAACATCGAGGTCATTAGAGACGTAGCACCAGCTCGGATTTTTGTCAAGGGTGGGGAAGGATATCGGCCGTGCCGTTTGAAAGGAAACTCCCTCTATTTGCCTAGAGAGATTTTCGTAAATCACGGAAAATATAAATTTGGGTGGCCGGACGCGGATTTCAGCCGTCGTCCTCCCGAATTTCCACTTTACATGATGTAGGTAGCCTGTTTAGTTTTTTATGTTGGTAATGCCACGTAACGCTCTGTATGAAAATTACTGACTGTGCTGTATCCAGTCTGTGGCTGGCTGGCATTGTTGGAATATTCGTTATTGTAGTGTTGGGCAGTTGGATGTGAACAGCGCGTAGCATTGGGCAGTTGGAGGTCAGCCGCCAGCAGTGGTGGATGTGGAGAGAGAGAGAGAGAGAGAGAGAGAGAGAGAGAGAGATGCAAGAGTTTTGAGAGGTTACGGTTAGTGGACGACCTGGACGATATGATGACTTTTGAACATTATTGAGGTAAATACATTGTTTGTTATCTATCAAAATCTTTCATTTGCTAACTATGCCTATCAGTAGTTAGTGCCCTCTGTAGTTAGAATCTTTTATTTAGCTGATGAAGTAGTATGAGTAACGAAGATTTTTGTGAGTTGAGTGATTCATGAAAGGTATAGGTTATTGTAAGTCAGGGCCATTCTTTTGTAGGGATTATTGAAAGTCACACTACATTGCGCTAAAAATATTTCGTGTCAGTTTATTGATGATCAGAGTACGTTCAGATTTACTCAGCTGTCTCTGTGTTAAATAACGTAGAAGTTTACCAGCACAGTAATTTATAATTTTTCTAAGCGGACGTTTCAATGATAATGTGATGTTTGTAGGTCGGCCGCTGTAGTCGAGCAGTTCTAGGCGCTTCAGTCCGGAACCACGCGGCTGCTACGGTCGCAGGTTCGAATCCTGCCTCGGACATGGATGTGTGTGATGTCCTTAGGTTAGTTAGGTTTAAGTAGTTCTACGTCTAGGCGACTGATGACCCTAGATGTTCAGTCCCATAGTGGTAAGAGCCATTTGAACCATTTGATCCTTGTATATAAAGATGTCACATCGATACTTACATGAATATAAGCAACACATCGACTTAGGTAAGTTTCTCAATGACGCCAAGGTTCTCAATGACTCATCAGGCTGATAAGAGCAGGTAAGGGGAATGCTACAGTTGTAATGGACGCCATGGGATATCTGTGTACCGTTTGTAAGCTTAAAAGCGATCCGACGAACAGAATTGTTCGTAAAGCGAAGAATCTGTCCACCCATTGTGCCTTCCAGAATGACGAGATCACTCAGGGAGTGCCATGGCGCTCCCTCCTCCGGCTTGCACCCTTAGGTGATTGTTATAGGGACGTACACGCCAGCGTCCGTTGTGTCCGATGGAGCATAAAACGCGATTCATCAGTCACCACTCAGTCGGTTGCAGTATTGACGTGCGGATTCCAGCTTTTGTTGCCGATGAACAGCGGTCAGCATGGATGCAAGAACCAGGCGCCTGATGTTGAGGCCCATACGCAACAACGGCCGTTGAGGAATAACTGGGAGCAATAGTTGCTCAACGGTTGCACGTCTATTCGCCCGTATGCATCTCCACAGCCGTCGTTCACCGCTGTTATCCATGGCCCGTGGTGCACCACAGTTTCCTTGGCGCCGGATTTAGACAGCGTCACTTTGCAATGCATGGTATTCTTTATCCAGGGCGGCGCACGAACAACTTACAAACTTAGCGGTTTCGGAAATACTTTCACCCTTGGCCCGAAAGCCGATGATCATGCCCTTTTGGACGTCGGATAAAGTGCTCCGTTTCCGCTTTACGGCAACTACTCTATTATTTTGGTCGTCCCTTGAAACGCTTTATGCACTACTGGCCATTAAAATTGCTACACCACGAACATGACGTGCTACAGATGCGAAATTTAACCGACAGGAAGAAGATGCTGTGATATGCAAATGATTAGCTTTTCAGAGCATTCACACAAGGTTGGCGCCAGTGGCGACACTTACAATGTACTGACATGAGGAAAGTTTCCAACCGATTTCTCATGCACAAACAGCAGCTGACCGGGGTTGCCTGGTGAAACGTTGTTGTGATTCCTCGTTAGGGAGGATAAATGCGTACCCGCGATTGCGGTTTATCGTATCGCGACATTGCTGGTCGAGATTCAATGACTGTTAGCAGAATATGGAATCGGTGGGATCAGGAGGGTAATAAGGAACACAGTGCTGGATCCCAACGGCCTCGTATAACTAGCAGTCGAGATGACAGGCATCTTATCCGCATGGCTGTAACGGATCGTGCAGCCACGTCTCGATCCCTGAGTCAATAGATGGGGACGTTTGCAAGACAACAACCATTTGCACGAACAGTTCGATGACGTTTGCAGCAGCATGGACTATTAGCTCGGAGACCGTGGCTGCGGTTACCCTTGACGCTGCATCACAGACAGGAGCGCCTGCGATGGTGTACTCAACGACGAACCTGGGTGCACGAATGGCAAAACGTCATTTTTTCGGGTGAATCCAGGTTCTGTTTACAGCATCATGATGGTCGCATCCGTGTTTGGCGACATCGCGGTGAACGCACATTGGAAGCGTGTATTGGTCATCGCCATACTGTCGTATCACCCGGCGTGATGGTGTGGGGTGCCATTGGTTACACGTCTCGGTCACCTCTTTTCGCATTGACGGCACTTTGAACAGTGGACGTTACATTTCAGATTTGTTACGACCCGTGGCTCTACCCTTCATTCGATCGCAGCGAAACCCTACGTTTCAGCAGGATAATGCACGACCGCATGTTGCAGGTCCTGTACGGGCCTTTCTGGATACAGAAAATGTTCGACTGCTGCCCTGGCCAGCACATTCTCCACATCTCTCACCAATTGAAAACGTCTGGTCAATGGTGGCCGAGCAACTGGCTCGTCACAATACGCCAGTCACTACTCTTGATGAACTGTGGTATCGTGTTAAAGCTGCATGTGCAGCTGTCCGTGTACACGCCATCCAAGCTCTGTTTGACTCAATGCCCAGGCGTATCAAGGCCGTTATTACGGCCAGAGGTGGTTGTTCTGGGTACTGATTTCTCAGGCTCTGTGCACCCAAGTCGCTTGCAAACGTAATCACATATCAGTTCTAGTATAATATATTTGTCCAATGAATACCCGTTTATCATCTGCATTTCTTCTTGGTGCAGCAATTTTAATGGCCAGTAGTGTATACCCTCCACAGCTAGTGCTGCCACTAGTCAGTGAGTGGTTAATGCACGTTGACGACGAATATAGGTGGTGGTCATTTAATGTGACTGGACCATTTAGTATACACTGAACTGCACATTTAATGTAACGATTTCAGAACGAAAACAGTTGTTTTGCAACCGAGACTGTTTTTGTTCTGAAACTTTTAAACAAATTGCCGTAACTGCCTGCCACGAAGGAATGGGAATTTTTTTTCGGTGTAACGAATTATAAATACAACGTAATATTCCGCATGGAAGGTCTGTGTGTGCAATGTAGCGTGTTTACGTTATTCTGTGGGCGCTCCGTGTGTCCAGTGGTTTTCTGCAAGTGAAGGCGAGTTTGTAAGTGCCGTGCCGAAAATTATTTTGTTATTATTACTCTGTGAATGTGATTGATCTTGTATATGCCATTGTACAGAAAATTGTGAAGTTCGAGTAGGTAGCGCTGTTGCGTATTGCGTAAAAGAGTTTAATATAAAAAGAATTTCGTGTCCAGACAACATTTTACATTTTACAATTTAAACTTGATGACTTCCTGACAATGTCAGGTATCATCAGTATTTGCACAGAGTTGCCAGTAGCGTTCCTTTGGGGAGTATTTGAAAGTGGGAATGCTTTTAGATCTAGATTCATCTCAGCGCTAATGCAAATAAGCCCTAACTAAGCCAGAGCGCTGTCTTTTGATTGTTTGGTTATATTAAGTGGTTATTTGTGGGAGCTACTTTCATTTTCCTGTCTGTAGCCAAGAGCCATATATTGAGAACTATTGTTGTTGACGCAATTTTCTTTCCTGGGGCGAGGTTCACTTTAAATTTTGTTGTATTGTTATTAGCTGTTGCAATTTTTTTCAAGCCATGCCTTAAAGTGGCGAAGTTCTTCAGTTACATTCTTTATTGTCAGTTGTCAGTTTAAAAAAAAAGAAGATTCTAATGTCTCTGAGCACTATGGGACTTAACATCTGTGGTCATCAGTCCTCTAGAACTTAAACCTAACTAACCTAAGGACATCACACACATCAATGCCCGAAGCAGGATTCGAACCTGCGACCGTAGCGGTCGCGCGGCTCCAGACTGAAGCGTCTAGAACCGCTCGGCCACACCAGCCGGCTGTCAGTTCTCAAGGAGGATACTTTGTATTTAGTGGGTTCCTTATGAAGCTGGGCTCACGCCTGTAAAACTTGCAGCCAAAACCCAATTCGACCCATACCCTGTATCAGAGCACCTTCTCGTGAATCTTCGCCTACTTCAGAAGGCAACTTATGACTATTTCCCAAGATAATAATGTCTGTCGTTGTTTTAAAGAGATGTACTAGGATCAGGTGAACTACAGGTTCAAACTTTTATACGACATTTGGTAACAGACGGAAGTAGATTAATATCTTTGTAACTCTTTGTAACTTTCAGTGGGGGATACCTCATAGCAATCTCTCTAAAGATGACGTGTTACAGACAAACATTTCCCTGCTCGGACTGCCAGCAGATCTGGACAACTGAGCTAAAACTGTCCATATGGGCTTAACCCCGACCTCTGTTACTAGAAAGGAGATGTTTTAAAAAGTGTGGATGATCTTTGTGTGTTTTTCGCCTTTACAACCTGGTAAAACTCTCGAAAAGAATAACTAGCCTTCACTGAAGACAACTTCGTGCACGGAAATATTTATCGCGTATGCAGCTCGTCCTAAATGCAACTCGGGATTTTGCTTCAGTGTAAATAAAAGAAACACGGTGGTATAGCGTATTTTAAAAGTTGCCCGCATAATACCTCAAAGGGGAATTTTTATCTCGCAGGCTGGATACGTCTGCAAAAGGTTCTCCCGTCGCTTTTATTCGTCACATCATCTGTTCTCGCAGCCTTTGTAATTCCCCACAGGTTGACAGTTGACTACAGGATGAGAGGAGAATTAAAATGCGATACTGAACCAGCAGACACAGTATTTGGAAGTCTTGTGTGCAGTTTGTGGTGTCACAGCCAGACACCACACTTGCTAGGTGGTAGCTTAAATCGGCCGCGGTCCATTTAGTACATGTCGGACCCGCGTGTCGCCACTGTGTGATCGCAGACCGAGCGCCACCACAAGGCAGGTCTCGAGATACGGACGAGCACTAGCCCCAGTTGTACGACGACTTTGCTAGCGACTACACTACGAAGCCTTTCTCTCATTTGCCGAGAGACAGTTAGAATAGCCTTCAGCTAAGTCCATGGCTACGACCTAGCAAGGCGCCATTAGCCTTACATAGTTTGATAGTTATCGTATGAAATGTCTCATCAAGAACGTTGTAAACCAAGAATAAAAGTTAAGTATTCGAGGAACTGCATACTTTTCTTATTAGCATTCACTATTTATCCTGTTCCAGAATTCACGCCCGTCTGCGTTAGATAGCGTGCATTTCGGCCTCCTCTAACTACAAGGTGTTGGCACATTCGCCAACACATCACAGTTCATAGCGATTAACATGCTATAGCGAAATACAGTGTTGAATAAATGTAACAGAAATTGAAACATCAATCATTCGACATGCTGTTTGGAACACAGTAAGATTTCTAACGTCGTTAGTAATAGGAAAAAGAAATCTGGATAATTGCGGGTAGAGCTCGCGCACCGAGGGTTTCTCATAAATTTAATTATGTATATAGACACTTTGACCAACCCAGTTATCGATAATTTCGACGGTTATTTGCCTTCGATCGTTATGGGTACTTGCAAGTTATCAAAATACGAGGGGCGTTTGAAAAGTCCGTGCCAAGTCCGAGAGAAGGCACCCCGGCACGTATCGAGGTCATGTTTAGTTAGTAACATCTTTGGAAAGAATGCACACCAAGTTTCAGCTATATTGGTCTATTTCTTTGTGTTTGGAATTCGTGTGAATCAAGGAAGACGAGTGATTGTCAGAAAATGGACGAAAAAGAATTTCATGTGGTGGTTAAACATTACTTTATGAAAGGCAAAACGCTTCAGGAGACTAAAGAGAAGGTTGATAAACACTACGGGGACTCTGCACCTTCGATTAAAATAGTTTAGAAGTGGTTTCTAAATTTTAAGAGTGGCCATATGGGCCCAATTGATGCTGAATGTTCTGGACGCCATGTGGAGGTTACGACTCCAGAAAGCATTAATAAAATCCATGATAAGGTGAAGGATGACAGAAGAGTTAAGGTGCGTGAGATTGCTAGTGCTGTGGGCATGTCGAATGAGCGGGTACATAATATTTTGCATAAACATTCGGACATGAGAAAGCTATCCGCAAGATGGGTTCCACGATTCAGGTTCAAATGAAGGCATTCTCCTACCTTAGAAGAGACAGGAACATAAGAAGCAGATTACGACAGGCTGAGAGAGCATTCATTGCTAAAATAGAGTTTATTAGCGTTAAACGTAGCTCTTTCTTTGAGGAAGAAATTTCTGAGAATGTACGTCTTCGAGAAAAGCAAAAGAATGGAAACGAAAAGTTTGAGATGTGATGTCATAAAAAAATGAGAAAATTGAGTCTACTAAAAGTATATGGAATGAGTACATTCTCAGCAGAATCGCCGAGGAAAAGGAATATGTAGACAACACTGACTACAAGATGGAACAGGATTATAGGACATGTGTTATGACGTCAACGATAAACGTTTGTTGTGCCAGAGGGAGTCGTAGAGAGCAAAAAAAAAAAAAAAAAAAAAAAAAAAAAAAAAAAAAAAAAAAAAAAAAAAAAAAATTCAAATTCATCGTTGATCCGTTCACTCAGCTTTTTTATTACAGAGGACAGCTAACCCTCTGACCGAACACGCTGAGTAACCCTGCCGGGAGACTTGAACTCGGGGCTTTTGCCTTTCGCGGGCAAGTGCTCTACCGTCTGAGCCACCCAAGCACGACTCACAACCCGTCATCACAGCTTTGATTCCGTCAGTACCCGCCAGGTCTTGAGTTCGAGTCTTGGTCCGGCACACAGTTTTAATCTGTTAGGAAGTTTCATATCAGCGCACACTCCGCTGCAGAGTGAAAATATCATTCTGAAAACATCCCCCTTGCTGTGGCATAGCCATGTCTCCGCATATCATTTCTTTCGGGAGTGCTAGTTCTGCAAGCTAGTAGGAGAGCTTCTGTGAAGTTTGGAAGGTAGTAGACCGAAAAAATCATTTAGGGAAGAAATAGATTGCGATGTATCCCACACATAACCGAGGACGATGGGTTTAAGTGCTACACTGAGTTGAAAATGGCCAAAAAATAAAGGATATAGTCTCAGACTCTATGTAATTTGAGTAGACTACACACAGGGTTTAAGTGGTGTACTAATTAACAACTATCTTTGAATGTTAGCAGTTACAAAATTCTGTACTTAAACAAACAAAAACATGAAACCCTTTGACTATAACGTTAGTAATTCACGATTGGAAGTACTGGACTCATACAATTGTCTGAATGTAAAACGCTGCAGGAGTGTGAAACGGAATATTCATATAGGCTCAGTAAAGCATACGGAAGATTTCGGTCTATTGATGGGCTACTGGAAAACTAGTTGCCAAAGGAGAATATTTCATAACACATGTGAGACCCATCCTAGGATACTTCCAAGTGCGTGAGGCCCATACCAAATAGGTCTAGTAAGGGATATTTAACGTAAGGGAAGAAGAGTAGCTCGAATGGACACGGGTTTGCTTGCTCCCCTGGGAAGCGCCAGGGAGGTGCTGAAAACTCTGTACTGGCGGATGCTTGAAGATAGGCGTCAAGAATTCCGTGATAACCTTATCACACTATCTCAATGACCAGTACTGAGTGAGTCCTCCAGGAATATAATAAACTTATTACGTATCTCTCTCGCAGAACTATCACCAGCTGAAATTTACTGCAGATATAATTTATTCTCCTCTCTCATTCCTAATACCAAGGACGTGGTCTCCCGTAACCCTTTCTTCTACTCCTTGCCACACATACGCATTCCCATCCCCCCATGATTATTAAGTTTCCATTTCTCTTTACTTGCTGTATTACCCGTTCTATGTCCTCAAATACTTTCTCTGTTCTTCATCTTCAGCTTGTTACGTCAGTTTGTAGACCAGAACTATCGTTGTCGGTGTTGCGTTGCTGTCAATTCTGGTGAGATCAACCCTATCACCAACTGTTCACAGTAACACACTCTCTGCCCTACCTTGTTATTCACAATGAATCCTACTCCTGCTATACCATTTTCTGCTACTGCTGATATGACCTTACACTAATCTGACCAGAAATCCTTGTCTTCTTTCCATTTCACTTCACTGAAATAGAAAGAAAGAAGACTGAGCCTTGGGATTTCCCTTTTCAGGTCTTCCATCTTCCCTACCACGTTCACATTTCTGACATTCCACTCCCCGACTCGTAGAACTTTGTCCTTCCAGTGGTTATTTAATTTTCTTCTCATGATCACCTTCCCCTTGGCGGTCCCCTCCCGGAGATCCGAATGAGTGACAAGTCTTTTGCCGATGGAGACAACATCATGACACCTTATTAATTACAAATCACGTGTCCTGTGGATACACACTATTTGCCTTTAATTCAGTGATTTCCATTGCATTATGAATACTAATGCCGTAGATCGTATGTGATTCTTTCACCTTTAGCGGCAGTTTCCCACACGGAGGGCAAGGGAGTGCCCTGAACCTGTCTGCCCCGCCGCTCCCTTTGACAGGGCCGTTGACTGGATTGCCGGACATTTGCCACGCAGGACATTTGCCACAATTGCCCCTTCGCCCGGTAGCTTGAGTAGCGATTCCTCAGGTAAGGGACGCCCTTCCTCGTACTACTTCTGTCCGCTTTCAAACCGCCGTCTCCACATCTTACTCGATACAACCAGCACGTAAGGGACCTTCTTCTTCGACATCTTGGCGAAATACAGAACTTCTTTTCCGAAATCGAAATATTTATAACTTTTGGGAAACGAAAGCAATACCGACGATTGTGTCAGTATGTAATTAGTTCTGCCAAGTATAAACATAGATCTCTCTGCCTGTAGGGTAGCTTCCTTTCACTCTTACTGATTGCGATAGAAACAGTCCACTGGCATGGGAGCAACAAGAAAGGAACGATGTAAAGAGTATGTGAATGTACGCTAATCATTTCTTTTTAATCACTGCATTTGTGCCTACTTTAATTACTACAACTGCATGCCCAAAAGACAATAAGGAAAGAAGAAATGGGAATGTGAATTTTTGAAAAGAATAACGACATACTCCATATTAATTTACTCTCTAAAATCCGATATCCCTTGCGGCGAAACATTAGTTAATAAAGTGTAGCGGGACAATGTTCAAAACATGACTGAAAATACGTTCACTAAATAGAGATAAGAACATCTATGATGGACATGTCATCTAAAGGCGACGTACAATTTTAAAATGTTAGAAATAAGGAAATGAAATAATACAGAAGGCTATGCTTGTAACGTACGTTGTTGTTCTACATTGTTTAGCTCTCTAATTACAGGGTCACAGAGAAAGCATCCTAGGTTTTGGAGGGAAAAGCCGTAATTGTAATGATCTGCACTACAACAGAAACAAGAAGCACAACTTAAGTAAAGTAATGTAATGTGTGATTCAGCTCACAAGCGACATTGAAGCAGACAGTTCCTGTGACATAGTATGGGCAGAGGTTATATTCGACAACCGGAATAAATTAATAACTGGATCCTTTTACCGACCCCCGGTCTCAGATGAAACAGTTGCTGAACAGTTCAAAGAAAACTAGTCTCATCACAAATAGGTACGCTACTCATACAATTAAAGTTGGCAGTGACTTCAATCTATCTGCCGTATGTTGTCAAAAATACATTTTCAGACCCTATTGTTGATAGAAAACAACTTCCGTAATTGTTCTAAATGCTTTTTTCAAAATTATTTTTAACAATTAGTTGACGGGGCCATTCAAATTGTAAATGGTTACAAAAATATACTCGACCTCTTAGCTACAAATAATCCTGAGCATCACGACGGATACAGGGATTAGTGAATACACAGTCCAGCGAAGCTCAATTCCGAACAAAGAAATTCACAAAAACTAAACGCGAAATATATCTGTTTATAAATGCAGCTAAAAATTTGGTTGACGTCTTTCTAAGAGAGAGTCTCCAATCCTTCCAAACTATGTAAGTCAAGACCATATGTGGCTTTTAAGTTCAAAGAAATAGTATTAACAGCACTCGAGAGACTCATACCAAATAAATTAATAAGAGACGGAACCGATTCCCCATGGTACACAAAACACGACAGAAAGCTGCTGCAGGAGCACCGAAAAAGGCACGTATAATTTAGACGATCGCAAAATCTCCAACATTGGCGAAGTTTTACTGAGGCTCGAAATTTGGTGCGGATTTCAATGCGAGATGGATTTAATAGTTTTCACAACGAAAGTCTCTCTAGGAACGTGGGTGGAAAATCCAAAGAGATTGTATTCCTCCTATGTTATGTAAACCAGCGGAAAGGCTCAGTAAGTATCTTTACTGCGCGACAGCGGTGAGGGAGGAGGAGGGGTGAGGGGGGGGGGGGGGGAGACAAGAGACCCAACCCTTCGGAGCAGGTAAAATCGTCCGCACACTGTTGGCTGAGGGGTGATGACTTCTTATGCCGGAAGTCTTCGGCAGTCGCTGTTAATGATTTTTATTCAAAATTTATGCGGTGGCAGGGTCCTAACACGGGATCGAGGTTTTGATTACTAATCGAAGTCGTCGTCCTCTTATTTTTCGTCACAGACCTCTTGAATAGCCATCCGTCACGATCACTCAACGCACACGTTCGTCCGCTTTGTGACATAGCAGATGTATGTGGTATAAACCATTGGTACGGTGTCTCTTGAAACACCAAATACTTCACCTACCTTGGTAATGAGAAACACCCACTAACCGAGCACCAACATTTTGTGCACTTTCGAATTGCCTTAGCACTGGCATAATGCGTTCACACCTATACAGAACACTGTTCTGACCGCGACTGACACTCGCAGCGTATTGAGAACATTGTAGGTGCCATCCGCGGTCAAATAGAACAGTGGAACATGCAGGCTGACTAGCATTTGCATTTATGTTCAGACAGGCATTTTTCGTGGTGTTTCCTTATTTTTGTCAAGCCTCTGTACATATTATATCCCTACGATGTCTCAGGAGGAATGATCGGTATTTGGGGAAATGACAGGAACGGTCGGTCTTTCGAAAGAAAAACTGGTCATATACATGGGCTCTAATACGCACACATTAAGAGCTACGAGCACGTGTTAGGTAAAAGTGTTTTCCACAATAACAAAGCTGAACAAGTGCTAGTAGCCCTTAAAGAGTTACTTTAGAGCCAATGTTTACTAGGCTTTTTTACTTCGAATCATCGATAGCGTCATATCCCACAATGCTGTTGTGGATGGGTGCCAGGAGGTGCCGTATTAAAACTCGGCGCGAGCTTTCCAAATGATTTATTTGCTCCCACTACAATGCTCCATTCATTTCGGCCTGCGTCACAGGTCCCCGCAATGCTGAGGAAGCACCCCTGTGGCCTGTGCAATGCAACGCCGTATCATGCCGGCCTTGGTCGGCCCGCCGAGTTTCGATGATGTCAGGATGGCTGCGCCAGTAGCCGACTCAGCAGCCACCATCCCCGTTGATTCCGCGGTGCTCCACCAGGAACCGTAGGCCGGCCCCGCTGCTGCTTCTTCCTCGATGGCGTAGCTGAGAACGCGGCAGCAACGACCGCGCGGGATCTGGCGTCCGAATCTGCGGCCCTTGCCTTAGAAATCTCCGGCGTGTATCGGGAGCCGAGACGACTGCCTGTGGTAGCAAGCCGAAGAGTGGCCCGCTCTGGCTGTAACTCGTGCTCCGAATAATGCACAAAACTAACTTTCCCTATCCTAAACTGTGGTGCCGCTACAATGCTGAGAATTCCTACTGGGTTACCCCGTGTACTTCCCGTGGTGCAAATACAAATGGGGTGCGAAGAAACCCTAATATTTGCCACAATGAGAAGTGTCATCCATTTCACAGGAGAATGTATGATATATGGAGGTTCTGCATTTGTTAATTGGCAACCAGATTTGATTCCACTATACATATGCATTGATCAGCTAGAACATTATGGCCATCGGCCTACTAGTGATCACCCATCCATGCCATAGCAGCCTCACCTGGGAAGGAATGGTGCGCGTCCGACACAAGCACGGTGCATGTAGTAGCAGTGAGTGTGCTGTCCGTGTGCGGAATGGAGAAGGTGCGCGATGTATCTGAGTTTGATCGAGGGCAGATTGTAATGATTCAAATGGCTCTGAGGTCTCTCGGTTCCAAACTGAAGCGCCTATAACCGGTCGGCCACACCGGCTGGCGCAGATTATAATGAGCAGGAGGATAGGCACGAGCTTTTCGGAAACTGAACGACCTGTCAGGTGTTCGAGGAGTGCTGTGGCAAGTGTCTTCAACGCGTGACGAAACCGAGATGACATCACATCCAACCCTCATCACAGATGTAGTCTGGGCAGAGTGATAAAACAGGACAGGCGGCGAACTGTGGCGAAACTACCATCAGTCTGTAATGCTGGACAGAGAGCAAGTGTGTGTGAACGCACAGTGCACTGAACACTCCTAATGATAGGCCTCCGCAGCCGACGACCCATGCATGTGCCAATGTTACCACCACGACAGCGGCACCTACGACTGAAATGGCCACGTAACTATCGGTACTGGACGTTGGCGCAGTTGAACAGCGTTGCATGGTCTGATGAATTCCGATACCATATTCATACCGAGGGGAGGGCGCGAATTTTCCACCATGCCGATGAGAACAACTCCTTGACACCTGTACTGCGGGACGGAGATAAGCTGACGGTGGCTCCATTATGCAATGGAGCTCGTGCAAGGCACCATGACTGCCAAGGAGTATCGTACACCCCTTCAAGACGATCATGTTTCCCGATGGCAGTGACATTTTTCAGTAAGATAATGCGTCTTGTCAAAAGGCCAGAAGTGTTCGAGGAACAAAGTGAGAGTTCCAATTGTTGTGCTGGACCCCAATTCACCACATCTGAATCCTATTGAACTACCTGGGATGTGATTAGACGTGGTCTCAGAGCTCATCGCCACCCTCCCCGGAATTTACTGCAATTAGGTGATTTGTGTGTGCAGACGTGGTGCCTGCTCCCTCCAGCGACCTACCAAGGCCTCACTGTGTCCATGCCACGACGCGTCGCCGTTGTTATCCATGCCAAGGGTGGACGTCTAGGCTACTAGGTAGGCGGTCATAATGTTCTGAACTTTGATGTGAGCATATTGGCTGTGGGAATGCCACGGTGTGAGGCCATCCCCGCCGGTCGCAGGCGGCCAGCTGCGAGGTGAATCCACTCGGGCAGAGCCCGGCCGACGAGCCGGCGGTCGCGGTCTGCTGGATGGACTGCTCCCCTTCCGGGAAGGCAGGCCGGCCGCCGGCAGGTGAAAGATGTGCCGTCCGAGATCGTGCGCGCACTTTTGTTCCTGCCTTGTACTTGCTATGCCCGCTTCTCCCCGTAATTGCTCGCGCATGCTCGGATCCTGTTAGCGACCCGGAATACGGGCCGAGCGGCGAGCCAGCAGAGAATCCGTGCCGTGCCGCGTCGCGCCGACTGAAAAGCGACTACCGCCGCGCGGCGCTGCCTGTGGATCGTGGGCGTGCGTTTTAAATGCCGTGTTCAGAGTCCCTGTAAATGTGCACTAGATTACCGCGCATCGACTCTGGCAAAGCTACATTCACACGCTGTCGGTGCACAACTACCCAACTTACAGACGATATCTGTTTACGAGTTACACAAAGGTGCTTGAAACCTAAATTTTCTTATTATTTAACTATCTCTTCTGACAGGACGTTAAACTCCAGTTCATTAACTGTCCTTTGTTTCAAGGCTATAGTCTTTGCATGGTAGTTGTCCTATTTATATTCGTACAGATGTGAGTCGGTACTCAAGCGATAGCAAGCGCTATCTATTATGAGACGGGAATTTTTCCGGGTTTCACACTTGGGTTCTATTGGTGATCAAGTGTTTTGGTTGGATGTTCAGCTTGCGAGCATCTGTATACCCAACAGAAGGATCGTCTCACTGCAACTATCCTATAGAAAAGAGTGGAATATTACACATTTCCTCCAACTTGGACAACTATAGCAAATCGGTTGGCTCATTATGCATTAGATATGATCCGTGGCGCGCCTTAAGGGGTTTATGGAGGCGCCATTTAGTTCGTGGGCAGTTCCTGAGGAAACCCAAAAAAACACGGTTTTCGGGTTTCAAAATCGAGAGGTGGATTTCAAGACAGCAAACGGCTGAAAATTTTTCCAATATTTTTGAAAGATCGCCATCTCAAACGAACCCGGAAATATTCTTGATATCTTTATCCGTTTCTGAGATAAAGAGATTCACAGCTACCCTACAAGCACACTTAAAATCACGCGTAATATCCAATTTTATGAGGTGGCGTAGCACGGAAAAATATGCTGTTCTGTCTCCTTAAGCATCAGATGTATTCTGGGAACGGCACGTTGTAGTAACGAAGCACTTGCAAAATTTTTGTGCCCATAAAATCCGGTCTGAAGCATAAATTTAGTTTGGTGCCATTTCAATTTCAGACAGGTCAACTACCAAAAAGGCTAAGGGTGGGCCAACACCATATTGATGGTGGGCGCCACGAACTTGGAGACAGTGGTTAAAAATGGCTCTGAGCACTATGGGACTAACTTCTGAGGTCATCAGTACCCTAGAACATAGAACTACTTAAACCTAACTAACCTAAGGACATCACACACATCCATGTCCGAGGCAGGATTCGAACCTGCGACCGTAGCGGTCTCGCGGTTCCAGACTGTAACGCCTAGAACAGCTCAGCCACTTCGGCCGGCGAGACAGCGGTAGTGGAGAAGAATAAAGAGAAGGAGAAAGTGGATGTTGGTGAGAGCCAGTGATAATGAGAGTGTCTACGCAGTGAGAACGAGGAAGACAGAGATGGTGACAGTGAGAAGAGCCAGCAGCAGTGGGGAGGAATGAGTGATAGCAGCGGTAAAAGAGAGCAAGAAAGTGACAGACCATGAGAGAAGATGGTAGTAATAGGGTAGAACGAAGCAGACTATGGCTGTGAGGCAAGAGACGTCAGAGAGACACAAAGAAATAATCGTAGTTAGTTGGGCTGAATGACTGAATGAGAATGCGCAAGTGGGAGTGGATGGGTATGAGTGATGTGCAGAGAGGGACTAATGGGCGTGAGCGAGTTAAAGTTAGGGAAGCTTGATGAAGTGAAATCGGAGTTGTATGTTGAAAAGCTCGCAAGCTAAAATGTTTGGGAAATTTTTTTATAGATGCCGAGGCAGGAAGTGTGGGGCAGCTGGTGCCCCACTTTTCAGTCATAGTCTGTAAAAAGGGAGTATATTAGCCTTTTTTGAGTTCCGTTAAGAGAATTTTTCCGCTGGATATTGATGAATGTATTTTGTCATGTAGAACTGTTGTTTGTGAAAATCTATAAAATATTACAGTTTATTGTAAACCGATACATGTGCTAATCCCAGTTAGGAAGAAAATATTATCTGTTTTTTTTAAGCGAGGGAGAAGACGAGCACAGTTGAGAGTTGATAGTGGGCAATACAAATATGTTAGTGTCTGTGTCATTATGAGAGTCTGTAAAGAAGAAATGTCGGAGTAGAATTTCAAAGTGCGACTTGCAAAAAGGAGTGTTCAGGAAGTGCTTGTCGATGTAGTAAAAACTGAAATACTATTTGAGAGATACTGCAGTCTTGAAATTTGTCGTGCTGGCAGCGTGTAATGGTGGTGCTGTAGAGTTCCTTGATGAACTTTACACTGAGCCGTCAGTTATTTTAAGTGCACGAGGAAGGTGGCTGAGCTAATGGAGGCCAAACCAGATGACTGGGAACTGAAGACCGGGAAAAGAAGAGTAGAACGTATTCTGTTAAACTGTAGTGGCGGATAGCATCTGCACAAACCTCCAGAATTTTAATAACTAACTGATACCGAATCAAGGAGTACAAGTGAGAGCAGTGTGCAAAAACGGTAAATCTTGCTAGTAAAGAAAGAATTAATCCGTCGACCGTGGAAAGTAAATAAACTGTGTTGTGTTGAAGTGTGGAGAATAAAGCGGAGATCTAAAATTTGATACCCATAAGAGATGATCAAAAAGTTCCGTTCGTAGGCCGGACACTACAGAATAGGTATGTCCATCACGCAAAATCGCCGTGAGCATTGAGGCAAACGTCCCTTCCGACACACCTGGTTAAAGATACCTATTTGGTAAAACCTTGCGTACTGCTGCTTGAAGAGGTCCGTAACTACTTGCTACTCATCCTCGTCCGACTGGAATCGTTGATCCTTCAAGACCTTTATTAGAGGACCGAAGGCGTGATAATCGCATGGGGAGAGATCTGGACTATAGGGCGGGTGCTCGAGTGTTTTCACATGAGTTGGCATAACTTCTGCGTAATCCAGATCGACCGGTGTCCTGTGTCGAATCGCAACCAACACGGAACTGGGCGCACCATTCGACAATGGTGGTTTTCGACAGACATGATGCCCCATACACATTCTTCAGTCTCAGATGGATGTCTTCCGGCGTTTCTCCTTCGGCAACAAAGATCAGATTAACAGCATATCGGTCTTGTAAGAACGCACTTGGCTATAGCGTCGGCGTAGTTTACCTTTCCGGATTTACAGCACGCTCAGTGGAAAGACACGAATGCAACACTGCTGCCTCGCCTACGTGTATGTGCTTACCTTCCCGCATCGGGGTCGCGCTACGGTGGATGTCACTGCAGCAACACCGCCAAACGGAAACTTTTTGATCGCCCTTTATAGTTACAGTTGAAAGGGCACAGTACAAGGCTTCATCAGCAGATACGTTTGTAATAAATTTCTACGTCCTCTAACAAATAAATCCATTAAGGTATGTGCTATTTGCTACCGTAATATTGTCTCTTGCCTGAAACCACGCAGCAAATCCCATGCAGACTTTCCACAGAGTCGTTTAAAATTTTTATTTTGCACCAAATATGTGAATGGACTACGTTCAGAAGCGATATCTTAGTAACTTTGAATTTCGATGTAATTTGTTCGATATGGTTCCATAGGGCTGCCATTCATAGCAGACTACAACATTCCGCTAACAAGGAAGAAAAACAGCGATAACGCAACTTAAAGGAGTGCAGCGCAGCCGAATGACGTCAGCAAGGTAGAAGCTAAAATACATCGCTGTCCGAGAAAGAAGTATCAACAACAGAACGCTTTTTACGAAACACTTATATAATTAAGATAGTTACCGGCATTGCAGTTAAGCACCACAGTGAATGTTAATATTTAATTAGTACAAGAGGAGAAAATATTTAACACAAACTATTTGAAAGAAATCAACTAATTGCTTAACGAGAGTTTCTGCATAGGAAGCAATTACGGTACAAAAATTGTTTTTCCTTGTCTCTTCCTCTACATGCTCCTTGCAGACGAAATGTTTTCGCTAGATGCATCACTGAGGTAGCGACAATTCGCCTCTGTATGAAAATTTAATACAAATTTGGTGGACTGCATGATTATATGAATTAAGAGATGAAAATTAGATCACGTATCGTAAGAACATGTGGTCTACTGATAGCCCAATGAGCACATTGACATAAAATCATTGCATCGTAATGTGCACAGAAATGGTTACACTGGAACAGCTACAACAGTTAGCTAAGATTTGTCCTGTAGATACAGATGTTATGTATAAACTTTAACAATCTGACAGGCATTCCAATGTATCATTTATACTACTCTTCAGTGTATACTAATTATAACGATGTCTCGTTTATTACAGGAATTGACCACTGATTGTGGTGAAATTTTGAAAAAGTAATTACGTTGTTACTTGTAGTTCTATGAGTAACACATTTTTACCATGTACAGGGCCATTTATCCATACTTCCAAATCTTGGTCATGGCAAAATGCCATCAAATGTCCAAATGTGTGTGAAATCTTATGGGACTTAACTGCTAAGGTCATCAGTCCCTAAACTTAGACACTACTTAACCTACATTATCCTAAGGACAAACACATTCACCCATGCCCGAGGGAGGACTCGAACCTCCGCCGGGACCAGCCGCACAGTCCATGACTGCAGCGCAAAATGCCATCGAAACGCGCGAACGAACTAGTTTGTGAAATAAGTGTACAGGGTCAACCAGAACTCCATCGAAAAACTTGCAGTGTCAGTATCGATCAAAACAAGAAAAGATATCTAGTAAACATCGGCTGTAAAACGCATACCTGAAGAGTTAACAGCAATATAAGAGATGTGATTCACAGTACCCTAGATGAACAAGTGGTCTTAGCTCCTAAGGTAAGCATTTTAAATGTAATGTTTACTCGATGTTTACCTCTTGTCTTGGCCTATACTACCACTCCGGAAATATGTCCTGGTTCATTCTGTATTAAAAAAATGTGACTGAAGAATAAGTGTGAGAAGTTTTTTGAAAAAAATCGTAATCTGCAGAATTCCTACAATTCTACTGGAAAACAAATAAATTTGAGAACACTTTATATAGAAAAGAGGTAGAGATAAAAAGACTGAATCAAGATAGATACGATGGAAGGCATCAATCTTGTATGAAAAAGGATTTCTAAAACTAGGAGAAGAGTTTGGAGTAACATCGATTTGCCGTGTGTGAACGTAAAGAAAGCAACATACATGTTCCTCTGCATTCGTGCCTCACGGGAACTTTCGTGACCTCGAGGTTCCATTCGCCGTCAGAAAGCACATAAAACGTAAATGAAGTCAAAGAAAAACCCTTGTGAAATAAAGCACGTTAGGCCATTCTACAGTCGTTTGCCCTTGTTGTACACTGATCTCTTTTGCTCCACCGTCATACTTCGTTTCTCCCTTCGAGCAGAGGAGGAGGGAAAGGTGGGGGAGAGCGTAAAAAATGGAGAAGTTAGGCGAGCAGCAGGACAAAGACGTCACATAAACATAAATTCTTGCGAGCGAGAACATACGTAATATGGGCTCCTTCCGGAATATCGGAGCAGAGGCCGTATATCATTTCGGCGATTCCGCGGCCAATCCGCCTGAAGTCGTTCTGTGTACCGAAGCATAAATAGCGAACACAAAGCGTGGGAGGCGAACCGCTCGTTCCCCTGGACACGCAGTGTCGAGTCGACCAGAGCAGCGGCACGAGAGATCGCTGTCGACATCTATGGCGACACTGTCCATATCGATTGCTGCTTGCCAGAAATCGACCACGGACGGCGTGAAAAGTATTGCATATTGCGTGATGTGTGAGGGCAGATTTACTGAGCCGATTCAGGAGTATCGCACCGTTTAAGGAAAAAGAACTCAAGTAGACATTAACTATGGGAGATTCTGGTATTATGGAATACCATGCTCCCATTTACATTTTGAGCACTTTTTACTACATAATTGAATAAATGCCCAAAAACGAAATGCGGCTGCTCCTTATCACAATAAATTATTTCTTGTGAAAAAGTAATTCGCAAAAATACTCCTTATTAAAAAGAAATGAAATAAAAAAGTGTCAAATGGAGACTGATTTGATACAGTAGTTCAATACGGAATAGAGGACTGAAAATAAATTACATTTCGCAAAAAATGTAATAAGACTTAGCCAACGCAACAAACGTAATACAAATACACAATGCAGTTCTGCAGTTTAGTAAGGCAACATAGCTTATTCTATTTGCAGAAATCACAAATATAATCTTCCTTCTCCGCACCAGCGCAATCGAGGCGGGCCCACAGAGAGCAATCCATACGTGGTACCCAGATCTACCTGTAGCTCCACCCCTATTTTTTAACGCTATTAAGTAACGAGTCTATGAAACAGATTCGCATCTGTGACTACACATAGACGACAGCTGTTTACGACCCATGAAAATTTGTGCCGGGCCGGGACTCGAACGCCGATTTCTCTATTATCACGAGCGATAGCCTTAACCACTTCGGCTATTTGAGCAGGCCTCCAGAACCGCTCCAAACTTCCACACGTCACGTATTCACAGACCTTATGCTCGCTCAAAAGGTGAATTCCGCACAGGGAGACAAATACTACATCTTCATTTTAGTCCGTCGAGGCATAAATATATCATTGATAGTTACAATGCCTCTGTTTATATAGTTTCTGTGTCTTCACAATACAATGTCCTTCAGACATACAGTCCTGGAGGCGTGCTCAGACAACCGAAGTAATTAAGGTGACCGCTATCGATAGGCGGCAAATTTGGTTCCAATACTGGTCCAGTACAAATTTTCGTGTGTCGCAAACAGCCGACGTCAATGCATAGGCGCAGAATTCGCATCTATTTCGTAAAGTTTATCACAGCCGTAATCGTTAGTCACAGTGTCTTTTCCCCCTGACATGCATGCATGCATGGTGTATAATCGCAGACCATCAATAAAATAACGTCGCTGCCATCACTGATGCAAGAGGCAGTGGGAGCAGGTCAGACCAGAGTCGACCAAGCACAATGACGCCAGGGACTACCCACTGGTGTAACAGAGACTGCCACCATGTCGTCGGGCTCTTACCACATGTAATCAGAATTCATCTGAACCAGGCCACAGGTGTGGCCGTGCGGTTCTAAGCGCTTCAGTTTGGAACCGCGTGACCGCTACGGTCGCAGGTTCGAATCCTGCCTCCGGCATGGATGTGTGTGATGTCCTTAGGTTAGTTAGGTTTAAGTAGTTCTAAGTTCTGGGGGACTGATGACCTCAGAAATTAGGTCCCGTAGTGCTCAGAGCCATTTGAACCAGGCCACAGTTTTCCAATAGTCTAGGACGTAATCGATATGTTCACGAACCCAAGAAAGGCGTTGTACGCGATGTAGTGCTGTTAGCAAAGGCACTCGCGTCGGTCGTTTGCTACCATAGCCCATTAACGCCAAATTTCGCCGCTCTGTCCTGATAGATAGGTTCGTTGTAGATCCCACACTGATTTCCGCTGTTATTTCACGCAGCGCTGCTTGTGTATTAGCACTGACAAGTCTACGCAAACGTCGTAGGCCCCGGTCGTTAAGTGAAGGCTGAAGGTCACTGCGCTGTCAGTAGTGAGAGGTAATACTGGAAATTTGGTGTTCTGATTACAATACTGACAACGTGGATCTCGGAATATTGAAATCCTTGACGATTTCCGAAATGGAACGTCCAATGCGTCTAGCTCCAACTACTATTCCCCTTTCAAAGTCTGTTGATTCCCGTAGTGCAGCCATAATAATGTGGGAAACATTTTCACCTGAATCATGTGAATATAAATGCATTGTCGATTTACACTTCGTGTACGCGATACTACCACCATCTGTATATATGTATATCGCTATCCCATGACTTCTGTCACCTCAGTGATTTAATACATGTTTTACACAACCACAGCAAAAAGGATCAAGCCCTTGGCAAAAGAATGAAGACATACTTGAACTTTCCTCATTATTATTCAAGCGAGAGTACAGACATAATACAATGAAGAGCCAAAAACACTGGTCCACCTGCCTAACATCGTGTAGGGCCGCCACGAACACGCAGAAGTGCCGCAACACAGCGTTGTATGGACTCGATTAATGTATAAAGAGGTGCTGGAGGGAATTGACGCCATGAATCCTGCAGGGCTGTCCATAAATCCGTAAGAGTACCAGAGAGTGGAGTTCTCTTCTGAATAACACATTACAAGGCATCCCAGACATGCTGAATAATGTCCATGTCTGGAGAGTTCGGTGGCCAGCGGAAGTGTTTAAACTCAGAAGAGTGTTCCTGGAGAGACTCTGTAGCAATTATGGCCATGTGGAGAGTCGCATATTCCTGCTGGAATTGCCAAGTTCGTAGGAATGCACATGAATGGATGCAAGTGATCAGACGGGATGCTTACGTACGTGTCACCTGTCAGGATGGTATCTAGATGTATGAGGGATCCCAAGTCACTCCAACTGCACACGCCCCACACCATTACAAAACCTCCACAAGCTTGAACTGTCCACTGCTAGCATACAGGGACCATGGATTCATGAGGTTGTCTCCATACCCGTACACGTCCATCCACCCGATACAATTTGAAACGAGAGTCGTTCGACCAGGAAACATGTTTCCAGTCATCAAAAGTCCAGCGTCGGTGTTGACGGGCCAAGGGGAGGCGTAAGGCTTTGTGTCATGCAGTCATCAATGGTACACGAGTGGGCTTTCGGCTGCGAAAGCCCATATCGAGGATGTTTCGTTGAATGGTTCGCACGCTGACACTTGTTGATGGCCCAGCTTTGATATCTGCAGCAATTTGCGGAAGGGTTGCACATCTGTCACGTTGAACGATTCTCTTCAGTCGTCGTTGGTCCCGTTCTTGCACGATCTTTTTCCGGCCGCAGAGATGTCGGAGATTTTATGTTTTACCAGATTCCTGATATTCAAGATACACTCGTTAAATGGTCGTACGGTAAAATTGTCACTCCCATCGCTACCTCGGAGGTGCTGTGTCCCATCGTTCGTGCACCTACTGTAACATCACGTTCAAACTCACTTAAATCTTGATAATCAGCGATTGTAGCAGCAGTACTCGATCTAACAACTGCGCGAGCGTTGCCGATAGCAGTTCCGTACTCCTTGTGATTACATAGGCCTATACCTGTATTTGAATACACATGCCTATACCAGTTTATTTGGCGCTTCAGTGTACGTAAATGACCTTATAGGTTGGTGGACGGAAAGAGAGACCTTAGCAAGAATAAGAACTTTTGCCGGCCGGGGTGGCCGAGCGGCTCTAGGCGCTACAGTCTGGAACCTCGTGACCGCAACGGTCGCAGATTCAAATTCTGCCTCGTGTATGGATGTGTGTGACGTCCGTAGGTTAGTTAGGTTTAAGTAGTTCTAAGTTCTAGGGGACCGATAACCTCAGAAGTTAAGTCCCATAGTGCTCAGAGCCATTTGAACCAATAAGAACTTTTAGTAGTTCGCTTCTCTTAACAGAGAAAGGGACACGATCCTAAAGCGGAAAAAAGATATAGTGATAAATTCTGTTTCAAGTATATGATACTCTGTCTACTATAGTTAAATATTTTGATCCTCTACAATGGTCACGTCCGGCATCTGCGGTGTCTCTGATCCGCAAGTGACACTGCTAGGCCTCTCACGTGGCACGCATCAAGTCCTGCTCAGAAAAAGCGACAGAGTCGAGGTGTCCAGCTTCTTCAACTTGTTTTAGTATCTAGCAGAGAAGCCTGTGTTATTGTATAATGTTGCAGAACGAACGTTGTTTCCACGCAGTGATGTTATGCCTGGAGCAGATTACAGCTTGACGGAGCTGACACGAGACGGGTGAGCGGGAACAGCTAGTGGCTTGGGAATAAAGCGACGGGGGCCCGGCACTGCGGCAAGGGAGAAGTGGTCCCCGGGGGCGGTGCCTCTGCCTGCGGGGGCGACACAAAGCGTCGACAGCGGCGGGGGCGGCGAGACGCAATCAGCGTTGGAGCGGGCCGCGACCCGGAAGTGAGGTCACAGCGCCGCACAGCAGTTCCACACAAATACCGCCGCCGCCCTCGGCACGCTGATTTGCGGGATGGATGCTGACAACATGTCGCACCGAGGCATCAGAGGGCGCTCGATAGGCAGTCATGAAATTTTAATTATGAAATTTGGTCGCTGTCTGTTATGCATGTCTTTTTTATTACTTAAATACGCTACCGGACATTGAAACTGCTAAACCAAGAAGAAATGCAGATCATAAACGGGTATTCATTGGATAAACATATTAAACTGACAAGTGATTACATTTTCACGCAATTTGGGTGCATAGATCCTGAGAAATCGGTACCCAGAGCAACCACCTCTGGCCGTAATAACGACCTTGATACGTCTGGGCATTGAGGCAAACAGAGCTTGGATGTCGTGTACAGATACAGCTGCCCATGCAGCTTCAACACCATACCACAGATCATCAAGAATAGTGACTGGCGTATTGTGACAAACCAGTTGCTCGGCCACCATTGACCACATGTTTTCAATTGGTGAGAGATCTGGAGAATGTGCTGGCCAGAGCAGCAGTCGAACATTTTCTGTCTCCAGAAAGGCCCGTACAGGACCTGCAACATGCGGTCGTGCATTATTCTGCTGAAATGTAGGGTTTCGCAGGGATCGAATGAAGGGTAGAGCCACGGGTCGTAACACATCTGAAATGTAACGTCCACTGTAACGTCAATGCGAACAAGAGGTGACCGAGACGTGTAACCAATGGCACCCCACACCATCACGCCGGGTGATACGACAGTATGGCGATGACCAATACACGCTTCCAATGTGCGTTCACCGCAATGTCGCCAAACACGGATGCGACCATAATGATGCTGTAAACAGAACCTGTATTCATCCGAAAAAATGACGTCTTGCCATTCGTGCACCCAGTTTCGTCGTTGAGTACACCATCGCAGGCGCTTCTGTCTGTGATGCAGCGTCAAGGGTAATCGCAGCCACGGTCTCCTAGCTGATAATCCACGCTGCTGCAAACGTCATCGAACTGTTCGTGCAAACGGTTGATGTCTTGAAACGTCCCCATCTGTTGACTCAGGGATCGAGACGTGGCTGCACCATCCGTTACAGCCATGCGGATAAGATGCCTGTCATCTCGACCGCTAGTGATACGAGGCCGTTGGGATCCAGCACGGCGTTCCGTATTACCCACCTGAACCCACCGGTTCCATATTCTGCTAACAGTCATTGGATCTCGACCAACGCGAGCAGCAATGTCGCGATACGATAAACCACAATCACGATAGGCTACAATCCGACCTTTATCAAAGTCGGAAAGGTGATGGTACGCATTTCTCCTCCATACACGAGGCATCACAACAACGTTTCACCAGGCAACGCCGGTCAACTGCTGTTTGTGTATGAGAAATCGGTTGGAAACTTTCCTCTTGTCAGCACGTTGTAGGTGTCGCCACCGGCGCCAACCTTGTGTGAATGCTCTGAAAAGCTAATCATTTGCATATCACAGCATCTTCTTCCTGTCGGTTAAATTTCGCGTCTGTAGCACGTCATCTTCGTGGTGTAGCAATTTTAATGGCCAGTAGTGTATAACGAAACATATGCTATTGGAATTTCGAGCTCAGTTCCCGAGCTTCCAGAAAACAATAATGAACTGAAAATGGCTTCGCCTTTTTGGTAGCAGTTTGCCTTTTTGGAAGTTCACAAAACATTATTTTGTTTTAACACCGAAACACATTTCGCCACAGTTGTGGGATCTTCAGGGGGTTTTTGCTCTTTTTTATTTTTCTGAAATACGAATTTGCAGATTATGTTAAGGTTACGAAATACTTTATATCGTATTTTGTTGTTATTTAAACTGCAAATGCACTTTCCTTTTTTTTGCATTGTGTGTGTCCTGTGGTTGCCATCCGAAATCAGCCATAGATCTACCTGAGCTCACAATATCACCTGCAAACATGAAGGATGTTACAAAATGTTCTACATTGAATTTCTGTTTGTAATCCAATCTTTAAAATGTCTGTTCTGGTAAAACTTGAGGTACTATTTGGCTAGTCCAAGCTGTAACAAGTTTATTGTTGTGTACCGAACGTGTATTTGTGTATCGAGTAGAACCTGTGAACTTGGGTATGGCGAACCATTTCATGTTGTCTGTAATTCATGGATTATGTTACGTATTTTGACAGTGATTACTTACGTTTTTCTCATGCGCGTTTGTGAATACTGTGTCTGGTTATGCTGTTGTCGTATGGAAGCAACTACACTTTCTCTGACGCCCACATGTTCAGCTCAACTATTCAGAAACATGTTTGGTTCAAAAAAATAAACTTGTTACGGTTCAAGACTAGCCAAATACTACACGGGAAGGCAAAAAACGGACATACGTCACGAGTTTTACCTAAACATACATTTTAAAGATTGGATTATAAACAAACATTCAATGCAGACGATTTCCTAATATCCCTCATGCTTGCAGATGATATGGTGTACTAATTTACATCTGTGGATGATTTTGGTTGGGAGTCACAAGACAGAAACAATGTAAAATATAAGGTAAAGTTCGTATATAATTTAAATAACAACAAAATTCGATGTAGCGTATTTCCTAACCTAAACATAATCCGTATCTACATAAAACAGAAAAAGAAAAGAGAGGAAAACGCCACAGAGGATGCAACAGCTGTGATGAAACATGTTTTGGTCTTAAAATAGAACAATATTTTCTGTGCTTGTAAGAAGGTGGACCCTGTCTAAATTCATTATAATGTAACATATAAGTTCAGCGGACAAAGAAACCGTCATCTCAGCGTGCACGCACAGAAGAACCGTTAAGCCTTTACAAATAACGCAGATAACATGTTCAACCGCGCGCGTACTTGCTCTCCATGAGCATAAGGCAGTAGCGACAGAGTGGCAAATAGAGGTATTGTGTTTGGCCTTGCACAAGATTACTCGGTATGCGTGGTTGCTGGGATTGTTTGTATTTCACGGCGGACTGTTCAACGTGGCTACGAGCAAAGGCCACGACGGAGCAACTAGACATAGGGGCCGTGTGGCGCATGTCACAATACATGACTCTACAGGTCTTACGAGTTGCAGCGACCGTCTCCAGTGGGGACCCAGTTGCTATTTGAGACCGCTTTCATACTTCGTAGCTGCGCGTTTAAGTAGACTCTCGCGTTCTCTACAATATATGAGGAAATTAATCACTTTATTGGCATCGTTTCATTGACAGATTGATTTTGTCCCTTTCCTCGGACGTAGGCGAGCGTTCATAATGTATGTCCTGCAAGACAACCAGTTTGTTGCAGGCCCCGTATTTCCAGTAGCCCCGTGGTCAGAAAGCAATGCGTTAAAATTTTAATCAGAGAAAGAGGGACAAGAGACTAGTTTCACGGCTTGTGAAGCAAAACGGCTTCCACATCTGATGGGATTTGCTGCAGGTCCATCCCAAAGCGTTAGCGAGAGGACACTGCCACAGGAGCTGCATGCAATGAACATTTGGAATGGTCACCGCGCAAGACGGCATTGCTCACTCCAGTTTTTCCAACACAAGAACAGCGAAGTTCATCGGGCTGGAAGAATATGTGACTGGTTTTCTGGGCACGACCGCACCCTATTACATATCGACTGGCCTGCAGAATAACCTCCACAACTACGTAAATACTCCGCAAGACACAGTACAGTGCGTGGCGGGAGACACCGTACACTACAACTATTCGTTTCCTTTCCTGTTCCACTAGCTGATAGAGCGACGGGAAAAAGACTATCTGTATACCTCCGTATCAGCATTAATTTCTCGTATCTTATCTTCTTGATCCCTAAGTGAAATGTATGTTGGTGGCAGTAGGATCGTTGTGCAGTCTGCTTCAAAGGCAAGTTCTCTAAACTTTCTCACTAGCGTTTTTCGAAATGTATGTCTTCTTTCCCCCAGGGATTCCCACTTCAGATCCCGAAGCATATCTGTAACATGCTGATCGAACCTATCGCTAACAATAGCAGCTCGCCTCTGAATTGCTTCTCGCCTCTGAATTGCTTCGATGTCTTCTTTCAATCCGATCTCATGTGGATCCCAAACACTGCGAGCAGAGCTCAAGAATGGATCGCACTAGCGTCCTATATGCAGTCTCCTTTACAGATGAACCAAACTTTCCTAAAATCCCCCCAGAAACCGAAGTCGACCATTCGTCTTCCCTATCCCAATCCTCATAAGCTCGCTCCATTTCATATCGCTTCGCAAAGTTACGCCCAAATGTTTAAACGATGTGACTGTTTAAAGCAGGGAACTATTAATGCCGTATCCGAAAATTACGGGTTTGTTTTTCCAGCTCTTTCGCATTAACTTACATTTTTCTACATTGAGAGCCTGCTACCATTCATCATACGAACTAGAAATTTTGTCTAGGTCATCTTGTATCAATCTATGTACGAGGTGCGACAGTAAAGTAATGAGACTGATTTTCTTTGCAAGATGTGGCAACCCTGCAGGCTTGCGTAGGCACAATATCTTTGACCTTGGTCTATAAGCTGCTTCTAGTCCAGGTGGCACATCGATGCAACTGCTCTGTCGTGAGTTGTGCTGTAACAAATTAACACGTGTTTGTGTCTCTTGTCACGGAAATGGAACCACATAATATTGCGCAATGGTATGCCATTTCTTTTTGCATTAAATTAGGTAAAAACGGGACGACAACTTACGGTAAGCTTCAGAAGACTTTTGGAGAGGAGGTTATGTCAAGAGCTCAAATTTTTCACTGGCATAAAATGTTTATGAAGGCAGAACAAATGTCAAAGTCGAAAGCGAAATGCATGCTTGTGTACTTCTTTGACTCCAAGGGAATTGTTCATAAAGAGTGGGTGCCTCCTTGACCAACAGTTAACCAATATTACTACAAAGAAATTTTAGAGAGGCTTCATAAAAGAGTTCTTCGTGTCCATGCCAACATTGCTGATAATTGGATTCTGTATCACGATAATGCGCCATCCCATACTCCTCTGTCAGTAGAGCAATTTTTAACCTCAAAACAAATTTCAGTACTACCACAACCACCTTATTCACCAGATATCGCTGCGTGTGACTTTTTTTCGATTTGCAAGAGTCAAACCAGCGGTCAAAGGACACCATTTTCAAACAACACAAGATGTCCAAAAAGCTGTGACGAGAGTCTCGGACCATATTACAGAAGATGAGTTCCAGAAATGTTTCCAGCAATGGCAGAAGCGCTGGAAAAAGTGTGTGCAGTCAGAAGGGAACTACTTTGAAGGAGACGACACTAAACTTGACTAACACGGTAAACAACGTTTTTTTCCACATCTGTCTCATTACTTTATTGTCGTACCTCGTATACTTATTTTCGACACCTTCTTGTACACCACAGCATCATCAGCGAACAACTGCAGGTTGCTTCCTACCCTGTCTGCCAGGTCACATTTGTTATTAGGAAACAAGTACTGTAGGGGTAAGAACCACCTAGCTCCAGGTTGGTGTGCAGACGACATCGGAGGTGGAGAGAGAGAGGGAGGGGGTGGGAGGAGGAGATGGACAGAGACACAATAAGAGAGAGAGAGACAGAGAAGTGGGAGATGGACAGAGAGAGAGAAGAGGGAGGAAGGAATGGACAGAGAGCAGAGAAAGAGGTAAGAACATAGAAGGGGGGAAAAGACATGACAGACCGGGAGGATGGAGCAGATGAAGGCGGGAATAGGAATTGGACAGAGAGATGGGGGAGGAGGAGATGGACAGGAGTGAGGTGCCTAGGGGACTAGGAGGTGGACAGAGGGGGAAGGAGGGAATAGATGGGCAGAGAGAAGGGGAATGAGTGGGAGGTGTATAAGTCATGTAGAAGAGAGGTTGGTCTTCAGGTGGAAAAGGTAGATGATGTGACATAACTGATGGAAGAGGGACGAGTAGTGAGGAGGGATTTGTAAACGGAAATAAAATCCCTGGCAAAGCTGAGTACTTATGCTTTTATGTCAGCCTCATTTTTACCCCCTTCCCACCCCACCCATATGGAAAATAGATGGTTCTTACCCACATAGTCCTTCTGTGCAACGTAAAAGACATGTGTACCAAGTGTGGTTGAAATTGATCCAGTGGTTTAGACAGAGATGTGGAACATACATACAAACACTTTTTTGTTACACTAATTGAGTGCAACAAAAAAGTGTATATATGTATGCATGTTCCACATCTCTGTCTAAACTACTGGATCGATTTCAGCAGCACTTGGTACTCATGTCATTTACTATCTGGAAAGAAGGACTGTGTGGGCGAGAACCATCTACTTTCCATATGGGTGGGTTGGGAATGCGGGTAAAATTGGGGCTGACGTAAAAGCATAACTCAGGAACGACTGGAGCAATTTCAACCAAATTTGGTATATGCTTGACTCGTTATTTGTATAATAGGTATGCCTACTACTCGTTATTTGTATAAGAGATATGCCTACTACCACAGGGAAAGGGGATGGTGATGAGGAGGGGGTGTTTCGTAAAAATATTCTAAAACGACCTGTTGGGATTTTTTTCTGTATTTTACTGACTTGGAATACTTTTAAAGTTAAGAAGTACAATTTATTTCTGATTTGGTGTCAACAAGTTTGCGAGAATGACCACTGCAGTCAGCCAGTAACTTCAGGCCTAATATCCTGTCACGCCCTACTCCCCGGAGCAGTATGGTGTGGAACATCAGGGAATCGGACATGTATGTGTGCAATATATGTGGCACACGCGTACGTGGGTGAAGCCGGGGATATAAAGCCGTTGGTATTGTGTAACTCTTCTAATCACTGGGATACGACAGCGCAAAGAGAGCAGTGTAGATTAGTACTGGCACGGCTTCGTAACAGTAGCTTTGAAATTTGGCATGCGCCATGGCACACTACTCGCAGGGAGAGAATTCTTCTGCTGGACGTGTCATCAGCAGCAGATTTGAGCCACGAGGCGGGCTCTCAAGCCGCGGGCGGTCTGCTCTCGCGTGCATTTGTGATGCGCGACGGAACAGCAGGCAAGCTTATCGCAAGCGTGGCACGCATGACTTGCAGTCTGCAGTGAAGAAAACTCTGAGCACACTTCATGCCATGACACGGTATCACTGAGTTGTTTCAGATTGTCGCCGCCAACCAAATTCTCTGCGAGATGACGATGTCTGACGACAAAGAAAACGACGTCTAGAGTGGTTAGTAATTTAAATTGTAAATCACAGTGACTCTTTTGAAGACAGTAGTTTTTCCATAGGACAGTGTTTTGTGTCAGTGCAGACCGTGTGTGGTAGACTATATTTTGATGCACATCATTACTACCTGGGATAGGTTCGTGATTTAAAGATTCCTATTTGCCTGGCTGAGTCTCATAAATATGTATAACAATTTAAGAGAATGATATTCAATATTGTTCTTTTGAAAAATTCATGAGTGAATTTAAATTAACTAACAGCCAATTCGCATAGTAACATGCCTTCAGCATAGTATTCTTTTATTCGCAAGTGATTATTTAATTTAATTTGAATACTGGCCCTAAAAAAGGTAAATATTGAAAGAAATTTGATTTTGTTTCATATTACTGCGTGTTGGTCGCGTGGTGTGCAGTATTTCAGTGTTCTTTCAACAGTTGGTATTCTGTAGAGAGTTTCAGCGGTTTGAAAGTTTGATTTTTCTATTCTACTTAATTCATCTAAGAGTAAATTTGTGAAGGTTAGTGTTAATATGTTGCAACGTCTATGTATTGTCGTGTTCACAGTTATTTCAGAGTTATAGCACGTTTTATCGTATTGACATTTTTCTGTTAAAATTGTTGAGCAGAATGATTCAGGCGTTCTAAATTCAATTACCGCAGGGTATATCTGCATCATCAAGTACAATACAAAATTCGGTTATTGAGTTGTACATGCAACTGTTGATTATGTACACTAGTAATGTAATCAATACGTTTTGTGGAGAATTTTTTCCGATTTAATTGACTACCATATCATTACATAACTATACAAGTTTATTTAAGGCAACTAAATTATTCTGCCACTGTGCTTATTTTCACGACAAGTCAGTAACAACTATAATCCGTTTGGAAACGGTAGGGAGTTTGCATATGGGAGTGGTAAGATGCTGAGCCAAAATTGAAGAAAATAAAAAACAAAAGTAAATAACTTTTGATAATTTTTATTTGTTTCAACGGCATTTTAACATGGAGAAAATAAACAAGTTCAAAAGTTGCTACAGCATCGTTAACAACTACGAAAATGAAAATGATTACATTTACAAAACGCTTTAAGGTTTATACAAATGGCTTTGAGGTAAGAAATATTAAAAGAATCACAGCAATCTTGAAATAAAGAAATTACTGTAGCAATTTCAGGGAAAACAAACAACCAAAACGGTTGGCAATTTCAACATTTTGGCCGTTAAACGAAAGCACACATTTCAACAATCTAATTTCCTGTAAATGCATACACAAATGAGACTTACACAAAACAACCAACGTCAAAATATAAAATTCTATTATCTATTTCTAAACTGGCTCAAAATTACTCGGGCTTCGCCGCGCGGGGTAGCCGCGTGGTCTGTGATGCTCCCCCCCCCCCCCCCCCACCTCCCCCACCACGTCGGAGGTTCAAGTCCTCCCTCGGGGGCATGGGTGTGTGTGTTCTCCTTAGCATTAAGTTAGATTAACTAGTGTCTAGGCTTCGGGACCAATGACCTCAGCAGTTTGGTCCCATAAGACCTTAGCACAAATTTCCAACTCGGGCTTGAACATATTAACACGGAATGCTGATCCACACAAAAATGTAAGACAAATGTAACCCTCACTGAAGAAAAGTAAGCGGCCAAGTACTACAAACAAACATTTTAGCTGTGTATATTTTTACTTGCGACTAACCTGTTTGTAATTTCATATTTGATGAACCTTTGTCGAATGTACAATATACTCTTCACTAAAATGTTAACATACCACGAATAATGAAAGCACAATGGAACATTACGTATAACCTTAAAAGTATTTGAAGGTATGTAGATGTATAACTGCCATTTTCAAATTTCCAATGTCTAACAAAAATAATGATGGCGGATGTAATGTCTGTAAATGCATAATGTCACAAATCTGAAAATGACAGTCTTACCTGTCGAAACCAGTCAATACAAAATAATTTGGAACATGATCTTACCTATAAGAACTTCCATAAAGTGTGTATAGGTCGCCCTTTCTCATCTTAAACTATAATAAACTTTAACCTTGATTATTTGTTGTATGTATTACAATCTTCGTCTTACCCACAGTTTTGCGTATTTACGCATTCCTCTGGCACCAAGGTAGATATTACTGCAGGTCTTAACACGTGTCGTATCATCCTGTCCTTATTCTTGTCAGTTTTTCCATACTTTCCTTTGTTCGCCGAATCTGCAGAGAACCATCTCATTCCTTAAGTTATAAGACCATCAAATTTTCTACACTCTTGTGTAGTAACACATCTCAAATGCTACGAATGTCTTCTGGTTTTAAAGACAGTTTACGATTCAATACCACACAATGCTGTGCCCCAAACACATTTTCCGCAATTTCCTCCTCAAATTCAGGCCTATATTCAGTACCAGTAGATTTCTTTTGCCGAGGAATGCCCTCTTTGATTGTGCTAGCCTTCTTTTTGTGTCCTCCTTGATTCGTCAGTGATGGTTGATTTTGGTTCCAAGGTTGCAAAATTCCGTAACTTCGTCTGCTTTGTGATCACCATTTACGATGTTACGTTTCTCACTGTTCTTATTTCTGCTGCTTTTCATTATTTTCGTCTTTATTCGGCTCAATCTCCATGCATATTCTATACTTATTACACTGTTCATTCCATTCAACACGTATTTTAATTCTTCTTCCTCTTCACTGATGATTGCAGTATCATCGTTCAAACTTATCACCGATATCCTTTTATCCTGAATTTTACTTCCACTCTTGAACTTTCCTTTTATTTACGTCATTGCTTTTTCGTTGCGTAGATTGAATAGCAGCGCTGTTAGACTGCAACCCTGTCTTAACTGCTTTTTAATTGAATCACTTACTTCTTGGTCATCAAACCTTATTATTCGCTCTTGGTTCTTGCACGTACAGAATAATCGGTTATTTCGTGACGAGAAACAACGTCAGCTTATAACATTATTGACTCTTGGACAGTTCCATAGTCCCTTACGAAATATTAATAATCACACCCTAAGAAGAGCACATCGCTCACGTTGGAACACTGTAGATCTGGTTCCAGGCGATCACGTGACCCTCCAACGTCAATAGTTACAATGAAGTGATGTGTATGGTACAATCGGCTGCCAGGAATCAGCGCATTTACAAGATCCGACGTGGAGACGTGACATCGGCAGAATGGAGCTGAACGTGTCCATGATCACACGATGAGTAAATTTTCCCAATTTACGGGCGAATCAGAGCGGCTGACCAGCGTGTCTACAAGGAATGGTGCACCACGTGCAATTATGTGACGTGGCGTAAGAACAGCGCTCTTTAAAAGATTCTAACCAGCGTGTAACAGTCAGTGTCTTTTTGTTACATACTATTCACTTGTAGCCGCAGTTCTCAGCTATGTAACTCGTTTCTGGGGAACAAACGGACAACATGCAAACATAGTGTTCAAAAGAAAAAGAAGGGGCACAATAGTAATAAAAATAGTAGCGGAGCCCAATGAACGATCTGCCCGAAGAACGGGGATTTAAACCACGCCATGTGCATACGTTTACCACACAGTTGTCAATATTGAAACAACGTCGATAATTATTGCACAAGTAGCTCTGTCCATGGCTATGGAACAAGAGTTGGATTAAATTTTTATTTACCAAGAAAGAATAAATATGAAATTGAAAACAGCGTTTTCCGCTGAGGAATAAAGCTGTACAATAAATTGCCCAAAGAGATTAAAAATATTGCTAAAACAGACTTAATTATAAACGCAGTTAAAAAGTATCTGTTACGCAATACATTTTATACACTGAAGGACTAGTTTCGTACCACAGAGGAGGGGTTTGGTAAAAATTATAACACAAATAAATAATAACAATAATAGTCACAACAGGACACTTAGAAGATGCAACAAGTCCACTAAAGAGACAGCTTACACTACACTCGTTCGTCCTCTGTTAGAATATTGCTGCGCGGTGTGGGATCCTTACCAGGTGGGATTGACGGAGGACATCGAAAGGGCGCAAAAAAGGGCATCTCGTTTTGTAATATCACGTAATAGGGAAGAGAGTGTGGCAGATATGATACGCGAATTGGGATGGAAGTCATTACAGCAAAGACGTTTTTCGTCGCGGCGAGATCTATTTACGAAATTTCAGTCACCAACTTTCTCTTCCGAATGCGAAAATATTTTGTTGAGTCCAGCCTACACAGGTAGGAATGATCATCAAAATAAAATAAGAGAAATCAGAGCTCGAACAGAAAGGTTTAGGTGTTCGTTTTTCCCGCGCGCTGTTCGGGAGTGGAATGTTAGAGAGATAGTATGATTGTGGTTCGACGAACCCTCTGCCAAGCACTTAAATGTGAATTGCAGAGTAGCCATGTAGATGTAGATCTAGAATAAAACATCTGTCATTTCACATAACACTTTCACATTGTTTTTTCCTTTTTTCCTTTCTGGAGAAACTTACTCCCAAAGCTAAGACGTTTGTAACACTAGCGCTTTATCTTGTGTCTGAGCTCAGCATCTAATGACTTGGACGCATTCATTCAGTTTACTGCGAACATGAATTTCATTCAGAAATTCTCGGCAGGCAAGAGCTGCTCATTCGTCTACATTCCCAAGATGAATATTCTACAGACAGCTTCCAGGCTGAGAAAAGTCGTGTTAAACTAATGTGTTCCTGGTTTGACTGAAAGGGTACAGTACCGCCCGACATTGAAAATAGGTACAACATTCTTCGTTATTCTTGTCAGAACAACATATTTTTTGTAATAATAACTCAATTTCACTTAAAACACCGAAGCCGGATACCAGTGTAGGAAAGAATGACAATTTATTTATTTAATTGGTCACATGTGCACTCCCTCAAAATAAATCCCTACATCCAGTTTGGTGAGATCTGCGAAATGAATGAATGTATGGTCGTCTGCTAACCGCAGATAGTGAATGTTCAATATATGATTATCTGTGAGACGGTCCTTTGGTCACCTTTGGTGGAACCAAAGAGATGAAATTTTCCTGAGCTTTGAGCGCCTGAGATGTGGCTGGCCAATGGGTAGCATGGTCTTCCCCCACCTCGACAGAGGTGCGAGATGACCTGAAGAACGGCCATGTTTCAGCACTCTGCCGCTGGATCTTGTGTTGGTAAGACCTGTCTTAGGTGTGCTCCGTAAAGACAAAAGAGTGGAGAGAATGGTATGCATGTGGAATACTTAAGGGTAGTTTGCAATAATAATAACTCTATTTCAGGAACTTTTGTGGGGAGAATTAAATGTCGGGCAATTACAATCGTAGTAATCTACGGAAGTGACCAACGGTCACAATGAAACCACGTGCAGCAATAAGTTGAAATACTTCCGAGTGCGTTAGTTCAGCTGAATTACTGGCGTGTGTACTATAAGTTGGAAATATTTAAGAAATGGCGTGTGCAGGACTAGAAATTAGAGACGAGTACTTCCACGTGGTGAGTACTGTGTGAGTCTCAATCTGTGTATGAGACAAAGGATAAAGAGAAGTACACGTCCGTGCTATCAGTTGAGGATTCGCGTGTGTGACGAATATGTTCTTAATATTACTTTGCGTGTTGTGTGTGTGTGTGAAACTTGATTCAAACTATAATACTCTGAGAGTGAAGCAAGGTGAGTCAGCCGTCTATCGAGCAACGCCACTTGGCTTGCATTGCACAGGAAGACGTGCATATATCCTCCAGAGTTCGTAGTAGGAAAGAAAAGTTACGAAGTGGGGCAGTGTCATGTCAAACTGGGATGAATACTAATTGAAGTGGGAAAGCTGGAAGTGAAGTGATTCTAACGTTTTGACTATTCTTTGTATTGTATGTTGCCAGTGTGATATATTTCATGTAATAAGTATGTGTGGTTTGCATGGGAGAGTAGCAAGATAGGTTCAGAGGCAGTGGGTTATGCATGTTCCTTTTTGTACAGCTCGGTCTGGAGGAAATTTTCGTGATGATGGGTGTGAGAGTCGAAGTGTGAGATATAGCAGAAGATCCACCATCCTATCCAGAAAGTGCACTGTAGTGTTAGGTAATTACGAGACCATAAGATAGAGAATCACCAATGTAAAGCCATGCCCACTGGACGGAGTTTCTCATGTGTAATTGTTGTAGAAAATGTAATGGCGTGTTTAGGTTATAGAATTTATCGGAATAAAAAAGATAGTGAAAAGAAAAAGACTGGTGGCCTTTTCCTTCGAATAGTATGTTGTCATGATATCCAGAACTTATAATGTGTGCGCCATTCATATTCAGTGCGATGGCCACGTGTTGATCAAAGCCGTTGGGTAAGGAAAAAAAAAAGTGGTATTGCCAGTGCGTAGTGAACAGTCAGAGTTGTGTAAATTACTAATAGTCAGATGTGCGTTATCCGTTTCCGTTGCGTAATATTCAAACAGGAGAATAATTTGTAACTTAATTGTGAGTATTAGGGCTCATGTTACTTGATAATTAAGAATGAATCCACTCGTTTGTCACATTGCAGGCCTGACTGCTTGATGCCACAGTATGAGCATGGCATGCGGGTGCCTCTCATGACAAATACTCACGCACTTACATAGCACGTCGACTGGCTCCCTAATTTAGCCGATTTTAATGCCACACAACGTATCTGGTGCTGTTTGGAAGAACAGGTGAAACATGACTATGAACATCCCCTCAATTTGATAACTCTATGGGATCTTATCAGTAATGAGCGATTTCAAATGGTTCAAATGGACTTAAAATCTGAGGTCATCAGTCCCCTAGACTTATAACTACTTAAACCTAACTTAACCTAAGGACATCACACACATATCCATGCCCGAGTCCGGATACGAACCTGCGACCGTAGCAGCAGTGCGATTCCGGGCTGAAGCGCCTAGAACCGCTTGGCCACAGAGAGAAATTTCAGCTGGATACAGCGAACTTTCGGGTCTTTCGTCCACGTGCTTATTTTGTTAATGTTTCACAAGAACGCAAGCACTAATTTCTTATTATGGTATGATACTCTTGATAATGTTGACAGTTTAGACAGTTACAGCAGAAAACGAATTGAGAGTTCACGTAAATCAGATTTTGGGTAACCTAACAGAAATATGACTCGAGATTTAGTCTGATAGTGCTCTGTGACCTCTTTGCAATATAACGACAGTATGTTCTAAATAATTTTGGAGTTGACGTCTAAGAAGGGTGGAAGGCATGGCACGCGGTCACTGCTGTAGCAGAAAAACTGATCCGAAAACGTAGCTACAGTTTAAGTATAAACCCTAGCGCTCTGTTTTTTTCAATGCAACCAAACTGGCAACTGCTGCAGTTTTGATGTGCGAGCGCAGCACCATGCGCTACACTTAATTCAAATCATCTTTTGTTAGAGAAGTTCCACAGGGTTTTGGTTTGAAGCAAATGAAAATACAATGTGTTCTTAAGATTTAGCTCGCATAATGTGTTTACCTAAATTCAATTACAAAGAAATTTCCCAAATGTCGAAAAGCATTTTTGTAAACTTCGCATATATCGTCTTACAAATTTGCTGCCACAAATGATACAAATAAAATTGGAAATTGGAAATTTGTGGTAAGGACTAAGGGACCAAACTGCTAACGTCATTGGTCTCTAGGCTTACACACTAATTAATCTAACTTAACCTAACCTACAATAAGGACAACACACAGATCCATGCCCGAGGGAGGATTCGAAGCTCCGACGGGAGAGCTGCGCGAACCGTGACAAACAAGACGGTTCAGACCGCGCGACTACCACGTGCGCCACTAATTAAACGAGCTTCATTGCAACTCTGTTCGTCGCCTCCAGGAGTTACTGACGAAGTGTCACTTCTGGAGTAATATTGAATAATCTAACGTCTCTCTTTTGATTGTGTTATGCTGGACAATTTCTAATATGTGTTCAATGTGCTTGGGGTTCCAAACCTCCTAGTGTCATTACTAAAAAATCCTTATAACAGTAAGACAGCAACCGCAAATGTGGGTTGTGGCCTGCCAATGGTTCACTAAGCAAAAGCTAGTTCCCAAGCAGACAAATGAAAATCAATACTGTTTTAACAATAACACAAAAGAGACACTTCTCATTCATCCACAAAGGCTGCAGTTACTTTTGTCACAGAAACACAACGATAATACTTGGATCAGTAGGGAAACTGGTTGACAGGTGTACAATCACTGACAAGTCTGAAATTATAGATTAGTAGTGGAACATTCCCCCCATAAACCATGGACCTTGCCGTTAGCGAGGAGGCTTGCGTACCTCAGCGATACAGATAGCCGTACCGTAGGTGCAACCACAACGGAGGGGTATCTGTTGAGAGGCCAGACAAACGTGTGGTTCCTGAAGAGGGGCAGTAGCCTTTTCAGTAGTTGCAGGGGCAACAGTCTGGATGATTGACTGATCTGGCCTTGTAACACTAACCAAAACGGCCTTGCTGTGCTGGTACTGCAAATGGATGAAACCAAGGGAAAAATACAGCCGTAATTTTTCGTGTGGGCATGCAGCTTTACTGTATGGTTAAATGATGATGGCGTCCTCTTGGGTAAAATATCCCGGAAGTAAAATAGTCCCCCATTCGGATCTCCGGGCGGGGATACTCAGGAGGACGTTTTTATCAGGAGAAAGAAAACTGGCGTCCTACACATCGGGGCGTGGACTGTCAGATTCCTTAATCGGGCAGCAGGTAGGTTAGAAAATTTAAAAAGGGAAATTTTGATAAATAATCAGCATTGGCGGCCGAAGACTTCCGGCATAAGAAGTCAGCCTCATTCTGCCAACGGCCTTGTCAAAGAGGGCGGAGGAGTGGATAGAGGTTCAGGGCACTCTCTTGTCCTAGGGGTGGGAAATTGCTCCTAAAGGCGGAAGAATCAGCAATGATCAACGACATGAGGATGCAGAAGGCAATGGAAACCACTGCATTAAAGACACGTAACGTGTATCCACAGGGCATGTGGCCTGTAATTGAAGAAGTGTCATGATGATCTCTCCATTGGCAAAAGATTCCGGAATAGTCCCGCATTCGGATCTCCGGGAGGGGACTGCCAAGGGGGAGGTTATCATGAGAAAAAGATTGAATAATCAACGAAAGGATAACGTTCTACGAATCGGGGCGTGGAATGTTAGAAGCTTGAACGTGGTAGGGAAACTAGAAAATATGAAAAGGGAAATGCAAAGGCTCAATCTAGATATAGTAGGGGTCAGTGAAGTGAAGTGGAAGGAAGACAAGGATTTCTGGTCAGGTGAGTATCGGGTAATATCAACAGCAGCAGAAAATGGTATAACAGGTGTAGGATTCGTTATGAATAGGAAGGTAGGGCAGAGGGTGTGTTACTGTGAACAGTTCAGTGACCGGATTGTTCTAATCAGAATCGACAGCAGACCAACACCGACAACCATAGTTCAGGTATACATGCCGACGTCGCAAGCTGAAGATGAACAGGTAGAGAAAGTGTATGAGGATATTGAAAGGGTAATGCAGTATGTAAAGGGGGAGGAAAATCTAATAGTCATGGGCGACAGGAATGCAATTGTAGGGGAAGGAGTAGAAGAAATGATTGCAGGAGAATATGGGCTTGGGACAAGGAATGAAAGAGGAGAAAGACTAATTGAGTACTGTAACAAGTTTCAGCTGGTAATAGCGAATACCCTGTTCAAGAATCACAAGAGGAGAAGGTATACTTGGAAAGGGCCGGGAGATACGGGAAGATTTCAATTAGATTACATCATGGCCAGACAGAGATTCCGAAATCAGATGCTGGATTGTAAGGCGTACCCAGGAGCAGATATAGACTCAGATCACAATATAGTAGTGATGAAGAGTAGGCTGAAGTTCAAGACATTAGTCAGGAAGAATCAATACGCAAAGAAGTGGGATAAGGAAGTACTAAGGAATGACGAGATACGTTTGAAGTTCTCTAACGCTATAGATACAGCAATAAGGAATAGCGCAGTAGGCAGTACAGTTTAAGAGGAATGGACATCTCTAAAAAGGGCCATCACAGAAGTTGGGAAGGAAAACACAGGTACAAAGAAGGTAGCTTGCGAAGCAACCATGGGTAACAGAAGAAATACTACAGTTGATTGATGAAAGGAGGAAGTACAAACATGCTCCGGGAAAATCAGGAATACAGAAGTACAAGTCGCTGAGGAATGAAATAAATAGGAAGTGCAGGGAAGCTAAGACGAAATGGCTGTAGGAAAAATGTGAAGACATCGAAAAAGATATGATTGTCGGAAGGACAGACTCAGCATACAGGAAAGTCAAAACAACCTTTGGTGACATTAAAAGCAACGGTGGTAAAATTAAGAGTGCAACGGGAATTCCACTGTTAAATGCAGAGGAGAGAGCAGATAGGTGGAAAGAATACATTGAAAGCCTCTATGAGGGTGAAGATTTGTCTGATGTGATAGAAGAAGAAACAAGAGTCGATTTAGAAGAGATAGGGAATCCAGTATTAGAATCAGAATTTAAAAGATCTTTGGAGGACTTACGGTCAAATAAGGCAGAAGGGATAGATAACATTCCATCAGAATTTCTAAAATCATTGGGGGAAGTGGCAACAAAACGACCATTCATGTTGGTGTGTACAATATATGAGTCTGGCGACATACCATCTGACTTTCGGAAAAGCACCATCCACACAATTCCGAAGACGGAAAGAGCTGACAATTGCGAGAATTATCGCATAATCAGCTTAACAGCTCATGGATCGAAGCTGCTTACAAGAATAATATACAGAAGAATGGAAAAGAAAATTGAGAATGCGCTAGGTGACGATCAGTTTGGCTTTAGGAAAAGTAAAGGGACGAGAGAGGCAATTATGACGTTATGGCTAATAATGGAAGCAAGGCTAAAGAAAAATCAAGACAGTTTCATAGGATTTGTCGACCTGGAAAAAGCGTTCGACAATATAAAATGGTGCAAGCTGTTCGAGATTCTGAAAAAAGTAGGGGTAAGCTATAGGGAGAGACGGGTCATATACAATATGTACAACAACCAAGAGCGAATAATAAGAGTGGACGATCAGGAACGAAGTGCTCGTATTAAGAAGGGTGTAAGACAAGGCTGTAGCCCTTCGCCCCTACTCTTCAATCTGTACATCGAGGAAGCCATGGTGGAAATAAAAGAAAGGTTCTGGAGTGGAATTAAAATACAAGGTGAAAGGATATCAATGATACGATTCGCTGATGACATTGCTATCTTGAGTGAAAGTGAAGAAGAATTAAATGATCTGCTGAACGGAATGAACAGTCTAATGAGTACACAGTATGGTTTGAGAGTAAATCGGAGAAAGACGAAGGTAATGAGGAGTAGTAGAAATGAAAACAGCGAGAAACTTAACATCAGGATTGATGGTCACGAAGTCAATGAAGTTAAGGAATTCTCCTACCTAGGCAGTAAAATAACCAATGACGGACGGAGCAAGGAGGACATCAAAAGCTGACTCGCTGTGGCAAAAAAGGCATTTCTGGCCAATAGAAGTCTACTAATATTAAGTACCGGCCTTAATTTGAGGAAGAAATTTCAGAGGATGTACGTCTGGAGTACAGCATTGTATGGTAGTGAAACATAGACTGTGCGAAAACCGGAAGAGAAGAGAATCGAAGCATTTGAGATGTGGTGCTATAGACGAATGTTGAAAATTAGGTGGACTGATAAGGTAAGGAATGAGGAGGTTTGTAAGTAGGCTGTTTATGTTTTCTTATTGGCAACGTTACGTAGCGCTCTGTACGAAAATCACTGGCTGTGCTGTGTGCACTCTGTGGCTAGTTTTGCATTGTTGTCTGCTATTGTAGTGTTGGGCAGCTGGATGTGAACAGTGCGTAGCGTTGCGCAGTTGCAGGTGAGCCGCCAGCAGTGGTGGATGTGGGGAGAGACATGGCGGAGTTTTGAAATTTGTAAGACTGGTTGTCATGAACTGCTATGTACATTATGATTTTTCAACACTATTAAAGTAAATACATTGTTTGTTCTCTATCAAAATCTTTCATTTGCTAACTATGCCTATCAGTAGTTAGTACCTTCAGTAGTTTGATTCTTTTATTTAGCTGGCAGGATTTGCACTCGCTGCACTGCAGTAACGAGTAACGAAGATTTTTGTGAGGTAAGTGATTTGTGAAAGGTATAGGTTATTGTTAGTCAGGGCCATTCTTTTGTAGGGATTATTGAAAGTCAGATTGCGCTGCGCTAAAAAAATATTGTGTGTCAGTATAAGCACAGTCATGTATAAATTTTTCTAAGGGGACGTTTCTTCTGGCGACCCTGCCATTGTATTTTGTCTGTACTTAGTGAACTGTTAATATTTTTTTGGAACCATTGTGATACTATGAGAGCTTTGAATGATGTATTTCGTAAGGGAGCATGATTTTAAAGTACGTTTGAGGTAGATGATGCTATTTAAATGAGCAGAGAATTTTTTTTTAGGTTTTTAAATTATTGCAGAAAGCTACGACGTTTTTGAGATTTGACTGAGGTGTTATGATGTTATTTTTACGACGACGATGTGTATTATGCTGTTGAGGTATGTTTATGATCAACAAGATGATGCTACCGTATATGAGGAATTTGATTATGCTACGTATTTATTATGATGAAATACTGAAGAAGTGTCGACAAATACGTATATGAATAATGAGTAGTGGTTAGGTACTCTGATCTGTGGAAAAGGATTTGGAAACCAAGAATCGTACTTTAAGAGTTATGTTATGAAATGTGTGTAAATGCGCGAATGTATCACAATGCCGACAAAAACTTTTTGAATACTGTTATATTGGTAGGATTTTGTTTCTACACATTTGCAACGCAAATTCTCGACCTGTGAAGTTTTTTATATGAGACTGTCACTGTAATGCAAACTGGTGTCGTAAATATTTCAGTAAGAAAGTTAAGTGATCACCTTCACGTAATGAGTCGTGGGCACCCAGCTGCGTGACAGTCGCCTGGAAAAAATTCATTAGCGTGTGCCTTTCAGAGGCACAGGTGAAAAAAAAAAGGGGGGCCATTAACCTCGCTATTGACATTCTTTTGTAGAAAGCATCGCAAATACGACACGCTCAAACTTGAAGACATATGATAACACTGCGGAGCTCTTAATTTATGATATTTACTGAAATGCCTAATGAAATGACGAGAAATATTTTTATGTCTATATACCTGATTATGACTACTGTCTTTCTAGTTGAGAGATTTTTTTCTACTACCTTATGAAATACCATATGGCTAATGAATGATGTTTCATGCCTTCCTTTGCACATATTTGCTCATTTTCTTTAATATCTAGTTTCTAGCTGCACTGCAGCATTGGTTATTATAAAATTTAATAGACGTACTAATATCACTATTTTCTGTCTACAGACCCAGTAAAGAATACGTTTATGATATACTTTCTTAGAAAAGAGAGCACAAATAGACATTTCCCTTCACAGGAATTGCATAAATAATTTTTTTAATGACGTGGTAACTTTCTTGCAGAGTAGGTTTTTGTGATGCATCACTCTAGTGTTAAGATGTGACATAGGTATTAGTCATGGCCATTTTTAGTGTAATATTTTTTCTGCTTGAGCTTTGTCATGTTTAGGTATAAGTTATTTCATTTGCTGCTGCTGTTTGCCAGGCAAAGTGTTACTGAATTTGACTTTGTATTACTCTGTTAAGCCAGTTTTACTACTGATTTATTTTTATTGTTTGCTGCACATTGCCTTATATTAGTTGCAATATTGCAATTGCTCTGCTAATTTATTTTAGTGCTACTTGCTTTGCCAATTTGAATTTTTTTGTCATTGATGTTTGTGTTAATTGTTTTGTGCTGCTGCACTGCCACGTCCCTTAGTTTAGCATCTGAGCTCAGTAGATTTAAGTTAGCTTAGGTTGGGTAGGCCATATAAGAGAACAGGTTGTGATGAATTGGAAGAAATGCATTGAGAAGCTATAAGAAAATGGTTTGGCCAAAAAAGTATTTTGAAAGAGGATATGAACCAAAAAATTAGGGTTTAGGGACAACAGGTTTAGGTAGGATTTTCTTGGAAATAAATGATGAGGTAAGACAATGGAAAATAAATAATGAGGTAAGGAATGTGTGAACATATAAATACAGAAAGCATGCTTGGATAGAATTTTTTGGTGGAAGCAAATGTTGAAATAAGAGGAAAGATATATGGAATGAAGTTTTGGGGTGGACTGCAGTACCAAATGTCACACTGAAAACAAACCCCATCCTGTATTTTTGTGTTATTACACTATGTGAATTTGTGTTTTTCCTGTCTTAATGTGTTTAGCTAATAAGAGTTATGTTGTAGAATTTTTCTGATATGTCATTTTCTTTGTAAAGATGTTTAGACATTAGTAATTCTTTTCTGTTTTAATGCTCATGTTTCGAAAGTTATTCTGCTCTTTTATGTATGTACTCATGTCATAATTCCTGTAACACTGATGTATATGTTATTTCGATTCTTTTGTAAAGCCTGTACTACAAATGTTATCTGTATTGTTATGTTCTTTAATGATGTATTTAGTACCTTTGTAATTGTATTCTTATGTTATAAAATTGTAATTGACACCAGTTCATCATATTATTAACTTGTAAGTTCCATTTCACTGCACACGTTTCTGTTGGTCATACTATATGGACAATATGTGAGAAGTAGGGACTGATAGCGTTTTCATGTGTGTTAATAATTCAGCAAGGGACTGGATAACAGCATTGCTGGTTCTAAGGACATTTCAAAAATTTTTTTGTGAGTGCACAAGTGGTGGTTTATGGTCTTGCTACATTCTCCGCAAGACTCTTCAATGGTGATTGTGCACCTGCGCAGTCACAACGGATGGCTGCTAGCCATCTCTACAAGGACTACAGTGAGTCTACACCTTTGATGACTCACCAATACCATTATTTCTACAAGGACTTCTCTGTTGTAGCCCATTACCTGTCTGTGTGTCAAGAGTCAGCACTGTCTTTCTGTTGGAAGGACAACACTACTTCTTCAAGACTGCATGGAAATCCACTACTTCCATGTGCATTTTCTTTTCCTAATGAGACTTTGTAAAAAAAAAAACACTGCAATTCTACTGTGATGAATGATCAGGACTGTCTTTATGGACTGTGAGAAAATTTTAGCTTCTGAGCAACATTGTATCAATAAGTGTGTGCATTTGATATCTTTGTTATTGTAATTACGAAAATTTTTTTCAAATCTGTATTGGCCACTGCCCAAAACAATTTGTAAAATTATTTGTGGGGAATGGGGGCTATGTAAGTAGGCTGTTTATGTTTTCTTATTGGCAACGTTACGTAGCACTCTGTATGAAAATCACTGGCTGTGCTGTGTGCAGTCTGTGGCTAGTTTGCATTGTTGTCTGCCATTGTAGTGTTGGGCAGCTGTGATTTGTGAAAGGTATAGGTTAATGTTAGTCAGGGCCATTCGTTTGTAGGGATTATTGAAAGTCAGATTGCGTTGCGCTAAAAAAATATTGTGTGTCAGTATAAGCACAGTCATGTATAAATTTTTGTAAGGGGACGTTTCAGGTTCTACGCGGAATCGGAGAGGAAAGGAATATGTGGAAAAAACTGATAAGGAGAAGGGACAGGATGATAGGACATCTGCTAAGACATGAGGGAATGACTTCCATGGTACTAGAGGGAGCTGTAGAGGGCAAAAACTGTGGACAGAGATTGGAATACGTCAAGCAAATAATTGAGGACGTAGGTTGCAAGTGCTACTCTGAGATGAAGAGGTTAGCACAGGAAAGGAATTCGTGGCGAGCCGCATCAAACCAGTCAGAAGACTGATGACAAAAAAAAAAAAAAAAAAAAAAAAAAAGTAGTGCGGGTAAGCTACTCCAAACAGATAGACACGAAGCTCACGTCTACCACAGTAGCACAAGTTTATATGCCAACTAGCTCTGCAGATGACGAAGAGATTGATGAAATTTATTATGAGATAAAGGAAATTATTCAGATAGTGAAGGGACACGAAAATTTAATAGTCATGGGTGACTTGATTTCAATAGTAGGAAAAGGAAGTCAAGGAAACATAGTAGGTGATTTTGGGGGTAAGGAATGGAAGAGGAAGCCTCCTGGTAGAATTTTGCACAGAACATAACTTAATCATAGCTAACAGTTGGTTCAAGAATCATGAAATAAGGTTGTGTACATCGAAGAGGCCTGGAGATACTGGAAGGTTTCAGATAGAATATATAATGGTAAGACAGAGATTTAGGAACCAGGTTTTAAATTGTAAGACATTTCCAGGGGCAGATGTGGACTCTGACCACAATCTATTGGTTATGAACTGTAGATTAAAACTGAAGAAACAACAAAAAGGTGGGAATTTAAGGAGATGGGACCTGGATAAGCTGACTAAACCAGAGGTTGTAGAGTGTTTCAGAGAGAGCATAAGCCAACGATTGACAGAAATGGGGGAAAGAAATACAGTAGAAGAAGAATGGGTAGCTTTGAGGTATGAAGTAGTGAAGGCAGCAGAGGATAAAGTAGGTAACAAGACGAGGGCTACTAGAAATCCTTGGGTAACGGAAGAAATATTTAATTGATGAAAGGAGAAAATACAAAAATGCAGTAAGTGAAGCAGGTAAAAAGGAATACAAATGTCTCAAAAATGAGATTGACAGGAAGTGCAAAATGGCTAAGCAGGGATGGCTAGAGGACGAATGTAAGGATGTAGAGGCTTATCTCACTAGGGGTAAGATAGATCCTGCCTACAGGAAAATTAAAGAGGCCTTTGGAGAACCACTTGTATGAATATCAAGAGCTCAGATGGAAACCCAGCTCAAAGCCAAGAAGGGAAAGCAGAAAGGTGGAAGGAGTATATAGGGGGTCTACACAAGGGCGATGTACTTGAGGACAATATTATGGAAATGGAAGAGGATGTAGATGAAGATGAAATGGGAGATACGATACTGCGTGAAGAGTTTGACAGAGCGCTGAAAGGCTTGAGTGGAAACAAGCTCCCGGGAGTAGACAACATTCCATTGAAACTACTGACAGCCTTGGGAGAGCCAGCCCTGACAAAACTCTACCATCTGGTGAGCAAGATGTATGAGACAGGCGAAATACCCTCAGACTTCAAGAAGAATATAATAATTCCAATCCCAAAGAAAGCAGGTGTTGACAGATGTGAAAGTTACCGAACTATCAGTTTAATAAGTCACGGCTGCAAAATATTAACGCGAATTTTTGAAGACGAATGGAAAAACTGGTAGAAGCGATCTCGGGGACGATCAGTTTGGATTCCGTAGAAATATTGGAAAACGTGAGGCAATACTGACCCTGCGACTTATCTTAGAAGTTAGATTAAGGAAAGGCAAACCTACGTTTCTAGAATTTGTAGACTTAGAGAATGCTTTTGACAATGTTGACTAGAATACTCTCTCTCAAATTCTGAAGAACGCAGGGGTAAAATACAGGGAGGGAAAGGCTTTTTACAATTTGTACAGTAACCAGATGGCAGTTATAAGAGTCGAGGGGCATGAAAGGGAAGCAGCGGTTGGGAAGGGAGTGAGACAGGCTTGTAGCCTCTCCCTGATGTTATTCAATCTGTATATTGAGCAAGCAGTAAAGGAAACAAGAGAAAAATTCAGAGTAGGTATAAAAATCCATGGAGAAGAATGAAAAACTTTGAGGTTCGCCAGTGACATTGCAATTCTGTCAGAGACAGCAAAGGACTTGGAAGAGCAGTTGAATGAAATGAACAGTGTCTTGAAAGGAGGATATATGATGAACATCAACAAAAGTAAAACGAGGATAACGGAATGTAGTTGAATTAAGTCGGGTGATACTGAGGGAATTAGATTAGGAAATGAGACACTTAAAGCAGTGAATGAGTTTTGCTTTTTGGGGAGCAAAATAATTGACGATGGTCGAAGCAGAGAGGATATAAAATGTAGACTGGCAATGGCAGGGAATGCGTTTCTGAAGAAGAGAAATTTGTTAACATCGGGTATAGATTTAAGCGTCCGGAAGACATTTCTGAAAGTATTTGCAAGGAGTATAGCCATGTATGGAAGTGAAACATGGACGATAGATAGTTTGTACAGAAAGAGAATAGGAGCTTTCGAAATCTGCTGCTACAGAAGAATGCTGAAGATTAGATGGGTAGATCACATAACTAATGAGGAGGTATTGAGTAAAACTGGAGAGAAGAGAAATTTGTGGCACAACTTGACTAGAAGAAGGGATCGGTTCGTAAGGGCATATTCTGAGGCATCAAGGGATCACCAGTTTAGTATTGGAGGGCAGCTTGGAGGGTAAAAATCGCATAGGGAGACCAAGAGATGAATACACGAAGCAGATTCAGAAGGATGTAGGTTGCAGTAGGCACTGGGAGATGAAGCTTGCACAGGAGGGTGTAGCATGGAGAGCTGCATCAAACCAGTCTCTGAACTGAAGACAACAACAACAACAACAGTGGAACATTATCAGTGTAAATCTAACTGAAGACAACGACAACAACAGTGGAACATTATCAGTGTAAATCTATCAGTATACATTTTGTGTTTAGACGGACCACTATTTAGATGGCTGTCCAGAATTCACAGCCACAGAAAAGGTCTAAGACTGTTGCATACCACGAGATGGTGGCACTGGAACCCGTAAGAGGCCAAGGTCGCTGAGCGCTACTTGTGGTACACTGCTGTTAGTCCGTGAGTTTTACGAAGATGTTGGTGGTCAGGGTGGTGCATCGGCTTCGACTGGACTGGCTTCACGAGCATATGGTATCCTAACTGCGGCCACATAAATTGCGTGGGCAACTGGGACGGCAGTAGCTGCGTTTGCTAATGGCGTTGTGGTTGAAATGGCTCTGAGCACTATGGGACTTAACATCTGAGGTCATCAGTCCCCTAGACTTAGAACTACTTAAACCTAACTAACCTATGGACATCACACACATCCATGCCGGAGGCAGGATTCGAACCTGTGACCGTAGCGGCAAGAAGGAAATCATGTTGTTCTTGGGAACTGTTTGGTTTCAGTTCACGATGCTGTGGCGCCTATATTGCCGCGCTTCAGCCACCCGTCTCAGTTACTTGGTACACTGGCGGACTACAAGTCACGACACAGCAGATGATAAGTACCCTTGAGTTTTTCATTGTGACAAATGGAGTCAGGCAGGCTTCTGTTTTGTTACCTCTGGCTTGTAACACCAATGCAATATCATCAGTGATGCACTGGATGACTGGGCTGGAATTTCAATTGGCTGTAGGAAAATCAACACTCTACGCTGTGCTGATGATACGATCCTCATTACAGGAAGTGGAGAACTACTCTGTGTTCTGTTTTCCAGAACAAGGATTATTGGCCTAAATTCCGATCTCGAGACAAAAATGTAAAAGACCCAAGTTAATAGTGACTTATGGACAGGGTTCAGATAAATCCACTTTATATGTTGCTTAAACGTTTTGGAGATAGTGAATGCTAGTGCATATCTAGGATCTCTGATCAATGGCATAGGAAGTCGTCATAAAGAAATAAAACAAGGAATCGTCCTTGGCCGTTACGCAGTAGTTAAATTCAGTGAAATCTAAGAGAACTGTCCAATATCCAAAACAATTAAGATGAAATCAACGGTGTTCCTGTATAGGTGCGAGATCTGTATCATGAAAGCTAGTCACAAAAGACTGACTGGTGGCCATAGACAGAAACAAGAACCTTATACCTCGATTCTACAAGAACTACTACGAGACGTTTGTCGTTCCGTCGCAGCCAAAGACATTTGCGCACATTTTGAGAAGAGAAAGGCAGAATCAAAGGTGAAGACCGCGAGGAAGAATGACAAGTAGATGGTGGGGTAATGCGAAGGAAATTACTGGCATAACTTTTCAAATAATATTAACAAAAGTTGAAGATCGTTGTTGATGGAGGTGTCTATAGCTGTAGTCATGAAAGATAGCAGTCGAGTTTAGGCTCCTGCACACCCGACGTCATTAATTCTGTTATAGCCTATGAGCGTTCAGCTGTGGACGTCGTTGAAAGTGCGAGCAACACTGAACGTGATCGTAGTGAGTAATTTACTCAACTTTTACTCCATCTGTCGCGAGTTGTCATGACTGATGTACGGCAAATTCTACATAAGGACTGCAATCGATAATGAACCGAACTGTATTCAAATATTCAACTGCTTAAGACATGACTGAATGAATCAGAAGAGAACGGTCAGCAACGAGTAAACCAACTAATGAAGACCGTACTCTGTAAGTTTATCTTTATGCAAGATGGTTGTCCCACCTCGGCTGTTCAGTGTAAATTTCACATCCAAACACCTTCAACCGTCGAAATTTCCAGTCTTATTTTATTTGTGCAACTAGTTTCAGCGTTACATTACGCCTTCTTGAGGCCCCCTGACAGACGTGTAGGAAGAATCCCGCCTCAAGTTGGCTAGTGATGATCGAAGGGATCGCTGTCTTAAAAAGAAACCTACAGATACTAGTAACTGAATAGACGCCAGCGCCTCTGTTTCGTCTGTATCAGAGGTCAGAGGGCTGAAGGTGGCGTATTCTAATGCTGAAACTGGCTGCACAAATAACATAAAACTGGAAATATAGACAGCTGAAGGTGTTTTGATTCGACATTTACAAATAAAACGATAGTCTCGCTGATAGGGACCGACTGCAGTTCCACTGGCGTGACAACGAATCTCCGTGTTCGACACCATCCCCCATCCAACACGACTGCGGCGCTTTGGCGTTGTGCCACCTTGTCCGACCAGACCATAGAACTGCGACACGCCTGCGAGGAAAGTAACCTCGCACCTCGCGCGCACGCGACAAGAGGGTATCGGCTCCATCGCCGATGTACGCTGGCGCGGAATCTGGAAAACATGCGCGAGGCACCACTTGTTCTGATTTCCACGGGGAACGGCAGCTCGGTCGCTGCATTCCGAGCGGTCGGGAGGCGCGTAGATGACGGGGGGACGGAGGGAGATGCGGTTCTGGGACGGAGGCGTCCGCTGCCGGCGCGGGCTCAGGTGAGCGCGGCCGAGTGTGCCCTTTGTGCTGGCGTAATGCTGCTTCCTTTGTCCGCCCGCCAGCGTTGTCTTCGCTGCGAGCAGAGTCGCTCGCGCCGGCGCACAATGCAGGCCGGAAGCGGCCGCGCGAGCGGGTCTGCTCGCACGCTTTTGTCCGGCGCGCTTATGCGCTCAAACACGAATTATAAACCAATCGTGACTGGACAAACGAGCGGCGCGCCGCGGCACGCAGTGGCGGACAGCGCTCGCCTTCCTCCCATTCACGCCGCGGGCACGGCTTAAGCTAAGAAAAAGAAGAGGAACGGTCAGAGCAGCTCCGTCACAGCGGGGTCTGCGAACAAAACTGGACACTAAACTGCACTTAAATCCTTCGTCGCCATAGGGTCTTATAATTCATCATCATTACCCGTTTGACGTCCACTGTAGGATTAACGCCGTTTGTGGACTTTTCCACGCTTCACGTTTTTCAGCCATAACTAGTCTTCTTACAGGTGCATGTTTCCTAATGTCATCTACTTGCATTCCACTGGGTTGCCCCCTCTGGCTCGCCTCACCACTTGGTCCATCCGCCGCCCATTCGCCTGATTACGTGTCCTGCACGTACCACTTTCATTTTCCTTGCCGTCTTAATTACATTGAAGGAAATGCGAGGGACTACAAGTTGACAGGACGCTACGAAGATTGCAGCTACACTCACGAGGTGATTTCAAAATGGAGGGACCGATTACTTCAGCAGTTTGGTCCCATAGAACTTACCACAAATTTTCCAAATTTTCAAAATGGAAGAGTCATCAGTCTCCTGACTGATTTGATGCGGCCCGCCACGAACTCCTCTCCTGTGCCAACCCTCGAGGTGTCACTTCCAACGTACAATCTCAATTATTTGCTGGATATATTCAAATCTCTGTCTTCCTCTACACATGTTACCTTCTACAGCTCCCTCTGCTACCGCGAAAAGACATGTCTCGATGTCTTATCTGGTACCTATCTGCCCCTTCTTCTCGTCAATGTTTCATATATTCCCCTCCTCGCCGATTATGCAGAGAACCTCCTTGTTTCTTACCTTACCTGTCCGCCTAATTTTCGACGTCTGTCAGTAGCATCACATATCAAATGCTCCAATTCTCTTTGATTTCGGAATCTCTGTCCGACCATGCTGTAATCTAGCCAACAAGGTGAGGCCACAACGCTGGGATCACGGATTTCCTTCAAACTTTGTACACCTTTACTAAACCATTAAAACAACAAAATGTGCAAGTAGTAAGGTGCACTATTCTGGCAATTACGAGAAAATCGCAAGAAAAGTTCTACGCATCTATTATGTATCTGACGCCGGCGCGGTAGCTCAGCGTGTTCGGTCAGAGGGTTGGCTGCCCTCTGTAATAAAAAAAACTGAATTAATCGATCAACAACGAACTTAAACGGATGTCTTACGACGTCCGCCCCGAACAGATACAACGATCAAAAGCGAACAAAATGAGATTAAAAAAAGATCATTAGCTGCCCTCTGTAATAAAAAAAAACTGAGTGAATGAATCGACGACGAATTTGAACAGGTGTCATGAGACGACCGCCCCGAAGAAATGTAATTAACAAAGACGAACAAAGTAATACAAAAAACTGGTTAGCGTCCGGCATTTACAAAAGAGTCGTAGACGAGGCGATGGTTCGAATCCTGCCAATACTCATTTTTTAATCTATATTTTTTCATCCCTGATCACATTATTTAATTTGTGTGACATTTGAGAGGTACTATAATGGAAAAAAACCACATGCATTTTCATGAAGTTGTGGCTAATTTCATATGTTATTTGACTACTTACCATTTTTAATTAAATTTTCAACGGTGAAGAACAGCCTTGGAAAGCCCAAATCAAACCTCGACAATGATGCGAACGACGTTATTCACAGTCAGTGATATAGTAAATCACAATAAGCCAGACCGTAATAGTAATGTACAGTTACTCACTGGATGTACTCTCGACACGTTGCAGGATGGTGTTTGTTAAACAGACCTGGAGTACCTAAATTGAAACGACGTCTACTGTATCGAATTAATGCGGTTTTCCCGCATTTACAGGGAATTTTCAGAGTTCCTAAGGGAGAACGCTAGTCGTTGCCTTTGCAAAATTAAATAACATGACCAGCGATGAAAAAATGGGTTAATAATTAAGTTTGTGCGAAAGTCGAAACGTCGCCTCATACATGTTCCTCTTATGTAGCGCAATCGATGATCGCATGACCACCATGAACAATAACTTCCGGCACCTATGCACAGATACATCAATTACATAACAGACGCTTAAAACTTCTCTTGCGATTTTCTCTGAAATGCCAGAGCAGTGCACCTTACTAGTTGGACATTTTGTTGTTTTAATGGCCTACTAAAGATGTACAAAGTTTGAAATAAATATGTGATCCCAACTTCCTGGTCTCCTCTTGCGAAATTTTACCTTATCTCCCGGCCTTCTTGAACAGAGTATTCGATACTACGAAGTGAAATTTATTGCAGAACTCAATTAGTCTTCCTCCTCTCTCACTCCTAGTATCAAGCCCATATTGTCCAGTAACACTTTGTTCTATTCATTCCCCTACAACCGCATTCCAGTCCTCCAAGACTATTAGATTTTCATCTCCCTTTACGTATAGTATTACCCTTTCAATATCCTCATGTACTTTCTCTATCTCTTCATCTTCCACTTGCGACTTCGGCAAGTATACCTGAACTATCGTTGTCGGTGTTGGTTAGCTTTCGATTCTGATGAGTAAAGTCCTATCACTAAATTGTTCACAGTAAGTCACTCATTGCCCTATCTTGCAGTTCATAACAAATCCTCATCCCAATATACCAGTTTCTGCTGCTGTTGATAATACCCTATACTCACACAAGTTACACAAGGCTACTGTTACTGAAGTTGCACCACACTTCAAAGTGACGCCGGCATTGTACTGTTCTTCAACACAGTCACCACGTCTTTGTAAACAACGAGGGAAACTTACTACTAGAAGTCCCCTCCTTGGTCACTGAGCCATTCGCGACTCGTTTGAGCGTACCCCACCTCTCTCTCTCTCTCTCTCTCTCTCTCTCTTTCCCTCCCTCACCCCCCCACCCCCCACTCAACCCCCCTAGATGTTTTTCCCCGATCGCCTATACATTGCTGTCTGTGGTCTCCCTGTATTTCGATAAAATTTTCAGGTGGCTGGAAAGGGGGGGAAGGCGGTTTCATATGAAAGATCTCCAATGGATTCCTTTCATGTTAATTTCTTAAATCTGTTGTCATTTACAGCATAAATTCCTCTTCTAAATTTACTGTGGTGTTTCTGACTATCTGGGAGGAGACTGAGCAGTGAAACATGTTACTTTTACACATAAACAAGAACGATCTGTCACACTACTACGCTTTAAAACACAGTTTATATGATATTCGTGTCACACAGTCTCATACGGAACCTACATCCACTTTCTTTTATATACTGTACATAATAAGATACTGTCATCCCCCTTCCCTTCTGTGTGAGAGGATGAATGAGCAAATGTATTTCTAGTTGCATGCTTGATGGCAACAGACAAGCCTGTCTGCTAGAGAACAGTAGGACCAACGTCGGAACAGGTAGCTACACTTTCTAAAAGCAGAGAGGTTTCTATTCTTAGTATGGTCCTGCCCATCCCTTGTCATGTTGGTATAGGAAGCTGCCTCTCTGGTCACTTCCGTTTGTATCTGTTAAGCACACTCGGTAGGAGCCCAGGTCAGTCTGTCTGCGGCGAGCGTCTGAAGTGGTAAGATCTCCGGCTAAGCGCGTGTCTATTAAGTCTGTAGGACAATGGATTTCTTAAGTTCAGCCTAACTGAAAATTTAATCACCTTTATTTCAGGTTTAGCTCTAAAATATCTAATGTTATCTTAAATTGCAACGCAGTGTAATTCAAGTGTGAAGTTCAGAATATCTTCCGGTAGTTGCTTTGTCACTACTTTGTGAGTAAAGTGGAACCACGTATTGATCAGTAACTCTAACTAAGATCATCAGTCTTAAATACGAATGTGCATGAGATTATAACGTCTCGTCATGACAATATTTTTCAACATAGCAACTTTTCTTTATTTTCAACCCACGTGGGGTGTACTCTGTGCTTATACAATTGTTTGACCCTTCAGGTTAATAGTAGGATGATAGTAACCAGTTTGAGGTTTTTCTTTTGTAAATTGCTTTTCGATCCAATTTATTTTAATTATCAAAATTGTTGTGGAGTTACACTCTTTGTGTAAACCAAGTTGACCACATAAAGCATGTGGTGTAATCATCAAAGTAGCCCTCAGCTATTATTTTCGGGAAGATTTCACAGAGAGTTAGTATGAATTTAGTATACCAGTGTGTGGTAATTTCATGACGGACAGGGTTGCGCTACGAACGTAACTTCTTTGGGTGAAAATTGAATCGGTTGGTTGTGGTTAATTTGCTCTTGGATATGTTTCAACGTTCTTCGTGAGTTATTTTATGAATGCAGTGTTGTATGTAGTCTACCAATCTTGGCTCCCTATTTGATGGGTTCTGTAAGATTACAAACTCACGTTTTCACAATCTTAAATAAGGCACCAGTTTAGTTATGAATCAAGTTTGATATGCTGAAATTTTAACGGAACAATGATCAATGTTAAAATAAATGTCCAAATATAAACTGATTTATTTCGTTTTATTTAAATTGTCTTTTTATATATATATCACCCGTTATCGTAAGATGATTACTAAAAGATTATAATTAATGTTAGTCTGGCTGGGAATTTGGTAAGCTAGACTGGATACCTGGTGAAACAGTTGCGCAGTAATGCAAGGTTAACTTCCTCACATATCTCACAGCTTTTAACCCACTTTTATGGTCTTGAATATCAGCACCGCTTACACCTCAAATTAATGCAACAACTTTACACATATTCTTACAGAAACAGCATTATACGCAAAAACTTCATAGAGATTCTGACGTTAGAGCCTTGCGGACAAAAGTAGCTTAGGCATGATGTAGCACTGCCCTGTAACACAGTTCGATGAAACTTGGACTATTCACAGAAAGAACCGCTGCTGTGTAGTACAGAACGTAACTGAATGAAATAGTGGTTGAGGTGAATACAAAAGACCCTTAATCATCAAAGTAGCCCTCAGCTATTATTTTCGGGAAGATTTCACAGAGAGTTAGTATGAATTTAGTATACCAGTGTGTGGTAATTTCATGACGGACAGGGTTGCGCTACGAACGTAACTTCTTTGGGTGAAAATTGAATCGGTTGGTTGTGGTTAATTTGCTCTTGGATATGTTTCAACGTTCTTCGTGTGTTATTTTATGAATGCAGTGTTGTATGTAGTCTACCAATCTTGGCTCCCTATTTGATGGGTTCTGTAAGATTACAAACTCACGTTTTCACAATCTTAAATAAGGCACCAGTTTAGTTATGAATCAAGTTTGATGTGCTGAAATTTTAACGGAACAATGATCAATGTTAAAATAAATGTCCAAATATAAACTGATTTATTTCGTTTTATTTAAATTGTCTTTTTATATATATATCACCCGTTATCGTAAGATGATTACTAAAAGATTATAATTAATGTTAGTCTGGCTGGGAATTTGGTAAGCTAGACTGGATACCTGGTGAAACAGTTGCGCAGTAATGCAAGGTTAACTTCCTCACATAGCTCACAGCTTTTAACCCACTTTTATGGTCTTGAATATCAGCACCGCTTACACCTCAAATTAATGCAACAACTTTACACATATTCTTACAGAAACAGCATTATACGCAAAAACTTCATAGAGATTCTGACGTTAGAGCCTTGCGGACAAAAGTAGCTTAGGCATGATGTAGCACTGCCCTGTAACACAGTTCGATGAAACTTGGACTATTCACAGAAAGAACCGCTGCTGTGTAGTACAGAACGTAACTGAATGAAATAGTGGTTGAGGTGAATACAAAAGACCCTTTATTAAAGTAAAATAATTACGCTGAAGTCATCGTGACACGATGGTCGACTCGACATTACAAAAGGCGTGACAAGGTTCTTAGTAGAGGCCTGATCAAAACAGAGGGCAGTTGATCTGTGCAAAGTACTCTAAAGCTAACCGCAAGTTAGGTAATCAGTACTTATGGTAGGGCGTTCCATTCTTCCATCAGCGTGGCTGATAACTGGTGGATAGTCGCTGGTACATGTGAACGCGCTCCAACGCATCCAGCAGGTGCTCAAGGGAATTTAAATCGGGGCAATGGGCAGGCCTATCCATTCTCCAAGACCTCCACCGCCTTCGCCATTCGATATGGTCGCACATTGTCATCCGTGAAAATGAAGTCAGGGCCGAATGCAACCCTGAAAAGACGCACATCGGCAATGAATCCAGTGCCACATTAACGTTGGCCGGTTAGTGTACCACGTTCAAAGGCCTGCGATTGTGCAAAGAGCATCGGACGTGAACTGAAGAAGGTTAGAGCAGATTCAGTCTGCGTGGTGATTCTGGACGTAATCTCTTGAGGCAGCCAGGAACAGTGTCGAACTTGATTGTTTTGGTGATCCAGGTATTAGATTGTGTGGGAGCGTTAGCTTGCATAGGTGTGCTGACCACGAAACCTTTGAACACGGTACATTCATCGGTCAACGTTATTGTGACACTGCACCACTCCTTCCCCACGTGCATCTTTTCAAGGCAGCATTCGCCCCTGACTTCATTTTTAAGGATGACAATGTGGGACCGCATTGAACGGCATCAATGGAGAACCTCTTGGAACGAGAGGATATTCGGCGAATAGACTGGGCTGGCCGTTGTCCCCGACTTACATCTCATCGAGCACATGTGGAATCAACGACCATCCAACAACTGTGAACCACTCTGGTGGATGGATGCAATGCCCTACCATGAGAACTCCTTAGAATCCTTGAGGTCAGCATCCGAGGACGTTGAACGACATGCACTGCCATCCGTGGGGATCACACACTCTATCAAGTACCATATCCCGCCGTGTGTAATGTCCATGGGACCGCATTAAATCTCGGCGACTTAATGTACTTATTGTCGCTGAATGACAGAGTCATTTACGTTCGTCTCTTTGAGCATTTCCTTCTGTTACTATTGTGTTATACATTAGCACTTCCTTTTTTGTATGGTCCAAGTTTCATCGAGCTATGTATCTTGGTAGCGACAAATCGTACGAAAGTTACTTTCTTCGTTAAGTTTTGTACATTTTTGTGGTTTTGATGATATGGGTACCCCTTACATTACTGCCCCTAACGAAGACTAAAGATGTTCTGACATTATACTTAACAAAGGCTTTGAAAGTTAAGAGGAGGTATAGAAGCCGAGTCACAAGAATGCACTACCCATTTAGCTAATCTCTCCCCGGAGTGTCCTTTCCGGCCCATGGAAAGGACAGCCAGGCTGCTAGAAGGTCAACGTCCCCATAATCCATGATGCAGGCTCGTTCCAACCCGAAACAGTCTCGCTCCATTATGCACGGCCACTTCGTCTTCCGACCGAGGAAGGGCTAATCGATCTCGCCCGAAACGAATTGGTACCGTGCTGGTACAACAGTCTGGACATTGTGTTCGGAACGTCGTTATGATCTGACCGAACAACAGTAAAGCCAGAGGGAGTTTCTTAAGTTCAACCAATAATGATGTATTACAAAAATAAGTTGCTAATTTACTAGTAACTGTTTTCTCTTCTGTTCGTAATTGAGCTTGAATGAGAGGCCAAAAGGACGAATATTACGTCACAACATTATCGTACCCAACTGTGGTAATTTCTACAGTCCTGTTGAATTTTTTAACACTTTTAATTAGGTCGCTTTCTTCTCTGCCTCTCTGATTGGTATAAATTTTGCAGTTGATTTTAAACGAGCCTCCTCCTTGAGCTAGTGTCTTGGAACTTAAAACAGCTCAGAGTAGGATCATAAAGCAGTATTAACTCGCTTTCTTGTCAGGTGTGTGCGGAGGGTACTTTGCTTAGTACTGATTTCCCTATGAGCTAGAGACTTGAAACTTTCAATACTGCACAAAACTGGATGGCAATACAATATAACTTGAGCAGTGATTTACCACCAGAAGGAGGCTCCTGCTCATACAGCATTTTGGTCTGAAGATGACCACAGGAGTGGTCGAAACCAGTTACCAGAATAAATAAATTTGTGATCAAGAATGATTTTAATATTAACTATTAGTAACAACAATGATCACTGTCTGCTCCCACGATGTATTCAAAAGTGACTCCTGTTTCTTCTTCTATCACATCAGATACATCCTCCCGCTCATAGAGGGTTTCAATGAATTCTTTCCACCTATCCGCTCTCTCTCTTCTGCATTAACAGTGGAGTAATACGCATCGTGACTAATAGGCATCGTAATTTGTTCCTATTAAAATCACTGAATGAATAGCTGAACAAGCACCCTCGTCCAAAGTTAATTTAGGCATATACAGAAACATAAATTTTCCTTTTTGTATTATTGAGTATTTTTATATTATTAACTATCTAGATTATTTTTCTACGCTCTTCTATTGTTAGAACCGTGTTGTGATCCTTGGGAAGTTGTGTGTAGTATTTTTAAAACAGCTGTGGCGTGTTCATGCTGTAGAAGGAAAGTCACGCCGTGATGAATTTTATGTTGAGCAGTGAAAAAAATTGCTATATAGATCAACATACTATACTGCTACGGTGGTGTAATGGCTAACAAATCTGCATAGTAAGCATGAGCTCTGGGTTCAAGTCCCGGCCGTGGCACGAATGTTAATTCGTTTCTTCAGCTTTATCATTGTCGTAAAAATGGATATGTTGGCACATTGAACCTACATTATGCGTAGAGGGTACACAAATGTAATTATCGTTCTTGCGTTGCAGCCGCGCGGTTAGAGGCGCCATGTCACGGATTGCTTGTTCTTAGCATAAGTTCAAATGGCTCTGAGCACTATGGGACTTAACTTCTAAGGTCATCAGACCCCTAGAACTTAGAACTACTTAAACCTAACTAACCTAAGGACATCACATACGTGCATGCCCGAGGCAGGATTCGAACCTGCGGACGCAGCGGTCGCGCGGTTCCAGTATGTAGATGCAAGTGGATGCTACCAAAACATTCCAGAAACTGAAAAGAAACACAGTAGTCAAAATATATGTTGCATGTTGTCGAAACTTGAATACTGAACCTTGATTTAGAGATGATGTTAGAAGTATAATTATAGCTGACGCAGTCCATGTTTCTACCTTGAGAGCAAAAGTGTCATCTGTAAACATTGCAGTACTTGTGCTGTGTGTCATTACGAGAGTTATGTTGCTTCAGGATGGTTGAGACAACAATAACGTAGTTATATATAATAACTCTAATAGAGCACGGATGAGGCAGGTGGACGTCTCAACGAGTGACGTTGTGACCCAAAGTGATGTCTATAGAATCTGGAACAAGTTTATAGCGACAGACTCAGTTGAGACTCGTCGTAAAAGCGGTCATTGCAGTAGAACAACAAATGTGCAGGACCGTTATCTGCGTGTAACTGGAAACAGAAACGCTGAACAGAATGCCATGCTTCTACAGCTGGAGTTCAAATGGTTCAAATGGCTCTGAGCACTATGCGACTTAACTTCTGAGGCCATCAGTCGCCTATAACTTAGAACTAATTAAACCTAACTAACCTAAGGACATCACACACATCCATGCCCGAGGCAGGATTCGAACCTGCGACCGTAGCGGTCGCTCGGTTCCAGACTGTAGCGCCTAGAACCGAACGGCCACTCCGCCCGGCTGCTGGAGTTCCAAACAACTGCAGAAGTGCAGGTGTCAACACAAGCAGTACGGAATAGGCTCCATGAGCAGGTAGTATGTGCCGCAAGATCTCTCAAGGCTCCTCCTCTAATTCAGGTTTGGAGAGGGCCTCCTGTCAGATGGGCACGAAACCACTCTGTGTGCACTACGCAGCAAGAGAACAAAACGTTTTCTTTACCAGTCTTAGCTCTGACAATGCTGATATACGTATGTGAAGGAAAAGAGGACAATATCTGCAACCTAACTGTATCGCAGACCATTACTTTTATCAAGGCAGTTCATTCAAATTCAGGAGTGGAATCAAGTGTGGCGGCAGAACACCTCTTGGGCTGACACGTGGGAGTATTGCTGGTGTGAAGTAACGGGACGACATCGTTGCAAGCATTGTGGCTCAATTTGTTGAACATATTGGACAATGATTAAAGCTGATACACGACAAAGTGAAATGCTAAGGTTAGTTTGTCGGCTTATTTAGCAAGGGCATCGGTCCCATCGGATTAGGGTAGGATTAGGAAGGAAGTCAGCCGTGCCTCTCTCAAAGGAACCATCCAGGCATTTGCCTGAAGTGGTTTATGGAAATCACGGAAAACCTAAATCAGGATGGGCGGACGCGGGTTCGAACCGTCGTCCTCCCGAATGCGAGTCCAGTGTGCTAACCACTGCGCCACCTCGCTCGGTAAATGCTAATGCTCGATCTAAAAGTACAGGGGGGGGGGGGGGGGGCGTCACTGAGGTGAAAGGGAAAGAAGACAAGGATTTCTAGTCAGAGTAGTAAAGGATAACATCAACAGCAGCAGAAAATGATATAACAGAAGTAGGTTTCGTTATCAGTAGGAACGTGCGGCAGAGAGTAAGTTACTGTGAACAGTTCAGTGACAGGGTTCTCATCAGAATCGTCGGCAAACCAACACCGACAGCGAAAATTCAGGTATACATGCCGACTTCACAAGTCGAGCATGAAGAGATAGAGAAACTGTGTGAGGATATTGAGCGGGTAATTCAGTACATAAAGGGAGATGAAAATTAATAGTCATGGGGAATGAAATGCGGTGGTAGGGGAAGGACGAGCAGTTACAAGAGAATATGGACTCGGTAGTAGGAATGAGGGAGGAGAAAGACTAATTCAATTCTGCAGTAAATTTCAGATATTAGTTGACAATACTCAGTTCAACAAGCACAAGACATGGAGATATACTTGGAAAAGGCCGAGAAATTAATATTTCAGTGCATCATGGTCAGGCAGATATTCCTAAATCTGATGTTGGATTGTAAGGTGCACAAAGGAGCAGATATAGACTCAGAACACAATTTAGTAGTGATGAGGAATAGGGTGATGTTTAAGAGACTAATCAGGAAGAATCAATGCTCAAAAAGCTGGCTACGGAAAAACTAAGGAATGACGAGAGAGTCGTGAAGTTTTATGAGGCTATAGATTCTGCGACAAGGAATACCTCTCTAAGCAGTTCAGTTAAAGAGGAATGAACATCTCTAAAAAGGCAGTCACAGGAATTAGAGAGACATAGGCACAAAGAAGGTAACTGCGAAGAAACCATGTGTAACACAAGAAATACTTCAGTTGATCGGCGAAAACAGAAAGTACAAAAATTTTCAGTGAAATTCAGGAGTATACAAATAAAAGACAATTAGGAATGAAATAAATAGGAATTGCACGGGAGTTAACGAGAAATGGCTGCATGAAAAATGTAAGGAAATGGTAAAAAAAAGGAGTGATTGTCGGAAGGACTGACTCAGCACGTACAAAAATCAAAACAATCTTCGGTGAAGTTAAAAGCAAGGCTGGTCACATAAGGAGTGCAATAGACATTCGACCGTTAAGCTTAGAGGAGAGAGCGGATGGGTGGAAAGAGTACTTAAAGGTCTCCACGACTTGTCTGATGACGTGATAGAAGAAGAAACGTGAGTTGATGTAGAAGAGATAGGGGATTCAGTATAAGAATCAGAATTTAAAAGAGCTTTGGAGGACTCAACATCAAGTAAGGCAGAAGGGATAGGTAAAATTCCATCAGGATTTCTAAAATCATTGCTGGAGATGGCAACAAAACCACTATTCTCTTTGTCGTGTAGAGTAAACGAGTCTGGCGATTTACCAACTGACTTTCTGAAAATATAATCCAGAAATTCCGAAGACTTCAAGAGCCGACAAGTGCGAGAATTGTCTCACAATCACCTTAACAGCTCATTCATCCAAGTTGCTGACAAGAATAATATACAGAAAAGTGGAAAAGAAAATTGAGGATGTGTTACGTGATGATTGGCTTGGCTTTAGGAAAGATAAAGGCACCAAAGAAGCAGTTCTGACATTGCCGTTGATAGTGGAAGCAAGACTAAAGAAAAATCGAGACACGTTCATACGACCTGTCGACCCGGAAAAAGCGTTCGACTATGTCAAATGGTGCAAAATGTTCGAAATTCTGAGCATTGTTGATGTGATCTATAGGGAAAGATGCATAAAATAGAAGTATGTACAAGTGCTAAAAGCGAACGATAAGAGTGGAAGAACAAGGACGAAGTACTTGAATGAAGAAGGTCTTAAGACAGGGATGTAGTCTTTCGCCCCAATTGTTAAATTTATACATTGAAGAAGCAATGACGAAAATAGAAAGAAGCTTCAAGAGTCAGATTGAAGTGCAAGGTGAAAAGTTATCAACGTTAACGTTTGCTGATGACATTGCTATTCACAGTGAAAGTGATCTTTTGAATGGAATGAACAATCTAATAAGTAAAAAATGTGGATTGAGAATAAATCGAAGAAAGACGAATAATGAGAAGTAGCTGAAATGAGAACAGTGAAAAACTTAGCATCAGGATTGGTGGTCACGAAGCAGATTAAGTTAAGGAATTCTTCTACCTAGGCGGCAAAATAACCCATGTCGGGCGTACGAAGGAGGACATACAAAGTAGAAGATCACTGGCAAAAATGGTATCACTGGTCAAGAGAAGTCTATTAGTATGAAACACAGGCCTTAATTAGAGCAAGAAATGTCTAACAATGTACGTTTAGAGCGCGGCATTGTATGGCAGTGAAATATGAACTGTGAGAAAACCAGAAAAGAAGAGAATCGAAGCATTTGAGATGTGGTGCTGCAGAAGAATGTTGAAAATTGGGTGGGTTGATAAGGAAAGAAATGAGGAGGTTCTCTGGAAAATCAGCGAGGAATGTGTAGAGAGTAAAAATTGTACGGGAAAACAGAGACTGGTGTATATCCAGCAAATACTTGAGAACAGATTTACAATCTCTACTCTGATGTGAGGAGGAGTTCTTGAGGGCCGCTTCAAACCAGTCAGAAAAAAAAGATGCAATACAGGCCCCCTTCGTTACAGTCTTCCTGAAGGAGCATAGAATCATTCGAATGGAATGGCTTCTATACTCTCCAAACCTCAGCCGCATTGAGAATGCACGGGCCATTCTAAAGCGAGCCGTTTGCAATCATCCTGATCGATCATCGACCTCACAGGGCCTCATAGAGCCCGCTGTGGAGGAATAAGACAATACCCCACAGTCTTACCTACACAATTTGCTAAGTAGTATGCCCAGGCGCATTAAAAATTGTCTCCAGTTACGAGAAGGTCAATTGGTTCGTAACCAACGTGTTGTACGAGATGACAGTGAGAAGAAACTAGTGTGTTTGCATTAGAAACTTTTGTAAGGTTTTGTTTTCGTTTTTTTGCTTTCTTTTTATCAAATGGAAATGGGTTTATCATCTTATGACTGTACCTGACAGAACAAAATCAGTTCTGTTTTCTTTGTTTCCTATTACGTCCAGTATCGGCAACAAAGCATTTTACAGCATTTATTTTGGCGGCTGTATAATGAAGATTCTAAAACTGGACAGAGACAAGCTAATCAAAAGAAACGGTTGAGTATTAAAAGCTAAAAATTGCTTTAGTCAAAGTTTCAGGAACTCGGTGTATGAACCTGCAAAAAGTCCATGACCTGCAAGTTCCTGCCAGACATTTAATAGTGTGTCGTTGATAGTATAAAAGTTCGGAGCGCTGCGGAAAATCCCGGTCTGCGTCTTTAAGGAGACCTGGAAGCAAGAAACTTCATTTTCCCCGAGTCCACACTTTGGACGCTGTCGTTGCTACAGGCAGGCAAACTCTGCGGTCGAGAATAACAGAAGGGCGCCGCTGGAGGTCTTTGACGCTGTTTCCATTAGCCGCAGCCCCGAGCGCCCCGCCATACGCCACTGCTTTCCCCACTAACGACATAAATATGGAAATGCCGCGTATCAAAATATACTTAATGCTGGCCATGAATACGTTAGCTCGCCTGCGGGCGTCTGATGAAAGGGAGTCTCGCAAACGCGACTTATTCTTTCGGAACGCCATTTGTAATCTTAAGGCCGGAAATTCCTCGCGGTTCGAGATAAATATGGAGATCCCTTTACTTAACGACTTCCACCTGCCGGGACGGTGAGAGCAGAACTCGCAGGCGACAAAGCCAGAATGTGTGCGACACAAAGGCGTGGAGGGGGGGGGGGGGGGGGGGGGGGGGAGGACGTTGTCTGGCGGCGCTGTCTCGGAGCGAAAGCTACAACAGCATCACAGTGCCTACTAACTATGTGCGGCTGAATTGTGGGTGAGGAATTTAAATGTCACCGCAGCGTTGATCTATGCTATAGAAGGCTCTTTATGTGACTTTCAGTTGCGTCGCGCGTTCCTGAGATCCTCTTGTGTCCTTCAGCTATGCACCTGTCCGAGACCACTACATCTTATACAAAATTTATAGGAACTAACAACTCATAGGCTCCACCAAATACTCTCAACCAGTCCTGCAACCATTCTAATCGCCCACAGTGCTTTTTATTGTCGTTTCAACGAAGCTATAAGACAACTGAATAACAACCTCTTCTTGGATAGGAAGAAAAGTAAAACGGGATTGCGATACATAGTAATTCTTTAGTACTTGGTAGTTATAATTAAAGTACAACTACTCTCGAAGGTCCACTGTGGGCTGTAAGTATCGTATTGCGGCGAAACTTGGTAGATATGCTAATGCCTTAATGCGGAACCGATTTACGCTGGGAGAAAATATTTCGGAATTTTTGCCACCAGGTGCAAATCTGCTGGGGTACACTGTTTATAGGACGATATGACATGCACGCTGTGATTTGACAAGCCATAACTTGAGTGAACAGTATGGTTGTCGACAAGAGAGACCGTGTGCTATTAGTGAGACTGTTTTACGTGTTGGATTGAGAGGCTATCGCCGACTGAAATGCCTGAGCAGAAGCCCGATGTCATTAAATGATTTGAAGTAGCTGACAATGATTTCGTGAAAACGAGTGAGCTTGGTGAGACACTTGGAAGCTGCAGGCGTCCTTTCCCGTGGAAATTGACTACGAGGTTGCTGTTACTTTAACTGACCATTCCGCACGAGTCCCGGGTAGTGCTAATGCTCGTTCAGTCTCACGAGAATTTTCCATCCCATGGGCAACGGGAAAGAAAGTTTCGCGGTTGCTTCAATTAAACTAATACAGAAGCAAACCCACTAAAGAATCCGTGGACATAATCGAACAAACTGTATTAAAATGACAAACCATGTTCACAGCCGTCCTCTCCCACAATTACTTCACCTTATATGGCAAAATGTACAAACAGGATGTGAGCCTAGAAATGGGAAGTCCCCTCGGCGGTCTCATTGCAGAAATTTTCACCGATCGCCTTGAAAATAAACTTCTAACCAACAAGGACACAATCACCCAGAAAATTGTGCACTACTGCAGATGTGTACATGACACATCCATTGTATATAACGGAACTAATGAAGAAATAGAAACTCTGTGTAACAGGCTCAATGACTTACGGAGTAACATCCATTTCACTATAGGACACCAAAAAGAAAGCAAAATAAATTTTTAGACATGACCATAACCAACATGAACCTGACCCTAAACATCAATGTATACGGAAAAACAAGAAACGTAGACAATGTCAGTAATGAATCTTCCACACACCTAACTCTCACATAAACAAGCTGCATTCGAATGCTTCTTAAACAGAGCACAGGAATTCCCACATAATGCTGCTGACTATGAGACAGAAATAAACACTATCTGATACATTGCACACAGCAATGTCTACTATGAACATGAAATATACGCACTCTCAAAAAACACAAGTAAACAAACATGGTTACCCCCACACATACGAAAACCTAACTACATAACGATACCACATTTAGGAGTCATCTGAGACAAAATAGCCAATCTCTTTAAAACACAGATATCAAGATCACTTTTGCCATCAACTACAACTTAAGAAAGAAACTGGTGTATGACATCATACAGCCTACAGAGAAACCGAGAAAATAAGGAATTTATAAAATTGTATGTAGACACTGTAACAAATACTACATTATCTAAACGGCAAGAGATTTTAAAACCTGTTTTAAAGAACACGTTGATGCTTTCAGACCGGATAAGGCTAGCAAGTCAGCTATGGCAAAATATATAAATGAAACAGGACACAATCTTGCAACAGACAACACTCTCAAACTATTGCATTCTGGAGAAAGGAACTGGAGTATGCACATCTATGACCATAAGTCGAAAAACGAGATCCTAAAGGAAATGACAGAGCTAAAAAATTCACACTGCATTACGAATTTCAATTTAGTACCCTTAAATTACAAGACATTAAGGTATTTCAGGTACCAGCAATATATTTATAATTCTTAAAATAGAAAGTATTTATATTGTCTTCTGTATTTAAAACTGTCACAGTCGCTCATTTTGTAATGTATATTAGGCCAACCAACATCAGTGATACGGCAGCAAGCCATGCAGAAGGCACTGCTACTAACATCAGGATCGACACATCGACTGTCAAATAGATTAGCCTTATTTTGACTGCCATCTTGTTTTCTGCACTGCTGATCTGTTTTGTGTATCGTGCTATACAACCTGGATGTAGTAGTCTGGTCTCTGACTATAGAATCACATCTTGTCTGCAGAGTCATGTGCTTTGCACCGTCCGCCATGTTGTAGTTTGGCAAACAAATTTCCACCGATCTCTACGTGACAAAGAGTTGCAGACTGATTTATTTTTTGGGCTTCATTTCAATATGTGATGTAATAGGCTGATGTGGGAGCGAAATCGAAAAGTATTTCCTTTTCGTGTTCTGCTGACATTTCCTAGCAGCCATGTCGTAGTTTGGCTAGAAAGGAAATATGATCATCTATGGTTAGCACGAGTAGACAACATTCAGGTACTATAGAGATTATTGGCATCGTGTTATGATGACACACTTGCGAAGTCTGAACAATGCTGAAGAAGTCCAAAAGAGCCATGAAAATAGTGATAGCTCAGCACATCTCAAGAAAACGGCCACGCCACAAGAACAAAGTGAGTGAGTGTTTTATAAACGTTACTTGTAAACACGATAGAAGTAAACAAAGTGACTTCTCCTCTTTCTAGGTTATCCATCTCTCTCGCCGCAGGATGATTACAGCAGTCATGCAAAGAGACGTAATACCTGTATACACTTACGTTAAATGTTTCTTTAATGCCAATATAGTCTGATGATGAGGTGTCAACTAGAAACATGTTGCTAAATAAGTAATTTAGTTGACAGCAAAATTTGTGACAGGTAGCTATACTTGGAAACATTGATCTTGGCTGCGAAAATATTGCTTTAATGACGCGTTTCGCCTTTGCAGGTCATCATCGGATTGAGAGAGACATTGTGTAGAATAAGCACACGTCCAGTTCGATCTGATGCTATTAACACGTTAAGAACATCTCGCTAAAATTTGAAGGAAGAAGCTGGATGTATGACAAAACCTTAAGACTCCTACTACATTCGTCTGAATGTCACTTAAAAAAGAGGACAGCTCTGCCGGTGCTCTCTGACCTGAAAATAAAACACGGTCTAGTCAGATGGGCGCAGGGTGACCTGTACAATGGAGGGTCCTCTCGCCTGAGCAAGAAACCAAGTTCAAAATGGTTCAAATGGCTCTGAGCACAATGGGACTTAACTGCTGTGGTCATCAGTCCCCTAGAACTTAGAACTACTTAAACCTAACTAACCTAAGGACAGCACAAACATCCATGCCCGAGGCAGGATTCGAACCTGCGACCGCAGCGGTCGCGCGGTTCCAGACTGTAGCGCCTAGAACCGCTCGGCCACTCCGGCCGGCAGAAACCAAGTGCCATAGGGCTGTGGCCTATACGAAGATGAGCTTTGCAAAGATTAGCTATGCGAAGATGAATAAGGATGACAACATCCCTTCTGCATGGCTGGAAGAAAGTACGCCATGGCCGCGTTGTGAACTTTTTCAGACGCAACTTTTAACGTCTGTAGCTCTCAGCCATTCTTCGCATCGACGCTTGATTCTGTACCTCAACAATGATATCATAGCGCGCAGGAAGATGGCACACCGAACTGAGGATCACGACATGTCTCATCCGATAAAAAGAAACGTCCCTTTGTAAGCGGAGAACTGGACTACTTTATCGATCGGATACAAGCGTTGCAAAGATTGAAGGGCACTAGGGAGAGTCGAAACAGAGGACTCGGAACAGACGAGGAATTTGAACAGGCACGACACATATCATCTGCCAACATAAACCTAACACTGATCGACTCCGCCCCCTTTCAGCTCCATTCCTCGATCCACATTCTTGGATTCTTTACTCTTTTGATTTGTTGCCTCATAGAAATCCGTAGAGACCTGCTCATATTGGTCACTCGGCTCCCTTCTACCCACCGCCTTGCTAGCTCCTCTGAAGTTTATTTCCCAGTGTATTATCTTTATTCGGAAAGTAACAAAGTGCACATTCGTTCACTGTTGCCGAGAACGGTTTAGCTTTGTTGTGTCTGGCGTTTCCCTACCCTTTAACCTGGGCGCATAGGTAAGATCACTTTCCATCTCTTGAGGGACGCGGCACAACATGCACATTGCACCGTTCCCACTCTTTCGCCAGACACCATTATCCAGCGGCGAAGACAGCAGGTTTCCTACACTCTTCAGACAAGGAATAACTGGTATCGAGCTTACTGTTGTCTTCAGATTAAAACGTCGCTAAATGAGCCGTTTCATTCGGTCATCGTTTCTCTTATTTTTATATTCCTTATCGTTTTTAATCTGCAATTGTTTTATTAGAGCAGTCAGTGGAAATTAACACTGTTATTGGGAAAATGAATATCAACTCAAAGAACCCCTTGTCGACATTCTGTTCATTATGGACTCAAAGTGAAAATAATTTTTTTGCAATATCGTTTACTGAAAATGCTTACATTTCTGGTTATTTTATTTTTTATTCACAACTGTTCAACACCGGACACTGTGCTTCATAAATACTTAACAGCTCTAAAGTTGCCCTTCAAATGAAAATTTAGTTTTTAGTTGATATTTGCAGAAAAGTGTAATGAACTGAGAACTTCAATACGTTTACTCTACCCTTGCCCCTCTCCTTCCAGTCTTCTGATATAAAAATTAAAAGGTTGATTTTTAAAAATTTGCTGGCTTCTGGTTCTGACCTTAAAGGACGTTTAGTCTGAGTTGTCAACCATCTTTCTCCTATTAGTGGCCTTCTATAATGGTCCATATCCGCCTCATTCTACGTGAACAGATTGTAATGACTTCGTGTAATGAATCGCAGAGGAGGCCCTGTTAGGGAAAGACTTATCACAAAATCGTTTGAGTGAATTTTCTGACTCTTGGTTTACATGCGCTCGACAAGTGTGTTTGTTGCGACTGGTAAAATGTTTTTGAAATACTTCTTTCATTTTGGGTCTTTTATGTACAACAATATCAACCTACTGAACACTCTAAACTTTAAACAAACTTTCAGCAACTGACGTGATATCAAGGCGAAAAGAAGGCGAGCTTAATCCCCGAATAAGGTAAGACCAGAAGATATGAACAGTACCGAACGCTGATAAAAAGTAATGCTGGTAATGTAGGTTACCTGCGCTTTCTTATCTGCAGATCGTTCTAGTAACTTTACACTAGGCGTGACCTAGCTAATTCGAAATATTTGTTGTGAATCAGCGAAATTATGTTCCTGATAAGGTGGTACGTGCTGCAGAAAAAAGTACACACATAAAATGTTCAAATGAATGTCGGTTTGTCGTAAAACTCCTTGTTTCGACTTTTAGCCAACGGCAATTCAGTCAATGTCCCGAAAATTAAAACATGTTATCCCCTTCAAGATGAACACTTATGAAGTGGAAGGATGGATTCAAACGGGCCCGTACATCTCTTTTAGACGATCCATTTGTAGAATGTCCCAAAATCGCAAATGCAAATGAAAATGCGATAAACAGCACAGAATGGTGTTAAGTGTTAAGATTGGGGTTTCAAGTAGCTGACGACATAGTTGTAAACGAGAAAAGAGTGCTGTGCATTTTACACGAGGAAAGATACGTGCGAGTTAAATACTGCGCTGGTTGAATGGTGACCAACAGCAAATACATATTTTAACCTAGAAACCCTTTCACGGCTACACCAAGAACTTTTGTTTTGCCTCCACTATCTCTTAGAGTCAAATGATTATTAATCATCTTAGCTGTAAACACCATGACAAGCATGATGTGTATGCAAACTGAAGTGGCGAATGAAACTTGGTACTAAGGCCGGAATTCGAACCCGGGTCTGCTGCTCACTAGGCAGGCGTAGGAGATTTGAGAAAGTCTCTGGAGCCATGCAGTTTCATTTGGTTAAAGCACCTATGACTGGATTTCGGCCGGCTGCGGTGGCCGAGCGGTTCTAGGCGCTGCAGTCCGGAACCGCGCGACTGCTACGGTCGCAGGTTCGAATCCTGCCTCGGGCATGGATGTGTGTGATGTCCTTAGGTTAGTTAGGTTTAAGTAGTTCTAAGTTCTAGGGGACTGATGGCCTCAGATGTTAAGTCCCATAATGCTCAGAGCCACTTGAGCCACTGGATTTCGGGCAGGATCCACCATTTCGTTCGATGCTAAGGTGCTATTCCAAAACATCTGGTGCGCCTCTGCAATGCTGTTCGATTTGAGGGGGAATACCAGTGGACCGAGACGTGAATGGAAGTTTAAACTGAAGAAGGAGGCGTGCCGTAGATGTCCGTGCAATAGAGCAAAGTGTCTGTGCCAAGGTGGTGTAGTCATTACAGCATCTGCCTCATAAACAGAAGACTTGGGAGCTAAAAGTTTAATTCTTTATTAAAGTCCACATATTTAAATTAAATCTGCATTGAAAACGTTATTCTGCTAAAACGCACCCATACAAAAAGTTTAATTCTACTCTGAAAACTCGTACCTAATTACTCTTAACATGAGGTGACTGCTTGAAACTACCCCTCAAAATGTGTTTTCCGATATTCCCTTTATTTAGGTCCCATGTATCATAGTCTCTCTGCCAAATTTTCAAATTCTTGAACTACAAGCCATATTACAACCACAAAGTGTTTTTATTTGCATTGCCCCTATGATAAACGTCTGTGTCAACTTTTTCGCATAAAACAATGACCTCCGAACGATGCATTGAAGTCCTCCAAAAACCGAAATATGATGAAGATTTCACTGTAAACCAGCAACGGTTCAAACTGTTAACCTAATCTTATACATTTGAATCCTATATAAATTTATATTCTAGTGACATAAAATTATTTATACACAATGCAGAAAGAAGTCAACAAAGATAATTCAAACAGTTCCCAAACAGACTGAAAGCAAGGAAAATGTCATAAGAACAAAAACACCGAAAAGATATTCAATGAAAACGTAAGAAAAGAGGAAATTTTCAAAAGGAGAAACTGAAACGAAAAGTAGTGTAACATTTCCTAATAATTTTTTTATATTTGTATTTTCTATGTACACACTAAACTGAATGAAGTTTTATGAATGTTTCAAAAAAAAAAAAAATGGTTCGATTCTGTCTTTGATAAAAATTTTCATTTATAGCTTCAGTCTACATATATACATCATAGATGTTTGAGACTTGAAAAAGTCTCTAAAACCATTTAGTTTTGTTTGACCGTGACAAGGATTAATGTTTTGGGTTAGTATCAAAAATCTTCACATCTGTATTCCTATACCTCACACACGTAACTCGTTGCTATTGTTTAGACACTGGATCTGCTCTGTTACACTCTTATCAAGTACTTTTTACGAGTTTGACGGCATAGTTCGCTCCGAAGATGGTGAACTGTTTCCAGTCGCAACAGTAGCAAATAACCACATTTGGTTACTCTTCAATTCCCGCATTTTTTGTATGGCAGCTATTTGGAAGGCGAATAGTGATGAGATAGTCGTGTGTTTCGTGCTCAATGCGTCGAAAGGGTGGTCGCAGGTGGCGTGGATGTGTGTGCTGTCCTGAGGATAGTTAGGTTTAAGTAGTTCTAAGTCTAGGGGACTGATGACCACAGATGCTAAGTCCCATAGTGCTTGGAACTACTTAAACCTAACTAACCTAAGGACATCACACACATCCATGCCCGAGGCAGGATTCGAACCTGCGACCTTAGCAGCCGCGCGGTTCCGGACTGCGCGCCTAGAACCGCTAGACCACCGCGGCCGGCACGAATACACTCTCGTGTTCGTTATAGCATGGAAGATAATAGCCTTCGAACGACATATTGAGGAATTTAGTGTCATGCCTTAAAGACTTATCGTGTCAATTTAGCAATATTTTTGCCTGGAGGCTGGTATCGAAGTATACACGTTCACATCACATCCCAGATATGATCTATGGGTGACGTTATCAAGAAACCAGATAGGCCATTCAAGTATCCGTACGTAACTCAAAGCGTTTTTTGTGTTAACTAATGTATGGGATCTTCCAAATTCCTGATGGTATATACTTTTTGGTACTTTTAAATGGTTTCTGTTGTGTAACCAGAATGTACCAGAAAATATTCAGCTCGTTCCACATTTAATTAATTACTTAGGTCTCCCAAGTAAGTTGGTAGTATTTAATTATAAAAAAGGGAATTAATCACTGATCTTACCTGCATTAGTTATACAGTGTGTCTCTCCTAAGCGTCGTCAGGCACATTTTCTCCGGTGTTTCAGCAGATACCTGCAATTTCGTTGTTTCAATGTGTAGCTGGAGTGAGCCCAAACAAATATAGCTTATCAGGTCTTTCACACGACGCTCAGTGTGGACAAGGAACATCGGTTTGTTTCCCATTACAAATAACATGAATTTTAAAGTGCAGTTTTACGAGCCCATTCGACAGAGTGGCCACAAATTAGTCTAGTGCAACATTTGTGCTATCGATATGTATTAGCAGTGCCAGTAAAACACGAAGAGTAATCAGTAATTTAGCACCGACAGCACCGCCCTGGCCTGCGCTGATTGCTATCTCCATGCAGTAGCAGCGCTGTTTAGTCGCTGCTGGCGTACTGGTTATTCTCCGAGTTTTACTGTCCCTGTTAATACACACTGACAGCACAAGTATCGTACTAGACTAATTTGCTGTCACTCTGTCGAATGGACACATAAAATTGCGCTTTAAAATTAATTTTGCTTGCAATGGGAAACAAACTGACGCTCCCCCTCCATACTGAGCGTCGTATGAATGACGTGATGTGCTATATTTCTTTTGGCTGACTCCAGCTACGGTTTGAAACAACGAAATTGCAAATATCTGCTGAAACTCTGGAGAACATGTGCCTGAGGCTCTTAGGACAGAGAACCTGTATATCCTTAACTACTATCATCATCTGATCAGTTAATGTCAAACTGTTCATGAATAACCTCCGTTCCGAATGAAAGGTAATGGGAGATTAAGCCTGGACAAAATATACTAAATTATTAGTGAGAAACGTGGAAAGATTTAGCCTACAAGAATAGTTGCGCTTAGGGAAACACCAGGTTGGATGTGCTACGCTTACTGTAACAAGGGAAGGGTTGCTTGAGAAAGAGTCAATTTTAAACGAATTATTTTCACAGAAGAAAACCACTTTCAAACACTGCGTAAGAAACAAAATCAAAGTTGACGAAGCCTGCATTTACGTACTGATATTGCAGAAAACAGTTTGTTGGATACTGAGGCACTTCGTAAATATAATTCATACAAAAGGGGGAAGAGGAGGATAAATTCTCTCGCACTAAGTTCACACTAAAGGAATGCAGGTTGAAGGACGTAAGCCCTTCACCATATAATTATACATTACAGGCCATGAGGTCCGTGGCTTCCAAAACATTCATGTTGCAGTAAAAATGGACTGTCACAGAGCATTCACACTCAAATGAAGTCTATGCGCAAAAGTACCACGTGGGCGCAAGACCTAATATAATTGAACGCTCGTAAATTGTTTGAATATTTATGAGATATATCAAATTGACAGATATGTGCTACGATAAGAAAAATGGAAATGAATTGCAAAGGAAATCAGCAAACGATAAATATGAGGAGCTCATGGCCCAACGGTCTCATCTGTGTACGTGGACTGTACGAACGAAGCAAGCACTCGAAAATCAGAGTTTATCACGACAAAATCACCAGAAAACATTTAACTACACTGAATATTTACTATCACACGAGTTAACCACAGAAAACACAACTGGATAGTTTCTAGAATGAAATTTTCACTCTACAGCGGAGTGTGCGCTGATATGAAACTTCCCGCCAGATTAAAACAGTGTGCCGGATCGAGACTCGAACTCGGGACCTTTGCCTTTCGCGGGATAATGCTCTACCACGTTCGATTCTCGGTCCGGCACACAGTTTTAACCTGCCAGGAAGTTTCACAACTGGATAGAATTTATGACCACGTGTGGTGCCGTACAAAAGAAAACTGCGAAGTTACAACGCTGTAACGGAACTGAATTTGCGACAAGAATTGAAGCCACATCATAAGAAAATAAGTCCACGCACACATTTTCACTTAATAGTAATCATTCTCTCAAAACCTCCGCATATCGTGGTAGAATGCATTTCCATACAAGTTAAGACAAAGTAAGTCTCAGGAAAAACTTAACAAAACCTGAAAAATCATTTCATACTCTGAATGAACTATTAAATATCATTCCAAGGCTATCGAATTAGAATACCTCAGATGGGCCTGAAGAGTTACATGATGTATATTCTAAGACGAAGCCCCTAGTCTCACTCTTGAAATTACGATATGCACTCACCAGCTCCCACAGCCAAGCACTTTTTTAACAAGCTCCCCCAAAACGAATCCCGAGGTAAGCAGAACTAACCACACAGGTTTCTTCCTCCAACCACTAAGTTTGCCACCCTGTGTCTATAGCAGACAGCAAACTGCTGCGCTACTAACTGCTACTGAAATACTTAACAGACACACACGTACAGTCACTCCTACACACAGAGGGTAAGGAAGGAAGAAAAATGCCGAAGCAAAAAATATAAATAGTACTGAGGGAACAGAAATATGCATAAATATGTATGAAAACGTTAGAGAGATGCTGAACACAGTTTTGCTGTCATCGTTCAGTTAATTTATCATGAAGTATGCATGTCCCAAAGTTCAGTTTTCTCGCGGGTTGGGCCAAGAACCTCACTGAAGTGCCAGTATTGAATGGGAATAACATTGAAAGACTATATGAACCGTTTCCGACTGAAATGTTTCGCTGTGTCACTAGTGTTTGTAAAAAGGCTTACTGTAATTGCCACACAGCAATGAGCCTTCAGTCTACCTCCTGCAATTATCAGATCAGCCACGATGCTAAATCCAGAAACTCGAGAGATTGGAGCTTCGAGAATAGCTTCTTACAGCGCCCTTTCATCAGGTTGTCTACGGACACGTTGCTCTGAATCAACTTATTGCTGAACACTATAGAATTTCCCTTGATATCCGTCTGGCTCTACACCACGCAAGTCTCTGTTGTCTCTGGTGTTGTGTTAACGGCAGGTGATGCATGGTAACTCGAGATGTCAACCCAGGTTACAATAATCTGGTTTCGATGCTTCGTGGTGACACTACCGTCAGAGTTCAGCAGTTGTTATTCGTCAGAGTCCGTCGGACAATCCTATGATCCGATTGGTACGCTGATACCCCGATTCCATTTCGTCGCCATCCGTTCAACAGCCATGTCCTACAACCAACTGGATTTCCTGTTGGTACGATGTTCCCATGTCCCCCTTACCAGTGATTTTGTTTTTCTCAAAGTCAAAAATAGGGCGATGAGCTACACGCACTCGCTCTCTGTTGTTGCTGTGTCCCGATACTCACCTGAAAAATTTCAGTAACTCTAGACACACCCAGTAGACAAAACACAGTCACACCAATCTTCGTCTGTGAAACTGGTTTCATTTCTGTTGTGGAAAAACTGTAAGCACGACGAAGGATACTTAATTGGTTTGGTACCACCTGGTCAAGGTATTCATGACTTTCCACTTCGGTCAGTGCATGAGGCCGTAGACATGGACACGGTTTTAACACCTAAAAAATACTCTTATCGGCGCATAAAAACGTCGAATCTGCTTCTCTTTAAAGGATTCTGGCGGAAAAGTGGGGTACCGGCTGTCTCAATCCTCACTGCACCTTACTTAGCAAAAACGTCTGCCATGCGAACATATTCGCAAGCTTTTAACACTGAATATTCCAAACCATTTTACCCAGTCTTTCTTTGTAGTTAACCTTCACACCATCTCCTTCTCAGTACCATTGTTTACTTTTTCTCCCATTGCCGCTTTCTCCTGTCTCTCCCATTGTCACTGTCTTCACCCCTTCTCCCGCTCTCACTTACCACTTCTCCGCCATTTTTATTGTCTCTCCATCCCACTCTCATTGTCTTTGTCCCCTTCTTGTTCTCTCCCATGCCAATCTTTCTCGCTCACTGTCTACTGTCTTTCTCTTCAGTCACCATGCCATGCCACCCATGTCGTCAGGCATGGTTTTCTCGGCGTTTTGACCCTTATATCGCGAGACTTTCACACGTGAGTATACAGGACTGGGGAAAGTGAGCAGATTCTTTTATGTTTAACTTCGCCGTTAGTTTCTGTGTATATGGGGGTGGGAGGGTGGAGAATCTAGACCAGACCACCAAGTTGATATATGGTTTCCACTCATCTCTCTTTTCTTCTCCCTCGGCTGGCTACCATCTCCATTCTTCTCTCGATCTCTTTTACCGCCACTGTCTCTCAGTCATCATCATGATCTCTTCTCTCTTTGGCTCCCACTACTACTGTCTTCATACATCTCTGTCTCTGTTTCACTGCCAATTTCTCCCTCCCACAACAATTAAATACGCATAACATAGTTCTCACTGCCTCTCCTTTCTCCTTCTCTCCCGTTGGCACTGTCTCCTCTCTCTTCCATCGTCATTGTCTACCTGATTCTTTCTGCATAGAAAAACGCGAATGTGTTTGCATGCCACAAGTTTCTGGTAAGGAAGATGCAATGAGGTAGCCAGTTGAGAGTTTTTTAAAGTGGAACATATTCGTTTTTTTGTGCTCCTACAGGAGCACATCCCAGCTGATTCCCTACTTTTCCCTGTTACAGCAGGGTGCATTACTTATGCCAAACGAATTCCGTAGGTCAGTAAAGTTTTGACAGTTTATTTACATATTCCGACTCATTTAACCACTATGGCACATACAAACGTAAAATGAATTCGCACATTTAAGGTTAACACAAAACGTCTCCCATCCAGCGCAAGCTCACTACGACACTTTCATAACGATGCAAAACATTTTTAGACTACATCTACACTATACCAATAATTGCCGCATTTGATTTGCTAGTACAAAGAATTTCGTCTGACAAAGTAAAATGTTGTAAGGTGTTTATGCCACCAGGTGGCATCGTCGAATAATTTCCAAGTAAAGACAGCTTCTATAGGGGACAAGTGCCCATTATACAGAGGCAGCGCGTCACAAAATTTTGTTGGTGAACAAATGGAGACTACAGACATAGTTTGATGACTTCAAAACCCTTGCACCCAGAATCCCTTGCCACGTGTTCAACTATGTCAGGTAAAACTACGTTTAAGCCTCAGATCAGATATTAAATGCGTATTTTATATGCGTAAGAGCTGTAAGTTTGAAGTTTACTATCTTGGTAATGGATGATGAGGTCGAAAATAATTTCGCTTTTCCCCGAGAACACCATCTTAAGAACATATGGTAAGCCTTTCGACGATCTGCCGTGAACAGAAATTACAGAAGTGGCCATTCCCACAACTGGTACTTCTGTTACCCCAAAATCACGGATTTTCGGGGTTTTCTCAGGGACCGTCCACGAACGAGTGGAGTTTTCATACGCCGCCTAAGGCCTACCATAGACCACACCTCACGCGAAAGAGCGATCTGATTTCTCAATTTTCTTGGACTGGAGGAAGTGTGTGACGCCTACATTTTGCCCCTGTACTTAGGCTAGCTACATCATGCGTCCTTCTCCGATAGGTGTGAAAATGGTCACTAGGTTGAGGGCTGTCCAAAAGACTTGACCTCTTATCTCTGTGATGAATTGGACCCGAGATAAGACCTCCCTGAAAAATCGCATTTCCGTGCGTGCCTTTGGATCATATTGGCAACGTGTACTGTTGTGCACGACCAATTCTTTTCAGCGCAGCATCTCGCCAAGCATACACAGACTAACACGAAACGTGTTACAGTATCTCCGTTGTGTGAAACGGTCTGTGTGACTACCACGTTGAGATAAGCCGATAATCGTTATTAAGCGGTGATGGAGTAGCAGTCCAACGATCCCCTGAACTACTGTGGGACACAACTTAAAACCTCATACACACCACTCAGTATAGCGGATCTATTCCATTTAAGGGGACCTACTCATGAAAAATGACCAAAAATTTAAAAAAAATCTAGTTTATAAGAAAGATATTTCATTCCGGTAGCAAAAATTTATAGTTTATGGCCATTTTCATTTTCCGTTTGTTTGTAAATTTAGTTCGAACGTTATGTTGCACAGGTGTCACAGCCCTTTGTCATTTTAAGGTGCGTCAGAATACGTGATGTAGTCTTCTTTTCCTTACTTTTATTCAGCGTTTAGATACGGATCTTAAATGCAAGTGTATTCTAGAAGTCTCTGACTACCGGAACCTAAATAGAGGCGTATCTAAAAAGCTGTGGATTAGCTGCTCCAGAGATATTATGGTGTATTTGTGTACGTCTTGCATTCGGAATATGAAACATACGTGCTTCACAAATACTGCTGTGTTGTTCTACTTAAGTATATGTGGTCTATGAGTTATAAATGCAGACAGCAAAGAAATTCAGCACTAGATAGAGGTTTTGAGGCAACCAGTTCAAAGCAAAATCGAATAATACACATCGTTTGGTTCAACAGTCACCTATAGAATTTGGATATACAGGCATAGACAACAGTCACAAGCATTCCTTGCTGTATGGAGGCAATGAAGACTAAATAAAGGGATCTGGCAAACACATATCTTCTTGGTATATATCTCCACGGTCTCTTGCAAGATCCCAACGAAAGCTGCAACAGCAGCATAGCGGAAGGAATAGAGAAAACTGTATTTGTCAGTCACTTAGAGTTGAAGACAAGTGTAATAGATCCATTTAACTTTCAATGATGGTGCAGTTTTTTAGGATTCATATCCTGAAAAATTAGATGTTCAGAATGGAAGGAATATGGCTATAGATCTGTTATTTCTCGACTGTGAGTAAGCAAAGCAGACAGAGCTACAGAACTTGCTACCGAGGAGGCTAAGGTAAATAAAAGAAGAAAGGGAAACACGATGGAGGATAACGAAACAACTGATAGGAGGAATGTGGAGCTTGTATGTTCTAAAATTGCGTGGTGGTTAAGTAATAGATTCATAAATCTTCTTTTGCGATTTACCGGAAACCTGAATTTTTATCATTCAGGTACGCTTTTCTCCTAAATTACTGAAGTTAAATACACCAAAATTAGCAGATGTAATTAAAATGACCTTCTCTACCTCCCTTGCCTACTATTTTCAGAAAATTCTATGATATGGTGATGATGTATGTCAGTGCTCATGTAAATTTACAAATAAATTTCTCGTAGTAAAATAAATTTTGTATATTTTTCAAAGTTTGGCATCAGACGGCGAAATGGACGGCATAACATTCTTCTGTGAATGTTGTGTGTAGACGGACTGTCTTCTGGGCAGCCAGTGGTACCAAAGAAAATGGTACCGCAGTTAAACAGTGCTCTGCTTTTAGCCTCTTATAAATATTGTTATCAGCACCACAATGCCATAATTATATGATTTTCTCAGAAATGCTTTGACCTTAATTGTCCCTATAAATTTTGCGCTACCTCTCCTTTATAAATCAGTAATACTGTGACGGAGAAGAGAATACCAAAAATGAAGCCGGTTCAGGGTCGGGGCCCCCTTATCTGGAACATGCGTTATGCTGGCATCTTGGTCAATTTCCTGCATAGTGAACTGTAGAATCTAACAAAAACTATGTGGCACGTATTACTTGAAAGATATGTCGGACAACTTTCTAAGTACTCCCCCTTAGATACCAAAATTGATGCATGAAACTCCACTAAATATGCTTCTACAGACAGGAACTGTCATTGTAAGCTGGGCTAAGCAGAGAACTGAAGTGCAGGAAAATAACAATTCATAGTCGCCGCAGTGAATCAGGAGAAAATTTTCGATATTAACAGTATATTGTTGCGTAGAATCTTGGACAACAGAAGTCGAAGGTCAGTCTAAGAGAACGTTGAGTCGTGCTAGTACTTCCAAATTCAGACACAACTCAAGCGAACCAAATGTGTTAGCTATCTTCGATTTCATTGACAGACGTTTAATGCACATTACAGAATTAAGTCTGGCATGTACGCTGGAAGTGTTCCAATAAAAAAAAACAGAAGAAATCAGTAAACTTATGAAATACACCCCATAGAAGATGTGTCATAGATTAAAACATTACTACATCCACCGTGCCTCCTAGATGCAGTGTTATATGCTGATTATATAGCCACTATAAAACGTGATGTATATTCCATCAACTCAGCGCTTTTGCTGTGTTATATGATTTGGGAAGTTTCTGCTTAAAACTAAAACTAAACTCCGCCCGAACAGGCCATGAACACCCAACGGTATCGACCGGCCGCCGTGTCATCCTCAGCCTACAGCCGTCACTGGATGGGGATATGGAGGGACATGTGGTTAGCACACCGCTCTCCCGGCCATATGTCAATTTACGAGACCGGAGCCGCTACTTCTTAATCAAGCAGCTCCTCAGTTTGCCTCACAAGGGCTGAGTGCACCCCGCTTGCCAAAAGCACTCGGCAGACCGGAAAGTCACCCATCCAAGTGCTAGCCCAGCCCGACAGCGCTTAACTTTAGTGATCTGACGGGAACCGGCGTTACCACCGGCAAGGCCGTTGACAAGTTTTCCACTTACGGGCAAAAAAAGTAGCATAAACAACGAACATTTATACAGTGTTTCTTGAAATTAGCGTGTATTGATACGGCACTTCTAGGTAATATCCGGTTCATATATAAGTTTACTGATCAAAAGTATCCGGACACTTATTATTGGACGTTAGGTGGGACACGTCCTCCTTTCGCCTTTATAACGGCTTGAAAACACTTCCGATGATGTGTATGGAGGAATGCCAGCCCATTATTCCTCAAGAGCCGAAACCAAAGAAGGTAACGATGCTGGATACTGGGGTCTATAGCGAAGTCGACGTTGTAACTAAGCTCAAAGAAGTTTTATTGACCGGCCGGGGTGGCCGAGCGGTTCTAGGCGCTTCAGTCTGGAACCGCTACGGTCGCAGGTTCGAATCCTGCCTCGGGCATGGCTGTGTGTGATGTCCTTAGGTTTAAGCAGTTCTAAGTTCTAGGGGACTGACGGCTTCAGAAGTTAAGTCCCATAGTGCTCAGAGCCATTTGAACCATTTTTTTGTTTTATTTGTTTCAGATCGGGGCTTTGGGTATGCCGGTCTATTTCATCAGTCTTATGGTCCACAAACCATTGTCTCATAGACGCTGCTTTAGGACAGGACTCATTGTCATTAATCACCATCTGCGAACTCTTTCTCTAACACAAGCAGCACAAAATGCTGTAAAATATTTTCACATCCGTCCACCTTTTACAGCACCTCAAGACTACAGAAATGTGCCGCTTATGAGTATCCCATTCCTTTTAACTCCCTACGCTCAATCATTGTGCTAGCTGTGCCGCTGGCAGCACTTTGGTACTCAAGAGTCCCTTCTTCCGCTTATTCCATGCGAGTTTTTACAACCCCCCTCCGCAGAGCTCAAAGATACCTGCCCGTTGGTACATTAGGTCTACCTAGTTCTGGTTTAACTTGGTTGTTCTTTCGCGTTTCCACTACACAATCACACTAACAACAGTCAACTTGGGCAGCTTTAGTAGGGTTGAAAAGTCCCTGATGGATTTTCCGCTTAGGTGACATCTAATGACTGGTCCACGTTTGAAGTCACTGAGCCCTCCTGATTGACCCTCTATGCCTTTACTGCTTCTCTACTGAGAATACAGTAGTCCCCGCCTCATTTTCTACTGGCACGTCCGCCTCTTGTTGTGAGTAGCCTGTTTGTATGTTGACAGCGCTATAGACTGTGTTAATATCGCTGACAGCGCTCTGCGCTCTCGCAAAGAGATTCTGTAGTTGGACGGACTAGCAGTTAGCGAGTGGATAGGGGCTTAGTGGAGACTCTGTGTTGGTAGGACATGCGTTGTAAAGTGAGATGAAATGATGTGTTTGTTAGAAAATACGCAAGGAACTGATTGAGGATGTATGTATGGTTGATAATGTTTGCATAGTGGAATTATTGACAACTATATAATTTTTGAAACTGGATGTCACATGAATATGGTAAAATTTTCTAAATAGATTGTTTGCTGTTAAACAAAATCTTTCTTTTTGCTGCCCATATGCCTCCTAGTAGTTAGAGCCTATAGTAGTTAGAATCCTTTTATTTGGTTGGCTGTTGTTGTTACTTGCTGTAATTGCTGTAGTTCATGTTATGAAGACTCTGTGAGGTAAGTGATTTGTGAAGAAAAGTGTGGTTTCCACTATCGGGATTCGTGACTGGTATGAGTTTAGGCAATTAACAGAGCTGGAGGTAGTTTCATATTTCTTCAATTTCATAGTTTTTAGATTTGTATTATTGTTAGGAGTTCTTGCAATGCAAGACCATTCTTTTGTGTTAATTATTGGAGGTGGCTCTGTCAATATATAGCAGTCAGATTGCGTTGGGCTTGTATATTGTGGGTAATAGATGAATAGGTTAAGTTTGAGTTGTCCTTGTCAGGGATAACTCTGTAGGTCAGTGTTTAATGAAAAAAATAATTAAAGAGTTAATTTCATTGTGAGATCCAGTGGTTAGTGCCGCATTACATAGAGGTGTCCAGACACTTTGGATCACATAATGTACTGTCTCTGTCGTTTACCTTGCTCCGGGAACCTCAGAATCTGAGAGACTGGGGGCGCTTAATACTGTACAACCGCACTTCCTTCGCTCCAGTTGCAAACTGAATAGGCAGACATTGTGAATTGTGATATAGTCATGTAGATACAAATAAGAATTTCAGGCGTGTCACAGTAATCATCGTAACGGGAACAGAAAATTGGGTGGGAGACTATATCAAGTAAACAAACATTTGTCTGCTGTAACCGGGAAACACTAACGACTTGAATAACACGCAACTCCATTGATAACAGCCAACTTTCTATGAACTGCAAGTTCATTGCAGAAATGAAGTGTTGCAGGGAACGGAGTGATTCGGTTCCACTGAGATGCAGAAAAATATTTCCGCTCAAGAGTGTGTGTGTGTGTGTGTGTGTGTGTGTGTGTGTGTGTGTGTGTGTGCGCGCGCTATGGTCACATACTTTTCGCTGGAAGTACGCTGTAACGTGGAAGTAGAAGCCACCCTCAAGACATTTTCTGCAGCATCAACATTCAGTGGGTCGTTTTACAATCCTCTATTCCCACTGGGATTTCATCTTCATGGAAAAGATGCGTTTTCCGATAAGCGTCAGGGAGAAATCCAAAGGTTTTACGGTAAAGTGGTGTTCTTCGCTCCTTCACGCCTGCGGCAAGCGAAACACTTCAAGTGACGAACGCTCAGGACTTGCTTCTTCTAAGCCGTAACTTCTTTTTTGCAAAGTAGGTAAAAAAAGGCATGCATTGTGTCCTAATGACAGAAAATGAGTCTTTATGTACTATGAACGGGGGTTCTGTATGTCACATAAATGAAACTGCAAATTTAGGTAATAAAACAATAACCTTCATATTTTTGTGAAACCAAAAGAACTAAGTCCCTTTGCTGCTGATGTAGGAATAGATGAAACCTTTCCATAGGAAAAATAAATTCACAAGCACCTTGTATAGGGATAATTTACATATATTTACTACCAAGAAACATAGTCATACATCAAAATATCTACATTGATGTCATCAACGCAGTTCAGAACAAACTTTCAAAAGCAAAACGTTTTTAATACTTTATCCTCTTAGAATTTGGTGTGTACTACAATATCTGTACAATATTACTTTTATCTTTGCCTTTCGAAGATCATGACCAATCATTAAACGTCGTACTACAACGGACTTTGAGTAATTTTGCAATATTCTTCTACTGAGATGTATCGGCTCCACTGATATATGCTTTGTCTGAACAACTGCAGTGTATACTCCCACGAAATAACCTTCCACTACACCTCTATTTTCTAATGAGAAGTACGACACAAACCTCGTGACTGCGCAAGAAGCGTTCTACTTTTCCGTTTGATCATGCAGTATAATGTCATTCCACAGAATACTACTCGAAGATTCACAGAAATATGCCGACAATGTAAAAATATTGAGTGCTTGGTGCTCCACAGCTTTCAGATATTTATTAAAAGACGTCTTTAGTACACATGAACTGCAGTAGAATTGTTTATTTGCCAAAACTGGTTTTCGGGTTTATAACACATCATCAGTGGCATTTGATATGAAGAACCAACATGACAAACTGTGCACTATGTTACAGGACGTAGTTAAGATCCTGTCGTATTAACTGACAAGTTTGCCATTGCTATAGAAATGCATCACGTAAGTAGGCTTATATTACTGTTATGCAGGTACAGTTATCATTTTGTAGAAATCGATGCATATACAGTTGTTTGTTCCTCTGCATCAGCTGCCATTGATGATTGGTTATAGACCGGAAAACCGGTTTTGCCAAATAAAATAATTCTAGGGTAGCTCATGGTGTACTGGTGACGTCTTTTAATAAATCCCGATAATGTCACTATCAGGCTTAACAATGTCATAATATCCAACCAACTGACAGTTAAACCAGGTGGAAAGATTTTGGGAGGAATCTCAATCACAGATAAAGGAAATAGGAATTTCGCCGTAAGGAGTTTGGAGATCTATGGACGTGACAGAAATGCACCAATACCATTCCGGATGAAAAACGCAAGCTGAGGTGGACATATTTATAATAAAACACGGGAAAAACGTATCTAGCGTATATCTCGATCTTCTAAGGCATCCCTTAGAGCTAAGTGCCACTGATGTACATTGCCGTTATACTAGTTTAACCCGTTTCAACTTACATTAGAAACAGTTACAACTGTTCGGATATGTAAACGTAAAAACGTTGAAACGAGAAGAAATTTCTTAGGACCGATGCATGTTGTCTGACGTACCAATTTGTCACGAACACGATTTGGAAGTTGAGTCAGCTCACGAGTTGAACAGAAATGAATTATATATTCGTCCTTCTAGTGTTCTCGTTACTGTCGGTGTCTTCTGACTATTTATAAATTTTTTGCTGAATTTACTAGACAGCAGAGAATATTTGTACAACTAGATGTACTATAACTACGACACAAAGAACTACGTTAACGAGCGAGATGGCACACTAGACACGCATTTGGGAGGAGGATATTCCGAATACCCATCTTAGCATACTGGTGCAGGTTACCCTAGGTTTAAAGCAAGTGCAAGGATTGTTCCTTTGAAAGGGACACGGCCCATTTCGTTTCTCAGCTTTGCCCGGGTCCTAAATCGTTTCGTCTCTAATGAAGTACGTTAAACTTTAATCTTCCATTAATTCATCATTCCTTCCCATCTTCCTTTCTTTCCGCCTCGATGTTCTTTATAGATTGTTAGATAAAGTTTGGGGCGTTAACTGCTGTAATGGACTGCCCTTTACATTATGCCTTGTTCTTAAGTGTTCGTCAGGCCACATGTAGAATACAGGGTGACGAAAGGGGGTCTTCACTATTACGTATAAAAGTGAACACCTAGGAAGCATATTACACTCTAAAGCGAAGTATATATGTAACAGGAAAAGCGAATCGAAGGTCATTTTTGTTCCTAGTCCTCCTACGTTCTATGAAGATTGAGACTTCATACAGCCTGCAGACACACGGTGCTTTATTTCGAATGCATCTGGAGTGCACGAATAGCCACAAGTGACCTGGAAATTGGTATTAAATACTGAATGGTGCCTGCCCCGCTCAGTAATTCTTGTCTGCGATATAACTTTTTAGCGGTTCACTACAATATGAACATTTTATACGTAAGTACCTAACCTACACAGATGACATAATGCACTATTTTGAAATAATTGTCGCGGGAAAACACTGCATTATAACATTGTGACACTTCTACAGTAACTATGCGAAGATGAACACTTATTTTCAACCAGGAGATACTGAATGAAGTGGATGAAATAGCTATTATTAATAACAACATGGGATTAAACACTCATACGGCCGTATGAGTTCGTGTGGTTTTCCTGTCATGTCCAGACGAAAAGGGCTAAGTTTGCTTAGAAACATCCGTTTTCAATCTTCCCCTGCCTATGTTAAATTTTACTTGTGTTCTGGCGCCGGCCGCGGTGGCCGTGCGGTTCTGGCGCTGCAGTCCGGAACTGCGGGACTGCTACGGTCGCAGGTTCGAATCCTGCCTCGGGCATGGGTGTGTGTGATGTCCTTAGGTTAGCTAGGTTTAAGTAGTTCTAAGTTCTAGGGGACTTATGACCTAAGATGTTGAGTCCCATAGTGCTCAGAGCCATTTAAACTTGTGTTATGGCTCCAATAACATCAGTACCGACGTGATTTTAAAAATAACATATCTTCCTTTAGGAAGATATTACGTGAATTGGACATCGAGAAACGTTTTCACTGTTGGAAAGTAGAACCTTTTGAGCGTGATTAAGGACTGTGACTGCACGTTTGGAGCATAGCATCGTTCTGAATCAACGACTGTAGCAAAACCGGTAAAGACGGGAATCAGAGCGTTTAAGATGTGGTGCTACAGAAGGATGTTGACAATTACGTAACTGATAAGGAATGAAAGGGCTGAAATCTCCTGGCAGATTAAAACTGTGCCGGACCGAGACTCGAAATCGGGACCTTCGCCTTTCGCTACAACTGTTCTCGTGACCCGTCCTCAAAGCTTTAATTCTGCCAGCATCTCGTCTCCTTCCTTCCAAACTTCACAGAAGCTTTCCACTGAACCTTGTAGAACTAGCACTCCTGGAAGAAATGATATTACTAAGGCATGGCTTAGCCACAGCATGGGGAACGTTTCCAGAAAGAAATTTTCACTCTGCAGTGGAGTGTGCGCAGATATGAAATTTCCTGACAGACTGAAACTGTGAGTCGGACCGAGACTCGAACTCAGGACCACTGCCTTTAATGGAAGGGTTCTCCACAGAATCGGTGAAGATAGGAACAGATGGAAAACAATTATAGTAAGATAATAGAGGGAATAATTTTCATTGTAAGAGGGCTGTAAAGGACAAAAATTGTTCGGGACGACTGAGAACAGAACACCTCCAGCAAATGATTGAGGGCGTGGGTGCAAATGTTGGTCTGGCATGGAGAGGTTGGCGCAGGAGAGGAATTCATGGCCGTTCGCATCAGGTCAGTCAGAAGACTGATCACAAAAATAAATGCAAGTGTTGGCTATTTACTCAGATCTCCGAAGTTTTCGTTGCTAGATATTTACTTATCTTCATCGTAGAAATCATGCCACAACGCCACGGAGGTTAAACGCTGTTAAAAACGCGTTCGTAACTAACTGCAAAATTCATATACAGACAAGTCTGAACAATTTTTTGCGTTTTTCCACGTATAAGGTGTAGCGTGTATACAGGATTGTCAGAAACAGAAAAGCCTGTAAGTGTGTTGCAGGGTAGGTTGTGTTGAGGAATAACCGTTATGAAAAAAAATCGATACGTTGCGACGTTTTCCAGTTAATTTTCGTATTGAAGTAAGCCAACCGGGCAGCTGCGTGCGAATTCAAGCTGCCCACCAGAGGCGGTGTCGCCAAACGAGTCTTCGTTTGGTTTCTTAAAACTGAACATGAGAGCGATTAAAGAATCTGGACATGGCAATTTTTAGAGCGCATGTCATAGCATTGATACACCGAGCGAGGTGGCGCGTGGTTAGCACATTGGACTCGCATTCGGGAAGACAATGGTTGAAACTCGCGTCGAGCCGTCCTGATTTAGGTTTCCCGTGATTTCCCTAAATCGCTTCAGGCAAATGCCGGGACTGTTCCACTGAAAGGGCATGAAGGGTATAATATTTCTTCCGCAAGTTAATTACAATAACGTACTAATTCTCTCTTGAATGACTGTGTACTGTACTGAGCGACTGTGCAGATAAAAAAAAATTAAAAAAAAAAACAGAATTTTATAAAGTTTTGTGACGTTAATTGCAAGGTATTTCCTAGCAAAAATCTTAAAGATTCTCTGAAAATAATAATAATAATAATTATTATTATTATTATTGTATCTCGAGTAATAGAGATTCGCTGGGGCGCACAATTCTTCTGAATCTCGGCGGTGTCGATCCCGGTATTCCACAGCTGCGGTGAACGACGATTTAGTATTGATGGTTCCGCACAATATCAAAGAAAAACGGGAGGCGAATGAAAACGGCAGCAGATCCTCAATCTTTGCAGTGATAATAAGTCCACATCCGGGCTATTGAATGTTACTTTTGAGAAAAAACGGCAATGTCGCTCATCGCTGATTTTGATCCGTGTTGTTATGAATTCGATGCTGGCTCTTGAAATTATTTTCGCCACCGGATGTAAATCTTGCTGGTGAAACTGATGAAACACACATAATTTCCAATGTGAAATGTCGGGTTTTTAAAAGAATGAATTACCTTTTCCTGTTTTGGTGTCTTTGACGATGATTATATTCGCCGTTTATTCATCAAGATGAGCTCTTTCGAATTGTAGTGGTTTTTAATCCATTATCCTTTTCTACATAGACACCAAACATTAAAGTCACAATTCTGATAGAAATGACGGACTATCCCTTTCATAACATATACCTCCCTCTGCTCCAGCTAAGAAGACAACACAAAACGAAAGAGATTAGAAATTACATCCAAGTCGTCTAACAAAACCAGAGACACAGTGTACAACAGCCTCTTTTCAGCATCACTGCTGCTACTCGCAGCCACTATATCTTTGTTTGCCAATATTATCGTCGTAGTTTTTAACGACAGAATTTCAGCGCGACGTGGCCGGTTGGTCCCTGGATTGGACGGAATTTTTAATGAACAACTTTGCCACCTTCCCCGCACACCACTCATCTTGTTCACCAAGATTTTAAACTGTTGTCTCACATGTTGCCTTTTCCCCCCTCAGTGGAAACAAGCCAAGCTGATTGCGATCCCCAAGAGGTTCAAAGATCCTACAGTCCCCACCAACAACAGGCCCATCAGCCTCCTAAACACTATGGCGAAGGTCCTTGAATCTGTGATCCTTCACCGACTTTCCCAACCTCTTGCAGCAGCTGGGACGATCCGTCCTGAACAGTATGGATTCACTTCGCACCTCTCTGCTGAACTTCAGGTCTACGGATCACTGAACACATCAGCAAAGGCTTCAACACTGCCAAGTCGACAGCTGCCGTTTTTCTGGACTTGCAAAACGCCTACGATAAGATCTGGCGAGACAACCTCGTACACAAGATGCTGACACAGACCCCTATACCGGATATTTATGTCAAGATCGTGGATGACTTTCTCCGTGGTAGGACTTTCCTAATGGCTCAACGGGGAATGCGTTCTGGCATTCGCCAGTTGTCCGCAGGCACTCCGCAAGGATCGGTGCTATCTCCCATCCTATTTAATATCTATGTCAATGATATGCCGGTCATCCCCGAGTGCCACCTTGCACAATACGCTGACGACACAGCGCTATACACCACTGGCCGCATTACTGACGCCGTCGTCGCCCGCCTCCAGCGACAGGTGGACGCCACTATCACCTGGTGCCGGACAAACAAAATAGCTCTCAATGCCGCCAAAACTACGGCAGTTTACTTCACGAAACGGCGCCCAGTCCTCCGCCGCAATATTTCGATTGCAGGTGTGCAGGTGTCCTGGTCCCTGACAACCACCTATCTCGGGGTCCAGATGGACCACAAGTTGCTCTTCCACTGTCATGCGGAGTATGTCACCAACAAGGGGCAAAAGCTAACCAGGGCTTTGTACCCGTTCTTTCGCAGTAGGGAACTTAACCTGCATACCAAGCTCCGCATTTACCGAACAGTTATCCTGCCTGCCCTCACGTATGGATCTGCTGCATGGGCCACGATTAGTGTCACCAGGATGCGGACATTGCAGCGCCTGCAGAACAAGGTGCTCAGGTGGAGCCTGCACGCCCCGCCACTCACGAGAATTGTCACTCTCTACGAGGAAGCGGATATCGTCCCCCTAAAGACGACCATACGCAACAACGCGCGGCGGCTCTATGAGAAAGTGGATGCCTTGCGGGACACTGTCCATGGGTTACGCCACGTTGGGACCACACTTCCACGCCGCTGGCATCGACATCCGGTTCCTCTAACCATCCTAGAGGAAACGGATTCCGACCATGGCTAACGAAAGGTCTGGCACGCCCACCACGGACGCATCCTTTGGCGGGACTAGCCCCCATTCTACGTCCAATACTTTCCAATCATACCTGCCCATGTTAGGCAAAATTTTTCTGCCTGACTCATGTAGTACTGTCACCGTCAGAGGGTGGTACGGGACTACAAGTCCCACCGCCACACCTCCAAAGTGAATTGCAGTGACGCAGTCACTGCCCTGTGGAAATTTACTGCCTCACGCCTCACCAACACAGTTAGACCGTAATAGATCGGTGATGCTGTATTGTAACATATCACAAAAAAAAAAAAAAAAAAAAAAAAAAAAAAAAAAAAAAAAAGACTACATACCTAACTTTTTCGACGTGATTCTACATGAACATCGCTTTTTCCATCCCCGACTATTCTAATTCGGTGATACCGATGCCCTTGCTGTTAGGTTCCATCTTCCGAATCAGTCAACCATAGCACTGATGTACTTGTCGTTATCATCTCCCCTATGTCAGCCCTTCCCAGAGATCCAAATGGGGCACTAGTCCACTATCTTTCACCAATGGAGAGACCATCAAAACACTTTTCAGTTAAAGACCACCTTTCGTGTGAAGCGTAGTCACATCATCGTTGGCTAAACAGTTATTTGGTCAAGAAAAGTACACGGGAAGACTATGTGGCGAGGAAGAGGAAGACATGCTATGAGAGAGGGGATGGAGGAAATAGAAAAAGAGAATGGGAATGACGAGATAGACAGAAGTAGGAGGATGAGGTGGCCACAGAGAGGAGGAGGAGGAGGAGGAGGAGGAGGGGGAAGTATGTTCAGTGTATGTGTGGAACACACACGCTGGCGGAACCTCAGAGGAAAGGTTAGTAGTTAAATAATCGTAATACCAAAATACTGACCCTACGACTTATCTTAGAAGATAGATTAAGGAAAGGCAAACCTACGTTTCTAGCATTTGTAGACTTAGAGAAAGCTTTTGACAATGTTGACTGGAATACTCTCTTTCAAATTCTAAAGGTGGCAGGGGTAAAATACAGGGAGCGAAAGGCTATTTACAATTTGTACAGAAACCAGATGGCAGTTATAAGAGTCGAGGGACATAAATGGGAAGCAATGGTTGGGAAGGGAGTGAGACAGTGTTGTAAAGGAAACAAAAGAAAAATTCGGAGTAGGCATTAAAATCCACGGAGAAGAAATAAAAACTTTGAGGTTCGCCGATGACGATGTAATTCTGTCAAAGACAGCAAAGGACTTGGAAGAGCTGTTGAACGCCATGGACAGTGTCTTGAAAGGAGGATATAGCCGCGTGGGATTAGCCGAGCGGTCTAAGGCACTGCAGTCGTGGACTGTGCAGCTGGTCCCGGCGAAGGTTCGAGTCCTCCCACGGGCATGGGTGTGTGTGTGTTTGTACTTAGGATAATTTAGGTTAAGTAGTGTGTAAGCTTAGGGACTGATGACCTTAACAGTTAAGTCCCATAAGATTTCACACACATTTGAACATTTGAAAGGAGGATATAACATGAACATCAACAAAAGCAAAACGAGGATAATGGGATATAGTCGAATAAAGTCTGGTGATGCTGAGGGAATTAGATTAGGAAATGAGACACTTGAAGTAGCAAAGGAGTTTTGCTATTTGGGGAGAAAAATAACTGATAATGGTCGAAGTAGAGAGGATATAAAATGTAGACTGGCAATGGCAAGGAAAGCGTTTCTGAAGAACAGAAATTTGTTAACATCGAGTATAGATTTAAGTATCAGGAAGTCGATTCTGAAAGTATTTGTATGGAGTGTAGCCATGTATGGAAGTGAAACGTGGACGACAAATAGTTTGGGCAAGAAGAGAATAGAAGCTTTTGAAATGTGGTGCTGCAGAAGAATGCTGAAGATTAGATGGGTAGATCACATAACTAATGAGGAGGTATTGAATAGAATTGGGGAGTGAGGAGTTTGTGGTACAACTTTACTAGAAGAAGGGATCGGTTGGTAGGACATGTTCTGAAGCATCAAGGGATCACCAATTTAGTACTGGAGGGCAGCGTGGAGGGTAAAAATCTTAGAGGGAGATCAAGAGATGAATACACTGAGCAGATTCAGAAGGGTGTAGGTTGCAGTAGGGACTGGGAGATGAAGAAGCTTGCACAGGCTAGAGTAGCATGGAGAGCTGTATCAAACCAGTCTCAGGACTGAAGACCACAACAGCAACAACAGTTTTCAACGACATGTCTAATTCTTTCGATGTGATTCTACATGAATATAGCTGTTTTCCATCCCCATCTTTTCCTTATTCGGTGTGACCGATGACCTTGCCGTTTGGTTCCGTTCCGAATCAGCCAACCATAGCACTGATACTATCTTCAATATTTTTGTCGTTATCATCTCCCCTTTGTCACCCCTTCCTAGAGATCCAAATGTGGGACAAGTCCACTATCTTTTACCAATGGAGAGATTTTTTTCAGTTAAAGACCACTTATCTTGAGAAGCGTAATCACACCATCGTTGGCTAAACAGTTATTTGGTCAAGAAAAGTACACGGGAAGGCGATATGGGAAGGGAGAGGACGACATGCTATGAGACAGGGGATGGAGGAATTGCAAAAAGAGAATAGGGATGAGGAGAATGAGGTGGACATAGAAAGGAGGAGGAGGAGGAGGAGGAGGAGGAGGCGTGTTCAATATATGTATGGAATGCGCACGCGGGCGGAGTCTCAGAGAAAAGGTTAGTAGTTAAATAATCGTAATACCAAAATATCTATCAAAACTCTGCTGTAACCCACGGTATTGGTGGAGCGTCACGTGACGCCTCTTCGATTCATAGAAGAGGTCTTGTAAAAATAATTTAGATTCGTGACCGAAACAGTTCTAAAGGTGTAAGATTTTTTCCGGTGAGCTTACGTGGTATGAGAAGGATGGTGTCCGATTGTCTGAACTGATCCGTTATTGGGTTGTAGTTGAGAGCGGCATCCTTTAGAAGCCGCGGGGCTGTCGGCGGAGCGGAACGACCGTCCCCGCCCCTATATTTAGCGGCGGCGCCGCCCCCGACGCGGCTGGCCCGGGGCCAACGCAGCCGCCCCCGGCCACGCAGCCGCAGCGGCGCCGCCTCCGGCGTGGCGTGGCGTGGCGTGGCACGGCGGCATAATTCGCTCGTTAGCCGCGGCCGACGCGCCTCGCCGACCACGACTGTGTGCGCAGGCCCAGCCAGCGTTACATCTGCGCCGGCACACTAACCACACCGGCGCGGCGGGCGGCGCTTTGCTCTCTGCGGAACAAAGTGGCTTGCTGCTCTACGAGGGCTACATTCCTTTCCTTTTTTTCTCGCCCCTTGTGGCGTTGTTTAGGAACACTCTTTCTCATACCTTTACTTGGAATTATATCGCTCGCTGTAACATTTCATTTCTTCCTCCTCTGTAGTAATTGTTTTAAAATCTAGCAGGGCTTTCAGAAAAGTGCATATGTACGCAAATGTGTGTTTGTGTGCACAGGTGCGTGCATGACTCGTGCAGAGACGCCCAGCCTTTCTGAGAGCATTACCGTTGAGTGTAATCACATATTAACAACTACCTCCTCCCTCCTTCCACCTTCATGATCATTAGCGTGTAATTTAATTCTAGAGTGAAAAAGAATTTTCTTTGAACACTTTCATTTTTTAAATGAATTGGTATGTACTTTTTTCTGTTCTATCAGATCACGGACTAATAAGACAATTGGTACTACTCACTTTTAATAATCTACCTTTATACACTGATGAAACAATTCTCTGTTCTTCATAGAGCGTGACATCTACAACTCATTCTCAGAAAAGAAAGCTAATTAGCCAAATTAAGAGCCGACATTGGTTACAAAACAAGCTCCCCCTCTCTGTAGTGCCGCTTGCATAACTCAGAATCTGCACCCCTGTTTCAAATCACCAACATTAAAATTTCTGCATTATAGATGTAGGATACCTGTTGGTGCCGTGGTCTTCAGTCGGAAGACTGGTTTACTGCCTCCACTTCTTTACAGAAGAATGGGAAAACTGGTAAAAGCTGACCTCCGGTGAGATAAGTTTGTATTCCGGAGAGGTGTGGGGACTCACGAGGTAATCCTGACCGTAAGACTTAGCTTAGAAGATAGGTTAAGGAAAAGCAAACATACGTTTATAGCGACAGTGTTGACTGGAACACTCTCTTTGAAATTCTGAAGGTAGTGTTGGTAAAATACAGGGAGTGAAAGGCTATTTACAACTTGTACAGAAACCAGACGGCAGTTATAAGAGTAGAGGGGCATGAAAGGGAAGCACTGGTGGACTAGGTGCTGAACAGGCCTGTAACCCGTCCCAGATGTTATTCAATCTGTTCACTGAGCACGCAGTAAAGGAAACCAAAGAAAAATCTGGAGTGGGAATTGAAGTTCAGGGAAAAGAAATAAAACTTTGAGGTTTGCCGAGACATGTTAATTCTGTCAGATAGCAAAACACTTGGAACGGCAGTTGAACGGATGGGCAGTTGAAGAAACGGCACTGACTATGCGGTCATCCATGGTCAGACGCTGAAACGTTGATTAGCTCAAAAATGGTTGAAATGGCTCTAAGCACTATGGGACTTAACATCTGAGGTCATCAGTCTCCTAGACATAGAACTACTTAAACCTAACTAACCTAAGGACAGCACACACATCCAAGCCCGAGGCAGGATTCGAACCTGCGACCGTAGCAGCAGCGCGGTTCCGGAGAGAAGCGCCTAGAACCATTCGGCTACAAAGGCCGGCGTTGATTTGCTCAATAGGTTGTGTATCATCTGGACAGGGAGCGTTGTTTACGTGATCGTTTCTCCGTGTCCAAAGCCAGGAGGGAGTCGCGCCGGTCAGGCAGGAAGGCTGCCGTCGAGACAACCAGAGAGTCGACCAAGGTGTCACGTTCGGCATGAGCATCGGCCACGGCCGCCGCCGGAACAACCACCGGAACTGAGGACATGGCTGACTTCACATTGTCAGTCACCTCGTTCGTAATCGGTTCAGGAACGATTGGACCAGTATTCATCCGCTGTTCACGTGATTCGAGAGCCGCCGGGCGGCCGAAGGCGGCTTAAGCGCCGTCGTATATGTGACCGGAGTATTGTAGACGGCATTTGAAGTACCACTCCTCCTGTTGGTAGCAGCGTTGTCCGTCGCTGTAGACCTTCAGACCGGTGGCAGCAGCCGTGCAGTCCGTGACATGGCGCCTCAAAGCACGCGGCACTGATTTGTTACTCTTTTCCATACCCATAAGAAGTACGCGGCTGTCCGTCGTACACGATTACTGTCCGACATCCGCTAATGGTCAGATAAGATGGAACATAGTGAGCAGATGAACTTTGATGTGAATAATCCCTTTAAAAACAGGGCATGTGCGGAAGTGGGTCCAGTGTTCTGCCTTATGGTCACGGGCAGCGCCGTATGGCAGCTATCACGTCCTCTGCAGGTACCTCGAATGGGAGTTCGAACACGCGAGTAGTTCTAATGCCCAATCCCGCATGTTCGGTTTTGGCCACGCCGACGCTACCGTCAGCGTGACGGAAACGGAGTCCCTGTTTGGTCGCGTTTAAAACGCGCTCGCGCGCAGCGTCATTGATCATTTTAACTTTGACTGTGTTATTGAAGTGGATACCCAGAAGTTCCGATGGCGGTATCTCCACTTCCTCATGAAGGAAACGTTCCGCATCTAAGGCTTTGGGTCTTGCATATTACAGACAAAAGTTGAAACTTTATGTCGATTTCCTAAACGTATTTTCCATGACCCGAATGCGCGAAGCCCGCAAGCAGGCTAAATTGTGGCACTGTACTTCTGCACTGCAGACTTACGATTTTCGGCCTCTCTGACATAAAGTTATATACGCCGTTACTTATCCAGCAGGGGATGTTATCTAAGGGTCTTTTGGAGTATTTAGCGGGAATTCTGTACGTCATGACTACGGTTCGGAAATTGGGGGCACTTAAAGCGCTGCGCGAGACTAAGGCGTAACTTCAGTAGACTTTCACTTATAGCTTTCGGCTTGGTCATTTCCGGACTAGGCTCCCTTGCTTAACACTGATACATTTACCCTTCTCCAACATTTCTGGAAGCTTGTAACATCATTACAGAACGAACCTGAAGTTGGAACACACATTATTGGTGAATCTCAGTGTGGTTCTTACTTACGAAAAGTCAGTTACCAACACGGATAAAGAACATCTCTCATGACCATGTTGCAAGAGTATCATTTGTCATCCTCCTGCCTTGATTTAGAAGTAACACGGAATAACAGAGTTACGGAGACTTTTCGGCAAACAAACAGTTTTTTGCCGTTCCATTAACCCACGACGGCTGTCAGCGAACAGGCGATTCGTCGAAGTTACTCTGCGAACTGAATTAAATATACGTGTTGCTTTTAATGGTTATCCAGTGACTCCTGTGAGCAAAAAGAGGCGCATACCGCCAGTTTGTTCCTTTTCAACTTTCTTTTGCTATCATTACGATGTCTGCTATTATCCAGAGTGCTTCGGAAGGAGTAAGCCGCCCTCTTAGTAAAAGTGATAAGTTTTGAACGTGACTGTGTGTTGTTTCAGAATTTATTTGTATCTTTCCGTGCCTCGTGCCGCATCAAAGCACTTTCATAAAATGGGATGCCAGTAAAAGGATCTCCAATATGCGATATTTTGACGGTGAAGTTGCTGCCGCAGTCTTGTTTCCTACTTAGAAACTTCCGTTCTTCCCCCGCTTGCTTTCGCACAGCTGCATTCGAGGAGCGAGAGTGCACATGCCTTAGGCCGTATAGCGTCGTAAAAGCCGAGCCAGTTACTCCATGAGTAAACCGCATAGGGAAAAGATTACGGAAGTTATGACGGCTGAGATATAAAGGGAAATCATTTTGCAAGTAATGCCATATGAGAAAGAGAAAGCTGTGTAGCGTACGAGACGTCATTTCCAAATGAGTTTCCCATTACCATATTACATACATGAAAATTTAATATCAATACAGAATTACAAATACAATTAACAAGCTGTCCCAACACAACAAGAAAGTTATAAAAATACGAAATTTTCGATGTGAAACAGCTAAACTTCATGTATGTGCGACTTACACAAGCCTTCTCCTCACACAATTACCTGTCCACTAGATGCAGAACGAATGAATGGCCTTCCATCAAGATTGAGCAACGCGAAAGGTCTGATGCTGAAATTACTATCCATCCCACAATATACAGATCTGGCATTGTTTCGATGTCACCTCTGAAGAGAAGTATCCCTCAGGTATTCCGTCCGGTATTGCCTGCTTTGTCTTTATGAAATTAAGCCGGAAATTAAACCATTATGACACCCGTGTACTAGAAAAATATAAAAAGAGATCGATTAGGAACTAGCAGGGCTAATTTTCATTACATGTTACACAAAAATAATTGTTGAGCTGAAGGCAATATTTGGTGGTGTAGCCGGCTGGAGTGGCCGAGCGGTTCTGGGCGCTACAGTCTGGAACCGCGCGACCGCTACGGTCGCAGGTTCGAATCCTGCCTCGGGCATGGATGTGTGTGATGTCCTTAGGTTAGTTAGGTTTAAGTAGTTCTACGTTCTAGGGGACTGATGACCTCAGAAGTTAAGTCCCATAGTGGTCAGAGCCATTTGAACCATTTGGTGGTGTACCTCTTGAAACCTCCCCTTAGAAAAAGTAGTGAATTACTGTGCTGGTAAACCTCTTACGTTATTTGATTTTCAAACAGATGAGCAAACTGAACGTACTCAGAAATTTCTCTCTTTACTTATTCTGATCATCCCGAAACTGACACAATATTTTTAGCGCAACGCAATCTGACTCTCAATAATCCCTACAAAAGAATGGCCCTGACTAACAATAACCTATGCCTTTCATGAATCACTTACCTCACAAAAATCTTCGTTACTCGAACTACAGCAATACAGCGAGCGTAAATACTGCCAGCTAAATAAAAGATTGTAACTACTGAAGGCACTAACTACTGATAGGCATAGTTAGCAAATGAAAGATTTTGACAGAGAACAAACAATGTATTTACCTTTATAGTGTCTTACAATTTTCGTTTTTCTGACGGATACACGTCCAGATCGTCCGCTCTCAAAACTCTGCCATTTCTCTTCCCAAATCCACCACTGCTGGCGGCTCACCTCCAACTACGCAAATCTACGCGCTGTTCACATCCAACTGCCCAACTCTACAATTGCGAATATTCCAACAATTCCAACCAGCCACAGACTGCACACGGCACAGCCAGTGATTTTCATAGAGAGCGCTACGTAGCGTTACCAACATAAAGACCTAAACAGCCTACTTACACCCTTAACATGAAGTGTGTTGTGTGACTGACGTTACCTTCCATAACCCACAAAATAATTAATTCTAGTTTCACGAAGTTACAGAAAAGAACTTCCCACAAAATGTAACTTTATTAATGCACACTCGAAAGGAGGAGAAGATATGGGCTACAGGGCCATTAAGCTTTGCCAGTGGTATACAAGACGTGTACGTTTGAGAGCTAAAGTAGTGAAGTAGCAGAGGAACAACTACGAAAAAAGACAAGACACAGAAGGAATCTTTATAACACAGAAGACACTAAATTTAAATCATAGAAGGTGAAAATTTATGGCTGCAGTAAGTGAAGTAGCAAAAGGGAATATAAGCACTTAAAAAATATGAGATCGGCAATAGGTGCAAATTAGCAAAGCAGGAATGGCTGAAACATAAATGCAAATCCTTAGAAGCATAATTGAGTACAGATAAGTAAATGCTGACAATAGGAAAAGTAAAGAAACCTTTGAAGAAAATAGTGTGTATGAACGTCAAGAGTTCCAGTGGCAAGCCGATATTAAACAAAGAAGAAAAGGTTGAACTGTTTGAAGGAGGACATACAAGGGCAATACAAGGCTAACTAACCTCAAGGAAATATTATAGAATGAGAACAGGAAATAGAGGAAGATAAAATGAGGCACAAAACTGCGAAATTAATATGACAGATAACTGAAAGATATAAGTCGAAACATAGCCTCTTGAGTAGGCGACATTACCTCAAAATTATTGAGATACTTATGAGAACATACTGTGATGAAACTATTGCACTAGACATACAAGAACAATCAAGGCAGAAAGGATGGAAAACATTCTTTTGGAATCTCTAAGACGGTTGGGGGAAGTGGCAACAAAACGACTTTTCAAGTTGGTGTGTAGAATATATGACACTGGCAATATACGTCAGACTTCCTGAACAATATCATACACACAATCCTGATGATTGCAAAAGCCGTCAGGTGCGAGAATTATTGCACATTCAGCTTAACAGCTCATGCATCCAAGCTGCTGACACGAATAATATGCAGTAGAATCAAAACAAAATTGAGAAATCATTCAAAAGCCAAGATCGTTTAAATACTATTTACTGGATAACCGGTTTCAACACACTAAAGGTTCCATCATCGGATCCGAATGTAGCTTAACATTGTGATGGCACCTTTAGTGTATTGAAGCCGGTTATCCAGTAAACAGTATTTAAGCGATCTTGGCTTCTGAATTATTTCTACAACAGAGTGATCGCCTCACTAGGCACTAAGTGTTCATTACAAAATTGAGAATCTGTTACATGAAGAGCAATTTAACTTTGGAAACGGTAAGGGCCAGGGGGAGACACTTCAATTTGACAATGAAAGCAAGACAAGAAAAATCAAGACACAGTAAACGGATCTGTCGACAGGAAAAAGCGTTTGACAATGTAAAATTGTGCAAGATATTCGAAATTCTGAGAAAAAATGAGGTAAGTTATGGTGAAAGATGGGTAAGAAGTAGTATATAAAAGAACCCAAAGGGACCAGCAAGACTGGAAAACCAAGAACGAAGTGCTCAGATTTAAAAAATTGTAGGCCCGTGATGCAATCTTTTGCCTCTAGTGTTCAATCTATACATCGAAGAAGCAATGAGATAACATTCGCTGATGACATTGGTACCCTTAGTGAAAGTGAAAAAGAATTACAGGATAGGTTGAATGGAATGAACAGCCTAATGAGTACAGAATATAGCTTCAGAGAAAATCGAAGAAAATAATGAGAAGTAGCACAAATGGGAACAGCGAGAAAAATCAAAATTGGTGATAACGAAATAGATGAAGTAAGGAATTCTGCTACCTGAACAGCAAAATAATCCATGACAGACGGAGGAAGGAGGACATAAAAAGCAGAATAGAACTGGCAAAATGGGCATTCCTGGACAAGAGAAGTCTACTGGTACGAAACACAGATCTTAATTTGAGAAAGAAATTTCTGATAATGTAGGTTTCGAGCACAGCGCTGTATGGCGGTGAAACATGGACAGTAGTAAAAGTGGAACAGAAGCGAATCGAAGCATTTAAGATTATGTGCTACAAAAGAGTACTGAAAACAGGATGGAGTGATAAGGTAAAAAATTGGGTGGTTCTCCCCAAAATCGGCGAAGAAAGAATGTACGGAAAATACTGACAAGAAGAGAGGACAGGGCGATAGGCATACGTTAGTACATCAGGGAATAACTTCCTTGGTACTTGGGGGAACTACTGATGGTAAAAGTGGGAGCTACAGAGGGTAAAAACTATAGAGCAATACAGGTATTGGAATGCATCCAGCAAATAATTCAGGACCTCGGTTTCAAGTGCTTCTGCGAGATATAAAGGTAAGTGAGGAATTCATCGTCCGTTAGAAGACCGGTTTAATAGCTCTCTCCACGATAGTGTAGCTCGTTCACGCGTTTATTTTCAGTATATACATAACTACTGCACCTTGCATCAGTTTAAACCTATTTATTTAGTTACTGTGGCCAAGCTTTGGTCTCCCTCTTCAAGTTTTACACCCTAGGATTCACTCCATTATCAATTTCAGGACTCCTTCACGCTTCAGAAGGTGTCCTGTGAACCAGTCCATTCTTTAAATAAAACTGTGTCATACATCTCTTTTCTCTTCTCTTCGTCAGTTATCTCCAAATCTAATTTCCATAATTCTTCTTTAGCATCATACTTCAAAAGTTTCTACGCCCATGTTTCACTCTTGAGAGAGCTACATCTTAGGCACACGCCTTCAGAAAATACTTTTAACACATAATTAAACCTCGATAGTTAAAAAAAAATTATTGCTTTAGCCAGTCTGCGTTCTATATCCCCTCCCGTTCAGCTATCGTCAGTTTTGCTTTCAATCTCTCCTTTCGTATTCTTATTCCTTCAGCATCCATTTATGTCATTTTATTTGACTACATTATAGTTCCCGTGTTTTGGTTTTGCTGATAGTCATCTTATAACTTCTTTACGAGGCACTGTCAGTTCCTTTCAGTCGTTCTTCCAAGTCCTTTACCATCTCTGACAGAAATATCTCGAAGGTTTTACTTCTACTTCTTAAATATTAATTTCTTTTGCTAATATCTCTATAGTTTTGTGTACCGCTTGTTAAACACACAGACTGAATAACGTGGCGATAGGTTACAATCCCGTTCTACTCCTTTCTGAAGTAGTAAGACTAAAAATTTTGCTCTGATGTACAGCAGGGTGGAACTACACGTACACACACACACACAAACACACACACACACACACACACACACACACACACACAGGGAGAAGAAAACCGACAAACTGCAGGGACGGATTCCTGAGTGGAAACGGAGGAAAAGAGGTCCTATAAACATATGTCCGGAAATACATCGTTGCCACGGTAGATGGCGCTGACGAATGAGGTTCCTCTGACCGCACGCCGCATTATAGCCATTCCATAAGATTTCGCACATTGGTGATGCCAGTTCTGGTAAAGGTTGCTTCGTCAGTAAAGAGAACTGATGACAGAAACCCCATAATTGTGATGGTCTGGTGCAAAAGCAGTCGAAAAGTCCTTCCCGTAGATGGGGAACCTGCTGGTGATAATCCTTGCACTCGTTGCAGATGATATCGATAGTAGCGGCTGTCGTGCAGAATATAGATAATCGTACTTTGGCTTACATCATGTTGGCGGGCGACTTCTCTGGAGCTTGTACTACCGTTAGTCTCAATATCCTGCAGAAGCCGTTCCTCCAAATAGCCCGCATCTCGTGGTCGTGCGGTAGCGTTCTCGCTTCCCACGCCCGGGTTCCCGGGTTCGATTCCCAGCGGGGTCAGGGATTTTCTCTGCCTCGTGATGGCTGGGTGTTGTGTGCTGTCCTTAAGTTAGTTAGGTTTAAGTAGTTCTAAGTTCTAGGGGACTGATGACCGTAGCAGTTAAGGCCCATAGTGCTCAGAGCCATTTGAATCGTTCCTCCAAGTCTGGTATACGCACAGTCCACCGTCTCGTTGCACGTTCGTCTGTGTTGTTGTTGTTATGGTCTTCAGTCCTGAGACTGGTTTGATGCAGCTCTCCATGCTACTCTATACTGTGCAAGCTTCTTCATCTCCCAGTACCTACTGCAGCCTACATCCTTCTGAATCTGCTTAGTGCATTCATCTCTTGGTCTCCCACTACGATTTTTACCCTCTACGCTGCCCTCCAATACTAAATTTGTGATCCCTTGATGCCTCTGAACATGTCCTACCAACCGATCCCTTCTTCTAGTCAAGTTGTGCTACAAACTCCTCTTCTCCCCAATTCTATTCAGTACCTCCTCATTAATTATGTGATTTACCCATCTAATCTTCCGCATTCTTCTGTTACACCACATTTCGAAAGCTTCTATTCTCTTCTTGTCTAAGCAATTTATTGTCCACGTTTCACTTCCATACATGGCTACACTCCATATAAATACTTTCAGAAACGACTTCCTGACATTTAAATCTATACTCGATGTTAACAAATTTCTCTTCTTCAGAAACGCTTTCCTTGCCATTGCCAGTCTACATTTTATATCCTCTCTACTTCGACCATCATCAATTATTTTTCTCCCCAAATAGCAAAACTCCTTTACTACTTTAAGTGTCTCATTTCCTAATCTAATTCCCGCAGCATCACCCGACTTATTTCGACTACATTCCATTATCCTCGTTTTGCTTTTGTTGATGTTCATCTTATACCCTCCTTTCAAGACGCTGTCCATTCCGTTCAACTGCTCTTCCAAATCCTTTGCTGTCTCTGGCAGAATTACAATGTCATCGGCGAACCTCAAAGTTTTTATTTCTTCTCCATGGATTTTAATACCTACTCCGAATTTTTGTTTTGTTTCCTTTAGTGCTTGCTCAATATGCAGATCGAATAACATCGGGGAGAGGCTATAACCCTGTCTCACTCCCTTCCCGACCAGTGCTTCCCTTTCATGTCCCTCGACTCTTAAAACTGCCATCTGGTTTCCGTACAAATTGTAAATAGCCTTTCGCTCCCTGTAGTTTACACCTGCCACCTTCAGAATTTGAAAGAGAGTATTCCAGTCAACATTGTCAAAAGCTTTCTCTAAGTCTATAAATGCTAGAAACGTAGGTTTGCCTTTCCTTAATCTCTCTTCTAAGATAAGTCGTAGGGTCAGTATTGCCTCACGTGTTTCAACATTTCTACGGAATCCAAACTGATCTTCCCCGAGGTCGGCTTCTACTAGTTTTTCCATTCGTCTGTAAGGAATTCGCGTTAGTATTTAGCAGCAGTGACTTATTAAACTGATAGTTCGGTAATTTTCACATCTGTCAACACCTGCTTTCTTTGAGATTGGAATTATTATATTCTTCTTGAAGTCTGAAGGTATTTCGCCTGTCTCATACATCTTACTCACCAGACGGTAGAGTTTTGTCAGGACTGGCTCTCCCAAGGCTGTCAGTAGTTCTAATGGAATGTTGGCTACTCCCAGGGCCTTGTTTCGAATCAGGTCTTTCAGTGCTCTGTCAAACTCTTCACGCAGTATCATATCTCCCATTCCATCTTCATCTACATCCTCTTCCATTTCCATAATATTGTCCTCAACTAAATCGCCCTTGTATAGACCCTCTATATACTCCTTCCACCGTTCTGCTTTCCCTTCTTTGCTTAGAACTGGGTTTCCATATGAGCTCTTGATATTCATACAAGTGGTTCTCTTTTTTCCAAAGGTCTCTTTAATTTTCCTGTAGCCGGTATCTATCTTACCCCTAGTGAGATAAGCCTCTACATCCTTACATTCGTCCTCTAGCCATCCCTGCTTAGCCATTTTGCACTTCTTGTCGATATCATTTTTGAGACGTTTGTATTCCTTTTTGCCTGCTTCATTTACTGCATTTTTATATTTTCTCCTTTCATGAATTATATTCAATATTTCTTCTGTTACCCAAGGGTTTCTACTAGCCCTCATCTTTTTACCTATTTGATCGTCTGCTTCCTTCACTATTTTATGCATCCCTGAAAGCTACCCATTCTTCTTCTACAGTATTTCTTTCCCCCATTTCTGTGATTTGTTCCCTTATGGTCTCCCTGAAACTCCGTACAATCTCTGGTTCTTTCAGTTTATCTATGTCCCATCTCCTTAAATTCCCACCTTTTTGCAATTTCTTCAGTTTTAATCTACAGTTCATACCAACAGATTGTGGTCAGAGTCCACATCTGCACCTGGAAATGTCTTACAATTTAAAACCTGGTTCCTAAATCTCTGTCTTACCATTATATAATCTATCTGATACATTTTAGTATCTCCAGGGTTCTTCCATGTATACAAACTTCATTCATGATTCTTGAACCAAGTGTTAGCTATGATTAAGTTGTGCTCTGTGCAAAATTCTACCAGGCGGCTTCCTCTTTCATTTCTTAGCCCTAATCCATATTCACCTACTATGTTTCCTTCTCTTCCTTTTCCTACTGTCGAATTTCAGTCACCCATGACTATTAAATTTTCGTCTCCCTTCACTATCTGAATAATTTCTTTTATCTCATCATACATTTCATCAATTTCTTCATCATCTGCAGAGCTAGTTGGCATAAAGACTTGTACTGCTGTAGTAGGCGTGGGCTTCGTGTCTGTCTTGGCCAGAATAATGCGTTGACTATGCTGCTTGTAGTAGCTTACCCGTACTCCTATTTTTTTTATTGATTATTAAACCTACTCCTGCATTACCCCTATTTGATTCTGTATTTATAACCCTGTATTCAACTGACCAAAAGTCTTGTTCCTCCTGCCACCGAACTTCACTAATTCCCACTATATCTAACTTTAACCTATGCATTTCCCTTTTTAAATTTTCTAGCCTACCTGCCCGGTTAAGGGATCTGACATTCCACGGTCCGATCCGTAGAATGCCAGTTTTCTTTCTCCTGATACCGATGTCCTCTTGAGTAGTCCCCGCCCGGAGATCCGAGCTTACAGTAAACTGCGTTAATGACATATCCTGCAAGACACAAGATGAATTTTCATTCGTCAGCTCCGTATACGGTTGACACATGTTCATACGAGTCTGCGTTTGTGTTACAGAGAACTTCAAGTTTTCCAATTGCGCAACATACCGCAAGTACACGTCTGCGAACCGCAAGCAGCGGCCAAGTGCGCAGCAGCGGGCTGGGTCGTCGCGCGCAGGCGGCACGCGCGCACGCCTCGGCGTCAGGCGTCACCTCAGTAATTTGTGTTTCCGGCGTCGTGCTGACCGCAGCGCAGTGAGCGCCGGCCGCGCACCGCCCACGCGCGTCGCGAAGTGCCCGCATCCGGTGGGCGGCGGCAGCGCACGGCGCCCCGACTTACCGCTCTCGCCAACGACGCCCGCAAGCTGGGCCGGCCAGTCGCAACAGTGCCAGAGAGTCGGTTTCTGTAAACGCTGGTTGTAAGCGTACCGAACAAAACAATTTGTTACCATCATGAGCCACCACGCCAGTACTGTGTGCTTTTACAACTGCTTCCATTCTACGAGGAAGAGTGACAGAGTTTATCCACATATGCCATATCCAGCTAAAGCCACTCATTCGTGACTACATTCCGCAGGGCTACCAACTGCTCGATTGCTATCCTTCAGCATCTGTTACAAATAGACCCAGACATTTTTTTTATGATATTAAGTTTGGTGACTGAGCGGAAGTGCAAAATTGCTAAGCAGGAGTGGCTGGAGGACCAAATGTAAGAATTTAAAAGCGTTTATTACCAGGAGACAGAAACACCGAAGAGCCAAAGAAACTGGTACCTGCCTAATATCGCCGGCCGTGGTGGTCGAGCGGTTCTAGGCGCTACAGTCTGGGACCGCGCGACCGCTACGATCGCAGGATCGAATCCTGCCTCGGGCATGGATGTGTGTGATGACCTTAGGTTGGTTAGGTTTAATTAGTTCTAAGTTCTAGGGGACTGATGAACTCAGAAGTTAAGTCCCATAGTGCTCAGAGCCTGCCTAGTACCGTGTAGGGCCCCGCGAGCACGCAGAAGTGCTGCAACACGGCGTGGCATGGACTCGACTAATGCCTGAATTAGTGCTAGCGGGAATTGACACCATGAATCCTGCAGGGCTGTCCATAACGAGTACGAGGGGGGTGGATATCTCTTCTGAACACGTTGCAAGGCATCCGAAATACGCTCAACATTCCAGAATGAGAGTTTCACTCTGCAGCGGAGTGTGCGCTGATATGAAACTTCCTGGCAGATTAATACTGTGTGCCGGACCGAGACTCGAACTCGGGACCTGTGCCTTTCGCGGGCAAGTGCTCTGTGAGGTTTGGAAGGTAGGAGACGAGGTACTGGCGGAAGTAAAGCTGTGAGAACGGGGCGTGAGTCGTGCTTTGGTAGCTCAGTTGGGAGAGCACTTGCCCGCGAAGGGCAAAGGTCCCGAGTTCGAGTCTCGGTCCGGCACACAGTTTTAATCTACCAGGAAGTTTCATATCAGCGCACACTCCGCTGCAGAGTGAAAATCTCATCCTGGAAACATCCCCCAGCCTGTGACTAAGCCATGTCTCTTCAATATCCTTTCTTTCAGGAGTGCTAGTCCTGCAAGGTTCGCAGGAGAGCTTCTGTAAAGTTTGGAAGGTAGGAGACGAGGTACTGGCGGAAGTAAAGCTGTGAGGACGGGGCGTGAGTCGTGCTTGGGTAGCTCAGTTGGTAGAGCACTTGCCCGCGAAAGGCAAAGGTCCGAGTTCGAGTCTCGGTCCGGCACACAGTATTAATCTGCCAGGAAGTTTCATGCTCAACATTGTTTATGTCAGGGGAGTCTGGTGGCCAGCGGAAGTGTTTAAACTCAGAAGAGTGTCCCTGGAGCCACTCTGTAGCAATTCTGGACGTGTGGGGTGTCGCATTGTCCTGCTGGAATTGCCAAAGTCTGTCGGAATGCACAATGGACATTAATGGCTGCAGGTGATCACACAGGATGCTTACGTGCGTGTCAGCTGTCAGAGTCGTTTCTAGACGTATCAGGGCTCCCACGTCACTCCCACTGAACACGCCCCACACCATTACAGAGCCTTCACCAGCTTGAACAGTCCACTGCTGACATGCAGGGTCCATGGATTCATGAGGTTGTTTCCATAACCGTGCACGCCCATCCTCTCGATACAAATTGAAAAGAGAGCCGTCCGACCAGGCAACATGTGTCCAGTGTCCAATGTCGCTGTTGACGGGCCCAGAAGAGGCGTAAGGCTTTTTGTCGTACTGTCATCAAGGGTACACGAGTGGGACTTCGGCTCCTAAAGCCCATATCGATGATGTTTCGTTGAATGGTTCGCACGCTGACATGGCCCAGCATTGAAATCTGCAGAAATTTGCGAAAGTTCTGTCAGTTTCAGCGATTCTCTTCAGTCATCGTTGGTCCCGTTCTTGCAATATCTCTTTCTGGCCACAGCGATGTTGGAGATCTGATGTTTTACAAGATTCCTGGTATTCAGGGTACTCTCGTGAAATGATCGTACGGAAAAATCCCCACTTCATCGCTACCTCGTGTGCCGACTACAACACCGCGTTCAGACCCACTTAGATGTTGATCACCTGGCATTATAGCAGCAGTAACCGATCTAACTACTGCGCCAGACACTTGTTGTCTTATATAGGTGTTGCCGACCGCAGCGCCGTAATCTGCCTATTTTCATATCTCTGTATTTGAATAAGCATGCCTAGACCAGTTCTTTGGAGGTGCTTTCAAGAAAATTGAAGAGCCTTCTGGAGAAAAGAGAAACATCTGTATGATCATCAAGAGCCCAGATGGAAAACTAGTACTAAGCAATTAAGGGAAAGCTGAAAGGTTGAAGAATTGTGTAGCGGGGCTATACAAGGGAAAAGATTTTCAAAGCAGTATTGTAGAAATAAAAGAGGACGGACATGAAGATGAGATGGGAGATATGACACTGGCAGAAGAATGTGACAGAGCACTGAAAAACATAAGTCGAAAGAAGTCCCCGAAGTAGACGATACCCATGAGAGTGCCAGCTGTGACAAAACTATTCCACTTGGTGTGCAAGGTATGAAACGTAGTAAACACCCTTACACTTAAGGAGAATTTAAAGAAATTAGGAGCTGACAGGAGTGAATATTACCTAAATATCACTTTAACAAAATCATTGTCGCAAAACAGTAGTAAGAATTATTTACAGAACAATGGAAAACTGGTAGAAGTCAGTTTGGGTGCCTGAGAAGGAACACGTTAGTCAGTCCTGACCTTATGACTTATCTTAGAAGGTAGTTCAGTTTAAGACATTCGTAGACTTACAGAAAGCTTTCGACAATATTGACTGGAATACTCTCTTTGAAATTCTGAAGGTAGCAGGGGCAAATACAGAGAAATTAAAAAGTTGTACAGAAAGAGACAGCAAAGTCGAAGAGAACGAAAGGGAATTTGCGGTTAAGAAGGAAATGAGACGTAGTTGCAGTCTATGCCCAGTGTTATCTAATCTATATATTGAGCAAGTAGTTAATAAAACTAGAGAAAAATTTGGGTTGACTTTATAATTCGGTCAGAGGCAGCAAAGAATTTGGAAGAGCAGTTGAACGAAATGGCAGTGTTTGGAAAGAGGATACAAGATTAACATCCACAAAAGCATATCTAGTACACTGGAAAGTAATCGAATTAATCAGGTGATGTCGAGGGAGTTACACAAGGAAACGACACACTAAAAGTTCCGTAGTAGAGGAGTTTTGCTATTTGGGCAGTAAAATAACTGATGTTCGCCGAAGTACAGAAGACACAAAATGTAGACTGTCAATGCTGAGGGAAGTGTTGCTGAAGAAGAGAAATTTGTTATTACAGATTTGAATGTTAAGAAGCCTTTCCTGAAGGTGTTTGTGTGGGGTATAGCCACGTATGGCAGTGAAACATGTACGATTAACAGTTTAGACAAGAAGAAAATAGAAGCTTTTGAAATGTGGTGCTACAGGAGAATGCTGAAGATTAGATGGAGAGCTCACGTCACTAATGAGGAGATACTAACAGATCTGGAGAGAAAAGACATTTGTGACATAATTCGACTAAAAGAAGGGAACGTTTGATAGGGCACATTCTCAGACCTCAAGGTATCACCAATTTAGTACTGGAGGGATTAGTGAGGAGTAGATCAAGAGAATACTGTAAGCAGGTTCAAAATGATGTAGGCTGCAATAGTTACTCTGAGATGAAGTAGCTTCCGCAGGATAGAGCAGTATCGAGACCTGCATCGCACCAGTCTTCGGGCTGAAGACCACAACAATAACACCACCAACAACATCTAGGCACAGCTAAGCATAGCACTCGGTTTCTGTTTGACAAGGATAATGTATCCACATCTGTTCTAGCTGATCACTGTTTCTCAAAAAGTACTACAACCACAGACCTTTACATTTTGACTTTCATTCAACTGAGGTGTTTTGTTATGTTTGTAGACTCACTGTTAATGAACAACGTTTGAAACTAGTAGTGCTCGGTGGTACGATGTTTGTCTTCATATTAAAAAGCAAGTGTGTGTACTTTGATCGTTACTGTCGTCTGCACGCTAACTGTACACCTCCGATAATGCTTCTTTTCTTCATCTTTTCCGACCCAGCAGTTTCCAGAGAAGGGTTCTCCAACCCAATCTGATACGTTTGTGGTTCTCTAACCCCTAACATATATGTCTTCAATTCCCTTCTCGTATGTTAACTAAGGTTACATGTGTTTCAGCGTAAAAATGCAGTATAACAGTTTCCAAAGAAACAGGTAAGCGCATAATTCCGACGGTGTGACTGCTTTAAAATATGTTTTAACGAGCTCCTCGTCCAGGCGCTGTAGGCACAAGGGATGTCTACCGGCCGCCGTGTTATCCTCTCCCGTGTGACGTCATACGGATGCAGTATGAGGCTTGTGGTCAGCATACCGCTCTCCCGGCCGTTTTGCTGACTTTTCAGACCCTGGAGCCGCTACGTCACAATATAGTAGCTTCTCAATTGGCATCTCGGGCTTAGTGCAGTTCTTCCACCAACGAAGAATCCTAGACGGTACCGGGAATAGAACCCTGGTCCTCCGCATAGCAGCGATCTAAGGTGACCCTCAGTTACGGAGGCAGACTTAAGCATGATGGGGAAAACATAAAACAGTGTTCTCGCAATCACGGGGACTGAGCTTTAAATTCATAAAAAAAACGTTTCGAAGTACTAGAAGAACTATGATTTATGCCAGTTACTTGCTAACAAATTATTATCAAAAACACATATTCTGTTGACTGATAAGTGGATAGCCTAAATTTCAGTAGAAATTATTGTAATTTGTTGTGGGATAGTTTAACAGCTACATGTTTTTCCATGACACGTACAAGCAAAATACTGTAGTAAATGAATTTGTCACCATTCTGAAGCTTTGTTTGAACACTACAGTGCTTTAACAGACACGGTACTATTGCAGCTACATGACGCTGCCTTCCTCCGACTTTTTGAATTGACTTATCCTGCCCGTAATAGTTTAACGTGGGACTGCATAGCACAATGTCTCATTTTGAGCGTTAACAGACATTAACTGTTAAGAAAGACGTTATACACAACAAACAATAGTCCTAGGACAGAAAGGATGAAACCCGAGACGATTTCTTGAAACTGACTGGGATCTATCCCGCCTGGCAATTTACCACTAAGCCATCTATCCATTTTTAAGAAAAACAGCCATGTGAAATGTGGACCAACCTGATTGCTGGCATAAAGAGACTACTAATGAAAGTCCGAAAGAAAACGTAACTATGGAAAAGACAAACGCTGGTAATTTAAATGGAAGTGGGAATACGAGTGGTACCCAGGAGGTAGAAAATATTTAGTGGAGCTCCCTGTCTGAATAGAGATAAAATGAAATGCCAGACAGAAAACAGCTCGGTGAAAAAACGGAAGTTGAATAGAATGCGATTGACTATAATAAACGAGAAATTATCACTTCTGATGCAATACTGAATACAACCCACAGGAGAGACTCTCGAGTGCCTAGAAAAAGTAAGTACTACTACAGGTCTTCCGGGAACATACAGTAGTGAAAGAATCCGGAGAATGAAACAGAAGGAGAAGGAAAGAATGAGGAAGAGAATTGGTGGGGGAGGGGTGGGGGGAGCGAGGGAGGGAAGGAAGTGGAGCAGGGGGCAAGAGTCGGCTGGCCACATTAAGTGCTAATGCCGGACACGATACGCTGAGCTCGCTACAGGCCCAAGATCGATGGGTCGATGTACGCGCCAGTATCGAGCGGTAGGTGCCGGGTCGCGGCTGTGCATCGGGTCGACGGGAGGTCAGCCCGCGACCTGCGCGCCGCGCTGCCACGGAACGCTGCCAACTGCCCGCCAAGCTTGACCTGCCGGAGGTCTTACGGAAGGAGTGCGCTACATTTGCTTCTCGACATACGACCATCATAACTAAAGGTTTCAATAAAACTGTTTTTAGTTTTAGGCAGCGAATTCTGGACACTAAATCTCAACTGTAACGCTGACGTTTTGTGGAACGCTGCCAACTGCCCGTGACGCTTGTGTTACCGGAGATCTTACGGAAGGGTTGTGCTACATTTACTCCTCGACGTACGGCCATCATATCTCAAGGTTTCAATAAAATAGGTTTTAGTTTTAGGCAGTGAATTCTGGACACTGTAACGCTGATATTTAGACCGTCTTTTATAGCCTTTCTCCTCAGGGAAACAGCTACCCCCCCTCTGAAGATGATCGCCGACAACGTTGTCGAACCATCAATTTCTTCGTTGTTTTAGTGTCATAATGACGTCGCCTAACATCTTAAGGATTTGGTTAAAACTGACAGAGATCGTGAAGTCTACGACTTACCGTATTAACTACACGCAAGGCCCATTTAAAATGAGACCTTTCCCTTCCTTCTAGGAATAATTCATAATGTTTCATCTTTAACGCTAAGCGCCGGCGTTGTGGCCGAGCGGTTCTAGGCACTTCAGTCCGAACCGCGCGACTGCTACGGTCGCAGGTTCGAATCCTACCTCGGGCATGGATGTGTGTGATGTCCTTAGGTTAGTTAGGTTTAAGTAGTTCTTAGTTCTAGGGGACTGATGACCTCAGGTATTAAGTCCCATAGTGCTCAGAGCCATTTGAACCATTTATAAGCCGGTCGCGGTGGTCTCGTGGTTCTAGGCGCTCAGTCCGGAGCCGCGCACCTGCTACGGTCGCAGGTTCGAATCCTGCCTCGGGCATGGATGTGTGTGATGTCCTTAGGTTAGTTAGGTTTAAGTAGTTCTAAGTTCTAGGGAACTGATGACCTCAGATGTTAAGTCCCATAGTGCTCAGAGCCATTTGACCCATTTTTGACCATTTATAACGCTAAGCGGTTATCTCGAAACCTGGAACACGGTAGGAGTTGTTGGTTGCCTATATAACGGCTTGTAGCGGATACAAAAATTTGATTTGCACTATTTCCTGAGTTTACTGACCAAGTTTAAAAATTTAAAACGCTCTCGTAACCTATTGATACTCATTATGAGTTGTAATATTATGTTCCAAATGTAATACAATAAGACGACTATTACAGTTTGTTTGTCTTTAAGCAGCACAACCGATGGCCCGCAAATACCCGGACTTTATTCAGGCAGTGTTTGAGAATGAAATCACTTAGTGACTTCCCACCAATTTTACACATAATTACAAACCCTTACGAGAAATTTTCTTGCTGACACCATCAGACAAAATAATGAAAGAAAAGTTTGTCGCTTACTACATTTTCGTTGTTCATGCAGTCAAACTTCAGCATCAGGCATTTAGTTTTAATTTTTTACTTCGTTACTATCGACTCTATTCTCAATACAGTGTCCAGTCAGTAGCCGCATACTCGTATACAATTGAATGTATGGGGAAAATTATATCATTGTACGAGACGTAGTTCAGGAGATCTAACGTCAGAAACATTGAGACGCGTGAAAAAAACTAGCTTCTCTTTAAAAAGGAGCGCAAATTACACAGAATACGTTCATCCAACGTTTCGTAATGAGATCACTTTGCGACTTCTGATCAACTGTAAGCAAAATTTCGAACTTTTGGTATCCTTTTTCTTGTTTGTATGTTTAAAGTCAAATATTTAACACATGAACTCATTTGCAAAGTAATCAGATGTTTGAAGCAATTTTGTACATGGAAGTTCGATCCTTGAAAAAAATAGAGCGTTTACGCTTATGAGCTATGTATCTACCAGTACTGCCAACAAACAACAAATACATAATGGTGTGGCATCTGTCGTTATACTTAAACACTATCCATCGTTAATCTAAATCTATAGGGATATGACAACGTATCAGTGTAGTAAATTATACTTAGCACCAGGATGTGATGTATATTGGTACAGTCTGGTGCAATAGATTCGCTGGGGTTCATCCTGCGCTCATTTAGATATTGATAAGTGTTACATTATACATGAATTCCTCCAACAGAATTTCGGAAGTTATTCAAGAATACTTCTGAGAAGGTTCTTACAATAGAGCAGTAGTTCCGGTAGCTCATCAATCAGTTACTATTTTATTTTATTTGATTGCATACCCCCACTTATTTTTGCATCTGTATTGCACTGAAAATATCGGAACAATATTGCAAATCTGGACGACAAAATTATTCCACTCACGTTAATTGCTGTTGTAAAAGTAACGCCCACTTTCCTCTTCGACCGCCGCGCGGAGTGGCTGCGCGGTTTGAGGCGCCATGTCACGGATTGCGCAGCCCCTCCTGCCGAAGGTTCGAGTCCTCCCTCGGGCATATATATATATATATATATATATTTGTGTGTGTGTGTGTGTGTGTGTGTTGTTCTTAGCATAAGTTGGTTTAAGTAGTGTTTAAGTCTAGGAATCGAGACCTCAGCGGTTGGTCCCTTAGGAATTCACACAAATTTGAACATTTGAACCTCTTCGACCTCGAGCTTGCATTCAGTACTGACCAGTTCATCCTAGGATTGGTTTTTCAGGCAGCGTTAATCGTTCGTTAACTGTGATGCACATCAGTATGGACATACTTACTTATGAAGAGTTGGCCGATTAGCAGCTCGTGTGTAGGTTCACTGAATGCAGTGGAAAAGCTGCACAATTAAGGTACGTTGTCGCAAGAGTCTACATGTTTCGTCAGAGAGTTATTGCAGTACTATGCGGTTTGTGTTGTACGCGTTAGTGATTGTGTATGACAGGATTCCTCACTATCGTGAAGATATTTTCGCAAGACCAAATGTAATTGCGGTAACAAACCTAATAAATCATTCCATTATTTGTAACGAACCACCGGATAGCACAGTTCTCTGAAACCAAAATACTCGAAAAATACCGCTAACCACCCTCCAAAATTTTTTCGTTGGAGCTCAGGTTCACCATGTATACAAGTTCATTTGAACATGCTGCGGAGTTCTATTTCTTGTTTTTGACTCCATGTAAAATCTACTAATAACGTAAGTATGGTACTCTGTAAATGCAAGCAGTGGACTTTAATTACTACGAATTTTTTATTTGTATACCTAACTGCATAATCATGTACGAGCAGATTATCACATTGTGTGTCCACATTTCGCCCCGTTTATGTCCATTGTTATGTTGACTAGGTGGGTTAAAATCCGCTGTTTCGTTGAAACTGGGCAATAAAAATAGAGCATTTTATTCAAATAGTATAATTCGTCGTGTAGCTCTGCAAAATTTTTCTAGTAGTGTTTTTCTCTTAAAAAAAGGGTATTTCTAAATACTGGGTGTAACGAATGTAAGTGCATATATTTTTATATAATTTACTACCTGATATTATCTGCATGGTCGTTACTGCACTACTACGTGGACTAAGCCTGCAGTATAAGATAACTGTTTGGCGTCGACGCACTCATTCTACAACATCTGATACCCTGCCCAGTTGATAATAAGCATTAATGGCTTGCTCTTGCCACATGTATTAGGGTATACTATACAACCTAAAAACGTAGCTGTAATTGCTGATCTCCAAATGAAGTAATTAGTGATGTAATGTTGTTCATTACAATGTTGTCAGTAATTTCTATACCGTTACATGTTTGTCCGATACCAATCTACTGTCATCAGCTATTTTCTCTCTCTGCTACAGACGCGAAATTTAACTGACAGGAAGAAGATGCTGTGATATGCAAATGATTAGCTTTTCAGAGCATTCACACAAGGTTGGCGCCGGTGGCGAAACCTACAACGTGCTGACATGAGGAAAGTTTCCAAGCGATTTCTCATACACAAACAGCAGTTGACCGGCGTTGCCTGATGAAACGTTGTTGTGATGCCTCGTGTAAGGAGAAGAAATGCGTACCATCACGTTTCCAACTTTGATAAAGGTCGGATTGTAGCCTATCGCGATTGCGGTTTATCGTAACGCAACATTGCGGCTCGCGTTGGTCGAGAGCCAATGACTGTTAGCGGAATATGGAATCGGTGGGTTCAGGAGGGTAATACGGAACGCCGTGCTGGGACCCAACGACCTCGTATCACTATCAGTCGAGATGACAGGCATCTTATCCGCATCGCTGTAAAGGATCGTGCAGGCACGTCTCGATCCTTGAGTCAATAGATGGGGACGTTTGCAGGACAACAACCATCTGCCGAACAGTTCGACGACGTTTGCAGCAACATGGACTATCAGCTCGGAGACCATGGCTGCGGATACCCTTGACGCTGCATCACAGACAGGAACGCCTGCGATGGTGTACTCCACGGCGAACCTGGGTGCACGAATGGCAAAACGTCATTTTTTCGGATGAATCCAGGTTCTGTTTACAGCATCATGATGGTCGCACCCGTGTTTGGCGACATCGCGGTGAACGCACATTGGAAGCGTGTATTCGTCATCGCCATACAGGCGTGTCACCCTGCGTGATGGTATGGGGTGCCATTGGTTACACGTCTCGGTCACCTCTTGTTCGCACTGACGGCACTTTGAACAGTGGTCGTTACATTTCAGATGTGTTAGGACCCGTGGCTCTACCCTTCATTCGATCCCTGCGAAACCCTACATTTCAGCAGGATAATGCACGACCGGATGTTGCAGGTCCTGTACGAGCCTTTCCGGGTACAGAAAATGTTCGGCTGCTGCCCTGGTCAACACATTCTCCAGATCTCTCACCAATTGAAAACGTCTGGTCAATGGTGGCCGAGCAACTGGCTCGTCACAATACGCCAGTCACTACTCTTGATGAACTGTGGTATCGTGTTGAAGCTGCATGGGCAGCTGTACCTGTACACGCCATCCAAGCTCTGTTTGACTCAATGCCCAAGCGTATCAAGGCCGTTATTGCGGCCAGAGGTGGTTGTTCTGGGTACTGTTTTCTCAATATCTATGCACCCAAGTTGCGTGAAAATGTAATCACATGTCAGTTCTAGTATAATATATTTGTCCAATGAATATCCATTTATCATCTGCATTTCTTTTTGGTGTAGAAATTTTAATGGCCAGTAGTGTATGTTCATGACAATATCACGTAATCCGTTACAATGCAGATGACTTAAACTAAAACAGTCCCATATTAAATGTGTGGCTACATTGTCCTCTGTCGTAATTAGGTACAGGTACCGTTCAATAGGCCATTTCTCACATCCTGTAGGGCACCATCACCCCCTAAGTAACTGTCACCACAAGAGGAAATAAACAGAGACGAATGCTAATGTAAACATCAACTAACTTATATCTATCTAGTCGTGGCGATAGGCTGTCCGTTCGAAACCGGCGGCTGTGCTTATCTGAGTGAATAAATAGCATTATTAACAGTGCCTCGTTGCTGTTTTCTTCTTTGCAAGGATAAAACTGCATTTCAAAACCTGTTAAGCACAATAATCACACCTCCTCACAGGGAGTTAACTGTCTATACATACAAAACAGGAAGTGTCGTATTTTGCTAGACATCAATTAAATGCCATCAAAACCGTAATAATTGTTCTGTTCAAGGATGACACTTCAGCCTCCATTATCCCAATATATTTTGGGAGACAGACGATATCGTCCGTCTTTCGTACCGCAGAGTCTACTCAAGTTGGTAGATTTGCTCCACGTGGAAACCGAAAAGTACTCACGCCACTGTCGATCAGCTATTGAGACCGTAAAAGGTTATATGTTCTATCACATTCTTACTTTCTTTAATGAATGCTCGAGACTGGAGACCGTACGACATTTGTCGCTGTATTGCAGACAGCTGTGATGCTACAACACGAAATGCACCGATATGCTAAAATATTGCTAAAACTGCCCATCCTAACAGGGGGAACGAGTGTGCTCTTCCAAATTTATGGTATGTGCAGGGCTTGGTAGAAATCAATACGACAGAAATGACAGATTTAGACGGCCAACGCTTTAGAATAAATAGCGTTTTTGGCTGCGGTCACGTGAGGCATGAGCCACTTATGTTGCCATGATTTCCAGGCTACGGTTGCCGTAACGCAACGAATAGAACGTTATTACGGGGGTATGGGGTGGTGTCTCTCTGTGGAAATTATTTTTAATTTTTACGTTACTTACGCTGCAAACAAACAACAAAAGCATTCAACAGTAATCATTCATATTTTCATACAATGAAAGGTACGAAAAGGGAAGGCTAAGAAAAATTTTGGGCCGACGACAAAAAAAAAAAAAAAAAAAAATGGTGGATGAATAAGCGGCAAAATATATGAATGTTGTCATTATTTCGTCAAAATCTGGGAAAGTTACAACGACCTTATTGAAAGGTTTTCTGACTGGTGTGATGAGGTCCAACTTTCAGGAGAACAAATTTATTCTCTTAACTGTCTCGTGGCAGGGACAAACAAATCCACAATTATACGACGAGAAGGGTTGCCATCGTGCGCTATTAAAGTGATTCCCCTAAAATGGACACTGTTAGTGCAACCCTACTATGTCTGTTTTTATCGCCATGTGAAGATTTCCGTCGAAAAGCTTCAAAACTGGACTTATCTCGTAGACGGAGAAACACAATCACTTACCGAGAAGCCTGCATCAAGATACATTACGTACCGCAGTATTTGAAAAAATGATGTGTTACTTGTGCTTTGCTGTGGAACTGTTCGAGGAGAGGGAACCTCTTATGAATGTAAACCGAGTTTGTTTTTCTATAGAAACCTTAAAAGAACCACGTAATAGTAAAAATCTAGCGATTATAACGTACACAAGATGGCGAGATACACTCCTGGAAATTGAAATAAGAACACCGTGAATTCATTGTCCCAGGAAGGGGAAACTATTGACACATTCCTGGGGTCAGATACATCACATGATCACATTGACAGAACCACAGGCACATAGGCAACAGAGCATGCACAATGTCGGCACTAGTACAGTGTATATCCCCCTTTCGCGGCAATGCAGGCTGCTATTCTCCCATGGAGACGATCGTAGAGATGCTGGATGTAGTCCTGTGGAACGGCTTGCCATGCCATTTCCACCTGGCGCCTCAGTTGGACCAGCGTTCGTGCTGGACGTGCAGACCGCGTGAGACGACGCTTCATCCAGTCCCAAACATGCTCAATGGGGGACGGATCCGGAGATCTTGCTGGCCAGGGTAGTTGACTTACACCTTCTAGAGCTCGTTGGATGGCACGGGATACATGTGGACGTGCATTGTCCTGTTAGAACAGCAAGTTCCCTTGCCGGTCTAGGAATGGTAGAACGATGGGTTCGCTGACGGTTTGGATGTACCATGCACTATTCAGTGTCCCCTCGACGATCACCAGTGGTGTACGGCCAGTGTAGGAGATCGCTCCCCACACCATGATGCCGGGTGTTGGCCCTGTGTGCCTCGGTCGTATGCAGTCCTGATTGTGGCGCTCACCTGCACGGCGCCAAACACGCATACGACCATCATTGGCACCAAGGCAGAAGCGACTCTCATCGCTGAAGACGACACGTCTCCATTCGTCCCTCCATTCACGCCTGTCGCGACACCACTGGGGGCGGGCTGCACGATGTTGGGGCGTGAGCGGAAGACGGCCTAACGGTGTGCGTGACCGTAGCCCAGCTTCATGGAGACGGTTGCGAATGGTCCTCGCCGATACCTCAAGAGCAACAGTGTCCCTAATTTGCTGAGAAGTGGCGGTGCGGTCCCCTACGGCACTGCGTAGGATCCTACGGTCTTGGCGTGCATCCGTGCGTCGCTGCGGTCCGGTCCCAGGTCGACGGGCACGTGCACCTTCCGCCGACCACTGGCGACAACGTCGATGTACTGTGGAGACCTCACGCCCCACGTGTTGAGCAATTCGGCGGTACGTCCACCCGGCCTCCCGCATGCCCACTATACGTCCTCGCTCAAAGTCCGTCAACTGGACATACGGTTCACGTCCACGCTGTCGCGGCATGCTACCAGTGTTAAAGACTGCGATGTAGCTCCGTATGCCACGGCAAACTGGCTGACACTGACGGCGGCGGTGCACAAATGCTGCGCAGCTAGCGCCATCGACGGCCAACACCGCGGTTCCTGGTGTGTCCGCTGTGCCGTGCGTGTGATCATTGCTTGTACAGCCCTCTCGCAGTGTCCAGAGCAAGTATGGTGGGTCTGACACACCGGTGTCAATGTGTTCTTTTTTCCATTTCCAGGAGTGTAGTTAATGGTTACGCTGTTTTTACTGTGAATATCACTCCAGCACTTGTAACTCAATTTTAAAGTAATAAAAGTATCTAATTTTATAAACCAAGTTCTCGTATACACCCTACAATCCCTTCCTGGAAAGTTTTTTGCAGTCCTAAATTTTCCTTTTGTCTTTCCTTTTCATGGATTTTATTGTAATATTAATAAATACTTGACAGTGAGTATTTTTTCGGTTTATTTGCTAAAAAAAATCTGTGTATAGACTCAACCCAACGACGCTCGGATAACTGTTCTGTACCCTCTGCAATGGTCCAACTGTTACTTAGAAACTACATTAACATAAATAACTCATGCCTCGCCCTACGGGTGCCATGAATGATATATTTGCTAAACGCTTGGCTGTCTGAGGCTGCCACTTCTGACACTTGTTTTTCTGGCCAAATCATGTATATGCCATAACTCTGAACGAAGTCAGTGACATGTAGGCGCGGACCCCTTATGAGATTGAATGCCGGATTGTGACGTTCCGGTCACGTTATGCGGTGAAGAAAGTATATAATAGGAACGGAGGCGGATGGAGAATCATTACGGCGACGATATGGACATAAATGATAAAGTCCACTGACGCAAGAGACTTTTATAAATGGCAGACAAGATGTTCGTCCACGCCTCATCATAGAACATAAGAGATTGCGCTTTGTAAAGTAGGACAGGTGGCGATGTGTAGAGTTTTGAGGACAGAGTAGAATTCTGTGCAAGCGGTTTGGGAGAACACCGATCAGCGCAGACTGTTGAATACGGAGCTCCTCAGTCAATGACCACCACATGTTCCCATGCTTACCCATTTACACTACCACACAGGAGAACGGCTGATCGAAACAGACCGCGCCACAGACATTGGTCGATGGCTGCCGTATCACGCTGTGGATTACGTGAACATTATTGCCGACTAACTGCACCCATTCGTATCTGATATCTTCCCGAACGGTGATGACATCTTCCACCACGATAACTGTGTATCACTCGTACAACAGTAATTTCAAGAGAATGATTGTGAATTCACATTTATGTCTTTGCTGTCCAATTTACCCTCATCAGAACACGATAAAACACATTTGAAATACTATCGCGCTCCCGCTAACTACCAGCGCGTAATTTGCGTAACCTGTGCGTAGACACCTGGTACCACTTACCAAACTTCCGGAAACATACCAATGACTTGCCGAATCCACTGCCCATTTAACCGCTACTGTATTGCGTTCCAAAGGTGCAACAGCACCCTTCTGAACAGGTTATCATAATCTTTCGGGTCACCAGCGTATGTCTTCACGAGATTTTCAATACACATCTGAGTGTCCAGTCAGAAGACTAATTTGAACTAGATCTTCCCCAACAAGTAAAGCTGTGTGACAGCGAGTCGTATCTGGCCAACCTCATTAGAAGAAGGGATAGACTGGACACGAGGAATTGTTAATGGAGGAAAGCTTGTGAAGTAAAAATTGAAGGAGATTAACGTGTGAATACAATAAGCAGACTCTAATATGTGTAGATTCTTACGTGTGCAGAGCAGAAGAGACTTGCATACTATAGACAGCACAACATATTAGCAGAATATAAAGCAATGACACTGAAGAGCCTAAGAAACTGGCACACCTGCCTGATATCGTGTAGGGTCTCCGCGAGCTCGCAGAAGTGCCGCAGCACGACGTGGCATCGAGTCGAATAATGCCAGAACTAGTGCTGGAGGGAACTGACACCACGAATCCTGCCGGGCTGTCCATATATCAGTAAGAATACGAGGAGATGGGGATCTCTTATGAACAGGACGTTGCAAGGCAACCTACACTATATGATCAAAAGTGTCCGGACACCTCCATCGGTAATGCTGGAGTCCTTCCACTCTCGCTAGCATACGTTCAATGGGTGCTGAGAGATTTAATGGGGAATGGCAGTCCATCATTCACGGAGTGCTGCACTGAGGTGAGGTACCGTTGTCAGTCGGTGAGGGCTGGCACGAAGTCGGCGGGCCAAAACATCCCAAAGGTGAGGTATTCTATAGGATGAAGGTGCTCGATCGTGTTGGAGATGCAGTCGCCATCCCCGAATTGCTCTTCAACAGTGGAAAGCAAGAAGATGCTTAAAACATCACTGTAGGCCTGTGCTGTGATAGCGCCACTCAAAACAACAAGGGGTGCAAGCCCTCGCCATGAAAAACACGGCCACACCGTAACACAACCGGCTCCGAATTTTACTGTTGGCGCTACGCATGCTGGCAGACGATGTTCACCGGGCCTTCCCCATACCCACACCCTGCCATCAGATCGCCACATTGTGTACCGTGATTCGTCACTCCACACAACGTTTTTCCACTGTTCAGTCGTCCAATGTTTACGCTCCTTACACCAAGCGAGGCGTCGTTTGGCATTTACCGGCGTGATGTGTGGCTTATGAGCAGCCGCTCGACGAAGAATTCCAAGTTTTATCACCTCCCGCCTAATTGTCAAAGTATTTGCAGCGGGTCCTGGTGCAGTTTGGAATTCCTGTGTGATGGTCTGCATAGATGTCTGTTTACTACACATTAAGAACCTCTTCAAGCGTCGGTAGTCTCTGTCACTCAACAGACGAGGTAGGCTTGTACGCTTTTTGTGCTGTACGTGCCTCTCCACGCTTCCACTTCATTATCACATCGGCAACAGTGGACCTAGGGCTGTTTAGGAGTGAGGAAATCTCGCGTACAGACGAATGACACAAGTGACCCCAATCACCTGACCACGTTCGATGTCCGTGAGTTCCGCGGAGTGCCCGATTCTGCTCTCTCACGTTGTCTAATGACTACTCAGGTCACTGACATGGATTAATTGGCAGCAGGTGGCAGCACAATGCACCTAATATGAAAAACACATGTTTTTGGGGGTGTCCGGATACTTTTGATTACGTAGTGTAGATATGCTCAATGATGTTCATGTCTGGGGAGTTTGATGGTCAGCGGAAGTGTTTAAACTCAGAAGAGTGTTCCTGAAGCCACTCTCTAGCAATTTTGGACGCGTGGGGTGTCGCATTGTCTTGCTGGAATTGCCCAAGTCCGTCGTGCACAATGGACATGAATGGATGCAGGTGATCAGACAGGATGCTTACGTACGTGTAACCTGACAGAATCGTATCTAAGCGTTCCAGGGATCCCTTATCGCTGCAACTGCACACGCCCCACACCATTACAGAGCCTCCACCTGCTTGAACAGTCGCCTGCTGACATGCGGGCTCCATAGATTAATGAGGTTGTCGCCATACCCGTACACGTCCATCCGCTAGATACAATTTGAAACGAGGCTCGTCTGACCAGGTACAGTCATCAGCAGCCCAATGTCGATGTTGACGGGCCCAGGTGACGCGTAACGTTTTTTGTAGCGCAGTCATCAAGGGTGCACGAGTGGGCCTTCGGCTCCGAAAGCCCATATCAATGATGTTTCGTTGAATGGTTAGCGCGCTGACACTTGTTGGTGGCTCAGCATTGAAATCTGCAGAAATCTGCAGAAGGGTTGCACTTATGTCACGTTGAAAGATTCTCTTCAGTCGTCGTTGGTCCCATTCTTGCAGATCTTTTCCCGGCCGCAGCGATGTCGGAGATATGTTGTTTTACCGGATTCCTGATATTCACGGTACACTCGTGAAATGGTTGTACAGGAAAATCCCCTCTTCATCGCTACCTCAGTGATGCTATGTCCCATCTCTCGTGCGTCGACTATAACACCACGTTCAAATTCACTTAAATCTTGATATCCTGCTATCGTAGCTGCAGTAGCCGATCTAACAACTATGCCAGCACTTGTTGTGTTATATAGGCGTATATCTCTGTATCTGAAAACGCATGCCTATACGGATTTCTCTGGAGCTGAAGTATATAATGTTATATTACACTCGTATTAAATTATGAGTAAAAAATAATATTTAACATTAAACTGATTAGGCTGCACTTCTACTGTAAATTTGAAAGGCGCACAAAGTGATGGTAGAGGGCATGTATGTGATTTGCTGCTGAGATTCATTTTTGGAAATGGGCTATATATATTGCTCAGGACTCTAATTTCGTGATAAAGAAATCAGTTCCGTGTACTTCTTAAATGTATCATTTAACTGACCAGTCAAAACATGACGCAGTAGCAAAATTACACTGTAAGCGGATCAGGTACGGTGGATCACCTCAGCGAAGATATGGGCTGCAAATGGGGAAATCCAATGAAATAAGCGACTTTGACAAAGGGAAGATTATTGCTACGCAGAGCCTGTGAATGACGATCTCGAAAACGGCGAAGCTGGTCGAATGTTCGTGTGCTAGTGTCGTGTGCATCTACGGAAAGAGATAGAAGGACAGTGAAACTGCCACTAAACGCTAAATGATAGGACATCCACGACTTATCACAAAACGTGGGATTCGGAGGTTTGTCTGCTCTGTAAAGTAGGAAAGGTGGTGACCTGTGGCATCCCTGCCAAAAAAGTACAATGCTGGTGCATACAGATGTGTTTTGGATCACGTCGTTATTCGTATATTCTTAAAATGGAGCTCCGCAGCAGACTGCCCTTGCGTGTTCACGTGCTGGCCCAGTGACATCAAAAATGGTTCAAATGGCTCTGATTACTATGCGACTTAACTTCTGAGGTCATCAGTCGCCTAGAACTTAGAATTAATTAAACCTAACTAACCGAAGGACATCACACACATCCATGCCCGAGGCAGCATTCGAGCCTGAGACCGTAGCGGTCGCTCGGTTCGAGACTGCAGCGCCTAGAACCGCACGGCCACTCCGCCGGCCCCAATGACATCGTCAATTACAATTTCAGTGGGCACAGGAGCACCGGCATTCGACCATCGATCAATAGAAACCTGTCGGCTCTTAGAATGAATCATATTTTTGCTACACTTGGTCGATGGTCGTCTCAACAAACGCCGTCGTCGAGGTCAACGGCGTTTCGAAACGTGCAACTGGCCACGGACGCAGGTAGGTGGGGGTACTATTATGCTGTGGGAGACATTCTCATGTACTTTCATGGAACCTGTGGTAATAATTGAAGACACGCTGACAGGCGCAAACCACCTGTATCCTTTCGTACTTTATGTCTTCACCGATAATGATGTTATCTTTCAGCTGTATAATTGTACGTGTCTCGGAGCTAGAACGGTGTTACAGTGGTTTGAGGAGTATTATAGTGAACTCGCGTTGATGCCTAAGCGACTAAATTCGCCTGATGTAAATCCTATGGAACCCATGTGGGTCGTTAACGGGCGGCACCACCACGAACGCAAGTCAGTGGTCCGTCATTTGCGCGAATTACATGAGCTGTGCATAGCCGTCTAATGCCACATACCTCCATAAAACTGCCAACAAACGGTCGGATCCCTGATACGCAGTATCAGTGATGTGTTTTGTTCCAAAGTCGGACAAACAATATATTAAGCAGGTCGTCTTAATGTTTTGGACCATCAGTGTATAGCGTAATTTAGCAAAGAAAGTGTTTAGATGCTACCTAATAATGTATAATATTGAAATGATGTCACATCTGATACTTGGAAAACCAACAGCTCCCTTTTGAAGTGAGGCAGTGTTCATCAATACCACGCAGTCTTTTGATTTGTAACGTAAAATTGCTATAATATGGAAGTATGACCATACGCATGTACGCGCGAGCGCGCGCACACACACACATAGACACACGCACACGCACACACACACACACACACACAGACACACACACACACACAGACACACACACGCACACAAGTTTACAATATTTCGATACACATCTTTCGAAGGATGCCAACTTTTTTTGCCGTATTCGCTTGTTGAAATCTACAAGTATCCTGCTTCATGAAGAACACGCAGAACCGCGTGTAATGTTCAGCTGGTACAGACGAGTGTAGCCCTGTAGCTATTTGACATGGAGTACTGATAAGAATTATGACAGCGTTCACGAGACTTTAACGGAACAAAGCAGTAACATATCTGTCTAGTCATAAATACAGTATGATAGTACCAGAATGAGATGTTCACTCTGCAGCGGAGTGTGCGCTAATATGAAACTTCCTGGCAGATTAAAACTGTGTGCCGGACCGAGACTCGAACTCGGGACCTTTGCCTTTCGCGGGCAAGTGCTCTAACAACTGAGCTACCCAAGCACGACTCACGCCCCGTCCTCACTGCTTTACTTCTGCCAGTACCTCGTCTCCTACCTTCCAAACTTTACAGAAGCTCTCCCGCAAACCTTGCAGAACTAGCACTCCTGAAAGAAAGGATATTGCGGAGTCTCGGCCCGGCACACAGTTTTAATCTGCCAGGAAGTTTCATATTAGCGCACAGTCCGCTGCAGAGTGAACATCTCATTCTGGAAACATTCCCCAGGCTGTGGCTAAGCCATGTCTCCGCAATATCCTTTCTTTCAGGAGTGCTAGTTCTGCAAGGTTCGCAGGAGAGCTTCTGTAAAGTTAGGAAGGTAGGAGACGTGGTACTGGCAGAAGTACAGCTGTGAGGACGGGGCGTGAGTCGTGCTTGGGTAGCTCAGTTGGTAGAGCACTTTCCCGCGAAAGGCAAAGGTCCCGAGGTCGAGTCTCGGTCCGGCACACAGTTTTAATCTGCCAGGAAGTTTCACAATATGAAAGTAGTTTTAGTACTTTATCTCACTTATGAGAACAGACCTACTGGTTATTGTGTCTCATTTCTCTCTTTTCTCAACCTTCTTTTTTGTTTCTCACAGCGTACCCAGGTTCCAGCAAGTACAGTAAAATTCAAGTGAAGTTGCCTGCTGCAAATATTCCCTGATACAGAAGTATCCAGAATTCATAGCGTTTGCATACATTGGAAAATGAAACAAAGCAGCAGAAATTCGTGGAAATATTTAGAGCAAGACACGTAACGAATAAAAGTAGCGTCGATAGCATTCTTCAGAATTCTTCGAAAGTATGTCGTGTTCAGCCAGCAGTATAACAAACTTTTAATTCAGTCTCTACTGTATGTGTCACGTGACGGCTAACAGGCCGTCATATGTAGCCTGTTCCTAGTAAATTCCAATATTGTAATCTCTTTAGCATGAGATACCTAAGTTTCTATTCCTTCGTATCATTTTATTGCATTCACTACACAATGATGCCCAGTAAAAACACTTCCAGCTGAAAATTTGTTAAATAAATAGCGAGAGGAGCTTCTTAGAAAGTTTTCATGTTAACTGAGTCACCTGCCGCTTCTTGGTAGAACGACTCCGTAAGTGTAAATGAAAAGCACATAATTGTGTAAGACCTTCATTGTTCATTTATTTCGTTAACGACTTTTTGCTTTGCGAGGTCTTTATCACATTTTAGCTATTGAAGTGTGACGATAATCTTGTGCGCCGAAACCCGGTTAAGTACATCAATTAATGCTGCAGGACACCCAAAATTCTGTGCTTTTCATTTACAAAACACAAGTTTTTATGTTCTTATTAGAAAGAAGATCTTGTAGCTACTATTCGTTATGGGATAAACTTGCTGCTGAATTTTTCAAGGCACTATTTCCTATCTTTCATTCACTGCTGTCTTCCAAAGCGCTTGACTAAGCTAGTGAAGAAAATTATTTAATGGATCGGTATTTGCGGCTGATACAACTTTCCTGTGAAAAAAATTCAATATTTGAATAATGAACAGTGAACAAATCATTTTCTATGCTACGAAAAGCTTAAGGTTAAGACGTTACCGCCCCGAAGTTCGTAGTGGTGAAAGATCTCTCGAGCACGTAGAAGGTATTTTTATTCGTTCAGTTACCTGTAAAAATGAAAAAATGGTCACATTAGTTTTTGAAATTAAATTGCTAGCTCATTACAAGTACATATACAGTGAACAAACTTTATCTAGTTACTCTAATAGTAGAATTACAGTCTCACCACGTTGTAACTAGGCCCTCTGCATTCAGCAGCGCAAAATTACCCAGCTGAAACGTCGTACTTTCATTGAAATGCAGGAAGAAACGAATGCACTCACCACAGAAATTGTGAGCAAAGGTAGCAAAAAAAGTCTTACTCTCAAATATTCAGCATTAAAGAAGTTTAACAGGGCGATAAACGAAAGGACAAGAGCTTAAAGCGAACAAGAAAAGTGATTGTTTCCTGCTGAATGGAACAGTATCCTCAAACTTTGAAACTTACCAAGAAACTGTTCCGACAGGAGAATGATTTGCAATCTAGCAAGACATACTAATCAGTCAATGCATACGAAAATCTTCACACAATAAGTTATCGAGAAACGTGACCAGTGTGGAGACAATTGTATCATGCATGTATTCAAAAATGGCTCTGAGCACTATGGGACTTAACATCTATAGTCATCAGTCCCCTAGAATTTAGAACTACTTAAACCTAACTAACCTAAGGACATCACACAACACCCAGTCATCACGATGCAGAGAAAATCCGTGACCCCGCCGGGAATCGAACCCGGGAACCCGGGCGTGGGAAGCGAGAACGCTACCGCACGGCCACGAGCTGCGGACATGCATGTATTCACAAACACACCACACGGTCAAATTCTCTCTGCAAAGACATTAATGGGAACTACATCTCATTCCTATCTTCATTCATACTCAGTGAACAGTTACAAACTATATGTCAGAGAATGTTATGGCTGGTTTGATAAGATACCCCAGGAATTTCTCTCCTCTCTCGAACTTTTCACCTTACAGAAACACAATGTCCTCAATTATTTGCTGTATACATTCGACCCTCTATCCACCCCGATATTTTTTACCTTCTACAGCTCTTTGAAGTACCATGGAGGTAGCTCCTTTATGTATTAAGACTATATTGCTTGCGTTCGACAGATTATTTTATTCGGGTTGAAAGATTTTCTGCTTACAAGGCCAATATCGGACTTTGACTATCGCCGCCAAAGAGGTTACAGTGATTGTAAGCAATATTGGAAAATATGTTACTCATGTTGACTGAGGTACAAACAACAGCAAATTTCATCTTTGAAAGTGTGGGGAAATGCAATTTAAAAAGTAAAAAGTTAAACAACGAGTAAATATAAAGGAACAAACGGGAAAACATTAACACTAAACTCTAAAACTGTACATTTTTAACAGTTTACATTCCAAACAAATCTAATAAAACAAAATAAAATAAATTACAACAACACAGACAGTCACAACAGCATGAAAGACAGTCAATACAATCACAATATAATAAAAAGAAAAGATAAATACATGAAAATGGTGGAATATGAAGCAATAGACAGTGTGAGAAGTAATGGGGGAATGAGGGCATTATGTGAAGTTTGCAAGAGGGGAAGTACGAGTATTAAGCTGTGTTTTGTAGTTTAGGATTAGATTAGGACTGCGGGGATTAAATTAGGACTACCGACTGGAAGTTTTTGATTTCCAGAGCTTCCAAGAGATTGAGATTTTGGCCTATTTTTACTAAGTGGAGGACATGGGACTGTGGCTGGTAGTTGTGGCCCTCACTCAGTAAATGCTCAGCAAATGTGGAGTCAGAATTCTGCAAACCTACCGTTGCGTTCATGTTCAGGCAGTCTCGTTGCTTTGTCTCTGATTCACTGATCAATTTAAAACATATCATAATCAGGACAAGTAATTTTGTATACCTCCCTGTTGGATAGCAACTGGGTCTCATCTTTCGTGTTCTTCACACAGTAGCAAATCCTTTAGTTGCAGTGTATCATTATTCTTAACGAGGAAAAATTGACAGAGGAGAAGGAAATTTTTGGAGTAAGCTACGAGAGTGTTATAAGGTGATTATTATAAGGCCATTACTGTTTACAATATACGGGGACGACCAGGACTACACCGGCAAATTTTTAGAGGTGGTAATATGAGTCAAAACGAGGAAAAAATATGTGGTAAGCAGGGGCTTTAAAATGCATAACTTAAGGGCTACGAGCACTATTTCATCTTTGATACTGTGAAACACATCCCTTCTATTACATGCTCTTTCCTTTCCATATTTTGCGAGAAGATAGTATGGACCAAAATAGAAAAACGTCTGGTAAACTTGGACACTAAAATGCATACCTCAAGATATATGAACACTTCTTCATCTTCGATATTGTGAAACAAATCTCTTATACTGCAGTCTCTTTTGTTTCCATATTTTGGGAGAAGAAAGTATGGATTAAAACAAGAAAAACGTCTAACATGTATGGTCTCTAAAATGCATACCTTAAGAATTACGATCTCTTGTAAAGTAGAAGAGATGTTTTTCGCAATATCGAAGATGAAAAAGTGCCCGTAGATTTTAAGATACACATTTTAGAGCCAATGTTTGTCAGACGTTTTCTGGTTCACCCCCTTTATATAAACGTATGGAGCTCCTTGGTGTACTGTTGCCTATAGGAAGGCTGCAACTTCGTAATACCGTAGCGAAATGTAGGACTGGCAGCTGACCTTGAACGCGAGTAAATGTAAAGTCTCTCGCATAAATAGGCGAAGAGATCCACCACTGTTCGATTCATAGTCGGTGACGACTCACTGGAAACAGTAACTACCGTGAAATACCTAGGAGTAACTGTCCGGAGCGACAAAGGGGAATGACCGCATAAAAGTAATGGTAGGGAAAGCAGATGTCAGACCACTGGGCGAATCTCAAGACAAATTTAATTCATCCATAGAAAGAAGCTGCTTACGTAACTACGTATCCTTGAGTATTGTCAGCAATCTATTACCCTTACGAAGTAGGGTTAACAGAAAAGATAGAGGGAGAGAGAGAGAGAGAGAGAGAGAGAGAGAGAGAGAGAGAGAGAGAGAGAGGATCCAACGAAGAACTGCTCACTTTGCCACTGGTTCGTTTGGTCGGCAGGAATGTGTTTCGGAGACGTTCAACAAACTCCTGTGGAAGTGGTTGCAGAAGAGACTTTGTGTATTATGGAGAGGGTTACTGCTGAAATTTCTAGAACGTACGTTCAAAGAATAGTCGGGAAATATATTGTTTCTCCGTTACGTCTCGTGAAATGACCACGATCAGAAAAGATAGATTAGTGTTCATACGGAAGATAACAGTCGTTTCCTCCACGGAGCATTCGTGAATGGGACAGAGAAGGGGAAAAGTGGTCATGGAGCCAGAGTTATCCTCCGCCACACACTGCAAGCTGCCTTGCGGAGTACAGACTTAGATGTTGATAAATCATCCAGATCCAGGTTTATTTCCCACCTCTCTCCTTTACAAATTTATGCCCCACCTAAACGCTAACCTCTTTTCCTTTCGTAAACAACCGGTCCCACTGAACCATCCACTGTATTGAAATTATCAGCCAAATTATTTTCAGTAGTGTTCGTTCCGTTGCCACATTACGTAGTCCAGTACGATTTCACACGATTCTAGAACTTTTCTGTAGCGACCGCTATAGCCGACGTCCTTCTTCATCTAAACTGCTTAGCGCATTACTTTGTTTCTAGACTACTCCATCTAATTTCTAAAGTGAACGGAAAGAAAACTAGGGCTTTATCACATAACGATAAATTTGGCTTTAGAAAAGGTAAGACAGCAGAGAGGCAGTTGCGGCACTGCGCTTAATAATTGAAACCAGAACTATGGAATATAAAGACACATTCATACGATTGTCACCCAAGAAAAACCGCTCGACAACGTAAAACTGAAAATGCTTTTGTAATTCTCTAAAAATAGTTGTATGCTACAGGAAAAGACTGTTTTGTATATAGTAGTAAATGATTGAAGCGATTTCATAAACTGACTACACTTGTACTAAGTGACATTTTTCCAACAAAACTTTACATTCAGTTTGATAAACGAAAACAGTTTTGAATTTTTGCATCAACACTTCAGATTTCTGCGATGAGAGAGCAGTAGTGAGCAGTAAGCCAAAATGGCGACAGACGCCTAGAAAGAGCATGTTGTGATCGAAACGTATTTCCATCAGTCTGCCATAACTGTGCAAAGACAATTCAGAACGAAGTTAAACGAAGAGTTTAAAGCTTAAGGATGGCTCGGCAAGGGGAAATCAAAGGGGCGGCCAGCAGTGATGTAAGTAACGGTCGACCACGTGCGGGCGAGTTTCGCACGTAGCCCACAGAAGTCGGTGAACAGAGGAAGCAGAGAGCTGATCACACAACAACCACCCGTTTGGAACATCTCAATGAAAAGACTGACGCTGATGCGTTACCGCTCCCAACTGCTACACCCCTGACTCCCGAGATCAAAGACAGACGCTTTGAAAATGGTTCAAATGGCTCTGAGCACTATGGGACTCAACTGCTGAGGTCATTAGTCCCTTAGAACTTAGAACTAGTTAAACCTAACTAACCTAAGGACATCACAAACATCCATGCCCGAGGCAGGATTCGAACCTGCGACCGTAGCGGTCTTGCGGTTCCAGACTGCAGCGCCTTTAACCGCACGGCCACTTCGGCCGGCTCAGACGCTTTGAATTTTCGGCACAGTCGCAACAGCTTACAGAAGTGGATGGGTTGTTTGAGGAACTGATCTTCACTGATGAAGCAACGTTTTTGTGAAGGGTACAGGGAACAGGGACAATGTGTGAATCTAGAGGACTGAAAATCCCCACGCTATCATATAGTGCATTCGAGTTTCACCAAAAGTAAATGTGTTCCGTGCACTCTCGCGGTTTAAAGTTCATGGTCGCTTCTTCTTCTAAAGACAGGACACATGGATCTGAACATGTTGGGAAATTGGCTTGTGTCACAACTGCAGACCGATAGTGCGGATTTCATCAACTTGATGTTGCTCCACCCCACTTCCGTCATGAAGTCCGTGAATTCTTTAACAGTAAACAGAGGAGCTGATGGATCGGTAATGGCGGGGCTGATAATCAACAGTTCGTATCATGGACTCCACGCTCTCCCTACAGAACCCCATGCTATTAGTTTGTGTGGGATAATATGAGCCGGCCGGAGTGGCCTTGCGATTCTAGGCGCTACAGTCTGGAACCGCGAGACCGCTGCGGTCGCAGGTTCGAATCCTGCCTCGGGCATGCATGTGTGTGGTGTCCTTAGGTTAGTTAGGTTTAAGTAGTTCAAGTTCTAGGGGACTGATGACCTCAGAAGTTAAGTCCCATAGTGCTCAGAGCCATTTTCTGATAATATGAAAGATACTGTTAATGTCTCATTTACCAACAAACATACCAGAACTGCTTCCTCGCATCAACAGTAATTTTGTACAGATTGATGGGGACTTGTGCCCTGAACGTAATAAGAACTTGACTGCTGAATCAGTAGGAGAACACATGTGGAGCATTTATAATATGTGCGAAAATTTTTTTCTATGTTTGCGCAAAGTCCAGTAACGATACAACAAATAACGTAGCTACAGCAAATCTATGAAATTGCTTCACTCATTTATAATAACCTTGTATGTACAAGAATCTAGAGGAAAAAAGAATGAAAGACCAAGAACAAGTGCTCTGATTAGAAAGTTGTAAGAGACGCTGATAATATTGTTCAATCGATTCATCGAAGAAGCAGTGACGGAGACATATGAAAGATTCAGCAGTGAGATTAAAATACAGGGTGAAATCACTCGGCATTGAAAATGCTACCCTCAGGAATGCGAGGCACAATTACAGGACACACTGAACGGATTGAGGAGCCCAATGAGCACACAATATAGACAGAGTAAATCTAAGAAAACGAAATTGGTGAGAATAGCATAAGTGAGAGTACAGATAAACTCAACATCAAAAATTGGAGACCGCTAAGTAGATTAGTAGACAAAGTGAAGGAAGTGTGCTACCTTGGAAGCAAAATGATACTTAATGATTTAGATGTGGAGCTATAAAAGGATGTGCAAAATTAGGCAGACTGATAAGATAAAGACTGAGGAGGTTCTCGGCAGATTCGACGAGGAGGGCTACACTTTGAAAGAAGTGACAGGATGACAGCACGAGTGTTAAGACATCAAGGAATAACTTTCACGACACTAGATGAAGCTGTAGAATGTAAAAACCGCAGGAGAAGAAAGAGACTGGAATACACCGAACAAATAATTGAAGGGGTTACGTGCAAATGCTACTCTGATACATAGCGTACCAATCAGAATGCTGATGAAAAAAGTACAAAAAAATTAGGCATCTACTTCACAGACTTAAAGTACCTTCTTCCCGAATCACTAAAGTACACGCTCGAGTTCGATATGCTTCTGCGAACGCAACATAGTTTCAGAGTGAGAGTCTGTAGGCAATGCATAGTTCAAACGCAGATTCTAAAGTCACCTCCGAGATCGTCATTTGTGTGCGTACACATTTGGATAGTCTCCCGCTATATGGGTGGACAACTCTACCTCGATACCTTCTGTCCCGTGTATTCTCCTCTCAAAAGTATTATCCGTTTAGATTATCAACTTCTCATTGTCTTAGCCTCTTTTCTATCTTTATATGAGAACTTCCCACGCCCCCCCCCCTCCCCCAACTAGACACCATTCATATAAGAGTGTGCCAGAACAACATCCTCCATCACAACTTCCACACACACACACATACACACACACACACACACACACACACACACACACACACGCAGAGGGTAACAGCTGCCGTTCGAACGGGCGTTGCATTATCTTGGCGTGGCTCGCAGCTGTAGAGAAGATGAATAGCCTCTTGAGGGTGCTGCTCTCAAAGTTTCCCAACTAAAACCTCAACCGCAGATGTGCTTCACATATATTCCGGCAATACAGATCTCGTCTAACAGGAGAGGAGCACTCTCGAAATTCTCCATTGAGGGACTGTAGACTGCAGGCTGGCAGAACAGGCATGAGAGCAGTTCATAGCGTAAAAGTAACAGGCAGATTTTACCGCATTCCTCATCTCTTACTGATGTGACAGGTTTTCTGTTATTCGCCATACTAGAACGTCATCCTACACTAGCTACGAATGTATAAATAATATCTTAATGGCAAGTTAAATGTTACTCGCAGCAGGCAGAGACCCAGGTTTTTCGGTGGCGAAGTGGAGGGGGGTTAGAGTCAAATTTCTGATTGCTTCTCCCGCGCCCCCAAATTTAACATTCATCGGCAGTTTTGAGATGCTGCAGATGCCCAGGATTTTAATAATAAGGTAGTAACATATATGAAACATTTACATATAAAAATAATGGTTTGATTACTTCATTGCTCGGTGCTTATCTGCAGCCCAACTGACAATAAATTCAGAGGAATTCTTCGTCTGAGGATACATTTGTCATGATCCCATGTCACCCATCTTGCATGCGCATCTTATTTACGGGAATGTAAAGGCAATGAAGAATACGTTAATTCGCATCTGGCGGTCAAATTTTTATTCGTGTCACTTCTTCGTGTTTTTCAGACCGTGGTCGACTTCTGTTGGGTTCACAGCAACCTATGAAAATATTAATATAAAAATTAAAAGGTTGGGTGGGATGGGAGGTGACAATGGAATTGCCTTGCCAAACCCAGAACGTTCACCTCGTCTCGATATTTAGCATGGAACAGGATCAGTAAGTAGCAAATGTCTAAATCAGTTCAAAATGTTATAATAATGCTAAAGTACATGGTTGTCAACAATCTAAGACAATTCTGAAACGTCTGTAAATAAGACGAGACATTAAAACTAATATGCTTGAACTTCGTAATTCGAAACTCTCTCTCTCTCTCTCTCTCTCTCTCTCTCTCTCTTCCCTCCCCTCGGCCCCCCCCCATGTGTGTGTGTGTGTGTGTGTGTGTGTGTGTGTGTGTGTAAAATCTTCTCGCTAGCAGTTTGAAAACAAGTACCTGTAAATTACAGAGTGCAATCTAGAATCGCCTTTGCTACCCTACTTTTATATACGAAGAAACTGTACAAATTACTTTTTACGAGCGAATCTGACCTCCTGTAAAAGAAACTCACAGTAAGTAATATATCAATAACAGAAATTGTATTCCATTCCATCCTTTTAGTGAAATAAAAACAACTACAACTAACGTGAACGATCACCATTTTATAGCAGTGTCATTTATCATGTTATCTGCTTTTACACACGATGTTCAGATTATGTAAAATTTATCCATTACCTTCCCAATGAAATACTTTTAACTAACAGTGGTGAAAAGAAACTAATTGGAATACTGAATACATGACTGATGATTTACCTTGGATACCAACACGCAGATAATGTTTGACACAACTAAATCTTCGTACTACAATACTGTACGACTAGTGCTCGTAGCAAGCATGTTATCTTCTTTCAAATGTGTCGTCTCTCTACACAATGATATCAAAATAATTTTCTATCCTCTGTCACATTAGGGAGCATCTCTGGTTTTTAAGCTCCTCACTCTGGCATGATACAACACACACTCTCTCTCCCTCTCTGTCCTAAAACAGTTTCCGACTTCTTCGCTAGCCCGAGATCCATTCAAGAATACAACCTCTGGTACCAAAGAAAAATATCTTACAGTGACTCAGGTGAGAACAGCGAAAGTTCGAAGTCCGAAACATTTGACAGTGGACAGGGAGTACAAAAGATTCTCATTATTTGCTTATGCCCCAAACAGAATTCATACAAAAATCACGCAAAAATGAGCAATTCATGTGTTCAAGTATTCAAAGATGCTCGAAGTGGCAGACTTCCGAATAATCGTGATTTCTCTTGATATTTACGTTCAAAGATACGCCAAGTGGCAAACATACCAGACAAACTGTGATTTATAATGATAGTTTTTGACAACTATTTCTCCTAATATAAATACCTTTCAGTGTCAATCTTAGTGTGCCACCGAAAACAACATACCTCACAAAAATCTTTGGCTACGAAGCAGACGATGAGATGAACTTAACAGACAATAAAATTAAAACACAAACTGAAATCATATCTGCTCGATAGCGAGGAAATACATCAAGAAACTGTTTTCATTAAGCGACAGAGGTCAACGTGGAGAATGTTATAAAGTACGCAAGCAGTTTTCAAGGTAAATAGTTGTTGAATCATGACATCAGCTATTTTTGATGGAATCGTATACTGTTTCTGAGGCATTCATAACAATCTTCGAATAAGGCTTCAACGACGTAACAGTATCAAATACTAACAAGATAACCTCTGCCCAGTTGTCAGGAGCAGAGGTACCACGAATAACTGCTGTACAGTGACAATTTTAAGTAAATGTTTAACTTAGATACTGTTCACATAGACACACACACACACACACACACACACACACACACACACATATATATATATATATATATATATATATATATATATATATATATATATATATATATATCAGCGATCACGGACCCTGAAGGTCGTGTGCTGACCTTACAATGTTACTCCATTTTGGATCCAGTTCTCACGGATACCTAACTGCTGAAGGTACTTCTACAGCTCATTCTTCCATGTCTTCCTTGGTCTTCCTATTGGACTTACACAACCGGTTTCACCGTAAGCATAGTTTTGGCCCAGCACGTATCCTATCTTCTGATAATGTTCCCTGCCGGACTTATTTTACACATTTTCATTTTCTGCACGATGTTAGGTTGTGTGATCAGGTGGTACAGTACTTGCTTCCATCTACGTCTCCAAGTGTTCTTCTCGCGGAATGGCCCAATCATATTTCTCAAAATTTTCCAATCAAAGCTCAACTGGTTCTCTTTATCTTATTTTGTACTGCTTAGGATGTCTGTCCCATACAACAACACTAGCAGCGTCACTGCATTACAGGATTTAAGTCTGGTCTAAATTGACAGATTTTTTGATGACTGTCTGCTTCAGGTACGGTTCATGTGCTTGTTATTAGATTATCATACGAACTTGTGAAATTATTGATGTTGAATACTGATACAAGCTATAAACGGATTCCGAACAGACAGTACTCACCGTTCAATTTTCGTATGGACATTTTTTGGTCGCGTAATTTATTCCCCTTCTTCAAAATGTGAACATATGTTCACAAATCAAAAATACGAGTTTTACCTAGCTGTAGCCTGGACTGATCGAGAAGCTGAAATTAACATTCATGGCTGTAACGGAGTACTCGAAACACTGGGTTCCATATCCGTCCTATAAAACGCCCTGAAATGATTCCTCACCATATGACAAACTTTAAAAGATGGTAAGTGTAATAGCGTGAATAATTCCCATGTAAAAAGATAAACATGCCTTAATAATCATATAATCTGATGATATGCCGTCATAAAACTGCACTAAAAATATCCCATTATCAACGTGAACGGCAAGAAGAATGTAATTTCGCTTTTTGCTTGCAGAAAATGTGTGAATTTCTGTATGGGCGACACCTGTGAACGCGAACATGCAGTAAATGCTAATTGTCACGTGTAACTCCGAAATGTCAACTCTAATTGGCACAGCGTCACGCCGTAATTGAATTTGAACTGGCGGTCCGGTAATTTATATTTACACTGTATTTAAGAGCTTCAGCATACGATGTTTGTGAAACGCATAGAGGAGAATGTACATCCTTTACAGACCTTTGTCCGATTAAACGGTATAATTAATTTGAAGTTTATCTTTCACAGCTACAGAAAGCACATTTAATGATTTCAAACTAAAGTAAAATAAAGTGCATTCAACCAGAGAGATTAAAACAAATGATTCGTACAAAGCAGTTAGAAAAATAGGTTTAAAATTACTGTCAAGCTACTCTGAATCAGCAGGCCTCCCCTGGAATTAGAAATACGTTGTGTTAAATAAAGGGCAATACAGAGTTATGAATTACGATTGCTTTCTGTTTTATCGAACGTGATGCTTTCGCCTCGTTGTTAAGCAAATATGGGTCTGTAGAACAGACGCAGATATATCTACACTCAGCTGCGAAAATAATAATTTTTGATGAAGACAGTTTATGGAAATGGCCGCAGACTTATTAAGCAAACCATCCTGGAATTTGATGAACATAATTCCATTTTTCTGCCAGATGACTACAAAGACTTGAGTGTAGGGAAACAACATCGGGAGATTGAAATATTACACAGTTGTACATTCGTAAGTGTTTTAATCAAGTGTAAAGAGAATTACTCAGTGCGATCACGGCGAAAGATGAGTAACTTATAGAAGTTTATTATAATTCCACTAGTATCGACTGGGTTAGCACTGGCATCAAACTAAGAGTGGCTAGTTTTAATAAGAGTGGCCCAGTTGATAATAAGCGTAGGATATACATATATAAAGTAAATGAACACACCATTCTGCGACAGGTGGCAATTTTGATATATATGTCCGCAGTTTCTGAAATGTAGCAGTATTTTTTGTCCAATTACTTAAAAGGGCACAGTTCTAAAATCTAACGAATTGTATTGTATGAAACTGGGGACCTAGAAACGACGGAGGACTTCGTCCCCGCCGTAGGTCTCAGTGGTTCAAAACCCCACAACAGGCTACAGCAGTCCACTCACCCCACAACCGCCCCACACCGAAGCCAGGGTTATTGTGCGGTTCGGCCGCTAAAACAGGGAGGCAATTCATTCACTGCTGTTTCCGGATATGCTTGTTCATGAAAAAGGCTCATCTCTTGAATCAAACAGAGCAGAATTGCTCATTTTTCAATGATTTCTGTTTGGGGCATAAGCAAATACTGAGAATCTTTTGTATTCCGTCCACTGTCAAACGTTTTGAACTTTCGCTTCTCTCACCTGAGTCACTGTAAGCTATTTTTCCTTCGCCAAAAACGTCCCTCATTAAATTCGTTTCGCTGCTCGTTAGCAAAATGCTGATAAGGAAGTTTGGACTGCTGCCGTGCTCTCAATCCGCCTCTCTCTCACCTGGGACAGAAACGTATTTTCACTTTGAGAGCCTCTTTACTGCCAGAATGCTGGCGAGAGAACAATAACTGAGGAAGCTACTTAGTGCGCGTGGGTCTTTAATGTTTTTCTCGCTTAAGGCCTCATTGCCCGGACGGTCGTTAGGGCTTCGTTACCAACGTGATGGCTCCCGTGTCCACTTTAATGTAGTTACCCCGACGCTTCGCATTTACTGCCGAAGAGGCCAACTTTACAAAGCGGAACTCTGCGAATCCAATTGGCCGAGGAGCGTCATTGAGCTGCTGATCCCCCGCTACCAAGTGACGTCGTAAACCTGGGAAAACCAGAGATTCGCACTTTTAACTGCTGGGCTGTTTGGCCCGATAGTGTTATTACTGAGGTAGGACACGAATTACGTGGCCAGAAGATTTCTTTTCGCCAAGAAAAGGGACGGGCGCAGTATTTCACTGATTATAGCTCCATTTCGCTGTATTAGAAAGCCACTGTCGTACAGCTTCCGTCTGGTAGTACCACTACTGTTATTGTTATTATTATTATTATTATTATTATTACTATGAACAGCACCAGCATTCGTAAAAGCATCAGTAGGATTAAAGCTGTTGCTTTTTAGGCAGCAATGTTAATTCAGGGAGTGCAGGTATTTGTCTTCAGGGAACCAGCTACCGTTAGCAATTGAAATTGTAGAGCCGCTCAACTCGCATCTAACTTTCTCTTTATTTTACGTGTTTAACTCGACTGATGTGAGCATCGTCAGTGACTGAGGGCTGCTCGTTAATATCGGGCTTCCGACAGCGCCACCGTTATGACGTCATGTATTAATGAAACACGAAAAAAAAAGGAGATTACGTGCGACATCTGGACGCAAAGTACTATTAGTTACTGTCGTTAAATATTGTATGTTAAAACTCTGTTTTAAATCGTTTTCGTTCCTATTAGTACCATTTTATTAGAATTTATATTTTTAAATGTAGTGTCATGTTACGTAATGCGTGTAAAATACTGGTCCGATGTAACAGAGGGCCAGAAAGCCCTAGTCTGGTCAAGAAAAATAAATAAAATAAAATTTTTCTTCTTCTATCTATGTTTTGTGTATCGATATATAAATTAAAATCACCTGGCACAGTCTCTGTCTGTACTTTTGCACTGATCTCAGGAACTACTGTAGGAATTTTGATACGGATTTCACTAATACGAATAGATTGACTGTTCATTAGTATTTTTTTTTAATTTATTGGCTTTCGGGACGTGCCCATACAACCATCTCATTAATGGATCGTAAAGCATGACGGTACGAATGCGCGGACAACACAACGCCCAGTCCCCAAAATTTCTGACCCACTATGCAATCGAACCCCTTCGGTTATCAAGCAGACAGACACGAGTAAAGTTTGTGGGCATAGGAGATCATGCGTAAGGCCACCCAACTGCAGTGACAGGCTGGCGTGAGCTAGGGCTAGACAGAGGCCAGCACGAGCTACCGCCAACTTTCTAAATTACCTGCAATGCTGGATCTATCAGATATTAAGCTGATAAGAATAGATCTGTCAATAAGTTACATAAAACTGCAACTAGTCACTTTTTCGAATAATTACGTTTTACTCCACGAACCGGTTTTCGATCCTTTTCACGTTCATCTTCAGATGGTTTCTGGAGGTTACAACTTTGTTTCTAGTGTAATGCTACATGCTGACTGTCACAAGAAGATGGAACACGCTTTAATGTATCGCCATGACTATTGTTTATCTGTCGATAAGGACGTAAATTTAGTTTTTTACTTACTGCGACAGTATAGGCTGCCGAAGTCACTGTTCGTATATAATTCGGCTTGGATTGTAGACACCGTCATTTTGATAAACGAACCCATTTTTTTTAGTTGCTATTGAAATGTTTCACAATAATGGTACCTCATTTACTTTTCCTTTTTCCATCGTAGGCACGTTGCTCGTTTTTTCACTTCCTTTCTCCTTTATTTCTTATTACACTTCAATTTCCATTTATCTATTGCTAAGTAAAGCTCTCACAAAATAATAATAGTGTTTTTTTCGGTCCTTCCCATTCCCAGCGGCCATTTATCAGCAATATCAAACTGTCATGGAGGCGCTTTATTTTATATATTGCCGCTACCGCAGAAGCGTTGTCCCCATCTCTTAGGGCTTCTCTCTTCCCTGCTCGCCACCGACGGACTGCCTCTCTCCATCAATCCAAGTCGCTATTTCGCCCAGGCGACACCTCCTACACAGAGGGCTGCTCTTTCTCTAGGGTCTCGCCTCAGTCTGATGAATATCTCTGAAAGTCTGCGATAATATAGGCGTTTTGGAATTATATTTTGCTCACTGTGCACTACTATCTGCGACACATACATCGGTGTCTCTCATATTTTCTTACCGGAATACCAGTTTGAACACACAACGCTCTCGTCTTCAATCATACTGTCCTTGCGTTAAAAGAGGCCACAGTGGCTTGTACGCATGTAGACAAGCGCAGATTCTACAGCCTGAACTGCACGCATTGCGTGCTTACCGAGACGGTTCATATTTACGGCTATTCGTGACGCGCATGTGCATGGAGCACTTTCCTCTTACCGTACCCGCCGACAACTGTAACAGCGGAAATCTCGTAAAGCGCGCTTCCTAATTGTCATGCAATAATATCTGTTTAACCACAACCGAGACAAATTAAGTGAAAGGTGGCCTGAGTCATGTGCAAAAAGTCCTTGATTTGATGTCACGTGTCTAGGGCCTTAATTGACCGCAAGCCTCTCCATGTCGCCAGCACCCAGGCAGGCAACTGTACAGTATCATGCGACAAATAGAGCATGTAACTTTCTAGAATACCTCCCGATTTAGTGGTATTTAATTTTCATAACACATTATTCTCCATAAATTTGCTAGGTCATTCGGAATATGTAAACAACTAAAGGGTATTGAAAAACAGTTTTGAGAGTTGGCAATACGGAGTAAAACAAGAAAAATTGTCCAGTAAGTATTGGCTTTATTATGCATGTCTTACGAGCTGTGAGTACTTGCTCATCGCCGCGTAGAGTGGCCGCGCGGTTTGGGGCGCCAAGTCACCGATTGCGCGGCCCCTCCCTCCGGAGGTTCGAGTCCTCCCTCGGGCAAGGGTGTGTGTATTGTTCTTATAATAAGTTAGTTTAAGTAGTGTGTAAAGCTAAGGACCGATGACCTCAGCAGTTTGGTCCCTTAGGAATAGACACACACACATACACACACACACACACACACACACACACACACACTCTTGTTCATCTTCACTACCCTGTGAAACACATCTCTTCTCCTGTAAGATTTTTGCTACTATGGCCGGCTGAAGTGGCCGAGGGGTTCTAGACGCTTCAGTCTGGAACCGCGCGACCGTTACGGTCGCAGGTTCGAATCCTGCCTCGGGCATGGATGTGTGTGATGTCCTTAGGTTAGTTAGGTTTAAGTAGTTCTAAGTTCTAGGGGACTGATGACCACAGCAGTTAAGTCCCATAGTGCTCAGAGCCATTTGAACCTTTTTTTTTTTTTTTTTTTTTGCTACTATGAACTTTCTACAGAATTCTGTAAAGAAATGAGGCCTCATTCGTCCATTATTTTCCGTGATAGAGCATGGAGCAAACAACTGTTAATATTTTACTTGTAAATAGTATTCATGGTTCTGTGTAAGTACAGCACCTGTATTAGTTCTAATGAAATCAGCTTGTATAATGACAAGTTTGAAAAATGGTTCTACATCGTGGTTTTTTCTTTGCAATTACCAGAATAATACAAGCATATTATAACACTCGCGAAACAGCTCGACAGTTGCTTCCACTTTCCATCCATTTGCCACTCAGTAAGACCCTGCCTGCAATTTCTCGTCTGGAATAGTGGCTTCCATTATGCTGGTAGGCACACAGAAAGAACTACAATGTAAAATTATTTAAACCTATCGCAATATTACCTGATTCCATTACAAATAATTTATATATAGCACGTACCCAGAAATTTTGATACTATTTAAGGTACCAACACTAACAGATGTTTGCTGCATGCTGCATCCATCGACACTAGCAGATAAATGGGTCATCACTTGTTCACTAGATTCTGAAGGTCGTTCGTTTGCCGTGGAAGAGATGTGAACTGTTGTGAAGATGAACAAGTGCTTATAGCCCTTAAGTTATGTATTTTAAAGTCGATGTTTACTGGACTTTTTTCTAGTTTTAGTGCACCGTACGACCACCTCCCATGATATCGAATATTTTTTTAAACACAGTGTGTATTACTAAATGGCTAACACGGTCCGTGGTGCACAGTCCTTGCTTCAGGATGCCTATCTAACGGCTTGCAGGGGAAGCAAGACTTTGATTTTTAGTATTTATAAATTATTGATCAAACTGAAAATTTTTGAATGGATCGTGATCTATTCAATAAGAGTCTTAAGTTAAAGGATTAACATAATAAGACAAGTATTGAAGTTACAAGCCTTGTATATTTCGTGTTGCAGTGTAACTCACGGCGCGCAAATACGCGGACTTCATTAATCTAATGTTTGAGATTTAGAGCACTCAGCGGCATGCAGCAATCTTTACACGAAATTTCAAACCTTTGCGAAACTTTTTCTCTATTACACTGCCCACTAAATAACGAAAGGAAATAAGTTTATTGCCTACTACACTTTCGCTGTTAATTCTGAGTAGCTTCCATACTACTAATACTGTTCGTAACACATTTTGCAGGCAGCAAGCACATCTAGCGCTGAATGTACCTACAAAACTACGTCAATGTAATGCAGATAGTTCAGTAGATATGACGTCGTACACGATTAAGTGCACGAAAAACAGGCTCTTCTTGAAATGGAGTGCAAACTACTCGGACTATATTTCTCAGTATTTGGTATTGACAGCAGTTAGCGACTTGCAAGAAACTTTAAATATAATTAAATGCCTTTTCTAAATTTTTATTAGCCTGTGGGTGAATAATTCAGAACTATAGGAGTTAGATTTTTTAAGGGTTTATTGGTGTTACGGCACCGACTAATATGTGGTACAAGTTAGAAAAATTTTATTAAAACTCAGTGAAATTTCCACAGGCAAAATCAATTCATGCAAGAGAGAAAGGCAGAAGCAGTATACGAGCCAGTATGTGCAAGTAGGTCACGCCGTCGACGCATTATGGCACTGTCCGTCGAGTGAGGATACACTTTCAACAGAAGGGAGACTGTGACAGAAAACCATAGGGGGCGGGACAAGCATATTCGTTAGCTCTTAAGACATGTTGAAAGAAACTCTCTCCCTTTCACTAGAACACATAGCGAGGAACTGGCACAGCGGTTAACAGCCTAAGTGAATATGGTAGAATAAGGAGGACACAAGTGGTCATTTCGAACCAAGCCTTCTGTCATAGCCTCATGCCAGCTCGCTTTAAATATCCTAGCTCTCGTGATGAGTTGATCTCTGGGATCAATGGGATTCACAGTAATAGCACTCGATTCCATGGTTACGATAGTGTAGTGAAACTATGTACTACAAGATCCAGTACAGTCTATGAATAGCCGAAGATGTGTTCGAGATGATGGTCGTGACCTGATGAACTTCACGCTGCTCGCCGCCTACGTGCCACTGAGTGAGAAACTGACAGTCTTCCGACCACACAACATCACAGAGTGCTGCCAGCACGGAACTTCAACGTGGAACTCAGCAACAGGGCCTCTTGGGATCAATGTTACACTTCAACATTCAGGAGCCTTCAGATTTTGGAACTTACCAGGTGTAGGGAAGAGATCAACTGACCACATCACTACCGACATGAGATACATTGCTGCTGGGTCGTCAAGGATCATCGTAGGATTCAGAGAGGGACCGAGAACACTCCAGCAGCCAGTGTGAGAATCACTTCCTGCTGGGCAATGGCTGGGCCTGCCAGGCGGCTACACGCCACGGCGACAGCGTCGCCGACATCTTTTACTGGGTGTGCACTGGGTGCGCACATGTTGGACTAATTCGAGGAACATCAGATAGAATCCAACACGCAGCTGAATGAGCAATAGCCGAAGCTGATGTGAAAGGCAGACGACTTGTAAACATTGAGAATAAAACACTGACCTCTAATACACTACTGGCCATCAAAATTGCTACACCACGAAGATGACGTGTTACAGACGCGAAATTTAACCGACAGGAAGAAGATGCTGCTATGTGCAAATGATTAGCTTTTCAGAGCATTCACGCGAGGTTGGCGCCAGTGGCGACACCTACAACGTGCTGACATGAGGAAAGTTTCCAACCGATTTCTCATACACAAACACCAATTGACCGGCGTTGCCTGGTGAAACGTTGTTGTGATGCCTCGTGTAAGGAGGAGAAATGCGTACCATCACGTTTCCGACTTGTAGCCTATCGCGATTGCGGTTTATCGTATCGCGACGTTGCTGCTCGCGTTGGTCGAGATCCAATGACTGTCAGCAGAATATTGAATCGGTGGGTTCAGGAGGGTAATACGGAACGCCGTGCGGCATTCCAATGGCCTCGTATCACTAGCAGTGATCTTATCCGCATGGCTGTAACGGATCGTGCAGCCACGTCTCGATCCCTGAGTCAACAGATGGGGACGTTTGCAAGACAACAACCATCTGCACGAACAGTTCGACAACGTTCGCAGCAGCATGGACTATCAGCTCGGAGACCATGGCTGCGGTTACCCTTGACGCTGCTTCACAGACAGGAGCGCCTGCGATGGAGTACTCAAAGACGAACCTGGGTGCACGAATGGCAAAACGTCATTATTTCGGATGAATCCATTTTCTTTTTACAGCATCATGATGGTCGCATCCGTGTTTGGCGACATCGCAGTGAACGCACAGTAAAAGCGTGTATTCGTCATCGCCATGCTCGCGTAACAGTCGGCGTGATGGTATAGGGTGCCATTGGTTACACGTCTCCGTCACCTCTTGTTCGCATTGACGGCACTTTGAACAGTGGATGTTGCATTTCAGATGTGTTACGACCCGTGGCTCTACCCTTCATTCGATTCCTGCGAAACCCTACATTTCAGCAGGATAATGCACGACTGCATGTTGCAGGTCCTATAGGGGCCTTTCTGGATGCAGAAAATGTTCGATTGCTGCCCTGGCCAGCACGTTCTCCAGATCTCTCACCAACTGAAAACGTCAGGTCAATGGTGGCCGAGCAACTGGCTCGTCACAATACGCCAGTCACTACTCTTGATGAACTGTGGTATCGTGTTGAAGCTGCGTGGGTAGCTGTACCTGTACACGCCATCCAAGCTCTGTTTGACTCAATGCCCAGGCGTATCAAGGCCGTTATTACGGCCAGAGGTGGTTGTTCCGGGTACTGATTTCTCATGATCTATTCACTCAAATTGCGTGAAAATGTAATCACATGTCAGTTCCAGTATAATATATTTGTCCAATGAATACCCGTTTATCATCTGCATTTCTTCTTGGTCTAGCAATTTTAATGGCCAGTGTTGTAATATCTTCTAGCATCGTTGACGTTTCACAGGATCGTAAGAGCTGATTTTATTGGCGTGTCCGCACTGCCCTCTGTACTGGTACAAACGATTTTAGTAAAATGATTTTTGTGGGCCCCAGCCCCCTGCCCATCACCCTTACAGTGACTCCTCAGATCCAGGTGCGTCTCTGTCGTTATCCAATCGAGGAAATGCTCCTTTTCCAATGACCAAACCTTCGTTCTTTCTTTCCTTCCGAAAAGATGCGAAACGCTGTCTGCAAGGAGAGGAAGAAAAAAAGAAAGAAAAACAGCAGGAAGGCAAACACTGTGTGTCTACAAGAAAAGCCACGGGATGGCTGCGGCGAGAACAGTTTGAGAGGCCACCGTCGGCTGAGCAGCGCGGGTTGAAGAATAGCGCGCGGTGTAAAACTTGCGCGTGCTTTCCGCAGTAACGGTGGAGCGCACGGTCTTCACCGGCGGCCGCGAGCTGTAGCGGCGGGGTGCTCCGTCAGGCGCGGGACCGGCCATTGGGGTCGGGAATCCTGGGCCTGTAAGACGGCCGCCGCGGTAATTAGGGCGGCGCTTTTTGCATAATGCGGCCGTTCCCATGGGCGGCGTCCGCGCGCGCTCCTGATGGAGCAGGTGTAGTCCGCCGTCGAAACGCGGTAGCCGTCCAACCGACATTAGGAGTAATAGCCGCAGACGTCACGTCTCCGGGGTCGCAGCCGCCGCCGCTGCTGCTTCCGGCTAGGTTTTTAATACGCGCGACGTAGCCGCCTTGCGTGCCGGGAAAGAATCTGTGCACACTCACCAGACGAACGACACTCCTGAGCAGTTTCGACGCAGACTCGAGAGTATAGAAACCATCTTTCCCTTGAAAATCTTATTCCCTTGCGACAGCACTGGTGAAGTCCAGAATGAAATGTTCACTCTGCAGCTGGTTGTGCGTTGATGTGATACTACCTTTCAGATTAAAACTGTGTTTGCGGAGAGAGTCTCAAACTCTGGACCTTTGCTTTTCGTGGGCAAGTGCACTACCATGCTAAGCCATGTCTCCGCAATATCCTTTCTGCCAAGATTGCTAGTTTCGCAGTAGAGCTTCTGTGACGTTTGGAAGGTATTAGAAAAAGTACTGGTGGTCCTAAAGCTGCGAGTTGTGCTCAGTTGGTAGACTGAAACGCGGAGGTCCCGAGTTTGAGTCTCGCTCTGTCACACAGTTTTAATCTGCCAGGGAGTTTCGTATCAGCGTACATCAACCGCGGAGTGAAAATTTCATTCACGAAACATCCCCCAGGCTGTGGCTAAGTCCGCATTATCCTTTCTTACAGTAGTGCTACTCTTGAAGGTTTGACAGGTGAACTTCTATGATGTTTGGAAGGTTGGAGACGAGGTACTGGCGGAAGTACAGCTGCGATGACTGGTAGTGAGTCGTGCTTGGGTAGCTCAGGTGGTAGAGCACTTGCCCGTGAAACGCGAAATTCCCGAGTTCGAGTCTGCGCCTGGCACAGTTTTAATCTGCCAAAAAGTTTTACTGCTGATGTCATTTGGGACCACCTCCCAGCAGGCTAATGTGTACGACGACACAATTACACGGCATTTTAAACCATTTGGTCCACCACTTCCAGCACTCGTGGATATTGAACGAAAGATACTAAAGAACGAAACGAGTTTTTCTCTATTTGACGCTGCGCGCACGGGCGCGCGCGTGCACAAACACAAACACACACACACACACACACACACACACACACACACACATCCGCGAGCACGCGCGAAAGCTATTCATAGAGTAAATACGTAATTAACATCTTGAAAAACATGAACTGTGACCATGACACTTTTTGACGGTGTTTTTCCGTTTCTACATAGGGATCTCGGAGCAGAAAGAGATTGTGCTGTTCCCTACACTGGAGAGTGCTGCAATCTGTTGCTGTGATTGGTTGGTTGTTTTGGGGGAAGTGACCAAACAGCGAGGTTATCGGTCTCATAGGATTAGGTAAGGATGGGAAAGAAGTCGGCCGTGCCCTTTCAAAGGAACCATCCCTGCATTTGCCTGGAGCGATTTAGGGAAATCACGGAAAACCTAAATCAGATGGCCGGACGCGGGATTGAACCGTCGTCCTTCCGAATGCGAATCCAGTGTGCTAATCTGTTGCTGTGAAATGTATCTGTGTCTGTGAATGGAAGGGAAAGTGCGACAGTCATTCTTTCTCGATGAAATGCATATTTGACCATCAGCTGTTTTACTGAAAACCTTAAGATGCTGTTAACAGTCACCTAACAGTTGGATTTGGTTTGGAGCGTAATTCATTATAGAACGGTTGCCGTCCACGTTTCCAGTTGTGTTCTTATAACTTTTGGTGAATTTCAATGTGAGATGAGCCGTTGATTGTTAATTGCCCTCCCTCAAGTGGCATGTAATGTTAGTGCTTACCATTCGCTATACGTTAATTATACAGTACGTTTAAAAGCATCAGTAATTATACTCATAGACGTTGCTAAGCTGAAACGTGCTCTTGGGACGGAAAGGTAAGAGGCAGAATGGGAAATTCCGCTTTACCCAGTCCTTTTCTGATGCAAGTTGATTTCTAACTACATATTTCTCTTTTTGCCTATCTTTTCGAGATGGTGTGGCATTAGAAAGACTTATAGAGAGCAATGGGATATTAAATGAATAGAAATGTCTGTTTCAGCCATTTTACCTTCGGAAATAAGCATTTTAAAAGCATCTAAGGAGTTAACAAACGAACTTTGGAAATATACGTTCATATAGCTAGGAATAATTCCAACATCCGATAGGAAATTTAAAAATGTGTTCACTGCAGGGTCTTTATCCAACGATGAATCATCTCATTGTCATATCATTAGGCTATCAACTAGCAGAAAGAACTGTCCTACGACACAGATATGACAAAAAAACTTGTTTAGCTAGGCAGTACTGGGTTATAGGATTTATTGTTAGGCATACTACGTTCTGTATTCGGAAGCCAGGAAATACATCTGGTACACGAGTTATGAGATTCAATAAAGTTACTTGGTTCTAAGCATTAAAAATAATTGTACATTTCTCAAAATAACATTAAAATGTTTTCTTATTGTTAGTGGTTTGTCATATTCATTACTCTAAATTGTTTATTAAACAACTGTACGTCTTAATTTTAATATATAATTTCAATGTTTATGCAACAGATTCACAAAAACTGCCTCATTCCGTTCTGCCACGTGGGTCAGGCAGAATGGGAAATACGCAAGCACTGCTATGAAAAAAGGTAAACATTAACAAACAGTTTTAAGTGATTTTCAAGTAAGACTCGTTAGGCTATACCACGAGATTGGCGTATTTCTGCGGTTTATTAAAGTAAGAAATTGGAGCCATGCATCTTCGATGGGTCGATTTGTTACCGTACTTGATCCAATTAAATTCCATTTGTTTAAATTCATTTACTAAAAGCTGCAAGATTTAAATACCTTCAGGCTCTTGACAGTTACTAAATTCATTTTCGTTTTGCCAAGTTCGCAAAGTAATGTTTAGAAAGGAAGTCGTCATACATTTAGAGAGTTTTATTCAGATACATAAAGCAAGAGTGATAATCCAGTAATCATAAATTAAGTATTCCGAGTTCAGTGAACAGCTTTACTTTCAAAATTCTTAGCGACCATTATCAGCAAGTAAAATAATTCATTTTCGAGGGGAAAATTCTCAAGGTGGGTTAGTACTGGTTCTTGGCACAGTGTTGACTGTTGTCACTGTGCCTTAGTAAGAAATGTTAATTATCAGAACGACCATTTTAGGTAATAGGGAAGTGTATACTTCAGACAACGCCCCGTTAGTTTTCCCACTAAATTCTCCGGCAGAGGTGTGATAAACTAATTAATATCTAGACGAGTACAAACACTGTTAACGTTGCTAAAAGAGTTCATTTTATTCTAAAATAATGTTCAAATTGTTAATAATATTATCTTGAGTACCGAGCCCAAGGTTATACGTTATGATAGACAGCCAACGTTCTAGCAAGGTCACGTAGCCTAACAGATGCGATCCCACAATCGTAATAAAAGGTAATAAGGTAACACAATAATTAGGAATGGTATGCGGGTCATTATAGGCTCTTCAACATATAACTCTGTCGTAAGTTGTGAACATTCTAAAATGGACCAAAACACTCCACAATTGTGTATGCAACAAAGTGAAAGCTTTACTGAGTGTTGAAACTGGGAGAACAGGTACTTCATATAATTCTTAGAACATTACAGTTCCACGAAGATGGAAATTGCTGTCAAGAGCGTTTCTTTCTAACTTTGACAGCGACCTATGCTACATGGAAGTATTCTTGCATACTCCACTGAGGGAAAAGAAATGATTTATTTTGGATCGTGATATTCACAAATTATAAGATCATACAAAAAGAATCCGACAGTGAAACTACACGGAGAAGCGTATTGTGGGTGCGTAGCGCATGTCCGCCGAAACACTCCTCCTCTGCATGGGACCGGCGCCAGACAGTATGATTTAGCTCTCAGTTGGAACCGTGTTTACGCTTCTGCCAAGCGAAAAATAGCTTTTTAACAGCGCGACTTAACAGCATGATTCACACCGCAGTGAGGAAAAACGCACAAGGCGACAAAGGCGAGTAGTGGCCGAGATAGAGGCAAACAGCTCCATTGTAATGTCGGGCAGAGACGCGATTGTCAGGGATTTTTGGTACCTGAGCGCTCGGGACAAAGACTCGCCAGCACTCCACCGTTAATCAGCCTGCGTGACTCAGGGTCATGGAACTGGTGATACGGCGTCAAGGCGTCCGAATGGGAGCTGGAATGTCCATTACTAACTGAAACATCTAGTGGAGCTGCGGGGGTAATATTTTCATGTAACAACAATAGAGTGACTCAGGTCTTGCGTCAACAAACATCTGAGCTGGTCGACTGCCAGTATACAACTACACTTTGATATATGGTCGTTCACAAAACGGGCCAAACGAGACGTCTGGAGGACCTTGATCACCGCTTTTACGTTCGAGCGATGCCAGTTCTCTCGTACGCTGCTATTCTTGGTAAGACACTGGACTCATATTCGACAGGATGGCTGTTTAAATGGAGATTTAAGATTTTCCGTGTTTTCCCCAAGGGTATGTTAACGTCGAAACCTCGCTGCTGGCACATCACACTAGCCCAGAGTCTCTACCCTGCACCTCGCAGCAGTTCCCATCGGTGTATTGCGGAGCCAAAACGATATTCACTACACCGTCTGACGACTGTAATAATCATTCATGCCAAAAATGTAATTATAGCCAAGAAGAAACCAGAGGAGGTTGAACCCTCCGAATGCAGAACGTCCATACGGCAGATACTGTCACCAGAATGACAAAAGCTCAAGAATTATCCCGAGAAATTTTTCAGTTCTAATGTCGCAATAAATCTTCCCATTTACTTTAAATGTTACAGAGCCGTAAATAATTAAAAAATATGAAGATGCAGCCCATTACTGTTGATGCAGTTTTTGGGGAAGAACGTACTCAAGTTGAAGTAATATATCTGCATCAACATGTACACCCACAATGCGCCTATTCTGTGTAGACAGAGACGCCAGCGGCGATGTGCTTAAGACGAAAAGGGCTTTGAGGGCGAAGATGAGGGCTTATCAGGTCAGAGCAGGAGAAAGCGGCTATCCACTAAGGCATCGATGATATCCCGTAAATTTCAAGCTTTGTCCCTTTTCTTATACGATAAACACTTATCAAACTTTAAATGCGTCTTTCTCAAAATCATGTTTGCGGCTTGGTTGTCGTCACCCACCCTACAATTTTCTTCCGATTTTAATGATTTTTGGTCTCCCTTGAAGCAAACTGAATTCTCTTCAGTTCTACATCTACATCTACATGGATACTCTGCAAATCACATTTAAGTGCCTGGCAGAGGGTTCATCGTACCACTTTCACAATTCTCTATTATTCCAATCTCGTACACTGCGCGGAAAGAATGAACACCCATATCTTTCCGTACGAGCTCTAATTTCCCCTATTTTATCGTGGTGATCGTTTCTCCCTATGTAGGTCGGTGTCAACAAAATATTTTCGCATTCGGAGGAAAAAGTTGGTGATTGGAATTTCGTGGGAAGATTCCGTCGCAACGAAAAACGCCTTTCTTTTAATGATTTCCAGCCCAAATCCTGCATCATTTCTGTGACACACTCTCCCATATTTCGCGATAATACAAAACGTGCTGCCTTTCTTTGAACTTTTTCGATAAACTCCGTCAGTCCTAACTGGTAAGGATCCCACACCGCGCAGCAGTATTCTAAAAGAGGGCGGACAACCGTAGTGTAAGCCGTCTCCTTAGTAGTACTGTTACATTTTGTAAGTGTCCCGCCAATGAAACGCAGTCTTTGGTTAGCCTTCCCCACAACACTTTCTGTGTGTTCTTTCCAATATAAGTTGTTTGTAATTGTAATACCCAGGTATTTAGTTGAATTTACGGCTTTTAGACTAGACTGATTCATCGTGTAACCGAAGTTTAACAAGTTCCTTTTAGCACTCATGTGGAACACCTCACACTTTTCGTTATTTAGGGTCGACTGCCACTTTTCGCACGATTCAAATATTTTTTCTAAATCGTTTTGCAGTTTATTTTGATCTTCTGGTGGCTTTATTAGTCGATAAACGACAGCGTCATCTGCAAACAACCGAAGACGTCTGCTCAATTCTTCGTAGCCCAGTTTTTATGTTGTTATTTAGTATTTTTTCGGCCAAAAAAGGGGTCAAAAATGGTCATTTCCTCAAATATCTACAATTTAGCTTTTTTTGTAAATCCCTACGATGAACTAAAACTACATCTGTAAGGATCAGGGTGATACGTTAGTTTAATGTTTCAGATAACCACAACCGGAGTTACAGCGACAACCGTCGATATACCTCCCTTCAGAGCTGCCTGTAGAAAATCCCAATTACACAGTGATTAAAAAATACCAATAAAAACTTCGATGTATGCTTTATTCATTGTATGCCTTATTCATTGCAGCATACATTTGTCCACTACATTCCTGTACGAAGGAAAGAATCCTGAATTTGAACAATATTTTCATCCGTCACCCTGTCGCTTCCCATTAAGCCTCCGTGCGAGCTTGAGTGGACTACAGAAGGTGCGCTCTGAACTTATTCGTGGATGAAGGACGACACTGTTCGCCTGCGCAATGGAAGCGATGGATCACAGGCAAAATACTGCGTATGCACGATATCGGGTTTGAATATCTTGAAGACTATACTTTGATCTGAATCATTCTCCACCTGTGTCGTAATAACCATCGAACTAAAACAGTCTTGCAGGTGGCACGGATAAGTGCAGTATACAAACGAACGTACTCGGTAAATAAATCCGCGCCGCAAGTTTGAAACGAAGCCCAGTCTGATACTACGATAGCACGACATTAAGCCATCGACGACATATGCTACAGTAAAGGAGTCTTGTTATTACCAGCAACCGATGTAGAGCGGGCCTGGAGATATTACGTTCACCGTAGATCCTTCAAATAAGAGGATAGTACGTAATCGTTGCCATACCACCTCGGGATCCAGCAAGGAGCGAGGTACAGCCAAAGACAGCGAAATCGGAGTAGGCTCTCTGTTGCAAAAGTAATGTAGTACCTGTTTTCGCTTTGAAATAAAATGTTGCCCGCGTCGTAATATTGCATTTCGTCGATCTACGACAACATTGTCATTGCAATAGTGTCAAGATATAAATGGAGTGTTTGCTGGAGATCATTCCCTACAATTTTTGTACTATTTAGTAAAATAAGAGCCACACTTGTTCCCATGCATTCAGTGCATTTGCCACTTTCGCGGATTCTTATTCCTCACATAATAAATTAATAAATTTGTGAAATGAAAAGATTTGCAACCCGCCATTGGCAACCTACCATACGTGTACTTCGTTTTGATTGGCTGCGATTGGCCGATTCGAAGTGTTGTGTACACATGTTTGAGGATGGATTGTTTACAGTATTATGCAAGTGGTAGGTGTTAGGCGCGTCCGTGTGTCGGGGGAGTATCGGAGTGCATTGCTGGATGTGTGAATACTCTTTGTTCAACACTGGTACTAGATACTAGTGATACCTACATTTAATACCAGAGAATGATTTTAACCTAATTTTCTTGATTCATGTGTGAGTAAAGGCAAATAGCGAGCACATAGACCAGCATTATTGCTTTTGAGTAGCCCAATAAATTTTATTTCTGTGAAATTTATCACTGTTACATAAGACACTGAAGTTCATTCCGCGTAATGTAATGAGACCAGGCCAGCATGTTACATAGTCATTTACTCTAAAATTAGGTCTTCCATTCCCTTTGTGTTACAACGCGCTCACTGAGTAAGAGCGAGAGTCTCATAGGGGTGTTCATCCAAGGCTAATGGAAAAACTCTGCAAGAGAATCGTAGAGCAACAAGATTAATTCGGTATTAAAATCCTGAACGCGCGCGATCTTAGTAAACTCTCCCCTATGCAGAACGACCTTGAGGATAAAACCAAAGAAATCCTAGCAACTTACCGGCAGTTGTTCTTTTCCCGGTCAATTCGCGAATGGAAAAAAAGACTTGAGGCAGTTTTAGTGTACACAATGTTATCTTCCACCGACATACCGTAAAGTGAGCTGTGGAGATGGAGCTGTAGAAACTGATTCAGTGCTGCCAACCTAGTAAATGAAAGAGAGCGTCGTAAGTACAAGACAGCCTCCATAGGCGACTGGCGCCGGTTCAGTAGTTCAACGTGTTCGGCCTGAGTACTGGCCAGCCTCCGTAAGGCAAAAACTGAAGTTCTCTACTGAATTTGAATCAGCATAGAGCATATGATATAAAAAGCGACGAAGAAGTAGATAAAAAAAGGTTAGCTTCACTGTCTGCGTCGGGTACGATTCCCGATACCTTCTCGGACTTTTCAGAAGTTCGGAGGTCTGCAACAGGGTCGAATCAGCCTCGTGAGGCCAGATCAGAATGAGTAGGCAGTGGCATCGGCCGGATTCATCAGCTGGCAATCCTAGGTCCCTCTTCGAACTGCCTTATAAGCAATCGCAACAGGCCTACGGGTTTCGAAAAAGACGATCGTGTAAAACCCAGCTCGCGCTATTCGTCCACGAGACTGAGAGGGCCATACACACAGGTTCCCAAGTAGATGCCGTGTTTCTTGACTTCCGCAAGGCGTTCGATACAGTTCCCCACAGTCGTCTAATGAACAAAGTAAGAGCATATGGACTATCAGACCAATTGTATGATTGGATTGAAGAGTTCCTAGATAACAGAACGCAACATGTCATTCTCAATGGAGAGAGAAGTCTTCCGTAGTAAGAGTGATTTCAGGTGTGCCGCAGGGGAGTGTCGTAGGACCGTTGCTATTCGCATTATATATAAATGACCTTGTGGATAACGTCGGAAGTTCACTGAGATTTTTTGCGGATGATGCTGTGGTATATCGAGAGGTTGTAACAATGGAAAATTGTACTGAAATGCAGGAGGATCTGCAACGAATTGACGCATGGTGCAGGGAATGGCAATTGAATCTCAATGTAGAGAAGTGTAAGGTGCTGCGAATACATAGAAAGAAAGATCCCTTATCATTTAGCTACAAAATAGCAATGGAATGATCATATAAAGTTGATCGTCCGTAAAGTAGATGCCAGACTGAGATTCATTGGGAGAGTCCTAAGGAAATGCAATTCGAAAACAAAGGAAGTAGGTTACAGTACACTTGTTCGCCCACTGCTTGAATATTGCTTACCAGTGTGGGATCCGTACCAGGTAGGGTTGATAGAGGAGATAGAGAAGATCCAACGGAGACCGCCGCGCTTTGTTACAGGATCATTAGGTAATCGCAAAAGCGTTACGGAGATGATAGATAAACTCCAGTGGAAGACTTTGCAAGAGAGACGCTCAGTAGCTCGGTACGGGCTATTGTTGAAGTCTCGAGAAGATACCTTCACCGAGGAGTCAAGCTGTATATTGCTCCCTCCCACGTATATCTCGCGAAGAAACCACGAGGATAAAATCAGAGAGATTAGAGCCCACACAGAGGCATAACGACAATCTTTCTTTCCACGAACAATACGAGACTGGAATAGAAGGGAGAACCGATAGAGGTACTCAAAGTACCTTCCGCCACACACCGCCAGGTGGCTTGCGGAGTATGGATGTAGATGTAGATGTAGATACGGCCTTATCCTTGAGTGGTGATTACGTTTATATCATGTCCTAAAATAAAGCTGTTTATCTAGTAAAGGTGTCATTTTTGTGACATCGGATATGAAATTTGTGCTGTGTGAGCCTCGTTCCGACAGCTTTGCCGGTCTCAGAATGTGAAGAGAGAGTCGGAGAGACCACTGTTGACCCACTACTCGCCCTGTATGAGGTCTGCCTGTCTGCGGATGGCTTAAGAGAACCTCGGCGTCTAGGCCACTAATCAGCAAGAGAGACGGCGCACGTTTCCGTGAGGACTGGAAGTAAACTGCGACCGCAGTTCATGACGGGCGGTAGTTAGGTACTTTGCGGCCGCAGTCCGTGCTCTCCTTCATTAGCGTTAGTACGCCGCGAGCGGGGCACGCTACTTCCGTATGAGTACCACAAATGCAAATGAGAAGAGACTCCACAACCGCCAACTGCAGCGATAGCAGAGAAGTCTCGCACAGATCCCACGAGCCATCAAGTGCAGCAGCTGGAGTGGCGGTACGACCCAGCACCCGATGAACTTCTCGTCTGTACACGGCTTAACTCTCAAGCGATAGGACGCAAATGAAAATGTGTGCAGCGCATTGATCGTATCTATACTCGAGTACAAATAATATGCCGATTTGCAAGCAGTGATGGTTTGTGACTAACGCAACATGGGGCTTCACGTACGCGCCCAAAATCGTCCATCTTCACTCCCTGAAAAAAGGAGTGACGCACCCAGAAGAGGAGGAGAATACGCAATGAAACTTCACGGTGTGAATGGGTATGTGACGCTATTTCAGTGATAACTTAATCGGCTCAAATTTTAAAGAAAATAGCAGTGTGAGTCCGCTTATAGTGTGTCGTTGCACCTTCTCTGGACTGGATGCTTCCTCTCGACTGGGAAACGTTGCATAAAGCCGTTGCATCCTCTCCTGAAGCAAACAGGCCCAAAAATGTTTTTACCAGTAGTCGATGTCCTGGATACTGGTAAAGGAATGAAATTGACATCTGAGCTGGTCTCACAATGACTTATCGGCTAAAAATCCAGAGATCTTGCTGGTCGGTGGAGTACCTTAACATCACGCAGACACTTGCCACGTTCGGACGAGCGTTGTCCTGCTGAAAAATGGCACCACGATAAATTCGCTTGAGAGGTTACACGTTAGAGAGCAGAATGTCCGTGACGTACTGTCGTACCGACAGAGTTCTTTTAATCACTACCAGCCGTGACTCGGAGTCACACCGATGGCTCCCCAAGCGATGACGCCAGGAGTAATGCCGCGTATGTTGGCCCCACTCTTATTGGGCCGAGTGCACTCGAGGCTCTACTGTAGCAGCACAGAGGCAAACTCGCTGACGTGGGCAGCACCCCACCACACTACACCACACCCTGCCCCATCTGACGCTGATTACTCCAAATCTGTAGCTGCGTGCCGACCTGATCTGAAACGTGGTGTGGCACACTTGAGCACCAGTATTACAGACTCTTAATGTTCGTTTCAGCAGCTAGGTTAGCAACATGCAACTACTACAATTCTTAGCTAGCATTTTAGTTGAAGTCAGCATAAGTGGACTTAACTAACAGGTCTGTAATGAAACTGTGAGAATTTATCTGTTGGAAGTTATGAACCGACTTCAGACAAAATTCGCTAAAGAGTAAATAATAATTTCGAGTAGGAACTCTTGTGTTTGTTACTAAACGACAACTATTGACAATAAACTCCACGGTAAAGAGTCATTCTTGTCGAACGATGTAAAATAAATGAAATTTACTTGAATCTGAAGGAAATCAGTGCCGCTTTTTAGCGCTATACTGAGTGCTAAATACCTTTACTTTTACTTTGCTTACGAATTTTGTGGAGATTAAAACTGGTATCTGTTAAATCATCTGCTAGAAACTCTTGAATCCACTGATGGTCAATTCCATTTTCCACCTTGGCCTTTACATACTGTTATCTACACTCATGCTCAAAAATTAAGGATAATGCTGTGACATGGTGAAACAACGCTCTGGTGGGCCGTCTGCGGTTTTTAAACACCTCGGGGTATGACCGTGCGGCGCATTTTACTTGCGGTCGTCGCACGGTGGCGCTGGCAGCAGTCCACATACGCAGAGGTGTGTTGGTGCATATCAAGGTACGGTGCAGCGAGTAAGTGTGCAGACGTTTTCAGACGTGCTAATGGTGACTGTGTGTTGAAAATAGCTCACAACACACTTATTGATGACGTTATGAGGGGTAGAATACTAGGGTGACCGGAGGCTGGCCAAACACAGCAGGTCATAGCACTGGCCCTCCGTGTACCACAAAGTGTGATCTCAAGTTTACGGCAACTATTCTAGCAGACAGGAAACGTGTCCAGGCGCTACAGTACGGGACGTCCACAGTGTACAACACCGCAAGAAGTCGGATATCTCACCATCAGTGACCGCAGACGGGACCTTACCACAGCCACTGGAACAGTTGTCTCCAGACACATAGTCTACAGACGACTGAATAGACATGTTTTATTCGCCTGGAGACCTGCAAGGTGCATTCCACTGACCTCTGGTCACAGGAGAGCCCGTAAAGCCTGGTGTCAAGAACACAGTACATGGTCATTGGAACAGTTGTCCCATGTTATGTTCACGGACGAGTCCAGGTATAGTCTGAACAGTGATTCTCGCAGGGTTTTCACCTGGCGTGAACCAGGAACCAACCACTTAATGTCCTTGAAAGGAACCTGTATGGAGGTTGTGGTTTGATGGTGTGGCGTGGGATTATGATTGGTGCACGTACACCCCTGCATGTCTTTGACAGAGGGACTGTAACAGGCCAGGTGTATCAGGACGTCATTTGGCACCAGTATGTCCGCCTTTTCAGGGGTACAGTGGGTCCCACCTTCCTCCTGATGGATGATAACGCACGGCCCCATTGAGCTGCCATCGTGGAGGAGTACCTTGAAACAGAAGATATCAGGCGAATGGAGTGGCCTGCCTGTTCTCCAGACCTAAACCCCATCGAGCACGTCTGGGATGCTCTCGGTCGACGTATCGCTACACTTCCCCACAGGCACTGGTGCAAGAATGGGAGGCTATACCCCAGCAGCTGCTCGACCACCTGATCCAGGGTATGCCAACACGTTGTGCGGCCTGTGTACGTGTGTATGGTGATCATATCCCATATTGATGTCGGGATACATGCGCTGGAAACAGTGGCGTTTTGTAGCACATGTGTTTCGGGACGGTTTTCTGAACTTATCACCAATACCGTGGAGTTACAGATCTGTGTCGTGTGCGTTCCCTATATGCCTATGCTATGAGCGCCAGTTTTGTGTAGTGCCACGGATTGTGGTACTTCATTCTGCAAATATCCTTAATTTATGAGCTGATTTCGGCCATTAGCCATTTTCTAGTGAACACTCCTATATTCTTAAAGACACAGACAGGAATAACGTTCTATGCTTGTCAGCACTTAAAAATAAGAGAGTGAAGGATTGTATTACGTGCGAGGTGTGTGGTGAGTTTTGTATTTTTTGGACGTATGCCACTGCGGCAATAATAATTTTCAAGTGTTGACTAGCACAGAACATTGTTCTCGCCCATGTCTGTAAGAAAGTAGTACTGCTCACTTGAAAATGGCTGAAGCACCGAAACCAGCTGACAGGGATGTAAATAACTGTGACTGTATAACAGCCAAGGCGAAAAGTGCAATTGCTTTTCGATAAATTTATTGCTGTGGCACCCGAGTGAGTAAAGGTTCTGATTCCACCACAAATCATTTTCTATATTCGGGAAGTTCGTCTTTGGTACAACAAATGACAATTCGGAACTATGTCTGATGCCATCGGGAAGTCAACGATGACAGCTATGATACTCTGGATTTCATAAAATTTCTATTTACAGATCCATTTTTATAGATAATATTTACGCTCTCCAAAAACATAACGCTGAGCGTAAAAAGTTTCATAATTCTGTAACAAAACTTTGTTTGCAAATGAATGATGTATCCCACAATTGTGAAAGATTTTTGGAATAATAAATGAATTAACTTAATATGTACCATCACCATAAAAAGCTGATTGTATAAATCTTGCAGTCTGAGAGACCAAGCACTGTATAAATTGTGGACTGTCTGTGGGAAATAGCTCTCGAGTGTAGTGTGGCTGCTGTGAAACTAAAAATTAGAGACAGGATACACGAAATGCCTCCATTAATGAACACAAAGTAATATACGCCTACAACACTGTCCATCTACCAGACGATACTTCTTGAGTCCGTGACAACTGGAATCCTGCTAGTCCCAAATAACTACAATTTTTATCCTTCAGTAATGAACCTATAATAGTTTCGCATCCATATCATTCACAGAGATACTGGAAAAAATAATGCTGGTAAGAATGCAGTACTTGCATTTTGCTAACCTGACTGCTGAAACAAATATTTAGAGATGGTACACCTGGAACTCAAGTGCGCCACACAGTGTTTCAGATCGGATCGGTAAGGCAGCTGTAGTGACAGATCTCGAGTAATCAGCGTCAGATGGGGCAGGATGTGGTGTGGTGTGGTGGGACCGTGCTGCTGGCGGCGGTCGCTATGCTGCCACAGTGGGGCTTCGAGTGCACTCGATCCTAATGAGAGTCGGCCGACAGACGCGGTCTCGTCCCGTTTTGTCAATCACGGGCCATTCACCACTTCGAGAGCGTTTTGCGGCTTTCAATTGAAGCACACTTGCGCGCCAGTAATATTCTTTATCGGATTTGCCAAAGCCCGACTTCCCGTCAGTTGTTTTCACAGCCACGGACTTTGATCTCTGCACCGCAGGCTGCCTGACGTAACTGGAGGATGACAAGCATGATTTTCAGACGACGACCGCGAAATAACTGATCTTCTTTTGATATGAAGCGGGGCACAACACAATCGAGAATCCTGTTTACTGAATTGATAAAACTTTTGGAATGGATTTGTGGAATTTATTTAAATGCAAATAATAGGATTTCCACGAAAGATTTAACAAATAATCTCCACAACGTTGGTTATTCGTTCCGCAATGTTTACGTACTTTACAATGACCTCGGTGATACACGGAACCCAATTAATTTACAAAAGTCATAAGGTCACATCCAATTTCATCGTATACAGACGCGTTTTGTACTCGTGTGTGCAAATGTACAGATCTCTGAGTGACGAAATCGATCGTTCTGTAATATTGCGACGGGGTTCATGCTCCTAACGGCTATCAAATCAAGTACCGGGTGATCAAAAAGTCAGTATAAATTTGAAAACTTAATAAACCACAGAATAATGTAGACAGAGAGGTAAAAATTGACACACATGCTTGGAATGATAGGGGTTTTTATTAGACCAAAAAAAAAAAAAAAAACGAAGTTCACAAAATGCCCGAACTGTAATGGGAGAGAGAATCAGATGCGCCAGCAGTCGCAGCATGTTGACGTTACCTGAAAAGGCGCTTTTAGTGAAGCTGTATTATCAGAATGGGGAATGTACTACTTCAGCGTTACGATCCTATCGCCACAGGAAGCGGATTCGAACAGGTAAAGGTCCGTTGACAAATCCAGCTGTGGCGAGAATGGACAATGATTTCGAAGTGCGAAGCCACGGGTTGTTTAGACGATAGATCCAGTAGTGGCCGACCGAGCACAAGGCGTAATGCTGCTGAGACAGGTCAGGAAGAAATGGAAACTGTAGCGGGTTCGTCTATGCACAGGGAAGTCAGCGCTCGTGCAGTCGCACGTCGCACCGGCATTCCATACACTACTGTTTGGTTGGCACTGAGGCGTACCCTCCGATGCTATCCGTACAAAATCCATCAGCATCATGAACTGTTACCTTGTGATTTAGTGAAGCGGAGGGCATTTGCGATGTAGGCGTTTCAAAAGTTGGCGGAAGATGACGATTGGTTGAATAACGTGTTGTGGACCCACGAAGCTCATTTCGCGCTCCGAGGGTCTGTCAACGCCCACAACTGCAGAATTTGGGCTACCGAAAATCCTAGAACTGTCGTGGAAACTCCATTGCACGACGAGAAACTCACGGTATGGGTTAGATTTACCACATCTACCGTTATCGGACCTTTTTTCTTCGAGGAAATGCTTGACTCTTGTTTTGTAACTGCTACCGTAAGGGATGAGAGGTACGCCGATATGTTACAGAATCGCATCATCCCCAGTCTGACTGATAAACACCTGCTGCAACGTACGATGTTTATGCAGGATGGCGTTCAACCCCATATTGCTAGACGCGTGAAAGATCTCTTGCGCGCGTCGTTTGGTGATGATCGTGTGCTCAGCCGCCACTTTCGTCATGCTTGGCCTCCCAGGTCCCCAGACCTCAGTCTGTGCGATTATTGGCTTTGGGACTACCTGAAGTCGCAAGTGTATCGTGATCGACCGACATCTCTAGTTGTCTTGTGACAGCCAGAGCGAGAGCACCAGCAGCAGCGAGTACTGTTTGTATAAAGCGTTTATTTTGCATTTTGTTTACGACCTTCCACTAAGGAAGGGATTCTATTTGTGTTTATCTGCTCTGCATAGTAACTAACAGTTCTTGATAAAACTTTACGTAGTTTTCGTGTTAGATTTCTTAGTGTTTTCTTGATCGTTTAGAACAGAAAGCGCCCTAAAACCGTCTTTTGTTTGTTTCGCGGCCGTTAGCCACTAGTCACTTGAATCAGCAGTTGTCTTGTGACAGCCAGAGCGAGAGCACCAGCAGCAGCGAGTACTGTTTGTATAAAGCGTTTTTGTACTTATTTGCTGCGCTTAGCTTTTAAATAGTTTTTCTGGGAAAACCTAGCGTAGTTTTCGCGTCTCGTATTTCAGTGAGTGTTTCTTGATTATCAGAGTAGCTCATCAGAAGATTATCTTGGGAATTTGTCACCGTATAGAGTAGGGTAAACATAGTCATGTGTAGGGACTGTGGTTGTTGTGAGCGGACGCAAGGAGAATTGGCCACTCTTCGGGGGCAGGTGGAGGCTTTGTCTGTTAGGCTCATCGAGCTCGAGGCGCAGGCGTCGGCTCGTAGTGGCGTTGGGGCAACTGTGGTGAGACCTATGCCTACTTCGGTGGCCTTGGAATCACATGGAACCCCTGATGTCGCTGCGTCTTCCGGCAGTGAGCATCTTACCGCTCAGCCATCACTCCAGGGTGAATGGCGGACAGTGGTGGGCTCGCGCGTGCCTGGCCGAAAGGCGAAGGTGGGACCTGGCCGCGTGGCAGCTGCCTTACCCCTTTCCAACAGGTACGGGGTGCTTCCTAGTGGTGATGACATCGTTTCCGAGCCACCACAGGATGCCTCGCCTGTTGGGCCAGTGGCCGATTCTCCGGCAAGGTCCCGACAGTCACAGAGGGCGGGCCTATTAGTTATAGGGAGCTCCAACGTTAGGCGGGTTATGGAGCCCCTCAGGAAAATAGCGGGTAGGTCGGGGAAGAATGCCAGTGTGCACTCGGTGTGCTTGCCGGGGGGTCTCGTCCGTAATGTGGAGGAGGCCCTTCCGGCAGCTATTGAACGCACTGGGTGTGACCGGCTGCAGATAGTAGCACATGTCGGAACGAATGATGCCTGCCGCTTGGGTTCTGAGGCCATCCTTGGTTCCTTCCGGCGGCTGGCTGATTTGGTGAAGACAACCAGCATCGCACGCGGAGTGCAAGCTGAGCTTAATATCTGCAGCATAGTGCCCAGAGTCGATCGCGGTCCTCTGGTTTGGAGCCGTGTGGAGGGTCTAAACCAGAGGCTCAGACGACTCTGCGACTATAATGGTTGCAAATTCATCGACCTCCGTTATTGGGTGGAGAACTGTAGGGCCCCCCTAGACAGGTCAGGCGTGCACTACACACCGGAAGCAGCTACTAGGGTAGCAGAGTACGTGTGGCGTGCACACGGGGGTTTTTTAGGTTAGGGGGACCCCCCCTTGGGCGAAACGATAAAATACCTGACGGCTTACCAGAGAGGACATTATCATCGTTGATAAAGAACGTCCGTCCTCAGAGACCAAAAACAGGAAAAGTTAACGTAATATTGGTAAACTGCAGGAGTATCCAGGGCAAGGTTCCTGAATTAGTATCTCTTATTGAAGGAAATAGTGCGCATATAGTATTAGGAACGGAAAGTTGGTTAAAACCGGAAGTGAACAGTAACGAAATCCTAGACACAGAATGGAATATATACCGCAAGGATAGGATAAACGCCAATGGTGGAGGAGTATTTATAGCAGTAAAGAATTCAATAATATCCAGTGAAGTTATTAGCGAATGCGAATGTGAAATAATCTGGGTTAAGTTAAGTATCAAAGGTGGGTCAGATATGATAGTCGGATGCTTCTATAGACCACCTGCATCAGCAACCGTAGTAGTTGAGCGCCTCAGAGAGAACCTGCAGAACGTCGTGAAGAAGTTTCGTGATCATACTATTGTAATAGGGGGAGACTTCAATCTACCAGGTATAGAATGGGATAGTCACACAATCAGAACTGGAGCCAGGGACAGAGACTCTTGTGACATTATCCTGACTGCCTTGTCCGAGAATTACTTCGAGCAGATAGTTAGAGAACCAACTCGTGAAGCTAGCGTTTTAGACCTCATAGCAACAAATAGACCGGAACTTTTCGACTCCGTGAATGTAGAAGAGGGTATCAGTGATCATAAGTCAGTGGTTGCATCAATGACTACAAGTGTAATAAGAAATGCCAAGAAAGGAAGGAAAATATATTTGCTTAACAAGAGTGATAGGGCGCAAATCGCAGAATATCTGAGTGACCACCATCAAACGTTCATTTCTGAGGAAGAGGATGTGGAACAAAAATGGAAAAAATTCAGAAACATCGTCCAGTACGCCTTAGATAAGTTCGTACCGACTAAGGTCCAAAGCGAGGGGAAAGATCCACCGTGGTATAACAATCATGTACGAAAGGTACTACGGAAACAAAGAAAGCTTCATCATAGGTTTAAGAGTAGTCGAATCATAGCTGATAAGGAAAAGCTGAACGAAGCGAAAAAGAGCGTAAAGAGAGCAATGAGAGAAGCATTCAACGAATTCGAACATAAAACATTGGCAAACAATCTAAACAAGAACCCTAAAAAGTTTTGGTCATATGTAAAATCGGTAAGCGGATCTAAATCCCCTATTCAGTCACTCGTTGACCACGATGGCACCGAAACAGAGGACGACCGAAGAAAGGCAGAAATACTGAATTCAGTGTTCCGAAACTGTTTCACTGCGGAAAATCGTAACACGGTCCCTGACTTCAGCCGTCGCACGGACGCCAAAATGGAAAATATTGAAACAAACGATATCGGAATTGAAAAACAACTGCTATCACTTAGTAGCGGAAAAGCATCCGGACCAGACGAGATACCCTTAAGATTCTACAGTGATTATGCTAAAGAACTTGCCCCCTTTCTATCAGCAATTTATCGTAGATCGCTGGAAGAACGTAAAGTACCTAGCGACTGGAAGAAAGCGCAGGTCGTTCCCATTTTCAAGAAGGGTCATAAATCAGATGCGAATAATTATAGGCCTATTTCGCTTACGTCAATCTGTTGTAGAATAATGGAACATGTTTTGTGTTCTCGTATTATGACGTTCTTAGATAATAGAAATCTCCTTCATCATAACCAACATGGATTCCGCAAACAGAGTTCATGTGAAACTCAGCTCGCCCTATTTGCCCAAGAAATTCACAGTGCCGTAGACACTGGCGAGCAGATTGATGCCGTATTCCTGGACTTCAGGAAGGCATTTGATACGGTTCCGCACTTACGTTTAGTGAAAAAAATACGAGCTTACGGAATATCGGACCAGGTTTGTGATTGGATTCAGGATTTCCTAGAAGAAAGAACACAACATGTCATTCTTAACGGTTCAAAATCTGCAGATGTAGAGGTAATTTCGGGAGTACCGCAGGGAAGCGTGATAGGACCTTTATTGTTTAAAATATACATAAATGACTTAGTTGACAACATCGGTAGCTCCGTGAGGCTATTTGCAGATGACACGGTTGTCTACAAGAAAGTAGCAACATCAGAAGACTCGTACGTACTCCAGGAGGACCTGCAGAGGATTAATGCATGGTGCGACAGCTGGCAGCTTTCCCTAAACGTAGATAAATGTAATATAATGCGCATACATAGGGGCAGAAATCCATTCCAGTACGATTATGCCATAGGTGGTAAATCATTGGAAGCGGTAACGACCGTAAAATACTTAGGAGTTACTATCCGGAGCGATCTGAAGTGGAATGATCACATAAAACAAATAGTGGGAAAAGCAGGCGCCAGGTTGAGATTCATAGGAAGAATTCTAAGAAAATGTGACTCATCGACGAAAGAAGTAGCTTACAAAACGCTTGTTCGTCCGATTCTTGAGTATTGCTCATCAGTATGGGACCCTTACCAGGTTGGATTAATAGAAGAGATAGACATGATCCAGCGAAAAGCAGCGCGATTCGTCATGGGGACATTTAGTCAGCGCGAGAGCGTTACGGAGATGCTGAACAAGCTCCAGTGGCGGACACTTCAAGAAAGGCGTTACGCAATACGGAGAGGTTTATTATCGAAATTACGAGAGAGCACATTCCGGGAAGAGATGGGCAACATATTACTACCGCCCACATATATCTCGCGTAATGATCACAACGAAAAGATCCGAGAAATTAGAGCAAATACGGAGACTTACAAGCAGTCGTTCTTCCCACGCACAATTCGTGAATGGAACAGGGAAGGGGGGATCAGATAGTGGTACAATAAGTACCCTCCGCCACACACCGCAAGGTGGCTCGCGGAGTATAGATGTAGATGTAGATGTAGATGCTGAGAGACAACATCCGACGCCAATGCCTCACTATAACTCCGGATATGCTTTACAGTGCTGTTCACAAAATTATTCCTCGACTTCGGCTATTGTTGAGGAATGATGGTGGACATATTGAGCATTTACTGTAAAGAACATCATCTTTGCTTTGTCTTACTTTGTTATGCTAATTATTGCTATTCTGATCACATGAAGCGCCATCTGTCGGACATTTTTTGAACTTTTGTATTTTTTTGGCTATAATAAAACCCCATGTCATTCCAAGCATGTGTGTCAATTTTTACCTCTCTATCTACACTATTTCTTGATTTATTCAGTTTTCAAATTTATACTGACTTTTTGATCACCCGGTACTTCGGCAAGACCATAAAAATATAGTTTGAGAAGTAGTGTAAAGGGCATAGGCAAAACTTAGTAAACAAAACAAGTTACAGGTTTCTAGCTGATTTAGTTAAATCAGAATAAGTAGCCAAGCCAGAATCTGGGATTATTAGCTAAGCCGCTACTGTTACACTATCGACACTTCGCACCGAAAGTCACTCACTTTCCCGTACTTACGTTAGTCAACCATTGTTCCACACTTACGGGCTGTTGAAAGTTTGTGGTCACATAAGAAACACACATCTGTAATTCAATGACGAGGCTCAGCTCATCCGTGTATATTTGAAAAATTCCTATGGTTATCTTCGTAGTTAATGATATACTTTACGAAATTCTCCACGAAGATTCTTCCATTTGTACGTTTCACCCACAGCACTCCTTTATTTCCTTATTTTCCTAAGCAAAGCTAATTACTCTGAGCTAAGACATTCTACACTACATGTTCCGTCCTATAGAAACAGCTGTCGGCTCTAGTAGCCATTTTGTAGTACGAGTTCGTCAGTCGCACGCTGCACACCAGGTTATATCGACCGATGCTGCTGTTGTAGCTGGAATTACACGAATCCAGGTGTCAACTGCTGTCGGTCGTTTCTATCGTTAACAAAGGAGACAGCCTAATGTTTATCTGATTGGTCAAAGCAGAGAGAAGTTAGCGGTCTTTCTTACACCTCATAATGATTATCGATTCAGCAAAATTATCATTCGATGTCCGTTCCCCACCAAGCTATATTATTTCCTCACTCTGTAACCGGTGTTTGCAATAAGGCTCGGTAGTTAGCAGGGAAGCATATTTATCAATTATATCTGTAAGACAAACCAGAGAGTAATAATTTACAGAGTTCTTAAGGGAACTGTGCCTTGCCATGTAACATTTGATAACCATTCGTTGTATGTGATCTCGTCATTTGTTTGTTCATGTGTTTTCAACTAGTTGATTGTGTCTCTCGAAATAAAGAACATCTGTGATGGTGAATCAGACAGCCAGTTTCCTCCAAGCCGGTTCGATCCCGGGTTTTGCCACGCCTTCGTTTGAGCGGGGTAGCCTCGCGGTGTCAGGCGTTTTGTCACGGTCCGTGCGGATTCCCCCCGTCGGAAGTTCGAGTCATCCCTCGGTCATGGGTGTGTGTGCCGTCTTTAGCGTAAGTTAGCTCAAGTTAGGTTAAATAGTGTGTAAACTCAGGGACCGATGACCTTAGCAGTTTGGTCCCATAAGACCTTACCACAAATTCCCAATTCCCTCCAAGTCACATTCCACCACGTACATAACAGAAATCGTTTCCGCTTCGCGACGTCCGATGATTTTTATCTGGGCCGCGATTTAATTGTTCATCCTGATTTATATAGCAGCTGGTACGGAAGCATGGCTGGAGGTGTTTGCACAAGTTTAGCATTCAACTTATTCTATCTCACTATCAGCTATTTTAAATACACTACTGGCCATTAAAATTGCTACACCACGAAGATGACGTGCTATAGACGCGAAATTTAACCGACAGGAAGAAGATGCTGTGACATGCAAATGATTAGCTTTCCAGAGCATTCACACAAGGTTGGCGCCGGTGGCGACACCTACAACGCGCTGACACGAGGAAAGTTTCCAACAGATTTCTCATTCACAAACAGCAGCTGACCGGCGTTGCCTGGTGAAACGTTGTTGTGATGCCTCGTGTAATGAGGAGAAATGCGTACCATCACGTTTCCGACTTTGATAAAAGTCGGATTGTAGCCTATCGCGATTGCGGTTTATCGTATCGCGACATTGCTGCTCGCGTTGGCCGAGATCCTATGACTGTTACCAGAATATGGAATCGGTGGGTTCAGGAGGGTAATACGGGACGCCGTGCTGGATCCCAACGGCCTCGTATCACTAGCAGTCGAGATGACAGGCATCTTATCCGCATGGCTGTAACGGATCGTACAGCCACGTCTCGATCCCTGAGTCAACAGATGGGGACGTTTGTAAGACAATAACCATCTGCACGAACAGTTCGACGATGTTTGTAGAGACCATGGCTGCGGTTATCCTTGACGCTGCATCACAGACAGGAGCGCCTGCGATGGTGTACTCAACGACGAACCTTGGTGCACGAATGGCAAAAAGTCATTTTTTCGGATGAATCCAGGTTCTGTTTACAGCATCATGATGGTCGCATCCGTGTTTGGCGACATCGCAGTGAACGCACAGTAAAAGCGTGTATTCGTCATCGCCATACTGGCGTATCACCCGGCGTGATGGTATGGGGTGCCATTGGTTAACGTCTCGGTCACCTCTTGTTCGCATTGACGGCACTTTGAACAGTGGAAGTTACATTTCAGATGTGTTACGACCCGTGGCTCTACCCTTCATTCGATCCCTGCGAAACCCTACATCACAACAGGATAATACACGACCGCATGTTGCAAGTCCTGTACGGCCTTACTGGATACAGAAAATGTTCGACTGCTGCCCTGGCCAGAACATTCTGCAGATCTCTCACCATTCGAAAACGCCTGGACAATCGTGGCCGAGCAACTGGCTCGTCACAATACGCCAGTCACTGCTCTTGATGAACTGTGGTATCGTGTTGAAGCTGCATGGGCAGCTGTACCTGTACACGCCATCCAAGCTCTGTTTGACTCAATGCCCCGGCATATTAAGGCCTTTATTACGGCCAGAGGTGGTTGTTCTGGGTACTGATTTCTCAGAATCTATGCACCCAAATTGCGTGAAAATGTAATCACATGTCAGTTGTAGTATAATATATTTGTCCAATGAATACCCGTTTATCATCTGCATTTCTTCTTGGTGTAGCAAGTTTAATGGTCAGTAGTTTACGTTAAGCAATCAACAGATGTACTTTCAGTTACGTTTTCCCACCAGTATGAGTATTAAAGACGGATTAGTAAGCTTTGCGCACAAACATTGATACTATTAAATGCAGACGAAATTTTCTTAGTGTGTGTCTTGCAAAATACTCATTCCCACTATTAAAAGTTTAAAACACATGCTCAGAGAGCAAAAGGAACAAGAAAAACATTAAAGTTTCTGCCAAGTACTGTTTCTGAAGATACGCTCTGTCCAGAGATATGTCTTTGACGCAGACTTCTTCCCATTCGATTATTTGCAGTCTCGCCACTGCATATGTTCCCTCTAAAATTATTTTTGTCCCAGAGCAAATAACAGTGAGAAATACAATGGCAATAGCAATATATTTATTATTCACTATAAAAAGATATGTGGTTAACTGAATATATATTAGGAAACATTTTTCACTAAATAGTTACGAGAAGGGAAAAAAAGGAAAAACGTACAATTATATTATTGTAGAGCGCAAAGTTTCACATTTTCAATAACTTTGTTTCTCATTGACACATTGTATGTACGAAACTAAGCATGTCTGCTTATCCATAAACTACTCTTGACATCTAACTCAAGAAAGTACACTTAACAGCGTATGAGGATTTTGTAAAAATAGTTTATTTTTATTACTGAATTTCACTAATTTTTCAGTTAACAGTTTCACATGTTTCAATCCATTCGTTATAAATGTCTATCGGTTCAGGTACAAAATGTATCGATGTCTCGAAATCTTCGTGACGTTTATCACTCTTTATTCACGAAGCGTTTCTTCCTTGTTTCGTTTTAACATCCCATGGCTTTTCAGGGCTACGGAAAGGGCAGTTAAACTGCTGACCAAAGGGCTCAGTCACCATCGGTGGAGGTCGGCTCATGTTTTTTCCTCGATCCTTGTTCATTTAAGTAAAACAATGGCGATTACAATAAATAATTTGTAAGAAATATGAGAACACTTTCCACAGTATCACCCCGTTACACCTCACGGCGGAGTTTACTGTTTTCCTAAAAGGGCAACATAACTGTGCAGGACTGAATGAAGATGCCGCACATGTCATAAAGTGTTGCCCAGTTGCTTTACTTTGCTGTCCGACTTTTAACGAAAATATGCAGAAGATGAATTTCTGTTCATGCAGGGATCCCCGCTGTGGCATCCGGGAACACTAATTTTATTTCAACCCGTATGTGTCTACATCTACATCGATACTCCGCAAGCCACCGTATGGAGAGTGGCGGAGGGTAACCTGTACCACTACTTGCCACTTTCTTTCGTGTTCCCATCCCAAATAGAGCGAGGGAAAACTACTCTCTATATACTTCCGTATTAATCCCAGTTTCTCGTATCTCACCTTCGTGATTCACACGCACAGTGTATTTTGGCGGCAGTAGATCGTTCGACAATCAGCTTCAGACGCCAGGTCTTTAAATTTTCTCAACAGTGTTTCTCGAAAAGATCGTCGCATGCCCTCCAGGGTTTCCTGTTTGAGATCCCGAAGCATCTTTACAACACTTACATGTTGTTCGAACCAACCGGTAAGAAATCTAGCAGCCCGCCTGTGAATAGCTTCGATGTCTTCCTTCAATCGGCCTGTTACGGATCCCAAACAATCGAGCAGTACTCAAGATTAGGTCGAACCAGCGTCCTATATGAGATCTCTTTTACAGGTGAACCACACTTTCCTAAAATTCATCCTGTAAACCGAAGTCGACCATTCACCTTCCCTACCACACTTCTCACATGCTCGTTCCACCTCATAGCGCTTTGCGAAATTACGCCGAGATATTTAAATGAGTTGACTGTGTCATGCAGGACACTAGTAATAGTGTATCCAAACATTACAGGTTTCATCTTCCTACTCATCCGTATTAACTCATATTTTTCCACATTTAGGGCTATCTGCCGTTCGTCACACCAACTGGAAATTTTGTCTATGTCCTCTACTGTCTTCCTGCAGTCACTCAACTTCGACACCTTACCGTACACCACGGCCACATCAGGAAATAACCGCAGATTGCCTCCCACCCTGTAAGCCAGATCATTTACGTTTACAGAGAACAACAGCGGTGCTGCCACACTTCCCTGAGGTACTCCTGACGATACCCTTATCTTTGATGAACACTCGCCGTCGAGTACAACATACTGGGTTCTATTATTTAATTATTCTTCGACCCACTCTGTCTGTGAAATTATTCCATATACTCGTACGTTCGTTAACAGCTTGCAATGGAGCACCGTTCATATGCTTGTGGGAAGTATAGAAATATGGAATATACCTATTCTCCTTCATCCATATTTCTCAGTATACCATGTGAGAAAAGGGTAAGCTGAGTTTCGCACGAACGATTTATTCTAAAACCTTGCTTATTCATGCACATAAGCTTCTCAGTCTCAACGAAGTTTATTCTAACGGAGAACATGTTCAAGGATTCTGCTGCAAACAGAAGTTACGGATATCCGCTTCTAATTTTGCGGGTCCGTTCTTTTATCTTTCTTACACGAGGTGCGACAATAAAGTAATGAGACTGATGTGATAAAAAATGTTATTTACCGTTTCAATCAAGTTTAATGTTGTCTCCTTGAAAGTAGTTCCCTTTTGATTGCACACACTTTTTGTAGCGGTTCTGCCATTGACGGTAACATTTCTGGAACTCATCTTCTGTAATATCCTCCAAGACCCTCGTCACAGCTTTACGGACATCTTGTGTTGTTTGAAAATGGTGTCCCTTGACCGCCGTTTTGACTCTTGGAAATAGAAAATAGTCTCACGGAGCGATTCCTGGTGAATAATGTGGCTGTGGTAGTACTGAAATTTGTCATGAGGTAAAAAATTGCTGTACTGACAGAGCAGTATGGGATGGCGCATTACCGTGATGCAGAATCCAGTTATCAGCAATGTTGGCACGGACACGAAGGACTCTTTTACGAAGTCTCTCTAAAAAATTGTTGTAGTAATATCGTTAACTGTTTGTCCAGCAGGGACCCACTCTTTATGAACAATTCCCTTGGAATCAAAGAAGCACGCAAGCATGCGTTTCACTTTTGACTTTGACATGCGAGCTTTTTTTTGGTCTGGGTGATCCCTGTGAGTACCATTGCGAACTTGGCGTTTTGTCTCTGGATCGTACAGAAAAAATCAACTTTCATCACCAGTGATAACACGGCTCAACAATTCTGGATTGATTTCCGTTTGCTCTAACAGATCGGCTGCCACATTTTTCCGTGTTTCTCGCTGTTGCGGTGTGAGATTTTTGGGGATCATTTTTGCACAAATCTTTCTCACACCAAGGTTTTCAGTTATTATTAGACGAACCGTTTCACAATTGATGTTCAGTTCTTCTGCAATCATTTTCACGGATAATCTTCGACCAGATCAAATGGTTCAAATGGCTCTGAGCACTATGGGACTTAACTGCTTAAGTCATCAGTCCCCTAGAACTTAGAACTACTTAAACCTAACTAACCTAAGGACATCAAACACATCCATGCTCGAGTTAGGATTCGAACCTGCGACCGTAGCGGTCGCGCGGTTGCAGACGTAGCGCCTAGAACCGCTCGGCCACTCCGGCCGGCTTCGACCAGATCGTACGAGTTCACGCACATCCGTTCGTGAGGTTGATGGTCGTCTACTGCGGTCTTCATCTTCAAAATTTGTTCTGCCTTCACTAAACAATTTATGCCAACGAAAAACTTGAGCTCTTGACATAACCTCCTCTCCAAAAGCCCTCTGAAGCTTACCGTAAGTTGTCGTCGCGTTTTCACCCAATTTAACGCAAAAAGAAATGGCATACCCTTGCGCAATATTATGCGGTTCCATTTCCGTGACGAGAGACAAATGGTTCAAATGGCTCTGAGCACTATGGGACTTAACATCTATGGTTATCAGTCCCCTAGCACTTAGCACTACTTAAACCTAACTAACCTAAGGACATCACACAACACCCAGTCATCACGAGGCAGAGAAAATCCCTGACCCCGCCGGGAATCGAACCCGGGAACCCGGGCGTGGGAAGCGAGAACGCTACCGCACGACCACGAGCTGCGGACAAACGACGAGATACACAAACACGTGTTAACTTATTACAGCACAACTCACGCTTGAGCAGTTGCATTGATGTACCGCTTGGACTAGAAGCAGCTTATAGAACAAGGTCAAAGATGTTGTGCCTATACAAGTCTGCAGGGTTGCCACATCTTGCAAAGAAAATCAGTCTTATTACTTTATTGTCGCACCTCGTATACTAGAGTCAGTTGTGCTTATCTCCAATGGCTAGGGACTTCGCGCTGGGCGACAGATTCACGATAACTGCCAGCTAGGTAAGGGGCCAGCGCTGTAGAGTACGCTTTGTAAAATCTAACTGGGGTTCCGTATACTGGGTTACTGAATTAATACAGTTGTTTATGGTAAATATAGTAAATATAGCTCTCACAGTGAGTCTGTAAGCAGAATTTCTCGTGAAATGTCTTTCGTGAATGGAAATGGGACAAAAATGGAATGTCTGGTACGATAAAGATACCGGCGTCCATGCTATTTTCAGTGTTTTCTGATATAAGGAAATGTCGAAAGTCGGCGTCCAATGTGAGTATGTATGCTCGGGCTGCAGTGTAAGCTAGAGGGAAGAAATGCGAACGGGGCGTGACGCACCGTTGCTAGGCAGCGGATAGTGAAGGGTCGCGGCAGAGGCGGCCGACTGCCCGCCTTAGCGAAGAGCCATGAATATTCAGCCGCGTCTGGGGGCGTGCCCGCGGGCGGACTTTATTTGAAACTCAAATACAGGCGTTCTGTTCGGCCGCGGAGACTCCTCGCAGAGCCACTTGGCTGCTCGGTGGCCGCCCCTCGGCTTTTTCAGGCCCGCCGTTTCTTTTAAGGTACTAACTCCGGCGAGCCGTGCACAATCTGAGCCTCCCTCATCCATGTAGCAGCTACTTCTGGATGAGGCAGCGGGATGAGCAAAAGAGGTCAACAGGTGTACTACGTTTAGCTGTGTCTTCAGGTTTTCTTCTGCTAAAACGAAGAGGAGAAACGCAAAAAGCAGCCTCAACTGTATCCATAATTTGAAATAAAATGTATTTCCCTGTATTTGTACCATTCATTTTCTTGCTACCTGCGTGCATATTAAGTACTCATCGGCGTCCGAACAAATGCGGTAACGCGTGATATCTCGCTGTCTTCACGACTATCTTTTTAGTGCTGGGTGGTTGTAATTAAACTGACGGTGTTCCGAGTGCAGCAGGCTGTATAGATCATAGGACTCGTGCTTCGCTCGTGTCGTATCCTAGTAAACACAAAAAAAATTAAAAAATCCACTAGCTGCCACCAGGTGACAATAAGGTACTGTAAGCAGTCATAACGCGGTGTGAGTGCAGGTAAAGTGGAGGAACGATGAAACACATTAATAACGATGGTTTTGGGACGTTTATGGTCACAAGTTGAAACATGTGTTCAGTGTAGCCATCCGACTCAGCAACATGGTGTATCCGTAATATGGCATGGTCGTCAGTTTATCGCAACATATCCGCTGTATCAGAGCGATTTGTCGTCGTATGCTGTCCTTCAGATCTCCCTGATGGACACAACCTTCCAGATATCCCTACATCCAGGAGTAACATGGATTTAGTCGGAGATGTAGAAGGCCATTAATCTTGAAACGGGCTAGAGACGATGCATTAAACGAAACCAATGAGAAATTCGGAAAGGGCGGGGAGGTGAAATAAAAACCTATGAAGTTTACGTATAACACTGTAATTCTATCAGAAGCGGAAAAAGATTATGAAGAGCAATTGAATGGAAATTATAGTGTCTTGAAGGGAGGCTATAAGAAGTTCATCAAAAGTAATTAAAGGATAACGCAATGTAGCCGAATTAAACTAGGCAATGACGAGACAGTCGGAACAGCAAATTATGCACTAAAGTTGTATATGAGTTTTGCTATTTGGATGGGGAAAAATGACATTAGTCGAAGCATAGAGGATGTATTACGCAGACTAGCAACAGCAAGGAAAAAGTTCATGAAAAAGGAGAACCTGTTAACATCAAAAATAAATTTAATTATCTGGAGCTTAGTTTTGTACAGAAGTGAAAGATGGGAGGCAAAAAATTCAGACGAGAAGGTAACAGAAGCTTTTGAAGTGTTGAAGATTACATTGGTTGAGCGAGTAACTAAAGAAGAGGTGCCAAATCTAACTGGAGGGAGGGGACGGGGGTGGAGAAATTTATGGCACGACTTGACTAAAAGAAGGGATCGATGTTTGATAGTACACGTCCTGAGGTATCAAGGAGTAATCAGTTTGGTGATGGAAGGAGGTGTGGGGGTTAAAAATTGATGGGGGAGACCAAGTTTTGAACAGAGTAAGTTTACTAAAGTAATACAAAATATAGTACTTTGTCTTTCTCGTTAATCAAATTACTCTTCTTATATACAGAACCAAATTTTTCAAAATTGTAGAAGGAGACCAGTGTTATATTAATGATATATGTACGTAATATACATCAACAAACTTTGAGACATGTGCACTAACAAATATACTTTTCTGAATTTCCCTTGGTCTGCAGAACTTTGTGTACATGGTCATTTTTACCAATAACCAAACAAACAGAAACCTTGCAATACCAAACGTATAAAGTTTGCAGTTGTTAACTTTACATGTTGTTCGCTTCTTGTTCAAAACTGGCCGATACTTACATATTTGTCATAAGAATTTTATGCTAAGTACGAAGTTCGAAGCACCGAAGATACTAGGACGAGAACACGATATACGATTTTATGCATTCTTATTCAGAACATCAAATAATCACCATGCGATGAGGTCATCAAGCGCCAGAATAGTGGCGGTACGTCACGTCGTGTAATGTGGTGAGCGCAAAGGATAGTGGACACTCCTTTTATCCCGTTTAGAGCCATCTTTGTCTCAATAAGCAAAGCAAATGGCAATATTAAACTCTGAGTGACAGCGGAGAAAATCCTATTCAATGTCTGCTTTGCAGACATGCAGAACAAAGTGAAGGATTGAAGACGGCAAAGTGCGCTTAAATAAGGCGAGAAATTAAACATTAGGATACCCTACAGGTCAGTCTTTTACCACAATACTAAAAGATATTTATTTAAAATAAGATATACTGTAGATTTGTTACTTCCCTGCGTGTTAACGGTAGGCATGATTTAGAAAAGAAATTCGGGAACTGCTTATCTTAAAAGTTCGCATATTTAACGCCTCACTTTCAAATCAACCGCAGAATGTCTTCACAAAACACCGCGGCTAATACTTATAGTACAGTCTGGTGTAGGAGGGAGCGTTAAACGTCGTGGCACAGTCTCTTTGTATATACTTGCCGTTCTCGCTCGCGTAGCCTCCGTCTCATTCGATACATAAGACGATCCGGCTGGCGTTCTGTGTTAGCTGCGAGTGAGTGAACGCGCCCGTTACTTGGTCAGTTCCCGTAATGTGATCTACCAGTGCCCGGTCGCGTTTGCTTGATAGTATGAGAGCTCACGACCAAAGCCATGTCTCATCGTTTTACGGCCAAAACCGTATAAAAACCTTAGACGGCCCTGAAGCAGGCTAGGTGGGCAGTTCCGGTCGAAAACGTCACAGCTACGCGGGGACTCCTTTCTGCCATGTCAAAAAAAAAAAAAAAAAAAAAAAAAAAGGTGATATTATCAAAATACCTTTGTCACTTGATTACGAAAATGTTTGATTTCAGATGATGTTATACCAATAATCCGATATTAAAAATGTACATACATTTTGTCATTTTATTAAGAAAAAGTCGGCTTTCAGATATTTTGCACGTAGCATTTGGCCTCATCGGATTTTCAAAAATGTCAAAATTTTATCAAACTGTGTTATAGGCACACTGTTCAATTTCTTTAAAACTTTTGGATGCCTATCAGGATTACCAAAATACTGTGTTCACACATTTTCGATGTCACTTATACTTTCAAAAACGAACAGAACTTTCCGGTGGCTGTTACGCTCCTATGTTTAGAACTGCTATTTGGTTGGATCTGGCAAGAACTGAGCCAGCGACGAGATTTCTTTGGGCGGATTTTAGCTGGAAATAAGTAATAAAAATCCGCGCGTAGCGGCCGCGCGGCTAGAGGCGCCAAGCCACTTACTGCGCTGCCCCTCCCGCCGGAGGTTGGAGTCCTATCTCGGGCATGGGTGTGTGTGTGTTGTTCTTAGTTTAAGTTAGTTTAAGTAGTGTGTAAGTCTAGGGACCGATGACATCTTCAGTTTAGTCCCTTAGTAATTCACACACATTCATTCACTTCCTCCGTAACCACGTTGTAAGCTATGCAATCTCTTAATGACGGCATTGATTAAATAGTCTCTTAACGACCTTGTGGTCCCAGCTTTAAGTTATTCCCTCCACTCACTGGTTGTGCAATTACTTCCTGGAATAAGGTACAAACACCAGCTTGTACTAGAACTTAGTTTCATACTTGTGCCTTTAACCCTTTGAGCACCAGACTGAAACCATCATTTCATTAATTTAGTCTTGAAGTATCAGTGGCTTCAGCATGAAATCACCTATGCTATTGCAGGACAGAGATATCGAGTGGTACAGTGAGGTACTCCTATGAATGAAGTGCATTGCAGCTGTCACTTACAGCGTTCAAAGCAACACTCGGCGGGGAGATTGGGCTTCGTGATAGAAGGAGATGGTGACATGCGGTTTTATTATAGTGGCCATATTGAGGAGACGACTGACAGTGGAAGTAAGTACATCTAAGCTATTGTAACGTAAATTTAAGTTTGTACTTCTGCTTTTTAAGAGCTGTTTCGAAATTAAGGCACTGAGGATGTATCTAGTTTTGATGCAAAATTTATAAAATTTTAGACCGCTTTTTGGGTTTAGAAAGGAAGCCACTGGGGCACACCCCATTTTTGCTTGTTATTTAGGGCTATAAATAGTTTTAGGCGCAGTGAGTTCATGGAAGTTTCGAGATATGTGATTTTATCTAGAAACAATGTGAATTTGCTTTCAAATATACCACATAAAATGTCGGGTTGTGGAAACTGTATGTGCTAGTAGTTCCAAAAAGGAACCAGTACCTTAAAACAGCTGACTGTTTAATTTTTGACAATTTTTTCTTCTGTTCGTAGCTTACTAGGGTAATAAAGCTTAATTTTGTAGAAAGTTTTAAAATTATGTTTGTTTATATTGTTGAGACTCAAAGGGTTAAATGTTACTTTTTTAAAAATTCAGGAAATGTTGAAACCTCAAATTGAATTTGCTCTTTTCATTGACGCTCCTTTTTTAGATGAAAGTAAAATTACTGATATGTATGAGTTCACCTTATGTATATTTTCTTAAAATGTTGTCACAAATATGATATTCTTGTTTAACGGGACTGAATAAGGGAATATAGTATTCTAAATTATAAAGATCTGCCCACCAACATTTCCTTACTGTTGTAGTAAATAGTAATTGTTTTTTAAATATTTTGAGCCAGATGTAGAAAAACCAATTCCGAGTTTCAATCTGCCTCAGCAGCCACTGAAGGCAGCAAGATTCAAATAATAGAGTCAAGCAGCGAACGATTTGCGTGCCTCATCCGCTACTCAACAAGACTTCGGAAGTGATACGAAATCAGCGACGCCTGTCCCCTCCGTTGCTGTGTTTCGCAGCTAAGAGGTAACAAAAACTGTTGCCCATAAGCTGATGAAACAAATGTATATTCCATTTGAAGATATAAATGACTACAGCAGGTCGGCTGTAGAGAACATCGCCCAGTTCTTCACTCGTCATAAACAACCGCGAAAACACGGAGTGCGTGATATTCTCGGTATCTAGCATCGCCACGCGTCGCCGTAAAGTGAACTTGTATGGCGCTTGTGGCCAAAAGGCCATTAGGAACTCGACTCGACTAATGGCACGAATTCTCAGCACGTGGCTCCCTCCCAGAAACCAACTTCGCGGAGCTCTGCGGACCAGTGTTCAAAGCGCTGCCGTCGAGGCTAACGACGCAGATCGAGGTGAGGCTACAGAACAAGCCGCAGCTGCAAACCGCGAATACTCCGATACCAATTACTTCGCCCGTAAGCTGTAACCCGGCTGAAGCAGATAATTCTGTCCTGCGGCCATTATATCCGATTTGTGCGTGTGACAGTTTCGTAAAATTGTCACTTTTACGAATACTGTGAATCAAATATCTTCATCCAGCTGAAAAATGCTCCTATCGGTGCACAAAAGGCTAATATGCTCCTTACTCTTAAAAAAAAGGACGGTAACTCAAAGGTGGTATACTCGTTGCTTAATTCTACCTTCCTCAGCGTCTTAAAAAATTTCCCAAAAAATTGCCATGTGAAAATATTAGCGCTCTTTTTAACATCCGAATCCTATCTCTCTCCCACAAGCTCATCTAACAATAACTCCCTTACACCCACTAGTGCATCGCTGTCGATCGCTCATACCCATCCATTCCCACTTGCTCGTTCTCACTCACTCATCACAGTCTCCTTCGTTCTGTCCTACCACTTCCACCGTCTCGTTCTTGGTCTCTGTTACTGCTACTATCTCATTTATTCCTTCCCACTGCTGCTGTATCTTGTACCTATCTACTTTTCGTTACGCCTTCATCTCGCCTTTTATTTATCTTTTGGGATTCCAACGTATAACTGCATTTATCCGTCTACAACGTAATCGCTTCGCCGCGTATTCCAGCAACTTTAATTTCATTTTTTATACAATTATAATAAGGTCTCACACTCGAATCTGTTCCTCGGCGATTTATGTACTTTCCTATTTCTCCTAATAATTCCTGAGATAATGTCTAATTTGCTCCCTGGCCGGTCTTTATTACTTAGTTGATTTTATACATTGACTATAAATTTTTCTTTTCAGACATGCCCAATATCTTGTTTCTGATCATCCTAGCATTTTAGTGAAATACTCGAAATGCTAAAACACACCGATTTGTTTCACAACTTAAACTGGTGAGACTATTTACTCAGAGGTGAAATTCAGCAACTATATACTTCAGTTTTATTGCAACTGATTAGGTTCTTCAATTAGTAGCTGCACCGGTGGCAAAGAGTAGAATGGCATCGGCAAAGGAAAGTTCAACTATCTTCCATTAACAAATGTGTCTTCTTAACTTTCCCAATAGCAGGGTACATGACCTCCTCTATAGTTGCTGATAATAACTGTGGTGGTATGGAATCTCTTCAGCTGACTCCTCTACCTATTTTGAATTTCCCATTATCTTGCTAATGAAAGCAGTAACGTTGATGTTCATATTCTTCATTGTGCTGCAACAGACTGTATCAGACTTTATTCTCATGGACTAGTCGCACAGATTTTGTTTCAATCAAAATTTTTCTCAAAATACAGAGTGTTTCAGAAGGAACAGTAAATATTTTGAGAGGATGTTGTATTGAAATATTCGAAGAATTGTAATTTGTTCATGAACTCTATTGTATTGTTTCAGCTTATCCTAAGTATTTACAACTGTTGAGTATGTCGATATAGTATTTGTGTACGGTTTTTGTAATATAAACGCTGGTGGTGGTTGTAGACAATATAGTACACGATTTTCTAACCGCAGAGTACCATCTTCATGAGTCCTTGTTTGTCTTTTCACTAAGCTGGATGAAACTAGCGGAGTGCCCAGCAGTAATATCTATACGAACGTTAAAATGAACAGTGTGCGGATGGAGTAGAGGACATGGCTTTGTTTGTAGAACGTACAAGCAGTCGCTCTATTTCTGCATGTAGCGGTATTCCAAAGGCGAGAATGTGATAGACATTACGTATGCGCGGGCCCCATCCTTATCATTTACTGTAAATTGATCACATTCGAGAAGGAGATGGCAGCAGATGATTAGAATTTTGTCGTTCGCTAATTGCAAATGGTTCAAATGGCTCTAAGCACTATAGGACTTAACATCTGAGGTCATCAATCCCCTAGAACTACTTAAACCTAACTAGCCTAAGGACATCACACACATCCATGCCCGAGGCAGGAGTCGAACGTGCGACCTCACTGAAGTGTCTAAAACCGCTCGGCCACAGCGGCCGGCCGCTAATTGCTAATCGACGATTAATCCCATTAATGCTTTTTACTGATGAAGCCGCTTTCGCTTGTGGCGGTATATAGAAAACTCAAACCGCATCAGTGATCCGACGAAAACCCACGTGCCTTTTTGGAGATTTACTTTCAAGAGCGAGCCTCTGTAATTGCGTAGTGCGCCATGGTAGACAATCAGTTGCTCGGCTAACTTTTGTTACCGCATCGTCTTACATGGCCCCGTTACCTATAGTGAAAACGAGCTTCCGTCATTGTGGAAGAGATTTGTTTGTCTAGCTGGATACTATGCTGTTCCAGCATGACGGCGCTTTTAGCACATTCCTGTCTTCAGGTGACATACTACCTAAATCTAACATTCTCCGAAGATAGATCGACAGAGTACATTGCGCTACATTCACTTCTAAAGCTAGCTTCTTTAGCTGATCAAGTAGTGGACTCCTGTATTCGCCATTTCCAGCATAATACGTTTCCACCTCTCCCCATCCTTCGTTACTACCACAATGCTCTGTTTTACATGTAGAAGTATGTTCTTTTCTTTTTCAAGATAATCAGTGGACGACGCCTTTCTCTTCCCTGTTGCGGAAAATAAGACGGAGTTGTGTTTCGCCAACAGGTTGCTGCGGCGCGGTTCTTTTCGTCCCTTTACGATGGACCTGCACTTACCTGTGAACATTGTCTCAGCAGATCATCAGTAGGGAAGCCGAGTGCAACCTACTGTACTTCGACGTGAACCAGGCTGCAATTTAAGTCACTAATCTACGTTTCGGGAGAAACACGAAAAAATGTTCAAATGTGTGTCAAATCTTATGGGACTTAACTGCTAAGGTCATCAGTCCCTAAGCTTACACACTACTTAACCTAAATTATCCTAAGGACAAACACGCACACCCATGCCCGAGGGAGGATTCGAACCTCCGCCGGGACCAGCCGCACAGTCCATGCCTGCAGCGCCAAGACCGCTCGGCTAATCCCGCGCGGCGGAGAAACACGAAATGAAAGTTTGGAAATTTTGTCCTCAATTAATATATTCTGAAACTTAGGTGAACAAGTATCACTGCCAAGCCCGTGCTAGTCTTAACACAGTCACTCATAATCCCTTTCACTCACGTTAGCAGGTATATGGTGTTGCATTTCCCGAAAACGTAATAGCTACAAAAATACTGATTGTTTTTGATTTAGAATGCTCGCCAAATATTAAGTCTGTCGGTACCAAATGCAGTCACAGTTTTTAGCCAACGACCTGCTCAATACACCACGCGGAATATATGTCTTTTCGCGTCACAAAATTCACTTAAAAATTCCGAAATTTCTACACACACATCGGAATAATTATGTCGTCACTTTCGAACACTTTTGATGTATGAAATACTGCTAGATCCAGCAACTTATCATTTTCATCGGAACTCCTACTACACACGTCCGAACTGTTTCATTACTAGGCCCCGACTCCTCTGTAGAATACTCTCAGTCTTCTCTACCAGCAGAGAAAGGTGCGCGAAGAATATTGCTTTACCATTGGTCAGTTTACTTAACAGCCAATAGCAAAACAACACTCTCCCCCCTCAGTCCGCGCTTTTCATTCATAACCAATCGCAAAATAGTAAACCTAACGACTGCACTTTTTACTGACGTAATTATCTAATATGCTGAAGTTTTGTTTATGCATAAAGTTATTTACTATTGTTATTTATACCTGAATTAACTTTCCCTTTACGATAAACTTACTTTACAAATCTATTCCATAAAAATCCCCTTTGTTCATATCCATACTTCTTCGAAATGTTCTCACACTAAATCCTACTACTTAACTCGCTAAACAATTATCTTCACATTAACATTAATCCACACTCACGCATCATTCATACTGCTAAAACACATTTATAACATTTTACATACACAAAAAGACATAATAACACTTTATGAAAATACTAGAACAGTTTATGAAAAACGTTCTATTACTTTAGTGCACTCTAGTGGTCACAATCGAAACTAAAATCACAGTCCCCCTATCCAATATTGTCCTCTATCGGCTGATACATAAACTACGTGCGCATCCAGTCTCGCGTCACCATCTGTCACTCTTCAGCTCTGAGACACATCTCCCACTTAACCGCCTCCAAGGCAGGATCGTTATACGGCGCTACGCCTCATGGTTTCCTCTAGTCACAGTAATTAAAAAAAATGGCCTTGAGCATTAAGGGACCTAACATCTGAGGTCATCAATCCCCTAGAACTTAGAACTACTTAAATATAACTAACCTAAGGACATCACACACATCCATGCCCGAGGCAGGATTCGAACCTGCGACCGTAGCAGTCGCGCGGTTTCGGACTGACGCGCCTAGAACCGCTCTGTCACCGCGGCTGGCGCACAGTAATTAATTTTGCTATAATCTTTCGGTATTAGCATCATGTTCATACGATTTTTCATTTAATAATCCATGATTATCTGCAGTCTCGATAGATGACGTGACTTTTTCAGTGTCTATAGTTTTGTTTTGCCACCGGTTTCCGTCAGAGCGCTGAAGCTAAGCGTTGCTTGGCTTGGTTAGCACTTGAATGGGTGACCATCAGGGTCTGCCGAGCTCTGTTGGCAAGCGAGATGCACTGAGCCCTTACAAGGCCAGCTGAAGAGTTACTTGACTGAGAAGTTACGGCTCTGGTCACGAAAACTGACAACGGCCGGGCGAGCGGTGTTCTAACCAAATGACCCTAAATATACGCATCCAGTAACGCTTATGGGTTGAGGATGGTATGGCGGGCGGCCAGTACCGTTAGGCCTGTCGAGGCCTGTTCGGACGGAGTTTTGTTTTATTTTTCGCTTTTGTTTAGACCAAAACACAACGCTCTGTCCAAACCAATCAGTTCTGCAAACAATAGTTTAGTGAGTCGTATTGTAATGTTGATTTTTTTTCACGTCTTCTTTCAGCTTAAAATTATATTACTTAAGTTTTTTATCGGAACAGTTTTCTAATTCCAGGTCTAAAATGTATGGAACTGCCAAAATCTCCATAAAGAGGGCGAGGCACTTAAAATGAAACACCTGTTTAATTTCGTGAACGGTTATACACATTGAAACGCGGTCTTCTGCAAATGTTACAGCATCGAGGAGCACGTATTTTTCTCTTCTCTGGTAAATGTTTTTAGTGCTGGTATGAATGGAGGTACTGAAGCAAGTACGCTTTTCAAACGGAACCGTATACTTTTGATAACTGCAGTCGAAAGTTCTTGGGAAAACTGTTACAGTGATATAGCGTTTGTTAATATTGACGTTGAAACCAGCCGTAAAAAATTCGAGAAATGTCCTAGAATTTCAGAGCACGGTAGCCAGAATCGGCATCAGCGGTGCAAAAAGCGCCAAGTATAACTCTCATGCTACGCTGTGTCTGAAAGTGAACACATTTGCCTGTTTACTTGTCTGCACTGCAGGCCGCTCATTTCTGCTTCGATCTTCGTTTCGTGCAGACATGCACACCAATAAGGAGAAGTTGGATAAAATACTTTTATATGGTAAATGTAAAAGGAATGCCGAAAACACAGCACTCCGGTACAGGGCTATTAGTTTCGATCGCCAATGTACGATGCGGCAGGCTAGTGAACGTTAAGAAAAGGACAAGAAAGAAGACAGCAAAAGACAGACAACATGAAGAAGCTGTTCTGAGTACAGCGCTAATGAATCCGCACAGTGGTACGAGACACAATGGCAAGGAATGTGGAATCAGCCAGAGGAGTGTCATTCGCATCCTGCATCGACAGAATTTCCATCCCTATCATCTGCCGCTACATCAGACACTCGGCGATCGTGACTTCGAACGTCGTACACAATTTTGTCGGTTTGCCCTTCAGCAACTGAGAGATGACCTTATATTTTCCATCGTGTGCTCTTTAGCGATGAGGCAACGTTTACTAACCACATTAATGTAAATTTTACATAACATGCACTACTCGGCAGCCAAAAATCCGTATCGGTTTTGTCAAGTGCAACATCAGAGGTCGTGGGGGGTAAACGTATGGTGCGGCATCATAGGAAATTACATTGCGGGACGTTACTTCATGACAGACGTTCGTACCCACACTTCCTGACGAACATTCCGCGGTTCTTCTAGTAACACTGGTTAGTCGACAATGTAAGCGGCTGCAGCACGACGGTTGTCCAGCTCACTCGTCCAGTGCTGCAACGTAAATACAGAATGACAACTTTCCAGGACGTTGCAAAGGACGAAGTTCTGTTCTCAAATGGCCTGCGAGGTTCCCAGATTTGACTCCTGTTTACTTCTTTCTCTGGCGAGCACTCAAAGATGCAGTCATCCACTGTAACTACATCTGTTCATCGTTCTTTCGAATGGCAATGGAAGATGTTTCCTTCAGTCTATGGTCAACAGTTTGAACACGTGTTAAATGAAGACTGTAGTTTTTTTCTTAGTAAGACAAATTTTATATTATGTGATTAGGGAGTTTACCAAATCGTTGTCAGTAAATCGTTTATTTCATTTACGTGTGTACGAAACTGCATTGCGATGTCAAATGTCGACAGTGTGTATTGCATTTGTTGTTAACACTATCATTACGCGCTTATGTTCAGCATGAAAAGACGTTTCGTTAAGAAGAATATTTATTTTGCGAGACCTTACCAAAGTACCTTTAATAAAATGTTTAGTTAAACGAATGTATCCCATATGTTATAATTTAGAGACAGGTAAAGACAGTTGTCCGATAGCTTGCACACTATGTCATCAAAAATATCCGGACACCTGGCTGAAAATGACTTACAATTTTCTTGGCGCCCTCCATCGGTAATGCTGGAATTCAATATAGTGTTGGCCCACCCTTAACCTTGATGACAGCTTCCAATCTCGCAAACATACGCTCAATCAGGTGCTGCAAGGTTTCTCGGGGAATGGCAGCCCATTCTTCGCGGAGTGCTCCACTCAGGAGAGGTATCGATGTCCGTCGGTCAGGCCTGGCACGAAGTCAGCATTCCCAAACATCCCAAAAGTGTTCTATAGGATTCGGGTCAGGACTGTGCGCAGGCCAGCCCATTACAGGCATATTATTGTAGTGTAACCACTCCGGCACAGGCCGTGCGTTATGAACAGGCGCTCAATCGTGTTGAAAGATGCAATCGCCATCCCCGAATTGCTCTTCAACAGTGGGAAGCAAAAAGGTGCTTAAAATATCAATGTAGGCCTGTACTGTGATAGTGTCACCCAAAACAACAAGGGGTGTTAGAACCCTCCATAAAGAACACGACCACACCATAACACTATCGCCTCCGGTTTTTACTGTTGGCACTACACGCGCAGGCAGATGACGTTCACGGACATTCGCCATACCCACATCACGCCATCGGATCGCCACATTGTGTACCGTGATTCGTCACTCCGCACAACGTTTTTCCACTGCACAATCGTCCAATTTTTACTCTCCTTACACCAAACGAGGCGTCGTTTGGCATTTATCGGCGTGATGTGTGGCTTATGAGCAGCCTCTCGGCCATGAAATCCAAGTTTTCTCACCTCCCGTCCAACTGTCATAGTACTTGCAGTGGATCCTGATGCAGTTTGGAGTTCCTGTGTGATGGTCTGGATAGCCGTCTGCCTATTACACACTACGATCCTCTTCAATCACCGGCGGTCTCTATCAGTCAACAGACGTGGTCGACCTCTACGCTTTTTATTGTACCTGTCCCTTCCCGTTTCCACTTCACTATCGCATAGGAAACAGTGGAACTAGGGATGTTAAGGAGTGTGAAAAATCTCACGTACAGACGTATGACACGAGTGACACCCAATCACCTGATCACGTTCGAAGTCCGTGTGTTCCGCCGAGCGCTCCATTCAGCTCTCTCACGATGTCTAATGACTACCGAGGTCGCTGATATGGAGTAGTTGACAGTAGGTGGCAGCAAAATGCACCTAATATGAAAAACGTATGTTTTTGGGTTTGTCCGGATACTTTTGATCACATAGTGAATTTTACCTCTAAGAAGCACACAGCCATGTTAAGCAAAAGATTGGTCATATCTTCCTTCTAACGTTTAAGTGTTTAATACAGCAGTTGCTTTTTGCAGCGTATAAGTCCTCTTCATTTTTGAAGAATGAATGGTTCAAAAAAATGGCTCTGAACACTATGGGACTCAACTGCTGAGGTCATTAGTCCCCTAGGACTTAGAACTAGTTAAACCTAACTAACCTAAGGACATCACAAACATCCATGCCCGAGGCAGGATTCGAACCTGCGACAGTAGCGGTCTTGCGGTTCCAGACTGCAGCGCCTTTAACCGCACGGCCACTTCGGCCGGCAATGAATAGTTGATTTCAGTTCACGTAACTATGGGAGGAAACACAAATGTGAAATAGTTTTCGTAAGACCTTTGTCATACGTTAGATTCTAGCCTATGCCTTATTTCCATAAACAATATTCGTAGGTGAACCTGTATCGATATCGTAAGTTGGTTCAACGGGAAATTAACGTTTTATTCTTGTAGCGCTGTCCTACGTCTCGGTATACAACCGCGCAGCCTGGTCCGAGACATGTGCGTCTTGACAGTGTTTGCCCCGCAAATGCTGTTTCCAGCCGCCGTGCTCCCACTTCTGATTGCATTTCCCAATTTTTTTTTAAGACAGGTTTCAACGCCAGCATTAAGAAAACTATGGCACTATAATTGTCTTCTTAAGTGCTATCGAATGCACTTTTAAGAAGTACGCTGTTCTATTCAAAGAAATGCATTTACTATCTTCAGAAATAAGAAAATAAGATAGTTTTTTGATTATTTTCATATTCGTTATTACAGTCTTGTTTCCTCATTTGTGAAGAGTTTACTGCATTTTCCCATTTCCATGCTGCAGAAACTCCCTTTCCGGGAAAAAAATTGTCATTTGAAGTTCAAAGCATTATTTCGACACTGGACTCGCATTCGGGAGGTCGACGGTTCAATCCCGCGTCCGGCCATACTGATTTAGGTTTTCCGTGATTTCCCTAAATCACTCCAGGCAAATGCCGGGATGGTTCCTCTGAAAGGGCACGGCCGACTTCCTTCCCCATCCTTCCCTAATCCGATGAGACCGATGACCTCAGTGTCTGGTCTCCTTCCCCAAAAATAACCCAACAACCCACAGTTTCGTTCCAGAAGGAGATTCTGTCGCTGGATAGAGAAAGGATGTGGAAAAAGATGGAAGTAAATAGGATGTGGCAGAAGTTGCTAGTCGAGTTCTTGAGTATCTGGGTTGTGATGTAAGCTAGCATGCTTAATACGGATTGCAACAACAAATTATGTAACTTCATCAATAGTTTTGCTAAATATGCGGCAACTCAGTTGCTGCAGCTAAATCAAAGTTCTGCTAAGCAACTCGTAGGGTCGATGGGACGACGTTGTGCCGAGAACACAAAACGAGACAGATGTAGAAAGAGTCAGTGAACTGTTTGTTATTTCAGAAGTATTCGCCATGGCGGTTAATGCATTTACGCCTCTGTGACATTAGATGGTAAATGAATTCATGCAAAAATGTTTGCGGTTAGCGGCAGCGCCATGATTGTACCCACGTCTGCACGTTTTCGTCCAAAGCAAATCAACGGCCAAGAACGTCTTTCTTCAGAGCTCCAAAACAAAAATAGTACCCGCATGTGGAGACATCGAGACTGTATAAGGGCTTCCCACTGAAACTTCTGCAGCATAGTCACAACAACCTGCTAATGAAAGTCCCGTCCAAATGTTGCCAAGGTTCTTAATACTATACTGAAGAAGCTGGGAAGCCCTACATCTACATTTATATTCCGCAAGCCACCCAACGGTGTGTGCCATAATACATTCTCCGCACAGTCCCTGTCTCTCTACTTGCGATTTCCATATTTTTGGGAGCAGTGGAGATATACATTCGCCTGGGTAGAATCATGGTTCTTTAGACAACCGCAAATGTTTTTTCATGGAGGCGCTGACCGTATTGTCTAAAAGTGAGTTAAGTGTATTAATAGTTACAGCGGTTGCTTCAGATATAATCAATAGTTTACCTATTTTTCTCCATCTACCTCTTTTTCATCTGAATGTCCCTTATAGGTTCTTCGCTTACACGGAAGCATGTCATAAGTCGTTCTCACTGTTTACCATGCGGAAAAACTAAGGCGAGAAGTGATAGTGTTACATGAAATACCCGTCGCCATGCACCGTAAGACGGCTTGCAAACTGAAGAGGTAGATGCACGTGGAGGATGACTTCCGCTGCTCATGTTTTACATGTAATACGAACACGTGGGTACTATTTTTCTTTAACAACAATAGCTTGGTCTGCAACTGAAAGGGTCGAAGCAATTTATACAGTAGATAGCATAGTCTAGTGGTACATATGGTAATACATTTTACTTGCGTGTATTATATTTTAGAACACGACCGATAACTTGAGCATATTATCCATACTAAATTGAAGGTTAGCACTTCCTTCCGCCAACTTCTTCAGTTATCATCGTCACTTAGGGGGTGAGCAAATAAACAGCATCGAATTCAAACCTTCTTTCACTTTTCAGTTTCGCTGTAACACATCATATTGCAAAAAGTGGATAACACATAATGGTTGTTTGGTCATAGCACATCAGGTTTACAAGTTTTCTAACAAACGTGTGTTGAAACGACTGTCGTTCCTATGGTCTTCCTTCAAGTGGACAAGGTAACAGAGTTCCCAAAAGAAGAAGCTTAAAAAAATATAGAGTCCGAAACAGAAGGACACTAGTCGCGTTTGTAAGAATCCGAAGCATATCAGCACGTGACTTCTTTCTACATAAATCAGCAACTTACTCTCATCCACTTACTTAACGGTCTATTGTACATGACGTTACCATAACTGCGTTTGGACGGGACTTCATTCTACCACCGACTGCTCCGTAAGAGCTCCAGCGCCAGAGTTTCGGCTCGAACCAGTGGCGTCGTCATCAGAGGCAAGTGACAAAGTGTAGGTCGCATGCAGCCATCCTGATTGTTCCTTCACTGTGGCCGCTTGATGGATCACCACTTTCATTCGGTGGACATTAATCATAAGTCCAGGATAATGCCGCGACGGAAACACCATGGTAACACAAGAGTCTATTACGTGGTGAAAAACGGAGTGTCTGTGAGAAATATTTGACGTTATGTCTCATCAGAAAAATAAGAAGTTTTTACCCCCACTCTAGTCTTGATTAATTCTCGTCGCCAGTCTACCGGCATTAGGTGCATCTATGTTTTTCCCTATGACAACTTTCATTTAAATTTATAAGCCAAACACACGCATCGTTTGTGGCAGCAGAGATAATAGCTCCTGTAATAATGAATATAAAACAACAGAGGTAGTGAGATGCACGACAGCAGCCGTCACTCCTACTGCTGTCAAATATTTCTGCGAAGGTGAATTTCGTGTGTTGAATACCTATTCACAACCTACGTATTACTCCTGTCAGCGGGCTGTTCGTTAGATAGAGATTTATTGCGAACCAAGTTTATAATATTTTGTAGAAAACTCCTGCTAAAATTGGTGACTAACGAAAATGCGGTTGCTGTTAATTTTCAAAGATCAGTACAGGAGGTGTGTTAAAACAGGAAAGTAATTTTCTAATTGGTATTAATCAAATTAGTGGGATTTTGTTTGAGTTCATAAGTTAGTGTATGTACGGAGTTAGCAATATCGGATAGTTAGCCATTGTTCAAATGGTTCAAATGGCTCTAAGCACTATGGGATTTAACATCTGAGGTCATCGGTCCCCTAGAACTTAGAACTACTTAAACCTAACTAACCTAAGGACATCACACACAGCCATGCCCGAGGCAGGATTCGAACCTGCGACCGTAGCAGCAGAGAGGTTCCGGAATGAAGCGCCTAGAACCGCTTGGCCACAGCTGACGGATAGCCATTGTTCAGCTGCCACAAGTTTACATGTGTTTTGATTGTATCGGCAGTTATTTTATATAAAAATTGATCAGAGAACCTGCATTAAATTTTGCTAGAAGAGCAGAACAAAGTGCAGCAATGTTTGAGAAAGGGCAAGGATTGTTTTTGGTGAGATAGACAAGGATTAACAACTGTGCTTGAGTCGAAGACGTTCCAGATGATGAGCGCCCTGGACGCCCCAGAAAATCATCAACCGAAGAAATTGTGGAAATGAAATGATTACGAACGATCGCCATACCGCAGTCAGAGAAGTCACTGATGATGCTGGCATATCAGATGGCCCATGTCATGAATTTTTTGTAAGTTTTGGGTACGAAACGTGTGAGAGCAAAATCTGTTCCGAAACTGTTGATTTACGAAGAAAAACAACCACGAATGCAAGTTCCCCAGGAGTCGCTAGGTGGAATCAACAACGATGCATAACTACTAAAACATGGCATAAAATGGAAAGAAGTATGAATTTACGCACGCTAATTCTCAGTCGCCCCAGCAGAAGCATTATTCATCGCAAGAACGGAAAACCAGAATTACGGTCAAATGTGGAGGCTGTGCGAACTGTGTTCTTCGACTTTAACGGCGCAGTACGTCGTAAGGTTTTGTTTCGAGGTCGAACGAGTAACAAGGATTACTAATAACAAGTTCAAGGGCATTTGCGTGAAGGAATCCGAAAAATCTCGGATTTGTGGTGAAAATATTCATGGTCCTTGCACCATGATAATATATGTGTTCTCATGTGGTTGCTTTTCGTGAATGTTGGGCCAAAAACTATATTGGAATGATGTCTCAGCGTGATATTAATGTTCAAATGTGTGTGAATTCCGAAGGGACCAAACTGCTGAGGTAATCGGTCCCCAGACTTACACACTACTTAAACTAACTTACGCTAAGAGCAACACATACACCCATACCCGAGGGAGGACTCGAACCTCCGGCGTGAGAGACCGCGCAATCCGCGACATGGCGCCTCAAACCGCGCGGCCGCTCAGCGCGGCGTGATATTAACCAGACGACTACCGATATGGCATTTTCTGTCCCCCAGTAATAAAGAAAGCATTAAGCAACGTCGTTTTACAGGCACAGATGAGATTAAAAACGCATCACCGAGAGAGCTATAAGATATCTCCAAGTTCTATAAATGTTTCGGAGATCGGAAAATACGCTCCATATTGACTTGGGATTGGTTTGAAAGGAATTCATTAATGAAGACGAATGAATGACATTCAATCCAAAAAAAGAAAGAAAACCAATTTCAATTATTTTCTGAACAAACCTCTCTGCCGAGCGAGGTGGCCGAGCGATTCTAGGCGCTACAGTCTGGAACCGCGCGACCGCTACGGTCTCAGGTTCGAATCCTGCTTGGGCATGGATGTGTGTGATGTCCTCAGGTTAGTTAGGTTTAAGCAGTTCTAAGTTTTAGGGGGCCGATGACCTCAGCAGTTAAGTCCCATAGTGCTCAGAGCCATTTTAACCAAACCTCTCTAGCAAGGAACATGGGTCGAAATCTCGAGCGCGATCAAGGTGGTGATTGCTGGTAGAGGCTGCAGACAGTAATGAGAAAGGACCAACATCGCAACAGAAGATCATTAGACGCAAGTGGAGAATTTATAGTGGAACGGACCGGAGTTCAACATTAACCCATTTAAATGAAACCAATCGGTAGTTGGAAATGAAATGAAATGAGTGTATGGCATTGTTGGCCGAGAGGCGCCATCCGGGGAAATTCGGCATATCTTACTGCAGTCGACGCCACATTGGGCGACTCGTGCGCCGGTGATGAGGATGAAATGATGATGAGGACAACACAACGTCCACTCCACGAGCGGAGAAAATCTCCAACCCAGCCAGGAATCGAACCCGGGCCCCTTGTACGGGAGGAAAGCACGTCACCACATAGCTAATCAGGCAGACAATCGGTAGTTGTTATAAATCCACTCAACATGCCCAACAAGAGTAAGCGAAGCATGGCGAGGTGGTGAAAACAATTACACAACGTATCAATTGGAGGAGATGCATCGCACGTGAAGAAGATCCTCGTAAGAGATATTTATTGGCTTACGTAATACAGCTCATTGCCTAGTACAGCATCTACAATTGGCCCTTCTTCTTGTATTATAGTGTTAGATAACATTAGCTACATTCGCATTACATTCTGCATTGTTGAAGCTTTCATTGCATTACACAGGCCTTTCGGCCATGTAGGCCACTGTTCCAGCCATGTACCTTCCCCAACAGGGGGAGGTTGACTTATTGTAAGGCAGCTCTGCTCTACGTATGTATGCATCTCCTAGCCAAGCCTGAAGGTTGCGCTGCTGTAATTGACAACGAACGGATCCTGCGCTATTTCTTCAGTATCTGCAAGTATCAGGCGTGGTCAGAACAGAGTTCTGTGTAGTTGTGAGAACATTATGTAGGAGCTAAGTGAATTCGAACGTGGGCAAATTGTTGGTGCTCGTACGATGGGTGTTTCAGTAACCATGGTAGCCGAAATGTTCGATGATTCTAGAGGCATCGTACCGAAGATTTATACCGCGTACAGAGAAATCGGAAGACATCATCCGCTAAGTCACAACGCGGTCAAAAGCGTGTGTTGCGTGATCGTGACGGACGGTCGTTGAAGTGAATTGTGACGAAAAATTAGACGACGACAGCTGCAGAAGTTAGTGTAGAACTAAATGTCACACTCGCGAACCCTGTCAGTACTAAAACAATGCGAAGGGACAATCGAGAAACGAACAGAAAGAAAATGAATACAACCGACGGATTTCGCGGTCGATTTCTGTTCTTTTCTCGATTGTCTGAGTTCAACGATCGCTGCGCACAGTGGGATCATTTTTATTTCAATCTAGTTAATACAAATGGAGATCCGTAAGCAGGAACTTACAGAGCGACTGGAATGCCAGTTATGCAAATGCCCGTAGCCAAGTTTACGTCTCAAGAGTGAAACATTGCAGCGGTTTGGTGATGATTACGGTAGCCGTATCGTGCCATTCCACGGACCCAGTGGATACTCTGCAAGGTCCCATTACTGCCAGAGATTATGTGACCATTACGGCTGCTCATGTCTACCCCAAGCTGCAATGTTTGTTCCCCAATATTGTGATGCTGTGTTCGAAGACGACGAAGTCTCTTGTGACGTCTCGTTTTGCCTCGGCTCGATGGTGATGGTTGTCCCAGTCGAGATGACGTGGAACGGCGTCCGTCGATCACGACAACGCCAATCTTTAACTATTATAAAAACAAACTCCTCGCGCGGTTTGGTTATTTTTCAGATACTGTCTCTCAAAATTGATACCAACGTCTCGATGGAGCAGCACGCCGGAGTGTGTGCGCCGCCCTTGCTTGTAATTAAAGCAATGACGTTCGATGTCAATCGATCTTCTCCACTTATAAATATAGTGACTGCACCACTCGATAACCCGATGTCTCCCTTGATCTGAAATGATAACCAAAAGTCGTTTGGGTGTTCGCGACAGACTTTTCAGCTTACGCGAACTTGCTGTCTGTAGCTCTTATGCCCGGTTTGAGGATAGGTATTCAAACGTTGAAAATATAATGTCTTGAATCATCAATCCATCACCCAAGCCGATGTCACATCATGATTTTTGCGAGGATATTGAGTTGTTAATTATTATTCCGTAGTCAAGGCGTCGCTACGTCACGTATTCAACAACTACACGACGTAGTTCCAGAGATAACATATCCTTGACCAACGTTCAGAATGCGTCGTATTTCGGTGTAAACTTATTACTGTTTACAGTTAAATTGTCACTAAATGACTTTTCACTTTTATGTTATTTGAAGAATCAGTTAATTCCACAAATACATTTTAAATGTCCATTAAATAATGTATACGACACGAAGAATTAAAGTTGAATTAAAGTTTATTGTCCTTCGTAATTATTTGTCGCTACACTGAGCACACACACACGCACACCGATTTTTCATTCAGCGAATTGCGTCTGTTAGCATCAGCAATTCTGACTTTGATGGTAGCTTCTGACAACACGATGCAATTCTAAGTTCTTCGTGATTGCGTGTATCTGTTGCCTACTCAAGTCTAATAATTGAGTTTATGTCGGCGATCAGTCTTTTTCTGTGTCCTTTGATGTTCGTGACCATTAAGTATCACGAAGGCTAAGTCCCATCACAAATCAGCAATCACACGAGTTATTTTTCTGTCACATATATCAACCCGTTATCTATCTAAACGGTAAAGATAATTTTACTTCAGTCCGATTTCTGACTAATACTTCCAACCGTAAAACTTTTAAATTTCAGATCGCTTTTAAAACAATCTAGTAGCGCTTAACATGCGTACTACTATTGCAAGAGTACAAGAGAGAAGTAACATATGCATTGCCGAGTTACGTTATAGTCATAGCAAATTTACAGCTCGATGCGGCTACAACTCTCTTCTAGGATAAATGTTATCTTTGGTCAATTTATGGTCTGGACTTCAAACTTCGTTAAATAATAATTTTTTGAATTCTTTCTTTAAAGTTTCTGTTTCGTATCATATGGTATTCATTCATTCAGTTCTTTCTCTATGATAATCATTAGTATTTACATAACATTCTTGTTAATAAAACTGTCAAGAGTGTAAATTTTGTTGTCAGTAGCTGTCATCACTGTCAGGATTACTGATTTTTCTATTTCTTTTTGCAAGAAAAGGGTGTTCATTATGGGTTCTGTAATTGGGGTGTTACACCCTGTTCACACAGCTCGCATCGCCCAGGGCTGGTTTCGAGAGCACGACTTGTCGCATCTTCTCTTGCCACCACGGTCATCAATATTATTGAACGTTGGTGGTCTGCTTTCAGAGACGGGAGCCTCGTCGCTATCCACCTCCGTCATAGTTACCTGAAATTGCCACTATTTTGCAGGAAGAATGGTATAAGATTTCTCTGAAATTCATAAAGGACTGTATTTATCCATTCCGAGACGACTGGAAGCTGTTTTGATTACCGACGGTTTTCCTACGCAGTATTAGGCATGTTAATGAGTTGTTTGTGGTGTTTAAAGTTTTTGTGGTTCACCTGCTTATTTTACAAACAACAGAACGCTTAAAGAAAGCATATAATTACCATCCAAAGATGCATTAATATCACAAATATATATCAAAATCATATCACCTTTACGCTGGGAAAAAATTGGTTCTAATTTTGGCCACTAGGTGCAAATTTGGCACTGTACAGCATCTAGGGAACAAACTGTGTAAGCAGCGCTTAAAAATAAACTCAAGATTAGTCTTTCTCACTTGTTTCGTGTTGTCTGCCCATGTCCCATTACTATCCATTACATATGGAAACAATTCTATTCGTCTTTATAGCATTCACAGCGCCAGATTTGCATCTGGTGGCCGAAAGTACAACTAATCCTTTGCCACGTAAATCGGTTCCGCATTAACGCACTGAATATCTATCAAGGTTCGGTGCCATACGCTGATTACAGACCACGCTGGACCTCTGTGAGTAGCTACTCTTCCATCTTCATTGCTCCGTAGGACAAGATCAGCTTCCAGATTTTGGAAGTGACTTTGTTCTGCTAGTTTACATCTTCCTTTCATTAAACTGCTGGATGGTTTAGCTCTGCCTGTCTTTCCTAACACTCAAAAAATCTTTTCTCTCTGAGGTGGTAAATGTGTCAGTACATTACCCTTGTAGATGATCGGGAATTTCTCTTTATTCGTTGCCCTCCAATATTAAAATACCAGAGAAATTTTAACCGGTTCTTTCTTAACACTGTGTGGCTCTCTTCATTGTCTCTATCCACTGTAGGTCTGTAAAACTCAGGCAAGTCGCAATAGAGAAAATTAAAAAGAGAAAGAAAGTGGAAGGGAATATAACAGGCACTGTAATGTTGCAAAGACACAAGAGAGAAGACAGTAAAACACAACGGCACCATTACCACTCTTATTTTTCCCGGGGAACAAAGTTAGTGAACACCGGTGGAAGAGGTGTCTGTGTGAGAGCTAGAGGTAGAGGTAGAGGAAAAGTACAGCAGAGAGGAGCTGTGGCGAGTGAGTGGGTGGGTGAGTGCACGCCGAGACACGGCTCGGCGCCAGACAAAACGTTCGCAAACAACGGAAGAGCGGCCGAGATGCGCCTCCGTCACAAACTCCGCCATTAGACGTGCGAAAACTCCGTCCGCGCGGCCGTAAAAGTAATAACGCGCGCTTCATGAGGAATATAATTCAGACGTTGTTCTACAAGCGGCACTCGGCGCCCAGGAAATTGAATTCAATTTAAGGGGCGCTTTTTCTTGCGGCGCAGTGGGGTGTATTTGCTCGCCCGGGGCGTCCTGGGAGAAAACGCAAGCTGGGCCGTTGCTGCGGCACCACCGCCGGCGCCATCTCGATTGCCAAATGGTCATCCCTCCCAGCCGCGAGGCAGGGCGTCTCGGCGCTCTTCAGGTGCACGCTGGGAGGTTCTCGCTCGCCTAAACGAGTCTCTGCACCGATAAACGTTCCAACCGTTAGCGGCGCATGTATTCGCATACAAACCGCGTGGCCGGCCGTTGTGGCCGAGCAGTTCTCGACGCTTCAGTCTGGAACCGCGCGACCGCTACGGTCGCAGGTTCGAATCCTGCCTCGGGCATGGATGTGTGTGATGTCCTTAGGTTAGTTATGTTTCAGTGGTACTAAGTTCTAGGAGACTGATGACCTCAGATGTTAAGTCCCATAGTGCTCACAGCCTTTTGAACGACTTGAACAAACTGCGTGTCTCTAATGCTAACGACATTTATAGAATGTATCACCTAATAAAATTTGCACTCCTTTTATTTGTTGAGCCGTTCAAGAAATCGAAACGAGATGTTCTGCTTAGGACGCAGAGAGGCATGCTTATTTTTCAGTTTTTATTTTTTATGCATAAAAGCAGAGATGTGACGAACGAATAGTTCTACTAAGGCCGGGATTCGAACCCGGGTCTCCTGCGCACTAAGCAGATGCGCTAAAAACTACGCCACTCTGGCAGGGTGGCTTTACGCAACAGTAAAGACCACCCTAGCACGCCTTCCTCCAGCATGCATATTCCCAATCAAGCGAGCTGAGGCGTGGTTAGGAATTTGGAGTTCAGAAGGAGGCATGTTAGGGTGGTCCGTGGGTTGCGCAATGCCACTGTGCCTTGGTGACTTAGTAGTTAGTGTGTATGTGTTGGGGCTTATGGGCGCTCAACGTTGACGTCATCAGTGCCCTGACACACATTAAAAGGAACGAATGTGGGCAGACCTAATAAAACTGAAGCACACACGCAAAGAACGCAGGAAAAGAAGGAAAATGCTACATAAGAAAGTAAAACGTAAGGAAAGGGATAACGTAGAAACAAGAATGCCACAGGAAATTGTCATTGGCTGGCCACTTACATAAAATATGGGCGAGCTTGTGACACAGTGAGCAAATTAAGATCCTCTCCCTCTCAGTGGTTAGCACAGGCCTAAGTCATAGACGTCTGCAGCCTATGAGGATAACCAGACTTTAACGGCTTCTTTCACCTCGTCATATGTTGCAAAGCGCTTGCCGCCGAAAAACTACTTTACTTAGGTGTAGAAGGGAAAATCGCTTTGCGCCACGTCTGGATTATGTTGTGGCTTGATGACCTGATCAAATTTTGGGTGTGAACGGCAGAATGTGGCATGGGATAGGCATGCAGCAACAAAACTTCAGGCGTCGAAGGACACGTCGCTTATTCTGTATTGCTCGTCGAAAGTTTCGTCAGTGTAGCGTGATAAGTGCTGCGTTTATTGTTGTCCCTAGATGCATGAACTCGAATAAAGAGTGACATGGTGTGACGCCATTCAATGTTTAGACTCTGGGGTCATCCGAGAAACCTACATCTAGACCACTGTGACAATGTTCTCTAAAACTCAGACACGTTCCTTATGAGACTTGTCTAAAAAGTCACGAGCACAAGTCTTTCTTTTGATTTTCTGTTTCCTAGTAAGCAACATTGAAACCCAAACTACGCACAATTTGCGAAATTTCGACTTTTCAGAGAAAATTTTGCGCTAAGTTTTTCCACCCACAGCCGCGCGGGATTAGCCGAGCGGTCTTAGGCGCTGCAGTCATGGACTGTGCGGCTGGTCCCGGCGGAGGTTCGATTTCTCCCTCGGGCATAGGTGTGTGTTTTTGTCCTTAGGATAGTTTACGTTAAGTAGTGTGTAAGCTTAGGGACTGATGACCTTAGCAGTGAAGTCCCATAAGATTTCACACACATTTTGTAATGTTCCACCCACATTCAGAAATTTCAATACTATAACTGAAATTGTAAATCGCTGGTCTTCACGAATTTCTTCGACGTCGGCTTTGATCAAGTCTTCCGAGATCACTGACGGTCGGCCAGATCGCGATTCTTCATGAACATTTTCCCGCTCGTCCATTAAAGCTCTCACCCACTTACTATCCGCGCAAAGCAAGTTGACACTCGGCGCGGTGCCTGATCGAAGCGACCGTAAATGCGTTTCGTATTTACGGTCGCTCCCATCAGCCAACGCGCCGAGTGTCAATTGCTCTGCGCGGATAATACGCACTTCGTCACTCATCGTACTGGGGCCATACACGTCACTTATTTGTCGACGAATATCCGCTGCTGCAACGTTCCTTGCTTCAGCGACTACATTTCACAGCCGTCAGGCCTATTAATCGTTTTAAACGTTCTGAACTGACACTGTAAACAGCACACTGCGACGCTACTCATGCAAATGTCGTCGTTTGACGAGCAAGGCATGCCGGGAGTCGGTGCGCATGCAAGTTTCAATGTTCCCTCGACATCAGATTAGCTACGGCGATTCGGACCTTACTTTCTGAAATACCTTCGTCTACATAAGAAAAAGTAACGTTCCCAGCACTGACCCTGGGGCAACCTCTACCTAACAGCGCTCTATTCAGAATCCATGTCGTAACCGTCCTCGTAACTGAGGAGAATGATCTTTTTCACCTGTTCTTAGAGTATGACACGTGATGTACTAATGTTTATACTGAGTACGCCTTTGTCATCACTTTTCGCCCGATAGTAGCTACTCGAGGAAAGTATTTCTGAGAATGTACGTTTGGAACACAGCGTCTGAGATGTCCCACTTAGTAGGTGGCGCCAGGGCTTGAGAATTTGACACTCTGCCGTGCATCGATAAACGGAGGGTAGTCGGCGACGACGAGAGGCAACCGTGTGCATTCTGGTGGGAAGAAGCGAAACAGGCTTGGGAGGACTCAGAATGAAGGCCATGGCAGATGTTTCGCGGCTGGCGGTTGACAACACACAGACAGGGAACTCTCGTTCCTTACTGTGTCCAAAAAGACCTTTGATTTTAGTTATGCATTTTTTGGCGTCACACTGGTATTTTGTTTAAACCTGTTCGACTTTTGAGTTCGCGTGCTATTCTTATGACTGCTTACTCACAGTATATACCACAGGCACTAGTGCCAACACTGTGTTATGTAGCTTACATTGGCCAGTGCTGTTTTTGAGAAATCCTGCGGTAGATCAATTTTTCCACAGCTAAAAGATTCTTTACCAAATTTTACACGACCCAAGAATTATTAAGAATTTTGAGAAATGATCTTGTGTTTAGCTGTTTATGGCAAGTATCAAACAGCCAACCGTTTGCAACAAAATTTTACTGTTATCACGGTTCGACGTCGACTATGGACGCCTTCATCAGAAAATCCACAGCTACTGTAGTAGCTGACGAACAAATTTCAGTCCAATAATGCTCTCGTAACCGACCCATAGTCGATGTCGAAAACTGGTAAAAGTAAAATTTGATTGCAACCGATTGGCTGTTTTAGACAGCTGTTTTTGTCTCGCAGCCACGTTTAGAATCGTAAGGTTTAGCTGTTTGTTTTTAGTTATAGGTCTCGGGCCTTAGATTATTCCATGGTGCTAGTTGACTCACGTGTGAGCAACGAAAGTGGATTTTAATTTTAGAGTTGCTGTTTCCAACAAATTCTGTATGCGTGCCTCTTGTGCACTGACGTGCTTGTAATGAATGCTTGAAGTTTGAGTTAACTGTACTGTCATTTGAATTATATGTGCTACAATTTCACTGAGACTGGTTTTTAAAAACTCCCCTTTTGTTAACGCTGTTTATGTATGCGTTTCGGGTATAGCCTATCACCAGAATATCACAGAACAACTGAATACAAATTAGCGTGTAAAATGATTTCTATCTTAATATTTTGTTTAACTGTTCTGCATGATAAGAAAACTGTTGCGTGTTTAATTTACGTAACTCTTACATGAACCAGGACACTGAAGCAAGTATCGTGTTTTTAAAAGTACAATATACATTTTTAACAAGATACGAAATTTCTTGAAAAGACAACTACAGTGATACTGTATAATGGTTGATAATGTGTGCGTTCCAAATTTACGCTAAAATATCCCAGAAATGAGCTACATTTGATAGACAAGGCCGCCGGAATTGACTATCGTGATGTATGTTCTGATCGCTACTTTCGAAGTTACATTTACATTTGATAATTTCGATCTCTATACGAACGATGTACTGGGGTTTTGCATGTATTAGCTCGGCCTAAATAATGTCACCAAGCTCGTCCCACAATCAGTTAATTTGAACTATGTTCAGAAAGCGTAAGTGACTAACTGTAGGGAATGCTTACCGTTATGTCATAGGCGTTTTTCACCACAATTTTTATATAATTCTCTCAGCAGATGACTTCTGGCAGATCATGAAACTAAGCTTTTTCTTATTTTAATTTCTTTACGATATAATTGTGTCCCATCTGAATAAAACTATTGATGTAAAAGGATAAAATCGAAAACGAAGTTCTGTGTGGTAAATTATCATTATATTACTTCCTGCATGTGACACCGTGGAAGACAGGTTCCACTCAAGAGAAATTTTTAGGCTACCAATGCATAACTTGCAACCGTCGACTACTACATTTTTTGCCGGGCGGAGTGGCCGAGTGGTTCTAGGCGCTACGGTCTGGAACCGCGCGACCGCTACGGTCGCAGGTTCGAATCGTGCCTTGGGCATGGATGTGTGTGCTGTCCTTAGGTTAGTTAGGTTTAAGTAGTTCTAAGTTCGAGGGGACTGATGACCTCAGCAGTTAAGTCCCATAGTGCTCAGAGCCATTTGAACCAGTTTTTGAACTACATTTTTTCAAGGTCTGATACAAATCACTCACAGAAACGCCAGCAGCAGTGGTTATTTGTAATTTTGACGAAAAGGAAGGAGATACAAAAATGATATCTCTGCTGAGTACATAAGAGCCCAAACAGGTAGAAGATCTCAAGACAATATGTTATGAAAACCATGTGTCTGCTTTCGCAATAACAGTGCAACTTGGGCGTCGTTTTCTTGTTCATGTTAGACTGTACTCCTGAAATACAGGTTTGCCACTCATGTGCATTTGCGATACCAGGCTTCTTTTTAAACAAAATCTATGCATAGGCAAACAAGCTAAGGCTAAGCTGAGGGACTACTGTAGGGATCTTGATTCGGTTTTCACCAGTAGCTAGACTGATTCAGTAAGAAGGTTTGTGTATACAATTTCATATTTGCAGTAATGGTGTGTGATATACAGGGTGGTCATCAGAAACGGAGATCATCTAATGACAAAGATCGAATATATTGCAGACGTTTTGGACTACAATATCTGCGAAGAATCTTGTCTTCTGAATGCCAAGAGCTTTACCGTTGTACTGAGGGCAAAGGTACTTTGAACAGGCTAAAATCTTAACTATACTGTATTGTAATTAATGGCGGAGAGAAAATGTTTATTTTGTCGGTCTATTTAGTTTGCATAATGTGTTTGTACACTAAAATAAAGTATGCAACTTTTTTCGTGGGTGATCGAAAACTTTTGATCGGCAGTGTATGTCTAACAATGACTTTCACTTTCAAATCTGACAGTAATAACATTTGACGTATTTCTGTAGTAACTGTAAACCCACTTTCTTGGTGCTATTTGTCATCTTAATTTATTGCCTTCAGGGCTATTAAAGGAGTACCGAAGAAACAAACAATAAAACGCACACTCATCTCTTCAGTTTTTAGCAACAGCTATTACCACTATTGCTAATACTAAATATAATCGCACATCACCACCAACATCATCAACATGGTCACCAGCGTAATCATCACCACCATGATCACCAATACCACCAGCAACATCAACACAGTCATTACCAAAATCACTACCATAATTATCACCAACATCACCATGACCACATCATTATCGTCATCAATATCGTCAATGAAATCATACAATAAACAATAAACAATCACACCTGTCTCTCAACGCCCACAACAACGACGACGACGACCACTACTACTACTTTTACCACCACCGCTACTTCTTAACATAATTTACGAATTTAATAAAAATTTGTGCAACTGACGACTGGTTATTTCTATTCTTAAAAAATAATCACATAACATCATCAACAATTTCATCAACATAGTCATCACCATTATCACCACCACCATGACACCACCGAGCGAAGTGGCACAGTGGTTAGCACACTGGACTCGCATTCGGGAGGACGATGGTCTGGCCATCCTGGTTTAGATTTTCCGTGATTTCCCTAAATCACTTCAGGCAAATGCCGGGATGGTTCCTTTGAAAGGGCACAGCCGATTTCCATTCCCATCGTTTCCTAATTCAATGGGACCAATGCCCTCGCTATTTGGTCCCCTCCCGCAAATCAATCAACCAACCAACCGTTACACCAACGACACCATCGTAAACAACACACAGTCATCACAGTCATCGTCCCCATCATAATCAGCAACATTATCACTAACACGACCATCATAGTCACCACGATCACACCCATCATCATCATTAATAACATCGATGAAATCGTCATCTACCGGGTGATCAAAATGTCAGTATAAATTTGAAAACCGAATAAATCACGGAATAATGTAGATAGAGAGGTACAAATTGACACACATGCTTGGAATGACATGGAGTTTTATTAGAACCAAAAAAATACAAAAGTTCAAAAAACGTCGGACAGATGGGGCTTCATCTGCTCAGAATAGCAGTAATTAGCATAACAAAGAAAAACAAAGCAAAGATGATGTTCTTTACAGGAAATGCTCAATATGTCCACCACCATTCCTCAAAAATACCTGTAGTCGAGGAATAATGTTGAGAACAGCACTGTAAAGCATGTCCGGAGTTATGGTGAGGCATTGGCGTCGGATGTTGTCTTTCAGCATCCCTAGAGATGCCGGTCGGTCACGATACACTTGCGACTTCAGGTAACCCCAAAGCCAATAATCGCACAGACTGAGGTCTGGGGACCTGGGAGGCCAAGCATGACGCATGTGGCGGCTGAGCACACGATCATCACCAATCGACGCGCGCAAGAGATCTTTCACGCGTCTAGCAATATGGGGTGGAGCGCCATCCTGCATAAACATCGTACGTTCCAGCAGGTATTTATCAGCCAGGCTCGGGATGATGCGACTCCGTAACATATCGGCGTACCTCTCACCCGTCACGGTAAAAGTTACAAAACCAGAATCACACATTTCCTCGAAGAAAAAAGGCCCGATAACGGTAGATGTGGTAAATCCAACCCATACCGTGACTTTCTCGTCGTGCAATGGAGTGTCCATGACAGTTCTAGGATTTTCGGTAGCCCAAATTCTGCGGTTGTGGGCGTTGACAGACCCTCGGAGCGTGAAATGAGCTTCGTCTGTCCACAACACGTTACTCAACCAATCGTCATCTTCCACCATCTTTTGAAACGCCCACACCGCAAATGCCCTCCGCTTCACTAAATCGACAGGTAACAGTTCATGATGCCGATTTGTACGGATAGCATCAGAGGGTATGCCTAAGTGGCGACCAAACAGTAGCGTATGGAATGCCGGTGCGACGTGCGACTACACGAGCGCTGACTTCCCCGTGCACAGACGATCCCGCTACGGTCTCCATTTCTTCCTGAACTGTCTCAGCCGCGTTACGCCTTGTGCTCGGTCGGCCACTATGGGGTGTATCGTCTAAACATGGCTTCGAACTTCATTCTCGCCACAGCTGGATTTGTCAACGGACCTTTACCTGTTCGAATCCGCTTCCTATGGCGATAGGATCGTAACGCTGAAGTAGTATATTCCCCATTCTGATAATACAGCTTCACTAAAAGCGCCTTTTCAGGTAAAGTTAACATGCTGCGACTGCTGGCGCATCTGATCTCTCTTTCTTTTCTTTATTGTATTTCAATTCCCCATCGGGGCGGGCTGGCACAGCATATGCGCTGCTCTTCAGCCGAAAGACAGAACAAACAATAGAAGACAGTTAAAAATATACAAAGGAGAGAATATGGTGAACATAGATATAAAAAAGGGGGAACATCATGGAGGGCAATTGTCAAAAAAAGGGGCGACTGTGAAATGGAGATAAAAACCGTAAAAGAGTAGCGCACACAAAAAACCGCACACTGCGACAATAAAAATAACACAACGCACAGTATGATCGGAGATCGGAGCATAAAAGTACCGACAGATGGTGTACCTCATAACAAACACTGGCAGCGAACCTCAAGGCAGCACACAATTAAAATCACACCTCTTGACACACAGGAGAAACAGCACTAAACACAACACTGACGTGACACACTGACGATGATCAAAACAGAGGATCTGCCAGGCGCTAGGAGATGAGGGAGACCGGAAGAAGTGAGGGAGGGGAAGAGAGGGGGTGAGATGGGCGGAGGCGCGCCGAAGAGGGCCAGGTAGGGAGGGATGTGGGAAGGAAAGAGCCAAGGATGGGATGCCGGGTCTCAGGGGGGGGGGGGAGGAGGAAAATCCGCTCTGGGAGAAGGAAGGGAGAGGAGAAAGGGGGCCCTGGGGAATGGGGGGGGGGGGGGAGAACAAGGCCAGGTTATAGTTGGAAGGAAGGGTAGATTTCACGGCAAAGTTCATCATCCGGGAGGGGGAGGCGCTGGAAATTGCCCTGATGAAGGAGATGGAGGGTGCAGAGGTGGAGAGAGGCAGGGACACAGCAATAGAGGCGCGGCAACGGGCAGTGGGTGGAGAGGAAGGAGGAAACCAGAGGGTGGGGGGGATCAAGCCTGCGGACAATGTAAAGGATGCGGAGATGTTGGCGGAACAGGAGGAGGTGGGGGAAGGGGTTCTGGTCATACAGGAGCCGTGTGGAGGAAGGAAGACGGATATCGAAGGCAAGGCGGAGCGCATGGCGTTCAAGGATTTGGAGGGCCTTGTAAAAGCGGGTAGGTGCGGAGATCCAGGCAACGCTGGCACAACAGAGGATAGGACGGATGAGGGATTTGTAGGTATGGAGGATGGTAGAAGGATGCAATCCCCATGTCTGGCAAGACAGGAGTTTCAGAAGGCGGAGGTGGGGATGGGCTTTCTGCTGGATGGTTTGGAGATGAGGGGTCCAGGTGAGGTGTCGGTCGAGGGTGAGGATTCTCTCTCTCCTTACAGCTCCTTGTATACACGATTGTCATGCGCAGTCACTGACGTTTTCCTGTCCAGCGCCATCTTTCGGACAATTTGTGACTTTTTTTTTGTTCTAATAAAAACCCCATGTCATTGCAAGTGTGTGTGTCAATTTGTACCTCTCTATCTACATTATTCTGTGGTTTATTAAGTTTTCAAATTTATATTGACTTTTTGATCACCCGGTACATCACCAGTATCAACAACAACAACAAACCTCTTTAGTTTGAAGCCAGATAGAGAATAATGTTTCGCGTTACACGACGGGATGAGATTCGGAAGCTTGCCTCTTCCCTGCCAAGGCAAGTAATGAGTTAGTCACATTAGCAGCAGCCACTTGGTGAGGCGGTAACGGGCGGGACGCGGCGTCAGGCAGACTGCTCGACGTGAAGGAACGTGGCAGCCCGGCCCGGGGCAGCGCAGCTGTTGCAGCGGCCACGGGGGAGCGGGTCGTTGGGCGTAATGACACAGCCGCAGCTCGCGGCTGCCGTTATGGCAATTAAACCGGTGGCCGGCCGGCGCGGCTATTAGCCCCGTGGCGCACACCGGATTGCCGCTGGATGCGCCCAGCCACGCCGCAGATCAGCCGCAGACCAGCCGCGGGCTGAGCTGACCCACACTGATAACTCAGTCAACGTGGGCGAGGTACGGTCTCAGACGCTCAGGTTCAAATAGACATACAGCCATCCTCGGAGAGGGCGTAAGAAAACGTGAAAGAGTATCTACACTTTCCTGTCACATTAACGTGACCACCTATCAGACGCCTGAATAACCACCTCTCACAACACGAGACGTTCAGGAAGAAAGTTGGTGAGGTTCTTAAAGGTACCGACAGTGATGTGGAGTCATGCCGACTCCATTCCCGTGGCCAGCTGTGTCAGATTTCTCGGTTGAGGGTCTACGACGTGAACAGTCCGATCGAGATGGTCCCACAGAGATTCGACTGGATTTAAATCCGGAGAGTTTCTCGGAGAGAGGACAGTAAATTCATACTGGTGCTCTTAGAATCACGTATGTACTTTGTGAGTCGTGTGAGACGGTTATATTGTCCTGCTTGTAGATGCCATCGTATGAAGGAAAACCAAACTGCAAACTGGGCATAGTCCGCAAGGCCAGATGCATACTTGTTGACCCGTGCCATGAACTGTCGATAAACCGTAGCAAGTCTTTAAGGCAAAGATCATAGTGTGATGGGTGGTAGCGGATTGAATCCCTTGGCTTTCTGCGTTCCTAGGCTACTGAGTCGGAGAGAAGACGTCGTGGTCACAAAGGACGTGGGGAGGAAAGTGTGACGCTGGTTGGGACGTCTGTTTGGAACGCTGCGCTGCTTCCTTGTCCCTTACAGAACAAAAGATTAGCTTTCTTGAAGGTAGTTGCTGCTCCTGCGGGCAGCTTTTCGCATGTGTTCACAGATGTCCCAGTGGTGTAATCGTACAAAGGATTTAGGCTCAGTTATGAGTGATCCACAACAAAAGAGGATAGCTAATAAGCTTGAGAACACAATCATGAATTTGCAGATGAGGTTGTTCGTGTTCTAATGGGGTGAGAATCCAGAGGAGAGGGAGCAGAAGAGCTCGACTTTGGATGTGGTGGTGGTTGTGGTGGTGGTGGTGGTGGTGGTGGTGGTGGTGGTGGGGTTCGGGGTTTGTTATTGGGTTCCCTACGGCTAGAAAACGGAGTGTTGTTGGTGCATCTAATCTATTTGCCAAATTGCCAAACCTCTTTAGAAAGTAGAATTTTCGTCTCTTGATAGTATACAATTATTGGTGAGCTTCCTTTTGGTTGTCGGTGCAGCTAGAGAGAGGAGCGGAAGTCCGCATGATCCCGTGTGAGGGTATTCTTCAAATTCTGTACCCACTGTGTCGGGGGCCATTAAAAAGGATGGTTAGCGTTGTCTTATATGAACAGGGGCCGTTACGTGCATTGTGGAGAAAGATGTTACGTGAAAGTGTATTGGTTAGACTGCAAAGTGACTTGAAACGGTATTTCTTTATAGTGCAGTGAGTAGACGAGTCGTTGGTTAAAATCTTACAAGGAATGCAACTTGACGTTCGTTGACGAGTTCTATTATGCTAGAGGCCGCGAACCTTCAGTGTGCGAGATTACTTAGCTTTAAGTATGGAGGGCTATTAGCAGAGCATTTTGAAACGAGAGCAGATTAGTGCTTGGGTCTGTCCGTGAGAACTGCCATAGAGGGGGTTGCTTCTGGGACAAGGGTTGTTCTAGAAAAGGGAAAATGCTACCGTTGTGACGGTACGGGACATTTCGCACGTCAGTGATGGTCCGAATGGAAGAAATCGGGAAGCAGCTGACGCGAGACCCGTTTTCATGTGTTGCCCGAAACATGTTGCAAGAAAGTAGCAGTAACCAACACCTCACGACCCTTCGTGGGCCTGTATGTTAACCATGAGCCATTCGGGCAGCAATATTTCCTTGTAGAAATAGGGCCAGTGCTTGAGGTATAAGAGGATTTGTATGTTCCCCGAGTTGTAGACTGTCACACGTGCTTTCAAGACGGCGAAACCATGCCTTAGTGGGTACAGTGAGGATGAACTGTAGAGTGGGAAATTTCTCCTGGTCATTACGGTTAGGAATAACGAAGGTACTAAGCACTAACTTGCTACTGGGGTGTGATTTTTTTCCTCGTACTCGGTTGTTTTAGATTTTGTGGGTAAGCAGTTCTACTTCACCTTTGAGCCAGGCCAGATGTTTACGTTGTGTTGCCATACTTGGTCGAAAGGCGTGTGTTCCGTGGCTGTCGAGCCTGGGGAATTCGATGTGACTCACTTGTCGGGTAGTGTAGGCAAAAAATTCCTCGATTTGTTACGTGAATTTCCGCGAAGATGTTCACTAAGAAGGTGGGGGTAACCAACAGAATCGAGTATCGTACCAGCCTCAAGGGTAACATTCCCGTTAGACGGCCTCCTTACCGGTTGTTCCCTCCGATAATGCAGATATTGCGGAAGTTGATCGAAAACATGCTACGGGAGGGTGTAATCAGACCGTCGACGTCGCCATACGCTTCACCGACCTTTATAGTGAAGAAAGGCGACGGCCTGTAGTGGACTATAGAGACGCTTACTACCAAGTTCCTGTCCGCCCCAGTAGCTGAGTGGTCAGCGTGACGGATTGCCGTCCTCTGGGCCCGGGTTCGATTCCCGGCTGGGTCGGAGATTTTCTCCGCTCAGGGACTGGGTGTTGTGTTGTGATCATCATCATTTCATCCCCATCCGGCGTGCAGGTCGCCCAATGTGGCGCCGAATGTAATAAGACCTGCGATATGGCGGCCGGACCTGCCCCGCGAGGGGCCTCCCGGCCAATGACGCCAAACGCTCATTTCCATTTCGCCAAGTTCCTTTGTCGGAGAATTCTAAAGCAGTTACGGTCTTCACAATGGACTGGAACCTGCACGAATTTAATTGGGGGCCCTTTGGGCTGTCGACGAGAGCCGCCGTTCTGTCGCAGCTTTTGGATTCCGTGTTGGGCGATGTGAAATTCAATATATTTATTACACCCTGATGATGTCGTTATTTATAGCATATCTAGACCAACTAACGCAAGTTTTAGAACAACTGAGCGAAGCCAGTCGTACAGTAAAACCTACTAAAGTCACAGCTGGCACGCCGGGAAATTTCATTCCTGAGTCATCTAGTGTCCGCAGAGGAGGTCAAAATCGACCACTCCCGGTCCAGAGCTATCCATACTTTCAGCCAATTAAAAACGAAGCAGGACAAAGCCCGTTTTTTAGACATGGCAAATTCCTTTAGAAAATTCGTGCCTCGTTACGCCGAATTAGCTGCCCTCTCAAACTGCTGAGGAGAAGAGGGATGCTGTCAAGTGGACACAGTCAAGATGCAGCGTTTGCTGCCTTAAAAACGGCGTTAAACAACGATTCGTTTCTTGGAGTGCCAGATTTCGAGAGACCTTTTGTTGTCATTCATGGGTGGCCGCCGTTCTGTTAGAGAAGCAGGGTGGGGAGCACAGACCGACAGCGTACCCATCGAGGTCCCTTTCTATAGCTGTTTTATTCACTCTGGAAAAGTCTAGATTTCATATGGAGCATCGCGAGTTCGTTTTAAGCGACTTAAGACATTCGTCAGATTTCTTGGAAGCCCTATTTTCCTTTCTCCAGAACTCAGTATGTCGGAAAACATCAATACTATACACTAAAAATTATTGGTATAGCTGCCAGTATCATTACTGTTATTATTATTATTATTTTTAGCACTATTATCTCTATTAGTGGCACCAGATGCAGCAGTATAAGTGCTGCCAGTACTAACTTTTCCAGTTCATAGTAGTATAATTTTCTCGCACTGCCACTTCACTCACTCTAATCATTTAAATACTAGTTGTCATATTAAAATTGTTATTTCTTAGATAACTACAATGTAAAAAAAGGTACCATATGTGTGAAACTCTGGTCTGATGTAAGAGAGGGTAATGATGGCAATAATCACATCAGTTTAGATAAATAAATAAAATACGTCAGTTGTATCTGTGTTATCACCACGTATGAAGAGGCTGTCACACGCTCAATATTTATCATGCGGTAATGAGTATTGCACAGTAACATTGGCCGTCTGATATCTGTACTGACAGTTTCCACATTCATCATTTTCTTGGGCCTTTGTCCCACTTCCATGCGGGGTCGGCCTTGTTCCTATGAATTCGGCGATGTTAGTGTTGGATGGTGGCCAGATGCCCTTCGTGTCGTCACCCTTTGGACCCCCCCCCCCCGCCACCCCCCTCCGCCCCCGACAGAATTAGTGTACTTCAGCTGTCTGCGTCTAGCATAAGCCATAAAATAGTGAGAATGTACTCAAATGTCTGGAGTCATGTAACTGAGGTGGGGCGTGGGGACCATCCCGGTATTCATCTAGTGGGATGTAGAAAACCGCCTAAAAACCACATCAAGGCTGGGCGACACACCAGCCCTCGTCTATCCGGGGACGTCGCGCATATTCGAGTCCAGGAAGCAACGCATTAGCGCCACATACTAACCTGGTTTGTTGACAGTTTTCACATTACACTGAAGAAAAATCTGCAGAGACTTATAAATAAGAGTATCCGACCTTACATTTTTCCGTGCAGAACAGAGACGATAGGGCGGCGCCACTGTACACAGTAAAGGAAGTGACCTTTCCGCTCATGCGTGAACTTGCCCCCGCCTTCCAGCGCGTCAGTCGCTGCCTGTCGGTCGCTGAGTGAGGTGCTACACAACGTGTTCGACGGATTACCGATTCTCTCAAGATGACTGAACGTGTAGGCGTTTAGAGAAGATGTGATCGGTGTAACGCAAATTAAGAAGTGGTTAAACCGATTCAAAAATGGCTGCACATCAGTGGAGAGTGACCAGCGTTCTGGCAGGCCCAAAACTGCTCGGAGTGCAGCTGTTGTTGAGAGGGTCCAAAATTTGGAGATGGCAGATCGTCGCTTGACTGTGCGGGAGATTGCCCAAGAGGTTGGAGTAAGTAAAGATTCTGCACATGCAATTTTGTGTGATGATTTGAACATGAACAGAGTGGCTGTGAAATTCGTGCCCAAGTTGTTGTCGCCGTTTTGACGTTTCTCAGGACCTTCTGGACACCACCAACACTGATCCCCGGTTTCTGAAAACCGTGATAACTGGAGATGAGTCATGAGTGTATGGGAACGACCCAGAAACAAAAAGGCAGTCGTCGCAATGGAAGTATCCCGAGTACCCAAGGCCGAAGAAAGTGCGGCAGGTGCGGAGCAAAATCAAGGTGATGCTGTCTTCTTTGATATCCGTGATATTGTGCATCATGAATACGCTCTGGAAGGACAAAACAGTGACAAAGGAGTACTATCAAGATGTTCTGCGGCTACTCCGTGACGCAGTTCAGAGCACAAGACCAGACTTGTGGACGGCGAAAATCTGGCAACTGTATCACGACAACTCCCCCGCACATTCATTCCACAAGATCCAAAATTTCTTGGCCAAACGTGGAATTAAATCCATTAGCCAACCTCCCTACTCTCCAGCCATGGGTCCTTGCGACTTCTTCTTTTTTCCAGAATTGAAGACGCCACTGAAAGGATCCCGTTTTGAGAGTAGAGAAGAGATAATGCGGAACACGATGACGTAGCAGGAAACCGTTCCAAAAAAAGACTTCCAGAGGTGTTTCCAGCAGTGGAAGGATCGGTGGGCTAAGTATGTGCAAACACAAGGGGCTTACTTTGAAGGAGATTAGGGTCCCAATCCCGTCAGGTATTCGAAATATTTTTTCTGGCCAAAGGTCAGATACTTTTTAGACAGGCCTCGTATTAATGCTCGCTGTGCAATAAGTTGTACCATATAAGAATGGTACTGCTCAATACAAAGTTCACACTGCTCGAGACAGAGAAAAATTCAATTAGTTCCGATTGAATTTCCACAAGCAATTGATGAAAGTAAACGTCAAACGGTCACTAATGGTCTGGAAGAAGTACATGAAAGCATTGTTCGGTACTTCGGGAAATGAAAATCCGCACTTATTAGGAAACGCCGATATCTGATTATCCACAATAGTAAAGGAAATTGCAGCGCATGGTATCATGACAGTAAGCAAAAATGTTTATTTTACTTGCAGCAGTTCTCAGCTTTGACAAATAAGATCAGGTCAGCTGTCCAGTGAGTATACATACTTAACAATAATGTCATATCTGTGTGGGGATCACAAACTTTCAGACAGGGCAGGAGAATGTAGATGAACTATGGTTCAAGTTTAAAGGAATAGTTGACCATGCACTGGACAGACATGTGCCCAACAGAACAGTTCATAGTGGGAGGCATCCACCATGGTATATAGTCAGTGCAAAGAAACTTCTAAAGAAACAGAAGTTACTGCATAACAGGTGTAAAACAAAGCGTAGGGCTATAGATGGACAGATGTTCAATGAAACGCGTTTAATTGTCAAGAGTGCAATGCATGATGCCTTCAATGACTGTGGTAGCAGAATATTGTCAAATGATATTTCACAAAATCCAAAGAAATTCTGGTCGTATATGAAGATTGTTAATGTCATCGAAGGTGACCAGTCCCTTTGAGGTAAGACAGGAACTGCAATTGAGGGTAGGAAAGCAAAAATTGAAACCTTAGCTCCGTTTTCAAAAGCTCGTTTACAAAGGAAAATCCAGGAGAACAGCCCCAGTTTAAATCTCGCACCAGTGTAAAACTGAATGAAATAATGGTACCAGTGACGTTAAGAAACAGCTGAATTCATTGAATCTAAATAAAACTCCAGGAACCAAGGAAATTCCTACCTGACTTTATACTGACTTTGCTTCTGATTTAGCCTCTCTTCTATAATCTGTCCGAAATCCCGTGAAGAAAATTTCGTGCAAAGTTTTTGGAAAAAAGCAGGTCACACACGACAACAACAAGTGTACTGGAAATGACCCACGAAACTAACGTCCAACATCCTTGACAGCGATTTGTTGCAGAATCTAAGAAGGTATTCTGAGCTCAAACATAATGAGGTATCTTGAACAGTGCCAACCAGCATTGATTCCGAAAACATCAATCATGTGAAACACAACTCAACTTTTCTCACGTGACATACTGAAGGCTTTGGACCAAGACAGTCAGGTAGATACACTATTTCTTGATTTCCGAAAAACATTTGACTCAGTAACACACCTACGCTTATTGTCAAAAGGACGATCATATGGTGTATCAAATGCAATTTTTGACTGGATTGAGGACTTTCTGGTAGGGAGGATGCAACATGTTCTCTTGGATGGAGAGATGTCGTCAGATGTAGAAGCCATTTCTGGAGTGCGCTAGGGAAGTGTGTTGGGGCCCTGTTGCTCATGTTGTATATAAATGACGTCGCAAACAATATTTATTTATTCGAATAACCTTTTTGGAGGGTACGATAAATCAAATTTGGTTTTACTTCTTCGTATTTAATTTTCGTTCGTTCCTGACGTACTTTATCCTTTGAGAGTGTCGTTCCTTATCTTCCAGGGCCAATTACTTCCTTTTGCAGATATCTATCTTTCATGAAATTCTGCCTTTTGTTTTACTTCTTTAAAAAGTATTGTCATGTATTTTGTCTATTCTGATTCCTGTGCTTTTCATATCTTTGTCAATTTCGGTGAACCATGTGGGTACGGATTTGCAGCTGTTTAATAAATTGAAGGTCTGCTTGGTTAGTCTGTTATAATCGATTTGGTATATTTGGCCATAAAACTGCAGTCTTCTTTTTCTCATTACATCAGTTAGCTTTTCCACTTTCAAAGAGAGCTCTCTGTTTGATCTTAATTTGTATTCAACATCAGTATTACTTCCAGTCTCTAATATTTTCCTTAGAATTCTTCTTTAAACTTTTTCCAGTTTTTCAAGGTCAGCAGATCTTGTTAGTTTATGTGTTTCTGGTGCGTACAGTGTTTCAGTCCCTGCCACTGTTTGATACTGTCTTGGTTTTGTGTTCCAGAACAATGTTTTGTTGTTATATATGTTTTTTGTCATCTGAAATGCCATTTCCATTTAATGTTCACATTTTCCTATGGGCATATTTTCCTTTGTATTGCTTCTTATACATTCTCCTATGTGTCTAAAGCAGTTTTTGATGCTGTGTTACGAATTTTAAGATATGGAGGGACATCACTGATATACGCCATGAAACGTGTTTTTCAAATGATAGTTTTAGTCCTGTGGTCTTGCGGTAGCGTTCTCGCTTCCCGCGCACGGGGTCCCGGGTTCGATTGCCGGCGGAGTCAGGGATTTTCTCTTTTTCGTAATGACTGGGTGTTGTGTGTTCTTCATCATCATTGACTCGCAAGTCGCCGGAGCGGCGTCAACTAAAAAAGACTTGCAATACGGTGGCCGAACTTCCTCGCATGGGACCTCCCGGCCGGCAATGCCATACGATCATTTCATTTTTTCATTTCAGTCCTGTTTTGTCTGCTGGTTTCTGTAGTTCCATGATTTTTTCTTTGGCACTGTCCATTGCTTCCGTAATTAATGACATATCATCTGCGAAAGCTAGACAATCCATGGTGATGTTATTTTGGCTTCTTCCTAGTTGAACACCCTTAGTATTGATTAATTTTCTCTATTCTCTCACTACCTTCTCTAAAGCGCAATTAGGAGTAGGAGTGATAAACCATCTCCCTGTCTTTCTCTTCATTTTATTTCAAAAGCTTTTGATGGTTCACCATAAATGGTCACACGTTTGTTTGATGCATGGGGAAGTGTCACAGAGATACTGAAGGAATTGAACTGGCAGACTCTTGAAGATAGGCGTAAAGTATCCCGAGAAAGTCTATTAACAAAGTTTCAAGAACGGGATTTAAATAATGACTCTAGAATTACACTACAACCCCCTACGTATCACTTACATGGGAATCGTGAGGATAACATTAGAATAATTACTGCACTCACAGAGGCATACGAACAGTCACTCTTCCGGCGATCCACAAAGGTGCGGGAAGAATCCCTAATAACTAGTACAATGGGACGTACCCTCTGCCATGCACTTCATAGTGGTTTGCACAGTATAGATGTAGATGTAGATTCTTCTTGCAACATATGTCACAGCACAGTCATGAGAGCAATATTTGCATCAGCAAATAATCGTTTATTGGTTTTTGACATTTCTTACAGCAGAGGAATGCATAGAAAACAGTAACGTCCGCGATAAATTACACAGTTCACTTGTTTAATTTACAATTAGTTTTGTTGTGTATCATGAATCTGTGCAACCATGAATGAGTTCCTCTTCCCTTGAAATGTTCACTGAAAACGTCTCAGGCCTGTTTCGCCCATTCTGCAATATTTCGGATTATGTCGTGCAAGGCATGGCGAGAAACTCAGTCACAAGACATACGACATGATCACTACGCAGGCAGCGTTCTGACGCTTCCCGGTCACAAATAATGCAGGGTCTGACCAGAAATGAAAGTGACGGACGTGGGAGATCCAGATATCCAAGTATAAAGAGAGTATAGAACGGTAAGCCGAGGGTCGTAGGACTCTAGTCCCTATGTGGCAACACTTTTATGTTTTATTTTCAGTTTTTACGTTACTTACACTACACATATGCTAAATGCTCAGTTTATCGTATTTATTAATCTTTTCACAAAAGGCTTGAGAAAGAAATGCAAAGGGAAATTTGGAATATCAGATAACTTTCCAAGATGGAATTGTGTTTCAGGTGTCTAAGACGACGCTAAACCTGGTTTGCATCCAGAGAGAATCTGTTATTAATGTAAACCATCTTTGGTTTTATATACAACTTTAAAACAACCGTGTAACTGTAAAAAAGGGGCGTTTATAACGTATGCAAGATGCCAGGGAAATTACTGCTTCTCCTGTTTTTACGATGATTCTTATCCCAGCAACTGTAAAGTAATAAAATTAATTTGATTGTTCTCGTGTACGTTCTGCAATCCTTCCTGGAAGTTTATTTAGATTCCCAACTTTCTCTTAGCCTTTCCTTTTCACGCCTTTTATAACACATAATAGTGAACACTATTTCCATTCTTTTGCAAAGTAAGTAACTTAGAAACTGAAAATCAAAAAACTCTCGCGGCCCTGGGGTCACAGTTCTGTACTCCTTCCGCTGCACCAACGACTGCCTGGGAAACAACGCTAGCACAAACGGCTCCATCCGCGCCTAGTGTGCTACTGTTTTGCGAACACTCGGCCATCTGGATATAATAGTATATCGCCAGTTGGTATTTTCTGTGATCTCTCCAAGGCCTTGGAGAGTGTAGATCGTGGTACTTTCTTAGAAAAACTCAAGTTTTGTGGAACTGATGGAGTTATACACAGTTGGTTTGAATCATACTTAACAAACAGAACGCAAAAGGCTGCGCTGAATAATTCAGAAAATGTCTGAAGGTAGAAAACTTTAGTGACTGGGACAAAGATCACACAGCGATTCCCACAGGGTTCAACTTTGAGTCCATTCCTATTCCTTACCTATGTGAATGGTGCTCCACTTGTCATTCAAGAAGCAAAATTTATTACTTTTTGCAGACAATACTAGTGTTATAATAAATCCTACTAGAGAGGAAGCAACAAAAGAGTTAATAAATGGTATTTTCCAAAGAATTATTAAGTGGTTCTCTGAAAATGGCCTCTTCTTAAAATTTGTTAATGTAGCTAGATTCAATTCTGTGCAGCAAATAGAGTCAAACGAGCAATTAAAGTAGCACATGAGCAGGAGTCGGTGAGTAGGGTAAAATGCTCAAAATTTTGGGATGTGCATACTCATGAAAGCTTGAACTGGAACAAGTATATTAATCAACTTTTCAAACAATTAACTTAAGCTAATTTTGCTCTTCATATAACTCCTAATCCTGGAAACAAAAGTATCAACTTCCTGGCGTATTTTGCATATTTCCACTCAGCAATATCGTTAGGAATAATTTTCCGCGGTAACTGATCACTTAGAAGGGAAGTATTGATTGCACAAAAACGAGCAGCAAGAATATGTGGCGTTCACCCAAGGACGTCATGTAGGTAGGGCTTCAAGCAGTTGGGCATTTTTACTGTGGTATCACAACACATATTTTCGCTAATGAATTTCGTCATAAATAATCCATCAGAATTTGAGAAGGACAGTGATTTCGATACCTACAACACTAGAGGGAGAAATTACCTTTATTATTCAGTATTTAAGCTGTCAGTGGCTCAGAGAGAAGTTCAGTATGCAACCACAAAAATTTTTGATCATTTGCCCAATAACATAAAATGACTGACAAGCAGCCAAGAAGACTATATATGTCCATCTTTTTAGAGATGGTTGCGGAACTCGGCTGTTCGATACAAGATGTGAAATTTAACACCTTTCAGCCGTCTAGTTTCCAAACTTATTTTATTTGGCTACCAGTTTTAGCGTTTTACTACTCCATCTTCAGGCCCTTGACCTACGTGTAGAAAGATTCTACCTCGGTTCTGATCAAAATAGACGCCGACTGACTGGTCGGCAGATGATGGTTGAAGTGATCTCTATAGCAATAATCTACTAACACCAGTATTGCTGACCCCTGTTTTGATCAGAACCGCGGTAGATTCTCCCTACACGTCGGTCAGCGGCCTGAAGATGTAGTAGTAAAACGCTGAGACTGGTTCAAAATAGTTCAAATGGCTCTGAGTACTATGGGACTTAACATCTGAGGTCATCAGTCCCGTAGTCTTAGAACTACTTAAACCTAACTAACCTAAGGACATCACACACATCCATGCCCGAGGCAGGATTCGAACGTGTGACCGTAGCAGCAGCATGGTTCCGGACTGAAGCGCCTAGAACCGCTTGGTCACAGCAGCCGGCGCTGAAACTGGTGGCCAAATAGAATAAGTTTGGAAACAAGATGGCTGAAGGGTGTTTAATTTGACGTACAGTAGCGAAGAATGTTTTAAATCTTATTTCAAATCATTTCTCGTTTCTACTGGATAACTACTTCTCCTCCATTAACGAATTTCTGCATAAAAGCTGGTCGCCAGTAGAAAAAATTCGTTCAAATGATCTGTGAGACATGTAACTAACAAAAACCCGCTTCTGTCACTTCGTGTACCGTGAATTTGGGCGAAATTAGTGATTTTGAGCAGTCGCTGTCCCGTTATGAGCCTCACAACTCCGCACAAATATTGACACACAATAATATCGAGCGAAGGTAGCTTAACGGCTGGCGTTACTACGTCACTGAGCTGTGGAAGTCACTCTGCTCTCAAGTTCGCACATGCAGAGTCATATATCACGTAGTCCGCATTTCTTTTGCCATCAGTCTTTTTTTTTCGTCGATACGAGTGGTCTCGGATATTGAGCATCGGCAGAAGATCGTGTCAGTTATCAGTAAATCGCGCCCACCTCCAGCCCTCCGGCCACGGCTGTTGCTGTCTGCACGCTTAATGGCCCGTCACGACGAAATGCGAGCGGCCGCGCGGCTGAGTAATGAGGACCGAAATTCCGGGCGGTGACCGCGCTGCCGGGGGCTCTTCTACGGCCTGATAGCATTTCGGCGTCGGCGGACGCAGCCTATAGGTCAACAGCCAGCGCGTTCCGCGAAATGACCGCCATAACGGCGACATCGGGAGCGGCGGGGGAAAGGGAAACGCGGCGCGTGGACATTTGCGTGTCTGCGATTCCAGTTTCAATTCTGGCGGCCAAATGGGGGCGCCATTGGAGAGAGGGTGTCCCGTCGCGATAGATGAGCGCAGCACGTGCGTGGCATGCGGGACCTGCTTACTACGGTCTTGCGCAGCGGAAGGCCGCCGGGGAAGCAATTATACGGTGGGACAGAGACGTCGTCGCCGCAGTGCGCCAGGCTGCAGGATGCGCGACGAAACCGGATGGGAAGGAAAAACGAAAGAAAAATAGCGCGCGCGCAGGACTTTCTAAACAACCGCTTCGTGAGCTCAAAACAAACTTCACGGGCTTTTAAGCTGTCGTTCCATTCTCAGATGATTTACTATTTTTATGTATTTCTGCCCGAGTGCACACTTAACGGCCTGGCCTAACGACGGACGTCCGTGGTGGGTGAGCCGTAAACATCAACGGGAAGCGCCGCTAATAACGTGTCCGTCTCGACTTCCGTGCGTACGGGCCTTCGTGTGTCGCAGAATATGCCGCCTTCAGGGAGTTTAGGGTTGGTCTAAGTCATTACTGATACGACATAAGACGGCGACGCGCTCGCATGGACGAGAATCACGTGCCCCGGCGATCCCTGTTTCGAAACAGGTAACTCTCGACTTAATATCAACATAAATTTGCAAACAGCCATTTCCCATTTTGACATTTACTGGAGTTCACCAGGTTCCTTATTTAATACCCAGACTTCAGTATACTTTGTTCCCCTGTAATATTCTTATTTTGCTGGTTAACAGCCCAGTACAAGAGTGTGGGAAATATTTTGTCAGCTAAATGCCTAAGAACTCAACTTTACGAGCTAAGTGCGCAATATTACCTTCTCATCTCTATGCTACCTGCGCGCCGCAAATGTATTTCTAGGAACCGCACGAGTTCCGCAAGCTAAACTTTCCGAAACGGGACGGTACTAACGAAGAACACGCGGCAAGCGTGTTTTTGTATTTTCAGGGTTCCATACCTCAATCTGTAAAAAGAGAACTCTTATAGCATCGCTTTGTTGTCCTCCCTCCTGTCTGTTTGTCCTTCCAACTGTTAAAAATCCTCTCTCTCAGGAACGAGTAATGGTATTAAGTTCATATAAATGTCACATATTAAGGTCTATGGTCCCTTGGGGGTGTAAAACTTTGAAGCTTCTAAGCCAATTAAATCGATTTATGTCATATATTTTGACACTTGAAAAACGCAATCATCAACTGCTTTAGGGTACTTCGTGTTGATCTGTATTCATGGAATTTGGCCATAAGCAAGGTTCCACACTGCAAGTAAGCTGTGAAATCCAAAATTATTAATTTGTAATTATAACACACGAAAAAATATTTCCTTTGTCATTTGTTAGCCGGCCGGAGTGACCGAGCAGTTCTCGGCGCTGCAGTCTGGAACCGCGCGACCGCTACGGTCGCAGGTTGGAATCCTGCCTCGGGCATGGATGTGTGTGATGCCCATAGGTTAGTTAGGTTTAAGTAGTTCAAAGTTCTTGCGGACTGATGACCTCAGAAGTTAGTCCCATAGTGCTCAGAACCATTTGAACGATTTTGTCATTTGTGAGCCGACTTCAAACCTGAAATGAAAACATTCTCGAAAGTCTTGGAGTTCCTGGGACTGATATCTTGTCAGTGTCAATTTTGTTAAAAGGAAAAATAGTCAATATCCCCGATTCCTGGAACAAATAAAAAAATGTTCAAATGTGTGTGAAATCTTATGTGACTTAATTGCTAAGGTCATCAGTCCCCAAGCTTACACACTACTTATCCTAAATTGTCCTAAGGATAAACACACACACCCATGCCCGAGGAAGGACTCGAACCTCCGCCGGGACCAGCCGCACAGTCCATGACTGCAGCGCTTGAGACCGCTCGGCTAATCCCGCGCGGCTGGAATGAATAAACTGCCTACATACATAATTAAGCTCTTACGGTGCCGTATATAAACATATAACATGTTGCTCAGAACTCATGTGTCACTGTTCCAAATTGGTTCGATGTATCTCTCAAACAATCTCGAAAAATCGGCTTTAAAGTTTTCTGAGCGTCTTTAATACACTAAACTAATATTGACGTTTCTGCAGGCAGCGTGACAATCGTAGAATCTTTGCCTCTCTGGTGGGGGTTACGTGTTCGATTCCCAGCTGATGCGAAATTTTAGAAAAAAATGCATGATCTGCTAGCAGTATCGTGAAGTGTAAAGAAAAAAAGAAACTTACTTGTGGTTTTCTTTTTAATTTCAACAGTACTTATTAAAAACCTCTTATGAAAGATCGGCATGGAAGAATTTAAATTTACACCTAAAACTGAATTTCCGTGTGCGCTATGTAATTACAAACAGAAAGACGTGCATAATTCATAACAATGATAATTAGATTATAACAATGACATAAATTTGGTGGATATTATCTTAAAATGACGTAGGTGTTCGAAATTACCTGGAAAGGAAAAAAAAAGAAAACGAAAAGGTAATGATGGAAACGAGACTCCAAGCAGAGATTACCAGTCTCCAGCGCTACTGATCTTTTTCCATCTTTGGGTGTTTCACGCTTCGCGGAAATGTATGCACCATTGCTTAAAAATGTGTGTCACCTAACAGAGAACCAAGACTCCCATATTGTAGGCGAAGATTCTAACACAGAGACATGCTGCCTGTCGAAAAACAGTCTACTTTAGGATATTAAAAACGCTAGGGAACTTCAACGTCGATTTTCTCGACAAATGGTCAAATGTCTCTGAGCACTACGGGACTTAACATCTGAAGTTATTAGTCCCCTAGACTTAGAACTACTTAGACCTAACTAACCTAAGGACAGCACACATATCCATGCCCGAGGCAGAAATTCGTTAATGGAGGAGAAGTAGTTATCCAGTAGAAATGAGAAATGATTTCATATAAGATTTAAAACATTCTTCGCTACTGTACGTCATGGCCATCGCCATCATCATCATCATCATCCTTTCAAGCGTTACGCCTTTTTTGTTTTGCCAGTTAGGGTACGCATCGCTACGGTCTTCCTTGGCTTCTTCTCCCAACTGGCTTAAATCTTCTTATATGGAGAGGTGATCTTTCGTCAATAATTCCTTCATGATTTTCATTCCAGTTTCTTCTATTCCTGTCGTATTTTATTGAGGATGTTAAATATATTCAGCTCTTCCCAAATTTCCAAATTTCTAAATCTGTCGGATCTTGTACATCCCTGTACTGCTCTTAGGAACCTCATCTGCGTTGCTCCCATATGACTTTCTTGACGTTTATTTATAACTCACAATTCAATTCCGTAAACAAGCATTAGAACTGCCACTGTCTTGTAAAATTTATATCTTGTATCTTTCCTCGTTTTATTTTTTAGACATCTCTTTATTGTTCCACATATATCTCCATATTTTGCTAATTTCTTCACTATGTCTTCGCCATACTCACACGTGACGTCACACAACGTAAATAGTTGTTAGACCTGCTCTGCTGCTTTATTTCTGATCAAATTTTTTGCCGTACAGGATATTTCTCATTGAAAGCCATTGATTTAGTCTCTTTTCTGAAATTGTAAAATGGTACTCTTCACAACCTTTACCTAACAAACGTACTCTCCTTTGTAGGTCATCTTCAGTATTCGCCAGCAATCTGGCGTCGTGTGCATATAAAAGACAATTCAAGCGGAAATTACTTTAAATCTTAATTCCGCTGTTAAACATCTCCTTCCATTTTCGAATTGCATTATCTAAATAAATTTTAAAAAGGACGGGTGAAATACTGTACCCTTGCTTACGCCTTTGTTAGTGGTGCAAATGGCTCTGAGCACTATGGGACTTAACATCTAAGGTCATCAGTCCCCTAGAGCTTAGAACTACTTAAAAATAACTAACCTAAGGACATCACACACATCCATGCCCGAAGCAGGATTCGAACCTGCGACCGTAGCGGTCGCGCGGTTCCAGACTGAAGCGCCTAAAACCACTCTCCCACAGCGGCTAGCACGTAAACAATTCATAAAGACATATGATAGGACATCTGTTAAGACATCAGAGAATGGCTTCCATGGTATTAGAAGGAGCTGTACAGAGCAAAAACTGTAGAGGAAGACAGAGATTGGAATAAATCCAGCAAATAATTGTGGACGTAGTTAACAAGTGACGAGGTTGACACAGGAGAGGGTTTTGTGGCGGACCACATCAAACCAGTCAGAAGAAGACTGATGACTCAAAAAGATGTGTGTCATGTGTGGACAAGCTTAGTCTTGTTTAAAATAGGGTACGACGGTAGTGTAGCATGAGAGGTAAGACATGAGGATGCAGGATGATCGTGAAGTACCGTTGTGCCACAAGGGTTCCCTCAGTCACCACCAGCCGTGACACGGAGTAGAACTCTATGATTCCGCACACCGTGATGTCCGGAAGGAAGTGATCCCTCCCCTGGTCGCAGCCGTACTCGCTCGCGATGGTGGGAGATTCACGGCTGAACACAATACAACCCCAGTCATCAGCGGTCCCATACATGTGTCACGGCACCACTCCAAACGCACCATTTTATGTTGTGGTGTTAACGGCAACCTACACGTGGATGACATTTTCCTAGTCCGACTGCTGTTAGCCTGTGGGACGCCACAGAATGAAGCAATGAATCCATCACTTGCTTTGGGATGGCAGGCAGAGAAGTGGAGGGCTTACAGTATGCCTGGTGCAAAACACAGCGATCCTCCTTTTACAGTGGGCGTGTACGGTCGACTGGAACCTTGAGATCGAGTACGCCTGCCAGTCCAGCATCAGGCCACTGTCACATTCAAATGCTTCAAAAATCTGGATACTGCATCATTCGACCAACTGGTCAAATGGAGACACACAATGAGACCTCTTTCAAACTATGCCAGGTGCCAAAAACGCTGGCTCTCTCGAGTACGTGCCACTTCCGAATTCTAATGGCTCTGAGCACTATGGGTCTTAAAACCTGAGGTCATCAGTCCTCTAGACTTAGAACTACATAAACCTAACTAACCTAAGGATAGCACACACATCCATGCCCGAGGCAGGATTCGAACATGCGACCGTAGCAGCAGCGCGGTTCCGGACTGAAGCTCCTAGAACCGCTGGGCCACAGTGGCCGGCGCCACTTCCGAGTCGTTCAAAATTGTCACTCAACATCTGATGCTGTTCGTGCTGTTTATATACCCTACTAGACCTGATAACAACACTAGAGCGTTCTGGTGGCCGTTCCACCTGTCACGGAGAATAGCAGATGTAATCCTTTACATAGCTGCAGAGCGCGTGGATGTGTACGAAGTCACGCTGACATCCGACCATGTATTCTGGATGCTCAGCTTTTTTCTATAAGGCACTGTACATGCTGTTCAGATGTTCACGTGCCTTGAACTGACTACCGTATATAGCACCGGACATGGCGACGACGCGCAACGACAGAGGCCGAATGAAGCAGCGGGACGGGACGACAGCGCGGCCAGCAACGTGCGTGGGCGGCGGCGGCGACGGTGGGCCGTCACAGGCGAGGGGGCGCGTGACAGGCGGCTGCGTGCGAGCGACGCCCCTCCCTCTACGCCCCCGACAGGAGCTGAATGGTGCGCCGGGCCGTTCCCACGAGACCGCGCTGTTTCCGATCCTGACGCAGCGCTTCACCAATTGCGGACACTGTGCGCCGGCTCTTTAGAACAAGAGGAACGCCGAGGTGGGGAATTTTGAACCCGTCCGCCGGCGTCATGAAAGACTAGCCTCCAGCTCAATTTTTGCTCCCATGGGACCGCTCCCGCGCTCAGCACGGGTATTAATGCAGTTCCTATTGTTCATCGGAAATAAGAATCGATTGTCCGATTTCTGTTTCCACTTTTTTTGTCTCCCTTTGTCCTTTTAACACCACCGCGTATAGCCAACTAAATTTGTTTCACACTGCCGTATTATGTCAGGCCTAGTGCTGGAAATTTCAAAGACTTGTGTCGGTCGTAAGAGTCACTTTTATTGCTTGCCAAAGTTCCAGATACCAGACACTCAGATCGGTACCAAACACTGAATGTCGACAGAGTATCAACCAAAGAAATTATAAATATTCAGTCAGCTCTTGATAAGATTTCACAGTGTGCAAAAATGGGCAACTTGCTTTAAATGTTCAGAAATGTAAGATTGTGTACTTCACGGAACGAAAAAAATATAGTGTCCTATGGCTATAATATTTACGAGTTGGCCAACTCATACAAATACCTGGGTATACTACTTTGTAGGGATATGAAGTGGAATGATCACATAGGTTCAGTCGTGGATAAAGGAGGTGGTAGACTTCAGTTTATTGCTGGAATACTGGGGAAGTACAATCGGTTTAGAAAGGAGATTGCTTACGAATCACTCGTGCGCCCAGTTGTAGAATATTGCTCAAGTGTGTGTGAGACCAGTACCAAATAGGACTAACAGGGGATATTGAATGTATACAGACAAGGGCAGCACGAATGGTCACAGGCTTGTTTGATCCGTGGGCGAGTGTCGCAGAGATACTAAAAGAATTGGAATGGAAGTCTCTTGACGATAGACGTAAACTATCCTGAGGATGTCTATTAACGAAGTTTCAAAAACCGCCTTTAAATGATGGCTCTAGAAATATACTACAAATCCCCTAGGTATCGCTCACATAGGGATCGTGAGGATAAGATTAGGATAATTACAGCACAAGCAGAAGCATTCATTCGTTCGTGCCGCGCTCCATACGTGAATGGATCGGGAAGAAACCCTAATAACTGGTACAATGGGACGTACCCTGTGCCATGCACTTCGCGGTGGTTTGCAGAGTATAGATGTAGATGTTGATGAATTAAAACGTCACGCCTGCTGCGGTTTTACTGCATGAACAGCGAAAATCTAGTAAGCTTTTTTTTTCTTTTGATCTCTTTGTGGGAGGAGGGGGTCGAGGGTCAGAGAGAAAAAGTTTCATAAACGTTTGGAATTGTGTGCAAAGTTGCTTGGAAGTTGCTAAGTGGGAGCATTCTGAAATAATGAATGAATGCAGCCTGGATAATTTGTGCGCTATGAGCTACGCTGCCTCAAGACACACACAGAGTTTCCAGCTGTAGTACTTAATGTGTAAGATCTTTAAAATAACAGTGTAGCTCTTAAGGAGTAGACTATGACAGCATTTTAAATTTTTTTTTGGTTACTAATCCTATGAAATAGTGAAAATCAAATTTCTGTTGCTCCTGAAAGACATTAGATAGGCAACCAGCAAGTGGCACGTGCACAGTGCACCGGGTTAACTGAGTCGTAGTAAAGATTACAGAATCTAAAGTTTCAACCTGCCAGAAGGTTTCGTACGAGCACACTCTCCGTTACAAGCGAGTGCAGAGCTGCGGGCCGCTCTCGGTTGCCATATTAACTAACGATGAGTGCTACCCAGTCAGTGTTGAAGTTCATGGCGGTATATTCCGTCTATGCAACCAAAGGAAAGGCAGTTTTATTTACTGCCATAAGGAAAAATGTTCAAATGTGTGTGAAATCTTATGGGACTTATATGCTAAGGTCATCAGTCCCTAAGCTTACACACTACTAAACCTAAATTATCCTAAGGACAAACACACACACCCATGCCCCAGGGAGGACTCGAACCTCCGCCGGGATCAGCCGCACAGTCCTTGACTGCAGCGCCTAAGACCTCTCGGCTAATCTCGCGCGGCACTGCCATAAGCGTTTCGCTTGTTTTACTTGTGATCCATCTTTAGTGACCTGTAATACAAATTTCTTTTTATCTGTATAATAAAAGTATTATGTAGTAGTTACCTGTCGTCCAGCAGAACAGATGTAAAAGATAATTAAAAGTAACATCAGAAATACGTAGGAAAGGAAAAGCAAGCCTACGATTAAGTGTAGCAGCGGTGGGGAAGTTGGTAGACCGTTAGAGTGTCATACCAAGAGTTCTGGGTTCAAACCCCAGTAATGATTTTTTTTTTACTGTATTATGCGTGGATATGTTACATGGTACAACATGTTTATGACACGTAAAAGGACTGTTTGGAGTTTACAGCAGTCTCTTGGCAGTCTGCTTTCACTTCGTTGCTTTGAAAGTAGTAAACCTGCAGAGTAAATTTGTGGTTTCACAGAATACACAATTAGAACGGAAAAATAAAGAAACAATTGCATTGCACGTGCGGAAATAATTATAATAGTGGTTGTGGTGGTAGCAGTAATAACAAGGTCTGCATATATCATTTGAAAAGACAGTGTTTACAGCAACAAATTTAGAAATTTTCAAATTACAAACCAAATACGGCGAAATTAACAGAGCACCACACTTTAAATATCTAAGAGAAATTATCTCTGAAAAATATGCACAATAAGAAAGAATACAAACAGCTCGTAAAGGTTTAGGATTAGTGCAAAACCTCTATAATAAAAGATGTTTATCTTTAAATGCCAAAAATTAGACATTTCGAAACAGTAATTAAACCATCGATGTTATATACCAGCGAAACCTTGCCACTGAACAGGAAAACTAATATAGAAAGTCAAAAAAAAAAAAAAAAAAAAAAAAAGAAGAAAGAAAAATAATTAGGAAAATTTTGGGACCAAGATGTACCGAGAATGGATATAGACTACAGAAAACGTCCAAAATTGAAGAATATTCTAACACACAGACAGACTTGAGGAAAAAACGCCTCAAATTCTATGGCCACATAATGAGGCTTTCCGAACACAGACTAACAAAAAGAATATTAAAATACGTAGACTCCCTCGCTAATGGAGGTGAATGGATCCAAAATGTTAAAAAAGGCTTCAAATTAGCCAAAATCACCAAAGAAGAAATAGACGTAAGGAACAATTTTAGAATAAAAGTAGAAAAATGAGAGGTTAAGCCAGAGACAAAATCCCGAAAAACCGGAGCAAAATGGAGGGAAGAAAGAAGAGCTAAATTCGCACAAACAACGAAAAACTAGTGGGGAAATAAAAAGAGCCAGAAGAACAAGAAGAACGGAAAATGAACCATCTTTACTTAGCGTCTTGCACTCTGGGAGCTTTGCGACTAATAATAATAATAATAATAATAATAATAATAATCGAGTGTGGGGTTTGTCAACCCCAATCTGGCGCGTCCCCAGGTGGCAGACAGGGTAATGCTCGGTAGATATGTCGGTAAGTGGGAAATAATATACCACCCCTGGACCAAAATGACAACCAGAATCCACGAAGCGTCTGACTTGGAGCAAGCAGCGGTACGGTCGGCAACTGTTCACCAGGAGGTGCGGCTGTAAACATGCTTCAGGAACTCGCAATCCCTGCTTTTACAAAACTAGCAAAGCTAGACGATTGGAGACAAGCAAACATCACTCATAAAAGTAGTGACAGAATTACCCCATGTGGACAATCCACCCACTCCAAAGTGGCAACAAAGCATTCATATTCTGGGGAGCTTGGACTTGCACGAGAGAGCACGTCGGAGTGCTCTGGTAAACTTCCACGAAAAACGCACGTACGTGGGCACTTTCAATTTTCTGACACTTATACTGGATTCCGGAAAGATAGAGGAACCAGAGAAGCAATATTTCCTCTAAAACTAATAATAGAGAAACGACTAGATAAGAACCTGAAAACATACATAGCTTTCGTAGATGTGGAGAAAGCCTTTGATAATGTTAAATGGCATAAGATGTTTGAGGTACTCAAAAAAGTAGGAATAGACCATAAAGATAGAAAAATGATATGGAACCTGTACAAAAACGAGACAGCAGTTATCCGTGGACGGACAAAACAAGAAGAGGTGCAGATACGGAAAGGTGTCCGACAAGGTTGCGCACTATCCCCAGTTATCTTTAACGTATACATTGAAGAGGCGCTGAAAAACGTAAGGGAAAATTCACAGACAGGTGTCGTAATTCATGGCCAACGAATAGATATGATAAGATATGCCAATGATATAGCTGTCCTGGCTGAAAGTGAAGAAGATCTTGTAGTCCTACTGAATAGAATGGATCAAGTTATGGGTGAAGAATATAATATGAGAATTAATAAAGCAAAAACAAAAGTAATGGCATGCGACAAAGAAGATCAAGTGAAAGTCCAAGTTCATGTAGGCAATGAACTGCTTGAAGAAGTTGATAAATTTACTTATCTGGGCAGTAATATTACCAGGGATGGAAGGAGCAAGGCAGAAGTGAGAAGTAGAATAGCTCAAGCAAAGGCTGCTTTTAACAAGAAGAAAAACATATTAACATCTAAGAGCATCAGCCTCGAAATCAGGAAAAGATTTTTGAAATCATGTGTGTGGAGTGTGGCATGCTATGGGTGTGAAACATGGACTCTCGGGACAGAGGAAGACCAGAAGG